>NC_052152.1:139769006-142169006 GCF_902713615.1 Scyliorhinus canicula | reverse complement strand
TGGAAGGAGGGTGAAGGCGCAAAGGGAAATGAAGAGATTTCATCAGCAGGAAATCATGCACCTGGAAATACCTGAATAAACTAGACATCAGAAGTTGGAATTTATCCAACAGCTTCTCAAATCCAACAAACCTACCCTCCACAAACACATCTCCAAATCTGAGATAATGAAAACTAGATCTGCTAAGCGAAGCGGCAACATTCCCAGATCGGCTCCCCTCCCTGAGAGATTTACCGGGAAGTAAATCAGTGGAAGATCTTAACACTATGACGAATGGTTTGATTGCCAAAGCAAACAGAAGTGGAGACAGTGGACAACCCTGCCTCGTACCCCTATTCAACTGAAAGTTACCCGAGTTCAAGGGATTTGTGCTAACACTTGTGGTGGGAGCCCTGTACAACAAACAAATTCAAGAACTTTGGCCTGAAACCAAACCTCCCAAGTATTCAAATAGATACCCCCACTCGACCCTATCAAATGCTTTTTTGGCGTCCATTGAATCAATCACCTCTGTTTCGGGCCACGGAGAGGGGAAAAGGATGATGTTTCATAATCAACTTACATTGGCCGACAGCTGCCAACCTACTTCACTTCATAGGGGATAGTCTGTCTGATCTGATTTTGACCTTTCAAATATTACACTGGAAAAGCTTACCTCCAGGTATGGATGCCCTCGTAATGTTTTCTCTGGGATAACGTGACTGAGAGAATAAAGGAAGACAAGTAGGACAAGCTGTTAGAAATGGGAAGAAGGAAGGAGAAATAGGAATGCAGAGACTCTCAACATTGATCCCTTGAACACTACCAATGGCCATGGTCTCAGCTAAACCACTTTCCCAGATAGTCAACAATATGATGGTTGAATATGATTTTCATCCTCCAGTTCTTCCCTGCTGCCTCATGTTATGTGTTACCTTATCCTCCAAGTAGAATGATGTAGGTCAGTGAGGGTCCTGCAATTATGTTTGGGCAGTGTGGCTGGCGTGGGTAAACAGCTGCCAGTGTGTGAGTGATGTGAATTTGGACTTGCAACAATTCTAGGCCCATGAGATTGAGGTGAATCTTCTGAATTGAAAAGTGTAGTGAATTTTGACAGTTGATGAGACTAATGGTGCAGTTGGCAGATGGCAGCCACGACTGGGCTTGCATTGCACGTTGGAGCGGCAGGAGGTCAGAAGATGAGCAGCCTCATGGTGCAAGCAAGTGGCCAAACCGTTATTTATGAAGCACTTGACCCTCTCTAACCAAGCAATAGTAGCTTTGTGCCACAGCTTGGGCAACTCAGTTTGAAAATCCCGTTTTCTTCCAGCATTTCAATTCAGTAGCAACATCACTTTATGTCTCCCTGCAGTGCTTCTGGCAAATGGGCCTAATGTTCGCTCTTCCCATTCACTGCTTTAAAAATCCCTCTGCAATCCGGTAACAAGTTCTGCCAGTTAATTGGAGCCTAGTTGCTTGTTGGCTGCTCCCACCCTCCCATTGCCATGCCATGCGGGGCGCTATTTTAAGAGTGTACCTGCACTCAATCTCTCCACCAGAGCCAATTAAAAACCCAGCTAAGTACCTGTGATAATGCTCCTTCAGTACTATACCGAGGTGTCAACCTATGTTGCATGGTCAAGTTCTGACATCGGAATCCATTCTTTAACCTTCCAATGCAGGGAATGTACTCCCAACTGAGCCAAGGTGACACATGAGATGAGCAAATAGAATTAGAAGTGAAATTAGACATCAAAAAGAAAGTTGTTTCTTTACAGAAAAAAAAAATGAGTAGAACTATCCTCATCACAAATAATTAATGTTACATTGATTAATTCTTTTATGCATGACCACTTGATTACAAAATAGATTTAAAGCAACAAAAATGCATGTTAGCATTAATGTTTAATACCCCATGGCATCGAACAACTGCAATGGGACACAGGAACACCTGGTCAGGGTAATGTTGATCTCAGTTGAACATTTTGTTACTTGATTGGCTTCAGCAATCACAGAGCATTTTTACATGTTTATTCCTTTCTCGCAAGTGTTTCCTATTAGGTACTTACCTCCTTCGGGCGATTAAGTACATTAAGGAAAAGGCCATGAAAACATTGCTGATGTTATAAGAGGAAGTTACATAATCATAGCACAGTGGTTGTCCTATTTATGTGCAGCAAATACTTCACTCCTTTCAATGAAGCTCTTTTAACGTTGCACAGGCATTATTATGACTCAGCCTCCGAGATGGAATATTGCTGTGGGTGTGGTTTTGCAAACTGAGTGTGAATATCAGTGGAATTTCAAGGTAGAATGGAGGAGATCCCACAGTTGCCAACTGTGATTAAATTTATTCCTGTAGGTTTCATTGCATGACTTGCTCCCAAGATCCAGTTATTCGTTGACCAACACCTCCACCTCTGTGATGCACTGCCTTCCTACACCAATTGGAAAGTAAAAAGACTCATTACCCAATTCATAGATCATAGAATTTAAAGTGCAGAAGGAGGTCATTCGGCCCACCCAATTGGATGATGCTTGACCATTAACCAACTAGCCTTTACTTTTCCCCATTTTCAATATTTTTATATCTGTTTCAAAGAAAATGACGAATAAAAAACAATCTTTTTAATGTCCCAATGATTTTCTCCATGGTTGCACACAAAAGTGTCCTGGAAATTGATCTTCAATCTCTAGAAACTCCAGGCCAATTCTGGTGTGTTCTCATTAATGTCTGACTGAGATTAATCTGCAAATCAACGTCAAAACGTCTTTATCACATTTCTGTTTGCACAAATTCAGACATCCTGAGGATACCATGTAAATGCACGTGTTATTTCTTTACAGGCCATTGGTGAAGTCCTGATGGACTTCATTCTTGGCTAGTGAGATAGTTGATACATAGGTATTAATTTTCTTTAACTTCTAGCTTGGAAGATAGCAAATGTAATTCCTTTATTAAGGAGACAGAAAGTGGGAAATTACAGGCCAGTTTGTTTAACCTCTCTCATATGGAAAATGTTAGCAGCTACTATTAAAGAATCTATAGCAGGTGTTAAGAACATGGCTCATGATAAATGCCTGGTTATTCCAAATCCCAGAAGGGAAATTTGAAACAACTACCTTCAGCTGTATTTTTCAGTTTTATATAATGCAAAGAAAGATTTGAAAACCAGAGAATGGTGTGCCAAATGTTTTGTGATGATTTTAAATTAAATAAATGTTCATTAAACAATAAAATAAATGACAATATGGTCAACTAGAAGTACATTTAATTAAAACAATGGCTGTGCACAGTATCACTAACCTTACCAAGTTCCAAACATTTTTATCTCACTACCTTCAGTTACTTTTCCACAAACTTCCACAGCATCATAGAAAGTTTTTTAAACGTCAAGATAATACACTGACAATTACCGCACCAGGCAGTAATATCTCTTTAGGATGTCTTTTGAGGTAGAATAAAACAACTGGCTTTTCAAGGCAGGTTTTATTTACAGTCACAGCTTGGTGAGAGTTAAAACTGCTATTCCTGCTGTTGGCTGAAGTATCAAACAGCTATCCTTTAATTGGCTGGAAAGCATCTGATATCTTCTCTGATCTGAACTAAGCTCTTCAGAAGTCTAACATAATTATCTTCATTTCATGAGTCTACCTTTTGGATGCAAGTGCAAAACTTACACCTTGGCCGGGATTCTCCCCTACCTGGCACGCGACTCATCGATCGAAAGTTCCAACACCTTTAGGGGCCAAGCCCTCACATTGAGGGACTAGGCCCGCTCCAGAGAGGTTGGCACTCCGCTGGCTGGCGTGGACGGCCATTGGCGCCACGCCAGCTGGGACCGAAAGGACTCCGCCGGCCGGCATAAGTCTGCACATGCACCGGAGGGTCAGCGGCTGCTGACGCCATCCCGGCGCATGCGCAGGGGAGGGAGTCACTTCCGCCTCCACCATGGTGAAGACCACGGTGAAGGTGGAAGGAAAAGAGTGCCCCCCACGGCACAGGCCCAACCGCCGATTGGTGGGCCCCGATCGCGGGCCAGGCCCCCATGGGGGCACCCCCCCGGGGCCAGATCGCCCCGCGCCGCCCCCCCCCCCCAGGATTCCGGAGCCCGCCAGTCCCGCTGGTCAGGTAGGTGTTTTGATTCCCGCCGGCGGGAGAGGCTTGACAGTGGCGGGATGTCGGCCCATTGCAGCTGGAGAATCGCCGGGGGGGGGGGGGGGGGGGGGGGCGCCGACCAGCGCGGTGCGATTCCCGCCCCCGCCGAATCTCTGGTGGCGGAGAATTCGGGACATGGCAGGGGTGGGACTGACGCCGGCCCCCGGCAGGGGGTCAGAGAATCCCGCCCCTTGTCTCCTTCTTTGAACCTCTGATACCTGATTCAAAACCTTTATGTCTATTCTCTGTTGATACCAGCTTGCCATGGGTAAACGTTTGTTTGCAATGTTGCTACCCGGCGCTCGACTCATCGATCGAAAGTTCCAACACCTTTAGGGGCCAAGCCCTCACATTGAGGGACTAGGCCCACGGCAGAGTGGTTGGCACATGCTCATCAACATATCAAAAGCACAGTTGCATTAATTAACCAAACTGTCCCTGATTTTAAGCAGCCTATTTTTTCCAATAGCTTTTATATATATATATATATATTTTTAAAAAACAATTAAATTTGATGGGCTGCCCTGATCATTTCCATTTTTCCTTACACAGGAACTTAAATAAACATATGTAACCAAAATAAACCATTTCTATTTCTTGGATTTCCCTGATCAGCACTATTTTTCCTGACACAGGAAACCTGAATAAATTAACGGTAATCCGGCAGAGTCAACATGGTTTTGTGAAAGGGAAATCATGTTTAATCAACTTATTTGGAGTTCTTTGAGGAAGTAACATGTGATGTGGATAAAGGGAAATTAGTGGATGTACTGTAATTAGATTTCTAGAATTTGATAAGGTAGCACATCAAAGGTTATTGTGGAAAACAAAAGCTGATGGGGTAGCATATTGACATGGATAGAAGATTGGCTGCTTAACAGGGTCTTTATCAGCTTTTCAAGATATACTGAGCATTATACCACGGGGATTAGTGCTGGGCCTTCAATTGTTTACAATTTATATAAATTACTTGGATGAGGGATGAATGGGATGGTTGCCAAATTTGCTGATGACACAAAGTTAGGTAGGAAAGTAAGTTGTGATAAGGGCATGAGGAAGCTATAAAAATATATAGTTAGGTTAAGTGAGTGGGCAAAGATCTGGTGAATAGAATATAATGTGGGAAAATGTGAAATTGTCCATTTTGGCAGGAATATTGAAAGAGCAGTATATAATCTAAATGGCAAAAGATTGCAGAGCTCTGAGATGCACAGGGACTTGGGTGTCTTAGTGCATGAATCGCAAAAGACAAGTATGTAGGTACAGCAAGTAATTATGAAAGAATGTTAGCATTTAGTGAAAAGGGGAATTGAATACAAAAGTAGGGAGGTTATGCTACAGTTATACAGGGAACTAGTGAGATCACATTTGGTGTACAGTATTGGTCTCCTTATTTAAGGACGAATGTAAATGCATTTGGATACAATTCAGGGAAGGTTTACAAGACCGATACCTGAAATGGGTGGGTTGTCTTATAAGGAATGGTTGGACAGGCTAGGCTTGAATCTGCTGGAATATAAAGGGTAAGAGGTGACTTGATTGAAACATATATGATCATGACGGGTATTGACAGGGATTTGGAGACGATGTTTCCTCTTGTGACAGAATCTCAAACTGGGGAGCCACTGTTTAAAAATAAGGATGTTTCATTCAGTGGGTCATGAGCTGTTATTACTTTCTTCCTGAAAAGGCGGTGGAAGCTGAATCTTTGAATATTTTTAAGGCAGAGATGGATCGATTATTGGTAAGCAATGGGGTGATATGTTAGCTATAATAGATAGGATGCAGATCTGAGATCAGGTGTAGCATTCTCCGTTTGGGAGACTACAGGCTGGATTCTCCGTCGGTGGGATCTTCCGCTTCGCTGACGGCACACTCATTCCCGTGGATTTCCCGATGGCATAGGGGAAACCCCATTGGCTGGCTGTCAGGACATTTTTTTTGCTGGGCGAGGAACGCCCTGCTGAGGCCCCACTTACCTCATTTCCTGCACTGATGAGCTCAGCTTGCCAGTGCAGGAAGGCGACTCATGGATCGGGACGCCATTTTTAAATGCTGCCCTGATCTTTCAATCTGCCTCAGCCACCCCACCGCGGCCTCAGGACCCACCCCACTGCACCCAGCTTATCTCTTAGGGGGGTCTTCGAGCGAGACCACGATCCAGGTCGGCGTCTCGCAAACTTTTATTCAATCAAATGAGGCGTTTTGAGCATCGCGAGATTCTACTGCCTTGCCCTGTTACCAAGTCAGGCGTGACAAGGCCGTTACTTCGTGCCCAATGGCTGTGATCTTCCCAATAATTAATTGGAGGTAATTTAAAAAGAAAAAATTTTAGAGTACTCAATTCATTTTTTTCCAATTAAGGGGCAATTTAGCATGGCCAATCCACCTTACCTGCACATCCTTTGGGTTGTGGGGGCGAAACCCACGCAAACACAGGGAGAATGTGCAAACTCCACACGGACAGTGACCCAGAGCCGGGATCGAACCTGGGACCTCGGTGCAGTGAGGCTGCAGGGCCAACCCACTGCGCCACCGTGCTGCCCAATTGGAGGTAATTTTTAATCAACT
The DNA here is from genome assembly GCF_902713615.1 of Scyliorhinus canicula. Taxonomy (NCBI): domain Eukaryota; kingdom Metazoa; phylum Chordata; class Chondrichthyes; order Carcharhiniformes; family Scyliorhinidae; genus Scyliorhinus; species Scyliorhinus canicula. The sequence goes on along the minus strand of NC_052152.1, from coordinate 142,162,297 downwards.
TACTGAAAGTCCCTTTGGCCACCAATTCTAAAAACCTTCAAACATATTGCTGCAAATAAAGTTCTTAATTAATAATGACATAACATGGAATATATTATAAGGAAATGGTTAATTTCAGCAATACGGTAGCATAATGTGTGTTCACAATATACATGATAATGTTTTCTATTTGGAGTCCTGTGCCTATCTGAGAAGCCTGAGTTTAGGTTGCTCTAGATTATATCTTGCACAAGTATTTTTCCCCCAACCACCAGTGCTTTTTTTAAATGACTGACAGAAGGATTATCCAGTGAGAGCATGCTGTTCATAGCTTCTGCCTCTTCCTTCCCTGCTTAAATTGATGGAGATATTGGTGAAATCTTACTAGTTCATGTTATCGTGTCGAGACCATGTATAAGTCAGTAACCCAAGCCCACTTGTAGTGAGCCTTCCGGGTGAATTTTGTGAGGGCCGGCCACTTCAAAGAGGGCCTCCACGATTTTCATTCAATCAGATGCAGTGAGCAAGAGGAGTTGTCAGAAGGCCGAATGAGGGCTGAGTATCGAAAGGGACAAGACGGGAAATGCAGTGACAGCATTGTGAACACCAAGCCTGCAGAAGCAAAAGGAGGAGGAAGATGGACACCAAAAGAGGAGGGGCAGCCTCACAATTCACAGAGGCAGCATTTGAGGTTATGGAGGCTGTGAGGGCACAGGTCCTCTTTCCAGTGGATGGTAAGAGGAGGAAAACCAGCCTCAGAGTAAACAGAACCCAGACCAAATGTAAGGACGCAGCCCAGAAGGTCAGCACAACCATTTATCTCTTCAACTGGCTGCATTGGAATGACACCAAGTTCCTCTTGCTGCAAATTATCCAAAGTACTTTCAAAGGCGAACTCCCATCAGTGCTAACCTTATGATATAGATCAGCCATTAAATGTTGCTATTCCTCTTTGTGCTGCTGTGATAATGGAAGGTTCAGCCCTTAATGACTTCTTGCTGTGCACTTGCTTTCCTTATCTTGTCACATTGTTGAAATGGTTTGTGGCCCATGCATTATTAGGAGAGAGTCATGACGCATGTGAAATGGCTCAGTATTGGCTTCCTAATTACTCTAATGCAACTTATGATCCACTGAGATTCCCAATTTCACCAGCAACCCACCCCTGAGAAATTCACAAGATGGAGGAAAAGGTATGGGCTTTTGGCCCAACAATTATTTTCCCTCATTTTCCCAGCCCCCCCTCCCCCCCAACCTCCAAACCTGTCTCCAATGGCCAGGGATAAAATCCTCCAATTAAGTTACAAAACCTCCAGGGAAACCAGCAATAGAAGCAGTTCAAGTAGCTAGAGTTTGTTTTTCTCTGAAGACATCAAACCAATGCAAAGCACCAACTTGAAATAAAGGACCTGTATTTAAGTAGAAACTCATTAAATCAAGACATTCTGATGCCTTGTAAATCTTGTAGATACTGTTAAGATTTTTTTCTGAGGTACCTTTCAAAGATACTTGATAGTAGATGAGTCTGGAAGTAAAAATGAAACATTGCAGGTGGTGAATGGATGGTAGGTGTTGGAATGATTCCAGCACAAACAATATTGTCAGAGTCTGCCTGCCCCAGAAGTGCCATCTTCAGACTTTTCATTTATTCTGGCATGTTGGAAGCCATTCCCAGTGCTCAGAAAATGCACAATTGCATTCTCAGTCATTCCAGATACCGGAACGTGTCCTTGCTTTCAGGCACCAGACCTCTCTCCCCAATGCCGTCAGATCTTGGGATTCATCTTTCATTGTTCCCAGATCCCAAAAGCTCCCACAATTGTCTGAGAATCTCCTTTTCCAGCTTTCCTGGAGCCTGTGGGTAACAATAATGTTATGCATGTTATCTGTGCCAGACTTTTACCTCTTCTTCTTTAACTGTGACTGCCTTAGCTCTCAGTCCCTCACAATATGATAGAGAAGTGATACCTGCTTTGCCCAATGTCAGGCCACATTAAGTATATTTTACATCCACTTGAGAATCTCTGCGGATCCTGCTGTTTATTATGTGAGAGATCATCATTACATTGTTCATTTATATTCGTAATCGCAGTCAACATAATCTGTGTAGGTGGGGAAATTTGCATTCCACCAATTCTGCTGCCTTTCTAATGTCTGCCTTGTCTCCTAAATGAATTGACTGTGTAGAAATTCTGCCAGAATTTTTTATTATATTTCCAGTGTGAGGAGGCAATTGACACAGGATAATATCACTCCCTCTCTTATTGGCCTCGAAGGAAGAATGAAAATGAACATACTGGCAGGCATTTAATGCTCACCTTGTGGTGGGTTTTGGTAGTGGGCGTGGTGTTTAATCGCGTGGAAGAGTGGGCGGCACGGTAGCACAGTGATTAGCACTGTTGCTTCACAGCACCAGGGACCCGGGTTCGATTCCCAGCTTGGGTCACTCTCTGTGCGGAGTCTGCTCGTTCTCCCCATTTCAGCGTGGGTTTCCTCCGGATGCTCCAGTTTCCTCTCCAGTTAGGTGAATTGGATATTCTGAATTCTCCCTCAGTGTATCCGAACAGGTGCTGGACTGTGGTGACTGGGAGATTTTCACAGTAACCTCATTGCAGTATTAATGTAAGCCTACTTGTGACACTAATAAAGATTATTATTATTATTCAGCCCATGGCAGGAAGGTTCATGTACATCCAATTATGGCCCTTAGCAGGCAGTTAATGGCCACTTAAGGGCTTCCTACTGCCACTGCTACTGGACAGCTCAAAGAGTAAATACTGTTGTTGTTACAGGCAGCTTTAAGGGTAGGGAATGTGCATTGTTCCTCGCTCAAAGATACACAGTGCATGACTGAGAGACCAGAATTAGGAAGCTGGGGCCCATTGAGGGCCACCCCACCCCTCTCCCGCCATTGCTTTTGATGCCATCTTTTGTGATTCCCAACTCGCAATCGGCCTCACCCATCATTCACCTTTGGCCTGGGCCTCTCAGCAATCCTGGGCCTCGGGTAGGTACATTACAAGAAACAGCCACCACTTCCTGGTGACACTGCCAAGCAACGGAGAGCTGCCAACCTCAGATTAGCCAGTTGCACTCCAGGTTGTGAGACATCTGGCCAGGATCCTTGATCTTACAGAACCACCACCACTGCTCAGTTAGTTGCCTGATTGGCACTTAATGCCACAGACCTTTCCAAAGAGCTGGCACAGTGCTCTCACTAGCTCTCTAAATGGTGGGCATGACCCCCCTCACAGACATAAAATCTTGCCCATTGTAAAACTCTACATTGACGGCACTAAAAAGAACTTTTAAAAAATAAATTTAGAGTACCCAATTAATTTTTATTCCAATTAAGGGGCAATTTAGCCTGGCCAATTCACCTACCCTGCACATCTTTTTGGGTTGTGGGGGTGAGACCCATGCAGACGGGGAGAATGTGAAAACTCCACACGGACAGTGACCCGGGATCGAACCGGGTCCTCGGCACTGTGAGGCAGCAGTGCTAACCACTGCACCACCGTACCGCCCCGGCACTAGAAATAACATAAATATGATTTTATGGGGCAAGTATGATTCTGTGGTGCAGCTCCATAAACAGTTAAAATAGCTCCAGCAGGATTCTATGGCTCCCCCAGCATGTGTTACTCCCTGGCACCCAATTCACTGATGGCAGGATTCTCTCTTCCCGCTACTTGTCAATGGGATTTCTCATTGAAGCCATCAATGGGGGGGCGCGGAGGGGATCTGGCCCCTGGAGGTGCCTCCACAGTAGCCTGGCCCGCGATCGGGGCCCACCGATCCATGGGTGGTCCTGTGCCATGAGGGCACTCTATCCTTCTGCATTGGTGGCTGTAACGGTCCGCCATTCCCGGTGCAGAAGCGAATCCCTCTGCGCATGCGTGAGGATGACGCCAGCACACGCTGGCGCTCCCGCGTATGCGCCAACTCACTGGTGGAGGCCCTTCGGCGCCAGTTGGTGGGGTGCCAAGCCCCTTTCCCGCTAGCTGGCGGGGCGCAAACCACTCCGGGCCAGGCCTAGCCCCTGAAGGTGCGCAGGATTCTGCACCTTCGGGTCAGCCCAACGCCAGAGTGGTTCATGCCACTCCGTCCCACCGGGGACCCCCCCCGCCGCCCCGCCGGGTAGGGGAGAATCCCGCCCATGATGGGCCGGATGGGATTCATCCTAGGATTCTCTGGGAAGCTAGGGAGGAGATTGCTGAGCCTTTGGCTTTGATCTTTAAGTCATCTTTGTCTACAGGAATAGTGCCAGAAGACTGGAGGATAGCAAATGTTGTCCCCTTGTTCAAAAAGGGGAGTAGAGATAGAACATAGAACATAGAACAGTACAGCACAGAACAGGCCCTTCGGCCCTCAATGTTGTGCCGAGCCATGATCACCCTACTCAAACCCACGTATCCATCCTATACCCGTAACCCAACAACCCCCCCTTAACCTTACTTTTTGTAGGACACTACGGGCAATTTAGCATGGCCAATCCACCTAACCCGCACATCTTTGGACTGTGGGAGGAAACCGGAGCACCCGGAGGAAACCCACGCACACAGGGGGAGGACGTGCAGACTCCACACAGACAGTGACCCAGCCGGGAATCGAACCTGGGACCCTGGAGCTGTGAAGCATTTATGCTAACCACCATGCTACCCTGCTGCCCCAGTAACTATAGACCAGTGAGCCTTACTTCTGTTGTGGGAAAAATCTTAGAAAGGTTTATAAGAGATAGGATGTATAATCATCTGGAAAGGAATAATTTGATTATAGATAGTCAACATGGTTTTGTGAAGGGTAGGTCGTGCCTCACAAACCTTATTGAGTTCTTCGAGAAGGTGACCAAACAGGTGGATGAGGGTAAAGCAGTTGATGTGGCGTATATGGATTTCAGTAAAGTGTTTGATAAGGTTCCCCACGGTCGGCTATTGCAGAAAATACAGACGTATGGGATTCAGGATGATTTAGCAGTTTGGATCAGAAATTGGCTAGCTGATAGAAGACAAAGAGTGGTGGCTGATGGGAAATGTTCAGACTGGTGTCCAGTTAATAGTAGTGTACCACAAGGATCTGTTTTGGGGCCGCTGCTGTTTGTCATTTTTATAAATGACCTGGAAGAGGGAGTAGAAGGTGGGTGAGTAAATTTGCAGATGACACTAAAGTCGGTGGAGTTGTGGACAGTGCAGAAGGATGTTACAAGTTACAGAGGAACATAGATAAGGTGCAGAGCTGGGCTGACAGGTGGCAAATGGAGTTTAATGCAGAAAAGTGTGAGGTAATTCATTTTGGAAGGAATAACAGGGAGACAGAGTACTGGGCTAGATTTTTGGTAGTGTGGACGAGAAGAAAGATCTCCCTGTCCATGTCCATAGATCCTTGAAAGTTGCCACCCAGGTTGAGAGGGCTGTTAAGAAGGTATACGGTGTGTTAGCTTTTATTGGTAGAGGAATTGAGTTTCGAAGCCATGAGGTCATGTTGCAGTTGTACAAAACTCTGGTGAGGCCGCATTTGGAGTATTGCGTGCAGTTCTGGACACCGCATTATAGGAAGGATGTGGAAGCATTGGAAAGGGTACAAGGATGTTGCCTTGTATGGAGGGAAGATCTTACGAGGAAAGGCTGAAGGACTTGAGGCTGTTTTCGTTAGAGAGAAGAAGGTTAAGAGGTGATTTAATTGAGGCATACAAGATGATCAGAGGATTAGATAGGGTGGACATTGAAAGCCTTTTTCCTCGGATGGTGAAGTCCATAACGAGGGGACATAACTTTACCTTGAGGGGAGATAGATATAGGGCAGATGTCAGAGGTAGATTCTTTACTCAGAGAGTAGTAAGGGCGTGGAATGCCCTGCCTGCAACAATAGTGGACTCACCAACACTAAACGCATTCAAATGGTCATTGGATAGGCATATGGGCGATAAGGGAATACTATAGAGGGGCTTTAGAGGGGTTTCACAGGTCGGCGCAACATCGAGGGCCGAAGGGCCTGTACTGCGCTGTAATTTTCTATGTTCTATGACTTGTTATTGGAAACATAATAGGTGCAATTCAGTCACCATATCGTACCCGGCGCAGAGCCAGGCGCAATGGGTGAATCCCGGGAAAGCCTCAAATCAGACTTCATGCCAGGTGCCTTGCCGATCATGAGTCACCTGCTCACTACGCCCATCGGGAACTGGATCAAGCCCTCGCTGGGCCTGATCCACATAATGATATTTAAATGAGCCTTAGGCTGCCAGGGTGGTTAGTTGACACTGCCTGAGTGCCTTGCCAGGGTGTCAAGGGTATATCCAGGGTACCAGGCTGACTGGACCAAAGTGCCTGAGTGCCAGGTTGGCACTGCCAAGGATCAGGGCCTGGGGGACCTTGCCCATAAAGGGTGAGGGGGGGGGTGAGGGGCGTTATCTTGAGAGGGGGGTCCTGAAAGTGGTAGAGACCGGGGCAGTCTTTCAAAATGGTGGCCCGATCTGTGAGGAGCCGGTCTTGTTGACGAGTTCAGCTCTAAGTGCCAGAAAAATTTCAAAGTGTGCCCTCGACCGAGGAGAAACTCCAGAGATCCAAAAAAGCGGCTAAGTGCCGTCACATAGTGGTCTCAATGTCAACACTGCAGGTGTCGTGAAACAGTCCGCTAAATGCAGTTGAAACTGTACTTTGAAATTGTTCCGGTGAAATGCGCCGAACATCTACCATTTTAAAAATGATGGGCACGATTCTCTGACCCCCCGCTAGGCTGGAGAATCGGGGGGGGGGGGGGGGGGGCGTGAATAACGCCACGCCGCCCCGATGCCAGGATGCTAGTCTCCCAGCCGTGAAATACGGGCGAGCGCACATGGCGTCGGGCCCCACGGAGAATCGCCGCAAACGGCCATAGCGGCGATCCTCTGGCGGTGCCGCGGTTCTCTCGGATGGGCCGAGTGGAGGTCCGAAAAACTCCAAGGTCTGCTGGTGCCGTTCTAACGTGCTCTGGGCCGGTGGGGCTTTGGGGTTGAAGGATCCAGGGGCAGCCTGTTGGGAGTGTGGGGGGGGGGGGGGTCCAACCCCGGGGAGGCCCGCGATCGGGACCTACTGATTGGTGGCGGCCAGCCTCTCTGGCTGCAGACCTCTTTTTGTCCGCTCCTAATCCATGATCCCTGGCATTGGGGCAGGCATGGGGATGACGGCCAGTGCGCATGCGCTAGTTGCCGCCAGCCCAACTGCGCATGCATGGACCCCACGGCGCCGGGTCGACGCTGGGACCGGCAGCTGGAGCAGAATGAGCCACTCCAGCGCCATGCTGACCCCCCCAGGACCCGAGAATTGGGTCTCGGAATATTTGTCCGCAGTATTCTGTCCAGAAAAACATTCTATGTATAGATCACCAGTTTGAAACGGTGTTGTTTTGCATTGCTCTGCTGGTTGTGTACACGCTTGACCAGACCCCCATACCAGTACCGTATTCAGTTTTGGCATCACATTTTGGGAAGGGTATATTGTCTGGGGAGGAAGGGAGTGTGAGATGCATGGGGAGCAGTTACATTGGTAATGGATAGCTATGGAGCTGTTAGGCCGCAGCAGAAGCCAGATAAATGGGATGAACTTCACAAAATATAATCAATTTCAGTACACTGTTATTGTAATCAGTTTCAGCTAAAGCCCGACAATGCTGCACCTCATGATACATCATGAAAAATTTCATGCAGTTGTGAGCAAGCTTGCATTCATGAAGGAAAGATTCCTTAAAATATGGATCATGTGGTCTCTTCAAACATAAATTAAGAAGGCTCGAAGATCTTGGGCGGGATTTTCTGTCGGCCGACGCCAGTGTCAGGAAATGCGATTGGGCGGAGAATCGGTTCCGACGCCAAAATCGTGGCAGGTACTGATTTCACGCCAAATCGCAATTCCCCGCCACCTCGATAGCGCTGTCAGTGCTTTCCAGAACGCATGTACATTAAATGCCATTTGCATGACATTTGCGGGCCTTGCCTGGTGTTCTCTGGGTCCTCTGTGATTCTTGCTTCCGAATTCCCGTTGGCGAGCTTCACTTGTGCTTTTAAAAATCATGAAACAGGCACTGTGATTGCTGAAGGAGGGAGAGGGGGTATGGAAAATGTCCAACATCACCAAAGTTTGCTAACAGTTGTGCTGCTGGCTGGGGTACTTCTGCCAGGGCCGTGGGGAGTAGCAGTGGGTGTCAAGGAGGTGGACTGTGGAGTCGTGGTAGGCACGGAACACTATTATTGCAGCCGGAAAGGCAGCCTGCAGCTGCGCAAGCCGCTGATTGCCCACTGTGAACTTAGGGCCAAGGGCCGTTATGGATTTCCCCTCAGGCCACCCCACTAGGTGCCCTCTGGCCCCAGCTGATCCATGAGCCGTTTGGGTGCGCTCCAGGTCAGCCAGTGCCATCTTATTGGCCGGGATAGTGTGTTTGGGGTCTGAAGTGTGCATATGCGGCTCCAGCTTGTCGGCCTCCTGAGTTTCAATCGTGAATTCGTTGAATGCGCACCGTTTCTCATTGGATTTGATTATGTTCCACGTGGCACCAGTGCTAGCCCCTCAATAGTCTCTGAATCGGTACAGGTGCGGCGGCAGCTTTGCTGTCTTGGAAGTCCACAAATCATGCCCCGGCATCAACGCTTCGGGCGCCATTCTCCGGAAAGGTTTCTCAGTGCACGGGAATTGTTGTGAGCTTCCCGGCACTCAGTCCGGCGAGGCCGGCAATGCTATTCAACCTTAATTGGTCTACTTAACGCGGCCTTACGGGCTTCTGGCTGCAAATGAAGGATCGCCAGCTGTTTCGCTGGCACCGTGCTCACCAGTCAGGGTGTGTGATAGGCTTCAGCTGCTGAACGAGAGGGGCAACACTTCAATTGTTCAATGGGGGATCATGGGTTCAGCATTAGGGGAGTTGATTGCAAGTCACAGTTCCTGCAAAAAGATTGAATGCCTAAATCTTAACAAAATTATTTGCAGCTGCAATTGGCCTTCAGAAAGATGACAATCAGGCCATGTCTACCAGTAGAGAAAAAAAAGGGATCTCACAACTGTCAGAAAGCAGCCCATGATCCAGAACAGCCATCGCTGCTTTGGAGTGCAGAACCCCAAAATCGTTTCTCGCGATGCCACTCAGGTTCCCCACAGAAGCCCTTCCGCCAGGGTTCACGTTTGTCAAAAGGAGTACGAATCGGCGCCAGCGTGACCACTTGCTGGGGAGACCACTGAATGACGGGAGACCGTTGGATTATGGGTGACCCTCATTAATTGTTTGGAAATGGTACTTTAGCGGTGGTAATTGGTTTCTCACCACGCTACGACGAGATTACGATTTTACCTACGGGAGCGGATTGGAACTGTTTGGCGCCTGGCGTGGTTCTGCTTTTTGGCCTCTCCCGCTATTCATCGGCCTCGTTTTGCTTGAGCGAGAGCGTAACGAGGCCAGAGAACCGTGCCCATAGTCTCAGGAATGGAGAACCCAGCCGCATAACTTTTCGAAGTTTTAAGAACATTGGTCTTTTCCTGTAAACGCAAGGTAGGGGAAGGAGCGATGAAAAACATTCAGTTTTACGGTAAATTAGAGATTTAGAGCCATTTGTTTTGCCTGTATTGCTTTGGATTTGTGCCTCCCAGCACTGCAAATAATGTGGAGAAGAGACACATTTCCTTCAACCTTCAAGACTCACTTTTTTGGTTATTGTAATTGCATCTTTCTGAGATAGTCAAGGAGCAAATTGCATTTTTTTTGAGTCAAGGATTTTTTCTTAATTTCAGAATCACCTCTTCACAATCTGTAATGTTGGGCTTCCATGCTATTTCGGGTACACGGTTCCATATCATTTGAGATCCGATTGTCCTGGAGCACAAGTCCAAATCTGAGCAGCCATTTGTTTTGACAGCCAGGGTGCATTCTTGGTGATGCTGTGCACTCTTGGCCGCCCTCTCGTTCTACCATGCAGGCACGGGCCCACTAATCGACTACAGGAGTGACCCTAACATTGAGTTGCAGCAACAGCGAGGTCTGGGGCAGCTGAAGTGTGAGACCCGGCTGAGAGAGGCACATTGTACCACCTTCGCAAATATCCCAAAGTCTTCCTTAGTGAGAAACTGTCCAGACCTCCCGGGCCCAGACGGAGGGAGGGAGGGACTGAGTGAGTGAATCTAAGTGAGAATGTGTGCGAGTGCGTGAATGTGAATGTGAGTGCACTGGACGCACACACACAGACACACACCTGTGAATGAGAGGCTCACAAGAAGGCTGATCGCTGGTTAAAAGGTTTCCTTTTTCCACCAATAGAAATAGAAAGTGTGGCAAATGCTCAGCGCATCTGGTGGCATCTGTGAAGAAAGAAACAGAGGTCAGTGACCCTCCATCAAAACTAATGCATATGGTGCACCTGAAGCATTGGACACAATTCTCCCCCAAAATTTCTAAGTTAATTTGTGGCGAGTTTTCCAGCGGGTTCCCCTCCACTGGGCCCTGGGGAGTTTCCAGTTTAGCCCACAGAATTTCTTTTAGCACTGTTGAGCTGAACTCAGAGATCGGGCTGCCATTTTGAAACGGTGCCCCGATCTCTAAGTGAGCTTGTGGGTCCCCCCCCCATCATGGTCAATGCACCCCCCACATACATGGACACTGCTCCACATCCCCCAAGTGAGCACTCTGGGGTCCCTGGGGGTCCCTCTCTTCCGCACCCCAAAACCCCCTTTCAGCACCTGCTCCCTTCTTGGACGTTCACCCATCACCCACTCATCTCCCAGAGGCTCCTACTTACCTGCCCTGCACTCCCCCACACTTCAAACCCCCCCCCCCCTCCACCCTCATTTTATGGGTATGGCCCCCTCGCCCCCTGGCCCTTGACAATGCCACCTTGGCACTCGGGCACCTTTGCACTACCATCCTGGCACCCAGGCAGTTCTCCTGCTGGCTTGGCAGTGTCATCAGGGAGACAGTGCCAAGGTGCCATCTGGACAGTGCCAAGGTGCCCACGTTCCAGGGGAATGACCAGGGAGCCACCCTGCACTTACCTGGTCACCCTAGGATCTCTGGGGCTCAGGAGATCCCCCGGGTGCCGTTCCGCCTGGTGCACATTTATGTGGTCCAGCTCTGATCGGCACACAGCTGAAGCCTCACTGGGGAGCCTGAAGAATCGAGGGAGGCCGGTGAATCCCACACAGGTAGGTCTTAAGTAGGTTTACCACCTACTTCCACGAGCGTCATTCGGTCCCGCCCATTTGGGACAGTGTTCCGACTCCGACATCTCCGGGGAGGCTGGAGAATCCAGGGAGGCGAGGAGCCTGTCGGGAGTTTCACTGGATGCCTTACCCAGCATTCTCCAATCGATTGTGCTCATGCAAGAGCATCGCGGCCAGAGAATCATGCCCATTAACCCTGTCTCTCTCTCCACGGGTACTGTCTGGCCTGATAAACATTACCACCATTTTCTTTTCAGAATTCAGGGGCGGAATTCTCCGACCGCCCCCCTCCCCGCAGGGTCGGAGAATCGCCCGGGGCCGGCGTCAATCCTGCCTCCGCCGTGGCCCAAGTTCTCCGCCACCCAGGAATCGGCGGGGGCGGGTATCGCGCGCGCCAGTCGGTGGGCCCCCCGTGGCGATTCTCCGTTCCGCAATGGGCCGAAGTCCCGCCGCTGACAAGCCTTTCCCACCGGCAGGAATCAAAGCACGTCTGGTGTCGGCGGGATTGGCAGAGCGGGCGGGCGCTGGGGTCCTGGGGGGGCACGGGGCGATCTGGCCCCGGGGGTTGCCCCCGCGGTGGCCTGGCCCGCGATCGGGGCCCACCGATCAGCGGGCGGTCCTGTGCCGTGGGGTCACTCTTTTTCTTCCGCCTCCGCCATGGTGGAGACCATGGCGGAGGCGGAAGAGACCCCCTCCCCCGCGCATGAGCCGGGATGCCGTCAGCAGCCGCTGATGCTCCGGAGCATGCGCGGACTTCCACCGGCCGGCGAAGGCCTTTCGGCCCCGGCTGCCGTGGCGTCAAAGGCCATTCGCGCCGGCCGGTGGAGCGGGAGCCACTCCGGCGCGGGCCTAGCCCCTAAAGGTGCGGAGAATTCCGCACCTTTGGGGTGGCCCAACCCGGAGTGGTTCTCGCCAGTCCACAACGCTGGGACACCCAGCCCTGTCGGGTAGGGGAGAATCCCGGCCCAGATTTCCAGCATCTGCAGTACTTGTCTCTCCAATTATACATTCCATGCTTGGCATTTGTAAGGGTAGTTAGTTTCAATTTAAAATAAGAAAATGTTTATCATTCAATGCAAACTGTAATTTTTCTCTTAACAAAGCCTGGTTGTGCAGATTAAATAGCACATTATCACAGATGAATTGGTTGGTGCTAATTTACTGGATGGTGTTTTCATTTTTAAACTCAGTGAAGTGAAACAGTGACATTGTGGGCGCGATTCACCTAAATGGAGACAGAGTGTTCGTGCCGTTGTGAAAGCCGCCGCGTTTCACAACGGTGCGAAACGGGCGCGGACAGTAGTGATTCTGGCCCCACAGATGGGCCAGCACAGCGCTGGAGCGGTTCACGCCGCACCAGCCTCCCTTCCCGGCGCCAAATGGGCACCACGCCAACCCGCGCATGCGCAGTTGGGCCGTGCCATCCCACGAATGCACGGGGGACCTCCTCAGCGCGTCGACCCCGAAGCAACATGGCGTGGGCGTTCAGGGGCCGGCCGCGTAATAAAATAGGGCCGGCGCTGGAGAGGCCAGCCCGCTGATCGGTGGGCCACGATTGCGGGCCAGACCCCATCGGAGGTCCCCCCCAGTGAAGGAGTGCTTTCCCCCACCCCACAGGCTGCCCCCGACCCTACGTGCAGAGTTCCTGCTGGCTGGTGTTCCTCGTTATGCTTTTCCATAATTTGGTCTGTTTTAATTACCTTCGCTCAAGAGTCGCCAGGTATCTTTCTGATACCACCACAAGGTTCAAAACCGAATACTGATCAAATACTCGATACACTAGTTAGTAAGTTTGAAATCAATGCACGTTTATTTACACACACAGTCAATTATTACTCATGCACAAAATCTACTCACTAAACTACAACTACTACTAAAAGCCTATACTTAGCTTTGGGTACCCACTCAGTCAGAGGAACAATGGCCATTGTCCGATTCTGAGGCTGCTGGCTTTGAACTGGTATAGAATAGTAGCTAGGAGCACCTATCTCGTAGCGTGCGTTGACCTTAGACTTACTTGGCTGGTGCTTGGTGGGCCTCTCGTCGCTGAGAGCCAAGGCCAAGATGAAGGTGAAGAAGAAGAGAGCGATCTGTCTTTGGGGACTACTCTTTATACCCCAAAAGGGCTTTGCGTCTTTGGGGTGGGCCTGAACTTGTCCTAATCATTTGTATTGATTTCTCCAATCAAGGGGTCGTTCCTTGATCACTGGGCGGGTCCCAGGTAACCGTTGGCCTGCCTTTGCTTTAGTCTCCACTGGCGCCGGGGAGTCTTCCCTGGTGCCGATTGCTTAAATGTTTCTCTTTTGTCCCTGGAGATAGCTCATTACTATGCTAATGGCTTGTAGTATCGGTCGTATCTGGGGCTGCAAGTTCCAATCCACAGGCAAACCTTGCACCTGCTTGTTTTCCTCGCACTGTCCAATTTTCCCTGTACTCTTTGCAAGTGTCCATTTTGAAATCGGGACGTGGCCACCCCAGGTGGCTACACTGCGAGCAGGGGTTAACGGCGCCGGTGGGACTCTGCCGTTTTTACGCGGTCACTCGGCCCATCAAGGCTGGCGAATTGGCGGCCCGGTCCCGGACAGCGGCCCGCGACCGGCGCCACGCCAAACGCGCCGGCGCTAATAATGCCGATTCTCCGCTCCTCTAAGAATCGCCTGCCGGCATCGAACCGGCGCCGCGGGAAACAATGGCGTGAGCGGCGATTGCCCCATGCGGCGCGGCATGGGAGATTCGGGCCCAGGGTATGTCACGTTATTGCAAGCTACATTTGTACAGGGGTTGTTCTTTGAAATGCTTGTGAGGTTCAAGTATTTGCATGATGTTATCTGAATATTGCATAGGGCCACGTTCAAAGAAGCAGAGCTGGTTATATACATTTATGTCATCCACCACTGGCAGACAGTAGCAGCAGTATGTACCACCTACAAGATACGCTGCAGGAAAACACCAATCCTCCTTAGGCAGCACTTTCCAAACCAATGACCACTACAATCTAGAAAGACAAAGGCAGTGGACACATGGGGACACCAACACCTGGAACTTGCCTTCCTGACTTGGAAATATATCTTCATTCCTTCATTTTTGCTGGGTCAAATCCTGGGAATTCCTCCCTCACAGCACTCCGGGTGTACCTACACCACATGGACAGCAGCAGCTCAAGATAGCAGCTCACCACCACCTTCTCAAGGCCAATAAGGGATGGGCAACAAATGCCCGCCCAGTGAATGAATCAAAAAAGGAACAACCACGTTGTGTGTAATATTCTGACAAAGCTGTGGATATAAAATGAATCACACTGAAACCTGAGTCAAAAGTACAGTGCGGACCCATTGAACAATGAAACAGATCTGCTGGGAAATGTGCAAAGAGTGAAGTAACACAATTTATGGTCAAACTCTATGATAGGTGTGTGCTATAGAATTTATTTGGACTGCCTGAATACAATGTTTTGATCAGGGTCAACTCCCAACTTTTTGAAAATACTTTCAACTCACTTGGAGTTTTCTAACCTTCATCTCAGCTGCCTTGCTTTCAGCCTTCAGTGCAGCAACTTATGCAACAGCAGCCTGGATCTCTGATGAAGGGCACAAGGAACAGTTGCACCAGCACCATCAGCCATGCAGCATGCAACACCAGCACCAGCAGCCATGCAGCACCAGCAGCCATGCAGCATAAGCACCAGCAGCATCGGCAGCTATGCAGGATGCAACACCAGCTCCAGCCTGCTGTTGCTGTCACTGGTGCTGTTGGTCCTCCAGCTGTTGAAGTGGTTTCTAGTGCTGTGTGTTACCTGGCAGCTGGAGCTGGTGTTGCATCCTGCATAGCTGCCGATGCTGCTAGTGCTGCATGGCTGCTGGTGCTGGAAACAAAACTTCCACCCAGATAGAGGATCAATTTCCTCAACATCTCAGAACAACAGTGCTTCAGGAGGCTGGAGATTTCATGGTAAGTTGATGTTGACGCTTGTAGCCCCTGGAACAAGAGCTCCTTCCCAGTGGAGTAAGTGGGAATGCATTCCCAGTGGAGTAGGTGGGATTGTATTCCAGTGGAGTAAGTGGGAATCCATTGCCAGTGGAGTAGGTGGGAATGCATTCCCAGTGGAGTAAGTGGGAATCCATTGCCAGTGGAGTAGGTGGGAATGCATTCCCAGTGGAGTAAGTGGGAATCCATTGCCAGTGGAGTAGGTGGGAATGCATTCCCAGTGGAGTAGGTGGGATTGTATTCCAGTGGAGTAAGTGGGAATGCATTCCCAGTGGAGTAAGTGGGAATCCATTGCCAGTGGAGTAGGTGGGAATGTATTCCAGTGGAGTAAGTGGGAATCCATTGCCGGTGGCTATCAAGTTCACCACAGTGGTGATTTTTTTTTGTTGCCTCTGTCTCCCAATAGGAATCTCCTGGACACATTCCAGGGTCTTTCAATCTGATCCATAAGCACATCTCCAAGGTCAATACTGCCTTGTATTCTAAGACCATCACTTACATGCACTTTGCCATGGATGAGGCCAGTCAGACCCAGAGTGGAGTCAGTTTCACAGCGGTGGCTGAATTTCTACAAGTATATGGGGCTGGTTCAGTGCAGGGTAGGCATCTCTTAGCCTCCCCCCATCTACCCCTGCAATTTTTGTGGAGTCAGGCCAGTTTCTCAAGGACTCATGAATCACAAACTCTCAGAAGAACCTTTTCAAAGATAACTTCAAAAGGTATTTCCATGCCCCTCCGCCCCAATTCTCATGTGCCTCCCCACCCCAATTGCCCATCCCATCCTCCACACTAACTCATAGCTCTTCCATGCCCAGTATACACTTTGTATGGAACCACTGAACCCTATAATGGCAATGTAACTATGGCAAGAGTGAAAATGTTTAAAACGGAGCTAAGGTTTTGAATCTGGATGAAACTTTGTCAAAGCTGACGGTGTCATGCAAACTCAAAATCTGTCAGCTTTGACAAAGAGTTATCCAGACTCGAAACAATAGCTCCACTCTCTCTTCACAGCTGCTGTCAGATCTGCTGAGATTGTCCAGCATTTTCTGTTTTTGTTTCAGATTCCAGAATCTGCAATAATTTACACTTATCTCAGTGTCTCAAACTTTTCATCAGAATGACCTTAGTATTTTTTTTAGAATCCCTACAGTACAGAAGGCGCCATTCGACCCATTGAGTCTGCACCAACCCTCTGAAAGACCACCCAACCCAAGCCCAGTTCCCCACCCTATTCCTATAACTTCTTAACCTAACCTACACATCCGTGGACACTAAGGGACAATTTATCCTGGCCAATCCACCTGACCTGCCCTTCTTTGGAATGTGGGAGGAACCCACGCAAACATGGGGACAATGTGCAATCTTGACACAGATACACCCAAGGCCGAAATTGAACCTGGGTCTTCGGGCGCTGTGAGGCAGCAGTGCTAACCACTGTGCCATCTTGCCGCCCAGCAAGCTTTTTCCAACAAGCTTTATTTTATTTCAGATTTCCAAAATCCATAGCATTTTACTTTTGTTGAAATTCAAGACCTTTTGAATAGGAATAAAATTGATATAACCAATATGGGCCAATTAGGTTCCCTGTGATTCTCAAGGAACACGAGTTACCCCACTGAGGGGGTGGAGCTCTCTTATTAGCGTGGAACAAACCTGTGCATAAAAACCCCGGCCAGGGTGTGAGCCGGTTGCGGGGGACCCTTCGGGGAGTGGTGGTGTATAGAGTTTTTTATTCAATGTTTCAATTAACCTTTGCACCCTTTATGAAAATGAAATGAAAATCGCTTATTGTCACGAGTAGACTTCAATGAAGTTACTGTGAAAAGCCCCCAGTCGCCACATTCCGGCGCCTGTCCGGGGAGGCTGGTACGGGAAACGAACCGTGCTGCTGGCTTGCTTGGTCTGCTTTAAAAGCCAGCGATTAGCTCTGTGAGCTAAACCAGCCCCTGTGTGGTCGCTTCCTTGAATCCAACAGAAATTTTGGATCAAAATAGGTCACTGTAGTCACGTAACTTGAACCTTTGAGATGTCTGTGGCATGATGAAAAATGTACAGAACTGTAAGGGTTAATGTTATATCTGAAACAACCACTGGAGGGAGCTAGATGCAGAACTATATAAAGCATCGACGCTAAGCCATCTGGGAGAATGTTGAAGAGAAGGATAGAAGAACGACTGTTGGAGAGTAAGTGTGAGTGAGAGCAGATCATAGTTATTGTATTAGTGTAGAGATTAGTGGTAAATGAGTGTTGATTGTATATTTATTGCCAATTGTTTATTATATAGAGGTCAAATTCAATTAAGGAATGTAAATAAATCTTTAGATTTGTTTAATACAAAAGTTAGTTGTGGTCTTTGTGAACACTACGTCAACCATCCTAGGATCTGAACCACAAAGAACACCACAATGTCGAAAACTAGAAATCTCTGTTGGTGATAGGTGTATTCATATGACACGTGGGCTATCTTATTGCAAACATTCAGCTGTTGAAGGTAAATGGGTTACCAGCTAATTGAAAATAACAAACGCTTTAAGCCCTCAGCTGCTTAACCACCTTACCACCACTAGAAATTTCTAACCAATCTATCCTTTATGCAATGGTACAATTTCTCGATTGATCGGCCCTTTGGCCAGCTCTCTGTAATTTAATCGGTATAAATGTAGATGCCAAAAGGACAAATACTGTTAGGCTTTTAATTAGCCTTTTGTGCACTTTATTTACATTGGGGTGGATTGCTGCTGTATCTGCTATCGATCCAGTGTAATTTGAGAAAGATGCTTTGAGAAGCCAGAAGACTGCCTTTGGGACTCTTGAGCAATAAATGCTGGATCATTCTTGTGGTGACAAACCCACTGTTGTTCCAGAGGACCAAGACAAATAACCATCAACGTCTGAAAAAATTAATAGCTTATAACTGCATAAAAACATTGAAGAAAATCTGACGCACCAAATGGGAGTTCTCAGTAATACTATTTTACTATGGATACAATAGGTGAACTTTGTGTAAGTTATAGCACCAATTTAAAGAGCAGTTTGTTGTCTGTTGTCCCTTCCAGAGATTAAAATGCAAGAAGGTAGATTTTGAAACGCTCACACTGACTGTGACTGGAACCTATAGGGTTCAGGTCATTCAGAAAGGCCAGACATTCCCTCACTGCAGGCCCATGACAGGAAATGTCGCTGGAAGATTAACTGCCAGCAGTAAAGCCTTCTGCCTGTTGTTTTGCTGCACCAGACACAGAGGTTTATCTTCTCCTTGGTTGAAAGATCAGTACTCCGGCCTGGGGTAGATTCTTTAGTCTGAGTAGGGGTAGGTTTATGGCCTGGTATCCATTATCGGTAGACAGATCTCAAAGTTGGCATCTTTCATCACACACCAATTGCCTCCTGCAATTGATTCCAATATTTTACTTGTTCTATGCTAAACTAAAATAACCTTACACATTATATTGTAACATTGTTTAGCTGCAGCTAAGTGTTCTCTATCCATCTTGTACAAAGATTGCCTGGCTATCTTTCCTCCTTCCTCTTACATTAAGATGATTAGAAGTGGAACCATATTGCATTAACCATCCTTGAATGAGAGTCATGGATAAATCTAATAAATTATAGCGCATAACTCTAATATATTCATATTTATGAGATAAGGTATCGGAGCATGCGCAGTAGGGAATGATGCAATCCAAGCTTTAATAGACCACAAAGGAAGTCCACACCGAGTTGCAGAAAGAAATAAAGTTTGATTACAATACCTATTATTAACACAGCACAAAAGATTCCAGCTGGGTCTCTTCTTTCTGTCGGCACCCAAACTGTCTTACTTTGTACAGAAGTTTAGCTATACATTGTTTAGGGTTCCCCGTCCCCTTTAATTCAGGAGCTCGTATTCTGCAAGGCTCACAGGGAGTTTAATCATTGCCACTTTGTAAGTTGCATGCGAGTTATGACACCACTCTTCCCCACGGCAAAGTCCAGAGAATCCTCAAATGACTGTGCCGATGAAGGGCGGCGGACTCGTTTTGTCTCATGCCGTGTGTCGTGCATCGGTGCTTAACCCCCAGAGGGTTCAGATCTGGTCCGCTCAGGCATCAGGTGCGGCTGGACTATAACTATTCGCCCAAGAGGAATTTTATGAAGAATTGATCACCTGGACCTAATACGATCCAAATGGTTATGCAGTACTCAACCCTGGACTTATATTTGGTAGGAAACCGGCCCTGTCTGGCAGATTATGGTCCCAGAGCTCCACTGGGTGCAGTCTGTGAAATCTCGAACCTACACTGCATCACCAGGCATGAAGAGCATGGGCGACCAATGAACGGGGCAACACCATTGTAAGTCTTGGTCATGTCGCACCTTCCCACTGATATCAGGGAAGACCATGTTAAGGTGGGTCCGAAGTGTCTGTCCCAACAACATCTCAGCCAGGGCCACCGCAGTCACGGCATGCAGAGTGGCCCTGCAACAAAACCCCAAAGACTGTTTTCTTCACCCACGTTTGATTGTCTGGACCACCCGCTAGCCCATTCGAAGCGAGATGGTACGGGGAATTCTGTGCCTGCCGTATCTCATTGGCCTTCAGAAACCCGGAGAATTCTTTGCTCAGAAAAGGCATGCCATTGTCCGTGACCTTGGGTATGCCATGTGTACAAAAAGACAAATGTAACTTTTCGATCCTTGCCCTGGATTACAAATGTGAGGTTATCCATTTTGGTAGGAATAATAGCAAAAGGGATTATTATTTAAATGATAAAATATTAAAACATGCCGCTGTGCGGAGAGACCTGGGTGAAATAGTTCATGAGCCGCAAAATGTTGGTTTACAGGTGCTACAGGTGATTAAGAAGGCAAATGGAATTTTGTTCTTCATTGCTAGAGGGATGGAGTTTAAGACTAGGGCGGTTATGCTTCAATGTATAAGGTGTTAGTAAGGCCACACCTGGAGTATTGTGTTCAGTTCTGGTCTCCTTACCTGAGAAAGGATGTACTGGCGCTGGAGTGTGTGCAGAGGAGATTCACTAGGTTAATCCCAGAGTTGAAGGAGTTGGATTATGAGGAGAGGTTGAGTAGACTGGGACTGTACTCGTTGGAATTTAGAAGGATGCGGGGGGACCTTATAGAAATGTATAAAATTACGAAGGGAATAGATAGGATAGATGCGGGCAGGTTGTTTCCACTGGCTGGTGAAAGCAGAACTAGGGGGCATAGCCTCAAGATAAGGGGAAGTAGATTTAGGATTGAGTTTAGGAGGAACTTCTTCACCCAAAGGGTTGTGAATCTATGGAATTCCTTGCTCAATGAAGCAGTTGAGGCTCCTTCATTAAATGTTTTTAAGATAAAGATAGATAGTTTTTTTGAAGAATATAGGGATTAAGGGTTATGGTGTTCGGGCTAGAAAGTGGAGCTGAATCCAAAAAAGATCAGCTATGATCTCATTAAATGGCGAGCAGGCTCGAAGGGCCTGATGGACTACTCCTGCTCCTAGTTCTTATGTAGACTTCCTGTCATTTGGACCAGGCACCGATTAGAAGGAGGAAACTTAACCACTGCCCAGGCAAAATCGACATGCAACCACACCATCCCCAAGCATGGAGGGGCACGGCCGGCGGGAGCTTCTGGTGCTCCTGACAGATGAAGCATTGTTGAGCCAATTGTTCAATGTCAGCATCCAGGCCTAGCCACCAGTTGTAGCTGCTTGCTAGCATTTTCATTTTTGACACCACCATTGTGGAGATCTAGTAGGCTCAAACTTTGGCCCTTTTCCAGAATTGGCCCTTTTCCAGAATGAAGACACACATACCCCAAAGCAGGATGCCAGTCCCCACACTAAATTTGAACATCTTGGAGGAGAAAGCCTGTAATTCACCGTGGAGATGTCGATGCTGTTCACCATATGACATAAAGTGTTGAACCTTGGAAATAACAGAGTCTGTTTGGGTCCACTCATGGATCCTAGTCGCAGTGACCGGCAACAAGTCCATGAAGCTCAGGGTGGCAATAATTTCATCCTCCCTGGGAGGAGGTGGAGGTTAGTCAGCAAGGGCAGCTGGCTCAATGTATCAGGGCATACTATTTGAATGCCCGGCCTATGTTTGAACATAGGCGGCTAATAAAGGGCCCACCACTGGATCCACGCAGAAGCGATAGCCAGAATGGCCCTATCCTTCTTGAGTAAACCGAGAAATGGTTTGTAGTCGGTCGTGATCGTGAAATGGCGGCTTTCCACATATTTGTGGAATTTCGTGACTGCGAAAACCATTGCCAGGCCCTCCTTCTCCATCTGTGCATGTTTGCATTCGGCACAGCCACAGTCCAAGAGGCAAAAACATTGGCCGCTCCCTGCTATCTGCCATCCTGTGAGAGAGAATGGCCCCAATGCCGTTTGCCGTCGCATTGCACATTACGATGAGACGCTTGGCAGGATCAGAGTGAATTAACAACCCAGAAGATGAAAGCTGTTTCTTCTCCAGTTTAAACTCATTTGCTGTGGCCTGTACCACACCCACGCTTGGTCTTTCTTCAAAAGTAGATGCAGGAGGGCCACCATCATCACGAGGTTCGGGATGAACTTGCCATAATAGTTCACTAACCCTAAAAACGGTCTAAGTTCTGTGGCGGTCATAGGGGCAGTGCCTGTTGAAGGACATGGACCTTCTCCATGATTGGGTGCAAGTCCTCGCGGTCCACCCGATAGCCCAAATACACCACCTCTTTGGTGTGAAAAACACACTTGACCCCTCTCAGGTGGCCGCCAGACTCCAAAAAATGTCGGAAACTTCCACGAGGTTGTCCAGATGCTCCGGTGACCAGCAGGTCATCTAAATGTACTGTTATGTGTGGTAACCCATGCAGGATGTTCTCTGTTACCCACTGAAATTTGGCACAGGCTGACGACATGCCAAAATCCAACCTGGTGCACTCGTACATGCTGCTGTGTGTGTTGATCGTGACAGAAGGGCGGGAGGCCGAGTCCAATTCTAGTTGCGAATATGTATAAGCAAGTTCACCTGCTAATTTAGCATAAAAGTCCTCAATGCGGGACATCGCGTGGCGGTCCAGACGCGAAGCCGTATTTAATGTCAGTTTGTAATCTCCATATAACCAAACCGTGATGCATGACTTCAATACCGGAACTACCTGCACTGCCCAGTTTGCAAAGTGCACGGGCCGTATGATCCTTAATTCTTCAAGCTGACTGAGCTCGGTCTCCACTTACGCCAGCAATGCATTACAGACAGGGTGGCCCCTGAAATATATCGGCTGCGCATCTGTGTCGACATGGATTTTGGCTTCAGCACTCTTAATCATCCCAAACCTGGGCTGAAAGACTTCAAGATACTTTCCCCGTACTTTGCTCAGACCCCCTGATTCCATTTGGAAGATGTGCTGCCAATCAAAGTGCAAACGGCTCAACCAGTCGTGCCCCAGCAGCTAGGGCCATACCCCTTTACGACAATTAGCGGGAGATGCACTGACGGCCGTCCATTAACCACCGGGGCCATGGCAATCCCCGTAATGTCCAATTGCTCGCTGGTATAAATGGCCAAATGGGCCTCAGTGTCCCTCAAGTCCAAATGTTGTACTACTTTCTCAATGTGGTTTTAAGTCTGACTCCCTACAATGGGAACTGCAGTGCCTGTATCCAGCTGCATATCCAATAGGTGTCCATTAGCTCACTGGGCTAAATTGCTGGCTTGTAAAGCAGACCAAGCAGGCC
The DNA here is from genome assembly GCF_902713615.1 of Scyliorhinus canicula. NCBI lineage: Eukaryota > Metazoa > Chordata > Chondrichthyes > Carcharhiniformes > Scyliorhinidae > Scyliorhinus > Scyliorhinus canicula. The sequence goes on along the minus strand of NC_052152.1, from coordinate 142,139,439 downwards.
AGCAGCACGGTTCGATTCCCGTACCAGCCTCCCCAAACAGGTGCCGGAAAGTGGCGACTAGGGGCTTTTCACAGTAACTTAATTGAAGCCTACTCGTGACAATAAGCGATTTTCATTTCATTTCAGCTCATCGATTTTGATGAGCTTAACCCGAGGTGCAGCCGCACAATTAAGTTGCATGCAACCCTCCGTCTTTGGTTTATCCAGACAGAAGGTACGGGCCCTAGGCAGGTGTCTACCTCTACTGGGGCACCAGTATCTCTGACTGACCTGTGGCTTGAGCTCACGTCGGGATCTATGACACAAAGATACATAGATACACAGAAGTTAGGAGCAGGAGGAGGCCTTTTGGCCCTTCGAACCTGCTCTGCCATTCATCACGATCATGGCTGATCATCTAACTCAATAGCCTAATCCTGCTTTCTCCCCATAGCCTTTGATGCCATTCTCCCCAAATGCTGTTCCACATGTTCCACAAGGCCTGGTTCTGCAGATTCTGGGGAGGTATCCTATCGGGAAGACTCAGCCTTTGACCAACGGATCGGGTTCTGCATGCTGTTCTGCCCAGGGTAGGGTACTGTCCTTGAAGGGGGTTCGATAGCCGGTAAGGGTGCACCCTAAGGTATTCGCTTCAACTCTCTGGATATTCTGCACCCCTTCTTCGGCGATTTCGTATGACAGCTAAATTTACACAGCTTGTTGCAGGTTTAAAGACTGTTCAGCCAACAACTTATTTTGGTGCAACCACATTATTGATGCCGCTTACCAAGCACCATTTCTGACAGGAACATATATGCACAGAACCCGGCTATCTTTCGTAATCTTGACAAAAACTCGGTGATGGACTCACCTGGGTTTGCTCTGCTGTATTAAAGCAATATCTCTGCACAATTACAGATGGCATTGGGTTACAATGTTGCCCCACTAGTGTTACTAGTTGCTCAAAGCTATGAGTGTCAGGTGCCAAAGGATAGGTGAGGTTCCGTATCACACTCTAGGTATGTGCGCCCACAGGCAGTTAACAAAATGACTGTCTGGCAATCATTCTCCATGATGCAGAAATACACTGTATCAATGGCAAAAAGCTGAAATCTGAAAAAATAGCGCATTCTCTCCGCATACTGAGTCCAGTCCTCCACATTGGTATCAAACACATGTAATCTTCTGAACAGCGGCATGGTAAATGAAAAGAGTCCGACCTGTATCCAGCAGGGTTGGTGAGGTGGCTTAACCGATGGTGTTGCAACATCGACAGAAAAGCCAGTTGAACCGTCATTGCAGAAAGAAATAGTGTTTCATTACATAACTATTATTTACACTCGCCTTTCCATCGGTACCCAAAATGGCTGACTTTATTCAGAAGTTAAGCTATACATGGTTTATGGTTTCCCCCGCCCCCTTTAACGGGGATACCTGTATTCGGCGAGGCTCACAGGGAGTTTAATTATTTCCACTTCATAAGTCCCGTGCAGGTTATGACACAAACGATATTTCTTTCTTTGAATAGCTGTAGGGCATTTTCAACCAGTAACTGGACTAGTTTTTGGAGAACTTGTCTATATCTATATAAACTATATCAAGATGTTTTATCATGAAAATGCATGTTGATTTTCATCTGCCTTACACAATGCCTTACAGTGCACTCATACACTGCATCACTGTTATGGACAGCCACAATGAAGTATTTACTGGGTTGTCATTGTATTTGGAAACATAACATGGTTTTAACTCATAGGATGTCTCATAAGGCTCAGAATAAATACAAGTGCTTGAGAACCATTTAATATGTATGTTTAATGATATTGAAGACATGTTGTTCATAGTTAATAATAATTTGGAAAGTGAAAGTGAAGAGGTGATGACTCAGCATAAGGCAAGAAAGCAATTTTGCAAGTAGAAATTGGCCTGGAAGTGCAAGTCACGCCAACCTACCTTCCTGCTTCCAACAAGACAAAAGATGTGGCAATCAAAGCAATCATCACCAACCTGAAAGAACATTTCAACTCGAAGCTACAAGCAGAAGGCTTGGAACCAGAAACGTTGTGAAACAGTTGGTACTAAAGAACTTATTGCTACATTGCAACTTGATTGCTTGGCAAAACTCCAAGAATGAAATATAGTCTCAATCCTGTAGACAACCTCAGTACAGTTTCTAGAAGTGTGTTAACTTGTTTGGTTGACATTTTTATTACCTTGTAATAACATGGGCCGGGATTCTCCGACCCTGCGCCGGGTTGGAGAATTTCCGGGGGTGGGAGGAAGCACGAATCCTGCCCCGCCTCCCCGACATCGGCTGCCCTATTCCCCGGTGCTGTTTTTCGAGGGCCGGCGGGATTCCCGCCACGCTGGATGGGGGCCGTTGACAGTACCCCCTACTACCCCCCCCCCCCCCCCCCCGCGATTCTCCGGGCCCCAATGGGCCGAGTGGTTGTAAGTTTTGGCCAGTCCCGCCAGTGTGAAATACTCACCTCACGCACGGCGGGACCTGGCAGGTAAGTGTGCGGGGGCGATCATGGAGGGGGCGTGGGGGGATCCGACCCCGAGAGGGGCCCCACGATAGTCTGGCCCGCGAGTGGGGCCTACCGATCTGCGGGCGGGCTGGTTCCATGGGGGGCCTTCTTTCCTCCGCGCCGGGCCCCTGTAGGGCTCCGCCATATTTCTCGGGGGCCGGCGCGGGGAATTGAACCCCCACGCTTGTGTGGAAATACACCGCCCAGTCTGCATATGCACGGAAATTCAGCAGATGGTCCGCGCATGCACGAGATCATGCTAGCCGTTCCGCGCATGTGCAAAATCACGCCGGCCCTTGGGCGCCATCTAGAGCGGCGCTAACCACTCCGGCGTCAAACTAGCCCCCGAAAACTTGGAGAATTCCTCACTTTCGGGCTGTTGACACCAGAGTGTCAACATTTTCGCAGAATCCCGCCATGATGTTTATTTAAAGAATGTTTTCAATGCCTTTGTGTTTATTCACATAATATTTAGAGATGCAAAATGGATTGCAGCTTTTTGCCATTGATACAGTGTATTTCTGTCTTCCAGAGCTGAAAGCCAGAGGTGAGGTGTGATTGGTTAACTTGAGTTCATAGAATAAACATTGTTTTGTTTTTAAAAATATTTTTCCATTTCTGCTGTACCACACCTGTAGAGTGAGCCGTGTGCTCCTCATACCACAATCTAGTAAAATTTGTGGGTCAGGTGAACTCCATGATACACTTTGGGGTTCTCTAAACCCTGGCCCATAACAGTATAGTGAGAAATGCATGTTGATCGCATGATCCAGGCAAGGGTTCAGTCAAAATGCTTGGGGCGGCAGGGTGGTACAGTGGTTAGCACTGCTGTCACACAGCCCCAGGGATCCGGGTTCAATTCCAACCTCGGGTGACTGTCTTCTGGAGTTTGCACTTTACCCCGTGTCTGCTTGGGTTTCCTCTGGGTGCTCTAGTTTCATCCCACAGTCCAAAGATGTGCAGGTTAGGTGAATTGGCCGTGCTAAATTGCCCCTTTTTGTCCAAAAGGTTAGGTGGGGTTATTGGGTTATGGGGATAGGGTGGCGATGTGAGTTTAAGTAGGGTGCTCTCTTTCCAAGGGCCATGCAGACTCAATGGCCTGATTCGCCTCCTTCTGCACTGTGTGATTCTATGATCCACTCCATCACGACCTGGTACCAGTGATCAAAACAGTTCCGTTTTCACTCTCACGAAGTAACAATTTTTGAAAAAGTCACAGAATTTGCTGTGAGTACTGAAGCAAAACTAAACTAAGGGGGTAAACCTTTAGGACTGAGCTGAGGAGAAATTTCTTCACCCAGAGAGTGATAAATCTGTGAAATGTGCTACTATAGAAAGTAGTTGAGGCCAAAACTTTGCATAATTTCAAAAAGGAATTAGATATAGCTCTTGGGGCTAAATGCATCAAGGGATTAGGGGCAAAGGCGGGATCAGGGTATTGAACTTGATGAACAACCATGATCATAATGAATGGTGGAGCAGGTTCGAATGGCTGAATGCCCCCCCCCCCCCCCCCGCTTCTATTTGCTATGTTTCTATGTTAAACAGTCCAGAATCTGATTCCAGAGCAAAACCTGTAAGATCAGTAAAGCTTTGCAAACCAGTTACCAAACTGACTGTTGACAAAAAAGGGCCAGTAGTAATTGTGTCAAGTGTGTAAAAGATATACACTGACATATTCAGTTGATATCATTATGAAATGCACACATGTCTGTGCAACAAATTCAATTGCAAGAAATGTTGAAATAAGACTGGCTGAAATCAGAACTTGAAACACATGAATTCATGTTTTCGGTATATTTGTTGGGAGCAAAGATTTCAAAACATGACATATGTACATCCCATTTTATTAAAGGGTTAAGGAATCTGTTTTATACAGAACTCAAAACCTTTTGACAACATAATCAAAGAAAAGCTCATGGACAGAAGGGTGGCACAGTGGTTAGCACTGCTGCCGCACAGCGCCAGGGACTCGGTTCAATTCCGGGCTTGGGTAACTGTGTGGAGTTTGCACTTTCACCCAAGCCTGCGTGGGTTTCCTCTGGGTCCTTCGGTTTCCTCCCACAGTCCAAAGATGTCCAGATTAGGTGGATTGGCCATGCTAAATTGCCCCATAGTGTGTCCAAAGATGTGCAGGTTAGGTGAGGTTACGGGGACAGGGTGGGGGAGTGGGTATAGGTTAGATAGGGTGTTTTGTTCAGAGGGTTGGTGCAGACCCGATTTCTACACTGTAGAAATTCTGATTCTATTCTAAAGGAAGCATGGTTTGTTGCTTTTGAAAGTAAACAAAAATATGGGGCGGGATTCTCCGGGGGGGGTGGTGTGAATCCCGCCCCCGCCGGCAGCCGAATTCTCCGGCACCGGAGATTTGGCGGGGGCCGGAATCGCGCCGTGCCGGTCGGCGGGCTCTCCCCAGCGATTCTCCGGCCCGCAATGGGCCAAAGACCCGCCCATTCTTTGCAGGTCCCACCGGCGTAAATTGGAGCTGGTCCCTTACCAGCGGGATCTGGCGGTGCGGGCGACCTCCAGGGTCCTCGGGGAGGCATGGGCCAATCTGGCCCTGGGGGTGCCGCCACGGTGGCCTGGCCTGCGACCGGGTCCCACTGATCCGCAGGCAGGCCTGTGCCGTGGGGGCACTCTATTCCTACCCGCCGGCCGTGTAAGCTTCCATGATGGCCGGCGCGAAGGTGCACCCCCCCTTGCGCATGCGCGGGGATGACATCAGCAGCTGCTGACGCTCCCGCGCATGCACGAATCCGTGCCAGCTGGCGGAGTCCCTTCGGCCCCGGCTGGAGCGATGCCAAAGGAGGATTCCGCACCTTTGGGGCGGCCCGATGCCGGAGTGGTTCCCGCCACTCCACTGCGCCGTTTCTGCCCTCCCCGCCAATTCCCGGAGAATCCCACCCATGTTTCTTTTAGCAAGGGGAAGCAGTGTAATGTTTCATATAGTATGTTAATAAGATGTTAGAGCATGTGCAGTAAGCAGTGAGTCAATAAGTTCACACTTGGACTGCCAATTCTTTAGATTTGTCTTTGTTATTCATGTGACCCAACATGTGACAATAACCAATCTTGTCAGCACAAGAATGCAGCAGCAGTTGCAGCTTAGATTTCCCAAAGGTTCTCTTAAGTTTTCTCAAAATAACTTTCCAAAAATGCACTGGATCAATAGCACATGCAGCAGCAATCCTACTCAATGTAAATAGTGTTTGAAAAAATAATTAAAAGCCACTCTTATTCCCTCTATTGGTATCTCCAGGTTTACAGCTTAAATTTGTGAAGATGGACAAAGGATCTATTAATAGAGAAATTGTGATATTGCATAAACCTAAAAATAAGAAGGCTCAAAATTGCTCGCGATGTTAAGTGAACAACGGCAGATGAAGGATTAACATGCTTGTTATTTTAAGAGTGATGGTAACCCATTTATTTTAAATAGGTTAGCACTTGTATTAAAATAGCAGCATGCCATATGACTGCATTCATTGTTTAGCCATTATTATCACCAACTTAGATATTTCTACATTAATAATTTAATCAACTGAGTTGGAAAGTCAGCTCCAGAACACCTGTTTCATTTTGACATGAGAGGTTGTTTTATATTCAAAATGACATCAATACCATGTCCACACAATTTCCGTATGGGTCATGCTGGATGCCATGTTGGTAAAGGCTAAAAAAGAGACCCCCTTTACCCGCATCTGCAGCAAGCAATAGACCATTGATCTTTGGTACTTTAAATGGATAGGTAATCCAGAGATTCAGGGTAAAGGTTTGGATACCTGGGTTCAAACCTCACCACAGCTGGTGGTGAAATTTGAATTCAATAAAATCTGGACTAATGGTGAAAATATTATTAATTGTCATAAAAACTCATCTGGTTCACTAATGTCCTTTCCTACCTGCTGCCTCATGGTGCCAAGGTCCCAGGTTCGATCCCAGCCCTGGGTCACTGTCCGTATGGAGTTTGCACATTCTCCCCATGTTTGCGTGGGTTTTGTCCCCACAACACAAAGACCTGCAGGGTAGGTGGATTGGCCAAGCTAAACTGCCCCTTTATTGGAAAAAATGAATTGGGTACTGTAAATTTGGGTGGCACGGTAGCACAGTGGTTAGCACAGCTCCAGGGTCCCAGGTTCAATTCCTAGCTTGGGTCACTGTGCAGAGTATGCACGTTCTCCCCGTGTCTGCGTGGGTTTCCTCTGGGTACTCCAGTTTCCTCCCACAGTCCAAACATGTGCAGGTTAGGTGGATTGGCCATGCTAAATTGCCCTTAGTGTCCAAAAATGCTTGCCTTCATTGATCGGGGCATTGAGTATAAAACTTGGCAAGTCATGCTGCAGCTGTACAGAACCTGTACATTCTGGTTACCACATTACCAGAAGGGTATGGAGGCTTTGCAGAGGGTACAGAGGAGGTTTACCAGGATGCTGCCTGCTCTGAAGGATGTTAGCTATGACAAGAGGTTGGATAAACTCGAATTGCATTCACTGGAACGACAGAGGTAGAGGGGCGACCTGATAGAGGTTTACAAAATTATGAGTGGCATGGACAGGGTGGATGGTCAGAAGCTTTTGCCCAGTGTGGAGAAGTCAATTACTATGGGACATAGAATCATAGATTTTACAGTGCAGAAGAAAGCCATTCAGTCCATCGAGTCTGCACCGACCCACTGAAAGAGTACACTACTTAAGCCCAAGCCACCACCCTATCCCCGTAATCCAATGAACATTTTGCACACATAGGTTTAAGGTGTGAGGGGCAAAGATTAGAGGAGATGTGTGAGGCAAGGTTTTTACACAGAGTGGTGAGTGCCTGGAACTCACTGCCGTGGGAGGTGGTGGAAGCAGATACAATAGCGATGTTTGAGAGGCATCTTGACAAATACATGAATAGGGTGGGAATAGAGGGATATGGATCCAGGAAGTGAAAAAGGATTTAGTTTAGACATGCACCATAATCGGCGCATGCTTGGAGGGCCGAAGGGCCTTTTCCTGAGCTGTACTGTTCTTTGTTCATATACAATGCTTGCTGAATGCAAAAAATTAGTTATATTGATTTTTTTAGTTTTAGTTACATTGATTTTTAAAAAATTTCTTTCTGGAATGGCCAATTAAGGTCATGAGGAAAGATAGCATATCAAACTGTAAAGACTGAGAATGGGATTTTCCTGTCTTGCCAAAGTCAATGGACCTTTCGCTTGCTCACTGCATCTGTTGCAGCAGCACCCGCAGGGCCACGGGTAGAAAATCCCAGCCTGAGTTTCTCTATGGATAAAAATGGGAAGAGAATTGAGTGCAGGCTCATTGATATCCTCAGCTAGTTTGGAATGCTTTCATTGGGCAGAGTTGTAACTGCCAAGAGGACACGGACCCAGCTGCTGGTATGGGAATTAAAGGTCCAAAAAGTGGCATTGGTTCAGAAAGCCAATATGATCCCATCCAGTTCCAAGTTTAACCCGGGTGGATTTTCAGATGAACAGGGATTCACTGTGGAGCTGTGGGGGAAATACTTAAAATACTTAAATGCCCCGTCAACTCAGAATTTCATCCAACATTCTCGTGTCAACAGCCAGTGCACGGGTTTCCTGAGCTGTGTGATACTCGCAAGGGTCGACCAGAGTGGCGCGTGCTCCTTCAGTTAAACGGACAGTGGTAAAACCTTCCAAGAGGTTCTCAACACTTGTTCTGACATTGCTTGGCAGGTGCTTTCCAGCTTCCTGGAAGTCTGTTCACCTGCCTTGGACTTCACTCACCTTGATCTGCATTACGCTGCAGTCAACCTTCACTGCGGCATGGGAACACTTTCTGCATCTCCACCTTGGACATCGGAGGAGGAACAAGAGGAGCAGCAACACCAGCATCACCAGCAGGAGCACCAGCTGCCTTCGTCTTGTGCACTGCCGATCCACAGAGCAGAGGGTATGGATATCGATACCCAGCTGGAAGGAGGCGAGACCCCCAATGCAGGGGTTAAAGGCAGAGGATTAACTTTCACTGCATTTATGGGCACTGATATCCTGGCCTCAGGAGCTGACATCTTGCCTCCTGGAACAATACCTCCTTATGAGTGGGCCCATTGGGCAGGCATTGCCAAATAGGCCTGAATGGTTATCACCAGAGGACTCCCACACCCAATTCACTGCCTCCCTCGGGGGGTTTGCACTCCCTTCTCCTGCCCAAGTCAAGAAGGCAGAGAGTTATGAGTGTGAGAAATGGATTGTGTAGAGAAAAGGGAATGACAACATTTATGGAAGGTAATCGCGAGGAATGAATGGAAGATGGTAATAGAGGACGGTGATGTTGAGCACTAGTTTTTCAGATGGTAATGATCCCAGACCAGACCCCAACAGTGGCTAGGATACTGGACAGAAATCCCAATATTTTATTTTAATTTTGTAAGACTGTGAGGAAAGGATATCTCGCTCCTGGGGTAATTGCACAAAGATGTAGGGATACGGTATATTTAAACAAACTTTATTGCTAACACAGTAATAAAATATCTTTAAAATCACACCAGAAAATATCTTACAATTACCCCGGAAACAATGCTAATTAATACAGTGTGTACATTAACCCTTAACTGTAATCTTTATTCCCACTCAAACAACAAATAAAGCATCTCAGCTTGCAATCCACTGTTAACTATAGTTTGCACTCAGGAATACCTGCTTTAAGGGCAGCACGGTGGCCTAGTGGTTAGCACAGCTGCCTCACGGCGCTGAGGTCCCAGGTTCGATCCCGGCTCTGGGTCACTGTCCGTGTGGAGTTTGCACATTCTCCCCGTGTCTGCGTGGGTTTCACCCCCACAACCCAAAAATGTGCAGAGTAGGTAGATTTGCCACAGTAAATTGCCCCTTAATTGGAAAAAATAATTGGGTAATCTAAATTTATTAAAAAAAAAAGAAAAAAAAAAAAAAGGAATACCTGCTTTACAGAGATGTTCTTTTAGAAAAAGTGATCCTTTTACATTGCTTTAAAGAAAAGATCAGAATTCTGTCAGAACCAGGCAGAAATTCTGGCTTTATTTCTTCAGAACCTGCTTCAGCTGGTTTCAGCTCACCTTTTGTTCTACAAATTTAGAGTACCCTATTCATTTTTTCCAAATGAGGGGCAATTTTGCGTGGCCAATCCACTTAGCCTGCACATCTTTAGGTTGTGGGGGCAAAACCCACGCAAACACGGGGAGAATGTGCAAACTCCACACGGAGAGTGACCCAGGGGCTACCTCGCGGTGTGAGGCAGCAATGCTAACCACTGTGCCACTGTTCTGCCCTCCCAGCACACCTTTTAACCACACTCTTCTGAACTGCTTCAAAATAAACTGATAATCAATATACAAACACGTCTTTTTTTTTAAATTTAGAGTACCCAAATCATTTTTTCCAATTAAGGGGCAATTTAGTGTGGCCAATCCACCTATCTTGCACATTTTTGGGTTGTGGGGGCGAAACCCACGCAACAAACACGTCTTTTAACAGAACTGAGATGCTTGACTTCTGCTCATATCTCCATCTAAAACTCAACCAACACTGCTTTTCTGCAAAATGTATGATACCTTGGCTCCTCTCTGTAATATCATCATCTTATCAAGCTGAAATCTAATTAACACCACAGGGAATCCCCTTAACCCAAACAACATTCCAATATCCCAAGCTTTTTAATTGCATCTCTGGCTCACAAACGTAGTTGTCTTTCAAACTAGGATTTATTCTAAAAACATGACTGCAGGGGTCACACAGGGCAGTGAAGTTGAAACCAGGATGGGATTAGCTTTGAAGGTATTTAGGCTCGGGAGGCTAAATTACTATTCCTGTCCCTAGATCATGTGTTCTAGGGAGGAGATGCTCCGGCTGATTTTGCAATCCAGCTCTTGGCCTATAACATTGTAGATAACAGATGAAGAACATATCAATCATGATAGAATGGTGGGGCAGAGCCGATGGGCCAAATGGCCTAATTCTGCTCCTATATCTTATAAGTCGCAGGTTGCAAATGCCATGATTGCATTAAAAAGCCACGGAAAAGCCAACTTCAGTTAAAAATGGGTTCCTCACCTGCTTTTGGCCCTTTTGCTGTGTGGGGGTCTGTTACATTAAGATTCCATGTTTTGTGTGCAGGAAGAAGATACACTGCTAAAATGCTGATGTATGACCTCATTATGTAGCTCATGCCCATGACAGTCATTTTTCATAAGGGATGAATGGGCACAGAACACATTTGTGGTAAGGCATAACTGTTACTATTGTTTTCTGTTTGGGGTTTTAACATTCAAATATTTTATTAAAAATCAATTTTTAGATCCTATTATGTGCCGCACAGTTGACGTAACGAAGGAAACACAGAGGCAAATTTGTACACCCCAAGATTACAAGCAGGAATGAATTGAAAGACTGCATATTCTGATTTTTGTTGTGATGTTGGTTGAGAAATGAACATGTGGCAGGACCCCAGGAGAACTCTACCGATTTAAGTCATTTAATCTTTTAATGCAGGGAATAGCAAAATCGTTTGAAACACCACAAAGTTGGTGGCACAAGAGCCTTGCTATCCTGCATTCCTATTTCTGCTCTGCACTGCCTTTCATCGTTGTTTGATCTTGCAAAGACTGGCTCAAGAATTTGCACCCACAGTGGGGCTCCATTGCTGGAGTCACATCAAACAAGGTGGAGTTAGAGCCAGGATTAGTGCTGCATGGATTTATCCACGAGCACGCTCACCTCAAAAGCGCTGTCTGTCTCTGCGAACAGGGACTGTGGTTCCGTATGTCCAAGCTTCATTTGCATTTCAAGCATGCAGTCCCCAGCCACGCTCTCGGTTGAACCGAACATTCTGGTTCTACAGGCATCAGTCAATCATTTTAAGGTTCAAAGAACAAAGAAATAGAATTCCATCTTGGCCCAGAACCTCAAAAGCTTTTAAAGATGCGCACAAACCTAATGTGACTAAAATTAGCATATTTATCACAGAAAGCAGTAACTCTGAGCAGAAACCAAGGTTTTCATTTTCTCCGAGAACAGAATCTGTGTCTCCCGGGCAATAATGATAATTATGAATGATGAGGACCCCGAGTACTCTCTGCTCAAACTGGTTTGGAAGGTTCAATTTTCATCATCATCCTTTGAAAGCAAAGAGCTGGAATTGCTCTTATAAATCATTTGGAATTAAAGATTTTCCCGTGTTTACAATTCAGACAGTAAAAAGATTCAAAGTACTCACCAGCAAGTATTTAGTTTTTTTTTGGGGGGTGGGGGGGAGTGGGGGGGTGGGGGGGGGGGGGGAGAATTATTCCTGGCTCTTGAATCATCCAATTATAATGATTCCGCGAAGCCCTGCAGAAAGACTTCACTTCATTTATTTCCCCCCTACCTTTGAAAATTTCTGTTTAAGGTTAAGGTGGTGCACCGAGAATCATGAATGATTCATGATTTGAAGCATTTTGCTAAGTATTTTCCCACCCTGCCATAGATTGGAAATGACCTGGGGTCTGAAACACAATACTCAGATAGTCGTGTGTTTCTCACAGATAACATTCTGCAGGCTGCCCTGCTACAAAGCGATGAGCCCAGCAGTGTGACACAGACACTGTGACTTCTCCTTTCTATCTTTCCAGTTCTCACAGCCAGTATTGCTCCCTCTGCTTCATGCTTCTACAAGCATTTATGTCCTGTCAGCCTTGGCCAAGTGGCGGCTCTCTTGCCTCTGAATCCGAAGGTTAGGAGCCTTGAGGAATAAATTTCGACTGCTACTCCGGGGCAGGCGCTGTCTTTTGTCTGACGCCTTAAACTAAGTTTCTTCTCAGAGGTAGATAGATAAGCTCTATCTACAGCATTAATCTGAAGAACAGCTTCAGAAAAGATCGCCCCAGAGTCCCACAGCCATTATTTAAGGCTCCGGGAGCAGCCTGTGAGGGGGGTGGGGGGTTCCGACCCCAGGGGGCAGGCCTCCAACGCTGGGCGTTGCTACTGGCGGCATACACGGTCCCGCAGTCGTGTGTTTCTCAGCCTGCCGTTTGTCAATGGCATTTCCCATTGAAGCCACCCCACGCTGATGGGAAACTAGGGGTACATTGCCAGCAGGAAAAGAGAATCCCAATGGCTGGAGAATTACAGCCATTGTTAATGTTTCAAGTCCACATCACCCTTCGACAGACTGAAAAGGGATAAAAATGTGCTGAACTGTTTAGTGAGGGGGAGGGATTGGGGGAGAATGGAAGGTCAGGGATACATCAGAGCGAAGGAGATTGTCAAACGTGTCATGGACATAAGACAAAGAGGATTTTAATGATGCCATCAAGGTCTGAAGAAGCACCAACAAAAACAGAAGCGGCGGGATTCTCTCAGCCTGGGGCCGGGCCGGAGAATCTCCGCGGCCGACGTCAATCGCGCCATGCCGCCCCGCACTGGGACACGATTGTGCGCAGAGCGGAGAATCGGCACCATTGGAGCTTGTGCGGTTGATGCGGCACCGGCCGGGGGCCGCTCAATGGGGCTTCCCCCCCCCCCGGCGATTCTCGGCCCAGGATGAGCCGAGTGGCCGTAACAAACAACCAAAGTCCCGCCGGCGCCGTTCTAGCCTGCTCTTAGCCAGTGGGACCTCGGTGTGGAAGGTTCCGGGAGCGGCCTGTGAGGGGGGTGGGGGGTTCCGACCCCAGGGGGCAGGCCTCCATTGTGGCCTGGCCGCGATCGGGGCCCACTGAGCGGCGGGCCGGCCTCTCGGGCTGGGGGCCTCCTTTTTTCTGCACCGGCCCCTTAGCCCTACGCCATGTTGCGTCGGGAGAAGGGAGCCACTGCGCATGCGCGCATAGGCGCCGGTGCCACTACACATGCACGGACCCCGTGGCACGCAGTTGATGCCGGGATCAGCAGCTGGAGCAGCGAGGGTCGCTCCAGTGCTGTGCTGGCCCCCTAAGTATTCCGAAGGCGTCAACACTTAGCCTCAGGATCAGGGAATACCGCCCGAGATATCAGGATGTGTTAAAAACAGATCAAAGGTCAATTCTTAATGGAAGCAAAACTGAACAACGATGGGCAGGTGGGATACTCTCCCCTCCATCTTGAGCCGCCCCCTGCCCACTTTTTCTTTATTGTTTTTTAGTTCCCTTGACTTGCCCCAATACAACCCTCCCCCTCCCCCACATGGCCACCTGTCCCTTGTTGTTCAGTTTTGCTTCCACTGAATACTGACCTGGGGCAGCCGGAGGTCAGGAGCAACGAGATGTAAATACAAGTTCTTCCTTCCTTACTTGGCAGAGGATCGTGGACACCAGACTCTTTTCTCCAGGGCTTCCTTCACGTGGCACTGCTTGCTTTGATGAGCCTACATAGTATGTACTGATGTATTTATTCAAGCAAGGCAATTTAGGGAGGGGAGGGGAAATGTGGTTAATATTATCCTACCACAAGTTGCTGTCTGTACCTGTGCAATTCTTTCAGCAAAGCTGGGAATGCAGCTACAGGAGAGACCTTGGTCTGGATTTTATGACGGGCAGACTGCTCGCAAACGTCAAACCCCCCCCCCCACCCAACCAAAGGAATGTCGGTCCCGAACGGACCAACCTTTCATTTTGTTTCTTACATTTTTCAAATTAAGGAGCAACTTTGTGTGGCCAATCCACCTGCCCTACACGCCTTTGGGTTGAGGGGATGAAATCAATGCAGATACAGGGAGAATGTGCAAATTCCACACATACAGTGACCTGGGGCCGGGGTTGAACCTGGGTCCTCGGTGATGTGAGGCAGCAGTGCTAACCACTGTGTCACCATGCCATCACTTGGACCAACATTTTCAAACCTGCCCCACAGCAATGACATGCTTGGGGTGCATTAATCAGGCTTAGAGTCGGCGAGAAAAGTTTCCATATTCAAGCAGATGAGAAATGGGCAGAAGTTCAAGTGGTATTACCGTTGGGTTATTGAAAGGAGGTTGTGCGGGTAGTGCACGAGGTTTCAGTCGGTGGTCATTTTGGGGTATGAAAAACTTAAGGAACAATCCAAAAACATTTTTCTTGGCCTGGACTGCATAAGGACATAGTTGAATTTTGCCATAATGTCACACATGTCAGGTAATAGGGAAACCTCAGGTAGCAATCAAACCAGCATCTTTAATACCCATCCCGCATTTGAGGAACCATGAAAACAAGATTTAGTGAGCCTCATCAGATCGAAAGGAAACTGAGTCGATGAAGCGTTAGTCATTGAACTCAGGGAGAAGAGATAAATCTAGACAATTCTGAATTTGACATTCCTCAAATTAAATTGGACAATGAGGAAGCATTCAAAAATTGGGATAAATTATTGAGTTACCTTCCAGAGGAAAATCAAAATGACCTAAAAGAGTCATTGCAGTCACATAGAACTGAGTGAGGATAACATTTGGGATGCATAAAAGTAATTAAGTAAGATGTAGTTTTCAGAAATTATATTCCCATTAAACAACCATGTAAACTCAATCCGCTAATGACAGCACAGGTACAAAGTGAAATGGCTGATGTACGTAAACAAAAGATAGAACTCCAGCACGGTGGCCAAGTGGTTAGCATAACCGCCTCACGGCGCTGAGGTCCCAGGTTCGATCCCGGCTCTGGGTCACTGTCCGTGTGGAGTTTGCACATTCTCCCCGTGTCTGCGTGGGTTTCGCCCCCACAACCCAAAAATGTGCAGAGTAGGTGGATTGGCCACACTAAATTGCCCCTTAATTGGAAAAAATAATTGGGTAATCTAAATTTAAAAAAAAAAAAAAAAAAAAACCAAAAGATAGAACTCCTTGACAAAGTGAATGGAGAAAGGAAGGCTAAGAAGCTGCTGGCAAGGGAACTTCCTCGATCAGGAGATATTAATGATGGTTACATGGAACAGAAAGCTAGACTGGAAAGTCAGATTTGGAGGAAAGCTGAGATGCAGCATTGAATTTCACAGGAATGCCAGCCTACCATCAATTATTTGCAAGAGATTGAAGAGGAGCAACCCTAACAAGGGAGTCATAATGTTGACACAGAAAGTGGTGGCACTGGGATCAGGTCAGGAGGAACAGATGTAGGACCAAAGCTGTCTCACCATTTCACAGAGAGCATCATCCGTGGTAGAGTTCAGAATCTGGAGGCTGAAGAGATGGTACAAATGTAGCCAGAATAGACAGCAAATATTCCAGCATAAAATGGCTGGTGTTTGGCACTGTCCAAATGCACCAGCTGTTACCAATTATTTTGGCTATCCTCAACAGACAGCAAAAGAAGCAGGATACAAAACCATGGATAATTGTAATGGACTGATGTTGAATGCTGCAACAATGATCAACAATCTGTCGTACGATCAAGTGGAAAACTCTGCTAGTAAAGCCAGGCAATCGCGTAAATTGAATTATTGATGAAGTTTTGTTCTGTGTAAGTATGGAGACTGTCATCCTTTTAGGTCTGATAATACCATGACTACTTGGACAGAACTAATGCAAAGGTATTCAAAAGGAAAGGTGATTGCTGATGCTGTATAACAACTATAAAATGGGAAAAGACTACAATGGACTACACTCATCTAATGTTTGCTTGTTTAAAAATGGGAAAAAATGATATATACCTTATGGAATGTAAACTGTATGCAATCTTAAGAAATGCTTAAAATTGAAATGGTTTCAGAAAATGAAGCCATCTGTGTATATTGGTGGTTCATTTTTTTTTCCAGGAAGGGAGGTGCCATAATAGGGAGAACTTGGGTCCAGAAATGGCGTCCAAGATGTAGGAGGCAATTTAGAAGTTAAATAAATTGAGGGAATACACTGCTTGCAGCAGAGTCACAGGGATACGACCACAATCTGAGTTACCTTGTCTCATTCAGACGTAAGCTCATTAGTGAGGATACACAGGATGCCCTGGTTCAGCCAGTATGATTCACTCAAGAACCATTATCATTTGGGACAACCTTGTTTGATCAGCTATTGGCCCATCACAGAGTCTGATGACTTATTTGTCCATCAATGGGATGCATATAAATGGTATAGCTCTGATGCTTTGTATAAACAGGAGTTGGCAATCGTCCAAGATAACGATAATAGGTTAATGACTGGAAACACATGAGAAACTTTGTTTGAGGGGGTGGGCAGAGCTTAGAGAGAGTGAGAGAGAAAGAATGCTGTTCTGAAGAGTTACATAAAGAAGGCTGTGGAAAATGACCAGAGAGGGCATGAAAGTTGCCACCGAGGAAGGCTTTGGAAAAGGGTTCTGAACAAATGTCCCTAAAAGAAGGAAATTGATTTGTTAAATGCCATTTTGTGTAAGTGGAACGAGAGCTGTGTGTAGATGTAAAGTATTGTTTAATTGGGACTAGTGTATTAAGCTTAAGAAACTATATGTAATCCATTAGTGTTAGAGTTGAAGTAAAAGTTTAAATATTGCTTTATTATCTTTTGTTTTAATAAAGTTTGTTTATAAAATAACCAAGCCATATTTCTTATATTATCACTCCTGGAATTATTGGATCTTCCTACATTGCATTAAAACTTTAAAAAGTTACAGCACCTAGTCCAGTCTCTTAGCCACTGTTGGGAGTTGACTAGACATCTTTAACACTCATCGCCCAACATATTTTATGTGCTCCCTTTCCCACTTTGTAAACATGTCCTGAAGGATGCCAGAAAATCCAGCCCCTAGTATTTGACTTCAGAAAGGAAGTTTGTGGAGCCAAAGTTTGTTTTGTCCTACATTTATTTACAGAGTGAAACGTTGCAAGCATATACCTCCTCAATCAACCACATTGCAGTTTCAATAAATGTTTCTTTATATGGGCTCAAGTGAAATGCCAATTAATGCCAATCACCTGTATAAAATTAAACATAATTATACAATTAATAACTTGGATGTGTTTCTCTTCTATTAAACAATGGCAGTGAAAACATTCATGGCAACCTGGGTGGCATGGTGGTAGAGCGGTTGGCACTGTTGCCTCACAGTGCAGGGACCCGGGTTCGATTCCGGCCTTGGGCAACTGTCTGTGTGGAGTTTGCACGTTCTCCCCGTGTCTGCATGGGTTTCATTTGGGTCCTCTGGTTTTCTCCCACAGTCCGAAGATGTGCAGGTTAGATGGATTGGCCACGCTAAATTGCCCCATCGGGTCCAAAGATGTGCAGGTTAGCTAGGGTTAGCGGGATGCAGGGATAGGGAAGGGGGGAGTGGGCCGAGGTTGGGTGCTCTTTCGGACTGTAGGGATTCTATCGATTATAACCTTCTGTTGTCTCAGCTGAGATCAGAAAACTCAGCACAACCCAGGTATTAAACCTTGGGCTTTCATGGTCTATATGTCTCATTTACGGGATAAACTTGCTGAGCTATTGATGTAGTGTGCACTAAACGTTTTGTTACAATTTAGTTAAAAATTAATCATGTGTCATACTTACAGGCACGAGGTAAATTATGCTGCAATTTTCATCCAATGTCCAGATATTTTCAGCAAACATTTTCAGAGCTACCAATCGGAGCAGACTGGAAAAGATTAATTTAAGAGTTAATTATAACTATTCATTTCACTATAAAATCATGGGCTGGATTCTTTTGTCCCAGTTCTTTGTGTGGTGCATCTTTCCGAGTGGCAGGATTCACTATTCCCGCTGCTTGTCAATAGGATTTTCCATTGAAACCATCTCATGCCGCGAGGAAACCCATGAGTGGGGATGCGATGCTGGCGGTGCTGGCAGGAACAGGAATCACAATGGCCAGAGAATTCTGGTCCATTTCTCCATTTTTTTTATTTTTTTTTTTTAAATTTAGATTACCCAATTATTTTTTCCAATTAAGGGGCAATTTAGCATGGCCAATCCACCTATCCTGCACATCTTTTGGGTTGTGGGGGTGAAACCCACGCAGACACGGGGAGAATGTGCAAACTCCTCATGGACAGTGACCCAGGGCCGGGATTCGAACCCGGGTCCTCAGCGCCATAGGCAGCAATGCTAACCACTGTGCCACCGTGCTGCCCTCCATTTTTTTTTTTTTTAACAGACAATTTTATTGAGGCATTTTTGGCATTGTAAACAATAACAATATACATTAGTGTGCAGATACCAATGACAAAAAACATAGTGCAAATAACAGTACCACTCTCGCAGATAGACCCGCCTATTCTTCCCCCCGACTCTACACTACTCTACCTCCCCACCCACCCCAACCCCCGCTGACGATCAGTTCCCCGCGAAGAAGTCGATGAATGGTTGCCACCTCTGGGTGAACCCCGATAGTGTTCCTCATAAGGCGAACTTGATTTTTTTCCAAGCCGAGAAAGCTTGCCATGTCCGACAGCCATACTTCGGTCCTTGGGGGCTTTGAGTCCCTCCAGGCCAACAGTATTCATCGCCAGGCTATCAGGGAAGCAAAGGCCACAACGTCGGCCTCTATCCCCTCCTATACTCCCGGGTCTTCCGACACCCCACAAATCGCCACCTCTGGACTCATCGCCACCATTGTTTTCAGTACCCGGCATATGACGTCCGCAAATCTCTGCCAGTATCCCCTGAGTTTTGGACACGCCCAGAACATGTGGACATGGTTCACTGGTCCTCCCCTACATCTAGCACACTTGTCCTCCAGCCCAAAGAATTTGCTCATCCGGGCCACCGTCATGTGGGCCCGGTGAACCACCTTGAACTGAATCAGGCCGAGCCTGGCACATGTTGCGGTTGCATTTACCCTCCTCAGAGTGTCTGCCCATACGCCTCCCTCCAACTCCCCACCAAGATCCTCCTCCCACTTAAGTTTCAGTTCCTCGGTCCCTGTGTCCTCTGCTCCCATAAGCTCCTTATAAATATCTGAGACTCTCCCCTCTCCTGCCTCACCCCTGGAAATGACCCTACCCTGGATCCCCCTTGGTGGAAGGCGTGGAAATGATGGGACTTGTCTACGTACGAAATCTTGCACCTGCTAGTGTCGAAAGTCATTCCCCCTCGCCAGCCCGAACTTCTCCTCCAGTGCCCTCATGTTCGCGAAGCTCCCTTTCAGGAACAAGTCACCCATCCTTCCCACCCCCGCCCTCCACCATGCTCAAAACCCATCATCCATCTTCCCCGGGACAAATCGGTGGTTGTCACATATTGGGGACCAGACCGACGCTCCCACTTCCCCCGCATGCTTCCTCCATTGGCCCCAAATCCACAAAGCTGCCACCACTATAGGGCTGGTGGAGTACCTGGCCGGCCGGAGCGGCAGGGGAGCCGTGACCAGGGCTGCCAAGCTGGTGCCACTGCACAAAGCAGCCTCCACCCACTCCCAAACTGACCCCATACCCACCATCCATTTCCTTATCATGGTTATGTTAGCCGCCCAGTAGTAGTTACTGAGGTTCGGCAACGCCAGCCCCCCCTCACTATGGTTCTGTTCCAGCATCCCCCTCTTTACCCGCGGGGACTTCCTCGCCCAAACAAATCCCAGGACCGCGGAATGAAAATAGGGAGACACTGAAAAATAAACAGGAATCTTGGGAGGATCGTCATCTTCACCGTCTGTACTCTAGTGACAGCAGGAGTGCATCCCACCTCCGAAACTCGCTCCTCATTTGCTCCACCAGCCTGGACAAGTTCAACTTATGCACCTTACCCCAGTCGCGCGCCACTTGTATCCCTAGATACCTAAAACTTTCCCCAACCAGCCTAAATGGTAGCTCCCTCAGCCTATTCTCCTGACCCCTCGCCTGCACCACAAACATCTTGCTTTTTGCCATGTTCAACTTGTAGCCCGAAAACCGGCCAAACTCCCCTAGGATTTCCATAATCCCGTCCATCCCTGCCACTGGATCTGACACTATACAAAAGCAGGTAATCTGCGTAGAGCGAGACCTTGTGTTCTATCCCCCCCTGACCATTCCCTTCCATCCCCTTGCCGCTCTCAGAGCAATTGCCAGCGGTTCTATGGCCAAACACAAACAGCAGTAGAGAGAGGTGGCATCCCTGTCTTGTCCTGCGGTGTAGTCTAAAATACTCAGATGTCGTCCTGTTCATCCTTACACTAGACTCCAGGACTTGATATAGCAGTTTAACCAGTCCACAAAGGCCTCTCCAAACCCAAACCGTCACAGCACCTCCCATAAATAGTCCCACTCCACCCGGTCAAAAGCCTTTTCGGCATCCATTGCCACCACTACCTCCACCTCTCTGCCATCCGGGGGCATCATAATCACATTAAGTAGCCTTCTTAGATTGGCTACTAGCTGCCTGCCCTTAACAAACCCTGTTTGGTCCTCCATAATCACGTCCGGTACGCAGTCTTCGATTCTGGACGCCAGGATCTTGGCCAGCAGTTTAGCGTCTACATTAATCAGGGAGATTGTCCTATCGGACCCACAGACATCCGATCCTTACCCCGTTTTAATATCAGCGAGATGGTGGCTTGCGACATCGTCGGGGGTTGCACCCCATTGTCCCTCACCTCGTTAAACACCCTAAGCAGCACCGGCCCCAGTATACCCGCAATCTTTTTGTAGAACTCCACTGATACCCATCCAGCCCCGGGGCTTTACCCGACTGCATGACCTTCAGGCCCCCCATTACTTCTTCAGCTCTAATCGGGGCCACCAGCCCCTCTACCATCCCTCTGCATGCATTTCCCCACTCTCTCACACACCCTCTCCTCTGCCAACAATCCCACCTCTAACCTCCATTGTGGGCGCTGGTAACTTTCTTTGCAGACCAGCAGGTCGACCCAATGTGGAGCATGGTCTGAAATAGTGATCGCCGAGTATTCTGTATCCCTCACCCCCTCCAAAAAGTCCCTACTCATAATAAAGAAGTCAATACGAGAATAAACCTTGTGAACATGTGAATAGAACGAGAACTCCTTCCCCGTCGGACGGCGGATTCTCCAGGGGTCCACCCCCCCATTTGTACCATGAACCCTCTCAGTTCTCTTCCCATTGCCGGGACCCTGGCCGTTCTGGAGCACGACCGGTCCAGGTCGGGGTCGAGGACTGTATTAAAGTCCCCACACATAATCAACTTGTGCGAATCCAAGTCGGGGATTTTCCCCAGCAGCCTTTTGATGAAATCTACATCATCCCAGTTTGGAGAGCAAACATTCACTAGGACCACCTTCACCCCCTCAAGCTTGCCCCGGACCATGAGAAATCTACCCCCCCCCATCCACAACTGTGCTGTCCACCTCAAACTTAACCCGTTTGTTAATCATGATCGCGACCCCTCTGGTCTTAGTGTCAAGCCCCGAATGGAAGACGTGGCTAACCCAGCCCTTCCGTAATCTAATCTGGTCCGCCACTTTCAATGCATCTCCTGCAGCAACATTACATCCACCTTCAGAGCCTGTAAGTGCGCGAACACACGTGTCCTCTTGACCGGCCTGTTTAATCCTCTAACATTCCAGGTGATCAGCCTGGTTGGAGGGCACCCTGCCCCCCCCTACACCAATCAGCCATCCCCCTTCTTGGGCCCACCTCCTGCCCATGTGCCGCGCCTCCCCTGGTCCGCCTCTTGGGAGCTCCCACCCCCGACCCCTTCCCTGTTACCCTGAACAGCCCCCCCAGCACCCAACAACTTATACTTTAACTATCACTTTGGCTTTAACTTTAAAACTTTCAAACAGGCAAACACAAACACAAGAACACCCCCAGTTTTAAGTAAAAGAGCATGCCGAACGACATCGCTAACACGAAGGGCAATCTGTGAACAACTGCAGACATCCCTTAGTACACTCTAACTTGGGTCCATGGGTCCTCAGTTCAGCACCAGTCCATGTCCCTTAGCGAAGTCCATTGCTTCTTCCGGGTCGTCAAAATAATATGTGACCCTAAGCCACGCCGGGAAAAGTAGCCCGAACATGACCTTTTTAAACAGAGTCTCTTTAATTTGTCTGCAGGCTGTCCTCCTTCTGGCCACCTCCTGGCTCAGATCCTGGTAGATGCGCAGGACACTGTTGTTCCATGAGCAGCTCCTCGTGTTCTTGGCCGACTGTAGAACCCGCTCCTTGTCCACGAACCTATGGAACCTGACCACCATCGCCTGGCACCCCCCCCCCCCCCCCCCCCCCCCCCCCCCCCCCCCCCCCCCCCCCCCCCCCCCCCCCCCCCCCCCTTCGTGGCTGCCTCGCCTGCACTCTGTGTGCCCTGCCCAGCTCCAGCGGACGCGGGAAGAAATCATCCCCCACCAGCTTCTGCAGCATGTCTGCAACATATGCAACATATGCCGTGGCATCCACTCCCTCGGCCCCCTCTGGGAGCCCAATGATTCTCAGATTCTGCCGGCGAGACCTGTTTTCCAGGTCCTCCAGCTTGTCCATCAACCTTGCTTGCTGCTCCATCAACTTACTAATTTCCACGTCCGCTACCGTTTGGAACTCCGCCTGCTCCTCCACTGTCTTCTCCAGTGCCTGGACCTTCTTATCCTGAGCATCCAGCTCTGGTCAAGTCGCTCCACCGCTTTCTGGAGCGGTTCCAACTTATCCCGCTTCAGTGCTGTGAAGCTCTCTTTCATGACCTGCACATGTTGTCCAGTGCTGCCTGGACCTTTCCGTGGTCTGTTCATCGGCCATCTTTCCTCCCACTTGAGCTTCCACACCACCTTTGTTCAGCCCCTTCTTCGCCTGTTTTCGCTCCCTTCTGCTCCTTAAGTCCATACAACTCTGTATGGATTCAGATCTAGAGTGCTATTGTTTTTAACTCCAATGCTCAAAAGTTCAAAAAAGTCGGGTAAAAGGACGAGAGCCACCAAATGTGCGACTTACTCCCTCATAGCCGCCACCGGAAGTCTCCATTTCTCCATTTGATGAGAAGCGTGCATTCAACAATGAGATACTCACAGGACATGTTGATGCTCAATGTATTTTCTCCACCTGTCAAACAAATTCAGTGTCGAATTGATGTCATGCAGTTCTAAGGCCATTACTTGGATAATTTCCAGGTGGAGAAGGACATTGTGGATGAGGGTGGCTGCAGTGCAGCAGATTTGGGAACAGAACCACCCTTTTTGGTGAATTCCAAAGGTGTTAAACATGCCTCTGTCAGCCTGTGTATATTGTGTTGTTTGTAATGTAAAGGTGTTAGCCTTAGTTCTGTGGCAGCAGCCTCATCTCAGTCAGAAGATCATTGGTTCAAGCGCGACTCCGGGGACTTGAGCACATCACCTGAATGACTTTTCATAAACCAAGGCACGTCTGCTCTCCCAAGTGGCTGTCAACGTTCTCGCTATTTAAAGAAGGGGAGGGAATTCTCCTAATATCATGGCCAATTTTTATCCCTGCACCAGTACCTTAAAAAGAATTTGGTGATTTAGATGTTGGCATGGTTCTTAACAAATAATTTGGGCAGAATTCTCCCATGCCCCCACCGGGCAGTTTGATGCCAGGTGGTGGGGTGGGGGTATAATTATCCTAACCCTACATAAGACCCAGTTGGATTATTGTATCTAATCGACAGCACCAGTATCTTAAAAATAATTCAGTGATTTGGTTTCATTTGTTTTCAGTGCTTGGCAGCCAGGTTCCTGCATTACAACAGTGACTATGCTTCAATAAAGTACTTGAAATGCTGCAAAAATCTTTGAGAAATGTTATGGTCATAAAAATGCAATATAGAATCATAAAATAGCACAGCATGGAGGGCGACCATTCACCCCATCCATCTACACCGGCTCTTTCTACTTTCCTGTTAGCCCCACTCCCAATGAGCACAAGGAGGCACTGAGAATACAGGGGTACAGGATCTACATTTGAATAAAAATGATTGGTCAACGAGTTGCCTAGCAACCCACAAGAGCAGTTGTTTGAACAGATAACAAATGACAGTTGGAATTAGAATATTCTAGAAGAACTCTGTGCTCATCTGTATCTCATTTGCCTTCAGGCTCGTTTGGACTAATGTTTTATCCTGCAAGCATTTATCCAATTACCTTTTGAAAGTTATTCATGAATATTGATAAGCCATCCCATTGCGCAATACATTCCTAATGCTTATCACTTGACCCCTTTAAGTTCTTTCGCCAATCACCTTAAATCTGTACCCATTGGTTATTGACCCTTCAACTATTGGAAACAAAATGTATTCAATCTAAATCCTTAATGCTTTTAAACACCTTTATCAAATCTCCTCATAGCCTTCTCAGCACCAAGAAGAGCTATCTCAGCCTCTCCAGTCAATTCATGTACCTTCATTTCTGGAGACACTCTGGGGCAGCTCCTCTCTACCCTCTCCAAAGCTGCCAATTAGGCATAAAAGTCCAACTGGGTCTCATGTAGGATTAGGATAATTATCCTCTCCACCACCTGACATCAAACTGGCCAGCAGGGGCATGGGAGAATTCTGCCCAAAATATTTGTTAAGAACCATACCAACATCCTCAGTCTCAGATCATAGAATCCCTACAGTACAGAAGGAGGCTATCGGCACATCGAGTCTGCACCAACCCTTGGAAAGAGCACCCTACCTAGGCACATGCCCCCACTCCATTCCTGTAATCTCGTAATCAGTTAAAGTCTCTGCACACAGATCCCGAAATGGCTCTATTCTTTATTTAGTTACACAGTTAGGATCTGGAATGTACTGCCAGGAAGTGGTGTAAACAGATTAATTAGTGGCTTTGAAAGGGAACTGGATAAATACTTGAAGGAGAACTATTTGCAGTGATATGGGGAAGGAACAGGGGATTGGGACTAGCTGAATTGCTCTACAAAAGTGTTGGCAAAGACATGATGAGTTAAATGGCCTCGTGCTACAATGTGCTATTTTATGATTGCAAGTAATGGTTACACTATTGTACCTTAACTCCAACTGAATTGATTTTGACTTTGATACGCTCTGCTCAGTATAATATTTTCCTTAATCAATACTGATAGATCTCCTCCTACCCTATTGTCAACGAATATTTCATACCTAGGAATATTAAGCATCTAATCATTCTCATCTTTGAGTTAGGTTTCCATACTGCTGCCACATCATATTCTGATGTGGCATGTTTTCCCTTGCAGCTCACCAACCTTATTTACCAGGTTTTAAGTATTTACACATTCTCTTTCCAAGCTTAGCCTAGATTTCTTTATATTTTCTCTGATCCCACATAATTCTGTAATATTTCTAACTTATTGTTCTTCCTCTCCCTGATGAAGAATGTACCTCACCCTCTCTGATGTCCGCTACACTAACATCAGAAAGCAACATATCGTAGGGCTCGCGTTGCCAGCAGCAGAACTGGCTCGCTGTCCCCCTGGTTAGTGGACCAATAGTTAAGTACTACTGTGATTCTACACTTTGCTGTACTACCCTGTGCAATCTTTTACCTCAAAGTGTTAGGCCCAGGGTTGCATTCCTTCAGGGCGTAATCTCTTTCACTGGCATTCAGAGCTGAATACTGGAATACAAACGCAAGGTTATTTTTCTCAAAGATTGTGGCTTTCTTTCCCATTTAGCTCTTTCACACTATTCTGCTGTTGGATCTGTGATTAAGGCTTTGCATCTATGTCAGGTTGTTTTACAGTTCAAGAAACAGTTGCTGCCTTGTATACGTGACAGATAATAACCCACTCCCAGGTGTATTATTCTGCATATAAATTTGAAACTAGGCTGCTCCTGTCTGCTGAATTATTGTGTTCAGCAAAACACTTCATGAGAAATTACTCAAAGAGATCCATCGTTCAGCCAATGAAGTTCAGCCTAATATATCACAAGTTTTAATTTTGCAAAAGTCATAGGTTGAACCTTTCATTTTAAAGAGAAGCCTTTGTAAGATTTGCCACATAGCAGCAGCACATTGTGTTCATTATGTTCATTGTGTGCAGAACTAGATTATTTTAATAGATTAAACATTTATGATAGCTGTTGCCATCAAACGGGGGTTTAGTTCTGAGTTTACTTACTGAAACTAAAATATTTTAGGATATGCTTTTTGAAGTACTGTTAACTGTGTAAATGTGTTTTTGTGTCTTTAAATATTATTTTCTTTTTTTTATTTTAAGAAATGTCAAAAGGTAATATTTAAAATCTTCACAAATGGTCTTAAACTCGCGTATCGACTTCAGATACCACCTCATAATATACAAACTGCAAACCATTGTGGCAGCTTGTTTCAAGTTTTCCTTTGGGACTTGGGCAACTTTGCAATTACCAACTGCCCTGCCATAACAATCACCAGACCAAGGGCCACACAGCTTTGAGAGTTACCCGCTTCTAGCTGTGTCCCTATTTCAATATTTGCACTCCATGTGCAAACAAATGAAAAATCCCAAGCTGGCAAGCGTGCCTCCTACTTGCAATGGTTCTGGACCCATGCATGTGGGTTTCCAGATGGCATGAGGTGGCCACAATAGGAAACCCCACTGGCCAGGTGCACGAACGGAAAATCCTGCTGCCGTGGGCAGGGCACTCCATGCCGGCAAATGGGACAGGCGTGACAGAGAATCCCGCCCATGAAGTCTGGAGCCAAATGCAAACTGGACAGCAATTAGGTCTTTTTTCAGATGAGTTCTTGCACCAGCCAAGAGGAGCCTGGGCTTACGCATTCAATTATTAAATTAATACGCCCAGTTATTATCTCACCAAATGAATGGCAAAGGCAGTTATTTATATTTTGAGAAAAATTCATGGTTAGCACTGCTGTTTCACAGCACCAGGGACCTGGGTTCGATTCCAACCTTGGGCGACTGTCTGCGTGGGGCTTGCACGTTCTCTCTGTGTCTGCGTGGGTTTCCTCCGGGTACTTGGGTTTCCTCCCACAGTCCAAAGATGTGCAGCTTAGGTGGATTTGCAATGCTAAATTGCCCCTTAGTGTCCAAAAGGTGAGATGGGGTTACAGGGAGAGGACAGGGGAGTGGGCCTTGGTAGGGTGCAGATTGGATAGGCCGAATGGCCTCCCACTGCACTGGAGGGATTCTATGATTCTATGGTAAAAGGGATCCTCCTGAAATACACATCGGTTCAACAGTTCTTTTCAAACTGCTGAGGATTGAGAAACTGGATAATTCATGACCCCTACAGGAGCCTTTACACATTTCCTGCCAATATATTGTTTAATTTAAGTAATGCGTTGTGTGTAATCAGTAAAAGATGGCACCGGGGGAGAGAAGTAGAGTGGGAAACTCCACAAGTGTGAGAGCTCGAAACCTTCACCGATTAAGACAAAGTGGAATTGTGTGTAACAATTCTCATTTTTCATTTAAATGAACTGTCACAGGGGAAAGAAGGTCACTGTCTCGAACGACTTTCTAGAGAATGGAATGGAATGAATTCTGACAGTCTCAATTGTTAGATATGAAGGTAAAAAATACCCCAGAATGAAAGAGTTAGTTGGTTTATTAATTTTTCCTTCATTGTACCCTCCAGAAACTCACTGACTATTGTTGAATTCCTGAGTTATTTGCCAGCCTGTCTGAGCACATCCCTTCCTCACTCATTTTTTAAAAACATTGTTTTAATTTTCTCCCGACTAATTTCTTTCTCCCCTTCTCCTCTCGTGAAGGTTTTGGCTCCTGGCCACAGATACCAGTCAGTCAAAGGCCAATCAGTTACTTTGTGTGACTGTTGACTAACAACATGACTCCATAACAGCCGAATCACACCCTGGTGATCTGACACACTGATACTTCCAGCAAGGGTTGGAAAGAGTTTTCACCTTCTTTGAACCAGGAACACTGAGGCCAATTTTAACACCCATTGCAATCAGTTGAGGATTGCAGCTGAAATAATTTTCCTTGTGCAGTTAGAGAGAGGGAGTAAAGACTCATGAGACAGGTTTGTCCGAATTACTACTATCAAGGAACCAGATCGAGGAGAAGCATTGAGCTTGATGCAGAACTCAGAACATTGTATAACACTTTACAACCAATAAAATGTTTCTGAAGTGACAGCCAATTTGCACTCAGCAAGGTCCCACAAAGAGCAATGTGATAAAATGATCAGATAATCTATGTTTTTTAGTGATGTTGGTTGAAGGAGTAATATTGTCAGGATACCAGAAAGAACTCCCTTACCCTTTTTTGAATAAGGCCACAGAACAGGAGACCAGACATGGATTGTTTTATTGATATGACGAATGGTGAAAATTGAAGGTAAGAAAGTCAGAGGGACCGCCCCAAGAGAGGCTGAGGTAACAGAGAGCAAAGGACAAAGAGAAACAGGGACATTCAAATAGATATTTAAATGGAGGAAGGTTGCGTGTGTGAGGGGAATCTCATTCATTGAGGCAGTTAGAATTAGAAGACAGATCATGAGGAAACACAATGGAGCTAATCAAGAGAGGAATTCAGAAAAATTACAATCACCAGAGAAGTGGTATTGAATACATTGTTGGTGCTGCTGGCTGACAAGAGCCCGGGTCCTGATGGACTTCATCCTAGGATCTTAAAAGAAAGCGGCTAATAAAGTCACTGTAGTCCCAGATGACCATAGGCTCCTTTCCTCTTTGAGAAGAAGAGCTGACTGGTGGTGATTTAACCTGAGGATCATCACATGTCAGGCAAGGCTGCGAAGGAGTGACCTTCATGAATAACTTTTAGCTGGTAGAGGAATTGAACCGACAGCATTGGCCTCACTCTGCATTATAAACCAGCTATCTAGCCAACTGAGCTAAACCAGCAGAAGGTAGCTGATGCATTGGTTTTAATTTCCTGAAACTTTGTTTTTTCAGCAAGGTCCCATTAAGTTCGAACACAGAAAATTGAACTCCATTA
Source organism: Scyliorhinus canicula (assembly GCF_902713615.1). NCBI lineage: Eukaryota > Metazoa > Chordata > Chondrichthyes > Carcharhiniformes > Scyliorhinidae > Scyliorhinus > Scyliorhinus canicula. Next base: position 142,110,295 of record NC_052152.1, on the reverse strand, counting down.
TTCAAAAGGGGAGAGAGACAGAAAGCGGGACATTAGGACATAGAACATACAGTGCAGAAGGAGGCCATTCGGCCCATCAAGTCTGCACTGATCCATTTAAGCCCTCACTTCCACCCTATCCCCGTAAACCAATAACCCCTCCTAACCTCTTTGGTCATTAAGGGGTTTTTGTCATGGCCAATCCACCTAACCGGCACATCTTTGGACTGTGGGAGGAAACCGGAGCACCCAGAGGAAACCCACGCAGACACGGGGAGAAGTGCAGACTCCGCATAGACAGTGACCCAGCGGGGAATCGAACCTGGGATCCTGGCGCTGTGAAGCCACACTGCTAGCCACTTGTGCTACTGTGCTGCCAGTTGGCTTAACATTTGACATTATAGTGAAAAAGTTAAAAGCTGTGATTAAAAAAGTTATAGCAGGCCACGTGAATGAGCTCAAGGTAATCAGGTAAGATCAATATGGGGCGAACTCTCCGACCCCCCCGGAATCGCCCGGGGCCGGCGTCAATCCCGCCCCTGCCGTGTCCCGAATTCTCCGCCCCCTGAGATTCGGCGGGGCCGGGATTCGCGCTGCGCCGGTTGGCAGGCCCCCCGCAGCAATTCTCTGCCCGCGATGGGCCGAAGTCCCGCCGCTGACAGGCCTTTCCCGCCGGCGTGGTTTAAACCACCTCTGGTACCGGCGGGATTGGCGGCGCGGGCGGGCTCCGGGGTCCTGGGGGGGGCGCGCGGGGCAATCTGACCTCGGGGGGTGCCCCCACGGTGGCCTGGCTCGCGATGGGGGCCCACCGATCGGCAGATGGGCCTGTGCCGTGGGGGCACTCTTTTTCTTCTGCCCCCCGCCATGGCCTTCACCATGGCGGGGGCGGAAGAGACCCCCTCCCCTGCACATGCGCCGGTATGACGTCAGCAGCCACTGACGCTCCGGCGCATGCGCGGACCTCCGCCGGCCGGCAAAGGCCTTTCGGGGAGGCCTGACGCCAGAGTGGTTCACGCTACTCCTTCCCAACGGGACCCCCCGCCCCGCCTGGTCGGGGAGAATCCCAGCCATGGTTTGTGAAAGGAAATCATGTTTAACCAAATTATTGGAGTTCTTTGAGAAAGTTACGTGTACTATGGATAAAGGGGAACTGGGGGATACCCAGTACTTAGATTTCCAGAAGGCATTTGATAAGGTACCACAACAAAGGTTATTCTGGGAAATAAAAACTAATGGTATAGGTGGTAACATATTGGCATGGATTGCAAATTGACTGTGTAACAACAGAGAGTATCGTAAATGGGTATTTTGCAGGTTTGCAAGATGTGCTGAGTGATGTACCATAGGGATCACTGCTGGGACCTCAACTGTTTACAATTTGAATAAATGGATGGAATGAAGGGATGGATTGGGTGGCTGCCAAATTTGCTGATGACACAAGGATAGGTCGAAAGTAAATTGTGAAGAGGACATAAGGAGACTACAAATAGGTATAGATAGGTTAAATGAGTGGGCGAAGATCTGCCAAATGGAGTATAATGTAAGAAAATGTGAAATTGTCCATTTTGGCAGGAAGAATAAGAAAGAAGCATATTACCTAAATGGTGAGAGATTACAGAGCTCTGAGATACAGCGGGATCTGGGTGCCTTGGTGCATGATTTGCAAAAGGCTCGTGTGCAGGTACAGTAAGTAATTATGAAAGCTAATAGAATGTTATAATTTATTATGAGGGGAATTGAATATGAAAGTAGTGAAAAATAAAATGAAATGAAAAATCACTTATTGTCACCAGTAGGCTTCAAATGAAGTTACTGTGAAAAGCCCCTAGTCGTCATATTTCAGCGTCTGTTTGGGGAGGCTGGTATGGGAATTGAACCATGCTGCTGGCCTGCCTTGATCTGCTTTAATAGCCAGCTATTTAGCCCAGTATGCTAAACCAGCCCCTCAGCCCCTCACCAGCCCTCATAGTGATATCATGTTTCAGTTATACAGGGAATTGGCAAGCACCACATCTAGGGTATTGTGTACAATATTGGTCACTTGATTTAAGGAATAGTGCAAATGCTTAAGAAGCAGTTCAAAGAAGGTGTACTCGACTAACACCAGAAATGGGTGTGTGGTCTTATGAGGAAAGGTTAGCTTTAAGTCTGCTAGAGTTCGGAAGAATAAGAGGTGACTTGATCAAAATCACTACGATCCTGAGGGGTATTGACAGGGTAGATGTGGAACCAAAGTATTCTCTTCTCAGAGAATCTAGAAATAGGGTGCTGGATTCTCCGAGCCTTCACGTCGAAATCGCGATCGGTGCGGGGGCGGAGAATGGGTGTTTACGCCAAAATCTGGCCTGACGCCACTCATGCGATTCTCTATTTTTTAGGCACAGCTGGATAGATTCCTGATTAACAAGGTGGTGAAAGGTTATTCAGGCAGATGGGAATGTCGGGTTGATGTTAGAATCAGGGGCAAAATTTTCCGACCCCCAGCAGGGTCGGAGAATCGCCCGGGGCTGCCGAAAATCCCGCCCCCACCATGTCCAGAATTCTTCCACCCGTAAAAAGTCGGCGTGCCGCCAATCCCGCCGTCCGCCTCAGAGAATGGTGGGGGCCGGTGGGAGGCTACGGGTTTCGGTGCTGCCGTTATTCTCCGGCCCGCAATGGGCCGAAGTCATGCCGCTGGGAGGCCTCTCCCGCCGCCGAGGTTTGAACCACTTCTGGTGGCGGCGGCATCGGAGGCGCGAGCGGGCCCCCGGGGTCCTGGGGGGGCGCGGGGCGACCGGACCCGGGGGGTGCCCCCACGGTGGCCAGGCCCGCGATCTGGGCCCACCGATCAGGGGGCGGGCCAGTGCCGTGGGAGCACTCTGTCTCTTCCGCCGCCGCCACGGCCTACACCACGGCGGAAGCGGAAGGCAATCCCCCAGCGCGCATGCGCCGGTGGTGACGTCAGCGGCAGGCCACCCAGGCCCCACCCACCGCTCTTTGCCCTTACTCCACCCATGCCAACTCACCGCGTATTCACCATGGATGTATTCCAGGAGCCATGGCAACATAAAATATAGTTACTTGTCTATTGATGGTATCAGTAATTTTTAAAAATCTCTCATTGATGAAATATTCAATGTATTGAAAATCCTATAACCTCTGATGAAAGTATAAATTTCTATACTGTAACCGGCTCATTTATCCGGCACCCCATTTCGATAATGTTCGGTAAAATCAGCCATCCAGCACAAATCCTGCAATAACAACCCCTCGGCTTATGTGAACAGATGGAGTGAAATATCAAAGACTGGGCTGTGTTCTCCGCCACTCGCCGCCGGTAGTGGGGTCCCTGTTAGCCTTTCTTTATTCACCTTCTTTGTGAATGTATAATTCTAAGTGCTGAAACCACAATGTTTACAAACATCAACCACATCAAAGAGAGTTAAGTGCATTCCAATCATGCCCCTTCACGCTTGAGTGATTTTAAAGTGCTGAGCTGGAAATTGACAGAACTTAACTGGCTTTTATGTGGTTGATGTTTGCAAACATTGTGGTTTCAGCACTTATACTTACTCCTCCATGAAAAAGATGAATGAAACAAGGCTAACAGCTGGTTTGTGGAAGCTGTCAATCAGAGCCCACTACCACAAATGAATGAATGGCTTGCAGCTACTGCATCTGAGGGGTCTAAACACAGGTCACAGCTATTATCTTTCCAGGAATGGACACGTAGTGCTTCCAGACAAGTGTTACAACTATAATTTATTTCACTGCTCCTGTTTGGACTGCTCTCTAGTTTTCAGATAGGGTCTCATGACTGGGGGTCCCAGGGCAGGGGGGGGGGGGGTTCCTCAACTTAGGGGGTCCCTGTGGGTGGGTTCCTTTAGTTTGGAGGTCCCTGTTGGGTGGGTCTCCCGGTTTAGGGGATCTCTGAGAGTGTTTCTCTAGTTAGGCAGTCTCTGGGAGAGTCCCTCTAGTTTCGTACTCCCTGTTGGGGCTCTCCTTATTTAGTGGGTACCAGGGTGTGGGGCGAGTCACCCCCATACTTGGTAGAAGGGGGGCTGCTTTGTAATTCAGGGTGGTGGGGGGCTGATTTGCAGTGTTCGGGACGGCCGGTCACTGGAATTTGCTATCAGGCCACCCGCCCAAAATGATGGCACTGCTGTCTCATAGCGGCATAAATCTGGGTTCAATTCTGCCCTTGGGTTACTGTTTGTGTGAGTTTGCACATTCTCCCCCGGGCTGGGTATTCTGGTTTCCTCCCAAAGATGTGCTTGTTAGGTGGATTGGCCATGGTAATTGCCTCTTAATGTTCAAATATTTGTAAGTTACGCGGATTGGCCATGATAACTGTGTGGGGCTACGATGAAAAAGCCAGCGAGTGGGCCTAGGTAGTGGGCCTCTTTTGGAGGGTTAGTGTAAACTCAATTGATTGAATGGCCTCCTTATGGACTGTAGGGATTCTATGATTGGGGGGTAATTCATTGGCATGGATTGAGAATTGGTTAGCAGACAGAAAACAGAGTCGGAATAAATGGGTCATTTTGCAGTGGTAGGCAGTGGCTCATCGGATAAAGCAGGGATCAATGCTTGGGCCCCAACTACTCACAATAAATACAAATGATTTGGATGAGGGAACCAAATGTAAGATTTCCAAATTTGCTGATGGTACAAAATAAGTTGGGAATGTGAGTGTTGAGTAGGATGTAAAGAGGGTTCTATGCGATTGAGACAAGTTGAGTGAAACGGCAATATACGCAGTAAAAAGTGGATAAATGTAATCAACTTTGGTCGAACAAACAGAATGAGAACAGAATTGGTGATAGATTGGGAAATGTTGATGTATAAAAGGACCTGGCTGTTCTTGTACACCAATCACTGAAAGCAAACATGCAGGTGCAGAAAGTAGTTAAGGAAGCAAATGTTATGTTGGCCTTCATTACAAGAGGACTTGAGCACAGGAACAAGGATGCCTTACCGCAGTTGTACAGGGCATATGTGAGACCACACCTGGAGCATTCTGTGCAGTTTTGGTCTCCTAAGAAAGGATATGCTTACCTGAGAGGGAGTGCAGTAAAGGTTCACCAGACTGACACCTGGGATGGCAGGGTTGTCATATGAGGAGAGATTGGATCGGCTGGACCGGTATTCACTGAAATTTAGAAGTATGAGAATATAAGAAAATATATTAATGATTTAGATGAGGGAACAAAATGTAATATCTCCAAATTTGCAAATGACACAAAGCTGGGTAGGAGGGTGAGCTGTGAGGAGGATGCAGAGATCCTTCAGTGCGATTTGGGCAAGTTGAGTGAGTGGCCAAATGAATGACAGAGTCAGTCTAATTTTGATAAATGTGAGGTTATCCACTTTGGTAACAAAAATAAGAAGGCAGATTATTATCTGAATGGCCATAAATCATGGTGAGAAGATTCAGATACAGGAACAGGGTTTGTCTTGCTGCAATTGTGCAGGCCCTTGTGAGGCCACATCTGGAATATTGTGTGCAGTTTCTGCCTCCTTATCTGAGGATGGATGTTCTCTGAAGGAGTTCAGAGAAGGTTTACCAGACTGATTCTTGAGTTGGCAGAACTAACGTATGAGGCGAGATTGAGTAGGTTAGGATTGTGTTTGCTGGAGTTCAGAAGAATGAGGGGGGAATCTCATAGAAACCTATAAAATTCTCACAGGACTAGACAGGGTAGATGCAAGAAGGATGTTCCCGATGGTGGGGAGTCCAGAGTCAGGGGTCACAGTCTGATGATATGGAGTCGTTGATTTAGGACTGAGATGAGGAGATGTTTATTCACCGAGAGAGTGGCGAGCCTGCAGAATTTGCTGCCACAGAAAATAGTTGAGGCCAAAACATGTATGTTTTCAAGAGGCAGTTAGATATAGCACTTAGGGCAAAGAGGATCAAAAGATACGGGGGAAGGCAGGATCAGGCTATTGAGTTGGATGATCAGCTATGAATAAATGACAGAGCAGACTTAAAGGGCCAAATGGCCATCTCCTCCTATTTTCTATGTTTCTATGATATCATATATATATCAAGTATAAAATTCTAACAGGGCTGGAGAAACTGGATGCAGGAATGTTGTTTTCTCTAGTGGGGGGAGGGGGGGGGTGGGGGGGAGAGTGGTGGAGTCTAGAACAAAAGGTCTCATATATATGGGGGAAGCCTTCAGGACTGAGGTGAAGAGAAATCTCTTTGCTCAGAGGGTGGTGAAACTGTGGATAGGTTCTGGAAGCCATTCCACTGAATATATTTAGGAAGGAAATACTGTGGATAGATTTCCAGGTGTATGGGGAGAGAGCAGGAGTATGGCATTGAGATAGAGCATCAGCCATGATCATATTGAATGGTGGAGAAGGATCAAGAGGCTGAAGGACCTGCTCCTCTATTTTCCATGTTTCTATGTTGCTAACTTGCTGGGAAACTCCTTGAGCAATTGAGTTTAATCCCCATTCAGATCCATTAATTCCAACCTATTTGGCACTTCAAAATAAAAAACATATGCAAAGTCACAAATTCATGGCATATGGTAACTAGTTCAAATTATAGAAATATGTTATTAGTGATAAAACCATGACATTTTGTGAATGTCACAGTGAATTTGTCAAACAGTATCACAAATTGCAAATAACACCAGTGTGTTTCCTGTCCATCTTTAGTCCTCAGTTGTTCTGATTTCTCACTGCACCTGGTTTCCCCTGTAACTCACTGCAGTGCTTGTCAACCTGGCTGACATTTAAAAAATTTGTTCATAGGACATAGGCGTCACATTTATTGCCCATCCCTAATTGCCCTTGAGGGGGCAGTTAAGAGTCAGCCACATTGCTGAGGGTCTGGAGTCACATGTAGGCCAGACAAGGTAAGGATGGCAATTTTCCTTCCCTAACGGACATTAGTGAACCAGTGGGCGGTTTTCTGACAATCAACAATGATGTTGTGGTCACCATTAGACTTTTAATTCCAGATTTTTATTGAATTCAAATTCCACCATCTGCAATGGTGGGATTTGAAACCAGGTCTTCAGAGCATTACCCTGGGACCCTAGGCTTATGGTTTACTTGCCCAGTGACAATACCACTACGTTATCACCTCCCCAAATAGGGCAGGGCAGGGATGTATTTTGATAGATGGTTCATTGATTTCCCTCCTGTTCTTTACAAACAGTTTTTCCATTCCTTTATAGAACATAGAACAGTACAGCACAGAACAGGCCCTTCGGCCCTCGATGTTGTGCCGAGCAATGATCACAATGATCACCCTACTCAAACCCACATATCCACCCTATACCCGTAACCCAACAACCCCCCCCCCCCAACCTTACTTTTTAGGACACTACGGGCAATTCAGCATGGCCAATCCACCTAACCCGCACATATCTTTGGACTGTGGGAGGAAACCGGAGCACCCGGAGGAAACCCACGCACACACGGGGAGGACGTGCAGACTCCGCACAGACAGTGACCCAGCCGGGAACCGAACCTGGGACCCTGGAGCTGTGAAGCATTTATGCTAACCACAATGCTACCGTGCTGCCCACTGGTGCTATTATCATAGTTTATCGTAGAATTTACAGTGCAGAAGGAGGCCATTCAGCCCATCGGGTCTGCACCAGCCCTTGGAAAGAGCACCCCACTTAAGCCCATGCCTCAACCCTATTCACTTAAGCCCATACCTCCACCCTATCCCAGTAACCTTTTTTGGACACCAAGGGCAATTTAGCATGCCAATCCCCCTAACCTGCACATCTTTCAAAATATTTCCCAGCACTATTTGGTCTTCATGAAAAAATGAAATGAAAATGAAAATGAAAATCGCTTATTGTCACGAGTAGGCTTCAATGAAGTTACTGTGAAAAGCCACATTCCGGCGCCTCTCCGGGGAGGCTGGTACGGGAATCGAACCGTGCTGCTGGCCTGCTTGGTCTGCTTTAAAAGTCAGCGATTTAGCCGAGTGAGCTAAACAAGCCCCTTGAACCCACAAGAGGAAACTACATGCTTGTCAAAGCACATTGGTTATCACACTGGAGGTATTTCCGAAAAAATTTGCACAGAAGGTAATGTTTCCACGAGCTTGTAAAGTTTGTGGGCAGACAGGAATATTTTTTGAAACACCAATATTGATCTCTTGTGCTTTAGTGGGGAATGTGTTCCATTTATGGAGCAATAACGCAGGGTCAGAATTTCCTGTAAAATAATGGTGAGGTGAGAGCTCTGACAGTGATTTATGCACAAATCAGACAGCAACTTCAAAATCAGTGTGGTAAACACAGAATTCTGGAACTGGAGATGTGCTGCCCTTTTGTAAGCAACTTGAAAATGTCACCTCACTGTCTGGCTTCCAATTGAAGTGTATTGAACATCGTGGAGTTTTTGTACTGAATTGGGAGACATGTATTAAATTTGTCACGAAAAGTTAAGGCTTGTCCCTGTCAGCCTATTTACCTTTCTCTCTTTTTTTCAATCCTTTTTTCTCTCCCTTTATTTGTATTCTGTACGTGATATGACATTGAACTTCTTTTTCGAACTGACACTTCCTGGTTCACATTCTGTATTGTTCAATCTGATTAGTTAAGGGGATACATCGTTACCCATGTGGGATAATAGGAGTAAAAAGCATTGAAGTGTGCAATCAGCCATAATCGTATTAAATGTCAGAGCAGTCTCGAGGGCTGAATGGCCTCCTCCTGTTCCTATGTTCTGTTCAGATAGATCCAGATGCAAGTAGTGTTCTCCCACTAACAGCAATTTGCAGCACAAAAACTCATGCAAAGGGATTCTCTGTTGCAAGTCTGGCCCACTGCCACTGCTAGCGGGGACGGAGAATTTGGCACTCAGTCAAATCTCCCATTTACTGCAACAGGACCGGAGAACCCCACTGCCATGAATGGATGGAGAATCCCGGCCATAGAATTTAATAGGCAAGGGTGGCATGGTGGAACAGTGGATGGGCAGCATGGTAGCACAGTGGATGGCCGGCATGGTGGCACAGTGGATGGTCGGTATGGTGGCACAGTGGATGGCTGGCATGGTGGCACAGTGGTTAGCACTGCTGCCTCACAGCTCAAGGGTCGCAGATTCAATACTGGCCTCGGGTAACTGCCTGAGTGGAGTTTGTACTTTCTCCCCGTGTCTGCATGGGTTTCCTCCGGGTGCTCCGGTTTCCTCCCACAGTCCAAAGATGTGCATGCTAAATTGCCCGTCAGTGTCCAAATGGTTAGGTCGAGTTACTGGGTTACTGGGATAGGGTGGAAGCCTGGGTTTAAGCAGGGTGCTCTTTCCAAGGGCCGGTACAGACACGATGGGATGAAGGCTTCCTTCTGCACTGAAAATTCTATGATTCAATGAAGGGCAAGTCTAAGGAACGCCAAGGCATTGCTTGTTTGCCAACTGCAGTAACTTCTGTTCCATTAATAATGAGGAAATGAGAGAGAAAATATTTTATTTTTTATTTTTTACAGTACCGAATTCATTTTTTCCAATTAAGGGACAATTTAGCGTGGCCAATCCACCTAGCTTGCATATTTTTGGGTTGTGGGGCAAAACCCACGCAAACACAGGGAGAATGTGCAAACTCCACACGAACAGTGAACCAGAGCCGGGATCGAACCTGGGACCTCGGCGCCATGAGGCCGCAGTGCTAACCCACTGTGCCACTGTGCTGCCCATGAGAGAGAAAATATATTCTTATCCATGACAGCCTGGAGAAATGTGGACACCACAGTTTTGTGATTGAAATCACGATTTTAGCTTTGATTTGAAGTGCACAAATATCTCATATTGTAAGTAGTCAAACCCAATGCATAATGTCATTTTCTCCCTTTCTGAAAATGAAATATTCATTAAGCAGAAGCTTTTCCCATCTCAAATCGAGCCAGCGGTGACAAAGCTTATTCTGACTGAGGCTAACAGATTGTGATGTCAGGCAGACGTGGTACCTCGGTAACTGTGAAACAAATGCTCTTACAAATTGTGTGATTTTACTCAGCTGACAGCCAGGCTTTATTTAGCAAACTATCGGCAAGGACTGAAAATAATTGCACAAAACTGTGCTTAATCTGTGGATAAATGCATTACTGTTTTTTAAAGTTAGATTTTAAATTGAAGATGATTCTGCCTGGATTATGTCAACTGGCACGTATAACCCTGCCCTTCACTCCTACAAATATTGTTTTCCTACTGATATCAGCTTGAAAATATGTTAACCGGCGTCACCCCAAGTAATTAATCAACTTCAAAGTTTAGTTAATAGGCCTAATGACTTGCATATCATATAAATTAAAATTGGATTTAAATAATTGATAAAAATTAATTTGTAATGTTTGTCCAATTCATTTTCAAGCTCCATTTCAGTGATTTATTTGTTGTAAATCCTTTGGATTCAAACATTGCTTCAAGTATCTTCCATCAAGAGATGGAGCTGTAGATAGGTTCAGCTTCGTTGTGCGTCCAATGGCTCATTGCACACAATTGTAATTAACTGTTAATGATCTCGGGCATCTCGCATTCTTTTCCACGCAGCTTATTTGACCTATACTATTTGGTGAAATAATCAGTAAAGTTCCTTAGATTGCAATTTCTTTAAAGTAAGTGTTAAAGCTTAAACTTTCCAAATCCAACCAGCGTTCTGGTATTGGGGCAATGGACAGTTTTGGTTTAGAACACGATCAAAGAAAGCCTGCAATAGCCCATCAGGTTCGCTTTTTGTCCAGTCTATCATGGATCTTATGCATCTTAAGAATCATGGATCGTACGAAACTTGCTTGTGGAAAGGTGTTACAGTATCCCTGCTGCAAATAACCAAGGTGTTGAGAGAAATAGATTGTCTAACTCCTTGCCAGTTGCAAACACATGATTGTAGCATTAATTATCGGAAAATAAATTCAACAAAATTATATTTTCATCTTGTCAGGCTTGTCCAGATCAGAGTGTAACACTATTAGTAGCAGTGTTGGGAAGGTTTGATCCCACTTGCCATTACCTGAAAAAGAATTCCTCCACTTGGGCTGAACCTTCATTGAGTAATAACTCATACTGTCAGAAATGACTCCTATTCCAGAAACCAGGCTAACTGCAACTAAAATGATTTACATGAGATACGATATGGTGCGATATGGCTAAAGGGGGACCTAAAAGAGATCTTTAAAATTATGATCATGTTTGATAGCGTAGTTGTAGATAAAGGGCTGGATTCTCTGTCCTGCCACGTCAGTTCTGGTTCAACACGCCGGCAGGATTCTCCGGTTTGCCAGCTGGTCAATGGGGTTTCCCATTGTGGGGCAGCCCCACACCGTCGGGAAAATGGAGCATCCCAACGGTGGAGAATCCCGCCGAAAATATTTCCACATGTGTGAAATTCAAATACTATAGTCATTAGTATCTACAATGAGGAAGTCAGGATAAACCTCTTTGCCCAGACGGTGGTTAGTATATGGAATTTTCTACCACATGAAGTAGTTGGCTAAGACACATCTGCAGGGTGAGTTGTTGTGACGGATGGCATACATATTACATTTAAAGGAGGACTAGATAAGTACATTTGGGAAAGAAAAGGACAAAAGATTATGCGAATAGGGTTTGATGAAGTAGAATGGAAGGGGACCCATGTGGAGCATAAATACCAGTTTAATCCAGCTGATTCAAATAGCTTTTTGCTCTGTGGCGAGTTCCGCATAATCATCAACCAAGTGAATATATTGTCATTTTCCATGTTATAGTCCCTTTGACCTTCTCAGGTGACTGTAAATATTGCATGGCAACACTCAAAGAGGAGCAAGGACGTTCTCCCCAGTGCCGCGGTCAATATTTGTCTCTCAATCAACCTTTGCCATTAGAATCCTTCCACCTATGAAAGATGATGGAAATGCAGCAAACAATCCATTTCACATGGGGTGTCTTTATATAGTGCACTTATACTGAAGGCTGAAGAGGCCAACCATTGAAAGGCAGGTTCTGGCATAATAGGTGTTGTTGCGAGTTGTTGTTTATGGTGCATTACTAGTTGCCAAGCCACTGCAGCCACTGGTCATCATGCTGGTACATTAGCCCACAGGAAGTATCCCCATTTTTCTTTGATGTCAGCTAATGACCCCCAAGTGTGCTAATTGGGGTTTAGTGCTTTCATGTCATGTTTGCAAGCATCCTTGAAGCAAAGCTATGGTCATTCGACTGGCTTTGGTTACCAAACCATACTGAAAGCCCTTGTGAGGGACCTTCTGGCCCTGCCAAAAGCGATCCCTCCCCGCCCCGCTGCCGATTTCCCAGCAGTGGGAACGGTGAGCCACCTAAAACACAGTGGACATCGTGGGACTGGAAAATCCAGATCGTGGCCAATGACGAGCCGCCTGCATGACCGGAAAACATGCTGCTGGGGAGGAGGGGCAGCAGGTGGGACAATTCCGCTCCTTAGCTATGTAACCACCTTCCATCCTGCAGACGTACCTGAGCCAACAAAGCCAGCAAACTCTAATCTACTCATTGTTTCCTGCTTGTTCTGAGACATTTCTGTGTAGAAATTGACTGATCTGTTTTCCTACATGAGCAGCATGGTAGCACAGATGATTACCACTGTGTCTTCACACCGCCAGGGTCCCAGGTTCGATTCCCTGCTGGGTCACTGACTGTACAGAGTCTGCACGTTCTCCCCGTGCCTGCATGGGTTTCCTCCAGGTGCTCCGGTTTCCTCCCACAGTCCAAAGACGTGCAGGTTAGGTGCATTGGCCATGATAAATTGCCCTTGGTGACCACAAAAGGTTAGGAGGGGTTATTGGGTTAAGGGGATAGTGTGGAAGTGAGGGCTTAAGTGGGTCGGTGTAGACTCGATGGGTCGAATGGCCTTCTTCTGCACTGTATGTTCTATGTTCTACATTATGACAGTGACCCCATTCTGAGAAGGAAAATCATTTAATTGGCTGAAGAGCATTTTGGGATGTTCTGAGGTTATGAAAGGCAGTATATAAATGCAATCAGCTTCTTTCTTCTTACTTTGTGTTTAATCCCTGTAAATCTCTTCCAATCTACCTTCCAGCATTAGTGCATTTATGTCATTTCATCACTCACTGAGATCAGGTTTGAAAGTAGATTTTCCATTTACTGAGATCAGTCACTGATTGCTGCAGAGAAATTGTTTGTGAACTTTTGCCCCCTGACAAGGGGGTCATATTGCATGGCTGAAATGAAATGGAAATTAACATTGCATGTTGCAGCACAAATATGGTGTAGATTTGATAGAAACTACTGTAGTCAATTGCCTTGTAAACTGACATGACCAGCACACCTACTGCACCATAAAAGTAAGAGTTCGGGCTCTTTTGTCACTGAATTCTGCCTCTCTTCTTTTAATCTAATCTTTCATCTGGGTTCAGGATAGCCATTATTTCTGTTTAATCACTTTTGGTAATCTAGTTTTTTAATCAGATCTTTTTAAGCAGCTTTTACTACATGTACATTTGGAGTTTCTCTGTACATTTTAACCAGTAGCAAACAATGCAATGTTACAGTTCAGGATGCATGTTGCTGTCACTGAGTAGAGTGGCAGCTCCCAGTAAGTAGACTCGGTGCCCCTGTCCAGAAGAAAGGAGGTCAATATTGACAACAGAAACACAGAGATTGGAAGAGTGCTCAGTGTATCTGTCTTCTCTAATTTAATGCCGACATGTCACCAAATATTTCCCCCTTGTGTTGTTCCTCGTGTCTTAATAAAGCTTGTAGTCTCAAATGTGGAGAAGATGCTTTATTGTGAATTTGTTCTCTCTTCAGAGCTTAACCTACGGCTACCTCAAATGCTACTGTGTCCTGCTACCAGTTCTGCCTTCCGTGAAGTGTGTCCTCACTTCCTGTCCCGGTCTATTTATATGGCTCTCCCGTGCTCCCTCTAGTGTTTGCTCAGTTGTATTGCATCTAGTTAACTTGTGATCACCACACCCCTTACTTACTAGAAGGGTGTTTTATTGAGACTCTGTTTCCATTAGGGACCAGGTTGGAAAATTTCCCTATACAGTCCTGTTTTTGCGGCAATTCTTCCTCCATGCTCGGAGTAGAACCTCTCAACATTTTCCCTATTATAGTTAGCAGCTAAGAATCTAAGTTCTAGAGTGTTGCAGATGAGTGGGTTTGTTGAGTGATGTCAGGATAATAACAGGAAGCGCTCCGATAGCATGTATTGCCATTGAGTTTGTTCATGACTGATCTATTCCACTTATGGGCCTTGGACCCATGCCCCTTTGTGAAGAAGTGAAAACAAAAGATGGGGTCTGACCAATGTTCGATACAACTTCTTACCCTTTCGTCTTTTTATCTGTCGAGAGTTGAAATACAATGTTCCATTGGCTTCTTTGATTGCTTTTGCTGCCAGGACAGTAACCTATTAGTGATGCTGTTTCCAGCTATTGTTGTAGAGTGCCCATAGACGAGGGCATCCCTCCAGAACCTGTTGGCTGCTTTATCCTGCTTCATGAGTGTTGCTGGGGCTAAACTCAGCCAGGCAAGTGAAGAGTATTCCATTACACCCCTGACTTGTTCCTTGTAGTTGGTGGACAGGCTTTGGGGAGTCAGGAGGTGAGTTACCCACCACAGGATTCCCAGCCTCTAACCTGCTCTTGCAGTTTATATGGCTCGTCCAGTTCTGCTTCATGTCAATGGTGACCCCTATCATGTTGATGGGAGAACATGCAGTGATGGTAATACTATTGAATGTCAAGGAGAGATGGTTTGATCATTTCTTGCTGTAGGTGGCCGTTGCCTGGCAATTGAATGGTGCAAGTATTACTTGCCAACTATTAACTCAAGTCAAACATTGTCCGGGCCTTGCTCCATGTGGGCAGGAGTAACATAACACTTCATAATTTTTATGACACCTGGGATACCCCCTGTTTTTTTGACAACTGCCTGGTAATGCTTCCCATAAGGAGATAGCAGGAGCCTTTCTTGTGATACCTAAAGGGTTGAGGCCAAGACTTTTCAGCCCGCCCTCCGTGGCAGGTTTTCCTCAGTGGAGGTGGGTCTCCATTGGAAGACGAGCCTCCCCTGCCGCTAGAAAACCTAACTCGGAGTTGGGGTGGGGCGGGATCTAAAATCCTAGTCTGAGTATTTGATCAAGTACAGGATTCCTTTTGACAGACCAATAATATCTGCTCTTGAAGGGAAAGCCTGGTCTACAAGTTTGGGAGATGATGAAAGAGATTGTATTTACCCTATAATATTTATGCTTATAAAATTAAGATATTGCTTGTTCTGCCCATCAAACATATACACGCTGCAACATTCATTTCAACAGGAATCTGGAACAAAATTGCCTGACTGGGTAATGGGGTAATTCTTCAATCTGCAGCTCTGTGATAAGAGTGAATGGAAGAAGTTTAGCTTCAAGATTGGAGTGAGTGAGGCCATTTACAGGAGCTTCTGTTCACTGTTAGGAGCAAAAGCAGTTCAAAAACTTCCAATGCTGCAACAGTTGTTGGCAATACAGTCACATGTATCATATTCATTGCAGGCATGCTGTTAAAAGGTGCCATTTAGTCCAACCAAAACAAAAGCCAACATTCAAAGTAGAGTGCCAAGAAACATGCCTGAACTGGCCGAATGACATATGAACATAGGATCAGCAGCAGGATATTTAGTCTGTTCGA
Organism: Scyliorhinus canicula; assembly: GCF_902713615.1. Taxonomy (NCBI): domain Eukaryota; kingdom Metazoa; phylum Chordata; class Chondrichthyes; order Carcharhiniformes; family Scyliorhinidae; genus Scyliorhinus; species Scyliorhinus canicula. The sequence goes on along the minus strand of NC_052152.1, from coordinate 142,094,699 downwards.
TTGTTATACTAGATCATGGTAAATGTGTATCTAACTTCATCTACCGTTCACTGCCCCTTAATTTTAAAAAACGTGTGCTGTAATCCTCAGCAGAAACTTTGCCGTCTTTATGGGTTACATTCAGATGTAAGCATGCCTCTCTGCTTAGTAGACAGCACACTTGATTCTGAATAATACAGAGAGGCTCGAGGATTTGTTGGTCTTTATATTTAACTTTGTCATGAGTTGGCCTTTTAATTTAAAGTTGTTCGACCTGGATCTTGTGCTTTGATAGATGATGGTTGCAATATAATCTGTTTGAGCCATTTGACTTCATCTGATGAAACGGCTCCTGTGCCTATTTTTAAACTCTGTGGGGTGCCCATCCACGTTGAGTTTAATACTCCAATTCAGTATCATTCACTTGTCCTGGGAGTACAAATTCCTTTGCTTCTGGTGCTTCCACTATGGATCTGTTTTAAAATGTTTGTACACTGCTTTCGACTTCGTTGAAGTTGATTATTTTACCACAGTTGTGGCACTCTGTAACCTCCCTTGCTAGATTTTCTTCTTCTTTGTATCCCACCACACCAAATACATTTCAATATGGTAGTTGGCCTGTGTTATGTTTTAAGTGCTGTTGCTTTTGCCTCACAGTAGAGACAAAGGATAACCAGGTTGTGAGACCATTGTCAGACTTTATTGCAAAGGTGTTGCTTGTTTACAGCCCTAGGTGAAAGAGAGGGAAAGTCTCTCAAGTGCCTCTGATGATGTCATGATGTAGCGCAACAACAATTCCGACAAATAGTAACTTAAATTTTTACTCACGGTGAACAGTGATTATTTAACCAAGTATCATTCTTGTACAATTATATGTATATCTATATTCACATCTGTGCGGGGGCATTTTAGGTGGACATCGGTTCTGTTTCGGCAGAATCCGTCGTTCAGAAGTCTTTGTTCTCACATTCTTGGCTCAGGCACATCATCAAATTAAATTGGTTCATCCCGAGCTTCTCCAGATGCTGTTGGTTCAACTGGTGTAGAATCTGAGTTTGACTCAGTCGTAATCATTGGTTCAGGGATTTCCAAACCTTGAGTGTTGGCCTTTCAGATACTGACTCTGAAAGCTCTCTTTTTGAAGCTGGGTTTTGATCACGGTGTCTCCTCCAAATTCTTATCGCCATTGGTTTGCACCACGTAAGAAATAGGCGCCATCTTTGTGAGAATTGTGGCACGTACCAACTTCTCACTTGAGTAGTTTCTTGGTAAAACTCTTTCTCCTTCCTTTTTATTTCCCTTTGTTCCCATTTCTTTGGTTTTATTTTATTATCTTTGGTCCGGAGACTCATAAATGGAATGCATCTTTAAGCAGTGGGCTTAAGCTGAAGCAGACCGCTAGTCAGGACACTGTGCTCCAGGGTTTGATTTTTGGAAGGGAGAATGCAGACTCATCGGCGCCGAGGGAAACTTAAGAACCAGCTTTGGACGATGCTGGTTCGATTGACTGGCTGGCTGACAACCTGTGGGATGGCCAAGGACAGTGTTCTGGCTGACAACAGTGATTGGTTCCTGCGAGATGCTTCTGAGAGACCTGGTCAGATGTGATTAGATCTTGAACGAAGAAGGAACTCTCTGTGCTCAAGTAAAGAACTGCTTTTTTGTTCTTAAATCAGTGAGTGCCTGGCACATCTTCACTGTCTATTTGAAATAATCTTGAATCTACAAAAGAAAGTAGACAGCCTTGTCAGAGAAACTTCTGTCAAGTTTAGAAGGACGAAGCATCAAAATGAAAGTTTGAACTCCTGAAAGACTTTAACTAAAAACAATCTTAGTGCATCAGAGGTCCTTTATCCTTTTTACGTTATCATCATTTTTCTTCCCTCTCCACCACCCTTCCCCTCTGTGTTGTCTGTGTGTATATATGATGTGGAGATGCCGGCACTGGACTGGGGTGGGCACAGTAAGAAATCTCACAACACCAGGTAAAAGTCCAACAGGTTTATTTGAAATCACAAGCTTTCGGAGCACTGCTCCTTCATCAGGTGAAGTAGAGGCAGGTTCGACAGCACGGTGGCGCAGTGGGTTAGCCCTGCTGCCTCACGGCGCTGAAGTCCCAGGTTTGATCCCAGCTTTGGGTCACTGTCCGTGTGGAGTTTGCACATTCTCCCCGTGTTTGCGTGGTTTTCAGCCCCACAAACCCAAAGATGTGCAGGGTAGGTGGATTGAACACGCTAAATTGCCCCTTAATTGGAAAAGAATGAATTGGATACACTAAATAAAAATAAAAAAGAAGTAGACACAGGTTCACAATCACAGCATATATATAAGAGACACCAACTAACTGTCCTGGTTTGAGACAATTCACACCTCGATTACTTGTGATTATCACTCACTCCACTCACACTGTTTGTTCCTGTAAAGATCTACATTCCAACCATTCTTCACACTCCAATCTGTAATTATCTTGCAAATGCCCCTCTCCTATATATACTGAGATTGTGAACCTGCATCTACTTTTTCCTATATTTTTCTTATAGCCAGAGAAGGCCCCAAAATGCCTCAAGGTCCTCATAACGTTATCTATCGAATCCTCCGGATCCCTCACATATAATAGTAAGTCATCGGTGTTCAGCGAGACGCTGTGTTCAACCCCACCTCTAACTATTCCTCCCCATGTATGCGAGGACCTCAAGGCCATGGCTAGGATTCTATTGCTGGTGCAAACAGCAAAGGTGAAAACAGGCGTCCCTCCTTGGTACCCCAGTAAATACAAAAGTGGGCGGAGGCCACTTTGTTAGAGCAAACACTGGCAAATGGGATCATATATAACAACCGCATACATGCTACAAAGCCAGCCCAAATCCAAATTTTTCTAATACTGTAAACAGTTAGTCCCACTCCACTCGGTAAAAGTCTTCTTCACGTTAAGCGAGATCATGATCTCCGTGGCCACAAACCTCCCCCGAGCAAGCACCATATTCAACAGTCATCTCACGTTCAGCGTCAACCTCCACCCCTTAATGAAACCGTTTGATCCTTCCCCACTACCTCCGACAGACTATGTTCCAGTCTTAACGCCAACACCTTTTTTTTTTTTTAAATAATTTTTATTGAAAGAGTTTTTCCATACAGACATTTACCCCTACTAATTTTTAAATTATTTACAACACAATCCCTCTAGGCAAATGTCCCTCCCTCGCCCGCCCTCTCGCGCGCACCAGTCCTCCCCCCCCCCCCCCCCCCCGGCAACCTTAACAACCAAGGCAGCCTACAGTTTCAGACATGAGCAGCGAGCAGGCTTGCCCGCGTTACAGTCGTGCGTGTCCCCCCACGACCCTTGCTGCCCCCCCCTCCCCTCCTCTCCCCCCCCCCTCCCCCCCCCCCCTCCCCCCCCCTCCCTCCCCCCCCTCCCCCCCTCCCCCCCCTCCCCCCCTCTCCCCCCCCCCCCCCCCCCCCCCCCGGGTTGCTGCTGCCACGACCCCGAACGTCTATCTCTGATCTAAAAAGTCAAGGAAAGGTTGCCACCGCCTGGCGAATCCCTGTACCGACCCTCTCAGGGCAAATTTGATCCTTTCTAGCTGAATATAGCTAGCCATATCGTTAATCCAAGTTTCAACGCTTGGAGGCCTCGCGTCCTTCCATTGAATTAATATCCTTCGTCGAGCCACTAGGGACGCAAAGGCCAGTATTCCGGCCTCCCTAGCCTCCTGTACCCCCGGTTCTACCCCGACCCCAAAGATCGCAAGCCCCCATCCTGGTTTGACCCTGGACCCCACCACCTTCGACACCGCCCTTGCCACCCCCTTCCAGAACCCTTCCAGCACCGGACATGCCCAGAACATATGCACATGGTTCGCTGGGCTTCCCAGACATCTGACACACCTGTCCTCACCCCCAAAGAACCGGCTCATCCTTGTCCCCGTCATGTGAGCTCTATGCAGCACCTTAAATTGAATGAGGCTCAGTCTCGCACACGAGGAGGAAGAGTTGACCTTCTCCAGTGCATCCGCCCACGTCCCGTCTTCTATCTGCTCTCCCAGCTCCCCTTCCCACTTGGCTTTCAGCTCCTCCCCCGATGCTGCTTCCGCCTCCTGCATTATCTTGTAGATGTCTGATATCTTCCCCCCTCCGACCCAGACCCCCGAGAGCACCCTATCACTCGCCCCCTTACTGGGGAGCAGGGGAAACCCCTCCACCTGCCGCCTAGCAAATGCCTTCACTTGTAAATATCTGAACATGTTTCCCGGGGGGAGCTCAAACTTCTCCTCCAGCCCTCCCAGGCTCGCAAACCTCCCCTCTATAAATAGGTCCTTCAGCTGCCGTATGCCCACCCTGTACCAGCTCTGAAATCCCCCGTCGATGTTCCCCGGGATGAATCTATGGTTCCCTCTTATTGGCGCCGCCAACAGACCTCCCATTTCACCCCTATGTCGCCTCCACTGCCCCCATATCTTGAGGGTGGCCGCCACCACCGGGCTCGTGGTGTACCTCGTGGGGGGGAGCGGCCATGGTGCCGTTACTAGGGCCCCCAGGCTTGTGTTGCCACAGGACGCCCTCTCCATTCGTTTCCAAGCTGCCCCCTCCCCTTCCATCATCCACTTGCGCACCATTGACACATTTGCCGCCCAGTAGTACCCCGAGAGATTGGGCAGTGCCAGCCCTCCACTGTCCCTACTCCGCTCCAAAAAGACCCTCCTCACCCTTGGGGTGCCATGCGCCCACACGTAGCTCATGATGCTACTCGTCACCTTTTTGAAGAAGGCCCTAGGGAGGAAGATGGGCAAGCACTGAAATAAAAACAAGAACCTTGGGAGGACCGTCATTTTGATTGACTGCACCCTCCCCGCCAGCGACAACGGTACCATGTCCCACCTCTTAAACTCCTCCTCCATCTGTTCCACCAGCCTGGAAAAGTTCAACTTGTGGAGGGTCCCCCAGTTCCTTGCCACCTGCACCCCTAAGTACCTAAAGCTCTTTCCTGCTCGCTTGAAGGGGAGTCTCCCAATACCCCCTCCCTGGTCCCCCGGGTGTATCACAAAAACCTCGCTTTTGCCCAAATTTAATTTGTACCCCGAAAAGTCCCCAAACTCTGCTAATAGTTCCATTATCTCCGGCATTCCCCCTTCTGGGTCTGCCACGTACAGCAGTAGATCATCCGCATACAGCGATACTCGATGTTCCTCCCCTCCCCTAGTCAGTCCTCTCCACCCCCCTGAACCCCTCAGTGCCATCGCCAACGGTTCAATCGCCAGTGCGAAAAGTAGGGGGGATAGGGGACATCCCTGCCTGGTCCCTCGGTGGAGCCCGAAATACTCCGACCTCCTCCCGTTTGTCACTACACTCGCCGTCGGGGCCGAGTAGAGCAACTTCACCCACTTAATAAACCCTTCCCCAAACCCAAACCGTTTCAACGTCTCCCACAGGTACTCCCACTCCACCCTATCGAATGCCTTCTCCGCGTCCAGCGCTACCACTATCTCAGCCTCCCCCTCCACTGCCGGCATCATAATTACATTCAGCAATCTCCGCACGTTCGTGTTGAGCTGCCGCCCCTTCACGAACCCCGTCTGGTCCTCATGGATTACCCCTGGCACACAATCCTCTATTCTAGCTGCCAGGATCTTTGCCAGCAACTTGGCATCCACGTTCAGAAGCGAGATAGGCCTGTAGGACCCGCACTGCACGGGGTCTTTATCCCGCTTCAATATCAGGGAGATCAGAGCCTGCGACATTGTCGGGGGCAGAACCCCCCCCTCTCGCGCCTCATTAAAGGCTCGTACCAGTACCGGTCCCACCAAGTCCACATTTTTCTTATAGAATTCCACCGGGAACCCATCTGGCCCCGGCGCCTTCCCCGCTTGCATCTGACCTATTCCCTTGACTAGCTCCTCTAGCCCTATTGGCGCCCCCAGCCCTTCTACCAGCCCCTCCTGGACCCTTGGGAACCTCAATTTGTTTAGGAAGTCCTCCATTCCCCCTCTCCTTGTCGGCGGCTCAGACCGATACAACTCCTTGTAAAAATCCCTGAAGATCCCGTTCACTTCTTGCCCCTTCTGCACTACCTTCCCGCCCCTCTCCTTCACTCCCCCAATCTCCCTAGCCGCATCTCGTTTGCGAAGCTGGTGTGCCAGCATCCTGCTCGCCTTTTCCCCATACTCATAGACCGCGCCCTGTGCCCTTCTCCACTGCGTCTCTGCCTTCCTGGTGGTCAGCAGGTCGAACTTGACCTGCAGGCTGCGCCGTTCTTCCAGCAGCCCCTCCTCTGGTGCCTCCGCATATCTCCTATCCACTTCCAATAGCTCCCCCACCAGCCTCTCCCTCTCCTGCCTCTCCTTTCTTTCTCTATGCGCCCTTATGGAGATCAGCTCTCCCCTGATCACTGCCTTCAGGGCCTCCCAGACCATCCCCACCTGCACCTCACCCGTGTCATTCAAGTCCAGATAGCTCTCAATGCTCTTCCGGACCCTTTTACACACCTCGTCATCCGCTAACAGCCCCACATCCAGCCGCCACAGCGGGCGCTGGTCCCGCGCCTCCCCCATTTCCACATCCACCCAATGCGGTGCATGATCAGAGATCGCAATGGCCGAGTACTCAGCTTCCCGTACCCTCGGGATCAGCCCCCTGCTCAACACGAAGAAATCGATTCTGGAGTACACTCTATGGACGTGGGAGAAAAAGGAATACTCCCTCGCCCTCGGCCTACCAAACCTCCATGGGTCTACTCCTCCCATCTGCTCCATGTACCCCCTCAGCACTTCTGCCGCTGCCGGCCTCCTATTGGTCCTTGCGCTCGATCTGTCTAGCCCGGGGTCCAGCACTGTGTTAAAGTCCCCCCCCATGATCAAGCCCCCTGCCTCCAGTCCCGGAATGAGGCCCAATAGGCGCCTCATAAAACCCGCGTCATCCCAGTTCGGGGCATATACGTTGACCATCACCACTTTCTCCCCCTGCAGCTTACCCTTCACCATCACATACCTACCCTCCTTATCCGCCACCACCTCCTCCGCCACGAACGACACCCTCTTTCCCACCAGAATCGCCACCCCCCGGTTCTTTGCGTCCAATCCAGAGTGGAACACCTGTCCCACCCACCCCCTTCTCAGGCGAACCTGGTCCACTACCTTCAAATGGGTCTCCTGTAACATTGCTACATCAGCCTTCAGTCCCTTCAGGTGTGAGAATACCCTTGATCTCTTGACCGGCCCATTCAACCCCCTCACGTTCCAAGTGATCAGCCGGGTCGCGGGACGGCCCGCCCCCTTCCCCTGCCGATTAGCCATGTCCTGTTCCCTGCTCGCCCCGGGTCGACCCTCCCCTTCTGACCCGCTCCCCATGGCGATGTCCCCCTCCCCCCACCTCTCCAGTCCTCCACTTCCCGTTTCTGGTCTTTTCAGCAGCAACCCGGTGTCCCTCCCTAACCCCCCTCCCCCCCCCCCCAGGCTAGGACCCCTCCTAGCCGCGATGTACCCTCCATCGTACTCCCGTAAGTCAGCTGGTTCACGCTGACCCGGCTGCTCCTGCCCCACTCCGACTCCCCCGGCTCGGGGGGGGCCTCCCCCCCCCTTGCCACTCCTCCCTGGCCCCGCTCCAGCGCGGGAAAGGTCGCCATTGCTAGCCACGCCCCGCACTCCTCCCCTCCCCCCTCCTCTGCCCCGCGCGCGGGAAAACAGAGGAAAGCCCGCGCTTTCGCCCTGCCACACCCCACCCCGCCATCCTCAGTTCCACCCCCGTCCCCGTCCATGCCTGTAAAAGAACTCCCCCTAGGAGCCCATATCCCCGATCTGCTCTCCCCCCCGTCCCACCTCCCCAACTTAACATTATAAATAACAGATAAATAACAAATAACAATGTACTTAACAGTCGCCCTCTACCAAACAGCATAAATAACCATAAATAACCCTGAATAACCGCAATAACAATAACTAAGGGAAGTTGGCAAAGGGGGAAAAAAACATCAGAAGAAAAACCACAGCAAGAGTTCAAAATCCAAACAAAGAATTCAGCTGAAAGTACCCGAGCGGCTACGGCCGCCAAGTATCCCCTGGGTCTAATTCGAGTCCAGTTTCTCTTCCTGTACAAAGGCCCACGCCTCCTCTGGGGACTCAAAATAGTGGTGTTGGTTCCTGTAGGTGACCCACAAGCGCGCTGGCTGCAGCATTCCGAACCTGATCCGTTTTGCATGTAGCACCGCCTTCGTCCGGTTGTACCGGGCCCGCCGCTTTGCCACCTCCGCACTCCAGTCCTGGTAGACCCTCACCGTCGAATTCTCCCACTTGCTGCTCCTTTCCCTCTTGGCCCACTCCAGCACTCTCTCACGGTCGCTGAGTCGCTGGAACCGCACCAGCACCGCCCTCGGGGGCTCATTTGCTCTTGGCCTCCTAGCCATGACCCTGTAGGCCTCTTCCAGCTCCAGGGGCGAAGGGACGGCCCCTGCCCCCATCAGGGAGCTCAGCATTTCTGCTACATATCCCGGGAGGTCTGACCCCTCCAGGCCTTCTGCCAGGCCCAAGATCCTCAGGTTCTTCCGCCTCATTCGGGTATCCAGCTCCTCAAAACGGCTCTGCCATTTCAGGTGGAGTGCCTCGTGTACCTCTACCTTTCCCACGAGGACCGTGGCCTCCTCCTCCCTCACAGTCATCTCCTGTTGCAGCTCCCGAATCGACGCCTCTTGGGTCGCCTGGGCTCCCATCAGCCTGGTGGTCGTCGCATTCATTGACTCCAAGAGCTCCATTTTCAGCTCCGTAAAGAAGCGCAGGAGAGCGGCCTGCTGCTCCTCCGCCCATTTCCTCCATTCCTCGGGTGCTCCACCGGCCGCCATTTTGGTCTTCTTCCCCCGCTTTTTTTTGGGAGCTGCTGTTGCTTTCTTTACCACCCCACTCCGGGTACCGACCATAAAGTTGGTCTGGTTCTCTTCAGGGAGCCTTCCCCCACCGGGATTTGTCCTTACAGCGCCGTTGGGGCCCTCCAATCGGCCCGAAAACACCTTTGTAGCAGGAGCAGCCAAACGTGCGACTTAGCTGGTCATAGCCGCAACCGGAAGTCCCGTGCGACTTAGCTGGTCATAGCCGCAACCGGAAGTCCCTTAACGCCAACACCTTAACTGACAGCTTTGCGTCTACATTTAACAGGGAGATCAGTTGTTAGGACCCACAGTCTATGGGATCTTTGTCTTTTTTCAAGCGCAGGGAAATTGAAGCCTGTATCAGCATCTGTGGCAAAGCAGCTCTGTCCAAGTCCCTGAATATCCCTAACAGTAGAGGGGCTAATAGGTCTATGAAGTTTTTATAGAATTCCACCGGGAATGCGTCGGGTCATGTGTCTTCCCCGACTGCATCAATTTCAGCGCCTGTGTGATCTCACCCAACTCTAGTGGAGCTTCAAGGTCCTCTCATAACTTCTCCTTCACCTTGGAAGCTCCAACTCAGCCAGGAATTCCACCACATCTTTCCCATCCCTTTGAGGCTCGCACATGTATAGATTTGGGTAAAAGGTCATAAATACCTCATTTCCTTTCTCCTGATACGAGACCAGCCCCACCATCCCATGCCCTAATCTGGGCAATCTCCCTTTTAGCCTCCTGTTTCCTCAGTTCTACTCCAGGAATCAGCTCGCTTTTCACTACATTCATAACCCAGTTAGCTCACGTCAGCTGTCAAGCCGCCCGATCTGTAGTGATCAGATTAAATTTAATTTGCATGTTTTTCTTTTCCGCTAATAGTTCTAGGGATGGACTGCCCGCATACTTATGATCTACCTCATTAATAACATCTTCTAGCTTTACCTACTCCCTCCTTGCCTCCAGTTCTACAGTGGCCTTGAAAGAAATGTTTTCCCCTAATTACAACTTTCCGTGCTTCCCATATTGTCACTGCAGGGACCGCCCCATTGTCAGTGTTCAAAACATATTGACCCATATCCAGCTGCCACCCCTTTCGATGGCCCCTGCCTACCCCGAACTCTAGGTCCATCCAATGTGGCACATGGTCAGAAATTACCACCGTCGAATGCTCAGATTTCTTCATCCCTGCCACTAGCGTTTGGCTTGTGACAAAATAGTCAATCCTGGAATAAACATTGTGTACCGAGGAGAAAAATTAGAACTCTTCGTCCGTCGGGAGTCCAAACCGCTATGGGTCTGTTTCCCCCGTTTCTTCCATGAAAGCCTTAGCCATACCCTGGGACAAGCGGTCTTGTCCTAGAATGATGTACCCTTGGGTCCAGCACACAATTCAGGTCTTCTTCCAGAATAAGCTGATGGATGTCTTGATCCGGTTTCCTTACCAGCAGCCGTTTCAAGAACATATTACCATCCCAATTTGGAGTGTACACATTCACCAATATCACCTGTATCCCTCCTAACACCTCCGTTACTATAGCAGACATCCCTCCCACATCTGCTAATACCTTCTCGAAATGAAACCAGACCCTTTTATTAATAAGGATCGCCAGCCTCCAGGCCCTGCTATCAAATCCCAAGTGGAAAACGTGGTTCACCCAATCAAACCGAAGAAGCGCCTGATCTCACTCGCCATGTGAGTCTTTTGGAGGAATGTCACATCGGCTTGCAAGTTCTTGAAATGAGCAAAAACCCGCGCTCTTTTGACTGGACCCCCTAGGCCCCGCACATCCCAGGGGACCACCCTTGTTTGGGGTCGGTTACCCCCGCCCGGCCCCGAGTCAGTCATTACCACCGCGAATTGTCATAACTTCGCCGATGATTCCCAGACCGCAGGCCCACCTAAGATGGTGACTCATTGCATTTAAATGGAGGAGTAGAAAAAGATAACTGATCACTATAATTCCCCCCCCCCCGCCCCCCCCAGTCAACTGATAGCCTATTGTCTCTTCTAACCCCCTCCCCTACCCCCCAGATCAATTGAGCTTAACTAAACTGGCCCGATAAGCCACAGCCCCATCCCCCAAATGCCTTCCATTAACTCTCTAACTTTCTATTGTCAGTAAGGTGGCCACCTTTCTCCCGGTCCCACCTATAGCTTAACCATTGTCTTAATTTCTGTCCCAAACTCATTTTGCCGTTCCTGATCCACTTTCCCGTCCATCATAAACAAAGGCCTTAAAGTACGGAAATACACCCACAATTCCCTGCTGTCCCAGCAACTACTAAGCCGTTAAAAGAAGGATAATCTTTAAAAAAAAAACAGAACAGAGGAAACAACTGTAAAATATTAACATCCCAACTGTCCAACGCCTGACCCCATCCCTCAAGTCATGTCCAGACCACGATCTCTGATAAAGTCATTAACCTGCTCAGAAATAGAAGTCTTTTGAGTCAAATGTGACCCATAGCTTCGCTGGGTACACAACCCCAAATCGCACTCCTCGATTGAACAGGACCGTCTTCTCTTTATTGAAGGCCACCCGTCGCTTCGCCAGTTCCTTACCAATGTCCTGATAAATCCTTGACGTGTTGCCATTCCAGTTGATGTTTTGGGCTTTCTTGGCCCATTCCAGGACCTGCTCCTTTCTCTGAAATCTATGAAACCGAATGATCACCGCTCGAGGTGGCTTATTCAAACGATGTTTCTGTCTCAAGGCCCTGTGTGTCCTATCAAGCTCCGGCGCAGCAAATACTCATTAGCGCTCATCAACTAGGAGAACTTTGCAGCAAAATATTCGGTCAGCCTTGAGCCCTCAAAATCCCTCGGGTAGACCCACGATCCTCAGATTCATGCACCTGGCCCTATTTTCCAAATCATCCAGCTTAGCCTTGAGGCCCTTATTCCTGGTTCTGACGATCGCCACTTCAGCCTTCAAGGACGCAAGTCTGTCTTTGTGTTGAGATAAAGCCTCCTCCACGCCTTTCAGTTCCGTTGCCTGCGTAGCCACTGCTTTAGTTTTCCTGTTCAGTTGCTCCTTGACTGGGCCCAAAGCTTCCTTTACCGTGGTTTTAAATGAAGCCTTCAATTCTTGGCCATGTTTCAGGAAGCGTTCATCCATTTCAAAATGAAACAATTTAAATTCTCTGGCTACCACCCCTGTCAAGTCTGATTGAAGAAATTCCTTGCTGATCAGACAGATAGGCCCAAAGTGCCAGAGCCTGCCCGGGAGCGACCCAAGATGCAGCTGCTACTTCATGCCGCTGCACCTGAAGTCTGGTCCTCAGGCCTTTTAAAATAACATCTAATTAAGGTGGCGGAGAGTGCGGAAGTAGGGTATTCTTTCCAAGGGCCGGGCAGACTCGATGGACTGAATGGTCTCCTTCTGCAATGTAAATTCTATGATTCAATGATACCGTGACATTGCTTAAAACCTCTTTGTTTCAATGTCTGTTCATGGCGAGTAACTTGGTTTTGTTGTTGTCGCTCTACGACAGCAGAAGTGTCAGGCAGCAAGAACAAATCAAACTTGGTCCTCAACTTCCGTTTTAAAATCAATGTTGCTGGCAAATTTTGGGTTGTCGCATGGGCAGTGTTTCTACTGGAAAGAGAAACTTGTTTGCTCTCTTATCTAATGGTCCTTTATCCTTTGTTGCTTTGATGGCATTCTTCAATGACTGTACCAATCTCTGCCAATCCATTTGTGAAAGGATGATAAATCACAGTTTATTGTTCCTGGGGAATTTCTCACTGGTTTAGACCATAGTTAGAATTATTTTCATCACTGGGGAGCTGAAGTCAGAGATCGGGCCACCATTTTGAAAGGGTACTCCAATCTCCAATGTCTAAGTGAGCTTGTGGGTCTCCCACACCCTCCACCCATGTACAATGTCACCCCCCCCCCCCCCCACGCACATGAGCATTATCCCACCCACCCCTCCCCCCAAGTGAGGACACCTTGCTATGGGGTCTGGGGGCATGCCTCTCCAGGCCCCCCAGACCCCATTACAGGCCCTCCCATTCCAGGACACCCACTCATCACCCCCAAACTCCAAGACCTGCCCTGCACCCCCCACCCTTTATAACAACCTCCACCCTCCTTTCATGGGCATGGCCCCCGTCGGACTTTGAGACTTGGCAGTGCCACCCTGGAACCCAGGAACACTTGTACTGCCACCCTGGAACTCTGACAGTGTTCCTGCCAGCTTGGCAGATCAACCCAGACACCTTGGCAGTGCCAGGGTGCTCACGTTCCAGGAAGAGGGTCAGGTGGCCACCCTGCACTATACCTGGCCACCTATGGGCAGTGCTAGGGTATCAGTTCCAAGGTGCCAGCTGGAAGTGGCAAGGTGGGGAGGGTCATGGGGCCACTGTGCACTATTCCTGGCCACCATGGGATCTGATAAACTGGGAGACCCCCGGGTGCCGTTCCAACTGGTCCACATTTGTCAGGACCAGTACTGAACGGCGCCTAGCTGCGGCCACCCTGGGAAGATCAGTAGATCCGAGGAAGCCAGTAGATACCGGGCAAGTAGGCCTGAAGTAGGTTTAAGGTCTACTTACATGCACACGGCTTTGTCCCACCCTGTGTGGTCAGGTTCCTGATCCCGACGCCTTCTGGGACTTGGTAGATCCCCGAGGCATTCTGGCTGTTGGGAAGCCCGCGGGAGGCTTCACCCGGGATCTACCAGACACGTTGCGCTCCCATTGGTGTGCGATGTGGCCGGTAGATTGTGCCCAGAGGCTCCCTTATCTACTTCCATTTTAATTTTGTTCCCATTTAATTTCCGATGGACCAAAAATCTCTGTGCATCGCCGTTCATCGATAATGCATCAAGTTATATATCTTTGACCTCTGTAGACATCATGTCTTCCTGGGAATTTTTATTATTTGCAGTCATTCTGTAGACCTTTTTTATGGATTTGAGTGTGTTCTTGCGTTTACCCATCTTCGAGGTTTGAGGATTGTGTCTGGCCTAGCACGCCTTTTTAATGCGACCTTTCGTTCCACAATTATGAAATGTATTTTCTTGACACCAACATTCCTGTGGAGAATGCCCTTTCTGCGTACACCTATGGCATGCATGCCTGTTGAGAGATCTTCTTTTCTCAGTATCCATCTTGTTTATTTTGGTGCCAGCTCTAATTTGGGAAGTTTCTTTAGCTGCCAATTCCATAACACTGCTTTTTCAAGAGCAAGTTCGCGTGTTAGAGAGCTTTCTCTCAGCAATTGTCCCTGGACTGTCTTATTTCTCAATCTGAGCACAATTCTGTCTCACAGTGTGTCGTCACGAGTCAATCCACACTCAAAATTCTTGGTAAGTCTCTGTATATGGCTCCAAATTGCAGAAGATTTTCACCCTCTACTTGACTGCGCCCAGGCTTTGCAAGATGGACAAGACTTTGAAATGGGTGAATGTTTTCCATCCTGTTACACTCAAAGAAAGTTGCCACTTTAATTTCATCTGGCATCCTGTTTGCACTCAGGTAGTATTGGAATCTTTCTTCATAGGAATTCCACGATTCCAACATTCTCATTGAATTTTTCCATAGTGCCACCTTTTCCCGACATCACAGTTATCAGTTCTTAAGTTGTCGTACATTCTTTAACTTTTCCTCCCCTCTAATGTCTTTCTGTTCCAATTAAATTTTGTATTATAGGTTTTTTTGTTCCTTTAAAAATGTTCTTTTCTGGTTGAACTGTGGCTTTCAGAATTTTTTTCTTGCAATACACCAATCTGTTTTAAAATCAGAAAATTTCAGCTGTAACTCTGCTTAATCTTGGTTACTATCCTTTTGAAGTAGTTGCTTTTCCGAAGTTCTGAGTTTGAGGATCCAACTCTGCAGCCTGCCACGTGCGAAGGCGCGTAGCTTGAAAAGTTTCCCCGGCTTCGATAAGTGACTCATTTTTTCACAGTCGACCACTTTTATTTCTTTACTTCGCTAATTTTCTGGGAGGTTTTGAGCCCATCGATTGTATTAATCAACTAGTAATACTGCCGACCGGCTGGCTGAAAATAAATATTAATTTTTATTTCCCACCTCCGACTCTCCGAGAGCTGGAAGGATCTTGGTCAAGTACACACCTATACCTACTGTCACAGTTTCCAAAATCAGATCGGCCTTCGAAAATCAACGGGTCCTGATGGAGTCCCTGGTCGTGCACTCAGATCCTGCATGGACCAACTGGTGGGCGTGTTCACGGACATCTTCAACCTCTCCCTACTCTGTTCCAAGGTTCCCGCCTGCTTCAAGAAGACCACCATCATATCGGTGCCAAAGAAGAACAAGGCAATATGCTTCAACGACTAGCACCCGGTGTCCTTGACATTTGTCATTATGAAATGCTTCGAGAGGTTGGTCATGAGACACATCAACTCCATACTCCCAGAATGCCTTGACTCACTGCAATTTGCATACCACCACAACTAGTCCACAGCAGATGGCATCTCCCTGGCCCTACACTCACCCTGAAGCATCGCGACAACGAGGATTCCTACGTCACACTTCTATTCATTGACTACATTTCCGTCTTCAACGCCATAATCCCAGCCAAGCTCGTATCAAAACTCCAAATACTAGGACTTAGCTCCACCCTCTGTAACTGGATCCTGACCCATAGACCACAATCAGTAAGGATAAACAACACCTCCTCCATGATAGTCCTCAATACCAGAGCCCTGCAAGGCTGCATACTCAGACCCCTACTGTACTCCCAAAAACACACGGCTGCGTGGCAAAATGTGGCTCCAACTCTATCTTCAAGTTTGCTGAAGACACAACCATAGTGGGTCGGATCTCGAACAACGATGAGTCAGAGTCAAGGAGGGAGATAGAGAACCTAGTGGCATGGTGTAACAACAATCACTCCCTCAATGTCAGCAAAACGAAGGAGCTGGTCATTGACTTCAGGAAGCAAAATATTGTGGACACCTATGTCTGCATCAATGGTGCTGAGGTGGAGATGGTTGACAGCTTCAAATTCCTAGGTGTACACATCACCAACAATCTGTTCTGGTCCACCCATGTTGATGCTACAACAAAGAAAGCACAACAGTGCATATACTTTCTCAGTAACTAAGGAAATTCAGCATGTCCACATCGACTCTTACTAATTTGTACAGATGCACCATAAAAAGCATCCTATCTGGCTGCATAACAGCCTGGTATGGCAACTGCTTGGCACAAGACCGTAAGAAACTACAGAGAGTCATGAACAAAGTCCAGTCCATCACACAAACCCGCCTCCCATCCACTGACTCTGCCTACACCTCCTGCTGCCTGGGGAAAGTGAGCAGCATAATCAAAGACCTCTCCCACCTGGGTTATTCTCTCTTAGATTCATAGAGGTTTGCAGCATGAACTTCTAACTTCTTCCATCGGGCAGGAGATAAAAAGTCTGAGAACACGCATTAACAGGTTTAAAAACAGCTTTGTCTCTGCTGTTACCAGACTTCTGAATGACCCTCTTATGGACTGAACTGATCTCTTCACACATCCTCTCGACTGAGTAATACTACATTGCGTATGCTTCACCCAATGCCTGTGCCCATATATTTACATTGTGTATTTATGTATGTCCTAAGTTTTTTTCATGTATGGAACGATTTGCATGACTGTACTCAGAACAATACTTTTCACTGTACCTCGGTACACGTGACAATAAATAAATCAAATAAAATCAAATCAGAGGACAAAGAAAAATTAAGGAACAGTCTGGAGTGCTTTCTGTTCATTTAAAAATTAATGTACACCCTTATCAAGACTAAAAAAAAATTTCTAACGGCCAGATTTACCGCACTGCAATTGATGGTGGAGTGGTCCCCTGAAAATTGATCCTCGTCTGAATTGTTTCTTCCGACCATTTAACTGGAAAAACATCCTCATCGCCAGCTTGGTGTATTGCTGTTATGTTTTCACGAGTTTTCTTTTACTTCACAGTAGAGACAAAGTATAACTAGGTTACCACACCATTGTCAGACTTTATTGCAGAGGTTTTTCCTGCTTACAGTCTGAGGGAAATCTCCCAAGTGCCTTTCATGATGTCACCACATAGTCATGTGACATTCTGTATAGTAAGGTATTGTTTACAATACATAACAGACTGCTTATTCCAATTTGACAAGGCTAGAATTTGGTGTACTTTCTCATTTATGGCCGACAAACAGAATGGTCTCACTCAATGATCTCTGTAGTGCCTCTCCTTCCCCAAGAACAAACAATTGATTATGTTTCCTGGGTTCCTTTTGCCTGGCGGTCTGTACTGCTTTCACTTGTGTTAAATCCTCTCTTGTTTGTAAGAGATCTGATGATGCTTCACCTGAGACGCCCAACTAATATTCTCTCGCAAATCAGCTCATCATTTAAGAGTCCATAATCACTGATCCCTGCCAACTAATAGTGATTGTTGATGAATGAATCTGTCTTGGCATTCATCTGGCCTTTGCTTTCTTTTATTTTATTTATCCCTCTCTATTATTAAATTCCAACAGATGTTGAAACAAGAGACGAAAGCTTACAGGAATTTGTCGTAAGAATTTAAATTATTATCAACCCCCTGTCTTGCTATCATGTCATCAGCGATAGATCCTATTGCATTGTTCGTGAACTGACATGGGGTAGGATTCTCCATCACATCGGGAACTCTGCTCGGGAACCGGGGCGAGCAGCAGAAATTCCAGCGTCAGTCAAAAAACGGATTAGCGCCCCTTCCGGTGCTCTGGCCTCCCGCTAGCATCAGGATCGAGGTTCGCGCTGCACATCAGCGGGAGGATGCAAATGGGTCATTAAGTATGCATTGTTTCATTCATCTCCCTTCACAGTTAAGTGGATTTAAAGTAGTCAGCGCAGTGAAACCAACAGAAAGCATGTAACTCTCTTTGATGTGGTCCAGGAGGTGGCAATCATAGCTTAATGTTTATAAACATTGTGGTTCTTTAGCAGGGATTCAATGTGAGTAATCCATACTTTCAGGGGACCCTTGGGCGTATTTGGGAAGACTGTATTCCGCTGTAAGACCGAAACATATTGCACCAGAATTCTTAAACTGTACAGAATAACTTTCTGTGTTAAAATATAAGGGATAGTCAGGTAATGTCTAGCTTTCACAATGTAGGATATATTAACACAATATGGGGTGTAGTCTCACATTAGTGTTTTGGTATCTGCTTTGACATTTTCCGGACAAGAATTCAAGGACGACCATGTTTTTGGTATCTTAGATCAAATCCGATCAAGCATTGTCCATTTTGAATGTATCATAAATTGACATTGTTTATATGGAAAGGTTAAATGCTGAAAAGTTCCAGGCACTTTGGAAGTGGACTGGGAGGGAGGGAGGCTGAAGAAAATGGTGCAGGAAGGTGACAGGGCTGCATAACACCACCTTGCCGCTGTGTTGTTTTGTGAGCAGTGGGAATATTGGCTGTCTGGATATCCACTGTGAGGCCACTTAAATGGTGAATTATGCACCACTTCTTACCTCCTTGGGCATTTTGCCCATGTTGTGAGGGCTAGTCAATGCTTGGGGAGACTGTCACCTGAATTCTGGAAATCTCCCAGCATGCTCGGGAGGGATTGCCTCCTTTACGGGCACTCTATGGTAATGGTCGCCCTTGTCAGTGTGCTGCCATCTGCATTTGGTGACTTCCCCATGCCCCACCTCTACCCATCTTGACCTTCCAGATTACCTAAAGCAAGCAGGTAAGACCTGCTTATTAAAATGGCCACAGGTCTCTCTACCTGCCACCAACATACGGATTATTAACTCACTTGAGTGATTTCCCACCAGAAATACACTCCCAATTTATAATCTACCCCCCCCCCTCCCACCCACCCAGGTGTCAAGTAGCCAAACTTCCTCACCATTGCAAACATTTTCTTGTTTCAGTAACAAAACTAATGAGGTGTTCCAATATATTTTCAACAGATGTATTGGTCTGCTGCTTCTGTGTCACAGCCATGCGTGACCATATATGAAAACAACCCTGTTCCTGATCAAGGACAGACTCCATCCTGAGGTCGCGACATTGATTGAGGGCTGTTTGTAAAATGCTGGTTGACTGGAGCCTCATTGATTTATAGATTGGTAGTCACAGCCTCCCTCTTCAAGAAATATATTGTCAGTCCACAGCCAGGATCTCAGTGAGTCTGCCAATCGTCCAGTCAGCAGGCAGAGGACTATGTATGATGTAAACTGTCAGTGCTGGTAAAGCAAAGGGAAGATTCTTGTTGTGACAAGTAAACCGCTGCTCAGGTTCTATGGGAGTAATTTTTACTTTTCACTGCCTTGGCAGCAGGTCTATTGAGAAGATCGCTGCATTACATTGGGTCTGACAATTGGATGAGTTCTAATACGAGCAGGGAATCTCCACACCAGTTTAATACCCAAGTGCAATATCAGAGTCATGCGGTCATAGAGGAGGCCATTCAGCTCACCATGTCATGTCAGCTCTTTGAACGAGCCATCCAATTAGTTTCTGCTCAAATCTTGATGGCCTTGCATTTCCTTGTGAAGTATATATGCACCTCCCTTTTGTAAATTACAACTGAATTTTCTCCCACTTCCCTTTCAGCCAGGACATTCAAAATCATAACTCACTGAGTAAAACAGAAGTTTTTACCTTCCCCTCGGCTACTTTGGTTATGTTCCTAAAAGTGCAGTTGTTTTTAGAACAAGTGTTGTGTCTTTATTAATTCTACATGCTCTGGGAGTGCAGAGAGCATGGACATGATCTACTGGCCAGGCAACGCCCGAAAAGCTGGCAGTGCCAATCTGGCATTTTTCACACGGTAGTGATTGGGCTGGGGTTGGGGGTACACTATGTGGGCTTGGGGGGATGCAGGGGTGGCCCAGGGTTTTTCTTACAATGAGTTGGGGCTTGGGAGAGGTTCGGGGGTCACATCAGGAGATTGAGATATCGGGACACCATTTGATCTCTCCCTGCACTGAAGTGTTCCGGTGGGTGGGGCTCCTTAGTGCAGAAAACAGGATGAATTGCAGCCTCAGGCGTACATTCTCCACTGAGGCCTTGTATCTAACTGGATGGGTGTTAGATAGCGGGGTGTTTCTCGGTGCTGTGAGTGGCAGGAAACCCACGGCTGAACGTGCTCGTATGGGACTCTGTTTCCATTTGGTTAGATGGGGCCCCATATATTTCACAATGGAATGGACTTCTTTTCAATCTCCACCTCATCAATCTCTCTCTCCTCTGAGTTTACTGCCCTCTTATCAAATCCCTCCCTCCATATAAACTCTCCTACCCATATTCACAACCACCCACTTGACCTTGCCATCTCCCGTGCTGCTCCTATGCTGGCCTTGCTGCTCCCATGGCGTCAATCACAGATAAGGCCAACACTGATTGCCAGAAAACACACTGCAAATCCCACCTATAATTTCCAATTGTCTTTACTTTCTGCTATGTCTATCCTTACGCCGTCCCCAATCTCATCTTGTCCATGAGACTATGGACGGGATTTCCCGCTCTGCGGACTTAAGTGTGGTGATGGGTGGGAAAAGCAGTGCTTTCCCCGCCTTTCTCAGTGACGGGTTTTGCCAACCGATTTTACCCTTTTCATATCATCAAATATGCATCAACAGGAAACACGTTGTATTGCTGGCAGGTGGCGTGTGATTTGACTGTCTCGCGGCGACCAATGCAGATCATTGCAGCGGACTCCATATTTAACCATACCCGTGCACAGCCTTCGCAACGTCTGCAGCCAGGGCTGCTGCAACCGCAAGATGGCCCCCAAGGGAAGAAGACTACAGCCCCAAGATTTAGCGACGCGTCGCTGGATCATCTTCTTGTCGCAGACTTGCTGTCACAATTTATTGAGGAAGGTCATTTCTTTGAAGGATGATGAACTCTCGGGAGCATGCTGCCTTGTTGAAATGTGGGAGGAGGGTGTCTCAGCATCACATGTCAGATGGTGCAGCCTCTGCAAACATCTCTCTTTCGTCCCACCACTTTGGCAACCTACAAGAGACAAGGGACAATGCCTTCTGTGTGGCTTCAAGGGTGTCAATGCAGCGTGTGATTTTGGCCAGGCCAGTTGAGGACCTCCTTTAAGCGCTCATGTCTGTTAATCATACTGAACCCTCAGCGTTAATTCAAACTTCATAACATCCAGCACTCTCAGTGAGGGATGCGGGCTGCAGTCAGCCAGTCGTTTCGGGCATGGAGGATTTCACGAGGACCATATTCAGACACCTGCCTGGCACACAGGAACAAGCCTTTTCTTTGACACAATCATTTTACCTACTGGGCAGCCATTGCCCTTGTTAGTCTGAAAATGCAGACTGACCGTGGAATCGTGAAGGTTCGGCTTCATTAATAATAATGAGCACACATCAGCTGTATTCTATCCTCGCTCCTAGCCCATTTTCTCCCTCAGCATGGTCATCCCATTTCGCTAACATGGGCACATCAAAATCAAGCTCAACAATTCAAGTGAACGCAAGAGCGCAGGCCTCACCAAGGGTTTAGGTGAGGGGGCGCATCACAGAAATTATGGCCCAGTGCTGCATCCCTACATGACCACGATGACCTTGTGGGTACAATGCAAACTACTCCAAACTATCCAATTGTAAGCTCTGTAGCTTTGAGCGGCAGAACAAAGATATCTCGACGAGGGTCAGAGCTCAGGAACATTGATGTGGGAAGGTGCGCACTAACATTGGGAAGCTGTGTTGATTTTCACTCCGAGAGTCAAAAACATTGAAGGCGGACACGAGGATACACATGTTCAGAGTATAGGGTGATAGATTGATCACCCTTAAGGTTGACGGAGAGATCATGGGGATTATGGAAAAATTACCTGTCTCCGTGTATATTTACATCTCTCCTTTGACACCTTTGCCTCTCCATATTGCAGGCAAGTTGGGGCTCCTGTGCCTGAATCTTACACAGCCAGGAATGAATATCACTTGAACCTGCAAAGCGTGTTTGGAGATATCTTGCTCAAAAACCTCCTTGTGCACTGTAAATTCTATGATCTATGACACTTCACTGATGTCAGGGATGAGCAGAGAGCTGACACTCACTGTTACATACATCCTATGGCATACACATGAGGGCAAATGTTCAGGGAGGAAATAAAACTATTTTAGGAGGGGCTGGGGTTACATAGCTCTGAACCTGCCTGCTGAAATGTTCTGAGGTGCGGTTTCCAATGGTCTTCTGCAGTTTGTCCAGTAGCCATCTTGGTTTTGATCCACTTGGTTTTGGATTTATAGTTACACTGGCGAATTTCTATGCTTGTGATAAGGACTTACTGTAAGGAGATGGATTCATTGCATGGATTTGCATTACAAATAAAGACTCCTGATGGCATCTATTGTTATTAAAATGCACCTAACCTGTCTCAGCTATGTATTTCACCTCATTTTGGAATACAGGTATCAACCTGAAGTTGATCCACTCCTCCCAGAAACCCTAAGAACCCTCTCCACCATAGTTTCATTTTCCACTGCACCATAGGTTCAGGTTGCAAGCTGGTGCTGACTGTGGAAATCACTCCCATTGTCCTGGAGGAACATAATGTAGAGATTTCCCTCCCTCCAATACTCTCAGACCTACCACTGTAATCCTTGCCGCCATTGTCATTGTGGTGGATATCCCTGTCTTACCCCCTGAATCACTTGAGGTGGAGGTGCCTATGTCCTGTGTGTATCTTACCTCTCCCTGGCTTGAGCCCTATTGCACAGTAGTAATATATAGAGCGACACCCCCCCCCCCCCACACACACACCTTCTCGCATCCACAAGAGACTGACCACCCGTCTGTGCACTACCTTTTCCTGATCTGCAGATTGCAAATTGACTGTGACCTGCCATCTGCGGCCCAGTATTACACCTGAAACCCGCCGGACCAACGTGCAAGAGGTGGTGACCAGGCCCTTTGCTTCTTGCTGGACATAACTGGCAATGGTCTGACTTGTTATCTCCCTCTCTGGACTGCAAGCTCAGCAATCTAAACTAAAACGCTTCTTCACTCGGCCCTCTGCCCTTTCTGACCCCGACTCACTTTGGGCTTCTTCCTGAGATTCACTTTGCTCTCTCGCCCTGAGATGTTCCCACACCCTACCCAACTAATCATGTGTCTGAGTGCACCTTTCCTCAATATCACCCCCATCCCCTAAAGTCAAGTCATCGCCCTCCAGTCTTCCCTTGCTTCCATCTTGTCTTCCCCCTCCACACTACCCCAATCAAGCCATTGACTCCAATTCATATCAACCCACCTCACACCCGCTGGTCTGGTATGTAAAGTCTTGGCTCTGAAACTACCGTGAAGTCATTGTGCTGTTGCCTATGCAGTTTGGTGCAGAGTCATGTTCAACTCTCTGATCACTTTGATTCTATGTCAATTTACGCATTGGTCAAGTGGTTATCCAGAGATGACTACTTAATAATAATAATCTTTATTGTCACAAGTAGGCTTACTATAACACTGCAATGAAGTTACTGTGAAAAGCCCCTAGTCGCCACATTCCGGCACCTGTTCAGAGTTCAGAATATCCAAATTACCTAACAGCACATCTTTCAGGACTTGTGAGAGGAAGCTGGAGCACCCAGAGGAAACCCACACAGACACGGGGAGACGTGCAGACTCCACACAGATAGTGGCCCAAGCAGGAATTGAACCTGGGACCCTGCAGCTGTGCAGCAACAGTGCTACCTACTGTGCTACCATGCCGCCCTAGGTTCTGTTTGATGATTTGGACCATTTCACTTCAAACCCCTTGAGCAGAAGATAATTTCTCATTCTGGATCCTGCATGGATCATGGGAACTGGATACTACTGTCCCACTCCGAGTTCTTGAACTCTGGCACTGGCCAGAACTCCCAGTCATGGCTGCTGAAAAAACTATCTATCCCTTTATATTGTTCGCTACTACATTCCTTTTAATTTCCTACCATGAATCGTCCTCTGTACCAAGGCGCCCTGGTGAGTTTTTTCATTCACCCTGCATACTTTGTCTTTATCCAGGAAAGCAGCAAGAACATGGAATCTGGTGGATAAAGGTGATAGCTGAGGCTTCTTCAGCATTGCACCTGGGGTTCTCCTACTTGCTTCGCCTACAGTCACATCTCCTCCCTGTCCCTGACCACTAATCAGACCTGTGCCATTTCCTAGCCTAAGTTTGTGGCTGCCTCCTGAATCAAAGTGTCCAGTAACACTCCCCGCCCTGTTCCCCTGCAATGTCTTTACCTCAGACTCCAGCTCAAAAAATTTGAGCTGAAGGTCCTGGTGTAGATACTTACTGTGGAAATGGCTGTTTGGGATCACAATGCTACCTACAAACACACATATGATACCATTGAGGCACACTACCTGCCCTAATAAGATCATAAGAAATAGGAGCAGGAGTGTATCAATCGGCCATCGCCCCTGCTCTGCCATTCAGTCAGATCATGGCTGATCTGGTGTGGCCTTAACTCCACATTCCTGCCTGTTACCTACAACCCTTAATTCCCTTGACATTAAAAATCTGTCAAATCAGCTTTGAATTTGTTAAATAATCCAACCTTCAACGCTCTCTGTGGAAGAGAATTTTAGTTACCCTTTGAGAGGGTGACTCAGTCTTAAACAGGAAAGGCCTTGCTGTGTCCCCAGTTCTAGATTCCCTCATGAGACGAAACATCCTCTCAACATCCACCATGTTAAGCCCACTCACAATCTTACACAATTCAATAAGATCACCTCTCATTCAGCAAAACTCCAAGTATAAGCACAACATGCTCAAACTTTCCTCACAAGACAATTCCTTCTTCAGAGGAATGAGCCCAGTGAGCCTTCTCTGAACTGCAAGTGTATCCCTTCCAGGTCCAATGGTGATATGCAATGGTGAACTTTTAAATAAATATTTCATCATTCTCAACAAGAAATAAAAACTCCATGGAAAAAGTGATGTATCTGTGGTTAACTACAAGTGTCCAGGGTACTATTAGATTAAAGGAAGAGGCTTAGAATATTGTCAAGATAATAAGACTGAAGAGTGGAAGCATTTTAGGTATCTGTGGAAGAGGATCAAAAATAGACAACAAGAGAAACCAATAAACAAATATGAGAGTAAATTCGCGAGAAATATTAAAGTACCTTCGACCTAAATGTAAGAAGGAGAGAATAGTGAAAGTGGGCATGGGTCTTTTAAATATAGTGGGTTCCAGACTGACAGCAATGATTTTCAGCAAAGAATGGCTTATTCATTAGCTTAGTAGCTACTTTAATATTTGTACTCTGCCGCACATCTGTGGATAACTTCTATGCTCCTGTCATGTGGCATCTTTTTCGGCCTTGTCATCATGCTTTTATGTGACCATTTGGCGTACAGGTCCCTTAGAGTTTGAGGTGGGGGAAATTCTAATGAAAAATAAGAGACTGGCAAAGACATAAAAAAAAACTATTTTGTGCTTGGCTCACCAAGGTTTCTTAGACACCACATTTTAAACTCACGATCACTGCCACCTAGAAGACAAGGGCAGCAGATATCTTGGAATACCACCACCTGGAAGTTGCCCTCCAAGTAATTCACCATCCTAACTTGGAAATTGTCATAATATACACACAAGTATATGATGGTGCATAGACAGACACTGATTGACACACTGAAAGACCAAACAACACATAGAACATAGCAGCCAATTACCAGACAGGACACGGCCACTATAAAGCCAGAGGGCACCAGTTTTCCCGCTCTCTCGGGATACAGCCTCTGAGACAGCCGGAGCCCGTGATCAGCAACACGAACATCTACCATGTGCTAGCAGTATAGTCTGGTCAGGTTAGCCTCAGGTCTCCAGTCAACCTAACATAGTGTCAACCCACAGTGCAAGTATGTTTAACAGCTCATAGTTAAATAAAATAGAGTTGAACTTTTACAAGTGTTGGTAGCCTGTCTCTCTCACTGCTCTGGTAAATGCAATCCTCGCAGACCCAGCATACCCAACACATCAGAAATATATTGCCATTCCTTCATCGTCACTGAGTCAAAATCCTGGAACTCCCTCCCGAAGAAGACTGTGGCTGTATGTACAGCACACGGACTGCAGCAGTTCAAGAAGGAGGCTCACCACCATGTTCTCAAGTGCAACTAGGGATGGCCAACAAATGCTGGCCTAGCCAACGATGGCCACATCCTGTAAATGAATATAAGAAACAATAGTAAACACAAAAACCAGGCCAGAAATCATTTGGAACTAAGAATCGAACAAGAGTGAGGAACTTAATGTAACTAAAATTGGTAAAGAAAAAGCAGTGGACAAATTAAAGGGACTAAGCTGAAAAGTTCCCAGGACCTGACGGCCTACATCCTAGAGTTCTAATAGAGGTGGCGACAGAGATAATGAATACATTGATTCTGATCTTCCAAAATTCCTTACATTCTGGAACAGTCCCTCTGAATTGGAAGGTAGAAAATATAACACAGCTGCTAGCTAAAGGAAGGAGAGAGAAAATGTGGAATGACAAGTCAGTTAGGCTGACATCAGTCGACAGAAAATATTGGAATTGATTGTTGAGAAAGTGGTTATGAAGAACTTTGAAAATCAGTGTGATCAGATAAAGCCAACAAGATTTTTTGAAAGGGTTTGAAAAATGTATTAGCACTTTTTGAGGATGTAACTATCAGGGTAAATGTTGATTAGCTTATAGCAGGGTGCAGAATAACACTGAGAGAGTGGGTTCAATCCCTTTATTGGCTCTGCTAGTTCTTGAGACATAGTGATATCATAGCATAGCCAGTGTTTTTCAAAACTTTTTGCCCGGGACCCATTTTTTATCGGTCGGCCATCTTTTGGGACCAAGTCCAGATGACATTTGCGACCCACGCCGCCTGTACTTCACGGCCCACCATTTTTGCTTACCTTTAATGCAACAAGTGAGCTTGCTTGGTCTGCACGATCTTACTTGCTTTGTCCTTCAATGTTACAACTCTGCTCAGGACTTCAGCTGATGATTTAAATTCTCACCGCATCCGTTGAAAAAAATGAAAAGTTTTGTCCTCAAACTAACTATTGCTTAGTCTTCAAACTCCTTTGAAGTTTTGAGGGTTTTAAACTTTCATTTGTCGGCACTTCCTTGTATATAACACACATGAGTTTTGCCTTCTGATTTGCAGTGGCACAATTAATAAAACCCATACCGCAGAAAATCATCTTTATACAACTTTGGTCCTGATTTCAGCCTGTTCTTCATGGGTTGTTCATCAGAGGCCCTGAGCTCACAGCAGCACTGCTGGCAGCTACAAAATGGAGGAATTTCCCCCGCACCCAGAGCATGTGACATCAGTATATGTGGCACGTGGAGCAGTATTTGAGTCCCACCGATGGTCGCCATGACCAAAGTAAATGAATTACAACCTACTGATCCTTCCAATATATGTCAATGATAGAAGGAAAGAGTGGGAAAGGTTCCTGGTCAACTATTTGATGGACACAACATCAGAACCTCAATTATCACTATTTATAGCTCCAGACTACAACATGTATATAAACGTGCCCATTGCTACAGCAACACAGGCTCCCTGAGTGAACTATAACACACCATTATGTTGATAAGGTACATATATACTTATGAAGCTATAGGGCACTGGATCCTTGGGGATGATGGCAACTGTCTAGGGTCCAAAATAAGTGGTCACAGGCGTCCGTGATAAGGGTTTTATACAAACCAACCATTTTGGGTTCAGGGCTGGCCGTCAGGATGAAGAAGCTCAGAAGTGGATGAGGTTTGCTTTCGCTGAATTTAATAGTAAAGTGCGCAGGAATGCCGAACTTGGGTTGACTGAAGTGAATGGGTATTGGAAACACAAAGGAGTGATAAAGTGCAGTCCATCCTGAGGCAATTGTTGTTCTCTCTGACAGCAGCTCTCTGACTAGGCAGAGTTGAGTGGTCGAAACTGGAATCTTCTTTATCTCATCGCTACGTAATTTTAAACTGAACCTGTAATGTGGATACACTGTTCGCAATTTCAGTTATCCCTAATTGACCAGGTATTCTCAGAGCTTTGTAAATGTATGGGGAGTAATTAGCACATCTGTGTTAACTCTTTACGTATTGTTCAAAGGCTACTTACAGGACCCTCTGCTGTCAATCTACATCTGAGGTAATTGTACATGTGAAACTATGTTTGACTGATGGGACTGAAGACAGCATTTTACAGAATTTTTTTTATTTTTAAAGCTTCTGTTCTGTAAAAAGATGAAATGTGGGTTACACTGGAATTCTGGTGCAATTTCTCTGCCGCCAGTCACAGTGGGATATACAGCAGGACCCCACATGCTGGCAAAAGTGGATTATCAGAATGTCCTTTGCAATGTAGAAGCAGTACCAGCAGGCAAAAAATCACAATGAGTTATAAACCAAAGCTGAGGTAGATAAACTGTTGTCAGGCAAAAGGATCAAAGGCTGGTTTAGCACAGGGCTAAAGACCTGGCTTTTAAAGCAGGCCAGCAGCACGGTTCAATTCCCGTACCAGCCTCCCCGAACAGGCACCGGAATGTGGCGACTAGGGGCTTTTCACAGTAACTTCATTTGAAGCCTACTTGTGACAATAAGTGATTTTCATTTCATTTCAAAGGTTAATGAGAGTAGAATGGAACATGGAAGTCAAAGCACAAACAGATCAGCAAAGAACATATTGAAAGGCAGACAGGCTTGAATGGCCAAATGGCCTACTTTTGCTCCTATTTTGGATGTTTGTATTTTCATATTTACCTGAGAGCAGCAGAGCATCCTTTCTCATATTGGTTAAAGTAGCATCCTCCTGAATTGTACCACCCATCTGTTGCAGGCGGGCAGAACTGTCAATAGCAATGATAGCTATATCATTTGGGTTCTGAAATTCACAGACTCCTATTTTCATTCCATTATCATGTTTTTGTGGGCTTCAGGCAAGAGAGCAGGGTGCCTAAATTGAAGTCTTCTTGAAACTTGGTTTGGCCAGGTGTCTTGCACACATGTGCTATCAACTACACACCCCACATGTAACTCGCCTCCATGTGTCTCACCATGTCCTTTGTCCCCCCCCCCCCCCCCCCCCCCCAGAAAATGGCAGCTCATAATAGGCGAGAGTGAGAGAAGACCAGAGGCTGCATTCCGGACCTCAGGGCTCTCACCCCCATGGATAAGAGGGCGCTGGAGCTAGATGGGGAAGTGCAGGAGAGGGCCTCTCAGATGTGGTGATCGGCATGTGACAACAAAGTGAGATGCAATGCAAAATAATGACCCCATAGCAAGTGAGTTACCGCTGTCCTCCAGACCACTCCTTCCCAAGATCTCACTCTCTCCTTATCTATTCTCTTGCAGGATCGCCATCAGACCAGGCTGGCCTGTCTGAGGTACCTCACCCCCCCCAGCCAGATCCCCACCATACCCCGGAGCACCACTCTGGGGAAGACACTGACTTTTCATCACTGCTATCACCTGCACTCTCCACCATCACAGAGACTATCATCTTGGTGAGGTATTTTAGTGAAGAGGCTCCTGCGTCACCTTCTGATGCACACGACACACATGCTGCAAAGCATCAGGTGGAGGTAGGAACTCCCGAGGGAGCAGATAGTCAGGGGGCTGCCCGATCCCAGGAAACATGTTTATGGAAGGTTTGATCCCATTACTGGTAGAGATGTAGATACAAAGCCAGGATTTGCAGGAGGGAGTATCAGCAACTTTCCAATGCCTGCAGTGGCAGCTGGAGGAGTCCAACTGCCTTCAGGTGCAGGAGATAGTGCCGACAATGCGTGGTACTCAGGCCAACACTGAACCAATGGCATTCCTGATGGAAGCCTTGGGTCAACAAGTCACAGCCATGGGTCAAGAGCCCAAGACTTGGGGCACACTGTGCAGTCGATGGCAGAGGCTCAGGACAGGAGAGCCCAGTCACAGGCAGACATCTACCCGGCCTACATGTACATCGCTCTGGCCTCACCTCCATTCCACGGAGTAGCCTGGGTGCCATTGAGCAGCCTGAGGGAGGAGGAAATAAAGGGGCCTATGCCAGTGTCTCCAACAGGTGAGATGCTGGGAACACCTCAGCGCTTCTGAATCCCCCCGCCCCCCACCTGAAACTGGTGCATCTGATGTGCAGCGGTCAGAACAGGGTGGCACCCCTTCACCTGTGACACCTAAAAGTCAGCTAGTCCCATCCAGGTCCAGGCCCTCCAGAGGACAGCTGCTAAAGACATCTCAGGTCAGAGGGCAAGACAGGCAGCAGGCCACCCCTCATCTGATGTGCTGTCTGGGGTCATGCCTAGACGGAGCTGTGGACCATGTAAAATAAGAAAGTTAGACACCAGTTAAGCAGGCATGGGTGCATCACATAAGTTAGACTTAGGGGTCAGGGCACAACAATGCATATAGTCTCTATTGAACACCTTTTCACCAACATTCTGACCTGCCTCAATCCTCTGTCTGAAGAGTGGCAGCGATGTGCTAGGCTGCGATGGGTGCAGAGGGTGTGCCGGGTTGGGGGTTTGAGTAGCTGGAGGGGGGTGGGTGGGTAGGGGGTGTTGGAGAATGGCACAGGGAAGGGCCCCCAGGACACCTGAATGTTCCACCTGGGGTCTGATGTGTTAGGCAGGTTGGTTCGATGTGGACTGCACTTGATGCAGTGAAGCCTGAATCAGACTTCCAACACTGGAGAAGATCCAACACGGTTTTATTCAACGATAGAACTAATATACATATTCAGCTGTGGGTCGACAATATACTGATCTGACTGCAGACCTTGTACTAGCCTGACCAGACTTACTAGCTACCGCATGGTGTTTGCACTGACTAGCTCACGAACTCTGACTGTCTCAGTGACTGGGTCCCGAGAGAGTGGGAAACCTAGTGCCCTCTGGCTTTACGGTGGTAGTGTCCTGTCTGGTGATTGGCTGCACTGTGCTGTGTGCTTACCGGTCATCCTATGTGTCATCACTGCCTGTTTGCACTTCATTATATACATGAGTGGGTATTATGACAGGGTCACCCTCAGGGGTGGTGGGAAATGGGGCTAGAAGTGTGAGCTGCCTTGCAGAACAGCGAATCCAGTGAGTGACACATCACAGCTCAACATCTCCATAACCGCCCCGACCGCACCCCACTCCCCCAAGCCTCCGCACCCCACCTCAAAGGATATTTGGACCCATGAGATGGAATGGCCAGCACACATGCAGGGATCACTTGGGCGGACAATGGGACAGTGGGATTCTGAAGGCAGGAGTCAGACTTTGTAAAACAATGAGGAGCACCAGCGCTCATCTCACAGTGATTCATCATCATCCTCGGTCTGTGGACAAGACTCGTTGATACCGCCTGCCCAGGACGAACATCCTGCTGCTCGGAACCTCAGAGAGAGAAGTGGGAGCTGGGGTGTGGAGTGGAGAAGTGGGACCAGGGTGGTGCAGTGAAGGAAGGAGGGACTGGGAAGTGGCAGTGAAGGGAGGAGGGACAGGGAAGGTGCAGTGAAGGGAGGAGGGATTGGGAAGTGGCAGTGAAGGGAGGAGGGACAGGGGAGGTGCAGTGAAGGGAGGAGGGATAGGGAAGGTGCAGTGAAGGGAGGAGGGACAGGGAAGGTGCAGTGAAGGGAGGAGGGACAGGGAAGGTGCAGTGAGGGGAGGAGGGACAGGGAAGGTGCAGTGAAGGGAGGAGGGACAGGGAAGGTGTAGTGAAGGAAGGAGGGACAGGGAAGGTGCAGTGAAGGGAGGAGGGACTGGGAAGTGGCAGTGAAGGGAGGAGGGACAGGGAAGGTGCAGTGAAGGGAGGAGGGACTGGGAAGTGGCAGTGAAGGGAGGAGGGACAGGGAAGGTGCAGTGAAGGGAGGAGAGACAGGGAGGGAGGAGTGAAGGGAGGAGGGATAGGGAAGGTGCAGTGAAGGGAAGAGGGACCGGGAAGGTGCAGTGAGGGGAGGAGGGACAGGAAAGGTGCAGTGAAGGGAGGAGGGACGGAAGGTGCAGTGAAGGGAGGAGGGACAGGGGAGGTGCAGTGAAGGGAGGAGGGATAGGGAAGGTGCAGTGAGGGGAGGAGGGACCGGGAAGGTGCAGTGAAGGGAGGAGGGACAGGGAAGGTGCAGTGAAGGGAGGAGGGACAGGGAAGGTGCAGTGAGGGGAGGAGGGACCGGGAAGGTGCAGTGAAGGGAGGAGGGACAGGGAAGGTGCAGAGAAGGGAGGAGGGACAGTGAAGGTGCAGAGAAGGGAGGAGGGACAGGGAAGGTGCAGTGAAGGGAGGAGGGACAGGGAAGGTGCAGTGAGGGAGGAGGGATAGGGGAGGTGCAGTGAAGGGAGGAGGGACGGGAAAGGTGGAGTGAAGGGAGGAGGGACAGGGAAGGTGCAGTGATGGGAGGAGGAACCGGGAAGGTGCAGGGATGGGAGGAGGAACCGGGAAGGTGCAGTGAAGGGAGGAAGGACAGGGAAGGTGCAGTGATGGGAGGAGGGACAGGGAAGGTGCAGTGAAGGGAGGAGGGACCGGGAAGGTGTAGTGAAGGGAGGAGGGACAGGGAAGGTGCAGTGAAGGGAGGAGGGACAGGGAAGGTGCAGTGAAGGGAGGAGGGACCGGGAAGGTGTAGTGAAGGGAGGAGGGATAGGGAAGGTGCAGTGAAGGGAGGAGGGACAGGGAGGGAGGAGGGACAGGGAAGGTGCAGTGAAGGGAGGAGGAATAGGGGAGGATGACAGCGGCGATGGGGAAGGGAGTCCCAATTAGCAGTGGGATATGGAAAGGTGGGACAGGTCGGTGGAGCTGCCGTTGGCGAGGCCCCATAGTTGGTAAATTATGAGGTGATCCCATGTGCAGAGGCCCTAGAGCACACATTGCTGTGCCAGCCAGGGCTCTATGCCAGGATCTTCCTGGCCATCCTCCTTGTCAGGTGAGGCCTGGTGTTCTTCCTCCTCCTCCAGCATATCCCCCCTCTGCTGTGTGATGTTATGCATGATGTAGCAGATCAGAACGTTGTTAGCGACCCTGCTGCGGCTATATTATAGAGCGCCACTGGAACGATGCAGGCATTGACCCCATTGATTCGCTCAATATCGCTCTTAGTTGCTGCATGGACGTCATAATAATGGGCACTGCATCGCTGGGACCTATGGACAGCCGTACCAGCCTCCCTGAACAGGCGCCGGAATGTGGCGACTAGGGGCTTTTCACAGTAACTTCATTTGAAGCCTACTGGTGACAATAAGCGATTTTCATTTCATTTCATTTTTCATTAGCTAAGACCTCAGGGGGTAACCCTTGTCGCCAATAGCCAACCTCTCACCTGAGGGAGCGCGTCAAAAGTGCCAGAACCGACAAGTTTGCCAGGTTGGACGCATCATATGTGTTGCCTGGACATTGGGCACAGATGTACATGATGAGCAGCTGGTGGTCACACACCAACTGCACATTCAGTGAGTGGAACCCCTTCCAATTAATAAAGCCAGTGCCTGTAAGGGGACATGTGTGCCATCGATCACCCCCTGGACCAGCGGCATGCCAGTGATGGTAGCAAATTCTGCTGCCCAGGCATCCTGCATTGCCTGGTCCAGACAGAAGTTTATATAGTCAACTACCGGGTGCACATGGCATCCGTCATAACATGGATGCTTGTGCATCTTGATGTCTGAGAGATCCCAGACGGGTCCCCACTCGGCCCCTGGAAAGATCCAGAGGCCTCAGAATTCAGGGTGACTGTCACCTTGACGGTTACCGGGAGCGGCTATGCTCCCCCATAGCCCCGTTGTTCTACGTGCGCAAGCATCTGGCACAGGTGGTGCACAGCCTCCCTGATTAGCTGAAGTCTTTGGCGGGACACGCGGTCCAGCAGCTCCTTGAAGGACAGGTATCGATAGTTTACAAGTCAAATTAAAATCCCTACAGTGCAGAAGGAAGCCATTCAGCCCATCGAGTCTGCATCAACCCTCTGAATCCTACCTCTGCCCACTCCCCCGTCTTTGGACTTTGGGAGGAAATCGGAGCATCCTGAGTAAACCCATGGAGACGCAGGGGGAAAGTGCAAACTCCACACAGACAGTCACCCAAGGCCAGAATTAAATCCGGGTCCTTGGCATTGTGAGGCAGCAGTGCTAACCGCTGTGCTGCCCTGTCTGCCTGATGCGCTGCTTTCTTTGCACTTCCTCCTCAGCCTGTTGGCTGGCCCCTGCTCTTCTGGGGCAGACTCATTTTGTGCAGTGTTCTCCCTGAGCAGGCCCTGTGCCTCCAGCCTCCGTGCGTATGTAACAGCAGCCACTGTCAGGTTAGACAGATAGCATTGCTGGCTGTACTTCGAAATCCATTCTCTGCAAGGGGAAAAAAGAGAAGGGGCGGGATTCTCCATTGGATGATGCAGAAATCAGGAAACACGATTGGGCAGAGAATAGGTTCTGACACCAAAATGGGGAGGTGGGGAGACACATGTGGCCCGGTGGACCTGCTTGGACAAGGGGGTATGCACCATGCTAACATGTCGGCCTTTCACCCCCAACAGAAAATGGATATTGGAATTCAATCAGCAATGGAGGCCTTCCTGCTCATCGCCACAGCCCTGGGGGATTCCCTGCAGCTCTACGAACCGGAGCTGCTCGAGCAGGAAGAGGTTTCAGAAGAGGAGCATGCAGCAACGGAGCCTGCCTAAGAGGAACATGAGGCAGTCGCCCAGGATGGAGTTCTGGCCGCCCACAGGCCCAGGAGAGGGAGGTTCCAAGGAGCCACCGCATGAGGCCTCACGTGTCTGCGGCAGTGTCTGTCATTCGAGGTTGTGCCGGACCGGGCATGCTGTCGAAGAGTCCGGCTGAGCAGGGAGACAGTGCGACATGTCTGCCAGATGATGGCACAGTTGGCACCGCGGGGGTATGGAGGAGGACACCGCTCCCCGGTGGCCGTCAAGGTGAAGGTCGCCCTGAACTTCTATGCACGCGCTCCTTCCAGGCGCCGAGTGGGGACCTGTCTGGGATCTCACAGACCTCGGTGCACAGGTGCATCCTCGCCGTCATAATAAGCCCTACAAGCCCAGTCGGCTCAATACATCCATTTCAATGTGGACTGAGCCCAAGGGTCCCATCAATAAGATGCACAGGGTCCAGGGAGTGATCCGGATGCATGTCTCCCTACGAGCACATGCAGATGACAGGCCATTCTGCACCAACCGAAAGGGGTTCCACTCAGCTGCGCATCATACACGTCTGCACCCGATACCCAGGCAGTGCGCACGGGACGCTCTGATTGCCTCTAGGTTCAACATCTAGGAGGCGTGGAAACTAGCCAAGGACATGCACACGGCATCCAATCCCTACAACCCCTTCCCTCCCACCTGATGCACCATCGATTGCACGCGAGGCGAGTGATTTACCAATGTCAGGCTTTAATTAACTAGAACACAGCCTGGCGATCGTCTACAGTGGAAAGGGACGATCGTCAGGCTTCTGAGCATTTATACCTCGTTGATAGAGGCGTGGTTAACTCAGCCTCTCGGCCAATCGGTCGAGAGGCACATGACCGACCAGGGCCAATGGTAAGCCGACGTTCTGGCCCAATGGCAGACGAGTATGCAGATCATATCATCACATTCACCCCTTACGGAGAAGGAAGGTGGGGGGGGGGGGGGGGGGGGGTGTGTGAACGAGACCCGGGGTGGGGGGGGGGAAGAACTGATGATATGAGTAGCCGTCGGGAGAATAATTTTCTCTCCGTACCCTTATCGAATTTGGGGGCTTGCCACTGGCCCAGACATAACAATATTTACAAAAAGGAAAGTCCATGGGGCTGTAGAACTCTAGAGGGATTCGATCAGTCGTTTGGTGGTCCTTGACGTCCTGGCCGAGCGCCGTAGTGGAGGAGGTGTCGTCCGATCGGCTGATGGTCCTGCTGATGTCCTGGAGTCCGGGAGCGATAGACCTCGAGTAGTCTCCGTCACCTGAGCTGGCCGCGGAGACGCCATGGATGAGGGATGGGGAAGCTGAGTGGGGTGCTGGGGTGAAAAAGGGGAGGGGGGGTCTGTGGTGGGGGGGGGCTGCACGCCGGCGGGTGCCAGGTCCCGGAGGGAGACCGTGTCCTGCCGACCGTCGGGG
The DNA here is from genome assembly GCF_902713615.1 of Scyliorhinus canicula. Lineage (NCBI taxonomy): Eukaryota > Metazoa > Chordata > Chondrichthyes > Carcharhiniformes > Scyliorhinidae > Scyliorhinus > Scyliorhinus canicula. The sequence continues at coordinate 142,058,849 of NC_052152.1, read as the reverse complement.
TACTCCACATACGCGTACTGCGGGTTAGCGTGGAGTAACTGGACATGCTCCACCAACGGGTCGGACTTGTGCACCCGCACATGCTTCCGGAGCAAGATGGGCCCGGGGGTGACCAGCCACGTCGGGAGAGGGGATCCGGAGGACGACTTCCTAGGGAAAACAAGAAGACGCTCATGAGGTGTCTGATTAGTTGCAGTACAGAGGAGTGAGCGGATAGAGTGCAGTGCATCGGGGAGCACCTCTTGCCATCGGGAAATAGGGAGATCTCTGGACTGGAGGGCCAGTAGTATGGTCTTCCAGATGGTACCATTCTCCCGCTCGACCTGTCCGTTACCCCGAGGGTTATAGCTGGTCGTCCTGCTAGAGGCGATGCCCCTGTCGAGCAGGAATTGACGCAGTTCGTCGCTCATAAATGAGGACCCCCGGTCGCTGTGAATGTACTCGGGGTAGCCAAACAGCGAGAAGATGGAGAGTAGGGCCTTAATGACGGTTGATGTGGTCATGTCGGGACAGGGAATGGCAAAGGGGAAGCGGGAGTGTTCGTCGACAACCGCCAGGAAGTAAATGTTGCGGTTGTTAGAGGGAAGGGGCCCCTTGAAGTCAATGCTGAGACGTTCAAAGGGGCGGGATGCTTTGATCAGGTGTGCGCGCTCGGGGCGGTAGAAGTGCGGTTTGCACTCGGCGCAGATGTGGCAGTCACGGGTTACTGTCCTGACTTCCTCGATAGAGTAGGGCAGGTTGCGGGCCTTAATGAAGTGGTATAGGCAGGTCACCCCTGGATGGCAGAGGTCCGCGTGGAGGGAGCGGAGGCGGTCTATCTGCGCGCTGGCGCAGGTACCGCGGGACAGGGCATCAGGAGGCTCATTGAGCTTCCCAGGACGATACAAGATATCATAGTTGTATGTGTCAACTCGATCCGCCACCGTAAAATCTTGTCATTTTTGATCTTGCCCCTTTGTGCATTATCAAACATGAAGGCTACTGACCGTTGGTCTGTGAGGAGGGTAAACCTCCTGCCGGCCAAATAGTGCCTCCAATGTCGCACGGCTTCGACTATGGCCTGGGCTTCCTTTTCCACAGCGGGGTGGCGGAGTTCGGAAGCCTGGAGGGTTCTGGAGAAGAAGGCCACGGGTTTGCCCGCTTGGTTCAGGGTGGCCGCCAGAGCTACTTCAGATGCGTCGCTCTCGACCTGGAAGGGGAGGGCCTCGTCGATGGCGCGCATCGTGGCCTTTGCGATGTCCGCTTTGATGCGGCTAAAGGCCTGACAGGCCTCCGTCGACGGCGGGAAGGTCGTGGTTTGCATGAGGGGACGGGCCTTGTCCGCGTAGTTGGGAACCCATTGGGCGTAGTATGCGAAAAACCCCAGGCAGCGTTTGAGAGATTTGGGGGTATTGGGGAGAGGGAGTTCCATCAGGTGGCGCATGCGTTCGGGATCGGGGCCTATCACTCCGTTACGCACTACGTAGCCGAGGATGGCTAGGCGGTCAGTGCTGAACACGCATTTATCCTTATTGTACGTGAGGTTAAGGAGTTTTGCGGTTTGGAGGTATTTCTGGAGGTTGGCGTCATGGTCCTGCTGGTCGTGGCCGCAGATGGTGACATTATCAAGGTACGGGAAGGTAGCCTGTAATCCGTACTTGTCGACCATTCGGTCCCTCTCCCGTTGGAAGACCGAGACCCCATTCGTGACACCAAACGGAACCCTAAGGAAGTGGTAGAGGCGCCCGTCAGCCTCGAACGCGGTGTACAGTCGGTCACTCGCGCGGATGGGGAGCTGGTGGTAAGCGGACTTAAGGTCCACAGTTGAGAAGACCTTGTATCTCGCGATCTCGTTTACCATGGTAGAGATACGGGGGAGAGGATACGCGTCCAGTTGCGTAAACCGATTGATGGTTTGGCTATAATCGATGACCATCCGGTTTTTCTCCCCCGTCCGGACCACCAGCACTTGGGCTCGCCAGGGACTGTTGCTGGCCTCGATGACCCCTTCCGTCAGCAACCTCTGGACCTCGGACCTGATGAAGGATCGGTCCTGGGCGCTGTACCGTCTGCTCCGTGTGGTGACGGGTTTGCAATCGGGGGTGAGGTTAGCAAACAGGGAGGGAGGGTCTACTTTGAGGGACGCGAGGCTGCAGACAGTGAGGGGGGGTATAGGGCCGCCGAATTGAAAAGTCAAGCTCTGCAGGTTGCACTGGAAGTCCAGTCCTAGGAGTGCCGGTGCGCAAAGGTCAGGGAGGACAAGGAATTTATAATTTTTTAAAACCTTCCCTTGGACCGTGAGGTCCGCGATGCAGCACCCGGTGATGTGGACGGAGTGCGAACCTGAGGCTAAACCGATTTTGCATGTTACGGGATGGACAGGGAGCGCGCAGCGTCTTACCGTGTCAGGGTGAACGAAGCTTTCCGTGCTCCCGGAGTCCAGCAGGCAGTCCGTCTCGTGGCCGTTGAGGTGGATCAGCGTAGTCGTTTTGGCGAGCGTGCGTGGATGAGACTGGTCGAGTTGAACGGCCGCGAGCCGTGGAGAAATCCCGTCGTCGCCGTCCGAGTCGATGCTGGAGGGACCTTGCGTGGCAGATGTGGAAGCCGGTGGCCAGGATCCCCAGGTGAGGTCTGTTCCCCAAGATGGCGGCGCCCAGGACCCGCACGTGGGGTCGGGGCCCCAAGATGGCGGCGCCCAGGACCCGCACGTGGGGTCGGCACCCCAAGATGGCGGCGCCCAGGAAGCCCTCGTGGCCGCTGGAGGCGGAGCTAGCGTTGCCGGCGCTGTGAGCGGAGAGGCGCGCAGGCTGGCTCCAAGAGGTGAGTGACCGGCATCAGCTGCGGGGATGCACAAGCCGGCTCCAGGACGCCGGCTAGGTGCATCAGCTGTGGGGATGCGGAAGCCGGCTCCAGGACGCCGGCTAGGTGCATCAGCTGTGGGCGGAGGTAAGGCACGCGGGCCGGGTGCGGGGGGCCGGGGGCGGGGGGGAGCCGAGTCGCGCTGCGGGCAGGCAGGGACCGGGGGGCCCGGAGAGGCGAGCCGGTCGGGCGCCGGGGCCCGGGGGTGGGGGGAGCCGGGGTCCGGGAGCGAGGGAAGCAGGGCCGCTGCGGGCAGGCAGGGACCAGGGGGGCCCGGAGAGGCGAGCCGGTCGGGCGCCGGGGCCCGGTGGCGGGGGGAGCAGAGTCGCGCTGCGGGCAGGCAGGGACCAGGGGGGCCCGGAGAGGCGAGCCGGTCGGGCGCCGGGGCCCGGGGGCGGGGGGGAGAAACGTGTGCGGCGGGCAGGCAGAGGCCTGGAGGGGCCGGGGAGGTGCGCATGTCGGCCGGGGGGCGCGAGTCGGGAGCGGCTGGAGGGGCCCTGGGGGAGAGAGGGAGGCACACAGGCCGTTTGCAGAGGCCTGGGGGAGGGGGTGGAGAGTGCTGCGCAGCTTCCAGAAGCGCTGCAGCCAGCGATTTGGCCTGGCAGACCGTGGAGTAGTGGCCCTTCTTCCCGCAGCTCTTACAGAGGGCGGAGCGGGCTGGGCAGCGCGAGCGAGGGTGCTTAGCGTACCCACAAAAGTAGCAGCGGGGCCCCGCGGATTTATCGGGGCGCCCCACGGCACAAGCCTGAGGGAGGCCGGGAGCGGTGGGTAGCTGGTGGGAAGCGTGCCAGGAGGCGGCCTGGCCAGGGTCATAGGTGCGAGCGCTTAGATCTGCGACCTCCAGGGAGGCGGAGAGAGTCAGTGTCTCCGTTAAACTGAGTTTGTCTCTTTCCAGCATCCGCTGGCGGATCACGGGAGACAGCATCCCAGCCACGTAAGCGTCTCTGACGAGTAGCTCCATGTGCTCTGTAGCGGACACCGCTTCACAGGCGCAACCTCTCCCCAGGGCACAGAGGGCCCGGGCGTATTGGTCTAGAGACTCACCGGGGACCTGCTTTCTGGTGGCCAGCAGATGTCGAGCGAATACCCTGTTGATCGGTTTGAGGAATTGTCCTTTTAGCTTCCGTATAGCGTCATCATAATCTGTTTCGTCTTCGATTATTGAGTAAGCGGCAATACCCACGCTGGAGTGGAGGACGTGCAGCTTCTGTGCCCCGGTGGGGGGGGTGGTTGTAGATGCCAGGAACCCTTCGAGGCAAGTCAGCCAGAGTTTGAAAAGTTCTGTAGAGTTCGGAGTTTGCGGGCTGATGCGGAGGCATTCGGGCTTGATGCGGAACTCCATCTTCAAAGTTGTAGTTAATTAAATTGATGCACCATCGATTGCACGCGAGGCGAGTGATTTACCAATGTCAGGCTTTAATTAACTAGAACACAGCCTGGCGATCGTCTACAGTGGAAAGGGACGATCGTCAGGCTTCTGAGCATTTATACCTCGTTGATAGAGGCGTGGTTAACTCAGCCTCTCGGCCAATCGGTCGAGAGGCACATGACCGACCAGGGCCAATGGTAAGCCGATGTTCTGGCCCAATGGCAGACGAGTATGCAGATCATATCATCACACCACCCTCCGGCCATCCCCCCCGCCTGCAAGCACCCCCATTCCATCACACGATCCCATCAAATCCCTGGGCTGACGGTGGTGGGGACGGTCGGAGGGCGGGGGAGAGAGTGGGGAGCCTAGGCCACCCACAACGTCCGCCCATTCCCCCCCTCCCTCCTATCTACACCCCCCCTCTGGCCAGCCCAGACAAGCCACAGCCTATCCCTCACACCTTTCTGAGGCAAGCTGTAACAGTGTGTGAAGGGGTGTTTAATGTGAGAACGTATATACAGATTTGTGCCCAAGCTCCTGTAACTACTTGTGCTAACTTAACTGGTGTCTCATGTTCTGACCTCACGGACCGTAACGCTACATCTTCGTGGATCCCCAGATGTTACATCAAGAGTGTAGGTGGCCTGCTGTGATTTTTCCCACCTGCTCGAGACCTGGATCCCCAATTGACAGCTGTCTTCTGGGCGATCAGGCCTGCATGGGTCAGGCTGTTGCTCAGGTGTCCCAGGTGGCATAGTACAGCCTGTTCTGCCCGCTGCCCACCAGATGTGCCAGGGACAGGAGAGGGGTAGCCTGAGGCATTGAGGTGCTCTGGCACCTCCCCTGTGGGAGTCACAGGATTCTCAATGGCCCCTGGGCTACTCAAGAGGATGGGGTGCGAGTGGACCTGTCCCCTGAGGCTACCCTGCCGCTTGCCGCTGACAGTCCTGGGGACCCGCTCTGGTCTCAACCATGGTCTGCATGCTCGCGGCCATGGAGCATGGACCATCTGATGGTCTGATGACAGGGAGTGGACCATCTCTGTCTGAGACTGCACCACATCACCCATTGACTGGACCATCACCTACTGGGTCTGTGTCACATCAGCCAGTGACCGCGCCATCTCACTCTGGGACTGGGCCACCTCGCTCTGTGTCTAAGCCATGTTGGCCAGCCCCTGGGCAGCGCCGCCAATGTTCCCAGCCATGGCCAGCTGTAACTGGGCGATGCTATGAAGTGCTGCTGCGATGTCCAGGTGGCTCTGGCACATGGCTGCCTATGAGAAGGCAACCCTGTCCTGGGCTTCGGCCAGCACCTGCACAGAATGCCCCAGGCCTTAGACATGCTGAACCAAACTCGCTCTCAACACCTCCACCCCGGAAACCACCTGTGCAGTGTTGGCCGGGTTGGCATGCATTGTCGGTTCCACCTCCTGCACCCGCAGGCGGTTGGACTCCTCCAACTGGATCTGCTCGTACTGGATGCTTGCCGTCAACCCCTCATGTAGTCCCTGGCTGTGTGACTGCATCTCCACAATTGTTGGGACTTAGCGTTCCAGAAGCCCGAAATCCATCTGGGCGGCAGCTAGTCCCTGGTGTTGGCCTGCCCTCCGACCCTCCACCCCCTCAGGTGTTCCTACCTCCTGCTGTACCCGATCAGCTGTGTGGTGCGCACCAGATGGTGTCCCAATACCCTCTTCACTAAAGTGCCAAACTAAGGTGAGTGTCTCTGGGATGGTGGAGAATATTGGAGACAGCTGTGATGGGAAATCTGGGTCATTCTCAGACTCGGGCTCCAGGGTCTCCAGCGTCTCTGGTCGAGTGCTGCCATTCAGCTGTTCTCCTCCTCAGTGCTCGGCTCAGTGACCCACCCCATCACCAGCAGGTCCTGCAAAACACATGATTAGATTGCTGGCCGGTGGGAGTGGTGTGAGGGGGTTGTGAGGGTGGTGTGGCTGTGACAGTGGAGTGGGGAGTTGGTGCGGAGGGGGGGGGTTGACACATGTGTCATGAGGAACCGCAACTCAGCAGAGTCTCACTTCCTCGCCCCGGCCGACCTCCGCCCAGGCGACCACACCGGGCCGCTGACCACATCCAGGGCCTTCTGCTTTGCCATGGTCAGGGGCCGCAGGTCTGGCGATCCCCCTCCAGTTTTCACCCGCTTCCAGTGGACGCATGGAGCCCAGGGCTGGGTAGCTGGTGACCTTAGTGCCCAAGGCACCCGGTTATGGTATGGGTGCCAGCACGTGGTGCAGGGTGGGGGTTCGGCTGCCCTCTGGGTTGTAGGGGGGGGGTGAGTTACGGGTGTGTGGGAGGTGGATCAGTGCCAGGGGCACAGTTTGCATAATCATCCTAGTCCCCCTGGGGTGGTCGTGCAGTGTCTTCCGGCACGAATAGCCGTCCGGACAGTATTGCTGACGACGCTTACCGCCTCTGTCACCTGTGCACAAACACGACTAATGGTGGTGGCTGGCAACCTCCATCCTGGGCTGGGGTACAGGGTCAACCCCTCACCTCCACATGTCCAGGAGGGGTGCTGCTCTCCAGCTGCCATCTTGTTAGCTGGGATGGTGTGTGTGGGGAGTGACGTGTGTATATGCAGCTGCAGCTTGTCAGCCTCTTGAGTACCAATCGCGAAACCCGTGAATCTGGAACCGTCTCTCATTGCAGTCGATTGTGTTCCACTTGGCGCAGGTGCTAGCCCCTTAAAAGTAGCTGAATTGGCCCAGAAGTGGTGCCAGTTTTGCTGTTGTAGACCTCCACGTATCCTGCACCACCGTCAACAGTTAATCTCAGAAATGGAGAATTCTGCCGAAAACACAATAGCAAGATGACTATTCCCTTGCCCATCCAAATCCAACAGAATATTTGGTGACTCTGAGTTGCACTTCAGCTCCGACCTCCACATGTTCCCCCTAAACCCATCCCCACCACTCAGCCGTTCCCCCCCGAGATGTTACTTTCCAAACTGCACCCTTGCCCCATCGGTGAGTGGCACCGAGCCTGCAAAGTGGGAAGCCTTTATCCTCAGCACCCGTCCCTGTCAACAGAAGTACCAGTGGCTGCTGCAACTAGTGTCTGCGACCCCTCTCCTGTTTCACCAATGGGGTCTACTGTGGGTGTCCTCATTGGCTGAGGCATGTGTTATCACACCAGCAGGATGGCACCTGGTTCTGCAGTGGACATGGTCAATGTGTGCCACTAATCGCCTCCACGCTGAGTTGCTTGTGTGCGGGCAGGTCCTACAGATGGGGGTGAGTGAGGGAAATGTGCATCTGATGGGAGCCTAGCTGCAGTGTGATGTGGGTCCTGGATGTCGCACACAAGTTGTGACAACCTGCCCAGGGACAGGATGGATGGGAACAGGGGCATGATGGGCAGGCAGGGCTTGGAGACAGCGGGTGGTCCTGCAAAATGGGTTAGCTGATAGTGTTATTGGTGAGGCCTCTTCCCTGAGAGGGGTGGTGTGCCAGGGAGGCTGCCACAGGCCACAGGCGCATGTATCCTTTGTTTGGGGTGAGCTCTGTTTTCCCTGCTTCCTCTGCAGTGGTGTTGTGCTTCTGATGAGTGCACTGAGGAATGCCAGCGCCTTGTGGGCCATTGATTAAGCTTGGCCATGCCCATCCCGTTGATGGGACAGCTGGGGTCTGAGAGTTTCCAGGGGTGTGGCATGGGTGGGCTCCCAAATGACCAGAAGCTATGTGAACATTTACAGGACACAGTGAGCAGTCAGCAGAGTGAACAGCCAGTGACCTGTAACTTGTACCAAATGGGTGTGTTTGAAATAAATATTGCAGCAATGGCAGCCTGAGCCAGGCCACCCAGATTCCGAGGGGAACACCCCAAATCCACAGAGCTGTCACCAACTCGCCCCCTGCTACACTCCCCAGACCTGGCAGCCACCAATTGCAGCAAGCGCTATAATTTTTAACAGTTTTGAAAACTTTGCTGAGCTTCTCTCTCCCCCTCAGCAGCCATGGCGCCCGTCCCCCGTTTTTAAACAGCTGTAGTAAATCACGCCCCCGTGACATCAGCCTGAGAGGGGCGGAGCATCGCGGAGACATGGCGCATACTGTTTCCAATATGCTAAACACAATTAATTCAATGTAAATGCCGGTTTTGCATGCTACGCTAGTGTGGTGCACAAACCTAGTTTTCACCACTGGGCAGAGACTGGATCATGGCACCCGAATCGGCACTGGTGCGGACCTTGATTTTGGCCGGACGCCCGATTCTCCACCTGATCGCTATTTGTTTTGCCGGTGACACGAGGCAGGGAATTCAGCCCATGGTAACTGAAGAATTAAGTTGGGATGGTGAAGATCTAGAGCACATTAAGATTAATAAAGATGAGGTATTAAGATATTTTAGTGAGCTTAAAGGTGCATAACCCCCCAGAGCCTGATGAGATGTATCCCAGGCTGCTATGGGAGGTAAGGGAGGGGATTGCTGGAGCCCTGGCTGAAATAGTTAAGCCTTCGTTGGCCACAGGTAAAGTGCCAGATGACTGGAGAGTAGTTAATGTGGTGCATTTATTCAAGAAGGGCAGCTGGGATAAGCCAGGTAATTACAGGCCAGTCATTCTAATGTCAGTGGTCATGAAATTATTAGAAAGAATTCTGAAGGATAGGATTAGTCAACATTTGGAAAGGGAGGGATTGCTCAGGTATAGTCAGCACAGATTTGTGTGTGGGAGATCTGTCTAATTAATTTAAATTAGTTTTTTGAAATGGGAGCTAAATATATTGATGAGGGTAGCGCAGTTGATATAGTTTACATGGACTTCAGTAAGGCCTATAGCAAGGTCCCACTTGGAAGGCTGGCCCATGGGATCCAAGACAAGTTGGAAAATTGGATCCAAATTTGGCTTGTAAATAGGATGCAAAGAGTGATGGTGGAGGGTTGCTTTTGTGATTGGAAGCCTGTGTACCACAGGGGTCGGAGCTAGGACCCTTGCCATTTGTTATACATTTTAACGACTTGGATGTGAATGGAAGGTATAATTAGTCATTTTGCAGATGACAAGAAAATTGGTGGTGTTGTTGGTAGTGAGGAGGATATTCTTATGGAAGTTGGTAAATTGGACACAGAAATGGCAGATGAAATTTAATCTTGATACATGTGAGGTGATGTATTTTGGGACGTCTAACAAGGGTAGGATATACACAATGATCACCCTACTCAAACCCACGTATCCACCCTATACCCGTAAACCAACAACCCCCCCCCCCCCCCCAAACCTTACTTTTAAGGACACTACGGGCAATTTAGCATGGCCAATCCACCTAACCCGCACATCTTTGGACTGTGGGAGGAAACCGGAGCACCCGGAGGAAACCCACGCACACACGGGGAGGACGTGCAGACTCCACACAGACAGTGACCCAGCCGGTAATCGAACCTGGGACCCTGGAGCTGTGAAGCATTTATGCTAACCACCATGCTACCGTGCTGCCCTGTACTTCAGACCTGCCCTTTTTGCAACGGACAGGCTGTGTTAAAATCAGGCCTATAAAGTGAGGAGTAAGAGCAAATAATTTCCATGGAGGATTATTTGAACTTGGATGTTTTACGCTGAGTGCTTACTGAGGTAAAAATAATGACATCCTTGAGAATGCAGAGAATAAAAATGGAAAAAATCAGGGAACTGTGATTAGATTAGGCCACACGGTAATCTATCTTCCTGTTTGATAATGATATGTAAAGCAAGTTTAATATTTAAAAATGTATTTAATGTATTCAGCAGGTGTTTGTATAATTTTACCATTTTTAAAAAGGAGCAATCTTCATGAAAAGTGAGGTCAAGGTTGTCGATGTATCAGCAAGTGCATGCTTTGGCAATTACCTTGTTAAGCTAATTGCCTTATTAATGACAAGGAATGGCTCAAACTCCAAAAGAGTATAAATGGACAGAGCTGGAATAGTTGCTGTGGGGAAATTATAAAGGGCTTGTACCTCTGTTGACCTAGATGCAGAATAAACTTGATGAAGGTAAAGGCAAGCTGCTTTATTATTCCTCCATCATATACGGACATTTGGTATGAGCAAACGTTTCAAGCTTCATTGGTTTGAAAAGTAAGAAGTCCTACAACACCAGGTTAAAGTCCAACATGTTTGTTTCAAACACTAGCTTTTGGAGCACTGCTCCTTCCTCAGGTGAATGAAGAGGTATGTTCCAGAAACATATATATAGACAAATTCAAAGATGCCAGACAATGCTTAGAATGTGAGCATTTGCAGGTAATTAAATCTTTACAGATCCAAAGATAGGGGTAACCCCAGGTTAAAGAGGTGTGAATTGTCTCAAGCCAGGGCAGTTGGTAGGATTTTGCAAGCCCAGGCCAGATGGTGGGGGATGAATGTAATGCGACATGAATCCCAGGTCCCGGTTGAGGCTGCACTCATGTGCGCGGAACTTGGCTATAAGTTTATGCTCGGCGATTCTGCGTTGTGCGCCCTGAAGGCCGCTTTGCAGAACGCTTACCTGGAGATCAGAGGCTGAATGCCCTTGACTGCTAAAGTGTTCCCTGACTGGAAGGGAACATTCCTGCCTGGTGATTGTCGCGCGATATCCATTCATTTGTCGTCGCAGCGTCTGCATGGTCTCGCCAATGTACCATGCTTCGGAACATCCTTTCCTGCAGCGTATGAGGTAGACAACGTTGGCCAAGTCGCACGAGTATGTACCGCGTACCTGGTGGGTGGTGTTCTCACGTGTAATGGTGGTGTCCATGTCGATGATCTGGCACGTCTTGCAGAGATTGCCATGGCAGGGTTGTGTGGTGTCGTGATCGCTGTTCTGAAGGCTGGGTAGTTTGCTGCAGACAATGGTTTGTTTGAGGTTGCGTGGTTGTTTGAAGATAAGTAGTGGGTGTGGGGCTGACCTTGGAAGATGTTCATCTTCATCGATGACGTGTTGAAGGCTGCACAGAAGATGTCGTAGTTTCTCCGCTCCGCTAAAGTACTGGACGACGAAGGGTACACTGTTGATTGTGTCCTGTGTTTGTCGTCTGAGGAGGTCGGTGCGGTTTTTTGCTGTGGCGCATTGGAACTGTCGATCGATGAGTCGAGCGCCATATCCCATTCGTACGAGGGCATCCTTCAGCGTCTAAGGATGGTTGGCATCTGCCTGGTTGTCGTAGCCCTGGCGGACACCATAAAGCTGCACGAGCAAGAACTGTTCGGGGTGGACCCTGCAGAACTGGAGCCTGCCGCAGAGGAGCAGGTACCAGCTGGTGAGGATGAGGAGCCGGCCATCCAACAGACCGAGAAAGAGCTGGGAAGGCGGCCCTGCATCAGACTTTGTGTGCACCGGCAGCGCACATTCCATCTGAGGGGGGACCATGCGACATCTCTGCTGCATCATGACGCACCTTGAACCACGAGGGTACGGGGGAAGACACCTAGTCCTAGTAGCCGTCAAGGTAACCATTGCCCTGAACTCCTATTTGACAGGGTCTTTGCAGGCGCCAAGTAGAGACCAATCTGGGATCTCACAGACCTCCATGCGCAGGTGCATCCGTGCCGTTACGGTGGCCCTGTATGCCCAGGTGGCTCAATACATCTAGCTGAATATGGACCTAGCCCACCAGATTGCCCGGGCAGCAAGTTTTGCCACCATCACCAGGACCAGGGCATAATTGACGGGATGCGTATCTCCCTACGAACACCGCCGCATGAGGGGCTGGCCTTCACAAACCGATGAATGCGAAGTTCGTGTGTGACCAACAACTGCTCATCATGCACGTCTGCACCCAATACGCAGGAATCGCGCACGATGCATTCTTCCTAGCGCTCTTGTGGTACCCGACACCTTCGAGGCACACTCCCGGGTGAGGGGTTGGCCATTGGACAACAGGGGTGATCTGCTGCAGTTGTGGCTGATGACGCCTATTCGGAGGCCTCAGACCGACTTGGAGACCCAGTATAATAATGCCCATGCAGCAACAGGGTCGTGATCGAGCTGTGCATTGGTGTCCTGAAGATGCAGTTCAGGTGCTTGGGCCACTCTGGTGGGGCCCTCCAGTATAGGGCTTGGAGGGTGTTGCCCATCATGCTGTATCCTCCACAACATTGTGTAGCAGAGGGATGCCATGCTGGACGAGGAGGATGAAAGCCAGGCCTCGTCCGACGAGATGGGTGGGAATGGGCAGGACATGGAGCCCGGCCAGGCACTGGAGCATGCACAACGTGTATGTCTGGGCTGCCACAACGTGCCCCTGGCTGGGGCCTTCTGCTAGGACCAGGGGAATAGCTGCGGGTGGCCAGGAGGTGCGTTATGGGGTCGGCGTGGATAGGCATGAAACCATAGCATGATAGCACCACCCGAATCTGCAGACAGGCTGTCAGACCTCTCGGAATCTCTTCAAATGAAGAGAATCAAATTCGCCATCCGAGGGTCAGACGACAGCTTCCACAGAACGTGGGAGCCATTCATGCAATTGTTCCAGGACCTGTTTGTGGCCAACGATTAAGCGGAAGAATAGCCAGGTCGCGAAGAATCAGGGGAAAGTCGCCAAAGCATGAGAGGGAGAGATAGACCGGGAGGCGGGGTGGGGTGGGGAGGGGACAGCTAAACCTAAGAGGAAAGAAAGGCGAATCACAGGAGGGGGGGAGACTGGGGGAGAGGGAAGAGACAGAGAACAAGAGAGGAGAACCAGGGAGGTGGGGGGAGACAGGGAAATGAGAGCCGGAAGGAAGGCACGGGATACAATAACGAACGTGGCATCTCCAGGAGCAGGGAACGAGGAGAATAAAGACGAAAGACGGGAGGAACGGCAGAAGCGCAGGTGAGCGCGAGACGGCAGCGAGATCCGTCCAGGAGAAGCAAGCGACAACACCAACACCAAACCCATTAAAGTATTGCCTACTGTAATTGTTTCTCCGGCACCCAAATGTATACTTACCTCCCCAGTCTCCCCCCCCCCCTCCCCCCCACCAACAGTCACCCACTTATGTGTTGCAAATAATTTTGCCAGGTGTACAGAGTTGCTGCTGTTGAGCTGGTGTACAATACCTTACCAGTTATTCTATTTTATTTTTGATTGTATTTTTTGTTTGTTATTTACTATTTTCTTTTCTTTGGTATGTTTGGGTGTGCCCTTCTCTTCTATATATATATATGTCTCTTATCCTGTGTACATAACGGTAAATATACTTTGTTCAAAAACCCAATAAAAAACATTTATTAAAAAAAAGTTACTTCACAAGCTCAGCAAGTCTCAAATGACTTAATAACCAATTAAAGGGCAGCGAGTCACTCCTGCATTTTTGGAAATGTGACAGTCCATTTGTGCACAAAGTTTCACAAGCAATATTATGATAATGACCAAATAAGTTGTTTTAGGAATGTTGATTCAAGGAGATAAATTTGGTCAGAACTTCAGGGAAAATTCCCCTGTTCTTCTTCAAGTGGAGTCATGGGTTCACGTCCATCTAAGAGAATAGATTCGGCCTTAGTTTAACATTGCATCTGAAAGATGGCATCTCTGACACTGCAGCACTCAGGAGTGGGTTTATCAGCCTGGAATATGTGTTCAGGAACAAGGGTACAACCAACTAAGTTGTAGCTAATAAGAAGTAGAGCAATAAGCACCGAGCACTCAGTCAATTGAAAGACAACAGTTGGGCTGCTGATGAATGGTGAAGGGAACAGTGCAATGGACATGTGGGATGCACAGATCTATTGGCTGTGTTAGCAGAAGCACTGATTTAAACTCGCATACAAAGACTGAGCACTTGGGGAAAGTACTGCAGGGGCAGCTGGCACATATGGGATTGAACTCAATATGAGTTGGCACCTGTAGGATGCTCCAGCTCAGGAATAACAAGTTGTGCGAGGTTGCAATATTCTGCAGTAGAGGGTGCCATTTTCTCTTTCCAATCAAAATAGAAAAATATGAAAGCTGCAATCTCATATAGATTACACGCAGAAAGAAGGACAAATATCTTACTAGTTATTAAAAATATAAATACTTTGATAGCAGATTCATATCAACATATCATGGCCATGAATTTTGCTTCTTTGATATTCCCCCAGTACTCTATGGGGAAAATCCCCAATCTCCAATTCTATCTTGAAAGTCTTGGTGTGAGCAATATTTTAAAAATAAGTTCGGAATTTGATTAATTGTTCAAGAAATAGTGAATACTCATCTCTAATCCCCTGAAAATAATTTACAGAAACAGGACTGACAATAGGTCGAGGGAGAAAGTTCCTCTCTGTCCCAACCTGAATGAGGAAAGGTCTATCAGAGTTAACTAGCCGATGCCTTTGCTGCACCCCTTTAGTATGGGGGGCTCACACATTCATGTTCAGGTATTCACAAAGAGTGCATTAGTTGGGAGTTCCTTCCTTCACAGAGATTGGGCTGAACCTGCCTCTCCTCCACTCCCTGCTCAAAATGGCAGCATTTCAATAAAAGATGGAAAGCAGTGGCTGGTGATGCGAGCAATACTGCCAGGCAAAAATGAGAAGGAACAATCAGCAGGAAGAGATTCTTCACAAAGTGTGCTCAGAAAAGACCAGAAGAAGTATTGGAGTGACGAGGAGCCTCTAACATCCAGAATTTGGCCAGGTGGATTAGGGAAAATGGTGGGAATAGTGAATAGCTTTGGCATAGATTAAGGATTCCAGTGTGGCCAAAAGGTGAAGATCATTATTTTTGTACACACATTACCCTTCAGGAGTTAAGTATTAATAAAGTTGCCATCGTCTCAGATGACGTTTGGCTGATTTCCTCTTTGAGGGGGAGAGCTGACATGCAGTGATTTAACTTGAGACTCACCACACCTCAGGCAAGGGGCTGGTTTGAGAAGGCGGGGCCTTCATGAATAACCTCAGCCAGTACAGGAATTGAACTCACGCAGTTGGCCTCAAACTGCATCACCAACCAGCTGTCCATCCAACTGAGTTGAACCAGCCCCAGTTAAATATTACTAAAGCTACCCCGGATCGCCTTTGAACCCGCTGCTCTCATCTCAGGATCATGGGTTCTAATTTTTTTTTAAATTTAGAGTATCCAATTAATTTTGTCCAATTAAGGGGCAATTTAGCTCAGCCAATCTACCGAGCCTGCACATGTTTGTGTTGTGGGAGTGAAACCCATGCAAACATGAGGAGAATGCGTAAACACCACACGGACAGTGACCCAGAGCTGGGATCGAACCTGGGTCCTCGGTGCCGTGAGGCATCAGGGCTAACCCACTGCGCCACCGTGTTGCCCCCGATCATGGGTTATATCGACAGTGTTGTATGTCTGTCATCTGGCCAAACTGAAATATTGTAAATGTGATGCTATTCTGCTGATAACTGTAAGTCCTGTGTGTTAAATACCAAAGGCAAAGGTTTAGTTGCACATGATCAGAGGTGACAAGTTAATGAATTGGATGGAACTCTTTACCCATTTGGAACTTTCTAATGGTGGTCAATGCCCCAATCCTTTCTCCTTGGAATGCTCAAGATCCCCACTGAGAACACACGGGGTTGACACAGTGATATATTCCAATACTATTTTTTAAAATTCACTTATGGGATGTGGGTAACACCGGCAAAACCAGAATTTGTCGGCCATCCCTCATCACCCTTGAGAGCAGGTGGAAGCCAACCACATATCTGCGGTTCGGGAGTCGCATGTAGGTAAGACCAGGTAAGGATGGCAGATTTCCTTCTCAAAAGAGCATTCGTGAACCAGATGGATTTTCATGACACTCGACAATAGTATCAAGGGCTTGAATTTTAGGGTCTGCGGTCGGGTGCTTGCTCACCCAAATGAGCATAAAATTGCCTGAAATGTCATTGGGCTTGCGTCCCGACACCATTGTGCACGTGTGCCATTATTGAGGCCGGTGGGCATGCGAGTGAGTCAGATAAATGCCTACCAAATGTTAAAGGGTCAGTTAAGGCCATTGGAAACTCTATTAAATGCGATTTTACGTTGTTTGAATGATTTTCCACTCATCGCATGGGCGCAACGGATGAGCAGCCAGCACATTTTCATCAACTTGTCCAAGGGTGGAATAAAAGCCCCTCGAAGCACGAGCAGCTTCTTTCCGACTTTGTTTCTGTCAAAGTTCAGAGTTGTGTCGGATTTCCTTCTGATTTCTGTAGCCTGTCTAGCTGTATTTGACAACTTCAGCTTCTCTGGAAGGTTTGCTTGAGGCGTGCAACACAGTGTATCCTTATTTGCAAGGCACAGGTTCTTGTGCGTCCCATCTAATGGGGGTAGTGTACTGAGCTTGTGAGACCTCCTCTGAAGAGGAAGAGAGGGGAAAGAGGGAGGTCAGGCAGTAGTGCCTGCAGACAATATTATTACTCTGTGGCTACAGTCTACAAGCAGCACAGTCACTACCTCCAAATGCCCATGGTCCATTGCTGAAGGAGGCTCCTCCTTTCTAGGGACACAGTGACAGTAAGTGACAGCTGGAAATGGCCTCCAATTGCATGGGCAGATGTGGCTTTGGAGGTCACAGCAACCTTCAACTTTTACTCCACCATTTCTTTCCAGGGGTCAGTGGGGGTTCGGTGCACTGTCTCTCAGTCAACTGCGCATTGTTCCATCAAGCTCATGACTGACGCTCTCTTCAGGGACATCTTCACATTTATCCATTAGTGGACTGATGACACCAGTCATGTTATAAGATCCAGAGGCTTTGCCACGATTGCTGAGTTCCCCTGCGTCCAGGGTGTAATTGATTGCACTCTTGTGACCATCAAGGCACCAGCAGATGAGCCGGGTGCCTTTATGAACTGAAAGGGCTTCCACTCAATGACTGTGCAGATCGTCTATGACCAAATGGCACGATTTTCAAATTCTGTGTCCATTACCTTGACAACGGACACAATGTTTACATCTTGTGGAACCCACAGCTGCCAAGTCTGTTCATGGCTCCTGCACTATTGAATGAATGGCTCCTGGGTGATGAGTGCTATTCCTTGAAATGGTGGATGTTGACCCCACTCCATCACCCAAGAACTGAGGCTGAGGAGAGATACAACAGAAGTCACGCCTCCACAAGAGTGGTGATGGAGAGGATCATCAGGCTGCACAAGATGCAATTTAAATGCCTGGACTAATCAGAGGGAAGATTGCAGTATCCTCCAATACATGTCTACCTTATAGTCGTTACATGCTGCACCCTGTACAATCTGACTGACAAGGGGAGATCCAATGGAGGCTGAGGGAAACGAGGTAGCTCCACTGGCCAGGGAGGATGACTCCAGTGATGGGTCTGATAAAGAGTCTGGAGAGGCACAAGGTGAGGAAGTGGAGGCAGGGACCACCTGGGATGACTTGACCTTGCAAACCTTTAGCTAAGCATCCAAGGCATTGATGTTTCTTCATTGCCAATGACACTGTCTCCTTTACAAAGAATCATGATACGCTGACTAATCTGAAACTCCAGCAGCAGCCAACGCAATACAATTACAAGCCGGTGCTGCATCTCACACCTATTGCAACCATCCAGCCAACTTAGTCCATTAAAGAAAAACAAATATTTATATAATTATCAATGCACCGACAAAGAATGTACAAAGTTGTGAAACTGATCTTCTAAATATTGAACGCAAATAATGTCACCCGAGATAAGCTCTTGTTGCGCTCAAGGTGCCTTCAAGTTATATTTGCGGGTGTTGCACCTTGGTGCACCGCACCCCCCCAACCCCTATCCCCCCCTCTCGCACCTCGCTGGCAGTGGAATTGGAGACAGCCTGCTGACTTTGCTATCATGGTGATTTTGGCAGTTGTCCTCTGGTCAGGGGAGCCTGAACAGGTTCCACTTGGGTGGGTGCTTCCAGCGCCCTGGCTGGGCACCTCAGTCATCACGGCCTCATCATATGCAGTGTCCACTGGCAGAGGGGAAGGAGCTTGTTTTCTCACTCGGAATACCCTGAGAGGAGCCCACAGATACAAAAGGCAGCTTGTCTACCAGTGTGAGGTACAGTTGGACATTGCTGCTCACCAACAATGGACAGGCTCATCACAGAGAGACTGCTGGTGCCTCATCTATCTTACACACTGGAATTGACCTCCAGTATGCTGGCTTGCAGCTTCATGTATGACCCTTGGAACCCTTGATTGCTTTCCTGGTGCTGGTTCTCCTTGAGTCGCCACTCTCTCAATGGAGGAGGCTGTGCACTCAGTGCTCAGGATGAATGCAGCGGTCTTGCTCTCATGGACTCCTCCATGACAGAGACAATGGCACACAGACCCTCATGGATCTCTGCTGTATCTTCCCGTGCATCCTGCTTGGCTTCCAGCATTTGCTGCTGATGGAATATTCCAGAGGCTCATCATCTGCCTCCGACTCAGCATGGTCCTGGTTTCCAGCAGTGCTTCGACTGTCAGTTCTTTGGGACCCCTCTGCCTCTACCAGCTCTTCATGCGAGCATGATGTGCCCGCATCACTGTGCAGTACCCATAGAGCTGACAACCTCGTGCCCATTGATGTGTTGGTATCTGAGCTGGTGCTTGTTTCCCAGAGAGGGTGTGACACTGGTGCAGCTGTAAAAGTGTCTTTCTCCAAGCTTAATGGAAGGAATTCAGGGTCACCACCATCACTTGCAGATGGTGCATCTGAGGGAGGAAGACAAAAGATCAATACATTTAATCATCACGTAGTCACTGTGCATGCTAAGCAGCTTGAGGAGACATTGGAGACCTGCAGCATGGTGCCATCTGCATTGGAGTTTCAATGGCATCCTCACTGTGACATTTCCATTTCAGATGAGAGGAGCCCTTAATGTTTGCACTCCTTGCCACACAATCATCTATGCACTGCTCTGTAAACTAACCTGGTACCCCGTCACACCACGACTGGTGGAATAAGCTGGCCACTGGCATTCCAGTGGCACTCTCATATCATGAGTTTGCCCTCTCCGTAAAGTTCCATTCCTGCTTGCCCATCACCCCCACATAGCCAGTTGGCAGGGAGTGTCACAGTGGCACACCGCACCCTTCAGTGCATTAGGGCCAATCGTGCTGGCATCCCAGCCTGGGCAGTGCAGATTTGAGTGCCAGTTGACAAACCTACCCTTACACTCCTCAGCGTCCCGAGGAATAGGCATCCAAAGATACTTCTCCACACAGTTCCATGCCATCTCTACACTTACCCATGTCTACCTCAGAAAATAGTTGAACCTTTAGTGGCATTGAAGCTACAGGCGGCACACCATGTCGGACCCACTGACCTTGGCGACAACCTCTGTCCAGGTCTTTTGCATTAAATGGGGCAGCCTTCTCTTGCCGTCCATAGGCATCAATCTGTCCTGCCTGGCACTGACCTCCTCCACCAGAACTGCCAGGGACTCATCCAAAATGAGCACCCACCAGACTTGCCCTCCCACCTTCCATGTCCACCAGGTACTAAGGACATTACTGCTCCAAATTCTATGTTCCACAGGATCAGAAGCACTTTCTGTCTCTCGCACCAGCCTTGGAAGCCTGCTGGGTGTTGCCTGCCGAGTTTTTAAGCTCCCGCTGAGCCCCTATTGGACCCGACGACTGACTCGCTCCCACCCTCACCTGCATTGTCAGCTCAGCCGGGAGACACATTCCATGCTGGGTTGGTCTGAATTGGCCACATAGCATGTACCCACATGGGGAATTCCATCTCGCCGACTTTATGTGCACATCAAGCATAAAACACAGGCCATGGTCACCATTACTGAGACTTAAGTTTCAATTTCAGGTTTTATTAATTAATTGAATTTAAATTCCACCAGCTGCTGTGGTGGCACTTGAAAACCTGTCCCTCGAGTATTAGTCTGGGCCTCTGGATTACTGTTCCAGTGACCAACCACCCCGTGTCAGTATCCGGTATCGTCTGGGCGGGAAGCTTTTCAACCTTGGCCACTTCCGGGGGGAAACCAAAGTTGACCACCAAGGTCATCCACGACTTTCAATTGCGGATGGCTGCTCCGTGATGGTTCTCTCTGTACAGGACATCCAAAGGAGTTTGACCTCCCAGCATTTAAAGATAGGCTTGGCCTATCTTTGAATATAACCAAAAGTAAGGTCCTTCACCAACCTTGCAGAGGGCAGATGAGCTTCCTCGGCACCATCCATATAGACACGGTGGATCTGCAGTATGTGTGGCATTTCTAATATCTCAGCAGCTGCCTCCACTTAGGGACTATTACCTATGAGGAAATCCAACTCCGAATCAACTAAGCCCACACTGCCTTCTTCAAGCTGCACCAACGCATCGTTGATAACAGGGATCTTTGGCAGTCAGCAAGGGTCATGGTTTGTAAAGCTGTTGAGTTGATCACCCTCCTCTACCATAGTGAAACCAGGACTGTCCATCGATGCCACGTTAAAATCTTTGACAGCTTCCATCGGCAGTGCTTGTGTTGAATCCTGGGGTTCAAATTGGAGGACTGCTGTATCAATATTAGCGTTCTCTGTGAAACTGCGTCTACCAGCAGTGAAACCCTGCTCCTGCAGAACCATCGCTGATGGATGGGCAATTGCATGCTGATGTCCGGAAATCATCTCCCTCAGCAGATTCTCTGACCCCCCTCCCCCACCCCCCCCCCCCCCTCCCCCCCCCCTCATCCCCCTTTCATGGGCATTGCCACCCTCAGGCCCTGGCTCTTCACAGTGCCACCCTGGAACCCAGGAACCCTGGCACAGCCAACCTGACTGTGCTCCTGCCAGCATGGCAGTGCCACCCAGGCACCGTGGCAGTGACAGAGTGGCAGAACCAAGGTGCCAGCCTAGCAGTGACACGATGTCGGGGTGCCAGAGGGAGAGCCAGGATGCCACCTTGCCCTGTCCCTGACCACCCAGTGCCTCCAGTAGCCTGGGAGATCCCTCAGGTGGCATTCTGCCTGACGTTATGGACTAAATGATGCCTGGCTGGGATCTCCCCGGGGAGGCCGATAGATGCCACGAGCTGGTTAGTTCCAGCGTCAGCATGATTAAGTGGGTTCTTAAACCCAGCCAACTGTGAGAGATGGGTTCCACCCATTATAGGAGGAACCCAGATCACAACGCCTTGCAGGATCTGCACAGTAAGAAATCTTACAACACCAGGTTAAAGTCCAACAGGTTTGTTTCAAATCACTAGCTTTTGGAGTGCAGCTCCTTCCTCAGGTGACCATGCAGGATCTGGTTAGATCTCGTGAGGCACAACGGCTGTTCGCAAACCCGGGGGAGGCCTCTCATGGCATTTACTGGCTGCTTCCCACTCCGATTTCAGCAGGATGCAGCCGCTGGATCACACCTTTGATCTTCCTCATTAATGGTATAATTCCCTTGATGAAGGCTAACAGAGACCCACTAGACTAACTTTTGAGATGAAGTTGAGTAGACCATGCTCACATTCCCTAGAATTTTGAAGGATTAGGGGTGGTCTAAATGAAGAACACAGTATAATAATAATAATTATTATTATAATCTTTATTGTCACAAACAGGCTTACATTAACACCGCAACGAAAGGTCCCTCATCGCCACAGTCCGGGTACACAGAGGGAGAATTCAAAATGTCTAAATTACCGAACAGCATATGCGCAGAGGGATTCCCTTCTGCATCGGGAATGGCGGAGGACCACGGCCTCTGGTGCGGAAGGATAGAGTGCCCCCAGGGCACAGGCCCGCCTGCGGATCGGTGGGCCCGATCGCGGGCTAGGCCACCTGGGGGCACCTCCTGGGGCCAGATCCCCCCCGCGCCCCCCCAAGGACCCCGGAGCCCGCCCGCGCTGCCAGGTCCCGCCGGTAAGGGGCCTACTCCAATTTACACCGGCGGAACCGGTAACAGACGGGCTGGACTCCAGCCCATCGCAGGCTGGAGATTTTGGGCAGCCCCGGAGCCCATTGAGTCACGCCGGACCCCGTCATTCTCCGAGGCGGGTGGCGCGACTCACACCGGCCCGGTTTTTGGGGGGGCGGGAGAATTAGGAGTATGGAGGGGATGGAATTCACACCGAACCCAGCGATTCTCCCACCCAGCGTGGGGTCGGAGACCCCCGTCCGTGCCAGGAAACCAGAGCACCTGGAGGAAACCGACGCAGACACGGGGAGGCACCCAGAGGAAACCACGCATGCAAGGGGAGAATGTGCAGACTTTACATAGACAGTGACTCAAGCCATGCATCGAACCTGGGACCCTGACAATGTGAAGCAACAGTGCGAACCACTGTGCTACCATGCCGCCTGTGAGGTCAGATGAATTTGAAGGCACCTCACCACTGTCAACCCGTCATCCCTGTCACATTGGCTTCATACACCTGAAGCTGTTTTTGTAGGGTTGCTCAATTAGTGGCCAATGAACTTGCTTGCTGTCTAATTGAATATGATGGTTGGGATCTCAAAGTTGAAGGGCCAATAGGATGGGCTCCAGCAGTGGCAATCTGATACCAACCGAGGTGAGAATTGCCGATGCAATTAAAAGAGAGCGACAATGCTCCAAAGAAAGTTTTTAAAAATTCCCAATAAACAGGCCACAGCTGTCAGATTATCATCGTGGAGGGATGTTCCCTCCACTGGACAGTCAGCAGCCACAGCTGCAGCCTAACAGTACAGTTTGTCAAGCGGGGATATCCCTGGTTGTATGGAGTGCTTGCCCTACCCTGGTTTGTAATGGCAGGCTGTCTCCACTTTCTGACCATGTTTCAGCCTTAGTGCGAGTCCCAATCAGGTACTGCTGAGTTGCCTTATGGGCCATTTAATTGGCCTAATAGACTACCTGCCACTTGTGGGCAGGTAGCCAACACCACCCACTGTTCCTCCCAGTTAAAGCAACTTAGTGGCAGGAACATACCAGTAAGCTTGCATGGTACTCTCTGATGTAAATTTTCAGTGCTTCCTGCCTCAGGTTCCATCTCCGTGAATTGAAAGTTCTGCCTATAAGCTTCAGAATCTTGATGGTGCAGATGCTGGAGGGATATTTCCCCTGTCCGGGGAGTCTAGAACCAGGGTTTTTAGGTTATCCATGAAGGTCCTGCCTTCTCAACCTTGTCCCTCGCCTGAGGTGTGATGATCCTCAGGTTAAATCATCACTAGTTAGCTCTCTGCCTCAAAGGGCAAAGCAGCCTATGGTCATCTGGGACTACGGCAACTTTATTTTTTAGACTCAGAATAAGGCATTTAAGACTGAGATGAGGATAAATGTGTTCCCTCACAGGCTTATGAATCTTTGGCATTCTCAACCCTAGGGGACTGTGGATGCTCAGCTGGTGAGTATATTCAAGATTGAGACCAATAGGCTTTATAATATTGATGATGTTCAAGGATATTAGGAGTAGGCAGGAAGGTGGTTTTAAGGTGGAAAATAAGGCAGGATCTTACTGTGTTATGGATTGAGAAGCTGCACGGTCTACTCTTTCTTCTCTTTTTTATGTTCTTATATTCTTCTAATTAATCTCATGGCCATTTTTGCTTAAGTTCAATATAGTACACCTTTATCTTCTTCATAATATGTTCAGAATGAAACTTGCTGATTTAGATGGGAAGCCTGTTTTGAAAAATCGGTGACTGAATTTACATATGAAAATGAGATCCAATTAATATTAGGAGCACAGAAACATTAGGTATAGGAGCAGTCAATTCAGCCCTTTGGGTCTGCTCTATCATTGTGTTCGACCATAGCCGACCTGTACCTCAAATCAATTTCCCGGTTCCATATGCCTTGACAGATGTGAGCTAGATTTTCCGCAGGGACGGTCGGGGGCATGATGGGCAATTTGACGGACCATTTAAAGGTCCGTTGACCTTGGGCAGAAACTTCCAGTCCTGGGGAGGGCAGGCAGGAGCAGGAAATCCTGCCCTGTAACTGAGAAAGATCTATTCTTCTGAGTCTGAAAGTTCCTATTAAACCAAAAGCAACAGCCTTCTGGGGAGCGAACTCCGTATTTTTCTGATTTCTGTGTGAAAACTACTTTTTGATTTTGCTCCGGAATGACTGGCTCTTGTTTTACGATTGTGGTGAAGGTATAATATGTATAATTCACACTGTGCATCACTGTGTCCCTGTGGGCTCCATCTGTGAGCTGTTGCGCGGCTCTGCCCATGGGGGGGAGATGAGGAGCATGTACAGGGCTCCACCCATGGCTCCTCCCACTACCGGCAATATAAAGTGCTGCGGTCTTGTGAGCCTGCCCTCAGTTCTTCTGGTCGCAAGCAGGCTCAGTTGTAAGTCGATTAAAGCCACAGTTTACTTCTACTCGTGTCTTGACTGAATTGATGGTCGCATCAACAATTATGCCCAGATGTTCTTGTTTCGTCCATCCCACCTTGTCCGCACCTTTTCCATATCTACCCCACCAAATCCTTTTAATATTTTAAATCGCATAACCTCCTAAATTCAAGAAAAAAACAAGTCTAGCCTGTGCAAACTGCCCTCATAATTTTATCCTCTGAGCCCTGACATCGATCTGATTACTCTGCAGCATCCTCCTCCATGGCCAATATATGTCCCCGACGTGCAATGCACCAAATTGAACATATGGATGGGCGGGATTCTCCGCCGACGTGATTCTCCGTTTTGCTGGCGCCTTGGGGTTTCCCGATGGTGTGTGGCTGCTCCACAATGGAAAACCCCACTGACCGGCCGACGTAACGGAGAATCCTGCCGGCGGGTTGGGGCAGAAATGTGGCATGGCGGGAGAATCCCGCCCATGGTAACCTAAATTGAGTGCAGTTAAAGCTTTGTATAGGAAAATCATAACTTCATTCCCTTTTTATTCCATCCCCTTAAAGTCTGATATTTCATTAGCCTTATTGATTGCTTTTTGTCCTGTCTACAAGTTTATAATGGTTCATGTACTTGGATTCCCAAATCCCTCACCTGCTCTACAGTTCCTATTTCCTCTCCAGTTTAGACAATACTCCAATGTACTAACCTTGATTCCACAGTGACTGACCTCACACTTAGCCACATCAATGGGTGTAACAAAAGGCAGCCTGATTCGTTTTTCAGAAAATTGGTTGGTCATTGACCTAAAATGGTGAATTTGGTATTTATCCCAACCCCTGACCGTGACAGGTAGAAGGGCAAGGCAAGGGCCTGTGTGAGGTTGAACAGGAATCTTCTTCTGGCCCCTGAAGGTGATTATAATGAGGTCCGACTGTTCAGTGAGGCAGGACATCTGCGTCTCTGAGCTCGCTGGAAGCCCTCCTGCGCTGCTGCCATGGGCGCCTGTGTAAACATCAGGGTTGGCATCTCTTTCTCTTCCACCATAAATGCTGCCTGATGGAAGTGTTTAACAGCATTTTGTGTATTTACTATGTACAATAATAATATAATATAATCTTTATTGTCACAAGTAGGCTTACATTAACACTGCAATGAAGTTACCATAAAAAGCCCCTCGTTGCCACATTCTGGCGCCTGTTCGGGTACTCAGAGGGAGAGTTCAGAATTCTGAGCTGGTACGGAAATTGAACCCACACTGCTGGCCTTGTTCTGCATCTCAAACCAGCTGTCTAGTCCACTGAGCTAAACCAGCCAATAACATAGAGCTTCCACAAAGGGTTTGGAAAGACGGGACTTGTGACTAGTTTGATTTTATCGGAAATTTTGAAAGGGTTGGCATGAATTCATCTAGGCCTTTGTTACCTCCAGAACTGACTTCCTATGCACTCCTGGCTGCCCTCCCACATTCTACCCTCTGTAAACTTGAGGTCAGACAAAACTCGGTTGCCTGTGCCTTAACATGCACCAAGTCCCATTCATTTTACCGCCCGCGTGCTTGCTGCTCTAAATTGGCTCCCGGTTAAGTAATGGCTCGATTTTAAAATTCTCATTCTTATTTTTAAATCCCTCCATGGCCTCATCCCTCTTTATTTCAGTACATCAGCTCCCAAAACTCTTTGTTACATCTGCGCTCATCTAATTCTGACCGCTTGAGCACCCCAGTTTTCATGGCTCCACCTTTGGTGGCCATATTGTTCAGCTGTTTGGGCACAAGACGCAAGAATTCCCTCCACAAGTTTCTTCACTTCCCTTTCTTCCGTAAACACAATTTAAAGCCTGCCTCTTTCACCAAACTTTGACTCATCTGCCATAATATCCTTTTATGTGATTTGTTCTCAAATTTTGATCAATGATGCCCCTGAAGAGCTTTAGTCTGTTCAACCATGTTAGAGGCACTACACGTTGTCCTTGTTATACTGGGTATCACCCAGTTATGGGTGTCACAATGCCAATAGTATTAACTAGCTTCCCTTTCCAGTTGTATGATAAGAGTACAAAAGTGGTCAAAATTCTGGTTGATTACGTACCTTTAAAGCAGATTTCACTTCTGCTGCCACTGAGGGATCTTGGCGGGATTCTCCATTTCTGAGACTAAGTATTGACCCCACGCAGAATTTGTGGACATTTACGCCAGAGAAACTGGCTCCACACCTGGACTGATTCCGCTATTATTAAGGGGCTAGCACCGGTGCTGCATGGAGCACAATCAATTCCAATGAAAAAATTCGCCGCAGGATTCGCCGGATCCATGATTGACACTCAGGAGGCAGACAAGCTGCGGCTGCAGATACACATTACACTCACCACACACACTTATCCCAGCCAAAGCGATGGCACTGGTTGTGCTGGAAGGCGTCTATACAGCTGCTGGGTTGGCTGGGGCCAGAAGGGGTGCCCTGGTGGGGACCTATGCGATCCGTGGCACTAAGTACAAAGTGGGCTGTTAGAGGTGTGTGCGGCTGCATGGCTGCCTTGCTGACTGCGGCAATGATGTTCCGTGCCCATTCACCCAGACTTCACAGCCCCATTTCCTGGTCACCCCCCCCCCCCCCCCCCCCCCACCCCCCTCCACTGGCCTGGCAGGAGACCCCCGGCCAGCGACACAACTGTCAGCAAACTGGACACTTTCTGTACACCCTCTCTCTCCCACAGCAGCCACCATGTCGGTTTCACGATTTTAAAAGCACAAGTGAACCGCGCCGTTGGTAACTCGACCGGTTGGGGGTGGAGAATCACGGAGGCCCCGGAGAATATCGGGTCAGACCCGCTAATGATATGCGTACGATGTCTACTGTTTGTCCTTTCTGGAACGCATTGACGCTGCTGTTGAGGTGCTGGAGCATTGTGATTTGTCGTCAAATTGGCGCAGCGTGAGTTTGGCGTCAGAACCGATTCTCTGCCCAATCGCCTTTCCCGATTTTGGCATCGGCTAACGGAGAATCCTGCCCCTTTTGTTCTGCACATTAATGGTTAAAGATTGTATCATTCTCGTGTAAAGCATAGCAATTGGGCTGAACGTTATATATTCAACATGGATCGGAGGTCAAACCTACTGCGGATTACCATGTACTGTCCACCCTCAGCTGATGAATCAGTACTCCTCCATGTTGAACACCACTTGGAGGAAGCAGCGAAGGTGGCAAGGGCACAGAATGTACACTGAGTGGGCGACTTCAATATCCATCACCAAGAGTGGCTTGGTAGCACCACGACTGGCCGAATCCTAAAGGACATAACTGCTGACTGGGTCTGCAACAGGTGGTGTGGGAACCAACAAGAAGGAAAAATGTACTAGATCCTCACTAATATACTCACCACCCTGCATCAGTCCATGACAGTATCGGTAGGAGTGACCACTGCACAGTCCTTGTGGAGATGAAGTGTCATCTTCACATTGAAGAGACTGTCCATCATGTTATGTGGCACTATTGTGCTAAATGGAATAGATTCATTACAGATCTAGCAACTCAAGACTGGGCATCCATGAGGTTCTGTGGGATATCAGCAACAGCAGAATTGTACTCAACCTCAATCTGGAAACTCATGGCCCGGCCTATACCTTGTTCTACCATTATCACCAAGGCAGGGAATCAATCCTGGTTCAATGAAAGGTGCAGGAGGGACTGCCAGGAGCAGCACCAGGTATACCAAAAAATGAGGTGTCAACCTGGTGAAGCTACAACACAGGATTACTTGTGTGCCAAACAACATAAGCAGCAAGTGATAGACAGAGCTGAGCGATCCCACAATCAACGGATCAGATCCAAGCTCTGCGGTCTTGCTACATCTAGTCATGTTGTGAATGGTGGTGGACAATTGAACAACTCACTGGGGGAGGAGGCTCCACAAATACCCCCATCCTCAATGATTTTTAAAAATAAATTTAGAATACCCAATTCATTTTTTCCAATTAAGGGGTAATTTAGCGTGGCCAATCCACCTAACCTGCACATCTTTGGGTTGTGTGGGCGAAACCCGCGCAAACACAAGAGAATGTACAAACTCCACATGGACAGTGGCCCAGAGCCGGGATCGAACCTGGGACCTTGGTGCCGTGAGGCAGCAGTGCTAGCCACTGCACCACCGTGCTGCCCCCCCCACATCATCAATGATAGAGGAGACCAACACATCTTTGTGAAAGACAAGCGGAGCTATTCGCAACAATCTACGGCCAGAAGTTCCGAGTGGGTGATCCACCTCGATCTCCTCCATAGGCCCCGAACATCACAGATGTCAATCTTCAGCCAATTCAATTGACCCTATGTGAAAGTAAGAAATGACTGGATACTGCAAAGACTCTGGGACCTGACAGTGTTCTGGCAATAGTACTGAAGATTTGTGCTCCCAAACGTGCCGCACCCTTAGCCAAGCTGTTCCAGTACAGCTACAACACTTGCATTCAGCCGGTAATGTGGAAAATTGCCCAGATATGTCCTGTATACAAAAAACAGGACATATCCAACCCGACCAATTACTGCCCCATCAGTGCACTCTCAATCATCAGTAAAGTTATGGAAGGAGTCATCAACAATAATATCAAGTGGCACTTACTTAGCAATAGCCTGCTCACTGACACTCAGTTTGGGATCCATCAGGGTCGCTCAATGCCTGCCCTCATTTCAATATTGGTTCAAAAATGGAAAAAAAGGTCTGAACTCCAGAGGTGAGGTGAAAGTCACTGCCCTTGACAACAAGGCAGCATTTGATCAGGTATGGCATCAAGGAAAACTTGCAAAACTGGAGTCAATGGGAATTAGGGGGAAAACTCTCCACTGGTTGTAGTCATACCTGGCTCAAAGGAAGGCGGTTGGAGGTCAGTCATCTCAGTCCTGGGGCATCACTGCAGGAGTTCCCCAGACTAGTATCTTCGGTCCAACCATCTTCAGCCGCTTCATCAAAGAACGCCCTTCCAATATAAGGTCAGAAGTGGGGATGTTCGCTGATTGTACACAATGTTCAGCACCATTCACGACTCCTCAGGTAATGAAGCAGTCTGTGTCCAAATGCAGCAAGACCTGACAATATCCAGGCTTGGGCTGACAAGTGGAAAATTATATTCACGCCACACAAATGCTAGGCAATGAGAATCTCCAATAAGAGAGAATCAAACAATCATCCCTTGACATTCGGGCGGCATGGTAGCACAGTGATTAGCACTGCTGCTTCACAGCTCCAGGGTCCCAGGTTTGATACCTGGCTTGGATCACTGTCTGTACAGAGTCTGCACGTTCTCCCCGTGTCTGTGTGGGTTCCCTCCAGGTGCACCGGTTTCCTCCCACGCTCCAAAGATGTGCAGGTAAGTTGGATTGCCCTTAGTGTCCAAAAAGGTTAGGTGGGGTTACTGAGTTACAGGGATAGGGTGGAGGTGTGGGCTTAAGTAGGGTTGTTCTTTCCAGGGCCCGGTGCAGACTTGATGGGCCAAATAGACTCCATCTGCACTATCAATTCTATGGTTCTATGATTACTATCACTGAATCCCTACTAGCAACACCCTGGGTGTTATCATTGACCACAAACTGAACTAGACTAGCCATATAAATACTGTGGCCAAAAAAAAAAGCAGATCAGAGGCTAAGAATTCTGTGGTGACTAACTCACCTCCTGACTTCCCAAAGCCTGTCCACCACCTACAAGGCACAATTCAAGAGTGTGATGGAACTCTCCACTTGCCTGGGTGAGTGCAGCTCCAACAGCTCAACACCATCCAGGATAATGCAGCCCACTGATTGACATCCCTTCCACAGGCACTCATTCTCTCCACCACCGATGCACAGTAGCAGTAGTGTGTACCATCTATAAGACGCATTGCAGGAACTCACCAAGGTTCCCTCGGATGCACCTACCAAACCCACAACCACCACCATCTAGAAAGACAAGGGCAGCAGATACATGGGAGCACCACCACCTGGAGGATCCCCTCCAAGTCACTCACCTCCTGGTTGGAAATATATTGCCATTCCTTCACTGTCGCTGGGTCAAAATGCTGGAGCTCCCTCCCTACTGGCACAGTAGGTGTAGCTACATCACATGGCCTGCAGTGGTTCGAGAAGACAGCTCACCACTACCTTCTCAAGGGCAATTAGGGATGGGCAACAACTGCTGGCCTAGCCAGCGAAACCCACATCCCGTAAAAGAGCGATCATACTGGACACACCCCAAACACTGTTGTTACAATTTCCTACCAAGGCAGAGGTGTCTATTACTACTCCATTTGAAGATTTGCTCAAACACACTTTGCTATTCCAATTTATTATCAATAATATGCAGGCTTTCATTACTTTGCAATAAAACCAAATGTTGGCGGATTGATGAAGGAGCGAAGGATTATTACTTCATGCTCCTATAGAGACATTTCCTTTTGTTAGCCCACCTCCCTTCAATGACTCAGTACAGTCCCCACACGTGCACATTATAGCTTAGCTTGCAAGCTGAGTTTTCAAAAATAAACACATTAAAAATTCTAAACTTACTCTTTATTTTCAGGTTAATGTTAGTTTCAGAGAATGAACTGCAGCAGCAGTCTGGAGAGGGTTAATGGTCTCTGCAATTCTACAACACGTTCGGTGGAACCCTGTTTGTGTACATTATATGTGGAAATATATATAAGAATGCTGTTAATTATGAAATAATTTTCTGAAAAATAATTTGGCTGCCTTTTGCTACACACTCCAGTTGATATAAATATTATTCCTGCTATTTTTATAGAACTGTGTATTTTTTTCCCCTTATTTTTCATTCGTATTTTATTATGTTGTGTAGCGTGCAACACTGTTGGTTAGGAATGTGAAAAAAAAGATGCCCAAGGGCTTTTGTGGAAAGCCCTGCCTCTCCATCCATCTCTGCCCCCCCCCCCCCCCCCCCCCCCCCCCCCCCCCCATATACACACACAGATAATGCCTTGTGCATACATGATGACTTCAGTCAGGTTGAGCTTGCTGCTGTCGTGTGTGCTGAGACGCTCCGCAGTGCAGCCTCCTCTTCTGTTTTCTGGATAGAAAGAGGAACCTGACTACAAGCTGAAGGCTCTGGTCCTCTTCCTCATTTCACAGCTACCCCCTCACCCAGGGTACACGACCAGCAGGGAAAACAATGATCAATAATTTGAATGAATGTGATGATGGAGACGGTGGTCCAAATCAGGGTAAGTGCTGGCATTCTATCTTGTTGCTTCATCTCAAAAATTGTTCTGTGTGTGTGTGTATATGTGTCAGAAGCTAGGCTTACACAGGGAGAGAGAGAGTGAGAGAGCCTGCAAGCTAGTGATGTGCCACAGTACTGTATACATGGTTACCATGTTAAGGTCTGTCTGCAGTGCTGGAATGTGTAGCTGTGTCTGAATATGACTGAGGGTGCCATCAAATGTCCTTTCGACTGCTGTCACTATTTAGGATTAAGCAGATTGGTATATAGTACAGATACACTAGAGCGGAGGCAGGGTGACAGCTGTGGTTCTTTGATGTGAAAGATTCGAAGGGGTTGACTACATGACTCCTGCTGATCGTTTACAACCTTTGCCTTTCTGTCTCTCTGTCTCTTAAGGTTCATGATTGTGGACCACTCTTAAAGGGCCACACGATAATCTGCCACAGCCAGGTGACAGCTTCCCTCAAACAACATTTTGAAGTTGCCCCTTAATACTAAATTTGGGGTGGGAGAGTGTTCTGGCGATTATAACAAATCAAAGCTTAAGAGTATATTAAGGATTTCAATAGCTTATATTAAATCTGCTGTTTGCTTTCTGAGGAGAAATGGTGGAGAAATCTGCTTTTTGTTAAGCTGCTAAATGACTGGATGGGAGTCTGCAAATGCGCTTTTTTTTGAGCTGGGAATCAAGTGAAAGTGATGCGATGATTTTAAATGCGGGCTCTGCAGCGTGCGATTGATAACGCAGGAACACACCAAACTAAAAGTGAAGCAAAAGAAAAAAATCCGTCTGTAACTTGTTGTGCCGGTCTATTTGATCACAGATATCTAACAATTGAACATTGAGCTAGTTTCTGAATTGCCCCCTCCACCAAAAAAATTGAATGTACCAGTCACAACCTGTTCCTTTGACAGGTTTCATTAACAGTTATCAGATGTAGTAAAAATCCTGCAGCATTCGAATGTTTGCTCCAGGGTGCTGCAACGGGCAAGATCTTATTTTAACGTAAGATCTTTTTATGTTCTACGGAATCACGAGTCAGACCCCCCAAATAAGAATTTAGTAGATTTTCAACAGCGTTCCCTGGAAGATATCTCCAAGAACCCTTTGATTACCCACCGTAGGAAATTCCCTTTTGCTGCATCACATAAGAAGGTGACTATCTTTATGTAATGAGGTAGCGGTAGTAAGTAATATAGGTTTGTGATGAAGCCTGTGAATGACACTTGACAGATCAAAGTGTCGTTATTAATATTTCTTGATATGGTATATGTTGCAAAATTATATGAGATATCCCTATTTCATGAGTTGCTTACATTCCTGTCTGCTTGGCTTATTTCTGTGACAATGTTTTGTATTCAGAGTATATTTACAATGAAAACTTCATTGGATACTGCATATTGTCAAGATATTAAATTACATAATATTACATTAAACTAGGTCACACATCTCAGAATTTCAAGTCTGTGGATTAAGGAAGAATATTAAGTTAAATTTGGATGTGTGTTCAAAATTCAACCTTCTGAGTCCTTAAGTTCGGTTAAGAAGATCTAAACAGGAGAAGGGTGCATTCACCCAGCAGGGATTGTGGTGTCTAGACAGCGCCAAGTCAGATAACTAGGGCATGCAGCCACATTCAGCTAATAGACAATCTGGGACTGGTCACATACTCACAACTGCACCCAATATGTTGGGTACCTAAGCATGTTAACACCAGAACCACAGAAATATGGTCACCATGTAGCCATTTTGGATAATGTGCTTCCTCAGACTCATACCAAGAGATCTGGATGCAAGCTGCCTGCATCCTGGCGCATGGCATGGAATGGCATACCAGTGTACTTAAAGGAACAGATGTGGGGAAATCGAGAAGCAATTAAGAATAAAAATCTGGAGAGTCCTGTTGATATTGAAACACCAATTGGGTTTTGTAGTCAGGTTAGATCCTGATCATAGAACATAGAACAGCACAGAACAGGCCCTTCGGCCCTCAATGTTGTACCGAGCCATGATCACCCTACTCAAACCCACATATCCACCCCATACCCCTAACCCAACAACCCCCCCCTTAACCTTACATTTATTAGGACACTACGGGCAATTTAGCATGGCCAATCCACCCAACCCAACATGGCTTGTAGGACTCATTGCCTCCTGTGCAATTCGGACATGCATTGTGCCATACAATGCTAGTTTCGACAAGAGTAAGATGCTGTCAGAGGTTTGGCATAAAGAGTAAATTAAATGTCCACCAATTATTTCATCTAAAGTTAAATGTCAAGGGAAGCTTTTTATGACCTGATTGTTTGCTGGTTGCACAACTATTTTCCTTAATACTAAAGTGGTGATTGTGCACTGGCATCCTGCCATTTCAGTAACAGGGAAAAAGATTTCTAGTACTATCGACCTCCTGACCAGAGCTGAGTTCAGGAGTTCACACTGAAGGAACAGTCAGAAGATTCAGTCCCACAATCCAATTAATTTGTAAAATTTGCAAGAAAACATTTCTTCTCAGTTTTTATCACCCAAGGGTGTCTACAGGCTAAATGTGACAGAGTCATCAGGTGCACCTCAAAGAGGCTTGAGGACCAAATTTCCTCAACTCTAAAATCAGACTTTTGTCATAGCTCCTTCAGATTCCTGAGAAACCACTTAAATAAAGGTCAAGACCTATATTTGTGGGGTCCCAACCTTAGTTGAGGTATCTCAGTATGCCTTCTTAAGGAGCAAAGTCTCCAACGGCCTTTACAAAGCCAGTCAGGTCACACAAGGCAAGGTAAGAGTGGACATCCTCTTTCCAGGCTGGTGCCCATTTCCCTGGCCCATGCGGACCCGAGGTAACAATAGAATTGGTAGACCTAAGTGAAAACAGGCACACCAGTGTACAGAAAGATGCCACCAGCGAGATTCAGTCCAAGGGAGCAACCTGTGACTTTTTTCATTTTAAGATTAGCCCCATTACAAAGGAAAAGCCCATCCCCTCTCCCAGTGATGTTTAGTAGATGCCGGGGACTAAACTAAACATTAAACTGAACCTGAGATTGCCAGTTATTCCGTTCCTTGCTAACGTAGTGTGCTAACCCACTCAGCTATTATACGTAATAGTTATAGGATGATTACAGTTAACAGTGTTTCAATTTAAAGTCTTGCTGTCAGCTGTCTGAGGAACTTGGAGGAATATTCAAATATTAGAAAAATTGCCCCAGTGTTGACCCCATAGTGTCTATATTGCAGCAGGGGTGATATCTGATGTAGCCCAAAATTTTGCAAGTTACTTTTTTAAGAAGCGAGAGGACAATATGTTCCAAATGTTCTGGAAAAACATATTTGTTTTTTTCATGGTGATGCAATTAGTGCTGTGGATCACTTTGCAGTGTGACAGGTTTTATATGCATTGAATAGTTGCCTTATTCCTGCATTAGCTTATATTTAAGGCGACACTTCTCCAATCTTTCCAGAGAACTCAAACCCTAAAAATAGGTATATCACCTTTGTGTTTCTTTTCCTATGTGCCTCAATGACAAGGACTGGGCTGAGTACACAGACGCTCCAATATTTGAGCATGACTTCCTATTACATGATTTTGACTGCATTGACTATATAATTCAGAATTCGGTTTACTGTTTTAAATTCTCTCATGGGATGTAGATGCCATTGACAAGGCCAACTTTTGTTGCCCATACTAATTCTCCTTGAACTGACTGGCTTGATCAACTATTTCAGAGGGCAGTTAAGAGTCAACCATTTTGCCATGGGGCTGGAGTCACATGTAGGCCAGACCAGATACGAATGTCAGATTTCCTTCCCTAAAGGGCATTAGTGAACCAGATGGCTTTTTACAGTAATCAATAATAGCTCCATGGTTATCGTTCTTGAGCCTAGCTTTATATTCCAGATTTATTAATTGCATTTTAAATTCCACCAGCTGCCGTGAAGGGAACTTAAACGCATGTCTCCAGCCCATTCGTCTGGGCCACTGAATTACCAGTCCAATAGCATTATCACTGCATCACCAACTCCCCTGGTTTTGTTGACTGCAGTGGCTGGACATGTTGAGCATGTCTCGTGGAACACTAAGGATCTCTGCCAATGTCTGCCTTTAGTGCTATAACACCATTCATAGAGTTCCTGTTTTCCATTTTTCATATGTTTGCCCATGTTAAATTTCACTAATTTACATATTTTGTCCAAATTATTCTGGTTCTTCTTCAGAATCAACTGTCCCTCTCAATTCATTTTTATCTGCAATTCTGAACAATTTCTATGGAGTTTCTGTATCTGAATTACTGTTGTTAATTAGAAATAGTAGTGGTCCCATTGCTAACCAGTACCTAATGTTTTCCACCCTTCTACTATTTCCAGCCTTAATTCAGCCTTATCCATTTCCACTGAATCTCCACTTATTTTCATCCCTAGTCATAGCTTTCCCTTTGAAAGCTTATCAAATTTGCTTTGGAATTCAAAGTTTACCATACAGGGCAGCACAGTAGCATGGTTAGCACAGTTGCTTCACAGCTCCAGGGTCCCAGGTTCGATTCCTGGCTTAGGTCACTGTCGGTGTGGAGTTTGCATGTGTCTGCGTGGGTTTCCCCCGGATGCTCCAGTTTCCTCTCACAGTCCAAAGACGTGCAGGTTAGGTGGAATGGCCATGATAAATTGCCCTTAGTGTCCAAAAAGGTTAGGTGGGGTTATGGGGACAGGGTGGATCATGGGTTTAAGTAGGGTCCTCTTTTCAAGGGCCGGTGCTGCACTGTAAATTCTATGATTCTATGAGGAAGGCACTTCAAGGTCAAGAAGGTTAGTCAGACAGAATCTTCCCCATCTGATCAGTGTTAATCATCATTTATCAAGTTATTATTGTATAGATCAAAATTAAATTCCACCCAGATAGCTGATCTTGTTATTTTACATGGGACTGAACTAACAGTAAATGGTCTGTTGTTGATTCTTGCTGTTCACGACAATGGGCAAAGTTTGCCAGTTTCCAATCACCTGATGTACCCTGAGTGCGCATCACTTATGTGTTGTCAGTGTTTCGCAAATCTTATCCCTCAATCTCTTGGAATTCTGGAACAAATATCTTGGATCCCTTG
Source organism: Scyliorhinus canicula (assembly GCF_902713615.1). Classification (NCBI taxonomy): domain Eukaryota; kingdom Metazoa; phylum Chordata; class Chondrichthyes; order Carcharhiniformes; family Scyliorhinidae; genus Scyliorhinus; species Scyliorhinus canicula. Next base: position 142,022,202 of record NC_052152.1, on the reverse strand, counting down.
GGATTTATTTGCCCGAAGTCAATTTTGCCAATCTTGTACTTGCATCTTATTTATTTGCAAGGTAAATGGCTGTAGCTGGCTCATGAACACTGGTCTGTTGGAACCAGAGTGAAGATAAGTACCAACCTGAAAATGGTTCAAAAGATAAAACAATCAATACTTATTTCATGAAACGTGGGATCCAACTGAAAAAAAAAGAATGCTCAATGTCAACGATCTCAACAGTTTTAAAGCACACATTTTTAGTGCAATCAATTAACTGCAATCAAGATTCCCCTGCAATTTTGAATTCTGAAATTTTACTGATGATTACATTGTATGGCAATTTTATAAGTGTATTCTGGTCCCATGTCACAAGGTATGAAAGCTTCTCTGTCACGTGACATGAACTGTGTGGAAAAAACTAGGCCGTGTAGCAGTGAGGATAACAGATTCCTCTCTTGGGAAATATAAAGCAGGATAGTTCCAACAAGACAAAATCACTGGAAAAATTATATCATTCATGCTTGTGTTTGGAAGAATATTTAATGCTGCAACATCCTAAATGTTTAGGTGACCATGTAAAACATTAAAGCTTAATCACTGAACATATGCAGCCATACAATCTCTCATTATTGACAACAGCAGTAGAGAATACAGATTGCAAATAGTAGGAGGAGATAAAGTGATTGTTATACTACAGTGAAAACCATTTGACAAGGATTGTTCTTCTGGTCAAATCTCACCGTAATGACTGCACCTTTCTTCCTGCACTATTCCGGAAGACTTTACACTCACATATATAATAGTTGGATCCAGCTAAATGCTATCAGCTATGAAGACTGCTTATTTTTACTGTCCTTTGCCTGCAGTCTCTAACGTCCCACATGATTTTGTCTTCCGTCCTTTTTAGTAGCTGTTACAAGATGACATGTCTAGGAAAAGTCTCATTTTAAAATTCCTCCTTCGTTTTTATTGCTAATTATTGTTGATATTTAAATTTAACCAGTGGCAGCAGTAAGATTATTCTGGAGTGATGTGGGAGCAAAGCTGCTATCAAGTGCAATGATATTTGTCCTGATCATGTGACTAGTACTGCAGTATAGTTGTAATCACAGTGCAGCAGTTTACTGTTATCCACTTCCTGTCTCGAAGTCCATCTATCTATATAAATGAAAGTTTGCATATTGGGTGAATGTTTAAACTGTGTACTGCATTCTGACTGGTTGCCATTTAAAATGACTTGCATCATCATCTCAAACATTCTCATCCAGAAAAAGGAACAATCAAATTGATGAAAAAAATCATAACTCCTTCAGCAATGATGTTGACTGCCCCCAGCCAGCCCACCATGCCTCCCTAGACCATCAACAGAGCTTTTCAATAAACTCATTCATTCACGTTTCGATTTAAAACCATCCCTTCTTCCTCCAACGGGCTTCTGTTTCTTTCCAGGTTTGGCTTACCTTCTGCTCCTGAAAGTTGTATTGTCTGCCTGCACCTTAACTTCCAGCATGGTTTGGCAGACCTGTGGTGCTCACTCACTCACACTCGCTCACTCACCCCCATACCCAATTTATATTCCTCGTAGGTTAAGGATTACACATTAATTCTCACAAAAAATAGACCTGCATTTATAGAGTGCATTTCCTGACTTCAGGATATCCCAAAGCACTTTATAGCCAACAAATTACTTTTGAATTCTAGTCACTGTTGTAAAGTAGGAAGCACTGGGCCCAATTTACACATTATAGATTCCCAGAATGGCAATGAGATAAATTACCAGATACTCTGTTGCAAGAACGTTTGGTAAGAGTTCAACATTGGACAGAGTTCTGGACAGAATCCCCCTGTTTTATTTTGAAATAGCTCATGTGATTTCTTTTTTTTTTACATCCACCCAATAGAATTGGGTCTCCCCATCCTATTCACTCAACCATTTTGGAAAAACAGGGCCTCATGGGTTAAATATTTCATCTGAAAGACAGAGGCTGGAATTCTCCGGCAGTAACAATTTACTTTCCCGTCAGCAATGCACCTCCGCCCGTGGGTTTCCCGATGGCGCGGGGTGTCATCAATGGGAAATCCCATTGACAAGCAGCGGGAGTATAGAATTCCATCGCCAGCGAACGGTGTGCTGCTGAGAAACATGCGGCTGGGGAACCGAAGTAGCCCGCCCAGAGCTTCATAAGGTGCAAAACTGCCTCAGTTCTGAGCTGGAATGTTAGCCTTAATTTTGTGCTTAACTTTCAACATTCTGACTCAAAGGCGTGAGGACTTCAACTGAACTACAACCATTGTGGAGACAAAATAAAGTCATGCGCATTGCCTTACTTATTAATTTGAATGAGGAACTCAATCATTCAAACAGTTTAAGAATTATGGTAAAGGAAAGTGACCAATTTGAATGCTGTCATTTTGGCTTCATCATTCAGTGTATTTGTCAAAGTGCTTTGAGGGACTTTCTTAATTTGATCCAGTTCAATACGTAGCTGAATAAATATAATTTACAACATAATAAACACACAAATAAATAATTTCAGCTAAAAGCTTTAAACATGATACTTGACGAAGATGCTCCCCCAAAGGGATAAGCCCCTCTACGGTATCTGGAGCTTGATTTGTTTTCCTCTGTTTTTACCCTTTTTCTCTGCCTGGTAACCTGGGGAAGGAGATGTTGAAGGGAGGCAGTGACATTATGGGAATTCCACTGTACTAGTCATCAGAGGCCCAGACTAATGTTCTGCCAGCATGGGTTTACGTCACACTATGGCAGCTGGTGGAATTTGAACTCAATGAATAAATCTGGAATTAGAAATTTGGCTCCAGTAATGGTGACCGTGAAACTATTGACAAGTATCGCAAAAGCCCATACGGTTCACAAATATTCCTGAGGGAACTAAATGTGCTGTCCTTATCTGGTCTGGGGGACATATGATGCCAGATCCACAGCAATGCGGTTGACTCTGAAATGCTGTCTGAAATGCCCCTGTAAGTCACTCAGTTGTATCAAACCACAAAAGAAAAGCCAATATGTAATGAAACTGGATGGACCAGTTGGCATTGGCCCAGGTACCAGAAATGACAATGGCACACCCAGCTATGGTGACCCTCTTTACTAACATCTGTACCATAATTGGGGAGAGCTGTTTCACACTGGTTGAGAAACAGCCTAACATAGTCATGGTCAAGGAATTGTAGTCATCCTCCTGGCATGCATGGGCAGAGCAGTACAGGTCAAGACTGGACACCACCAGAACACCAGGAAAGCGGCAGTTGGGAATGGATGCTCCAGCCTCAGCAATCGAGGCCAACAGAGATGAGGAGCAGAAACCTGGACATCATGAGACCAGAGGAGAGGGATAAGGAGCACGAAGGAGAAGGAGGCACTACCCTAAGCACACAGTATACAGGAAGAGGCAGAGATACCTGGACATGATTGAGAGATAGTCTTGAAGCAGTCTGTGACTCAAGACAGGTGCAATGCCAGGAGTATGACTACCCCCTGAACTGGAAAACCTCTCAATGCCAACTCCTTCTTAAACTGAGACAGCCTGCTGCAACTTGAACCGTATCTTTGAAGGGAAAAACTCTTTCACCTACTGTCAGCTTTTAGACTTACCTGCAGAAAATTTTCTGACAGCCTTGACCTGGACTTGGTTGAATCCTGCCTTCAGCTGCTCTGAGGCAGGCTGCTCATAAATGTTGGCTGCTTCCACCAAGGTTGGCTTTTATCAGGCCAATAACAATCTTAATCGACCGCAACAAGAGTGGAGGCGACTTTGCAGGTGCACACTCTCACCTTGCCCTCAAGAAAATTTCTCACATCCAGAATGAAGAAGGTATCTCAGCATGCATAGCATGGCCACCATTTGTTTCATGTTTCCTGCCTCCATTTGTGTGTGATTTAGACCACAACAATCGAGCCAAAGAATTTTTGTTTTATTAAATTTTCCAAATAAGGGGCAAAATTTAGCGTGACCAATCCACTTACCCTGGATATCTTTGAGTTGTGCGGGTGAGACCCAGGCAGACATGGGGATAATGTGCAAACTCCACACGGACAGTGACCCGGGGCCGGGATCGAACCTGAGTAATTCGCGGAAAGGCCGATTCTTGGGTGCCGGAGAATCGCCGGAGTGGCGCCGGGACTCGATTGAGGCACAAAAGTTGATTCCCCCCCCGCCACCACCAAATGCGATTTTGGCACGGGGCTGCAGATAATCCAGCCCAAGGTGTTTATTGGTGAAAGGCAAAGGCATTTCAATAACAGGCACAGCACACTGTACAACAAGTCTTTACTCTTCAGCTCCCTGGCCCACACTGCCCAGGGTCTTGCTTCCAGGGCCCCACACAAACTCCCTATTGGCTGGGCTTCACATGCTCCCTAGTTATTGGTACAATGTCATGTGGTCTGTGGATCACGCTCCCTTAAGAGGCCATACTACCACATCCCTACTCCCTTAAGTCACTTAAACATTTTCCCATAACTATGTGCTGAAGTCACAATTGTAACATGGACAACTGAGGAGAGAGAGTCCATCAAAAAGTCAATGGTCAGGAGCTCTCCAGGTCCTCCCGGACATCCGAAGCCCAGCCACTGGCTCAGCACTCCTTTGGGCAATTGTGTGGTCTCAGCCGCTGTCACATCAGGCAGGATCAAACTAGCCCCTTCATTCGCCACAGACAAAGTTGGTTGAACAAACTTGGCTGGAAAAAGTTACAGGAGTATCCGTGGTGCTCATAGAACTCATCAACTCCACACTGAGAGACACCACTCTTGACTCCTCAAGTGGTCAACATGTTTGTTAATGGACTTCACGATAACATTGACCACATAACGTACCAGCCCTAACAGTGTCACAACCTGTCCTTCTACCCATGGAAACCCGCTAGGAAATTACGGACCAAAATGAGGTCTCCCGCCTGGGATGACCTGTCCCCTCTCTGCTCTGATGGCTGACTCTTCTGGGAGGCCTGACATGCCCCCACCCTCACCGCCAAATTTGGAAGCACAAGGTCCAATCTGGTTCTCAACTGAAGAGCCATGAGCAACTCACCTTGAACGGCCATTATGCTTGAATCAGGGTGTTGAGTTGTACAACAACAAAATTAGCCAGTCTCTGGTGAAGTGCTTGCTGATTGCTTTTTCATAGCATTCTTGAAAGTTTCAATGGCCCACCCAGCCAGACTGTTCCAAGCTGGATGGTAGGGGGCTATTTTTGTGTGTCATATGCCATTTGGTCTCACAAAATGCTGGAAATCATCGCCGGTGAAGAGGATTCCATTGTCTGAACTGATTGCCTCAGGAAGCCCAAGATTGAAACACACAGTGCCTCAACCATGGCCACCAAGGTAGTGGTCCCCAACCCCTGACCGATAATTACTTCAAGTGGGCATCTACAAGCGCTGAAAACATCTTGCCCAAAAACAACATATAATCCACATGGACCCTGGTCCATGGGCAACCATTCCCAAGGTGAAAAGTGGCAGAAGGTTACAAAGTTTTTCTGCACTTGAGAAGGGTAGCATTGTTGTACAAGTTATTCAATGGCCTTGTCTAATCCTGGCCACCAGCCGTAACTGTGTGTCAAAACCTTCACCCTTGTTTGCTCTGGGTGGGAGCTGTATAACTCTTGCCTATACCTAGTCTGAGGTGAGAAGACCACATGTGACCCCCAGAGAATCATGCCATCATCACATGTTAACTTGTCTTGACGAGAGAAGTAAAGCCTCAGCAGTTCAGACTTCTCCGAATGCCAGCCAGACCGTATCATTAGATTGACCTTTGAAAGAATGGGGTCCCTTTGAGTCTACCTGTGGATGTGCCCTGCTGACACTGGCAGGGTGTCCAGGAAGTTTAGGACTAGAATGATCTCCTCGGGTACCAGTGGTTGCGGAATGCTCTTAGGTAGGGACACGTGACTTAACGCATCTGCATTAACAATTTGCATCCCAGGCTGCTGCTGAAAAGCATAGATGTAAGTTGCCAACAGCAGGGCCCAATACTGCAACCTCGCCAAGGCTATGGATGGTATGGGCTTATCTTCCCTTAACAGACCCAGCAATGGCTTGTGGTCAGTCATTATGTCGAGCCGTTGACAGTACACATACTGGCGGAATTTCTTCACACCAAATACCGCTAAGACCTCCTTCCCAATCTGGGCATTGGTTTGATCTGCTTCAAAAAGGGTCTTTGAGGCAAAGATGAGAGGGTGTTCTGAATCATCTCTCATTTTGTGGGATAAAACAGCCCCTATACCATAAGGGAATGCATCACATGTCAGCATTATTGGTTTCCCCAGATCAAAATGCACAGTAGGTTTGAAAACTGCAATGCTTGCTTCACAACTCGGAAGGCTCCTTCTTGAGGCTCCTCCCATTCCTTCTTTACTGCCCATTCTCCCTTAAAAGTAGGTGCAAAGGTGCCAATGTTGTGGCTAAATTCAAAATAAACCTTCCATAGTAATTGACCGTACCAAGAAAGGACTTAAGGTCACTGACATTTTTAGGTGCAGGGACATCTCGTGTGGCCTTTTTTAAAAAATAAATTTAGATTATCCAATTATTTCTTTTCCCAATTAAGGGACAATTTAGCATGGCCAATCCACCTATTCTGCACATCTTTTTCAGTTGTGAGGGTGAGACCAATGCAGACACGTGGAGAAAGTGCAAACTCACAAGGACAGTGACCCAGGGCTGGGATCGAACCTGGAACCTTGGCGCTGTGATGCAGCAGTGCTAACCACTGCACCACCATGCCGCCCTTCTCGCATGGCCTTGAGCTTTTCTTCCACAGAGTGCAACCTTGTTGCATTGACGCAAAATCCTAGGTACAAAGGCATGTAAGGTACATTCTTTGCGTTTTAGGTGGACCCCAACATCACAAAACCTCTTTAATACTTCCTCGAGGCTGTTCACATGTTCTTCTGTTGTACTGCCAGTGGCTAGCACTTCATCAAGGTAAACTGTCACATTGGGAATCACCTGGAGGAGATTTGGAGATTTTCCATTGTGCGCTGGATGACAGCGCAGGCTGAAGCGATGCCAAATGGTAGTCTGGTGCACGGGAAGAGGCCTTTGTGGATATTAATTGTGGTAAACCTCTGAGACTTTTAATCCAGTTCTAGTTGCAGGTGCGACTGAGGTCGAACTTTGAATAGGAGAGCACCACCCCCCCCTCTCCCAGCTTGGCAGAGAGGTCTATTGACATCGGCCGACCTGGGCAGCCTAGTTTATACTCATCTAATAGTCTCCAGAAATCCTTATCGACCGACAATCAGCACAGCCCACTCTGCAAACTGAACTGGCTTGATTACCACCAGCTCTTCCAATCTCCTTAGCTCTGCTTCAACCTTCTGATGCAATGCGGATTGCACTGTCCTGCCTCTAAAGAACTTGGGTGTTTAATTTGGATTGACATATATCGTGGCTTTAAGCTCTTAATTCAGCCCAATTCTTCATGGAAGACATCTTCATACTTCCGCAAGACATCTTGGAGGATACTGAAGATCTCCAGCTCGTTGAGCCTTAACTTCTGCAACCAGTTTCTTCCAAACAGATCATTCCATGACTACCAAATTCAGATTGGCCTCCTGCCCTCTGTAGACCACTGGGGCGTTGGCTGTTCCAAAGATCTTCAAAATCTCTTTGTTGTATGTTTAAAGTTTGGCTGTGGTCCCCGTTAAGCTTAAAGATTGTGTTTCTGCACCCGGATATTGGAGGGTCTGTTCACCCACTACGGTCGCCAAAGCCCTGGTGACGACTTCCATTTTAAAGCATCTACCAATAATCCTTAAAACAATTTCAGTCCATATCAATCCATAACAATCATCAGACCATAGCAGTCCACCTCGGATTTGGTTTGTTGCCCCAGTTCCTTCCTGCTCCTTGGGATCCGGTCCTGTGTCGAAGACTATATCTGGCTCTGAGCTGTGCCTGTTGATCCCACCATAGACCTCGCAGCCATACTGCCCCATACTCGGTTAACCTTACTTTCAGCCACACTTTGAAACTCAGTGGCACCTTTTTCAGTGCACTCCATGGCTTGACCTAACTCGATTAATTTTTCCAGAGTAATTGTAGCCTCCGCCAGAAGCTTCTTCTGGATATTGTGCTCATGGATCCCACAAGCCAGCTGTCATGCAACATGTCACTCAGTGCGATTCTAAACTCACAGTGCTCTGCAAGCTGGGGAATCGTGGCTATGAAGGCTGAGACAGAATCTTCATGATCCATCACGGCAGAGTTGAACGTAAAACATTGGAGGATAATAAAGGGCCTTGGGTTATACTGTTCTTTAACCAATTTTACTATCCAGACAAAGGGTCTTCAAGTCAGGTGCTTCCGAGGACACAGGTTCCTAATCAAGTTATAGGTTTGAAGCCTGCAAACTGTCAGAAGTATCATCTTCTGCTGATCCTCGCCTGTGAACTTGTTTGTGGTAAAGAAGAAATGGAATTTGTTCGATGTACTGACTCCAATCCTCAATCCCTTGATAAAATTAGTCTAGTTTCCCAATGATAGGCATTTCCACTCACAGTTTAAATGATTCTGACTCTTGCTGGAGCTGTCTATTTTCTCAACCGTTCCTTCCTGCCCCCCCCCCCCCCCCCCCCCCCCCCCATGCATTTAAAAAAAAAAAATTTAGTGTATCCAATTATTTTTTTTCCAATTAAGGGGAAATTTAGCATGGCCAATCCACCTCACTTGCACAAGTTTGGGTTGTGGGGGTGAAACCCACGCAGACATGGGGAGAATGTGCAAACTCCACACAGACAGTGACCCAAGGCTGGGAATCGAAACCGGATCCTCAGCACCGTAGGCAGCAGTGCTAACTATGCTGGCCTCCCCCCCTCAATTCATGACTTCTGCCAGCTGCGATCAAAAACTTTTACCTCATCACCAATGTGGTGACTTGAGGTATACACTGGATGCTTCCAGTAATAAACAAAAGGTGTTTACTGATGCAAGGCAAAGGCGGTTAAATAACAGGCACAGAACACTTTGCACATGGCTTCACTACTTAGCTCCCTGATCCATGCTGCCCAGGGACCTGCTCCCACGGCCCCGCACAAATTCCCCATTAGTCGGGTTTGCGCCTCCTATGTGATTAGCCAGAGTCGGTCACATAGTCAGTGGAGCTGGCCCACTAAAGGGTCCACGTTATCACAATGCTTTCTTTTCTCTTTCCGCTTCTCCCATGTTACATGTCGCCATGATGCTGGCTGATCGCAACTTTATATCAACTAACATTTCTGGATTTGCCGGGTGGTTTTACAGACAGTGGCCGCATTCTTTATTGCCAACATTTCCTGAAGTGGGATGTAAACCCAGAGCCCTCCGACTCAGAGGCAGGAGTGCTGCTGAGTCACTCCAGCTCATGAAAATGTGGCTTTGGATCAACAATGTAATTGAAATTTTAAAAGGATATTTAATTTCAGCTATTCGACGTGTTTTTATGACCTTTGCAATTTAAGGAATTTTTTTACATTCATTCTTATCCATTCTTTTTTTTGCTCTTAGTTCTCTATTTTCTTTCCTTCCATTGTTCCTTACATTTTTGTCTTATTTGCTAATTGCCCCCTTTTCTCCGTCCTTTGGAAGCATCTTTTCCCTTTTTATATATCTGCCTCTATTTCAACACCATGTCAGACATATGGGGCTGGATTCTCCGCAACCCCGTGCCAAACTCACGTTGGTGGGGGGGCGGAGAATCAACTTTTGCACTAAAATCGGACCTGAGAATCGCCGATTCTGCGATTTACTCCGTGCCGCTGGGGGGGCCATTGCCAGAGGCCTGCCAAGCAATTCTCCGCTCTCTGCCAGTTGAGTTCTTGACGACATGATTCTAACCACCTATTGCCATTTGGGAACCATACGTGATGTGCTGCGGACTCAGCCGCCCTGCTGGGGGGGCGGGGGGATCGGGCACCGGGTTGGGGCCTTATGGGCGGCCGGGGGACATATCGGCGGGGTTAGGTTTTCGTGCGCATGGCCGATCGGGGGGGGGGGGGGCCTTCATTTTTCAGTTGCCTCCGCGGTCCGAGTCGGCGCGGCAGCTGGAGGCCGCTGTACGCATGTGCAGACTCAAAAAGGGAAGTGCGGGGGCCCGTATCCGCAGTTAAAGCTGCATGAATCACTCTGGGTCCCTGATAGCCCCCTGCAGGTGAGTGAATTGGCTGGTCTTTTTGAAAGGAAACTCCAGAGTGAAACGCCAGCGTTTTTACGCCGGCGTGGGGACATAGTCCCATTTTGGGAGAATCTGGCCGATGATATGAGCTTACATCCAATGCATTTGTAGAAATTTTGCACAATATTTGACATTTTAAAAACATTTAATAAGCAAAATCAAACGAAAAAATTGGACAGCAACTCTGTTGGACGTCAGGACACCACCTGTACTGCAAGCTGTTTATCCTGCTGTTGCTGCTTTGTCCCTCTTTTTATGATGTTGTATTAGTAATACCGCAATCAGCTGTTGGATTGCTGTAGCTGCTGTGCTCCCTATTGCTTGTATCTTGTACCTCTATGATTGGAGAACAGCAAAATAGGAATGAGGTTTTAACATGAGATCGTTGGAAATCAATCAACGTTCACATGCAACACCAGCACACCATCCGCCCGCCCCTCCCGAACCCCCGGATTTTCTGTCGACCAATCCAGCAGTACACACACAAACTTTGCCTGCATCTCACAACTCATAATGGTCCCAGTAAAATACCTTTACAGTTGCTTTTTGGATTGCAACGTGCTATTGACGAATGCGGAGCTATAGTACATTGTAAATCATTACATAATTCTTCCATTGTGATAACTGTCATCATCTCTGACTCACCGTGAGCAATACCACTAAAGAAGCACTCATAAAATAACAATATTTTAATTTAGTTCAACAGAGTTAAAAATGAAGGTGCCACGTGCTTTTGTGTGTGCTTCTAATCTATGATATTGATGATCAGAAATTTATGCGGAATAAGTTTCCAGACATCAAAGATAAAATTAATGTGTATTTTAACACAAAGGATACCTCAATAGAATGTCCTCAAATTATCCTGTTGCCATTATTTTATTAATGCTGTGGAATTGAACCAACGACAACATGTTAATTTAACTTCTGTTTACGGTTTTCTTTTTCACCTTTGAATTACTGCAAAAGAAGGTGTCTCCTAAAATACACTAATATGATTGTAGTTATGTCCTAAAACAATCATCTTGGGTATACCAGAACATGGAGATAAATTGTCCATCCAAGTCAATTCAAAACATCATTGCTAAAGGTAATTGAGTTCCTACAGGACTAAAGCATGCTGACTGAAATAACACTGACTTTGTGCAATAATGTTTCACTTACATTGAAACCAAATGGGGTGATGTGAAGTAGGATGTTAATTTATTATTCGTTCAATGGATGTCAGTGTTGATGACAAGGCCAACATGTATTTTCCAACCCTAATTGCCCTTACGAAAGTGGCGAGGCGTCTTCTTGAACCCCTGGCAATCTGTGTGATTCAGGTATATCCAGAGTATTTGTCATCCATTTTATGCTATCACACAAAGTCAAACTCTACTTTCTGCTTTTAAGATGTCTGAATAACAACAGGTCCCACGCAAAAACCAGCATGATGTGTTGCACTAAGGTGAGTTCAATTAAATCCCTTTGTACTGTTACAATAGGAGGTCTTGTGGTGCAGTGGGTTGGGTTCATGCCTCTGAATCAGAAACTCTGGGTTCAAGTCCCACCCCAGGGCTCGGTGGCAAAGGAAGGTGTGCGTATAACATGGCCAAACAGGCTGAGTGTCAAGGCGTAAATCCTTCTGAACATGGCATGTGGTAAAAGCAGGGGTGATTCCTGGTCAGCCATGCAGGATGTGGAGTGGCGCCCCTCAAGGTATATCAGCCTCTGACAACAGACTAGCGACTGTTCCAAGAATTGCTATATACGGAAACAGATGAAAGTCTGCCTTAGTGCACCACTAGGTACAGGAAGAGAATTGGAATACTACCACAGAATTTCTTGGATGAATTGATTACAGTCATTAATTGAACACATGCTAATACTGAAAATTTATGTCTAAAATCGGGCTATAATCTGAATACAGATGAATGACATATAATTAAATATGAAGATCCCACTGAGATATGCCAGAATGATAAATACTGCCATCAAAGTAATCAAATGTTTTTTTTTAAAGTTTGGAAATCCATGTCCTTTAGTGAAGTACATTACAAAAGAGTAAAAAGAATGTTTAGAAACATCTGTCGATTGTAAGAGGGAGGAAATGCTGAGAAAGATGAGCGATTCCACCGTTCAAAGATCCTGGCACCAGAACCCCAGCATAAATTGATCCTTGTGCTTGGAGCACATACTAAAGTTATGGTGTGAGGCTCACTGGAAATTGGGCCCCAGACTTTATCTACATGTAATTGTCAAGCTGCCGATGTCAAACATCAAAATATACCCCACCTGCCAGATCCTGAGAGAATTTAGCACACTCTGAGGTGAGAAGTTCTTTTCCACCTGGTTCCACACATAAGAAAAAAATATATTACTTACCCTTTTGGTTATGGCACACAGACATTTGGTCCAGAAGCATTTATGCTGAATTTGACAGTGGGGTCCTAAAACAGGCCAAATGTTTCTGATTGTCATATTCAATCACCTGACTTCTTAGGATCTCACTACCGCCCCTCCGCCCCACAACCACCAACAACTAAGGAGATACCAGTTACCATTCCGATTCGCTTTATGTGATATTGCACTTGGAAATTAGACTCCCAACTCTAATTTTTTGTCTCAAAGCCTGGACACAACAAGGACCAAGTGCTGCTCAGTAAGTCTAAATGATAACTTTTGTCTTCTCACTCTCATAGGGCCACATTTTGATGATAGACTTGGAAATCACAATTCCAACCCTACGGGAGTGGGTCTAGAATCAGGGCCATTACCTCCCAAAGCAGACTTGATGTGGAAACAGAGGTGGGTTAGAAAGCTCGGTTCTGTTCACTGGGACATTGGCCCAGATCTATTCATGACTGTTAGGCCCTGTTGCCCTCATCCCCCATCAACCACCATGCCCCTTAAATGATCCACATATCCGTTCCATGTGCCCTTGCCCTTTCCATGTTCCCATGCCCTTCCATAACTTCATGTCCTCTACATGCCTCTCCATATTCCTTCATATTCCCCATGCCCCCACTATGGACTCAAGCATACACCATGCCCACTAACCCAGTATCCACTATGAATAGGACTCATGAGTCCTATAATAATACTGTGAAGTATTTTAAATGGCCATGAAATAAATGAACAATCATTCATTCAAACTCCACTTGAGAAAATACTCAATCCACTTAAATATTCATAAATCCATCAAGGTAATGAAACAACCATTCCAAAATCTTTTCAAAAGACTTCAATTATATTAATTGCTCATAAAACTGTCAATCAAACATTGTTTATAGCCCTCTTCACAACTGTGCAAATTACTACTGCTGAGCTAAATTCAAAAGTGGATCTCAGCCAAGCATTCATAACAATATTCATTTGTACAACTCAATGGACTACATTGATCAATACAATTAAGCTTTTGAAGTTGACTGGAAAGATAGTCACCCATCACTTTTCTCAAAGGCTCAAAAGATGGACTTTCTGTCAAACAAGTCAGGCATCTGCTCAGTCTTTTTTCCAAAGGGTCAACAGATGTATGGACTGTAAAACTCAAAGCACAGGGTGTAAATAACACCTAGATATCTGATTGTCAATGTTGTTGAATGCATAAGAACCTCGGTTCACTGAAGAAAGTACTCTAATGCATGTAAATTCATTGCAATCATGGCTGATCATCAAGTTCACTACCCTGATCCCGCCTTCCCCATACTCTTGATCTCGTTTGCCCCAAGAACTATATTGTCACAGCAAATCTTCTTAAAATTACATAATGTGGTAGCAAATTCCACAGATTCACAATTCTCTGGGTGAAGAAATGTCTCCTCACCGCAGTGCTAAAACCCCTTATCCTCAAACTATAACCCCTGGTCCCTAATTATGGGCTCCCCCACCATTGGAAACATTCTTTCTGAATCGCCCCTGTCTAATCCTGTTAGAATTTTGCAGGTTCCTATGATATCCCCCCTCACTCTTCTAAACTCCAATGCATATAATCCTTACCAACTTAGTCTCTCCTCATATGACAGTCATGCTATCCCAGGAATCAGCCTGGTAAATCTTTGTTATACACCCTCCATAGCAAGAACATCCTTCCTCAGATAAGTACACCAAAACTTCACACAATACTCCAGATGTGGCCACACCAATGCCCGATACAATTGCAATAAAACATCTCTTTTCCTATACTCAAATCCTCTTGCTATGAAGGCCAACATACCATTTGCCTTCTTTGCTGCCTGCTGTACCTGCGCGCTTACTTTCAGGGATTGATACACGAGGACATCAAGGTATCAAGGATCCACCTCTCTTAATTTACACCCATTCAAATAATAATCTGTCTTACTATTTTTGCTATCGAAGTGGATAACCTAATATGTATCCACATTATACTGCATCTGTCATGGTATCAACTGCTCTTGTCCTTCTACATGGTAGTGGTTGTGGGTTTGGAAAATTCTGCTGAAGGATCCCTGGTGAGTTCCTGCAGTGCATCTTGCAGATACCGTTTCACAGTTTGTCGATGGTGGGGCGATTTAATGTTTGTGGTAGGGGTAGCAATCAAGCTGGCTACTTTGTCCAGGATGGTGTTGAACATCTTCAGTGTTGTTGGAGATGCACAGATTCAGGCAAATGGAGAGTATTGCACTGCGCTCCTAACTTGTTCCTTGTAGATAGGCTTTGGAAGGGATCAGGAGGTGAGTTACTCAACACAGGATTGAGTTGGGTTCCTTTGTTGGCTCTGGTAATCGCAGAATTTATTTGGCTAATCCGGTTCAGTTTCTGGTCAATGGTAACCTCCAAGATGTTGATAGTGGGGCGATTTAAATGATGGTAATGCCATTGAATGTCAAGGGATGATGGTTGGATCCTGTCTTGTTGGAGATGGTCAGGTATTTATTTATTTATTTATCTCAAGAGGGTTGGAATATAAAAGCAGCGATGTGCTACTGAGCCTTTATAATGTGGAGATGCCGGCGTTGGACTGGGGTGAGCACAGTAAGAAGTCTTACAACACCAGGTTAAAGTCCAACAGGTTTGTTTCAAACACGAGCTTTCGGAGCACGGCTCCTTCTTCAGGTGAATTCACCTGAAGAAGGAGCCGTGCTCCGAAAGCTCGTGTTTGAAACAAACCTGTTGGACTTTAACCGAGCCTTTATAAGGCTCTGGTTAGGCCCCATTTGGAGTACTGTGTCCAGTTTTGGGCCCCACATCTCAGGAAGGACATACTGGCACTGGAGCGTGTCCAGCGGAGATTCACACGGATGATCCCTGGAATGGCGGGTCTAACATATGATGAACGGCTGAGGATCCTGGGATTGTATTCATTGGAGTTTAGAAGGTTAAGGAGAGATCTAATAGAAACTTACAAGATAATACATGGCTTAGAAAGGGTGGACGCAAAGAAACTGTTTCCGTTAGGCGAGGAGACGAGGACCCGTGGGTACAGCCTTAAAATTAGAGGGGGTAAATTCAGAACAGAAATGCGGAGACATTTCTTCAGCCAGAGAGTAGTGGGCCTGTGGAATTCATTGCCGTGGAGTGCACTGGAGGCCGGGACGCTAAATGGCTTCAAGGCAGAGATAGATAAATTCTTGATGTCGCGAGGAATTAAGGGCTACGGGGAGAATGCTGGTAGGTGGAGTTGAAATGCCCATCAGCCATGATTGAATGGCGGAGTGGACTCGATGGGCCGAATGGCCTTACTTCCACTCCTATGTCTTATGAAATGAGAAATGAAAATCGCTTATTGTCACGAGTAGGCTTCAATGAAGTTACTGTGAAAAGCCCCTAGTCGCCACATTCCGGCGCCTGTCCGGGGAGGCTGGTACAGGAATCGAACCGTGCTGCTGGCCTGCTTGGTCTGCATTAAAAGCCAGCGATTTAGCCTTGTGAGCTAAACCAGCCCCTTATGGTCTTATAGGTACCTGTGTGGCACAAATGTTACTGCCACTTGTCAGCCCAAGTCTGGATATTGTCAAGGTCTTACTGAATTTAGACATGAACTGCTTCAGTTCCTGAGGAACTGTGAATAGTGCTGAACATTTTGTAGTCATCTGCAAACATTCCCACTTCTGAGCTTATGATGGAAGGAAGGTCATTGTTGAAACAGCTGAAGATGGTTGGGATTAGGCTACTACCCTGAAGAACTCCTGCAGTGAGTGTAGAACAATTGAGGGGTAATTTAATGAGGTGCTGTAAGCATTAAAGTTATTTGAGGGGAGCACGGTGGCACAGTGATTAGCACTGCTGCCTCACGGCGTCGAGGTCCCAGGTTCGATCCCGGCTCTGGGTCGCTGTCCATGTGGAGTTTGCACATTCTCCCAGTGTTTGCAGGGGTTTCACCCCCACAACCCAAAGATATGCAGGTAGGTGGATTGGCCACGCTTAATTGCCCCTTAATTGGAAAAAAATAATTTGGTACTCTAAATTTAAAAAAAATTATTTTATGCAGTAGATTCAGAGAAACTATTCTGTCTGATGGGAATCAAGAATAAAGGACAGATCTTTCAAATTCAAGTGAGTCCATTAAGGAGAGAAATTAGGAACCATCTTTTCATGCAAAAGACTGGTAGAAATTGGACACTTGCTACCCCAGTAAGCTATGGATGTTGGAAAAATTGAAGCTTTCAATCTGTAGAAGAAGCGGGTAAGTGAAGTTTCTACACAGATCTTCTGTAATCTCAAGAAAGAGCAGAGCAGGCTGGAGTGGCTGAATGGCCTTTTGCTGTGGGATTTCTGATTCTAAACATTTTCGTGAAATTCTAGAAGATAAGAACTAGGAGCAGGAGTGGGTAATTCAACCCCCCCCCCCCCCCCCCCCCCTCCCTCCCTCACCCTGCTCTGCCATTTAATATGATCATGTCTGAACTCATTCGTTATGATTCAGCCAACCAGAAAACTGAAAGAGGAAGGGCTGGACTCTCCGTTGTTGGGATTTGCCATTGCACTGGCAGCCAGGTGATTTCCCAACGGTGTCGGGTTGCCCACAATGGGAAACCCCATTGGTCGGCTGGCTAGACGGTGAATCCCGGGGGCGCGCTACACCAGAAATCTGGTGCAGTGGGACGGAGAATCCTGCCCGAAATCTTTCATAATAGTAAAAAGGTAACTTAATATTTATTAAAGTACCTGTTGTTAGGTACTTAGCTATTTGCAAGTGTTCACAGTTTTATCTCTGGTACGGTGTGGTGTGCATAAAGCAATTTGCTTGGGCTTTATGATCAAGCTTCCATGTTCATATCAAACTCCTCTCCACTGATCAGCTCAGCATGGTAGCCATGAATGAACATGTTTTATTCTAACTTGTCAGAAGAAGAAAATGCTACTTCTGCATTTGTTTATTTTGTTTTGTGACAGCCACTGCAGATCTCTAACTACCTATTGATTTGCTTGCAATAATGAAGCTATTTATTTTCTGCTATTTCAAAATAGCAGCTCTGCTTCTCTCACATATTTTAAGTTATTTTGCTGCCCATCTTTTCGGAGCCTTCCACCCCACCCCCCACCAGCTTTGTGATATCTCTTTGGACAAGCCTATGTCAGCAAGGTACCATCTTGACTCTTGTGTATTCTTTGGGTGACACAGGAAGTGGAATAATGAAGCCAGGAAAGACAGAAATAATATAAATCTATCAAAGTATGAATGGATCTCTGATGTATCACTCACAGGCTTCTATTGATTAAGTTGTCTCTCCCTTTCCTTGTAACAGCCTCTCTGCTCCATTGGTGCCATTGGATGCTTCTTTTGGCTTTCTCACTCTCAGTGATAATATTTATAAACTGAGTTACATTCCTATATAACAGTACTGCAGTATCCCACACTCTCACTTGGATAGCTGGGTATTCCATAGTACGCATATACTTTATAGAGAATGAAAGGTGACTGAGAGTGTGCTCAAGCCACTTGACACATTTGAGGCCATCAAATGGCATATCAAGTCAAGAACAATAGTTTCTAATTATTAAACAGCCTTCAATTTTGTTTATGAGCTTTGTTAAGGACAGGAGGGAGTTAATTTAAACGGCACTAATTTCACCTCTCACCACCTGATCAGAAGAAACAGTAAGGTGTTTTGATTTGTTTCCCTCTTCATAAGCGGTAGCACATTTCCTAACACCTCAGTTTTCGTGCTATCCAAGTTTCTGAGTAATAGCAAACATGAAATACGGTGAGCTCAAAGGGTTAGTTTATTTTGCACATACTTAAAGTGCGGGGAAGAGGGTTTGCAGCATACTTCCACACTCAGACAGGAAAGACAGACAAAGAGAAAAAACGATTTTACACTGCAGAGACCACAGAGAAAAGAAATACTAGTTAACTTGAATACCAGAGTCCAGAATCAAAGTCCAATAAGATATTTCTTCATGGACATCAGCGGGATGAAAACTGGTGTTGTAGAATTAACTGTTCTGATGGTGTTGATTTCAGAAGATGAGGTAGGCATACAAAGATGAATCAGCCTTGTAGGGTGCCAGGTGCTCAACCTGGGAAGAGCTTCTTTTGAATGGCCTGCCAGTCAGATACTAAAACAGCACAGTGAGCTACACAGTTTAGCAAGGCAATATTACTTGTTCCACAAGGCAGAGGTCTAGATCACATGGCCCCCTACCTCTCCAACAGGTCTCAAGGATATGTATCCATCATCTGGAATCTGACTGGGTGTCAAAGACTGATACACATCACAGAATGGCTCTATTTTTAAGTTAAGCTGTACAGTCAACAAGTGATCATTTGTGCATCCTCAGAGATAACGAGGAAAAGTGGCTTTTTTACATTGGGGTCATAGGTTCAGTTATTTTAAAGATCTTGTTCAGCCAAGGTCATTTTAAAATATAGAAATAGCAATGAGTATATAAATACTTATGTTGTATATTATTTTGATGTACAGCATGAGGTCTTAGTCCATCACAGATTTCTCATTGGATGTAACCCATTTCACAAGGTGCTTATAAGGTATTTGTGCAACTTCAAACTTTAATAACTTTGGATGTGCACATGATAGAAACAAGTGACATAATAACGCATGATCATGAAGATTTTTTAAAATGTTAATGTCGTTGTTAATGCTGTGTTATTATTTTCCTGATTGAAAATGATGACGCAAGAAGAAAACGTGAACTGTGTGTTAAGGTTAGCAGCTCCGAAGTTGATAACAACTGGGAGAAGACAATTCCCTGCTTATTCAAATATACCACATAGAAACTCAATTGTCAACTACATGAAATGTTTTTATCATGCATGCTTTAACACCCTGTAATGTGACAATTTATCCCGTGTGTTGCTAATTGTAAATTTTTATTGCCACTGTGTTTTGCCAAGTAACTTCACAATCATGCATCAGGAAATTATATGAAACTGTGATGATGGACTGAGATCGCAGTGGATTGCAGGGAACAATCACATTACGTATAAACCTGTGCGATCCACCTTGCTGGGCCAAGATACTATACAAATGTCATATAGGACAGCTGTTAGTTTTGTGTGGCAAGGGCCGTAACACAAAATAACACTTCAAGTAGCAAGGAATGTCAGAGAATTGTTCTTGCAATGAGCACACAGTTTGCATTCTTCTCTTCCATGTTCACTGAGTTTGCACCTGTTTCAACTACTGTAGTGCAAGCACTGATTGCGCAATCCATTGAAGTACAGAGGAATGGGTGAGACAGGTCACGACTGCTACAAATTACAATATTATATTATAAAAATATCCATTTTGTTGAATTGTTCAGCTACACCTTATTATGCCTTTCATTCACAAAATGACTTATAATTAAGGAACCACAATGGTCACAGAAAAAGGAGCATATTAAGAACCTAAATGCATCTTTATGTGTTCCGCATGAATGTTGTTACATGTTGTCCAATGGAACCAATTTGTAGTGTGTACTTTATAATGAAAGAAAGCAAGTGCTTTCATTCACTTCATAACTGAAATGTAATGACAGTCTTGTGTCATAGTAACATTATTCATAGACTCATACTGAAACATTGGGCGAAATTCTCTGCAGACCGTCGTAACGCCGATTTCCGGCGAGCAAAATTGGAGTAGATGACTCCGGCGTGGGGGCCTTCTTTTAGGCGGCGATTCTCCGTTCCCGGAGGGGCCAGCAGCTGACTGACGCGATACGCGTCAGTTTCACCAGCTGCGGAAGTGGTGAGACCCGGCGTTTTTTGGAGGAGGAGGAGGAGAGAGACTGACCCGGCGTTTGGGGGGGGGGGGGTGGGTTGCAGCATCGGGGGGTGGGTTGCGGCATCGGGGGGTGGGTTGCGGCATCGGGGGGGGGTTGCGGCATCGGGGGGGTTGCGGCATCGGGGGGTGGGTTGCGGCATCGGGGGGGGGTTGCGGCATCGGGGGGGGTTGCGGCATCGGGGGGGTTGCGGCATGGGGGGGGTTGCGGCATGGGGGGGGTTGCGGCATCGGGGGGGGGTTGCGGCATCGGGGGGGTTGCGGCATGGGGGGGGTTGCGGCATGGGGGGGGTTGCGGCATCGGGGGGGGTTGCGGCATCGGGGGGGGTTGCGGCATCGGGGGGGTTGCGGCATCGGGGGGGGGCATCGGGGGGGGTTGCGGCATCGGGGGGGGTTGCGGCATCGGGGGGTGGGTTGCGGCATCGGGGGGTGGGTTGCGGCATCGGGGGGTGGGTTGCGGCATCGTGGGGGGTTGCGGCATCGGGGGGGGGTTTGGGGGCAGCGGCGTGCAGAGAGGAGGGGCGACGGATGCCCGGGGCCAACGCACCGTCGCCCCCCCCCTCTGTACGCCGCTGCCCCCTACCCCAACCACCCCCCGATGCCGCAACCCACCCCCCATGCCGCAACCCACCCCCCCCGATGCCGCAACCCACCCCCCCGATGCCGCAACGCATCCCCCCATGCCGCAAACGCACCCCCCCGATGCCGCAACGCACCCTCCCCCCATGCCGCAACGCACCCACCCCCCCCGATGCCGCAACGCACCCCCCCCCGATGCCGCAACGCACCCCCCGACACTGAACGGCGTCAACCATCATCAATGGTTGACGCCGTTTTAAAGCAACTGTGATTTTCGCCGGCGTGACCCGTGGCCACGTCGGCGGGATTTCGGCCCATTCGGGCCAGAGATTTGTGGAAAGTAAAAAAAAAAATGAAATCCCGCCGGCGCCAGCTGTTTTCAGAGGCTGCCGGCGGGATTTGCACAGCGCCGGTTTTTGGCCGGTCAGAGATTTAAAAACCCTGCGGGAGCGGGATTAACGCCGCTGCCGGCCGATTCTCCGACCCTGCGTGGGGTCGGAGAATCCCGCCCATTATCTCCAAATCAGAGCAGTGGGACATTTAGCAGAAATAAAGGTGACACACTGGCTACTTCACAGCGCCAGGAACCCGGGCTCAATTCTGGTCTTGACTAACTGCCTGCATGGAGCTGGCACTTTCTCCCTGTAGCTGTGTGGGTTTCCTTTGGATGCTCTGGTTTCTTCCCATATTCCAAAGATGTGCAGGTCAGGTGGATAGACCATGCTAAAATTTCCCATTAGTGTCTAAAGGTGTGCAAGTTAGGTGGGGTTACGGGGATAGGGCGGGGAGTGGGCCTAGGTGGGGTGCTCTTTCAGAGGGTCGGTGCAGACTTGATGGACCAAATGGCCTCCCTCTGCACTGTAGGGGCAAATGAAAACCTTTATATGAGGCTTTGGATTTAGTCCAGTTTTACTCATTTACCGAATCTTGACGTATACAACCCCCCCCCCCCCCCCCAACCCCCCTTCCCTCCACCAGATTCAGCAGTGGGGAGAGTAATCCAAGTTCTAATTGCAATCTGTGCTGTGAAGTATACAGTCAAGGAGAGGCTAAGCTCAAAATCTGAAGAAGCAGAAGACTCAGTAAGAGTCTTTGGAGTGGAGAACCTCCAAATCAGCCTCTGAATTACTGATGAAACTGCAGCCAAGCTGTATGTTAAGTTTCTCGACCTGCATCAGGCCAGTGAAAGTCAGCCAGTTGGCTCTAGTGGTAGAGATCATTTTTATTACACTGCACCAGAGGTAATTGTAAAAATATTCTGCTGCATAGAAACGCATGCCACTAGATTGACAGCTTTGAAATCGACAAAATTGTCAATTTGAAAAGAAAATAATGCAAAAATTCTTCATTGCTTTCCATACCTATCAATCTAAGTGTATATGGCTTGCAACTCTAATTTACAAAGGGAAATGAGAACCTGCCCTTGGTGAGAATTAGCCGAACCTGGAAACAGTTATATTAATAAAAGACAGATTAGCAATTTACCGCTGTGTTGTGTTGAATTTTAATATATTACAATATATTATTTTCTTTTTCCAAAGGGTAGATCTGAAGAAAACATATTATAAATCTTTGATTGCACTGCACTTGTGGTGTATGAAATGCTGTGTCGAATGAGAAGCTTATTATCTTTTAATTGGTGTTTAATGAAAGTTACTTGAAGTCTGGGCTGCATGCCCTCTGTGCCAATGTTCATCCTGAGTAGCTCAGCGAGGGTGGTATGCTGATGTTGTAGCTTTGTGTTTTGACATAAATCCGTTGTGCCATAGCTAACTGTCCATGGACAGCTAATAAATATGCAATCTTCTGGAGTTAGCTAACACTCACCTCCTACATGCCCAATTGTTAATGAAAGGTGTGCATTTATATAGCACCTTTCAAGCCCGCAGCATGTCCCCAAGTGCTTTGCAGCCCCTGAAATGTTTTTTTGAAGTGTTATCGCGGAAGTAAGTTCGGAATCGGAAATAGATTCAGATCCCAAAAGAAATGGGAGGTAGCCTTTGCCTGAGGAGTAAATAAACATTTTTCACATTTTATACCGGTGTTCCAAAATTTCAGAGATGTGTTGGGGAGGATATCAGCCCACCCCGACCATTTTCTCCAGAGTTAGAAACCTGAAAAAACATATTGTTTTTAAATTGTAGGGTGGTAGAGTGGTTAGACCACAGAAGGGTGTCGAGCCTGTGACAACTCTCTGCAAGAGTAATTTAGCTAGTTCTCCCTCCTCCAGCCTTTCATCATCGCTCTGCAATTTCTTTTCCCCTTCAGGTCCTTATCCTTTAAGTTGAAGGACCTACAATAAATTTGATCCAGCTTTCTCTTTTTTTAAATCTGCCAGCAACCTCCTTCGTAATGCCGATTTTAATATCTGAACAGATAACGGGATTCTTAACAGGCTATTTGACTATTGGGGTCAAGTACCACCCTGTGTCTTTGTGTAACATTAACTGACTTTTATTTTTTGAATTTCATTTTACGGGATGTGGGCATCGCTTGTTAGGCCAGCATTTATCACCCATCCCAAGTTGTCCTTCAGACGGTGGTGGTGAGCTGCCAGTTGGAACCGCTGCAGTACCTGAGGTGAAGGTACACCATAGTACTATTAGGAATGTAGTTTTAGGATCTTGCCCCAGTGACAGTGAAGGAATGGTGGTATATTTCCAAGTCAGGGTGGTGAGTGACTTGGAGTGGAACCTCCAGGTGGTGGGGTTCCCAGGTGTCTGCTACTCTTGTCCTTCTAGATGGTAGTGGTCATGAGTTTGGAATGTGTTGCTAAGGAATCTCAGTAAATTACTGCAGTGCATCTTGTATTTGGTACACATGGCTGCAGTGTTCTTCGGTTGAGGAGAGATTGAATGTTTGTGGAAGGGGTACCAATCAAGCAGGCTGCTTTTTCCTGGATAGAGTCAAGTTGCTTGAGTGTTGTTGGAGCAGCACTCATCCAGGCAAGTGGAGACTATTTCATTAGTGATTAGCACAGTTGTTTTGCAGCACCAGGGTCCCAGGTTCGATTCCCAGCTTGGGTCACTGTCTATGCTGAGTCTGCACATTCTCCCCGTGTTTGCCTGGGTTTCCTCCGGATGCTCCGGTTTCCTCCCACAGTCCAAAATGTCCAGGTTAGGTGGATTGGCCATGCTAAATTGCCCTTAGTGTCCAAAAATGGTTAGGTGGGGTTACGGGGATAGGGTGGAGGTGTGGGGATAGGGTGGAGGTATGGGCTTAGGTCGGGTGCTTTTTCCAACGGTGGGTGCAGACTAGATGAGCCGAGTGGCCTCTTTCTGCACTGCAAATTCTATAATCTATGATTACACTCCAGACTTGTGTCTTGTAGATGATGGACAGGCTTTGGGGGGTCAGGAGGTGAGTTACTCGCCGTAGGAATCCTACCTGCTCTGGTAGCCACAGTATTAATGTGACTAGTCCAGTTCAGTTCCTGATCAATGATATACCCCAGGATGTTGATTGTGGGGGATGTGGGTTGATTGTTGATTGTGATGGTTAAGCCATTAAATGTCATGCGGCAATGGTTAGATCCTCTCTTGTAGGAGATGGTCATTGTCTGGCATTTGTGTGGTACGAATGGAACTTGCCACTTGTCAGCCAAGCCAGGATATTTTCCAGGTCTTGCTGTATTTAGACATGGACTGCTTCATTATCTGAGGTGTTGCGAATGGTGGTGAACATTGTGCAGTCATCCGCAAACATCCCTACATCTGATCTTATGATGGAAGGGAGATCATTGATGAAGCAGCTGAAGGTAATTGGGTGCAGGACACTACCATGAGAAACTCCTGTAGTGATGTCCTAAAGCTTCGGATGATTGACCTCCAACTACCATCTTCCTTTATGCCAGGTATCATAGATTATCATAGAATTTACAGTGCAGAAGGAGGCCATTCGGCCCATCGAGTCTGCACCAGCTCTTGGAAAGAGCACCCTACCCAAGGTCAACACCTCCACCCTATCCCCATAACCCAGTAACCTCACCCAACACTAAGGGCAATTTTGGACACTAAAGGCAATTTATCATGACCAATCCACCTAACCTGCACATCTTTGGACTCCAACCAGTGGGGGATTTTCCTCCTGATTCCTTGACTTCAGTTTTGCTAGGGCTCCTTGGTGTCATACTCGGCCAAATGCTGCCTGATGTCAAGGGCAGTCACTCACATCTCACGTCTGGCATTCAGCTCTTTTGTCTATGTTTGAACCAAGGCTGCAATGAGATCAGGAGCTGAATGACCCTGATGCAACCCAAACTGAGCATCAGTGAGCAGTTTATTGTTGAGTAAGTATCGCTTGATATTATTGTTGATGACCCCTTCCATCATTTTACTGATGATTGAGAGTAAACCGATAGGACGGTAATTGGTTGGGTTGGATTTGCCCTGGTTTTTGTGTATAGGCCCGACCTGGGCAATTTTCCACATTGCTGGGTAGATGTCAGTGTTGTAGCTGCACTGGAACAGCTAGGCTAGGGGTACGGCAAGCTCAGGAGCACAAGTCTTTAGTACTATTGCAGGAATATTGTCAGCATCCATTGCCTTTTTCAGTATCCAGTGCTCAACAGAATCTCCAGGAAGATTGGGATCATTCTCAACCTCCCCTCGCCTCGCCTCACCATGGTGATCCAGTCTAGTGATACTGAGATCAATTTTAGACTCCCTCATTGTATTGGCACAACGGAAATCAGCTTTGTCAGCAAAGAGCAACGATTGAACCTGACACCTTCCCAATGAACAGAGTTACGTCCAGGTTGGATGGTGCATTTACACAGTTAACCATCAGGGACAATTTAAAAATGATTATATTTTGAATACTTTTCCCATATTCCATAGGCACTTCATGAATTATGTTGGAATTATATTTTCAGTGCTACATAGGCACTACATTATATCACATTGTGTCTCCGCCCCTTTGCAGCACACAGCAAATGAGATGAAGGGATGGACTTTTGATAAATTGGAATGTTATGGAAGCCATTTAAAATGGATGGCGGGTCACATTTCCAGGATTCCCAGCTCCATCCCTAGGCTTCTGTTTTTCATGAGTCCCCTCTGAGTGTGTGGGCTGGTTTGGCTGACCTGTCTGGCTCTACTGCAGTGGTAGTGCTCCCCAAATTACATAGAGTTGGGCCAGCATTTTTCAATGAAGCAATATTCACGGCACCTCAAAGGTGTCCTGAACCATTGTCTGCATGAGGTAACCTTTTGAAAGATAAATTCAAAAGGTCCTTCACATGTTTCCCATGACGCATATGGCTTCACGCAGACCCCCTATTTCCCCTCATGCCCCCTCATGCCAAGCAATGTCCATGCTCCTCCACCCACTATACACTGTATAGAACCAATTAAGTCTAAAGTAACAGTAGGATTTTCAAAGAAAACATTTTGAAAAATCATTACTAATTTTTCACTTTCTTAAAATGCACTCCTTTCTTTCTATAGATCAATAATTTACTATTGGCCAATAAAAAATTTAATCGTCCAGATCTTCAAAATTACCAATAATATAAATTTAAAGCATTTGAAACCCCTTTATCTTGTCTCAATAAATATTGTGAAATTGACAGGAGAGATCAGAGAGCCAGGGCTGTCAATCAAGCAATTTTTGCTTGGGGGGTGTTAAAACAGACTAATATATTCTGGGCTCTCAGCCAAGCCTCACTATGTAGAAAACAATGCTTGATTGACAGCTCTGGCCCTCTCATCTCTGCTGTCAATTGCACAGTGTTTAGTTACACAAGTGCTTGCAGTTTTTACCACTGATATTTTAAATGGTATGGATGATGGGCATATTTATTGACCTGCAATATAAATAAGTTTTTTTGGAGGAAGTGAAAACTTTTTTAAAAGCTTTTCTTACACACCCTACTGTTGCTTTATGGTTAATTGGTTCTCTACTCTGATTCATGGGTGAATATGCTTGGAAATGATTTGCAGGGGGGCATGAGGGGCCATGCGGGATGTGCATTAAGTGATATGCATGAAGCATGGAAAGTGTGTGTGGGTTTAATAGAGGATGAGGTGTGAAGGCTGGAGCACCTTGCCATTTCTTTTATTTTAACTGGGGCAAAGTCCATCAGCACTGAAGCGGGCCTATTGAATAGCTGACCTCAGCACCCTGCAGCCCCTTTGGCTGCCTCTTAAATTTTTACAGGATCAGGTCAGCGGAATGCAGCCTGCATATGCCCCTCCCACATTGCAAATGCCAGCCTTGAGGGTACGTTTTCCTGATGTGGCCAGACTGAGCTGGGAACATTCCTGACTCGAGCTACCTGCCTTGAAGATGAAAAGCCAGCCAAACAGTGGAAAATAGAGGTGACAGAATGTCCAAAGATATTTGGCTTGGCAACAATAATTTGCATATTTTCAGAAAACAAATATAATAGAATTTAACCGTAAAGGTTCATTGTCATTATCTTTGGGTGCTTTGTAAGCAAGTTCATTTATTGGAATGGACAGGTAAAGCCTGCAGCAGGATTTCATTATCCAACCAAATGAAGGAGAGGCTTGTATTTTAAAAAGTGCTGTTTACCACTTCAGGGAGGCCCAATGAGTTTTACAACCAATTGAATACTTTTTTGAGTCATAACCCTGATAGAAATGTAGGAAATAAGGCAGCCAACATGTGTGCAGCATCATCCTACCGAGAATTACGTGACTTTAATAAGGACACGAGGAGTTCACAACGAGTAAAATGAAGAACTTTGGTTTATTCACAGTTATACAACTCCCGGTAGCTCCCTACTGGATCTCTTGTTGGTCGGTGCCTTACTGACCGACCTTTATATACAAACTAGATGGGGTTCCCTGTCCCTCAGCGGGGGAAGATAATCATTCCCACCCCGTAAGGCTCTTGCGGGATATTACAGTGACAATGACCAGATAATCTGCTTTTGTGACATTGGCTGAGGGATAAGCATTGACCAGGACACCTGGGTAAACCTCCGATATGGTTCAGTGGGATCGTTTACATCAATCTGAGAGGTCAATTTAACATCTCCTGCAAAAGCCGACATCTTGTGCTCCAGTTATTTGAAGTGGGATTTGGACCCAGAATGCAGCAGTGCACCAAAGTTAGTCACAGTTGACAGAACTCAGTGCTTTGTTTTTTTAAAATCAAATATTTGAGCTACGTGGACACTGTGCTGTATAATTTTGTATCCCCCACCTCATTGAAACACACAATAAATAATTGGAAAATAGAGGTGACAGGAAGTCCACAGACATTTGCCTCGGCCATAAGAATGTAGACATTTTCAGATGCTCCAGAGAATGGAATTTAGCCTTAAAGGAACATTGTCACTACCTGTTAGAGCTTTAGAAATAAGTTATTTTACTGGAATGGACAGAAGTAACCCATGGCAAGACCTCATATTCCGATATTGGCAATGGATTGCTCTTTTGCTGTTTATAATTGAGACAAATGTTATCAAATATCACTTCCCGTACCAGCCTCCCCGAACAGGCACCGGAATGTGGCGACTAGGGACTTTTCACAGTAACTTCATTGAAGCCTACTCGTGACAATAAGCGATTTTCATTTCATTTCTTCACTAATATTGCAGAAGGGAAATCTAACCAGCAGATGTCGATTGCAGAACTAAACTTTTTCTAGCTTGATCCAAAAAAGTTATTTTATTTCAAGCCTTGATGAATCTTCCCTCCGAGCTCAATGATGTTTGCCACTTCCCACGCAAGCCATCTTGATCATCTCTTTGATTTGAGATTTATTCATTAATGTTGATTTCGGCACAATTATTTTGTGAAACCATGCCCATTTGGAACTGGGATGAAAGTGTCCTACCTTACTTTATGTACAGCAAGCATAGTCCTTTAGTCTGGGTTGGATTTGAAACCATGATACAAGTCCATCTGTGCTTTTTTTCCCAGAACCCCTCGGTCCGCTGAGAACACCTCCTCCGCTCCAGGTTCTGATTGTCGCTCAGTAAAGCCTATTTTCCATCCTCCCACACCCAGCATGCTACAACGGGATGTGCTCTTGACACCTTCAGCTCATCAAGCCTCCAATTGGCTTGGGCTGAGCCAGTTTGGGTAATAGTGGGTGAGTCCCGCCTGTTGCCCTCCCATTACTCACCTCAGATTTATATTATCCCTGCTATGCCAGCGCTGACTTTACCTCTAAAATGAGCCAGAACTGAGGGGAGGGAGAATGTGTTAGATATTAAAGTGTAGTTTTGAGAGATTGTAACAAAAAGTAGCAACTTTAAGACAAAAGACAAATGGCTTGATTTGGGAGAGGGGGACATTTTTTTTACATGTGTGGGATATTTTAAAAAGGGTTTTAAAATGGACTTTAAAATTTAACACATCATTTCTCCCTTCAGTTCTGATGAAGAGCCAAAAGGATTCGA
This sequence comes from Scyliorhinus canicula, assembly GCF_902713615.1. NCBI lineage: Eukaryota > Metazoa > Chordata > Chondrichthyes > Carcharhiniformes > Scyliorhinidae > Scyliorhinus > Scyliorhinus canicula. The sequence goes on along the minus strand of NC_052152.1, from coordinate 141,992,909 downwards.
ATGTTAGCTCTGCTTTATCTCTCCATACAGATGCTGCCAGACCTGCTGAGTTTTCCCAGCATTCTATGTTCTGCCATTAACACCTTGCATTCAGCTCAAGACATTGGAAAGAACTAGCGCAGGAAGAAGCACAGCACAACACATAATATTCAATGATACTTCATTTAAATATTAGAAACAGACTGACAATGGATAATTTTCTTCCGTGGCAAGGATAATTAGATGAAGGAAAGAATGATGCTATAATTGTGTCCCAATACCAGACTGAAATTAACTATATAAACAAGTGGTGCACTAATTTAATGTGCTATGGAATTAATTACTTTATTTTGAAAGGTCACTTGTGCTGCTTTATGCTCTTATTTCTAATTTACTCCAAAACTCAACCAAACACAGCACTGTCTGGTGTGTTATTGAGCTCTACATCTCAGAAAGTGACCATTTCTTCTTGTGTACAGAGTTGGCCTGAAGGGACTGAAGGTCCAAAGGTCAGTGCCACATCTCTGACTTTCTCTCCAGTCCATTACACAGCACCCCAATGGGATTTGGGGGTCATCTGGTGTATGAAACCCATTGAAAATCAATTTATTTCTCAGAAAGGTACTGTTGAAAGAATCAGCAGAGATTATTTCTGGTACTTGGCACCATGTTCCAATTAGTGCGTCTCCTCTGACTGGCGTTTCCACTCTTCCTCATGTCTCTCCTCTGGTTGACCTTCCTCTGTCTGGTGCATCACCTTTGGTTGGTACATCCTTCAGACTAAAGTCCTTCCTCTGGCTAGTGTCTACCCTCTGGCTGGTCTGGCCCCTCTAGCTGGCGCTTCATATCCTTAGCCTGGCTACTGTTCCTAATGTGGTGCTTCCTCTGTGTTATATTTCTTTGTTGCCACAAAGAGAAAAGGTATGGAGATGCCCACATTCTGGATTCTTGTAAAACATGATGAGAAGTTTATTAAGGGTGTTGCTCATACAATCAACATGGTGATCTGTCCAAAGCCCAAGCAAACAATCTGCTGACATTACTACAGATCACGTGACACAGAATGAGCAGGAACATATTCCCAGATACATAATACACCACCTCCTTTTGTTCATTAGTGCAACTGCAATGATTAACACTCATCAACAGAACCTCTGACATGTTATTTCTACACATATATACAATTAAATAAGACAGCCACTGTGGTGGACATCTCTTTCTTTTTTCCTTCCTTTTCCTTTTTTTCCTTCCTTTTCTTTTTTAGCAGAATTTGGCATTTTTGAACTTGGCTATTTGCGACCATGGAACTGTCCTCGTTCCTTTCTGTGGATGGTACTTCCTGAATAGTTATTCCAGTATCTGTTACTATAGGCTTTGAAAAGTCCTCAGGAACAGAATCTGGAATTGACATGGCCTCTGATCTCCATTTCAAAGTATAGCTCTCGAGATCTTCTAAAGGCAGAACCACTTGAGAAGTTTCTGCAAACTCACTTTGGAAGCTACCTTCCAAGAACAAGTCCCCCATTCTCTCAATCCCCGCTCTCTGCCAAATTCGGAACCCCCCGTCCATCTTCCCTGGGGCAAACCGATGGTTATTGCAGATTGGGGATCACATCGATGCCCCCTCTGCTCCCACATGTTTCCTCCACTGCCCCCAGACTCTCAGGGCCGCCACCACCACTGGACTGGTGGAGTACCGCGCCAGCAGGAACGGCAGGGGCGCCGTCACCAGTGCCCCTAAACTTGTACCCTTACACAAAGCCGCCTTCATGTGCACCCACGCCGGATCTCCCCCCCCCCCCCCCCCACCCACACCAGCCACCTCCTAACCATGGCTATGTTAGCCGCTCAGTAGTAATTACTGAAATTCGGCAGCGCCAGCCCACCATCTCCTTGAGTCCGCTCGAGCATTGCCCTCTTCACCCGCAGGGGCTTGCCCCCCCATACAGAGCCCATGATAATCTTATTGATCTGCTTAAAATAGGACTGCGGGATGAAGATGGGGAGGCACTGGCAAACAAAAAGGAACCTCGGGAGGACCGTCCTTTTTCCCAACTGAACCCTACCCGCCAGAGACAATGGGAGCGCATCCCATCTCCGGAAATCCTACTTCATCTGGTCCACTGCTGCGGAACGGAAGGTTCGCCGCAACAAAAAGAACTGGGCAGACAGGAGCATTTTCCCCCTGGGCCAGGGGGAACTGGAACTGGAAGGCAGCCTTTGCCGAGATGCTGAGGTAACATCAGCAAGAAAACAAGGCAGAGATTAGGGCAGACATAAAGGCCGCAGTGCAGGCAGCAATGGCCAAGGCCCCGACGGAGGTGCACTCGCCCTGGGCAGAGCAGAGGAGAAACTGGAAGCCCAAGAGGAGAAACTGGAAGCCCAAGAGGCGACCATTAAGGAGCTGGAGAAATGCGCGACTGACATGAGTGACTGGATCACGGCCCTGGAGAAGGAGGTGGCGATACTGGGCACAACGCAGGGGAGCCTGAAGGGCAGAGTGGACGACCAGGAAAACTGCTCGAGAAGGCAAAATGTCAGGATAGTGGGCCTACCAGAGGGGATCAAGGGTAGAAACCCCACAGCATGCATGGCCGAGATGCTGGACAACTTAGTGGGGAGGAAAACTTTCCCAAACCCACCAGAGATGGACAGAGCACACCGGTTGCTGCGCTCGAAGTCCAAGGCAGGGGACCACCCGAGAGCAGTTATAGCTAAACTGCACCGGTGCCAAGACAGGGAAACAATCCTGCGCTGGGCCAGGAAAAATAGAACCTGCAAATGGGAAGGACACTTCATTAGAATTCATGAGGACATTGGGGCAGACCTAGCCAGGAGACAGGCCGAATTCAATAGAGCGAAAGCAGCTCTTCACAAGAACGAAGTGCGTTTTGGTATGCTGAACTCAGCAAAACTCTGGGTCACATACCAAGAAAGAGAATACTTCTTCACAGCCCCAGCCGAAGCAAACAAGTTTGTCGAGGAACATGGGCTGAAAAACCAGCAGCTAGGGTAGAAATAACTAGCACGAGGGAACGGAAGTAGCGGAGAAGGGAGAGCAAGCAAGAGGAGTGCAAGGTAGGATGAGGGAAGAGCGGGAAGAAAACCGCAGAGGCCGGGCAAAGGAGAAGCGAGAAAGTATCTCCTGGGAGGGGCACCGGGTTTATGCAACAAAGCAAGGCCGCTGCGCGCCACCAACAGGGGGGGAAGGCGCCAGGCACGGTGTGGGGGGGACCACTTAACAGAGGCAGTAGAGCAAACGGGGATAGGAACAGGGGAAAGAGGGGAAAAGGAGGAGTATACTGGAGAGGGGGGAAAAAGGGGTGAAAAGGGAGAGACTAGGGGGAAGAGACACAGGGAGGGAAAGACCGGGGCGGGGGGAAGGAGGGACAAACAAGGCTAGAAAAGGAATAGCAGTAGGGCTACAAAGTGCCACAACCTAGGGCCTGAAACAAGGAATCACTGCAAGAACCCACCCAGTATGGTCTCTGGGCGAAGTAAACCCCAGAGTGCAGGGGACTACCCTGCGCACAGTAGCCGACCATGTCGGGTGCCCCCTGGACAAAGGGAAACCCCAGAGCGCATTGACCTGACCGCATGGGAGAGCAGTGACAGCAGCCATTTTGGATGGCCCCCTAACAAAGGGAAACTCCGGAGGGCAGGGGCGTGTCCACCAGGTAAGTATGGTTAATCCCACAGGAGCGAGGGGACAGAAGCCCCCCCCACCAGGATAGTCACTGGAACGTAAGGGGACTCAACGGCCCAGTGAAAAGATCCAGAGTCCTCACCCACCTAAGAAATATGAGGGCCGACATAGTCTTCCTCCAAGATACACACCTGAGAGAGCAGGACCGACTGTGGGTCAGAAAGGGCTGGGTGGGACAAACCTACCATTCCTGCTATGGGACAAGGGCCATGGGGGTGGAAATGCTGATCAGCAAGAGGATGATATTTAGGGCGACAAAGACGGTTACGGACCCAGGGGGACGGTACATCATGGTCAGCGGGGCCCTGGATTAGGTATTGGTAGTACTTGTTAACATGTACACATCCAACTGGGACGACCCATGCTTCATCAAGGAGACCATGGCAGAAATCCCTGACATAGCGACACACCGACTAATCATGGGGGGGGGGGGAGGATTTCAACTGTGTACAGGATCCAACGACAGACAGATTATGGAACAGATGGGAGCGGTGGACCCCTGGAGGTTCGCCCACCCAGGGGAGAAGGAGTTCTCCTTCTTCTCCCCAGTACACAACATATACACCAGAATTGACTTCTTTGAGATGGGGAAAATGGTGCTTCCGGGGATAGACAAAGTGGAATACTCCGCAATTGTGATGTCAGACCACGCTCCACATTACATGGACGTGAGGCTGGAGACGTGCAGGGCCCAACGCCCCACATGGATGTTGGACATTGCCCTACTAGCTGATAATGAAAAGATGTGGTGGGCCATAGCAGAGTACATGAGAACAACCAGAATGCGGAGGCCTCACCCTCCACATTCTGGGAAGCACTAAAGGCCATCCTAAGAGGGGAAATCATCGCTTTCAAAGTGCGAAGAGATAGGAGGGCAAGGGCGGGCAGGCAGCAGCTGGTCGACTCCATACTGGAGGTAGATACTCCGAGGCCCCAACTGTACAGCTCCTGGCGGAGAGGAAAGAGTTAAAAAGGAACTTTGATCTGCTCTCCACCAGGAAAGCAGTGCACCAACTCCAACGTCGGATCCTATACGAACACGGAGACAAAGCCAGCCGCCTGTTGGCACACCAGCTGAGAAAGCAGGCAGCCACCAGAGAAATTTCACAAATCAGGGATACCAGAGGCACATTCAAAACAGAACCAGAAAAGATCAAGAAAACCTTCAAGGCCTTCTACCAAGGGCTGTACACCTCAGAGCCCCCAATGGTGGAGTCCGAGATTAAACGGTTCCTTGATTGACTGGACATTCCAGTCGTGGGGGAGGGCAGAAAACATGGCCTGGAAGCACCACTAGCGCTGGGAGAGATCATGGACAGCATTAGCTCCATGCAGGCGGGGAAGATGCTGGGACCAGAGGGCTTCCTGGCAGAGTTCTACTGGCCCTGCACCTGCGGGAGATGTTCACAGACTCGCTAGCAAGGGGCACACTGCCACCCACGCTAGGAAAGGCCTCAATCTCGCTGATACCTAAGAAAGACAAAGACCCAAGAGAATGTGGGTCATACAGACACATCTCACTGCTGAACGCAGATGCCAAAATACTGGCCAAAATCCTAGCCAAAAGGCTAGAAGACTGTGTACCAGAGGTGGTCTCAGAGGACTAGACGGTTTTGTCAAAGACAGACAGCTTACCTCGAACATCAGGCGCCTGCTGAACATGATAATGACCCCCTCTGGGGAGAGAACACCAGAGGTGGTTGTCTCCCTAGACACAGAAAAGGCCTTCGACAAAGTTGAATGGAAATACCTCATAGAGGTACTGGAGCGGTTTGGGCTTGGAACAGGGTTCACCTCCTGGGTAAAGCACATATACAATGCTCCCATGGCGAGCTTACGGACCAACAACACCAACTCCCGATACTTCCAGCTGCACAGGGACACCAGACAAGGATGCCCACTGTCCCTGCTGCTATTCGCTCTAGCGATCGAACCACTAGCAATCACGCTCAGAGCAGCAAAAAGCTGGAGGGGGATCCGAAGGGGCGGCAGAGAGCACAGAGTCTCACACTATGTAGATGACCTGCTCCTCTACATTTTGGACCCACAAAGCAGCATGGACGGAATCATTGTGCTCCTGAAAGAGTTTGGCGCCTTCTCGGGCTACAAACTCAACATGAGCAAAAGCAAGATCTTCCCGGTACACCCACAGGGAGGGGGGGGGGTGCGGGGGGGGGGGGGGGGGGGGGGGGGGGTGTGCGGAAGGCAGCACTGATGGGACTGGCGTTTAAACAAGCCCGACACAAATTCCGCTACCTGGGGATCCAAATAGTCCATGACTGGAAAGGGATCCACAAATGGAACCTCACCAGTCTGACGGAGGAAGTTAAAAAGGACCTGCAAAGACGGAACACACTCCCACTCTCCCTCGCGGGGAGAGTCCAGACGATCAAAATGAACGTACTGCCCAGGTGCCTCTTCCTACTTAGATCTATTCCGATCTACATCCCCAAGGCCTTTTTCAAAGCACTGGACAACCTAATTATGGCGTGTTGCTCGTTTTACTGGAGTGTATTAACACGCCTCCATTTAAAGGCCGTGTGCTTAACACTGCTATGGCTCTGTGTATGTAATTATGCTCAGGAGTCGCCAGGTGCCGTATTTAGACACCTCACAAGTATATCAAGGTCAGGTTCAAAGTAATAAATCTGTACACCGATTAGTAAGTCCAAACGATTGATATTTATTATGACAAATATAATAAATACACATGCATACGCTAAAGAGACTAACTTACTTCTAATACTAAACAACTAAAATACTTATCTAGACAGGAACAGGCAAGGTCAGGGAGCAAGGCCTTCGTCCCGTTCTTGGTCTGCAACTCTCAGGTACTTAAAGTTGTCAGGATTTAGCAAGGTCTGGATCACGTAGCGATCGTTGTATTGGCACTTACAGTTCGATGGCTGATGCTCAACGGCCGGTGCTGAAACTGGAGTCAGGATGCGATGTAACAAGTCTGGGCCAGAGTCTGGAAGCAACAGACCGAACCATGTGCGGGGTCTATTCTTATAGTCCCTAGAAGTCCGTGCCCCTTCGGGGCGGGCCTTTTACCTGCCATGTATCGATTGGGCCTTTCCCAATCGATATCTTCCAAACCCCCCAATCTGAGGGTCGTTTCTCGATGGGTGGGCTGTCCCTATGGTTCTTTGTGTTGGATACAGTGGTGCCGTTCTGTCTGGGCGTCTACTCAAAAGTATCCATTCATACTTAAATGTTTCTATTGTGTGGGGTCTGGATCTGGATCACCTCATTACTATGTAGATCTTGTTGCCATTTACACTTTTGGCTGAGACTCTGCACCTGGCCACAAACTGGTTTCTGTACGTGCAGAATGCTAATTAGTCTTCTGCAAACTGCTTGTCCTTGCTAAGTTGGTTTTTCCCTGCAGCCTTAGCAGTTCTCCATTTTGTAGCCCAGTGTCCATCTTAGGTGGCTACAGGCGTTCGTATGGAAGGGGGGGGGAGAATGCTAGGATCCCAGAGAAGGTCCGACAAAAAACGAAATCAGGGGGGGGCTAGCCCTCCCAAACCTACAATTCTACCACTGGGCTGTGACGGCCGAGTGAATAAGGGGATGGATCCAGGAGCCAGAGGCCGAGTGGGTGCACGTGGAAGAGGCCTCCTACATGGGGATCTCACTCCGGGCCCTTGCCACGGCAGCACTCCAATCCCCACCCAAAAAACACTCCAGCAGCCCGGTCGTGATAGACAGGCTCCAATCCTGGAACCAACTACGACAACAATTTGGCCTGTCCAAAATGTCAGACAAAGCTCCAACCATAGATTCACACCAGCACTGACTGACGCCACCTTCAAAAGATGGGGGCAGGACGGAGGGACACTGACAGTCAGGGACCTATACACGGACGGCAGGATCGCAACACTGGACGAACTGACAGAGAAATTCCAGCTAGCCAGGGGGAACAAGCTAAGGTATCTACAACTCAAAAACTTCCTACAAAAGGAGACAAGGACGTACCCACAACTGCCACGACAGACATTACTGGAAGAGTTACTGGACGCAAGCATACTAGATAAAGGAAACTGCAGCGACATGTATGACTGACTGGTAGAAGGGGCCGCCACCATACTGGACGTAACAAGAAAGAAATGGGAGGAGGACCTGGGGATTGAAATAGGATGGGGACTCTGGAGCGAAGCACTGCACAGGGTCAACACCACCTCCACGTGCGCAAGGCTCAGCCTGACTTAACAAGAACCCGTATGAGTAGGTTCTTCCCAGAGGTAGAGGATAGATGTGAACGGTGCCAAGGAGGCCCGGCCAACCACGCCAACATGTTTCGGTCTTGCCCCAGATTTTCAGGGTACTGGACAGCCTTCTTCGAGGCAATGTCCAAAGTGGTGGGAATGAGGGTGGAGCCATGCCCGAAAGTTGCGGTCTTCGGGGTTTCAGACCAGCCAGATCTATTCCTGGGGGGGAGGGCGGAAGCCCTTCTCTAGGCCTCCCTAATTGCCCGCCATAGAATCCTGTTCAGCTGGCGATCAGCAGTACCACCCAAAGTTGCAGACTGGCTGTCCGACCTCTCGGAATCTCTCCAAATGGAGAAAATCAAATTCCCCATCCGAGGGTCAGATGACGGCTTCCACAGAACATGGGAGCCATTCACGCAATTGTTCTGGGACCTGTTTGTGGCCAACGAACAAGCAGAAGAATAGCCAGGTAGCCAAGAATCAGGGGAAGGTAGCCAAAACATGAGAGGGAGAGATAGACCGGGAGAGGCAGGGCGGGCAGCTAAACCTAAGAGGAAAGAAAGGCGAACCACAGAAGGAGGTGGGGTGGGGGGGGGGGGGGGGGGAGAGGGAAGAGACAGGGAACAAGAGAGGAGAACCAGGGAGGTGGGGGGGAGGCAGGGAAATGACAGCCGGATGGAGGGCACGGAATACGATAACAAACTTGGCATCTCCAGGAACAGAGAACAAGGAGAATACAGGCGAAAGATGGGTGGAACGGCTGAAGCGGAGGTGAGCGCGAGACGACAACGGCAGCGAGATCCGTCCGGGAGAAGCAAGTGACAATATCAATAACAAACCCATTCGAGTATTGCCCACTGTAATTGTTTCTCCGGCACCCAAACGTATATTTACCTCCCCAGTCTCCACCACCCCCTCCCTCCCTCCCCCCACAAACAGTCGCGTACTTATGTGTTGTAAATAATTTTGCCAGTTGTACAGAGTTGCTGCTGTTGAGCTGGTGGACAATACCCTACCAGTTATTCTATTTTATTTTTTATTTTATTTTTTATTATTACTTTGTTTTTGGTATGTTTGGGTGTGCCCTTCTCTTCGGTGTACAAAACTGTAAATATACTTTGTTCAAAAACCCAATAAAACCATTTATAAAAAACAATTGTGTTGCTAAATTCAGCACATATTTACCATAATAATTGATCAACTCTAAAAATGACCTTAATTGTGTCACATTTTAAGGATGCGGTGCTTGTAAGATTGATGACATTTTCTTTGTGTTGACCATCTTTGTCGATAATATGATAAGGTAAAAATGGATGACTTGAAAAAGTCGCACTTTTCCTTCTGCAGATTGTGGACTGCAAACGCCTCAAGGTAGCTTCCAAATTCTCCAAGTATTCCTGTTCACTCGAACCGATGATGAGTATGTCATCTCAATAACATTGCACTTCATTCAACCCACTTAGAATCTGATCCCTAGATTTTTGAAAAAGAACAGGCACAGATGTTATTCAAAATTGTTGTTCTTTGAGGAAGTACTGAGGGTTTTGGGAAAGGTTGGTATCATGGCCGGTACAGGCTTGGTGGGCCGAAGGGCCTGTTCCTGTGCTGTATTGTTCTTTGTTCTCTTCTTTGTTCAAAGAGAAGTCTTCTGTAACGAAACAGACCTTTGTGTGTCATAATGGCTGTGATTCGGTAGTCACATGCATCTGCAGATATGCCTGTGAAAGATCAATTTTACTGGATTTCTGTCCTCCAGAAAGTCCAGCAAACAAGTCTTCAATTAGTGGCAGTAGATAATGATCTACGCACAAAACTGATTTAATAGTAATTTTGTAAAGTCCACAAATTCTCACTGAGCCATCAGGTTTTAAATCAGGAACGATTGGTGTTGCACAATCACTTGTAGCAACAGGTTCAATGACTATCATCGTTATCAATCTGGTTATTTCTTCTTCAACTTTCGGTCAAATGGCGTATAGTATGGTTCTAGTTTTGAGACATATAGGTGTGATGTCTGACTTTATTTCTAGATGTACCTGAACTCCAGTCATAGAGCCGTGCGCATCTTCAAATGCCTTCTTGTACTTTATCAGAAGTTGCTCTTTGAATCCATTAATTTATTTACAGTCACCTAGTTAAGCCTAAACGTAGCCAACCATGCTCTGCCAAACAGAGCAGGAAAGTTTCCATGGGCAACATGAAGAGATAACTTCGTCATCTGTCCATTTGCTTCTACTTTCACCATAATGCATCCTTTTAATGGTATGACCTCTTCAGTGTACATCCTTACAATCACATCTGCTGATTTTAGAGGCAGATGCTTCAGCTTATGATGATACATTTTCTCAGATATTATAAATACTACTGTGCTCATATCCACTTCAATTTTAATTTCTTGACTTTCAAGATTTGGTTAGGCCCAGAAACGTTGTTGATCATCCTGCCTTGACAAAACAACTAGCTTTAGGTCTTGCAGTAGCTCAATTTTGCTGTCTTCTGAGTGACCTTGAGCTTTATCCACTAATTTGCAGACACAACTAAATGTTTCACTGTGTTGTTCTTCTTGCACCTTCTTGGTGTAGGAAAAGTTTTCAGACCTCAACGCTCCTTGGCAATTAAGCCTTCTTGCCACAGTTCATGCATATATTCGATTTACTCTAGCATTCCTCTGCTGAGTGTCCAACCCATGTACAATAATAAGATGTTTGCATCTTTGCAGCCTTGTTCCTTGAGGTATCAATTTTGTGGATCTTCGCTTCAGCCCCTTCCTGTGAAGCTTGTCTCGTTGCGAGCTCCATAGATATGGCAAGTTCCACAGCAGCTCTCAGAGTTAAATCACTCAGTGAGCAGCTTCCTCTGAATAGCTTCACTGAAAAGTCCTCAAACCAACCTGTCTCGAAGGGTATTATCAATTTGTTGCACCAAATTCACAATATCTAGCCAATCCTCTTAAAGACACTACAAACTGTTAAATACTTTCATCTTCTTCTTGACAATGACAGTGGAACCAAAATATTACTGCAATCTATAAGTTTCGGAGAGAAAGGTCCCTCTAATTATCTTCATTAAGTCACTGCAGCGCTTCTCTCCTAGTTTTGCTGGGTGAAATAGATTCTGCAGCAGTATAAATGTTTTTCAGCCAACTGAGCTGATATTGCAATCTTTAGATTCTCTGGTGTCTTATTAGCTATTAAAAACAATTGGAATATTTCTTCAAGTGAATTCCATGTCTCATTATCCTCATCAAGTGCATCCATGGCGCCCATTTATCTTGCCATTTTTCGATCCGAGCCCCTAGGGTCTACATTTCCTCCCTTCTGACTGTTTTGGAAAGTATGACACAAACAATCCCTTGAACAAGCAACTAGGAAATCTTTCCCTTTTTGCCTGAGAATTCGACTTTTCACCAAGTATTAGCCCAGCAGAGCCACAGACTTCAAAAGCCCCATTCCGTGCAGCCCATGTAGCTTCACTGTGTGTGTGGTCGCTTCAGCCTAGTCCCCGCTAATGTCAATGCAAACAAATATTCCCCGACTGTTGGTCTTCTTACTCACAGTTGCTGTCAAAAGGTTTTGTTAAACGATCAGATTGGCACTGGCAGTGCTTCACCCGACGTCTACATGTGTGCGAGTCCGGTCATAGGAATCTTGCGTTGCTCCTGATGCCATCTCACCTTTAGTCAACAAAAATCATCTCTCAAGCGATTTTTCTGTCTCAATCCTCATCGGCAGTTTCCTCTCCTGTTATATTTCTTTGTTGCCCACATTCAGGATGTTTGGGAAAACAAGAGGTTTACTTAGGGTGCTGCTCATATAATCAAGATGGTGGTCTGCTCAAAACCCACACAAACACTCACTAAACATCATATGACGAAGAACCAGCAGAAATGTATTCCCAGAATCAAAACACTCCGGCTCGTGTTACTCATGTGGTCTCTCTTCCTCCTCTGCCTGGGTGTCCCTTCTATGCTGGTGTTGCTGCTGCGGCTTTTGTTCCTTGTCTACCTGGGTTTTCATACACTCCCTGGTACCTCTCCTTGCAAGAGTTTATCATGCAATTGAAAACATGATTTTGATTTTGCTAAAAACTCCATTTGGAAGGAAACTTCCTTCAATTTCTTTATGATGTGATGTATGGAAACTGTTCTCAATGACCTTAAAAGTTCTCCTTTTGATTTGCAACATTACAATATATTTAATGCTGAATTTATTACTGAAGCTTTGTGTCACTCTTTTATTGAATAGACATTTTGATATGGAAAATCCTGAAGGGGCTAAAAATGAAATGGCAGTAGGACAGTAGGGATTTTATTAATCCCTGTGCAGACATGGTAATAATGATTACGAACCATTAAACGTACAATATTCAATAAATTTCAGTGACAGCATACTTCAGATATTAATGATTGTTATTGGAACCGAACAGTAAATTTAATTTATAGACAGATTCAATTTGAGTGACGTTATTTTGTACCTATTTATAAAGTCCAAATTTGAGCACCATTCTTTTTATTAATTATGTGAACAGGGTACATCATTGAAACAATCGATCAGTTCATGGTGCAGCCAGAGCTATAACTGGATATTTGAAATTAAGTGTGAGAATTATAGGGAGATCCTTAACAGAAATGGACTTTAATTCCATGAGTGTCAGAGGGGTATATGGCAGTTTAGTGGTTTGGGACTCCGCAATAATCTGGAGGTTTTGATTTCAAGTCCCATTGAGAAATCAAATTAAATTAATTGCATGATCTGAGGGATGACACAAAATTAAAAATTCACCATGAAAGCATCAATGTTTTCATTAAAAAAATTACTGAACTGGAAAAGTAATTTGCTCCCCAAATCTGGACTCGTCGACGGTATCACAATACACACAGAGCATGAAGAATGGACAATAATTTGCCTTGCTACATCTGAAGAACAAATTAAATTAAGGGTTCCAAGTGCATTTGTGGCAAGATCACAGTATGGCACACTGATACCACCTACTTCCCAATTTCTAATACAAAATAGAAAAACTCCAGCAATCTGAAATAAAGGGAGAAAATGCTGAAAAAGCTCAACAGGTCAGGCAGCATCTTTGGCTATGGACTCAGAGTTAACAATTCATGTTTGTGACTTTCAATCAGAACTCAATCTCTAATACTGCCCAATTTTCAATATCTAATACTGCCCAAATTTCAACATCTGATACTGCCCAATGACCAAAGCCTAATGTCAACAATCTCCAATCTCTAACTGCCCAGTGAGCAAATTCTAATACCACCAGTCACCAATCTCTAATACTGCCCAGTGAGCAAATTCTAAGACCACCAGTCTCCAATCTCTAATACTGCAGGGTTGAGGAAATTCCCATAACACCAGTGTCCAATCTCTAATACTGCTGAGTGAGCAAACTCTAATACACCAGTGTCCAATATTAATACTGCTCAGTGAGCAGATTCTAATACCACCAGTGTCCAATCTCTAATACTGCCCAGTGAGAAAATTCTAATACCACCAGTCTTCAATCTCTAACACTGCCCAATGAGAAAAAGTCTAATACCACCAGTCTCCAATCTCTAACACTACCCAGTAAGCAAATTCTAGTACCATCAGTCTCCAATCTCCAATAAGGCCCAGTGAGCAAATTCTAATACCACCAGTCTCCAATCTTAATACTGCCCAGTGAGCTAAGTCTAATGCCACCAGACTCCAATTGTAATATTGCAGAGTGAGCAAATTCAAATACCACCAGTGTTCAATTTCTAATACTGCCCAGTTGAGCAAATTCTAAAACTACCAGTCTCCAAGTGTAAGACTGTACAGTGAGCAAATTCTAATACCATCAGTCTCAAATCTCTAACACTGCCCAGTGAGCAAATTCTAATGTCATCAGTATCCAATCTTAATACTGCCGAGTGGGCAAATTCTCACACCATCAGTGTCCAATCTCTAATACTGCTGAGTGAGCAAATTCTCGTACCACCAGTGTCCAATCTCTAATACTGCTGAGTGAGCAAATTCTAATACCACCAGTGTCCAATCTCTAATACTGCCCGGAGAGCAAATTCTAATACCTCCAGTCTCCAATTGTAACACTGCACAGTGAGCAAATTGTAATAATGCCCATTGTTCAATCTCTAATACCAACTCGTGTTCAATCTCTAATACCAGATACCATAAAAATTTGAATACTTTCCAATCTCCAGTCTCTAATACTGCCCAGTGATCAATCTCCAATATCAATTGATGTCCAATCTCTAAAACCAAACAGTGTCTAATACTGCCCAGTTTTGTCTCTCTAATGCCAACAAGTGTTCAATTACTAATACCAACCAGTGACCAATCTCTGATACCACCCAGTGTCCGATCTTCAATACTGCCCAGTGTCCAATCTCTAATATTGCTGAGTGAGCAAATTGTTATACCACCAGTGTCCAATCTCTAATACTGCCCAGTGAGTAAATTCTAATACCATCAGTGTCCAATCTCTAATACTGCTGAGTGAGCAAATTCTAATACCACCAGTGTCCAATCTCTAATACTGCCCAGAGAGCAAATTCTAATACCTCCAGTCTCCAATTGTAACACTGCACAGTGAGCAAATTGTAATAATGCCCATTGTTCAATCTCTAATACCAACTCGTGTTCAATCTCTAATACCAGATACCATAAAAATTTGAATACTTTCCAATCTCCAGTCTCTAATACTGCCCAGTGATCAATCTCCAATATCAATTGATGTCCAATCTCTAAAACCAAACAGTGTCTAATACTGCCCAGTTTTGTCTCTCTAATGCCAACAAGTGTTCAATTACTAATACCAACCAGTGACCAATCTCTGATACCACCCAGTGTCCGATCTTCAATACTGCCCAGTGTCCAATCTCTAATATTGCTGAGTGAGCAAATTGTTATACCACCAGTGTCCAATCTCTAATACTGCCCAATGAGCAAATTCTAATACCAGCAGTGTGCAATCTCTAATAATGGCCAGTGAGCAAATTCTAATACCACCAGTCTCTAATCTCTAATACTGCCCAGTGAGCAAATTCTAATACCACCAGTATCCAATTGTAATACTGCTCAGTGAGCAAATTCACCAGTAAATGCACAGCCTGCAAATTCTAATACCACCAGTGTCTAATCTCTAATACTGCCCAATGAGCAAAATCTAATACCAGCAGTGTGCAATCTCTAATAATGCCGAGTGAGCAAATTCTCATAACATCAGTGTCCCATATCCAATACTGCCCAGTGAACAAATTCTAATACCACCAGTCTCCAATCTCTAATACTGCCGAGTGAGCAAATTCTCATAACACCAGTGTCCCATATCCAATACTGCCCAGTGAGCAAATTCAAAAACCACTAGTCTCCAATCTCTAATACTGCCGAATGAGCAAATTCTCATAACACCAGTGTACTATATGTAATACTGCCCAGTGAGCAAATTCTAATAGCATCAGTCTCCAATCTCTAATATTGCCAAGTGAGCAAATTCAAATACCACCAGTGTGCAATCTCTAATACTGTACAGTGAGCAAATTCTAATACCACCAGTCTCCAGTCTCTAAACTGCCAAGTTGAGCAAATTTTAATACCACCAGTCTCCAATTGTAATACTGCACAGTGAACAAATTCTAATAGCATGAGTCTCCAATCTCTAATACTGCCCATTGAGCAAATTCTAATACCAGAAGTTTCCAATCTCTAATACTGACCAGTGAGCAAATCCCAATACCACCAGTCTCGAACCTCTAATGCTGCCAAGTGAAAAATTCGAATGTCACCAGTGTCCAATCTTAATACTGCCCAGTGAGCAAATTGTAATACCACCAGTCTCCAATCTCTAATACGTACTGCCCAATGAGCAAATTCTAATATCACCAGTGTCCAATCTCTAATACTGCCCAGTGACCAAATTCTAATACCAACAGTCTCCAATCTCTAATACTGCCCAGTGAGCAAATGCTAATACGACCAGTGTTAAATCTTAATAGTGCCGAGTGAGCAAATTATAATACCAGCAGTCTCCAATCTCTAATACTACCAAGTGAGAAAATTCTAATACCACCAGTCTCCAATCTCTAATACTGCCCAATGAGCAAATTCTAATACCACCAGTGTCCAATTTCTAATACTGCCCAGTGAGCAAATTCTAATACCACTAGTGTCCAATCTCTAATACTGCCGAGTGAGCAAATTCTAATACCAACAGTCTCCAATCTCTAATACTGCCCAGTGTCCAATCTCTAATACTGCCGAGTGAGCAAATTCTAATACCACCAGTCTCCAATCTCTCATACTGCCGAGTGAGCAAATTCTAATACCACCAGTCTCCAATCTCTAATACTGCCCAGTGTCCAATCTCTTATACTGCCGAGAGGGAAAATTCTAATACAATCAGTCTGCAATCTCTAATACTACCGAGTGAGCAAATTCTAATACCACCAGTCTCCAATCTCTAATACTGCCCAATGAGCAAATTCTAATACCACCAGTCTCCAATCTCTAATACTGCCCAGTGTCCAATCTCTAAAACTACCGAGTGAGCAGATTCTAATACCACCAGCGTCCAATCTCTAATACTGCCGAGTGAGCAAATTCGAATACCACCAGTCTCCAATCTCTACTACTGCCCAGTGTCCCATCTCTAATACTACCGAGTGAGCAAATTCTAACACCACCAGTGTCCAATATTAATACTGCCCAGTGAGCAAATTCTAATACCACCAGCGTCCAATCTCTAATACTGCCCAGTGAGCAAATTCTAATACCACCAGTCTCTAATCTCTAATACTGCCTAGTGAGCAAATTCTAATACCACCAGTGTCCAATCTCTAATCCTGCTGAGTGAGCAAATTCTAATACCACCAGTCTCCAATCTCTAATACTGCCCAGTGTCCAATCTCTAATACTGCCGAGTGAGCAAATTGTAATACCAGCAGTCTGCAATCTCTAATACTACCGAGTGAGCAAATTCTAATACCACCAGTGTCCAATATTAATACTGCCCAGAGAGCAAATTCTAATACCACCAGTATCCAATCTCCAATATTGTACAGTGAGCAAATTCTAATACCACCAGTCTCCAATATTAATACTGCCCAGTGAGCAAATTCTAATACCACCAGTCTCCAAATGTAACCCTGCCCAGTGAGCAAATTCTAATACCACCAGTGTCCAATCTTAATACTGCCCAATGAGCAAATTCTCGTACCACCAGTGTCCAATCTCTAATACTGCTGAGTGAGCAAATTCTAATAGCATCAGTCTCCAATCTCTGATACTGCCCAGAGTGCAAATTCTAATACCTCCAGTCTCCAATTGTAACACTGCACAGTGAGCAAATTGTAATACTGCCCATTGTTCAATCTCTAATACCAACTTGTGTTCAATCTCTAATACCAGGTACCATACAAATTTGAATACTTTCCAATCTCCAGTCTCTAATACTGCCCAGTGATCAATCTCCAATATCAATTGATGTCCAATCTCTGAAGCCAAACAGTGTCTAATACGGCCCAGTTTTGTCTCTCTAATGCCAACAAGAGTTCAATTACTAATACCAACCAGTGACCAATCACTGATACCACCCAGTGTCCGATCTTCAATACTGCCCAGCGTCCAATCTCTAATACTGCTGAGTGAGCAAACTGTTATACCACCAGTGTCCAATCTCTAATACTGCCCAGTGAGTAAATTCTAATACCATCAGTGTCCAATCTCTAATACTGCCCAATGAGCAAATTCTAATACCAGCAGTGTGCAATCTCTAATAATGGCCAGTGAGCAAATTCTAATACCACCAGTCTCTAATCTCTAATACTGTCCAGTGAGCAAATTCTAATACCACCAGTATCCAATTGTAATACTGCTCAGTGAGCAAATTCACCAGTAAATGCACAGCCTGCAAATTCTAATACCACCAGTGTCCAATCTCTAATACTGCCCAATGAGCAAAATCTAATACCAGCAGTGTGCAATCTCTAATAATGCCGAGTGAGCAAATTCTCATAACACCAGTGTCCCAGATCCAATACTGCCCAGTGAACAAATTCTAATACCACCAGTCTCCAATCTCTAATACTGCCGAGTGAGCAAATTCTCATAACACCAGTGTCCTCTATCTAACACTGCCCAATGAGCAAATTCTAATACCACCAGTCTCCAATCTCTAATATTGCCCAGTGAGCAAATTCAAAAACCACTAGTCTCCAATCTCTAATACTGCCGAGTGAGCAAATCCTCATAACACCAGTGTCCTATATACTGCCCAGTGAGCAAACTCTAATAGCATCAGTCTACAATCTCTAATATTGCCCAGTGAGCAAATTCAAATACCACCAGTGTGCAATCTCTAATACTGTACAGTGAGCAAATTCTAATACCACCAGTCTCCAGTCTCTAAAACTGCCAAGTTGAGCAAATTTTAATACCACCAGTCTCCAATTGTAATACTGCACAGTGAGAAAATTCTAATAGCATGAGTCTCCAATCTCTAATACTGCCCACTGAGCAAATTCTAATACCAGAAGTTTCCAATCTCTAATACTGACCAGTGAGCAAATCCCAATAGCACCAGTCTCGAACCTCTAATGCTGCCAAGTGAAAAATTCCAATGTCACCAGTGTCCAATCTTAATACTGCCCAGTGAGCAAATTGTAATACCACCAGTCTCCAATCTCTAACACTGCCCAATGAGCAAATTCGAATATCACCAGTCTCCAATCTCTAACAGTGCCCAATGAGCAAATTCTAGTACCACCAGTATCTAATCTCTAATACAGCCCAGTGACCAAATTCTAATACCACAAGTCTCCAATCTCTAATACTGCCCAGTGTCCAATCTCTAATAATGCCAAGTGGGCAAATTCTAATACCAACAGTCTCCAATCTCTAATCCTGCCCAGTGAGCAAATGCTAATACGACCAGTGTGAAATCTTAATAGTGCCGAGTGAGCAAATTATAATACCAGCAGTCTCCAATCTCTAATACTACCAAGTGAGCAAATTCTAATACCACCAGTGTCCAATTTCTAATACTGCCCAGTGAGCAAATTCTAATACCACTAGTGTCCAACCTCTAATACTGCCGAGTGAGCAAATTCTAATACCACCAGTCTCCAATCTCTAATACTGCCCAGTGTCCAATCTCTAATACTGCCGAGAGGGCAAATTCTAATACCACCAGTCTCCAATCTCTAATACCGCCCAGTGTCCAATCTCTAATACTGCCGAGTGGGCAAATTCTAATACCACAAGTCTGCAATCTCTAATACTGCCCAATGAGCAAATTCTAATACCACCAGTCTCCAATCTCTAATACTGCCCAGTGTCCAATCTCTAATACTACCGAGTGAGCAAATTCTAATACCACCAGTCTCCAATATTAATACTGCCCAGTGAGCAAATTCTAATACCACCAGCGTCCAATCTCTAATACTGCCCAATGAGCAAATTCTAATACCACCAGTCTCCAATCTCTAATACTGCCCAGTGTCCAATCTATAATACTGCCGAGTGCGCAAATTCTAATATCACCAGTCTCCAATCTCTAACACTGCCCAATGAGCAAATTCTAGTACCACCAGTGTCCAATCTTAATACTGCTCAGAGAGCAAATTGTAATACCTCCAGTCTCCAATCTTTAATACTGCCCAATGAGCAAATACTAATATCACCAGTGTCCAATCTCTAATACTGCCCAGTGTCCAATCTCTAATACTGCCCAGTGACCAAATTCTAATACCACCAGCGTCCAATCTCTAATACTGCCCAGTGAGCAAATTCTAATACCACCAGTCTCCAATCTCTAATACTGCCCAGTGTCCAATCTCTAATAATGCCAAGTGGGCAAATTCTAATACCAACAGACCCCAATATCTAATACTGCCCAGTGAGCAAATGCTAATACGACCAGTGTGAAATCTTAATAGTGCCGAGTGAGCAAATTATAATACCAGCAGTCTCCAATCTCTAATACTACCAAGTGAGCAAATTCTAATACCACCAGTGTCCAATTTCTAATACTGCCCAGTGAGCAAATTCTAATACCACCAGTCTCCAATCTCTAATACTGCCCAATGAGCAAATTCTAATACCACCAGTCTCCAATCTCTAATACTGACCAGTGTCCAATCTCTAATACTACCGAGTGAGCAAATTCTAATCCCACCAGTGTCCAATATTAATACTGCCCAGTGAGCAAATTCTAATACCACCAGCGTCCAATCTCTAATACTGCCCAGTGTCCAATCTCTAATACTACCGAGTGAGCAAATTCTAATACCACCAGTGTCCAATATTAATACTGCCCAGTGAGCAAATTCTAATACCACCAGCGTCCAATCTCTAATACTGCCCAATGAGCAAATTCTAATACCACCAGTCTCCAATCTCTAATACTGCCCAGTGTCCAATCTATAATACTGCCGAGTGAGCAAATTCTAATACCAGCAGTCTGCAATCTCTAATACTACCGAGTAAGCAAATTCTAATACCACCAGTGTCCAATATTAATACTGCCCAGAGAGCAAATTCTAATACCACCAGTATCCAATCTCGAATACTGTACAGTGAGCAAATTCTAATACCACCAGTCTCCAATATTAATACTGCCCAGTGAGCAAATTCTAATACCACCAGTCTCCAAATGTAACCCTGCACAGTGAGCAAATTCTAATAGCACCAGGCTCCAATCTCTAATACTGCCCAGTGAGCAAAGTCTAATATCACCAGTGTCCAATCTTAATACTGCCCAATGAGCAAATTCTAATACCACCAGTCTCCTATCTCTAATACTGCCGAGAGAGCCAATTCGAATACCACCAGTCTCCAATCTCTAATACATCCCAGTGAGCAAATTCTAATACCACCAGTCTCCAATCTCTCATACTGCCCAGTGGGCAAATTCTAATACCACCAGTCTCCAATCTCTAATACTGCCCAGTGTCCAATCTCTAATACTGCCGAGTGAGCAAATTCTAATAAAAGCAGTCTGCAATCTCTAATACTACTGAGTGAGCAAATTCTAATACCACCAGTGTCCAATATTAATACTGCCCAGAGAGCAAATTCTAATACCACCAGTATCCAATCTCCAATACTGTACAGTGAGCAAATTCTAATACCACCAGTCTCGAATATTAATACTGCCCAGAGAGCAAATTCGAATACCACCAGTATCCAATCTCCAATACTGTACAGTGAGCAACTTCTAATACCACCAGTGTCCAATCTCTAATACTGCCCAGTGAGCAAATTCTAATACCACCAGTCTCCAATTGTAATACTGCTCAGTGAGCAAATTCACCAGTAAATGCACAGCCTGCAAATTCTAATACCACCAGTCTCCAATCTCTAATACTGCCGAGTGAGCAAATTCTCATAACACCAGTGTCCCATATCTAATACTGCCCAGTGAACAAATTCTAATACCACCAGTCTCCACTCTCTAATACTGCCAAGTTGAGCAAATTTTAATATCACCAGTCTCCAATTGTAATACTGCACAGTGAGCAAATTCTAATAGCATGAGTCTCCAATCTCTAATACTTCCCACTGAGCAAATTCTAATACCAGAAGTTTCCAATCTCTAATACTGACCAGTGAGCAAATCCCAATACCACCAGTCTCGAACCTCTAAAGCTGCCAAGTGAAAAATTCCAATGTCACCAGTGTCCAATCTTAATACTGCCCAGTGAGCATATTATAAAACCACCAGTCTCCAATCTCTAATACTGCCCAGTGACCAAATTCTAATACCAACAGTCTCCAATCTCTAATACTGCCCAGTGAGCAAATGGTAATACGACCAGTGTTAAATCTTAATAGTGCCGAGTGAGCAAATTATACAACCAGCAGTCTCCAATCTCTAATACTACCAAGTGAGAAAATTCTAATACCACCAGTCTCCAATCTCTAATACTGCCCAATGAGCAAATTCTAATACCACCAGTGTCCAATTTCTAATACTGCCCAGTGAGCAAATTCTAATACCACTAGTGTCCAATCTCTAATACTGCCGAGTGAGCAAATTCTAATACCACCAGTCTCCAATCTCTAATACTGCCCAGTGTCCAATCTCTAATACTGCCGAGTGAGCAAATTCTAATACCACCAGTCTCCAATCTCTCATACTGCTGAGTGAGCAAATTCTAATACCACAAGTCTCCAATCTCTAATACTGCCCAGTGTCCAATCTCTTATACTGCCGAGTGGGCAAATTCTAATACAAGCAGTCTGCAATCTCTAATACTACCGAGTGAGCAAATTCTAATACCACCAGTCTCCAATCTCTAATACTGCCCAATGAGCAAATTCTAATACCACCAGTCTCCAATCTCTAATACTGCCCAGTGTCCAATCTCTAAAACTACCGAGTGAGCAAATTCTAATACCACCAGCGTCCAATCTCTAATACTGCCGAGTGAGCAAATTCTAATACCTCCAGTCTCCAATCTCTACTACTGCCCAGTGTCCCATCTCTAATACTACCGAGTGAGCAAATTCTAATACCACCAGTGTCCAATATTAATACTGCCCAGTGAGCAAATTCTAATACCACCAGCATCCAATCTCTAATACTGCCCAGTGAGCCAATTCTAATACCACCGGTCTCCAATCTCTAATACTGCCCAGTGAGCAAATTCTAATACCACCAATGTCCAATCTCTAATCCTGCCAAGTGAGCAAATTCTAATACCACCAGTCTCCAAGCTCTAATACTGCCCAGTGCCCAATCTCTAATACTGCCGAGTGAGCAAATTGTAATACCAGCAGTCTGCAATCTCTAATACTACCGAGTGAGCAAATTCTAATACCACCAGTGTCCAATATTAATACTGCCCAGAGAGCAAATTCTAATACCACCAGTATCCAATCTCCAATTTTGTACAGTGAGCAAATTCTAATACCACCAGTCTCCAATATTAATACTGCCCAGTGAGCAAATTCTAATACCACCAGTCTCCAAATGTAACCCTGCCCAGTGAGCAAATTCTAATACCACCAGTGTCCAATCTTAATACTGCCGAGGGAGCAAATTCTAATACCACCAGTCTCCAATCTCTAATACATCCCAGTGAGCAAATTCTGATACAACCAGTCTCCAATCTCTCATACTGCCCAGTGGGCAAATTCTAATAGCACCAGTCTCCAATCTCTAATACTGCCCAGTGTCCAATCTCTAATACTGCCGACTGAGCAAATTCTAATACCACCAGTCTCCAAACTCTAATACATCCCAGTGAGCAAATTCTAATACCACCAGTCTCCAATCTCTCATACAGCCCTGTGGGCAAATTCTAATACCACCAGTGTCTAATCTCTAATACTGTCTAGTGCATTCTCCAATGCAGCCCCGTGTCCAATCTCTGATACTGCCGCGTGCCTAATCTCTGATACTGCGCACTGTTCAATCTCCAATAGTGCGCACTGTTCAATCTCTATTAGTGCACACTGTTCAATCTCTGATAGTGCACACTGTTCAATCTCTGATAGTGTGCACTGTTCAATCTCTAATCACTGTTCAATCTCTGATACTGCGCACTGTTCAATCTCTGATACTGCATATTGTTCAATCTCTGATACTGCGGACTGTTCAATCACACATACTGCAGTATGTTCAATCTCTGATACATTGCACTGTTCAAAGTCTGATACTGCGCACTGTTCAATCTCTGATACTGCGCACTGTTGAATCTCTGATACTGTGCACTGCTCAATCTCTGATAGTGCGCACTATTCAATCTCTTAAACTGCGCACTGTTCAATCTGTGATACTGCGCACTGTTCAATCTGTGATACTGCGCACTGTTGAATCTCTGATAGTGTGCACTGTTCAATCTGTGATACTGTGCACTGTTGAATCTCTGATAGTGTGCACTGTTCAATCTCTGATATTGTGCCCTGTTCAATCTCTGATACTGCGCACTATTCAATCTCTGATACTGCACACTGTTCAATCTCTGATACTGCGCACTGTTCAATCTGTGATACTGCGCACTATTCAATCTCTTAAACTGCGCACTGTTCAATCTCTGATACTGCGCACTGTTCAATCTGTGATACTGCGCACTGTTCAATCTGTGATACTGCGCACTGTTGAATCTCTGATAGTGTGCACTGTTCAATCTGTGATACTGCGCACTGTTGAATCTCTGATAGTGTGCACTGTTCAATCTCTGATATTGCACACTGTTCAATCTCTGATATTGTGCACTGTTCAATCTCTGATACTGTGCACTATTCAATCTCGGATACTGCACACTGTTCAATCTGTGATACTGCGCACTGTTGAATCTCTGATACTGTGCACTGTTCAATCTCTGATGCTGCGCACAATTCAATCTCTGATAGGTTGCATTGTTCAATCTCTGATACTGCGCACTGTTCAATCTCTGATTCCACCCAATGTCCAATATCTAATACAACCCACTGTCCAATCCCGAATACCAACCACTGTTACAATCCCTAATCCCTAATGCCAGACACTGTCCAATCTCTAATTCCACCCACTGTCCAATGTCTAATACCAACCACTGTCCAATATCTAATACCACCGACTGTCCAATCTCTAATACCACCCAATGCCCAATCTCTAAAACCACCCACTGTCCAAACTCTAATACCACCCACTGTCCAATCTCTAATACAACCCACTGCTCAATCTCTAATACCACCCACTGTCCAATCTCTAATACCACCAAATGCCCAATCTCTAATACCACCCACTGTCCAATCTCTAATACCACCCACTGTCCAATCTCTAATACCACCCACTGTCCAATAACTAATACCACCCACTGTCCAATCTCTAATACCACCCACTGTCCAATCTCTAATACCACCCACTGCCCAATCTCTAATACCACCCACATCCCAATCTCTAATACAACCCACTGCCCAATCTCTAATACCACCCACTGTCCAATCTCTAATGCCACCCACTGTCCAATCTCAAGTACCACCCACTGTCCAATCTCCAATACCACCCTTTGTCCAATCTCTAATACCACCCACAACCCAATCTCTAATACCACCCACTGTCCAATCTCTAATACCACCCACTGTCCAATATCTAATACAACCCACTGTCCAATCTCTAATACAACCCACTGTCCAATCTCTAATACAACCCACTATCCAATCTCTAATACAACCCACTGTCCAATCTGTAATACCTCCCACTGTCCAATCTCTAATACCACCCACTGTCCAATCCCTAATACCACCCACTGTCCAATCTCCAATACCACCCTTTGTCCAATCTCTAATACCACGCACTGTCCAATATCTAATACAACCAACTATCCAATCTCTAATACAACCCACTGTCCAATCTCTAATACAACCCACTGTCCAATCTCTAATACAACCCACTGTCCAATCTGTAATACCTCCCACTGTCCAATCCTTAATATCACCCACTGTCCAATCTCTAATACCACCCACTGTCCAATATCTAATACTACCCACTGCCAATCTCTAATGAAACAAATGAAAATGAAATTTGCTTATTGTCATGAGTAGGCTTCAATGAGTTACTGTGAAAAGCCCGTAGTCGCCACATTCCGGCGCCTATCCGGGGAGGCTGGAACGGGAATCGAACGGTACTGCTGGCCTGCTTGGTCTTCTTTAAAAGCCAGCAATTTAGCTCAGTGAGCAATACCACCCACTGTCCAATCTCTAATACAACCCACAGCGCAATCTCAAATACCACCCACTGTCCAATCTCTAATACCACCCACTGTCCAATCTCTAAAACCACGCACCGTCCAATCTCTAATACAACCCACAGCCCAATCTCTAATACAACCCACAGCCCAATCTCAAAAACCACCCACTGTCCAAACTCAAATACCACCCACTGTCCAGTCCCTAATACCACCCACTGTCCAATCTCCAATACAACCCACTGCCCAATCTCTAATACCACCCACTTCCCAATCTCTAATACTACCCACTGTCGAGTCTGTAATACCAACCACTGTCCAATATTGAATACCAACCACTGTCCAATATCTAATACCACCCACTGGCCAATATCTAATCCCACCCACTGTCCAATATCTAATACCACCCACTGTCCAATATCTAATACAACCCACTGTCAAATCTCTAATACCACCCACTGTCCAATATCTAATACCACCCACTGTCAAATCTCTAATACCACCCACTGTCCAATATCTAATACAACCCACTGTCCAATCTCTAATACACCCCACTGCCAAATCTCTAATACCACCCACTGTCCAATCTCTAATACCACCCACTGCCCAAAATGCGGAAAAGAATATTGAACGTGCGCCAGTAAAAGTGGCAGATGCCTTGGCGCTGTATCCCTTATTGCGTGCAGAAAAAAAGGGTAACCACCCATCTGGCCATAACCCTGAAACCTAACTCTAACTCTAAACCTAAAAACCTAACCGTAACCTCAATCTCTAATATAATCCACAGCCCAATCTCTAATACCACCCATTGTCCAATCTCTAATAACACCCACTGTCCAATAACAAATACCACACACTGTCCAATCTCTAATACAACCCACTGTCCAATCTCTAATACAACCCTCTGCCCAATCTCTAATACCACCCCTGCCCAATCTCTAATATTACCGACTGTCAAATCTGTAGTACCACGACTGACCAATATTGAATACCAACCACTGTCCAATTTCTAACACAACCCACTGTCCAATATCTAATACCACCCACTGTCCAATTTCTAATACAACCCACTGTCCAATCTCTAATACAACCCACTGTCCAATCTCTAATACAACCCACTGTCCAATCTCTAATACAACCCACTGTCCAATCTCTAATACAACCCACTGTCCAATCTGTAATACCTCCCACTGTCCAATCTCTAATACCACCCACTGTCCAATCTCTAATTCAACCCACTGTCCAATCTCTAATGCAACCCACTGTCCAATCTATAATACAACCCACTGTCCAATCTCAAATACCACCCACTGTCCAATCTCTAATACCACCCACTGTCCAATCCCTAATACCATCCACTGTCCAATCTCTAACAGCACCCACTGTCCAATATCTAATACCACCCACTGTCCAATATCTAATACCACCCACTGTCCAATATCTAATACAACCCACTGTCAAATCTCTAATTCCACCCACTGTCCAATATCTAATACCACCCACTGTCAAATCTCTAATACCACCCACTGTCCAATATCTAATACAACCCACAGTCCAATCTCTAATACACCCCACTGCCAAATCTCTGATACCACCCACTGTCCAATCTCTAATACCACCCACTGTCCAAAATGCGGAAAAGAATATTGAACGTGCGCCAGTAAAAGTGGCAGACGCCTTGGCGCTGTATCCCTTATTGCGTGCAGAAAAAAAGGGTAACCACCCATCTGGCCATAACACTGAAACCTAACCCTAACTCGAAACCTAAAAACCTAACCCTAACCTCAATCTCTAATATAATCCATAGCCCAATCTCTAATACCACCCATTGTCCAATCACTAATAACACCCGCTGCACAATATCAAATACCACACACTGTCCAATCTCTAATTTCACCCACTGTCCAATCACTAATACAACCCACTGCCCAATCTCTAATACAACCCACTGCCCAATCTCTAATATTACCGACTGTCGAATCTGTAATACCACGACTGACCCATATTGAATACCAACCACTGTCCAATCTCTAATACAACCCACTGTCCAATCTCTAATACAACCCACTGTCCAATCTCTAATACAACCCACTGACCAACCTCTAATACAACCCACTGTCCAATCTCTAATACAACCCACTGTCCATTCTGTAATACCTCCCACTGTCCAATCTCTAATACCACCCACTGTCCAATCTCTAATTCAACCCACTGTCCAATCTCGAATGCAACCCACTGTCCAATCTTTAATACAACCCACTGTCCAATCTCAAATACCACCCACTGTCCAATCTCTAATACCACCCACTGTCCAATCTCTAATACCACCCACTGTCCAATCCCTAGTACCACCCACTGTCCAATCTCTAATACCACCCACTGTCCAATATCAAATACCACCCACTGTCCAATATCTAATACCACCCACTGTCCAATATCTAATACAACCCACTGTCAAATCTCAAATACCACCCACTGTCCAATATCTAATACCACCCACTGTCAAATCTCTAATACCGCCCACTGTCCAATATCTAATACAACCCACAGTCCAATCTCTAATACACCCCACTGCCAAATCTCTAATACCACCCACTGTCCAATCTCTAATACCACCCACTGCCCAAAATGCGGAAAAGAATATTGAACGTGCGCCAGTAAAAGTGGCAGACGCCTTGGCGCTGTATCCCTTATTGCGTGCAGAACAAAAGGGTAACCACCGATCTGGCCATAACCCTGAAACCTAACCCTAACTCTAAACCTAAAAACATAACCCTAACCTCAATCTCTAAAATAATCCACAGCCCAATCTCTAATACCACCCATTGTCCAATCTCTAATAACACCCACTGTACAATATCAAATACCACACACTGTCCAATCTCTAATACCACCCACTGTCCAATCACTAATACAACCCACTGCCCAATCTCTAATACCACCCCTGCCCAATCTCTAATATTACCGACTGTCGAATCTGTAATACCACGACTGACCAATATTGAATACCAACTACTGTCCAATTTCTAATACAACCCACTGTCCAATATCTAATACCACCCACTGTCCAATCTCTAATACAACCCACTGTCCAATCTCTAATACAACCCACTGTCCAATCTCTAATACAACCCACTATCCAATCTCTAATACAACCCACTGTCCAATCTCTAATACAACCCACTGTCCAATCTGTAATACCTCCCACTGTCCAATCTCTAATTCAACCCACTGTCCAATTTCTAATGCAACCCACTGTCCAATCTATATTACAACCCACTGTCCAATCTCAAATACCACCCATTGTCCAATGTCTAATACCACCCACTGTCCAATCTCTAATACCACCCACTGTCCAATCCCTAATACCACCCACTGTCCAATCTCTAATACCACCCACTGTCCAATATCTAATACCACCCACTGTCCAATCTCGTATACCACCCACTGTCCAAACTCTAATACCACCCACTGTCCAATCTCTAACACCACCCACTTTCCAATCTCTAATACCACCCACTGTCCAATATCTAATACAACCCACTGTCAAATCTCTAATACCACCCACTGTCCAATATCTAATACCACCCACTGTCAAATCTCTAATACCACCCACTGTCCAATATCTAATACAACCCACTGTCCAATCTCTAATACACCCCACTGCCAAATCTCTAATACCACCCACTGTCCAATCTCTAATACCACCCACTGCCCAAAATGCGGAAAAGAATATTGAACGTGCGCCAGTAAAAGTGGCAGATGCCTTGGCGCTGTATCCCTTATTGCGTGCAGAAAAAAAGGGTAACCACCCATCTGGCCATAACCCTGAAACCTAACTCTAATTCTAAACCTAAAAACCTAACCGTAACCTCAATCTCTAATATAATCCACAGCCCAATCTCTAATACCACCCATTGTCCAATCTCTAATAACACCCACTGTCCAATAACAAATACCACACACTGTCCAATCTCTAATACAACCCACTGTCCAATCTCTAATACAACCCTCTGCCCAATCTCTAATACCACCCCTGCCCAATCTCTAATATTACCGACTGTCAAATTTGTAATACCACGACTGACCAATATTGAATACCAACCACTGTCCAATTTCTAACACAACCCACTGTCCAATATCTAATACCACCCACTGTCCAATTTCTAATACAACCCACTGTCCAATCTCTAATACAACCCACTGTCCAATCTCTAATACAACCCACTGTCCAATCTCTAATACAACCCACTGTCCAATCTCTAATACAACCCACTGTCCAATCTGTAATACCTCCCACTGTCCAATCTCTAATACCACCCACTGTCCAATCTCTAATTCAACCCACTGTCCAATCTCTAATGCAACCCACTGTCCAATCTATAATACAACCCACTGTCCAATCTCAAATACCACCCACTGTCCAATCTCTAATACCACCCACTGTCCAATCCCTAATACCATCCACTGTCCAATCTCTAAAGCACCCACTGTCCAATATCTAATACCACCCACTGTCCAATATCTAATACCACCCACTGTCAAATCTCTAATACCACCCACTGTCCAATATCTAATACAACCCACTGTCCAATCTCTAATACACCCCACTGCCAAATCTCTAATACCACCCACTGTCCAATCTCTAATACCACCCACTGCCCAAAATGCGGAAAAGAATATTGAACGTGCGCCAGTAAAAGTGGCAGATGCCTTGGCGCTGTATCCCTTATTGCGTGCAGAAAAAAAGGGTAACCACCCATCTGGCCATAACCCTGAAACCTAACTCTAACTCTAAACCTAAAAACCTAACCGTAACCTCAATCTCTAATATAATCCACAGCCCAATCTCTAATACCACCCATTGTCCAATCTCTAATAACACCCACTGTCCAATAACAAATACCACACACTGTCCAATCTCTAATACAACCCACTGTCCAATCTCTAATACAACCCTCTGCCCAATCTCTAATACCACCCCTGCCCAATCTCTAATATTACCGACTGTCAAATTTGTAATACCACGACTGACCAATATTGAATACCAACCACTGTCCAATTTCTAACACAACCCACTGTCCAATATCTAATACCACCCACTGTCCAATTTCTAATACAACCCACTGTCCAATCTCTAATACAACCCACTGTCCAATCTCTAATACAACCCACTGTCCAATCTCTAATACAACCCACTGTCCAATCTCTAATACAACCCACTGTCCAATCTGTAATACCTCCCACTGTCCAATCTCTAATACCACCCACTGTCCAATCTCTAATTCAACCCACTGTCCAATCTCTAATGCAACCCACTGTCCAATCTATAATACAACCCACTGTCCAATCTCAAATACCACCCACTGTCCAATCTCTAATACCACCCACTGTCCAATCCCTAATACCATCCACTGTCCAATCTCTAAAGCACCCACTGTCCAATATCTAATACCACCCACTGTCCAATATCTAATACCACCCACTGTCCAATATCTAATACAACCCACTGTCAAATCTCTAATTCCACCCACTGTCCAATATCTAATACCACCCACTGTCAAATCTCTAATACCACCCACTGTCCAATATCTAATACAACCCACAGTCCAATCTCTAATACACCCCACTGCCAAATCTCTGATACCACCCACTGTCCAATCTCTAATACCACCCACTGTCCAAAATGCGGAAAAGAATATTGAACGTGCGCCAGTAAAAGTGGCAGACGCCTTGGCGCTGTATCCCTTATTGCGTGCAGAAAAAAAGGGTAACCACCCATCTGGCCATAACACTGAAACCTAACCCTAACTCGAAACCTAAAAACCTAACCCTAACCTCAATCTCTAATATAATCCATAGCCCAATCTCTAATACCACCCATTGTCCAATCACTAATAACACCCGCTGCACAATATCAAATACCACACACTGTCCAATCTCTAATACCACCCACTGTCCAATCACTAATACAACCCACTGCCCAATCTTTAATACAACCCACTGCCCAATCTCTAATATTACCGACTGTCAGATCTGTAATACCACGACTGACCCATATTGAATACCAACCACTGTCCAATCTCTAATACAACCCACTGTCCAATCTCTAATACAACCCACTGTCCAATCTCTAATACAACCCACTGACCAACCTCTAATACAACCCACTGTCCAATCTCTAATACAACCAACTGTCCATTCTGTAATACCTCCCACTGTCCAATCTCTAATACCACCCACTGTCCAATCTCTAATTCAACCCACTGTCCAATCTCGAATGCAACCCACTGTCCAATCTTTAATACAACCCACTGTCCAATCTCAAATACCACCCACTGTCCAATCTCTAATACCACCCACTGTCCAATCTCTAATACCACCCACTGTCCAATCCCTAGTACCACCCACTGTCCAATCTCTAATACCACCCACTGTCCAATATCAAATACCACCCACTGTCCAATATCTAATACCACCCACTGTCCAATATCTAATACAACCCACTGTCAAATCTCAAATACCACCCACTGTCCAATATCTAATACCACCCACTGTCAAATCTCTAATACCGCCCACTGTCCAATATCTAATACAACCCACAGTCCAATCTCTAATACACCCCACTGCCAAATCTCTAATACCACCCACTGTCCAATCTCTAATACCACCCACTGCCCAAAATGCGGAAAAGAATATTGAACGTGCGCCAGTAAAAGTGGCAGACGCCTTGGCGCTGTATCCCTTATTGCGTGCAGAACAAAAGGGTAACCACCGATCTGGCCATAACCCTGAAACCTAACCCTAACTCTAAACCTAAAAACCTAACCCTAACCTCAATCTCTAATATAATCCACAGCCCAATCTCTAATACCACCCATTGTCCAATCTCTAATAACACCCACTGTACAATATCAAATACCACACACTGTCCAATCTCTAATACCACCCACTGTCCAATCACTAATACAACCCACTGCCCAATCTCTAATACCACCCCTGCCCAATCTCTAATATTACCGACTGTCGAATCTGTAATACCACGACTGACCAATATTGAATACCAACTACTGTCCAATTTCTAATACAACCCACTGTCCAATATCTAATACCACCCACTGTCCAATCTCTAATACAACCCACTGTCCAATCTCTAATACAACCCACTGTCCAATCTCTAATGCAACCCACTATCCAATCTCTAATACAACCCACTGTCCAATCTCTAATACAACCCACTGTCCAATCTGTAATACCTCCCACTGTCCAATCTCTAATACCACCCACTGTCCAATCTCTAATTCAACCCACTGTCCAATTTCTAATGCAACCCACTGTCCAATCTATATTACAACCCACTGTCCAATCTCAAATACCACCCATTGTCCAATGTCTAATACCACCCACTGTCCAATCTCTAATACCACCCACTGTCCAATCCCTAATACCACCCACTGTCCAATCTCTAATACCACCCACTGTCCAATCTCTAATACCACCCACTGTCCAATCTCGTATACCACCCACTGTCCAAACTCTAATACCACCCACTGTCCAATCTCTAACACCACCCACTGTCCAATCTCTAATACCACCCACTGTCCAATCTCTAATACTATCCACTGTCCAATCTCTAATACCACCACTGTCCAATCTCTAATACCACCCACTGTCCAGTCCCTAATACCACCCACAGTCCAATCTCCTAAACAACCCACTGCCCAATCTCTAATAACACCCACTTCCCAATCTCTATTACTACCCACTGTCGAGTCTGTCATACCAACCACTGTCCAATATTGAATACCAACCACTGTCCAATATCTAATACCACCCACTGTCCAATATCTAATACCACCCACTGTCCAATATCTAATACCACCCACTGTCCAATATCTAATACAACCCACTGTCAAATCTCTAATACCACCCACTGTCCAATATCTAATACCACCCACTGTCAAATCTCTAATACCACCCACTGTCCAATATCTATTACAACCCACAGTCCAATCTCTAATACACCCCACTGCCAAATCTTTAATACCACCCACTGTCCAATCTCTAATACCACCCACTGCCCAAAATGCGGAAAAGAATATTGAACGTGCGCCAGTAAAAGTGGCAGACGCCTTGGCGCTGTATCCCTTATTGCGTGCAGAAAAAAAGGGTAACCACCCATCTGGCCATAACCCTGAAACCTAACCCTAACTCTAAACCTAAAAACCTAACCCTAACCTCAATCTCTAATATAATCCATAGCCCAATCTCTAATACCACCCATTGTCCAATCACTAATAACACCCACTGTACAATATCAAATACCACACACTGTCCAATCTCTAATACCACCCACTGTCCAATCACTAATACAACCCACTGCCCAATCTCTAATACAACCCACTGCCCAATCTCTAATACCACCCCTGCCCAATCTCTAATATTACCGACTGTCGAATCTGTAATACCACGACTGACCAATATTGAATACCAACCACTGTCCAATTTCTAATACAACCCACTGTCCAATATCTAATACCACCCACTGTCCAATCTCTAATACAACCCACTGTCCAATCACTAATACAACCCACTGCCCAATCTTTAATACAACCCACTGCCCAATCTCTAATATTACCGACTGTCAGATCTGTAATACCACGACTGACCCATATTGAATACCAACCACTGTCCAATCTCTAATACAACCCACTGTCCAATCTCTAATACAACCCACTGTCCAATCTCTAATACAACCCACTGACCAACCTCTAATACAACCCACTGTCCAATCTCTAATACAACCAACTGTCCATTCTGTAATACCTCCCACTGTCCAATCTCTAATACCACCCACTGTCCAATCTCTAATTCAACCCACTGTCCAATCTCGAATGCAACCCACTGTCCAATCTTTAATACAACCCACTGTCCAATCTCAAATACCACCCACTGTCCAATCTCTAATACCACCCACTGTCCAATCTCTAATACCACCCACTGTCCAATCCCTAATACCACCCACTGTCCAATCTCTAATACCACCCACTGTCCAATATCAAATACCACCCACTGTCCAATATCTAATACCACCCACTGTCCAATATCTAATACAACCCACTGTCAAATCTCAAATACCACCCACTGTCCAATATCTAATACCACCCACTGTCAAATCTCTAATACCGCCCACTGTCCAATATCTAATACAACCCACAGTCCAATCTCTAATACACCCCACTGCCAAATCTCTAATACCACCCACTGTCCAATCTCTAATACCACCCACTGCCCAAAATGCGGAAAAGAATATTGAACGTGCGCCAGTAAAAGTGGCAGACGCCTTGGCGCTGTATCCCTTATTGCGTGCAGAACAAAAGGGTAACCACCGATCTGGCCATAACCCTGAAACCTAACCCTAACTCTAAACCTAAAAACCTAACCCTAACCTCAATCTCTAATATAATCCACAGCCCAATCTCTAATACCACCCATTGTCCAATCTCTAATAACACCCACTGTACAATATCAAATACCACACACTGTCCAATCTCTAATACCACCCACTGTCCAATCACTAATACAACCCACTGCCCAATCTCTAATACCACCCCTGCCCAATCTCTAATATTACCGACTGTCGAATCTGTAATACCACGACTGACCAATATTGAATACCAACTACTGTCCAATTTCTAATACAACCCACTGTCCAATATCTAATACCACCCACTGTCCAATCTCTAATACAACCCACTGTCCAATCTCTAATACAACCCACTGTCCAATCTCTAATGCAACCCACTATCCAATCTCTAATACAACCCACTGTCCAATCTCTAATACAACCCACTGTCCAATCTGTAATACCTCCCACTGTCCAATCTCTAATACCACCCACTGTCCAATCTCTAATTCAACCCACTGTCCAATTTCTAATGCAACCCACTGTCCAATCTATATTACAACCCACTGTCCAATCTCAAATACCACCCATTGTCCAATGTCTAATACCACCCACTGTCCAATCTCTAATACCACCCACTGTCCAATCCCTAATACCACCCACTGTCCAATCTCTAATACCACCCACTGTCCAATATCTAATACCACCCACTGTCCAATCTCGTATACCACCCACTGTCCAAACTCTAATACCACCCACTGTCCAATCTCTAACACCACCCACTGTCCAATCTCTAATACCACCCACTGTCCAATCTCTAATACTATCCACTGTCCAATCTCTAATACCACCACTGTCCAATCTCTAATACCACCCACTGTCCAGTCCCTAATACCACCCACAGTCCAATCTCCTAAACAACCCACTGCCCAATCTCTAATAACACCCACTTCCCAATCTCTATTACTACCCACTGTCGAGTCTGTCATACCAACCACTGTCCAATATTGAATACCAACCACTGTCCAATATCTAATACCACCCACTGTCCAATATCTAATACCACCCACTGTCCAATATCTAATACCACCCACTGTCCAATATCTAATACAACCCACTGTCAAATCTCTAATACCACCCACTGTCCAATATCTAATACCACCCACTGTCAAATCTCTAATACCACCCACTGTCCAATATCTATTACAACCCACAGTCCAATCTCTAATACACCCCACTGCCAAATCTTTAATACCACCCACTGTCCAATCTCTAATACCACCCACTGCCCAAAATGCGGAAAAGAATATTGAACGTGCGCCAGTAAAAGTGGCAGACGCCTTGGCGCTGTATCCCTTATTGCGTGCAGAAAAAAAGGGTAACCACCCATCTGGCCATAACCCTGAAACCTAACCCTAACTCTAAACCTAAACCCTAACCCTAACCTCAATCTCTAATATAATCCATAGCCCAATCTCTAATACCACCCATTGTCCAATCACTAATAACACCCACTGTACAATATCAAATACCACACACTGTCCAATCTCTAATACCACCCACTGTCCAATCACTAATACAACCCACTGCCCAATCTCTAATACAACCCACTGCCCAATCTCTAATACCACCCCTGCCCAATCTCTAATATTACCGACTGTCGAATCTGTAATACCACGACTGACCAATATTGAATACCAACCACTGTCCAATTTCTAATACAACCCACTGTCCAATATCTAATACCACCCACTGTCCAATCTCTAATACAACCCACTGTCCAATCTCTAATACAACCCACTGTCCAATCTCTAATACAACCCACTGTCCAATCTCTAATACAACCCACTGTCCAATCTCTTATACAACCCACTGTCCAATCTGTAATACCTCCCACTGTCCAATCTCTAATACCACCCACAGTCCAATCTCTAATTCAACCCACTGTCCAATCTCTAATGCAACCCACTGTCCAATCTATAATACAACCCACTGTCCAATTTCAAATACCACCCACTGTCCAATCTCTAATACCACCCACTGTCCAATCTCTAATACCACCCACTGTCCAATCCCTCATACCACCCACTGTCCAATCTCTAATACCACCCACTGTCCAATATCTAATACCACCCACTGTCCAATATCTAATACCACCCACTGTCCAATATCTAATACAACCCACTGTCAATCTCTAATACCACCCACTGTCCAATATCTAATACCACCCACTGTCAAATCTCTAATACCACCCACTGTCCAATATCTAATACAACCCACAGTCCAATCTCTAATACACCCCACTGCCAAATCTCTAATACCACCCACTGTCCAATCTCTAATACCACCCACTGCCCAAAATGCGGAAAAGAATATTGAACGTGCGCCAGTAAAAGTGGCAGACGCCTTGGCGCTGTATCCCTTATTGCGTGCAGAAAAAAAGGGTAACCACCAATCTGGCCATAACCCTGAAACCTAACCCTAACTCTAAACCTAAAAACCTAACCCTAACCTCAATCTCTAATATAATCCACAGCCCAATCTCTAATACCACCCATTGTCCAATCTCTAATAACACCCACTGTACAATATCAAATACCACACACTGTCCAATCTCTAATACCACCCACTGTCCAATCACTAATACAACCCACTTCCCAATCTCTAATACCACCCCTGCCCAATCTCTAATATTACCGACTGTCGAATCTGTAATACCACGACTGACCAATATTGAATACCAACCACTGTCCAATTTCTAATACAACCCACTGTCCAATATCTAATACCACCCACTGTCCAATCTCTAATACAACCCACTGTCCAATCTCTAATACAACCCACTGTCCAATCTCTAATACAACCCACTATCCAATCTCTAATACAACCCACTGTCCAATCTCTAATACAACCCACTGTCCAATCTGTAATACCTTCCACTGTCCAATCTCTAATACCACCCACTGTCCAATCTCAAATACCACCCACTGTCAAATCTCTAATACCACCCACTGTCCAATCCCTAATACCACCCACTGTCCAATATCTAATACCACCCACTGCCAATCTCTAATACCACCCACTGTCCAATCTCGTATACCACCCACTGTCCAAACTCTAATACCACCCACTGTCCAATCTCTAACACCACCCACTGTCCAATCTCTAATACCACCCACTGTCCAATCTCTAATACCATCCACTGTCCAATCTCTAATACCACCACTGTCCAATCTCTAATACCACTCACTGTCCAATCACTAATACCACCCACTGTCCAATAATTAATACAACGCACTGCACAATCTCTAATACCAACCACTGTCCAATCACTAATACAACTACAGCCCAATCTCTAATACCACCCACTGTCCAATCTCTAATACCACCCACTGTCCAATCTATAATACTTCCCACTGTCCAATCTCTAATACAACCCACTGTCCAATCTCTAATATAACCCACTGTCCAATCTGTAATACCTCCCACTGTCCAATCTCTAATACCACCCACTGTCCAATCAATAATACCACCCACTGTCCAATCTCCAACACCACCCTTTGTCCAATCTCTAATACAACCCACTGTCCAATCTCTAATACAACCCACTCTCCAATCTCTAATACAACCCACTGTCCAATCTCTAATACAACCCACTGTCCAATCTGTAATACCTCCCACTGTCCAATCTCTAATACCACCCACTGTCCAATCCCCAATACCACCCACTGTCCAATCTCTAATACCACCCATTGTCCAATATCTAATACAACCCACTGCCAATCTCTATTGAAAAAAATGAAAATGAAATTTGCTTATTGTCACGAGTAGGCTTCAATGAGTTACTGTGAAAAGCCCGTAGTCGCCACATTCCGGCGCCTATCCGGGGAGGCTGGAACGGGAATCGAACGGTACTGCTGGCCTGCTTGGTCTTCTTTAAAAGCCAGCAATTTAGCTCAGTGAGCAATACCACCCACTGTCCAATCTCTAATACAACCCACAGCCCAATCTCTAATACCACCCACTGTCCAAACTCTAATACCACCCACTGTCCAAACTCTAATACCACCCACTGTCCAATCTCTAACACCACCCACTGTCCAATCTCTAATACCACCCACTGTCCAATCTCTAATACCATCCACTGTCCAATCTCTAATACCACCACTGTCCAATCTCTAATACCACTCACTGTCCAATCACTAATACCACCCACTGTCCAATAATTAATACAACGCACTGCACAATCTCTAATACCAACCACTGTCCAATCACTAATACAACTACAGCCCAATCTCTAATACCACCCACTGTCCAATCTCTAATACCACCCACTGTCCAATCTATAATACTTCCCACTGTCCAATCTCTAATACAACCCACTGTCCAATCTCTAATACAACCCACTGTCCAATCTGTAATACCTCCCACTGTCCAATCTCTAATACCACCCACTGTCCAATCAATAATACCACCCACTGTCCAATCTCCAACACCACCCTTTGTCCAATCTCTAATACAACCCACTGTCCAATCTCTAATACAACCCACTCTCCAATCTCTAATACAACCCACTGTCCAATCTCTAATACAACCCACTGTCCAATCTGTAATACCTCCCACTGTCCAATCTCTAATACCACCCACTGTCCAATCCCCAATACCACCCACTGTCCAATCTCTAATACCACCCATTGTCCAATATCTAATACAACCCACTGCCAATCTCTATTGAAAAAAATGAAAATGAAATTTGCTTATTGTCACGAGTAGGCTTCAATGAGTTACTGTGAAAAGCCCGTAGTCGCCACATTCCGGCGCCTATCCGGGGAGGCTGGAACGGGAATCGAACGGTACTGCTGGCCTGCTTGGTCTTCTTTAAAAGCCAGCAATTTAGCTCAGTGAGCAATACCACCCACTGTCCAATCTCTAATACAACCCACAGCCCAATCTCTAACACCACCCACTGTCCAAACTCTAATACCACCCACTGTCCAGTCCCTAATACCACCCACTGTCCAATATCCAATACAACCCACTGCCCAATCTATAATACCACCCACTTCCCAATCTCTAATACTACCCACTGTCGAGTCTGTAATACCAACCACTGTCCAATATTGAATACCAACCTCTGTCCAATATCTAATACCACCCACTGTCCAATATCTAACACCACCCACTGTCCAATATCTAACACAACCCACTGTCAAATCTCTAATACTATCCACTGTCCAATATCTTATACCACCCACTGTCAAATCTCTAATACCACCCACTGTCCAACATCTAATACAACCCAATGTACAATCTCTAATACACCCCACTGCCAAATCTCTAATACCACCCACTGTCCAATCTCTAATACCACCCACTGCCCAAAATGCGGAAAAGAATATTGAACGTGCGCCAGTAAAAGTGGCAGACGCCTCGGCGCTGTATCCCTTATTGCGTGCAGAAAAAAAGGGTAACCACCCATCTGGCCATAACCCTGAAACCTAACCCTAACCCTAAACCTAAAAGGCTAACCCTAACCTCAATCTCTAATACATTCCATTGCCCAATCTCTAATACCACCCATTGTCCAATTTCTAATACCACCCACTGTCCAATATCTAATACCAGACACTGTCCAATCTCTAATACCACCCACTGTCCAATCTCTAATACAACACACTGCCCAATCTCTAATACCACCCCTGCCCAATCTCTAATATTACCGACTGTCGAATCTGTAATACCACGACTGTCCAATATTGAATACCAACCAATGTCCAATTTCTAATACAACCCACTGTCCAATATCTAACACCACCAACTGTCCAATCTCTAATACTACCCACTGCCCAATCTCTAATACCACACACTGTCCTATCTCTAATACAACCCACTGTCCAACCTCTAATATCACCACTGTCCAATCTCTAATACAACCACATCCAATCTCTATTACCTCCCACTGTCCAATCTCTAACAGAACCCACTGCCCAATCTCTAATACCACCCACTGTCCAATCTCTAATACCACAACTTTCTAATCTCGTATACCACCCACTGTCCAATCCCTAATACAGCCACTGTCCAATCTCTAATACAACCCACTGTCCAATATCTAATACCACCCACTGTCCAATCTCTAATACCACCCACTGTCCAATCACTGATACCACGCACTGTCCAATATCTAATACAACCCACTGCCCAATCTCTAATACCACCCACTGTCCAATCTCTAATACCACCCACTGTCCAATCTCTGATACCACCACTTTCCAATCTTGTATACCACCCACTGTCCAAACTCTAATACCACCCACTGTTCAATCTCTAATACAACCCACTGTCCAATATCTAATACCACACACTGACCAACCTCTAATACCACCCACTGTCCAATATCTAATACCACCCACTGTCCAATCTATAATACCACCCACTGTCCAATCTCTAATACCACCCACTGTCCAATCTCTAACACAATCCACTGTCGAATCCCTAAAACAACCTACTGTCCAATCTCTAATACAGCCACTGTCCAATATCTAATACCACCCACTTTCCAATCTCTAATACCACTCACTGTCCAATCTCTAATACCACCCACTGTCCAATGTCTAATACCACCCACTGTCCAATCTCTAATACCACCCACTGTCCAATCTCTAATACCACCCATTGTCCAATATCTAATACCACCCACTGTCCAATATCTAATACCACACACTTTCCAACCTCTATTACAACCCACTGTCCAATCTCTAATGCAACCCACTGTCCAATCTATAATACAACCCACTGTCCAATCTCAAACACCACCCACTGTCCAATCTCTAATACCACCCACTGTCCAATCTCTAATACCACCCACTGTCCAATCTCTAATACCACCAACTGTCCAATCCCTAATACCACCCACTGTCCAATCTCTAATACCACCCACTGTCCAATATCTAATACCACCCACTGCCAATCTCTAATACCACCCACTGTCCAATCTCGTATACCACCCACTGTCCAAACTCTAATACCACCCACTGTCCAATCTCTAACACCACCCACTGTCCAATCTCTAATACCACCCACTGTCCAATCTCTAATACCATCCACTGTCCAATCTCTAATACCACCACTGTCCAATCTCTAATACCACCCACTGTCCAATCTCTAATACCACCCACTGTCCAATATCTAATACAACCCACCGCACAATCTCTAATACCACCCACTGTCCAATCTCTAATACAACTACAGCCCAATCTCTAATACCACCCACTGTCCAATCTCGAATACCACCCACTGTCCAATCTATAATACTTCTTACTGTCCAATCTCTAATACCACCCACTGTCCATTCTCTAATACCACCCTCTGTCCAATCTCTAATACAACCATCTGTCCAATCTCTAAAACAACCCAGTGCCGAATCTCTAATCCCACCCACTGTCCAAAATGCGGAAAAGAATGTTGAACGTGCGGCAGTAAAAGTGGCAGATGCCTTGACGCTGTATCCCTTACTGGGTGCAGAGAAAAAAGGGTAACCACCCATCTGTCCATGACCATGAAACCTATCCCTAACCCTAAACCTAAACCCTAACCCGAACCCAAACCTCATTCTCTAATACAATCCACTGCCCAAGCTCTTATACCACCCACTGTCCAATCTCTAATACCACCCACTGTCCAATCTCGTATACCACCCTCTGTCCAAACTCTAATACCACTCACTGTCCAATCTCTAACACCACCCACTGTCCATTCTCTAATACCACCCACTGTCCAATCTCTAATACCATCCACTGTCCAATCTCTAATACCACCACTGTCCAATCTCTAATACGACCCACTGTCCAATCTCTAATACCACCCACTGTCCAATATCTAAAACAACCCACTGCACAATCTCTAATACCATCCACTGTCCAATCTCTAATACAACCCACAGCCCAATCTCTAAAACCACCCACTGTCCAATCTCTAATACCACCCACTGTCCAATCTCTAATACTTCCCACTGTCCAATCTCTAATACCACCCACTGTCCATTCTCTAATACCACCCACTGTCCAATATCTAATACCACACACTTTCCAACCTCTATTACAACCCACTGTCCAATCTCTAATGCAACCCACTGTCCAATCTATAATACAACCCACTGTCAAATCTCAAATTCCACCCACTGTCCAATCTCTAATACCACCCACTGTCCAATCTCTAATACCACCCACTGTCCAATCCCTAATACCACCCACTGTCCAATCTCTAATACCACCCACTGTCAAATATCTAATACCACCCAGTGCCAATCTCTAATACCACCCACTGTCCAATCTCGTATACCACCCACTGTCCAGACTCTAATACCACCCACTGTCCACTCTCTAACACAACCCACTGTCCAATCTCTAATACCACTCACTGTCCAATCTCTAATACCATCCACTGTCCAATCTCTAATACCACCACTGTCCAATCTCTAATACCACCCACTGTCCAATCTCTAATACCACCCGCTGTCCAATATCTAATACAACCCACTGCACAATCTCTAATACCACCCACTGTCCAATCTCTAATACAACTACAGCCCAATCTCTAATACCACCCATTGTCCAATCTATAATACTTCCCACTGTCCAATCTCTAATACCACCCACTGTCCATTCTCTAATACCACCCACTGTCCAATCTCTAA
Organism: Scyliorhinus canicula; assembly: GCF_902713615.1. Classification (NCBI taxonomy): domain Eukaryota; kingdom Metazoa; phylum Chordata; class Chondrichthyes; order Carcharhiniformes; family Scyliorhinidae; genus Scyliorhinus; species Scyliorhinus canicula. Next base: position 141,949,244 of record NC_052152.1, on the reverse strand, counting down.
TACAACCATCTGTCCAATCTCTAAAACAACCCACTGCCGAATCTCTAATACCACCCACTGTCCAAAATGCGGAAAAGAATGTTGAACGTGCGGCAGTAAAAGTGGCAGATGCCTTGACGCTGTATCCCTTACTGGGTGCAGAGAAAAAGGGTAACCACCCATCTGTCCATGACCATGAAACCTAACCCTAACCCTAAACCTAAACCCTAACCCGAACCCAAACCACATTCTCTAATACAATCCACTGCCCAAGCTCTTATACCACCCACTCTCCAATCTCTAATGCCACCCACTGTCCAATCCCCAGTACCTCCCACTGTCCAATCTCTAATACCACACACTGTCCAATATCTAATACCACCCACTGCCAATCTATAATACCACCCACTGTCCAATCTCGTATACCACCCACTGTCCAAACTCTAATACCACTCACTGTCCAATCACTAACACCACCCACTGTCCATTCTCTAATACCACCCACTGTCCAATCTCTAATACCATCCACTGTCCAATCTCTAATACCACCACTGTCCAATCTCTAATACCACCCACTGTCCAATCTCTAATACCACCCACTGTCTAATATCTAATACAACCCACTGCACAATCTCTAATACCATCCACTGTCCAATCTCTAATACAACCCACAGCCCAATCTCTAATTCTTCCCACTGTCCAATCTCTAATACCACCCACTGTCCATTCTCTAATACCATCCACTGTCCAATCTCTAATACAACCATCTGTCCAATCTCTAAAACAACCCACTGCCGAATCTCTAATACCACCCACTGTCCAAAATGCGGAAAAGAATGTTGAACGTGCAGCAGTAAAAGTGGCAGATGCCTTGACGCTGTATCCCTTACTGGGTGCAGAGAAAAAGGGTAACCACCCATCTGTCCATGACCCTGAAACCTAACCCTAACCCTAACCCTAAACCCTAACCCTAACCCAAACCTCATTCTCTAATACAATCCACTGCCCAAGCTCTAATACCACCCACTGTCCAATCTCTAATACCACCCACTATCCAATATATAATACCACCCACTGTCCAATCTCTAATACCACCCACTGTCCAATCTCTAATACCACCCACTGTCCAATCTCTAACACAATCCACTGTCCATTCTCTAATACCACCCACTGTCCAATCTCTAATACCATCCACTGTCCAATCTCTAATACCACCACTGTCCAATCTCTAATACCAGCCAATGTCCAATATCTAATACCACCCACTGTCCAATCTCTAATACCACCCACTGTCCAATCTCTAATACCACCCACTGTCCAATCTCGAATACCACCCACTGTCCAATGTCTAATACCACCCACTGTCCAATCTCTAATACCACCCACTGTCCAATCTCTAATTCAACCCACTGTCCAATCTCTAATACCACCCACTGTCCAAAATGTGGAAAAGATGGTGTACATGCGCCAGTAAAAGGGGCAGACGCCTTGGCGCTGTATCACTTATTGGGTGCAGAAAAGGAGGGTAACCACCCATCTGTCCATAACCCTGAAACCTAACCCAAACCCTAACCCCAAACCTAAACACTAACACTAAACCTACCCTCAATCTCTAATACAATCCACTGTCCAATATCTAATACCACCCACTGTCCAATCTCTAATTCAACCCACTGTCCAATCTCTAATACCTCCCACTTTCCAATATCTAATACCAACCACTGTTCAATCTCTAATATCACCCACTGTCCAACCTCTAATACCACCCACTGTCCAAACCCTAATATCACCCACTGTCCAACCTCTAATACCACCCACTGTCCAAACCCTAATACCACCCATTGTCCAATATCTGATACCACCCACTGTCCAATCTCTAACACATCTCACTGTCCAAAATCTAATAGCACCCACTGTCCAATATCTAATACCACCCATTATACATTCACAAATACCATCCACTGTCCAATATCTAATATCACCCACTGTCCAATATCTAATACAACCCACTGCCCAATCTCTAATACCACCCACTGTCCAATCCCTAATACCACCCACTGTCCAATCTATAATACAACCCACTGTCCAATTTCTAATACCACCCACTGTCCAATCTCTATTACCACCCACTGTCCAATCTCTAATACCACACACTGTCCAATCCCTAATACCACCCACTGTCCAATCTCTAATACCACCCACTGTCCAATATCTAATACCACACACTGCCAATCTCTAATACAACCCACTGCCCAATCTCTAATACCACCCCTGCCCAATCTCTAATATTACCATGATGTGGAGATGCCGGCGTTGGACTGGGGTGAGCACAGTAAGAAGTCTTACAACACCAGGTTAAAGTCCAACAGGTTTGTTTCAAACACGAGCTTTCGGAGCACGGCTCCTTCTTCAGGTGAATGGAAAGGCTTGTTCCAGAAATGTTTATATAGACACAGCCAGAGATGCCCCGGAATGCGAGCACCTGCAGGCAATCAAATCATCAAAGATGCAGAGAGAGAGGTAACTCCAGGTTAAAGAGGTGTGAATTGTCCCAAGCCAGTTCAGTCGGTAGGCCTCAATATTACCGACTGTCGAATCTGTAATACAACGACTGACCAATATTGAATACAGACAACTGTCCAATTTCTAATACAACCCACTGTCCAATATCTAATACCACCCACTGTCCAATCTCTAATACAACCCACTGTCCAATCTCTAATACAACCCACTGTCCAATCTCGAATACAACCCACTGTCCAATCTCTAATACAACCCACTGTCCAATCTCTAATACAACCCACTGTCCAATATGTAATACCTCCCACTGTCCAATCTCTAATACCACCCACTGTCCAATGTCTAATTCAACCCACTGTCCAATCTCTAATGCAACCCACCGTCCAATCTATAATACAACCCACTGTCCAATCTCAAATACCACCCACTGTCCAATCTCTAATACCATCCACTGTCCAATCCCTAATACCACCCACTGTCCAATCTCTAATACCACCCACTGTCCAATATCTAATACCACCCACTGCCAATCTCTAATACCACCCACTGTCCAATCTCGTATACCACCCACTGTCCAAACTCTAATACCACCCACTGTCCAATCTCTAACACCACCCACTGTCCAATCTCTAATACCACCCACTGTCCAATCTCTAATACCATCCACTGTCCAATCTCTAATACCACCACTGTCCAATCTCTAATACCACCCACTGTCCAATCTCTAATACCACCCACTGTCCAATATTTAATACAACGCACTGCACAATCTCTAATACCAACCACTGTCCAAACTCTAATACAACTACAGCCCAATCTCTAATACCACCCACTGTCCAATCTCTAATACCACCCACTGTCCAATCTATAATACTTCCCACTGTCCAATCTCTAATACAACCCACTGTCCAATCTCTAATACAACCCACTGTCCAATCTGTAATACATCCCACTGTCCAATCTCTAATACCACCCACTGTCCAATCCCTAATACCACCCACTGTCCAATCTCTAATACCACCCACTGTCCAATATCTAAAAAACCCACAGCCAATCTCTAATGAAAAAAATGATAATGAAATTTGCTTATTGTCACGAGTAGGCTTCAATGAGTTACTGTGAAAAGCCCGTAGTCGCCACATTCCGGCGCCTATCCGGGGAGGCTGGAACGGGAATCGAACGGTACTGCTGGCCTGCTTGGTCTTCTGTAAAAGCCAGCAATTTAGCTCAGTGAGCAATACCACCCACTGTCCAATCTCTAATACAACCCACAGCCCAATCTCTAATACCACCCACTGTCCAAACTCTAATACCACCCACTGTCCAGTCCCTAATACCACCCACTGTCCAATCTCCAATACAACCCACTGCCCAATCTATAATACCACCCACTTCCCAATCTCTAATACCACACACTGTCAAATCTCTAATACCACCCACTGTCCAATATCTAATACCACCCACTGTCCAATATCTAATACAACCCACTGTCAAATCTCTAATACCACCCACTGTCCAATATATAATACCACCCACTGTCAAAACTCTAATACCACACACTGTCAAATCTCTAATACCACCCACTGTCCAATATCTAATACAACCCACTGTCCAATCTCTAATACACCCCACTGCCAAATCTCTAATACCACCCACTGTCCAATCTCTAATACCACCCACTGCCCAAAATGCGGAAAAGAATATTGAACGTGCGCCAGTAAAAGTGGCAGACGCCTTGGCGCTGTATCCCTTATTGCGTGCAGAAAAAAAGGGTAACCACTCATCTGGACATAACCCTGAAACCTAACCCTAACCCTAAACCTAAAAGGCTAACCCTAACCTCAATCTCTAATATATTCCACTGCCCAATCTCTAATACCACCCATTGTCCAATTTCTAATAACACCCACTGTCCAATATCTAATACCACACACTGTCCAATCTCTAATACCACCCACTGTCCAATCTCTAATACAACCCACTGCCCAATCTCTAATACCACCCCTGCCCAATCTCTAATATTACCGACTGTCGAATCTGTAATACGACGACTGTCCAATATTGAATACCAACCACTGTCCAATTTCTAATACAACCCACTGTCCAATATCTAACACAACCAACTGTCCAATCTCTAATACTTCCCACTGCCCAATCTCTAATACCACCCACTGTCCTATCTCTAAAACAACCCACTGTCCAACCTCTAATATCACCCATGTCCAATCTCTAATACAACCACTGTCCAATCTCTATTACCTCCCACTGTCCAATCTCTAACAGAACCCACTGCCCAAACTCTAATACCACCCACTGTCCAATCTCTAATACAACCACTGTCCAATCTCTATTACCTCCCACTGTCCAATCTCTAACAGAACCCACTGCCCAAACTCTAATACCACCCACTGTCCAATCTCTAATACCACAACTTTTTATTCTCGTATACCACCCACGGTCCAAACTCTAATACCACCCACTGTCCAATCCCTAATACAGCCACTGTCCAATCTCTAATACAACCCACTGTCCAATATCTAATACCACCCACTGTCCAATCTCTAATACCACCCACTGTCCAATCACTAATAACACCCACTGTCCAATATCTAATACAACCCACTGGCCAATCTCTAATACCACCCACTGTCCAATCTCTAATACCACCCACTGTCCAATCTCTGATACCACCACTTTCCAATCTCGTATACCACCCACTGTCCAAACTCTAATACCACCCACTGTTCAATCTCTAATACAATCCACTGTCCAATATCTAATACCACACACTGACCAATCTCTAATACCACCCACTGTCCAATATCTAATACCACCCACTATCCAATATCTAATACCACCCACTGTCCAAACTCTAACACAATCAACTGTCCAATCCCTAAAACAACCCACTGTCCAGTCTCTACTACAGCCACTGTCCAATATCTAATACCACCCACTGTCCAATCTCTAATACCACCCACTGTCCAATCTCTAATACCACACACTGTCCAATCTCTAATACCACCCACTGTCCAATGTCTAATACCACCCACTGTCCAATCTCTAATACCACCCACTGTCCCATCTCTAATACCACCCATTGTCCAATATCTAATACCACCCACTGTCCAATCTCTAACACATCTCACTGTCCAAAATCTAATAGCACCCATTGTCCAATATCTAATACCACCCACTATACATTCACAAATACCATCCACTGTCCAATATCTAATATCACCCACTGTCCAATCTATAATACCACCCACTGTCCAATATCTAATACCACCCACTGTCCAATATCTAATACCACCCACTGTCCAATCTCTAATACCACCCACTGTCCAATCACTAATAACACCCACTGTCCAATATCTAATACAACCCACTGGCCAATCTCTAATACCACCCACTGTCCAATCTCTAATACCACCCACTGTCCAATCTCTGATACCACCACTTTCCAATCTCGTATACCACCCACTGTCCAAACTCTAATACCACCCACTGTTCAATCTCTAATACAACCCACTGTCCAATATCTAATACCACACACTGACCAATCTCTAATACCACCCACTGTCCAATATCTAATACCACCCACTGTCCAATATCTAATACCACCCACTGTCCAATCTCTAATACCACCCACTGTCCAATCTCTAACACAATCCACTGTCCAATCCCTAAAACAACCCACTGTCCAGTCTCTACTACAGCCACTGTCCAATATCTAATACCACCCACTTTCCAATCTCTAATACCACCCACTGTCCAATCTCTAATACCACACACTGTCCAATCTCTAAAACCACCCACTGTCCAATGTCTAATACCACCCACTGTCCAATCTCTAATACCACCCACTGTCCAATCTCTAATACCACCCATTGTCCAATATCTAATACCACCCACTGTCCAATCTCTAACACATCTCACTGTCCAAAATCTAATAGCACCCATTGTCCAATATCTAATACCACCCACTATACATTCACAAATACCATCCACTGTCCAATATCTAATATCACCCACTGTCCTATCTATAATACCACCCACAGTCCAATATCTAATACCACCCACTGTCCAATATCTAATACCACACACTTTCCAATCTCTATTACAACCCAATGTCCAATCTCTAATGCAACCCACTGTCCAATCTATAATACAACCCACTGTCCAATCTCAAATACCACCCACTGTCTAATCTCTAATACCACCCACTGTCCAATCTCTAATACCACCCACTGTCCAATCCCTAATACCACCCACTGTCCAATCTCTAATACCACCCACTGTCCAATATCTAATACCACCCACTGCCAATCTCTAATACCACCCACTGTCCAATCTCGTATACCACCCACTGTCCAAACTCTAATACTACCCACTGTCCAATCTCTAACACCACCCACTGTCCAATCCCTAATACCACCCACTGTCCAATCTCTAATACCACCCACTGTCCAATCTCTAATACCACACACTGTCCAATATCTAATACAACCCACTGCACAATCTCTAATACCACCCACTGTCCAATCTCTAATACAACTACAGCCCAATCTCTAATACCACCCACTGTCCAATCTCTAATACCACCCACTGTCCAATCTATAATACTTCCCACTGTCCAATTTCTAATACCACCCACTGTCCATTCTCTAATACCACCCACTGTCTAATCTCTAATACAACCATCTGTCCAATCTCTAAAACAACCCACTGCCGAATCTCTAATACCACCCACTGTCCAAAATGAGGAAAAGAATGTTGAACGTGCGGCAGTAAAAGTGGCAGATGCCTTGGCGCTGTATCCCTTACTGGGTGCAGAGAAAAAGGGTAACCACCCATCTGTCCATGACCATGAAACCTAACCCACACCCTAACCCTAAAGCTAAACCCTAACCCGAACCCAAACCTCATTCTCTAATACAATCCACTGCCCAAGCTCTTATACCACCCACTGTCCAATCTCTAATACCACCCACTGTCCAATCCCTAATGCCACCCACTGTCCAAACTCTAAAAACCCCAATGTCCAATATCTCATACCACCCACTGCCAATCTCTAATACCACCACTGTCCAATCTCGTATACCACCCACTGTCCAAACTCTAATACCACTCACTGTCCAATCTCTAACACCACCCACTGTCCATTCTCTAATACCACCCACTGTCCAATCTCTAATACCATCCACTGTCCAATCTCTAATACCACCACTGTCCAATCTCTAATACCACCCACTGTCCAATCTCTAATACCACCCACTGTCCAATATATAATACAACCCACTGCACAATCTCTAATACCACCCACTGTCCAATCTCTAATACCACCCATTGTCCAATATCTAATACCACCCACTGTCCAACCTCTAACACATCTCACTGTCCAAAATCTAATAGCACCCATTGTCCAATATCTAATACCACCCACTAAACATTCACAAATACCATCCACTGTCCAATATCTAATATCACCCACTGTCCAATCTATAATACCACCCACTGTCCAATATCTAATACCACCCACTGTCCAATATCTAATACCACACACTTTCCAACCTCTATTACAACCCACTGTCTAATCTCTAATGCAACCCACTGTCCAATCTATAATACAACCCACTGTCCAATCTCAAATACCACCCACTGTCTAATCTCTAATATCACCCACTGTCCAATCTCTAATACCACCCACTGTCCAATCCCTAATACCACCCACTGTCCAATCTCTAATACCACACACTGTCCAATATCTAATACCACCCACTGCCAATCTCTAATACCACCCACTGTCCAATCTCGTATACCACCCACTGTCCAAACTCTAATACCATCCACTGTCCAATCTCTAAAACCACCACTGTCCAATCTCTAATACCACCCACTGTCCAATCTCTAATACCACACACTGTCCAATATCTAATACAACCCACTGCACAATCTCTAATACCACCCACTGTCCAATCTCTAATACAAGTGCAGCCCAATCTCTGATACCACCCACTGTCCAATCTCTAATACCACCCACTGTCCAATCTATAATACTTCCCACTGTCCAATCTCTAATACCACCCACTGTCCATTCTCTAATACCACCCACTGTCCAATCTCTAATACAACCATCTGTCCAATCTCTAAAACAACCCACTGCCGAATCTCTAATACCACCCACTGTCGAAAATGCGGAAAAGAATGTTGAACTTGAGGCAGTAAAAGTGGCAGATGCCTTGGCGCTGTATCCCTTACTGGGTGCAGAGAAAAAGGGTAACCACCCATCCGTCCATGACCATGAAACCTAACCCTAACCCTAAACCTAAACCCTATCCCGAACCCAAACCTCATTCTCTAATACAATCCACTGCCCAAGCTCTTATACCACCCACTGTCCAATCTCTAATACCACCCACTGTCCAATCCCTAATACCACCCACTGTCCAATCTCTAATACCACCCACTGTCCAATATCTAATACCACACACTGCCAATCTCTAATACCACCCACTGTCCAATCTCGTATACCACCCACTGTCCAAACTCTAATACCACTCACTGTCCAATCTCTAACACCACCCACTGTCCATTCTCTAATACCACCCACTGTCCAATCTCTAATACCATCCACTGTCCAATCTCTAATACCACCACTGTCCAATCTCTAATACCACCACTGTCCAATCTCTAATACCACCCACTGTCCAATATCTAATACCACCCACTGTCCAATTTCTAACACATCTCACTGTCCAAAATCTAATAGCACCCATTGTCCAATATCTAATACCACCGACTATACATTCACAAATACCATCCACTGTCCAATATCTAATATCACCCACTGTCCAATCTATAATACCACCCACTGTCCAATATCTAATACCACACACTTTCCAACCTCTATTACAACCCACTGTCCAATCTCTAATGCAACCCACTGTCCAAACTATAATACAACCCACTGTCCAATCTCAAATACCACCCACTGTCTAATCTCTAATACCACCCACTGTCCAATCTCTAATACCATCCACTGTCCAATCCCTAATACCACCCACTGTCCAATCTCTAATACCACCCACTGTCCAATATCTAATACCACCCACTGCCAATCTCTAATACCACCCACTGTCCAATCTCGTATACCACCCACTGTCCAAACTCTCATACCACCCACTGTCCAATCTTTAACACTACCCACTGTCCAATCTCTAATACCACCACTGTCCAATCTCTAATACCACCCACTGTCCAATCTCTAATACCACCCACTGTCCAATATCTAATACAACCCACTGCACAATCTCTAATACCACCCACTGTCCAATCTCTAATACAACAACAGCCCAATCTCTAATACCACCCACTGTCCAATCTCTAAAACCACCCACTGTCCAATCTATAATACTTCCCACTGTCCAATCTCTAATACCACCCACTATCCAGTCTCTAATACCACCCACTGTCCAACCTCTAATATAACCATCTGTCCAATCTCTAAAACAACCCACTGCCAAATCTCTAATACCACCCACTGTCCAAAATGCGGAAAAGAATGTTGAACGTGCGGCAGTAAAAGTGGCAGATGCCTTGGCACTGGATCCCTCACTGGGTGCAGAGAAAAAGGGTAACCACCCATCTGTCCATGACCATGAAACCTAACCCACACCCTAACCCTAAACCTAACCCTAACCCGAACACAAACCTCATTCTCTAATACAATCCACTGCCCAAGCTCTTATACCACCCACTGTCCATATATACCACCCATTGTCCAATCTCTAATACCACCCACTGTCCAATATCTAATACCACCCACTGCCAATCTCTAATACCACCCACTGTCCAATCTCGTGTACCACCCACTGTCCAAACTCTATTACCACACACTGTCCAATCTCTAACACCACCCACTGTCCATTCTCTAATACCACCCACTGTCCAATCCCTAATACCATCCACTGTCCAATCTCTAATACCACCACTGTCCAATCTCTAATACCACCCACTGTCCAATCTCTAATACCACCCACTGTCCAATATCTAATACAACCCACTGCACAATCTCTAATACCATCCACTGTCCAATCTCAAATACAACCCACAGCCCAATCTCTAATACCACCCACTGTCCAATCTCTAATACCACCCACTGTCCAATCTCTAATACTTCCCACTGTCCAATCTCTAATACCACCCACTGTCCATTCTCTAATACCACCCACTGTCCAATATCTAATATCACACACTTTCCAACCTCTATTACAACCCACTGTCCAATCTCTAATGCAACCCACTGTCCAATCAATAATACAACCCACTGTCCAATCTCAAATACCACCCACTGTCCAATCTCTAATACCACCCACTGTCCAATCTCTAATACCACCCACTGTCCAATCCCTAATACCACCCACTGTCCAATCTCTAATACCACCCACTGTCCAATATCTAATACCACCCACTGCCAATCTCTAATACCACCCACTGTCCAATCTCGTATACCACCCACTGTCCAAACTCTAATACCACCCACTGTCCAATCTCCAATACCATCCACTGTCCAATCTCTAATACCACCCACTGTCCAATCTCTAATACCACCACTGTCCAATCTCTAATACCACCACTGTCCAATCTCTAATACCACCCACTGTCCAATCTCTAATACCACCCACTGTCCAATCTCTAATACCACCCACTGTCCAATATCTAATACAACCCACTGCACAATCTCTAATACCACCCACTGTCCGATCTCTAATACAGCACACAGCCCAATCTCTAATACCACCCACTGTCCAATCTCTAATACCACCCACTGTCCAATCTATAATACTTCCCACTGTCCAATCTCTAATACCACCCACTGTCCATTCTCTAATACCACCCACTGTCCAGTCTCTAATACAACCATCTGTCCAATCTCTAAAACAACCCACTGCTGAATCTCTAATACCACCCACTGTCCAAAATGCGGAACAGAATGTTGAACGTGCGGCAGTAAAAGTGGCAGATGCCTTGGTGCTGTATCCCTTACTGGGTGCAGAGAAAAAGGGTAACCACCCATTTGTCCATGACCCTGAAACTTAACCCTAACCCAAAACCTAAACCCTAACCCTAACCCAAACCTCATTCTCTAGTACAATCCACTGCCCAATCTCTAATACCACCCACTGTCGAATCTCTAATACCACCCACTGTCCAATATCTAATACCACCCACTGTCCAATCTCTAATATCACCCACTGTCCAATCTCTAACACAATCCTCTGTCCAATTACTAAAACCATCCACTGTCCAATCTCTAATACCACCCACTGCCCAATCTTTAATACCACCCACTGCCCTATCTCTAATACCACCCACTGTCCAACCTCTAATATCACCCACTGTCCAATATCTAATACAACCCACTGTCCAATCTCTAATGAAAAAAATGAAAATGAAAGTCGCTTATTGTCACAAGTAGGCTTCAATGAAGTTATTGTGAAAAGCCCCTAGTCGCCACGTTCCGGTGTCTGTCCGGGGAGGTTGGTATGGGAATTGAACCGTGCTTCTAACCTGCTTGGTCTGCTTTAAAAGACAGTGATTTAGCTCAGTGAGCAATACCACCCACTGTCCAATCTCTAATACAACTCACAGCCCCATCTCTAATACCACCCACTGCCCAATATCTAATACCACCCACTGTCCAATCTCTAATACCACCCACTGTCCAATCTCTAATACCACCCACTGTCCAATCTCTAATACAACCCGCTGTCCAATCACTAACACAATCCACTGTCCATTCTCTAATACCACCCACTGTCCAATCTCTAATACCATCCACTGTCCAATCTCTAATACCACCACTGTCCAATCTCTAATACCACTCACTGTCCAATATCTAATACCACCCACTGTCCAATCTCTAATACCACCCACTGTCCAACCTCTAATACCACCCACTGTCCAATCTCTAATACCACCCACTGTCCAATCTCTAATACCACCCACTGTCCAATATCTAATACCACCCACTGTCCAATCTCTAATACCACCCACTGTCCAATTTCTAATACCACCCACTGTCCAATCTCTAACACAATCCACTGTCCATTCTCTAATACCACCCACTGTCCAATCTCTAATACCATCCACTGTCCAATCTCTAATACCACCACTGTCCAATCTCTAATACCACTCACTGTCCAATATCTAATACCACCCACTGTCCAATCTCTAATACCACCCACTGTCCAACCTCTAATACCACCCACTGTCCAATCTCTAATACCACCCACTGTCCAATCTCTAATACCACCCACTGTCCAATATCTAATACCAACCACTGTCCAATCTCTAATACAACCCTCTGTCCAATCTCTAATACCACCCACTGTCCAATCTCTAATTCAACCCACTGTCCAATCTCTAATACCACCCACTGTCCAATATCTAATACCACCCACTGTCCAATCTCTAATAACACCCACTGTCCTATCTCTAATACCTTCCACTGTCCAATCTCTAATACCACCACTGTCCAATCTCTAATACCACCCACTGTCCAATCTCTAATACCACCCACTGTCCAATATCTAATACAACCCACTGCACAATCTCTAATACAATCCACTGTCCAATCTCTAATACAACCCACAGCCCAATCTCTAATACCACCCACTGTCCAATCTCTAATACCACCCACTGTCCAATCTATAATACTTCCCACTGTCCAATCTCTAATACCACCCACTGTCCATTCTCTAATACCACCCACTGTCCAATCTCTAATACAACCATCTGTCCAATCTCTAAAACAACCCACTGCCGAATCTCTAATACCACCCACTATCCAAAATGCGGAAAAGAACGTTGAACGTGCGGCAGTAAAAGTGGCAGATGCCTTGGCGCTGTATCCCTTACTGGGTGCAGAGAAAAAGGGTAACCACCCATCTGTCCATGACCCTGAAACCTAACCCTAACCCTAACCCTAAACCTAAACCCTAACCCGAACCCAAACCTCATTCTCTAATACAATCCACTGCCCAAGCTCTAATACCACACACTGTCCAATCTCTAATACCACCCACTGTCCAATATATACCACCCACTGACCAATCTCTAATATCACCCACTGTCCAATCTCTAACATAATCCTCTGTCCAATCCCTAAAACCACCCACTGTCCAATCTCTAATACCACCCACCGTCCAATCTCGAATACCACCCACTGTCCTATCTCTAATAGCGCCCACTGTCCAAACTCTAATACCACCCACTGTCCAATATCTAATACCACCCACTGTCCAATATATAATACCACCCTCTGTCCAATCCCGAATACCATCCACTTTCCAATATCTAATATCAACCACTGTCCAATCTCTAATACAACCCACTGTCCAATATCTAATACCACCCACTGTCCAATCTCTAATACCACCCACTGTCCAATCTCTAATACCACCCACTGCCCAATCTCTAATACAACTCACAGCCCCATCTCTAATACCACCCACTGCCCAATATCTAATACCACCCACTGTCCAATCTCTAATACCACCCACTGTCCAATCTCTAATACCACCCACTGTCCAATCTCTAATACAACCCGCTGTCCAATGACTAATACAACCCACTGTCCAATCTCTAATTCCACCCACTGTCCAATCTCTAATACCACCCACTGCCCAAAATGCAGAAAAGAACGTGCGCCAGTAAAAGTGGCAGACGCCTTGGTGCTTTATCCCTTACTGGGTGCAGAAAAAAAGGGTAACCAGCCATCTGTCCATTACACTGAAACCTAACCCTAACCCTAAACCTAAACCCTAACCCTAACCTCATTCTCTAATACAATCCACTGCCCAATCTCTAATACCACCCACTGTCCAATCTCTAATACCACCCACTGTCCAATATCTAATACCACCACTGTCCAATCTCTAATACCACCCACTGTCCAATCTCTAATAACACCCACTGTCCAATCTCTAATACCACCCACTGTCCAATCTCTAATAACACCCACTGTCCAATCACTAATACCACCCACTGTCCAATCTCTAATACCACCTACTGTCCAATTTCTAATACCACCCACTGCCAATCTCTAATAACACCAACTGTCCAATCTCGTATACCACCCACTGTCCAAACTCTAATACCACCCACTGTCCAATCTCTAATACCATCCACTGTCCAATCTCTAATGCCACCACTGTCCAATCTCTAATACCACCCACTGTCCAATCTCTAATACCACCCACTGTCCAATATCTAATACAACCCACTGCACAATCTCTAATACCACCCACTGTCCGATCTCTAATACAGCACACAGCCCAATCTCTAATACCACCTACTGTCCAATCTCTAATACCACCCACTGTCCAATCTCTAATACTTCCCACTGTCCAATCTCTAATACCATCCACTGTCCATTCTCTAATACCACCCACTGTCCAATCTCTAATACAACCATCTGTCCAATCTCTAAAAAAACCCACTGCCGAATCTCTATTACCACCCACTGTCCAAAATGCGGAAAAGAATGTTGAACGTGCGGCAGTAGAAGTGGCAGATGCCTTGGCGCTGTATCCCTTACTGGGTGCAGAGAAAAAGGGTAACCACCCATTTGTCCATGACCCTGAAACTTAACCCTAACCCAAAACCTAAACCCTAACCCTAACCCAAACCTCATTCTCTAGTACAATCCACTGCCCAATCTCTAATACCACCCACTGTCGAATCTCTAATACCACCCACTGTCCAATATCTAATACCACCCACTGTCCAATCTCTAATATCACCCACTGTCCAATCTCTAACACAATCCTCTGTCCAATTACTAAAACCATCCACTGTCCAATCTCTAATACCACCCACTGCCCAATCTTTAATACCACCCACTGCCCTATCTCTAATACCACCCACTGTCCAACCTCTAATATCACCCACTGTCCAATATCTAATACAACCCACTGTCCAATCTCTAATGAAAAAAATGAAAATGAAAGTCGCTTATTGTCACAAGTAGGCTTCAATGAAGTTATTGTGAAAAGCCCCTAGTCGCCACGTTCCGGTGTCTGTCCGGGGAGGTTGGTACGGGAATTGAACCGTGCTTCTAACCTGCTTGGTCTGCTTTAAAAGACAGTGATTTAGCTCAGTGAGCAATACCACCCACTGTCCAATCTCTAATACAACTCACAGCCCCATCTCTAATACCACCCACTGCCCAATATCTAATACCACCCACTGTCCAATCTCTAATACCACCCACTGTCCAATCTCTAATACCACCCACTGTCCAATCTCTAATACAACCCGCTGTCCAATCACTAATACAACCCACTGCCGAATCTATAATTCCACCCACTGTCCAATCTCTAATACCACCCACTGCCCAAAATGCAGAAAAGAACGTGCGCCAGTAAAAGTGGCAGACGCCTTGGTGCTTTATCCCTTACTGGGTGCAGAAAAAAAGGGTAACCAGCCATCTGTCCATTACAATGAAACCTAACCCTAACCCTAAACCTAAACCCTAACCCTAACCTCATTCTCTAATACAATCCACTGCCCAATCTCTAATACCACCCACTGTCCAATCTCTAATACCACCCACTGTCCAATATCTAATACCACCCACTGTCCAATCTCTAATAACACCCACTGTCCAATCTCTAATACCACCCACTGTCCAATCTCTAATAACACCCACTGTCCAATCCCTAATACCACCCACTGCCCAATATCTAATACCACCCAATGTCCAATCTCTAATACCACCCACTGTCCAATCTCTAATACCACCCACTGTCCAATCTCTGATACAACCCGCTGTCCAATCACTAATACAACCCACTGCCGAATCTATAATTCCACCCACTGTCCAATCTCTAATACCACCCATTGCCCAAAATGCAGAAAAGAACGTGCGCCAGTAAAAGTGGCAGACGCCTTGGTGCTTTATCCCTTACTGGGTGCAGAAAAAAAGGGTAACCAGCCATCTGTCCATTACACTGAAACCTAACCCTAACCCTAAACCTAAACCCTAACCCTAACCTCATTCTCTAATACAATCCACTGCCCAATCTCTAATACCACCCACTGTCCAATCTCTAATACCACCCACTGTCCAATATCTAATACCACCCACTGTCCAATCTCTAATAACACCCACTGTCCAATCTCTAATACCACCCACTGTCCAATCTCTAATAACACCCACTGTCCAATCCCTAATACCACCCACTGTCCAATCTCTAATACCACCTACTGTCCAATATCTAATACCACCCACTGCCAATCTCTAATAACACCAACTGTCCAATCTCGTATACCACCCACTGTCCAAACTCTAATACCACCCACTGTCCAATCTCTAATACCATCCACTGTCCAATCTCTAATGCCACCACTGTCCAATCTCTAATACCACCCACTGTCCAATCTCTAATACCACCCACTGTCCAATATCTAATACAGCCCACTGCACAATCTCTAATACCACCCACTGTCCGATCTCTAATACAGCACACAGCCCAATCTCTAATACCACCCACTGTCCAATCTCTAATACCACCCACTGTCCAATCTCTAATACTTCCCACTGTCCAATCTCTAATACCATCCACTGTCCATTCTCTAATACCACCCACTGTCCAATCTCTAATACAACCATCTGTCCAATCTCTAAAAAATCCCACTGCCGAATCTCTAATACCACCCACTGTCCAAAATGCGGAAAAGAATGTTGAACGTGCGGCAGTAAAAGTGGCAGATGCCTTGGCGCTGTATCCCTTACTGGGTGCAGAGAAAAAGGGTAACCACCCATTTGTCCATGACCCTGAAACCTAACCCTAACCCAAAACCTAAACCCTAACCCTAACCCAAACCTCATTCTCTAGTACAATCCACTGCCCAATCTCTAATACCACCCACTGTCGAATCTCTAATACCACCCACTGTCCAATATCTAATACCACCCACTGTCCAATCTCTAATATCACCCACTGTCCAATCTCTAACACAATCCTCTGTCCAATTACTAAAACCATCCACTGTCCAATCTCTAATACCACCCACTGCCCAATCTTTAATACCACCCACTGCCCTATCTCTAATACCACCCACTGTCCAACCTCTAATATCACCCACTGTCCAATATCTAATACAACCCACTGTCCAATCTCTAATGAAAAAAATGAAAATGAAAGTCGCTTATTGTCACAAGTAGGCTTCAATGAAGTTATTGTGAAAAGCCCCTAGTCGCCACGTTCCGGTGTCTGTCCGGGGAGGTTGGTATGGGAATTGAACCGTGCTTCTAACCTGCTTGGTCTGCTTTAAAAGACAGTGATTTAGCTCAGTGCGCAATACCACCCACTGTCCAATCTCTAATACAACTCACAGCCCCATCTCTAATACCACCCACTGCCCAATATCTAATACCACCCACTGTCCAATCTCTAATACCACCCACTGTCCAATCTCTAATACCACCCACTGTCCAATCTCTAATACAACCCGCTGTCCAATCACTAATACAACCCACTGCCGAATCTCTAATTCCACCCACTGTCCAATCTCTAATACCACCCACTGCCCAAAATGCAGAAAAGAACGTGCGCCAGTAAAAGTGGCAGACGCCTTGGTGCTTTATCCCTTACTGGGTGCAGAAAAAAAGGGTAACCAGCCATCTGTCCATTACACTGAAACCTAACCCTAACCCTAAACCTAAACCCTAACCCTAACCTCATTCTCTAATACAATCCACTGCCCAATCTCTAATACCACCCACTGTCCAATCTCTAATACCACCCACTGTCCAATATCTAATACCACCCACTGTCCAATCTCTAATAACACCCACTGTCCAATCTCTAATACCACCCACTGTCCAATCTCTAATACAACCATCTGTCCAATCTCTAAAAAAACCCATTGCCGAATCTCTAATACCACCCACTGTCCAAAACGCGGAAAAGAATGTTGAACGTGCGGCAGTAAAAGTGGCAGATGCCTTGGCGCTGTATCCCTTACTGGGTGCAGAGAAAAAGGGTAACCACCCATTTGTCAATGACCCTGAACCCTAACCCTAACCCAAAACCTAAACCCTAACCCTAACCCAAACCTCATTCTCTAGTACAATCCACTGCCCAATCTCTAATACCACCCACTGTCGAATCTCTAATACCACCCACTGTCCAATATCTAATACAACCCACTGTCCAATCTCTAATATCACCCACTGTCCAATCTCTAACACAATCCTCTGTCCAATCCCTAAAACCATCCACTGTCCAATCTCTAATACCACCCACCGTCCAATCACGAATACCACCCACTGTCCAATCTCTAATAGCGCCCACAGTCCAATCTCTAATACCACCCACTGTCCAATATCTAATACCACCGACTGTCCAATATCTAATACCACCCTCTGTCCAATCTCGAATACCACCCACTGTCCAATCTCTAACTCAACCCGCTGTCCAATCTCTACTACCACCCACTTTCCAATATCTAATACCTCCCACTGTCCAATCTCTAATACCACCCACTGTTCAATCTCTAATACAACCCACTGCCCAATCTCTAATACCACTCACTGTCCAATCTCTAGTACCACCCACTGTCCAATCTCGTATACCACCCACTGTCCAAACTATAATACCACCCACTGTCCAATCTCTAATACCACCCACTGTCCAATCTCTAATACCACCCACTGTCCAATATCTAATACCACCCACTGTCCAATCTCTAATACCACCCACTGTCCAATCTCTAATACCACCCTCTGTCCAATCTCTAATACCACCCACTGTCCAATATCTAATACCACACACTGTCCAATCTCTAATACCACCCACTGTCCAATCTCTAATACCACCCACTGTCCAATATCTAATACAACCAACTGTCAAATCTCTAATACAACCCACTGTCCAATCTCTAATACAACCCACTGTCCAATCTCCAATGCTACCCACTGCCCAAAATGCGGAAAAGAATGTTGAACGTGCGCTGTAAAAGTGGCAGACGCCTTGGCGCTGGATCCCTTACTGGGTGCAGAAAAAAAGGGTAACCACCCATTTGTCCATAACCCTGAAACCTAACCCCAACCCTAATCCTAACCCTAAACCCTAAATCTAACACTAACCTCATTCTCTAATACAATCCACTGCCCAATCTCTAATTCCTCCCACTGTCCAATCTCTAATACTACCCACTGTCCAATCTCTAATACCACCCACTGTCCAATCTCTAATACTACCCACTGTCCAATCTCTAACACAATCCTCTGTCCAATCTCTAATACCACCCACTGTCCAATCTCTAATACCACCCACTGTCCAATCTCTAATACTACCCACTGTCCAATCTCTAACATAATCCTCTGTCCAATCCCTAATACCTCCCACTGTCCAATCTCTAATCCCACCCACTGTCCAATATCTAATACCACCCACTGCCAATCTCTAATACCACCCACGGTCCAATCTCTAATACCACCCACTGTCCAAACTCTAATACCACCCACTGTCCAATCTCTAATACCATCCACTGTCCAATCTCTAATACCACCACTGTCCAATCTCTAATACCAGCCACTGTCCAATCTCAAATACCACCCACTGTCCAATATCTAATACCACCCACTGTCCAATCTCTAACACCACCCACTGTCCAATCTCTAATACCACCCACTGTCCAATCTCTAATACCACCCACTGTCCAATCTCTAATACCACCCACTGTCCAATATCTAATACCACCCACTGCACAATCTCTAATACCACCCACTGTCCAATCTCTAATACCATCCACATCCCAATCTCTAATACCACCCACTGTCCAATCTCTAATACCACCCACTGTCCAATCTCTAATACAACCATCTGTCCAATCTCTAAAACAACCCACTGCCTAATCTCTAATACCACCCACAGTCCAAAATGCGGAAAAGAATGTTGAACGTGCGACAGTAAAAGTGACAGATGCCTTGGCGCTGTATCCCTTACTGGGTGCAGAGAAAAAGGGTAACCACCCATTTGTCCATGACCCTGAAACCTAACCCTAACCCTAAACCTAAACCCTAACCCAAAACTCATTCTCTAATACAATCCACTGCCCAATCTCTAATACCACCCACTGTCTAATCTCTAATACCACCCACTGTCCAATATCTAATACCACCCACTGTCCAATCTCTAATATCACCCACTGTCCAATCTCTAACACAATCCTCTGTCCAATCCCTAATACCACCCACTGTCCAATCTCTAATACCACCCACTGTCCAATCTCTAATACCACCCACCGTCCAATCCCTAATACCACCCACTGTCCAATCTCTAATACCACCCACTGTCCAATCTCTAATACTACCCACTGTCCAATCTCTAATACAACCCACAGCCCAATCTCTAATGCCACCCACTGTCCAATCTCTAATAGAATCCACTGCCCAATCGCTAATACCACCCACTGTCCAATCCCTAATACCACCCGCTGTCGAATCTCTAATTCAACCCACTGCCGAATCTCTAATACAACCCACTGTCCAATCTCTAATACCACCTACTGTCCAATCTCTAATACCACCCACTGTCCAAACTCTAATACCACCCATTTCCCAATCCATAATACCACCCACTGTCCAATCTCTAATACCACCCGCTGTCGAATCTCTAATTCAACCCCCTGCCAAATCTCTAATACAACCCACTGTCCAATCTCTAATACCATCCACTGTTCAATCTCTAATACCACCCACTGTCCAATCCCTAATACCACCCACTGTCCAATCTCTAATACCACCTACTGTCCAATATCTAATACAACCCACTGCCCAATCTCTAATACCACCCACTGTCCAATCTCTAATACCACCCATTGTCCAATATCTAATACAACCCACTGCTCAATCTCTAATATCACCCACTATCCAATATCTAATACCACGCACTGCCCAATCTCTAATACCACCCGCTCTGCAATCTCTAATACAACCTAGTGCTCAATCTATAATATCATCCACTGTTCAATCTCTAAATGCACCCATTTCCCAATCTCCAATTGTGCCCTGTGTCTATTCCCTAATTTCACACAGTGTGCAATCTCTAATATTGGTCGGAGTTCACTGGTAGTTGCGATTATTTTTCTTGTCGGTAGCGCACATCTGCCAGTGGGTTTTGCGGCGGGAGTGATAATCGGCGGGAAGATAGAATCCCGCTGCCAGTGAATAGCATGAACCCGAAAAAACGTGACTGGCAGATCAGAGAATCCATCCATTGTCTCGTGTCCAATGTATTATACCGTCTATTGTCCAATGCCTTATACTGCTCTGTCACCAATTTCTAAGACTTCCCATTGACCAATCTCTAATGTTGCCCAGCTTCCAATCTCTAATACTACCCAGTGCTTAATCTTTAACACTGCCCAGTGACCAATCTCTAATGCTGTTCAATGTCCAGTTTCTAATACACTATAGTGTTCTTTCACTAATTCTATCCAATTTGCAATCTCTAGTATTGTCCTGTGTCCAATCTGTTAAACTCATCACCCTGAATGGGTAAAATTCAATCATTCAAAAGCTAAAAGACTATGATAATATTTTTATGAAGGCATTACATTGCCGATGACACTGGAAATGCTATTTTTATGCCACCCATGTTGTGCTAAATGTGTTAATGCACATTGGTAAATTGCAGATTTTAAAATTGTTAATCTGTGCGATAGTTTTACAGCTGTTCAATATTTGGCATATTTCCAGGAATGGAATTGAATCTATCAAAGGAATTCAATAATGGAAAAAACATAAAGATGCTTTTACTAACCCAAGTTAAATCATTAATTGGTTTTGATGTCCAATAGTTAAAACCATCTGCGACTTGTGAATGTTTTGTGAAGAGGGGAAACAGTTAGGAGCCGAATTCCTGCTGCAGTTTCTCAATTTCCTTTTGTAATTTCAATGGAAGAGCAGCAAAAATCCTGAAAAACAGCCATTTCTTCCGATTTTCTGCCAAAATGACATTGGGTGATTAGGTAGGCCCATGTGGACATCCAATTCCTAATAGGGGCTGGTTTAGCACAGTGGGCTAAACAGCTGGCTTGTAATGCAGAATAATATCAGCAACACGGGTTCAATTCCCGTATTGGCCTCCCCGAACAGGTGCCGGAATGTGGCGACTAGGGGCTTTTCACAGTAACTTCATTGAAGCCTACTTGTGACAATAAGCTATTATTATTAATGTCAAATCAGCACAGCCAATAATGGCTGCCCATTAAGATTGCTCATGAGAAAATATCAGTCTCAATAGGGTTGAGACATGAATCAAAATTCCATCAGTGTTGTACTTCTCTAACAGCTAAGTCATCAACATGGTGAATACCCGGTTGAAACTTTGATGATGACGGAATGGAGAAAGGAGGTTCATGGGACATAAAACCTATTAGGTCCTGGTGCATGGAAATACAACGTAACTGTCAGCCACTTCAGAGGAGTGATTATAAAATCATTCAATATCGAATCACATAAAAAGATACTGGGAGAGACCAAAAGTTGTCAAAAATGTTGGTCTTAAGGAGAGGGAAAAAGGTAGAGAAGCAAAGACGTTTGGGGATTTTGGCAATAAATTCACCCCGCAAGGGGTTAAAATACATTTTTAAGAACATAGTTTGTA
Source organism: Scyliorhinus canicula (assembly GCF_902713615.1). Taxonomy (NCBI): domain Eukaryota; kingdom Metazoa; phylum Chordata; class Chondrichthyes; order Carcharhiniformes; family Scyliorhinidae; genus Scyliorhinus; species Scyliorhinus canicula. The sequence goes on along the minus strand of NC_052152.1, from coordinate 141,926,058 downwards.
CATTGTTGGATAAACCACAGGACATCTGGATGAGCTGTTCGAAGATTTTTTTCAGAATGCAGTGTTGCACTGGTTGATATGAATTTACAGTGCACACACAAAGTTCAGATTATCAGTCAGAGAAATTGCCTACAGAAGCAATCTCCAGGTTTAAATAAACCAGAAACCTTTAATCACACTTTATTAAAATACGTTGAGTTGGGATATTGCACATCATGCCTCTGCACAGATGTTCACATCTCACTTCGCATAGCTACTGTGCTTTAATCAGGTATTTTCAACCAGCACCTGGATGAAACCCCTGATTAATTATCACAATTCACTTCCAGAACAGTCAATCTTGCTATCTTGGCATAAATTTGCTCTTGTTGTAATCCTGGTGGAGGAGAGCCACATGCAAAAGGAGTACAGGTCAGAAGGTCACTCTTCTCTATCTCTGACACCTGCTTCCTCTGATTGCTGCTCAACACTCATCAGTGACTTTGCATCCTTTTCTCTCCCTTCAATGATGAGGGTTGAGCACAGCAGGACAATTTCAAACTTCCTGGTATGTCAAATCACTGTTTTAAATAAGGAGAGATTCACAAAATAATTGTTCAGGTCTGGAAACTCTACTTGCATAAGTTCTTGGCCGGAATTTTCCGTTGCCCGATGCCGATATCCACCCTGACGCCCAAGTCTGGACTGGCGCTGGTTTGACGCCAGTCAGCCATGCTCCTCCCCCTCAGAAGTAGCATAATCACGTTGTGTGCCGCACGCCATTGCAACAGTCTTGGCGCCTCATTGGCAGGCCTTCCACTATGCTCCGCCCCGATGGGCTGAGTTCCTGACCGCGTGGGGAAAGTGTGCTCTCTGTGGTCGGGAACCCGCTTGGTGACTGCAGACTGTGTCCAGCGCCGCCACACTCGGCCGGGATCTGTGCTGCCGGCAGGGGGAGATTCCAAGTCTGGAGAGACTGGTGGGGGTTGGCAAGGGATGAGCTTTGTGGTCGTGGACGATGGGTCTGGTGGCACACACAGCCAGCGCCATGTTGTATGGCATGACCGCTGCAGGTCGTCGGCGGGCGCATGCGTGGTCAGGGACCCAGTTATTCTCCGGCTGTTTTCGGTTTGGAAGCCTGGAGTTTCAACTGGCGGCGCTGCTATCCCCTCACTGGTCCTGGAATCGGTGAGCGTTCAGCGCCGATTTTCGGGTCGTAAAACGCTCCTAGATTCTCCGCTTGAGCAGGCACTTTGCCGCTGAAACTGGAGAATCCAGCCTCTTTTCTTGTTCATGTGAATGTCACAATATCCTTCTTACTCTTTCATGATTTGGTTAATTATCCAAAATTCAGCACAATGAATTTGCAGCACATCAGAGAATCACAGAATCCCTACAGTGCAGAAGGAGGCCATTTGGCCCATTGAGTTTGAACCAGCCCTCTGAAAGAGTACCCTACCTAGGCCCACCTCCCTGCCCTATCCCCATAATCCTACCTAACCGTTGGACGTTAAGGGGCAATTTAGCATGGCCAATCAGCCTACCCTGCACATCTTTGGACTGTGGGTGGAAGCCAGAGCACACTGAGGAAGCCCACGCAGACCAAGGGAGAAAGTGCAAACTCCACACAGTCACCTCAGGTCAGAATTGAAGCCTGGCATTGTGAGGCATTGGGGCTAACCACTATGCTGCTCTGAATATTTTTCATAATATTCAATCAATTGTGGATGGATCCAAAATTCTCCTTATGGCTAGGAATCATAAGTGAATCATCATCTTGACGACTGGGGAATGATAGCTGATATGCAAAGTATTAATCTAGGAAAGTGAGATAAATTTGTCAATATGTAGCATCAGAAGGCTAAAAGAATTGTCGGGTTGGGTGAATTGATAACAATTTGTTCTCTGAGTCTGAGCCAAAGGGTTGTGAACCTGAGCTCCACTCCAGGATGTGGTACATCATTTAGATTGATACTCCAGTATAGTCCTGAGGGAGCACTGCACTGCCAGAGATGCTGTCCTTCAGGTGAGCAATCAAGCAACTTTATTAGTCTCAGTTTGAAGGTAGAAAATGCCACACCACTATTCCAGAAAGGAGGGAGAGAGGAAATGGAGCACTAAAGGACTATTAGCCTAACATTAATAGTCGAGAAATTGCGAGAAACAATTATCATTGATGTGTAACACTTGGAACATTGCAACATGATTAAACATGGTCATTTAGGTCTTAATTAAGGAATTGGGTGTTCTTGAAGGTGTAACTGATGGGCTACATAAAGGGGACCTAGTGGGTGTGTTATATTTGGATTTTCAGAAAGCATTCAATAAATGCCACTGATGAGGTTGCTGTATAAGGTTAAGGCTCATGGGAATGGGGGTGATATATTTGCATGGATTGAGGATTGGTTAACAGACAGAAAAAGAGAGGAAGAATAAACATCTCAGGATGGTAGGGTGTATCTAGTGGAGTGCTGTCAGGTTCAGTACTTTGGTCTCAAATATTTATTACCTATATCAGTGACTTAGGTGAAAAGATCCACAGTAAAATTTCCAAATCTGCTGATGATACAAAGTTAGGTAAGAAAGTAAATTGTGAGGCGGATGCACAGAGACAGCTAAGGGATGTATATAGGTTAAGTGATGAGGCAATGAGGTGGAAAATGAAGTATCATGTGGGAAGTGTGAAATTATTCACTTTGGTAGGAAAAGCAAAATATTTTTTTAGCAAGTGAGAGACTAGTAAATGTCAGTCTACAAATGGATTTGTGTGTCCTTGCATAAAAAGTTAACATGCACGTATAGCAGGCAATTAGAGAGGTAAATGGTATGTTAGGCTATTGCAAGGCAACTGATGTTTATATGCAAGAATGTCCGGCTGGAATGATGTGAGGTTTTTGGTGAGGTCATACCTGCAGTACTCCATGCAACTTTGGGCTTCTTACCTAAGGAAGGATACGGTTGCCCTTGAAGGGGATGCAACAAACGTACACGAGATTCATTCCTGCAATGACAGGACAGTTGTATGATGAGGGATTGGATTTATATTCTCCGGCATTCAGGAAAAATGAAAGGTGATCTCATTTAAAGTACAACATCCTTGAAGGGTCTGATACGGTACGTCCTGAGGGGTTGCTTCTCCTGGCCGGAAGGTCCAGCATATGGGCTTATAGTCTCAGGATAAAGGTCTGATCAATTTCATCACTGGAGGGTTGTGCATCTTTGTAATTCTGTACCTTCTGTATGCTGAGACAGTGAATATATTCAAGCCTGAGATGGCTAGATCATAGGGCATGATGCAAAGTAGGTGGGGAATATGGTAAGAAAGTGATTTTTCTGGTTAGTAAATGGTACCGCAGGCTCAATGGGATATTGGCCTACTCCTGCACCTATTTCTTATGCTTCTTACATTCGTAATTAGGGAATAGATAGGATAGATGCGGGCAGGTTGTTTCCACTGGTGGGTGAAAGCAGAACTAGGGGGCATAGCCTCAAAATAAGGGGAAGTAGATTTAGGACTGAGTTTAGGAGGAACTTCTTCACACAAAGGGTTGTGAATCAATGGAATTCCTTGCCCAGTGAAGCAGTTGAGGCTCCTTCATAATGTTTTAAAGATAAAGATTGATAGTTTTTTGAAGAATAAAGGGATTAAGGGTTATGGTGTTCGGGCCGGAAAGTGGAGCTCAGTCCACAAAAGATCAGCCATGATCTCATTGAATGGTGGAGCAGGCTCAAGGGGACAGATGGTCTACTCCTGCTCCAAATTCATATGTTCTATTATGTAATGTTGTCAGATATGGCTGTATAAAATGACTACCAGGTCTACAATAACAGTCAGTGTACTTAAGGGTAGTTCACTGAATGTGAAGTGCTTAGAGACATGATAAGGCATGAACTAAATATTTTATTTAAAAAATGATGTGGGATACCTGAAGACTTCTCGGATCCACTGCTGTAACTTCATCAAAAGATCAGTGGAAACTGACGAGAAATTGAATAAATGGCTTTTGAGCTATTTCTCCAGAGTTTCTCCCAATTTCTCAACAAAGTTATGTTAAAAGAGCAGGAGAACTCCCTCAGAATACGCTGGCAAAGTATTTGGTGTGAAGCACAAATAACTTGTTCAGCCTTGGGAAAATTCTACCCTGCAGTGATCCACCTATGGACTATATAATAGATGGATGGTGTGCGACCTCCAACCAGCAGGTGGTGGTGCAGATACACCATGTGGTCTCAAGACCAAGCTTATGTGATCAGTGACTCCCACAGGGAGACACATTTGGCCATGATCAGAAGATTACAGAGGGTAATAAGACATACAAGCGAATGGTCGGTGCTCGGTGTAGTTCCAAAGGAGTAATAAGCAGACTCCATGATAATGTGCTGAGTAAAAGATTGCTATCTTAGCACACGAGACTCAATAAAGATCCTGGTTTGGACAAGTCTAGGTGTTTGATGGATTCCTTCGTATGGCATAGAAGACCAAACACAACAAACCCTATTAAAATATGTGAATGTTTCAGTGTTGCTAGATTTGCTTAGCGATTGTTGAGCACCAGAGCTCATTATGAGTGAGCCTGTTCTCCAGCATAGTAATCTGACTTTCATCAAACCTGTCTGTATAGCGGCAGCATTATGATGGTCGTATTGTAAAAAAAAACAGTGAAAAGCTGGCATTTGATGGATAACTGACAGAATACTAATAAAAAACATGATTTGCCATTCGCACCTTCTCTCGACACCTTTGCTTCTTTACTTGTCACATTACCACTCCCTTTGTCCTTGCACCATCAACGCTCTTGTTATTGAATATTTCCCGCCCTTCGCCTTGTCACGCACCTTCCTACTCTGCCCCTTCTCACTTGCTTAAAGCCGATTACATTACCCTAGAATTTCCCAGTTCCGATGAAAGGGAACCAGCCTGAAATGTTGGGCAGTGTTTCATGCCTTCTCCACTGGTGAGTTTGGTGGCAGGGAACATATAATCAGGTGGGAGAATAATGGGTGGGGACTCTTTTCTTGTGTGCCTGCGTGTCATTGTTAGACTCGAGGAGACTCTGCTGAATGACAGAAAAGCTCAAGGTGAAGCAAGCGAGCCCTTCAAAGATTGGGTTGGATTGGATTTGTTTATTGTCATGTGTACCGAGGTACAGTGAAAAGTATTTTTCTGCAAGCTGCTCAACAGATCATTCAGTACATGGAAGAAAAGGGAATTAAACAAAATTCAAGAAAATACATGAGAATACATAATAGGGCAACACAAGATATACAATGTACTACATAAGCATTGGCATCAGTTGAAGCATACAGGGGGTAGTGTTAATGAGGTCAGTCAATAAGAGGGTCATTTAGCAGTCTGGTGACAGTGGGGAAGAAGCTGTTTTTGAGTCTGTTTGTGCGTGTTCTCAGACTTCTGAATCTCCTGCCCGATGGAAGAAGTTGGAAAAGTGAGTAAGCCAGGTGGGAGGGATCCTTGATTATGCTGCCGGCTTTCCCCCGGCAGCGGGAGGTGGAGATGGAATCAATGGATGGGAGGCAGGTTCGTGTGATGGACTGGGCGGTATTCACGACTCTCTGAAGTTCCTTGCGGTCCTGGGCCGAGCAGTTGCCATACCAGGCTGTGATGCAGCCCGATAGGATGCTTTCTATAGTGCATCTGTAAAAGTTGGTAAGGGTTAATGTGGACATGCCGAATTTCCTTAGTTTCCTGAGGAAGTATAGACGCTGTTGTGCTTTCTTGGTGATAACGTCGACGTGAGTGGACCAGGACAGATTTTTGGTGATGTGCACCCCTAGGAATTTGAAACTGCTAACCATCTCCCCCTCGGCCCTGTTGATGCTAACAGGGGTGTGTACAGTACTTTGCTTCCTGAAGTCGATGACCAGCTCTTTAGTTTTGCTGGTATTGAGGGAGAGATTGTTGTTGTTACACCACTCCACTAGGTTCTCTATCTCCCTCCAGTATTCGCACTCGTCGTTATTCGAGATCCGGCCCACTATGGTCGTATCATCAGCAAACTTGTAGATGGAGTTGGAACCAAGTTTTGCCACACAGTCGTGTGTGTACAGGGAGTAGAGTAGGGGGCTAAGTACGCAGTCTTGCGGGGCACCGGTATTGAGGACTATTGTGGAGGAGGTGTTGGTGTTCATTCTTACTGACTGTGGTCTGTTGGTCAGAAAGTCAAGGATCCAGTTGCAGAGTGGAGAGCTAAGTCCTAGGTTTTGGAGCTTTGGTATGAGCTTGGCTGGGATCATGGTGTTGAAGGCGGAGCTGTAGACAACAAATAGGTGTCTGATGTAGGAGTCCTTGTTTTCGAGATGCTCTAGGGATGAGTGTAGGGCCAGGGAAATGGCATCTGATGTGGACCGGTTGCGACGGTATGCGAATTGAAATGGGTCAAGGTGTTCCGGGAGTATGGAGGTGATGCACTTCATGATCAGCCTCTCGAAGCACTTCATTACAACTGATGTCAGGGCCACCGGGCGGTAATCATTGAGGCATGTTGCCTGGTTCTTCTTTGGTACCGGTATGATGGTGGTCTTCTTGAAGCAGGTGGGGACTTCGGAGTGGAATAGGGATAGGTTAAAGATGTCTGTGAATACCTCTGCCAGCTGGTATGCGTAGGCTCTGAGTGCATGACCAGGGATCCCGTCCGGGCCCATCGCCTTCCGTGGGTTCACTTTCTGGAAGGCCGATCTGACTTCGAAAACTGTGATGGTGGGTATGGGTGAATTATGGGCTGCTGGGGCACTCAACAGCGGATTGTTGGTTACCTGCTCAAACCGAGCATAGAATGCATTAAGTTCATTGGGGAGGGGTGTGCTGCTGCCAGAGATACTGCTCGGCTTTGCTTTGTAGCCCGTTATGTTGTTTAGTCCTTGCCACAACCGTCGAAAGTCTGTCTGCGACTCTAGCTTAGTTTGATATTCTCTCTTGGCATCTCGGATGGCTTTGCGGAGGTTGTACCTGGATTTCTTGTATAGGACAGGGTCATCTGCTTTGAACGCCTCAGATCTGTCTTTCAGTAGGGAGTCAATCTCGCGGTTGAACCATGGTTTCCGGTTGAGGAACGTACGTACTGCTTTCTTTGGCATGCAGTCGTCCACACATTTGCTGATGAAGTCTGCGACGGTGAAGGCATACTCATTTAAGTTCGTCGCTGAGTTCTTAAATATGGACCAATCCACTGTCTCTAAGCAGTCACATAAGAGCTCTTCTGTCTCCTCGGACCAGCACTGCACAACCTTCCTAGCTGGATTCTCCCGCTTGAGTTTCTGCTTGTAAGCCGGGAGAAGGAGCACAGTCTTATGGTCTGATTTTCCAAAGTGAGGTCGGGGGGTGGAACGGTAGGCGCCCTTGATTTTTGAGTAGCAGTGGTCAAGAGTGTTGTCGCCCCTGGTGGGACAGGAGATGTGCTGGTGGAATTTTGGCAGTACACTCTTGAGGTTGGCTTTGTTGAAGTCTCCGGCCACAATGAACAAGGCCTCCGGGTGTTCTGTTTCATAGTTGTTTATGACTGTGTACAGTTAATCCAGCACCTTCCTCACTTCTGCCTGGGGTGGGATGGAGACCGCTGTGATAATGGCTGAAGTGAACTCACGGTGGAAGATAGTATGGGCGGCACTTTACGGTCAAGTATTCCAGGTCTGGGGAGCAGTAGGTCGTCAGGGTCACCACATCCAAGCACCAGGAGGAGTTGATGAGGAGGCAAACCCCCTCACCCTTTGCTTTGCCTGAAGATGCCGTGCGAAAAGGAAAAGGAAAACCTGCTGGAAGGCATTCACCCGCAACAAGAATCATTCAGAGCAAAGTATATTCCTTTGGAAAATTACAAAGAGAATCAAAGTGAATTTAATGTCACTCTGAACAAACTGAAGAACCAGTTGGTGGACAAGAGTCAGAAATTTTCTATATTCCAGAATGAAGCCAAAAGCTACAAGAAACAGACTGAAGAACCAGCTAAATGAAAGCGAGGAGGCATTGAAAGGAAAGGCCAGAGAGATTTCCAAGCTGCAAGTGGATAAGGAAGCCAGGAGTAGCACAATTACAGGACTAAAACTAGTTAAGATTTTGCCGGAGACAGATCTGGCAAACAGTGAAACCAAATTGATGGACAAGGATAAGACCCTGCTGCCGGCAGAGGGAAAGTAGGCAGAAATGAGGTCAGAAGATGTAAAGCCGGCACTAAAGCACAAGGAACGAGAAGGAGAAAAGGTTAAGTTGAATGAAAAGAGATTCATAACCTTGCAAGACAACTTAAAAATAAAGCAGCAAACAAATGTTTGGCTGAGATTGTGACCAGCGGGTAGAAATGAAGGTCCTGTTTTTGAAATGTGTAGGTCCAGTGAGAACATGGCGGACACCATGGTAAAACAAAATTCAAATCCTCTCTAGGAATCAATGGAGTGCACATTCCCTTCGGGAGGAACGGGACAAATCCATAGGGTCCAAAAACAGCAGACATTTTTGCTCACAAATGGAAACGCGACTCGAAGGAATGCAAACAGTGATTCAAGTGGAAGTAACCAGAAACTCGGAGTGCTACTACCATTCCTCCACATGTGACAGACCACCAGGTGGAAGACCATTTGGTCTTGAGTTAAAGCCAGTTTGGCCTGTTCTGATGAATTTTGTGCAATGCAATATACAGTGTGACACAACATTTGGCTTTACCCCAAGCACAATAACAATCCCAGGCACCCTCCCATTGTTTGCAATTTAAGAACAAAATCCTGCAGCGAATCCATCAGCACCGCAGCCCCTCCCTGTCTTGTTATGCTCTAGGTGTAGCATAGGGCTTCCTTGTGGTGCACTTGACAAAGGAAGGATCAGACGTGGAGATAACTTCAACATGTTTATTAAACTATATACACTTCTATAACTTGGGTTCGGCACTACTGTTAATCCTACTATAGCTACTCAGACTGACTAACCAGACTGCGACAATCCACGTGGTGGGACTGATATCAAATCAACCCTGTGTCTCTACTCACTGACTATCTCCACTGGAAAGAGGCAGATCATGTGTGTGGTGTCCTTTATATATGAGTTGGTGTAATGCCCTCCTGTGATCGTGTCACCTCTGTGTGTATCATGAATGCCCATTGGTCGTGTCCTATCTCACTGATCTATTGGTTGAGTGTGTGTGTGTGATGTCTCTGGTGCTCCCTCTAGTGTCTAGCTAGTCTACATGTATTTACATTAACCCACTGTGTATTTACAGTGATGCACATCACCACACTCCCCATTCAAACTTGTGACTTGCAGCAGTCGTCAAATTCAAGAGTTCAAGTTTAGAGATAACCAACCTAAAAAATGCAAAGCCACCTTTCCTAATCATCATCAGAAAAATGGCAGAGTAAAAATAGCTGAGAAGTGGAAAGAGATCTGACTGGATCTATCGATGTACTGAATTGTATGCTGCTGCTCCAAGTCATGAATGTGAGGATTTTATTTGGAATGTGGACGGTTATATTTCTTAACTCCTTCACTGAGATTTCTGTCTGTTTTGCTATCTCTCACTTTTGTCTCCTGCTATATTATTTCTCAATGGTGGCATACATTGTGTTTGAAGAAAGACTTAACAGCAACTAATGCATTGAGAGTTTTGAGATCCTGTCAGAATAGTGTTACTTCCTGAGAGCGTTAGTGTGGCAGGGTAAGGTTTACCCAAAAGTCTTTCAGCTGAATGGCTGCCTTATAAACTATCCTGATCCTAAGTCAGCCCAATATTAGGTGAGTTACTTGGTGCACTTTATAAAATCGCCAGGGAAAGTATTTAGATGAACTGTTACAGCTTGGATTGTGGTTGAAAGCTATGGCATGTTGTAATTATGACCCTGTGTCCAGCAATGAGTCAGTAAAAAAAAACACGGGGAGAAAGATTATTGAGGACGGAAAATAAATGAAGCAATAATGGCTAAAGAGCATTTGGAATTTTGCACTGACAACATCCTTCATGCAACACGTGTACGTTTACAGTGTACCTTGTTCCATGGCTAAAAGAAGCACTTGCACTGGCCTGGCAGCAGGCTGTCAATCATTCATTTTAACAGAGGGATAATGTGCTACATAGCAAAGTAAAATAAAATTGGCAACTTTGAAAACTGCCTTTGAAAACGCCTCTGCATCAAAGATAAAGTCGCACCAATGCAGCACCTTTGACATTCATAGAAAATTAAACGTGCATCACAGCCAGTCGCTTACTTTTGAAAAATAGACACTATTTGAACTACATTTCATTTGCTATCATAGCCTTGAAAAGGTGTAAATTGCTTAAAGTACTGTGGACATGAAGTAGGGTGCATGATATTGCATGAACAATTATGAATCTATTATGGGTATCATCATTTTGCATAATATTTCTTGGTAGATGAACAAATGAGATCAGGTGAAATAGGGTCCATGTAAAACACAAGATGATTTTTCAGATTTATTTCATCTGGTCGAGATTGGAAAATACATTTTCTGTTTTAATATCCTTTTTATATCAATTCTGATAAAAGTCCACACTTCCTGACAAATGCATTCTATTACTTGGACCTTTGCTCAACTGGAACACCAGCTCAGATCCTAATTTGGTCTCCTTGCAAGTCTGGCTGTTGTAACAGTTTGGGGATCATTTTAACTTAATGCGATGGAGTAAAATTAGTGTTAGCATATCAGTTTAGATCAGCTAGTTTATATTTATCCCAATGATTTCAAAGGAAATAAATATCAGGAAAGATGTAACCCAAACAGCTATTTGCAGCATGTTTTTTACAATACCGTCCGACCCGGCCAACTTACTGGTTCTGCTCCGATTAAGTCCAGGGCAGGATTGATGGGTGGCTCTTTGGGGGCGGGATTTCCAGTCCCTGGCCCATTGATGCGAGGGAAGGCTCACTGCAGTCTACTTCAGTGACTCATCGGCATTCAGTAGGCTGGGTTTTCCTCAAAGAAGGAGACTTTGGGCCTTTGCTGGCTCTCCAAATAACAGGCGAGGTACCCTATCACCTGCGTTAAATCCAGCCCTCTCTCACGAAGTTTCGGTTTTGTGGACACTTTGTGAGTCAGTACTAACATTCTGAAGTAACTCTCACGAGATCCGTGGGATGACGCAATTGATTTCCCCATGGGGCTGGTGGAATACAAGCTCCCGTGCTGAGGGCAGGAGGCGTAGCTGCTGGGGCTCGTGAAACTAATGCTTAAAAGGTGGCCGGGATTGGGACCTGCATGATTGGTAGTCCCGGCTGGGACCTATGCCGTGTTGCGGCCTTTACTTTTGCTTTACAAACAAACCTGCATTTATAAAACTCTCTTGTGACACCTGAAGATTTTGTACTGGCGACGTGAAAAACTACAGCTCCGATTCTGGATGTCTGGACCGCACTTAAATTTCTCAGCATGAAAGAAAGGCCAGAGCGAATTTAAAAATGTTATTTTAGGGAGACTTGAATCTTTTGGATGCAGGCGTCGAAGATTAGACCTGCTGTACCGAATAGATGTGGATCAGGTGAATTATATTATAGGATACAACCGTCAAAAGGTAATGCCTGCTGAGCCCCAACATTCGGTGTTATTAAAAACTCTTACCTGCCCAGCAGCCCCAGATTCAAAGACTTTTGATGAGCTGGTGGCACTTGTTGCAGATCCTTCTGCCGCAAACCGTCAGCAATCATCCAGAAGTACAGGTTTAACATGGTCGGGCAAACTGTGAGAGTCAGTCACAAAATTCCTGACGCGCCTTTGCGAGCCATCCCTCCAGAGATGCTGCGAGGCTGCCTAATGTGCGAAGTTAACAACATGGCGACCCAACGTAAGTTGTTAACAGAACCTTCTCTAAACTTAAAAAGAATGATAAAACTATCCCTTTCACGTGCAAATGCGGAAAAGGGAGTCCAGGAACTCCAGGGCTCCATGCATATGGATATAAATAGCATTGGTTGCCCCCCCATTCCAGCGACTAATGGCCCCCAAGAACATGGCCTATGGAACCCAGTCACCACCTGATCAATGCCATCGCAGCCCAATGAGACATCTCTCCTGAGCTCCAGGAAGAAGACTGGCAATGGTACCTTTTGTCACAAGAACTGTGGGGGCCGGGAACTCCAAAACCGTCAGCAAACATGTCGCCCTGGTTGGGTGACACATCTACCCAGAGCCAGGGCTTTGCATTCAGCACAACCCGATGAGGATGATTGTATGCAATGAAATTGCATTACGGCAACAAAGGTATCGCCATCCAGGTAAACAGCCACCCATTAGAGAAATAAATAGATACAGCTGTTGCAGTCTCGGCTATTGGACAATAAAATTAACCAGAAATTTGTACTGGGATCTAACACCTGGACATAAGGGACAATAAGGCCCAGTTGGCGACACATACCACCATTAACCATCATTGGGACGACAGTGACTCATTATCCACAGGCAGCTATCAGTTTGTCTGGCACTGATAGCGGTTCAGGGGCCCAGTCCCAGTCTTATGTCCGTGACTGGTTCTAGAGACTCTGCCTAGACTGGCCACTGATTTTTAAAATGGGTACAGGTGGGCCGTATGAGGTCCTGGGAAAATACCCGGATGTTTTCCAAGATGGTTCAGGGAAGATAAAAGATGAGCAGGTAGTACAACTTTTAAGAGGGGCATGAAGAAACATGCAACAGAGGCAGTTGAGACAAAACTGGTGCACTTTCTGTTCAACTATCAGACCATGCCACGTATGACGACCAGGATATCACCGGCAGAATTACTGATGGGTCGAAGACTACTAACCCATCTAAGCTTAACGTTTCCCAATCTTGGTGGGAAGGTGGAGGACAAACAAAAGCTTCAGAAGGAGTACCAAGACCACTGGAAGCAGGCCAGAGGGTTTAAGCCAGCGGAAACTGTATATGTCCGGAATTTTGGGATCGGCACCTGTTGGATACAGAGACGATAGTGGAGAAGACAGGATCAGCCTTTTACACTGTCAAAGCCAGGAAATTATGGTATGTAAATCTGTGGACCATCTCAAAGGCTGGCACCAATGCCAGCCCCACCTTGTCCCTCTTGCCCATTATTCATGAGGTAGGGAGCAATACTCCCCAAAGGCCAGAGCACAGATCCACACAAGATGAAAGATTCTGGTTCAGTATGGAGACGGAATCATAATTTCAAATGCAAGTTTGGTCAGTGAGTGACCGCTGACTGGACCCCCCCCACAATCGGCATGGAGGCGATGCTCCCAAATGCGTTATACATGACCCAAACCAGCCCTACTGCCATTGGAAGCAACCATGGGCAAAGAGGCGAAGAAGACCTCCTCCTCCTCCAACAACAGAGGGACCTACAGATTTGCGGCAGGGGGGCGGGGCGGGGGAGGGGGGTGAAGGGATGTAATAACCCTCATGAGACACACAGGGATGACCCAATTGGCCTCCGCATGGGGCTCATGGAATATGAGCCCTCCCTAAGGGGTAGTGGCGAGCAGCTAGGGCTCATGAAACTAATGCTTGAAAGCCGGCTAAGATTGGGATCGGCATGATTGGTAGTCCCAGATGGGGCCTATGTACTGTATGTCGCTTTGCGGCCTTTACCTTTGCACTACAAATAAATCTACGTTCATATCACCCTCTCGGGGCTCCTGAAGGTTTTATACATTCTTCTTGATTATATCGTTGATGTTTTGTGAAGAGCTTTGAATTATCTGAATTATTTGAATGTATCTGGCATGCATTGGCTACCTAGTGACTTCAGTGAGAGGTCCAATAAATCTTCACCAGGCTGCTTTTCAATATAACTTATTTGTTGCCAGTGCTAATTTTCCTGCTTTTAAGAAGCTTGCCTTTTCGAAGGTGAGGAAATTTGGAGGGGGCAAAGATTGATGAAGCCTTTTAAAAACATCTAAACAAGAAGGCTGAAGATGAAAGGAATGTCAATGGAAAACAGATTGGCAAGGGAAAGTTTAAAAGGTACATCATGAAAGAGTAAGTCCAAAAGAGGATGAAGAAAATAGTATTGCTTGACTGGCTTCCACCTTTATCTGACAACAGTTTATGATCCTTTTACGTAACGCTGCAAATGGCTGCATCCCAACCTGTACCATCCAGGTTTATGGGTTATTTTCATTCATTCATAGGATGTGGGCATCGCTGGTTTGGCCAACATTTAATCCCCACCCATAATTGCCCTTGAGTCAGTGATGGTGGCCGGTCCACATGGTGTACAAACACCCACCATGCTCTTAGAAAGGGAATTCCAGGATTTGAACCAAGTGACAGTGATATATTTCCAAATTGGGGTGATGTGTGGTTTGGACGGGAAATTATAGATAGTGGTGTTCCCTTGCATCTGCTGCCTTGTCCATGGTGGTAGAGGTCTCAAGTTTGGAAGGTGCTGTCAAAAGAGCCTTGGTGAGTTGCTGCAATGTACCTTGTAGATGGTACCACTGTGCGTTGGTGGTGGTGGGACTGAATGTTGAAGTTGATGGATAGGGTGCAATCAAGCAGGCTGTTTTGTCCAGAATAGTGTCATGCCACTTGAATGCCATTGGAGCATTGCTTATCCAGGCATGTGGAGAGTATTCCATCACACTCACAATATGGTACAAATGTTACTTGCCACTTTTAAGAGCAAGACTATATGTTGTCCAGGTCTTGTTGTATATGGCGCCGACTGCTTCAAAATCTGAGTGGTTTTCAATGGTGCTGAACATTGTGCGTCATCCACGAACATCCCACTTCTGACCATAAGATGGAGGGAAGGTGATTGATGAAACAGCTGAAGATAGTTGGGCCTACGACATTACCCTGAGTAACTCCTGCAGTCCTGGAGCTGAGATGATTAACCTCCAACAACCACAACCATCTTTCTTTGTGCCAGGTATGACTCTAACCAGTGGAGAATTTTCCTGCTGATTCCCATTAACTCAAGATTTGTTAAGGATCCTGATGCCACATTCAATCAAAGGCTGCCTTGATGTCAAGGACAGTCGCTCTCACCTCATCTCTTGAGTTCAGCTCTGTTGTCTATATTTAGACCAAGGCTGTAATGAGGTCAGGAGCTGAGTGGCCCTGGTGTAACACACTGAGCATCAGTGAACAGGTTACTGCTGAGTAAGTGCCACTTGTGTGTGAGTTGAGGAAGCAGTAATGGCATTGCTGATGGAAATGTAATTACCACAGGGTCCTAACCATGTCATTTGACCCCTGCTTGATTATATTAATATGGCTCTTGTCTGTTTCTAACAGTATCATTTGGCCACATGAAATGAACAGAAGGGATGGGCCTCCATTTTAAAACTAGTCTTTTAAAGAATGATTCCCACTGCTACTCCAGGGACTTAGCAAGGTGAAAATCAACTTTATGGAGACTACCTAATGAGTTTATTGGAATCAATTTCATATAATCTGTTTCTCAATATCTCTCAGTTCACCTACGTTCAGAGTTTCACTTAGCACTGCATATTTTCATGCATATTAACAAGGAGTTTATGTTGTTCAAGGAGCACAACATAAAAATTAATTATTTTAATGAAAACAAGTACAGAACTATGATCTCCACTTATTCAGAATTACAAATCTCACAATTGGAGCCATTGGTTTCAATCTGAGGACAAATTTATTTTTATGAGTAGATTTTAACCTCACCCTTTCTATAGATTTGTCAAAATATAAATCAGCTGTGAAATCTGGGTGTGAGACTAGCAGTAGTGCCAAGCGTGTAAGGATGAGGTGAAGCTATGTTTGGAATGAGTCTTGATTGGTAGAGGTATTTGGTTGGCGAGTAATAGGGTGAAAGAGTCAATTGAGAAGTGGGTGAGTCTAATGGTGCTTTTGGTGGAATATGACATTTGTAGATGCACTTAATAACCTTGAGCACTCATATGAGGTCATTGAACATATTGCAGCACTGCATCAGGGTTCTCTGGGCTTGGCTGTTCCTGTTCACCTCCCAAAACTAGTTGGTGCCACTGCCTTCTAAGAATATATCTGGAGGACTTATTGGACCCATGTGGAAAGAGCATCACTCGCCTATTTGGTTGCACCTTGCCCACAGCCTCCATTGCATCATTAAAATCCTTAAAATGTACTTCCCCTTTAAGAGGGTCAGAATGGCTTCATGTAGCGCTAGCTAGCTTTAATTAGTGCTAGTCTCTTGCAAATTTAGGCCCGCTGCTGAGGTGTGCAGCCACTCAATGAGGCAGTTAGTGCTAATCAAGATAATTAACAGGCAGCCCAAAGGTGGAGAGGCATCGGAAGCAACAGATGAGGGCAATCTAACATTGTGATCCCTGCACCTGTTTTCGGTGGGTATCAAATTTGTACTGATTCTTGTCTTCAAATATAATCTCTTCTGAAGCTTTTAGACAGCAAATCCTCCAGTTGACATTTATGTGTTCAATGGCCTCTGAATTGGTCTAGATTTGCATCAGATGAAGGCATATAAACATGAACAAAGTCTGTACACATACTCCTTATAGTTCTTAATAATTACAATCAGACAAACACTTCATGTTTCCCATTATGACAAAGAGGGAAGTCTATTGCAGTTTATATCTGTCACATATAACTTTAACATTGTAGCACCAATATAGTTCCATTGGTTGTTGGCTTTTGCAATTTATATAAATGACTTGGATGAGGTGCCAAAACGCACAATTGCTAAACTTATTGATGATGGAAAGTACATTGCGAAGATCCAGTAAGGAGGCTCCAAGGGGACACAGGTTGGTTAAACACAGATAGGTTAAACACAGATGTGGCAAATGGTGCATAATGTGGGAAATGTGAAATTGCCCATTTTGGCAGGAAGAATAAAAACAGAAGCTTATTATTTAAATGGTGAGAGATTGCAGATCCTGAGATGTAGAAGGATCTGGCTGTCATATTGCATGAATTACAAAAGGCTAATGTGAAGGTATCGCAAGTAATTAGGAAAGCTAATAGAATGATGTTGCTTATTGTGAGCATAGTTGAACTATAAAAGTAGGGAAGTTTTGCTTCAGTTGTGCAGGACACTAGCAGAACCACATCTGGAGTACTGTCTACAGTATTGTTCTTTTTATTTGGATGGGTTGGACCATCTAGGCTTGTACCCGCTGGAGTTCAGAAGAGTAAAAGGTGATTTGATTGAAACATATAGGGCGCAATTCTCCGGAAAAATTTCTAAATCTGGTAGCAAGCGGGATTTGCAGCGAGTTTCCCGGTGCTCAGCCCAGCAAGGCCAGCAATGCTATTCAACATTAATTGGTCCACTTAACGATGCTCCACGAACTTCTCACTGCAATTGAAGGCCCACCGGCCCATTCACCAAGACCGAGCTCGCCAGCCTCCGCTAAGGGCTGGTTTAGCACACTGGGCTAAATTGCTGGCTTTTAAAGCAGACCAGGGCAGGCCAGCAGCACGGTTCAATTCCCTTACCAGCCTCCCCGAACAGGCGCCGGAATGTGGTGACTAGGGGCTTTTCACAGTAACTTCATTGAAGCCTACTCATGACAATAAGCGATTTTCTTTTTCAAGGTTGAACAGCACTTAAACAGCACCTGCACAGCCAGCCCCACTCAGCTCGCTGAAGAAGAACGACCCCAAGGCTCAGCGATGGAAGCCTGGGGAGGCTCCTTGATGCGATGGAGGCCAGAAGAAATGTCTTGTTCCCCCGAAGGTCCCGGATCCGGGGTGAGCCACAGGGCAGCCAGTGCTGCCTGGTATGAGGTGGCGGTGGCCACCATGGAGGAGTCAATGACCTACACCGGGCAGCGCAGGTGAGTTAGCACCAATACCATCCACCTCCACCCGAGACCTTTCCGCCCCCACGCTTAAATCCACCCTCCCACAACCCGCCATGCGGCCCCAACCATCTCTTCAAATCCCGCCCCAAGCCTTCCTTCACACACCCTCCCCACCACAACTGTGAACCACGCGTGTGGCCCTCTCTTTGTCTCTGCAGGAGAACTTCTCCCACAATCGCGGGGTTAGAGGCCCAGACTGACGGAAGCATGCCGGACAAACGGATCCTCACCACTTCGAGAAAGAGGCCCTGGAGGTGACAGGGGTGGCCAAGGACAGAGCAGTCACCAATGCGAGGGCTGACGGGAGCCGCGGAGGTGAGGATTCACCGGGCCTCACCCGGAGGACCTGTCACACATGAATTGTTATTGCCATACACACTGACCCATCCCTCCCACTGACCACATGTCCATTCACCCGCAGCTCCTCCAGTTGACAACGCTGACCCATCCCATGTGGCCACTCTACTGCCACCCAGGAGAACACCTCGGAGGAGAGCCGAGGAAGACACGATCGATGTGTCACAGCTGTCATCCCCATCCTCCAACAGTGCAGATGCACACACCTCGGTGGGAAATGCTAGTAGTTAGGCTTCTGGGGCACAAACTGATGAGCTGCTGATGCGCATGAGGTGGTGGCAGGAGCCCCCAGGTGAGACAACAGTCGGAGGTCTGCTGATCCCGGCTTGATGCTGAGAAAATGGTACAGGTTTATCCACAGCTGATAGAGATGTTAGGGTGTGGCCAGTGTGGCCAGGATATTCAGAGGAAGATGTCAGTGTGGTAGTCACCACTGTTGTATATATCACACACGAGATGTAATTCGGTAAGGCTCCTGTACTACAGGTACGGGGGTAGATCCCTGCCTACTGGCTCCGCCCAGTAGGCGGAGTATAAATGTGTGTGACCACCGAGCTGCAGCCATTTCAGCAGCAGCTGCAGGAGGCTACACATCTCTGCTTAATAAAGCCTCGATTACACTCTACTCTCGTCTCGTCGTAATTGATACTGCATCAGTCAGCGACACTCCAGCCGATCTATGGCTGATTGGAGGAGTGCCAGAGGCGACGGGCACAGGCAATGTCGCCTGGCATTGAGGCCAACATTGCGAGGGGGGCAACTGCAGTGGAAAGCCTGGTGCATGATTTCGGCAGCATGAGTGAAGGTGTCAAAGGCGTCAAACAGTCAGTGATGGCCATAGCTGACGGCCTCTGCAGAATGTCTGACTCAATGGGAGATGTAAGCGAGTAGCAGGCTACGTTGTTATTGCCATACACACTGACCCGGACCTTGATGAGGTTCCGCGTGACATGTCCCGCTCTAAGGTGGGATTGGCCAAGCAGCTGTGGCGCTTCACCCAGTCGCAGGCGGGCATTGCCGAGGCACTGCAGAGCATGGCCCAGTCACTGAGGAGCATCGCCGAGGGCATCAACACCTTGGTGCAGACATCGGAGAGCCACCAGCGTTTGCAGAGCCAGGTGATGCAGGGGCAGCCGGGGATGAAACCAGCTGCCCCTCTGTCCCGAAGTGAACTCTGGGGCCCTATGGACACTAAGCGGGAGGAGGGGGCACTGGGTGCTA
Source organism: Scyliorhinus canicula (assembly GCF_902713615.1). NCBI lineage: Eukaryota > Metazoa > Chordata > Chondrichthyes > Carcharhiniformes > Scyliorhinidae > Scyliorhinus > Scyliorhinus canicula. The sequence continues at coordinate 141,906,753 of NC_052152.1, read as the reverse complement.
ACCCGGACTTGTCCAATGGAGTGGGGATGGTGGCCACCTGCTCTCCCGAGTTTCACCCCTCTAATGAGGCTGTGTCTCGAGGTCAGCACACGGGACAGGGTGGCACGACTGAGCATGTGCCATTGCCAAGTGCGCTGGGGCCCTCCGGTCCCACAGTCCCCAGAAGATGGCTGCCATGGGCATCAAAAGCCACAGGACGAGGTAAGCAGCTGGCGGTCTCCACATCAGATGTGAATCCTGGGGAGACAGATACACGTAGTGGTAGAGCTAAGAAGGGTAAGCACGTTGAGGATCACTGAGGGCAACGGGGAGGGGGAGAGAGGGTGGGGGCACATGTAGGCAGGGGGTGAGGGGGGCATGAGCGGGTAGTGGGGAGTGTGGGACAGCACAATTGGGAGTGGGGAATTGTATGACACCTGTGACACAATAAAACCCTTGAGCACAACCAGTATGACGCCTCTGTCACTTACTTCCCGAATGCGACCCAACCTCCAAATCCTTGGCCCATCTCTTCAAGCATCCCGCCCCACCCCATAGCAGTCACCCACCCTCCGGCCATGGAAAGGTCCCCAGAATTGTGTCCCATCCCCTGGGTGTTCGAATGTTGCCTACTGAGAGTGTCGTGTCACCACCCGCAGTATTCAGGCACAGTGTCCAGGCATCGCGGTCTGATTGGGATGCTTGGCAATGACTCCCACATGCTACATGGCACGCCTATCCACGGGAATCCAATTAGGTTGTGTGAAGTGCTCACTTAACCACAATTGCCAATTCCCTATTAACAATAGCCTTCAGCCGTAAGGCCAGAGGCCTCGGCAATCGATGGGGGTGATGGTTGGTCAGTGGGGCAGACGGGCAGGGGCTAAGGTTGCCCCCAGAATGGGTACGGACGATCCAGGGGTTGGCATGTTGGTGCCGCGCACGGTTGCCCTCCCCCTTCCTACTCCTGCGGAGGGTGCCTCTCCTCCCCCTTCCTACTCCTGCGGAGGGTGCCTCTCCTCCCCCTTCCTACTCCTGCGGAGGGTGCCTCCCCCACCCCCTCCCCAGGTTCCCCCACGCCTCGCTGAGCTTTTGGGTGGGCACGCCCAGCGCCCCCAGGCTCTTTGCATGTGACCAAAGATGGCTATTCGCCAGGGTCAAGATTTTCAAAAGGAGTACTAATCGGCGCCATCGTGAACAATTGCTGGAAAGGCTGCTGAATCAAGGGAGGCCGTTGGATATGGTGTCGCTCCAGCAAATTATATGGAAATAGGGCTTAAGCGGTGATAATAGGCTTCTCGTCATGCCATGGGGAGATCCCGATTTTGCTATTGGGATCGGTTGCATCACAAATTGTTGCCACCCCTGCGCGGTTCTCAATTTCCACCTCTCCTGCTATTCTCAGGTCTTGTTTCACTTGAGTGAGAGCGCAAAGAGGCCTGAGAATCATGCCCATAAATTCCTAAGGGGTCTTGACAGGGTGGAGGTGGAGGGAATGTTCCCTCTTGTGGAAGAATCGAGAACTAGGGGTTACTGTTTACAAATAATGATTCTTCTTAAACAAGGGGTGAAAGGTTATTGGGGTTGGCAGGAGGCTTCAGTCAAATCAGCCCTGGTCTTATTGAATGGTGGAGCAAGCTCAAGGGCTTCAGTGGCCTACTCCAGCTCCTAGCCCGTTTGTTTGAATGTGTGGAGTGAAAGAAATGGTCAATTTGCCTCAATAAGTTCAAGTTATTGGGATCTACCCAATCCAAAGAGTAATACATGTCTAAACTTATGGAAGAGTCATAATTCTGAAAATAATGGCGATTTTAGACTTGGCAGTTTCGGAAAAATATATAGGAAACTTTTCTAAAATGGGAACTCCAATCTTTCTAATTCCATTTTTATTTTACGCAGAATTTCCTTGGAATTTCATCAGACATTATCAATAGATAGGTTTACATATATTGATGCTGTGATGTGTATGTGTGGAGCAGAGCAGATTAGATTAATTAAAATAATAATACTCACTTATTTCATTTTCTTATTATGAAGAAGCAAAGAGACAATAATTCTTTTTATTGACCTCTACAGACCAATTGAAACAGATTAAACTTTATCTTTCAAATATCTTTCCAAAATCTCAAATGTCATATAAAATTTGTGCAGATGTTCTTTGCCAGTCAAGTTTATTATTGGTATTATCAAAAACATTACTGAGATTTTACACAATACAAAACAAGCTGGAGGGAAATAAACAACTTGAGGTAAATTGGAATATAGAGGGGGTGGAATTTTATTAACTGTACAGAACTACCTTTATAGAGAGGGGGGAACTTTAGAAAGGGATTTTACTACTGGACAGTGAGGTCCCAGAATAAACTGCTGGCTCAGGTGATAGTAGCTTTTTTTATTGCTTAGAGACATGGATGAACAGACTCACAGAACTGTCAATTAGCTTTTAACAAAAGAATAAAACATCTATTAAACAAGAAAATATACTCCATAATACAACACTCCCTCACTCCCACTGCACCATTACAAGTGTATAGAGAATTCTAAGGATTACACAAGTTACAAAATATCTTGGGCTGGATTCGCCGATTTGAAGACTAAGTGCTAACGTCGAAGTGGGAACAGTGGCGTTCTACGCCCGGAAAAACAGCGCAAAAGCTGCACCGATCCTCCGTCTGGTGGGGGGCTAGCAGGCACGCAGCATAAATCCCCTGGCTTTACCTGCGGATAGGGCCAAAGAATTACCGGGTCCATGGCCGCACATGCGCATGGCGGCAGCCTGCAGCGGCCGCACCGTGCAACATGGTGCCGCCCGCGCGCGCACACGACCTGTCAAAAACTGCCCCCTGTAATCAGCCTCACCACCCCGGAACATTCCCCACCACTGCCGCCAGCCCCCAGCAAAGACACCCTGCCCACGGAATGGCTCCCCCCCCCACCCCCCGACTGTGGTGGCGCTGGACTCAGTCTGCAGCCGCCACGCCGGATTCACGAAAATAAAAAGGACTAGTGTTCCACGCCGTTGGGAACTTACCCCATCAGGGGAGAAGCATCGGGGGAGGTCCTCGGGTGACGTTCTGAGGCCAACCCGACGGCATGCAGCATTCGAGTACGCCATTTCTGAGGGGGAAGAGCATTGCAAAAGTGGCGCCCTCCCCGATTTCGGCGGAAACGGGGATTCTTCGGCCGATCACTGAATGCGATATCGGCGTCGGTGACCGGAATATCCCGCCCCTTTTATTACAATGTTCTCAGTAAGTACACGTAAAGCAATCGGTCAAATGTGGTCAGACACACTACACTCTGAAGACATGTGGCAGATGCCGCCCAATACAACTTCTGTGGATTTCTCATCAAATCTTTCCAGATGTTTGACACAAAGTGAGCCAACAGGTCTCAGTAGAACTCTGACTTCCACATGTGTATTTCCAAACACCAATCTCAAAACAACATGACTTAGAATCATCTTTGAAATAATGCTTTCTCTTGGATGCCCTTACCTCGGATCCACTTCCAGAATTTCAATTTGTCCTTTCAGCATTCCTCTGCTTTGGATTGCCATGTGCATTCAAGCTTCCACACAACCTCTCAGGTACCCAGCCAGGCTAACAGAACACTACTGTTTCATAGGCTGTATAAAGATGGCACCAACCTTCTGATTTACCTCGGTACTTGTGACAATAAGCGATTTTCATTTCATTTCATGTCTGGCTTCTCAATTTAAATCTGGTTCCTGCAACTGCCTCTTTAACTCAGAGCACTTTCTCTATTTGTTTACTTTAACGTCACCCAACAGGAACTTGATCAACTTGTTATTATTTGCCCTTTAACTTAACTGTCTTCCTGAGACATACCTTTTGTCCCCACTGCCTAGTTTCTGGACTTTTGTTATTTTGGGATGTCTGCTCCCTGCAGCTTCCTTGTCCTGTCCAGCTTCTTCTGGGTCCAGTTTAAAATTAAACTCAAAGGTTCTTTCTAACCTAGGGTGGTCCCCGGTTGTTAAGCAACAACCAATTTTTTTTAAAAATCCTGTTAGGTTTCACATCGTAAACCCTTTAATTACAACACAGCAACAGTTCAAAGTGACTGAAACCCACAGACATGCAGGCACCTTTGTTAAACATGATGCAAACTAAAGTTTTAACCTTTTCAGAAAATGAAGCTTAATAAAAGCTATACCTTGTTTCTAATGCCCATAAATATAAATATAGGTTACTTAAAACTACCTGTTTGCTGACAGGCCTTGTTGTGAGAGAAGCCCAAAACGCAAACCCTGACATATTTGCTGGTGGCTTCTAATGGTGTGAGATGTGTCCTTCATTTTCAGACATTCAGTGCCTGATTGAAGGACCCAGCATTGGGAAATCATGCCAGCTGAGAGGCCCCTCCTTGCCCTTGCTGCAGATCCGCTCCCCCTTCCCCCACTCCCACCCCGATGACCTCCTGCTGGCAATCCACTTTCCACAGGCAAAGGAGATTGTAGGCCGCAGATGGGTGTAGGATTGCTAGCTGCCACCGCTTCTTTCTGAAGAGCTGCCAAGCTCTTATTGGGTTCTTGATCCCGAGGAATGTCTGCTACTGTCCAGTTAAGTTTTCGATTGGCACTTAATATGGTGGGCCTACAATTTGCAGGGTAAATGGCATCATTTTGACATCTTCCAAGGAGTCTAATTCTAAAGGAAAGCAGATGTTCATTAAGTGGAGCCGATGTGGCAGACCTGGTATTGGGTGACGGTGGATGTTGGCTTTGCTGTATTATTTTCAAAATGGGAGTAATGGTTGTCTGCTGGTATCGAGAGAGAACTTGGTTGTTTTTAAATGGAGTCTGGTCGACAGAGGGAAAAAGCAGACACTCCCTCCCTTTTGATTGTCAATCAACCCTGCCAGCAACTACACAATGAGAAATGTAAGGCAAAGTCTGGAACTTCGATATCCGCACACTGAAACTGAAAAGGAGCCTCACGTGAAGAATCCGGAATGGGGTACAATTTAGGAGGGAGGCTGAGGCTAATGCAATTCTACAGCAGTGTGAATACCTTTCAGTGGGAGAAAGTTGGAGGTGGAGAAGAGTAGAGTTAATGAAATTACACAATGACAACTTGCAGTTATTTCACAGCTTTTATATGCTAAAGTGGTTCAAGGAGTGTAACCGGATATACGTTGGCACTAGGCCAAAGAAGCAGACAGGAGGTCAATTTGCAAGATCTAGGCATTGAGTAGCTTCTAAAAATAGGCTTGTGAGGTGGAAAGATTTTGTGAAAAAGGCAGTTTAAGGTATAGTAGCTCATGGTGGGTCAGAGAAAGTGGAGGATGCCCAAAGGGTCAGTAATGAAGGAACAAAAAAGTCAATGTAGATGATTGAGAATTGGTATGTGTCAGGAAACATGGAGCATCGCTCAGTTGTTCCAGTATTAATCAGAGCTGGTACGCATGTGACATAAATTATGGAAAGCTACCAACCTCCAAAAAATGACGGGTGGCATGATGGCACAGTGGTTAGCACTGCTGCCTCACAGCGCCAGGAACCCTGGTTCATTTTCAACCTTGGGTGACTGTCTGTTTGGAGTTTGCACGTTCTCCCTGTATCTGCATGGGTTTCCTCCACATGCTCCAGTTTCCTCCCACAGTCCAAAGATGTGCAGGTGTAATGACCTCTAATTAGCATTATTGGTTGGTCAATTGGAGTATGAGCTCCCTCAATGATAGCTCATTGAGGGGGCCCATATAAGCACCTGTGTAGGCTTTGTGGTCCAGTCTTAAGTTGACTGGAATGCTAGCAGCACTGTTTGGAGCTGCTCTTGTATATAATTATTGGCAATAAATATTGGTGTGGTGACGGGACTCCTGCCTCCTGTGGATTATTACAGCAGGTTAGGTGGATTGGCCATCCTAAATTGCTCCTTAGTGTCCAGGGATGTGCAGATTAGGTTACGGAATTATGGAGATAGGATGGGGTAAGCGAGCGAGTGGACCAAGGTAGAGTGCTCTTTCGGAGGGTCGGAGCAGATCTGATGGGCCAAATGGCCTTCTTCTGTACTGAAGGGATTCTATGCTTCATACTATGACTTCTGTTGGTTCTAATGTTTGAATTAATTTGATGATTTAGCGAAGAGGTTATACCTGGAGCACAAGAACTGTTGAGACAACTTCATTTTAATTGAAAACCAATCTCAACATTCACAGATTATTGCATCCTACCAACAACATTTCCAGGGAGCAGAATCACGGGCCCTGATACTTTTCCTTTTTCTGTGCCCCTTATTCCCCTGCCAGCCCCTGCCTCGCCCCTACCCACTCCTTCCCCTCAATCATCCATGACCATTTCTCGCCTATCAAGATTGAGCAATCAATTAACCAAACAATCGCAGCAAGGTCCTTGTAAAATGACAGTGCTCATTGTTGGCATTGGGTTGCAATATTGTCCAATATATACATGTGTATGCAGCATGAGTCATCAATATTAAGAGCAGTGATGACATAATAGTGTTAGTTTTTGTACACCCTATAGGTGATCTTACCATGATGATTAGAAAAACAAATTTTACTTTCACAACATTGTGCAACATTGTTAATTTAACAAGAAAATGTCCCAGTAGTTATTTATAACACTACAGATGATAATACTGATGACTGCCTCAGCCCTCATAAACATGTTCTGCACATTGCACCTATATGGAAATGGTGATAGTAAATTAATATTTGGGGAAAGATTCAATATTTACAACCCGACAATTTCACATCTTTTCCATTTTGGAGGAGGAGAAGAAGACTTCTGCCTGGATGTATATGAGCATACGAACAAGGAACATGTGTAAACCATTCAGCTCTCAAGCCTGCCTCACCATTTAATAAGATCATGGCTAATCTGATCATGACCTCAAATATGCACCCCACCTTCTCCTGATAACCTATCACCCCTCGCTTACCAAGAATCTATTCACCTCTGCCTTAAAAATATTCAAAGACATGCTTCCACAACCTTTTCAGGAAGAGAGTTCCAAAGACTTATGACCCTCTGAGTGAAAAGATTTCCCCGCATCTCCATTTTAAATGGGCAACCCCTTATTTTTAATCAGTGACCCCTAGTTCTTGATTTTCCTCCAAGAGAAAGCATCCTCTCCCCATCCACCCTAACAATACCCTTCAGGATTTTATGTTTCAATTTAAAATAATTATTTCATACAAGCTGTTTAATTGAATTTTCTTTTGTCAGTAATCGCACAGGGTAGAAAGATCAAATGACTACTGAGCAACAAAGTGGAATGATTTAACAACATATGTCTTTACTGTCAGTGAGAAGAATTGGAGGCCTCAGGTGTCTCTGTGCAGCATACATTTAAGAGGCCACATGACAATGAATGGTTTACAATTGTATAAACACAATTGTGTTTTCGTGAACAGCAAGACTGAAGACTGTGCAGGTTGTTACTTCTCACTGCAATATGTTTTAAATATCTACTATGTTATATGACTATCACAATATTTCAAAATCTCAACAAAAACTCATAAAAAGTACCAAGATAGTCTATATAAGTAGACAAAAGGACAAGATTGAAGTCAATGGAAAATATTACTGAGAATCATGTAAAACCGGTCACTGATTTACTATTAATTCATTCCGCAGTCCTGTCGTAGTAATGTCACCCCACAAAGACTGCTTACTGAAAAAAAGCAATTTAATGTGGATTGTAGAATCTGAAACAAAAGAGAAAATGCTGGAAAATTTCAGCAGGTCTGGCAGCATCTGTAGGGAGAGAAAAGAGCTAATGTTTCGAGTCCAGGTGACCCTTTGTCAAGGCTTACTGGAAACTTCCATTAATAACATAATAACCAGAATTCTAGCAATGAGTTCATCCCATATTTGCAAGATAATTCTGGATGATAGAGGCTGTATAGCCCAGCTCATCTCATCCAGCCAGAATGACATATGAAGATACATATTAAGAGTCAGCCATTCAGCCCTTTTAACCTGTTTCACTATTTGATAACATTGCCTAGCATGTACTCATCGCTACAACTCAAAAGTACTGATTGACTGTAAAGCGATTTGGGACATCATATAAGGTGTTATATAAATAGAGATGTGTCTTTCTTCCATTACATCTGCATGCAATAGGAAGAGTGACTAGAAAAGGTGAAATTGGGGGCCCAATGTTGAGTCTGTAAGGATAATGCAACACAGAGTAATTCACTTACATTGAGAACGTGCCTACAAAGAAATCACCACATTTACAAAGCAATTATGCTCTGTAGCTCATATAACCTTGGGCGGGATTCTTCCCTACCCGGCGGGGCAGGGGGTCCCGACGCCGAGGCGTGGCATGAACCACTCCGGCGTCGGGGCGCCCTAAAGGTGCACAATCCGCCGCACCTTCAGGGGCTAGGCCGGTCCCGGAGTGGTTTGCGCCGCGCCAGCCAGTGGAGAAGGGGCTTGGCGCCACGTCAACCGGCACCGAAGGGCCTCCGCCAGCCGGCACAAGTTGGCGCAAGCATGGGAGCACCAGCGTGTGTTGGCATCATCCCAGCGAATGCGCAGAGGGCTTCGTTTCTGCACCGGCCATGGCAGACTGGTACAGCCGCCGGTGCAGAAGAATCGAGTGCCCCCACAGCACAGGCCCGCCCGTGGATTGGTGGGCCGTGATCGCGGGCCAGGCCACCGTGGGGGCACCTCCCGGGGCCAGATCCCCCACCCCCCCGAGGACCCCAGAGGCCGCCCGCGCAGCCAGGTCCCGCTGGAAAATACCTGGTGCAACATACGCTGGCGGGACCCGCCGAAAACGTACGGCCACTCGGCCCATCGCGGGCTGGAGAATCACCGGGAGAGGGGGGGGGGCGCTACCACCGACCGGCGCGGTGCAATTACCACCCCCGCCAAATCTCCGGTGCCGGAGAATTCAGCAACTGGCTGGGGAGGGATTCACGCCACCCCCCGAAGATTCTCTGACCCGGCGGGATGGGGGGTCGGAGAATCCCACCCGTTATCTTGTCTGGCACTACCTGCTCTCATATAAATGTGTTGTCTATTTTGAAATTTCTGTCTATCCATAGTTTCATGTGATATTATATTACATTTGTACTAAACAAAGATGCAAATATTATATTTTTAAATATTTTGATTGTTGTATTTGTTCTGCGAGAAGCAGGTAGATTCAGTGGAAAAATATAATTAATACATACGCAACTTCAGCCCCCCCTCTCAAGCTCCCAACAAGCTTTCCTCCAACACAGCCCATATTCCCATTCCCTTCCAACCTTCCCAACCACATCCCCAACACTCCCTCTAACCTCCCCTCCCCAAACTACTCTCCACCATTTCTCTCCAACTCCCCCACCCCCTCCCCAACCTCTTTCTGCAACCTAGCCGCAAACGCACCACATTGCCTGAATTTTACTCTCACCAAACTCCACCACAAGCCCCACCCCTTGAATTTCACCCAACCCTCCCCCTGTCCAACCCAACCCCCGCCCCCCCCCCCGCCCCAAAAAGATACACCATATGCAATTGGTTCTAAAATTACAGGTATTTCACCGACCAATTTTCAATAGAGTTCCTCTGCCAGTTCCTGCTGATTCGGATTTTCAGGCAGCTTCGTATTTTTCTAGTGGACTTTTAAAAATAAATCGGAACACAAAGCTGCTTTAAGATCTGAAGCAGTAGTGAAGCAACCCGGTGAAACTGACCTGACACTGACAGACGGGCTGAAAAACAGAGATTGGACTTCTCAGCCTGGTGATTTACAGAGAATTTACAGTGCAGAAGGAGGCCATTCAGCCCATCGAGCCTGCACCGGCTCTTGGAAAGAGCACCCTACCCAAGGCCAACACCTCCACCCGATCCCCATAACCCAGTAACCCCACCCAACACTAAGGGCAATTTTGGACACTAAGGGCAATTTATCATGGCCAATCCACCTAACCTGCACATCTTTTGGACTGTTGGAGGAAACCGGAGCACCCGGAGAAACCCCACACACACACACGGGGAGGATGTGCAGACTCCGCACAGACAGTGACCCAAGCCGGAATCGAACCTGGGACCCTGGAGCTGTGAAGCGATTGTGCTATCCACGATGCTACCGTGCTGCCCAAAAGCTGCTTTTTCAGGCCTGAAGCGCTAGCTACTCAGTGTGGATGTTTCGAGAGCTCCCTTTGAAATACCTAGTCCAGGGCCCCAGTGTTTGACACCACCTGCACCCCCTTACCCCCCCCCCCCCCCAAATCAACCCCCCCCCCCCTCCAAACCCTGCTCTCAAACCCTGACCAGCAATGCTATGCTCGATTAATTCAGATAAGCATCACAAGTATGGTTTGTAAATGCGAAAGGTGGAGTCGAGGGAAGGTAAATTTACACCACATTTTCATCGTCTTTAAATATGAAAATTTAAGTTTTCATTAATTTAACCATCATGTTAAACATTGCACAATATGGATGAGCAACTAGAAATTGGAGAAGCTTTCCAATTTTAAACATGACCCATGCCATAAAAAATACACTCAAAAAAATAGAGAAGATCCCAGTGAGGATTTACTTTTTGAAAAGCTGCAGATCAGTACAACAAAATGGCCAAGATGTCCCGGCCCTTCCCACCGGTAGCATCTTCCAGCGGTTTCCCCGGTGGCAGGGGATGCGAGCCATGGGAAAAGCCGTTGACATGGGCAGGACTAAAACATTCCAACACCACCAATGATGGGCCGTCACAAAACATGTCGCCAGAGGTTGCGAACAACCCCGACCACACACACACACACCCGCCCCACCCCTGCAATGTCAGAAACATGACTTTGTGTCTAATGCCTGAAAATCTGGTCGTCATTTGAAGCGAGTTCCTGAGCAACAGCAATTACAGGAACCTTGTGTATAATGTTTTGGAATTTAGACATATTTTAGCTATGTGCTTAATTCCCCAATCTTTTAGGCTGCGATTTGGTTGGCATTCAGGTTACAAGTGTCCTCGGCACAAATAAGCAGGAAATTCTCGGGGTTGAATTTTCATTAAAAATGGCTGTGTCAGGTTCTGACTGAAAACCAGTATGTTTGTCTTCAGAAAAACAGCCACCTTTTCTGACCAGATCTTCTGATACTCAATCAGTTACGTCAGGGGGCATGGTTTGCACCGTTACTCTGGCAGAGCAGGGCGTGATTGAGCTGGCTAGCCCGGCTCCACAGAGATTGAGGCACCAGATCTTCTGATACTCAATCAGTAACGTCAGGGGGCATGGTTTGCACCGTTACTCTGGCAGAGCAGGGCGTGATTGAGCTGGCTAGCCCGGCTCCACAGAGATTGAGGCACCATGTTTAAAGGGCCCCCCAATCTGCAAAAAAGAAACACCCGACCATGGCCATGGATGAAACCCTCTTTGAGGTAACTACCCCCCACCATGGAGGTATTGGGGGGCACTACCTCACTTTCCCCCCACTCATCTGCATGCACCTCTCTCCCCCACCACACAGAAGGGGAACATCCCCTCCTCCAATGGAGGAGAGTTAACCCGCTGGCAATGCATCCTGGCAGTGCGCACGTCAGTGCTCCCCGGCACTGCCCCCCGCATTGCTCGGGTACCGGATGGAATGCCCAGCCTCGTCCCTAAACTCCAGGCACCGCTGCACACTCCCAGCATGGACATCCTTTTCGAAAAGCATAGTAATTCCTGACGGCGTGACGTCACGCTGCCAGGGGCAGCATTCCACCGGGTTGGACGCTTTGGCGCAAAGTTTGATTCTACTTAAATCGATGTAACTTCATGCAAATCAGGTTTATGTACTCTCTAGGTGTGACTCTGATTACATCACTAGTGGGGGATGGGGTGAAGATCTCAAAACCAGATCTCGCAGCGCAAATCCCACTATCACCCTTTTGTGAGATTTAGCAGCAATGATGGGACTTGTGCCTGCAGCTAATGGAACTGCTAAAACCAGCTGTTGTTCGATTCCAGTGTGAGATGAAAGGAACCCTGAATCACATTTTTGTACCTGACGTTACAAGGGCCTGGTGTAATTTTGAGAAAAGTTGGAACACAGCATTTATTCTTCAACGCTGCTTGGGCGAGGGCATAGACCGGGGCCAGCCATTCAGTGAAAGTGGGAGGTCCCCTGGGCCATGAATTAACAGTAGCCGCCATACAAGGTATAGAATTGGCTGCTTCAAGGTTAACAGGTCAGAGAAGGTACCGATATTATCCAGCTGCGACATCAACCTGACTCTCTCAGCCCTCGAGCGATATCGGTATGGAATGAGTTGGGATGGCTGTTCTTCTTATTTCAGCGCTGAAGGAAGCCAGATTCCAGCAGCAACTTACGGCGACACTCAGGGAAGATGTTGAGGGCCCCCTCGCTAAATCTAGGAGCTTGTTTCCTACCTACCATCTTCTTAGCTTGAATGAGAGCTAGTGCTATGGAGCCGTTTAAATGCAGCGCTCCCTTCTTTGAAGTGCTCAGATGATTTCCAGGGTGGGCCAATCATGCCTCAGGCATGGCATTTTTCATGTGGGGAGCAAAGAAATTCAATGTGCCTGAAAATTGCAGGCCAGATCATGCCACTGGAGCTGGCAGGAATTGTCCATATTTTTCCTCAGAAAATAACAGCACTTTTTTGGGAAATCGCACCCTTAGTCTTTCTGTGTAGTCTTGAAAATTTCTTCTCCTCAAGTATTTATCCAGCTCCTTTTTAGATGTTATTATGTTATTCTCGAAGTCTGAATGAAGACTGTAGACTTGCAGTTAACACAAAGGGCGAAATTCTCCCCCCCCACGACGGGTGGGAGAATAGCGGGAGGGCCTTCCCGACTTTTTTGACGCCCTCCCGCTATTCTCCCCCCCCCCCGCCGAAATCCCGACACGAATCGCTGCCGCCGTTTTTTTACGGCTGGCAGCGATTCACAGCTGTTAGAAGGGCCGAAGTCCCAGCCCTTTACGACCTTTTTACGAACGGCAAACACACCTGGTCCTGCCGTTCGTAAAAACGTCGTGACCACCTGGAAAAAAATAACCATGGCACCGATTGGCACGGCAGTACCACGGTCGTGCCAAGGGTGCCATGGGCCCGCGATCGGTGCCCACCGATCGCGGGCAGCGGGCCCGATGCCCGCGCACTATTTGTCCTTCCGCCGCCCCGCAGTATCAATACGCGGGGCGGCTGAGGGGCAACCCGGACCGCGCATGCGCGGGTTTCGCGCAAAAACGCGATGACGTCACCCGCGCATGCGCGGGTGGAGTCTGCCCACCTGCGCATGCGCGGCTGACGTCATATGACGCGTCAGCCGGCGCTAAATCCGACAAGCGGGCTTAACGATTTTCGTTAAGCCCGACTTGTCGGAGCCTCCGACGTCGGGCTGCTAGCCCCGACGGGGGACCAGAATCGGTCCCCCGTCGGGAAGGGGCGCGATGCCGTAAAACCCGCCCGGGTTTTACGGCAGTTTGACGATTTCTCCCGTTTTGGGAGAATTTCGCCCAAACACTTTATTCAAAGGGTTCATTCTGCTTCCAGAGCTCAACTAGATGTAAAACAGTCAAGAGGTATGACCAGTGAAGCTAAGGTAATCTGCCTATGCTGAGCTGTCTCTGTCTGCTGCTGCTCACTAGCCCTGTGCTTCTGAAAGAGGCGGATCCTCCCTTGGGCTCGACTCTTTATACCCGTCTCTGATGCTGCCCTCTAGTGGTGCTGTGGCTGTTACATCTGTGTTGCAATTCCTGGTGTATGTGCAGATGTATGTACAGATGTACAGATCACGACAGTTATTATTGAATCTGTTTTGGTAGAGGATTATTACTTTTTTAAAGGGTTCATTTTCACTGGTTCTCTCAGTTGCACTGTATATAGGTTTTTTTTACTAAGAAGGTGGCTCAGTATCATCTTCTCCAGGACAATTAGGGATAGATGATAAATGCTGGTATTGGCATCGACACCCACGTCCCACAAAACAGGAAAATCATCAGCTATGTGAAATCCCTGGAGAAACTGGTACTGCTCCCCTTTGAGCATAGAAGGTGTTTTTCTTCATTAAAATGTTGACTAATGGTTAAAACAGTCACTGTTTAGGCTACTCAACCCAATTTTCAATAGCCCAGTGCTATGCTATTAACTTGCAACACCTGGGAGCAATTATTCGCAATTATTAGGCCATTTCCCATACCAGCCTCCCCAAACAGGCGGCAGACTGTGGCGACTAGGGGCTTTTCACAGTAACTTCATTTGAAGCCTACTTGTGATAATAAGTGATTTTCATTTGAATGATTATGTTGGCCTTTTGAAGGCTTGCCAATTTTGTCACTCAATGAAGCAACAACTGAACCATTTCAGCAAAGGACAACCACCTCAATTATATCAGCTGGTTGCCAGTGACAAAGGCAGTGCCGTGGACTTGAACACTCCTGTAGTCGTCTGGGTTATGTATCATTGCTGCACCTCCCAAGTTATTTATGCTGCCTTCTCACTCACATTGTCTTCAGTGCAGCCATTTATCGTGGGATCAGAAGTAATCTCAATTTAGCGTAAACTGCTATCAGATAGTATTAATTCTTTGTGGTAACTGGTCATTCCATACAAATTTGTTTAAGTCAAGTATGGACTCCAAGAAAATGCAGTGTGCTGTGGCTACCCCTGAAATGTTCATTGGGAATACACGAACAATCATTTTTTATATTTTGAAAGGGCTTGGCTATTTTTTAGCTTCAAACTGCAGTGATTTAACATTAATTCCAGGATTATTCAGTGGTACAATTGCAGTTCAGTACAAATGTTGGGCGCAATCTATCGGCCAGGCTGCACCCAAAAAGCATCATGCCGCAGCACAACATGGCCAGTAAATGCCAGGATACTCCACTCCTGGGATCTACCCGGCTCGCCTGACGAGATCGACCGTGATCTTGTGAGATGTCGCGATGCATATCCTGCCCATTGTGGGCAGGATCACATTTTGGCACATCTGAATATTAGAGTGAGATATCTAGTCTCACTCTAATACGCAGGTCCCTGAAGTAACCCAGGCATTGAGATCTACCATCTTTACCTTGGAGACCTCCGGCAAGCACCGTTCAGTTTGGTCTCTGCGAACGGGGGATTCATTGTATAGTCTTGAGTATAGATTAATGAATGATCTCCTTGAAGTGTTTACAAATTATTAAAGAAGTTGATAGAGTACAGAGAGAGAAATTATTTCCTCTGGTGGAGGAATCATAGAATCTACAATGCAGAAGGAGGCCATTCGGCCCATCGAATCTGCAGCAGCTCTTGGAAAGAGTACTCTACCCAAGCCTACATCTCCACCCTATCCGTGCAACCAAGCAACCTCACCTAACCTTTTGGACACAAGGGCAATTTAGCATGGCCAATCCACCTAACCTGCACTTCTTTGGACAGTGGGAGGAAACTAGAGCACCCGGAGGAAACCCATGCTGACACGGGGAGAAAATGCAAACCCCACACAGTCACCTGAAGCCGGAATTGAAAATGGGACCCTGGAGGTGTGAGGCAGCAGTGCTAACCACTGTGCCACCGTGCCACGTACAAAGGAACATAATCTTAAAATTTAAGGTGGACCACTGTGGAACGATGTTAAGAAACATCACAAAGGTAATGGAAATCTGGACCTCTCCCCCTCAAAAAAATGTTCTTAGTGGAAATTTTCAAAAACCGAGATTGATAGATTTTTGTTCGGCAAGCAGGGTAGTAAGGATTATGTATTGAAGACAGATAGGTGGAGTTAGACACAGGTCAAACATGACCTAATTGAATGGCAGAACAAGCTCGAAAGGTAGAATGGCCTCCTCCTGTTTCTGTGTCCCTAGCTTTTGTTGAAGTGTGATGTAATTTCCATTCAGAGAGTAGCAGGGAAAGTCAAACCTGGTCTAATGCATTGGGCTGTGAGTAAAGGACTGACAACATCTTACCTGCACTTATTGAAACCTGAGACCAACTTGGCTGACCACTGTCTAATTCTGGAAATATATTGCTTGGCTACTATTTAGAATAAAATGTCTTTGCAAGCAGATTGACGAAAACAAATATTAATCAAAGACTTTTGGTTTGGAGCAAAGTGGAAGTGGCCATTTTGAAAGACATCAGTTCTAAATTGTATTGGTGGTAACTCAGTAGTGACCGCACATCAACCTGTTATAAGTCAGAGAGGTTGGTTTCTCACCACTGTTAATCTTCAGGAGGTGTCAATGAGGCCTTCACATGACAGAAAGGTGTAATTTTCTACAATGAGACACCAGCTGTTGTGTCCAAATTTTATCTATTACCTTGAGATAAATTGCTTCAGATAATGACCTTCGCTGTAGTACTTGGAGTCTCCTCAACATGTCAATATTTAAAAGTATTCGCCTCCACACAAATTGGATTTTTAAAATCAATTATTTTGCAACCAACATTATTATACAGTAACTATCTTGAAATGAGATATGACTTGTGATTGAAGACATGCACGGTTTATAATGTCTCAGTGCACTCGTGATGTATTTTGTCTTTAATGCCTATCGTTTGTTTTCAATGAAGTGAAATTAATCTGAGAGGGTCCATGTTAGTGTGGCTGATCCTAATCTGCTGTAGTTTAAATGGGAGACGTATGGAAACTCCAGGATTAGGTTGATCGGCTGTTTATACCATTTCTATGGAGTTTTCAGCAGGAACAGGAAGGTTCCATTCAGCCCCTTGGGCCTTTTTCAGAATTTATCTGATCTCTATCTTAAAACTATGTACATGTATTGGATCAATAACACATAATATCATTGCCTGAGAAAAATCGATGAACCACAGTTTTGAAATTTTCAATTGACTACACCATCCTCAATTGCTTTTAGCAGGATTCTGATTTGAGTTATTAAAGAAATATCAGCTGATTATGAAAATACCCCCGAATAATTTAACCCCAATATATTCATCATGTTTATGTCAAATGAGCTATTATTGGGAGAAAAGCGCCTTTGCAAACACATTGGGCGGAATTCTCCGCAAGGCCCGACGCCGTCGTGAAACCCGCAGAGGTTCACGACGGCGTCAGAAGCCTCTCCCGGCCCCCTATTCTCCCCTCCCCGGGGGGATAGGAGGGCCGTACCGGGAAACTCGGCACCCAGGCCGTGTCCCTGGCTTCAAGGCCCGGCGCGTAAAGAATGACGCCGTGGCGGCGCCTAACGACATCAGCCGTGCATGCGCGGGTTGGACAGCTCAAACCCGCGCATGCACGGTTGCCGTCTTTCCCCTCAGCCGACCCGCAAGACGTGGCGGCTTGATCTTGCGGGGCAGCGGAGGGGAAAGAGTGCGTCCCCTTGAGATGCCGGCCCGACGATCGGTGGGCACCGATCGCGGGCCCGTCCCCTCCCGAGCACGGTCGTGGTGCTCGATCCCCGATCCGCCCCCCACAGGCCTCACACTTACCTGGCACGCCATGTTCACGACGGCAGCGACCAGATGTGGTTGCCACCGTCGTGAACAGGTTGGGAATGGCAGGCCGCTCGGCCCATCCGGGCCGGAGAATCGCGGGTCGCTGTGAAAAACGGCGGCCCGCGTTTCTCCGAGCGTCGTGTCGCAAAACCAGACATTTTGGGGGGGGGGGGGGTGGTAGAATAGCGGGAGGTGCGGGACCGGACCTCCCGCTATTCTCCCACCCATCGTGGTTGCGGAGAATTGCACCCATTGAAAGAAACACATATTAATCAACAAAGACATCTGGTTTGGGGCAAAGAGGAAATGACCATTTTGAAAGACATCAATTCGAAATAGGTTACTCAGTGGTAACTTTTATTTATTTTTCCTAGTTTGCTTCAAGCAGGTGATGGCTGATGTGTTGGGAAATTTTGCAATTTCTTCACTGTCTGATATTACCTTCAGGCTGCAGTTATCAGCACCACCTCACATTCATGCAGAATGCCTCTAGGTACACAGTGACGCAAAACCTGGGAGTGTGACGGTGCTGCATGTTCTGATCCTGATGCGAGCCACAAAATTGTAAGCTGCTTCAGATGCATACGTTATGAAGAGAAAAAAAGAAGTTGAGTTTGTCTCACGCTATTCACAATCTCAGGACAAATCCTTTACAGCCAATGACATACTTTTGAAGTGTAACACCATCAATCATTGTTATTGCAAGCTCCAAAAGCAGCAATGTGATAATGACCAGACAATCCATTTCTTCAGTGACATTGGCTAAGGAATAAATATTGGGTCGGTAATGATATCTCCCCTGCTCTTCTTCAAAATATGCCACAGGATCTTTTATGTCCACATAAGAGATCATGTAGAGCCTTAGTTTAACATCTCATTTGAAAGATGGTTGGAGGGTTTAATAAGGGCACGGGGAATCCACACCAAGTAAAACAAAGAAACATGGTTTTATTTACACACGAGATTTACACTGCCCGGTACACTCCAATTGGTTCCTGTTCTGGTCAGTGCCTTACGAGCCGACCTTTTATAATATTAATCTTTATTAGTGTCACAAATAGGCTTACATTAACACTGCAATGTGCTGAGGTTGATAGATATCTCCCGCCCATAGCGGGAGAGCTTGTACTCCACAAGGATCATGGAGAAGACAATCATTCCCATCCCGTAGAGCCCGTGTGGTCTAGAACAGGGGAGAATTTCCTGACCCGTCTGTCGCAGGTGCAAATCCTGTTATAGCTGCTAACTATCATGACAAGGGAATAGCGGGATTTGCGCTGGCGAGAACTCAGAACGCAATGTTGCTGGACCCTCCCTGCCGACATAAACAGGTCCACGCCCAACGAGGGTGAGAATCTGATTATCATAAATTTAAATTCATTTAAATGTACTTAAACGGCTTAACGGAGTGGCTTACGGGGCGCCAGATGTTTCCTTCCACCGGCTTAACATCACACCGGTGGGAATGTCTACTGGTTTCCAAAAACAGAAACCATGCGGGGGGGCTTGGAGGAGGATATAGCTCCTGGGTGCTGAGTCCCACAGCTGTGTCCCACAGTTTCCACTATGTGGGAATGGGGCGCTGAAGATGGCAATGTTCATTAGGGAGATGACAGGGTGGCCACTGGAGCCCCAATGCTAGTGATGACTGGGGGAAGGTGGGTTGGCTTTCACTTTCAATTTTGAGTTTGCCGGCTCTATGAGGCGTCGCCCAAGTGACGCCGCAAAATACCACCCCCCCCCCCCCCCCCCCCCCCCCCCGACAAAGTGTCAGAACGTTTGGAGAAAAAAATCTGGTAGTTTCTCTGGGACGAATCACACAGTTTTTCCCTCAGAACCTGACACTTATGCCTGTTTTTAAAGAAAATTCCACCTGTACCTCCAGCAGGGGATTTGTATAGATTTTGTGCTTGAATATTCGGTGTGGATCTTGAACCCACAACCTTCTGATTTACAGACACGTATGCTACCCACTGAGCAATGGCTCACGTGCCTGCCACAGTTCCATTTAGTTCAGCTGAGAATAACATTTCAGAGTGAAACTATCAGAGCAAATTACACTGAAATATCATTGGACAATATAGATGTAATTCATCAACTTTGTTACAAATGGGAAACCTGAGAAATCCTCATCCGTGACCAAAGAGCTTATAATTTCCAAGCAAGTTAACTGACCCCAAGTTGACCTGAAGACCTGCTGCACATAGATAGATTTCCACATGGACTATTTAAGCCTTAAAGGGACCGCCCACATGAGCAATTGTATATTGCACTTGTCCAGATTGACAATAATCAGGAGATCTGTTCAATAGAAGCTGTGTTCCTGTTTGTGTTCCACTGATAATTCCAAGGATTGAGTATCAGCCATATCACACATCCTGAGGAATCATTCACAAGGGAAGAGAGCAGAGTAGTAATCAGGAGGCATTGTGGATCACGATTCTGAACTTTTTTTGTACTAGATCTTAATAATGTCAGAATGGTCCAAGTGTGTTCTTAGATCTGAGCATATTTTAGTAAAAGGCTATATATTAGAGCCAACACCTATGGATTAGGAAGGGAAGAAAATCAATTGGGGTTCCTGCTGTGCACTTACAATAATCTTGTTATAACCCACACAAGACTTTAGGGGATGGACCAATTAGCCTCGCCATGAGCCTTGTAGAATACCAGATTCCGTGCTGAGGGGTGGAGGCCCATTAGTGGAGTAAATGGGCTCCAGCATAAAAGCAGGCCCAGGTGGGAGCCGAGGATGAGTCATCCCATTTGGGACCTGTGTACATGGTTTACTTTGTAATAAAATAAGTTTCTTTACACTTCTCATTTTGGACACTGTGGCCACTAAAGGCCTCATAATCAAATTGCCTGGCTAAATTTACTGCTAAACTGCATGCATAGAAATGCCAATCCTCCAGTTACGTGAAAACTGCTAGAGCCAGAGGAACCCAAATCTAGTATGAATAAGGAGAGAAGGGGGAAATATTGGGAAGATAAAAAAATTGAATTAAACTCAAAGGATTGTCAGCTTGGATAATTAATTGATGATTCAATAAGACTTCAGACGAGGGCGAACTGATCCAAGTTTTGATCATAAATTGAGTGTTAAGACCTGAACTGATTCCTGAAGCAAACCTCCTTCTCTGTGTTGCAATGTCAGGTTTTGTCCTGATAAACTAATGTCGGTGCAAGTGTGAAATAAAGCACTTTGCTCCAGAGCCAACAATTGGAATGCAAATATGCATGCGATGTCATGTCCGGGTTTCAACAGTAACTCCACTAAATTTAACTTCCAACTAACCTTCAGAGTCAACAGCATGTTAATAATAGCCAGGCTGGTTTTGGGAGTAGATAGATGATCAATAAAGTGATGGGATGTATTCTCAGGATAAATGGGTTAGAAGTATTGCTGTGAATTGATTTCATTTGATGCAATGGTTAGACACAGGCTAACAATAGGGCATTCTTTTAATGTCAACCAAAATCCAATTGTAATAGAGGGTGAAGATTGCTATGTTGGTGCATTATATAGTCAATATGACCACACGTAGAGAATTTCAATGCAGTCATCCCGCTGTCTGCTGCAGACCGACTTAAATGAATGCCGCAACTGTGCATATCCTCACAAAATGCTGCAATGTACAAGGGATTGTTACATTTTACTACCTTAGGTTGTTTCAGCAGTAATCAGCATTTCTCCATTGCAGTAGGTTGCATAGGTTGTGGCGGTCCAGATACATATATGTGCTTAAACAATAGGTGGGATTGTGGACAGGTACCATTAACAAATGAACAACTTACAATACAGGGAAACTGAAGACCCAGGCTAATGGAAGGATTAACCCGCATCCTTGTCCTTCAAATCAACCAACATATCTTCATATTCCCAGTACAGTACAAGCTGAGACCACTATCAGTTAATTATTGCAGCCATTGAAGTCCATTTATTTTATTCATGTTTAGGCAGGAAACATTTGCTGCAGGGCATTATGAGGGAGCAATGATTATACATTGAATTTCAATCTCACTTAACTGCGATGATCCTTCTGTCAACCTTATGAGTTGAACACGCTGTCAAATTGTGAACGTTTTTAAAACAGCTTATTATTTTACAGACTTTCAAAAGCATTTTCTTTTCTGTCGCCTTCCTCCATCTCATGGTGGTACAATGGCATTGTTACTGGCCAAGTAATCATTCTTCATGTCTGCGCAGGCTGGTGGTTTTAAGGAAACTGGCCAAACAAGAGGGAGTAACATCATAGAACTTTGAAAATAGGAGCTGAAGTAGCCATTCGGCTCTTTCAGTCTGCTCAACCATTCAACATGATCACAGCTGGTCCCCTATCTCAACGTCATTCTGCCACACTCTCCCCATAACCCTTGGCACCTGTAGACTCTAGAAAACTATCTATTTCCTTCATGAATATATTCAGTGACTTGACCTCCACAGTCTTCTGTGGTTGGGAATTCCAAAGGTTCATCATTGTCTGAGTGAATAAATGCCCCTTATCTCAATCCACGTGGCCGACCCGTATCCTGAGACTGTGACCCCTTTTCTAACCACCCCCCTTCCAGCGAGAGGGACTATCATCTCGGAAGTAACTGTATTTTCTTCACTCTAGTCACTGAGTTATTTCATATTTTGTGGCCCAAATTTTCCTGCTTGGGAAATATATTGGCCTGGATTCGCCACTTCGCGACACTGGAAACACGAATTGGGATCGGGCAGAGAATCACGGGAAATCAAAAAATTGAGGATTGTGCCCGTCGCTCATTCTGACGCCATGCTTCAGTCCCTCACTGGCGGCAATATCAATGTTTGTGAACCACACTGGTATATCCACGCAAAACCATAATTTGCATGGATTTCAATATCATTAGCGACTTGGACACTTTATGCTCCATCCTTCTGCGATGCTCCGCCCTTCTTAAATGGAAATCTCGTGGGAGCAAATTAGTGCAAGTATTCACCAGTGGGGCATGGGTGGCATGGCTGTGAGCAGGAGGCCAGAAATTCACTGACGATCCCTCGAAAATTGTTGGTCTTGCTGGGGGGTGACTACCTAGGCTGCGGGCAGTAGCGATAAGCGACTTGTTGCCAAGTCCATGGACTCAGGGTGTGCCCCTTAGGATCGGGGTGGCCTGTCTCAGACTGCCTTTGCTGCTGTGTGTGTTTTAAATGTCCCCCTTTGGTGCTTCTTACAGGATCCTGACTACTCCATGCTACTGAGTTCTGCATGTGTCCTTTTGATTGCAGAGAAGACCTCTGGCCATCAGGGAGCCCACCCCAGTAGCCCCTCTGTACACTTTCCAAGCCAAGCTGTTTCATCAGGAGATAGGCCTGGCCAGGCTCATTCAAGTCCCCCAGGTGTTGGCACTTCTCAGAAGATCTGATCCATTGGAGTGAAAGCAGGTGATCAGCATAGCTCACCCCAACCAGAGGACACCTCCACTGTGGCCTTTGGAACCATCCCTGGTTCCTTGCCCCTTTCAGAGCAGAGGCCTCAGCAGTGACCCCCCACCCCTCCGGATCACCAGCTGTCTCCTGCTGGTCAGGTTGGCAGAGCTCACTGCCGCCCAGGAACTGTTCAAGAAGGCAGGTTTGAGTCTGCAACCCAACCTGGAGACCTGTAGTCCCTCTGCTACTCACTGGCATGGAGCTGCAGGTTCACCTCTGGGGTGGACCTGGGGTGGCAGGTCTTTAGTTAGCCATCTTTGTGGCCGCAGTGTGTGTGCAGTAAATGGAGCACTAAAGAACAGTTCCAGCTGTCAGGCTCTTTAGCGCTAACCCCAGCAGTTGCAACTCCTGCTGGGCAGAGAATTCCTCTGAATTCATGTCGGCAGAGTGCTGACCTATTTGCATATCCGGACTAGCTTACTGAATAGTGGCCCCAGTGGAAGTGCGAATTGCGTGCTATTCAGTCCTGGTGTCAACATGTAGGGCAGGATTTTCCGTGTGGGAGACTGTTCTTTCACCGGTCCTTTCTGCTCCTGTTGGGAGTGCCAATCAGGCAACTATTCCCAATCCTTTTGCATGGCGAGGATTGCAAGGGATTCTGTATGGACAACTTCAGTTGTAGTGTGGCCACATTTGCCAGTTTAACCCAGTATTGACCAGGGGTGGAATTTGGATAGGGTTGCCAACCCTCCAGGATTGGCCTGGAGTCTCCAGGAATTTAAGATCAATTTTAACAGGCACTGCTGTTTGCAACTCTGGAGAAAAATCATTGGGTCATTAAAAATAGCACGGTAGAAAAGTTGGTTAGCACTGTTGCTTCACAGGGCCAGGGTCCCAGGTTCGACTGCTGGCTGGGTCACTGTCTGTGCGGATTCTGCACGTTCTCCCTGTGTCTGCCTGTATTCCTCCGGGTGCTCCGGTTTCCTCCCAGAAGTCCCGAAAGAAGTACTGTTAGGTAATTTGGACGGTCTGAATTCTCCATCTGTGTCCCTGAACATGTGACAATTAGGAGCTTTTCACAGTAACTTCATTGCAGTGTTAATGGAAGCCTACTTGTGACAATAAAGATTATTATTTTTATGAAATAGGTTTTTATTCCTTTGAACATTTCTATTTACTAGCTATAAAATTTTGAAAATTGGAAAATAAAAACTGACAGTCAAGCATCATCAAATTGGGTAATGAGTAATGGGCCAAAGAAGAGTCATGCAGGCTCAAAACATTAGCTTTCTTTCTTTCACCACAGATGCTGCCAGACCTGCTGAGTCTTTCCAACATTTTCTGTTTTTATTATAAGTAATGAGTTATTTTGCTTTCCAGTTGACGCAGGAAGACATTTTCTCACGAGGATGGATGTGTTGACCGAATAATGGCAAAAGCTTGGGGAAAAGTCAAGTAATGAAACCTGCAGGAATATACTTAATCACTGTTGGCAACCCTAAATTTGGGACTTCCCAGGCATGTATGGCTCAGCTGCTTACCTGCATACTGAGCAGTACACTGACCATCTCTGAACTATCTGGGAGTTCCAAATTCCAGACAAATATCCGAGGCTGCAATATCCGTTTAAGAGTCTTAAAGATCTTTGCAAATTTTTGGTTGCCAGGTAAATCCTTTCTCTCTCTCACTGAAAGGAATTGTTGAAATCATAATTGTAAGGGCCCTTCCTGTTTATTGCCTATTGACACCTTTCTTTCATTTTTCTATTGCAATTTTGATATATGGATGAAAAATTGAATTCTTAATTTAAGGCAAGCAGCCAGTGAGAAGTCTGTACCTTTAATACAAACAGAAAAATCTGGAAGGCTGTGCTGGTTTAAACTAGCAATAACAGACTGGCCGGCCGGCATTAGATAGGACTGGGTTTGATTGATTGGCTGGTGGCCAATGAATTGGCCCAAAAGGCAGTGCTCTGCCCTGTAACAGGTGGTGATTGGATCTGATCCCACAGATACGTTTTTCTTGAGTCCCAAGGCTTGTTTCAGTTTTGATTTTGGCAGCCTAGTGAAGAGATCCAACTAACTATTGCTAAAAACATCCAGCTAATTCTCTCCAGGGGGCCACTGTGAGGGCTGACTCTCTCTCCAGCAAGCCTCTGGGTGCTATTCTCTTGAGATCGCAGAGGCCTGAAGACAAACCATGAGCTGAATGAACAGTTAGATGTGAAACCAAGTGTCTCTCCAGAAAAATTGAGGCCTGATTGCGAATCTTGAGCTGAAGGCCCAATTCGATAAGAAATAAGATATCTCTCCAGAAATCCTGCTGCCTGTGAGTACTGTATTTTCTAAACTACAAAAACATTCCTGAATGGATGAATCTACAGAGCAGGCCATTACAGGCTGCAAACCAAAGACTCTAATCTTCAAGCTTGCTGTGAGGAAATTGTGCTAAAAGAACCATCCTCTGAAGCAAAACATTTGGTTTTCATCTTAATTATTTCTCACTACTTCCCCCCCCCCCCCCCCCCCCCACCCCGACCCATGTTTGTCTGTCTTGTGTATGTGTGTAGTTGATGGGAAGTTAAAGTGGGTAGTAGGCATTACCTTGCCGTTAACCAGTTATATGTTCTATAATAGTGTAGGTCAGATAGGCTTCAGATGGTTTCACAGGTCGGCGCAACATCGAGGGCCGAAGGGCCCGTACTGCGCTGTAGTGTTCTATGTTCTATGTTCTATATTTACTGCGTAATTTCATGTTAGTTCTTGGTGGAAATAAACAATAATCATGTTTACATTTACAAACCTGGTGACTGTGATTAATGGGCAGACAAGGTCCAAAGACCTTAGGTATTTTTAGAAGAATTATTTGTTATCGCATCAGCCCAGGGTGTCATAACATAAGTTCTGTCCTAGTCACTAAAGATTCATTGACCTCTCAGACGGAGGGTCGAGGCTGATCTTGATGGTGTTCTGTTGCATGTCAAGTGTTCATTTTATCTTTCTGGAAGCCAAATTCATCTGCCTGTAAAATGCAATATATTTTCAGAGCTGTATAATTAGAGTGTAGAGCTGTGAGATACTTCTCATTTTTCAGTGTACTTGAAATGAACCCAAAATTAAAATGAAATATCTCTTCTTTTATTCTTTTGTCTGCAGTGCTGCGAGGATTAATAGACTACATAGTTCAATTTGTCTTGTGAAAGGGGTTGAGAAGCTGCCGGCCATGAAAAAAGATTGTTTCAAAATAAGAT
Source organism: Scyliorhinus canicula (assembly GCF_902713615.1). Lineage (NCBI taxonomy): Eukaryota > Metazoa > Chordata > Chondrichthyes > Carcharhiniformes > Scyliorhinidae > Scyliorhinus > Scyliorhinus canicula. Next base: position 141,880,754 of record NC_052152.1, on the reverse strand, counting down.
TCTAGTTGAATGAAATACAATTAGATTTATATCCATATCCAGTGATTGGCATTGAAAAAAGCTCTGGGGCACGATTCAACGGAACAAATTCTATGTCCGGTTTTGGGAGCGTTTAGCCTGCAGCACTGAGGATGTCCCTGCTACTCAACAGCACTTTGCTGTTATTTGGCCTCGGTGAGGAACTTTCATATCTTCCTGCACTGGTGCTCAGCTCACCAGGGCAGGAAGACTACTTGTGGATTGGGCCGCCATTTTTAAAGGCAGCCCCAATCCTTTGACCTCCCTCAGTGTCCAACTGCAGCCTCTGGACCCCCTCACCGCAGGCATGATGCGATAGGAAATTCACACCAATATCGCAGAGTTCACAGCCTGAGAATTATTTATTTGGGTCGGGGGGTGAAATCTGTTATATTTTCGGGCGCTCTTGTAAACATCTAGAAGCTTTTGGCTGTCACAGGTCATCATTTATTCAGTTTGATACCAATTAAACTAAGCACTGAGATATGTGTAATTTGCTAAATAAATGCAGATGATTGTTCAGAATAAGATTGTCACCCCTGAAATGAGGGCGAGCTGGAAGACTCTGGAATACTGACACAAACCAAACTTTCCTGAGTTCTTTCACCAGCACGGCCAATGACTGTACTGCCCATATTTTTACCAGAGTGCTTTTTTAATATTCATTCATAGGTTGTAGGCATTGTAGGGCCAGGATATATTGCCCATCCCTAATTTCCTTTGAGTGGCATGCTAGACCATTACTGAGGGCATTTGAGAGTCAACCACATTGCTGTGGATCTGGAGTCATGTTTAGTCCAGGCCAGATAAGGACAGCAGATTTCCTTCCCTAAATTACATTCATGAATTCCAGGCGGAGTTTTCTTTTTTAGAAATCAACAATGGTTTCATGAACATCATTAGGCTTGTAATTTCAGATTTTAATTGCCTGCCATGGTTGGATTCAAACCCAGGTCCTCAGAGCATTACCCTGGGTCTCTGGATTACTTAGTCCAATGAAAATATCACTATGCCATTGCCATTGACGTTTTGGGTCTGGGGTTACAGATGCCTGGTTAGCTGGCCAAGAGACTGGACCAGATGCCATGACTTTTTAAAGTTTTAAAACGAGCGGAAAGATCGATTCGTTCTTGGAGTGATGATATAAGAAATAGGACTTGGTCATTTTCTAAACAACTTTATTGAAACAAAAGAAAAGAAAACAATATTTAAACTTTTACTTCAGCTCTAACGCTAACAGATTACATGCAGTTTCCTAACCTGAACATACTAGTTCCCATTAAACATCACTTTAAATAACCATGCTGCTCTCCTGCCACTTAGACTTGCCAAAGCAACATTTGCATTTATGAAGCAATTTTTCTTCTGTTAGGAACATTTGTTCAGAACCCTTTTCCAAAGTCTGCCTCGGAGGCAACTTTCATGACCTCTCTGGTTGGTTTCCACAGTGTTTTGTCTCCCACTGTTCAGAACAGCGTTCTTTCTCTCTCTCTCACTTATCTCTGCCCACCCCCTCAAACAAATGTTTTCCCTTGGGGTACACAGTCTTGAATCCAGTTTCATTATCTTGGCAATCAGATTTTCCACTACCGCTTCTACAAAAGAATAGAACCACGCCATTCATATGCAACTAACCTTCCATTGATGGACAGAAAGGTAATCAGGCTCCGTAATGGGATAATGGTTGACCAAACAAGGTTGTCCCGAATGACAATGGATCATGAGTACTTCATTCTGTCTGAAACGAGGCATCCTGTGTATTCCCACTTTCGATGTATCGATGTTAGGTCTGAATGGAACATGGTAAGTCAGCTGTGGGCGTATTCCTCTGACTCTGCTGCTAGCAGTATTTTCCCTCCATCTGTATAACCCCTAAATTGTTTGCTACAACGTGGACTCCATTTTTTGGACCCAAGTTCCTTATATCGCCCTATCATGACACTGGCCACATGTGAACAATTCTAGCTTTGTCGATGCTGGATGATGATTTGTTGAGGATATTAGGAGAGTATGCAGCGTAGGCTAATCATGTTGACAGTCACCATACCATACCTCTACTGTTTTTAATCCTACCACTTAACTGACATGCACAGAAGAGCAAGTATTCAGCAGCAAGAAAGATCCTCTTTCCACTGTCTCTTGCTGGGTTTGTATAAATGTTTTGTGCTTTTTCCTGCTGTGTAAAGCTGGTGAATTTGATAGGGAGCTGTGAGACATGTGGTGAAGGCCTTGGTTCTAACTTTATGGAACCTGGTCTTACTCCTTGCTCCCAGTCATGGGTGCCCAGGCTATTGGCCCCCTTGGACCATAGCATGTCAAAGCGATTGAGCATAGGCACCAGAGAAGAAGGTGGGCTGCTCGCAGAGGGAGAAGAAAGAGGGGATAAGGTCTCTCAGCAGGAGGCCTTCTACCAGTGTCCCTTACCTCAACCTCGCTGAGATGTGTGTGACATTTCTGTTGTTACAAAACGAGGTGCTCAGTAAAATGTGCCACGCTTTCAGGCAGACGTGCAGCTTTAGAACAGGGTGAGGACTGAGCTGTCAGGGCTGAGGAAGATGATCATGGCCATAAGTTTCTTTGTGGTGGGATCCTTCGAACTGAAACAGATGACAACCCTATGATGTCCCAATTCGCTGTCCAATTCTGTACAGAAAAGTGACTGATGCTCTGTGTGCAAATAATATGTCGCATCTTCTCTGACCAGAGAGAAATATTGCAGCATGCATTCGACTTTGCCAGGTGAGTGGGGTACAGGGCATTAATGACGGCATAAACATGGCTTTGCGGGCGCTGCACCTAAGTGCAGGTATGTACCAATTTCCATCAGTAATAATGTACACCTAGCTGTTGTTTCATGAATGTAGTGGACTTAGAAAGTTGATTTCTCTGAAGGTTGGTTTATTCCCTTGTCAGGCATCTCATTAGATGTTGAGGGCTATGTCAGTTAATGAACTCCTTACACACATTCTATTGAACATATTGATTCATTCAACTTTAGAAAACCATAAAGTGAACAGTTTAAAAAAAAATGTGATGTCAGTGACACTGGCAAGGTCAGCATTTATTGCCAATCGCGAACATTCTTCAGAAGATTGTGATGAGCTGATTTTTGAACCACTGATATCCGTGTGGTGAACTTACTCTTACAGTGGAGAGTATTTCAGCATATACTTGACGTGTACTTTAAAAGTAGTAGAAAGGCTTTGTGGAGTCAGAAGTTGAGTCCTGCCACATTTTTTATTGTAGAATGGAAAGCTTGGAGGTTACAGAGCTCAGTGCTCTCTGAGAGATCTTGCTTCAGTCCAGAATTACTGCTCACAGCTCCTAGTTATGGGAGTAATGAAGTAGGTTAGGAAGTTAATAATTCTTCTCTGTGAGCCTAAATTGTCTCCTCTTTGTAGGTTAAGAGCAATAAGAAGCGATCTTCTAATTTACTATGTATTTTTAGAAACAATCTTCTCCATTTTTCAAGTGCCATTAACGTATAACAATTTCTTAAAGTAGTGTGCAAGGGGAAAGGAAATGAACAGATACTAAACCATGTTGGGAAAGGTGAAATATTGGAAAGATGGAAATCTAACAAGTCTCTTACACGTTGAGGGAGATAAAGAAGTAATAGAGTTTTAGGGAGAGAGTTACTGAGACATGTTGTCAGCAGTGATAGGATTAAGAGCGAAGGAGATGTCCACAATGACAAAGTAAGAAAATTGAAGAAGATAGGAGGAGATGTAAAGATGGAGGTACTTTAAAGAACAACCAATGAATACAAAGATGAGCAAAGACCCTAAATTTGATGTTATTAGCCTGGGAGCTACTGTACATCACCCAGGGTAACATGATAGATTAGAGAGATGTAACAGGGGACAAATGTAGATACATAGTCTTTAAGAAGTTGAAATTCATTAACTCGTGGAGGATAGGAGTTAGTGAGGAGAAATATTGAGAAATTGAGGTGACAAAACCAAGAGTAAAGGTTTTAACAGGTATGAGGTAAGGCTGTGTGCAGGTGATGTTGCAGAGGTGCAAGTAAGGTAATGTTGGTGATGAAAAGAGATTTTGAAGCTCTGTTCTGGTTTAAATTTGGCAAGTGAGCCCTAAACAATCTGAGTATCTCATAGATGCTCATGGCACAAATGTTGGAGCCTCCGGTAACAAAGTGCAGGAATATGTATGATTGCAGATTGTCTGGGAAAAGGATTGCCGCAATTTTCATGAGAACAAACAGCCCGTGTTCCAGATGAGGACATACCCTTCTGCCGACTGATGTGAAACAGGGCGGTACGGTGGTAGAGTGGTTAGTACTGCTGCCCAACGGGCTCATTGCTTTATTGGTGAAGAAATTCCTCTTCATCTTAGTCCCAAACAGTCACTGAAGGCTGTGATTAAACCTGGGTCCCGAGCGATGTGAGGCAGCATTGCTAACCACTGTGCCACCATGCCGCCCTGTTTACCTCAGCCATATCCTTAGACTGTGACCTGTGGAACTGGACTCCCCGCCATTGGGAACATTCTTCCTGCATCTAACCTGCCTCGTCTTGTTAGAATTTTATAGGTTTTAATGAGATGCTCCTTATTCTTCTAAACTTCCGCGAATATAATCCTAACCGATTCAATCTTCAATCCTTCCTCATACGTCAATTCCCGCCATCCCAGGAATTGGTCTGGTAAACTTTCGCGGCATTCCCTCAACAGCAAAAACATTGTTTCTCAGATAAGAAAACCAACACTGCGCACAGTATTCCAGATGTAGTCTCACCAGGGCCCTGCATAATTGCAGGAAGACATCCTGTACTTGTGTCATCCCTTCCAGCCTTGTGTCATCTTCAAATTTGAAAATATTAAATTTAGTTCCCTCATCTAAATTACTAATATACATTGTGAATAGCTGGGGTCCCATCATTGATCTCTATGGTACCCCACTGGTCGCTGCCTGCCACTTGGAAAATTACCTGTTTATTCTTGTTCTTTCATAGAATTTACAGTGCAGAAGGAGGCCATTCGGCCCATCGAGTCTGCACCGGCTCTTGGAAAGAGCACCCTACCCAAGGTCAACACCTCCACCCTATTCCCATAACCTAGTAACCCCACCCAACACTAAGGGCAATTTTGGACACTAAGGGCAATTTATCATGGCCAATCCACCTAGCCTGCACATCTTTGGACTGTGGGAAGAAACCGGAGGACCCGGAGGAAACCCACGCATACACGGGGGGGATGTGCAGACTCCGCACAGACAGTGACCCAAGCCGGAATCGAACCTGGGACCCTGGAGCTGTGAAGCATTTGTGCTATCCACAATGCTACCGTGCTGCCCCATTGTTTCCTGTCTGCCAACCAGTTTTCTATCCATCTCAATACACTACTCCCAATCCCATGCACTTTAGTTTGATGTCTACACTCACAAATTCTTCTCTACATTCTCCTCATGACAGCTATTTTCATTATGTTGAAAAGTAATTTCACCTTTTCACAAATTGCAGTGCATACCTATTGAAGGTTCAGAGATATTTGGGCCATCTGTAGTGACCTCCACAGCTATCATACTAAAATTAAATTAAACTAATTCTGCTGCCACGACCTATCCTATAGACACCCAAGAGATATCAGAACATCCCCCATGGACAATAGTGGCAAGACAAGTGAGATAGATATCATTTCTAACCAATACAAGCCAAGCATTCCAATACATTATGACCATACCAAATCCCAAGGGAAACCTGGCTCATGGTCCATATTTTTTTTTTGTTCTGTATTCTGAAAACAAGAAGAAATCTATTGATCGCAGCAGCAAAGAATTCCAGTGCCACTTTTGGGATTTTAAAAAGGAAAATATTTATTATGAAGAAGAAAAGACTCAAGCGCACAAGATTATAGTTACACAGTTAAATAGTCTTACACCCCCCCCCCTACCCTCCCACAAAACCCCTCTCCCTGCCAAAATAACCCATTTGATCAGACCCACAAGTAAACACCTTCCAGACAACACCACTTTGTAGATATTTAACTACAAAATTCAAGTCATAATACCTGAGACAAAACTGCTGTCACTTTAGTATAGGTATGCCACACAATCTTTCAAACGTTTCCACTCTGTTGTGGAAATCCAGTAATACTCAGAAATAAAAGTGGTTTCTGAAATCCCAGATTTTCCTATCTTGACTGGCCGGCTACTTCAGACATTACACCTTCTTCCTTCACATAGCTGTTCCCAGGAGGTCTTACCCACATGACCAACACAACATAACTCAACATGTTTCTTTAAGTATTATTTTTCCTTATCTTTTATTCCATTCTCTTCGGCACCCCTTTAGACTTAATTTTTCTAAAACATAAAACACTTTCATGTTTTTCCATTGTCCCCGCATTCAGATCAAATAAAAGTTAATAACCTTCCTTTGTTTACTCATGAAACCTCTGCAAGCCTAAAAGCTTTACTCCCCTTTGAAATTTAATAATTGATAAAACCAAATCCCTCTTTAGCTCCAAATGCAAATGTCTAAAGTTTACTTATTTACTTCTAAGTGCACTTGACCCTAGCTTAATTTACAATTTCCATAGCCTGCCCTCCTACCCTCACATCTGAGGCCCAACAGCTTATGGGTCTAAAAGAGTTTGCTTTCAGACATCACCCTGTTATGGACCAACACTAATTTTGAACTTATGCCCTCTTAGTTCCACACTCTCCAATGAGAGGAAATAATTTCTCACTATCTGATCTATCAAATCCTTTAATTACTTCACCCTTAATCATCAATATTCAAGGGAATGCAAACTTAGTCTGTCTCAGATGTCCCTTTATTCATGGACATAATGAAAATCAGATACCTCTAGCTGATTTAAAAGCAGTAATCTGCTCCCAGGTCTCCTGATAATAACCTCATCTGAATCTTTTGATTGGTGTATTACCCTTTATTCACAGAGTAGTATACATATTACTCTAAACAGTAATTTGCTTGTATTTTCTTTCTGAGTTTAAACCTTTAATCTTCAGATTGTTGTGTATTTTATCAATGCTGGACTGATGGGTCTGTAAATGGTGTTTGAATGGACTCAGCACCTAACTCAATTGTCAGCGATATAGAGACTGGTGGAGATTTCTGTTGATTACTGACCAATATGTACAGTATATTGAACATAAATTGAGTTTGAGAAGGTGAGCTTCTTGAATGCAATATCTACATGACAACATTTGTTGCCGTGAATGAACATCCTTACTCAAAGTGATCAAACATTTTGAATTGGGCAGATCTCTACAAGGGGCAATTCCTGGTATATGATTCTCAGAATTATGAGAAATAAACACTGCCTAGTTATTTGTTACGATGCATCACAGTGAAATGCAAACGGTCCACTGAATGCTATTTTAGGAGTCTTTAAGACACACGATTTATATTATTCATTTTTGTTTCAAAGTCAGACTTTTGCAGCCTCATCTATTAAAAACATGTATTTAATGTCTTACAACTCCCCAAAGCAACATTTCTGGTCCTGCCGATGTGAACAAACATTTCAATGGTTCACCGGCCCCACTGCAGAAGGGGGCTGGAAATATTCGGGTCACATAAGGTGATATTAAGGCAGATGGCCAAAAGCTTGGTCAAATAAGTAAGTATTAAGGAGCATCTTAAAGAAGGAATGTGTGAACTTATGAATTAGGAGTAGGAGTAGACCATTCAGCCTGCTGAAGCTGCTCTGCCATTTGAAAAGATCATGGCATATCTGATTTTGGTCTAATCTCCACTTTCCTGAATTTTCGCTATACGATTTGACTCTATTGACAAATGACTATCTATCTAACTCAGTCTTTAAAATATTCAATGACCCTACCTCCATTGCTCTCTGGGGAGGAGAATTCCACAGACTAATGATGCCCCTGAGAGAAAACATTCCTCCTCATCTCTGGCTGCAATTTTTCAGGTCCATTCACCTCGGGCGCAAATCCCATAATGGCTGTTAACTCTTGCAAGAGGTCAAAAATGAGATTTGAGCAGCGAGAACTCCAAGTGCGATGTTCCCGGTTCTCCCCGCTGACATAACCAGGTTGATGTCTTGGGTCACAATCAATATGGCTTCCCATTGTGTTCCCAATAGCAGTGCACTAACAGGCCGCAGACCATTTGCGCTTCTGGTTATTGTGGCTGAATGTCCGATTCTGTTAAGGAGGTCTTCAACGAGCTTAACGGAAAGTGAATTGGAGGCCTGCAGGATGCCGGCTGCCCCGCTCTCCCTTCAAAAATCCCAATGTGTTCCTGAGGTGTCAGAAGACTGGCATGCCCTCCAAGTGTGAAATTGTCAATATTTACCCGCACCCGACCTCACCCCCACCCCTCTAGCATTATGAAAATCCAGCCCAGGGGGGTCAGACCATGGAGGAATTTGAAAACAAATATGAGAATTCAAAAATTGAAGCATTATTGCTAACTAGCTTCTAATGTCGGTGAGTGATCACAGAGGAGATTAATGATAGGGCCTTGGTGTGTGTAAGGACATGGGTTGGATGACCTCAGGTTTACAGAGTGCAGAACGTGGGACTCTGGACAGGAGAGAAATGGAATAAAGAATTCTGGATGTGACAAATACACAGATGAAGGTTTCAGTGGCAGATAAGCTGAGGAAAGCATAGAGGTGAAAATAAATAGTTTTAGTAATGACACAGCTATGTGCTCTAGAGCTCATCTCAGGATCTAGTGATGCCGAGTTTGCAAACAGTTTGGCTCAACCTTTGGTTCAGCCAATTGCCAGTGAGAGAGATGGAGTTGGTTACCAGGGAACAGAATTTTCCATGTGGACCATAGACTTCCCAAATTTTAACTGAGGACAATTATCTTCATGAATACTGGATTTGGATAAGCAGTCAGACAATTTTGAGTCAGCGGAGGAGATGAGAGAGATGGTGGTGAGATAGCACTCTGTGTGTATTTTAAAAAAATGAATTTATTGGATATGGGCTTCTCTGGCTACACCAGTAGTTATCACCCATTCCTCATTGCCCTTCAGAAGGTGGTGGTGAGCTGTCTCCTCAAACCGCTGCAGTCCATGTGCATGCAGGTAGACCCACAGTGCCATTAGTGAGGGAATTCCAGGATTTTAACCCTGTGACAGTGAAGGGACGGCGATAAATTTCTAAATCAGGGTGGTGTGAGACTTGGAGGGGAACCTCCAGGTGATGGTGATCCCAGGCATCTGCTACTCTTGTCCTTCTAGATGGTGGTGGTCATGGGTTTGGAAGGTACTACCTAAGGAACCTTGGTAAATTACTGCAGTGCATCTTGTAAATGCTAAACACGGTTGCCACTGTTAGTCGGTGGTGGAGATAGTGATTGTTTATGGAAAGGGTGGCAATCAAGCAGGCTCTTTTGCCTGGATGGTGTTGAGCTTCTTGAGTGCTGTTGGAAATGTTTGAAGTGTATGTGGGAACGAACGATGTGTTTTTTGATAATGTCATTGAGGGGCAGCATGTTGATAAGCTTTCTGGAGTGGGAAGAGAAGTTATTGCAAGAGATATTCTGGTTACGATTAGATAGATGAGAATGGAAACAGGCAAATGCAGTCCCAAGGAGCTGGATAAATGTTGGCAAGGTTTTAGAGTGTAGGTAAACATGTCACAGGCTGTAAACAGCACAAATCCAATGAGGAGGGATAATTTACCGATGTCACATGGAGGTGACGGTCAGGGCATGAAGGAGATGTGAGTGGAGAGACCAGTCAACGAGATGAGTATGAATATAGTCAGATGAATTGATGTGAGTGAAGCTGGAAGGACAGAAAGTCAGTGAATTTAGAGGAGGAAAGACAAGGGGGCTGTGACAAAGCTTGAAATTCCTGAGGCTGAACCCACCGGAAATTGAAGGAAGGAAGGAGAGAACATTTTAGGATGGTAAAGCTGGGGTTACTGCAGTGACTCTGGTGAATTAACTGGGAGGAAATCACTGTGGAAATATCAGCTGATGCCATTAATGGGCATAAAACAGATTGTAAGACAGAGATGTCAATGTTGGTGTGGATAATGACAGGTTTGGAATGTTGAACCTCACAAAGTGTGTGGGACGCTAGAAGAGAGGATTGCACCATTCAAGTGGCTACCCAAAGGCCTGTGCTTAGGTGGCCAAGACAAAATATATTAAAGTTAGAGCCAAGAAAAAAGGAAAGGGAGAGAGGGAGTGAGCAAGATGGATTGCCCATCGCACCTGAACAGCAAGGCAGGGATTCAGCAGGGGAGTAGCAGCAGATCAAGACAAGCAAGGTGCCATGTTTCTCAGAGTGAGTCATGGAAGGATATATGAATATTTGAGACCCAGAACATGAGAGGAATAACATGAGAGTGAGATGAGACAGAATGAAAGTAGGTAGAGATGCAGAGGAGCGAGCTGCATCTATTATGTGAATGTAAGTGGACAGGATGCTTCCCGAGTAGTGACAATATTAGTTCTTGGGTCAAAAATCAAATTGTTTAATTTTTTTGGAGTTTATTCTGTATACAGCTCCCCTCACATTTAAATGAATGCACCTGGGTAAGACATACTATTGACTTATTCTCAAATATAAATTCAAGAGTTATCTTCCCTCCCTTAAAATGTCAAGGAATCTTATCTTGCAATGGTTGGTCCCAATTTAGGATGGGCATATCCATATTGAGATGGAAGGCAGAAGGTGAACGAGGAGAGCTTCATGAAGCCAAATCAAAGGAAATAAAGTCATACAGAATCCGCAATCAGCACCATCTCTGCCAGTCCATCTCTATAATATTCACAGGCATCCCAAAAAGACTTCAACTCAAAGATTTATTTAGTTAAAGAAATGTAAGGACAAACATGGCAGGCAATACATCCATTCCCAGCCGGGACCATCCGAAGATGCCAGTTCCAATCTTAACCAAATTTTATATTTTATCCTTCCAATTCGACAAGCCCCTCAGCAGGGCAGTTTGTATTCCACGTGCCCACGGAAAGGTCACTTGCATCATTCCCACAAGTCTGGTGGAGGTTATTCCAATCTCTATGCCCATAAAGGGAGAGGTATTAAGATAGTCAATCAAAGAAGGGGGGTGGGTGTTCATCCTGTGGGAGCAAGGGGCTGATCGCAAGTGGACAGGTTGGATGGGCAAGTCCTGGGTTGGGTTAGGGGGAAGGGGGAGGGGGAGGTGTTGTGATCCCAGTGAGCCGGGAGCAATCCTTAGATCCATGAAGAGGAAGTTGGGGGTGGGACAGGCTGCTGAGAGGATGGGGAAAACGGGCAGTCGAAGGTTTGATGAGGAGATTGGCAGCCGGGGGAGGGGAATTGGAAAACAAGGGGAGAGGATTGGGGGACTGGGAAGGCGATATTGGAGATATGAGCAGGGGAGTGGAAGGGTTGGAATTGGAGGATTGGGCTTGGAGATTGTAGGCCGGAGGATGAGAGATGGAGGGCTGCAAAGAGAACATTAAACCTTTGGGCCAGAGTTTGGAGGTCACAGGAGGCAGGCTACGTAGCAGGAAGAGAGGTAGTGTCCAATCGCAAGGGGACTGTCCAATCAAGCAGACTGAATAGAGCAGGTAGGTGGAAAGCCCCGTTCTGGATTTGGAAGCTCCTGCCTGGAGGTCGCTGAGGTAGCTTCCCAAAGCTTGGGAAATACACACAACCAGAGTTAAAGTTGCGAGGCTGCATAATAATGAGTCCCACAGCGTTATTGTCATATTTAAAGCACCAACCCACCTTCTTTGAGCTATTGGTCACCCGTCCAAATTCTGCCTCAGTTAAAGTTGGGAGTGGGCGGGTCAGAGGTTGATTTGCGCTGGGATTTAGATTTTTTTTTAAATAAAAATTTAACGTACCCAATTCTTTTTTTTTCTAATGAAGGGGCAATTTAGCATGGTCAATCCACCTACCATCTTTGAGTTGTGGGGGGTGAGACCCATGCAAACAAGGGGAGACTGTGCAAACTCCACATGGACAGTAACCCGGGTACTCAGTGCCGTGTGCAGCAGTACTAACCACTGCTCCACCGTACCGCCTGGGGATTTGGGTTTTTAAGAACCAACATCAACCTACTATCCTGCCTGCCTTCCTCCCACTGCCCACTCCACGTGACCCACACCTGTCTGTGTCTTTTGGTCAAAATTTCACCTGTCAGGCAGAAGATAATGTAGTAATATGTATAAAACAAAAAGTCATTGTCAGCATCATCTTATCCATTATCATTCCCAATGTTCCCCGAGGATTCCAGGGATGAGCAACTGTGTGAAAGAGGTTCTTTCTCAAGAAAAATTAGTTTGATAATCTATTCACACACATTATTAAGTATTGAGCAGGAACTCATCAGTGTGTGATCATTGTGGAGACCAGATTTGCATCTTGTCAAAAATACCCTTTTGCTGCGATAGAGTTTCTTTTTCTTCTTCACTGAACTGAGGGTTTTCCAATTGTCTATAGAAAACACATTCAAGCAATGCCAGTAGTGTGTTAAATTGCAATGAATATAGTGAACACAGATTTCGTTATCGAAGTAATTTGATCCAATTACTTTATCCTGCACTTCATGTGTAATTCCTTTTGCAAATCTGATGCCACAGTCTTGAAGAGCATCAGCCAACTGCAGCCTGTACAGTTACTTCTAATAAAAAGAAAATAGTAATACAGTAGTCCCCCGTTATACCGCGCTCCGCAATACCGCGGTTCGCGATATACGGCGGTGGGGGGCTTATGGACCCCAACTGTCAGCTTCCCTCTCCGGATCAAAGTGAGCCGGCCGCTGAAGTTGACACTGCCGGCTGATTGGAGGGAGATTCAGTGAGAGAGGAGCAGCTCACACAGCGTCCGGAAGTGGATAGTGCAGAGCTATAGCTGCCTCAACCCTGTACAGCAGACAGGTTCTTTAAACCGGTGGCGGTCAGAACATATTTTTGAAAGGCAATCCTTTCCTCCAGTTTGGTGAAACCCACCAGAGTTTCTGGTAAGTTTCTGTGGGTTTCCCTCTGGAATAACTCCTCATTCTGTGGCAATCAGAGAGCTTGTTTTAATTAGATCCATGATGGGGGTTTTAAATTTATTAAAAAATCTATGCATGCGCTTCCCATTGTGAGTCTACGGGAGTCTGACCTCTCTCCCCCGCCCCCCGTAGACTCACAATGGGAAGCGCATGCATAGATTTTTAAATAAATTTAAAACCCCCATCGTGGATATCCGCGGCTCGGATGCAACGCGGGTGGCTGTCTTGGACCCCAACACCCGCGTTATAACGGGGGACTACTGAATAGGGCTGTGTGTTGTGTAGCTTTGTGCAGGGAGTCTTTTGGGTTTAATGTTACTCATCTAAATCATGTCAAGGAATATTTTCACACAATTTGCTAACTATCATGCTAAGAGCAAGATAACAAAGATTAGGGACATATATGGAGCTCAAAACGATGTGGACCAATTAAACTTCAGGAAGCAGAAAATGTGTGCTACATGGAGGGGTTTGACATCACAGTGAGTCAGAGGATTGAAGCACAGTCCCATGAAACGTATCATCAGGATTCATATTAACAAGGTGGCACAGTGATTAGCACAACTGCCTTACAGTGCCAGGAACCTGGGTTAAATTCCAGCTTTGAGTGCCTGTCTGTGTGGAGTTTGCACTTTCTCCCTGCGTCTGCGTGGGTTTCCTGCTCCCGCTTCTGCCTACAGTCCAAAGATATACAGGTTAGGTCAATTGGCCATGTTAAATTGCCCTTTAGTGTCCAAAGATGTGTAGATTAGGTTAAGATATTATCGAGATAGGGTAGGGGGTGGTCTTTGATGAAGTGACATTTCAGAGGGTCGGTGCAGACTCGATTGGTTGAATTGCCTCCTTCTGCACTGGAGGCATTCTATGTTTATTGTATTATGAAGCAAGCGACAAGGCAGTGTTTATTCACAACAGTGATTTATTTAACGAAGAAGAACTATATACGCAGAACAGGACAACTACTATCCAGCTATTGTTCCCATGACTCCCAGGCCATCTCTGGCCAAAGGTCAACAGCCAGATCCATGCCGAAACACCCGATAGGCTTACCTTCACAAGGTGCATCGACATGGGCTCTGGGTCTTTCACGTGGCCCGCGAAGGATCGCCCCTGAAAGGGGCCACGCCAGCACAAGGTTTTTCTCCCTTCAGTCAGTATAATGCTAATGCCATACTGGTCTTATGGGGAGGTGGTGGCATAGTGGTATTGTAGCTGGATTAGTAATGCAGAGACCCAGGGTAATTCTCTGGGGACATGGGTTTGAATCTCACCACGTGAAATTTAAAATCAATAAAAATATGGAATTAAAAGTTTAAAGATGACCATGAAACCATTGTCCTTAAAAAACCATCTGGTTTACTGATGTCCTTTAGGGTAGGAAACCCTACCTGGTCTGGCCCACATGTGACTCCAGATCCATAGTTGACTCTTAAATGCCCTCAGGGATGGGCAAAAAGTCCTGGCCCATCCAGCGACACCCAATCCTTTAAATGAATAACATGAAACAAAATACAAAGAGAGATTAAATTCAGACGTACGATTAAGGGAAATTATACATATAGCATACGGAGTCCCCCCACGTCTTTGAAGGCAGCCAATACAACATTCCGACAAGTGTAGGTGGCTCTGGTTGCTATAGTATTGTGACCTGAGCAAAACTCAATTTTAATAGAAATGCATAATCACGACTCAGAGACTGAAGATAGAATGATTGTCTTGAATACTGAGAGGCTCAGATGACGTAGAAGCAAATTGATGCTTCACTTAAAGAAAAGCTTGGAATGAGAGGCTGCTGATTAAAAAATATCAAGGAGTAATAACAGTGCAGTCGTAATGGTGATGTTACATGACTAAAAACTCAGATCCCTGGACTGATGTACCAGAGACATGAATTCAAGTCCACCATGATTGCCGTGGAATGTAAATTGAGTTAATTAAATGATTCTGGGGTATTTTTTGAACAAAGCTAATATTAATAGAAATGACCAGGATTGGCTGAAGAACCCATCTGATTCACTAATGTCCTTTATGGAAGGAAATCTGTTGTCGCAGACTGACCTTCATGTGATTCCAAACCCACAGCAATGTATTTGACTCTTATCGCCCTCTAACATGGCACCAAAAAGCTTAGCCAGTCTCTTAAGGACAATTTGGGGTGGGGACATAAATGCTGGCTTGCCAATGATGCCACATCCTACAAATGAAGAAAAGAAAGAAAATTGTACCAGTGTAATCCCACCCAAAATTGCTTGATAATGTGTTAAGCAGCTCCTTGAACATGAAGCTTTATACTTTTATTTAAATAGGGAATATTTATACCACAAGGGATCACCTTTACAAATAAAACTAGATCTGAAGAGGAAATAGGTTCTTCAAGGAGAACTGCTTTCATGGATCAATATTGACAGACAATTGAGATGCTGGTTTTTCACTCTTGTCATTCATGTCCTTACTTGTTGAGTCATACATATGTGCTCAAAACTAATTAAATGTGGCATTATAATCTGCCTTGACTGAATCATTCCAACACCATTTTAACAATCTGTAAGCTTGCAGGTCTCAGGAGGATCAGAAACATGATTGAATTATTTTGTTTTCTTGTGTGGGAAGGATATGTGAGGATTATGTTGGCTTGCCGATGTAGGAACGAACATTAGCAAGAGTGTAGTTGGGGACTCCTTCCCAACAATGCATGTTGCAGCAGTGTAAAGCTAGCTGCAGCTACTGACTGGTACGGTATCTGACCTGAGAATCCTCATTGCAATCCTTCACCATAATGTGTCGAAACAGTTCAGTAGTGCAATTTAAATAGGGTTATGCTGGGTGTTTGGCATATCTTTGTGATGTGTGGGTATATTTTCAATGCCAAAATAAATTGCTTTTCTTAATTTTGTGGAGGATTTCAAACCTTTACTCAAGCATTGATGAAGTCACGATAATATGAAGACATTCCCTCTGAGTGACAGCAGCGTGTCCCCGAACTGGATCAGCTGATCCTTCTTGAGCTGACAATTGCTAATCATAGCTCCTGTGTTTTGACACTGGGGCACCTTGAGTGTGACCCGCTCAGGCCATGGTCCCACTAGCAAATTCGATGGGCCCATGTTACGCATGCTAGACAGATACTTGAGACAGAATTCAGTTTGTATGTAGGAGCTTAGCACGTGTTAAAGGACCTCATTGACAAATTGGTTGTCGGTGAACGAGACAGGTGTTGGCCTTTTCCCATTTAGATTTCTTCAGTGACTCCATAGCAACCAACCAAAGGTGATACTTTGAAACTTAAATCTTACTATGGAACCAAGAGCAGCATAATCTGAAAGTACATCATTTTGAAGTTACCTCGATAACAAATGGAAAGGACTTCTTTGGACTTGCTAGTCTGTTCTTCCACCAATTTCCTGAGAATTGTGTTATGATCCCAGTTGATGTTATAACTGGATGGGAAGACCCCAGATTGGAACCCTGGCTCAAAAGACGTGGAGGAATAAAGTCACAGGACCATTAATTAGTTTTAACAAGAAGAAAAAAACATTTGTTAAACATGAAAAGCTGGATTATTATACATACTCCTTAACTCCCTTATTTTAACCTGGATTACAAAGTAAATCTTAAACTACAATGGTCTCATTAACACAAAGTTCCTTTTAAGCACATAGTTGACTGTGGGCATATACACTCTCCACTCTGAACCCTATGTGAATGTTTTTGGATGTCTCCTCAGAATCCCCCCAGATGATTGTCACATGAGAGTTTCCAACCTGCACTCCCAAACATGCGCTTTAAAATCCTCTATCATAATTATAATTTGTTCCCTTGGCAATTTGCATTCTAAAATCAAGACCAGGTTTTCCAAATATAGATTTTAAACAAAGCTTCCACTCTACTCTTAACAGCAAATCCAGTCCAGGATTTTACACTTCTCTTCATTTCTCTACTTTCCTTAACTAGTTTATCTTCAGATCGCTACACTTGTTTTCTTAACCATTACTCCATGGTGTAGCTTTTCTTCTAGCCATGCTGAGAGAGATGATCCCTCTCTGATCTTCTAAACCAACTGCTTCTAGCAAAGCTGTGAGAGCTGCTTTCTTCCTCAGTACCTATCTCCAACTGCAATCAAATTAGCTAAATTAAAACTTAAAAGCTTCTCCACCTTACAAGGCCCTAGTTGCTAAGCAACCTGCACATGCTGAGGCCGTTTATCTATTCTTCATGTCGTAGCCCTCTCTAAGTACAATAGAAACACAGTTAGAACTTAACCAACCTCCACACATATAAACACTTTTGTCCGATATGAATCTAACTATAGGTTTTACCCTTCCAGGCACAGAAATATTAAATTAAACCCATTTAAATCTATACCTTGTTTCTAATGTTTACCAAGACAAATCTAATTCCCTTCAAACTACCTATATTTTCCGACTAATTGGCAGAATGATACACCACTAAGTCTTGCTTTTTAGGTGTAAATTGCCAATTGAATGTATTAAGTAATTACTGAAGAAGCGAATGTACAGATAATGTCCACATAAGAGGAATGTAACGTTTTTCAGAAACTATATGCAAGGCTGTATTTTTATACTTCTCCATCCACGGCTATGATATTTCATTATCAGTTCATATGCATCATGCTTCCTTCACCAGCTCACTATCAACTCAAAACCTGTTAAAGACATTCATGGATATTTTGGGCTTCGTACTATTTCAAAGTTTTTTATTAAATTGAAAAGCATCTGCAATTCAGAAATATATCAGAATTGCAAAGTGTGTTCAGGTTTTAATTATATAGCCTATTCCTCACCTAAGCAATCTACTTAAATATAGGGAGAAATAATCACACTTTTATCTATTTTTACTGGGTTAGGAGTTTTGTGAATTTTATGCATTGTGATTAAACGAAAAAAAGCCTGTACCCAGTTAGCAACAGACACAGGGCGGGATTCTCCATCCGCGTTCGACCGGCGACCGGAGAATCCCGCCCGAGGTCAATGGAGTTCTCTATTGTCCGCCTCTCGCCCGTGATGTTCTTGCGGAGGGCGGGGCAGGAGAATCCAGCCCACTGCCTTTAAAGGAAAGAAACTAGGGTGCTTCACAGGAACATTACAAACGAAGTATGACACCAAGTCTTATAAAGAGACATCAGGTCAGATGACCGAAGCCTGGGTCAAAGCGATAGGTTTTAAGAAGTACTTAAAAGGAGGAGAATAAAGTAGAGAGGCGGAGAGCTGCATCATGGGAATTCCAGAATTTGGAGCCTGAGCACCTGAAGGCATGACCATCAATAATGGAGCAACTATAGTGAGAATGCACAAGAAGTCAGAATTAGAGGAGTGCAGATGTCTCATAGAGATGTGGGGCTGGGGAAGAATACAGAGATAGGGAGGGACGAGGCTGGGGAGTACATCATTTTGTTGATTGGCAGTGCTAGGGTGAAAACCATGTCACTTCTATGGCCCAATGACAAATGTAATATGTAACATGGATAAACCTCAGCTGCTCAATCTCAGTTATTCTCCAACTGGCTGGTGATCTGTGAAGTGATAGAATTGGGGATGGGAAACAAAGCATTATATAACCTTTCCAGATTACCATAGCGCATTCCAAACAGTTTGTGCTATATGATCTTAGTTCAGATATGGTTGTGCATTTCTCTTCCCTTGCTGGTCCTCTTGATAGCTAATATTGTAAACGGCTCCTTCTGCTCAATACAGTCCCCCTCCATTTCAAACCTGCAGAGGACACACCTCCTCAGACAACACACCTTAACCTCCTTGTTCGTGCAAGCTACTGTCCTTTCCCAGTCTCCCTTTCCTCTCCAAAGTCCATTTGCATATTTTTGCTTCTCAAATCCAGTACTGTCCTAGTGTGCCTCCTAGCTCTGTTCTCTCTAAATTTCATCTCATCTAGAACTCTTCTTCTCACATCCTAACTCACACTGTTCACTCATCACTCCTGTGCCTGCTGGTCTACATTGGTTCTTGGCACACCAGTGCCTCAATTTCAAAATTCTTCAGTCTCACGTTCAAATCCCTTATGACCAATGGAATGCCCAGCCAAAATATTTCCACCTCTCCTTCCTTAACAGGCTCCTTCAAATCTCTTTGACTCATGTTTTTAATTTGCCAGTTTGAACATGTCCTTCTTTGCTTAATTGAAAACTTTGATTCTGCTCCTTTAAAGCGACTTTGACAATTTACCTACATTAAAGGCCAAATAAATGCTTGCTGTCATTGTTCTGTCTATTCTGAAGTGAACCTGACAGTTGTGTATGCCCATGGTCAGAAATATATATGTTAAACCAGGTATGTTAGATTGACTCTACGGTCATAGCCATTATTTAGTTTACTCATGAAATTCCAGTAAAATTGCCCCAATGGGTACAAAATTGTACCCGCTGTGAGCGCGAATGGCGAGGTAATCGCAAAATCCTGCGAGAGTTGGAAAATGAGATTTTTGCCAACGTGATCTCGTTTCCTGACTTTCATCACCCATCGCTTGTGACGTAACAAGGTTCTCGTCCACAAAGGGTGAGAACCTCAGTGTGATGCATTTAAATAAATTTTAATATAATTAACGAGCTCCTCCCCTCCCCACTACATGATGCTCCCCTCACTTAATAATCATACCTCACATGACATCACATCAGTGAGGTTTAGAATAGGTGTGTATAGGTGTAAATCAGTCGAGATGACCCCCGGGCACAAAGGTAGGTATAGCTCCCGGGAGAGAGGGGCATATCCTTGCACTGGTTGTCAATACCAGTCTGGTAGTGTCAACCTGTGCTGGGGAAAGTGCTGGGGCAGACCCTCTGTGGAGCGCCATGGGGGGTGTGGGAGTGTTCCTGTCATGTTTGTTGGGGGAGCCTAAATGCTTGTACGTGATTGGGAAGTAGAGCCCCCGATGATTGTGCAATGGTGGGGAGAGGGGGAGGGGCAGAGTCCCCAATGCTTGTGTGATATTGCGGGGTGTGTTGGGGATGGGAGAGCCCCCGATGTTTGCAGGGGGCTTCCTCCATGTGGGGGGGCATGGCTATGGATAGTTTAGTTCTTGTTCAGATCAGGGGGCTCTCCGAGGAGCCGACTTTGCCGGCACTATCCAACCCCACCCTCTAGAGTGACGGCGTAGACCTCACCCTCAAATTACTTTTTCTCAGTGTGCCAGAAAATCTGGCCTGTGCTCCTGTAGAGATACACACCGATTTTCAGTCAGAGCCTGACACTCGGACATATTCTGGGAAAATCCAGCCAATGCATTTTTTGTTCTCCAATCTCTAAGATCCAACGGTAAGACAACATTCTCTATTAACATCAACTCTATCGGCACTCTGCCCCTCCACTTAATATTTGAAAAATGGATTACAGCCTTTCGATGGGCAAATTTAGATTCTTACCAGTGACAAACCTCGCAACTATTTCATGCATTTTATATTTTTGATGGTGATTGATGGCTCAAAACATTCAAGTTACCAACTGACAGGTTTACTCCACAAATATGACAATTGTGGCGATGTTTTTGCAAACCCTTAGATTACTCTCATGGCACTGTCTGGGCCTGTCCCTCTCCCAACGGGGGCTATATTTACCTTGGCAAAACCAGAGGGTTCCCCTCGTCTGTTTCCCATCTTCACAAAGTCGTCGTGAACTTGGCCGACGTCAGTGTGTTTTAAACATTCAGTGAGGTAGGGTCATGTGACAGGTTGACCTTTAAATGATATGCAGATTCAGAAAATGTAATTAAATAAGGTCCCCGCCCTCATTACATCATTGGCGAGCATCAAGAACCGGGAAATTAGATTTCTACGGCAAGAATTTTGTTTCCTGACTCTTGCGGCATTTTGCACCGCGTCGCCATTTTCGCTGATGGCGAACGTGGGCACAAAATTGCCTCCAATGTATTTTCTAAATATAGTGGTGGTTGATCAAGCACATTTTGCTCATCAGTGATACTTAAAAAGTCCCACATTCCATTTCAGTGAGTCTCATTTCAGTTCCAAAAAGATGAATGTGAGGTTTTGTTTACACGCAGGAGACATTGACAAGGCATCAAATTTATCATTGTCGCACACGCAGCATGAAGTTTGGCAGCTCTGTTAATTCCTCAGTAAAATTTCTCAGTTAATTTCTCAATAAAATCACCAGAAAGCTAATGGGCAAATAAAGGGACATGATTTTCTTTGCCATCTGTGGGCACAGATGCGCATGTTGAGTTACCTTATATCTGTCTGATTGTGTCTCGGTATGATTGCAATTTTGAAGTTCTTTATGGTGTTCATTCTTCACCAGCTTACTTGCTTATTTAGTGTGGTATTTGGCTCAACATTATTTATATTTCTTTGCTGCCACAAAGAGAAAAGGTATGGAGGTGCCCACATTCTGGATTCTTGTACAGCACGATGAGAGGTTTATTAAGAGGTGCTGCTCATACAACCAAGATGGTGATCTGCTCAAAGCCCGTGCAAAAACTTTGTTCACGTCACTATCCATCATGGGATGCATTGTCAGCAAAAATGTAATCCCAGACACATAACACCATTCCCTCTTTGCTTCATTAGTGCAATAACGACAATTAACAATTATATAATCAATCCCCTGATATGTTACATATACAATTCAATAATAGCCTCTGTGGGGAAGTTCTGTTCATTCTTGCGACATCAGAAGTGTCTTCACTCTTTTCTGTAGATGATACTTTCTGAGTAGTTATTCCAGTACCTATCACCATAGGCGTTGAAAAGTCCTCAGAAACAGAATCTGTACATGTCACTGTCTCCAGCCTCTCATCCAAAGTATAACTCCCCAGATCTTCCAAAGCGTGTCGCGTCTTTTCGTCCGACGTCACTTCATCCAACGACACTTCGTCCACGTCTTTTGGTCCAACGTCTTTTTGTCCGCCCGTCTTTTGGTCCAACGTCACTTCGTCCAATTATCCAATTACAAATTAACTCCGTATAAAACCATTTAATTGATAAAATGCAAGTACAATACAGCAAGTGAATTTAATTGCTAAAATGCAAGTAATTGATAAAATGCAAGTAAAATGCAAGTTGAAAAATGCAGTTAAAAAATCTAAAAATGCAGTTAAAAAATCTAAAAGTTTACTAATTACTTATTAGAGAAATAAATAATTTTCGGCTCATTGTTTTCCGTGACCGTGTGAATCCGCACTGAACATAGCCTTCTTTTCTCACATCTCCAGTATTCTTTTCCTAGGTTTGCACTGCTCGAATGAAAATCGTAGATATAGTTATTTCCATCAGCTACCTTCCGTTTACTCTTCGTTGACACAATGAAGTTTGCCATTTCGGGATGGGCGAATTAAGAAAGAGAACGGTAATATCTATCCTTTAACGAGGCTCGTTAAAAGAAAGAGAACGATAATAACTATCCTTTAACGAGGCTCGTTAAAGGAAAGAGACCGGTAATAAAAATCCTTTATTGCATATTATACCTTGCTATGTGCATTAGAGAAGATTTCTATTTACAAAAAGTTAATGTGGGGAGTGGAGTGGAGTGCTACTAAGCAAGTTACAAAAAGTCAAGTTACAAAAAGTCTTTTACAAAAAAAATCATCCGACAAAAAAACGTAACAAGTCACAAAAAGTCTTTGACGAAAAAAATCATCGGACAAAAAGACGTTGGACCAAAAGACGGGCGGACAAAAAGACATTGGACCAAAAGACGTGGACGAAGTGTTGTTGGACGAAGTGACGTCGGACGAAAAGACATAGCACCCTTCCAAAAATAGAACCTCTCAAAACGTTTCCACAAACTCACTTTGTGCAGCAAGTAATTGATCAGTATGTCGTTGCCAAATTCTTTCATCATCTATAAGTACGGTGTAGGATATGGGACCTGACTTTTCTGGGACTGTAGCTGGTACCCATTTCTCATTAGTGGTCTAACTCCAAGCTAGCACTCTCTCTCCCTGGTTGAATACTCACTTTGTAGCGATCTTCTCTCTCCAAGCAATTTGTGTTTGTTGTTGTCACTTAACAATCTCTGAAGTATCATGTGGAGTTAACAAATCAAACTGTGCTTGTAGTTTTATCGTGAACAACAGCATTGACGGTGAACTTTGTATGGAAGCATGTACAGTGTTCCGATAAGTTATTAGAAATTTGCTTACTCTTCTTGACAATGTTCCCTGGTATTTTGATTTGATAGAATGCTTTAATGATTGCACAAAACGTTTGGACAATTCATTTGTTGCTGGATTATATGGAACTGACTTGATTTGGTGTATATCATTCCCTTTCAAGTAAGCAGTCCTCAAACCCCTTTGAAGTAAACTGCTACCATTATCACTGACAATATCACCCAGTGTTCCAAATCTTGCAAATATTTTGTCTTCAATGGCCTGATCAGTCGTGGTAGACTTCATTCTTTTGACTTTGGGCCACTTTGAGTGTTTGTCAACAATCACACAGAACATATGTCCCTCCAATGAACCAGCATAATCCATGTGTATCCTCCGCCATGGCTGCATCGGCCATTCCCACGGATGTAATGGTTGTAATGGTGGAATGTTCCTTAGTTTTGCACAGGATTGGTATTGCCCAACTTTCTTCACTTTGAGTATCTAATCCTGGACACCAAAAATAACTGCATGCCAATTCCTTCATCCTTACCACACCATGATGTCCCTCATGTAGTTGGTTAAGGACTCTGCTACATAAGCACGGATTCCCCACAATAGAACTCCATTGTGTACTGTCAACCCAAGCCTTTGTGTGAAGTAGGGCTCAGGATCTGAATTACCCGATGAACGTCTGACAGCGTTCCTTTTTGGACCAAGTCTATCACCTTCCCCACCACTGCATCGATTCTTATATACCTTTGAACTTGAGATGAAGTTGTAGGTACACTATCCCCAAGCTAGACATTTTTCAGGGTCATGCTTGACTTGTAATGGCAATCATGATAAAGCATCAGTATTTACATGCTGCTTGGACCTGTGATACTGGCTGATAATGTGAATGACCATCTTTGAAATTTACTAGCTGCCAAAGAAGTCGTATCTTTATGTGGCCCAAAGCTTGTAGTCAAGGGTTGATGATCTGTCAAAACGGTAAAATGACGTCCATAAATAATGGTGGAGCCTTCTTGTATCAGAAATGATGCTCAAATCTTCTTCTTCCAGCTGAGTGTAATTCATTTCTGTGCTGTTAAGAGTACATGAATTAAATGTCATCTGCCGTTCCACTCCTGAAGGCATAATGTGCAAGACAACTGCACCAACCTCATAAGGTGATGTATTGCAAGCAAGTTGCAACTTCAGATTGGGATATAAGGAACCAACAGCTCTGACTTCAGTAAAGCTTCTTTTACTTCATTGTCTACATTTTCACATTCTTCTGACCAGTGCCATGCCTGCAAAGTGTGTAAAGGCTTCAGTCGTGTTGCTAAATTCAGCACAAATATACCATAACAATTGATCAATCCTAAAAATAACCAAAATATCACATTTTGCAAATGCAAAAAAAGATTGCTGTTATTTTCTTCGGTTCTTTGTTTAAATCGTCTTTGTCAATGATATGACAAAAGGTAATTTGTGGATTACTTGAAAAAGTCAAAATTTTCCTTCTTTACTCTAAGGTTGTGGCTCTGTAACAGCTTCAGGGTAGCTTCCAAATTCTCCCACTGTTCCTGTTACTGTTGCTAATTGTGCTTTACTTAATTTGCTCTGTTTAATCACCTTGCTCTAGAGTCGTCAGGTATCTTTATGATTCCACCACGAGTTTCAAGTTCAAGTGCTGATCAATAACTCAATACACCAGTTAGTAAGGTTCAAATCAAAATTTTTTTATTATATATACAGTCAATCGCTACTCATGCATAAAATACTGCTCACTAGACTATTTCTAACACTAAAAGGCCAATACTTAGCTTTGGAAACTGGCCCACCAGGTCAGGGGAACAAATGGCCTTTTGTTCGATTCTGAGTCTGCAGGCTTCCAGCTGGTATGGACTAATGGTTAGGAGCGCCTATCTCGTAGCATGCGTTGACAGGACACTTACTTGGTTGGTGCAGCTGCTAGGCAAGTCTCTCCGAGTTGAGAGTCACGGTCGAGTTCTTTGAGAGCTGCCAAGAAAAACAAATTGAACTTGGGGATTCTATTTTATAGTCCCCAGGGGCTTTGCGCCCTTTTTGGGCGGACCCCGTACCTGGTTCCAATTGATTGGGCCATGTTCTAATCAATTGATTTGATTTCCCCAATACTGGAGCTGTTGCCTGATCGCTGGGCGGTTCCTATATGTCCGTTGGCCTTCCTTTGTCTTGGCTCCCACTGGCGCCGAGGAGTCTGGCTTGGCCTCGATTATCTTAAATGTTTCCAATTGTTCCCGGGGATCGCTCATCAATATGTAGATGGTTGTTAGTTTCAGTGCTGTCTGGGTTTCTGCAAGTTCTGATACACAGGAAGCTTTGCATCTGATTGCTTCCCTGTGCCTGTCCATTTCTCCCTGCATTCTTAGCGGATCCCCATTTTAAAGTCGGGAAGTGGCCAACCCAGGTGGCTACATTACCTTGAACTGGTGATGAATATACCATTTAAATAATATTGCACTCCATTCAGCCCACTTAGAATTTGATCCATGGATCTTTGAAAAAGAGCAGGCGCAGGTGGTAATCCAAAAGGATGTATTTTGTAACCAACCAGACATTTGTGAACTATAAGTATCATTGTTTAAAGTCTCCATAAATTCTCATTGAGCCATCCCGCTTTAAGACAAGCATGATTGATGTCGCCATATCACTTTGGCATCAGATTTAATGATTCATCTCCTTCCTAATCTTTCTAGTTCTTCTTCAAACTTAGGCTGAATGGCATATAGTATGTTCTAGCTTTGAGACATTTGGGTGTGCTGTCTAGCTTGATTTTAGATGTAGCTTAACTCCAGTCATAGAGCCTAGTGATTCTGCGAACAACTTCTCATACTTCTTCAGAAGTTGTTGCAAGTTGCTCTTTGATTCCACTAATTGATTAAACTGTTTCCCAGTTAATCATAATCTTGGCTAACCACCCGCTGCCAAACAAAGCAGAACAACATGGAAAGTCAAATTCACCCTCTGTTCATTTGCTTTTACTTTCACCATAATGCATCCTTTTAATCATATGACAACTCCAGTGTACGTCCTTGGGTCACATTTGACGGTTATAAAGACAGATGCTTGAGCTTTTGATGATAAATTGTCTCATGCATTAGTGATACTGTTGCATCCGTATGCACTTCCATTTTAATTAATAATCTTTATTTGTGTCACAGGTAGGCTTACATTAACATTGTAATGAAGTTACTGTGAAAATCCCCTCGAAGCCACACTCCAGTACCAGTTTGGGTACACAGAGTGAGAATTCAGAATGTCCATTTCACCTAACAGGTACGTCTGTCGGGACTTGTGGGAGGAAACCAGAGTGCCCGGAACAAGCCCATGCAGACAGTGGGAGAACGTACAGAATCCACACAAATAGTGGCCCAAGCCAGGAATCGAACCCTTCCCTGGCACTATGAAGCAACAATGCTAACCACTGTGCTATTGTGCCGCCCATTTCATGATCTTCAAGTTTTGGATATGCCCAAAAACATTGTTGATCCTCTTGCAATGACAAGACGCCTAGCTTAAGCTCATGCAGTATCTCAGTAACGCTGCCTTATGAATTATCATGAGCTCTAACCGCAAATGTGTAGACACAACTGGATTGTTTACTTGTATTGTTCTTCTTGTACCTTCTTGGTGTAGGAGAGGTTTTCTGAACCCAACATGCCTTGGCAATATGGCCCTTCTTGCCACAGTGCTTGCATGTATTTGAGTTACTCTAGCATTCCTCTGCTGAGTGTCCAACCCGTGTACAACAGTGACACGGTTGCACTTTTGAAGCCCTGTTCCTTGAGGTAAACATTTTATGGATCTTTGCTCCAGCCCCTGTATGCAAAGCTTCCCTTGTTGCAAGCTCCATAAATTTGGCAAATTCCACAGCAGCTTTCAGAGTTACTTACAGTAAGGAGCTTCCTCGGAATAGCCAGCCTGTCTCGAAGTGTATCATCAAGTGTTGTACCAAATTCACAATATCTAGCTAAGCTTCTTAAGGACGGTATAAACTGCAAAATGCTTTCACCTTCTTCCTGACTGTGGCGGTGGAACCAAAAGCTTTTCTGAAATCAATAATTGATTAAACTGGTTCCCAGTTTGAGAGAGAAATGTCCCTCTAAAATTATCATTAATTCACTGAAGGACTTAGGGGCGATTCTCCCAAATTGAGCCCAAGTGTTCGCGCCATTGTGAATGCCATCGTGTTTCATGATGGCGTGAAACGGGCACAGGGATGATCAATTCTGGCCAGAGGGCAGAATTCCCCCCATAGGGGGCCAGCACAGCACTGGAGCGGTTCACGCCGCTACAGCCTCCCTTCCCGGTGCGCAGTTGGGCCGCGCCAACCTGCGCATGCGCGGGGGACTTCTTCAGCGCGCTGGCCCCGACTCAACATGGCATTAGTGTTCAGGTGCCGGCCGTGCAGGAAAGTAGGCCCGGGGGGGGAAGGCCAGCCCGCCGATTGGTGGGCCCCGATCACGCGCCAGACCCCATCGGAATCCCCCCCGCACCCCCCCCCCCCCCCCCCGGGGATGGAGCTCCACTCCCCCCCCCCCCCCCCCCCCCCACCACAAGCCACTCCCCCGGCCGCTCGCACAGAGTTCCCGCTGGCAGTGACCAGGGGTGAACGGCGCGGGTGGGACTCTGTTGTATCCGCTCGGCCCGTCCGGACCAGAGAATTGGCGGCCCTGCCGATTCCAGCGCCCCGCGGCAGGCGCCGCGCCAAGTGCCCCGGCGCAAATGGCGCTGATTTTCCGCACCTCAGAGATTCGCGCGCCGGTGTCGGTGCGTCGTGGCGCGGTTGTGGTGATTCTCCGGTCCAGCGCGGGGCTCGGAGAATCGCCCCCAGAGTCTCCTGGTTTGGCTTGGTGAACAAGATTCTGTCGCAACATAAACGTCTTATGCCCAACTGAGCTGAGAAATGTTGCGACCTTTAGGACCTCTGATTAGCTATTAAAAACAATTGGAATATTTATTCATTTGAATTCCATGTTTCATAATCCTCATTCAACAGGCGTCCATGGTGCCTGTTTTTACCACCATTTCTGGATCCTGATTCCTGGTGCCTACACCTCCTCCCTTCTGCCTGAGTTGGAAAGTATGGCACAAACAATCTCTTGAACAGGCAACTAGGAAATAATTTCCGTTTTATGCCTGAGTATATTTCGACTTTTCAGCCAAGTAGTGGTCCGTGCAGAGTCGGCAGACTTTGAAATCCCCATTCCCCGAAGCCCATGTAGCTTTGCCATGTGTGCGATCCCTGCACCACTCATTTAAACGCAAGCAAACCTTCGCTGACTGTCGATCTTCTTGCTCATAGTTGTCCTCAAAAAATGTTGTTGTAACTTCATATCAGTGTCGGTGCTTCACCCACATCCTCTTTAAACCTCCTGCCCCTTAAACCTTATATCTATGCCCCCCAATCATTGATCCCTCCACCAAGAAGAAAAGTTTCTTGCTATCTACTCGATCAATGCCCCTCATCATTTTATATATCTCAATCATGTCTCCTGTCAGTCGCCTCTACTCCAAGGAAAACAACCCAAGTCTATCCAATCTCTCTTTATAACTAAAACATTCCAGCCCAGGCAACATCCTGGTAAATCTCCTCTGCACCCTTTCCAGTGCTGTCCCAGCCCCCTATAATGTAGATTCCAGAACTGCACACAATACTCTAGCTGTGGCATAACTAACATTTTACACAGTTCCAGCATAACTTCCCTGCTCTTAAACTTTATGCCCTGACTAATAAGAGGCAAGAATACCATATTCCTTTTTTTAAAGTAAATTTAGAGTACCCAATTATTTTTGCCAATTAAGGGGCAATTTAGCATGACCAATCCACCGATCTGCACATCTTTGAGTTGTGGTGGCGAAACCCACGCAGATACAGGAAGAATGTGAAAACGGCACACGGACAGTGACCAGAGCCAGAATCGAACCTGGGACGTCGGCGCCATGAGGCAGTAGTGCTAACCACTGCACCACCGTGCTGCCCTACTATATTCCTTCTTAACCACTAAATCCATCTGTTCTGTTACCTTAAGGGACCAGTGTACATGCACACCAAGGTCCCTCTGATTCTCAGTGCTTCCCAGGGTGCTTCCATTTATAATGTGTTCCCTTGTCTTGTTTGCCCTGCCCAAGTGCATCATCTCACACTTAACTGGATTAAATTCCATTTGCCACTGATCATCTCATCCGACCAGTCCTTCTCTATTGAAGACTATCCTCGTCGCTATTTACCACGCAAGCAATTGTCGCATCATCCATAAACTTACTGATCAACCCTCCTACATCATATCTATATCATTTATATAAACCACAAACAGCAATGGCCCCAACACCGAACACTACAGGACCCCACTGGACACAGGCTTCCAGTCAGAAAAACTCCCTTCGACCATCACCCTCTGCTTCTTGCCACAGCCAATTTTGGATCAAATTTGCCAATTCCCTTGGATCCCATGGGCTCTTACCTTTGCTATCAATCTCCCATGTGAAACTGATCAAAAGCTGTGCTGAATTCCAAATAGATTATGTCAAATGTATCTCCCTCATCTAAACACCTGAGCCGGGATTCTCCCCTACCTGGCGGGGCGGGGGGTCCCGGCATGTTGGAGTGGCGTGAACCACTCCGGCGTCGGGCCGCCCCAAAGGTGAGGACGTCTCCGCACATTTAGGGGCCAAACCCTCACATTGAGGGGCTAGGACCTCGCCAGAGTGGTTGACGCTGCGCCGACTGGCGTGGATGGCATTTGGCGCCACACCAGCCGGGGCCGAAAGGACTTCGCCGGCCGGCATAAGTCCATGCATCCGCCGGAGCATTAACGGCTGCTGATGTCATCCCGGCGCATGTGCAGGTGAAGACCATGGCGAAGGCGGAAGGAAAAGAGTACCCCCAAGGCATAGGCCCGCCCGCTGATCGGTGGGCCCCGATCGCGGGCCAGGCCACCGTGGGGGCACCCCCCGGGGCCAGATCGCCCTGCGCCCCCCGCCCAGGACCCCGGAGCCCACCCGCGCCACCAGTCCTGCCGGTCAGGTCGGTGTTTTGATTCCCGCCGGCGGGAGAGGCTTGACAGCGGCGGGACTTCGGCCCATCGTGGGCCAGAGAATCGGCGGGGGGGGGGCAGCCAACCAGCGCGGCATGTTTCCCGCCCCCGCCAAATCTCTGGTGGCAGAGAATTTGGGACACGGTGGGGGCGGGATTGACGCCAGCTCCCGGCGATTCTCCGACGCGGCGGGGGGTCGGAGAATCCCGACCCTGGTCACCTCTTCGAAAAATTCAATCAAGTTGGTCAGAGATGACCACCCCCCTTAACAAAACCATGCTGACTGTTCTTGATTAATTCCTGTCTCTCCAAATGCAGATTAATTCTGCATCTCAGAATTGCTCCCAATAGTTTCCCCACCACTGTGGTTAGACTGACTGGCCTGTAATTTCATGGTTTATCCTTTCCTCCCTTTTTGAATAATGTTAGTACATTAGCTATCCTCCAGTCGTCCGGCATCTCTCCTATGGCTAGAGAGGTATTGACAATTATTGCCAATGCCCCTACTATTTCCTCCCTTGCCTCACTCAACAGCCTGGGATACATTTCATTTTACCCTGGAGATATATCTACTTTTAAGCCTGCCATACAAATCAGAACCTCCTCTTTGTCTATGTAAATCTCTTTATTTTATTACAGCCTTTCTCCCTGATTTCTATACCTACACTGTCCATTTTACAAGTGAACACTGACACAAAGTATTCATTTAGAACCCTACCTACATCCTTCGGCCCAACGCACAAATTACCACTGCAGTCCTTAATGGGCCCTACTCTATACCTAGTTATCCTTTACCCTTAATGTACTTGTAAAAAAAAAATAGGATTGTCCTTTATTTTACCTGTCAGTATCTTTTCATGTCCCCTTTTTGCTCTCCTAATTTTCTTTCTAAATTCCCTCTTCCACATTCCATATGCCTCCATGGCTTATGCTGTTTTGAGCCCTTGATATCTGCCATAAGCTTCCATTTTTCTCTTGATCCAATGCTGTATATCCCTCAATATCCAGGGTTCACTGAATTCGTTGGTCCCACCCTTTTTCTTGATGGGAACATGTTGGACCTGTACTCTCCCTATTTCCTTCCTGAATGTGTTCCATTGTTCCTTCACAGATTTACCTAAAAGTGACTGCTCCCAGTCCACTCTGATCTAGTCATATCTGATCTTATTAAAATCGGCCTTTTGAACTTTGATCTCAGGCCCTATATTGTCATTTTCCATAACAATTTTGAATCTAACAGAGTTATGATCACTATCTGCAAAATGCTCCCCCACTGATATTTAACCACTTGCCCAGCTTCATTACAGAAAATTAAGCCCAGGACATCTCCTGCAGGTCCTTTTATGGATTGATTTAGAAAGTTCCCTGGATACATTTTAGGAATTCTGCTCAATCTAAGCTTTTCACACTATGGCTTCTCCAGTTAATATTGGGGAAGAGAAATCTCCCACTATCACTACCCTATTCCTGTTGCAATTTGCACAGGGGCGGCACAGTGGTTAGCACCAGGGACCGGGTTCAATTCCGGCCTTGTCAATGAGGTGTTTGCACATTCTCCCGTGTCTGAGTAGGTTTCCTCTGGGTGCTCCGGTTTCCTCCTGCAGTCCAACCATGTGCAGGTTATGTGGATTGGCCATACTAAATTGCCCCTCAGTGTACAGGGCTGTTAGGGTTAAGTGGGGTTACAGGGTTTCAGGGAGAGGATGGAGCATGATTAGGGTGCTTTTTCAGAGGGTCCATGCAGACTCGATGGACTGAATGACCTCCTTCCGCACTGTAATGATGCTATGATTCTCTGCAATTTTCCTAAATATCTGCTCTTCTATTTCTGTTAGGAGGCCTAGAGAACAGTCCCAGCAATGTGATTGCTCCTTTTGGTTATTAAGTTCTACCATATGGCTTTAGTTGAAGAGCCTTCTAAGATGTCATCTCCCTTACTGCTGTAATTGATTCCCTGATTAACATTGTGACACCAACTCCTCTTTTACCTCCTTCCTTATCTTGCCAAAAGATCCTGTCTCCTGGGATATTGAGCTGCTGATCCTTACCCTCTCTCATCCATGTCTCAGTGACTGCAATGGCATCATACTCTCATGTTTTAATTTATGGGCAGCACGGTGACGCAGTGGGTTAGCACTGCGGCCTCACGGCGCTGAGGTCCCAGGTTCGATCCCGGCTCTGGGTCACTGTCCGTGTGGAGTTTGCACATTCTCCCCGTGTTTGCGTGGGTTTTGCCCCCACAACCCAAAAATGTGCAAGTAGGTGGATTGGACACACTAAATTACCCCTTAATTGGAAAAAATGAATTGGGTACTCTAAAATAAAAAAAAATGTATTAATTTATGCCCTCAATTCACCTGCCTTGTCCATCAGGACGACTTGCATTAAAATAAATACCATCCAATCTTGCCAACTCCTTTGTGACTTAACTGGCCGAGACATTCTATGCCTTCCTGATTTACTTGATATCTCTTCTAATTTTGGCTATGCATCCATCCCTGCTGAACCTTCTGTCAGGATCCCGGGTCTCTATAAGTTAGTATAAACACTCCCCAATCGCACTAGCAAACCTCCCTGCAAGGACACTGGTCCCATTTTGATTCAGGTGCAAACCGTCCACCTTGTACAGGTCCCACTGTCCCCAAAAATGGTCCCAATGTCCCAGAAATCTAAAGCCCTTCCTTCTGCACTATTTATCCAGTCATGCATTCATCTGGACTGACCTCCTATTTCTATACTCACTAACACGTGACACCAGAAGTTTAAAAAAATTAATTTATGGGATGTGGCCGTCGCTGGATCGGTCGACATTTACTGTCCATCCCTAATGCCCTTCAGAAGGTGGTGGTGAGTTTCCTTCTTGAATTGCTGAAGTCCTTGGGGTGTAGGTACACCCACTATGCTGTTAGGGAGGGTGTTCCAGGATGTTGCCCCAGTGACAGTGAAGGAGCGGCAATATATTTCCAAGTCAGGGTGGTGGGTGACTTGGAGGGGAACCTCCAGGTGGTGGGGTTCCCAGATATCTGCTGCTCTTATCCTTCTAGATTGTAGTGGTCGTGGGTTTGGAAAATGTTGTCTAAGGAACCTTGGTGAGTTACTGCATGCATCCTGTAGATGGTACACATGTTGTCACTGTTCGTCGGTGGCAGAGGGGGAGCAATCAAACGGGCTGCTTTGTCCTGGATGGTGTTGAACTGCTTGAGTATTGTTAGAACTGCACGCATCCAGGCAAGTGGAGAGCATGCCATTACACTCCTGACTTGTGCCTTGTAGATGGTGGAAAGGCTTTGAGGGTTACGAGGTGAGTTATCCACCGTAGGATTCCTGGTGTTTGACCTGCCCTGATAGCCACAGTATTAATGTGGCTAGTCCAGTTCAGTTTCTGACCAATGGTAACCCCAGGGTGTTGATTGTGGAGATTTAACAATGGAAATACCAATTAATGTCCAGGGGCGGTGGCTCTCTTGTAGGGGATGGCCATTGCCTGGCACTTGGGTAGCGTAAATATAACTTGAATCAAAGGGCAGTCACTCTCACCTCATCTCTGGTATCAGCTCTTTTGTCCATGTTTGAATCCAGAGATTACTACATTCTGGGTCCTGTTTTCTAAGCTACTTCCTAACTCCTTGAATTCTGCTTTTGGACCTCATCCCGTTTTCTTCCTTTATCGTTGGTACCAATGTGTACCACAATATCTGTCTGGTTTCCCTCCACTGCAGCAGTTCAGTGATATCCCTGACCCTGGCACCAGGGAGGCAACATACCATCCTGGATTCTCTTTTTCAGTCACAGAAAAATCTGTCTGTTCCCCTTACAATTGAATCCCCTACCACTATAGCCCTGATATTATTCCTCCTCCCCTCTTGTGCAGCAGACCCACCATGGTGCCATGAAGTTGGCTGCCACTACTTTCCCCTACACAGCCATCTCACCCAACAGTATCCCAAACATCTGTTAGCAAGGGGGATGGCCACAGGGGACTCCTGCACTACCTGCCTTTTTCTGCACTGCCTGGTGGTCACCCATGCTCTTTCCACCTGATCAATCCACACCTGCGGTGTGACCACCTTACTGAACATGCTACCCACAACCTGTTCAACATCACGGATGCTTCACAGCAAATCCACCCTCAGCTCCAGCTCCAAAATGCGGTTAGCCAGTAGCTGCAGTTCATAGCATTTACAGTGCAGAAGGAGACCATTCGGCCCATCAAGTCTGCACCATCCGTTGGAAACAGCACCTTACTTAAGCCCACGCCTCCACCCTATCCCCGTAACCCCACCTAATCTTTTGAACACTAAGCACAATTTGGCATGACCAATCCACCTAATCTGCACATTTTTGGATTGCGGGAACAAACCGGAGCACCTGGAGGAAATCCTCGGAGACACGGGAAGAAAGTGCAAACTCCACACAGACAGTCGCCCAAGGCCGGAATTGAACACGCGTCCCTGGAGCTATGAGGCAACAGTGCTTAACCACTGTGCCACCGCGCCACCCAACAATTGGACACACTTCCTGCTCATGTGGTCACCAGAGACAACTGAAGCTTCTGTGATTTTCCACATAGTACAGGAAGGGCAATTCATGAGTGCACGCTCTCCTGCCATGACTACCTTAAGCTCCTTATTTACTCCCTTTTAACAAAAAATTGAACTATGTAAGAATTCTATTTACTTTTGTCCCTTACGCTAAGTTTACTTCCCTTACCCTACTTTGTTTGCATATATTAATTTATTGTAATCACACAGAATTAAAATTATTTGTGCTGTTTTTTTAGTTAAACCCCTCTTCCAAAATAAAACACTTTTTAGACTCATGGCTGTCGGATTTGCAAGATCAATGAGTACAGGAATCTGACCTTGGTACTTAAGAAACTCAACTGTACCCCGCTCCTGCCTGGACTGAGACTGAGCTCCACACTCAGTCTTTTCAGTTTCACCTTCGCCAGATTTCACCTCATAGAATCATAGAATTTACAGTGCAGAAGGAGGCCATTCGGCCCATCGAGTCTGCACCGGCTCTTGGAAAGAGCACCCTACTTAAGCCCACACTGCCACCCTATTCCTGTAACCCAGCAACCCCATCTGACCTTAGGGCAATTTAGCATGGCCAATCTACCTAACCTGCACATCTTTGAACTGTGGGAGGAAACCCGAACACCGGGAACCCACGCAGACACGGGGATAAGGTGCAAACTCTGTACAGATAGTGACCCAAGCCGAGAATCGAACCTGGGACACTGGAGCTGTGAAGCAACTGTGCTAACCACTGTTCTCCCGTGCTAACTCTGTTGTTTATCCAATTCCAAAAGCACTCTCATTCAGCAAAGCTAGACCTCTCAGAACATGCACAGAGGCCTCAAACATAATGCTTTGGAAACTGGGTTAAACCAGTTGTATGTGTGAGTCCGGTCCCAAGAATCTACCGTTGCTCCCAATGTCATCCCATAGTTAGTCGACGAATATCTTCTTTCCAGTGATTTTCCTGCCTCTATCTTCATCACCAGTTTTCTCTCCTGTTATTTTTCTATGTTGCCACAAAGAGAAAAGATATGGAGATGCCCACAGTATGGATGCTTGTAAAACACAAAGCCCGCACAAACATTCTGCTGATGTCACTGCACATCATATGACACATAACCAGCAAGAATGTATTCCCAGATACATAACACCCTTTGTTCTTGAGATCCTATATAAGTATACAATGGCATATTTAATTATTTTGAGTGAATCATTCATTGGAATCCATGGCGGGAACTTGCCTTGATACGAACACTTTTATCAAAGCAGTCTTCAGTCACATTTTCTTAATGCAAGACATTGAATCAAACATCTCCACTCTCCACATGCTGTCCATAGTCATCAGTGTAAAATCGGGAAGCCAAGGAAAGACTATCCACTTTGACATATTTGTATCAGTACTGTATAGTCTATAACATCACGTGTGAATTCAGTATTATTCAAAGATTTTACTATCATACAATTCAAGATTTTTTATTGGAGCTTTTACCATGGCTTATTCAAAATCCTGTAGGTTCAAGTTATACACCAGCGACACAAACAGAAAGTCTAAGTTTACATTTCAATGCAGTAATGAGGGAGTGATGCACCGTCAATCAAAACTCCATCTGTTCTCTCAGGTGGCCATGACAGATCCCACAACATTGTTCAAAGAAGAGCGGGAAGTTCTGGCCCGTCTTTATCCCTCCACCAACATCACTAAAAGTAGATGATCTGGTCATTATCACATCCATGTTTGTGGGCCATAGTTGTGCATAATTGGGGGCTGAATTTCCTATTCCTACATTATAACAATGACGACACTTCCAAAGTGCTTCATTAGCTGGAAAGCATTTTGAGACTTCCTGAGATTGTGAAAGGCAGATCAAGCGTTGGATTAAAAGCCATCTGGGAATCCACTGAACTGGAGCTCCTCAATCCGGAGAGACTACCTTAGAAGTGAACAAGGAGGAAGACATAATAGTGCAGGACTTCTTTGTCACTATGGAGTCCCTGCCAGAGTCTCTCTCTCGCTTTCTAACTTGGAATTAGTTTGAGTTGGTTATCTACTCAACCAACTCCAGTAACTCTCCATGTTATGCTTATTGTTGCAGCGGCCATGTGTGTGTCACACACAAAAAACTGAGCAAGTGGGTAGTGAAAAAAATGGATCCCCTCGTACAGATGTTTTGCCACCCAGATTAAAACATGGCCCTAGAATCCATCAGCCAAATATATTCTCTGGATGCACAATGAACGGAATTCAATCATGCTAGATATTGTTAATCACCTCATTACAGAGAGATTTTGTCCTTTTAAGCAATCAACCCTCTTTGCACATTGACTTACAAATGTAGAGAAACATATGGCTGTTAATAATTACACATAAAAGAGCACCATAAATTACATGCTATTTATATAGAAAAGGTCTATTATTCAGTGCCTCAATATTGCACTAAGGTGTCAGGCTGGCTCAGTGATAGCACTCTTGGCTTCTGAGTCAGGAAATGCTGAGTTCAATAGATGTAAAATATCTCACAACACATACAATGAAGAAACCCAAAGAGTTTTCATCCTGACTCAACAAACATTCCTTCCACAACAAAAGCAGATTAATTGGTCACATTTCAATTGCAGCTTGACAGAACTTGCTGTGCAATGAACAGCAGTGATTAATCTTCAAAAAGTATCAAGTAACTTGTTAGTTCTGAAGCACATTCAAACATCCTGAAGCTATGAAAGCCATTTTATAATAGAGTTCTATGACTAACATTTGTTCCTCTTATGAGGTTATTATTAAGTTGAACCCATGATAAAATTGCCAATCTGAGCAGCATCTCATTCAAATTGTGGACTAATATGTAAGCATTTCTTTTGCTTTTCTCATGAGCACATTGCTGTTTTCATGAATATTGGTGCTAAATATTTGCAATTTGAACAGCTGCAGAAGTTTAGTCTTGCTCACAACTGAAGGTGACATCAAACAGTAAAGTTTAAAAGGCCCACGTTGGTTATCTAGGTTCTCATCCTAGTTATTTTATTAAAAATTAGCCCTCACCTCTCACACCTCCTCACCTTCCACCCAAGCCCCAAGCAACCTCATGCAAACCCATGCACCCCCACCCATCCTCAATCCTCTCAGATCTTCCATGCCCCCCCAAACACCCTCAATTGCCTCTCAGACCCTACATGCCCCCCACCCACCCTCAGTATCTCTCAGACCCCCATGGCTCCCTCGCCTGCCCACAATGGCATCTCAGACCCTCCATGCCAACCTATGCGCACACCCACACCCCCAATGGCCATTCAAACCCATGGTTGGAATGTTTCAGCCCTGCCAAAATGTTCATTGACTTTGGCGGGACAGAAGCTCCTGCCAGAAGCAGGAGCTGGAGCATTCTGGCCTCTATGCCAATCTTTGTTCCATCCATCAACCATGGCCCCTTATAACCCTGATACCAAATCAATGTCAACTCACAGTGCTGAACCTAGAACCCTTTGTCCTTACACCCTCCATGCCAACTCATCCACAAGCCTCACGAACCATGCCAAGATGAAATAAAGTATAGTTCTAAATATGTACTGCAGCTTTTACTTATTAATCTATAAAGTTTCATTTATGAAAGCCAGATGTATACATTTAAATCCTCTCAGGCACTTAATTATGAAACAAACATTTTTATTCGTAACCCCTCATCAAAGAGAGCTAGGGTGTGATCTCTGGCCACGTTGCGCTCGAGCGAGAGTACAATGTGGCTGGAGGATCCCGGGACAGGCCTCCCGCCAGCCTCCCGGCAGTCTTCCCGCCTTGTGGGATTCACCCAAGTCCCACGAGGCGTCGGGATACAGGGGCGGGATCAGATGGCGCTTGCTGAAGTAGGTTGTAAACCTACTTAAGGCCTAGCTACCCGGTATACACAGGCCTCCCTCGATTCTCCTGCCTCCGTGTGAGGCTGCAGCCAGGCACCAATCAGTACTGGTCCACAAGAACTTGGATCAGGTGGAATGGCACACAGGGAATATCCCAGCCCATTGCAGGGTGGCCCCCCTCGCCCTCCCTCTGGAACATGGACACCTTGACACTGCCCAGCTGGCACATTGGGACTGCCACCCTGACACTGCCAAGCTGCCGGCGTGGCACTGCCAAGGGTTAGGGCCTGAGGGAGGCCATACTCATGAAAGGAGGTTGGGGGGGGGGGTGACAGATCGGGGTCCTGGAAGGGTGGGAGGGGCTGTAATAGGGCTTGGGGGGCCTGAAGAAGGGAGCCCCCCAGGGACCCCATAGTGACAAGTCCTCACTTGGGGGGGAGTGTGGGGTAGTGCCCATGTGTGTTAGCTGTGACATTTCCCATGGGTGGGGAGTGTAGGGGAGGACACAATCTCACTTAGAGATCGGGGCACCCTTTCAAAATGGTGGCCCAATCTATGAGTTCAGCCCCCCAATGCTGAAAAAAAAGTGAGAACCAGTGAGAAACTTCCCAGGGCCCAAATAAGTGTCAGTGAATAGCGGTGGGAAACTGGCCGGTTGAAACCCCCTGAAAAACCCACCACAGATGAATTTAGAAATGTTTCTGTTAAAGTGCACCCTTAATCCTTTATGGGCTTATTTGGGTTATCAATCAAACTGTGAACTAACAATCCTCCATCATGGTAATGATAGCTTGTGGAAAGCAGTCAAGCCTTACTAATTCTATAATGATAGTCCTTAGGGTAATCTCAGCAAACAGCTATTGAAATTGTGAGAACAGATTTATTTTTAGAGGGTTGGCCATGTAAATAACTTGACAGTTTGATATTTCTCCAAAATGATCTACTTTTCAAGAAAATTTACAACTTCTCTAAAGATTCATATATCCCACACTATGAGTTAATGCTCTTGCTTCAGCGAAAATAGATCTAGTTTAACTCAGCACTCCATTCAAATAGCCCTACTGAGTTCAGGTTTCCCACATGTAACATTCACATCCTGCCCCCAGTCTCTTCCCACCCCCACAGTGAAAATGGTTTCTGCCGGAAACAGGGTAGGACTTCCAGATCCAGGACCCGCCAGTCATTTTCAATACTCCACACAGTCTCCACAACTTCACAAACATCCTGCCCCTAGTTTATAGACTGCGTGGGCCAGGTTCTGCAGAATTCCTCAGTTCTTAACCTGAAGATGGCCGATGAGTGTAAATACTTTCATTTCTGATGCTTTTAACATCAGTCTATCAAGATCAGGCAGGGTATTTGTGAGGCTTTCCAAGTTTTTCTGAGTTTTTGAGACATAAGCGTTAACGGGGAAGAAAGAAGGAACATGCATGGGGATGATCTTATACAGAAATGGGGCGGGATTCTCCGTCCCGCTAGCTGGCCAATGGGACTTCCCATTGTGGGCAGCCTCACGTCGTCGGGAAATCCCCGGGCGTGGGTGTGCCGCAGGCATAACGGCGAATCCCGACAGCGGAAAATCCAGCCTGGATGTCTTATTAGCAGAAGACAAGTTCCAAGCTCTTCATCTGACCTTCTTTCTGAGATGTTTGTCACTTAGTTTTTAACTAGCTACAGCAGGTTATCTGGAATAAAGTAAAGCAAGTACTGTAGCGAGTATTTAGATGATTCTTTCAAAGAGCAGACAAACACTTTGGGTTGAATAGCCTATTGCAGTGCTGTACATAGATTAACATAGAACATAAAGTGCAGAAGGAGGCCATTCGGCCCATTGAGTCTGCACTAACCCACTTAAGCCCTCATTTCCACCCTATCCCCGTAATCCAATAACCCCTCCTAATCTTTTTGGACACTAAGGACAATTTAGCATGGCTAATCCACCTGTATGTCTTTGGACTGTGGGAGGAAACCGCACCACCCGGAGGAAACCCACGCAGACACGGGGAGAATGTGCTGACTCCACACAGACAGTGTCCCAGTGGGAATCTAACCTGGGGTTCTGGCGCTGTGAAGCCACAGTGCTAGCCATTTGTGCTACCGTGCTGCCCTGTATACTTCTTTAATTCCAGTTTTCTTCAATTACTACATTTATATTGAACCATTTTATAATTTGAAATACAGTGGGCGGAATTCTCCATTCCTGAGACTAAGAGCATGATTCTCAGGCCTCGGTAAGCGAAACGAGGTCAGTGAACAGCGGGAGAGGCCAAAAACGAGATCCGTGACAAGCTCCAAACAGTTTGCGATGCAAATGCCCCTCTCCCGCAGGTGAAGTTAGGATCTCACCGTGCGTGGCGAGAAACCAATAAACACTGGGGTGCAACGGGGGGGTGGGGGTGGGGGGGGGGGGGGGAGACAACCACTCGCGGCATCACCATGCGAGTTAGCATTGTTGCTCCACAGCGCCAGGGTCCCACGCTCAATTTCCACTTGGGTCACTGTCTGTGCCGAGTCTCCATGGTCTCTCCATGTCTGCGTGGGTTTCCTCTGGGTGCTCCGGTTTCCTTCCACAAGTCCTAATGATGCAACCTCATTAGAGGGGTGGATCTCGGGGGAGCTGGTCGCCACCATCACCACTCCATGGGACTGGTCCGGATTGGCACTCAGTGCCCCCTCCACCCGATCAGTGCCCATCGGGACCTGGGGTTCACTAACATGTCCCACAGAGGTGCGTGTATCTGCACTGGTGGAGCAGCTGTACTGTGATTATAACAGCTGGTTTCTCTGAGCTCTCCTCCGAGGTGTTCTCCTTGAGGCAGGAGAGGAGGCCACCCAGGATGGGCCAGTGCCGTTGGCTGAAGGACCTGCAGGAGAATGGGCATGTGGTCAGTGGGAGGGATGGGTCAGTCAGTAAGGCAATAAGAACTCATGTTTGACAGGTCCCCCGGGTGAAGCCCGGTGGTTCCTCACCTCTGCGACACCCGCCAGCATCCGCGTGGTTGGCCAATCTGTCCTCGGCCACACCAATCATCTCCAGGGCATGCTCCTCAAAGGAGATGAGTATTCTTAAGTCCGGCACCCCTCCGCCAGTCTGGGTCCTCTCACAGTGCTTATGGGAGACATTTTCCTGAGGAGACACAGAGAGGGCATTGTTAACCTCGTGCGTGGCTCACAGTGTTGGGAGGTGTGTGAAGGAGGGGTGGGGTGGGTTGAAGGGTGAGGGGGTGGAAGAAGGACTGGGGTCGCAAGGGGAGTTGGGGGTAGATGCTCCCTTGGGAGGGGGAGGGTGGAGGGGTGGTGGGCTTCGATGTCTACTCACTCGTGCTGCCCAATGGTGGTCATTGACCTTCTTACGGCACTAAAGGCCAGTCCTACTGGTCACACTCCGCAAGCTGACAGCTGCTGCCACCTCATTGCAGGCAGCACTGGCTGCCTTGTGGCTGATTCTCCGGGACTCTCAGGAGAACAAGAACAAGATACAGCACTGGCTGCCTTGGAGGCCTCCTGGCCTCCACGGCGTCGAGGAGCCTCTCCAGATCAGCTTCCCCGAATCTTGGGGCCTGTCCCCTCGACACCATTATTGCAAGTTGGCTGGGGTTGGCCAACCAAGTGCAGCTCAACCTTCTTAGCGGTGGGGGGGGGGGGGGGGGGGGGGGAGGGGGGGGGGGGGGGTGGCTGGCAAGCACGGTCCAGGTGAATCAGCTGGCAGGCCTTCATTTGCGCCAAGAAGCCCATGAGGTCTTGTTAAGTGAACCAATTAATGTTGAAACATGTTGCCAGTCTCGCTGGGCCGAGCACCGGGGAGCTCACAGCACTTCCCGCTCGCTACCACTTAGAAATCATTCCGGAGAATTGCGCCCCAAGTGTTGACGCCGGGGCAGAATTCATGGACTTCCACGACAGCAAAACTGACGCCTCACCTGGATCAATTCAGTGACCGTTGGGGGATAGCCATGTTGCAATGTGGAACACAGTCGAGTCCAATGAGAAATGGTGCCGGATTTGCTGGATTCGCAAGTGACACTCAGGAGGTTGACAAGCTGCAGTCGCTTATAGATACTTCACTCCCCACACACCATCACAGTCAACATGATTGCACTGGTTGTGCTGGAGCATGCCCAACCAACTGATGTGTTAGCTGGGGCCAGAGGGCACCTAGAGGGATGGCCTGGGCGGGGGGCATCCATATGACCCATGGCCCTAAGTTCACAGTGGACAGTCAGCGGTGTGCGCAGATGCACGGCTGTCTTGCAGTTCCATGCCGTCCACGCTGACCCCACAGCCCACCTCCTGT
Source organism: Scyliorhinus canicula (assembly GCF_902713615.1). Lineage (NCBI taxonomy): Eukaryota > Metazoa > Chordata > Chondrichthyes > Carcharhiniformes > Scyliorhinidae > Scyliorhinus > Scyliorhinus canicula. The sequence goes on along the minus strand of NC_052152.1, from coordinate 141,837,965 downwards.
CCACCCCCACAATTCCCCCCGCCCTCGGCAGAAGCCCCCCTGCCAGCGGCACAACTTTTAGCAAACTTTAGCAATGTTGGACACTTTCCATACCCCCCACTCTCCTTCAGTAGCCACGACACCTGTTTCATGATTATTAAAAGGACAAGTGAACCTTATGGTCAGGTATGCCCCTCGTGTAGGCGGAGAATCGTGGAGGCCCCGGAGAATATTGGATCAGGGCCGCTAATGATATGCAAATGGTGTTTACTGTACGTGTGGAGTGGAACACATTGATGCTGCTGTCGAGGTGATGGAGAATTGCGATTTGGCGGGAAACGGTCGCTGGCCACAATTTTGGCATCGGAAACGATTAGCACCTAATCGTGTTTCCTCAGAGAATCCCACCCAATATGTTCCATCCTATGCGTTTGTGTAATATGCTGATGACTTAATTTAGTCACCTTGAGCACTCAGGACCACTGATGTTGAAGTTAACTTATTAGCTGTCATATTGTCAACTCCACCCCTCAAGCCAAGGGAATTGTAAAGCTGTAATCTAATGGAAAAGTTCTGATTGTGTTCAAGTGAATTACTGTAATTGGCTGGAGTCACATTTGCTTATAGTATCAGCTGACTTCAAGCAACTTCATTTAATATGATGGGAAAAGACTGCAAAATGGTGTCCGGTTTAGCTATTCATTTGACGGCCTCCTGAGTTGCTAAGTGGAGAAATGAGATGCCTACATACGACAAGAGTACATGCCCCAAAATATGTCAGAACTGAAGGGTGCACCTATCAATCTTTGATACACCTCCAACTTGTCTTCCATCCTCTCAGTGGAAATTCGAGTTGTTTTAAACTCACAGCTATATCATTCAGAGAGCGGATTGAAAGCTTACTGTGTATGGAGTCATGAAAGAGAATGTGAATCCAACAACAATGTGATGCCTTTAATATGATGGCACTGTGTTTTAGCAGATGAATTAATCTTGCCATCCAACCAGGTTACACATTCACACAAGCCAGGACAAGATAGCTTGAAAAACCACTAAACGGAAAATGGTTCTATAAGAATTTTGAGAATGGGTAAAATGTCAGGATGAACCGGATCTTGAAGCTAGCTGGAATGACATAGTTGTGCACAGTAAGAACACTTCACACTGCACAGTATCCCTAGTCTACTCCACTGCAGAATGCTGCTCTGCCTCACGGTCCTGGAGATGACACGTAAAGGTCATGGAAAGTCAGCTATACACTGCTGCCATCAGGACTGTGCCAGAACCTCAAAACCACCCAGGTGAGTGAGTGGTTCCCGGTGCTGTCCCATAATCTCCCACCTGCCATTTGCCGTGATGTAATTGTGCTCTGAGGTAGGGGAGGTCATGGGCAACACTGACATTCCCATTCATGCAGCCTTGAAAAAACAGTCAAGGAAGTGTTTAAATGTGTCGGTCATTCTGGGAAACAGCAACTAGTATTCATGCAGATGGGATCAATCTATTATCGAGAGCTGTGCGAGACAAGCAGCACTAGAAAAAAAAACCTCATCATTGACACAAGAGTAGATGCTCCTGGCTTCAACCTCCCTCAAGGACAGTGGATGATGTTTAACTGAATCAGCAAAGCACAAGGATGATGCAACCACCTGCTCCACAAGTGGACGATGAAGCACTGATATAAAGTGTGATTGTGACCAAAGTTCTAGACCCTGGAACACATCACATCAACCTACCCACTACGATCTATTACGATAGGTATATAATAGGGGTCGTACAGTGGTTAGCACTGTTACCTCACAGGACCAGAAACCCGGGTTCAATTCCAGCCTCGAGTGACTGTGTGGAGTTTGCACTTTCTCACCGTGTCTGCGTGGGTTTCCTCCAGGTGTTCCGGTTTCCTCCCACAGTCCAAAGATTAGGTGGATTGACCATCCTAAATTATCCCTTAATGTTCCCCAAAAAAATTAGGTGAAGTTAATGGGCTACAGGGGTAGATTGGAGGCGTGGGCCTAGGTAGGCAGCTCTTTCAGAGGGCCAGTGCAGATTTGATGGGTCAAATGGCCTCCTTCTGCACTGTAGGGATTCTATAATTCGATTTCTCCACATCACCTCAGGAGGCCATCGAATGAATAGCTAAACCTGACATCCAATTATCAACTTTTCCCATCATATAAAATTAAGTACTTGGTAGTCGGAGTCAGCTGATTCTTTAAGCAAATGTGGCACCAGTAATTCACTTCAACCCATCTGAACTTTTCCATTAGATTGCCGCTTTGCAATTCACGAGCAGAAACCCATTAATTTCAAAACATTCTGTAGAAGCAAGTGACAATTATACAGCATTCAAAGTAAACTGCAATCTGTTGACATCCTCCATCATGTTTTTTTTATTTGTTAATGGGATGTGGGTGTCTCTGGCTGGGCCAGCATTTATTGCTCATCCCTAATTGCCTTTGAGAAGGTGGTGGTGAGCTGGCTTCTTGAACCGCTGGAGCCCATGTGTTACAGGAACACCCACACTGTTGAGGAGGGAATTTCAGGATTTTGACCCAGCTACAATGAGGGATCGGCAATATATTGCCAAGTCAGGATAGTGTGTAACTTGGAGGGGAAGTTGCAGGTGGTGGTGTTCCCATATATCTGTTGCCATTGTCCTTCTAGGTGGTACAGGTTGCGTGTTTGTAAGCTGCTGTCAAAGAAACCTTGATAAGTTGCTGCTGTGCATCTTCTAGATCAGGGGTGGGCAAACTACGGCCCGCGGGCCACATGCGGCCCGCCAAAGGTCTTTATGCGGCCCACCAAGTCATTAAAAAAAAGAAAAAAATGTTTTTAAACATTTTTTAAAAAAAAAATTTTTTTTAAGGTTAATTGGGGGGGTTGTTGGGTTACTCACTGGTATAGGGTGGATACGTTGACTTGAGTAGGGTGATCATTGCTTGGCACAACGTTGAGGGCTGAAGGGCCTGTTCTGTGCTGTACTGTTCTATGTTCTATATGAGGCGCCCAGAATCATAACCGGGTGAAGTAATTATTTTACTTAATATACTATGCGGCCCTTTAAAATTGTGAATTTCTGAATGTGGCCCTTGCACGGAAAAGTTTGCCCACCCCTGTTCTAGATAGAACACAGAACATAGAACATAGAACATTACAGCGCAGTACAGGCCTTTCGGCCCACGACGTTGCACCGTCCTGTGAATCCCTCCTAAAGTCCCTCTACACTATTCCCTTATCATACATATGCCTATCCAATGACCATTTGAATGTGTTTAGTGTTGACGAGTCCACTACTGTTGCAGGCAGGGCATTCCACGCCCTTACTACTCTCTGAGTAAAGAACCTACCTCTGACATCTGTCCTATATTTATCTCCCCTCAATTTAAAGCTATGTCCCCTCGTGCTGGACATCACCATCCGAGGAAAAAGGCTCTCGATGTCCACCCTATCTAATCCTCTGATCATCTTGTATGCCTCAATTAAGTCCCCTCTTAACCTTCTTCTCTCTAATGAAAACAGCCTCAAGTCCTTCAGCCTTTCCTCATATGATCTTCCCTCCATACCGGGCAACATTCTTGTAAATCTCCTCTGTACCCTTTCCAATGCTTCCACATCCTTCCTATAATGTGGCGACCAGAACTGCACACAATACTCCAAATGCGTCCGCACCAGAGTTTTGTACAACTGCAACATGACCTCATGGCTCCGGAACTCAATTCCTCTACCAATAAAAGCTAACACACCGTACGCCTTCTTAACAACCCTCTCAACCTGGGTGGCAACTTTCAGGGATCTATGGACATTGACACCAAGATCTCTCTGCTATGTGCCTGAGATGGAGGGAGTGGATTTTGAAGATGGTGGATGGGGTGCCAACCAACTGGGTTGCTTTGGCCTGGATGATGTGGCGCTTCTAGAGTGTTGTGGGGGCTGCATTCATCCAGACAAGTGGAGAGTATTCCATCACATTCTTTACTGCTGTCTTGGAGATGTTGGAGAGGCTTTGGAGAGTCAGCAGGTGAGTTACTCTCCAGAGAATTCCAAGCTTCTGATCTTTTGTAGCCATATAATTCATATGGCTAGTCCAGTTCAGTTTCTGGTCAATGGTAAGCCTAGGATGTTGATAGTGTTGATGGTAATGCATCATTTAAAGAATGTAAAAGGGTGCTGTTTCGATTCTCTCTTGTTGGAAATGGTCATTACCTGGCACTTGTGTGGTGCAAATATTATTTACCACTTATCAGCCAAAGCCAGAATATTGTCCAGGTCTTGCTGCATTTGGACATGGACTGCTTCAGTATCTGAGGAATTGCCAATAGTGTTGAATTATCAATGAACATCATCAATGAACATCCCCACATCTGATGGAGGGAAGGTCATTGATGAAACAACTGAAGATGGTTGGGCCTTGGACCCTATCCTGAGGAATTCCTGCAGGACTGAGATTATTGACCTGCAAAAACCACAACCATCTTCCTTTGTTCCAGGTATGACTCCAATCAGTGGAGAGTATTCCCCTGATTCCCATTGACTTCAGTATTGCTAGGGCTCCTTGATACCACACTCAGTCATATGCTGCCTTTATGTTGAAGGCATCACTCTCACACCTCTTGAGTTCAGCTCATTTGTCCATGCTTGGACCAAGGTAGTAATGAGGTCAGGAGTTAAATGATCCTGGCAGAACCCAAACTGATCATAGGTCGGCAGGTTATTGCTGAAGCCACTTGTTTAGCACTTTTCTGATGATTGAGAGCAGATTGATGGCGTGATAACTAGCTGGGTTGGATTTGTCCTGTTTCGTGTGTAAATGACACAGCTAGTCAATTTTCCAAATTGCCAGGTAGATGCCCGGGTAGATGGGGCGGCATGGTGGCACAGTGGTTAGCACTGCTCCTGGGACCCGGGTTCAATTCAGGCCTCAGGTGACTGTCTCTGTGGAGTTTAAACTTTCTCCCCGTGTCTGCTTGGGTTTCCTCTGGGTGCTCCGGTTTTCTCCCACAGTCCAAAGATGTGCAGGTTAGGTTGATTGGCCATGCTAAATTTCCCCTTAGTGTCCGAAAGGTTGGGTGGGGTTACAGGGATGGAGTGGAGGCGTGGACTTAAACAAGGTGCTCTTTCCAAGGGCCAGTGCAGAATTGATGGGCTGAATGGTCTCCTTCTACACTGTAGGGATTCTATGATTCTATGCCAGTGTTGTGGCTGTAGTGGAACAACTTGGCAGAGGCGCGGCAAGTTTTGGAGCACAGCTCTTCAGCATTATTGTCGAAATATTGTCAGATCCCTGTAGCCTTTGCAGTATCCAGTGCCTTCAGACATTCCCTGATATCATGTGGATTGAGTCAAATTTGTTAAAAACTGGCATATGTGGGAACCTTAGGAGTTTGTCAAGATGGATCATCCACTCAACACTTCTAGTTGAAGATGGCTGCGAATGCTTCAGTCTTTTCTTTTGCACTGATATGCTGAGTTCCCCTAACATTGAGGACATGAATATTTGTAGAGCCTCCTCCTCCTGTTAGTTGTTCAATTGTCCACCAGCATTCAAACTGGAAGTGGTAGGACTACCAAGTTTAGATCTGAACAATTTTTGTGAGATCGCTTAGCTTTGTTTATTGCATGCTGCTTCCACTCTTTGGCATGCAAATAGTCTACTGTTGTTGCTTCACCACTTTGATGCCTGATTTTTAAGTATGTTTGATGCTGCTCCTGGCATGCCTGCCTGCACTCTTCATTGAACCAGAGTGGGGATATGCCAGGCCATGAGGTTACAGGTTGTGGTTGAGTACAATTCTGTTGCCGCTGTTGGCTCACAGTGCCTCAAGGATGTTCAGTTTTGAGATGCTAGATCTATTCAATATCTGTCCCATTTAGAAAAGTAGGTTTTTGTCTCTTTTGTTTCCCTCGATCCCATGCGTCTAGTAACTATGTCCTTTGAGACTGGGTCAGTTCGGTCAGTATAAAAACAAATTTCTGCGGATGATGGAATCTGAAACCAAAAAAGAAAATGCTGGAAAATCTCAGCAGGTCTGACAGCATCTGCAGGGAGAGAAACGAGCTAACATTTCGAGTCCAGATTACCCTTTGTCAAAGCTTTGTTAAAGGGTCATCTGGACTCGAAACGTTAGCTCTTTTCTCTCCTCCTGAGATTTTCCAGCATTTTCTCTTTCAGTTTAGTCATGTGATGGACATTGAAACCTCCACCCAGAATACATTCTGTGCCCTTGCCATCCTCAATGTTTCCTCCATGCAGTGTTCAACATTAAGGAATACTGATTCATCAGCTTCGGTGTTATGGTTCTTGGTAACCAGCAGGAGGTTTATTTGCACAGTTTGACCTGAGGCCATGAGAAATCACGGTACCCAAAATCAATGTTGAGGACTCCCAGAACAATTCCCTCCCAACTGTATATCTCTGTGCTGCCACCTCTGGTGAGTCCGCCCTGCTTGTGAGACAGGACGTACTCAGTGATAGTGATGGTGGTGTCTGGGACCATTGTCTGTAAGGTATGAGTCCATAATTATGACCCTGTCAAGCCTAACTAGTCTATGGGACAGCTCTCCTAGATTTGACACAAGCCCCTAAGAAGTCTTACAACACCAGGTTAAAGTCCAACAGGTCTGATTCAAACACGAGCTTTTGGAGCGCAGCTCCTTCCTCAGGTGAATGGCGAGGTATGTTCCAGAAACTGTCGGGAAACACTTCAGCAGTCAAGGGCATTCAGCCTCTGATCTTCGGGTAAGCGTTCTCCAAGGCGGTCTTCAGGACACGCGACAACGCAGAATTGCCGAGCAAAAACTTATAGCTAAGTTCCGCACGCATGAGTGCGGCCTCAACAGGGATCTTGGATTCATGTCGCATTACATTCACCCCCCACCATCAGGCCTGGACTTGCAAAATCCTACCAACTGTTCAGGCTTGAGACAATTTACACCTCTTTAACCTGTGATTATCCCTCTCCCTGGATCAGTAATGATTTTATTACCTGCAAATGCCTGCATTCCAAGCATTGTCCAGCATCTCTGACTTTGTCTATATAAATGTTTCTGGAACATACCTCGCCATTCACCTGAGGAAGGAGCTGCGCTCCAAAAGCTCGTGTTTGAATCAAACCTGTTGGACTTTAACCTGGTGTTGTAAGACTTCTTACTGTGGTCACCCCAGTCCAACGCCGGCATCTCCACAACAAGCCCCTAGATATTATTAAGGAGGACTTTGCAGTGTTGGCAAGCTGGGTTTGCCATTATCATTTCTGGTGCTTGGTCGATGCCAGGAGGTCTGTCAGTTTCATTTCTTTTAGATCCCATAGCAGCTGGATACAACTGAATGGCTTTTAGAGGACATTGCTGTCGGTCTGGTCTCGCGTACAGGTCAGACCAAGTAAGGACAACAGATTTCCTTCCCTGAAGGACATTAGTGAACCAGATCGTTTTTTATAACAATCGACAATGGTGTCTTGGCTACTTTAGAACTAGCTTTTATTTATTCCAGATTTTATTACTTGAATTAAAATTCCATCAGCTGTCATGGTGGGATTTCAACCCTTGTCACCAGGACATCAACCTGGGCTGATCTAGTGACATTACCGCTACACCACCTCTCCCGACAGATTTAACACAAGCAACAAAAAAACATTGCTATTCACGATGAAAAAAATTGTTAACTTTTTTTCTGTTGCTTGTTATTGATCGTAGAGAGCGCCAGATGACAAGCTGGTGTTGAGACTCAGTTGACAAAGCATTTGAGCTTCTTTCCAAAGACATCTGAAACTGGTACTCAGCAGGAATGAGAGAATATATGATCACCAATGGCTATTGAACTCAGTCCTATTTTGCATCGAAGTATGCAGAATGTACATCACAGAAATAGGCCATTCAAGTGCTACCAGTGTTTCTTTCATTCCGCTAAGCCTATCTGCACATCTATTTCTATTCCTTGCTCCCTCACGTTCATACTTAGCTGCCCCTTAGTGGCATCAATGCCTCACCAACTCCATGTGGAGCAAGTTCTACATTCTAATCATCCATTGAACTGAGATGGACATAGTCCCTTCTTGCAGTTGCAATTTGATGCAGTTTGATCTGTGCTTTCACGGCTTGTAATCTCACTTATATCCCGAGATTGGTTGCAAATCTCACAACTCACTTTTCTTGGCACTTTGCAATGTAGACTTTTTCATCCTCATATAACACCAGCAGTAGCCAGATTACAAAGTGCCGGTGGGCTAAATATAACTTGTAAATCTGCTAGGGGGGGGCAAAAAAAACGATGAGCCATCAATTAATGAACAGCTAAAGACGACATAAGTTAATTTAATGCTGTTGTGCATCTGTAATTTCTCTCAACACAAATTGGCAATGATTTAAATTGTCCTCCAAGAGGTAATGCAGATTAATTTATACCTAAGTGAGAACTGGAAGGAATCTGTTATCTTATCAAATCAGTTAGATAATTTTCTACATTCTGGAACTAAATTGCATTAATGCTCCTATTTGATAAAGTACAAAATGCAGTAATAAATGAGAGAGAACTGATCCACAAAGGTGGACAAAATCAAACATTATAAAAACATTGTAGCTTTCAGATTTCTCCCTCTACCACCAGCAACCACCCCATGCTCCTAATAGTTGTGTGTTTTTCGAATCAAATTAAAACTAATATTCTTTAGACTACTGCTTGATTTGAAAATGTATTCCTGTGCTCATTTGTGTATTTATTTTTAAAATTCACCTCCAGCTTCTGCTATTTTCCCTCTCAACAAGTCACTGTATGCCAAAATAGTGTTCCAATATTGTCAGAATGCTCCAATATCTTAAACAAGCAGCCATTCTACTGAAATGAATTTATGTAGTGATTGTCAGCAGGCTATTCAACTGTGGAGGGCATCTAAGCTACACCTACTCCAAACTGACAGCTACACATGCATAATCCAACGTGAATTTTGCCACCAATGAGAAACCAAGACTGATGTTTTCTTTCCCTCATTCCGAAGCCCAGTTACTCCACTGACTGGGAACAGAAAAACTGACATGAACCAGTGATTATAACTGAGGGATTTCTGGTCTGCATAGCTTAGTTCTACGCTGGTTAATCAAGTGAATATTTATACAAGCAGAATTTAATGGTTGGGGTGGTGGGCCGGAGTGGCAACCCTACTCCATCCATTTCTGGGAGTCCTAATCAGGAAGTCTGCGAGCTTCAGTCAGGGGTTTCTGGGTCCTGCAAGGGCAATCTCTGGCAAATCAGAGGTTAGCTGCTATCCAATGCCAGGTCAAAAGTGGTGGCCACTTCCAGTACTGCAGTAGGTCTGAGGAGGAGAATCAACGCTGCAGGCCCAGAACACAAAATGGGTGGGGCAGGATCTTGAGGACCCGTTACGAGGTTGTGGTGAGGGGCTAGAGGGCACAGTATAAAGAGCAGGAGCTTATCTTCTGGCAGGATCAGCTCTTGTCACCAGAAAGTGCTTCCAATAGAAAATTTGTGCCTGGGCAGGAAGATCCCACACCCCACACCCAACCCCCTGCCCACAACATCGCAGGTAAAATTCTTAAAGACCTAATTTGGCCTCTGGGGGAGTCAGGAAGGTGACAGGATTTCCAACCTTCCCACTCCATTATGTTTCTACAACAGTGTATTACCAGTCCACAATATAGGGCAACACGGTAGCGTAGTGGTTAGCACAAATGCTTCACAGCTCCAGGGTCCCAGGTTCGAATCCTGGCTTGGGTCACTGTCTGTGTGGAGTCTGCACATTCTCCCCATGTAATGAACTCCAATTGGCTTTATTGGTTGGCCAATTGGAGTATGAGCTCCCTCAATGATAGCTCATTGAGGGGGCCCATATAATCACCTGTGTAGGCTTTGTGAGCAGTCTTAAGTTGACTGGACTGCTAGCAGCACTGTTTGTAGCTGCTCCTGTAATATCGTTATTGTAAATAAATATTGGTGTGGTGACAGAACTCCTGCCTCCCGTGGATTACTACATCCCGTGTGTGCGTGGGTTTCCTCCGGGTGCTCCGGTTTCCTCCCACAGTCCAAAAATGTGCAGGTTAGGTGGATTGGCCATGACAAATTGCCCTTAGTGTCCAAATTGCCCTTAGTGTTAGGTGGGGTTACGGGGATAGGGTGGAGGTATGGGGTTGGGTAGGCTGCTCTTTCCAAGAGCCGGTGCAGACTCGATGAGCCGAATGGCCTCCTTCTGCGCTGTAAATTCTATGATAATGACCGGAGGCTGGGGCTGACCTACATCCCTCAATCACTCTGTTCTTCAGGAGAAATGGAATCAGGACCCCAACTGCAAGGTAAGTATTTTCTGCTGTGTTGTTGTCACTAATTGACCTGCTCCCATTTTGGTCTGTGCCAGAATTTTGGCAGCAACATTATTCACTTCTGCCAGTCATGGTCGGATGGTGTACATAGGACCTCAGGGCCATTTTAGATTTCTGCTGGGCATGTGTGGAGTTCCACTATTCAAGTCTTGCCCTGTAGGTCCCAGCAATGTTTGAAGAGATCAGTGGTGGCCAGCGTGAACAAGTTAAAGGTATCCTTGTGGGACCATGAGCAACAATTCATCTTCTCGGTGACAGACAGATCCGTTGCCCACGCCACCTGTTCCAACATGGGATTATCTCCCCTATTTCAAACTGAACAGGCTGGTTTGACTCTGAAGTGGAGCTTCTGGATATCCTACCAATTTCCCTGTGCACCCACCACCTCCCAAACCAGCTGTCTATTTTGTTCCACAAAGCACTGAGCTCGAACTGAATATGGCCATTTAAATAGTTTAGCCCCCAGCAAGTCCATTAAACAAGCAGTGAGTTTATTCCACCCAATCAAATAAGTCGCATGGACATCAACTCTGCTCAGCTTGCAAAAATCTGTAACAACCTTGTAAGATCGGAATTAAAAATGCACATTCTGTCAGGATTCTTACGGAAATGTTTCTTAAGACCAATCACACATCCTAAAAATCACACATTTTTAACTGTTGATCTCAGCAACAGAAAGATGCCATAATTGGTTTAGCCTTTGGAAGCCTCTCAAAAAAAAAATCAGCAAATACGTTCTGTTGTGAACCAAAAACAGTAAATACAGGGAACTCTCCGCAAGTCTGAGGAGAGAGAAAGGAGCTAACGTTTCGAGTCATCCAGAGTAGTTCACCACCACTGATAAAAGATTAGGAGAATGGGATGAGACGTGTGTTTAAAACGGGGAAAAATGAAATGTGATTAAGAAACAAATGCAGCTGGGTGACATCAAGTTGAGATGTTGAAGTTACCTTGGGGAAGAATGGAAATGGGTGGTGTATCCGGATTTCAAATCAGTAAAATCTGCTAAACTGATCACAACATTTGGCTGTGTAGTGCCTCCTGCTAACCAATGCTGTTTTGGTCCCAAAATGAATGCCACCCTGCGCATGCGCTTTTCTAGTGCAGGCTGCACAGGACACCACCTTTGGTAGGTCATGAGCACGGCAACTGGATGTGTGCACCAGAAGGATGCAGAGTAGGTCGATCGCGAAGTTAGTCGGTGTGATTCGCCTGCCAGGAGTACCATTTTCAACATCAGTGCTCCAACAGTGTAGAACATAAAACATTACAGCGCAGTACAGGCCCTTCGGCCCTCGATGTTGCTCCATCCTGTGAAACCCTTCTAAAGTCCATCTACACTATTCACTTATCGTCCATATGCCTATCCAATGACCATTTGAATGCATTTAGTGTTGGCGAGTGTACTCATGCTCTCAGCTGCAGGATGCTCCTCCCATCAGTAAAGAGATCATCAATCACTTTCAGATTAGTTACTAATTGATTTCCACTGGTTGATGCTGAGTTTGTCGAATGTTTGGTGACTGGCGTATTTCATTCAAATGACTGAAGTCTATGGACAATGATGTGATATATGGTGAAGGCATATTCTGACTTCATAGGTTCTGCTTAGACCCATTCCCACTCATGAGTTTGTATCTCCCTTGGCCTGGAGCTTGACAAGGAGAATGAGCAGAGAAGGACAAGCTGCCCATAGAGAGAGGAGGAGGGTACCAGAGTCTTCGCTGAGTAATTATGCCACCTCAATGAGGGGCAGTGTGCAACATTCCGATTTCACTACAGAGCGCAGGGTGGGGAGGGAGGGAGGGCACACTGAAATCTGATAGCTGCTGCAGGCATGTCTCCAACCTCACATTCGACTTGAAATTTTAACGCCATTTCTCTCTCCATAGATGCTGCCAGACCTGCTGAGTATTTCCAACACTCTGTGTTTTGATTTCAGATTTCCAGCGTTTACAGTATTTTGCTTTTATTTCTGTGTGCTAATGCTGGAAAAGATGGGTTTCAGGCTCTGCCCAACGTCCTGTGACAGGCTGACACTGAACTACTCCATACACCTTGACATGTCACACAGGTTTTCTAGCAGATCTGACAATGCACCATGCATTTCACTGTGCATTTGAATCAGCCTTGTTCTGTTAGGAAAACAGAAAATGCCAGAAAAACGCAGCACTCTGGCACTCATCTTGGTCCTGTAAAGAAGAGCCCAGTGAGCAAACTGGCCCTCCCAGGGAGCTGGCACCTGCTCTACCCCTATGTCTGCCTTGGCTGCAGGTCACTCATGCATTTGCAAATCCAGCCTCTACACAGTCCCCTATAGTAACAGAAGGTGTCAGTATCTGAACTGACGGCTGTAGTAGGTAAGAGCCTGTGACAGTAGGTAGCAGGCAGGTAGCGGGGGTGGGGGGGCGGGGGCGAAGGGGAGGGGGGGGGATGCGGTCGGCTCTCTTCTCAGCAGCCCGTCCACACCATAGCCAAAATGTGTTTCAGGTGTGGTAAATAGACTGGCAGTAGGATTTTGGTCTCTCACTGTGGAGGAAGTCTCACCCGCAGGAGCTGCCAACCTTTCTGACTCGCTGACAGTTCCAGCATCTTTGCAAAGCTGAGTTCTCCATCAAGATACAGATTTGCAGCTGTGCCTGTCAGCCAGCAGTTGGATGCAGCTTAGATATGGTCGTGGATCAGATTTTCTCACAAGAAGGGCCAGTCAGTGTGGTACAATCAGCTTGGGTGATGTGGCTGTCGTGGTTGAATAGCTGGCAGTCCACGCAAACTGTCATGTGTGAGTGTGAGGATGCAGACAGTGCAAAGTGTGTCAAGTGATGTGAAAGTGTGAATTTGAAGTACGATTCATGCCTGACAGATTATTGGTAGAAGGGGATGTGGAGAATTGAGTTCTGAGTCAAGAGGGTGCGGTTAATAGAGCTCAAAGTGAGGAAGGTGAGGTGAATTGAGTAATGAGTGAAGAGGGTGAGGTGAATTGAGTTCCGATATAAGAGGGTGAGATTAATAGAGCTCAAACTTGAGAAATGTGAGGTAAATTGAGTAATGAGTGAGGAGGGTGAGGTGAATCGAGTCCAAGAGTGAAGATGGTAAGGTGAATTGAATTTTGAGTGATGAGGTGAAAGTAAATTGAGTTCCAAGTGAAGAGAGTGAGGGAAACTCAGTTCAAGTGAAGAGAGATGATTTGAGTTATGATTGAACGGGTGAGGTGAATTAAGTTCCAAGTGAATAGAGGGTCATGAATTGAGTTTTAAGTGAAGATGGTGAGGTGAATTGAGTTTCGAGAAAGGGGGTAAGGTGAATTGAATTCAAAGTGAGGAGGGTGAGCTGAATTAAATTTTGAGTGATGAGGGTGAGGTTAATTAAGTTTGAAATGAAGAGTGAGGTGCATTGATTTCTGAGTGAAGAGAGTGAGGTGAATTGAGGTTTGAGTGAGGGGCTAAGGTGAATTGAGTGTCGAATGACGAGGTGAAGGTGAATTGAGTTCAAAGTGAAGGGAGTGAGATGAATTGAGTTCTAAGTGAAGACACTGACGTGAATTGATTTCCGCGTGAAACGAGTGAGGTGAATTGAGTTTTAAGTGAGGAGGGTATGGTGAATTGAGTGTCAAGTAATGAGGTGAGGGTGAATTGAGTTCCAAGTGAAGAGAGCGAGGTGAATTGAGTTCTAAGTAAAGAGAGTGAGGTAAACTGAGTCCAAGTGAAGAGAGTGAAGTGAATTGAGTTCCAAGTGAAGAGAGTGATGTGAATTGTGTTTCGAGTGAGGAGGGTAAGGTGAATTGAGTTCCAAGTGAAGAGAGTGAAGTGAATTGAGTTCCAAGTGAAGAGAGTGAAGTGAATTGAGTTCCAAGTGAAGAGAGTGATGTGAATTGAGTTTCGACAGAGGACGGTAAGGTGAATTGAGACCTGAGTGAAGAGGGTGAGGTGAATTGAGTTTTGAGTGAGGAGGGTAAGGTGAATCGAGTTCTAAGTGATGAGGGTGAGGCGAATTGAGTTCCAATTGCAAGTTTGAAGTGAATTGAGTTCTGAATGAGGAGGGTAAGGTGAATTGAATTTTGAGTGAGGACGGTGAGGTGAATTAAGTTCTAAGTGAAGGGGGTAAGGTAAATTGGTATCTGAGTGAAGAGGGTGAGGTGAATTAAGTTCTGAGTGAAGACAGTGAGGTGAATTGAATTTTGAATGTTGAGGGTAATATGACTTGAGTTCTAAGTGAAGAGGATAAGGTGAATTGAGTTTTAAGTGAAGAGAGTGTGGTGAATTGAGTTATGAGTGAAGAGGGTGAGGTGAATTAAATTCTGAGTGAAGAGGCTGAGGTGAATTTCATTCTGAGTGAGGTGAATCTGAGGAACTCATTGCCATAGAAGGCTGTGGAGGCCAAGTCACTGAGTGTCTTTAAGACAGAGACAGATAGAATCTTGATTAATGAGGTGATCAGTGGTTATGGGAGAAGGCAGGAGAATGGAGATGAAAACATATCAGCCACGATTGAATGGTCAAATGGTCAAATTCTGCTCCGATATCTTATGGTTTTATAATTGAGTTCCATGTGAAGAGAATGAGGTGAATTGAGTTCTAAATGAGGAGTGTGAGGTGAATTGTTTTCCGTGTGAAGAGAGTGAGATGAATTGAGTTCCAAGTGAAGAGGCCGTGGTGAGTTTAGTTCTGAGTGAGGAGGATAAGGTGAATTCAGTTTTGAGTGAGGTGTGTAAGGTGAATTGAGTTCAGAGTGAAGAGGGCGAGGTGAATTGAGTTTCAAGTGAAGAGGTGAAGTGAATTGAGATGTGAGTGTGATTAATCTGTGGAACTCATTGCCACAGAGCGCTGTGGAGACCAAGTCGCTGCCTGTCTTTAAGACAGAAAACTGATTCTGCTCTGATGTCTTATGGTCTTATTATCTTGTAACTGAGTTCCAAGTGAGGAGGGTATGGTGAATTGAGTTCTGAGTAAAGAGGTGAGGTGCACTGAGTTCCAAGTGAAGAGGATGAGGTGAATTGAGTTCTGAGTGAGGAGGATGAGGTGAATTGAGTTCTGAATGATGAGGGTAAGGTGAATTGAGTTAAGTGAAGAGGATGAGGTGAATTTAGCTCTGAGTGAAGAAAGTGAGGTGAATTGAGTTCTGAGAGAAGACAGTACGGTGATTTGAGTTTTGAGTGATGAAGCTAAGGTGAATTTAATTCTGAGTGAAGAGGGTGAAGTGAATTGATTTCTGAGTGACGAAGGTAAGGCGAATTAAGTTCTGAGCGAAGAGGGTGAGGTGAATTGAGTTCTGAGTGAAGAGGGTGAGGTGAATTGAGTTCTGAGTGAAGAGGGTGAGGTGAATTGATTTCTGAGTGACGAGGGTAAGGTGAGTTAAGTTCTGAGTGAAGAGGGTGAGGTGAATTGAGTTCTGAGTGAAGAGGGTGAGGTTAATTGAGTTCTGAGTGAAGAGGGTGAGGTGAATTGAGTTCTGAGTGAAGAGGGTGAGGTGAATTGAGTTCTGAGTGAAGAGGGTGAGGTGAATTGATTTCTGAGTGACGAGGGTAAGGTGAATTAAGTTCTGAGTGAAGAGGGTGAGGTGAATTGAGTTCTGAGTGAAGAGGGTGAGGTTAATTGAGTTCTGAGTGAAGAGGGTGAGGTGAATTGAGTTCTGAGTGAAGAGGGTGAGGTGAATTGAGTTCTGAGTGAAGAGGGTGAGGTGAATTGATTTCTGAGTGACGAGGGTAAGGTGAATTAAGTTCTGAGTGAAGAGGGTGAGGTGAATTGAGTTCTGAGTGAAGAGGGTGAGGTTAATTGAGTTCTGAGTGAAGAGGGTGAGGTGAATTGTGTTCTGAGTGACGAGGGTAAGGTGAATTAAGTTCTGAGTGAAGAGGATGAGATAAATTGAGTTCTGAGTGAAGAGGGTGTGGTGAATTTGGTTCTGAGCGAGGAGGGTTAGGTGAATTAAGTTTTGAGTGATGAAGATCAGGTGAATTGAGTTAGAAGTGAGGAGGGTATGGTGAATTGGGTTTTGAGTGATGAGGGTAAGGTGAATTTAGTTCTGAGTGAAGAAGGTAAGGTGAATGGTGTTGAGTGAAGAGGGTGAGGTGAATTCAGTTCTGAGTCAAGAGGATGAGGTGAATTTAGCTCTGAGTGAAGAGAGTGAGGTGAATTGATTTATGAGGGAAGCTGTCCATTCTGTTGTAACGATTTAACATTTATCAATTGGCCCACTGGCCTTGACCACTTGTGGATGGTACAGCATCCATGATCTAGGATCCATAGTATTGGCATTGACTGCAATGTTCTCTACACCTGCCACCTTTGTAGTGTATTTCTGGAGAAAACTATGGATACAGGACATTTCCTGAACCAAGGTCTCCGGTGTTGTGTCAGGTAACCTTCGAGCACACACTGCCCTGCGTTACTGTTATTCATAGTTTCTTCTGCTTGGTCACTCTCTCCAGCTTTTTCCAGAACCTGTTGCAACCAAGATGCAACTTTCCTTTAGATAGCGCTTGCATGTTCAGAACCAAAGTCCCTTGCTGAGGTTTGCAAGCCACTCTTCAGCACTGCATTGAGAATAGGCTGTATTCTACAATATTGAGCAGGCAGCATGAAGTTTGCATGTGCCTGCGTCAGAAGGAACCAGCATGGGTTAAAATTTGAATCACGACCACCTTGCCTGTTTTTGGGCGTTAACCAATTTTACTTCCACATCATGTAAATGGTGGCTTATTTTGGGCTTGGGAGCATTGAGACGTTGCGTGAAGCAGGATCAGTGAAGCAATGGCCATTTTGTTACTGATAAAGTAAAGCCAGACAAGCAGTGTCGTCAAAGAAAGAGGCAATTGGGGTTAGAATTGCCGAGGTGTCAAGTGGGCACACAATGCATATATGACTAACTATTTTATAGCAACTTTGGCATCTTGCCTGGTTCAGTAGCCTGATGTGTAACTGGGTGGACTTTGCTTTGGACATTTAGAGCTGGCATTGTCGGATTTAGTCCAAAACTTACTCCCTATTGGATTCACCCCAGAGCAAAATTGCAGGCAGTCAAAAAGGTGTTTCCACGGCAATCTGTCAAAATGTCAAAAAAAACTCCTCTTAAATTCTTATTCTAATGTGTTTCTATGGTAATCCTGACAAAGTGACACAATTCCCAATGGAAATTCCGACAAGGGATCATAACATATTTCCTGTCATCTGAATAAACAGTAACACCATACAATAGAGCTACTTGAACATCTGCAAAGTAATCACAATACAATTCAAGGCGAACAATATTCCATCCATGCGCACAGTAGGAGCTCTCCAAATCATAGAAAATATTGGCAAGGTGATTGAAGAAAACAAACCCACTGTACCATTATTTTTAACTCTTTCCTTCCCAATTACCTCCCGCAGATTATAAGGCTGATTTTGTGGCTAAATTTAGTCCTGCTTATTGAACCGTTCAATGGTGCAGTGAGGTGCCCTGTTTGGAATTTTGCGTGGGAAACCCATTTGGATAATTAATCTCTAATGTCTGCAGGAGATTTGTCTTGTGTTCCCAACTAATGGAGGGATTGCAAAACCAGGCTTGTGCCGGAGGTTAAAAGGATTTTGCTACTTTCAGACAAGCTGTCCTCCAGTAATTCATGGATGTTTACTCTGCGCTGACGCCCAGGCCAGTTTATATTTTTATCACAAGGTTTCTTCCTGAGATTTTCCACCATCCCCCTATGGCAACGAAGGCATGTATACAACCAATACATACAGCTGCAGAATTTCTCCTTAAATTCCAATGACCTGGGTATAGAATGCGAACAAACCATTATTATATACTTAGCTGGAAACAACCATTCATGAAACAAGGGTAGAAGTGGAGTTATTCAGGAGTCTCCGGAAATTGAAGGTCAATCTCTCTGACCCTGCTAAGAGCAACCCTGGAGAAAAAGCATCGGGACATTAATATAAGTTGTTTTCCATTGTCATTTTCTTTGAACTTTTCTCTTTACCAGATCTAAAAACATTGAAATGGGGGAGATGGGGGGGGGGGGGGGGGGGGGGGGGTGGTGATAATGCTGCTTGGCTGACAGTCAAGGATCATTCAATTGGGTCCATGAGTCTTTCTTTGATTTGATTTCATTTATTATTGTCACATGTATTAGTGTACAGTGAAAAGTATTGTTTCTTGCATACTGTACAAACAATGCATACCATACATAAGGAAGGAAGGAGAGACTGCAGAATATAATGTTACAGTTATAGCACGGTGTAGAGAAAAGATCAACTTAATACAAGGTAGGTCCATTCAAAAGTCTGATGGCAGTAGGGAAGAAGCTGTTCTTGAGTCGGTTGGTACGTGACCTCAAACTTTGGTATCTTTTTCCTGAGGGAAGGAGGTGGAAGAGAGTATGTCTGGGGTGCGTGGAGTCCTTAATTATGCTGGCTGCCTTTCTGAGGCAGCTATAATTATAGATAGAGTCAATGGATGGGAGGCTGGTTTGCATGAGGGACTGGGCTACATTCACGACCTTTTGTAGTTTCTTAGGGTCTTGGGTAGAGCAGGCTCCATACCAAGCTGTGATACAACCAGAAAGAATGCTTTCTATGGTGCATCTGTAGAAGTTGGTGGGTGAGGGTCGTAGCTGGCATGCCAAATTTCCTCAGTCTTCTGAGAAAGTAGAGTCGTTCGTGGGCTTTCTGCTTTTCAATTGGTGTAGGAAAGCAGTACATCACAAAGATGGATGTGTTGGCCAACTAATGGCAAGAGCGTGGGGACAAGTTATGAAGTGAAAGCTTCAGGAATACAGTTGAGCACGGCTGGTAACCCCAATTTGGATTGTTAAATATAAGGGCAGCTTCCATTAAAAAGCGACAACAGAATAGTAGCTTGGCAGGCTGAACATAATGATGCTTAAATGTGTAGTGAAAGCAGATAAAAGCACAAGGCAATAGCTAAATATCTTTATCACCTCAGTCTTTTATAATCTAGTATAGAACCCATTTGCTTATCCATTATCCCAATTAATTGTTTAGAATATGCATCCGTCTGCCTCACTCTGCACAAATTCTGGAGTTTCAGGAGTATGTGGAACCTATTTTAGAAACACTGTCACGAGGCCCAGGCCCCCAATGAAGCCTTCGTTAATGTGAAGAAATACAACACTATTCATACCAACTAGATGCTTCATTCTTTGCTGGCGAATTTATCTAATTTATTACATAATATGATTCAATTTGGTTATTTAAATATAAAGGCTGAAATTTTCTGGTAGGTGAACATTAGGAGTTATGACTCATGGAAATTAGTTGTGATCCCCACTGTGACTGTTTTTTGCTGCCTGCTGTGAGAGCCTCATTTAAGTATTTTAGCTTTATGCCAGTATGTTGACTGAGCTGTGAAATATTGCTAAGACATAGGCTCAAACAGGAACTCAGCCCAGCAACAGGTGCTTTTAGGATTAAGACTTAGCTATTATCACTGTGCCTGTGTTCAAAGTAAGAAAGCAAATCAGGAGTTACTGGGATTTTCACTGGCCTCCCCATATTAATATAATTCTCTATGTGATACACCGAGCAATTGCCAATCATTTGGATTTCCAAGGGAAAATGAGATTACTGGCTGGCGATCAAACGACAACTGGGCCATATTGATATTCTTCTTTGACAAACTACTCTTTTTTTTCCTTTCAATACCAAAAACACTGTAGATGCGGGAAATCTGAAATAAAATCAAAAACTGCTGGGAATACTCAGTAGGTCTAGTAGCATCTGTGCAGACAAATGTACTCTGTCCGCCTGCTCCACAGATGTAGGCAACCATTTAACATTGCACTTAGTTCGCATTTTCTTCAGGTGACAGCAGTTGCCCACCATCAGAGCAGCCCCCCTGCTGAATGCATATCCTGCCAACTCTTTGGATGCAGCCTCCTGGCAACAGATCGGGGAGGCAGCTCGAGCCAGAGTCCCCGTGCCCCACTGAGGGACCTGCCAGAATTAAAGTCTTCGGGATGACTGAAATCAGTCCTGTGGAGGATTTCCCTTTCCACATTGCTGGCCCTACCAGCTGTGACCTCGACATTCTTAAACTTGCAGAAGGCATCTGACAATTCCTCCATATTGAGACATCCTTGCGATTGCCTGTGGTGGGTTCGCACCCCACTCCTGGTACCATGATGTGTTGGGTACTCTGGATCTGTGGAGACTGCGATTACCTTAGCAGTAACATATACAGGCTACCAACACTTGAAATAGTACAACACTATTTTATTAAGCTAGGAACTGTTGAACATACTGGCACTGTGGGTCGACACTATGTTAAATTAAACTGAAGAACTATGCCTATCCTGACCAGTCTAAACTGTTAGCACATGGTGAAGATCTGTGCTACAACTGCGAACTCTGTCCTTCTCAGAGCCTGCATCCCATATGAGCGGGAAAACTAGTGCCCTCTGGCTTTATAGTGAGCGTGCCCTAACTGGTGATTGGCTGCTGTGTTGTGTGTGTTGATTGGTCTTGCAGTGTGTCAGTCAGTGTGTGTCTGCACCATTATATACTGATGTGTATATTATGACAGACTTCAGCATGGAAAGCATAGTGTTCACAAAGACACTTGAAGCTATGTTAATCAACAAAGCTAAATTTATTTACGCTACTTAAATTAAAGTTCGACACTTATTCCTATAGTAAACAAATAGATTATATTAAACTACACTCACTAGCACAATCTCTATACTCTAACTATAACTATATTCTAGCCTCTCTAGCTCTACTATGCATTTCACTCCAGTCTCCATCCTCTATTCCACTCCCTCCGAGAAGCCTGAGTCAGTGTCTTTTATAGTACTGTCCCTAGCTCCATCTAGTGGCTAATTGTAATATGACATTAACTCTTCACATGCTGTACATTTCTATGTCACATTCCCTTTGCCTCAGCAGCATCCACCTCCCCTGATCAGGTTACTGGATGTCCGTGCTGTGGAGCCTCTCAGTTTCCTGCTGCTGGAACCTACCTGCCATTAGCTCACTCGGCTAAATCGCTGGCTTTTACAGCAGACCAAGCAGGCCAGCAGCACGGTTCAATTCCTGTACCAGCCTCCCCGGACAGGCGCCGGAATGTGGTGACTAGGGGCTTTTCATAGTAACTTCATTGAAGTCTATTCGTGACAATAAGCGATTTTCATTTCATTTTTCATTTCATCCTGAGTAGAGTGGCGAATGCGACGATGGCCAATTACGAGGTGACCGCTTAGAAGGTTGCGCAGACGGGTTCATTGATTACACAGGGCTTCATTGATGATACTCACCTGAAAATTTAACTCATAATTCTGTTTCTCTCTGCACAAATGCTGCTAATCATTTCGTCGATTTCTGGTTTGGTTTTTTCCTTCAAAGTTTGCTTTGTGTTTCTCCCTTTTCCTTACCTTTACTGAACCATAAGACCATAAGAGCAGAATTAGGCCATTCAGCCTATCTAGTCTGCTCTGCCATTCAATCATGGCTGATATGTTTCTCATCCCCATTCACCTGCCTTCTCCCCGTAACCCCAATCCTCTTATTAATCAAGAACCTATCTGTCTCTGTCTTAAAGACACTCAATCATTTGTCCTCCACAGCCTTCTGCGGCAATGGGTTCCACAGATTCATCACCCTCCCCATCTCTGTTTTAAAGGATCGTCCTGTCAGTCTGAAGCTGGGCCCTTGGTTCTAGTCTCTCCTACTAATGGAAACATCCTCTCCACATTCAGTCTATCTAGGCCTTCATTGTTAAGTCTGGATAGTGAGTGTACTAGAGTACTTAAACACGCACTGTTTAAAGCAGGAGCTGAATTCCTCTCAGTACCCAGTAAGGCTCACATGATCGCAACTAGCAACAGAAACCCTGGCTGAATTATCCCCTATATCCCACACTATCCAAACTGAAATTAAGTAATTCAACATTGCAAGTTTGAAGTTGGACCCTGTTTGGCCTTTCCATTTCAGTGAAATATCAAAGCATTGGCAAGCGATTTTGGTCACCCATGAAGAAAGGGCTGTCCTCTGACCTTGAAGTAAGCTGCCCACCCAGATCCTTGGTTTTTCCCTCTTCTAACCACAGTTTAAACATGGTGCCAAGTTAAGGAGATCTCCAGGTATTCAGTACCATCGATGTCACCAGAGTAAGCAGCCAATGGCATTGAAGAATTCTCACAGACATCAAACCAGAAAGCTAAAAACACTGAATCCCTTCCACTTTAATTTAAATTTCCAGATCACAAAATAAATGACTCTGACTATATTAAATGGATGTTAAAATAATATAAACATTTAAAAAAATATATATTTAAAACTATGTGTGTACTTTCTCATTATTATGGAGAAACTTGACATTCCACAAAAGTAAAATTAATGTTTCAAGATGATAATTATGAAGTAGGTACATTATTAAAAACCCCATTATACCTCATTCAACAAGCCATAACTTTTTAAAGCATGTTTAAAACAGAACTGACAATGTAAGAGTGGAAGTTTTCATTAATTCACGATTGCAATGGAGATTGCAGTCTATGGGAACCTATCTAAATCCAATGGAGGAACACTTACTGACTGCAACTTCTGGACTACTGTGTTATTGTGCACACGTGCTGACTCCAGAAGTTGCTGTTGTTTCAGTAGAGCAACGAAAGATGAATAAATGAAATGATAATCGCTTATTGTCATGAGTAGGCTTCAATGAAGTTACTGTGAAAAGCCCCTAGTTGCCACATTCCGGCACCTGTTCGTGGAGGCTGGTACAGGAATTGAACCGTGCTGCTGGCCTGCCTTGGTCTGCTTTAAAAGCCAGTGATTTAGCCCAGTGTGCTAAACCAGCCACTCAGTAAAGGCAAACAGTTCTACCATCATTACAACAGCAAAACCCATACCTGTATTTTTTGTTAATTATGAAACATCATGCATGATTGGTTTAATTTTAGAATTTCTATCAGTTGCATTTAGAAACTGGATAGTTTTCCACACAAAGCCCCTATATAACCTAATCTGAAAATGTGCAGCTTGTTTTATTGTATGGCACAGATGGATGGGTAGAAATGAATAGGTAATTTATAGATGAATAACTCGATAAATTAACTAATGGCCTTTTGCACTGTTTTAGTCACTGAAGAGATTTTTTAATGCAGTTTGTCACTTCATGTTTGCTGTTTTTTTGGGAAGAAAGCTGTCAAAGCTTGAGCATAACCAAGGTTGGTGCAATCTCTAACATTAAATCCATACCCAGCTTCCACTATTCTGAGTAACACTGTGGCTTGGATGGGCCTTGTCACTGGGACATTCTGAGGAGGAGTTGGTTAAATGTAACTAATGCATTATTATTTCTGGATTTTGCATTTGCTTCTGCCTCACAGCTTTCAGTTAACAAGACAAGAGTTTGTGCACTCTGACCTAAGTATTGGAATGAATCAGAAAGAATAAATTATAATGTGCTGCATTGATATATGAATAAATGTGCGTGCATGTATCATTAGAACTTGACAAAGGTTTTTGGGACATGCAATAATTGGTTGTTATCTGGTACTGTATTCCAAACATGTACAATCTTGTCATAGATTTCTGTGTAGCATTGAGAAAAGAGGGACTTTGCAGGTGTAAGAAATCATGGGCTGCATTCTCCCGTCCCCCAGCCGCATGCCATTTGCTGCCGACGGGATTCTATCTTTCCATTGCTTGTCAATGGAATTTCCCATTGAAGTCGCTCCATGCCACCAGGAAACCCATGGGCAGGGGTGCGCTACCAGCTGGGAAAGAGAATCCCAATGGATGGAGAAATCTGCCACATAATAAAAAACAAACCCGGCACAGTACAAGGGGCAGAATGGTCTCTTTCTGTGCTGACAGCTTCTGTGACTAATAAACCATTCGAATCATAGAATAATACAGAACTGAAGGAGGCCATTTGGCCCATTGAACCTGTGCTGGCTCTTTAGTAAAGCTATCCAATTAATCACATCCCTTTTGATTTGATTTGATTCCCCTGCACTTTCCCCAGAGCCCTGTTCATGTTTTCCTTTCAAGTTTTTAACGATCAATCTTTTGAATGTTACTATTGAATCTACTTCCATTTTGTGCTATGTTTCCATCTGTGTAATTGATGTCAAATTAGTTAAGGAATCACAAGCTTTCCAACTCCCCTCTTGGACAACATATTTGAAATGCAACATTGATTTATTCAGCTTTTACTTTGAGTTCTTCTGCTGCAGCTTTGAATGTACATCTCATGTAACAAGAACGGGATGCTTGGCAAGTTGCCCTGTACAATGGAGGATTCCCCAGAGAAAAGTCTTCCAAGTATGCAAACATTTTAAATCTAATACTGGTAAAATTGTTGTAGCCTAATTAATTGATTCTTGGTTTGGCGGTTTACAGATATCTAAATACTCTTCTTAACTTGTTCATTGGCGTCACTAGCAAGGTCAGCATTTATTGTCATTGCATAATTGCACTTGAGAAGATGCTCATCAGCTGCCATCTTCAACCACAGCAGTCCACGTGGTGTGGGGTACAACCACAATGCTGTTAGGTATGGAGTTCCAGGATTTTGACTGAGTGAAAGTGAAAGAATGAGCATATAGTTGCAAGTCAAGATCATGTGTGGAGGTGATTTTAAAGGTGGTAGTGTTTGCATTTGCCTGCTGCCTTTGTCGTTAAGTGATGGATGTTGGAGGTTCTGTCAAAGGAGTCTTGGAATGCTGAAGCAATGCATCTTGTGGGTGATACACACTGAAGCCACAGTTCACTGGTGGTGGAAGGAGTGAATTTCCAATGTGGTGAATGGATGTCAATCAAGCAGGCTGCCTTGCCCTGGATGGTGTTGCGTATTTTGAGTGGTTTTGGAGCTGCGCTCATTCAGCTAAGTGGAGAGTATTCAAATATGCTCATGAATTGTGCCTTGTAAATTGTGGACATGCTTTGGGGAGTCAGGAGGTGGATTACCCATTATGGAATTCCTAGCCTCCAAACCTGTCTTGAATTTATGTGGTGCGACAGGTAATGTTTCTGGTCAGTTTTGACCTCCACAATGTTGCTGGTGGGGCATTGCAGTCAAGATAATGCTGTTGCATGTCAAGGTAGATGGGTAGTAACTCTCTTGTTGGTGATGATCATTACTTGACACTTGGGTGGCATGAATGTTACTTGCCATTTATCAGCCAGCCCAAGCCTCATTGTCTTCCATCTCTTACTGTTTGCGGGCAGAGGCTGTTTCATTATCTGAGGAGTTGTGAGTTAAACTGCACACTGTATAACCATGAGAGAAATTCAGCACTTCTGATCTGATGATGTAGAGAAGCCATTGATGAATTAGCTGAAGATGGTTGGACCTAGGACACTATGCTGAGAAACTCCCTCGCCAATATCCTCAGGTTAAGATGTTTGGCCTCCAACAGCCACAATAATCTTCCTTTGAGGAGGCATGCTCCAGGCAGGGGAGAGTTGTCCCCATGGTTCTCATTAACTTCAATTTTCTGGTGTTCTTTGACACCATGCTCATTCAAAACGCTGCCTTGGTGTCCAGGGCAGTCACTCCCACCTCACCTCCGAATCCCTTTGTCCATGGTTGAACCAAGTTTGCAATGAGGTCAGGAGCGGAATCATCCTGGCAGAAACTGTAGTATTATGGGGGAATAGTTATGGTAATGAATTAGTGATGTGCATCATGATGTGCTATAGACTCTCTAACAGATGGAATCGTCTGTACTCAAGAGCGATATGCTTACCGTGTAGCTCATTGTGTATATAGTTTATATGTAGAGTAAAGTAGTTTGAAATGATTTATCTAAATCAGACCAGAGTTACTCATGGTAAGAGGGACCCTTCCCTGTATAGATCATATCTGAAGACTAACATTGAAACATAGTAGCAGCGGTAATGTCACAAATCTAATGACAGGTTGTCTTTATCGATAGAGCACCAACAGCATGAAAGTAAAAGAAGACGTATTAGTAGCAAGAATCTGAAAATGTACCTAAGTGGGAGGAATACTGAATATCAGTAGCAATGTCAGCACTAGTCAAGCAGTCATTGCCCCTTCTGTTGCCATTCAAAAAACTCGAGATCCACAGAGAGGCCAACATTGGAGGTTGTGGGAAAAAAATCTCCGAACAGCATTAGGTTTCCATGCCAAAGAGCAGAAGCACCAGGTTAACCTATTTCTCTGTGCCATAGGACATATTACCGATGATGTCCTCCTGAGACATTAGGTGGAAGCGATCTCTGCAGCCTTCAAAACTATTCTAAAAGCATTTGATGCATATTTCAGTCCGAAAGAAAACCTCATCGTTGAGTGAACACAATTCAATCAGAGATCCCAAAGACCAGAGGCATCCATCAAATAGTTTCTTATTGAGCCGTATATGCCAGCTAGTTGTTGCAAGTACGGCGCATTTAAGGTCAGACTTAATTACGACTGCATTGTTGTCGGAGTCCATTGCAAAATACTGACAAAAGATGACTTGATTAAGTGCTTCACAACATCAGGCAGGCTGAACTTCATCGACACACAAAGGCATTGGACACGTCAGCTAGATGCTTAGGCCCATAGGCAGCAGCCCTGAAGCTGATGTAACACTGAAAAGCGGTCAAAATGGCCAAAAGGGTAGAAACCTCTGTGGCAGTCTGCTTGCTGTGCTGTGGCTATGGTGTCAAAAAGAAACACAGATCAGCAAGTTTTCCCAGAAGGAGACGCAGAGTGTTTCCAAAGTGGGAAAAGAGATCACTTTAAATGGTTTTGTAAATTTAAAAATTCCAGTCAGGGAAGAAAGCTAACGAATATCTATTACACGAAGAAACTCAAAATATTGGGCATAAGCAATGAAGTGCTATCACAGATTACCTTGGAGAAGTAAAGGACTATCAAGACTTTGGAAGTTCAAGGCTCTAGAACTGGCTTTAAGCTCATCACCGAAGCTGGTGTAACACTGCTGACTGATCATTTGGAATCTCTCAAAACCATTTCCATCCAGCCATCAAACATCAGATGAGGTGCAGTGGGTAACATCCCTACCTCTGAGCCGGAAGCTCCAGGTTTGAGTCCCAGCTTCTGGTGACGTGGCGGCCGACCGCAAATGACACTGAGCCATGCCCCAAAGATATCAAGCCAGGACCCCAATGGCATAAAATCGAGCCCCCATGATATCAATGCCTTCCTGACCCTGCCAACATTTTTATTTTTAAAAAAATTTAGAGTACCCAATTTTTTCCAATTAAGGGCCAATTTAGCGTGTTCAATCCACCTACCCTTGCACATCTTTTGGGTTGTGGGGGCGAAACCCACGCAAACACGGGGAGAATGTACCCTGCCAACATAATGCAAGTCGCAAAAAGCCAAAATCACTGCTGAACTGCTTCAGCGCTCTTTAACTTAGGAGAACAAGCTTGTAATTTCTTAATTCAAATCCAAATCAGCTGTTGTCAGCATAATGGTAGGGATGGTCGATATTGCGATCTGTATGTATTGTGGTGAGCAAACATGAACTGGCTGGTGAACAATGGGATGGAGAAATTAGCCGATGATATGACTGCACCACAGCACAGACCAGGTCAGGTCAGAATGAAATAGAGTGTCCAGTCCAAATCTAATATTGGTGGCTTTACATGCAACTGTCTTGCAGGATTCCACTCTTTGTCCAGAAGAGTAAGAAGAGACTTTCTGAAGGCAAGTATTGAGAGCGGTGGAGGTTGGTGGTTACTCACGGTTATAACTGTCTACATGTGATCACCAACCATTATATCAGACCAACATATGTTCTCTTTTGAAGAACAGAATTTAGATTGGAGAACATAGTAGGGGGGCAGATTTTTTAGATTTTCTTGCATTATCTGTGGTTTGAAATCCATGGCAATTTAAATGGCTTTTCTTCTGCACCTTTGATTCACAAAATCATCAATAACATCATCATAGGTAAAATCTTGTAAGGATGCATTTTCAAACGTCAATTTTGCTGAACTTGTCAAATGATCCTGATTCATTGTACTTCACAGATAATATTTCCTTCTTTTCAATATGGAGAAACAAGGTTCACCAGAAGCATTTGTGACGGGTATTGTTAAAAATATTTTCAGAATGGTTTCCACATTTGGAAAGGATACCTGCAAACCATCATGTACAAGTCTATTCAAATCAGCTGGTGATCTCAAAACACAGAGCTCATAATTATTGATGAAATTAATGAATTGTTTCACTTCATCTTCAAAAAGATTTGTGTCTATGTCTTCCCTAAAGATTTCAAATAATCTCTTATTGCGCCGGCCCTTAGCATTCTCATCCAAACTTCTGTTGAAAATCAAGCAAAGTAATCTAACAGTTTTCTTCAGAAATAAACTTCTACTCTGCAACTGTGCCATTATTTTGTCACTAGTAACATTGCCAGTCTCAACGATAATCTTCTCTTTTTATTTTAAAGATTTAATTGTCTCTCGTTTCATTAAAAAAACTTCCTGTATGCTTATCATCATCAGAGGGACCTGTATTCTTTGTTAATGTTAGTGCCTCTGCTTCCACTAAGGTATCATCATTTCGAACTTCCATGACAAAACCTCTAACTGAAGCTAACAATGGTGAAGCATTCAATAAAGTTGTTTCAACATTTTGTAGCAATTTGATATAGGCATTAATTCTTTGAAGTAAATGGTTCCATAAAACAGTAAAAACTGTAATATTGTACTTTTCACACTTTTTTGCTCAGGATTTTTCTTCAGCTTTCACACATGAGTGCTCTGATTTTGATGTCACTATGTTTGATAAGCATTCCTTTATATCCAAAAGTTCAGTCTCAAAGCCGCCGACCACCTTGTGTCACAACTTCTTTTGACCATCAAATGTTTTCCATGTGCCTGCTCCAAGCGTGATTGAAATATGTCCCCCCCCCCCCCCGTATGTGGTAACCGAAGGAAAGGCATACAAGTTTTGAACAAAGTCAAAGCAATGTATAGATGTTTCACATGATTCAGCTCTTACATTGCACTGGAACATGGGATGAATATTGTACAGGGATTTGCATTGCTCAGTCTTTCTTGTAGACCTGAATATTTTCCTGCCATATTTGTAGCATTATCGAAGCTCTGCCCACAACAGTGTTTGATGATCAAACCTAAATTTGCAATGATTTCCAAAACAGGTGTCTCCAGACACTCAGAGGTGTGGGACTGTAACTGGACAAAACCGAGAAATCGCTCTACAACTTCATCATTGCTTGTCACATATTTTAAAATTAATGTTAATTGGTCCACAGGACTCACATAATCAACTATTATGGAATAGTATTTGGTATCCTTGACTTCATTGGTGGATTGGTTTCTGAGTCACGGCGACATTATAGTGATGAAACCATCATAGGTTATGTGCATTATAAAGTTGGTCTTCTCTGATCCACAATATTGATAATTTTTCAATGCTCTTTGAGAAGCTCGTCAAATTCATTGAGATATTCAAGGAAGGCAATGTCTCCAGAGTAGGTTTTCTACCTCATTTCAGCTGCAGAACATTGAGCTTGAGCAGTTTCTTGTAGTTCCATTCCCATTTCAGAGTCCACTGCTGCTTGTTCAAGTTTTTCAGCCGGTGTGTTGTCTCTGGAAATCAGCAGGTCGAAGTCATCAGACGAGTCACCAAACCCTTTGGTGGATGTTGTTGTTGAGGATTAATGTGCAGTTTGGGCACTGCTCAATACATCAAGCCTTTTGAAATAAAGGGCCAAACTGTGTTTTTGCTTCGTTCTCTTGCCTAGCCTTCAATTTTCTGCTTTTTTGTTTGTCAGATTTATAGATTTTCATCATATTGACTCATCTGTCTTGATTTCAACTAATAGGAATTTTCGGAAAGAGCTGGCTTCTTTGCCTTCTTCATCCCTGGCCTGGTGTTCGAGTCACCCCTGCAGCTGCTCCCCTTGATGACCTAAGCTCGTAGGTGTGCTAGTGGTGGCTATACTGGCTGCTGCTGCAGCCATCTGGCCTGGCCTCTGCTCTCACCATTGTCAGTCCAGTTGCTAATCAACCCTCTCACTCTCAGCCCTGGCCTCTGGTCGAGTTTGTCATGCTGCTCCCCGAAAACCAACAATGCCAGCGGCTGCCTGGTCCTCGCCCCTCCCAACTGGTCACACCTCTCTCTCAGGTGGCTGTGTCTCAAATCTCAATGACTGCGTGTGCTCTGGCAGGTTACCTGGCCTCTGCTGCTGGTTACCTAGTCTGGCCTCTGCTTACGCCCTAGTCAGTCCAGATAACGGTCAGACCAATTAATCTCGGAGCTGGTCTCTGTCTTTATTTAAGGTGCCCCACTGGTCGCTGTTCCCGCTAAACAACGACACCGGCGCTTGCCTGGCCCTCGCACCTCCCGACTGCTCAGCTCTCGCTTGGGTAGGAGCAAGAAGCGTGTGCTCCTGGCTGGCTGCTGGCTTTATCTGTCCTGACATGGCCTGGCCTCTGTTCTTTTTTCTTTGGTTAAGTTGCTTGCTTGCTTGCCCCTCCTCAGCTCTGGCCTGGAGATCAATAGTGGCGCTGCTGCTTTGCTCGATGGTCATTCGCCAGCTCTTGTTCGTTGCCTCGCTGAAGGCTTTGCAGCCTCGCACCACAATGTAAAGTCGGCGACCTCACTTTTGCCTCAGTCTGCCAGGCCAAATGCCAGAAACCTGGTCGCTGTTCACTCAATGAAAGTTCAGAAACTTCCCACCAGACAATCAGGATATCAGTCTGAAAGGCTCTGTGTCTCCATCACCTCTCGACATTTGGTACGCTGTTTTCCAGCTCTAAAGTGGAATCCACCATTCAGAGCCAGGTGTTGTTCTGTATTGCCTGCTGATGGGCTCATTCGAATATCTTGTACCTATCAACAAAAGCAGAGCTACCAGGCTCTGATTAGTGCTCCTACGTCACAGCCACCTCTCAGTATGGGGCCCTCCCATTGGTTGGGGTCCAAAGCTGCAGCGTTACTTGTTTCATTGTAAGTCCAGCTCTGAATGGCAGGTGGTAAGATTGTGAGTATTCCTGGTCAGCTAGGCTTGGTGTTGAGTGGCACCTCTTAAGCTAGGATCCTCTCGCAACTAGTAATCTATTCTCGGCAAAAACTCATTATGAGAACAGATGAAAGTCTGCCTTGTACACCACTAGGTGAGGGAAGAAAAAAAACAATTGACAGGTCCATCAATTACACTGTCTATTCATTACTTTACTTATGATTGAGAGTAATTCTTTAGATTGCATTGGTCTTGGTTTCAGTGGATAGGATATTCCTGGTCAGTTTTTCCACCTTGTTGCACTGATGCCAGTGTTGTACCTGTAAAGGAACAGTTTTGCTAGGGGCTATGTGGCTTATTCTGGACCTGAGACCTGCAGTACTACAGCTGGGATATTGATAAAGCCCACAACCTTTGCTGCATCCAGTGTATTCAACTACTTCTTGATATCACTTGGAGTAGTTCTAATTGGCTGGAGAATGGCATCAGTGACTGTGGAGTGTTCAGGAAAGGCCGAGATGGATCATCCACTCGGCCCTTCTGGCTGAAGGTAGTTACAATGCTTCAACCTTGCCTTTTGCCCTCACAAACTGAATTCCATCACATTGAGGATGGGGTGAACGTGGAGCCTCCTCCTTATTTTAGTTGTTTAATTGTCCACCACCATTTGCAATTGGATG
The DNA here is from genome assembly GCF_902713615.1 of Scyliorhinus canicula. Lineage (NCBI taxonomy): Eukaryota > Metazoa > Chordata > Chondrichthyes > Carcharhiniformes > Scyliorhinidae > Scyliorhinus > Scyliorhinus canicula. The sequence goes on along the minus strand of NC_052152.1, from coordinate 141,806,060 downwards.
CAGCAGTACTGTAGAACTTGAACTGATGTGTTTGTTGTGGAATCACTTAGCTTTGTCTACAGTGAGCTGTTCTGTTATTTAACATGCAAGTAGTTCTATGATGTAGCTTCAACCAAGTTGCTATCTCATTTGTAGATATGCCTAATGCTGATCCTTGCCTTGTTTCCTATAGTCTTCATTGAATTAAGGTTGATCCCTTGACTTGATGGTAATGCTAGAGTGAGGGACATGGCTAGCTATGAGGTTACATATTGTGATTGAAAATAATTCTTTGGCTGCTGATGACCGCAGGATATCATAAATGCTCAATTTTATGCTGCTATACCTGAGCTGAAGTTCTCATTTTGCACAGTGGTAGTGCCACAGAACATGATGGAAAGCATCCTCAGTATGATGATGGGACTTCATCTCCATATTGACTGTATAGTGGTCACTCCTACCAATAATGTTCTGATCAAATGCATCTGCAACAGGTAGATCGGTGGTGACAAGGTCAAATAGGTTTTTCCCACATATTGTTTCACTCCTGCTGCAAGGCCTCGTCATGCAAATATGTCCTGCAGTACTCAGCCTGCTTGATCAGTAGGGGTGTTACGGAGCCATTCTTGGTGATGAACAGTGAAGCACCCCCAGTTCGTGGACACTCAGAGATCTTGCTCCAAATGGTGTTCAAAATGGGAGAGTACTGATTATTCAGTCGAGGGAAGGTGGTTGATGATAACCTGCAGGTTTGACCTGATGCCATGAGACTTCATGGAGTTCAGAATCAATGCTGAGGACTCGTTGGGCCAGACCTTCCTGACTATATTTCACTGTGGCATCACCCCTCCATGTACTCAGAGATGGTTATTGAGGAATTTGGGACATTAGCTGTAAGACATGTGTCTCTGAGTATGGCTATGTCAGGTTGCTTGACCAGTCTGTGGGACAGTGCTGTGACCTTTGGCACAAAGTCCGAGACGCTAGCGACAAGGGTTTTACAGGATCAACTGGACTGAATGTGCCTTTGCCGTGGCCAATGCCTAAGTTGATGCCATGTTGTGTATCCAGTTTTATACTTAAGCTTTTCCGTAGCAACCAAGTATCTTGCCAAAGCACTGCAGAGGGCAGTTATGGGACAAGTGCATTCTCATGGGTCATGAATCAGATACAGACCAGATGCTCCAGAAGGATCACATTCAGGAGTTTCAATCCCCAGGTCATCATGTTAAACACATGATGATAGACGGCAGCAATATAGGTTTGCAAATGTTTAACGCATTCATATCAAAATCCTCACTCCACTGCTTACTCAACCAAGATATGAACCCACTTATATTAACTATTTTTGTTTTTAGTAGGCAGCCTTTGTCATAAAATCCTTCTCACCATAATCAGGTTGCAATAAAGAACTGTCTAAAATGCTAGCTTCTTCGAGTCTGGCACTCGAAGCTAGTGTGGTGATAATGTTCATGATCGCTGATGTCTGCAGTACAGGGCTTCACCTCTGGAAGCCCCACATCCTAACTTCAATAGGTACAAACACACAAAAAAGTGGAGGAGTGAATTTTATAGGAGGAATTATTCATCACCTAGGCTGGTCGAAAAGTCAGTCGACATCTCATTGACTTGAAACCGGGCTTCCCCACAGCAACAAGACATTGGGTGCGGCCTTAATGAGGTGAGAAGTGGGACATTCACCCCTCAGGGACAGGACACCCCCACCCTTGATCAATCAGGTTGGCCGGCTGTCCTGTAGTCCCACCAGCGGCAGAAGCACCTAATGGCCACTGCTGGGAGTACAAGAAATCCCCAAAAGGAAGGAAGAAGATGGAGAGTGGACAGTTTGGTTGGGAGAGATCGGAGAGGAAATTGAGAGGAAATTACTGAGGCCTTGATGGAAAACTTTGGATCCTTACTGTCTTCAGGTGATGTCTCGGAGGACTGGAGAATAGCCAATGTTGTTCCTTTGTTTAAGAAGGGTAGCAGGTATAATCCATGGAACTGCAGGCCGGTGAGCCTTACATCAGTGGTAGGGAAATTCTGGAGAGAATCATTCAAGACAGGATCTACTCTTATTTGGAAGCAAATGGACGTATTAGCGAGAGGCAGCATAGTTTTGCGAAGGGGAGGTTATGTCTCACTTACTTGTTTTTCGAAGAGGTCACAAAGATGATTGATGCAGGTAGGGCAGTGGATGTTGCTATATGGACTTCAATAAGGCCTTTCACAAGGTCCCTCATAGTAGACTAGTACAAAAGGTGAAGTCACACGGGATCAGGGGTGAGCTGGAAAGATGGATACAGAACTGGCGAGGTCATAGAAGGCAGAGAGTAGCAATGGAAGGGTGCTTTTATAATTGGTGGGCTGTGACCTGTGGTGTTCCGCAGGGATCAGTGCTGGGACCTTTGCTATTCGTAGTATATATAAATGATTTGGAGGAAAATGTAACTGGTCTGATTAGTAAGTTTGCAGACGACACAAAGGTTGATGGAATTACGGATAGCGATGAGGACTGTCAGAGGATACAGCAGGATTTAGATCGTTTGGAGACTTGGGCAGAGAGATGGCAGATGGAGTTTAATCCGGACAAATGTGAGGTAACGCATTTTGGAAGGTCTAATGCAGGTCGGGAATATACAGTGAATGGTAGAACCCTCAAGAGTATTGAAAGTCAAAGAGATCTAGGTGTACAGGTCCACAGGTCACTGAAAGGGGCAACACAAGTTGAGAAGGTAGTCAAGAAGGCCTTCATTGGCCGGGGCATTGAGTATAAAAATTGGCAAGTCATGTTGCAGCTGTATAGAACCTTAGTTAGGCCACACTTGGAGTATAGTGTTGGAGTATTGTGGATGGCCCAAAGTCGGTCATCTTGCTCGCTGGCGCACGTTCCACGGGACAGGCCATCTGAGGGCTCATTGAGCTTCTCAGGATGATACTTGATATTGTAAGTGTAGGTGGAGAGCTCAATCCTCCACCTCAAGATTTTGTCGTTTTTTATTTTGGCCCGTTGTGCATTATCAAATATGAAGGCTACCGACCGTTGGTCAGTGATGAGGGTGAACCTCCTACTGGCTAGGTAGTGCCTCCAGTGCCACACAGCTTCCACAATGGCTTGTGCTTCCTTCTCGACAGCAGAGTGTTCAATCTCGGAGGCGTGGAGGGTTCTAGAAAGGAAAGCGACTGGCCTGCCCGCCTGGTTGAGGGTGGCGGCCAACGTGACGTCTGCCGCATCGCTCTCTACCTGAAAGGGGATGGACTCATCCTCCGCGTGCATCGCGGCTTTGGCGATGTCTGCCTTGATGCGGCTGAATGCTGAGCAGGCCTCAGTCGTCAGGGGGAATATCGTGGCTTTGATAAGTGGGCGGGCTTTGTCCGCATAGTTGGGGACCATTGGGTGTAATAGGAGAATAGCCCCAGGCAGCGTTTGAGAGCCTTGGGACTGTGGAGGAATGGGAGTTCGATGAGGTGGCGCATATGGTCGGGGTTGGGCCCCAGGACCCCGTTTTCGACGACATAGCTGAGGATGGCTAGCTGGGTAGTGTGGAAACGCACGTCTCTTTGTTATATGTGAGGTTGAGGGATTGGGCGGCCTGGAGGAACCTCTGAAGGTTGGCGTCATGGTCCTGCTGATCATGGCCGCAGATGGTAACATTGTCCAAGTACGGGTATGTAGCCTGCAGCCCATATTGGTCCACCATTCGGTCCATCGTTCTCTGAAAAACCGAGACCCCATTAGTGACGCCAAAAGGAACCCTGAGGAAGTGGAAGAGTCGGCCGGCTGCTTCAAAAGCAGTGTTATGGTGCTCTTTCGGGCGGATCGGGAGCTGATGGTAGGCCGACTTCAGATTGACCGGTGAGAACACCCGGTACTTGGCGATCTGACTGACCACCTTCGCTATGCGGGGGAGGGGTACGCATCCAGTTGCGTGAACCGGTTAATGGTCTGGCTGTAGTCCACAAACATCCAATTCTTTTCCCAGGTCCTGACGACCACCACTTGTGTTCTCCAGGGACTGTTGCTGGCCTCGATTATCCCCTCCCTCAACAGTCGCTGGACCTCCGACTTGATAAAAATCATGTCTTGGGAACTGTACCGCCTGCTCCTGGTGGCGATGGGCTTACAGTTGGGAGTGACGTTCGCAAAGAGCGAAGGGGGAGGGACCTTAAGGGTCGCGAGGCTCCATAACGTGAGGGGGGGGGGCAGGGGTCCACTGAACATTAACGTCAAGCTTCGGTGACTGCATTGGAAGTCGAGTCCAAGCAGTAGGGGTGCGCAGAGGCGAGGGAGGACATACAGTTTAAATTGGGTGCACTCAGTGCCCTATTTCGCGAGGTTCGCGACACAGAACCCCAGGATCTGCACCGAATGGGATCCGGAGACGAGGGAGATTGTGATGCGAGGTAGATGTGGAGGGAGCAGCGCCTTACCGTTTCGGGGTTCACAAAGCTCTCTGTGCTCCCGGAGTCGAAAAGGCAGGGGATCTCGCGCCCATTGACCCTGACGGCCGTCATCGAATTCTTCAGATGCTTTGGCCGTGACTGGTCGAGGGTTACTGTGCCGAATTGCGGGTAGTCTGCGTGGTCTGCGGTATCGAGGTCACAAGATGGCAGCCCCCACAGGTCGCATGTGTTGGGCTGGGTCAAAGGTGGCGACCAAGATGGCCGCCCCCATTGGTCGCACATGTCGGTTGGTGCTGATGATGGCGGCCAATATGGCCACCCCCACGTATCGGGCTGAGTCGAAGATGCCAGCCCCACGAGCTGCACAAGGCGGATGACGCATCTGAAGGGGGCGGTACCGGCTGGGACACAGCCACATTGTGGGGTCTGCAGGCCTGTGAGTCCGTGGATCGGGCCTGGTGAGCTTTCGACTTCGGGGCTTTGGATCGGGCCAGACAGACTCTGGCAAAATGTCCCTTTTTGCCGCAGTCGCTGCATGTCGCGGTGCGGGCTGGGCAGCATTGCCAGGGGTTTTGGCCCTGCCCACAGAAGTAGCACAACGGTCCCCCGGGCTGTACGGGCAGCCGTGTGGCACAGGCCTGAGACGTAGTCGGGTCTGATGACGGTCGTGCCCACAAGGGGTTCGCTGGGTCCGCCGGGAACGTGCTGAGGCTATGGTGGGCCACCTCCAACAAGGTGCTAGTTTTACCGTGTCCTGTAGGTCAGTGGCCCGGTTTTCCAGCAGTCGCTGCCGGATGTAGTCAGAGCGGACCCCAGCCACGTACGTGTCCAGGATCATCAGTTTCATGTGCTCCTCGGCCGTCACGGCTTTGCAGTTGCAGTTGCGGGCGAATAGCGTCAGGTTCTCTAGGTATTCGTTGAGCGATTTCCCGGTGCGTTGACGGCGGGTAGTGAGGAGGTGCCATGCGAACATTTCGTCCACGAGCTTCACAAACTGTCTCTTTAGGATCGCGACCGCCGCTTCAGACATAGCCGCGTCCTGAATCATACCAGATATTCGGTGGCTCACCCGGCCGTGGAGGATGCGCAGCTTGAGGGCATCGGAGAGAGGCGCTGCGAAGGAGTCGAGGTAGGCCTCAAAACAGCGGAGCCAGTGGGAGAAGATTTCCTTGGCTTCTGCTGCTCGTGCGTCGAGTTTCAGTTTATCAGGCTTTAGAGCGGCTTCCATAGTGATGTTGTTGGTTAATAAATTGATGTACCATTAATTCACTGCGAGACGATGAGAGTGAGTGAATTTAGGCTTTATTAACCAAGATCTAACCTGCCTGTGTCTGCTGTCCAAATGAGCGCCGCCCCCAGGCGACCGGTCTATATACCGTCCGGGGTTCCAGGTTCCATTACAGTACCTGTAAGGAGATCACATTACTATTGGGCCACAGTGCTACACAGACAGCTTATACAATCGTGAATACATACTTAAGATTATGAAGAGTTCATTAAGACCTAGTGAATGGTAGCCAACACCATATAGTCAAGGGAGGGAAAGGCCGTGGAGACCTTGGGCGCGATCCTCCGCACTCACGATGGGGCAGAGAATAGCGGGCGGCGTAAATTTTTACGGCCACGCTGGTCCGACGCCCTCCCGCTATTCTCCCCCCCCCCCCCCCCCCACGCCCGCCTCCCGACACGAATCGCTGCCCGCCGTTTTTTTACGGCGAGCTGCGATTCACCCCTGGCCGATGGGCCGATTTCCAAGGCCTTTACGGCCGTTTTTATGAACGTAAAACACACCTGGTCTGACCGTTCGTAAAAACGGCCGTAAAGTCCCGATCTTGGGAACCATGGCACCGATTGGCACGGCAGTACCACGGCCGTGCCAAGGGTGCCATGGGCCCGCGATCGGTGGGCACCGATCGCGGGCAGCGGGTACTTACCCCGCGCACTCTTTCTCCCTCCGCCGCCCCGCTGTGTCCATTCGCGGGGCGGCTGAGGGGCATACCGGCCCGCGCATGCGCGGGTTTCATGCATATGCGTGATGTCGTCATACGCGGGTTGGAGTCGTCCAATCCGCGCATGCACGGCTGACGTCATCTGACGCGTCAGCCGTCGCTAACTCTGGCTAGCGGGCTTAACGAAATTCGTTAAGCCCGCGATGCCGGAGTTCACGGCCGCGCGATGCTAGCCCCGACCGGGGAGCTGAATCGGTTCCCGGTCGGGGGGGGCGGAGGCTGGTGTCAAACCCGCTCGTTTTTGACGCCAGCTTCCCGAGTCTTCGTGACTCGGGAGAATCGCGCCCCTCATGCTTCAGTCACCCCAACAACTAAAACTCGCCCCTCACCATTTCGCCACGAGGGAGAGCATTAAATTCCGCCCATTGGTTTTATCAGTTGCATTCTGATGGAGGCAGTTTCTGAATATTGAGAAGACAGCAGCCAGAAAGAGGCGGAGTTGGACACAGGACTCTTGTGGTACTGGTCTGAGATCTTCCTGATTGTCGGAACAATACGTCCTCATTCTGTGCTGAAAATTACAGGCTAGTAAAGAAGCTCCACACCATCCAAGACAAAACAGCCCATTTGATTGCTACCCCTTCCATAAACATTCAGTTCCTCCACCACTGATGAACAGTGGCAGCTGTGTGCACCATCTACAAGGTGCTCTGCAGGAACTCACCAAGGTTCCTTTGGCAGCACTTTGCAAACCCACGACCATCTAGAAGGACAAGAGCAGCAGATACCTGGGAACTCCACCACCTGGAAGTTCCCCTCCAAGCCCCTCACTGCCCTGAATTGGAAATATATCACTGCTCCTTCACTGTTGCTGGGTCAAAATCCTGGAACTCCCTCCCTAATAGCACTGTCAGTGTACTAACACCTCAGTGACTGCAGCGATTCAGGAAGGCAACTCATCATGAATTTCTGAAGGACAACTAGGGCTGGGCAATAAACGCTGACCTAACCAGCCGTAAATTAATTTTAAAAATATAGCCTGCACTCTACTAGCCAGAATTTCTGATGTTCCCCAATACATATCACCACTTTACCAACTAGAAGCAATTTTAAGTTATCCAGAACTTGTATCTGTATACTGTATTATTCTATCATTTATGGTTCAACATATTGTTGAAGATTCAAAGTTCAAAGCACACTGTTCTTTATTTCCTAATACTTGCATATTAGTTAATGATTCAAGTATTGCATTGTGTTCCTTTGGGAAATGGAATTCTCCATTAACCAACATTTTTGATTAAGCAGTGCCACCCAATCCCCGCACAGGCTGGACAATAAAGATTTTACCGTAGTTTTTTTTAACATGCAAGATGGTGATGAATTGGCTTGGAAATTGGCCTAACAAAGTTGAATTTGGAAATGTTGCATGGATGTTTTACAATGGTAAATGTTGACACAAGCATGATGAACAATCATGACGACAGACATTTGTTCGTGGAGCTGAAGTGTGTGCCCATTTGTAATTTGTTGAAAGACCTTTTACGGAGTATTTTACAACACAGAAGCAAAGCATCAGCCCTACAGGTATCTGCTGATGTTAATGTGATCCATTGGAGGAGATAATGGCTGGAATTCTCCAGGCATTCGCTGGCAGCAGGTTTTTCCAGTCCTGCCGCACCGTACACCCACCCGCCAGTTTTCCGGTGGCGTGGGGTGACGTCAATGGGAATTCCCATTGACAGCGGTGGGAACAGAGACTTCCACCACCAGCGAATGGCTCGCCACTGGGAAACAGCAGCTTGGAGGCTCCCACCCAGTGTGTGAATTAGAATGTCATCTGATTTTTTTCATGAAAAGATTCAGATTCCTAGAGTGCAAAAAGTTTTGACTTATTTGCTTTGAGTTATTCTCAGTTTTTTGAGCTGCAGTTCAATCTCACTACCTGTTTAAATGATTAGTAATTGGATATTACAGCAGCAATAAAGTCACACATCAACACTTCGGATCAAAATCAAACACTTTGTCACACAAGAGCACAGATACGTAACAGCAGAATCATCAGTAGAGCCTGAATCAGACAATGCAATTAGAATGCAATTAAATTGGTTTTCAGTTCCTGTGCTGAGGTTGCTGATCTCAATCAGAGCAAAGTTTTATCGTTCCATTATTCTTTAGCTTTGCTGGACTTGTGAAAGAAGCAATGTGGACTGTTGCTATTATTGCGATCCAATTCATCGGGCTGCAGACTTACCTGTATATGGATATTGGGTGATGCCTTTCATAACTGTCACGTCTTTCAAAAACTCAGGATGAAATTTTCCATGATGGAGAGTGAGTGTGGAGGCGGATGGGATAAGAGGCGAGTTTCCCGCTGTGTGGTGGGTTGGGAAAATGTGCCAAATCTTATGTGTGGAGGCTCATTAATTATGCTTGGGTGAGGAGCTCTTCAAATCACGTGGCAGGGCAGCCAATGATTTATCTTACCCTCCATAGCCTAATGGGGTCGAAGGTCCTGGTGCTATTTAAAGATGCTAGCCGAACACACATATTACTCTCTCCAGCCCAGCAGTGAGGACCACCAAGGCTTTATTGGCGTCAAGCAAAGAGAAGGTCTGGATGTGATCAACTCACGGAGGCCTCATCAATAATGACTCTACCTTCTCTTTGCTTGATGCCAACAAAGCCTTAACAACGTAAACCCCAGCCCCCAGGCCACCTCAGCTGAGGAGCCATTTGAAGAACACCTGTCACAGTGTTCATCTGCACCCTTCACAGAAACATGCACCCCGGTGGTACATAGGTCTAGATCAGTCTGAGGGTCACATTGTGAGGAACACCTCACTGACATGTCTCCGCAGCAATGACAGCCCATGGCTCTGACACTTGGAGGATTGCTGGTGAACAGGTACCTGTTCAGTCTTAAGTTTGATGATGAAACTCTGAAAGCGGCCATTGTAAACATGCTAGAGATGTAAAGACAGTCGGTGAAATATCAGGCAGTTACAAAAGGCAGTCAACAGACTAGAGCAAAGGATGGAGGAGTGTTCTGTCTGATGTCATGGCTCTGACATGCAAGCACCTCAAAGTCTCCCTGAGACTATCTTGGGGACATTGATCTAGCAGGTTCTGCCAGATTTGCATTCAAACCTTCAGACCATTACAATACGCATGAGTGGGATCCATCAGTGGCCAAGTGGGAGGGAGGCTGGGCACCTTGACCGGCCTCCAAGTCCCATCCACTCAAGGAGTCAGGCAGGGGCCATCGGGCAGCTACAAGGAGGATGACCAGCAGCTGGACACCACACAACCATCCACTTAGGTGACTCCACAAGTGTTAAGCTGATCCCAAATCCCCTCTGCAGGTGACCTCATTACCTTCAACTGCAGATGCTGAGGTGCATGTGCCTCACAGCAGGAGACCAAAAGGAAGCTGAGGCCCTCCAGGTCTCAGCCTTTGAGGACTCTCAGCAAAGTCATCACCGACAACAGGACATAGCAGTCATCAGGCTGCCTCTGCTGTAGATGTTGAGGATGTGCCAAGACTTGGCAGTCGGGTTAGAAAGATTGTTTATGCCAAAGCACCAGACCTGTAGCCATAATGGTTTCTCAAGCTATGTATGCTTCTTAGTGGGAGCAAGAAATGTCTCATTCAGGAAGCCGCTACTGCATCAAGTTCACGTGACACAGGCTTTGAACTGGTGTGCTGTCTATCACCCCCCCCCCTCCCCCCCACACCACTGACCCTCACCCCTCGCCCCCACAACCCCAGAGCGGCTACATTCAGCTTTGACTGCAGACGTTTGCAGAGAATCGGGCCTGATGAAACACAAGTGATTGAGATCCAAGGCTCAATGCTGACCCTTCTCTCGATGACCGTGCTGTAAAGAACTTTCAGGTCACTGGCATGCCATAAGGGACATAATGGCATAAGGGACAAGAGAAATGTATTTAGGTACCCCTGCAGGTGGTTTGCTCCTCCTGGAACCTGGTGGCTGTGAGTCTATCACAGGCACGTCTTCCACTGCTTGTGGCTTTAATCTCATCTTCACGTGTAAGCTGCCCATCATCACCCTCTTCAGGTCTGGCCCTTCCAGTACTTCAGCATCTGAGGAGTTCTCAGTCTTCCCTCTGTCCCTTGCTGGCAAGTGATCACCCCTTTGAAAGGACAGGTTGTACAGGGCATAACAGACCAAGATGATGTGAGACACCCTCTCTGGAGAGTCCTGCAGAGCCTCACCTGAGCAGGACAAGCATCAGAAGTGCATCTTCAGGATGACAGTGGTTTGCTCCATGATCTTGTCAAAAAATAAGCGCTGCCTTGTATCTTTCCTTGGAGATACTTTGAAGATGATGCACAGTTGTCATGAGCCATCATTTCAGTTGATATCTCCTCATCACCCAGCAGCCAGCCCTCTAAGCACCACGGCCCTTCAAATATCTGAGGGACCTGGGAGTGTATGATTCATAGAACCTCCCAGGGTACCTGGTAGAAACATGCATGATGTGCTGCTCCAGGTTGTGCACCAACCGGTTATTGAGTGTAACCCTTTCATGTTACTGAAGATGAGGGGCTGCTGTCATGGAGCTTTCAAAACCACATGTGGGCAATCGATTGCACCCTGAACTCTAGGGAAGGCAGAGATTGCCGCAGAACTCTGGAATTTAGCAGCCTGGCTAGCTTCATCCAATGTGACATTTCATAATGATAAGCCTTCCTGCAGAGGGCATCCATTACTTCCTTTTTACAAATACGTGTTGAGGTTTGAGAGATGCCGTGGTCCCCAGTGGATCTCTGGAACGATCTGCTGCAAAGAAATTGAGGATGGCCCTGACATTCAGGGGCACCAACAGGGATGTCCTCCCAGCCCTTGTGGCATTAGCTCCTCCTGCAGAATATGCCAGATATGAACTACCATGTTTATTAACAAGTGTAGACGTGCGCAACTCATCTCCAGATAGGAATAGTGTTTCCGGTAAAAACCTGGTCATGCGAGCCATTTCCATGGGGTTGGCCTGACTCCTCATTCTCTGAGTTTTTCTGGGACTCTCCCAGACCATGATCCTCTGGCTGGGCCTCTACTCTGTGCTAGGCGGTGTCGGGTTCTTCTTCTCTTCAGTTCGATCACTGCCATCAAGAAGGCAACATTCATGGAAGGCTCCATTATTCTATCCTCCTGCTCCTGTGGATGGACTGATCCAACAGATTACTGAGTAACGGGCAACTATAGTAGAGCTTGCAGTTGTTACCAGAAAGCCACGGTAATGTCCAAGAGCTGGGTCTGCACTATTCGCCTTTGCATGGTCTAACGTTTTAGCTGAGACACTATCTCCCAGATTTAGGCGACCAAGGTGCCATCCCAGCTACCTGAATCTTAACCCCAGAGAAGATGGAAGTGGCTTGAGGGCATCAAGGATTTCTTCAATCTTAACCAATGCACTCCTACTCTGTCTGCTCTGTCTGATCTGGCATACTGATCATGCCTAACCTGCACCTTTGCCCTTTGCCGTTAGTCATGCCAATTGGAGAAGGCACCTTCAAGGCTTTCATTGATCAACTTGTAGATATCCCGCAACTGTGCTCCCTTGATGACTCACTGCTTCTTCCATTCTAACATTTCTTCTGTTAATGATCAAACTGATCAACTTCATTGTGAATCCAACGAGTCCTGCAGTCCCAAGTTAAAGCAGTCCAAATGTTAATGGCCCCAATTGCACCTTGTCAATTAACTCTTCCTCACTTCTATCAGCTCAGACTCCATTTCCATGTTGTTCCTCCAAGCAGTGTGCTGCTGTCCTCCGATTGGACCTCCAAGTCCAGCCATGGGCTCCTCCCACGCAGTCTCAGCTCCCTCCATTGCAGATTCTTTTCCAGGTTCGTTTGCAAACTGCAGCCTAACTTTGGGATTTCAAGCTGGTGGTGTTGCATATCTACTTAAGAGGTCAGGTTCAAATCACCCCCTGTCAGAGTTTGGGTCCGTCTAATCCTCCTGGGACCTCATGATGTGCAGGCAGAACTCTTCCCAGTGATTCTCCAGATCCCCCGGTAACCTTGGATCTCATTGTCATTGTAGTGGACATACCTGCCCTCCCACTGAACCCATCACTATTGATGTCCCCATGCCCCATGTGAACCTCACCCCACCCCACCTTGAGGCGTTGTTCACGGCCACATACAGAGGTAACCCCTCCCCTCCCTCAGGAGAGTTTAAGTACCCCTCACCCTCCATTATATTTTCCCAATTTACGGGGCAGCACGGTGGCACAGTGGTTAGCATTGTTGCCTACGGCGCTGAGGACCCGGGTTCGAATCCCGGCCCCGGGTCACTGTCCGTGTGGAGTTTGCACATTCTCCCCGTGTCTGCATGGGTTTCGCCCCCACAACCCAAAAGATGTGCAGGATAGGTGGATTGGCCACACTAAATTGCCCCTTAATTGGAAAAAATTATTGGGTACTCTAAATTTTTTTTTTTAATGTTTTCCCAATTTACAGCTAAAATTGCCTCCCATCTGCAGCCTAGTGCCGAGTCAAACACCCCATCACCACTGACTGTGGGACGAGGACCATACCCAGCACATCAAGCTGTGCCTGATTCCCATTGAGCACGCAGGCCATAACCCTCCCTGGAGTGGGAACATGACGCACATGCCGTGCATGGCCATGTGGCTTGTTCTTGGAGATCCAGGGCTGCCTTTAATTTCTCAAACTGACTTGTGAGGTTCACAGAGCCCCAGAATGGCCTTTCATCTTACACCCTGATCTCTTGGAATCAGTCGGGGACTGGGACTGTCTTTCATCCAGCTCTCTGGTTCCTCAATGAGTGACCACAGGACCACTTCCATCCCCCCGAAATCCTACGCTTTGCCACACTACCCCCCCCAACCCCTCGGACTTTAGAGTCTCATGCATCCCCTTCCCTTCATGCAAATTGAATCTCACAGAACCCTTTCTCTGTCTGCTTCCGTTGTTCCATGTTGAACTCCAGCTTCCCCAACCCCAATCTTCCCACGCGCCTGACATCACTCCCCCCTCCTCCAATCCTACCACCAATCCTCTTCACCCTCATGCCTCTGTCATCGTGTCTCCCCCTCACACCTTGGGCGGGATTCTCCCGTACCCGGCGGGGCGGGGGGTCCCGGCGGGACGGAGTGGCGTGAACCACTCCAGCGTCGGCCCGCCCCAAAGGTGCCTTCAGGGGCTAGGCCGGTGCTGGAGTGGTTTGCGCCCTGCCGGCTGGTGTGGAAGGCCAGCAGGGGTCGAAGGGACTCCGCCGGCCGGCGAGAGCCTGCACATGCGTGGGTGTGTCAACCGCTGCTGACGTCATCCTCGCACATGCACAGGGCGGGGGTTCACCTACGCGTCGGCCATTGCGGAGGCTGACACGGCCAATGCGTAGGAAAAGAGTGCCCCCTCGGCACAGGCCCGCCTGCGTCACCGGTGGGCCCCGATCGCGGGCCAGGCCACCGCGGGGGCATCCCCCGGGGCCGGATCGCACTGCGCCAGCCCCCCCCCCTCCCCCACCCAGGACCCCGGAGCCCACCCAGGCCGCCAGGTCCCGCCAGTAAGGAACCTAGTCTGATCCAAGCCGGTGGGACCGGCAAAAAAACAGCGGGACTTCGGCCCATCGCGGGTCGGAGAATTCGGGCAGCCCCGGGGCCCATTGAGTCGCGCCGGTCCCCGCCATTCTCTAAGGCGAGCGGCGCAACTCACGCTGCGGCGACTTTTGGAGAAACAGAGAATTTGGCGGCAGGCGGGGGCGGGATTCACACCGACCCCTCGCGATTCTCCGACCCGGCGGTAGGTCGAAGAATCCCGCCCCCTTATCTCCCAATGATCCGCCCGTATGCTGATGTCTGTTTTAGAGTTCAGCTCTGAGATATACAGCACACAATGCTAGCCTGCCGCGGTAGCACAGCAGCAATGGTAAGCCGCCCAGCTCAATACTTGAGGCAACCACAGTGAGAATACTAGCTCCATACCTGAGGCAGTCACGGTGAGCAGTCCCACCATACACGCCCACCAGTCGGTAGCACTGCTGCCTCACGGCGCTGAGGTCCCAGCTTCGATCCCGGCTCTGGGTCACTGTCCGTGTGGAGTTTGGACATTCTCCTCGTGTCTGCGTGGGTTTCACCCCCACAAGCCAACGTTGTGCAGGGTAGGTGGATTGACCATGCTAAATTGTCTCTTAATTGGAAAAAAATGAATTGGGAACCCAAAATTGGCTAGCTGGAAGAAGACAAAGGGTGGTGGTTGATGGGAAATGTTCAGACTGGTGTCCAGTTACTAGTGGTGCACCACAAGGATCTGTTTTGGGGCCACTGCTGTTTGTCATTTTTATAAATGACCTGGAGGAGGGTGTAGAAGGATGGGTGAGTAAATTTGCAGATGACACTAAACTCAGTGGAGTTGTGGACAGTGCGGAAGGATGTTACAAGTTGCAGAGGGACATAGATAAGCTGCAGAGCTGGGCTGACAGGTGGCAAATGGAGTTTAATGTAGAAAAGTGTGAGTTGATTCATTTTGGAAGGAATAACAGGAAGACAGAGTACTGGGCTAATGGTAGGATTCTTCGTAGTGTGGATGAGCAGAGAGATCCCTGAAAGTTGCCACCCAGGTTGAGAGGGTTGTTAAGAAGGCGTACGGTGTGTTAACTTTTAGTGGTAGAGGAATTGAGTTTCGGAGCCATAAGGTCATGTTGCAGTTGTACAAAACTATTTTGCGGCCGCATTCGGAGTATTGCGTGCAGTTCTGGTCGCCGCATTATAGGAAGGATATGGAAGCATTGGAAAGGGTACAGAGGAGATTTACTAGGATGTTGCCTGGGATGGAGGGAAGATCTTACGAGGAAACGCTGAAGGACTTGAGGCTGTTTTTGTTAGAGAGAAGAAGGTTAAGAGGTGACTTAATTGAGGCATACAAGTTGATGAGAGGATTAGATAGGGTGGACTTTGAGAGCCTTTTTCCTTGGATGGTGATGTCTAGCACGAGGCGACATAGCTTTAAATTGAAGGGAGATAAATATAGGACAGATGTCAGAGGTAGGTTCTTTACTCAGAGATTAGTAAGGGTGTGGAATGCCCTGCCTGCAACAGTAGTGGACATCGCCAACACTAAACGCATTCAAATGGTCATTGGATAGGCATATGGACGATAAGGGAATAGTGTAGATGGGCTTTAGAGGGGTTTCACAGGTCGGTGCAACATCAAGGGCCGAAGGGCCTGTACTGCGCTGTAATGTTCTATGTTCTATATGGAAATTGTGTTCCTGTCATAACCCCACGAGGCCTTTGGGGAAACCATTATCGATCTCCCTGTGGAGTACGAGCTACCCATGTAGGGGACGGAGGTCGCCCAGCTCAGGATCGTTAGAACCGAGGATATACGTTGGCCTGAGCAGGGGCCAGCACGTTGGTTTTCTCAACAGGGACTGTGATTTTTGATTGCGACTGCCGCTGGCAGATTATTGTTAAAAGCAAAATAAGTCTTTCCTTCTGCTGACTTTCTTGGTCATCAAAGTTCCCAGCATGGGTTGGGAGAAAGCCCACCCACCATGAAAATAGCAAAGGGAGAATTTTGACTTGTTTTCAGCTGGCAAGAATGTGAATTTTGGTCTCTTGATAAATTTTCTGCTCCACCTGCCACGGAGCCTGCTGGACGGGACTGGAAAATTCCACCCTCACTGTTAATTGCTGTGATTCTCCATTGGTAATCTGTCCCGCTACTGCTAGCGAGGATAGAGGGAGTGGAGAATTCCGCTGCCATAAACGGGGTGGCGAATCCCAGCCAATGTCTGCAACCATATCCTTTTTTAAAATAAATTTAGAGTACCCAATTCACGTTTTCCAATTATGGGAAATTTAGTGGTCCTTTCCTCTCTCGCCCACCTATCCCCTTCCTTTCCCTTCTGTTGGCACAGAGGCGAGGGAATCTGGGGCGGGATTCTCCCGCAACTGGCCGGATGGCCCGACGCCGACGCCAAGAGCGGCGCGGACCACTGCGGCGTCGGGCCGGCCGGTAATCCTCCGCACTTCCGGGGCTAGGCCAGCGCCGGAGGGGTGCCGCGAGTTGGCACATGCGCAGAACGGCGGCGTGTTTCCTGCGCATGCGCAGAGGGTTTCTTCTCTGCGCCGGCCATGGCGGAGCCCCACAGAGGCCGGCGCGGAGGGAAAGAGTGCCCCTTCGGCAGAGGCCCTCCCGCAGATCGGTGGGCCCCGATCGCAGGCCAGGCGATCGTGGGTCCCCCCCCCCCCCCCCGGGCCGGATCCTTCCCCCCCCCCCCGCCTCCCCTCCCGAGGACTCCAGTAGACGGCCTCCTAGCCAGGTCCCGCCGTGATGGACCATGTCCATTTCACAGTGGCAGGACTGGCCGAAAACGGGTGGCCGCTCAGCAGAGGGGTCGGGGAATCGTCCCTGGTCTCTACAGCGCAAAGTTTGGTGCTTGTACCATTTATTTTTGTAGAAGTATGTTGTGAACTGTTTAAATAATCAGAGTATCCATGTATCCATCCCCCCCTCCCCATACATTGGTACTGAGGGATAGTACCCTTTTTCTCCAACACAAAATTAGTGTTTGTACCGTTTGGCCTTGTATATATTTTTTACTGTTTTAATAAAAAGATATGGCCAATCCACCTACCATGCACAACCTTTAGTTGTGGGGACAAAACCCATGCAAGCAAGTGGAGAATGTTCAAAACTCCACACAGACAGTGTCCCAGAGCCGGGATCGAACCTGGGACCTCGGTGCCGTGCGACAGCAATGCTAACCATTGCGCCATCATGCTGCCCCTATGCACCCATATCCTAACAATGGCTGGAATTCTCTGGCTGTTGGGATTCACTTGTCCCGCCGGAACTGCACCCCCATCCGCGGCTTTCCTGGCACCATGGGGTAGCTTCAATGGGAAACCCCATTGACAAATGGCAATAAGACATAATCCCACCACCAGCAAATGATGTGCCGCTGAGAAACATGCGGCTGGGGAACAGGAGAATCCTGCCCAACATCTTTATGAAAGACATGAGAGAATGTATAGATTTTTTTTAGAAGAGTTACAGCAACCTTCGGACATGTCAAATATTCAGAAACATTCAAAGCAAAGAATCAAATCATTGAAAAATTGTACTCGGCACTGAAATAAGAAAGAAAGCAGTTCACCACCTCGAATAGTTTGAAAGTTGTTCCTGGTGCATTGAGGATTGTACATGGTGACCAAGGTTTCTTTTGCGCTTTGTCGAATTTTATCCTGTGATATTTCTGCTGACTGTTTAAAGATTTGTTCAATATGTGACTGGACTCCAATAAAACTGACAGGCTGAGAACTTGTGCTCCAGCCTAACAAAGTCATCATTTCTGATACGTATTTCTGGTTTCTGATTTCATTGACTGAGTCAGTGGTCAAGAAAGTGGCAATTAGAGTTTCTTTTCCGAATGTTTTTCTGTGCAGGGCCATCTATACTTTGCTTTAAAGAAAGAAGCCTCCAAAAATGACTTACTTATTCAGCTTGTCTTGTAGCTCATTTTAATTTCTCGTCGATTTGTGACAACAACAAATGCGTGGTCTAACTCTGACAAGACATATACCAATGATGCAGCGCAAAGTGGTAAACATCGCATATGCCAGTTGTTATCTGTCACAAGAGGGAATAAGTACATTTTGAATAAAAGCAAATTACTGCGGATGCTGGTATCTGAAACGAAAGAGAAAATGATGAAAAATCTCAGCAGGTCTGGCAGCATCTGTAGGACGAGAAAAGAGCTAACGTTTCGAGTCCGATGACTCTTTGTCAAAGTATATTTTGAAGTTGGCTCGAGATTCTCTGTTCTGACATATAACATGCAGTGATGCTTATGATAGATGTCTTAGACAAAGGGGTAAATCCTCAACTTGCTGTCCAAAGCCAGTAGTAATGTGGGTAGTTAGAGAGGAGGGATAAAGTGGGACTCTCCATAGTGCCGGCAGCGCACCCACGCCCGGGGATTTCCCGGCAGTGTGCGGCTGCCCACAATGGAAAACCCCATTGGCCGGCTGGCGCGACAGAGAATCCCGTTGCTGGCGGGGGCGCGACGCCCCAGAAAACTGGTGTGGTCGGGACGGAGAATTCCGCCCTATCTCTATTACATGTAAAATATTACATGTAAAACGAACAGAGGTGCAAATGGGTCCAGATGTGTCAACAAATTACTCAAAGGAGTGATGTAAGTCAATACAGCTATTTTTTTAAAATGTAAATAAAGCATTAGAGTTTATGGGCGGGATTCTCCGACCCCGCGCCGGGTGGAGAATCGCCGGGGGGCGCGCAAATCGTACCACGCCACCCTGATGCCGGGACGCGATTCTCCATAGGGCAAAGAATCGGCGCCATTGGGGCCAGCGTGGTCAGCGCGGCGCCGGACCCGCAATACACCGGGCCAGATGAAAAAAAAAACGAGTCCCGCCGGCGCCGTTCAAACATGCTCTGAGCCGGCGGGACCTCGGCGTTGAAGGGTCCGGGGGCGGCCTGTGAGGGGTGCGGCGGGTGGGGTCCGACCCCGGGGTGGGCCTCCGATGTGGCCTGGCCCCCGAGCGGCGGGCCGGCATCTCTGTCTCCCGGCCTCCTTTCTTCGGTGCCAGTGACTGTACTCCTGCGCCATGTTGGGTCGGGGCCGGCACGGATAAGGGGGATACCATGCATGCGCTGAAATCTTACCGGTGGGACTGCGCATGTGCGGGTTTGCGCCGGACCCTCTGCGCCTGCGCACATCCCCCGGCACCCATTCCACGGCCGGATCAGCAGCTGGAATGGTGAGAACCGCTCCAGTGCCCTGCTGGTCTCCTGTAGGGGCCAGAATTGCTGATCCTGGGGCGGCGTTTCCAATGGTGTCAACACTTAGCCTCAGGGTCAGAAAATCCCTCCCTATATATTTGAAAATGTTGCTTCTGTAATGTTGGCCACATCCAGTCTGATTCTGGTTGCGGCTCAGTGACTAAGGATTCAATTACCCAGACTGTTTAGTTGGTCCTGGATGCAACATAGATTCTGCACCTGGAATGTTAACTTATCTGCTTCACCTCAAATGGGCAGCACGGTAGCATAGTGGTTAGCATTGTTGCTTCACAGCGCCACGGTCCCAGGTTCAATTCCTAGCTTGGGTCACTGTTTGTGCGGAATCTGCACGTTCTCCCCGTGTCTGCGTGGTTCCTTCTGGGTGCTGTGGTTTCCTCCCACCAGTCCCGAAAGACGTGCTGTTAGGTGAATTGGACATTCTGAATTCTCCCTCTGTGTCCTTGAACAGGTGCCGGAATGTGACGACGAGGGGCTTTTCATTCCAGTGTTAATGTAAACCTACTTGTGACAATAAACATTTAAAAAAAACATTTTAAAAATTATTTCGAGAGGGATAGAATTGAAAAGTGAAGAAAGTGAAGAAGTTATGCGAGATTTAGGGCCTCACGGTAGCATGGTGGTTAGCATCAATGCTTCACAGCTCCAGGGTCCCAGGTTCGATTCCCAGCTGGGTCACTGTCTGTGAGGAGTCTGCACGTGCTCCCTGTGTGTGCGTGGGTTTCCTCCGGGTGCTCCGGTTTCCTCCCACAGTCCAAAGATGTGCGGGTTAGGTGGATTGGCCATGCTAAATTGCCCGTAGTGTAAGGTTAATGGGGGGATTGTTGGGATACGGGTTACGTGGGTTTAAGTAGGGTGATCATTGCTCGGCACAACATCGAGGGCCCAAGGGCCTGTTCTGTGCTGTACTGTTCTATAATTCTATTTGTGTCAAACATTGGTTAGACTGAACCTGGAACGCTGGGCACAGATCAGAAGCTGGATTCTCCGCTCCCCGACTCCGAAATCGCATTCAGCGACGGGGCGGAGAATCCGTTTTGGCGCCGAAATCTGGAGCAGGTCCGGGTTTTCAATTTTCTGTGCCCTGAAAATTCGCGTACTCGAGGAGTACATCGTGCCGAGTATCCACCGCCTCAGGCCATTGCCTGAGGCCTGCCGTGCGATGCTCCGTTACCGACCGGCCAAATTCCCGATGGCGTGGTTTACGTGTGGTCACACCGTCTGGGATCCTCACGTGGAAGCTGCGTACTCAGTCTAGGGAGGGTCGAGCGTTGGGCGGGGGGGGGGGGGGGGGGGGGGGACTTCATTCGAGTCCGGGGCGCTCGAGCGGTCGATGCACGGCACTACTTTGGCAGTCCAGGTCCGCTGGCTGAGTCCTCCATGGAGCATGGCTCGGCCCCTACAGTCGGCTGCCATGCGCATGCGCAGCCTCAGACCCGGACGTGATGGGGGCCATATCGGCAGCTCGGGCTGTAGGCTCTATGACGGCTTCCTGCTCACCCCCAGCAAAATGGGGCATCGGTGGCCTTTTGACGACAGTTTTCCTGGCGTTAAAGACCATCGTTTTCACAACGGCATGGGGACTTAATCCCAAAAACGGAGAATCCAGTGACGAGGTTATCATATTGTACAAATGACATTAAGGCACCGAAAGCGATGAAGAAGAGATTGGCAAAGATGATGCTAGCACTGTGAGAACATACTTAGAAAAGGATGAACAGGTGTTCTTTTCTGTTGAATAGAGAAAACAAATATGCGACCTAATCCACAAATTAGTGACCTAATGCAAGTCTTTAAAATTATGAAGGAGTTTGGTAATGTAGACATAGAAATAGTGGGTGCATTCTCCCAGGTCCTTGCCAGCAGGTTCAATGGTTGTGGGATGCAAGCAAGAATTCGGCGGGAGGACCAAAAATTCAGTTGTTATGCCGACATGAATTTCCTGTTGGTGTCCGCCATGGTGTATCGGAAAATATGCTGGAGGTTGGAGTGAAACCAATTTGCATCCTACTGATTGAATGCAGATGAAATCCAACGCCGTCAAAGGGAAAATTCGGCAGTCCAGAACACATCGGGAACAGTGTAGCTTGCAAATGTCGTGACTTATGTCTTGAAGTATTCCTGGGATGCCTCTGGAGTCCAAGATGGAGTTCGCCAGCGACTCTGGAACATACAGCAGTGGGTAGGGGAGCAGCTATCAGGTGGATCTTCCTACTTCAGTGTCATGGAGAAGATCCATCTTCCAGTCCATCACGAGTCACATTTTCCTCCCGGTTGGAATACATACATATTGGGTGGGATTCTCAAACTGATTTTCTGGCGCAGCATGCCACAGCCGGTAGTGGGATCCTCCGTCCCAGCACCGGCCAATGGCGTTTCCAATTGTGGCCACCCCCATGTCATCGGGAAATTTGCGGGTGTGAGTGCGTTGACAGCGAAGTGGAGGGTTCCGCGGATGGAGAATCCTGCCATTATCTTCATCTATCTCTAATCCCCAAAGTAATTCCATAACCATCTGAATAGGACACCTCCAACTCCATGAGTGGGATTCTCAGGAAAGATTTCTTAGTGTGGTAGCGAGTGGAAACAGCTGGAGCCTCCCGGTGCTCGCCCAGTGAGGCTGGTAACTCTATTCAGTGTGGTCTTCTTAAAAAGGCCCCCACCAAGGGCTTCTCACGACAAATAAAGGCACGTCAGCCAATTCGCTGGCACCATGCTCTGCAGCCCCGCGTTAACAAGGTCGAGCAGCACTTAAACAGATCTTGCACAGCCAACCCCAGTCAGCTCACAACAATGGCGCCCAGGAGACTGGCCCGATGTGTCACAGTTGTCATCCCCACCCTCCACCAGCGCAGATGCATGAACCTCAATGGGCATGGCTGTGCATGTGCTGCCAACCAGTGAGCCGGAGCCCACCAACCCCAGAACCCCCAGAGGACAATCACCAAGGGCACCGAAGGCCATGGGACATGGTTATCAGTTGGCTGCTTCCACCTCTGATGTGCATCCTGAGGACATCCATAACTAGGCATAGCGGTAGAGCTAGGAAGGCAAAGCACATCAAGTTTCACTGAGGGCACGTTGGGGGGGGGGAGCAGCACCATTGGGAAAATGGGGAATTGATACACATAATAAACACCCTCGTGCACAACCAGTATGATATCTCGTCACTTCAGACCTCCAAAGCCTTGGCCCATCTCTCCAGGCATCCCTCCCTCCCCGATGCACTCATTCACCCTCCAGCCATGGACATGTCCCCGGAGCTGTGTCCCATCCCCTGGGTGTTCGGATGTTGTCTGCTGCGGGTTTGATGTTGCCTCCCATAGTTTTCAGGCATAGTGTCCATGCATCCAGGTGGGATAATTGTGATACGAGGCAATGACTCCTGCGTGCTACATGGCCCGCCTACCCATGGGAATCCACTTTGGTTATGTAAAGTACTCACTTAACTACCGTTGCCAATTCCCTATTAGCAATGGCCATGAGCCACACGGCCAGAGGCCTCAGCAGCCAATGGGGGTTACAGGTGGTCGGTGGGTCAGACGGGCAGGGATGAGGTTTGCCCTGGAATGGGTACCACATCATCCAGGGGTTAGCATGGTAGCGACATGCGTGGTTGCCCCCGCCTCGCGCCTCTTCTCCCACCCTCCCATGGCGGCCCACCCCTGCAGACAGTCCCCCACCCCCCACGAGAGTCCTCCACCCCCCACGTAGCACTGAATTGGCAGTCCCAGCGCCTCCAGGATCTGCCTGTGAGCAAAGATGGCTACTCACCTCCCAGGTCCCCGCAGCAGCCCTTCCACCAAGTTCACGGGCGCGATTCTCCGCTCCCGCGCGGCATCGGGAAGGCCGTCGTGAACTCGGCCGAGTTTCACAACGGCGTTGGAGGCCACTCTCCTCGCACCCTATCACCCCCCCCCCCCCCCCCCCCGGGGGCTAGGAGCGGCGTTGTGAGAAACTTGGCCACCGGGCCTTGACGCTTGCATTAAAGCGGCGCGCCGAGAATGAAGCGAAAGCGGCGCCTAAGTGACGTCAGCCGTGCATGCGCAGGTTGGCCGGTTCCAACCCGCACATGCGCGGTTGCCGTCTTCCCCTCTGCTGCCCCGCAAGACATGGTGACTTGATCTTGCGGGGCGGCGGAGGGGAAAGAGTGCGTCTCTCAGAGACGCCGGCCCGACGATCAGTGGGCACCGATTGCCAGTCACCTCCCGAGCATGCCCGTGGTGCTCGTTCTTCTCTCCGCCCCCCCCACAGGCCCCAAACTTAACTTTTGCGCTACGTTCATGCCGGCAGTGACCAGGTGTGGTTGCCGCCGGCGTGAACAGGTCGGGAACGTCAGGCCGCTCGGCCCATCCGGGCCGGAGAATCGCCGGTCGCCATGAAAAACGGCGACCTGCGATTCCACGACATGCCATTTTGGGGGGGGTGGGAGAATCGCGGGTGGTGCCAGGGCGGTGTGACGTGATTCGCCCGGCCCTCCTGCGATTCTCCCACCCGGCGTGGGGAGCGGAGAATCGCGCCCCACGTTTTTCAAAAGTACCAATCAGCGCCAGCGTGACCACTTGGGGCAGGCCGCTGAATGATGGAAGACTGTTGGTTATGAGGTGGCTCCCGTTAATTGTATGGAAATAGGGCTTAAGTGGTGCCATGGTGAGATCCTGATTTCACCTACGGGAGTGGGATGGTTTCATCGCATACTATTTGGCGCCTGGCACTGTTCTCGATTTTGGTCTCTCCTGCTATTCACGGCCTTATTTTGCTCGAGCGAGACGCAACAAAGCCAGAGAATTGCGGCCCATACGTTCCCTTTTCTAAAATAGCAGGTGATATACACACATGGTAAGGTGTAAATCTACCACAAAGGATTTAAGATTATGGGTCTTGAGATTTATTAATATACATTGTGTGGCTTGCTTTTTATTTTTCAAATGAAGGAGGCCTTCGTGCACCAGTTTCTGCAACATTATAAATGTTCAATTCATTTATTTTAAACGGTTGCAAATCTGAGCTAAAATAAACTGGGAAAAAGAAAGCATGCACATGCCTAAATATAGGCCCCCAGATTATTCAATCGCTCTGTTCTAGATGATATCCATCAGAAGTCTTTAACCCTTTGCCCCCGCTGATTTACTTTGTCAAAATACTATTCTCCAAAGCAGTTATTGGGTTGGGAAAAAGCAAAGCTTTTAGATTGAAAGTGCAGATTGATGTATCCTATGACATGCTATGGTGTTGTCCTTCTGTTCTCTTGTAACAAATCCCAAACCATCTTTATTTCCATTCAATGAACTGAACATAAAAAGCAGAGCAATGACTCAGAGAAAACAGTTGTTTGCCAAGTTGCTTATGTACTTAAGACAATAATATATGATGCACGATCAATTGCACGAAGACTTGAGTTGGATACAACTGAGGCTTTATTGCTCTAAGATGTGTGGCCTCCCACAGCAGCTGGCGAAATGGCTGCCGCATGGAGGACACACATATTTATACTCCGCCTACTGGGCGGAGCCAGCAGGCAGAGACTACCAACGTACCTGTAGTACAGGTCCTACCATACATTCTCTAATAGAGGTGCAACAGCGGTTTACCACAATATGTACAAAAACAAACGCAAGGGTTACAAGGAACCACAGTCGGTGTTTTTAAAAGTTCTTTCATGAGATGTGAATGTTGCTGGTAAAGCCATCAATTGTTACTCAATCCGAAACTGACCTTGAGAAGGTGGTGCTATGCTACTGCCTTGAACCACAGCAATCCACTTGGTGTCAGTACACACACAATGCTGATTGGGACACATTTCACAGGAAGGCCTCCTATATTTGAAAAATGAAAGCAAGCTATGGATGTTAAAAAGATCAAAAAACATACAACCTTAAATCATTTTGGGTAGATTTTTGCCTGGTCATTTGTCTAATTTTGACCCAGCAAACTCCCTCCCTAATCACACTGTGGGTATGCCAACAGCACATGGACTTCAGTGGTTCAAGGAGGCAGCTCATCACCACCTTCTCAAGGGCAATTAGGGTTGGGCAATAAATGCTGGGCAAGCCAGCGGCAACCACCTCCCACAAAATAATTAAAAATAATTATTTGCGGTACCTGGCCCCCTTGCATTTGATGTGCCATTTATATTGCCTTGAGTGCATGAGTGACTTATCAGCGCTAGTCAGTGGTTCTGCACACTCTATCCCAAGGATCTAATAAGTCTGAAGGTGGGACATTGTCACATAATCACACATAGGAGACGTGGTGGCATAGTGGTATTGTCACTGGACAAGTTAACCAGAGATCCAGAGTAATGGTCTGGGGACCCAGGTTCAAATCCTGCCACTACAGATGGTGAAATTTGAATTCAATAAAAACATTTGGAATTAAAATGATGACCATGAAACCAATGTCGATTGTCGTAAAAACGCATCTGGTTCACTAATGTAATTTAAGGAAGGAAATCTGCTGTCCTTACCTGGCCTCCATGTGACTCCAGACACACTGCAATGTGGTTGACTGTTAACTGTCCCCCTCAAGAATCTTAGAATTTACAATGCAGAAGGAGAGCATTAGGTTCATAGAGTCTGCACCAGTTCTTGGAAAGACCACTCTATTTAAGCCCACACCTCCCTATCCCCGTAACCCAGTCACCCCACCCCACCTACCCTTTTTTTGGATACTAAGGGCAATTTATCATGGCCAGTCCACCTAACCTGCACGTATTTGGATTATGGGAGGAAACCGGAGCACCCGATGGAAACCCAAGCAGACACGGGGAGACGTGCAGACTCCGCACAAACAGTGACCCAAGCTGGGAATCGAACCTGGGACCCTGGAGCTGTGAAGCAACTGTGCTAACCACTGTGCTACCATGATGCCCTTAAGAGCAATTAGAGATGGGCAATAAATGCTGGCACAGCTTGCGATGCCGATGTCCCATGAATGAATAAAAAAAAACAGAGGGAGACTAATAAGACCATAAAGTCTGTGCCAGCTCTCTGAAAAAGCTATCCAGTTAGTCCCTTGCTTTTCCCCCAGAGCCCTGAAAATGTTTCCTTTTTAAGGATATATCCACTTCCATTTGAAAGTTGCGACTGGTTCTACTTCCAAATAGTTCATATTCGATCATCACAATTCCTCTTTTTGCCCCTGCATTATTCTCAGTCATTTTAAATCTCTGAGATGTGGTAACCAACCCTCCTGCTGGTGACTTATAATTGCAGGGTTCAGAACAAGATTTAGTTGATTTTTGAATGCTTGCTGGAAAATAGAACTACATCACTGGAGGGGTGAACGTGAGATTCTAGAGTGGCAGTCGTGGTGGGAGGGGAATCATAATGTGTTCTTTCTTGAATTTATTTCCCTCTTCTGAAAGTAGAAACACTTGACTGGGAATGGATCTATAAGGTATTTCACCAAAACAGACACTCTTCATGTTCAAAGCTAAACATTGAGTGTGGTCAGGCTGCTCAACCAAGAAACCTATCCCAGAGTGGAGATGGACCGTGTTACTCATTACCTCCAAGTGGGCATTTTCTTTCAAGCACAGATTTTAAGGCAGAGATCTGAAATTGAGGATCCAATGTTCTTCTTCATTCAAAGCCAATGAGATCCAAAGTGGCAGTAGTCCAGCTGTTGTCCAACCATCAGTTAATTCAGCAAAGGACACAGGACCTAATGTGGCATCTTCATGGGTTGTACATCTCATGATGTACAACGCATGTCGCCCAGCAACCAGCCCCGCAGCTGGGGGGAGGGGGAGGGGATGTGTGCCCCTCAAAATGTCGGGGATCACCGAGTGTGCCAATAGGACACTGCAATGTCCTGTTGAAATAACAAACATCCTTTGGAGATAGGGACATGTAACTGCTGTTCATAGAATCATAGAACCCTACAATGCCAAATGGAGCCATTTGGCGCATTGAGTCTTTGTGCACCCTCAAAAAGAACACCCCATCTAGGCCCATGCCTCCATATTGTCCCTGTTGCCAATCCACCTAACCTGCACATCTTTGGACTGTGGGGGGAAACAGCAGGGCCCAGAGGAAACTCACGCAGTCAGTCGCCCATGGTCGGAAATGAACCCAGGCCCCTGACACTGAGGCAGCAGTGTTAACTACTGTGCCATCCATCTCTTGTCTCAGGTCAAGTAAAATAAAATATAGATGAAGCCACCACGATAATGCTACCCTTTTTATGAGTTGCTTTTGGGGACTGACATTTGTACTTCTGACATTATAAAGTGTTTTTATCTAATTCTGTAGCTGAACAGTTGCAAATTCTGCATAATAATGGGGTGTTTGGCAGAATAAAAGTATCTCCCAAATTGCTGATTAACATGGTTCAAGAGCTTGCTCCTTAATCCTCCTATGTTCGTACTGTTTCTTATTTCCCTAAACTCATTAAGGAGCTGTAAATTGGATCATTGTGCTGACTCTGCCGTATTATTTAGTGGCGTGTCATTCAAAAGGTTCAGTGGCAGCATTCGGCCGATTTTAGAAATTGAGCTAGTGGTCATTTGGGGGGAAAAAGAGATTTTCTGTACTTCAGACTGGAAGAGGTCATGAAATCACAGCCCTTCAACTGGTGAAGGAAATTAAATGCTTTATTTACAACGGGCTTGAAGTAGCTTAAATAATTTAGCAAGAGGCAAGGTATTATTTCCCAGGTTCTAGCTTTTGCTTTCAGGTCTCTAAGAAGTTTTGCTTTCCTTTCGGAAATATTGGAAAAAGTAAATGGCTGTGATAAGTGCTTATAATCGCTAAACTATAACAAGAGTGTGTCATTAAATCTATGGTGCTGGTGGTATTGCACCACACCCTTCCTTTTACCCCCAAGGACCCTTTGAGCTTATAATGAGGCCTCATTATTCTTCTTTTTACATTTTGTCAATGTTACTTTGATTAAAACTAGCCATTGCAGACTGTGTGTTTGTTTAGTCCACATGTGTAACCATGGGTTCAAACCGCCTCAGCTGAGCTTGAGCAACTGACTAAATGCTACGAGGGAGTCTGTCATCACTTTTATGTTGTGAAACTCAGTACACTACGAGCTAATCAATAATCTACTTGTTCCTGTTTTGTGTTGCTAAAAACCATTACAGTCCAGAGGCTAATGAAAACACTGGTAATGTGAGATGGGAGACATAATTCACGCCATTACAAAAGCATCGGGAGAGGGAGAAACTAAATTTAGAGGGGAGCAGTCAGTGAAACAATTTGATTCCCTGGCTAGTCAGACAGAGGAGTTGCATAATTATCAGTAAAGTCTTACAGAGGGAAGTGGGCGATGTCAGATTCGAAATGGACAAAGCTGATCTGGGCATATTTTGGAATTGGAATGATATGACCCCAGACACCTTGGGTACTCATGTGGAAATCTCATATTAGAACTGTCAGATAAAATTTAATCTAATAGTAGCAGATGATTCATAACATTTCAAAAGCCTTATTGTTCAGCTTAGATAAAGCTGAACAAATGTATTTCTTTCAAAATTAGGTATGAGGCATTAGAATATATAAACCTTCATGGAATGTGCAGTGCAGAAACAGGTCATTCAACCCAACAGATCTGGACCAGTGTACATACTCCACCTAAGCCTAACCTATCAACACATCCTTCTGTTTGTTTCTCTCGCATAGTTTTGCCAGCATTTTCCTTGAATGTTTCGATGCCACTTGCCTCAAATAGTTCTTGCACCATAAATGAGCAGCTATCAGGAATTTAAATTCCATTCCCGTACGATGGTGCAGAAAGGCAGGCTTTGGTAAGACCACACATGGAATACTGTGTTCAGTTCTGGTCACCCTATTATCGGAAGGATATTGTTAAACTAGAAAGAGTACAGAAGAGATTTACGAGGATGCTACCAGGATTTGATGGTCTGAGTTATAGGGAGAGGCTGGATAGGCTGGGAGTGTAGGATGCTCGGGGGTGATCTAATAGAGATCTATAAAATAATGAGGAGCATATATAAGATAGATAATCAACATATTTTCTCAAATGTAGAGGAGCCTGGAATAAAGGGCACAGGTTTAAGGTCAGAGGGGAGAGATACAAAAGAGACCAGAGGGGAAAAGTGATAGAGGGGTACGATTTTGTCTTAAAGAGCAGTTAGACAGTTACATGGGCAGGGTGGGTGTCATAATATCCATTCATGTATATCATGAGATGCAGACAGGCAGTGATTGGCACAAAGGATAACCAATGAACACACACGACACAGAACAACCAATCACCAGACAGGACACTACCACTATAAAGCCCACAGGGCATTAAGGCTCGCCCTCTCTCACAGGACACAGCTAAGAAGAGAGTCGCAGTTAACAGGCAAATGAACATCATCACCATGTGGTAGAGAGCTAGTCTGGTCAAGCCAGTAGGAGGTTATCAGTTAGGTTAATAGAGTGTCAACCCACAGCAGATTATGTACAGTAATCAACAGATTCAATAAAACAGTGTTGGACCATCCCCTGTGTCAGAAGCCTGTTTCTCGTTTCACTGCATCCAGTTGCAGTCGATGTTAGACCAACACAGATAACACAACATGTGGGTATAGAGGGATATGGGCCAAATGTGGGCAGGTGGGACTAGCTTAATGATAGAAACTGGGTGCCATGGACAAGCTGGACCGAAGGGCCGGTTTCCATGCTGTAAACATCCATGACACCTATGACTCTTTCCATATCTGGTAATTCTTGGAACAAGTTGCCAGTCTGTGGCCAAGGGTTTATAGCTTGAGGAGAACCACTAGACGCCAAGCATGGCTGACGAGGAGTCTCTCTCTCACTCTTGCTGTCATCCATTGGTGTGTTTGTAACGATTACAGGTCGATACTCAACCTATTTGATTGCATTATGAACACACCTTTCTTGGCCACTATGTCCTGGGTGGGGCTCGAACTTGGAGGATCTGGCTGAGAGGCAGAGATATTACCCACTGCACCACAAGACCTCCAGCTATTAGTAAAGTTGCGCTGCTCTCCATTGTAAAACTTGAGATGGAGAGAGGGAATTCTAGTCCTTCGGGCCAAGGCAACTGAAAGTACGGCCACAAATAGTGGGCTGATTAAATTTGGAGAAGCTGAGGAGGCCAAAATCAGAACAGATGCATGGGTATTTTGGGGCTGGAGTTGAAGTCATCCAAAACTCTGTTGCCCACGTCCTAACTTGCTCAAGCCATATTCCCCTATCACCCCCCCCCCCCCCCCCCCCCCCACCCGCCCCCCCCATGCTCACTCACTTAAATTGGCTCTTGGTCAAGCAGTGTCTTGATTTAAAATTCACCAGCTCTGCTTTCAAATCCTTCCATGGTCTTGCCCCCTCCCTATCTCTGTAACCTCCTCCAGCCCCACAATACCCCCTGCATTCGTTCTGATTTCGGTTTCTTCAGCTTTCCCAAATTTAATCAGTCCACTATTGGTGGCCATACTTTCAGTTGCCTTGGCCCGAGGGACTAGAATTCCCTCTCTCCATCTCACTCCTCCTTTGAGGCATCCCTTAAACCTAACTCTTGGACTAAGCTTTTAGCCATCTGACTGAATATCTCCTTACTTGACTCAGTGTCATATTTTGTTCCGTAGTGCCTCTGTGAAGCACCTTGGGATGTTTTATTACATTAAAGCACTATGTAAATATAAGCTGTTGCTGCATATTGTGTGTGAAAAATATAGCATCTATATACAAATGAACAAGAGACCGGTGGAGCATTGAGAATGCACCCCAGTGAGCCTGATTAATGAGTGTGTTCTGTACATATCTAATTTAAACAGGACCGATGTTATTGTAGTTTGCACTAACAAACCGACTATGTCAACAAAACACGGGAAAAGTGATTCTGGGGGGGCCAGATTTTTGCAGAGTGTGGCTGACTCCAGAGATGCTTAAAATTGTTGGGACCTGAATGTGGAAGTCCTGCCACCAGTTCTAGAAGATCTAATTTTTCGAGAGGGGAAATAGGATGAGAATCACACAGGTAGGGAACAAAATGTCAACAGAATCCTCAGTTCAAGCACATCCGAATTGTATTATTCCAAGGGGCTTAACCCGCAGTGTGTGGGAGTCACAAATTCATAGATGAAAAAGCTTGTGAAGGATGGATTTGGACTGTTAAGTGTCATGATGTGAAGAGTTTTCTTTTTAAATCACCAGCCCTTTAAACATGAATAAAAACAGGCTGAAGTTATCAGAGTGAAAAAAATCCTCTGTTAGACTGTATTGATTGACAAAACAGCTGGTTTTGGATCATAAAAACTATCACCATCTGTAGTTTTAATCGATTTATTTGTTGATATCTCCCAAGTGATATTCCAGCTGTGGTCATTATGAATGCTTGATTGAGTTTGAAAAGCTGAAAAGGTGGGGGTTGGCTGCTGAGTTCATATTTTGATTGACAGTTTAAAGAAGCTGTTAAAGGAATTGACTGTCTTTGATATGGTTACTTATTCGAACTAGTTTTTAGAACCGACTGCACACTTGAGGTGATTTGAAATCTTTGAATGGGTTTCATGAATGGGAGATTTTTAAGTATCAAGTTTCTATGAGTGAGGTCAATAGAAGTTTAATGTTTTTCCTTCTGTGCACAGCTCCCGTGGTCTGCATGCAGTAGATGATAGGTGGGGCGCCATGGACATTTTTTAGAGTCGTTTTTGTCAGTACAGGCTTGAGGAGCCGAAATGCCTCTTCTGTACTGTATGATTCTATGACTCTGTGACTCTATGACATGACATGGGTTACAAGTTGACATGGAGGACATGGAGAGGGTATGAATTTGCATGGAGGAGGCCTAGGTAATATGAGGGGGGAATGGGGATGAGTGGTGGAAGGAGAGCATTGAAGGTTGGAGACCTTTTAAAACAAGTCACAAGGAAGAAAGGTGGGCCTTCTAACCAGTCTGCCTCAGCACTCACCCATTCCTTTGGCCAGCTACCATCCACATCACACCATTCCCTCTCACCTGACAAAAAATTAGATATAAAAGGGCCCTTTAGACCCAGGCAGGTCTGCCAAGTTGGAAAGCTTCCTGACTTGACCTACCGACCTCAGTAAGAAAAGACCAGGCCAGGCTTTCATACACTACATGTTCCCCTGAGATTTCTGGAGAGCAGAGTGCTTACATCAACAACATAAATACACGAAGACTAGCGACAGTAAAGATGCAGGATTTCCCAACTTTCCTGATGGAAGGTTTCCAGAAGAAGGGGGCCTTAAGTGCTCTGTACCCTGTCACTTCAGTAGTTGAGGACAGTATTTCACATAAACTGAAGACATCTTAGAGATTTATTTGTTGGGATATATTACAGTGATGATAGGTACCCCACTTATAGACTTATAGCACTTTTAAAGGAAATGACAACTTGAACACATATTGGGAGCTGGTTTCCTCTGCTGTGCATCCAGTGAACACTTAATTTCCAGACAGCAAGCAAAGAAATCTGGATGCATTCATGGGTCCCCCTAGCTTATGCAGACAGCTTACTGCTAGAGTAGGTGAAATCTAGTTACAACCATGTTAATGAGATGAGAGTGACATATCAAGCAAGGCCTGTCTCATTTTGCTGTCCCGTTGCTTGGCAGATACCCAGTTATGGGTTGACTGTTGGTCTTACTCCTGGTGCCCAATGTGGTTTGGAGGATTTGAAAAGGTCCTGGATGTGAACTTTTTGAATAATCAGAAGGGTATTTTGTGCGTTTTCACTGAGAGGTAGGGCAGAAATTGGAGTTGGGGCCTCTGTAGCAGCTTGTATTGGACAGAACCCAGAAGTTGATGGCGATCACCTCGGCTGGTGGCTTTGCAGGTGATTGGCTTTCCTCCCAGTCTTCAGTCGGAATTCCCTGTCAGGCTATTCCTGCTGCAGGAATACATCAGGTAGAGGAAAAAGGCATCTTGGCTTCACTCTGCTGAACTTGATCCAATCTCTGGGTGGGAGAGAGAGGCAGCCTTATGACAACTTTTGTATTTGTCAAACTCAAACATAAAAATGTCCAAGTGCATAACTCATTGCAACGTCCTCGGTACTGTTGCCTCCTCTGCACTGCCCCCGCTCCCCATGACTCTCAATGAGGTTGACTTTCAACAGGAACTATTCTGTCACATTACATGTATGTTTTAGAGTTAAAAAATCCAGATTCCACCCCCAACCACCAACCCAGCTTCCAAACTCTAATCATTCTCCACCTTCACCTACACTCCCTTTGCTTCTGGTGGGTCAGGCAAATTCAATCCAATTTGATTTTTTAAAAAACAGCCTCCTCAACTAGTCCTGGCACAGAAAGGAGAAGTGGACGGCAGGATATGCTTATCGGGTTAGGATGTCAGGACACGCATAGGTCGCACAGACATCAGTATGGTCTAATTTAGCCAACTGGCCTGTTTTCTGTGCTATATATTTAATGTCATTCTTTGTAATACGTCGTGTCCACACCGAATTCTGTGCAGCTAATAATGTCTGCATTGAGCTGAAGGAAGTGCCTATTTAATATGCTTGCTGGCACTTTACTGCGGAAGATACGTACAGCTCTGTCCATGAATCCCTTAATAAACGAAACCATGTAGCTTTAATCTTGCATAAATGTCAGCAGTGTGGTTAGCAGTGAATGCTATAGGTGCCAAGGGGGAGCCTTTGACTATTTGCTGCCAAGTTCATAGAAAAAAAAAACTGCTTTAGTATTCCGATTAAATATACCCTGAAATCATACATACCCCCTCTGGTTCTCGGAGACATGGTTAAGACAGCACAATTGATTCCTATTGAATATTTCATGCAAGAGCGAAAGCATTTGTTTCACATTTTGTTCAAAATTTCTCTTCCAAATGTTCATGCATTGTTAAAAGGAGGATCCATTTGTAAAATGGCCCGTTATCATAGCAGTTTGAAGTGTGGCTCTGCAGTGCTACCTGTACTGCAGTAACTAGTAAATAAAATATGAGCTAAATTTATAGTCTACTTGCCTGGTTAATGCAAGGGCCCAGTGTGCTGAATTTAATGAGGATGGGTGATAGCTTTCAGTGTCTGTGACAAACCAGGACAAGATTTGAGGGGTGATTTTAACTTCCGATGATGGAAAGGGGTGCCAACCCTCAAGAATTGTTTTATAGTCTGCAAGAATTCCAGATTAACCTGCTCGATATCTGTGCTAGAAATCTAAGAAAATAATCATTGGGGCATTAAGAAATTGTCCACGTTTTACATATAATCGTATCTAACAGTCTGCCGTTGGTTGGACTTGCAGCAGGGTAGCATGGTGGTTAGCATAAATGCTTCACAGCTCCAGGGTCCCAGGTTCGATTCCCGGCTGGGTCACTGTCTGTGTGGAGTCTGCACGTCCTCCCCCTGTGTGCGTGGGTTTCCTCCGGGTGCTCCGGTTTCCTCCCACAGTCCAAAGATGTGCAGGTTAGGTGGATTGGCCATGCTAAATTGCCCATAGTGTCCTAATAAAAGTAAGGTAATGGGGGGGGTTGTTGGGTTACGGGTATAGGGTGGATACGTGGGTTTGAGTAGGGAAATCATGGCTCGGCACAACATTGAGGGCCGAAGGGCCTGTTCTGTGCTGTACTGTTCTATGCTCTATGTATACTGATCAACTCAACGAAAAACCCTGAAAGTTGCTTTGAGTACAAGCTGATAATAGCCCATAGCATATGGGACCTGAGTGAACAGAACAACCAACAAGATATTTCCATAATCAATGAAGGATAAGATTGGGAAGTAAGCAGGGAAAATCCAAGATGAAGGTTGTATTCGAGTGGGTGAACCTCATTGTCAACTCCTGTACAGAAAGAGAAATAAAGGGAAGGAAAAATAGATCAAATTAAAAGAGAAAAGCGACACAAAGGAAATTAAGAAGTAAACATTTTAGATTTCAGATCTGACAGGTTTAGTTGTGGAAGGCACAGCACACCATGACAATGCAGGAGACCTCTATGAACTGTACTGAAGTGCCTTAGCGGATCAGTCAAGGCAGCGGAAGCGCATCTTCAGAACACCAAACACCACTCGGTAACTGACCAGTGGCACTGTGAACCTTATTACAATAGGAGTCTGCATCGGTCTCAGGCCTGGGCATACAGAGTATCTGTGATCTCTTGGATGCATTCGTGGGCTCATGACTGAGATATCCTACTGAGGTCACCGGTTGAACCCTGGAATGAACCAGTCACATATAGTTCAGAGCTGCCATGATCTTCATAGTCACAGGGGGCGGGTGCCATTCTCCTCCATGTGGCGTGAAGCTTGCTAAAATGTGGCACAAATTCCTCACTGTCTCCTTGTTAAGGCGGAGACTCCTGCTGCACATGCTGTTGACAGTTCCATGAAGGACACCGGGGCCTGTTAATTCTAAGTCTCCTTTTCCAATGCCTTCGAACACCCTCTTCGGCCTCATAGACGGCTAGCCCTTGAGCATGCCCAGCTGCTCCCTGAACTCCTGGCACTGGGACCTCCTTGGGTTGGGCATCTCTCAGCCGTTGGTGTCTGTCCTCCTCCAGCGCTGTAATGAGAATGATTGCCACTTGCACTTGTTCCATCCCAACACAAATTGGTAGTTTGGGTGGGATGAGAGAAAGAGAAAGACAGTCAGGTAGGTGTTCCATCCCATTTCCCTCAAACCTTCCCAACACCCTTTGCCATCCTGATCCTGGAAGGTGTCAATCCTATACCGCCTTCGGCAGCCAGGGCTAACTCAAGTGCCTGCTGCCCATTCAACATCATCGCTTGACTAGACAGGCCAGGGTGTGCATGTGCAGGAAGACTAGGGATGCCCACATTGCTTGCTGGTTCTCCCAGTATGAGGCTTGTTATCTGACAGCTTTACAACATCCTTCCCAGGTCACTGCCCTCGCCCCTTCAGAGTCGCCTACGGATTTGCATCGAGTCATTCAATCCCTTAATATTAACAGCACTTGGGTCTCTGGTGGGCAGCTTCAATGGCACCCATTAATTATGTACCTGGTCAACTGAACACCCATGTGAACCTTGAGGGCTATTGGATCCCCAAGATGTTCGGGTGGTAGCAACTGCGAGGCTCAACACATTCTCTCCAGATGCCCTGCACACAACCTTCAACCCTTGACACAACCCCTCTTTTTAACTTTTAGATTGTGGGCAGCTGACATGTGTGAAGGCTAAATGATGATAGAGGGGACAACTACTCTCTGAGACTGCGAAACACAGCACTAATAGCGCACCGTTCATGCTCAGGCTTTGTCATCCTGTGGTCTAATAATTGTTGTCATGCCTCAACACTTAAGGCTCCTGAGCAGTCACTGCTATCTCTGAATAAATAAGTAATGGCACCCAGACCCCATCACCCCCCCCCCCCCCCCTCTTCCCTCTCCCCGATCATCATTGTCCTGCCTTCTCTCAGGGTCTCAGCCAGGTAGCCCCTTAGATTGTCTCGGGGTCACATCCAGGCAGCTCCTTATTCCCTTCCCCTCACATAATGAGCCCCTGCTCCCCCAGTCGCACCACATCCCCAGCTGCAATCTATGAGCTCATTTTTACTTCTTTGGTACAGGTTGAAAATTCATTAGTGGCAGTGGAAACAGTTTTCAGACAAAAAGCCTACGTCTAGAATCTAGAATCTCTCAGGACAGTCAGCAGCTGTGTAAACAAAAAAATCCTTTTCATTCACTCATTCACTCTGGCTGTGAAGTCCTTTGAAAAGGGACAGGCTGAAGAGTTTCTCTGGGCTGTGAAGTGCTTTGAAAATGACAGGCTGAAGAATATCTCTGGGCTGTGAAGGGAGTTTTAAAGCAGCCACACAGACATCATGGCAACACACACCAACTGTGATCCCCATCTTGGGAGAGGCCCCCAACCTGCTCCCCTCACCCCAACCTGACCCCCCCCCCCAACCCCCAGCACCATTTAATGACACCCCCCTTTGCATCCCCTTGTGAACTGTGGTACAAGTTGGAGAGGGGGACTCGCAACCTTCCTCCCTCCCATGGCGCCTGCTCCCTGTTTTTAAAGGAAGTAGTAACTTGCGCCCGCGTGATGTCCCACTAGCGGGAAGATTCATTGAGGCTAGAATATCTGACTTTAACCTCGTTAATAATATTACAATGTAGCTAAACCAGGTTCTTGTCCTTCCTGGCGAGGGTTACATCAGCGCAGAAGGTCCAGGAAGATTGCGGGCAGGATTCTCTGATACTGAGGCTAAGTGTTGACGCCATTGTAAACGCCGTCACGTTTCTCAACAGCGTGAATATGCCCCCAGGAGCGGCGATTCTGACCCATACAGGGGCAAGCATGGCACAGGAGTAACCCACGCCACTCCAGCTGCCGATCCCGGCGTCAGATGGGTACCGCAGGTCTGCGCATGCACAGTGG
Organism: Scyliorhinus canicula; assembly: GCF_902713615.1. Taxonomy (NCBI): domain Eukaryota; kingdom Metazoa; phylum Chordata; class Chondrichthyes; order Carcharhiniformes; family Scyliorhinidae; genus Scyliorhinus; species Scyliorhinus canicula. The sequence goes on along the minus strand of NC_052152.1, from coordinate 141,768,583 downwards.
AACTGACAACATGACGTAGGGCTACAGGGGCCGGCGAGGAATAAAAGAGGCCCCCAGCCCAAGAAGCCGGCCTGCCAAACTGTAGGCCTCGATCGTGGGCCAGGCCACAGCGGAGGCACCCCCGGGCTCGGACCCCCCCCCCCCCCCCCTCCCCCCCCCCTCAACCAGGCCGCCCTCGGATGGATGCATGCCGAGGTCCTGCTGGGTAAGACCACAGCGCCGGCGGGACTCGGATTTGTTTTACGGCCATCCCGGGCACACCAGCGTCGGGGCGGAGTTGCGCGATTCGCGCCTGGCCCGGCGTTTTTCCGGCTCGGCCTGGGCTGAGAGAATCCCGCCGGCAGCGTTCGGAGTTCTCGTCGGTACAAATCCAGTTTTTGGCCTCTTGTGAGAGTTAGCGGCCATAACGAGATTTGCACCAGTGGCAAATGGGCCCTGAAAATTTCACCCAATGTCTTCTTGTTAGACAATTTACTTATTAAATGAATCTGGATACCAGCAAGATGTCATCGTCCAGGACTAGTCTACGCCACAGGTCCCCAAACTGCCCACACCATTTTGGGAAAATATATCCATATTTAATTTCTCCTAGTCGAAGCTCACTTAGTTCAGAAGCATGAACCAAGGATACAAACCTATTAGAATGAGATCTCAAAAAATAAAGAGGGTGGGAACTTTGGGAAAAAAAGGAATGTGTTGTTCTGAGCAGGCAAAGAAAAACACAAGATAAAAATAATGGGCTGGATTTTACATGCCTCTGCCTGACATGTTTTCGGATGTCCACTCGACCATCTCCCTGCCCAACCCCAAGCTCACACCCCCTAAAATCCGACCATATTTAAGTAATTCTAATAAATAATCAATGGTCAATTAAACCTGTCAACAAGCCAATATGGACAATTTGGGCTAAATGGTCTAATTACTTTGCTGTAAATTCTACATAGAAAATAGATTTGGGGTAAGTGCACAGCAAGATGTAAACAATTAGTTATGCACTGCATGCATTGTATTATTTAATTCAAAGTTCCTGGATCCTTTAGCCCAGACTGATTTGCCCAATGGAACACATACAAGTGCCTGAGCGGGGTTCTCCAATAATGGGGCTATGTCCCCACGTCAGCTGCAAAACGCGGCATTTCACTCTGGACCTTCCTTAAGAAAGTCTAGTTTAGCAATGTCTACATTGCTTTAACTTTCATTTAGGATAAATTCCTGTACTGGCCTCCCCAAACAGGCGCCGGAATGTGGCGACGAGGGGCTTTTCACAGTAACTTCATTGAAGCCTACTTGTGTCAAGTGATTATTATTATATATTATTATATTGTCCAGAAACAGGCCATTTGGCACAACAATCCACACCAGTTTTTCTGCTCCACTTGAGCTTCCCATCTTTTCTCAACTAAATTATCATAATTATCTATTCCCTTCTCCTTCATGCTAGTCGGCATTCCCCTGAAATGCATCTGTACTATTTACTTACCAGTCCCTGTGTGGAACTTCATTTGCCAATCCTGCAAGTTTATTAATGTCCTCCTGCAATTTACTGCAGTTGTCCTCAGTACTGACTATCTTCATCAATTTAGTGTCATCTGAAAATTTGAAAATTGGAACCCTCTTCCTCAAAGGACAAGGTAATGCTGGATGAATTGCTGATATTAGATATAATATGGATAGATTTTTGTGATCCAAAGGTATTAAGGAATATGAGGCAAAGTTAGATTAAATTAGATCACAGATCAATCAAGATATCATTGAATGGCAGAACAGGCTGAGGGGCTAAATGACCTTCTCAGCACTCCGATGTTCCTCACTGAAGAGGTTTCCTCTGAGGAAAAGCATTTTAGCTTATTTCAGTCGAAGAAAAGCTGTTGCCGTTTGTCAAAGAGATTCTCTTAAGTGTTGCTCTCTTCCTTGTGCCTTTGTGGCGCAGGAGAAGTAATATGTCCTTAATGAAATCACTTTCACTGCCCCGGCCATCCTTTCTTTATTACTTTTGTTCTCAACTCATTGAAGCTAAATTAAGACTCAGTTTTCTGTTCTAGTCTTGCATCCTTTGGGAAATGACAGCTTGTCATCAGTCGTCAGTGAAGTTCTGTGAGACAGATGGGAGCATATTTTATTAAACAAGCTGCAGTGTGGGACAGATTCTGTTGGATAGACTACACACATGTGAAGATGTGTCAGGCACCAGAAAGAGTCGAATGGTTTATCGTGGTTTTACATTACAGGAAGCAGCCCCTGGGGTGAAAGACTCTTGCAATCAGGATGGGCCAAAAATCTGCCACTATTTACTTTCCATTTTTGTACAGAGGTTTATAATTCCCTTTGCTGAAAGTGAGAGAATGCAGCTCTGTATTTTTTTTTATTTAAATTTTTTTTAAATTTAGAGTACCCATTCATTTTTTCCAATTAAGGGGCAATTTAGCATTGTCAATTCACCTACCCTGCATATCTTTGGGTTGTGGGGGCAAAATCCACGCAAACACGGGGAGAATGTGCAAACTCCACACGGACAGTGACCCAGAGCCGGGATCGAACCTAGGACCTCGGCGCTGTGTGGCAGCAGTGCTAACCACTGCGCCACCTTGCTGCGCTGCAGTTCTGCATTTTTACTGTTAATTTGTGAGCCTCCAGCTTTCAAAATCTGAAACTGGGTCTCCAGTTCATTTCTTTCAGGCATTAAAGTGAGGATTAACCCATTTTATCCTCAATGGCATTTCATTAATGTAAAGAACCCCTGGACAAGTGTGTGATAATTCTTGATAGACAGGGAGCATTTCAAGGAAAGCTCTGAACTAGTCCCATGTTACTTTAGTGGGCTCGAGTATCATTTTCAGGACTTTCATTGAACGTAACAAAATTGTTCTGCAATGGACTTTATGGCAGTTTTGAACATGTTCTTATTGAAATGAGTGAAACTAATACAATCCAAAACATCAGTCTGGGCAGCAATACCCTTGTATTTGGATGCAGGACAGGCTTCAAAACTGAATGGCCTACTCCTGTTCCAATGTTGAAAGGTTCATTTATATTCACCCATGATTTATCTTTGAAATCAGTAGACCTTTTCATAATGTCAAAAGAAAAAATGCCTGCAGACTAATTCCATTTTAGTGAACATAATGCAAGAGAATTAGATCCACTGAAATAAATAGATGTTTAATCCCTTTATTCGCATCAATAATCTGCACATGTAGATTTGCACAAAATTCCTGGACAATATCAATCTGCACTCATCTTTTTCATAGAAATTATGAACGAGACTTTTACCAACTTCAATTTACTAAATGAGCCCTAGTTTAACTATGTAACCTTCTGTACACTGGCCTGACAGACAGATCAACTCCCTAAACAACTTGGTCAGTATAGCCACCGAGTAAAGCTCTTAATTTGTATGCCACTGTTTTTTTCCCACCCTAATTGCACTGGGCTATTCTGGAACATCACCCAATGAAAATGTCCATTTTCAGTAGAAAAATGGTACTATCCTTTGGCGAGCTGGGAAATTATTTGATTTTCAGATGGCAACGAGGCAGCAGTTTGGTAGATCTACCATTCTGTTAATCTCTCCAAATATCAGAGTGCAATTGATACACTCTATTATAGGCCCATTGAGAGGAGGTCTTGTTGTGCAGTGGGTAGCCTCCTTGTCTCTGAGCCAGAAGCTCTGCATTCAAGTCCCACTCCAGGACTTGATGGCCAAGGAAAGTATGTTCACAGCATGGCCGAACAGGTTAAGTATCAACTGCAAAATCCTTCCAACATGCCAATTGGTGATGGTAAGAGTTGGAGAGACTCCTGGTCAGCCATGGTTGATGTGGAGTGGTGCCCCTCAAGCTACAAGCCTCTGGCGACAGACTAGTGACCTGTTCCGGGAATAACTAGATATGGAAACAGTCAAAAGTCCAGTTTAGTGCACCACTAGGTACGGGAAGAGAAAGAAGAAGATGAATTTCTTAATTAGAATGGGATTGCATGTTCTCAATGTTCAAATTGTCTGTGACTAGAGTAGAAAAATGTTAACCAGCTGAAATGGAAAGCTGCTCTTATTTCCTACCAGCTTACAGCATAATCTGTACTAAAATAAAATAGTCTACTGTTAATTCAAACATTTTAGCTTGAAAGAAATCCAATTATCCAGTAGCCCAAATTAAGTAATTGTGATTGCACATGAACCATTTTTGCTAAGTTGAATTTAGAATGTGCAGACAACTTGAATTAAGTAACTTCACATTAAGAGTTGAGTGTCAAGAAAATGAGCCCACACCATTATTTCTACACATTTGCCTAATGTATCATGTTTAAGTCTGTACAGGATGAACAGGGCTTGTCTGATCATGATGGCAGGCACTGGGTCTTCTGCTAACATTTGCTGTTGTCAGCAACAAAACTCTTGCTTGCTGCAGGCTAGACACATACATCAAAATGTATTTAGATTTCATAAAAGTATAATGGCTCACATAAATCCATCAAACGCTGATCTGATATCTGTGCCAGTACCTATCTCTTTCCAAAACCTGGAAGTCCTCCCAACGATCTATTTCTATTTTATAATGGTAAAATAGTCTTTTAATCATAATTAAGTATACCTGATGATTAAAGCAATGAAGAACAGAAAATGTATTGTCGGCAATATAAGCTTCAGGAAAACACAGCTCCATTGTAATCTGTAAGAGTTTTATCAAACATATTTTCTATTTTTTTTTTAAGTGTTAGGGTGACATGCTGACTTTTTCCAGCATCAACATTTTCAGAAAGTATTGAATCTGACTCCTTTCCATTAGCTGACTCTTGACCTCACTGCCCGATGATTCAGATGCTCTCTGGTGTGAACTGATTTGATTGACGTATGGATAAAAATAGATGGCTACCCTTGGTGAAGGCTTCATTATGAACTGGAAGAGCAGGGATGATTGGCAGATCCATTCGAATGTGACTTTTACTTCTGACTTATGAAGGCAGACCACTGTGCTATTTTAAGCAGCCCTCTAACACTTATTTCAATGAATGTGTTGCTGTGGTTGAAACCCATCAACAATTTCAATGTGACAGTAAACTATTCTAAAACACCATTCTGTGCCTTGAAGCTTGGGTTTAAGTGGATTCGACAGGCACTTTTGCAATAATCAGTCTGTACTGGATTCAGAAATACTTCAACTGTTTTGCTTATGGCCCTGCTAATCGCCTCGATGGAAAGCAAAGCATGATGGCTTGTCAGCAGCGAGCATGAACAGCATATAGATTATTAATGCCACCATAACTTTGCAGGAATTGGGGCAGAAACTCAATTAATGGGGGTAAATAGGCTTTCCATATGTACTTCCAGACGAGATTCAACAGAGGAACAACAGCATTTCTAATGTAGTTCCCAGACACTGAATTTTCCATTTGCCTGTGTTGACTGGACATAAAAAAGTGTTTCATTGGATGTGAAGTATTTGTGATCTCTTGAGGACCTGCTACGTCTCTTTGTAAATGCGCCTCTCTTCTGTCTTTAACACTATTCAAACAACTAATAAGCCATTTATCTGATACAAATGATGAAACGTCCTTATTGAAGCTTGCTCTCTCAGGCCCTGACTGGAGCTTGCTCTCCCTGGGCTTCAGTCAAATGAACCTGGTTCCCTGGGCTGCAGCCTCACCGTTGCTGCCCTTCTCTTGGCCCGGCAGCCCTCAGCACACTCACCAAGGCGTTGTACGCTGCTCCTCCAATCAGGTACTGTTTATCTCACTCATTGCCGCTGATAGGCTCACTGGTCCGCCTATCAGAAGCAAAAACAGGAGAGAACTGACCTCTGATGGAGGAACAGCTACAAAAAGAATCTTCCGTTCAAACTCGCCGCTCTGGCTGAGATTTCAAAACTGGTGCTGGGGGCCACATAGAGGAGTTTCATGGGCCACGAGCTGTATATTAGACAAGCCAAATGTAGACTATTCCTTTGGATCTTTTTAGGCTAGATTCCATGATGTCAATTAGAGCCTTCTTGCTAATCCTGAGTTCACTTATGCACCACTTCTCTTTCATTGTTGGGAGATTGCTTTTGTTATAGTAATGCCTGTACCTGGTAGAAGTTAAGTTTCTGCTATGCCCTTCACATTGCCAGGCTAGCCATCTTCTCCTGCTATACAGTCAAATACTGTGGTCATTATGGCCTGGATTCTCCCCTACCCGGCGGGGTGGGGGGGTCCCGGCGTAGTGGAGTGGCGCCAACCACTCCGGTGTCGGGCCTCCCCAAAGGAGCGGAATTCTCCGCACCTTTACGAGCTAGGCCCCCGCCGAAGTGGTTTCCGCTCCGCCGATGGTGCCAAAACTGGCGCCAACGGCCTTAGGCGCTACGCTGCCCGGCGTCGGGGCTGGCCGAAAGGCCTTCGCCGGTCCGCGCATGCGCCGGTGCATCAGTGGCCGCTGACGTCACCACCGGCGCATGCACGGTAGGAGGGGTCTCTTCCGCCTCCGCCATGGTGGAGGCCGTGGCGGTGGCGGAGGAAAAAGAGTGCCCCCACGGCACTGGCCCACCCGCCGATCGGTGGGCCCCGATCGCGGGCCAGGCCACTGTGGGGGCACCCCCCCGGGGTCTGATCGCCCCGCGCCCCCCCCCCCCCCAGGACCCCAGGGGCCCGATCGCGCCGCCAATCCCGCCGGCACCAGAGGTTATTTAAACCACGTCGGCGGATTGGCCTGTCAACGGCAGGACTTCGGCCCATCGCGGACCAGAGAATTGCCGCGGGGGCACGCCTATCAGCGGGGTGTGATTCCCGCTCCCGCCGATTCCCGGGTGGCGGAGAATTCCGGCCACAGCGGGGGCGAGATTTACGCCGGCCCCGGGCGATTCACCGATCCTGCGGGGGGTCTGAGAATTCCGCCCTATATCTGTACTCAGGGCAAACAAGAAGACGTTGTCCAACGGGTGAATTCACAATAAAATTACAGACAATGAGGCAATAGTGTGTATAAAGAGATTTCTTGGCTAATATCATGTGCTTTCTTTCACCCATTGATCCTCTGCCCTCTTGTAAAGTGGCTGCCTTTATATTGAAGTGGATGCCACAAATTCAACAGTAACAAAGGAGTGAAGTGTGCAGGTCAACCAATATAAAGATTCTGACATAAATGTCCGTTAACTTGTAGAAAGGTAAGAAGTCTTACAATACCAGGTTAAAGTCCAACACGTTTGTTTCAAACACTAGCTTTCGGAGCACTGTTCCTTCCTCAGGTGAGGACTTCTACTATGGGGTAGGTGAGACCTCTACAAACGGGATGGCCTACACCTGGACCAGAGGAGTACTAATATCCTTGGGGGGAGGTTTGCTAATGCTCTTCAAGAAGGTTTAAACTAGTTCAGCAGGGGATTGGGAACCTGAATTGTAGCTCCAGTACACAAGAAGTTGAGAGTAGTGAGGTCATGAGTAAGGTTTCAAAGTTGCAGGAGTGTACCGGCAGGAAGGAAGGCGGTTTAAAGTGCGTCTACTTCAATGCCAGGAGCATCCGGAATAAGGTGGGTGAGCTTGCGACATGGGTTGGTACCTGGGACTTCGATGTTGTGGCCATTTCGGAGACATGGATAGAGCAGGGCGCGGAATGGTTGTTGCAGGTGCCGGGGTTTAGATATTTCAGTAAAGTCAGGGAAGGTGGTAAGATAGGGGGAGGGGTGGCATTGTTAGTCAAGGACAGTATTACGGTGGCTGAGAGGACATTTGATGAGGACTCGAATACTGAGGTAGTATGGGTTGAGTTAAGAAACAGGAAAGGAGAGGTCACCCTGTTAAGGGTTTTCTATAGGCCTCTGAAAAGTTCCAGAGATGTAGAGGAAAGGATTACAAAGATGATTCTGGATAGGAGCGAAAGTACAGGGTAGTTATGTGGGACTTTAACTTTCCAAATATTGACTGGAAACACTATAGTTCAAGTATTTTAGATGGGTCCGTTTTTGTCCAATGTGTGCATGAGGGTTTCCTGACGCAGTATGTAGATAGGCCAACGAGAGGCGAGGCCGTATTGGATTTGGTACTGGGTAATGAACCAGGACAGGTGTCAGATTTGGAGGTAGGTGAGCACTTTGGTGATAGTGACCACAATTTGATTATGTTTACTTTAGTGATGGAAAGGGATAGGTATATACCACAAGCCAAGAGTCATATCTGGGGGAAAGGCAATTATGATGCGATGAGGCAAGACTTAGGATGCGTCGGCTGGAGAAGAAAACTGCGGGAGATGGGCACAATGGAAATGTGGGGCATGTCCAAGGAACAGCTACTGCGTGTCCTTGTATGTATCAAGGGAGGAAGTGGTCGAGCGAGGGAACCATGGTTTACTAAAGCAGTTGAAACACTTGTCAAGAGGAAGAAGGAGGCTTATGTAAAGATGAGACGTGATGGTTCAGTTAGGGCGCTTGAAAGTTACAAGTTAGCTAGGAAGGCTCTAAAGAGAGAGCTAAGAAGAGCCAGGAGAGGACATGAGAAGTCTTTGGCAGGTAGGATCAAGAATAACCCTAAAGCTTTCTATAGTCATGTCAAGAATAAAAGAATGACTAGGGTAAGAGTAGGGCCAGTCAAGGACAGTAGTGGGAAGTTGTGCGTGGAGTCCGAGGAGATAGGAGAGGTGCTAAATTAGTATTTTTCGTCTGTATTCACGCAGGAAAAAGACAATGTTGTCGAGGAGAATACTGAGATACAGGCTACTAGACTAGAAGGGCTTGAGGTTCATAAGGAGGAGGTGTTAGCGATTCTGGAAAGTGTAAAAATAGATAAGTCCCCTGGGCTGGATGGGATTTATCCTAGGATTCTCTGGGAAGCTAGGGAGGAGATTGCTGAGCCTTTGGCTTTGATCTTTAAGTCATCTTTGTCTACAGGAATAGTGCCAGAAGACTGGAGGATAGCAAATATTGTCCCCTTGTTCAAGAAGGGGAGTAGAGATAACCCCGGTAACTATAGACCAGTGAGCCTTACTTCTGTTGTGGGAAAAGTCTTGGAAAGGTTTATAAGAGATAGGATGTATAATCATCTGGAAAGGAATAATTTGATTAGAGATAGTCAACATGGTTTTGTGAAGGGTAGGTCGTGCCTCACAAACCTTACTGAGTACTTCGAGAAGGTGACCAAACAGGTGGATGAGGGTAAAGCAGCTGATGTGGTGTATATGGATTTCAGTAAAGCGTTTGATAAGGTTCCCCATGGTAGGCTATTGCAGAAAATACAGAGGCATGGGATTCAGGGTGATTTAGCAGTTTGGATCAGAAATTGGCTAGCTGATAGAAGACAAAGGGTGGTGGTTGATGGGAAATGTTCAGACTGGTGTCCAGTTACTAGTGGTGTACCACAAGGATCTGCTTTGGGGCCGCTGCTGTTCGTCATTTTTATAAATGATCTGGAGGAGGGTGTAGAAGGATGGGTGAGTAAATTTGCAGATGACACTAAAGCCAGTGGAGCTGTGGACAGTGCAGAAGGATGTTACAAGTTACAGAGTGCCATAGATAAGCTTCAGAGCTGGGCCGACAGGTGGCAAATGGAGTTTAATGCAGAAAAGTGTGAGGTGATTCATTTTGGAAGGAATAGCAGGAAGACAGAGTACTGGGCTAATGGTAAGATTCTTGGTAGTGTGGACGAGCAGAGAGATCTCGGTGTCCATGTCCATAGATCCCTGAAAGTTGCCACCCAGGTTGATAGGGTTGTTAAGAAGGTGTACGGTGTGTTAGCTTTTATTGGTAGAGGAATTGAGTTTCGGAGCCATGAGGTCATGTTGCAGTTGTACAAAACTCTGGTGCGGCTGCATTTGGAGTATTGCGTGTAGTTCTGGTCGCCACATTATAGGAAGGATGTGGAAGCATTGGAAAGGGTACAGAGGAGATTTACAAGAATGTTGCCTGGTATGGAGGGAAGATCTTACGAGGAAAGGCTGACGGACTTGAGGCTGTTTTCGTTAGAGAGAAGAAGGTTAAGAGGTGACTTAATTGAGGCATACAGGATGATCAGAGGATTAGATCGGGATGACATTGAGAGCCTTTTTCCTCGGATGGTGATGTCTAGCATGAGGGGACATAGCTTTAAATTGAGGGGAGATAGATATAGGACAGATGTCAGAGGTAGATTCTTTACTCAGAGAGTAGTAAGGTCGTGAAATGCCCTGCCTGCAACAGTAGTGGACTCGCCAACACTAAACGCATTCAAATGGTCATTAGATAGGCATATGGACGATAAGGGAATAGTGTAGATGGTCTTTAGAGTGGTTTTACAGGTCGGCGCAACATCGAGGGCCGAAGGGCCTGTACTGCACTGTTATGTTCTATGTAGGATTATATAAAGAACAATATCAATAATGTGATTTATCACAGAAGAATGGCAAGGGAAAACAATCAATAGTCTAATCAATGAGTTCTGCCTCAAGCACAGAAAATAATTCTGTCTGAAACCTCTCTTCCTCCAGATTGGCATTGGCCTGATTAGTGTTGGATGTTGAATTTATGCAGCTGGTAGGTTTAGTGAAGCATTAGACTCATTGGCTGGCACCTCTGCAGTGAGGATATGTAATCTATATTTAACTTCACATCAAATAATAGCTGTTGAAAAGATACTGAGAAGCCATTTTATGCTGTCCCCAAAATATGAACTTTACATGAGATTCTCATCTTATCTTGGCTTTGTTATAGGTTATACTGATTATTGAAGATTAGGAAAGTAGTCACCAAAAATATTGACTGTTTTGTTTTTGACATTCTAATGATTTTCTTTGATTGAAATCTTGGGCGCAATTCTCCCCCCCCCCCTCCCCCCACGCCGTGTGGGAGAATCGCAGGGGCACCGGGTGAGTCCCGCCACACCGCCCCGGCACCCGCATGCGATTTTCCCACCCCCCCTCCAAACCGGCGCGCTGAGATTTACGGCTGGCCACTCGGAGAATCGCTGCTTGCCGTTTGAAACGTGTTCACACCTGGTCGCTGCCGGCGTGAACAGTGCGCAAACACTGCGGGGGCGGCCTGTCCGGGGGGGGGGGGGGGGGGGGGGGAATGGGGATCAAGCACCGGGGGGGCGCTCAAAAGGGGTCTGGCCCGTGATCGGTGCCCACTGATTGGCGGGCCGGCCTCTCTGAGAGATGCACTCCTTTCCTCCACCGCCCCGCAAGATCACTCCAACATGCGCGCATGCGTAAATGACCCGGCGGCGCTCCAACCCCCCCCCCCGGGGGTGGGAGAATAGGGGGCGAGGAGCGGCCTCCGACGCCGGAGTGAAACACTCCGTTTTTCACTCCAGCGTCGGCACTTAGGGCGAGATTTTCCGCAAAGATTGTAAAGACTGCCGTGGGACAGGCCGTGACCCGGGGTCCCGGCGGGATGGAGTGGCTTGAACCACTCCGGCGTCGGGCCGCCCCTCAAGGTGCGGAATCCTCCGCACCTTTAGGGACCAAACCCTCACCTTTAGGGGCTAGGCCCGCACCGGAGTGGTCGGCATGCCGCCGGGAAAGGCCTTTGGCGCCACGCCAGCCGGGGCCTAAGGTACTCCACCGGCCGGCAGAAGTCCGCACATGCGCGGAGCGTCAGTGGCTGCTGATGCCATCCCCGCGCATGCGCAGGTGGGGGGGGGGTCACCTCCGCGTCGGCATTCGTGGAGGCTGATACCCGACACAGAAGGAAAAGAGTGCCCCCACGGCACAGGCCTGCCCGCGGATCGGTGGGCCCTGATCGCGGGCCAGGCCACCGTGGGGGCACCCCCCCGGGGTCAGATCGCCCTGCGCCCCCCCCCTCCCCCAGGATCCTGGAGCCCGCCTGTGCCGCCTGGTCCCGCCGGTAAATATCTTGTTTAATTGACGCCGGCGGGACCGGCATAACAGCAGCAGGACTTCGCCCATCGCGGGCCAGAGAATTTGGCGGGGGTGGGATTCACGCCGGCCCCCGGCGGTTCTCCAACCCGGCGGGGGTTCGGAGAATCCAGCCCGAGGTTTTTCAGTCAGAATGTTTACCCGACAAAGTCCAACAGTGCAACTTTGCTATGGATGAGGTTATTGGCACCGGTATTTCTGGTGTAATGGTCTTGGAAACTTTGAAGAAACAATATTCGAGCACATTAAAATTGTAAAAGCATTTAAAAGTGGCTGAGATATCAAAAAAGAAAGGTATTGATTGTAACTCCATTCAGTAGAAGGCGGTCAGGAAGCAAGAGGTAGCCTCTAGACAGGGTAAGTCAACACTGGGGGCTAAGAATCCAAAAGAGCTATGATAGACAATGTCAGGAGATTAGGATTGTGAGAAAAAATAAGCTTTTAGAAGCTGCACTAGGGAAACCTCATTCATGGTATGATGACTTAAAAACATAAATGTTTCACTTGAACTCTTTTTTTCAATTTTAAACTTCAGTCCCTCATTTCTTTTCTTTCCAATCCATGCAAAACCATGTGTATTGCTTCCAGAACAAAAGGTGCACAATTCAGGTTAACCAGTAGTATCCCCTTTAAAGTTGAAAATCTTGTTAAATATCAATTGTATTTGATTATTTAATGTAAATCTTCTCAGCTGCATGGAGAGTACTGCTTGCTAAAGAAGGTCTAATTGTGTTTGCCTTATGTCATTCTTCAATAGCTTGTGGCCTGTGGTCCTGCCAGCTAACATATTTTTAATAAATTCAGCAATATTAATAAACTTCTTTCAGTTGACTCAACTGAGAGTTGAGACTACAAGATTCTCCGTCGCCAATCAACATTTAGTGTGATGGTGCTTTACACCACAGAAAGAGGCCCTTCAGCCCATCGTGTCTGTGCCAGCCATCAAGCACTCGTCTACTCCAATCCCATTTTCCAAGACTTTGTCTGTAGCTGTCATATTTCTCTGTTGTCGCAAAGGAAAAATGTACGGAGGTGCCCATACTCTGGAATCTGGTAAAAGCCAAGGGAGGTTTATTAAGAGTTTTGCTCATCCAACCAAGATGGCGATTGGCTCAAAGTCTGCGCAAACACTCTGCTGACGTCACTACACATCATGTGATGCAGGAGCAGCAAGAATATATTCCCAGATAAATAACACCCTTCCCTTGTTACTTCATTAGTGCAATAACAAGATTGAACATTCGTACAACAGATCCCCTGAATGAACAACAGATCCCCTGATCTGTTATTTCTATACATATGTGCATTTCAATAAGACAGTCTCTGTGGTGGATGTCCATTCCTTTTCAGTAGTATTCAGCGTTCTTGAACTCAGCTACTTGCGACCTCAGAAGTGTCCTCATTCCTTTTTCTAGATGGTACTTCTTAAGTAGTTACTTCAGTATCTGTCACTATAGGCATCGAAAAGTCTTCAGAAACAGAATCTGAACTCATCGCTGTCTCTGGTCCTTGTTCCAAAATATAGTTATCTAGATCTTCAAAATGTAGGACTTTTTGAGAAGCTTCTGCAAACTCACTTTGTGCAGCAAGTAACTGATCAGCATGATATTGCCAAAACACTTTCATCATTCATCTGTATGATATAGGATATTGGACCTGCATTTGCTAGGATCATTGTTGGTACTCATTTCTCATTGGTTGTGTATCTCTGAGCTAGCACTCTCTCTCCCCAGTTAGAGATTTTCTCACTCCAAACAATTTGTGTTTGTTGTTGTTTGACAATCTCTGAAGGATCAGGTACAGTTAATAAATCAGACTGTGCTCGTAGCTTTGTCTTGAACAACAGCATTTCCGGTGAACTTTGTGTAGTAGCATGTACAGTGCTCTGATAAGTACTTGGAAATTTGTTTACTTTTCCTGGTAATCCCCTGGTCCTTCGACGCTTTTATAGAATGCTTTAATGATCGCACAATACGTTCAGCCAATCTATTCGTTGTTGGATGATATGGGGCTGAGTTGATATGGTGTATACCGTTCCATTTCAAGCAGTCCTGAAACTCCTACAAAGTAAACTGCTACCATTATCACTGACAATCTGCTCCAGTGCTCCAAATCTTACAAATATTTCTTCTAGTTTCTCAATGGTCTGTTTAGTCATCGTTGACTTCATTATCCTGACTTCTGGACATTTTGAGTGTGCGTCCACAATTACTAAGATCATGTGACACTCCAGTGGACCAGCATAATCGATGTGTATTCTCTGCGACAGCTGAGTCAGCCATTCCAACGTATGTAATGGTTGTAATGGTGGAGTGTTCCTTAGTCTTGCACAAGATTGCTATTGCCGAACTTTCTCTTAAATTTGAGCATCTAATCCTGGCCACCAAAAATAATTGTGTGCCAATTCCTTCATGTTTACCACATCAGGATGTTCCGCATGTACTTGGTCAAGGACGCTGCTACGTAAGCACGGAGGAACAGTCACACAGATTCCCACAATAGAAGTCCATTCTGTGCTGTCAGCTCAAGTCTCTGTGTGACGTAGGGCTTGAAGTCTGGATTTTTCTAATGAACGTCTGTCAGTGTTCTTTTTGGACCAAATCCATCATCTTCCCCATCACTGAATTGGTTCTTGTATATCTTTGAACTTGAGATGAGATGAAGTCCAGGCACAGTATTGACGAGCGAGAAATACAAAATATTGACAAAATGTTCTCCAGGGTCATGCTTGACTTCGAATGACAATCGTGATAAAGCATCAGCATTTGTATGCTGCACGGAAAAGTGATACGAGATATCATAAATATCAATGACCATCTTTGAAATCCACTTGCTGCCAAAGAAGGTACACCTTTATATGGCCCAACATTGTAGTCATGGGTCGATAATCTGTCAAAAGGGTAAAGTGATGCCCTTAAAGTTAATAGTGGAAACTTCTTACACTGAAAATGGTGCTCAAAGCTTCTTTTTCTAGCTGAGCATCATTGATTTCTGCGTTAGTAAGAATGCGTGAAGCAACTGCTATTGGTCATTCATCTCCTGAAGGCATAGTGTGTGAGGCGACTTCACCAACGAGGCAACGCAATCTAATTGAAATTTCATTTTTGGATTCTAATGAACAAACAGCTCTGACTTCAGTAAAGCTTATTTTACTTCATTGTCTGCATTTTCACATTCTTCTCATCAATGCCATGCCTGTTTGACACATAGCAAAGTGTTTAAAGGTTTCAATCATGTTGCTAAATTCAGCACAAATTTACCATAATACTTGATCAATCCTAAAAACGCTCTTAATTGTGTCACATTTTGAGAACTCCATGCTTCTAAATCTGCTGATGTTTTCTTTGGTCCTTTGTATAAACCACCTTTGTCGATAATATGACCAAGATAATTAATGGATGACTTGGAAAAGTCACACTTTTCCTTTTTAAGTCTCAGGTTGTAGCTCTGTAACTGTGGCAAGGTAGCTTCTAAATTCCTGTTCACTTGAGCCAGTGATGAGTATGTCATCTAAATAACATTGCACTCCATTCAGCCCACTTAGAATTTGATCCATGGATCTTTGCAAAAGAGCAGGTACTGATGTTATTCCAAAAGGAAGTATTCTGTAATAAAAGAGACCTTTGTGCATCATCACGGTAAGTAGTGGTTGTGGTAGCCATATTCATTTGCAGATATGCCTGTGAAACTTCAATTTTGCTGAAATTCCAGAAAGTACAGCAAACAAGCCTTCAATCAGCGGCAGTGGATAATGATCTTTGCACAACATTGTGTTAATGGTAGTTTTTAAATCTCCTAAATTTTCACTGAGCCATCCTATTTTAATACAGGTACAATTGGTGTCACCCAATCACTTGTAGCAACAGGTGCAATGACTTCTGTCCTTACTAATCATTCTAGTTCTTCTTTAAATTTAGCCTTGTTGGTGTATGGTACGTGTTTTGAAACATTTAGTTGTGCTGACTGGCATGATTTATAGGTGCAGCTCAACTCCAGTCATACAGCCCAGTGAATCTTAGAACATCTTCTCAAACTTCTTCAGAAATTGTTGTAAGTTACTTTTTGAATCCACCAATCAACTGTTTCACAGTAAAGACTAACCTTAGCCAAACACCCCCTGCCAAATAGAGCAGGAAAGTTTCCACGGATAATGAGAAGAGGCAAATTCGCCGTCTGCCCATTTGCTTCTACATTCATAATAATGCCTCCTTTTAGTAGTTCAGCCACTTCAGTGTACATCTGAAGGATCACATGATGGTTTTAAAAGCAGATGCTTCAGCTTTTGATGATAAATTATTTCACATATTAGCGATGTTGATGCGTCTCTATTCACTTCCATTTTAATTTCATGACCTTCACGTTTTGGATATGCGTTGTCGATTTCCCTGCATTGACAAAACACCTGGCTTAAGTTCTTGCAGTAGCTCGGTTTCACTATGTTTTGAGTGATCTTGAGCTTCATCCATCGATTTGTAGACATGGCTCGATTATTTGCTTGTATTGTTCTTTCACTTCCTTGGCGGAAAATAAGTTTTCTGATCACAACATACCTTGGAAATATGGCCACTGTTCTTGCATGTATTTGATTTACACAAGCTTTCCTCTACTGAGTGTACAACCTGTGTGCATAGGTGACATATTTGTATCTTTACAGCCTTCTTCTTTGTGGTATCCATTTTTTGGATCTTCGCTCCAGCCTCAATCTATGAAGCTTCTCTTGTTGCTAGCTCCATAGTTATGGCAACTTCCAAGCAGCTTTTGAAGTTAAATGCATAGAAACATACATAGAAGCAGGAGGAGGCCATTTGGACCTTCGAGCCTAGCCTGCTTTGCTATTTATTATGATCTTGGCTGATCATCAAGTTCAATAATCTGATCCAGCCTTCCCCCCCAAATCACTTACATTAAGCAGCTTTCTCTGAATAGCTTCACTGCATAATCCACAAATCAGCCTGTCTCAAAGAGTATCATCAAGTATTGTACCAAATTCATAATACCTAGCACACCTTAAAAACGCTATAAACTGTAAAATACTTTCACCTTCTTCCTGGCTGTGGCAGTGGAACCAAAACCTTTCTGCAATCAATAACAGTTTAGGAGAGAACTATATGATCATTTAAAACTGAGATGAGGAGGAATATTTTGAGCCAGAGGGTGGAGAATCTGTGGAACTCATTGCCGCAGAAGGCTGTGGAGACCAAATCACTGAGTGTCTTTAAGACAGAGATAGATAGGTTCCTGATTAATAAGGAGATCAGTGGTTTTGGAGAGAAGGCAAGAAAATGGGGATGAGAAACATATCAGCCATGACTGAACTGCGGAGCAGACTCGATGGGCTGAATGGCCTAATTTTCTCCTTTGTCTTATGGTCTTCAGGTCCATCTAAAATTTTCATTAATTCACTGAAGGACCTGTCTCCAGGTTTTGCCAGGTGAACAAGATTCTGTAGCAGCATAAACATTTGACGGCCAACTAAGCTGAGAAATGTTGTAACCTTTAGATCCTCCAGTGTTAAAACAATTTCAATCTTTCTTCATATGAATTCCATTTCATAATCCAAATCAAATGTATCCATGGTGCCCATTTTTCCTGCTCACTACCAACCAGTGATATGGCAGTGGGTGTCTGAGAGTCTGCAGGAGTGAGTTTTGTGCCCATTCTCAGGATGCGAAGTGCGGTGCTAATGCCCTGGTATAAGATTAAACTCAAACCTTCTACATTAGAGGCAAGACTTTTGTTTAACAGGCAATCTGTGAGTTCCAAAAGCCCCCCTGAAACCCCCCCCCCCCACAAGGCTGCAGAGACACGTCACCATTGGTTGGTGGGTTGCCTGGTGGCGCAGTTGCTGAGCAACGCAAATGGACATGACCTCAGTGGGACTGGAAGATCCCAGCAGCGGCCAATGGCAAGCTGCCTCTGCTGCCAAAAAACCTGTGGTGGGGGGGGGGGGGGGGGGGGGGGACACCAGTTAATTCCAGCTTATACCTTTACCCTCTCCACTTGTTGTATTATAGCACCAGGTTGCAAGCTCCATCATCAATGTGGCCCGAGAGTTAACTATGGGCAGAATTTTAGGGACTCCTGCTGGCTGGATTGTGGGCATGATGGCCTGTTGAATTACCTCCAGCCCAAACCTGACCTGACCTCAAGTTTACCATGGTGCAGGGGAGGGTGTGAGGCCTGGAATGGTTTGTCCTCCCTCTCCACGTGAGATCCTGAAGAACCACTTCCCAACCAGCCTAAATTTGGAGACCAGCGAGAGGAGGTCACGGGCTACTGGAGGTTGGGAGTGTGGGGAGGTTGGGGGAGGGGAAGTAAGGCATTAGCCAGCAATGCTGTGGTGGAACTCCACATGGATGAAGGGCCCTGTGGATCTTTAAATAGCTGAGGGGCAACCATGCCAACTCTTTGGGCGGTGGGGCGGGAAACCACATCACCCATTAAATTCTAGCCTATTTTTTCTCTTTACTCATGTTAATCAGATCTGAGAACTGACCACAAGCTGAGATAAAAGATCTTGGGAGTAACTTTAACTTTGAACGGTTGTGTAAAGTGGATGATGTTGAATGTGTCAGAGGAAAAGAAGATCAGGAGGTGAATGATGGACCCCAGGCGGTGTATAATGGGCATGGGAGTAGGTGGGGTTGCTGGACACTGGGCAGTATATAATATGCATGGAGGTGGGCAAGGGGGTGTATGATGGACACCAAGCAGTGTACAATGGATATAGGGCAGAGTGGGGTGTATAATGGACACTGGTAGTATGTAATGGACACTGGGGATTGTATAATGAACACCGGAGGTGGGGAGATGGTATATAATGGACACCAGGCAAGGTATAATGGACATGGACACAGGGGTGAGTTGGGGGGAAGTGTATAATGAACACCAGGGAGGGGTGAAAGGTGTATAATGGAGACCAGGCAGGGGTGAATGTATAATGAGCAGTCAATTTAATATCATTCGTTTTATACCATTGTCCAAAATCAAAGCTGGCACCTTGGCTCTAGAAATCATTATTTTCTTTTGGCTAGGTAACATAATATTTCACGGTGGGCTTGAATTTAAAGTTGTTTGTTGGTGGCATCTCCATCAACATGATCCTTTTCCCTTTGTTCTTGAAAGGAACAATTATTTTCCTGTGTTTGACCTGTTAATTGCCTGGAGAAAGAAATTCAGGAGTCTGGGATTGCCGTAGGTCAATTTGTCATTCCCTCCAAATATAACTTGCGACCAGAGCTATGCAGGTTACTGATACAAAGAGAGGTCGATGCTGTGATTTTTAGTCATTTTGTTCTGTTTCACAGTATCAGTATTAGGGAGGAGGGATGCAACTACCTGCACCAAACCACTATGATAGGCTAGAGGAAGAACAGGAGACCAGGAACACAACGGGAATTACAAAACGATGCTTGCAATGTGTCCCTATCATGGGCTCAATGGGAAGATGATGGCAGGGCTCAGGCTGATCAAAAGAATCTATCACTGGCATATGCATCGCAATAGAGTAGGATCTGCAGATACAGTTGATAATTAATTCTCTTGTCTATCCCAAGTTTAACAACATCTCACTTCTATATGACAGCTCTGGCCAGTGCCAATCTTGTTCCTGGCACCAGAAATTTGCAATTCCTCGAGCCAACAGGCATGTGACAGATGTCCAGGTTTCACAAGAATTTGCCTCCATGTAATTCCCTGTATAGCAGGAGGTCAAAGACAGTTTTTCATCAATTGTGGTTTCCCCAAGGCTAGCTATGACACTGACTGCACTCATTGGGCCCTGGCCTGTGTATCTGTAAACCACACAGTGGTTTTTATGAACAGAGATTTATTTCATGCAGTCCAGATGGAACGTAATGATCAGGTGGGAATTGTCCACATGAATATTTGAGATCTAGAAGTTCATAAAGGGAGTCCTTGATCACTAATCATGTCCATAAGGCTGAATGGAAAGAATAATTTAACTATCCACTTCTGTAACTTGTATTGATGCAGCCTA
Organism: Scyliorhinus canicula; assembly: GCF_902713615.1. Classification (NCBI taxonomy): domain Eukaryota; kingdom Metazoa; phylum Chordata; class Chondrichthyes; order Carcharhiniformes; family Scyliorhinidae; genus Scyliorhinus; species Scyliorhinus canicula. The sequence continues at coordinate 141,748,775 of NC_052152.1, read as the reverse complement.
GTTTCCCACCAGCCCTCCGTTTCGCATTGCAGCATTACCAGATTCCATTAGGTTATTCATGAAGATCCGCCTTATCAACCTTGCCCCTCGCCTGAGGTGTGGTGATCCTCAGGTTAAATCGTCACCAGTCAGCTCACCCCCTCAAAGGGGAAAGCAGCCTATGGTCATCTGGGACTATGGTGACGTTGCCTTTACCTATTCAAGTGTGAGGTAAAGAAGCATATGTTTATCTAAGTGCCTGCTGCACCAACCTTGCTCACAGTTATCTCTGCTGGTGCTTGCGTGCATGTCCCCTTGATAAATTCCTCATTGAGGCAGCACTCTTAATGGCTACAGAGTAGTTTGTGACCTATAATGGGATGTATTGACCTGGAAACAAAATGGAAAATGGTACAATGTCACTTAGCAGTTTCACTTAGCAACGAGGTCAAAACATGAAGGGTAATTTTGGGAAGCGCCACTCTTGATGCAGTACATATCTCACAATTGGTATGTGTGGGGGTCAGGAAATTGGGGCTAAAATTTAAATTTTCTTCTAGTATTAACACACTGCAAATAATTTCCCAGTTTTGTCTCAGTTATTTATGTAAGAACATAACAGGGCTTTGCTTCCTTGGATAAGGAAGCTAAAGGGGAGATCTGAAACAGATCAGAATATTATTAATTAAAACGGCTAAAATTAGAAATGGGATTTAGTTAGGATACATTTTCCTCATAACTTGTTAAGTTCCAATAATTCAGCCCTTAACTTCAAAATGAATGGGTAACATTCTCAATCTGTCTGCATCCTGCTACTGGTATTATTTAAATTCACAGCTTCTCAACATTTATATCTTGGTTCTGTTATCACTTACAGATTTAATTACATCTACTTCACAAATTTTCAAAACAGTCATTTTTGATTGCTTCGTGTGTGGGCGCCATCTCTGATCTGTTGCTGTTAGTTCGGCAGCTGCCGGTATCACATTTTGCACAATGTACACTGTGATTAACCCAGTCAGGTCCTGGCAGAGTCAACGCTGGAGTACAAAAACACTTCAGCTCCTGCAGTGTGATGCATCAATGACCTTACCGGTTGTTAGTTGAAGGCAGTGTTCACCCTATCCCTCCTGAGCTGTTTCAAAATTCATCACACTCACTGTGTCTGGACCAAGAGTTACTCATTAACCTGTTGTTGAGGGCCACAGTTCCAATTTTAGGTCTTACTGCTTACATATTTGTCTTGGTTCCAGCAACATCCCAGAGCTGATAGACTGTAGGTAGAATCCCAGAGACAGATGGAGCTGAAAATCTGTTCAAGCCCACAGTTTAGGGAGAGATTTGTGGATTTGAGATTTTCAATTTTAGGATTATGACCATTGACATCAGAGTCAAAACAGCTATATCCAAAATACTGATAAGAATTCATTTTGGACAATTCCAATTACAAGTTGGAGCCAGAAAAAGAGTTGAGAACGAACCCAGGATATTCATTTTTAACTTATCAAATCTCTGGTGTAGCTTCCTTACATTTTCCAGACACCACTCTGCTAATGTTGCCAAAGTCTCTGCTGTAATTAAAAATATCTCCTCACTTATTTATTCCTTGCCACCGACATGGGTAAAATTTGGACGTGGCAATTCAGTTTAAACTTAAACCAACATGCACCTGCCATGGGTTCAGTTCTTTGCTCTTCTGAAGTAACTATTGGTCACTTAAATAAATGACCATTATTGACTGCTTGAGCTATTCGTTTTGTGAGGCCGCAAGGAAAAGGGTATGCAATTCAATTCTTGCAGTGGACTGCAAGATTGAAATGAATCACTGAGCAAACAGTTATTACACCAAATGTTCTGAGGACGTTTGTTTGTATGATTGAGCCACAAATACTCTTGATGATGATAGCCAATTGAAAAGGAAAAATAATGCATCCTATTTATAATCATACAATATACTCTTTACAAAATTGACCTGGTTTTGGTTGATATGTGCCCTATCACTTCGCAGTCAAAGTTCTCTTGGTATCGCACCATAAAATGACAAGGTATCAAGTATCATACCCAGGAGAGGGATACAAGGAGCTGGCATTACCCATCTTCTCCTGCTGAGTGTGGTTTCCATTGGCTGTACGACCAGATTAATGGGGATCACTGAAAGATCTGTAAGCTTGTGCTTCCCACTCTGTGTGGGGAATGGGAGAGAGGATGAAATGCCGGTCAGATCGGAGAGAATAAATTCAAGATGTACTGACTATTTTGCTAAAGTGATGAAGGGAATGTTGTTCCAAAAACAGATGATGCTCAAAGGTAATTTTTAAAACATTAAACTTTTCCCAAAATGTGCACAATTAATTGAGTCTGAGAACTGAGTTGCTCCACTGTACCAAATGCCATTTCCCCACATGTTAACAGTCAGGGGTCTTGTGATGCCCCGCTCTCGAGATCCCCCCCCCCCCCCCAACGTGACCCCGGACCCCCTCAACACCCCAACATACCTATAATGGGGTCATAAAGCCCATAACACCCCACCTAATAAGGGCAGATCCCCAGTGCAGGCAAAATGCCACCCGTGCACCTTGGCTCTGTGAGCCTGGCACCCTTCCAGGCTGGCATCATTGGGGTGCCTGAGGCATCAGGTCTGCTGGAATACCACCTTGCCCAGAGCCCAGACACCCAGGGAACCCCAATCGCCTGGGAGAACACCCCTCCTGCCAAGTACCGTTCCGCCCCATCCCCTTTTGTGGAGACCAGTGCTAAACGGCGCTAACCTGGGTCTCTGAAGTGAAGGGATTCAATCCCATTGCCTTGGGTAGATCCGGCGAGTCCAGATCAAAATGAGACCAGGCCTCCTGTGAGATTTACCAGCCACATCGCGCACCAAGTCGGGCATGACACAGCCATTAAATCGCACCCTTGGTGTCCGAATAGACAGATGAAAGCATGTTCGGCATTAACATGGGAGATGAAATTAAAGATCTGATCCACCATCATTGAATCTACTGCAAATTGATCTAATCCTACATTCCATGCAATCACTTGCTTTTCCCTGCAACATGCATGTCATAACCCCCATGAGGACCACAGAATAACTTTCATTGACCTCCCCACGGGTGTCGTGGAGTACCAGTTCACCAGGTAGAGGATGGAGGCCTACTACTTGGGGCTTGTTATGAGCAACGGTTAAAAGCAGGCCTAGATAAAGGCCTGGTGAGACTTCCAGCTAGGATTGCACTGCAAGTGAGATGCTTTATGCAGTTATGCAGAACCTTGTAAATAATTGTAAATAAATCTATATCATGTTTACCGTCATTTTCTGCATCATTATACTGGCGACGAGGATTAATGGAACTCCTCGATTCACCCATCAGTCCCGCAATAGGGGTCGCAGAAACAACATTTTGGTTTAGGGGCACAGAAGGCGTCCTCCACTGGGGCTGAGGGAGAATTTTTGGGCTTTGTAGGAGTTGGAGGAGTTTCATAACCCCCACCGAGGAACATGGAGAAAACTTCATCGATCTCTCCGTGGGACTCATGGAGTACTAGCCCCACCCCCAGGTAGGAGGGGGAGGCCTATCACCTGGGGCTCATTATGTGCAGAGGTTTAAAGCAAATCCAGATCGGGGCCTGGTGTTAGGTATCCACCCAGCTAGGATTGCACTGTGGGTTGACTGCTGCTGTGTTTTGCAGAACCTTGTAAATAATTGTAAATAAACCTATATCACGTTTACCATCAGCCTTCTCCGTGTCATTATAATGCTCAAATTTTAAGGTAAATAGTTGGAGCATTAAACCCCAATGAAATAGCCTGAGTGTTTTTATTATAAACTTTTCTAAGAATAGAAGTTTGTGGTTATTTTAGGCTAATATCTCCTTCACACAGTTCACTTCAAAGTCTTGAAGAGCCAGTACAAGACTCAAAGCCTCTTTCTGAATGGTTGAGTACTTTCTTTGATGTTTATTAAGCTTCCTAGCAAAGTGGCTAACTGGCCGTTCCACACCAGCCTTATCATCATGGAGCAGCAATGTCCCTATCCCTACGTCACTGGCATTGATAGAGACCTTGAATGGCTTTATAAAACCTGGCACTGCCAGAAAAAGCCTTTTTGTCAAAAAGGCCTTTAATGTCTCGCAGGCCACCTGAGAAACCCAATTTGTTGCAATTCCTGTAGAGATGAGGAATCCCTATGAAGCCAATGGCAAGAAAACTGATGGACAATATTTCATTTTCTAAAATTCTTTCACTGTTACAATTCAAACAATAATTAAGAGGTGGGGGATGTTTCAAATAGAAATGCAAATTTTTCTTTAAATGGTTACAGACAGGGTTAAGCGCTCAGCAAATAGAAGGGGATGACTGCAAAGACTGCTCATAAAATAAACAAGATTCAAAGTAGCGTTCAGCTGTGAGCGCTTACTGTGCAACTTCAAATGGGATCAAAGTTGCTGATGGCGTAAATCAGGCTGCTCCCCAATTGCCCAAATCCAACAGTAATACTTTTGCCTGGAGTTAGCCCATACCTCTCTCTGACTGTTATTCATGGGAGCTATAAATTCTTAATGCCTGATTGTTAGAAGTAATTTGTTGATTCTTTTACAAGATTGGATAAGTCAGCCCATGACATCGATTACATTACTGGTTGAAAAAAAGAGATTTACAAGGTGTATTTTTAACGAGGTGACAGTGTATTCGGAATTATGTGTAGATAATAGGCTGGATTTTCCTGTGGCCTGAGAGACCAATGTCTCCTGGTGCTGCTGGCCCAGTCACAGGACTGGTATTTCTGGAGCCTTCGCACCACCGCCAGGTGAGGTGGCCACTGCTGAGGCAGGTACGGGAACAAAAAGAGGCTTTAAAATGGATGCTGTCTTCGAGGGTATGGGGGGAGGTGGTAGGCCTTCTGGATTAGAGGAGCACGCCCTCCTGAGGTGGGAGGATGTTTGAGGCTGTGAGGGTAACCTTTCTTTCCTACAGTACCTTCAATGGGCCGGGAAGCCTCTGAGGAATACCAGACTGCCACCTGGAGATCTCCATTAAGCTCCAGAATGCCCAAACAGGAGGGGACTGCTTTTATAAAATGCCCGCAAAACATGAAAAATCAAGAATACGAATGTTAATATTTGCATGCACACATTAGCAAGATATAACGGTGGAATTTTCCCAAAAAATGACAAAGTGTCATGTTCTGACTGAAACCAGTGAGGTTTTCTCTCCAGACCTTATGACACTTTTGGCGCGATTTAATGGAAAAGTTTCTATGCCACCCTACACAGTGACATAGAACATACAACATAGAAAAATACAGCACAGAACAGGCCCTTCGGCCCACGATGTTGTGCCGAACTTTTGTCCTAGATTAAAGAACAAATTAATCTACACCCCATCATTCTACCGTAATCCATGTACCTATCCAATAGCCGCTTGAAGGTCCCTTTCCATTTGCCTACCACCGAAGTAAGACTAAGACTAATGTAACGACTGCGGCTATCCCCTCCCCTGACAATGGTGCATCTCGGAGTCAGTCCCTGGAACAGGGTGGCATGGTGAGGCATGTATGTGCAGCCTGCAAGTGGGCCGGGGCTCTCCGGCCCCAAGGCCCCAGAGGATGCCCACCAGGGACATCGAAGGCCACGAGACTGGGCAAGCAGCATGCTGCCTCCATCTCTGTCAGTCTGAGGATCACTGAGAGGGCACTGGGGGGAAAGGGGGCTAGAGAGTTGAGGAGGAGGGGTGAGATGAAGAACAAAGCCATGTCCTTTCTGAAGTGGGCACGGATAAGGGTCTCCCTTGCCCTCTGAGCTTGCCAGACCCTTGCCACTGCTGCCTGTCCTCAATCCTCCAGCTGGTACTTGGGGTCCTCCCAGGGCTCATCGCCATGCCAGGGTTTATCACTGCTGCCTCACAGCACCAGGGTCCTAGGTTCGATTCCTACCTCAGGTGACTGTGTGGCGTTTGGACTTTCTCCCCATGTCAGTGTGGGTCTCCTTTAGGTGGTCCGGTTTTCTCCCATGGTCCAAAAATGTGCTGGTTAGGTGGATAGACCATGCTGAATTGCCCCTTAGTGTACAAAGGTTGGGTGGAGATACAGAGCTAGAATGGGGATTGGGCCTAGGTAGGGTGCTCCTTCGAAGGGCCGGTGGAGACTCCTTTGGCCGAATGGCCTCCTTCTGCACTGTACAGATTCTATGATTCTATGATACCAGCCCTTCCTGGTCCGGTGCCAACTCCTCCTCTTCCTCAGAGATGGCTGCATGTTACTTCCCCTCCACCTCCAGCACGTAGCCCTGTTGCAGTGCCAGGTTGTGGAGGGCACAGCAGATCACCACAAAGCAGGTGACCCTTTACGAGATGTACTGCAGTGCACCATCAGAACGGTTGAGGCACCAGAACCGCATTTTGAGGAGTCCGACGCACCGCTCAATGAGCCGCATGGGCTTTGTTATATCGGGTCTCTGCATCGGTCACCAGCCTCCTTACAGGCATCATTAGCAAGGTCCTCAGCATGTACCCTTTACCCCCAAGAGCCAACTGGCCATCCTGGAGTGGTCCTTGAAGAGGCCAGGGATGTCAGACTGCCCCAGGGTGTAGCTGTCGTGCACATTCCCTGGGAAGCATGCACACATGTGCATGATCTTCATGTGGTGGTCACTCACGAGTTGGCCGTTCAGGGAGTGGAACGCCTTCCTGTTAATGTAGGGCACTCCGTGATGGCCCAATGTGCCCAAGGTGACATGCGTGCCATCTGGACCTGGAACATTCTGCCAATGGTGGAGAATCCTGCTGCAGGGACATCCTCCTGAGCCTGGTCAATGTTGAAAACAGGGCACCTGTGACCTCATGGATGCACATGTGGGCTGTAGCTTGTGCGATGCCACACAAATTCCCGCTCAAGCTCAGGAATGATCCTGAGGTGCAAACAGTCAGGGCTGCGGTGACCTTAACTGCCACCGGAAGCAGGTATCCTCCGTCTCAAGATGGTGCCAAGTGCACAAGGACAGAGCAAAGGTGTCAACCATTCCCTTGTTGAGCAGAGCCTCCTGTGGCATATGGGGTCCATCATCTATTCGAACAACCAGCGACGCCTGTACACCTTGGGCCATCGCTTGCCTCCCCCTGTGGGTGCCTGATGGGCAGCTAGGTCCTCGGTGTGGGGCAGGGCCCTGTCCCATGGGTTGCCACTGTGAGCCTCTGTCAATGCGACTGGCACCGCCTGCTCCGGCATCTGGCTGCCTGGCTTGCCAACAATACTGCGAGGCAGCCTCAGCGGGGTCCAAGATATCATCCATCTCGTGAAATGTCTGTAAGAAATTAGAGAGGTTGAGAGACTGACAACCAGTGATGTCTTCCAACTTGGGATCCTCCATTCCCCCACTGCTCCCCCCTCTCCCCACCAAAACACGTGCTGACCATGCACCCTCGGCTGCAGCAGACTCTCTGGTCACCGGACCCCAGGCCCTGTACCCCTGACACCTGCCCTAACTTTACCTGAACCGGCTGCTGGTCCCCTCCCCGGCGCGCACACCCACCCTTTGGTGACAGAAATGTTTACCGGTGCTGAGGCTCAGCCCCTGAGTGTTCGGATGTTAGCCACTGCGTCCGTGGTGTTGCTTCCCGCAGTGTTCAGGCGCAGTATGTCCAGGCATCACGGTCTGATTGAGATGCTAGGTAATGGCCCCTACATGCTACGTGGCTCGCCTACCCATGGGAATTCACTTGGGAGGTGTGAAATCTCAATTCACCAACTGCCAATTGTCTGTTAGGAATAGCCTTCAGCCGCGTGGCCAGAGGCATCCACAGTCAGTAGCCGTTGTGGGTGATTGGTGGGACAGACAGGCAGGAGATGGGATTGCTCCCGTTAGGATACACATGATCCTGGGGGGTGGCATGGCAGACCTATGGATGCTGAGACACCCCCCACCCCAGGGGCGACCCCCAAACCAATGGCATCCCCTCCAAACCGAGGCCACCCCACCCGGGGGCTCCCCCCACCACCCCCATCATGCACTGGGGCAGTAACCCCAGTTGCCCAAGAGCAAAGATGGCTACTCACCTCCTCGGATCCCCAAGCAGCCATTTGTTTAAAGATGTGTACTAATCGGCACCTGCATGATCACTTGCTGGGGAGGCCGTTAGTTAGGAGGTTGTTCCTGTTAATGTTATGGAGATTGGCATTAATTGTTGATTATTGATTTCTCACCACGCCATGGTGGGATCCTCATCTCACCAATGGGAGCGGGCCGGTTAGATTGCAAACCAATCGGTGCCCAGTGCGGTTCCTAATTTTAGCCTTTCCAGCAATCTAACGGCCTGGTCACAATCTCCCCCGACCCCAATAAACATCGCTGACAATTCCCACAATGCGCCGCAATCAAGGCCCCGTTCCTCATTGTGGTCCCGCACCCTCAACAGTGGAAACCTTACTCTGCCAGGGTGCCAGGGGGCAGTGCGATTGCTGCAGAGCAGTAGTGATTTTCACCAGTGCATCACACCGGCGGGGGTGGACATAACGTGAAGCCGGAAGATAAGGTGTTGTGCATATTCAAACTTATTTAAATTGATGGTAATTGTTGGTAATCATTGGCCGTAAGCCGAACTATGGCGCCGGTGGGGGTGGTTCTCATTCCGACATCTCCCCGGTGCAAACTCCAGAAAATCGCCCCCATCCAGTCTCAAAGAAATCCCAATCACAGAATGAGAGGAGGAAGCAGCAACAACAGACTTGCATAACCTAAAATCTTCCTCAGCGTTACTCATTTATGGTATTGAAAAGAGAAACAATAATGTGAAGAACATCCAATAATGCAGAATTGGCTCCATGGGAAAAAAGGAGGATTCATTTTTATTCTGTTTGCTGGGTTCAGAGTTTCATTGATAGCTATTTCGTTAGTTTGTATTGCATTGTAACAGGTTTTGAATTTTGTTATTAATCATAATTTCTGCAAAGCCTGATCAATCAGGAGCCAGTGATGTTGAATAAATCAATTACACAGAATTCCTATGTCGCATTGTAAATTTCCTCAAGGAGCCCATCAGAGGTTAGTCCATTGATGTCCACATCCGGATGTTTATACAGCTATGGGGAGAAATCATAGAATCTCTACAGTCCCGCCCTGTACTGCAGGAAGGCGGTTTAGATCACCAGGTAGCAACCAGGATTGGGAGCCCCAACCAACTTTCCCCTCTTTAATTTACGCATTTTCACTGGAATCTTCCAAACATATCTTGGCATTCATTCGATAAACTGTTCACATGGGAGAGTTCCGTAGGAGAAGGGTTTTCAGGCAGAGCAAGGGTTAATCTAGAACTGGTGTACCGTGGAGGGTATAATACAGAAAGTCACATGATCGTGGACTGAAAGTCTCACAGCACCCTTGAAGATGTATAAAGTTGTGAGTTATTAAAAAACACATTAGTTTCAACTATGCATGTCTCCTGATCTTGTGGTGATTCAGCAAACAACCATAGGTAAAACAAGAACAATAAAACATTTGAGAAAGAGAATAAAGTCTACCGATAACGGGAATGAGTCAGTGGATTTGGAAATAACTACAGTAGGTCCTATCTCAATACTTTAGTAAGAAAATAAAAGGAAGTTACGTAGCAAAAGCTGGAGCTGGAAGGACAATACACACGCTTTGTCATAACTAATTATGTGGAAGAAGGAACTTATAAATAAAACATGTGACAGTTTAAGATACATGTTTTCTCTGCGGCGATTCCTGCGGAAATGTGTTTGATCAAATAAAGGCATGCAGCCTATGTTGAAATGACCTAAAGGGACTTAAGTAGGCCAGAGGGATTTAATACAAAGAAAAGCAGATACTGACAGTTTTTGGACTGTGGGAGGAAACTGGAGCACCCGGAGGAAACCTACGCAGACACGGGGAGAACGTACAGACTCCGCATAGACAGTGATCCAGCGGGGAATCAAACCTGGGACCCTGGCGCTGTGAAGCCACGGTGCTAGCCACTTGTGCTACCGTGCTGCCCATGCGCTGCCGAAGAAACTAACTGGAAGATGTACACCTGAATCTAAGGGCGTGATTCTCCCAAAAGGATACAACGTCCCCTCGCGAGCATGTTTAGCTGCATGTTTCCCAGTGCTCAGTGCCGAGAAACACATGGCTATTCAACACGACTCACGTTGAATAAGGGGCCTGAACTGGGCACGTGCGGAGGCCGCACATAGCTCCTGTTTGTACAGTGAGGAGCTCCGCTCACTGAAACTTCCCATTGTAGTGAGAGGTTGGGGCACCATTTTTAAATGGTGTCCTTATCTCTAAGGCCGCTGAACAATCCCCAGCTTCACTCCCAGCCCAAGCACACTTCCGCCTCTTGCACCCCCTCAACACCCACACCAGGCAACACTGGCCTGATCGCATGTGCACAAAAATATCAGCTTGGCAGCGCCGACCTGGCAGCCTGTCACCGTGACACCACCAGGCTGTCACCCAGGTGGCACTGCCAGGGTGCCAGGCAGTACCAGCAGTGCCAGGGCATCATCCTGCCCAAAGGGCATGCAGCTGGGGGACTCCGATCCCTGGGATACCCCCACGAGTGCCGTTCTGTTTGGTCTCCATTTGTGAGGACACATGCTGAACGGTACATGCCCGAGGTCTCTTGAGGTTAAGGGGTTGAATACCACAGCCTCAGGTACCTCAGGAATCTGTACATTAGAGTGAGACTTACTGCTTCGCTCTAATGTGTAGATTTGCCAAAAATTGATCCCGTCTATTGTGGGCGGGATCCACATCGCAACATCAATGGACGGGATCAATTGGATCTGATGAGACGTGGAGAGCCGAGTAGGCCCCAGGATGGGGGAGGGCCTCCCTTCTTTCATCGGCCGCTGCGACGTGGCGAGCTGCTTTTCGGGTGCAGCATAGCCGTTGGATTGCACCCAATGACTCCTATCCTTTTACTTTCATCATATTCTACACCCCTCTTTCCCCCCTATGTTTGTTTGTCTGTGAGTGTGCATGGAGGGTGGGGTGAGATAAAAGGTTGTGGTTGGAGAGTAGATAATACTCCAGTTGTATTTGTTGCCTATTTAATCATAGTTACTAATAATAATGTTAATAATAAAAAGTTAATTGTCTTTAAGTTTACATACTTGGTGAATGTAGTTATTGGCAGCTGAAGACCTCGGATATTTTTAAACTGAACTTTATTTCAACTGGGTTGCAATTCCAGGTCAAGTGACCTGGAATTGATGGCGCATTGGCCCAGGTTGTCATAACAGCTGAAAATGGATTCTATAAGCCATGAGTGATGAAAACAGAAATCTAGGTAGAAACGGCTTGTGGTCCCAACTGGGTGTTGTGTTATGCTTCTTGACGTAGCATAAGCTGCTTTCTTGATGTACACTCTGACAAAGGAAGGTTCAGACTTGGAGATAGCTTTAACACAATTATTAAACCATTAACAATTCTCCTACTTGAGTTTGACTCTCTTGCTAATCTAACTATAGTAACTCAACTAACTAACCAGTCTGCTCTAATACGATAACCCATGCGATGGGTGTGATGCTTCCCTGATCTGCCCCTGTCTCTCTGAGTGTCGCCTATGGAAAGAGAAAGAACATGTGTGCCCTGTCCTTTTATATGGGTTGCCCCCTTGTGGTAGTGCCACCTCTGGGTGTGTCTTGACTGCCCGTTGGTCGTGTCCTATCTTACTGACCTATTAGTTGTATGTCAGTGTGTCATGATGTCTCTGCTGCTCCCTCTAGTGTTTATTTAGTCTAAGTATATTTACATTAACCCCCGGTGTATTTACAGTGATGCATATCACCACACTGGGTGGAGGAGGATGGTGACACTGGAAAGGGTGGGGCAGGGGGCAGGTGGTTGCTCTATTACCTTACAGTCTTGGAAAGAGCACAATTAAAACTCTTTGACTAAAAGAGAGCTCAGTGCAATGGGACCCAAACTACCATAGGCCCATTTTGAAACATTAGGGCCCAACATATACTCCCTCCTTTACTAACGCATCACAGTTCCTCTTCAGACCTCAAGTACGCTACCACTAGAAGCATCTGAATTACAGCATATTGTGATTTACATTACATTGCATGAACGAAGGACATAAGAACATAAGAACTAGGAGCAGGGATAGGCAATTCAGCATCCGAGCCTGCTCCGCCATTCAATGTAACCATGGCTGATCTCCTTTCAGATTCCACTCCACTTTCCTTCCCATTCTGCATAACCCTTCAACCCAATATTATTTAAAAATCTGTTTATCTCCTCATTAAATTTACTCAATGTCCTGGCGTCCACAGAACTCTGGGGTAGTGAATTCCACAGATTATTGACCGTTTGAGAGAAGTAATTTCTCCTCATCTCTGTCTTAAATCTGCTACCCCTTATCCTAAAACTATGGCCTCTCGTTCTAGATTTTCCAACAAGAGGAATCATTCGCTCTACGTCAACTTTGTCAATCCCTTTTACCATCTTATATACCTCAATTAGATCTCCTCTCATTCATCTAAACAGGAGAGAGTATAGGCCTAAACAGCTCAATCTCTCTTCATAAGTCAAACCCCTCATCTCTGGAATCAATCCAGTGAACCGCTTCTGAACTGCCTCTAATGCAACTACATCCCTCCTCAAATAACGGTACACCAGGTGAGATCTCACCAATGCCTTGCACAGTTGCAGCAACACTTCTCTACTTTATACACCCTTTGGCTATAAGTGCCAAAATTCCATTTGCCTTCCTTATTACTGGCTGTACCTGCATACTAGTTTCTGCGATTCATGCACGAGGACACCCAGATCCCTCTGCACTGAAGCACTCTGAAGTTTCTTTACGTTTAGATAATGGCCGGGAATCTCCGTTTCCGCGACTGAGTGTTGACGCCAACACAGAATTTGTGGACTTTCACAACAGCAAAACTGCCGCCATATCTGGACCGATTCTGCTACTGTTAATTGGCTGGCATTGACGCAACATGGAACACAATAGATTGCGATGGAAAATGGTGCAGTATTCGACGGGTCCATTATTGACACTGGGGAGGCTGACAAGCTGCAGCCACATATGCACATTACAATCCCCACACACTCATCCCAGCCAACAAGATGGCACTGGTTTTGGTGGAGCACGGCCATACAGCTGATGGGTTGGTTGGGGCCAGAGGGCACCCAGGGGCGTGGCCTGGGGCTCACATATACGACCCGTGGTCCTAAGTTCACAGTGAGCGGTTAGCGGCATGTGCAGCTGCACTACTGCCTTTCCATTCCATGTCCGTCCACCCCGACCCCACAGCCCACCTCCTGGCCACCCGCTACTACTCCCCCTGGCCCTGGGAGAAGCCCCCCCGGCCAGCAAGGCAACTGTCAGCAAACTATGGCGATGTTGGATATTTTCTGTACCCCCTCTCTCTCCCTCAGCAGCCACCGCGCTGGTGTCACAATTTTTAAAACCACAAGTGAACTGCATTGTCGGGAATTCGGCCATTGGAGGTGGAGCATTGCAGAGGCCATGGAGAATACCAGGTTGGGCCTGCTGATGATATATAAGCGGTGTTGGCCAGCACGTGCGTTCTGGTACACATTTACGCCGCTGCCGAGGTGAGGGAGAATCACAATTTGGTGTCAAATGGCGGCCGCTGCAATTTTGGCATCGGAATCTATTCTCTGCCCAATCACGTTTCGTGATTTCGGTGAGGGCAAACGGAGAATCCTGCCCAATGAGATGCCTTTCCATTTTTCCAACCAAGATTGATAACCTCACACTTATCCACATGAAATTCCATCTGGCAAATTTTGACCCGCTCACCTAACCTATCTATATCCATTTGTCAATTTTCCTCATTGTAACTTACTGTCCCACCTATTTTAGTGCCATTGGTAAATTATGGCTATGGTACCTTCTATCCCTGCAAGTTATTAATATCGATTGTAAATAAGACAATTCGTGTTGCTAAATTTGAACACCGCTACTAACTATTTCTGGGGGTGTCCTAGCGAATCTATTTGTTAACGGCACAGTAATACTTGTTCTTAGAGTCTGGGCCAGCATACTGAGGGGTTACTGTGTTCTGTCATCGGCTGCAAGGACACCAATAGCAACGATGCAGAACTTGCAAGGACAGAAAGGGTCGGCTGTGGCCTGAATCTTGGCTGCACCTGTCTTCAGCTTGATGAGGGTTGACTGATGAACGGATGATGCATGGAGGGACATGGAGAAAGACCTTCCTTGCAAACAAATATTGTTGCATCTTCACAATTCAGCAGGCCTCCAAATGGAGGCTGTACTGCACCACCACTTACCTGCAGATTCCTCCCACCTGTACCTACAGGTTATTTTCCCTTCATCCTAGCAAGCAACATCTTAACCCCAACCCCACCACCCTTGAGAGAGATTGCTGGTGAGCTGAGGTATACTCTGAAAAGCTTTCTTAATTTTTGACTCCTTACTTGAGATCCTCCCCTTTCTTGAAGTAATATCATCTTTACCTCCAGCGGAGTTTGCATCTGGAATTATGAATGCAAATACCGTTGGAGATGAAACTTGAGAAATTGCCTGGCACAGTAGCGGCATGGTAGTTCAGTGGTTAGCACTGTTGCTTCACAGCGCCAGGGTCCCAGGTTCGATTGCCGGCTTGGTCACTGTCTATGCGGAGTCTGCATGTTCACCCCATGTCTGCGTAAGTTTCCTCCAGGTGGTCCGGTTTCCTCCCACAGTCCGAAGATATGCAGGTTAGATGGATTGGCCATGCTAAATTGCCCTTCGTGTCCAAAAAAGGTTGGGTGGAGTTACTGGGTTATGGGGATAAGGTGGAGGTGTGGGCTTAAGTAGGGTGCTCTTTCTAAGGGCCGGTGCAGACCCGATGGTCCGAATGGCCAGTTCTGCACTGTACATTTTACGATTCTATGATAAAGCAGTGAAAAGTTGAACAGAACTGTTTTGCACTTGAAGAGAAAGATCACTCCCAAACAGCTTCCAAAAGTTCTTTCATGAGGATAAATGTTTTGTTTTACAAAGTAAAACAATATTTCATTTTTAAACTCTGACTCTGAATTGTTCTAAAAATGAACAAGAGGTTATCTGAAAGACTGGTCTTGACAGATTTTGCTTCGAAAGATGAAGCACTGGTAGAAAGAGTATTTTTCTTATCATGCAGCACTATCGTTACATTGTGCTCCACGATGAACCTCAGAATCACAGAATTGTTACAATGCAGAAGGAGACCATTGCGCCCATCATGTTACTGGCTCTCCAAATGGCACTACATAAATTTCCCATAACCCTACACATTCTTCCTTTTCAGATGTCAGTCAAATACTCTTTTGAATGACTGGATTCAACCTACTGGGAGTTTGTACTTGTATATGGCATAGAATGTGGATGCATGTGTGTGCATGTGTGGTGTGAATGTGTGTTGGGTGTGCATGTATAGAGTGTGCTTGTGTGCATGTGGGGTGGGTATGTGTATATGCAGGTTGTGCGTATAGAACATAGAACATAGAACGATACAGCGCAGTACAGGCCCTTCGGCCCTCGATGTTGCACCGACATGGAAAAAAAACTAAAGGCCATCTAACCTACACTATGCCATTATCATCCATATGCTTATCCAATAAACTTTTAAATGCCCTCAATGTTGGCGAGTTCCCTACTGTTGCAGGTAGGGCATTCCACGGCCTCACCACTCTTTGCGTAAAAAACCCACCTCTGACCTCTGTCCTATATCTATTACCCCTCAATTTAAGGCTATGTCCCCTCGTGCTAGCCACCTCCATCCGCGGGAGAAGGCTCTCGCTGTCCACCCTATCTAACCCTCTGATCATTTTGTATGCCTCTATTAAGTCACCTCTTAACCTTCTTCTCTCTAACGAAAACAACCTCAAGTCCATCAGCCTTTCCTCATAAGATTTTCCCTCCATACCAGGCAACATCCTGGTAAATCTCCTCTGCACCCGTTCCAAAGCTTCCACGTCCTTCCTATAATGAGGCGACCAGAACTGTACGCAATACTCCAAATGCGGCCGTACTAGAGTTTTGTACAACTGCAACATGACCTCATGGCTCCGGAACTCAATCCCTCTACCAATAAAGGCCAACACACCATAGGCCTTCTTCACAACCCTATCAACCTGGGTGGCAACTTTCAGGGATCTATGTACATGGACGCCGAGATCCCTCTGCTCATCCACACTACCAAGAATTTTACCATTAGCCAAATATTCTGCATTCCTGTTATTCTTTCCAAAGTGAATCACCTCACACTTCTCCACATTAAACTCCATTTGCCACCTCTCAGCCCAGCTCTGCAGCTTATCTATGTCCCTCTGTAACCTGCAACATCCTTCCGCACTGTCTACAACTCCACCGACTTTAGTGTCGTCTGCAAATTTACTCACCCATCCTTCTGCGCCCTCCTCTAGGTCATTTATAAAAATGACAAACAGCAACGGCCCCAGAACAGATCCTTGTGGTACGCCACTCGTAACTGAACTCCATTCTGAACATTTCCCATCAACTACCACTCTCTGTCTTCTTTCAACTAGCCAATTTCTGATCCACATGTGGGTGGTGTGTGTGTGCATATGTGGGATGCCTGTGTGGGGTGTATGTGTGTGGCAGATGTCTGTGGGTGGCATATGTGTGTGTGTGGGGGGGGGGCATGTATGTGTATGTGTGAGGTATGTGTGGGGTGTGTGTGTATGTGTGTGGGATGTATTTGTGAAGGGTGTGTGTGGGGTATGTGTGTTTGTGTGCGGGATGTATTTGTGCAAGGTGTGTGTGTGGGCTGTGTGTGTATGTCAGGTGTGTGTGTGTGAGGTGTGTGTGTTGGGTGGGTGTGTATATGTTTGTGGGGGGTATTTGTGTGTGTGCGGGTGTGTACGTGTGTGCGCGGGTGTGTGTGTGTATGTATATGTCGGGGGGGGGGGGGTTGTTGGGTTACGGGTATAGGGTGGATACATGGGTTTGAGTAGGGTGATCATTGCTCGGCACAACATCGAGGGCCGAAGGGCCTGTTCTGTGCTGTACTGTTCTATGTTCTACGTTCTATGTCTGCATGTGGAATGTGTGTGTGAGGAGTGTGTATGTGTACGTGTGAGGTGTGTGTGCGGGGTGTGTGTGTGGGGTGTGTGTGTGGGACGTTTGTGTGTATGTCAGGTCTGTGTGTGAGATGTGTGTGTATGTGTGAGGTGTGTGTGTGTGTAAGCTGTGTGCGGGGTGTGTGTGTATGGGTGCGGTGTGTGTATGGGGTGTGTGTATGTTAGGTCTGTGTGTGGGATGGATGTGTGAGGAGTGTGTATGTGTTGTGAGGTGTATGTCAGGGATGTATGTTTGTGTGGAATGTGTTTATGTGTGTGTGGTGTGCATATGTGTGGTGTGTGTGTGTGTGTGGGCTGTGTGTGTGGGGGGATGTGTTTGTGGGATACGGGGTGCCTATGTGTGTATGGATGGGGTATGTCTGTGCATATGTGCAGGTAGGGTGTGTGTATGTTGGGTCTGTATCTGTGGCGTGTGTGTGTATGCGGGGTGTGTGTCTGTGTATATGGGATGTGCATGTATGTGGGTGGGATGTGTGTGTGTGGTATGTGTGTGGGGGTTGGGGGTGTGTGGAGTGTGTGTGAACATGATGTGTGACAGTATGCGGGGTGTGTGTATGTGTGGTGTGCATGTATGTGGGGAGCCTGTGTATGAGGGGTATGTGTGTGTGTGTGGCAGGGGTGTGTGTATGGGGTATATGTGTGTATGGTGTGAGTCGTATGTGTATGTTGAGTGTGCGTGTGTGGGGTGTGCGTGTATAAGTGCAGTGTGTGTATATGCATGTGTGTGTGGGGAGGGTGTACATGTGTTGGGTGTGTATGTGAGCTATGTGTGTGTGTATGTGTGGATGTGTGTTTGTGGCATGCATTTGTGGGATACAAGTGTGGGATGTGTGTGGGTATATGTATGTGATTTGTATTTGTGTGTGGGGTGTGTGTGGTGTGTGTATGGGATGTGTACTTGTGTGGGGGGGTGGGATGTTTGTGTGGCGTACGTATGGGATGTGTGTTTGTGTGGTGTGTGTGTATATGGGAATGTGGGGGGTGAGAATGTGTGTGTATGGGATGTGTGTGTGGGGGGGTGTGGGTGTGCATGTGAGGTGTGTGGGCATGTGGGGTGTGTGTGAGTTTGGGGTGTGGGTGTTTGGGATGTGTGTGTGTGGGGTATATGTGTGTGCGTATGGTGTGGGGTGTGCGCTTGTGCGGTGTGCATGTATGTAGGGTGTTTATGTATGAGGGATGTATGTGTGTGGCAGGGGTGTATGTGTGATATGTATGTGTGTATGGTGTACAGTGTACGTGTGCATCTGGGATGTGCATAGAATTTACAGTGCAGAAGGAGGCCATTCGGCCCATCGAGTCTGCACCGGCTCTTAGAAAGAGCACCCTACCCAAGATCAACACCTCCACCCTATCCCCATAACCCAGTGACCCCACCCAACACTAAGGGCAATTTTGGACACTAAGGGCAATTTTGGACACTAAGGGCAATTTATCATGGCCAATCCACCTAACCCGCACATCTTTGGACTGTGAGAGGAAACCGGAGCACCCGGAGGAAACCCACGCACACACGGGGAGGATGTGCAGACTCCGCACAGACAGTGACCCAAGCCGGAATCGAACCTGGGACCCTGGAGCTGTGAAGCATTTGTGCTCTCCACAATGCTACCGTGCTGCATGTGTTGGGTGTGTATGTGTGGGGTGTGCATATGTGCAGTGTGTGTGTGGGAGCCTCATGTGTGTGGGGAGGTGTTTATGGGATTTGTATGAGTGTGTGTGTGTGTGGGGGGGGGGTGTCTGTGGTGTGTGTGGGATGTGTTTGTGTGTGGGGCATGTATGGGATGTGTGTATGGTTTGTATGTATGGGTTTGTGAGGTGTGTGTTTTGGGTTCTGTGTGTGGGGTGTATGTGTGGGGGATATGCAAGCCGGTATGTGTGGGATGTGCATGTGTGTGGTTTGTATGTGTGTGCAGTGTATGTGTGGGGTGTGTGTGGAGGAGTGTTTGTGGTGTGTGTGTGTGTGGGGGGGGGGGTGAGTGTAAGTGTGTGAGGTGCGTGTGGGATATATGTATGTGTGGGGTGTGTGTGGTGTTGTGTCACCCTGAGCTACTGCATAATCAATTCCAGCCACACTTGACCCAGAATCACAACACAAGTAAATTAAACAAAATTAACCAATAATTCTTCGAGAGATACCTGAAGTCTTTGGCCCTTGGCTGTCTAATAATTACAGTCACTAGGTTTGTAATTGTAAACACAATTACTGTTTGTTTGTAAAAAGAACTATAATAAAATATGCAGCAAATACATCTGGTTAACTATTATCTAATTCCTAATTCCCCACTTTAATTCCCCCCCCACCCCCCCCCCCCCCCCACCCTCTACACACAAGACCGACAATCACAGAGGGGGAGAAAGGGGTCAAAAATGATAAGTGAAAGGAAAAAGAGTCTTGTTTCGGGTGATGGTTTCCAGCACATGACTCCTCTTAAACCTAGCTCTCAATTTATGGTCTTCTTGGAGGTTCATTCATGTTCCTGGAGTTTCAGAAATATCGTACTCACAGGCCTTTCTGGAGATAGAGAGAAGGCGTTGTCTTTGTTTGCAGCCTGCAATGGCCTTTCTATCGACTCATTAATTTAGGCACTCTGCACATACAGGAGAACAGCCTTTCTGGAGAAAAGATGGAGGATCTTGTCCTTGTGCTGCCAAGAGCCAAACTGAAATTCCCTGGGTCTCTGAAAATCACTCCACTCAGATAGGATCCAATCACCACCTGTTACCAGACAGAGCACAGCCTTTTGGGACAAATCATTGGCCACCAATTAATCCATCAAACCAAGTCCCAGCCCATCTCTCTCTGCTGCCAACAGGTCTGCAGCTCCTGTTCAAAGCAGCAGAGACTAGCAAAGCATCCTCTCCTGTAACTTTTGAATTCTGCTACTTTTCTTAAAGATGCATGTCCATTAATCATCCATGGATCAAAAATAGTAACGGCAAAATAAAAGAAAGGGGGAAAAAAGGGAATAAACAGGGAGGACCCTTAAAGTGTGTTTGTGGTGTGTGTGTACGGGCTGTGTGCGTGGGATGTGTGCGTATTTGGGATGTGTGTGTGGCGCGTGTGTATGTGTGGTGCATGTGTATGTGTGGGGTATGTGTGGGGTCGGTATTTGTATGTGTGTGTGTGGTGGGGGGGGGGAGAGGGTGTTTATGTGTGGGTGTGGTATTATGACTCACTCCAGATGGAGTTCTCCAAAGTTGATGATCTGGGCGAGATCCCTCAATTTGTCACTGTCCGGCCGGGACCCCTTCAGATTGTTACAAACCCGGGTGAAGAATAATTAACTGGCTCGATGACTTCAGTCACCTCCCTCTGCTGGTAATCACAGGATTTAATTTTAAAATGATCCCTTTTTGCAGTTCCCTTTTTTCCAGACCCAATAATTATGTTTTAAAAGGAGACAATTTAACCAGGTTTTTCTGAGTTAAATAGAGAGTGACTTGATTAATTACTAAAGGCAGGACAATGATAAAACACATTCATTCATATTGATTTGAAGGGAGAATTGAGTTCAAAGTAAGTAAGTATAGAAAACAAATGTTATACGGAAGAGTCTTTGAGTCATGAGGAGTAGAGGATTGAGCTTTGCAACCATTGTGATTCATGATTCCATTAGAGTTGACATCAACAGATGAATAGTCAGTTTCACAATTCCGGTGTTCCATAGTTACGTGGAGAAGCTTCCCAATTCTCTTTTCAGCTGCAGTCCTTGTTGACTTGGCTGATTTCCACAGTCAGAGAGAGAGAGATTCAGAATATATGTGCAAATGGCTATTTGCAGGGGTGCTGTGAGTCGACTTGCTGGCTTTTACTTCAGTGTCAAACGTCCGGTACTTGTTCTCATAGAGCATACCGACAGACAACCTGAAGCAGCAAGAGTGTAAACCCATTTTTGTATATTCCAAATGGGAAGGTGAATCCACAAAATAGGCTTGGGCATTACACAAGGAATCTCTTGATGAGATGTTCATTCTGTCCCTTTATCTCCAATGGAGATGGCAATTTACTTCTGGAAACTTTTTAGAAGTACCTTTTCTGGTAACAGGGTGGGGCTCCATTGTCTTTCAGAGAATCATCCTGCATCAATTCAGCCAGTGGCTTTTGTGTCCATTTGAAAAAAAACTCAGGTCTTATTTAATGTCCAGTATTTCCAGACATAATTCAATCTTATTTCCTTCAATATTATGACAATGTGTGTACAAGTATGTTTTTGTTTGTGTATGAACAGTATACTCAGGCTAATGTGTCAGAACGTTGATTGACTGATGCTGCTAAACTGGATAACTGAATACATTCCAACCACCCTCTCCCGGTTCTTCTGTTCAAATATTGAAGGCAAAGAGTTGAATCGTGTCTAAAATCTGTTCTATCACGTTTTTGGGAACTGACACAATCGTAATGCAGTGTTGAAAGGCATCATTTAACAGAGAACAAGTAAGATGCAAGAATAAGCATGCAGCTCACATCAGCAAAAGCAGTCCGGGGAAGGAGATGAATCATGGCTTTTAAAATTACGAAACTGGGGTAATGGAAAGGTGACAAGCTGTGAGGAAACTACTATTATTAAGAATGTCAGATGCGAATCTAATTTGGGTAACGTGAACTGAGAGGACTGAGGTCAGGATAACAGTTGTAGCCTGTTTCCTAAATGGGTTTGCAGTCCGGTTAGCTTGGGTGCGTTATGGCATTGTCAAACTAAGGAAGCAATACAAAAGGGAAGGTAGAGAAAATAGATAGAAAGAAGTAAAAGAAAACAAAACAGCCAAAAGAAACAAATAAACCATCTGTAAATATTCTGAACATACTTGAAATGTTATAAGTATATATTGCTGAGAGTATGCTTCTATGGATATGAAGTATTCACAGGAGTGAAAGAGATGCCAAAATTCAGCACATCATGGGCATTCTGCACCTCTTCAGAGAAGGGAAGTGCCTGTACTGTTTATGCTGATTTCATGGACATAATCTCCGCTCTCTCCGCCTCAGGCAAAACGTTTTTGGCGAGCATCTGAGCATGGAAACAGCAACTAAGCTGCAGGCCTGAAGTTCTCTTGGCTGCTGTGTGCTGCTGGAGGGCAGGAACCTTAGGCCCAAAGATCACCTGGACAAGGAGGGTAAAGTCTCTTTGTTAACATTGCACTTGATCCTTCAGCCCATTGGGGACAGATCTACTGCCAGGCCACTTTTATTTCTTTGCTTATTCATAGGATGGGTGTGCCCCTGGCAGAGGCAGTGTTTTATTGCTCCCCCCGAATAGCCGTTGAGAATGTTCTGATGAGCCACTTTCTTGAACTGGTGCAGTACATGTGCTGAAGATACTCTCCCAGTGCTGTTAGATAGGGTGTATTGTTCATTTTATATCCCAGAGTTTTGCAGAGATGGCAGGAGTTTCTATGTGTATGAAAAGCTTTATTCACAGTGCTTTAAAATGTCTGCTCCATGCTTACAGCTTTGGCTTCCAGCAACCTCTCCAGCTTGGGTTCAATTTTACATTTCTCGGTGGGGTGAGGAAAGAACGGAGATTGAGTGGTCTATTCACTCCAGCTTCACCAGCAACATTTGCTGCTACATAGAGCCATGGTCCTGTAGAATCATAGAATCACTACAGTCAGAAGGAGGCCATTTGGTCCATCGAGTCTACACTGACCTTCTGAAAGAGAGTCCTACCCAGGTCCACTCCCCCATTCAACCCACCCTATCCTCGTAACCTAATCTCTTTTTAAATAAATTTAGCGCACACAATTCATTTTTTCCAATTAAGGGGCAATTTAGCATGGCCAACCCATCTGACCTGCACATCTTTGGGTTGAGGGGGCGAAACCCACGCAAACACGGGGAGAATGTGCAAATTCCACATGGACAGTGACCCAGGGCCGGGATCAAACCTGGGGCCCCGGTACTGTGAGGCAGAGGTGCTAACCACTGCGCCACCGTGCCGCCCCCTCATAACCTGACCTGCACATCTCTGGATATGAAGGGACAATTTAGCACTGCCAATTCACCTAACCCACGCATCTTTGTACTGTGGGAGGAAACCCATGCAGACGCAGGGAGAACATGAAAACTCCATGGTTGGAATTGAACCAGGGTCCCTCACACTGTGAGGCAGCAGTGCTAACCATTGTGCCACTGTGCCACAGGTGCCACTGTGTCAGGACTTTTTTTCTACCCTCTTTCTGCCTCAACATAATAGCCACAAAGCACTCCCAAACCTTTTCACATCTGATGCGTAAAAATGCTCAAAATCTTGTTAATTCGTCATTTCAAATTGGTGAGCAGGCTGCTGATTTCTGCATCCATTCATCTTCTGCAAACTAGATGATTGGCGTGATGACACTGAATTGCCAAGGAACATCAATGTACCCTATTGTACTTTAAATTCACATCCAGGCTGAACCAATCAAGCAATGTATACATCAATAGTAATGGACTCTCAGAACCCTGGTTGGGGGCTCTCACGCTTCTCTCCGGGAATAGCGGTTGCAACTCAGCAGGAAAACTGCCCCCCCCCCCCCTCTGTTTCTTGCCACAGATGCTGCCAGACTTGCTGAGTTATTCAGCATTTCCAGAATCTGCAGTATTTTGCTTTTATTATTCAGTTAAATTTCTTGTCAGTGGTAACTCCCGGGATGTTGCTGATGGTGATTAGATAATTGTGATGTAATTGAATGCCAAGGGGAGATGGCTAGACATCCTTATGTTGGAGATGGTTATTTCTTGGAACTTGGACAATGTGAACAATAGTTACTATTTGTCATCTCAAGCCAGAATGTTGTACCAGTCCTGCAACATGTCGGCACCAACTACTTCACTACCTGAGAAGTTGCAAATTGAACTGAAGAATGCAGTAGATATTCCCAAGGCTCACCTTACGAAGAGGTAAAGTTCATTGCCAAAATAGTTGAAGATGGTTGGACCTGGGGCCCTGAAGAAATCGAGAAGAGATGCTCTTGGGCTAAGATGATTAACCTCCAACAGCTAAACCCCCTTCCTTGGTGTTAGGTATGATTCGAGCCAGTGGAGCGTTTTCCCTTGATTCCCTTTATCATCAATTTTATTAAGGCTGCCTGTTGTCACACTTGATGAAATACTGCCTCAATGTCAAGGATAATCACCCTCACCTCACCTCTGGAATTGCTCTTTTTTTTTAGACCAAAGCTGTAATGAGGCCTGGAGCCAGGTAGTTTTGGGGGGACTAAAACTGAGCATCAGTGAGAAGGCTTAATGGCCCAATGTTGGGTAAAGTTGGGCAAGAAATCAGCAGAGACCCTTATATCTTATACTTTCATATTGGGCCCACAGTTGTTGTAGGCACAACCCAGTGACCTAGCCTTGGGGTGCTGCAGGAAAACTCAGTGGGTGGGAATCAAAAGTAACACATCTCTGCCCTCTCCTTCTCACTCTGCCAGGGAAGTTGCTAGATGTTCCAGATCCACCTTGCACAGTTAAAGATCATGCCCCTGTAATATTGCAGGGAATCACAGCTAGTGATTCCCAGGTTCGATTACCCGCTGGGTCACTGTCTGTGTGGAGTCTGCACGTTCTCCCCGTGTCTGCGTGGGTTTCCTCCAGGTGCGCCGGTTTCCTCCCACAGTCCAAAGATGTGCAGGTTAGGTGGATTGGCCATGATGAATTGCCTTTAGTGGTCAAAAAGGTTAGGAGGGGTTATTGGGTTATGGGGATAAGGTGGAAGTGAGGGCTTAAGTGGGTCGGTGCAGACTCGATGGGCTGAATTGCCTCCTTCTGCACTGTATGTTCTATGTTCTATGTAGTGCAAACTAACAATAAAAGCACAATGATTCAAAGTTTTGAAGGCTTATATTAGTCTCAACGAGCCTGCACAGATTGGAAGCTTTACCCTCTTTGCTTTCAACTGGTGGAGCCTTTGAGGTAGCATCAATATCCTTCCCACATTATGCATTAACCTCCCTAGCTGTGCCAACTCTGAGAGTCAGTCAAAAGATAGCACTGAAAATCAGGAGATAACAATTAGGGTGATTTTTACAGAGTGTTTCTGCTCCTTACAAATGCTGGGCCATTACTTGTTCCATTAATCATGTCAGTTTAACACTTCATTATTCATTTGTTCCCAGTGGTGTTCTAGTTACATTGGATAGCCAGACATCAGAAGAAATACTTTTAAGGTAATTGGCAAATGAATAGAGAGGAAATAAGGAAAACAGCGTTCAGGTTGTTAGTGGTTGTGATCGGGAATGCAGGAGGGTGGAAGCAGATTCTGGAGTAATTTTCAAAAAGGAATTTTGGGGAAAGGGGTGCTAGACTAATTGACAAACTCTTTCAAAGAGCAAGCACAGGTCCTGGCCTCAGACGAGCCAAATAGTCTCCTGCCATTTAATAAATAACAAGTAAGTTGTGAAGAGAATGTTAGGAGTCTGCAAAGGGATATAGGCTGCGATTCTATGGCCACGCTGCATCTGAAAAGCAGCTCGCCATGGCAGAGCGTGGCCGATAAAAGCTGGGAGAGACCGCGCTCTCGGGATCTACCCGGCTCACAATACCTCGCGAGATCTAACACGATGTCGCGATACGTTGTGATGTAAATCCTGCCCATTGTGGGCGGGATCACTATTTAGTAAATCTGTATATTAGAGTGAGACAGCTGGTCTCATTCTAATATGCAGTTTCCTGAGGTACATAAGGCTTTGGGATCTATCCTCTTCGCCTCGGAGACTTCGAGCATGCACCATTCGGCACTGGTCCCTACAAATTAGGTTTCCTGGAGGGCAGGGTTGATGCTGTTGATGGGTGGGCTCTTTGGTGGCGAACTCACAGTACCAGAGGTAGGAGGGCACAGCAACAGTCAGTGGGCGAGTCACCCAGGCCAGAAACAAATCTGAGTCCCTGGTGCTGTGAGGCAGCAGTGCTATCCATTGTGCCACCATGCAACTAATTAAAAAGTAACCTTTAACAGGCGATGAGCTATGGTCTTATGATGTGATTCAGATAATGGTTCCAACCCACTTAGCTTCATTCGAAGAACCATTGATTTTATTAATCTTTTATTTCTCACTGTCTGTGTAGCTCCATATCTTTCTATGTTCGTATAATTGTCATTATATAATTCATTTAGATCTTCCCAGTACACCCGCAAGGGGGGGGGGGGGGGGCAGCACTAAAGGGGCTGCCGTTCAATCAAGCCCGACATAAATTCCGCTACCTGGGGATCCAAATAGCCCATGACTGGAAAGGGATCCACAAATGGAACCTCACCAGCCTGACGGAGGAAGTTAAAAAGGACCTGCAAAGATGGAACACACTCCCGCTCTCCCTCGCGGGGAGAGTTCAGACGATCAAAATGAACGTACTGCCCAGGTTCCTCTTCCTGTTTAGATCCATTCCGATCTACATCCCCAAGGCCTTTTTCAAAGCGCTGGACAAACTCATCATGGCGTTCGTATGGGGGGGTAAAAATGCTAGGATCCCAAAGAAGGTCTTACAAAAAACAAAAACCAGGGGAGGGCTAGCCCTCCCGAATCTACAATTCTACCACTGGGCAGCAACAGCCGAGCGAGTAAGGGGATGGATCCAGGAGCCAGAGGCTGAGTGGGTGCGTGCGGAGGAGGCCTCCTGCATGGGAACCTCCCTCCGGGCCCTCGCCACGGCAGCACTCCCATCCCCACCCAAAAAACACTCCAGCAGCCCAGTGGTGACAGCCACCCTCCAATCCTGGAACCAACTGCGGCAGCAACTTGGCCTGACCAAAATGTCAAACAGGGCTCCCATCTGCAACAACCATAGGTTCACACCAGCACTGACTGACGCCACCTTCAAAAGGTGGAGGCAGGACGGGGGGACACTGACAGTCAGGGACCTATACACGGACGACAGGATCGCAACACTGGACGAACTGACAGAGAAGTTTCAGCTAGCTGGGGGGAACGAGCTACGGTACCTGCAGCTCAAAAACTTCCTACGAAAGGAGACAAGGACGTACCCACAACCGCCACGACAGACACTACTGGAAGACCTACTGGACGCAAGTATCCTAGAGAAAGGGAACTGTAGTGACATGTATGACCGACTGGTAGATAGGGACGACACCGTACTGGACGCAACAAGAAGGAAATGGGAGGACGACCTGGGGATGGAGATAGGGTGGGGACTCTGGAGCGAAGCACTGCATAGGGTCAACTCCACCTCCACGTGCGCAAGGCTCAGCCTGACGCAACTAAAAGTGGTACATAGAGCCCACTTAACAAGAACCCGTATGAGTAGGTTCTTCCCGGAGGTGGAAGACAGATGTGAACGGTGCCAAAGAGGCCCGGCCAACCACGCCCACATGTTCTGGTCTTGCCCCAGACTCGTGGAGTACTGGACAGCCTTCTTCGAGGTTATGTCCAAAGTGGTGGGAGTGAGGGTGGAGCCATGCCCGATAGTGGCGGTCTTCGGGGTTTCAGAACAGCCAGATCTATTCCTGGGGAGGAGGGCGGACGCCCTTGCCTTTGCCTCCCTGATCGCCCGCCGTAGAATCCTGTTTGGCTGGCGGTCAGCAGCACCGCCCAGAGCTGCGGATTGGCTGTCCGACCTCTCGGAATCTCTCCAAATGGAGAAAATCAAATTTGCCATCCGAGGGTCGGACGACGGCTTCCACAGAACGTGGGAGCCATTCATGCAACTGTTCCGGGACCTATTTGTGGCCAATGTACAAGAGGAAGAATAGTCGGGGGAAGGTAGCGGGAGGGGCTACAGGTTCGGTACGGGGGTTCGATGGCTAGCTAAGGCCCAAAACCAAACTAAATAAACATGTTGGGGGGGGGGGGGGGGGGGGGCGGGCACAGTTACTACTACGAAGATGCTTACCTGTAAATATGTATGTTAATTTTTGCGTGTTTGTTTGTTGTTTTTTTTCTCCTAACAATTTGTAATTTGTTCAATATAAAATATGAAAACTGAATAAAAACATTTATAAAAAAAAAAATTATATAATTCATTTTCTATAATTAGTTCAAAAAGAACTGCAGGCAAAGAAAGCTCAAACATTAAATGTAGTATCGATTTTCCGCATACTAGTACACACTTATCCTGACTGTACTGGTACAAGGAATTTATATAACATGCAGCTTTGGCATAATGAAACTAATTTGTTTGAAGATGTGATATTTGGAATTTAATATAAGCCACTTGGGGCTTCTTGGTAAGGCTTAGAATATAACTGTTACACCGCCTGGACTCTGAGAACAAATGAATAATGAAGTGTTAAACAGACATGATTAAAGTAACAATTAATGGTTTGGCATTTGTAAGGAGCAAAAACACATATTGTGAAAATGACCCATTATTGTTACTTGCCGACTCGTCGTGTTGGCAAAGGTGAGGAGGTCAGTGCACAATGGAAGAAGAGAATTGATGCTGTCTCAAAGGCTGGAAGCGCAGAAAGTAAAGCTTCATCACGTCCAGTCTGTGCAGGCACCTTTGTACAAAACAGAATGCTGCAGTGATGCTGCAGTAACCCATCAATTCTGGGATAAGCATGGAGTTCTGAATAAAGCACCAACAACCCTTGTGGCAATGATTTACGTCACACATAATACTAGTATTATCTTCCAGCTTTATGTTTTGTTCAAGAGGCACCAGGGAATAAAACGTTGCAAATTTGGCAGCAATCCTACTTTGGGTTATCACCAATAATGTACCGGTAGCTCAACAGAAAGGACTTGGCAAAATGCAAAAGAAAATGTTTGTATTCCTTCCCCTGTAAGGGACAAAATTTTCTTGACCTCTGTCAACTGGTTGAGCAAATTACAGACTCCTCCAGGATAACCAGGACCAGACATGCTCCCAGGTAATAAGAATTATGATTGCCATTATGTCAAATGAGTGAGGTGTTGAGTTTCCCTTGGGGAGAATATCGATAAACTAAATTACATTGTGTCCAAAATGGCAAACAATGATTTTGATTCAGAAAAATGTGCTTTATCCGCTTTTTTTGTTGGAGAAGAAGTAATTTTGTTTTGTATTTCACTTCACCTGCAATACTTATTCAGTCTCCACCAGTCTCTGCTGTAGAAACTACCCGCAGTGCCCCAATTTCTATTTCTGTTACGATGATAAACTGAACATGCTGCTGTCTAATTTGTCTCACCTTGACCTTTCCTGGGCTTTCAGTTTCTCTGAGCAGCACTTGACAAGCAAAAATAAGAGGGTTGGATTAGTTTTATGTGCACAAACTCTGTGCATTTGACACCTCATCCATCTCACGTGGGCTCATTGCTTCAGGGAGGAGCAGTTGCTGCTCAGGAATAGAACCTGGGGAACAACTAAAGCCAGACCTTACCAGAATTAGACAGGAAGGTGCTGCACAGTTACCACAGCCAAAGAGATGTGAATAGCATTTATTTATGTGCATCGATTGCCAAGGTTTTGGTGCTCAAAAGACCCATTAGCTGAGGCTGTACAGGATAAATTTGAGCAAAGCTTTAGCATCACAGATACGGCGTGAGATTACGATGCTTGGATGAAAAATTGTGTTCAGATCATAAAACTCCCACTGAACAAGTGATTTTTATCAGGTCTAGCCTGCGCGAATTTGTGTTTATGCTTTTAATAAATATATACGAATGTTCACGGTTTTGTGCTGGCACATTGTAACAACAGAAAGTGAAGAAAATCCAATGCAGGTCTGTCAGCATTTGAAGTAAAAAATAACAGTTTAATGTTTCATGTGAGAAATGTTTTTAAGAAAATCAAATGCTGGGTACCTTACTTTAAAAAATCCACCAAAGGTTTAATGGTGGCGCTAATTCAGATTGTCTATGTTTTCCATTTTTCCTGGCGTGAAGTGAAAGTGGTCTCGACTACACCAGGGCTATTTGTACCTGAGAATGCATAGACCCCTTTCACACCCAATTCTGAGAGGACAACCCATTAGATCGCTAGGGAAAATACGCACAATGGATGTAAGGGATTATATGACAGAACAGGTTTTCAGATTCTAGCTTCACAGATGGCCAGAGTGAATGTCTTCAATCCGTCTGCGAACCCCACTGCCTTGCCACTGATTCCATCTTGCTCCCCAGCCATGATTTCAGGCTGAATGGGACCATTTGCAACTTTGGCATTTTAAACTGAGTTTCAGCCCATATCCTTATCAATTCAAAAACCTCTGACATTCCCCTTGCAAATGATCTACTTCTGCCCCTAGCTCAAATCCTCCAAGATACCTTTGTCAGCTCTAGGCTCATCTACTCCAATGCCCTTCTTGCAGGCTTGCTCTCATCCTCCCTAATAAATTATCCCTCACTCTCCAGAAGAGTCCTGCTCGCCTACCACCCTGTTCTCACCTATGTACTTTAGTTCCCTGTGCTCCAAAACATCAAATGTATCATTTCAAACCCACCTTTGTACATTTCTCTAAAGGCTCCCCTCACCTTGTTTTTCTCATCTTCCCACCATTTATCACATACCCTTCAAACACTGCATTCGTCTGATTTCTATCTTTTGTCCATTCCTTACCAATTCACTCAAGCATTAGTGCCAGAGGTACCAACTCCTTCTAAGAATGCATTTAATAATGAGTTTGACTTTCATTTCATTTCACTTGTGAATTATGGTGTCACCTTCTAGCACTCTGTTGGCCAAGTTGATGAACACCACCACTCCTCCATTTAGTTTTAAGCTGTATATTCCATGTTTGCTTCTGTTTCTCTGCTGAACTAGGTGATCTCAGTCAGGGTACTACAATCATTCTTGATGTTCTAAGGCTAAGCAAAGGAATAACATTAACAGGGTTGATGCCACTGATCACTATTTAGTAACCCCTGTTGGAAAGGATGCATGTGTGGCCAGCTATACGTTGAGAGCCAACAGTCTGCTGGATTGTGAATCTCTACAAAGTTGAATAGCCTACTGACGTTCACAATCTGGATTCACAAAAGGCCACTTTTGGTGTGACACCAGACTGTTCCCTGGTATAGTCAGACTGTAACCCGGTAACAATCAACAATTTCTGAAGGGCGAGAAAGCTTTGGAAAGTGGTGTGGGGAGAGAGGGGTGGAGTTGTGGAGGTAGGTTGAGGGATGAATCACCGTGTATTTAGCTTTTCTGATCACTGAAAAGGTCAAATGTACATGACTCTGAAAAGGCACCTGAGAGACTGACTAAAAGGTAGATAATTCACTTGACCTTTAACAGCCATCTGAGAGACAGAAAGATAGATAAGTGAAGAGAAAGGTTTCAGTCTGGGCAATTTTGATTCTGAACCCAGAGTCAAAAGAGAAATGCTAGTGTTCTAACTAGGTTTCTCCATGCATTGATATTCCCGCATTGTCCATTACAAGCTAAAAATAAAGAGCACATCTTATAGGAGTGATCAACAGCGTGAGGTCTATTGAGATCTGTCAGAAGACTGCAAATGTGTTCAGCAGGTTTTGCAACTGGTTCTAGTGCACATAATTATTGTCTAAATGCACGCAGGTATGTATATATATTGCTTGATTCAGCACCTGTGATTCTGTGTCAAACTTGAAAGTAACTCAAAAATATATTAATAATATTGCTAAATGAAAATCCAATGGAAACTGAGATTTATTTTTGTGAAAGGAATGTCAAAAAACTACTGAATTTAAGAGATCTAAGTTATCCGTTGACAGGAAGATTCAGGGTTGCATTATCACTATCAAGGCGGAAAACTTGAGTCAGAAAATTTCCTGACCTGGCAAACATGCCTCCTTCAGAAAGGCCCCGTCAACCAGGTTTTCATTCCAGAGAGTCTAGAGCTGAAATGGAATAGGCCTGCCTTCTCCAGGGATAGTGGAGGCAACCATGGAGATTGGCAAGTGCACAGGTTGGCTGGCGAGATGACATGTCTTAGTTCTCTGAGACTTCAGCCACTTTTTTTATATTAAGTGCTCTACCACTCACCATGACACATCCCCCTGACACATCCCCTTGCCACCTCAAGACCCCATTCCACCTCCATGTTCCCCATACTCAATGTCATCTCCATTCCCCTTTACCCACATGTCATCTCCATGTCCCCCCTCTTTTCCCCATTCTACCTCCATTTTGTTTTTTCAAATAAATTTAGAGTACCCAATTAATTTTTATCCAATTAAGGGGCAATTTAGCGTGGCCAATCAACCTAACCTGCACATCTTTGGGTTGTGGGGGTGAAACCCACGCAAACATGGGGAGAATGTGGAAACTCCACACGGACAGTGACCCAGAGCCGGGATTGAACCTGGGACCTCGGCACCATGATCCATTCTACCTCCATACCACCCCATGCTCCCTCAATATTCACCTCCTACACATTACGTGGGGCCTGTTGAGAAGAAAAAAATGTAAACATCCAAAAGCCTAAAAGAGATCTCATTCATCCACACGAGATCGAAAAGAAATCTTAGGTGCCAGTGATGCCATTGCACCTGGCATGGATCCGGGTGCAACAGGTGAATCGTGAAAGGGTCCCAAATTGGGCTTCGCACTGGGCCCCGGGCCAATCACGTGTCAACCAACTCGCTCCGCTCGGTGCGATCTGGATCTTGCCTTCGTTGGCCGAGATCCAGGTCTGTATATTCAAAAGAGCCCAAAGGCTATTTGAGATCCCCAGGTGGTCAGCAACAGGGCAGTATGGTATCCTGGCACTCCCTTGGCATCTGGACACCTTGGCAGTCACCCTGGCAGTGCCATCCAGGCATCCTGGCAGTGGCGCACTGGCACTACCAGGGTGCCAATCTGGCAGAGCCAGGGTGCCCAGGTGCTAGGTTGGCACTGACAGGAGTCGGGCCCGGGACGGCTTTGCCAATTGGAGCTGGGGCCGCGCCATGGGGGGGCGGGTTCAATAAAGCAGGGGGGGGGGGGGGGGGGGGAGATTGGGGCTGCTGATCAAAATGGCACTTTGGTCCGTGAACATCACTCTTAAGTGCAGCCACGGATTCCCCGTGGCCAAGAATACCCGGCAGCCACCGGGAAACACCTTCATGAAAAAGGTGGGTGTGAGTAGGCTTCAAGGGAGGATAATCTGAGCTTGACTTCAATGTCCCCACTGTTGCCTATTGTTTATATTCAAAATGAGAAATGGCAAATTGAGTAAAGGTAGGTGATGGTGGACTCGAACCTAGAAGGAATTCCTACCTCTTTTGCAGGATATGAAAATTTGTGGGAACAACAACTTTGCAAAACTAGCAGTGAAATGTTATCAGAACTGAATTGACTGGTCTGTGATTACAATTACTAGATTTTTGATTCTGCCACAATCAGCTATACCTCCATTAGAATTCCACAGCTTAGATCATTAGGAACGTAGAAAATGTAAAATTTTCCCTTTGTCCATTTGTGTTTGTCCCAGTCACGGAAGCAGTACAGCTTAGTCCCACTTTCCAGTTCTTGGCCACTAACTCTGCAGGTTACGGCACTTCCTGTACATATCTGACCTTTATTTAGATGCAGTGATGGTTTCCCCATCTACCAGCCTTTCAGGCAGTAAGCTCCAGACCTGTACCACCCTCTGGCTGAAAAAGCAATTCTCACACCATTCCTCTAAATCTTCTGCCAATGACTTTAAATTGCCTGTGTCTTAAGGATTCATGGGTTCAGACTGCAATATTTATCAAAACCAATTCCTGATAATTATATATCAATGAGAGAGCAGAGCACGTTGACAAAGTACCATGGGAATCTAAATTAATGTCCAAGCGCTAGTCCAGCACAGCAAAATTATGCTGAGGGAATGAGCAACTTTTTTTCTATAATTAGCAACATTTAATTGGGACTTCCTGGTGTAAATTATATGATCTCATTTATCTTACTGACCCCAATTGAGAAAATAAAAATGACTGATGCTAATACATTAACAATGAGTTGATGTAATTTTTCCAGCTTAGAAATCCTGTTCCCATTCAGTGACAGCAAATGGGTATCACTGCGACAGGGACAAACGCCATCTTGTCAGTGATACTCACATATCATGTCACCTATAAAATATCTTTTTTACAGAGCTTAGCTGGGAAGATGCCCCGTTGTGAATGAATAATTTTGGTAATGTATGTCCTTGTGCCTCTTCTGTACATTTAAAGATGCAGTCTTCATGAAAGGGTAGAATCTTTGGCATACCTTTTCTTTCGCTTGTTTGGTACAGGAGAGCAGTCAGAAGAGCTCAGAGTGCCAACAATGTAACAATGATATCACACCGGGGACAGAATTGACATCTTTTAACGATGTGTTGCATGCAATTAGGAAAAAGATCCATCAAATGCTTCTTTTTCATGAAGGCAGTTTCTGTTTAATACCATTTCAGTTTTGTGTGGGATAAATAGATTTAATGGAATAAGCCTTCTGGCATTTTGTTCCATTTTTGATTGACACCCATACTCTGACCTTGTTGAGAGATATTTTCACCAGGTCATTAACGGAAATGTGAGAAAGCTGACCTGTGTGCTGCCAAAACGCAACATGTGATGGTGCCTATATCTCAGTGGTGGCCACATGCGACTCATCTGCATTCTGAGTGTGGCCCACAATACATTTGGTTGACTGTTGCCCATGCGCAGGTTGCCACGTTTCACTGATTTCCGTCAACGTGATTTTTCTTTACTGGTCTGACTGAAGTGATACACATGTAAAGGGCAAGTGAAGTGAAGAGAGTACTCATTGCACACAACATTGACCGTGAGAGCAGTACGCTCCCTCTGTGACCAAAGCATAAATATTTCTTTTGGTTTAACCATTTGAAGTTGGTGATACTTCTATTAAAATATAAATGACTAAGCATTTTCTATAACTCATTATGAAATATTTGACATGTATTTAATCTTATTCATGGCATCACAGTTAGTGATCAAACCTGATTTCAAGCTTGCAGCCCACTATGTTGATGGAGGGCCAATCATGTGGCCCACACACTAGCCTCTATTGCTCATGGCTTCGATAGCTGGACAGCCCTAAGCCTCTCACATCAAATAGTAAAGAAAAAAAGCTCTTTTACTTCAAATCAAAAGTATTGCGTTAATCCGTATTTTTTAAAAATGTGCTGATTCCAAAAGAGTGAACCCAGATCATAATGTACTCAACAACTATCAGTACAAATATTGAAGGAATCTCCAGCTGTTGGGATTCTCTTTTCCTGCCAGGAGCTCACTACCGCCCCCTGGTTTCCCATGGGGAGGCGGGAAGAGAGAATCCCGCCACCAGCAAATGACGCAGTGCCGAGAAACATGTGGCTAGGGGACCGTAGATTCCCGCCCATTATCAACAATAACATTACCTTTATCTTTCTTAGTCTCAAAGTTCAAGTTTTTGGAAGAACACCAATCTTAATGATGAACCATTCTGAAGTTCAAATGGAGTTCCACACACAATCCTAGAGCTTCTTATTTGTGTGTACTATTTATGTGTATATGTGAGTGTACATATTTATATATCTATATATATCATTACCACTATTTCACAATCTGTTCAGTTCTTCATTGTGCTTGGATTATTGTTCATGATATTCATGCTTGTTAAACATTCACCAAGGGATTTAAGATACTGTTTGTTATATGATACAAGAACTGCATTTCTGTTACTTTTAATTGAAAGGATCATTCGATTCCAATGGGGTCATAGTTCAAGACATTGTCAAGTTAGTAAAATCAGATAAAGATAAGCTGGACTGTAGCAAGTATTTAAGTTTTAAAAGCCTGTTGATTGTAAGTGGAAGGGGAAGCTGAGTGAGAGAAAGAGTTTCTGTCATCAGATGCAGGAAAATACTGAGCAGCGTTGGCAAACCATGAGTCATTTTTTCAACATTGTGAAGCTGCAGGAAGGAGGGATTATATTGTCAACACATATTTGCTTGATACATAGTAATAGATTTCAAATCAATAGGCGCAGGATAGGCTCAATTTTAACTCAAAGCAAACAGTGAATATGTCCAGCTAGTGTCAATTGTGGCCCAGCTGACCGACAATAGGCCTCGGTCACATTAACATCCAGGTCTCATTTTTAGACCGGGCCCGACCCCTGCTCAAAGCCAACATCAGAAAGCCAGGTTTGCAGGCAGCTGTCAGGTCAGGATGAAAGGAGGCCGCAACAGGGACCGAAAGGCATGGCCCCAACAAGGTAAGTGAGGGAGGGGAGGCCGCCGAAGTGTTTGTGTGACGCCTGCGGCAGGGGAGGCTGAATAATTTACTGTAGGGCCTAACGGAGGACTTCTGTTTCCCTAGGCTCCTAAGGAAATTTTATAAAATGTTAAAGTGACTCAATCTTCTGGCCCTGCAGATTCTTGACAATGGGTCTCCTTTTTGAGACTGACACCAGGCTTTGACTTCATTGCTGACAGTTAAAAGCTCGTCAGAGTCTGAATGACATAATCAGATTGTGATAATGATATAAATTAGGCCTCATGTCTTTGGGGCAAGGACCTCACACACTGACAGGAATATGTCTATTCAAATGGCACAAATAAAAGGTGGTTCCAATGAGCATCACCTGCCGATGTTTTCACAGCCCACACACCCCATTCTTGTCGACTAGGTCAGGGGATGGGGGTATTGTGTGGGAGGGTTAAAATAGAGGCAAATATAGGTGCTAAGAATTGTGCATGTATTCTGATTCCAATTTTTTAAAAAACACAAGCAACACCATAAACACCAAAATTATTTGTTCAACCGTTTTACAGGAAAGTAATTTGATTTCCAAAATGTTCCACTAACTCCAGTGAAACTGAGGACCAATTAACCACAATGTTGTGCATTAAACAGGAGACACAGAGAGAATGTTTCTACTCAGATCAAAATTTTATATTGCATGCAATTCCTTAGAGTAGGTACAATCAGATTAAATACAAAGCTTGATGATGCATTGGGACATTTGCCTGGATCTCATCTGCAGAATAAATGTGAGAATTTCATGAACTTCTTTGTCATTAAGACCATCCAATTAGCCGTCTCTGTCATTTCTGTTCCTTTCCCTAGCCTACCAGGCCAAAATTCCTTTAAAATTTCTTTGTGTCCTAGATTTGAGTTTGGTACAGTTTCTCTCTCGTATCCCCTCATGCCCACTTTGAGTTAGTATTATCCATGAGACCCTCTCTTATTCCCTTGACTCTATTCCGACTAAATTGCTGAGCACCCACACTCTCTTCCTGGCCCCCATATTTATTGTTGTTGGGCCTCCCTTGTCGCATGTGTTGCCCCTCTCCTTCAAAACCGCCGCCATCACCTCTCCTTTCAAAAAAAACTCTGGCCGGGATTCTGCAATACGGTGGCTGAGTATTGACGCCGGCATAGACACCAGAGTGTTTCACACCGGCATCAATGGGCCTCCTGGCCCAGTGATTCTGTGGCCCACAGAGGGCCAGCACGGCGCCGGAGTTCTCCACGCAGCGCCGGCGCTGATACGCGGCTCTGCACTGCCGGCCACTTCCGTGCTGGGCTCGCACAACATGGCAGAGCCACATAGCGGGCTGGCACGGAAGACGATAGGCCCCCCCCCCGAATCGCGCGTGTCCGCTGATTGGTGGCTCCCGATCGCGGGCCTGGCCGTCGTGGAGACCTCCCCCCCCCCACCGGAGTCTTATCCCCTCTCCCCCCACCAGGACGGCCACTGCAGCCGCGGGTCCGAGCTACCATCGGGTGGAACCATGTTAGAACCACGCCAGCGGGAACCTGGCCGCTCGACTGTGAGGAATCACCGTGGGGGCCTCTGGACACCGGAGAATCATGACCCGGTGTCGGACCGGCATCGCTAGCCGTCTCGGTGTCAACTCCGATTCTCCGAGCCGACGTGGGCTTAGAGAATCCCGGCCCTTGATCCTACCCTATCGCCCTAGCAAACTGCAATCGTATCTGCAGCTTTCATTTCCTCCCCAAAGCCCTTGAACACACGGAGTAAAATTTTCCAGCCGTTCCAGCTAAAGGGATCTTCGAGATTTGCCAAAGGCAGATTCCCCGGCCGCAGGATGGGCGAGCCACACAGAATTCTGCAGCCATCGGACGGACAAGATTCACCGGCAGCCATAGCGAGCTGCCTTCGCTGTCAGAAACATGTCACTGGGGGTGAGGAGGGGTGGGAAAATCCTGCCCATGGTCACTTCCCAAATCCCCGCCCATCCATTAAGCTCCACATTTCCATTTTTCCGATCAGGTTCCCTCCTCTGCCATATTATTGCAACACGTTGCAGAAAAGTTACAAATGACATCCTATATAAATGTCGTAAAGGTAAACTCTCCCTCCTCATCTTTCTTGACCTGCCTGCA
Organism: Scyliorhinus canicula; assembly: GCF_902713615.1. Classification (NCBI taxonomy): domain Eukaryota; kingdom Metazoa; phylum Chordata; class Chondrichthyes; order Carcharhiniformes; family Scyliorhinidae; genus Scyliorhinus; species Scyliorhinus canicula. Next base: position 141,710,525 of record NC_052152.1, on the reverse strand, counting down.
GTCTTTGACACAGTTGACCATGCCACTGTTGTTGAGCTAAGTGAGACTGCTCTCACCTGTTTCCATTCCTATCTATTTAATCATAGCCAGAACAGAACCTAAAATGGCTTCTCTTATACCTCTCACATGCTACCTCTCTTGATCCCCCTCACTCCTCCCCCACTTCCTCAATGATCTGTCATCGGGCTCTCCTATTTTTCACCTACATGCTGCTCCTCAGTGGCATCATCTTGAATTGCCTGATTGAGTTCTGATAGATAACATTCTTCCACAGCACTGCCAGAAACCTTAGATAAAATAAGGCATCTTTGACCGATGGAAGCCAACACTAAAAATGGTGAACCTTTCAGTGGTGATTGCTTGCAACTGATGAGGAAAAACTGGCACTTGGAGTTATTGCAATATTGCTGATTTGAATTTGAATTGCATTGCATTTGGGGGCATGTTAGCTCAGTTGGTTGGACAGTTTACATGTGAATCAGTTTAACACCAATAATTTGGGGTTTGACTCTTCTGGCTGGAGCAAACTGGGGCTCTATTCTTAATTTTAAATATCACAGCATTTGAAACAAATAATTGCCAGGGACCTGCCTTCAGACAGAGACTTCAAGAATCTTTGGAATTTACTATAACAGAAGGTTGTTGAGGCCAAAACGTTGTGTAATTTCAAGAAGGAGTTAGACTTTGCTCTTGGGGCTAAAGGGTTCAAGGGATGTGGGGGAAGGCTAGATCAGGGTATTGAACTTGATGATTAGCCATGATCATGATGAATGGCGGAACAGGCTCGAAGGGCCGAATGGCCTCCTCCTGCTTCTATTTTCTATGTATATTTCCATGTCAGAAGTGTGGCATTCGGGCAGCACAGTGGCCTAGTGGTTAGCACAGCTGCCTCACGGCGCTGAGGTCCCTGGTTCGAATCCCGGCTCTGGGTCACTGTCCGTGTGGAGTTTGCACATTCTCCCCGTGTTTGCGTGGGTTTCGCCCCCACAACCCAAAAAAATGTGCAGAGTAGGTGGATTGGCTACGCTAAATTTCCCCTTCATTGGAAAAAATAATTGGGTAATCTAAATTTAAAAAAAAAAAGAAGTGTGGCATTCAGCGGTATCATAGCCATTGGTTTAAATTAAAATTAGTGGTTTATTCATAATTGCAATCTATGAAGCTCTTTGAATGAATGGCGGGATTCCCCGGCCACGTCCGCCCAGCGATAGGAGAATCCCACCAGAGGTCAATGGATTTCTTCATTGTCCGCATTTCGCCATGACATTCTTGCGACGGGAGGGATGGAAGAATCCAGACCAATGTGTTTGTGATCTGTGGAGAATACCATCCGAAGACAAACCGTTTCATCACCATAACTAAATAGGTGGTACATTCTGGGAAGAATGACGGGCGCAATTCTCCGCACTCACGACGGTGCGGAAAATAGCGGGGGTCGTAAATTTTTACGGCTACGCTAATCTGACGCCCTCCCGCTATTCTCCCCCGCCCCCCACGCCCAACTCCCGACACGAATCGCTGCCGCCGTTTTTTTACGGCCAGCAGCGATTCTCAGCTGGCCAATGGGCCGAATTCCAAGCCCTTTACGGCCGTTTTTACGAACGGCAAACACACCTGGTCTGGCCGTTCGTAAAAACGGCCGTAAAGTCCCGATTTTGAAAACCATGGCACCGATTGGCACGGCAGTACCACGGCCGTGCCAAGGGTGCCATGGGCCCGCGATCGGTGGGCACCGATCGCGGGCAGCGGGTCCGATTCCTGCGCACTCTTTGTCCTTCCGCCGCCCCGCTGTATCACTTCGCGGGGTGGCTGAGGGGCATCCCGGCCCGCGCATGCGCGGGTTTAGCGCAAATGCGCGATGACGTCATCCGCGCATGCGCGGGTTGGAGTCTTCCAATCCGCGCATGCGCGGCTGACGTCATGTGACGCGTCAGCCGACGCAAACTCTGGCAAGCGGGCTTAACGAAATTCGTTAAGCCCGCGATGCCGGAGTTCACGGCCGCGGCATACTAGCCCCGACCGGGGACCAGAATCGGTTCCCGGTCGGGGAGGGGGAGGCTGGCGTCAAACCCGCCCGGTTTTGACGCCAGCCTTACGATTTCTCCCTGTCTGGGAGAATCGCGCCCGACATTCTTAGTGCTTGATTATTACTGAAAGCTGTGCTGTAAAATTTTGCAGAACATTCTGGTTTAAAAATGAGAAAAACAATAATGATGTACACAAAATGATTTAAAATCGAGACCATGGCATTGAACATTAATACCACATGCCAACTGTATGAATAAAGCATTTGCTTTTGAATAGGTTTGGAGAGGAATTCTTGAACTCTTACACACCAGCTAAATGCATTTCCACTCACGTTGATGTTCAGATAGATAATAAAGTAGGCTCCATGGTACAGTAAGTCTCTGCCCACAAATTCTAATTACGGTAGACTTCTTAGACTAGGGAGAGTTCAGTAATGAATTAGTACTAAAGCATTGTTTCACTTTAATTCAAATTGAGTGCTGGTTCAAGAACACAAATACAGTATTAAACTGTTCACAAATAGCCATTTACTGAAGTAACTGTTGCCTGGCTTCCTCATTAAGTAAGAGCTGTGCTATTGATAGGATTTCTACAAGGTCTGTTTGTATTGTTAAATGAGCCTTTTCTTGCCATCAATCACTTGTTGCCCTTGTATAATACTGCGACATGTGGCAATCTCCCTGGAGATTCAAAAGGTCAATAGGAACCAACAAACTTTATAATCTATTTGAATAATTCATGGTGTAAGTTTAGAGCAGTAAACGGACGTTATTCTCTTATTAAGGAGGTTTCCAGCCAGACTGAGTTTGTGATAAAACTCTGGTGACAGCCTGATCTGTCACTACTGTAACGCCTCCAAGCTGTCCAACAGTGATGACACTTTGCAACAGGTGTTTGGCGAGATTCTCTGGCCTCCTCGCGGCATGCTTCTCGGGGGCAGGAGGTGGCCGCCATTGGCCAATGGCAGCATCTTCTAGTCCCACCACAGTCAATGGTATTTCTCATGGAATCCACCCCATACTGCTGGGAAATCCCCGGCGGCGGATGCCGACAGTGGGACCAGAAGATCCCGCTGATGTCAGCAGCCGAAAGATTTCGCCCACCAGATTGTGTCTGCTAAAGTTCTAGCTTTTGGATTGGATTACTTTGTATTTATTTTGGTTCCTTCTCTAATTTCTTTCCCTAATTTAACAGCTCACATGATATGGCACCATCAATCTAGTAAAACATCCCAAGGTGCTTCATAGAACTATATCAGATAAAATTTAAAGCAAAGCCATGTTAGGAAATATTATAATGAGTGACCAATGATTGCTGATAGGAGAAGTTTTGAAGGAGTGTCATTGAGGAGGTGAGTGAGGTAGAGATGCACAGAGATTTAGGGAGGGGGTGATTGTGGTTCAGTGGTACTGCCACTGCGCTAGTAATCCAGAGGCCCAGGCTAACACTTTGGGGATGTGAGTTCACATCCCACCATGGCAACTGGTGGGATTAAAGTTCAATTAATTACTAAATGTGAAATTATAAATGGTGACTGTTGATTTTTGTGGAACCCATCTAATTCACTAATGCTCCTTTCGGGAAGGCAATCTGCCTTACCCAGTCAGGCCTACATGTGATCCAGACCTGTGGCAATGTGCTTTACTCTGTGCTGTCCTCTGAAATGTCCATCCAGACAGACATTCAGTTCAGAGATGATACGGGACAATAATAACTACTGATCGTTCGGTGATGCTCAAATCCCATGAAAGAATAAAGAAACAAATCCAGAGCCCTGAGGCCCAAACCACTTATTACTGTGCGAAAGAAAGCCAGAATTCGAGGGATGCAGATTGGTCAGTCAGTTTAAGACTGAAAGAGGTTATGAAGATCAGGATTGTGACCTTGGGCAGGCTGAACACAAGGGTGACAATTTTCAAATTGATGAGTTGTTGGCCAAGGAATGTCGGTCAGGAGTGACAGTGAGTGTGGGTGAACAGTTAGGTACTGAAATATACAGTTCCAACCTTTCTATCACCACGTAAACCTTCTTCACGTGTGAGCCTAGTCAGGAATGCAATTTGCCATTCATCAACAGTGAGCTCATTCTTCTCATTACATGATGTCTGCACACCTGCATAAACAGCAGGATTCATTAGATGACAATCAAGCACAAGAAAGGCTGAAGTAGTAACTTCATCCCTGTGTTGCTTGTTCTGGGTGAGTGTGCTTTACACTCAATTGGCTCTGTCTTATTCCTTAGCTCTAGAGTCGCCAGGTATCCTTATGATACCGCCACGAGGTTCAAGTTCAAGTTCAGATCAATGACTCAATACACCAGTTAGTAAGGTTCAATCAAACACATTTATTATTTACACAGTAAATCAATACTCATACAACTAATACTAGCGGACTAAACTATTCCTACCACTATGAGCCAATACTTATCTTCGATAAGGGAACCCACTGGATCAGGGAACAATGGCCTCTTGTTCTGTCCTGAGACTGCAGGCTTCCCAGTTGGTACGGGTTAAGGGGTCAGGAGTTTCTATTCTCGTAGCGTGCGTTGGTTGACACTTACTTGTCAGTGTAGCTGTTGGCCAGGTCTCTCCTTCTCACGGTCAAGTTCTTAGAGAACTGCTGCAAAGGTGTTCTGCTGGGAGGGCCGGCTAAGAGAGCGAACTGGACTTGGGACCTGACTTTATAGGTCCCAGGGGCTTCGCGCCCTTTTGGGCGGACCCCGAGCTTACTGTCAGTCGATTGAATCTCATACCAATCGATTGGTATGAATCCCCCCAATACTGAGGCTGTCCCTCGATCGCGGGGCGGTTCTTCCTGGCTTGTTTGTCTCCTTTGTTTCAGACTCCTGTTGGCGCCGGGAAGTCTGACCTGCTATAGAATGTCCCAAATGTAGCTAATCGGTGTATCCATTGTTCCCGGGGATCGCTCATTAATATGCAAACTGATGGTTTCGGTGCTGTCTGCTTTCTTTGCAGGCAGAATACACAGGAAGATTCTGCAGCCTGCTTGTCTTTCTTAAAGTGTCCAATTTTCCCTGCGTGCTTTGTAAATCACCATTTTGAGTCGAGAAGTGGCCAACTTCGGTGGCTACACCTGTAAGGGGTGATCTTCTACAGCTGGCCTCTCGCCAATTGAATGGAGGTATTCAAAAGGGAATTGGACTTTTATCTAAAAAGGAAGAATGTGCAGGGTTATGAGGAGAAAGCAGGAGAATGGAACTAAATGAGTTGCTCATTCGAAGAGCCAGTGCAGACAGGATGGGCTGAATGGCCTCCTTCTGCACTATACAAATTCAGTGATTGTGTGATAGCCCAGGGCAGCTGTATTTCATGAAGGTTGCTCACTCAGCGGCAACATGAAACCTGATGCCTTTAAGATATATTTTGCTTGGTTTCATTTACCACTCAAGTAGCAGTGTTCCAATTCAGTATAAAAGAATAAGGATTTTTAAATGAAATTAACACATAATTTTGATGGTGCCATTGTCTGACCTGTCAAGCTCTTAGTTTATTTTGAGTTAGAAGTTGTGGGTTCAAGTTCTTCTTCAGAGCACATAATCAAGGCTGACACTTGAATGCAGTACTGAGTGAATACTGCACAGTCAGAGGTGTCATTTTTCAGATGAGATGCTAAACCAAGGCTCCATTTGCCCTCTCGGTAAATATCAAGTACCTATTCAAAGATGTGCAGAGCAGTTCTTCCTGGTGTCCTAGGCAATATTTGCCTCTCAATCAACACCTCAAAACAGTAGAGGATACATTTTGGGTAATTTGATCTCTTAAATGACCAAACATGGCGTCTGCAACCCATGTGCCTACTATCAGTGGGGAGTACACTGACTACCATCTTGGTAAAGGGGGTTGCATGTGGATGCTCATCAATTGTTGCCAGTATGCAGAGGGAACAGACCATGATGTCAATCATTTTGTTAGCATCTTAGAGTTCCATATTCTGAACTATGCCCTCTCCTAACCTCACACAGCTAAACATATGGTCAAAGGTGTGAAGGACATTCCCTTCCCCTCGCATGTTCCTCAAATGTTATTTAATCATCAATTACTTAAAGATTATTTTCTGGATTGTTTCTTGTTGTTGGCGCTGCAATTCCACATGTTTTGGGTGCTTTTCCATGCCCTTTAAACATTTTAATAGTCTATGGAGCGCTGTCTGGCCAGTGCTGAAATATCGTTTTGGTGACTTTAAACATTGTGCACAGACTGTTAGGATACCGGATAAAACCCCAACTTTTGTTAGGTCACCAGATGAGAACCCCAAACAATTTTTCTATTGATAGTACTGGAAGGAAAGGATACTTCACTCCAGGAGTGGTGGCTCTGACCAATAGGTAACTTTTATGTTAAAACAAACTTTAATTTAAACACAGGCTTAACCGCATTGACATCATAGAAATAGCTTTACAGTTCAACAGTTCTTAAATAAAAGGAATGATTTTGACTTACTATTTACACCTGCTACTAACTCCAATTAAGCAACCCAATACAGTTCAAATGCCAGTTATAAATAAAGTTAACAAAACAGTTTACTTGCTTATCTGTGTAGAGACATGTAGAGAGAGACCTTTTCAAGTGCAGATCTTGTACACCTTTGTCTTGTCGGACTCAAATCTTATGGCAAACTGCTGTGCAACTGAAATTTTTATAACAGACTGAAAAACTACAGACAAACCTGTCTCCTCTCATTAATTGCATCATCTGTATCCCACTAAGGAGCATGATTTTCTTAGATAGGACTAAATACAATCCCTCAAAAATGATCTAATTCCCGGGAATCATCCAAAATATAAACAATGTTCCATTAGACTTTTATCTGTAGCCAAGTAAGTTGTTGGAATGAATGATTACCACACTCATGTATGGCATCTTAATTACAGCTTTATGAGACATGCTACCTATATGTATTTTAAACCAAGGTTTTTCATGACATTACTGCCCCAAATATGAAATATAATATGTACTTCACAAAGCAGTTAGATATAGCACTTGAGGCTAAGGGGATCAAAGGATATGGTGGAAGACGGGATCAGGCTATTGAGTTGGATGATCAGCCATGATCATAATGAATGGTGGAGCACGTTTGAAGGACCAAATGACCTCCTCTTGCTCCTATTTTCTATGTTTCGATATGAGCTTCTAATTGAGCTTCCTCTTGGCATTAAGCATGATTGGGAGAATGAGCATAGGCCACACTGACCAGGATGGCTGCTGTAAGAGGAAGGAGGAGGGGAAGGGGAGAATGTCTGTCAGCAGGAGGCCATAGCAGGAGGCTATCCACCTGCAGGAGGCCAGGAGGCAGGGGGATTTGTATAAAATTATGAGGGACATAGATAGGGTGGACAGGAAGGTACTTTCCCCCCTAGTGGAGTGGTAATTACCCATGGGGCATAAATGTAAGGTAATGGGCAGGAGGTTTGGAGGAGATGTGAGTACAACCAATTTCACCCAAAGGGTGGTTAGAATCTGAAACTCACTGCCTGAAAGGGTGGTAGAGGCGGGAACCCTCATCACAACTTTTAAGAAATGCCATTGCATACAAGGCTACAGACCAAGTGCTGGAAAATGTGATTAGAATAGGTAGGTACTAGATGGTCGGCATGTATGCGATGGGCCGAAGGGGCCATTTCTGTGCTGTAAAATGCTATGACTATCTGCAGAGCAGATCTATAGGAAATTGCAGGAGTTCTGTGGAGGCTCATTTGCACTCTGCTATGCAGAGTCCTGGTGGCAGCAGTCTGAGCTTCCATGGAGACAAGCTGCGCTTGCATCACAATAGTCTGAAGATGTTGGTGGCTGCTGCTAGTTCAATGGAAGCTGAGATATCAGTCATCATGTGCTGTAGCATGATTAGCTTCGTATTGGAAAGGATGGGCTTCAAGCTCGTGAAAATGCTGTGACGAGCTGGTTGAGAGTTCCCCCATATTCCTTGCATCGACTGCAGGTTTCCCTCTGCGCTAAGCATTTGGACGTGCACTGCCATCAGCCTTCTTCCATAGTTGGCCCATCAAAGTCAACATCTAAGACCCCTGCAACAGAATTAGTGTGTGAGCTTGTCCATGTCGGGGCCTGTGCTATTCTTTCCCCAAGCCCTGCCTGCAGTGCACTTGTGCCTGATGATTCACCACATGCAGACTTTGCCATTCTGCTATCCTCTAAATGACTATCAATTTCTGAGTTGGTGACACTTGTGAAATTGAGTAATGCTGTGGATTCATTTTCACTGTCTTCTTGTTTTGCATATAAACAGAAGAAATAGAAGCAGGAGTAGACCATTCAGCCTTGAGAGCCCACTCCTCCATTCAATAACCACCATTCAATGAGATTGTAGCTGATCTCCTATTTCAACATGATTTTTCTGCACTATACCCGTATTCTTTGATGTTTTTCAATCGGCAGAAATCTATTAATCTTAGCCTTCGACATATTCAATGATGGAGTCTGCACTGAGCCTGCATCAGGAATGGGGGTTTCGGATTAGATCGGGGATCAGAGCCAGGCCCGCGGATTGGTAGGGAGAAAGTCCCGTGCAGCTGGAGGTTGGGACCTCGTGGAAGGGGGTCAGGCGTTGGGATATATTGTGTTGGGATGATTATTTTTGTGAGGGGTGGATAAATGTCCTGGGGGATCAGGGGTGTTAGGTGAGTCATGTGTGGCGAGAAGATGTTTTTTCCTTCTAATGTTTTCAGAGTAACTATTAGCGTAACCCTGACAGAACCATCTGAAGTTAGTAATTTGAACTATCTTGGCAGATGGTTCCCAGTTCAGCGCAGTTTGCCAGAGAAAGTTATATTTCTGGACAATTGCCGCATAAATTCCTAACCGGAATTGCCCAAGAGGGATTCCCCAGCGTATCTTTGGGGTAGCCGCAAAACTGATGCTGGGGAGCCAGGAAGTTAATTTTTTTTTGTTTTTCCTACCAAACCTGATAACCTCACATTTTTCCATATTGTATTCCATCTGCCAAAATTGTGTCACTCGCTTAGCCTTTCCCTTGAAGCTTCTTTGCATCTTTCTCACAATTCACATGTACAACCGGTTTTGTGTCATCTGCAAACTGGGGTATACTACATTTAAATCCCAGATCTGAATCATTGATATAGATTGTGAATATGTGGGGTGCAACCACTGATTCTTGTGGTACCCTAACAGCCACAGCCTGCCAACTTGAAAATGATCCATTTATTCCTGCTCTCTGTTTTCTGTCTGTTAACCAGTTCTCAATCCGCGCCAATATATTACTCCCAATATCATGTTCTCTAATTTTGGGTTTCCTCCAGGTGCTCCGGTTTCCTCCCACAGTCCAAAGATGTGCAGGTTAGGTGGATGTGCCATGCTAAATTGCACCATGGTGTCCAGGGATGTGCAGGTTGGGTTGTGGGGATAGGACACGGTGGACATGGGTAGAATGCTAATTCGAAGGCTCAGTGCAGACTCAATTGGCCAAATAGCCTCCTTGGGTACTGTAGGGATCCTATTCTGTACTAAAAAATACCAAAAGGTTTGTTAAATCAATGTTAACTCTGTCTCATCCTCCCATTATTTTCAAGAGTCCTTTTATCACATCCTTTATTATAGCCTCTGGCATTTTGCCTACCACTGATGTCAGGCTGAGCCTGTAATTCCCCACTTTCTCTCTCCTTTCTTTATAAATATTGGAGTTACATTTGCCACCTTCCGATATGCCAGAACGGTTGCAGTGTCTGTAGAATTTTGGTAGGTGGCCACCAATGCATCTACTATCTGCCTAGGGAAGCACGGTAGCATTGTGGATAGCACAATTGCTTCACAGCTCCAGGGTCCCAGGTTCGATTCTGGCTTGGGTCCCTGTCTGTGCGGAGTCTGCACATCCTCCCCGTGTGTGCGTGGGTTTCCTCCTGGTGCTCTGGTTTCCTCCCACAGTCCAAAGATGTGCAGGTTAGGTGGATTGGCCATGATAAATTGCCCTTAGTGTCCAAAATTGCCCTTAGTGTTGGGTGGGGTTACTGGTTATGGGGATAGGATGGAGGTGTTGACCTTGGGTAGGGTGCTCTTTCCAGGAGCCGGTGCAGACTCGATGGGCCGAATGGCCTCCTTCTGCACTGTAAATTCTATGATAATCTCTAAAGCCACCTCTTTCACCACTCTGAGATGTAAATCTCCAGGTCCAGAGGATGTATTTACTTTACATCCCACTAATCTCCATTGCACATTTTTGAGCAAGTAATAACATTTTGCAGTTTCTCATTTACATTAGTCCCTTGATTCACCATTACTTCTGGAAGGTTTTTCTCCGTGAAGTCAGACTCAAAGGCTGGGATTCTCCGTTCTGGAGCCTAAGTGCTCCTGCCAGCAGAGAATCGGGACTGGTCTCTGTTGGTGCTGGGAGCGGTGCTCAGGTGCAAGTCCCACTCCTTAACTGGAATGAGACAGAATGCCATTTTGAATGGACTGCCCTCTCCACCCCATATCACTAATCCTATCCCCCCTCCGCTTGCAAGGAGGAGCAACGTCCCCCCCACCATGGGAAAATGGGAGACCCCCCACCTCCTCAGCATGCATTCACGCATGAGGGTGACCCAAACCCCCCCCCCAATGATCCCCTCACTGAACCCCCCCTCTTTCAGACCCCTATCAGAACCCCCATCAGAGATCCCCAGCAGTCACCCTCATCATAAAACCCCATCAGTCATCCCAACAGACCCCCATCAGTGACCCCCATCAGAGACCCCCATCAGTCACCCCTGCCTGAATGCTGAATATCAGTCCAGACAGTACAGCGAAAAGTCACCACATTTGAACTTACCCTTGCCTCAGACAAAAGTCTTTAAAGCAGCAGCTGTTACAAGTGTCAGAGGTTTCCTTGAATGTCAGAACAGTTGAAATAACTTCAAATCCCCTGACAGCCTTTGAAATGCAAAACCCTCATTCAATTTCACTGAGCCTTTCACTAGCCTGTGATTGACAGTTTTATGAATCAAGCACACTGCTTGTGGATTGTTTATTGATCTTTCCCTTCACGTTTGAATGCATCTCAAGTACTCTGCTTTGATACTAACCACAATGTTCATAAACACTCTTGCTATGATTGACATCTCCTCACCACATCAAATGGAGCTAAGTGCTTTCTGCTGAGAAAAAGAGGAAGTGAAACCACTGAGGCAGCTCTGATGGGGATCACTGATGGGGTTGACTGATGGCGGGTCTCATGGAGGGGGTCTGATGGAGGGGTTCTGAAAGGGAGCATCTGATGTGGGGGCTGTGGGGCCCCAACCTTCAGGACACTTGCCCCCCCCCTCACATCTGCAGCCTGGAAGCGGTGGAGGGGAACATCATCAGTGCCCTTACCTTCTTCACCCTCTTCAGGCTTCACTGCAGCAGGACTTTGCTCGGTCAACCTTGCACCAAAACACTCTGTGTGGATTTCCCATTGAGGGGGTTGGAGCATCGTGGTGGGGGAGGGGGGATTCAAGCCCATTAATTGAATGTGCATGCCTAACATTGATTTATGTGTATCTCCTGGTGCGGGAAGGTAGTGCACTGCCGCCGCCGATGGGGGTATCAGAGCATTGCAATGGGTTTGGTGCCAGCCTATTTTCAGGCGCACTCCATTCTCCCAGAGCAGAGGTTAATGGAGAATCCCAGCCATAATATTTTTTTTTAGTTTTCCTACTATTTCCTTATTTCCATTATAAAGTCTCCTGACTCCTCTTGTAATGGATCCATATTTGTATCTGCTAAACATTTCCTTAAAACATAACTATAGAAGCTTTTACAGCCCATTGTTAAGTTTCTCGCTAGTTTATCCTAATTTTCTATTTTCCCTATCTTAATATTTTTCTTGGTCCTCCTATTCAGAATTATAAAATTCCTCAAATTCTCAGGCTTCTTACTTTTATGGCAACGTTGTACGCCTCTTCCTTATATCTAATACAATCCTTGATTTCTTTTGATAGCTACGGTTGGAACACTTTCCTTCCTGGGCCTTTGTGCATCAAAAGAATTATTTTTGTTTTAAATTATGTATTATTTCTTTAAACGTAGGCCATTTCCTGTCTACTTTCACACTTTTTAACATAATTTACCCATCCACCATCACCAATATAGTCCTCATATCTTCATAATTTCTTTCACTTGATTGAAGACCCTAATTTCTGAATTACATCACTTTCAAACTGAATGTAAAGTCTTGGACGGGATTCTCCGACCCTCCGCTGGGTTGGAGAATCGCCCGGGGCCGGCGTCAATCCCGCCTCCGCCGTGTCCCCAATTCTCCGCCACCCGAGATTCGGCGGGGGCGGGAATCGCGGCGGTCGGCGGGCCCCCCCGCGGCGATTCTCCGGCCCGCGATGGGCCAAAGTCCCGCCGCTGACAAGCCTCTCGCGTGGATTAAACCACCTACCTTACCAGCGGGATTGGCAGCGCGGGGGGGCGCCGGGGTCCTGGGGGGTGGGGCGCGGGGCGATCTGACCCCGGGGGGTGCCCCCACAGTGGCCTGGCCCGTGATCGGGGCCCACCGATCGGCGGGCGGGCCTGTGCCATGGGGGCACTCTTTTCATGACGGAGGCGAATGAGACTCCCTCCCCTGCGCATGCGCCGGTATGACATCAGCAGCCGCTGACGCTCCTGCGTATGCACGGACTTACGCTGGCTGGCAAAGTCCTTTCGGCCCCGGCTGGCATGGCGCCAAAGGCTGTTCACTCCAGCCGGCGGAGAGGGAACCACTCCGGCGTGGGCCTAGCCCTTCAATGTGAGGGCTTGGCCCCTAAAGGTGTGGGTAGGGGAGAATCCCGGCCCTTATCTTTTTCTTCTGGTTCCTAAAGACTGCTTTACAACAAGATTATTATTTTTTCATTGCACAAGATCTAAAGTAACCCATTCCCTAGTTAGTTCCTCAAAGTTCCAGAAAACCATCTTGCATACGTTCCAAGAATTCATCCTCCACAACATTAATATCAATTAGGTTCATCCAATCTATAGGTAGACTGGAATCCCCCATGATTATTGCATTCCCCTTGTAACACAGACCTCTAATTTCCTGAATTATACTGTGGTTTACGTTGCAATTGCTGTTTGATAGTCTACATACAGGGCAGCAGGGTAGCATGGTGGTTAGCATAAATGCTTCACAGCTCCAGGGTCCCAGGTTCGATTCCCGGCTGGGTCACTGTCTGTGTGGAGTCTGCACGTCCTCCCTCTGTGTGCGTGGGTTTCCTCCGGGTGCTCCGGTTTCCTCCCACAGTCCAAAGATGTGCGGGTTCGGTGGATTGGCCATGCTAAATTGCCCGTAGTGTCCTAATAGAAGTAAGGTTAAGGGGGGGTTGTTGGGTTACGGGTATAGGGTGGATACGTGGGTTTGAGTAGGGTGATCATGGCTCGGCACAACATTGAGGGCCGAAGGGCCTGTTCTGTGCTGTACTGTTCTATTCTATACAACTTCCACCAATGTTTCTTAGTCCCACCCAAAATGATTCTACAACTTGATGTTGAGAATTCAGGTCACCTCTCACAATCCCTCTATAATTAACAGAGCTACCAAACCACCTTTTCCCAGCTTCCCTATCCTTCCTGAATGTCACAAAACCTTGGACATTCATGTCCCAGCTTTGTTTTCCTTGTAGCCATGTCTCTGTCATGGCTTGCAAGACATATATATGAATTTCTGTCTGAGCTGAAAATTCATCTGTTTTATTGTGAATGCTGTGGGCATTCGAGATACAGAGCTCTAAATTCAGATTTTTTTTACTGTAAATTCTGCTCCTATCTGCTGTGACACTCTAAAGTTTGCAATCGTGTCCTGTCAATAAATGGTTATTGAGATGAAAAGAAAACTAGTTGGCAGGCAGGAAACAAAGAGTAAGAATAAACATGTCTTTTTCAAATTAGCAGGCAGTGACGAGTGGGGTACCATAGGGATCAATACAAGGACTCCAGCTATTCACACAGTATGTTGACGATTTAGATGAAAGAACTAAATGTAATATCTCCAAATTTGCAGATGTTACAAAGCTGTGTGGGAGGGTGAGCTGTGAAGAGGATGCAAAGATGCTTCAGTGTGATTTGGACAAGTTGAGTGAGTGGCAAATAAATGACAGATGCAGAATAATGTGAATAAATGTGAGGTTATCCACTTCGACAGCAAAAACAGGACGGCAGATTATTATCTGAATGGCTATCATTGAGAGAGGGGAATTTGTAACAAGACCTGAGTGTCCTTATACACCAGTGCTGAAAATAAGCATGGACGTGGAGAAGGCAAATGAATAAAGAAGGCAAATGGTTTTTTGGCCTTTGTAGCCAGAGGATTCACACACAGGATTCACACCGGGAGGCAATGTGTAGTGCTTTTGTCACTGGACTAATAAACCAGAGACCCAGAGCAATACTCTGGGGACCCAGATTCAAATCCTGCAGATGTTGAAATTTGAATAAAATAAAAATCTGGAATTAAAAGTCCAATAATGACCATGAAACCGTTGTCGATTTTTGTAAAAGCCCATCTGGTTCACTAATGCCCTTTAGAAAAGGGTCCTTACCTGGCCTGACCTACATGTGACAGCAGGTCCACAGCAATGTGGTTGACTCTTAAATGCTCCCTCAAGGGCAATTCGGGATGGGCACTAAATGCTGGCAAAGCCTTCAATGCCCACGCCCATGAATGAATAAAAAAAAAAGCAGGGATATCTTACTGCAGTTATACAGGGAACTGAGACCACATCTGGAATATTGTGTGCAGTTTTAGTCTCCTTATCTGAGAAAGGATGTTCTTGCTATGGAGAGAGTGCAGCAAAGGTTTACCAAACTAAATCCTGAGATGGCAGGACTGACATATGAAAGACTTATTCAGCTGGAATTATATTCGCTGTATTTCAGAAGAATGAGGGGAATTTTATCTATAAAATTATAACAGGACTAGACAGAGGAGTCCAGAACGAGGAATCGCAGTCTAAGAATATGGGGTAATCTATTTAGAATTGAGATGAGGAGACATTTCTTCACCCAGAGAATGGTGAGCCTGTGGAATTCACTACAATGGAAAGCAGTTGAGGCCAAAATATTGGGCACAATTGTATGGCCTCATTGCGCCCAACTCGTGATGTGACAATGCTGTTAAATCTCGCAAGAGGCCTCTCATGGGAATTCCGATGCTCGAAACAAGATCTCACAGATGTCGTGATCGGGATCTCGCCCTCTCTCTGCGGCATCCAGGTTTGCATATTTAAGTGAGCATTTAGGCCAGACTTAGAATTAGAATTAGAACAGTACAGCACAGAACAGGCCCTTCGGCCCTCAATGTTGTGCCGAGCAATGATCACCCTACTTAAGCCCACGTATCCACCCTATACCAGTAACCCAACAACCCCCATTAACATTATTTTTTTTAGGACACTAAGGGCAATTTAGCCTGGCCAATCCACCTAACCCGTAAATCTTTGGACTGTGGGAGGAAACCGGAGCACCCGGAGGAAACCCACGCACACACAGGGAGGACATGCAGACTCCGCACAGACAGTGTCCCAGCCGGGAATCGAACCTGGGACCCTGGAGCTGTGAAGCATTGATGCTAACCACCATGCTACCATGCTGCCCCCAGAGTTTCCCAAGGCCTGGAATTGAACTCCCGTACCTGGGAAACCTTGCGATGATGCCATTTAGCACCGCTCCACACAAACATGGACCAGGTGTAATGGCACTGGGGGTGTCTCCCAGGCCATTTTAGATTATCTGGCGGTGGTGTTCTGGGCAGGGTGGTACCCTGGCACTCCCGCTGACACCTGGGTACCTTGGTGCTGCCACCTGGCACCTTGGCACAGCCATATGTACACTGCCAGTGTGCCTGGGGGGCACTACCAGGCTGGCAGAGGCATTGTCAGGATGATAGGATGGCAAGGTGCCCAGTGACAGGTTGCCAGCAACCGGGGATCGAGCCTGGGTGTACACGGCCCTTATGAGGTGGCGTAATTGGGCTGGAGAACCCCTTGTGGGGAGGTGTCCCGAAGGCAGGGTGGGAGGTTGAGAGATTGGGGAAGCATTTAAAAATGGCACCCTGATCTCTTTCTGCACTGACACACTCACCTTTATTTCCTGTAGGAAATGTAGGGTTGGATTCTCCGATTCTGAGGCTATGTCCAGAGCATGTGTCTAGTCTTACGACAAAAAAGTTGGCGGTGCCCCCGCACCCATGCTCCGTCCGGTGGGGGTCTAGCAGCCACGCCACGTAAAACCCCCAGCGTTCACAACAGAAACGGCCGGACAATTGCCGGGCCCGTGGCTGCTCATGCACAAGGCGGCGACATGCAGCGGTCACGCCGCACAACCTTGAGCCGTCGGACGTGGACCCGGCCTGCCAGATAGTACCCCCCTGTAAAACCCCCCTCTCCCCACTCCCGGCCCACCCCCCACTACTCCCCCCAGCCCCGCCGATGCCCCTCCCCCCAGCCAGTGGAATGGTTCCCCCCCCCCCCCCCCAACTGTGGTGACGCTGGACACAGTCCGCAGACATCAATCCAGGTTGACAGATCTCAGACCACAAATGATCCGCGCTGTTTGGAAGTCAGCCCATCGGGGACAGAGCACCGGGGGAGGGTCTTCAGGTGGCGTCCTGAGGCCGTCCCAACGGCTTGCGGTGCACTCACCAATGACGCGTTTTGGAGGGGGAAGAGCATCCGAAAACAGGCGCTGCCCCCCCCCCCCCCCGATTTCGGCGTCAAAAGCGATTCTCCGCACAATCGCCGAATGCGATATTGATGTCGGCAATTGGAGAATCCAGCCCTTAGTTCCTGTAGTGCAGGAAATTAAGGTAAATGTGACCTCGGTGGGGCATTCCTCGCTGAGGCCAGAAAAAAACGAGTCCCATTTTATAGCAGGGTCATTCTTGGCGGTTCACTGGACCCAGAACCCATGCATTCCTCTCTCTAATCTTATTTACCCTAGGTCAATTCACACATGGCTCAGGTAATATTCCAGAGAATTTTTGAGGCTCTGCTTTCTAATTTAGCATCTAGCTACTGATACTCCCTATGCAGAATATTTATCTTACCTATTTGTCTTACCTATATCATTGATATTTACATGGACCAGAACACTTGGATCCTCCCCTTCCCACTGCAAGTTCTTCCACAGCATTGAGCAGATATCTTGAACCTGGCACTGGGAAGGCAATAAAATCTTCTGGATTCTCAAACTCAGTTGTACACAACAATGTCTATTCCCTGACTGTGCCATCTCCTATTATGACCAATACATGCCTTTTTATTCCTTTACTTGAATGGCTTCCTGTACCATAGTGCCATGGTCAGTGTGGTCATCCAGACTACAGCCCTTACTCTTGTCCATACAAGTTGCAAGAACCTTGAACTTGTTCTTCAAATACAAGGGCTGAGGCTATTCCTTCTTACTCCTCTTACCAGCTGCCTCATAGTGACACCCACCTGTCCCTTACCATGCCCCAAAGCAGATGATGCTACCCTAAGGCGTGTGAATGCCTTCGGAACAAAGTGTCCAAGGTAAATTTCCCCCTCAATATTGTATTGCAATGTCTGCAGTTCAGTGTCCAGCTTATTAACTCTCAACCAAAGCTCCTCAAGCCACAGACACTTACTTGAGATGTGGTGTCCAGGGATTGCAGTGACATCTAGAATTTCCCATATGCTGTAGCCTTGACACCTATCCTTCCATTTTTATTGTGTCAATTAAATTTATTTTTCTGAATTAATTTATAGCTCAGTCCTTCATCTAACTTCCTCACTCACCATATTTCCAGCTTCGCACTTTGTGCCCTGTATTTATACTCGCTGAAAAACATTGATGACACTGATCTGTTAAAGCTCAGAAACGAGTTAAAGCCTGTTTTTAATCAACTGCCTGGGTAGGTTGCAATTCTTCTGTATTGGAAATGAGAAAGATACAAGGGTGAGGAGTTGGGGGGAATGCAAAAGGCTCACGCTTACTCCCTAAACAGCTTCTCAGTCAGAAAAGACTGAGAAATGAGGGAGAGATAGGATGAGAGATGGAGGATTTAATGTGCTGATATCCTGATCATCAATCTTCATTGGTGTTGAAACATGCAGACGCTCTTGTCTTTCTCCAGTGCTTTGCTTCTATCTGTAAGAGAGAAGAGGGAGAGGGGTGTGTGTCAGTGAGTGTTCTGCTGTATGTTTAGGTGATGTGCTAATGTGAAGTGATGAGATGGGGGGTATCTGCAAATAAGTTCAAACTATGAGAAGTAGGTTTGCAAATTTCAGCATTGCTGAGTGTGTAAGGGTGCATTGGAGATATGAAGGTGAGGTAGGAGTTGTACTTTATAGTTGTGGGAAGGTGGGTTTAATAAGGCACAGGAGTTTGAGATAATCAAAATGTATGATTTTACAACAATTGTATATATGAGTACCGATAGAATTTCACTGGGTACTTCTGTCGGTCGGTTCCAGACTGGCCGACCTTTTATACAAGTATGGGTAAGCTACCCGCCCATAGTGGGGCAGCTCGTACTCCTCAAAGAGCACGGCGAAAATAATCAACTCCACACCTGTCCCATGCAGATTATTACAGTGGGCCTATTAACAAAGAAGTGTGTGAGGCAAGTGGTTCATTTGCAAGGATATGGCATGTGATAGTGTGCTCACTAACCTTGAATACTTGTGTGAAGTAACACTATATCAAGGTCCTCGGAGCAATAATACTGGCATTGACCACAATGGCTTTCTGCTCACACTGCCTTGTCTGGTGGGCTTCCTGGATCCCTGAGGAAAGAGAGCCTCTCTGCTCCTGTTCACCTCCAGTACCAAGGCCTCCAGTGCTGCATTTATTAGGCCACATTCTCTGCTATGTTGAGCCATTTCTGCTCCTTTTTCTGCCCACTAACTCCGCTTTAACCATTTACAGCATCTGTTGCAGCCAAAAGGAGGCCTGAGATCAGAAGACATTTCCACACTTACAGGGTTATGAATCTTTGGAATTCTCTACCCCAGAAGGTTGTGGATAGCCCATCATTGAATACATTTAAAGCTAGAATAGCAGAGACTTGGTGACTCAAGGAATTAACCAATATGGGGAATGGGTAAGAAGATTGAGTTGACACCCAAAGTCAGCCATGATCGTATTGAATGGCGGAGAAGGCTCAATGAGCCATATGGCCTACTCCTGCTCCTGTTTATTATGTTCTGATGTTCTTAAAATGCACCTCAGCATTGATAGATGCAAGTTGCTTCAAGTAATGCAGGATAACTTGGTGGTGTTAGTGCTAAATAAACTGGAATATCTGTTGAGATATGAAGCTACTCCACAACATGCACGGTGCTGGGCTTCATGCTGGAATCATTTAAATTAGCAGGCAGAAAAAAACCTGTCTTATCCAATTTATCCCCCAATCTATTTTAAGACTTGCTGCATCATTTTCATTGTTTAACATGCACTCCGTTTCAGCATCTGTTGAATGGGGGTTGATCAAAACCTGACATTCACAACCTGATCTAATTATCTCTGGTACATTTTTTATTTTTGCTTCCATCGCCTGAGTAATATGCAAATACTCAAATTCCGGAGGAGAAAAACGTCAATGTCAGTCGTTTCCCTTTGCAGTCAGAACGTCATTCACTCAACTCGTTAGAGATAGCTCCGTATAATCTACTCATTGACAATTAAATATGGGATGTCAGTTAAAAGCATACCGTGGGATAACTGTAAGAATTGAAATCAATGAGAACTATTCTATATGTTGACTGAATGGTGCTGTTCACAATGGTCTGTAGATGTGGGTCTTTTTTCAGCTGCTGAAGTGAAACAGTGAATACCCCCCCCCCCCCATGGTCTAAAACACGTGGTTTCTGCTGTCGGGCTATTGTGTTCCACAGTAGCCTCTGGCAAATAGCATTCATTTATCACACAACTCCCTGAGGGTTCATGGTACACACAATTCCTGCATCACATTCAAAAGCCCTCCAGAGCATTACTTTATGAAATTCTGCTGAAGAACAGCTTCAGAAAGGAATACATTAAATTGATCAGAGGCACGTGGGGGGAAACAATTAATTGTCAGGAAGAATAATGTAATTATAGGAGATGAACTTTATAGAACTGTAACTAGGATTTAATATAGCTTCATTTCATTCATTTGTCCACAAGCTAAATAGAGATGCTGCCAATAAATGCTTCCATTTTAAAAAACTCCTTTTCTTTCCCAAAAGTGCTGGGCAATTATAGGGTAATGTTCATGACATTACTGCTCTCCGGTTCCTCACTCAATGAGCCATTGTTCATACTTGCTCCTAAAAAGTGAATAGGAACAACATCTTTGGCCATTCAATACATCAACTGTAGAGACCAAACCTTACTTTCCCTCACATTCATACATGAATTGAAATGAAAATCGCGTATTGTCACAAGTAGGCTTCAAATGATGTTACTGTGAAAAGCCCCTAGTCGCCACATCCCGACGCCTGTTTGGGGTGGCTGGTACGGGAATTGAACTGTGCTGCTACTCAGCCTTGGTCTGTTTTAAAAGCCAGCTATTTAGCCCTGTGCTAAACCAGCCCCTGGTTGGTTCATCCTCACACATCCAAGCAATAAATAAAGCAGGCACCGTGGCCGACATTTATTTTGCCTCCGTCCCTTGTCCAAGAGATACTGAGGCCAATCATACTGCTGTCTAGGCTCAGATTACTCATCCCAAACCAGGGGGAAGATCTGGGACTTCCTACTCTGTGTGGATCAGCGTGTAACAGTTCAACCACCAGGTTGTTTCTATTTTCTGTCATTTCAATACTATTCAATACTCTGCTATTACGAGGTATCAATTACAACACACATTATGGCTTCCAGATATTGAATGTCCATTTGCATTGTGACTTGCATAGAAGATCTTTGTATCGGGAAAGGGGGCAGGGGGAAATTTTCTCACCCCACCACATTAGGCACCATAAAGGCTGTGAGGTGGGCATGTTGGGGAAATGTTGGTTTAACCTGTTGACCACAGGACACCATCTTGGTAAGGGAGTTAAAGTGTGTGCTAGGAACAGCTGCTCGGACGATTATTCAACAGTTGATTGTCATTTAAAAATGGCCTGCTAATGCTCATTAAGAAGATTGGTGCTAATCTGGTGGCCAGTGCCACCCATTCCACCCATTCCCAATAGCAACCAGTTGACTCCAACGAAACAAGTCCTTGCAGAGGATTTTGATTGCAATTCAAGATTTATCACCTTTTACTGTTCTTTCTGATGGAGGCTTGAAGAGGAATTTTGAAACACATCAGGAAATATTCTGAAACAGTTTGCCACGGTAAAATTAGAATCATAGAATCCCTATAGTGCAGGAGTAGGCCATTCATCTGATTGAGTCTGCACCAATCCTCTGAAAGAGCACCCTACCAGGGCCCAATCCCACACCCTAATCCCATAACCCACCCAAGGGCAATTTAGCATAATCAATCCACCTTGCCTTTCGTTAATAGTTTATCAACATTTCTTCTGGAAATGTTCTGAGTACTTCACCTAAAATAGGGTAAGTAATGATTAACTCTATATTATCGATCACCTTATAAGGAGTGAGTAGGAAGAAGGGGGTGCTTGGTCATCAGCACCTTTACTAGGAGTCCTCCTGGGTCTACGAGAAGAATGGGAGCAGGCATGAGGCCAGACAGAGCAGCACCAGCAGCTGCAAGATTGGTGGACAGGACACCACTCTTCCTATAGGTCTCCTCCACAAGAGTTACGTCGGGGAACTGTGCGTCCTCTCATTCAATCACTGTGCCATCCTGAAATGTACCAGTCAGAACTTTCCATGCATTTGGTGGAAATGCATGTGTGGAGCTTTTATATGCCGTACAGCATGTCTAATTAATGAAGTTTAAATTATGGTACTCTGCAATGAAAGCCACATTTGCACGCTAAAACCAGACTTTGTAACAAGCTAGTCTTTCAAATGGCAACCATTTAGTGTATGTTTTCACCCTTCCACCAAGATAGCCCTCTGGATGTCTAGTTGTAATATGTCACTATTGAGTGGCGAAGTAGAAGTGATAGGGTTCGGCACAGATAGGCCACAGTTGAAAAGCAACACCACCAGGTTCATGGTTGGTGCTGAGCTTCAAGATCCAGTGAAGTGGCCATCGGCAGGAGACCATTACTCAAGACAGAGAGAGAGAGAGATATATAAGGGAAAGTAAGGAAAGGTAAGTTTGGATGTCACCGAAGCCTAGGTGGCAGTGTGGGACACAGTCCTTTTAAAGGGGGAGACTGCAGCCCCATCTGTTGCTGCTGCAATCCCAATTGGGGTCACAATCTGCTGTTTGGGTGTCACGGTGATGCATTCTTTATTCTAATTATAAGTAATTATTTGAGGTTGGTTAGATATTATTCTGCAGAAGCAAAGTGTTGCAGAAGTTACATGTTAAGTAGAGGATGCAGCACATGTCAAGTTCTGATCCATGCACAATTATCTGCTGAGTTTGGTTCATCTTTTTCATGGACACAAACAGTAAGTACCTCCAGTATTAGTGCAGAACGGCCATATTGCTTCTACCTTATTCTTAATTCTGCACTTTTATTTAAACTTTTTGAGGATCAATTAATAATTTTGCATTCGAAGGGTCAGCACAGTGGCGCAGTGGTTAGCACTGATGCCTCACGGCGCCGAGGTGCCTGGTTCGATCCCGGCTCTGGGTCACTGTCCGTGTAGAGTTTGCACATTCTCCCCGTGTTTGCATGGGTCTCACCCCCACAACCCAAAGATGTGCGCGGTAGGTGGATTGCCCAATCTAAATTGCCCCTTATTTGGAAAAAATTAATTGGGTAGTCTAAATTTATTTTTTAAATTATAATAATTTTGCATTGGAATAAAAATAATTGGATTGGAATTTTGATATTTTACCCCAGGAATGTGATTACCTGGTGGCTACATCACCTGATTCCACCAAATTCTCTGATTCTACTTCATGAGGTTAATGGGTGAAAATGTTCAAGGGTCAATTTTTGTGAAGAATCAGATAAATAGACACGATCTGGAGCCTAACAACTTGATTTGGTTCTTGTTATAACCCCCACAAGACCGAGCTCCCCTACTGAGGGGCAGAGACCCATCAGCGGGACATTGGACTTGGGACATAAAATCCACCCAGGTAGGTTTTCATAGAATTTACAGTGCAGAAGGAGGCCATTCGGCCCATCAAGTCTGCACCGGCTCCTGGAAAGAGCACCCTACCCAAGGTTAACACCTCCACCCTATCCCCATAACCCAGTAACCCCACCCAACACTAAGGGCAATTTTGGACACTAAGGGCAATTTATCATGGCCAATCCACCTAACCTGCACATCTTTGGACTGTGTGAGGAAACCGGAGCACCCGGAGGAAACCCACGCACACACGGGGAGGATGTGCAGACTCCACACAGACAGTGACCCAAGCCGGAATCAAACCTGGGACCCTGGAGCTGTGAAGCGATTGTGCTATCCACAATGCTACCGTGCTCCCCAGGAATCGTGCTCTTGTGTGCAGTCCAGTCTGGGGCTTAAATTGTGCTTGTACATAGTTTACTTTAATAATAAATCTTTTTGTTCACCTCTCTTACTTGATTCCTCTGTGACCCCCACTAAAGTCCTCAAAGTAGGTAAAAAAAAACAAAGGTAAACTTTTACTTTGCTTTGCTTCAGGCCTTTTTTTTACGACTTACAGGACAGCACGCAAAACAATAATTGAAGGGATGGGAAGTCCTGCAAGGATGGGGGACAAAATTTAGTTTCTTTTCAAACTGAAGCCAAGTAATATCTAAATAGGAAAAAAACACATTTGAAAGTGGCATAGTAATGCACGATAAAACTGAATGATTAAAATAATGGTTAGTTCATTGCAATTAGAGTGTTACAGTGAAGATAACCTTGTCTTCCATGGCTCATCCCCCGAGAGAGGGCTCAATGCATGTATATCATGGAACATAATGATGAAGTGCAAAATGAGGATCTAATTTACGCAGAATGATATCCTCATCAATATATCCAGTTATATCTCTATTCATTTTACTGCTGGGCATGAAGCATTTAGTGAAACATTCGTCTACCAGAGTGATACTCCAAATATAAAAGTGGTCAAGGATGTGACATTCATTTTTGCACTCAGCTGCGTGAAGCATTAGCTTTGCATTCATAAATAAAATGACTTCTGGCGCTTCCCGCTGGAGCTCCCAGTGGACAGAACACCCCCTCGAGCAATTACATGTAACAGTACACTTCTTAAATTTAATAAACTCTTATAATTGGTAAATTTATTATTGCGAGCATCCGTATAAATGGCACAATCACACCAGCGCATGTTTAAATATTTACGGTGCTGAATGATTTATTAGAGTAAATATTTATTTCTGTTTTTAATTAATTTAGATTGAATATTCTGTTTTCAGTAAGTGAGGGTGAAATTGTTCCTATCAGAATTTAATTTGCACTCTTAAATCATTTAATCTTGAAGTTCTTGCAAAACTCACCTCCAATTTTCTATGATAAACTTATCTCTTTCTGTTGCGTTTATACTATTCTGGTCCAGGCTCCACTGTACTTGCTCATGAACTGCAAATAAATCATCCTATATGTTCTTCTTCCTTATAATATGTTCAATGTGTTAAAATCCAGACTCCTTGCACAGGATCCATTTTGAGATATTTAATTAAAATTATAGGAAATACATAAATGTAAGTGTCCCATTCTTCCTTCCCTCCGCTCAGCATTGTTCGACACTATGAGACCGGACTTTGCACCTTGGCTTCCAATTAATCAAATGATGTTAAAACATTTTCTTGAACGTACGAGTAAAACAAAGCGTGGTATTATATTCAGAAGTCACACATGGCCCTCAAGTAAATCAGGCCAAAGCTTGACCGCACTGCACAGACACAATTTAGTCCCCATCTGAAACACGAATATTCTATTTTCATATTCATTACAAATTCCAATCTTCATGTATGGAAACTGCCTCTGTAAATGCATCACACCGTTATTACATCCTGTGGTCCAGCTGCACCTTCACAGGAGGAGGTTGTAATCCTTTGGCATTGTGTAGAAATAAGATAAAGTTACCCAAGAACATGAGTTCAGAACTGAACTATTGAGCAACAGCAACCACTGAAAGACTGCCATGCGATTAAAGAACCCTTACAGGTTGTGCTAGAAGAAGGAAAAAGGGAGGGCCCTGTCAGGAACTATTGAAAGATTCCAGTAAGGTTTCCCCTTCAGTACCAGTTTCAAATGGATGTTATGTAAGGTCATGTTCATGGGCAATTGCTACTGACCTGAACACAATGCCTAAAAAAATTACACACTTCCCTAGTAATACAGGATGAGAGGTTATACTTACAATGTGGTTGGCATACATACTGTCGATAGTGTCTTTGAATATTATTCAGGATCTCCAGTCATATCATGGGGAGAGCCCATAATTTAAATATTTTTCAGAGCTCAATTATCCTTTTGCACAGTTGGTCTGTCAGATCCCTAAGCGCCCTAACTAACTTAAGAACAGGTGCATCAGCTTCATGTCTCCATGGCCAATAACACGTGGAATGAGCAATTGTAACATTGCAATTGTATTTGAGCAGGGCAGATTTAATTTTAAATGAAATTCGCGGGATAAAGTTCCAGAGTAGTGGAAAATAAATTTTCTGGATAAGTATATCCAGTGGAAGGCATTGGTATGCATTGCTATGCTGGCTTCCAACAGGATGCACAGACTTTTTAAGCATGTAAAATAATGCCCAGATTGATTACTGGAGGAGCACTGAGTGCGTGATAACATAATTTAAAATGTAATAGCTTCATTACACTCACAGCAGTCAAGTTATCAAGACTATTATGGTATGTGAATCTGGTCCAAATTTGAAGTGGTTCGCATTAATGGACTTCTTCAGGATATATGTTCAGGTGTAACTAATTCAGATTTTGTTGACAGAACTTTAGTTAATTGCCTATTTCTTTTGCCAGATTAATAGCAAGATTTTTAGAACTATTATTTCCCATCAGTTATAAATGGAAGAAATAATTCCTAGCCATATTGTTGCCACTTCTTTTCAGTTCTAAGCAATTTATAATAAGAACAGAAAAATTACAATTCAACCCTCCAAGCCTGCTCCACCATCCAGTTAGATCATGCTGCTCTCTTTCACAACTCCATTGACTTTCCTTTGCTCAATGTCTCTTGATATCCCTGCCTAGCAAAAACATTATCAGTCTCTGTCCAGTAAGCTCCAATTGTCTCAGCCCCCCTTTTTGAGCTTTCGACTATACGTTTTGTGAAAAAAGTGCTTCCTTACTGCATCCCTAATTGACCCACCTCTAATTTTAAGAATGTGACTCTCATTCTTGATTCCCTTATCAGGGGAAATAGTTCATCTTATACTATCGAGTTAGGCTTCTCCAAATTGGCCCTGGGATGAGGGGCTTGCCCTGTGATGAGAGGCTGAGTAAATTGGGCTTTGTATTCTCTGGAGTTTAGAAGAATGAGAGGCGATCTCATTGCAAAATCCTGAAGACACTTGATTGTTTCCGTTGGTCACGGTATCCAAAACACGAGGACACAGTGGCAGGATAAGGGGCCGATCATTTAGGACTGAGATGAGAAGAAATTGCTTCACTCAAAGTTGTGAATCTTTGGAATTCTCTGCCCCAGGGGGCTGTGCATGCACCATTGTTGAATACATTTAAGACTGGGATAGACAGACTTTTGATCTCTCAGGGAATTGAGGGATATGGGAAGCGGGCAGGAAAATGAACTTGCAACCCAAGATCAGTCATGATCACATGGGATGTTGGAGAGGGATCAAAGGCCCATGTGGTCTATTCCTGCTCCTATTTTGTATGTTCCATTCAATGAAAATAGCAAGGAAGTTGTATATACCTGTACATAAGCTTGCTAGGTAACAAGGTCCCAGGTTTGATTCCTGCTGTTTGCTGAGATAATTTGGCCGGGATTCTCCGCCCTCCCTCGCATCTGGGATTTTCCGGTCCCGCTGAAAGTGAATGGAATTTTATCTAGAACACCAAATTCTCCGGCCTCTCTTGGAGTGGGTCGGCAACGGGCAGGATCTGAGAATCCCGTAGCTGATCTTCATGAAGGTGCCAGTCAATACAGTACAATTGGCCTCGGGTTTGCTGGCCCAAAGATTTGAGAAAATGGGTTTGGAAACTACTAACCTTCGTAGGTAACATGTTAGCACAGTGGGTAGCACTGCTGCTTCACAGCTCTAGGGTCTCAGATTCGATTCCCAGCTTGGGTCACTGTCTGTGTGGCATCTGCATGTTCTCCCTGTGTCTGTGTGGGTTTCCTCCGGGTGCTCCGGTTTCCTCCCACAAGTCCCAAAAAACATGCGTGTTAGGTGAATTGGACATTCTGAATTCTCTGTGTGTACCCAAACAGGCACCAGAATGTGGCGAGTGGGGATTTTTTACTGTAACTTCATTGCGGCGTTAATGTAAGCCTAGTTGTGACAAAGATTATTAGATTAGATTATCATTTATTTTATGTTCTCTCGACTCATTCTACCTACTAAAATGAATATCTTCACATTACCATGCATCACATTTAATCTGCCACTTATCTAGCCATTTTACCAGCCCTTCTAATCATATTAAAGTCCAGTTGAACCACAACACCCTTGTCCATTGTTGTGTTATGACACTAAATTCTGTGTCCCCAGCAACTTTCCCAACACATCCACTCTCATCTTGTTATGAGGCTGCTTGCCTTCTAATGACTCTTGGATGAGTCATAATTTCATCCTGCTAAATCAGGATTCCTACTAGGCCCAGGAAAGATTCAACTGCTACAGTCTATGTGTCCATTCAATACTTCCATTCCCTTTCCAGATTATCTTAGATAGAACCTGAGGTAATAGGGGTTACTGTCAGTGCAGACCCAATGGACCAAAGGGCCTTTTCTGCTCTGTATGATTCCATGACTCTATGAACCTGACTTTGTAACCATAATGTTCTATTTGACTCAGGGCTGCGCTTCCAGCACCATATCGTGTCCATCACAAAAATTAGCTATCTTTAGTTCAATAATATTGCTTGCCTCCACCCTGAATTCAGACACTGCAGTTGAAACCCTCATTCATCCGTTTGTCATTTCCAGACTTGAATAATAATAATAATAATCTTTATTAATGTCACAAGTAGGCTTACATTAACACTGCAATATCGCCACATTCAGGTGCCTGTTCGGGTACACTGAGGGAAAATTCAGAAGGTCCAATTTATCTAACAAGCACGTCGGGACTTGTGGGAGGAAACCGGAGCATCCAGAGGGAACCCACGCAGACATGGGGAGAACGGGCAGACTCCGCACAGACAGTGACCCAGCCAGTAATTGAACCCGGGACCCTGGCGTTGTGAAGCAACAGTGAAAACCACTGTGCTACTGTGCCATCTGTCTATAATCCAGTGCCATGTTTTGCATTTGTTCAACTTCAGTTCAGCCAAATCTCTGCTTCTCAGATTGTTTTCCATTTGTCTGTCACTCCAAGCTTTGCTGGCTACTAGTCATCTAAAATCGCTCAGATAGTGACCCAAATCAGGAATCAAACCTGGGACTCTGGAGCTGTGAAGCAACAGTGCTACCACTGTGGTACCGTGCTGCCCTACGATTCTAAAGGGAAGGTGCAGGAGGAGTGTTATGGACGTATATGAACACAATCATGAAAGATCACAGGGCAGGTTGAGGAAGTGGTTAATAAAGTATTTGTAGTCCTGGGCTTTAGATATCGGGCATAGAGCACAAAATCAAGGAAGTTGTGATTAACCTATATAGAATCTGGTTCAGCCTCAAACAGAACATTCTCTCTAATTCTGGATGTTACACTTTAGGTCTGATGTGATGGCATTTGAAGGGGTTCAGAAAGAATTCACAAGAATTATTCCAAGCACTTCAGCTGCGTAGATAGACTTGAAAAGCAGTGGCTTTTCTCCTCAGGGAAGAGAAGATTATGAGGACTCAAGGAGATTTGATGATTTTTTTTTCCAATTTATGAGGGAACTGGACAAAGTATATAGAAAGAAACTGGTCCAAATGGCAGAAGTCAAAAACCAGAGGACCTTGATTTAAGGTGATTGGCCTTCGTACCAGCCTCCCCGGACAGGCGGCGGAATGTGGCGACTAGGGGATTTTCACAGTAACTTCATTGAAGCCTACTCGTGACAATAAGCAATTTTCATTTCATTTTTCATTTCATTTTCATTTCATTTCATTTTTCAAAAGGAGCAACAGAAAACATTTTTTAAAGCAGTGGATGGTTAGGATCTAGAATGCACTGCCTGAGGGTGTGGTGAGGCAGTTTCAACTGAGGCTTTGAAAAGAGAATGGGATAATTATCTGAAATGAAAGAACCTGTGAGGCTTCAAGGAATGGTGTGAGCATAGGACTACAGGAGTTGCTCTTTGAGCAAGTTGCCACTGGCATGATGGGCTGGCTGGCCTCCTTCTGTGCTCTAGCAATATTCTTAGAGTTCTATGAACAGGGTGAATAATTTATCAGAAGATACCATTGTGCTTGAACGGATCATAAATTTCAACACCATCAGCCGGTAATTGAATAGCTGCTCAATGGGAAGTGTTTTGTATAGTAGGAATGAATCAAGATTGCATTAAGTGTTTGAAGACTGAGCAGCAGGGCTTGACTCCCTGCACGGCATAACACAGTCAAGAACTGAAGTCAGTGCACTGGTCAGTATCTAGCACAATCAGTACCTGACGTCAGACTTATTGACAATATCTAAAACAGATCCGATATCAGCACCATGGACAAGCTGTAACACAGTCAGCACTCTGGGCAATGCCAAAACAGCCGGTGATTAAAGTCAGCACCATGGACAGTGTCTAACACAATCAGTAATTAAAGTCAGCACTCTGGACAATTCCTAACAGTCAGTGATTGAAATCAGCACCATGGACAGTATTAAACACCGCCAATAAGTAAATTCAGTATCAAGGGCAGCGTGTAACACAGTCAGCAACTGAAGTCAGAACCCTAGACTGTTCTTTACACAGTCAGTGACTGGTGTGTGAAAACTGTTCACTAGTTCAGGATCATCTCAGAATGCAAGGATAACACCCGACTTTTATTCACTACAAACCAACTACTTGAACCCCTCCTTCTCTATGTATTCCTCTCTCACCTCCAACGAATGGAATGTGGCCATTGACTTTGTTTCTTAATTAATTTTTATTTTTATTTTTTTTCTTTAAAATTTAGAGTACCAATTCATTTTTTCCAATTAAGGGGCAATTTAGCATAGCCAATCCACCTAGCTTGCACATTTTTGGGTTATGGGGGGGAAATCCACGCAAACACGGGGAGAATGTGCAAACTCCACACAGACAGTGACCCAGAGCCGGGATTGAACTTGGGACCTCGGCGTCGTGAGGCCGCAGTGCTAACCCACTGTGTCACCGTGCTGCCGCCATTGACTTTGTTGTCACTAAGATTCAGATCTTACACTCAGCTGGATCTGCTGCTTTCCTTCTCTCTCTCTACACTACCACAACCGTTCCCAAAGCCAAACTGATCTCAAGGTTGCCCTTACATAGCTATCATTCTGAACTTGTATTTGTATTTCCTATATCCTCTCTTGTTCACTCTGAGTTCATCTTACCCTTGACCCCACCTTGTATTTTTTGTGCGGTATTGGATCAAATACTGGCCATGCACCTTCCATCCTTGCCTTCAAATTATTGTTGACAATTCTCTCTTGACTTGTTATCATTCACTCCCCTTCAAACCCACCAACATCACTCCTCCCTCAAAAGTCTTTGGCAGGATTCTCCGTCAGCTGAAGCCAGAATTGGGACATGCGATTGGGCGGAGAATTGGTTCTGATGCTGAAATCAACCCGGGCAGCAATCCCCCAGCAAGCCCGACAGTTTTCAATCGTTTTTCAGTGTTTTTTTTTCTCATCCAGCTCTCTCTCCACAGTCATAGTGCCCAGACCATGTTTCCAAATACTTGTAATTATTTGGACATGTGAGCCTTAGAGGAGTGGAGCATCATGGAAGTGAGGAGCATGAAGTGTCCAAGCATCTAATCACATTTAAATGCAGGCAAATGCTGGTGTTTAATGCCGCCGCTGGCACAGGGCACAAACCTCGCTTTTGCTACTGGGGAGAGACCGAAGCATAGCCTCTGAATTGGTGCCGGGAGGGAACCTCAATTTTTGTTGGATGCCTGATTCTCTGCCTGATCACGATTTGCGTTCCCAGCATTGCGTGAAACCAGCCGTTTATTAATGTAATACAAGACATCACATATCATTGTGACGATGGAAATCTATTGTTATGACCCCCTGGGCCAGTGTGCAGTCAATTCTAGCTTCACTTGACCTGGAGTTGCAACACAATTGAAGTTAACAAATAATTATTGGAAAAAACACTCTAAGTGTTTGGTCCTTCACTGCCCAATAACTACAGTCATCAGGTTTTTAGATACAAACACAATTAATTTTATTAAGAACAATAACTATAATTAAATTGCAGAAAAACCATCCCACTTGGATAGGACGCAATCACCACCTGTTGCCGGGCAGAATACAACCTTTTGGCCAATTCATTAGCCACAAGCCAACCAATCGAACCAAGTCCCTCCGATCTCTCGGGTGCCAAAAGAACTGAGTTCTGCTGTTCAAAAGCTAACACAGTTTACTATTTTGTAACTTTTGAGTTCCTGACTTCCTCTGCTCGACTTAAAGGTATATGTCCATTAAACATCCATGTATCAACAATGATAATGGCAAAATAAAATAAATGGGAAATAAGGGAATTAACAGGAAGGGCCCTATCCTTTCTCAATTTGTCTGTAGCCTTTGACATGGTTGACTACATCATCCTCCTCCAATGCCTGACTTTTGTCTTCCTATTGTTTGCAATGACACTTGCCTGGCTCTATCCTTATCCATCTAGTTCTCGCAGGTGAATCCTCTGCCACGGCTTCTCTTTGCACTACCTTTGGAGTCTACAAGAATCTATCCTTGCAATCCCCTCCTTATTTACCATCTACATGCTATCTTTTAGTGGCCTCATATAAATATATAATATCAGGATCTACATAAATGCTGATAATACATAGCCCTATCATTCCACATCCTTGCTTGATCCTTCCATTGTCAAATTTCCTAAAATTATACAGCACCAGATAAGCAGCAACTTACTGTCTCTAAGTACTGGAAATTTATGATCCATTGCAATCAATTTAATATGCACCCACCAGAAGCAGGTTCAGACAGAGCAGAGAATTGTATGATCAGGCAAAAAGGTACAGGGTGGAGAGATCCTCTCAGCTTCCTGCCTCCCTCTGGAAGGAGACCAGAGAACAGCCTTCCATTGGGGGTGAGGGGGAGGTCAGTTGAGGACCATAGTACGTCTGTCCCCCATTTCAGTAATGGCAATTAAATCAAACACATTAAGTTTTATCTTTGCCATTAATTCATCTATTTTTATCCATTCTTGATATTTTGCCTTGAGCTTTAACATTTTCCCTGATGTCACCTTTGTTACTTATGCTCTATTAATTTTTGTTAAGCCCTCTATCCTTTCTGACCCATTCTACTTATTTTTTACCCAAATCACAACTCAGCTCTGCAGCCTCGACATTTCTCCTCTTGTTTTGAAATTTACACTTTGTTGAATCCACACACTTTCCACCCCTTCAATTGTTTGAAAAGCCTCATATGCCATCCTGATGACTGTAGTTATTGGGCAGTGAAGGACCAAACACTTAGAGTGTTTTTTCCAATAATTATTTGTTCACTTCAATTGTGTTGCAACTCCAGGTCAAGTGAAGCTAGAATTGACTGCGCACTGGCCCAGGGAGTCTTAACAATAGATTTAATTCGTCACAATGATATGTGATGTCTTGTATTTATTAAATTTTATCGGGCATTGGTTCCTGGCTCAGATTCAGTTGCCTCCATCTCAACCAAGCATCTCTCTCCAGAATTGGTGCAAGTGCCTCATGAAACAATATCCCTGCCTCCCACACCATTCTTTCAGCCACACAGTTAATTTTTGAATCCATTTGTCCCTTTGGCAATTTTCACTGATCTAGTTAACTATCCAGAGACTACTGCCTGTGTGAGATTACGCGATTCAATTTGGATCCAGCTTCCTCAAGCTTTCTTAATGGAACCTTTGCTGATGTAACTGTCACCCATGTCTTTGTTACTTCTCGACATGATGTTCGACCTTCCACCTTTCTGTGTAAATCATGCAAATCTCTGCTGCAACTAATCTAACTCACACCAAGGGCCATCCACCCATCAGCCCTGTGCTCACTGACTTACATTGATTCCTGCTTCAACAATGCCTTGATTTTAACATCATTATCGATGGTCTTGTCTCTCCTTATCTATGTCATTTCCTCCAACAATATGGCTCATGGGATATTTGCGCACCTCCAATTTTGACCTCTTGAGCACCCTGATTTTAAGCACCCCAACATTGGCAATCATACCTTTCACTGCTTAAACTCTTTGCGACTGGAATTCCTTGGTTAAAATCCCATGCCACTCTATCCCTCTTTCCTTCTTTGGGACACACCTTAAAACCTAGCATTTTGGCAGCTAACCTGATCTCCTTGTTTGACTCACTTTCAAATGTTATTTGATAAAGTTTCAGTGAAGCCTCTTGAGGCTTCAAGCCTCTTGAATTTTACTGGCTGAAAATTTCTAATCCCGCCTGGGGTGGGGGGGGGGGGGGGGGGGGGGGGGGGGGGAATGGGAATGGGTTTTGAAGGCTGGTGGCATAAAATTGAACGACATCCAATGGGGTGTAATTCTATGTCCATTGCCTACCCTGTTGCCATTTTACAAGGAAAGTGAGATAAACCCTGGCAGCCTGGCTGCTAATGGAGGCCTCCCCCAATGATAATTCCCACCTCCACTTATTCCACCCCTTCCAGCCACATGATTACTTCCTTCACCCCACCCCACATCTCCTAACTGTGATCCACCTTACTAGCCCTGTGAAAACACCCCACTTACACAGGGTCCAGTTCCAGTGGCAATCTTTGTGGTGGGCTGGTTGCTGGGACTGGAAAGCTGCCAGTCATCTGATTGGCTGGAAGTTCTCAGAGGCCGGACTTCCACCCAGATGGGGGAAAAACATGATGAACCAATTAACAATGAACTGGCCATAATATTGGGTCAGGGCTTCCTAGCCCTGTGGAGACACGTTCCATAGCTAGGAGTCGGGGTCACCAACTACATGAAAAGTTCCAGCCACTGTGGTAAAGGCACTGTGCAAAAATGTTACTGCTGTTGCCAGCATGACAGACAGTGTGCAACACAGTCAATAACTGATGACACCTCAATAGATATTGTCTAACACAATCAGCATCATTGATATAAGATAAACAACTAGAATTAAACTGATCACTTCAAACATTTATTTATATAACGATTGAAGTAGCCTCATGGAGATGGTTAAAATAATGATACTGAAATGTTTCATTGAGAAACAACTTCATTGTGAAAAAGAGTTGCTTAAACCCAGACACTGTGCCAAGTACAATAAGGTGTGGAATACGCAGTCTATTTATTCCAGAAGGTTGAGCGATTAGTAACCAGACTTTGGTTGTAAAGACAATTGTTTATTTACAGTATCAACTCACTATTTTTCACCTCACTGACAACCTTCATTCATGACTTATTAGAACCTGGTTTGCAGGCAATCTGTCCCTTTGATTTTGCTAAAAATGAACTATAAAGGTAAAGCAGGGAATGATTCTGAAAGTAGGAATAATGATTCATTAATACATGAGATAATTCAGCAAATAATTCTAATATAAATTGTATGTCATGCTTTCACATGTTTAGTGCATTTTTGAAAAATAATTCAACAGACTAAAGTTTCATGGTTGATTGGTCTGTTAACTAGGAAGAAATGACAGCCTGGTGCTGAAGGAAATCCATATTCTTGTGAGCATTATTCCTTGGGGAACACATTTCTTCACGCTTTAGGGTTCATATCTATGTTTTCTTTTAGCATTTTCTCAATTCAGCCACAATGATTAAATAAATATTGAATGCAATGGCTATCAAACATTTTATATTCTGCTGGGAGAGATATTTTATTAAATTGATAACTTTTAAAGGTTTAAAGTCTTTAATGTGTATCTTCAGATGTATAGTCCAATAAATATTGCTTCTCTGAATCCTGTGTTGCATTAATGAGTTTCTACTTTTTGTATTCTTTACCGATTGCAAAGTAGAAAACATATTTCAGTTGACAATGTGGATCCTAGGGATGAAAGTCAAGAACTAATGGAGCTCTATGTTTTATTGTCTTTCTATATTTAAAATACTTCAAAACTGATGGTGAATGGGATTTTTAATTAAAGTGCAGCATTTGAAAGTTCAAAGTGAAGAAGCATTTTACATAAAATGGTGTGCAACATAATTTAGGGTCAGTTAGTTCCTTTCGCTAGATGGCTAGCATGGGGATTGGAGTAATGTCAACAGCGTGGCGTTCAATTCCTCTCCTGGCTGAGGTGCACTCAGGACCTCCCTCCTTGCCCTGATAATGGATTCTCCTGTCACTTGGACTGACAGGTATTCAGCCTGTAAAAAAAAATACTGTTGAACAACCTATGTTGATGTTGTCTCATATTAGGCCCTGTTATGCCTAGACTTGATTTTGCATGCCTATTGCAAATGTTTCATATGAAGGCCGTGTTAGAGGGATAGATGGAGATATTGGCTTTGCCCTGCATTTGTCTGCCCCAAAGGCACTAGAGCCTGTCCTCTTCAAACTTCAAAATTGTTTGATGGCGGAGACATCTTCATTTGACTCTGTCCAAGGATGTTTTATTTTACCACGTATTTGGATCCAGCTTGCAAGCTCTGACGCTGGCTTTCAGTTTGTTTTTATACCTAAGTTTGGGATGTGTTGTGGTATGGGTTCCCATGCTCAGCTGGCAGTACAGTACTACCCGTGGTATGTGGGAATCCTCCTCCGTGAGAACCACATGGCCAATCAAATGAAGACGAGCTCTGATGAGCATGCTCTCGATGCCAGGCATGCAACACTTTGGAAATTTTGTCCAACCAACCATGTTGAAAATAATTCACAAACAGAGGGTTAGAATAAGGTTGTCTGTTTTGTGCAAGGGACAGGAAGGTATGACCGTGAGTGAGGCAGATAGAGGAAAGAAAGCAGTCAGTAGTGAAGGAGCCTCAGCCTTTGCAATTATCTAATAGGTTTGTGATGCTTGAATCTGTGTGGATGAAAGTGAGGTGTACAGAGTGTATGCGTATATGGCCATGGTACCATGGCACAGAAAATTGTTCAAGTGGGGAGAGCAAAAAGCAAAATGACAGTCGGAGACAGTAATGCGAGGATTAACACTTCACTGTACAAAAGAATGAGAGTCCAAATGGCTGTGTTGCCTTCCCAAGCCAGGGATTTCTGCATAGTCAGCATCAGGAGCTAAACATCAAATTGAGAAACAGAGCCTCAGATAATCTGTGGATTGTTACCCGAATCACGTGCAATTTAGTTTAGGGCAAAGAAGATGAGAGAAATTAATGCTTGGCTCAAAGACTGATGTGGTAGAAGTGGGTTTCAGTTTGTGCATCACAGACACCAATAGCGGAGAAAATGGGGCTGTACCATTGGGATGATCTACACCTGAGCCATGCTGGGTCAGTGTTCCAGTGAGCTTCATAACCAGGAAGTAGAATTGGTGTTAAGTTAAATAATAGGGACAAGGCATCAGATTTGGGAAGGTGTGGTAAATCAAGGAGTAGAGACAAAGCAAGAGAGAAAGGTGTTAAATTGGGAAATTAAATACAGACCATGACAGGAAGGGACAGAGAGAGACAGAGAGTACAGCCGGAATTCTCTAGCCAATTCTCTAACCAATTGCTCGTGGCGGGATTCTCTGGTTCCAAAAGCAGCACACCTCGGCCCATGGGTTTCCCAGCAGTGTGGAGTGGCTTCAATGGGAAATCCTATTGAGAGAGGCAAGAACACAGGATCTCACCACCAGCAAAAAGCGTGCCACTGAGAAGCGTGTGGCTGGGAGGCCGGATAATCCCACCTACAAATCTAGGAGTAAGTCAGTAGATAAGGCTACAGGTTACAAAAACAATAGAAGGACAAAACTAAAGGCTCTGTATCTGAATGCACATAGCATGAACTGATAGAGCAAATAGAAATAAGTAAGATGTCATAAACATTACAGAGACATGGCTGCAGGATGACATAGATTGGAACCTAAATATTGCAGAGTACATGACATTTAGGAATGACAGAAAGCTAGCAAAATGTGGAGGAGTGGCTCTGTTAATTAATAATGGTGTTAGCGCAATAGCGAGGAATGATCTAAGTTCAGGAAACCAGGATGTAGAAGCAGTTTGGGTTGAGATGATAAAGGCAAAAAGCTACTTGTGGGAGTGGTTTACTGACCACCTAAGAATAACAAAATGGCAGGACAGGGTATAAAGGAAGAAATGATGGGAGCTTGTCAGAAAGTGGGAAAGTGGTCATAATTGTGGGTAATTTTAATCTAGATATAAAGTGCAAAAATCATATGGGCAAAAGTAACCTCGATGAGGAACGCACCCCATGTTTTCAGGATATTTTCTTAGAACAGTAGCTTTTGGAGCTAACCAGGGAGCAGGATATACTCGACCTGATATTGTTCAACAAGATACAACTAATTAATTACCTTAGTGCAGGTGCCCCTAAGTAGCACCGATCATAATGTGATTGAATTTTACATTCAGTTTCAGGGAGAGAAGTGTGAGTCTGAGACTAGCTTTTTAAAATCTTAAATAAGGGAAATTATGGAAGCTTTGGCGCGTTGGAACTGTCGATTGATGAGTCGAGCGCCATATCCCGCTCGTACGACAGAGCTAATACACAAACTTCTTTGGTGCTCTTGGTGACATAGTACTTTGCATCACACTGGCTATCATGTCAGCATGAAATGAGTGAATGGCACTGATCACCTTTTCCAGGCAGTCATATTTGTACAGAGCATTTTCACCCCATCTATAATCTAAGATCACAGTATTTTGCCATGGTTGGGTGAATAATCGCCTAGGACCTGCCTTCAGGCAGAGAACTGAATAAGAGAATATTTAAGAGAACATTTAAGGTGCAGGAGGGAGGGTTTTATATTCCTGGACCACTGGGACCGTTTCTCGGGAAGGTGGGACCTATACAAGAGGGATGGTCTGCATATGAACCAGAGCGGCATGAACATCCTTGCTGGTGGGTTTGCTAGAGCTGATCAGAGGAGTTTAAACTAATTTGGCAGGGGGAAGGGATGAAAACTGTAAGCAAAATAGGGACATAGCATAACACAGAAAAGAAATCAAGTCAGAGGGAATACAACGGTAGAACGTTTCAAGGGAGCAAGATGAAGCTGGATGGCCTCTACTGTACTGCCAGGTGTATTACAGGTAAAGCGGATGAGTTAAGGGCGAGGATTGACACATAGAACTGTGATATAGTAGCCATCACGGAGACATGGTTGAGGGAGGGGCAGGATTGGCAGCTCAACATCCCGGGATTTAGAATCTTCAGGCAGACAGAGGAGGGCTAAAAGAGGAGAAGGCATTGCATTATTAGTAAAGGAGCCAGTTACTGCAGTAAGGAGAGATCATGGACGTGATTCTCCGGTTGCCGACGCCGAAATCGCGTTCGGCGATTGCCCGGGGAATCGCCGTTTCCGACGAAATCGGGGGTGGCGCCTCTTTCACAAAGCTCCACCCCCTCTAAAGCAGCAGACTCTAGCAGTACGGCGCACGGATGTTTCTTGAGGCCCTCCCTCCCTCCGATGCTCCGCCCCCGACCGGCTGAGTTCCCGACGGCACAGGTCTCTCATGGTATTACAAGTCAGGAACTCGGCGTCGCGGCTGCGGACTCAGTCCAGCGCCGCCACAGTCGGTGGGGAGCCAACCCGTGGGCAGGGGGGACTTTGGCAGGGGCTGGGTGCACTGTTGGGGGGTGGTCTGGGGCTCGCGAGCCGGCCAAAGGGGTGGCACTATTTTGTAGGTCAGGTCCGTGCACGGCAGGCGCCATGTTTCACGGCGCATCCGCTACAGGCCGCCGCCGTGCGCATGCACGGCCACAGACCTGACAATTCTCTGGGCCGCATCAGCAGCTAGAGCTGGGTGCTCTCTGCTACCTTCCTGCTAGGCCCCAGTCAAACGGAGGATCGGTGGTCGTTTTGCGCCGAATATCCGGTCATAAAAGGCCATCGTTCCCACACCGATGTCAGGACATAGCCTGAGAATTGGAGAATGCAGTCCCATATCTTGGATGAGGCATCAAATGAAGCTTTGTGGGGAGAGCTAAGGAATAAAAAAAGAGACAGCCACATTGTTAGGTGTTTATTACAGACCGCCAGATAGTCAGCAGGAAATTGACGAGCAATAAAATGCACATTTCGTGGAGGTATGCAATAATAATTATAATGATAGTAGGTGATTTCAACATTCCCACCATTAATTGGGATAGTCATTATGTTATGGGCTTAGATGGATTGGAGTTCTTAAAATTTCTACAGGAGAACTTTTTAGCTAAATTTGTCAAAGGTCCAAAAAGCCCGACCTAATTCTGGAAAAAGAAGCCGGACAGGTGGTTGATGTATTAGTGGGAGAGCATTTTGGTGATAGCGACCACAACATGGTACAATTTAAGTTTGTTACGGACAAAGGTATAGAAAATATGCAAAAACATTTTGGATTTTAGTCAAATAAGCAGGATCTGGCCAAGGTTGACTGGAAAGAGTTACTTGTGGGGAAATCTACAGAAGAGCAGTGGGGAACATTCAAAAGGGAAATGGGGAGGGTACAGGCCCAACATTTTCCCTCTCGGGTAACAGGAATGAGTAACAGGCCCAGAGAACCATGGATGACCAGACACATTCGGAATAAGATGTGAAGGAAAATACAAGGGAGCAAATCAACAGAGGCATTAGTGATGTACAGAAAGTGCAGGGTGGAGCTGAAGAGAGCAATTAGTAGAGCAAATAAGGGATATGATAAAGCTCTTGCTGGTAAAAGTAGGGAAAATCCCAATATATTCTTTAAGAATATCAATGGGAAGAGGATGCCCAGGATCCTCCTGGGTAATGAGGAGGTAGATGTGGAATTCGGGGAGAAAGACTGTGAGGTTTTTGAGAAGACTGTCATGGGGGTGACAAGGTATTGGAGGTGTTGGTAGGCTTAAAAGTGGATTGATCTTGAGGTCCGGATGAATTGTGTCCCAGGATGCTGTGGGAGGCGAGGGAGGAGATTGCCAAAGTTTTTTGTTGCTCTCTGGCCACGGTGGAGGTGCCAGAGGACTGGAGAATAGCTAGTGTGGTCCCACTATTTAAGAAAGGTTGTGGAGATGACACAGAATATAGAAAATAGAACATACAGTGCAGAAGGAGGCCATTTGGCCCATCAAGTCTGCACCGACCCACTTAAGCCCTCACCTCCGCCCTATCCTCGTAACCCAATAACCCTGCCTAACCTTTTTGGACACTAAGGGCAATTTACCATGGCCAATCCACCTAATCTGCATGTCTTTGAACTGTGGGAGGAAACCGGAGCACCTGGAGGGAACACACGGGGAGAACGTGCAGACTCCGCACAGACAGTGTCCCAGCGGGGAATCGAACCTGGTTTTACACAGGGCTAGTATGGGGCTGGTTTAGCAGAGGGATGAATAGCTGGCTTTTAAAGCAGACAAATGCAGGCCAGCAGCACGGGTTCAATTCCCGTACCAGCTTCCCCGAACACACGCAGAATGTGGCGACTAGCGGCTTTTCACAGTAACTTCATTTGAAGCATACTTATGACGATAAACGATTTTCATTTAATTTTTTTCATACCTGGGACCCTGGCGCTTTGAAGCCACAGTGCTAGCCACTTGTGCTACTGTGCTGCTCACTAGGTGATACACTTTGGAAGAAGTAATTTGGCATGGTCGTATTCAATGATTGGCATGACACTAGGGGGTTTTGAGGAGCAAAGGGACCTTGGAATATTTGTCTGTAGATCACTCAAGGCAGAAGGGCAGGTTAATAGGGTTGTGAAAAGGAATATAAATCGCTTGCATAGATTACAAATGATGTGGAGATGCCAGCTTTGCACTGGGCTGAGCACAGTAAAAAGTCTTACAACACCAGGTTAAAGTCCAACAGGTTTGTTCCAAATCACTAGCTTTCGGAGCACTGCTCCTTCCTCACCTGAAATTACTGAGAAAATCCCCCAGTCACCACACTCCGGCGCCTGTTCAGGTCCAGTAAGGGAGAAATTCAGAATGTTCATATTATTTAACAACACATTTTTCAGGACAGTGAAAGGAAACCGGAGCACCCGGAGGAATCCCACGCAAACATGCGGAGAACGTACAGACTCCACACAGACAGTGACACAAGCCAGGAATCGAACCTGGGACCCTGGTGCTGTGAAGAAACAGTGCTAACCACTGTGCTACTGTTGCTGCCAAGTTGTATAGAAATTTGGTGAGGCCACAGCTGGAGTACTGTGTGCAATTCCGGTGCCACATTATAGGAGAGATGCGATTACACTGGAGGGGTTGCAGAGGCGATTCACTAGGATGTTGCCTGGGATGGAACATTTAAGTTATGAAGAGAGGTTGGATAGATTTGGGTTGTTTTTGCTGGAGCAGAGAAGACTGAGGGGGCGACCTGATCGAGGTGTACAAGAATATGAGGGGCATGGACAGATTGGAGAGGGAGCAACTGTTCCCCTTGGTCGAAGGATCAGTTATGAGGGTACACAAATTCAAGGTGAGGGACATAGGATTTAGGGGGGATTTGTGGAAAAACTTTTTTACCCAGAGGGAAGGTGATGGTGTGGATTGCACTGCCTGCAGGGTGATAGAGGCGGGTTGCTTCACATTCTTCAAAAAGTACCTGGATCAGCACTTGGCACGTCATAACGCTCAAGGTTGTGGGCCAAGTGCTAGCAAATGGGATTAGGTAGGAAGGTCAGGTGTTTTTCATGCATCGGTGCAGACTCAATGAGCCATAGGGCCTCTTCTGCACTGTATTATTCTGTGATCCTGTGATTGTACAGCTTTGTTGTGGGTTTGAATGCTGTTTGGCATACTAAAGAAATTATTAGCTGCCAAATTAGCATTGCTTCTATTTTATTTTTAACATTGAACCAATATCCATCTTCCGCTTTAAGGGAGTGGAGAAAAGGAAAAGCGTTCCTAAGTTACATGGTAATGTAACAGTTCTAAAAGGTGCCGATAAATTACAGAAGTCCGAGTAATGCAGAGTGCTCTGTGACAGGCAATCTTGGGGTTTCTTTTATGACCGTTTGCAAGACCATCATGAAAACTCATACATGATAATTTCTTTTTGATGCAACCTTCAATATCAACCATCCCTTTCCAATTACACCCACACAGCAATCAGAAACTCATTTCACAGTGGATTCATAGGAGTGGTCGATTTCAAACGCTTGGCTGCAAGGAAAAGACATCTTTTATTTCTTTCTATTTCGTTCAATGCATTTATTTCAACTGAGCATGGTAAGATCGTGTTCCTGGTACTGGAATCATAAAATCCCTACAGCGCAGAAGGAGACCATTCGGCCTATCGGGTCTATACCGACCCTCCGAAAGAGCATCCTACCCATGTTCACTCCTCCGTCCACCCCACCCTATCCCCATAACCTAACCTGCACATCCCTGGGCACTAAGGGGCAATTTAGAATGGCTAAGCCACCTAACCTGCACATCTTTGGTCTGTGGGAGGAAACCCACGTAGACACAGGGAGAATTTGCAAACTCCACACAGACAGTCACCCACGGTTGGAATTGAACCCAGGTCCCTGGTGCTAACCACTGTGTCACTGTGCCATCCTAGCAATCAAAAGGCATGTGTTAAAATCTTACCATGTAAAGCATTTTAATTCAATAAATATTACAATTTATGAGAATACCTGTGAATGCTGCCAATTGTCAGTAAAAACCAACTAGTCCAATCTCCTTCCTGAAGTGGCCTGCATGTGATTCTGCAATACTGTGGTTGGCTTTTCATGTCCTTTGAAATGGTTTTGCAAGCATTCTGTTGTAACCACCCAACCATGAAGTAGAATTATGCTTGATATTTAATGGACCTATTGGCAACAACTTGGAGTACACCCTGTTCCATTGGCAGGATTGACTCACCAGATTCAAATGGGTGTAAACCCTGTGGTCTTCAACACTGACTCTGGACATTTTGAACTCTTTTGGCATTAGGTCAAATGACAATGGTAAACTGCTAACTATTGCTTCCCTTCAACTGACATACCAGTATTCTTCCATGTTGAACAGCATTTGGGAGAAAGGAGCAAGAAAAGCCACAGCACAGATTGTACTCTGGATGGGGCGAACATCAAGCTTGACTGAAAAGTATGCCTTGATGATACCACTATTGATTAGGCTGGCAATTCTGTTTTGGGGTAATAAATGTGGTCCTGCTGGAGCATCCATATCCAGGGAAAATTTGATATCATGCAATGGGAAGGGAGAACCTTTTTCTTGGTTGAAGGGAAATGTTCTCGGTAATGTAGCGAGAGTTAAATCATTTATATGTCAATTATCAGAAGTTGTAACAGTAATCGATCAAGAAGAAAAGTGAAAAATACATGTGCCTGTTAATGAAAGGATTATTGGAGATAGTTTGACAGAATGTCCTACAAAATGAAGGATAAAGTAATTCATTTATTTATGAGTTGCTACTTATACCCAATCTACAAATGGCGTGACTGATGTAGACAAAAGAGGATGATACATATTTCAGATTGTTAAAATAAGTCAAAACTTGTTTCAATGATATTGTGATTAATGATTATTTTAAGTGATTGGAATTAATGATGTTTATAGGCAGAATATCATTTGATTTCCCCTTTCAATTTTCACTGCTCTTCCTCCCTTCCCTCCTTTGCATGCACAAGCTATAACTTTATTGGTACTATTTACACTCTTTTTCCAG
Source organism: Scyliorhinus canicula (assembly GCF_902713615.1). Lineage (NCBI taxonomy): Eukaryota > Metazoa > Chordata > Chondrichthyes > Carcharhiniformes > Scyliorhinidae > Scyliorhinus > Scyliorhinus canicula. Next base: position 141,666,527 of record NC_052152.1, on the reverse strand, counting down.
CTAAGCAAAGCACTTGTTGTTTCTGTCAGTGATTTGTGGAAAAATGTTGCACTTCATTCTAAAAAGAAGTGATGTAATTAAGAGATAACTTGTGTTTTCTCACAGTGTAGAAAGCAATAAAAGGCTTCTGTGCTGAATAAATGCCAGGGCCACAGGACAAAACATTGAGTCAAAGTTTGGAGCGAGGCAAAGATGCTTTCAATGAATGCAAGTTTTTATTGTTCAACTGTTGCTACGTTTTTATTTATTAGTCAGAGGAACAAACAAATAGAGTTTGTTTGAATTTCAGATTTTATATTTTTCTTAAAACTTTTGAAGAATGATCACCTACTGTGGTTATCCAAAAGAAATGTTTGCTCTCTTGATTAGTTTGAAGGAAATGTGCTCATAGCATTTAGTTATGAGATACTCTCACAGTCAGTAACACTCCCTATAAAGCTTAACACCAACAGCCCTTGCTCTACATTCATGAGGACACAAGGACTTAAGGGAAAAGAGATTTAGCCAACCATCTGTAAAAATAAATGTGGATTATATATTGTGTCATTAAATATTTCTTGAAGTAAATTAATAATTGATCCCATTGCAAAATTAATATTTGAAGGGTCAAGTTGGCTATTGTGTTTGCTGTATTACAACATTGACAACAACTGAAAAAGTGCTTAAGTAGCTGTAAAGTTCTTGGCACGGTAGCACAGCGGTTAGCACTGTTGCTTCACAGCACCTGGTCCCAGGTTCTATTCCCGGCTTGGGTCAGTGTTTGTGCAGAGTCTGCACGTTCTCCCTGTGTCTGTGTAGGTTTCCTCCGGGTGCTCCGGTTTCCTCTCACAAATCCAGAAAGATGTGCTGATGGGTGAATTGGACTTTTTGAATTCTCCCTCTGTGCACCCGAACAGGCGCCGGAATGTGGTGACTAGTGGCTTTTCACAGTAATATTCATTGCAGTGTTAATGTAAGCCTACTTGTGACATTAAAGATTATTATTATTACATCCTGAGGTTGTTAACGCTGTTATTTATGCAAACCTTACTTTCTTTCCATTGACACTGTGTCTTGTGATAGACCCAATAAAGTAAGTACAGTTGTTTAGCCATCAGTAGAGGAACTATACACTGATCCTCCCATTGGCATCCAACACTTACTTCAGTACACTTCAAAAATACTTCTTGAATAATATTAATATTTGATTTTACCTGACACTTCCATTTTTTAAAAGATTCTGTCTGCTCCCCCAGAAAACTGCCAAAGTACATTCTGATGTGCAGAATGCTGTAGAGTGGGCCCCAGTGCAAGCATGCGATTAGGAATGATGATTAGGAAAAGATCCATTGGCCTATCCAGCCTGTCCTACACAATCGTGATACATCACGATATATTCACTCCCCACCCTGCCTGAAAGCCACGTGATCCCCTGAGAGAGGCAAAAAAAGCAGGAAAAACACAGACTAACTTTTGGGAATTAACTTATGGTAACTTTCCCTCTAACCCTTCCTACACAATTCAGTCTAGTCCAGGCGATCTCTCTGTTCTTATTAATGTTATATAGCACATAATTTTTCTGAAAGATTACCTGAATCCCAGCCAGAAATTGGTACAGCTCTCACTTGAAGAAATTCAACATATGATGCTCGCATATAATCCACTTCCTGTTTTCTATTTTTTTACAAAACAAAACCACCTTCTGACATCTAACCTCAATTTGGCCTTATACAATTTAAAATTATGACTCCCTGATGTTTTCTGACCTATTTGATTGGGACGCGCTGTCTACTCGAACACAATCTATTTTTATAAGCCTCAGTTAAACAACTACGTTTATGCGTCTCTGTAGCAGAGTTCCAGCTCTTTGAGCCTTATCTTGATAGCTCATGCTTCAGACTGAGAATTAATCTAGTGACCCTCCTGTGCGCCCTTTCCAAAGCTTCAATATTACCATCCTTATGAGGATTTGTACACTGTACAGTAGTTAGAATGAAAGGCATTTCAAATGTCTGTCACTGGACATTATCCACAAGAAACACCTGCACAGATGAATAGACGGGTGACCATGGTTTGCAGCTTGCTCTGTTGTAAGTTGCAATGCTCTCAAAATGTCATACACATGGAAGAAATACTCTGATGGATATGGTCAGGATGAATGAATCAACACTTCAAAAAAGACCATTAAAGCAATTACTTTCACTGAAGTCAGTCTGCATTGTGCACTGAAAATGAAGACCAACTAATTTATGGTGCACAGAAAGCCTCTAAAGAGTGAATAAAAATTGAATTTTGACAAGACAATGCAGCTAAAAGCGAGTCATTCCTTGCTTAGACAATTGCAACATTGACAGCATGGTCACTTATCAACAGGCAGATCTTGAAACTATTATGTTTAATTAAATTCAACAATTCATTTTTTCACCAATGTTTACCCCCTACCTCCACCCCATTGTGTTGTCTCCTTTAGTGTGATCTCGAACACACTCCATTTTTTCTGTTGCAGCATTGTGAATTTGCAATTGGCCAGCTCAGGGTCTGGACATGCAAAAATGTTTTAAAGTCAAGGAATACGTTTAATGTGCAGTCACAATTACACTGTAGGGAATTGCAGCAGCCAAGTTGCGCACACCAAAGTCTCACAAACAGCAATGAGATAATGACCTTTTTGTTCATGCTGGTCGAGAGCTTAATATTAACCAGGGAGCAGAGAAGACGTCCCTGCTCTTAATCATAGGATCCTTACAGTGCAGAAGGGGTCCATTCAGCCCATTGAGTCTGCACCAATCCTCCGAAAGCGCACTATACCCCTGTCCACTTCCCCATCCATCACGCCCTGTCCCCACAACCTAACCTGCACATCCCTGGACACTAAGGGGCAATTTAGCGTGGCCAATCCACCTAACCTGCACATCTTTGGCCATCTTCTTCACAACAGATCTATGAGACCTTCTAATTCTGCCCAAGACAGCTAATGGAGTGTAGGTTTAACACATCAACTGGAAGGAGGCAAAACCGACAGTGTAGCACTCCCTCTGTACTGCACTGGAATGTCAGCAAGAATTAGATTTTCAAATTTCTGAGTGGTCTTGAACTTCAAGATTTTTGACTGAAAAATTAGAGAGATCCCACTGAGCAAATGGTGAAAAACTGACATGTATTATGGGTGGTCCATCCAATACCACTGGCATCATGATCCCTGCCATAGTTGTGAGTTTCTGCCCATTGATTCCTCTTTGTTCCACAGCCTATCACTTTCTCACCACTTTAAGAGATGTGTCAGGGTTTTCAACTGCCTATTTGTGATCTCACCAGCCCTCAAATGGCATGAAAACAGAAACCGCGGGTACGACTCATCAGCTATGGCAGCTATCTGGAGAGAAGCAGAGTCGTCAACATTTCACGTCTGTGACCATTTATCAGTCAGGCAAGAATCTGGAAATAAGTTTTGAGCAAGTGTGGGGGGAGGGTGGGAAGATGAACAAAAGGGAGGGTCTGTGATAGGATGGATGGCAAGAAAGTCTAAATGACAAAAGGTAGCCAATGGGACAAATAAAAAAACAACTATGTATCTCGAGAAGGTGTGAATGGTAGGATAGCTGTTGTCCAAACGCAAAGTGAAGAGTACAAGAAAGATGCAAGCAAAAAGAAAACTGAACCAGCAAAGAAGCACAAAATAAAATGGGGACAGAGATTATGATCTAATATTGATGAACTCAGTGTTGAGTACAGGAGACTGTAAAGTGCCCAGTCTGGGGATGAGTCCGCTGAGCTTGCGTTGAGCAACTTGAAGCACTCGGTACTCATTTTCAATATTAAAGTGTTGAATGTGTCAGTAACAAGCTGATTAGATTGAGGGTTCCTATGAATCCTCAGCATTTCATGGCGGCACAGCCCCTTCACGTTGCCTTAAGTCGGCCCCATAAGCAGCTTTGTATTTTAGTGCAGCAAATGGTACTGTCTGACTTTATGCATATTGGCAATAGTGACAATGTACCAAAATTCCAGGAACCAGAGTGCAAAGAAGGGTATCATTCAGCCCACCATGCCTATTTACAAGTGCTGTGCAATTAGTTCAACTCTCTTGCTTTTTGGAAGAGGTCTTGTGGTGTCATGGGCAGTGTCCCTGCCCTTGAATCAGAAGCTGCAGATTTGAATCCAAAGGACTTAACGGCCAAGGATACCTTTGGCAAACAGTTTAATATCATCCTTCAAATACTTCCAACTCTTCAATGGCAGGTGGTAAGAGAGATTCCTGGTCAACCATGTGATGGAAATAAAATTGGGGCCTCTACCATCATTATCCATTGTTCCAGACTGCAACATGCATGCAAACAGCACAGCAATCTGGACTCCCTGAGTGAACTGTAACACCCCACCACCACCCACCCTGTTCTTTCCCGATAATTCTGTGAATTTTGCCTTAATTTAATAAATTTAGTTCCCAACTCTGCTTTGTTTTCTTTTGACTGATGCATCAAATTACATCGTCAGTGTCATTGAAAAGCTAGGAAAGCAATAGTGAGCCTGAAATATTCAGTCAATGGCATTAATATTTAAGTAAGAAGTCTTACAACACCAGGTTAAAGTCCAACAGGTTTGTTTCAAACACGAGCTTTCGGAGCACGGCTCCTTCTTCAGGTGAATGGAAAGGCTTGTTCCAGAAATGTTTATATAGACACAGTCAGAGATGCCCGGAATGCGAGCACCTGCAGGCAATCAAATCATCAAAGATGCAGACTTTTTTGCATCTTTGTAGAAACTGAATGTCAGTGTCTATATGCGCGATCTTCCTGGAGATCCTCTCCACTTTGAGCCGGCAGTTTGCGGTGTCAATGGTAGCCATGATGTGGAGATGCCGGCGTCTTTGATGATTTGATTGCCTGCAGGTGCTCGCATTCCGGGCATCTCTGACTGTGTCTATATAAACATTTCTGGAACAAGCCTTTCCATTCACCTGAAGAAGGAGCCGTGCTCCGAAAGCTCGTGTTTGAAACAAACCTGTTGGACTTTAACCTGGTGTTGTAAGACTTCTTACTGTGCTCACCCCAGTCCAACGCCGGCATCTCCACATCATTAATATTTAAGTGAAATGCTTCTTTCAATCCTTCTGTCTTTTTAATTATTGAGTCTGATTTGACAACCAGAGAGATAAATCTTACTTTGTTTTTATAGGTGATTTTAATAGAATCACCTGCTGCTCTCTCAATTTTCAATTTTCTCAATAGGAAGCTAGGATGTCACAGCGGACTGTGTTAATGTGTCTAGAAATGTTACCAGGACATTAAGGAGGCCCTCGAGAGCTGTTCAAATTGTCTTGTCCATTGGACAGATAAAGGTTAAATAGGTGGGGTTATGGGGGTAGGGAGAGTGGGCCTAGATAGGATGCTCTTTCAGAATGCCAGTGCAGACTCGATGGGCCAAATGGTCTCCTTCTGCTATGTAGGAATTGTATGATTCTGTGATACTGTTAGCAGCATTGTCACCAGAATGGGTACTGAACACAGAGTTACGGCATAATTGCTCATATAGATTAATGGCCACCTTGAAGCATTTCAACACTGAGATTAAGTTTCTTCAGAAATTAGGAATGTGTATGGGATTTCAAAATAATCAGAAAGTTCTGTTACGTCAAATGACAAGGTGGGCGTGCAAGCCAGGTAAGTCAGCATGAGAGATGGGAAAATGGATTAGCCTGTGATGCACTGTGCTATCTGTCGGATTTATTTCCCTTTCTATTTCATATGCTGAGTTACCTGCTAACTACTTTCAGCATTTCTTTTTGGCTATATTAAGATAATATTCTAACCTCACATAGGCAGTGAGGCAGGTCTTCACTGGTTGATGGTGTTTATCAGAATCTTGGCTGGAGAAGCAGATGGTATTCCAATGAAGTTGGTCAGATTTCCTACATGGTTACAAATGCGTGAAGTGATCAGAAATTCAGTAAATGGTCAGAAAATTATGCCCAATATTAAAAAGTCATGCTCATGACCTGAAACGGGTGCAAATGATAAGAATATTTTGTGTATATGGTCATAAAACCGGTACATAGTCAGAAAACCCATGGTCAGCAATTGTTAATCACTGGTGCCCTGAACTTCCAGCACATGTTATTGTCAAAAAAAGCTCCTCCCTGGTGTCCCGATGTTGGAAAATCACCAATCCCCCAAATGTAAATTTACTTGAGAATTTACTCCGCTTGGTAGATAATAGTTTTGAGGAGAGACATTACGGTGGCCAGCACAGTAGCACAGTGGGTATCACTGTTGATTCACAGGTTTGATTCCCGGCTTGGGTCACTGTCTGTGCGGAGTCTGCACGTTCTATGTCTGCGTGGGTTTCCAGTGGGTGCTCCGGTATCCTCCCACAAGTCCCAAAAGACGTGCTGTTAGGTAATTTAGACATTCTGAATTCTCCCTCTGTGTACCTGAACAGGTGCCGGATTGTGGCCCCAAGGGGCTTTTCACAGTAACTTCATTGCAATGTTAATGTGAGCCTACTTGTGACAATAAAGAATTTTTAAAAAACGTTACTAACCTCGTCATCAAAAAGCTTTTCGCAATATTGCAATTACATTATGGTAAATCAATTGTTACCAGACTATTGCCTTTTATTTTTGAGAATCTGATTTTCCAATTTTCAACCGACTAGATTTTTTATTCAATTTGAACTGTGACAGAGAAAACTGCTTAAAAATGCAAAGTCACATTTCAACCCTTCGGAGTGTGAAAAGAGAGAGTGTCCAGATGCTCAGCAAAACTTTTAACTGTCTGAGGGAGAGACATTAAGAATTCAAAGTACTGGATATTGAAACAATGGTTGCTATGGACAGACTCACCCAACCCAAAACCTCTTGTAAATACACAATGGGTGAAGCATTTCAAGGTAAGGCCACTAGGAAGAAGTGTAGTCAAGTAAGACTGCAGCAGAGGAAAGGGGCTGGAAGCTGCTCTTTCTCCCTCTCTCTCTGTTGGAATAAGTATGTCACCTGCCACTTGATTCCAGACGTTAACTCTACTAGATTCATACCAGTAAAATGCGATCTCATAGTAATTGCAGTATCATCTACATTAGAACGCAACCAAAAAGCCACTAACTTAAATTGACCACAATATTTAAAATCTACACCACAAGGATGATCAAAGGAAACTTAACTGTATATATTTTACCTTTATTTTATTGCTGATACATGTGAGTGTGTGTGTCTGTGTATGATGTTGCGTTTTTAATATTTTTTTTGGCCTAGGGATTAACAAATTTACTCTATCTTTGACTCAAGAAAACTTGGCGGGATTCTCTGTCAGCCGCGCCAAAATCGGGAAACATGATTGGGCGGAGAATCGGTTCCGCAAAAATGAGAGCGGGTGCTGATTTGCAGCCAAATCACAATTCCACGTTGCCTCGACAGCGGCGATAATGCATTCCAGAATGCATGTACAGTAAACGCTGTTAGCATATTATTAGAGGGCCTGACCCAGTATTCTGCAGGGCCTGCAGATTCTCCGCCTCCAGTGGGCCGAATTCCCAATGGCGAGGTTCACTTGTGCTTTTATGAATCACGAAACCGGCATTGTAGCTGATGAGGGAGAGAGGGGAGGTAGGAAAAAGAGAGGTGTGATCATAGGCTGCTGGGCCGGCCAGGCTGCCTGCGATGGGGGGACCCTGCCAAGGTCGGGCGGGTGATGGACAAATAGGCCATTTGGCCGGGTTGACCCCCCACGGGACTGGGGTGGTATCCAGGCACAAACCGCCATTGTCGTGTCTGCAAAGTAGCCATCTTGCTGTGCACCCCTCTGACCACCCACCTTGGCCTTTGGTTCTGCAGAGTGACACCGGCTGTATCTGTGGCCAGACCCCCACTCCACACCCTCCGCCACACTCCCATCACCCAACTGGCTATAACCCGCCGGCCTGGCATCACACAACCCACCCAGGGCAACGTCCATCCTACGAGGGTGCCGGGTGGGGAGCCGCAGAGAGTACTGCTGGCAAGGGCAGCACCTGCTGACGATACCCTTGGCAGTAGGGACAGGGGTCAGGGCCAGAGTAACCATAGTGCCGGGCACCGACTTGGCCGGGGTGCAGGGGGGTCACTGGAGGGCAGAACCCAGCGGACCTGGTTGGGCACAGGGGTACGCACCATGCTAACATGTCAGATAATGGTTATTGGAATTCAAACAGCAATGGTGGCCTTCCTGAATCGGTCCAGATGTGGCGCCAGTTTTACTGTCGTGGAAGCCCACGAATCATGCGCCTGCATCAACACTTAGTCGCAGGAACTGAGAATCCCGCACACTGTGTTTGATTGGCTCCTTATTACTCGCAGCTTATGTAATTAAATACATTCTGTTTTGGAAAAGGCAATGTCCTTGTGAAAATGGAACTTAAACCTTTATTGTGACCAGATGAGAAGGTCAAATAGAGGGGAACTAGTTCACCCCTTTTCACCTGATCATAATTGTGAACGTTGCATGTTAAAATTATTACTGTGAATTGTATTTTCCATTTTAGTCATAAAAGCCACATGGCAGATAATTTCTAACCGGTTAATTAAACAGGAGGTGCTTGATTTAACACCATGTTCATTTCTTATGTCACTATTCTCATTTCTTGTCCATTCTTCAGCATACAAGCACTTATGTTTATATATCAGTAGCAAGACATTGAATTTTGTGTGGGATATGAATCGATTGAATTGAACTCGTTTATGGAGAACGGCTTCCGCTGCTACTTTAACAAAGTCAAAAGTCAACTCAAAATCATGAGCTTAATGCCTCTTTGACATCAATGTCCAAAACACCTGCAGGAGCAAAGAAGTCAGTGCCCATCGAGACTGTGCAAGCTGAGGTTCAGCACAACAACGGAAAGATATTGGGTGGGATTCTCCGACCCTCCGTGCCGGAATCGCGCCCAGCGCGGGGGCGGAGAATAGTAGTTCACGCCGGAAAACCGGCGCGACGGCACTTCCACGAATCTCCGCTGATCTGCCAGTTACGCGCATGCGGTCAACGCGGCGCCGGTCGGGGACCGTTGGAAGAGGTCCGTGGTCGACTGGTCGAGTTCCCGCCAACGTGGTTCACATCTGGTACTATCCGGCGGGAGCTCGGACCCGTGGCCGCGGTGGCGGTCCTGGTGGGGAACGGGGGAATCTGACTCCAGCGGGGCCCTCAGCGGTAGCCAGGCCCGCGATCGGGGGCCACCGATCTGGGGGGGACCTACCGTCCTCCGCGCCATGCCGGCAATGCCCGCACTGAAGTGGGCTGCCGCGTGTATGCGTGGACCTGCTTGTGGTCACCGCGCTCATGCGCGGCCACGCGGTCTGGACAGCAGGGCCGCGCCGACAGCCAGAGCTGCAGGACACACACCGGGGCCCTGCTAGTGCCCTGGAAAATATCAGGCCCAGCGAATCTGAAACCTCCCTGATATAAAGAGATATCTTCACGCCCACCTTTTATGGCGATGTCCAACAAGCTGCCAACCATAAAAGACTCAAAGATCCAGATGCCATGTAAACATTGAATGGTCTTCAGGTACTCAGTTAAGTTGAAGAGATGAGAGAACATTTTGGCCACGATCTTCCCAAAAGGGAACAAAGTTCCTGAGCGAGTGCGTTTAATCGCGCATTTCCCGGCACTTGAGGAACCAAGAAACACATGGCTATTCAATGCTGCTCGCTTTAGGGCAGCACGGTGGCACAGTGGTTAGCATTGCTGCCTACGGCGCTGAGGACCCGGGTTCGAATCCCGGCCCTGGGTCACTGTCCGTGTGGAGTTTGCACATTCTCCCCGTGTCTGCGTGGGTTTCACCCCCACAACCCAAAGATGTGCAGGTTAGGTGAATTGGCCACGCTAAATTGCCCCTTAATTGGAAAAAATAATTGGGTAATCTAAATTTATAAAAAAAAAAAAAAAAAAAATGCTGCTCGCTTTGAATGAGGGGCCAAAATGGGGAACGCGCAGCCAAGGCTGCACAAAGCCCTGTTCTTTACAATGGGGAGCTCCGGTAGCACAATGGTTAGCACTGCTGCCTCACAGCTCCAGGGTCCGAGGTTCGATTCCCGGCTTGGATCACTGTCTGTGCGGAGTTTGCACTTTCTCCCCGTGTCTGTGTGGGTTTCCTCCGGGTTCTCCGGTTTCCTCCCACAGTCCAAAGATGTGTAAATTAGGTGGATTGGCCATGCTAAATTTCCCCTTAGTGTCCATTCTACCCTCCATAAACTTGAGGTTATCCACAACTCTGCTGCTCTTGACCTGGATTCTCCCCTACCCGGCGTGGCAGGGGGTCCGGGCGTGTTGGAGTGGCGTGAACCATTGTGGGGTTAGGCCCGCGCCGGAGTGGTTCCCACTCTGCCGGCTGGCGTGAACGGCCTTTGGCGCCATGCCAGCCGGGGCTGAAAGGACTTCGCCGGCTGGCGTAAGTCTGCGCATGCGCCGGAGCATCAGCGGCTGATGATGTCATACCGGCGCATGCGCAGGGTAGGGGGTCTCTTCCGCCTTCGCCATGGTGAAGACCATGGCTAAGGCACAAGAAAAAGAGTGCCCCCATGGCACTGGCCCGCCCGCCGATCGGTGGGCCCCAATCGCGGGCCAGGCCACTGTGGCGGCACCTCCCGGGGTCAGATCGCCCCGCGCTCCCCCCCCTCCCAGGACCCCGGCGCCCACCCACGCCGCCAATCCCGCCGGTAAGAGAGGTAGTTTAATCCACGCCGGCAGGAGAGGCTAGTCAGCGGTGGGACTTCGGCCCATCGCGGGTCGGAGAATCGCTGCGGGGGGCCTGCCGACCGCCGCGGGGGGCCCGCCGACCGGCGCAGCGCGATTCCCACCCCCGCCGAATCCCGGGGGGCATAGAATTCGGGACACGGCGGGGGGTCGGAGAATCCCAGCCCTTGTCTTAACTCACACCAAATCACACCTGTTCACCTATCACACCGATGCTCACTGATTTTTAAATTTTCATTCATGTTTTCAACTCCCTCCATGGCCTTGCCCTGCTCTATCTCTGTGCTCTCCTCCAACCCTGCAACTCCTTGAGATATCTTACTCTCTCAAATTCTGACCTCTTGACTATTGTCAATTTTAAGTGCCATTGGTCGTAATGCCTTCAGCTGACTAGGCCTTAAGCTCTGGATTATCCTCCGTACACTGCTCTACCTTACTTTCCTCCCTTAAGACACTTTTCAAACCAACTTCCCTGACAAAGCTTTTGGTCACGTGACCTAATATAATCTTCTGTGCAACTGTGTCATATTGTTTTACCATTTCTCTGCGAGGAAAACAGGATGTTTTATGAAGATTAATGGTGCTATAGGGGTATGAGTTGCTGTTGTTGAAAATGTCATTGGAGGCTTAATGATATCCTGGGGCCCAATTTTCACATGTTAATGAGGCACTTTCCTGGTTCCACCAAGCAAAGTGGGTTAAAATTATCCCCATAGGGTTCACTTCTGCACAGGCGAATGTATTCCATCTCCTTAGCCATCCATGAGCCAGCATTGCATTTAAATTATATTTTTTATTTGATTTCCATACTGAAGCTTTACCTCGGAGACTGCTTCATTGCATCAGAATGTTTGTTCATATTCTTAGCAGAGGAGTATGCTGCAAGGAATCATTTATTCTTCACTCGAGTTCTTTGTAGACATACAAGCGGGGGATTGTTTTTTTAATGAAAGGGGAATACCATGGGCGGGATTCTCCACGAACCGGCAGGGCGGGCCACTCCTCCGCACCTTCAGGGGCTAGGCCGGCGCTGGAGTGGTTTGCGCTGCGCCGGCCGGTGAGGAAGGGGCTTGGTGCCATGCCAACCGGCGCTGAAGGGCGAGTCAGCGGTCGGCGCGAGTTGGGGCACGTGCGGGAGTGCCAGTGTATGATGGCGTAATCCCAGTGCATGCGCATGGGGGTTTATCTCCGCGCCGGCCATCGTGGACTGTTACAGCGGCTGGCGCGGAGGAATAGAGTGCCCCGGCGGCACAGGCCCGCCCGCTTATCGGTGGGCTCCGACCCGGCCGGGGCGGGGGGCTGGGCGGAGAATCCCGCCCCTCAGCTTCTCGTTGTCTTTGAAACAGAAGACGGTGGTATAAAGACTCAACTCTCTAGATATGACTACAAAATCTAAGCTGACTGGCGTTTGTGGGAGCTTGATTTGCACAAATTGGTTTTCATGTTTCTCCCCATTTCCTACTCTTCAGAAATGCTGATTGGCTTTGAGACATCCTGAGGTTGTGATGGTGCTACGCAAATGCAAGTCCTTTCTTTTGTAAAGAAGACATTGAAGCCCCGATCTTGATTTGGGTGGGTTTCCTGATCTGATGCTGGACGTGGTGGCTGTGATCCTGAAGGAGGATAGTGGAATTCAGTGATCCGTGAGGTGGATGCATCAACAATCCTGGGGCCCATTGCGTTGGCTGGGTGGGAGGCGAAGGGGTGGAGATGGCAGTCCCGGAGGGTGGAGAAGCGGGTAAGCTTGAGGGGACTACTGCTTTTCCCAACCCAGAACCAGAGCTGCAAAGGCACGTCCCTCTTCCATGCAGGAGTTCTTGCCTCCCAATTGTAGCAGGGCTGCCCACGACCCGGAAACCAGAGCCTCGGGTTAAACCTGGGAAACAGTTAAAATCTGAGACCCGCAACCTCATTAAAATACTGAAATGACCAGCTTGCCCCCTGAGAGCAGGTTGCTATCCGTTTCGCCATCTCACCCTGCCTCAGTTAAAATGGAGAGTTGATGGGTTCAAGACTGGTTGAGTTTGGGTTTGAGATTTTTCTCATCTTACCCAACCCAAGCTCAAGCAGTTTGGTGGGGGGGGGGGGGGAGGGGGGGGGGGGGGGGGGGGGGGGGGGGGGGAGTAGGGGAAAAGTTTTCCTCTATGTGGGAAAGCATGGCATTGAAATGCAAGATTTCACAGCATTTCATCTTGTCAGCTATATATATCTACGGCGAAGAACAGTCATTCTTTCCACTAATGCAGAATTTCAGCCTTGTGATAAACTCAACTTCCAGAATTTCATCCGACAGACTCTCTCAAATATTTATCCATCTCATCGTGCGCCACCTCTAGTCAGTTCCCAGTGGATCTGTCAATGTAATCGCTGGTGATTGTGGGTTAAATGGTACAGAATTGAGAATGGCTGCATGGAGCAGTGGAAATGGTTTCTTGCGAGGAGGCTGGAGGTTTGTTTCTGGCCCCGCTTGCCGTTGTTCCTCCGAGAGTTTCAATACGGTTGCACCATTCAGATTGAAAAATGGGTTACATTTTCACAGTCTTGTTGGAGATTTTAAACCAACTTAATGTACTGTGACATTTCTCAATGCTGTTCTTGGTATCCCTGATCTCTGTTCTACACTAAACGCCGATAAAATCAGATATTCAGAACCTGTTAAAATTGTGATCTGAATCGGTATTGGATACAATTCCAATATGGCACTGTCATACTGTTGTGTTAAGTGCCCAAGATTTTGCAAGAGTCTATTATAATTGTTGCTATAAAGGCAGTACTGCAGCTGATTGATGGGTGTCCCTACAGTGTCCAATCATTCCTTCAGATATGCCACATGCTACATTCCCAATGCATAATCCCTAAAACAGGAGAGAAAGCATGTTTTGTTTTATTCCAACAACTGAGATTGCACTTGCATCTCATATAGAGGCCAGGATTCTCCAATCCTGCGGCCAAGTTCTGGCGGCGACGTGAAAAGTGGTGCGAGCCACACTGGCATCGACGGGCCTCACCTGGCAGCTATCCACCCCTTCCTCGAGGGCTAGTACAGCGCTGGAGTGGTCTCTGCAGCTCCGCCACCTGAAAACCGGCGCGACACGGCCGCTGCGAAGCCGCGCATGCGTGCCATGGCCGGTGCATGCGCGGCATGGCCGGCGCGAGTTCGTGCATGGGTTCCTGTCTCCGTGCCGACCCCTGGGCAATATGGCAGAGCCTTACACGGGCCCCGCGTGAAGGAACCGAGGCCCCCACAGAACCAGCCTGCCCGCCACTCGGTAACCCCGATCACGGGCCAGGCCACCATCGGATCCCGCCCCCCCCCCCCCCCCCCCCCCCACCAGGGCGGCCCCCGCAGACAGAACTCTGAGGTCCTGCCTTGTGGGACCATACGTAATCCATGCGGTGGGACTCGGCCGAACTCGAGGCCTGGAGAATCGCCGGGCGGGCCATTTTCAACGGCCCCCAACCGGCATGGCAGCAATCCATGGGCGCCTGAAAATTTCATCCTTGAGACCATCGGCGTGATTCTCTGGCCTCTTATCACTTGAGCAAGAGCACAACTTTGCCAGTGAATCCCGGGTGAAATCTCCCCACAGCCTTCACACCTTCGGCATACAACCTAGTCCCACAAGGCGTCGGATTCGGAACTACGTCCAAAAGGGGCGGGAATAAACGGTGCTTGCTAAAGTTGGCCCTAAACCTACTTAAGGCCCACCTACCCGGGATCTACCCACCTCCCCAGAGAGGCTACAGCCGGGCGTCGATCAGTGCTGATCCACAGGAACATGGACTCCCAGGCAAGTGGACCCCCTGGACACTCCCCTGAAATGTGGGCACCTTGGCACTGCCATGGTGGCACATTGGGCTGCCACTCTGCTACTACCAAGATGCCCGGATGGCACCGCCAAATTGGTTGGAGGACTGCCTGGGTGGCAGTGCAAGGGTGCTTGGGTGCCAGGGTGGCACTTATAGGGACCAGTGGGGGGGGGGGGGGCATGCCAATAAGGGAGAGTGGAGGGAGGGTTTGAAGGGTGGAGGTGTGCAGGGTAAGTATGTAGGCACCTCCGAGAGGTTGGGCGTGTTGACAGATTGGGGGGTCCTGAAAGGGGGGGGGTGTTTAACGGGGCTTGGGGGAGCCTGAAGAGGAGCCTCATTTGAGGGCTATGGTACATGTATATGGAGGGTGACATTTCCCATGGGTTGGGTGTGTGGGGGTCCCACAAGCTCACTTCGAGATCGGGGCACCCTTTCAAAATGGCGGCCCGATCCCTGAGTTCAGATCGCCAGTGTTGAAAAGATTCTTAGGGCGTGATTGTCCGGAAAGATTTCTCAAGGTGGAGGCGAGTGGGAACTGATACGAGCTTCCCAGCATTCAGCCCGGCGAAGCCGGCAATTCTATCTTCACACTGCAAATGAAGGCTTGCCAGTTGATATGCCAGCTTGTCCTCTCCCTTTTCCGCTAATGAGGTCGAGCAGCACATAAACAGCACTTCCACAGGCAACCCCACTCAGCTCGCAGCCATGGTGCTAAGATGACCGGCTCCATGATTTGGGGATGCAGACCTCGGGAGGCTTCGAGGAATGGTCGGGGCCAAGAGGGGTTTCCTGTTCCCCCGAAGGTCCCGGAGGTTGAGCCACAGTTATCCAGTGCTGACTGGGAGGAAGTGACAGTGGCCATCAGCTTGGAAAGTGTGACCAGGAGGATGGGTCTCCAGTGCCGCAAGAAGGTCAATGACCTACACCGGGAAGCACAAGAGAATTGACACCAATGCCGACCCCCCCCCACCCCCCCCCCCCCCCCCCCCCCCCCCCCCCACCTCACCCCACCGAGACCTTTCTGGCTGCACCCGAATATCCCCCCTACCCTCCATGCTTCCAACCCTATCTTCAGCCCCCCTTTCCCTTCAGCAACCCCTCTTTTAACCCCTACACACCACTGTAAATCATGCATGCGGCTAATGATGTCATCCCTGTGTCTCCGCAGGATCTCTCACAATCACTGAGAGGGGGCCTATTCTGGCGGTGGGGTACCGGACATACAAGTCCTTACCACCTTCGAGGAACAGGCCCTGGAGGTTAATTGGGGGGCCAAGGACAGAGCTGTCACCAATGCGGACGTTGGTGCATGCCGCAAAGGTGAGGATCCACTGGGCCCCACCCGAAGGACCTCGCGCTCTGTCCTCGGCCACCCCAGTCACCTCCAGGGCACGGACCTCAAAGAAGGTGAGGATTCTTATGTCCGGCACCCCACCGCCAGTCTGAACCCTCTCCCGGTGATTGTGCAAGAGCTCTTCCTGAGGAGAGACAGAGAGGGCATCATTAGCCACAAGCATGGTTCACAGTGGTGGGGGGGGAGGGGGTGTGAAGGAGTGGTTGGGGAGGTTTGATGGGAGAGGTGGTGAAGGAAGGGTTGGGGACTTGAAGGGGGAAGAGGGTAGATGCTTCCGTGGGGGCAGAAATGTTTGGGGGAGGGTGGGAAGACATTGGTGTTTACTGACTCATGCTGCCCGGTGTAGGTCATTGACCTTCTACCTGCATTGGAGGCCAGTCCTCCTAGTTACACTCCCCGAGGTCACTGCATCGCCACCTGATCCCAGGCAGCACTGGCTGCCCTCTAGCTAACCCCCCTGGACCCTTGGGGGAACAGGACATTCCTCATGGCCACCACTGCATCTAGCAGCCTCCCCAGATCAGTGTCTCCAAATCTTGGAGCTGGTATCCTCGGCGCCATTGTTGTGAGCTGGCTAGGGTTTGCCGAGCAAGTGCAGCTGAAGTGCTGCTCCATCTTGTTTGCAGGGGTCTGGCGAGCGCGGTGTCATCGAATCACCTGGCAAGCCCTCATTTGTGGTGAGAAGCCTGTGAAGCCTCATCAAGTGGACCAATTAACATGGAATAGCGTTGCCGGCCTCGTTTGGCCGAGCGCCGGGAAGCTTTGCCAATTCCAGCTCGCTGCAACACTGAGAAATCGTGCCACTAGAATCTTTTTGGTTGAATCGTGCATATGGTTTGATGCTTTTGTTCTTATGATGGTTAGAATCATTACAATGTTTTGAGTTAATGTCCCACTAGTGAACAACGTAACATTATCAGCATCCTCCTGATCACAACATTCAGCAGCTTACAGTGTCCCTTCCAGCATGATCCTGAACCCTGCAGTACAGGAATCTGTTGTCCTGGGCCTGGTTTGGTCAGATAGTCAGAGCTTTACAGCACAGAAAGAGGCCCTTTAGCCCATCACGTTTGTGCCGACCATCAATCATCTACCTGTTCTCATCCCAATTCTTAGTCCATAGCCTTGTATGCTATGGCATTTCAAGTGCTCATCTAAACGTTTGTTAAACATTGTGAGGGATGCCGCCTCTACCCACCCTTTCAGGCCGTGAGTTCCAGATTCCCACTCCCCTTTGGGTGAAAACGTTTTTCCACAATTCCCCTCTAAATCTCCTGCCCATTATCTGAAATCTATGTCCCCTGGTTATTGACCCATGTGCTAAGGGGAAAGGTTTTTCATACCTACCCTATCTATGTCCTTCATAATTTTGTACAATTTGGTGATCTCTTGATCTCATGCAGAGTAGAAGAAGGCTTGTTAGCAACATCACGGGATTGGCACAAGGAATGACCAACCCATGTGGAGCAGTGCCCATAGGAATGGCAGACCATGTCAAACAGTACTGCAAGGAATTGAAAGACTTGTGGAACATTATGCCTAGGAATGGCAGTCTGTGAAAAATGGTACTTTAATGAAGCACCAGTTTGCGTACAATGGTATCTTGAGGTATGTTCAGTCGATCTGCAGAAGTAACCAAAGGAATTGCAAGTCTGTGTGGAATGGTATCAGAAGGGATGGCCAGTCCATTTACAACAGCACTTTCAGAAATGGTCAGTCCATGTAGAATGATCCTGCAAGGAATGGTGATTCCTTGTAAAATAGTCTCCCAAAGAAGACTAGGAATGGTCAGCCCATATAGAATAATTTAAGGAGCGATCAGTCAAAGCAGAATGATAACACAAAAAATGGCCAGTTTGAGTAGAATGTTACTGCAAGAAATGGCCAGCCTATGTGGAAGGATGCCCAAAGGAATGCCCAGTCTTAATAAAATAATATCCCAAGGAATGTTCAAGCTATTGACAGTGATCCCACTTCTTACTATCTAAACAATGAAACACAATGCTTGTTATAAGTAACACCAGCTGGATTTCATTCAATGCAAAACTAGTTATTTTTTTAATGGACTTCCGTTCCAAGCATAAGATAATTCCAAGCATGTGTACATTTCATTCCGCCTGCTAGTAACAGTGATAAATTATGGATGCAGCAATAAATTAATAAATTAAGGATTTTCCTCATTGACCTTAAAGCCTCTATATAAACACACACACCGTAGGCTCAGAGCACCAACAAACACTCTTGATTTCAACTGTTAAAGGGACATTTTAGTCTTTCAGTATTAAAAGGGAGCTTCTTGGTTAAGAATACTTCCTGGAACACTGGAAGACACCATAACTTGAGGCAGATTTTCTCATATCATATAGAGGAGCAGGCATTTTTAATGTTTTTTTTAACCTGGAATATCATGTTTATTATTGTACTGTTGAAAATAATAAACTTGGAGGTAATTCATCATCTTTCTTGATGGAAACTGAGTACATCATTGGATAAGACGCAAAATATCCTTTCCTCCCAATTTCCTCCTCTTGCCTCTTGAGAGCACAGATTCTTGCTCAGATACAGTTCCATGTGGTTCTGCTTACTTTCTGGTACCTCACACAATGTAGCCATTCTTTATGATAAGGCTTGTTCAGATATTCAGTACAGGCCACGTGGATAATTGCTGAGGAGACAGCACCAGCACAGAAAGAGGTAACTAGCAGGGCACTGCAGGGCTTGATTTGTAACTGTTGCTGTTTTCAATGTATTTAATGAGAAAAATACCTGATGAGGGGGGAGGGCAGGCGAGTGGGACGAGTTGAATAGTGCTTTCAACAAACTGGAACAGACGTAATGGATCAAATAGCCATCTTCTATGCTTCATGAATAAATGGACCCAGATGGTGCAGTAGTAATGATGGCAAAACTGTTAGCTTTCACCGTTATTACACCTCTGAAATTGATAACAACTTCAGAGAACTCCCATCCAGTTAAACGTAGAAATTGGGAAATTGCTGTCAGTAATTCCATGCTTCTCTAAAGAGTGCACTGTTAAGGTGCCCCCAGACTGCAATAAATTACAAACCATTGAACTGATGAAAATTTTATTCTTAGTATCGCTGTAAAAGTCCTTGCAAAAGCTACAATTTGTTGAATGAAATATAACTGATTTTTCAATGGGATGCTAGTTTGTGGTTATTGCCAAACAACTCCACTAACCCTGAAATAGTAGTTTCATATTTGTCAAACTTCAAATTTATCTGTTATGATAAAGTCTGAGTATAATATTTCAGCTTCTTCCTTCATCCCATGGGTGTATCTGTCCCCGGCCACACTCAGCAACATCTCAGTTGGCAAGCAGAAGAGATCGGAACACCATTTCTCGACCCCCCAGACACAACCCCCAGACCCCCCCAATGCCCCAACTCACTTTTAACGGGGCCCTTGCCCCCCCCCCCCTCCCCTCCCCCCCCCCCCCCCCCCCCCTCCCACCTCACCTCACATAAACAAGGCATCCCTTGACCCGATCCCTGGCATGGGGAAAATGACAGCCTGGCATTGCCAGCATAGCTCCCTGTCAGTGCCACCTGGTCAACCTGGCAGTGGTGCTAAGGTGGTATTGCAAGGCTGGCCAGGGTGCCACCCTGCCCGGAGACTGACCATCTGGGGGCCTCCGATCACCAGAGAGAGCTCCCAACCTCCCTCCTCCCAATACCGTTCCACCTGGTCCCCCAGTGTGGCTGAGGAGACCCCAGCTGTGCACCGTTTAGTACTAGTTCCCCTTTGTGGAAACCAGTACAGAATGGTGCCCAGCTGGGGTCGCCACGGCGAAGCCGATAGATGCCAGGTGGCCACTCAATTGGGGTAAGCATGGCTAAGTGGGTTCTTAAACTCACTTAGCCGTGGCAGACTTGGTCTCACCCGATCGTGACACACGAGGTGTTACAACCATCAGAAGCTGGGGGGAAACCTCTCCCAGGATCTTCCAGCCGCATCTCGCCCCCGTTCCAGCGGGGTGCAACCGGTTGATCATGCCCATGATAAATGGGAAAAGCCTGCATGTGCTGACTCAAAAGAGGGATGTAGGAGACTTAGTGGGAAAACACACTTAAACACACTTAAACTATCAGCTCCATGTGTTGTAATGCTGAAAAAAGCAAATGGGATTTTGCTATTTGTACCTCAAGGGATAAAGCAAGAAGACCAGAAAGTAATTATTAATTTGTGCAAAGCATTATACAATCTCCCCTTGACTATTGTGCCCAGTTCTCTGCATTGTATCCTCGAGGGACATCATCCACTTGATGGGATAGGATAGTTGGGGAATGGGAGGATAGATCATCAGTTTGATTAATTAAATTGAATACTGGGTTTACACCAAAGGACAAAGGAGGTAAGTGATATTCATATTGGAAAAATGTGGCAAAGAAGCAACTTTATTGGGATAATTATGATATTCAAATGAATAGGTAAATTGGATCTCAGAAAGACAGTCCGTATTGGCATAAATTCCAGAATTAAGGGATGTAAAGTCAAATTTACACTCAAAAAAGTGGATACCCAATTAAGATAATCTATTATGCGTGGAGAAAGTAGCAAATTTATGGAATAATCCAACCAGTGAGGCTGTTGAAGTAGAATGTTATACTTTCTAAGAAGATACCAGGAACATTTCTGGCAAATAGAACTAGAGAATAGTTTCAGATGTAAAGTGACCTGACAGATGGAGATAGGAAATCAGGAATAGTAAGGTGAAAAAGTCACTGATAGGAGTAGTCTATAGGCCACCAAATAATAATGTTATGGTGGAGCAGGCAATAAACAAAGAAATAACTGATGCATGTAGAAATGGTACAGCAGTTATCATGGGGGATTTTAATTTACATGTCGATTGGTTTAGCCAGGTCGGTCAAGTCAGCCTTGAGGAGGAGTTTATAGAATGTATCCACGATAGTTTCCTAGAACAGTATGTAATGGAACCTACGAGGGAACAAGCGGTCCTAGATCTTGTCCTGTGTAATGAGACAGGATTGATTCATGATCTCCTAGTTAGGGATCCTCTCGAAAGGAGCGATCACAATATGGTGGAATTTAAAATACAGATGGAGGGTGAGAAGGTAAAATCAAATACTAGTGTTTTGTGCTTAAACAAAGGAGATTACAAAGGGATGAGAGAAGAACTAGCTAAGGTAGACTGGGAGCAAAGACTTTATTGTGGAACAGTTGAGGAACAGTGGAGAACCTTGCAAGCGATTTTTCACAGGACTCAGCAAAGGTTTATACCAACAAAAAGGAAGGATGGTTGAAAGAGGGAAAATCGACCATGGAGTGCTCCTAGTTCTTATGTTCTTATAAACATGTTTATCTCTGTGTTCTGAAAAAATGTGCACATAAGGGATTGGGGTGGAGGGGCAAAAAGGGAATGACTTCTATGTTTAGTGGGCAACTTTATGGGCAACAATAGTCTCACAAAAGGTACTGAATTAGGCAAGCATTATAAATACAATTGTATTCCCACATCATGAACGCACATGTGCATTTTACATCTATTATGAGGAATGAGAAACCCGAGCTTATGTTGATGTCAAGTCAGATCAGTTCATGACTACATTTGAGTCAAAAGATTATGCATTCAAGTCTCACTCCCAACACTTGACTGCAAATTCAACTGAGGCTGTCAATTGGATAAGACATTAAGCTCAGGCTCTATCTGCCCTGCAAGTAAATTAAAATAAGTTTAATGGCATTATTCAAAGAATAGGGAAATTTTCCTGGTATTCATGTCAATATCAAGCCAACTACCAACACCCAAAATGGACTGTTTCATTGTATCGCTGTTTATGACAGTTTGCTCTGTGCCAATCGACTGTCGCAATTTCATTTTACAATTTCCAAACAAGTACTTCACCAGCTGTAAAACACTGTGCGAGCGGTCTCTCCACATCTCCCCCCCCCCCCCCCCCCCCCCCCCCCACCCCTGCCCAACTGGCAGGAAGGACCAGAAAATCCCGGCCTTTGGGCTGTCCGAGGTCGTGAAAGGTGCAAGATAAAATGCAAGTATTTCTATTCCATAGCCTAAAGGAACTAAGGCTAATCCTCACACTCCTAATTCTATATTTCATAAACAAATATTCCAGGGTTCATTCTGTTGCAAGTCATTTTAAGCGGCACGGATCTTTTAACCATAGTTATGATCGTCTTGGTGCAATGTGCCCAGTTGTCAACTTTGCTCATTCATAATTAATTCAGTGCAAAATGATAACAGGATTCAAGACACACCTTCGATCCGTGTGGGTGCAGATGGATGGTTCTGGCTTTATTAGGTGACTAACAACTATGGTTTCACTGGTGCGTATAGAGCTGATGCAATTTCTTGAAGAAGGTTAATCATGCATAAACTATTGCCAGGCTATGCTCTAAAGGAAGGTATTAATGAGTGACTACTGCTGGAATATAGATTTCAGGCTCCATTGTCAATACTTTAAATGAATACTGTAACTGCAGGTAGATTTTTTAGCAATTTGAAAGTCTGCGTGTGAGAATTGTTTCCCATCCTTTGTAATGAGAGTTAAAGTGGAAAGCAAAAGTAGTCCCTAAGTATTGTTATACAATGGACCTACCTGACCCACATGGAGAAATATTGGTGCAGGTCACTTGAATATTATCAAGCAGGGGACTGTAATAGCTAAAACAATAATATAACTAAACTCTGGATTACCCAGACACCCAACATTCAATCTACTGGTCCAATTCACTGTTGTTGCTCCATATTACCTCCATCCCACCCCTCTTCACCTAGCCTGAGCAGAATAGTGTATGTCGCATTCGACCACAATGAAATCAATCAGCTTCCAAGCAGCTGAATTAAAGGGTCCAAAAAAAAGGAGGGGTCAGTGACTTTCAAACTGGGATGTGTTACAATCCCAGTTGATATTTTAACTGGACGAGAAGATCCCAGAATGGAAATCTGGCTCAAAAGACCTTGGGAGTCTATTATGTTCTCCTTCCGGAGATGAATTGCACTAATTTTACGATCACTTTATGTTCATAAAGTAAGTTGCAATCCTGTATTCCTTGCCATGCATACTCATGCATGGCATGGATCATGAGGGGATTCCCAAAGGTCCCAATATTGGGCCACCATCTTGAGTGGGTGACCCAATAGCGGAGTCCCACGGCGGAACCACACCCTCAGCTCCCCAAAGGAGCCACCCCCCCCCCCCCCCCCCCCCCGCACTACAATTTGGCCAGGACCTACCCCCCATCCCCCCGCACTGCAGGCAGGAAATTACCCCCCCCCCAATGGGGCCCCCCCCTATTACAAGGGTCCCTGTGGAGGGGGGCGGTTTGAGTCACCCCCATGCTTGGGAAAGGTAGGGAGCGCCCAGGCGGTACAGAAGTTGGGGGCTAATATGTGATACGGGGGGGGGAGGGGGTGTGGAGGAAGTGGGGGCAGGGAGGGGGGGGTCAGGGCTGATTCGCAGTGTGTTGGGGTGGGAGGGATTGCCACGGATGGTCTCTACAATCGTGGCCCTGGCTTGGTGAACCTCAGCCCACCATGAGTTGCACCATGTCAGGTTCACAATTGCTGAGACCACACGTGATACTCACCCATGTGATTCCCGGCCACGGGGTCCGGAGAATCATAGAAGGGCTGAGCTTAAGGTCCCAGATTTGTTTCCCGGCTTGGGTCACTGTCTGTGCGGAGTCTGCAAGTTCTCCCTGTGTCTGCATGGGTTTCCTCCGGGTGCCCCGGTTTCCTCCCACAAGTCCCGAAAGACATGCTGTTAGATAATTTGGACATTCTGAATTCTCCCTCTGTGTACCGGAACAGGCGCTGGAATGTGGCAACAAGGGGCTGTTCACAATAACTTAATTGCAGTGTTAATGTAAGCCTGCTTGTGGCAATAAAGATTATTAAAATTATTATTATTAGATCCAAATGGGTCATTGTGACCCATTTGCATTTATTTCCATGCTCTCATTGGCATACAGAGTGGAACTCATGTGGTAATAACCACCGTTGTGTATATTAAGAGATGTGTGGTAAGACCCTGTACTACAGGTACGGGGGTAGTCCCTGCCTGCTGGCTCTGCCCAGTAGGTAGAGTATAAATACGTGTGCTCCCTGTACAGCAGCCATGGTGATCCGGGGGTACTGTATAGCCACGCTCATGGTCCAGGGCGTAGAATTCAGCGGCTTCTGACTCCATGTCCTCCCCAACCTCTATGCTGCCCTGCTACTCGGCCTGGAATTCCGGTGTAACCTCCAGAGCCTAACACTGAAATTCGGCGGGCCCCTACCACCACTTACTGTGTGCGGCCTCACGACCCTAAAGGCCGACCCACCTTCCCTATTCGCAAACCTAACCCCGGATTGCAAACCCGTCACCACCAGGAGCAGACGGTACAGCACCCAGGACAGGACCTTCATCCGGTCCGAGGTCCAGTGGCTGCTTCGGGAAGGCATCATCGAGGCCAGCAACAGCCCCTGGAGAGCCCACGTGGTAGTGGTGAAAACTGGGGAGAAACACCGAATGGCCGTGGACTGCAGCCAGACCATCAATCGGTACACACAGCTCGACGCGTACCCCAATACCTGATATGATCAATCAGATTGCACAGTACCGGGTCTTCTCAACTGTAGACCTAAAATCCACCTACCACCAGCTCCGCAGCCGTAAGGCGGACCGCCCATACACTGCCTTGGAGGCAGATGGCCGCCTCTACCACTTTCTCAGGGTTCCCTTCGGCGTCACCAACGGGGTCTCGGTCTTCCAAAGGGAGATGGACCGAATGGTCGACCGGTACGGGCTGCGGGCCACCTTCCCATACCTAGACAATGTCACCATCTGCGGCCACAATCAGCAGGACCACGATGCCAACCTTGCCAAATTTCTCCACATTGCCTCTCTCCTAAACCTCACCTATAACAAGGAGAAGTGAGTATTCAGCACGAACCGCTTAGCCATCCTCGGCTATGTGGTCCAGAACGGAGTTCTGGGGCCCGATCCCAACCGCATGAGCCCTTTCATGGATCTCCCCCTTCCTCACTGCCCCAAGGCCCTCAAGCGCTGCCTGGGGTTCTTTTGTTACGATGCCCAGTGGGTCCCAAACTATGCGGACAAAGCCCGCCCACTCATCCAGTCCACCCTTTTTCTCCTGACGGCCGAGGCTCAACAGGCCTTCAACCGTATTAGAGCCGACATCGCCAAGGCCGCGATGCACACAATCGACGAGACGTTACCCTTTCAAGTGGAGAGCGAAGCATCAGACGTCACTCTAGCCGCCACGCTCAATCAAGCAGGCAGGCCCATGGCATTCTTTTCCCGCACCTTTCATGCCTCCGAAATTCGGCACTCCTCCATCCAAAAAGAGGCCCAAGCCATCGTTGAAGCTGTGCGGCATTGGAGGCATTACCTGGCCGGCAGGAGATTCACTCTCCTCACTGACCAACGGTCGGTAGCCTTTATGTTTAACAACACACAGCGGGGCAAGATCAAGAACGATAAAATCTTGAGGTGGAGGATCGAGTTCTCCACCTACAACTATGAGATTTTGTATCGCCCCGGTAAGCTCAACGAGCCCCCAGATTCTCTATTCCGAGGTTCGCAGCTCCAGGACCTGTACTCCTCCGTAAGCATGTACAACTCCATAAGGTAGACCCATTGGTTGAAAGGGTGCAGTTACTCCACGCTAACCCCCAGTACGCCTACGTGGCGTACCCCGATGGCCGCCAGGATACTGTCTCCCTCAGGGACCTGGCACCAGCAGGTTCCACACACACGCACACCTCCGGCCCGGCGCCACCCTCCCCTCCCTTCACGCACCCAGCAGCACCCCCCCCAGGACCATTCGTCCTTCCCCTGCCCAAGGATGAAGAGGATTTCGGCACACTCCCGGAGTCAACGAGGATCAGACCACCACCGGAATCGCCGCCACAACTGCGTCGCTCCCAACGTCACATCAAGGCCCCGGACCGGCTAAACCTGTAATTGGTTCTGGACTATTAAAGCACCTTTTTTTTTGCCTCTGTATATTAACTTGCTCTGTATATAGTTCTCGCCACCCCCGCCAGACTCAATTTTAACAGGGGGTGAATGTGGTAATCACCACTGTTGTGTATATTAAGAGATGTGTGATAAGACCGTGTACTACAGGAACGGGGGTAGTCCCTGTCTGCTGGCTCTGCCCAGTAGGCGGAGTATAAATATGAGTGCTCCCTGTACAGCAGTCATTTCGCCAGCTGCTGTAGGAGACCACATATCTTAGAGTAATAAAGCCTCAGTTGTATTCAACTCTCGTTTCTGTGCAATTGATCGTGCATCAACTCATTCCTGCTGCCTGTAAGGGGACATAACATGACATTCAGGTCGCCCCACAGCAACAATCCGGATTTAGCTCGATGCCCGGTTCTCTGACCCATCGGGAATTGCATTCTAGCTGACCTTGAGACGGAAAATCCCACCCAATAACTTTTACGATTTTTAAATAAAATGTGGAGGAACAGAGTCACAGGACCACAAATTAGTTTTAACAGCAAGAAAAAACATTCATTAGCTATAGAAAAATTGAATAATAATGCAATTCTCCTGTATTCCCCCTTGGCTTCACAATTACACACAAATTTTAAGGTTAACATGGATGACAAAGCACAACAAAATGTCCCTTTAAACACACAAGATGGCTGTGGTCAAATACAATCCCCACTCTGAACCTCAAGTGAATATCTGTGGATATCTCCTCAGCATTCCCCTTGATGATTGTCATATGAGAGTTTCAAAACTCCACTCCCAGAAACACTTGAAAATCTTCTCTCATTATAATCCTTTCCCTTAGCAGTTTGCATTCCGAAATCCAGTCCCGCTTTCGCAAATTACAGTTAAACAAAGCTTCGGCTCTATTTTAACCGCAAATCTAATCCAGGATTTTCAATTCTCTTTTAGGATTTATTTGTCTTGACAGTTTCTCAAACTGTCAACAATTGCTTTTACTCTTGATTCCCAGACTCTCATACAAAGGTATCAACCACTTCATTGCCTCTGAGCCTGCTGTCCTACTTTAAATCTGGTTACTGTAATTGTCTCTTTAACTCAGAATATTTTGTTATCTCTTCCTTGAATTCTTTTGGACTCTACCTTGGTCTCTGTTCTTTTAACTCCAGTTGTCTTAGACAATCTCTCTGTCCCAATTCCCTGGTTTTCTGGATTGTATCTTGTTCATTAGGAATCCTGCCTCTTTGCAACTCCCTTTTCCTGTCCAACTTCTCCTGGCAGAGTTGGGGGAGATTCACACCTCAGTGTCCTGGCTCCACCTGCAATATATCCAACTAAAACTAAAACCGAAAAGCTTTTCTAGCTGACAAGGGCGTCCAGTTGCTAAGGAGTGACTGCAACTTCTATTTACTCTTCACGCCATAGCACTTTCAAAGCACAATAGAAACACAGTTGGAACATCATCAACCCCCACGCCTACAAACCCATTTGGCCAGCATGACTCTAACAATAGGTTTTACCCTTACAGTTACAGAAAAATTAAACTAAGCATGTTTAGAACATAGAACATACAGTGCAGAAGGAGGCCAATCGGCCCATCGAGCCTGCAACGACCCACTTAAGCCCCATCCCATAACCCAATAACCCCTGCTAACCTTTTATGTTCGCTAAGGGCAATTTATCATCGCCAATCCACCGAACATGCACGTCTTTGGACTGTGGGAGGAAACCAGAGTACCCGAAGGAAACACACGCAGACACGGGGAGAACATGCAGACTCCGCACAGACAGCGACCCCGCAGGGAATCGAACCTGGGACCCTGGTGCTGTGAAGCCACAGTGCTAATCACTTGTGCTACCGTGCTGCCCCTTATGTTTAAACATATACTTTGGGCGGGATTCTCTCAGCCTGGGGTCGGGCCGGAGAATCCCCACAACCGGCACAAATCGCACCACGCCGCCCCGTGCCGGCACGTAATTCTCCGCAGAGCTGCGAATCGGTGCCATTGGCCGCGGCATGGTTGGTGCGGCGCCAGTTGGGGGCCGGCCCGCCGATTCCCAGCCCGGGATGGGCCAAGCGGCTGTCATAAAAACAACGAGTCCTGCAGGCGCCATCCACACCTGCTCTCTGCCGGCAGGAACTCGGTGTCGAAGGGTTGGTGGGTGGCCTGTGGGAGGGGAGGGGTGGTCCGAACCCAGTGGGGGCCTCCGATGTGGACTGACCCGCGATCAAGGCCCACCGATCGGCGGGCCGGCCTCGCTGGCTGGGGCCCTCCTTTCTTCTGCGCCGATCCCTGTAGTCCTGCGCCATGTTGCGTCAGGGCTGGCGCGTCGAAGGAAGCCACTGCGCATGCGCAAGTTGCGCTAGTGCCACTGCGCATGTGCGCATTGGTGCCAGTGCTACTGCGCATGTGCGGATCCCGCGGTGCCCAGTTCACACCGGGAACGGCAGCTGGAGCAGCGTGAACTGCTCCAGTGCCGTGCCCCCTGTAGGGCCAGAATTGCTGATCCTGTGGCCGCGTCAACACTTAGCCTCAGGATCACAGAACTCCGCCCCTTATTTCCAGGCCGGAATTCTCTGGCCATTGGTATTCGCTTTTCCCACTGGTAGCACACAGGTTTCCAGGTTAATGGGGTGGCTTCAATGGCAAATCACATTGACAAGTGGCGAGAAGAGAGAATCCCGTCGCCAGTGAATGGCGGGTTACCGAGAAATACGTGGCTGCGGGACCGGAGAATGCTGCCCCTAATGTTTACCAATACAGATATAAATCCCTTAAAACTACCTTTATTTTCCTAACAAATGTAAATATGCCAAGAGCGTGTCTGAAAGGCTGCACAGTTGAGTAGCAGGTCGGGGCAAGGTTAGACTAAAAGGGGGAATTCAGTCATCAAAAGTCAAAACGTTCAGGAGAAATGGCACAACCATCTTCCAGAAAGTCACAAGAAATATTCAGAAATGAAATCTGAAAGCAGAAATGATTAACCAAAAATCAGGAAAAAGATTGAGCAGAAGTTACAAAATGTCTGGTTTCCTATTAAGTAGCAGCTCTGCCAGTAGTGGACAACCTGCAGCCACATGTGGCCCATCAGTGTTCTGAGTGTGGTCCACAAAACATTTTGTTGACCCATTGCCAACTTGCAAGGTTTCCCCATTACTGATTTCCATCTGCGCATTTCTTTTCCTACTGATATCACTGAAGTGATACACACGTAAAACAAAGGCAAGTGAATTGAGGTGCGTGCTAATTGCACACAACATTGACTGAGAGCCCTGCACTCCCTCTGCATTCCAAAGTGTAAATATTTCTTGTTTAATTGTTTGAAGATGATGATAGTTCTATTAATATATAAATGATTAAACATCTTCTATAACTCATTATGTAATATTCAGCCTGTATTAAATGTACTTAATCTTATTCACGGGGTCATGGTTAGTGAACAAACCCAATTTCAATCTTGCAGCTCTCTGAGATGAAAGAGGGCCATCAGACCATAAGACATAGGAGCAGAATTCACCCACTCGGCCCATCGAGTCTGCTCCACCATTCAATCAAGGCTGATATTGTTCTCATCCCCATTCCCCTGCCTTCTCCCCATAACCCCTGATCCCCTTATTATCAAGAACCTATCTATCTCTGTCTTAAAGACACTCAGTGATTTGGCCTCCAGAGCCTTCTGTGGCAAAGAGTTCCACAGATTCACCACCCTCTGGCTGAAGAAATTCCTCCTCATCTCTGTTTTAAAGGACCGTCTCTTTAGTCTGAGATTGTGTCCTCTGCTTCTAGTTTTTCCTACAAGTGGAAATATCCTCTCCACATCCACTCTATCCAGGCCTCGCAGTATCCTGTAAGTTTTAATAAGATTCCCCCCTCATCTTTCTAAACTACAACGAGTACAGACCCAGAGTCCTCAACTGTTCCCCATACGACAAGCTTTGCATTCAAGGGATCATTCTTGTGAACCTCCTCTGGACCCTTTCCAAGGCCAGCATATCCTTCTTTAGATACGGGGCCCAAAACTGCTCACCATACTCCAAATGGGGTCTGACCCGAGCCTTATATAGCCTCAGAAGTACATCCCTGGTCTTCTATTCTAGCCCTCTCGACATGAATGCTAACATTGCATTTGTCTTCCTAACTGCTGACTGAACCTGCATGTTAGCCTTAAGAGAATTGTGAACAAGGACTCCCAAGTCCCTTTCTGCCTCTGATTTCCTGAGCATCACCCCACTTAGAAAATAGTCTATGCCTCCATTTTTCCTTCCAAAGTGCATAACCTCACATTTTCCACATTGTATTCCATCTGCCACTTCTTTGCCCACTCTCTTAGCCTGTCCAAGTCCTGCTGCAGACCACCTGCTTCCTCAATACTACCTGTCCGTCTACAGATCTTTGTATCATCTGCAAACGTAGCAACAGTGTCATCAGTTCCTTCTTCCAGATCATTAATGTACATAGTGAAATGTTGTGGTCCCAGCACAGACCTCTGAGGCACACCACTAGTCACCGGCTGCCATCCTGAAAAAGACCCCTTTATCCCCACTCTCTGCCTTCTGCCAGTCAGCCAATTCTCTATCCATGTCAGGATCTTACCCGTAACACCATGGGCTCTTAACTTATTGAACAGTCTCCTGTGCGGCACCTTGTCACCTTGCCACCCATACAGCCACTGACAAATCTATGCTGCCCATCACTGAATTGTGCGATTCACCACAACTATTCCCATGTGCCAGCAAGTTTCACATTCTCACCAACCTCTGGGTAAAGAATGGTCTCCTGAATTCCTTCTTGTATTTAGAGGCTGACTTATTGCCCTTAGTTTTGGTCTCCCTCACAAATGGAGCTGACCAAAATTGCTCAGCTCATAACAAACATACTTGACTAGGTTGCCTGTATTTTTAAAAATAAATTTAGATTACCCAATTATTTTTTTCCAATTAAGGGCCAATTTAGTGTGGCCAATCCACCTACTCTGCACATTTTTGGGTTGTGGGGGCGAAACCCACGCAGACATGGGGAGAATCCACACGGACAGTGACCCAGAGCCAGGATCAAACCTGGGACCTCAGTGCCGTGAGGCAGCTGTGCTAACCACTAGGCCAACGTGCTGCCCTGGTTGCCTGTATTATTAAAAATATCACTATGCATGCATGCATTTCACATCCACGTTACTGTTGCCATGATTGTCCTTCCTATTTTTATGTCAAACTTGAACACGGAAACTGGCATTTGGAATAGTGGAAACCCTGGGTGAAATTTTAACCTTGGCAGAGTGTAAAATACCAATATCAGACCAGCCAGTTTTCTTTTCTGTTGTAAGTGAATGAGAGAAAAATCATGAGGTGGTTTATAAAGCGGCAGTCACTTTTAAAGTTCTGACTGACTCTGTATGTAAGCAGATGCTTGAAATAAAGTAGTTGAGTCCTCTGGCTAATGGCTGATGCCATAGAGCATGTTTGCAGTCACGCTGTGAAGAAATATTTGTCAATTGACCATGGGTAATGCTGCACACAATTGGCTGGTTTAAAATGTGAATCAGCTACTCACATGTTGTATTATCAGTCTCTAGTGAGTGTCAATCATTAAACTGAGGCTGATGTAGTAATCATGGTCCACAGAGAGCGATCTAAAAAAACATAAATTGTTTCTAATTTAACATATTTCTAAAGAAAACAAAGTTTCTCAGAATTGTATTTTTTTTCAAAGGCCTTAAAGGTATACCAGAAAATATACGTTGACGTTTTTCTATTCTGCTTGGCGTTTGTGCTATTCTGTATTAAAGTCAAGAAATTCTTGATTGACTTTACTTTGTGAGGCTCTGGGTTACATTTTGCCTGAGTGATTTTAATTCCTTGTGTCAGGAAATCAGATGGGATTAAGCAAAAGGCACCAGATTCAGCCCAATAAAGAGCAGATCTGGGATTCTTTTCACTCTCACTGAATCTTGATGCAAGCTGAACAGATGTTTTTCAGAGGTGATCTTCCCTGGGATCAAAGGTTACATTAATGTCAAAGCCAATTAGACTGTGACATTTTGGTATCACTCGAGTATGCATATTTGAAAGCGGAAAGAAATTTATACCTCATTGCCTCTCCTATTATTATTGCCTTGACTGGTTTGCAAAATATGTTAGTTCGGCAATGAGATGCAAGTAAGCATTGGTCTCCTGATGGGCCAGCGGGCACATTGCACAAGACATGGGGAACTCTGTTTTTGCCACAGTTGTGCTCTCTTCTCTTTTTTTCCTCCCTGTAAAAAAAACACATTGACTACAGTCTGAGTTTAGTAAAACCACCTGTGAGATACTCACCTGGACAGGTGGTTGTCCTTCTGGTCCAGTGACTGCAGAGAGTAATTAAGAATTGATCAATCGACGCTTCATCATGATCTGAGGCCATAGATAGCCATACGCCACACATATTTATACATATTCTGCATAATTCAGCGAGCATTAAGCAGCAGCAATACAGATTGTAATATTTCCCCTAAAAATCATATTTTTAATTTTTCATCGTGTGAAGTGTTTGGAGAATGTTTCCAGAATGTGATCGACCAGAATGTAAACAAAAGGATTTTCCATCTCTTTCTTTACTGACTATGTGCCTTGATCTTATTGCAGTTTAATGTAATTTGTCACATTAGACTTTCAATTTATTTTTATTTATTCATGTGATTTAAGTGTTGCTGGCAACACTGACATTTATTGTCCATCCGTAATGGCCCTTGAAATGGTGGTAGTGAATCAAATTGATCCACTGTGGGCTATCTGGTGTAGAAACACCCACAGTTCTGTTAAGGAGGGAGTTCCAGGACCTTGACCTGATGACAGGGAAGGAACGGTGATATAGGGCGTGATCTGCTGTCCACGTTGTGCCCGAACAGGAGCGCAACTCGGCAGGTAGATGCCTCCCGCAGGCTTCCCAACAACGAGTACTTCTCGCGAGATCTAACCAGATGTTGCAAGGAGTCGCAGTCAGGATCCCGTCCACAATAGGAGGGACAAAGGCTTGTAGCCTAAGTAGGTTTAAAACCAGCTTGGGCATGATGGCCAGGGATCTAACAGGCTCCCAACATCTACTGGCCCCACTGGGGAGGGAGCCGTTCAGAACTGGTCAACCCAAACGTGGATCAGATGGAATGGCACTCGGGGTCTCCTGGGCACTGAAGCACCCTGGATGGTCTGGGACAGGATGGCTGCCCCCCCCCCCCCCCCTCCACCCCCCCCCCCCCCCCCCCCCGCCCTCCCACTTAAACGCAGGCATCCCAGCACTGCCAGGCTGGCACCTTGGCACCGCCACCCAAAGTTGGCCTCCAAAAACCCCAATCATCTTCTTTTGTGCTAGACACGACGCCAATGAATGGAGGGTGTTTTCCTTGGTTCCCATTGATTGCATATGTTAGGGCTCCTGGCTGCCACAATCAGGCAAATGCTGCCTTGATATGAAGAGCAATCACTTTCAACTCACCTCTGGAATTCAGCTCTTTTTGTTCATATTTGGATGAAGGCTGAAATAAGGTCAGGAGTCAAGTGGTCCTGGCAGAACCAATTTCGACATCGATGAGCAGGTTATTGCTGAGTAAGTGGCACTTGATAGCATTGTCAACAAGTTCATCACTGCACAGGCGATTTGAGCATAGCCTGATGAGTAGACTTTTCCTGCTTTTTGCGGACAGGAAATAGCCGCACAATTTTCCACATTATCAGGTAGACGAGTGTTGGCATCAATTATGTCGCTGAGCTCGCTCAGTCATTTACTGACGTGAGAAAATTAAAAGAAGTTTTGCTACGTCGGGCACTGTAATTAAATTTAACAAAGTAATTTGTTGGGGGTAAATTGCAACTTATTAACAGAATTCCATGCAGGAATGTGAAAGTTTATCATGTGCTTTTTTGAAGGGCAGTTGCCAAGAGATTCTTTGACGTGTATCCAAAACTGTGGTGCGGAATGCCTCAAAGTATGGTGGAAGCACATTCAGTAATTACTTTCAAAAGGGAACTGGGGATATATTTGAGAAGGGGGAGAAATGATAGGACTGTGGAAAAGAATGGAGGAGTGAGACAAAATGTCAGTAGCTCTTCCAAGGTCCCAGCATAGATATGATCGACCAAATGGTCTCCTTCAGTACTGTGTGATTCTCTGATTGTACAGGAAGTGATATTGATCCTTTGGAATGATGCAAAGGAAGGCCACAGGATCAATTTCAAGCTTGAGTCCACCTCAGTTATTAGGATATGTTCAAAGCACTGGAACTCAACACTTGAGAGAAATGTAGACTCAATGGAGATTTAATTGCGCATGATAAAACGAAGGAATTGGATTATTTCAAGTAAATAGAATGGGATGCCCGAGGGGAGACACTATCTCAAGTTACGTAAGATTTAACTTAGGTGTCTGAAAATAGTTCTTTTCCCTGACAATGCTGAACCAGTGGGACAGGGTGATGGTTATAATGGTGGATGAAGCTATAGGCTGGTTTAGCACAGTGGGCTAAACAGCTGACTTGTAATGCAGAACAAGGCCAGCAGCGTGGGTTCAATTCCTGTACCAGCCTCCCCGAACAGGCGCCGGAATGGGGCGACTAAGGGCTTTTCACAGTAACTGCAGTCATCTTCCTCCAAAACAGGTATACCGTTTTGGATACTGTTGGGGGAGATGTCTCACCAGGGGAAGGCAGTAGTAGCCAGGCTCATGGCACCGTGGCTAGCTCTGCTGCACAGAAGGGTGAGAAAAAGACTGGCAGGGCTATAGTCATAGGGGATTCAATTGTAAGGGGAGTAGACAGGCGTTTCTGTAGTCGAAAACGAGACTCCCGAATGGTATGTTGCCTCCCGGGTGCTCGGGTCAGGGATGTCTCCGATCGGCTGCAGGACATACTGAAGGGGGAGGGTGAACAGCCAGTTGTCGTGGTTCATGTAGGCACCAACGATATAGGTAAAAAAAAGGGATGAGGTCCTACAATCAGAATTTAGGGAATTAGGAGATAAGTTAAAAAGTAGGACCTCAAAGGTAGTAATCTCAGGATTACTACCAGTGCCACGGGACAGTCAGAGTAGAAATTCAAGAATAGTCAGAATGAATACGTGGCTTGAGAGATGGTGCAGGAGGGAGGGGTTCAGATATTTGGGACATTGGAACCGGTTCTGGGGGCGGTGGGGCCATTACAAACCGGCTGGTCTACACCTGAGCAGGACTGGAACCGATGTCCTAGGGGGTGCTTTTGCTAACACTGTTGGGGAGGTTTTAAACTAATGTGGCAGGGGGATGGGAACCAGATTAGGAAGTTAGAGGTCAGTAAAGAAGCAGCAACTAAAGCCAGTAAGGTACGAGACAATAAACTCAATGTAACTAAGGGGAAGAGTAGACAGGGAAGAGATGATGAACGCAAAGGTGGTCTGAGGTGCATTTGTTTTAATGCGAGAAGTGTAGCAGGTAAGGCTAGATGGGTAAAGAACTGGCTGGGCAACAGGAGACAGAGAGTAGTGGTGGCAGGGAGTGTCTCAAAATGGAGAAGGGTGACTAGTGGTGTTTCACAGGGATCCGTGCTCGGACCACTGATGTTTGTGATCTACATAAATGACCTGGAGGAAGGTATAGGTGGTCTGATTAGCAAGTTTGCAGGTGATACTAAGATTGGTGGAGTTGCAGATAGCGAGGAGGACTGTCAGAGAATACAACAAAATATAGATAGATTGGAGAGTTGGGCAGAGAAATGGCAGATGGAGTTCAATCCAGGCAAATGCGAGGTGATGCATTTTGGAAGATCAAATTCAAGAGCGGACTATATGGTCAATGGAAGGGTCTTAGGGAAAATTGATGTGCAGAGAGATCTGGGAGTTCAGGTCCATTGTACCCTGAAGGTGGCAACGCAGGTTGATAGAGTGGTCAAGAAGGCATACAGCATGCTTGCCTTCATCGGACGGGGTATTGAGTACAAGAGTTGGCAGGTCATGTTACAGTTGTATCGGACTTTGGTTCGGCCACATTTGGAATACTGCGTACAGTTCTGGTCGCCACATTACCAGAAGGATGTGGATGCCTTGGAGAGGGTGCAGAGGAGGTTCACCAGGATGTTGCCTGGTATGGAGGGTGCTAGCTATGAAGAAAGGTTAAGTAGATTAGGATTTTTTTCGTTGGAAAGACGGAGGTTGAGGGGGGACCTGATTGAGGTCTACAAAATTATGAGAGGTATGGACAGGGTGGATAGCAACAAGCTTTTCCCAAGAGTGGGGGTGTCAGTTACAAGGGGTCACGATTTCAAAGTGAGAGGGGGAAAGTTTAAGGGAGATGTGTGTGGAAAGTTTTTTTACGCAGAGGGTGGTGGGTGCCTGGAACGCTTTACCAGCGGAGGTGGTAGAGGCGGGCACGATAGCATCATTTAAGAAGCATCTAGACAGGTATATGAATTGTCGGGAACAGAGGGAAGTAGACCTTGGAAAATAGGAGACAGGTTTAGATAAAGGATCTGGATCGGCGCAGGCTGGGAGGGCCGAAGGGCCTGTTCCTGTGCTGTAATTTTCTTTGTTCTCTTTGTTCATTCAACCCGACTTGTGACAATAAGCGATTATTATTATTATCATAATTGGAACTGTATCTGACTGGACAGGTATCACTTGCACTAGAGATAGCGACTGTATAACATTAAACAGGACTAGAGTCATCTCCTGGACTCATTTTGATCACCAAAAATAGTCAGACGAAATTTCCATATTACTTTTCTCCCATTTCTGATAATTATTATCTGGTTTGCCATCTCTTCCTGGAGATCAAATGGTTTTTGGATGGGGTCCGGATGTATGTATTGTCATTCACAATGAACCACAGTTGCATATTGCAAGCCAGTTGTGATGCACCATCAATTGCACGCGAGGCGAGTGATTTACCAATGTCAGGCTTTAATTAACTAGAACACAGCCTGGCGATCGTCTACAGTGGAAAAGGCCGATCGTCAGGCTTCTGAGCATTTATACCTCGTTGATAGAGGCGTGGTTAACTCAGCCTCTCGGCCAATCGGTCGAGAGGCACATGACCGACCAGGGCCAATGGTAAGCCGACGTTCTGGCCCAATGGCAGACGAGTATGCAGATCATATCATCACATTCACCCCTTACGGAGAAGGAAGGCGGGGGGGGGGGGGTGTGAACGAGACCCGGGGTGGGGGGGGGGGAAGAACTGATGATATGAGTAGCCGTCGGGAGAATAATTTTCTCTCCGTACCCTTGTCGAATTTGGGGGCTTGCCACTGGCCCAGACATAACAATATTTACAAAAGGAAGTCCATGGGACCGTAGAACTCTAGATGGATTCGATCAGTCGTTTGGTGGTCCTTGACGTCCTGGCCGAGCGCCGTAGTGGAGGAGGAGTCGTCGGATCGGCTGATGGTCCTGCTGATGTCCTGGAGTCCGGGAGCGATAGACCTCGAGTAGTCTCCGTCACCTGAGCTGGCCGTGGAGACGCCATGGATGAGGGATGGGGAAGCTGAGTGGGGTGCTGGGGTGAAAAAGGGGAGGGGGGGTCTGTGGTTGGGGGGG
This sequence comes from Scyliorhinus canicula, assembly GCF_902713615.1. Lineage (NCBI taxonomy): Eukaryota > Metazoa > Chordata > Chondrichthyes > Carcharhiniformes > Scyliorhinidae > Scyliorhinus > Scyliorhinus canicula. The sequence continues at coordinate 141,629,153 of NC_052152.1, read as the reverse complement.
GGCTGCACGCCGGCGGGTGCCAGGTCCCGGAGGGAGACCGTGTCCTGCCGACCGTCGGGGTACTCCACATACGCATACTGCGGGTTAGCGTGGAGTAACTGGACATGCTCCACCAACGGATCGGACTTGTGCACCCGCACATGCTTCCGGAGCAAGATGGGTCCGGGGGTGACCAGCCACGTCGGGAGAGGGGATCCAGAGGACGACTTCCTGGGGAAAACAAGAAGACGCTCATGAGGTGTCTGATTAGTTGCAGTACAGAGGAGTGAGCGGATAGAGTGCAGTGCATCGGGGAGCACCTCTTGCCATCGGGAAATAGGGAGATTTCTAGACCGGAGGGCTAGTAGTATGGTCTTCCAGATGGTACCATTCTCCCGCTCGACCTGTCCGTTACCCCGGGGGTTATAGCTGGTCGTCCTGCTAGAGGCGATGCCCCTGTCAAGCAGGAATTGACGCAGCTCGTCGCTCATAAAGGAGGACCCCCGATCGCTGTGAATGTACGCGGGGTAGCCGAACAGTGAGAAGATGGAGAGTAGGGCCTTAATGACGGTCGATGTGGTCATGTCGGGACAGGGAATGGCGAAGGGGAAGCGGGAGTGTTCGTCGATAACCGCCAGGAAGTAAATGTTGCGGTTGTTAGAGGGAAGGGGCCCCTTGAAGTCAATGCTGAGACGTTCAAAGGGGCGGGATGCTTTGATCAGGTGTGCGCGCTCGGGGCGGTAGAAGTGCGGTTTGCACTCGGCGCAGATGTGGCAGTCACGGGTTACTGTCCTGACTTCCTCGATAGAGTAGGGCAGGTTGCGGGCCTTAATGAAGTGGTGTAGGCGGGTCACCCCTGGATGGCAGAGGTCTGCGTGGAGGGAGCGGAGGCGGTCTATCTGCGTGCTGGCGCAGGTACCGCGGGACAGGGCATCAGGAGGCTCATTGAGCTTCCCAGGACGATACAAGATATCATAGTTGTACGTGGACAACTCGATCCGCCACCGTAAAATCTTGTCATTTTTGATCTTGCCCCTTTGTGCATTATCAAACATGAAGGCTACTGACCGTTGGTCTGTGAGGAGGGTAAACCTCCTGCCGGCCAAATAGTGCCTCCAATGTCGCACGGCTTCGACTATGGCCTGGGCTTCCTTTTCCACAGATGGGTGGCGGAGTTCGGAAGCCTGGAGAGTTCTGGAGAAGAAGGCCACGGGTCTGCCCGCTTGGTTCAGGGTGGCCGCCAGAGCTACTTCTGAAGCATCGCTCTCGACCTGGAAGGGGAGGGCCTCGTCGATGGCACGCATCGTGGCCTTTGCGATGTCCGCTTTGATGCGGCTAAAGGCCTGGCAGGCCTCCGTCGACGGCGGGAAGGTCGTGGTTTGCATGAGGGGACGGGCCTTGTCCGCGTAGTTGGGAACCCATTGGGCGTAGTATGCGAAGAACCCTAGGCAGCGTTTGAGGGATTTGGGGGTATTTGGGAGAGGGAGTTCCATCAGGGGGCGCATGCGTTCGGGGTCGGGGCCTATCACTCCGTTACGCACTACGTAGCCGAGGATGGCTAGGCGGTCGGTGCTAAACACGCATTTATCCTTATTGTACGTGAGGTTAAGGAGTTTTGCGGTTTGGAGGAATTTCTGGAGGTTGGCGTCATGGTCCTGCTGGTCGTGGCCGCAGATGGTGACATTATCAAGGTACGGGAAGGTAGCCTGTAATCCGTACTTGTCGACCATTCGGTCCATCTCCCTTTGGAAGACCGAGACCCCATTCGTGACGCCAAACGGAACCCTAAGGAAGTGGTAGAGGCGCCCGTCAGCCTCGAACGCGGTGTACAGTCGGTCACTCGCGCGGATGGGGAGCTGGTGGTAAGCGGACTTAAGGTCCACAGTTGAGAAGACCTTGTATCTCGCGATCTCGTTCACCATGGTAGAGATACGGGGGAGAGGATACGCGTCCAGTTGCGTAAACCGATTGATGGTTTGGCTATAATCGATGACCATCCGGTTTTTCTCCCCCGTCCGGACCACCAGCACTTGGGCTCGCCAGGGACTGTTGCTGGCCTCGATGACCCCTTCCGTCAGCAACCTCTGGACCTCGGACCTGATGAAGGATCGGTCCTGGGCGCTGTACCGTCTGCTCCGTGTGGCGACGGGTTTGCAATCGGGGGTGAGGTTAGCAAACAGGGAGGGAGGGTCTACTTTGAGGGACGCGAGGCTGCAGACAGTGAGGGGGGGTATAGGGCCGCCGAATTGAAAAGTCAAGCTCTGCAGGTTGCACTGGAAGTCCAGTCCTAGGAGTGCCGGTGCGCAAAGGTCAGGGAGGACAAGGAATTTATAATTTTTAAAAACCTTCCCTTGGACCGTGAGGTCCGCGATGCAGCACCCGGTGATGTGGACGGAGTGCGAACCTGAGGCTAAACCGATTTTGCGTGTTACGGGATGGACAGGGAGCGCGCAGCGTCTTACCGTGTCAGGGTGAACGAAGCTTTCCGTGCTCCCGGAGTCCAGCAGGCAGTCCGTCTTGTGGCCGTTGAGGTGGATCAGCGTAGTCGTTTTGGCGAGCGTGCGTGGATGAGACTGGTCGAGTTGAACGGCCGCGAGCCGTGGAGAAAATCCGTCGTCGCTGTCCGATTCCATGCTGGAGGGACCTTGCGTGGCAGATGTGGAAGTCGGTGGCCAGGATCCATATGTGGGGTGAACGGCCGCGAGCCGTGGAGAAAATCCGTCGTCGCTGTCCGATTCCATGCTGGAGGGACCTTGCGTGGCAGATGTGGAAGCCGGTGGCCAGGATCCCCAGGTGAGGTCTGTTCCCCAAGATGGCGGCGCCCAGGACCCGCACGTGGGGTCGGGGCCCCAAGATGGCGGCGCCCAGGACCCGCACGTGGGGTCGGCACCCCAAGATGGCGGCGCCCAGGAAGCCCTCGTGGCCGCTGGAGGCGGAGCTAGCGTTCCCGGCGCTGTGAGCGGAGAGGCGCGCAGGCCGGCTCCAAGAGGTGAGTGACCGGCATCAGCTGCGGGGATGCACAAGCCGGCTCCAGGACGCCGGCTAGGTGCATCAGCTGTGGGGATGCGGAAGCCGGCTCCAGGACGCCGGCTAGGTGCATCAGCTGTGGGGATGCGGAAGCCGGCTCCAGGACGCCGGCTAGGTGCATCAGCTGTGGGGATGCGGAAGCCGGCTCCAGGACGCCGGCTAGGTGCATCAGCTGTGGGCGGAGGTAAGGCGCGCGGGCCGGGTGCGGGGGGCCGGGGGCGGGGGGGAGCCGAGTCGCGCTGCGGGCAGGCAGGGACCGGGGGGCCCGGAGAGGCGAGCCGGTCGGGCGCCGGGGCCCGGGGGTGGGGGGAGCCGGGGTCCGGGAGCGAGGGAAGCAGGGCCGCTGCGGGCAGGCAGGGACCAGGGAGGCCCGGAGAGGCGAGCCGGTCGGGCGCCGGGGCCCGGGGGTGGGGGGAGCCGGGGTCCGGGAGCGAGGGAAGCAGGGCCGCTGCGGGCAGGCAGGGACCAGGGAGGCCCGGAGTTAATTAAATTGATGCACCATCAATTGCACGCGAGGCGAGTGATTTACCAATGTCAGGCTTTAATTAACTAGAACACAGCCTGGCGATCGTCTACAGTGGAAAAGGCCGATCGTCAGGCTTCTGAGCATTTATACCTCGTTGATAGAGGCGTGGTTAACTCAGCCTCTCGGCCAATCGGTCGAGAGGCACATGACCGACCAGGGCCAATGGTAAGCCGACGTTCTGGCCCAATGGCAGACGAGTATGCAGATCATATCATCACAAGTTGGAAAGCCAGCAATTCTCTCCCTGCACATCATTGTAACTGTATTTTTTTAAAATGTAATCCCTTTCTGTTTACTTGTAATGTAATTTCTCCATTTGTGGGCTATCTTCAAGTAAGAGAGTCAGCTGAAGACCTACTCTCCCTCGGCACTGCTAATGTCGTTGGCTTGTTGTTAGAATATGTACCTGATCTCACTCTATAATGAAGCACAATTTAAAATTGGATGTTTATATTTCAGAAGCTGAGGTAGTGGGGAGGGGAGAAGATCACATGTGCTGCTCATCCCATGATGCTACATGTTGAAGGTCCAATACCTACAGCACTACAAAGTCCGCATTTTTCTGTGCCATTCAGGTTTAGCTGTCACATAGAGTCATAGGGCGTTTTCTCTGGCCACGCCCACCCGGCGACTGGAGAATCCCACCTGAGGTCAATGGACTTCTCCATTGTCGCATCTCGCCCATGGCGCTCTTGCGGCAGGTGGGGCAAAAGAATCCAGCCCATAGAGTTTTACAGCACAGTAACAAGCCCCTTGTGTCTGCGCCAGCCATCAAATACCTATCTATTCTAATCCCATTTTCCAGCACTTGGTCCATAATCTTGTACGCTATGACATTTCAAGTGCTCATCTAAATGCTTCTTAAATATTGTGAGGGTTCTCACCTTTACCACCATTTCCGGCAGTGAGATCCAGATTTCCACCACCCTCTGGGTGAAAAATGTTTTCCTCATATCCCCTCTAAATCTCCTGCCCCTTACCTTAAATTTGTAACCTCTGGTTATTGACCCCTCTATTAAGGGGAAATGTTTCTTTCTATCTATCCTATCTATATCCGTCATAATTTTATATACCTTGATGAGGTCCTCCGTCAGCCTTCTCAGGTCGAAGGAAAACAACCCAGCCTATCCAGCCTCGCTTAAAAGCTGAAACGCTCCAGCCCAGAAAAACATCTGCACCCTTTCTAGTGCAATCACATCCTTCCAATAGTATGGCAACCAGAATTGCACACAGTACTCTAGCTGTGGCCTGACGAGCATTTTACACAGCTCTATTATAACCTCCCTGCTCTTATATTCTATGCCTCAGCTAATAAAGGCAAGTATCCCATATGCCTTCTTAACCAGCTTAGCTACCTGTCCTGCTGCCTTCAGGGATCCATGGACATGCACCCCAAGGTCCGTCTGGTCTTCTGTGTTTCTAGCATCCTACCATTCATTGTGTATTCCCTTGCCTTGTTAGTCCTCCCAAAATGCTTCACACTTTTATGTCAATATCTTTCCTCAAGCACTTTGACCCAGGTGCCAGTTTATTTAATTGAGTTCTTTAAAAGCAATAGATAACCACAATCTGTAACCTCACGTCTACATACCCCTCACTCTGCATAGTCATCAGGCTATGGGAATTGCCTTGGTTTGATGATGAGTGCCAGAAGCAACAGCGGGCATACCTAAAATTAAAGTGCAACCTGGAGAAGCTGCACCACAAGACTACACACACGCCCAACACCAGAGGCATACTGCCATTTGTGTTTTGCTATGGAAGCAGAATAAAACTGGGAAGCAATTTCTTCAGTGACAATCTTGATTGCCTACCTTACGCAAGAAGAAGAATGACAACACATTGAAATTAACGAGACGTACAGTGTGAATCAATGCTGTTATTGTTCATTTCCATAAATGTACCAAGTGAAGTGATTAATTTTTTAGCAGCATCACAAGGGTGGATCTAGTCCAACAAGTTTTTATTAGCGATGGTCATCTTATTAGATAGTCCTCTCCCCAGTAATGAGAAATCCCAGTACCTCATTTCAACAAACCACTGTTCCCTACCTGAAAATTAGAACACAATGTTCACTTTCTTGTATCTTGAATGCTCTCAATTACCATTTGACTTAGAAGTTCTAATTTGGAATTAACTCAACATCAAATTTGACAATGTGCTTAAATCTTTCCAGTGCTATCAAACCTATACCCAGTGTGCTCAAAGCTATCCAGCATACTCCAAGCTATCTAGCATGCCCAAAGCTATCCAACATGATCAAAACTATCCAGCACATCCAAAGCTATCCAGCGTGCTCAAAGCTATCCAGCATGTTGAAAGCTACCCAGCATACTCAAAGCTATCTAGCACCCTGAAAGCTATCAAATACGCTCGTAAATCTGCATTGTAAACTGCAAGGAAATTAATTACTTAAATAATATCTGAATTTATTCAGTTATTAATTTTGTTGAAAAAATCATTCTGCTATCGAATATATGGTTGAGAACACCACCTGATCTCCAGCACTTCTTGGTTCATTGTAATATCAGCGTCTAAACTTTTCACCACTCATCCCCCAGGCTCTTCCACCCCCTCCCCACATATCTGATATCAATGTCTAAGACCTCCACTCTCTCTCCCCCTCCAATATCAACTCTCTCTCTCTAACCTCAAAATGCATCCCTCCCTCCAACCTCCAAAATCTCCTGATTTTCCCAGCCATATCCAAACTCTCCTCCATCCCTCCCAGTAGTCTCTGGCCTTTAGACCTCACCGACCTTCTGGGCCTCAGGCCTTGCATGACTTCTGCGCCTTAAGACTCACCAACCTGCTGGGCCTCAGGACTTGCCGACCTCTCTCAGTGCCTCTCCCCAATATCTCTCAAAGGGTTGGGGGCTGATTGGTGGGGAAGTGTATTGGGGAAGTCAAAGAGGGAAGTGGGGATGGAGTTGGAAATAGAGTAGAGGGGATAGGGGAAGGAGGGAAGAGGGGAAGAAAGGGGAAAGAAAGGGAAGGGGTAAAGTGGAATGGGATGTGAAAGAGGGGAGAGTAATAGAGGAAGAGGGGAGAAATGTGGAAGGGAGGGTAAAGAAGGTGGTGGGAGAAAGAAAGAAGGGGAGAAGATGAAGGGAAAATAAGAGGGGTTTGGGGAAGGAAATAAGGGAGCAGTGTGTATGTGAGGGGGAAGGGCTCTGTGTGTGGTCCTACACATTGCATACATAAACAGTTGGAACTTATGAAAACTTTGGCTGTATGGAAAGTCATATTTTGCAGTGATCACTGCAAGATGGCAATTGGTGACAATGATGTCAGTTGATAACTATGATTTGACATCACAAGTATGTTTCTGAGTGAAAATGATAGTTACATGGCCAGTTTTAAGTGTAAATGAAATTGAATGACAGCTAGATGTTTGCTTCTGAGTTCAAGTGACATCAAGTGATGATAAATGGTTGCATTTGAGAACAATTGGTGTCACATTATGGAAAAATTATTGCAATTGAATGCAGTCATTGTCAAATGAATGCAGTTGAAAGCAAGTTATGTCAAATGATATGAAAATATTTGGGGAGGGTACACGTGATCCATAATATCGCTAGAGTGTAATTCTAGCTGAAAAATACAACTAAATGTTGCTGTTATAGTCACCATATTCAAATAGGATACCAAGAGTTTGCATGCCTTAGTGCTACCATAGAAAGTGGCAAGAGCGAAGCAGAGTTTAGTATAAGATTAAAATAAATGGTTTGGGCATTTCTGATATTAAGCTGGAGGACATTGTGACTTTATTCTATATAGAATTTACAGTGCGGAAGGAGGCCATTTGGCCCATCGAGTCTGCACCGGCCCTTGGAAAGAGCACCCTATTTAACCCCACACTTCCACTCTATCCCTGTAACCCAGTAACCCCACCTAACCTTTTATTTGGACACTAAGGGCAATTTAGCATGGCCAATCCACCTAACCTGCACATCTTTGGACTGTGGGAGGAAAACGGAGCACCCAGAGAAAACCTTAATGAGTAGGTCAAACAAATGTCATGCTTTTTACAAAGGAATTTACATTAAGTAACTTCTACATAATTAAGTGATCTGGTGATACTGTTCTCAGGAGAGAATGTCAGCATTGATCACAATATCTGATTAATATGTTGTGGTCCTTGACCAGACTCCCAAGTTGTTGGTAAGATCCATTAGGGACCAATGACATTTTGTTTAAAGTATACAAGTTAGTGATTCTAGATACTTGTTCAGTAAAGAAAGCCATGAGTCAGACAACCACACAACACAATAAATGGCAGATGTGACCCAAAAAGATTCCATGGATTTCTCAACAATGCACCCTGATGTTAGTCACACTGTGACCAATCTATTGGAACTCTGTCTCTCTCTCACAAGGGTTTCCAATTTTCACGTTCAAATATCTTGCCCTGGACTTCTCTTCAAAGGTTGCTCCAACTCAGATGACTTCAGCAATGGCCCACTCGTCGGGTTTCAATCTTACCTTCAGAAATTCTGTTCTCCTGGATTCCCGAGTGCACCCAAATACTCATGGACAAACACAATTTTATCTCTTTGCCATGCCGAACAGAAAATTACTGCTCCAAAGGGTAGCCTTGTCCCAATGGCCCACAGCATGGACACATCAGAATTTGGCTGCCTTCTTTGATCTTCAGGTTTCTTTTCAGCCCTCTTTGAATACCAAGGCTTCTCCCAAGCCCATTTCAATTAAAGACTTCTCCTAACATTAATACCATTTTCTCTAATTGGAGACATGTTTCTCTGATCTGCTCTTTTTCATGACATAACTTGGACCTGTCCCTGTACCCTGTTTTTGTCTCATGCTTGTGAATTTCGCCTCGGACCTCTCCCTGTCTTCCTTCCTTGTCCTATGCTTTGGTCACTTCTTGGGACTGCTACATGTTCCCTCACCCTGTCTCCTGTCCAGGACACTTCTTGGGACCTCTCCCTGTCCTCGCTTGTCCCTCTTTCTGAGACACTTCCTGGCTCTGATGCTCTGCACCCAGTCATCTGACCTGGGTTTCTGTGCCATTCTCTTACTTTGCACAAGCACGCTGTGCTGGCCCTCAGCCCAAATAACTTAAAGTTGCAGCTCTGCACATGTGTAGCCTACTCCCCTTCTGCATGTTTGAAGAAACTCCAAAGACTGTCAGGACTTAAAGTTCCTAACTTCTATTCCCAATGAGCAGGTAAGTACGGCTTTCATAACACATAAGTCTGATATGAATCTCCACTTACAGAAAATTTACTGTTTGACAAATGCGACACCAGAACAGCACTGATTCTTTCCATGAATTCTTGTTGTGGCTTTTATTTGTCATTTTTCACTGAATAAGAAAAGTGTTAACATTCATTGGTCAATCTGCCTCTTCCCTCTTTAGGATTCATTCATCACCACAAAAGTCACTAAAATGCTGCCACCAACTGCTAATTTATAAACAGATTGGCTAACATCCAAACTTGCAAGAAACCAACCAGTCAGCATTGACCAGCTGGTAATGTCAGGGATAGGATCAACCAGTATCTGTCTGTAGTGAAAGACAAAATACAATTTTTTCTTCTGAAAATAAAACAGCTCAAAGAATATCTTCAGCTCAGAAATCCTGAATGAAAGCGTGAACAGCGTTTGTATCTTGGATATTCTAGGAGGTGCAGCCGAGAAATCCAAGCCTGATTCAGGTGCCTTTCAATTCCTGGCTACCTTCAAAGCTGGGTTTTCAATTAGTTCCACAATCTGCTGACAGTAGCTCTGAACGTGATCCACTCCTGCTGAATATGATTGAATTTACGCTCACCACAACTGGCTATGGCTGTCATTCTAATTGCAACAGATATGAATTTGCTTGAATTTAGGAATGTCCAAATGGCCCAAATCAGGCCCTTCTCAATTAATAGCAATGCATAAATTGCTGACAAACTCTTGGATTGTCAAGGGATATAAATTGACCAGTAAAAATGGACATGTCCTCTTCTGCATGACACCAAGGAGTCACTGAATATTCGTACTGCAGCGCTCCGTTCTCCAGCAACGATTGGGGAAATAGATGGTTTTCCTGTTGTGAGATTACCAGAAATTTGACCTTCACCATCACATATACTAGACAACCTGGGGAAATGTATACACATACAAGTGGCAGAGGAAACAGATGCATATTAACCCACGAGGGATTGGCCACCCACTTTAGGTTATGAACAGTCATGGATTTTTTAAAAAAAATAATTTCAAAATGGGCATCTACCTCTGCTTTAGTGCCAGCTGCTGATGCATTCAGAGAGCTTTCAGGCAGAAGTGTCCACAACAGATTTCACAGCAAGTTTTATTTTCTTCATGTTACAGAGATTTATCATTGAATTTTGCATTGAAATGCTTATGCATCTCCATTCATGCTTTGCACCATAGAAAATGATGCACAAATGAACATTGCCTCTTTTGAGAGAAGACTATTGTGTCTGAGTACCCCAATTAATTCAACTTTTTGCCGATTCAAGTTTGTTTATTTACTTTTTAAAAAGATGATTCTTAACATTAATATATATGTTGTACAAAGATCCCAATGCATGTTGAAAACATTTCCAGGGTATCTTTTCACTTCTTACAATTGATGGTAGCCCAGTACTCCAGTTTTGTTCGAGAGGATATGGGGCTCTTTGTTTTTGATGTGACTGAACTTCCTCCATTGGCCATTGTGCACTTGAAATCAGGCATGTGCTGCCTTCTTCAGGTAGCTTTTGAAATTATCATCTGTTCTTTCAGTGTGGCATTAAACTCAGCCACCATCTATCATCGCAAGTGATTGCGTGGCATTTTAGGAAAAGGAGCAGAGCAGTTCTCCATATCTCCTGACCAACCCCACTAAAACTGATTATCTATGTATTTCGTTATTGTTTGTTGTGCTGTAACATGTTTTCGGGGCATTGGGGGGGGGTTATGAAAAGTGCTATTTAAAATGTCAGTCTTTCTTCTGCCCCATCTATTTCCTTTCCTCCCTCCCTCCAATACATTAGTATTGGCTGAAATTGACAAGTATTTTGATGAGTTATAGAACCTGTTGTATAAGCAATTCATGTTTTATTCTTGAAAGGCAGCTAGTGAAGAATGGAACAACAGCCAACCTGGGCACATATTCATACTTTTTTACAGAGCTGTAAATTACGAGTAAATACCTCCTAAACCAACAGGTGCAGTTTTAGTCCATCTACAGGGGCTGTGGTGACACGGTAGCACAGTTGTTAGCACTGTTGCATCACAGCGCAAAGGTCCCAGGTTCGATTCGCGGCTTGGGTCACTGTCTGTGTGGAGTCTGCACGTTCTCCCCGTGTCTGTGTGGGTTTCCTCTGGGTGCTCTGGTTTCCCCCACAAGTCCCCAAAGACATGGGCAGGATCCTCGAACCCCCCGCCGGGTCGGAGAATCGCCGGGGGGGGGGGGGGGGGGAGGGGGGGTGTGAATCCCACCCCCGCCGGCAGCTGGATTCTCCGGCACCGGGGATTTGGCGGGGGTGGGAATCGTGCCATCGGTGGCCGCGAACAGCGGCCCCGCCCAGCAATTCTCTGGCACGTGATGGGCCGAGTGGCTGCCCGGTAACAGACGGTCCCGTCGGCGTAAATTGCAACAGGTACTTACCGGCGGGAACTGGCTCCACGGGCGGCCTCCGTGGTCCTCGGTGGGGGGGTGGGGGCGCGGGGGGGATCTGGCCCCAGGAGGTGTCCCCACCGGGGCCCACCTATCCGTGGGCTGGCCTGTGCCATGGGGGCACTCCATTCCTCCGCGTCAGCCACTGTAACAGTCCGCGATAGCCGAAGCGGAAATGAAATCCCCTGCGCATGTGCTGTGATGGCACCAGCGCACGCTGGTGGTCCCGCGCATGCACCAACCTGCGCCAGCTGGCAGAGGCCCTTTGGTGCCAGTGCGCAAGCCCCTTCCACGCCGGCCGGCGCAGTGAAAACCACGCCGCCGCTGGCCTAGCCCCTGAAGGTGCAGAGCATTGCGCACCTTCGGGGCAGGCCGACGCCTGAGTGATTCCTTCGCGCCGGAGTTGCCCATCCTGTCAGTTTGCGGAGAATTCCGCCCATGCTGTTAGGTGACTTGAACATTCTGAATTCTCCCTCCGTGTACCCAAACAGGTGTCAGAATGTGGCGACGAAGAGATTTTCACAGTAACTTCATTGCAGTGTTAATGTAAGCCTACTTGTGACAATAAAGATTATTATTATAGGGGCTAAAGTGCATACTCAACACCTGCATACAATTAAACATAATGGAATACAATCAATCATCCACTGGTTGCTGATTAAACAGTCCGGGTACAATTTATTGGCCTTGCCACGCCTGACGTAGTGTCGGAGCGAGGCCGCTGAATCTCGCGACATTTGCGATGCCCAAAACTTCTCGCAAGATTCAACCAAACCTCTTGAGACTCGGTGATCTGGAGCTGGCTCTCGCTGGGTGGGACACAGATATGCATATTTAATTTAAGCATTAGGCTCATTTAAATATGCATTCACCAGATTCTCCTGGTGACCGGAACCTAGCTACCACACCTTGGAAACCTTGCCAGGGGGCCGTTTAGTACTGGCGTACACAAACATGGACTCAGCATAATGGTACCTCAGGGGGTCTCCCAGGTCATTGAAAACCCCTAGGTGGTCGGGGACATGGCAGGGTGGCACCCTGGCACTCTGACAGGCACCTGACACCTCGGCACTACCACAGTGGCACTGCCAGGGTGCCTGAGTGGAACTGCCAGGTTGGCAAGGACACTACCAGAGTGGCAGTGCCAGGGTTCCCAGGTTCAGAATGCCCAACTCCAGGCTAACTCTGAGGGAAGCTATGCCCATGAAAGAAGGGATGAAGGGGGGTGTGAAGGGTGGGGATGGGTGAAGAGCCGGTATGAAGGGACCTGATAAAGCTTTTGGGGTGATGGATGGGGGTCCTTAAAGGGGAAGACCCAAAAGGGGCTGGAGGGGAAGGCTTGAAAAGGGCGGAATCCCCAGTGACTCTGTAGCAGAGTGTGCTCACTTGGGCGGTGAGGGGGTGTAAGTGCGGGAATGATCATGTGTGCGGGAAGTGACATTGTCCATTGGTGGGTGGTGTGGGGGACCCTCAAATTCACATAGAGGTCGGGGCACCCTTTCAAAAACGCAGCCCAGTCACTGAGGAGCTGGTCTCGCCGGCGAATTCAGCATTCGACTGCTGAAAAATTGTCTATGGGCACGATCCAATGGCCATACTGCGCCCAAAAAAGAACTCACCGTGGCACAGCGTGGCCGATAGAAGCCGGGAGACCTCGCACCAGGCATCTACCCAGTTTGCAACTCTTCTCAAGATCCAAGGCAATCTCGCAAGACAATGAGGTGTAAATCCCAGATCACCTTTTGGCAAATCTGCATATTAGAGTAAGACAGTGAGTCTCATTCTAATGTGCAGATTCCTGAGGTAACTGAGGCTTTGGGATTCATCCCCTTCGGCTCAGAGACTTTGGGCGAGCACCATTTAGCACTGGTCCCCACAAACAGGGACCAGATGGAACAGCATTTGTGGGGGTCTCCCAGGAGATTGGAGGCCTCCAGTTGCATGACCTTTGGGCATGGTGGTATCCCAGTGCTGCTGGTGCCAAATGGGCACCCTATCAGTGCCAGCCTGGCACCTTGGCCGTGCCACCTGAATGCTAATCTGGCATTTTTTGCTTGCACGCAATCGGGCTGGGTACCTTATGTGGCGTTGGTGAGGGTGTGGGGGGCTGGGGATCCTCCCACAGTGCCTTCAGGCTGGGGAGGGGGTGTTGGGGATCGCATTAGGAGCTCCAGAGATCGATACACTATTTAAAAATTGTGTTCTGATCTCTCACTGCACAAAGTGAGTTCCTGCGAGCGGTTCTCCCCAGTGTTACAAAACGGGGCTTTGTGTGGCCTCGGCCATACTATCCCCGCTGACGCCCCTTATTCACAAATTGCGTTGTATAGCCATGTGTTTCTCGGCACTGTTCCCAAATAGTTGAATCGGACTCTAGGCGTGGGCTAGACACAGCGTAGAAACCCACTTAGGCCCCCAAAAAGTACTAAAGTGTAGGTGAATACCAGTGTGGATCCTACCCAAAAACCAATTGGAAACACCCCGCCAAACTCACCCAAAATTACATCTTTTTTTGGTTGAATTCTGCCCGATTTCTGTTTCTTTTTTACACATTGATGCTATTGGTCAAGGTTTTGTAAAGTCAGATGCAATGCAAATCCCTATCAATTTAGGCAGCACGGTAGCACAAGTGTTCAGCATTGTGGCTTCACAGCGCCAGGGTCCAAGTTCGATTCCCCGCTGGGTCACACACTGTCTGTGCGGAGTTTGCATGTTCTTCCCGTATCTGCGTGGGTTTCCTCCAGGTGCTCCAGTTTCCTCCCAGAGTCCAAAGATGTGCAGGTTAGGTGGACTGGCCATGATAAATTGCCCTTAGTGACCAAAAAAGGTTAGGAGGTGTTATTGGGTTATGGGGATAGGATTGAAGTGAGGGTTTAAGTGGGTCGATGCAGACCCGATGGGCCGAATGGCCTCCTTCTGCACTGTATGTTCTACGTTTTATGTTCAATGTTGCCTCCAGCAATGGTTCTAGATCCCAACATGAGAACAGGAACAACTCTATTGGAAACAGGGGCATTCTATCTTCCTTCTATCTGTGTGACTTGGTTAAGCAAGATTGTTAAGCTTGTTTAAGATTATTAATGCTAAATTTAATATGAATATATGAACTTATGAAGTAGGAGTAGGAGTAGACCCATGCAGCCCCTTGAGCCTGTTCCATCATTCAATACCACCATCCTGATCTCTTACCTCAACTACACTTTCCTGCCCAGTCCTCAGCTTGCTTGATTCCCTAAGAGGCCAGAAATCTGTCAATTTCAGCCTTAAATGAGGGCAGCATGGCGGCGCAGTGGTTAGCACTGCTGCCTCACGGCATCGAGGTCCCAGGTTCGATCCTGGCTCTGGGTCATTGTCCGTGTGGAGTTTGCACATTCTTCACGTGTTTGCATGGGCTTCGCCCCCACAACCCAAAGATGTGCAGGCCGCGCTAAATTGCCCCTTAATTGGAAAAAATGAATTGGGAACTCAACATTTAAAAAAAAAACTTTTTATTTCAGCCTTAAATGGACACAAGGATCAACCATCGATAAACCTCTGGAGTAGAGAATTCCAAAGAGTCTCGACTCTTTTTCCTTACTTTTTTTAAAGTAAGAAGTCTTACAATACCAGGTTAAAGTCCAACATGTTTGTTTCAAACACTAGCTTTCGGAGCACTTCCCCATCTTCATTCACCTAAGGAAGGAGCAGTGCTCCGAAAGCTAGTATTTCAAACAAACATGTTGGACTTTAACCTGGTGTTGTAAGACTTCGTACTGTTCTTACCCCAGTCCAATACAATTTAAAAAAAATTTTTAGAGTACCCAATTATTCTTTCCAAATTAAGGCGCAAATTAATGTGGCCAATCCACCTAACCTGCACAGTTTTTGGTTGTGGGAGTGAAACCCACATGGACACGGGGAGAAGTTCAAACTCCACATAGACAGTAACCTGGGGCTGTGATCGAACCCAGGTCCTCAGCGTCATAGGAAACAGTGTTAACCATTGGGCCACCGTGCCGCCCCAAGAGTCGCGACTCTTTGAGTGAAGAAGTTTCTCCTAATCTGAGTCACAAATGATTGATCTTTAATCCTGAGATTGTGCCACCAAATTCTAGATTCCTCAGCCAGGGGAAACAACCTCTCACCTTGTTAAGCCTCTTCAAAATCTTGGATGTGCCGATGAGATCACCTTTCAATCTTCAAAACTCCAGAACATAGGCCCAACTCACTCAGCCTTTCATTATAGGAGATAATGATGCTTCTTCACTTGGGATCAAGCTTTCTCAAAGACATTTCACTGAGGAACCTTAACGTTCTTCAGGGTGGGCAGCCTCCATTTTATTTTCTTGCTTGGTCTGCATAGGGTGGTGAATGTTTTTGTAAATCACAGAACTGCAGCATCCTGCCAGGCATGGGTGTATTTCAGTTTAATCAGGAGCTCTGCATACACACAACCCTCATTCTCTGCTCTCATCTATCAGAACAATATAGGACAGATTACATATGACATACAAATTTGTTAGAGGTAAGTATCATGTTGTGCTTCTTGAGAGGTTCGTAGATCATTCTGACAGTCCCTTTATTACTGCCTCTGTGCTGGTGAGAAATTAGATGCATATTTCATTCGAATTTTATTTGTCAATTTTTTGACAGAGAATCAGAAAAACTTGGAGAAAGAAAACGATGTAAAGGTCATACACACTTTATTTGGCTAAAAGTTGACTTTCGCAGGTGGCTTTGGAATTTTGGTGACCATGAACTTGATGGTTAAAATACAATTTATGTCATCATGCAAAACAGGCAGAAGTGGATCGACCACTTACTTCATGCCCTGTCTGCATAGTCTTTCGATGGAAATTAAGTGAAAGGAAAATTGCGTGCAGTGATTCATTATCAGCTCATCTGAATTGAACACAATTTCTTTTTAAGCTTAATTTATAACTAATTTCTTCCTTAAATTCACACTCTTCTTTACCTTTCTGTCTCTGTGAATTCCTGTCAGCTGCAGAGGATCCATCCATTCTGATACATAGACACCTACATATAGGGCTGGATTCTCCGATGGAACGGAGAGTTAAGTGTTGCGGCAAAATCGGGATCGACACCGGTCCCTGCAACCGGAGTCACGTGGGTGCAGATCACTTGTGGTCTCTACCAGCATTGCCCTGGTGTGGTCGAGTTGCAGTGGGTCAAGGGGGCCCCCTTGGCCCACTGTGAGGTCCACCACACCAGGGCCATGCTGGTAGCGACCATCCAAGCCCATCTAAGGGCCACCCCCCACAATGCACTGCCTACCCATGCCTTCTCTACCAGGCCCCCCCCCCCCCCCCACACACACACACATGCCCGCGGGGACCCTGCTAATAAGGGGAGTGCCCCAGGGACCCCTGTAATAGGGAAACCCCCCACAAAGACCCCTGTAATACCCCCCCCGGACCCCTGTAACAATGGGACCCCCAACAGGGACCCCTGCCTAAAGGGACCCTCCCTTGCACTAACCCCCCTGACACAAACCCCCTTTCCCCAGGAAAGAGACCCTTGCCCAGTCCAGACAAGTGCACTCAGAAGAATTACAGCTGTAACAAATATCTTGAAGCTCCGTGTGTTCATTATTTGAAGGAGAACAGTTGTGACCTGCATCTGGTTTCCACAGATCCATTAGTTGCAAACCATTCATAACTTTCTAGTAGTTGTCTGTGATCAACAGCAACTTCAAACAATCTGCAGCTTTGATTCATTCATCTCCATTCACAGTTCAGTGGCCTAATTGGTGAAACCCCAATGCTTGTAAACATTGACCACATCAAAGAGAGGTAAGTGTAGTTAAATCAAACGCTTGATTGATTGGAATGCTCTTAGTGCTTGGATTACAATTAGGGCCTCATCCGATGATGCCCACATCCTGTGAATACAAAGTGGGGAAGTTTGGTGATGTTTGCAATGTGTTGTTACATTTGCAACCCTCGAGAAAATCAAGCAGCCCGTGTCTGCATGCAGCAAGGCCTTGTTAAATTCAGGTTTGGGTTAAATATGGCAAATTACATTGACGCCACAGAAGTGCTAGGTGTTGACCATCTCCAATGAGACAAAATCTGACCACCTCCCCTTGACCTTCAATGACATGGCCATTGCTGAGTCTCCAACCACCAACATCCTGGGGATTCCAGTTGGCCAGAAACTGAACAGGACCTGTCATATAATTGGCTGCAAGAGCAGATCAGCGACTGAGGATTCTGCAGCGAGTGACTCAGTAAGTCACCTCCTGACTTCTCAAACCTGCCAACACCTAAGAGGCATGAATGTGATGGAATGTTCTTCACTTCCCTGGATGAGTGCAGGTCCAATAACTCTAAAGAAGTGCAAGCCCGTCAAAAATAAAGCAGTTTGCTTGAGTGGCACCTGATCCACTACCTTAATTTTTCACTCCTTCTACCAGTGGAGCAATGTGGAAGCAGTGTGTCCCATTCACAAGGTGTACTGCAGCAACTCACCAAGTCTCCATGGACACACCATCCAAACCCTTGACCTCTACTGCCACGAAAGATATAGGCAACAGGCACATGGGAACACTATTACCTGAAAATTCCCCTTCCAGTCACACACTATCCTGACTTGGAAATATATCACAGATCCATAAATCCCGCTAACTAACGGCACTGTAGAAGTGTCTTCACCACATGGACAGCAGCGATTCAAGAAGGCAGCTCAACATTACCTTTTTGAATAGAAGGATGGACGATAAAATGCTCACCTTGCCATTAATGCCCACATCCCATGAATCAATGAAGCAAAAACTTTAGAGCAACCATTGGGGGTAATGACATTGAAATATCAGTCAATATTTGCAATACAGTCCACAACTGATGGGAATATAATCAAAAAATGCAGGAAATACTGGGCAAGTGTGGCAGCATTTTTACAAAGAGAAACACAGTTCGTGTTTCAGGGCAAGGCAAAATTAATGGTACAAATGGAGAAAAAGAGGATGGGTGTTGAGGAGGTTTAAATGAGAATAGCAGAATCACTTCTAGCAGCTGCAATCTGAAAAATAAGGGTAGTGATTAGAATTGAAATTATTAAAATAATTATTGAAATTATTTTAGGGGCACAATAGCACAGTGGTTAGCACAGTTGCTTCACAGCTCCAGGGTCCCAGGTTCGATTCCCGGCTCGGGTCACTGTCTGTGCAGAGTTTGCACTTTCTCCCTGTGCCCCCAATGTAGAAGAGACCATATTGGCCTGGATTTTCACTTCCAGTTTGGGAGTTCAGAGACGGGCATTTCTTGGCTCTACAATTCCAAACTTGAAGAAAGTGGCCGGGAAGGTTGGTTTTCATTCCAGGATGTCAAGTTTTTCCTGGAGGTTTTCTGGGAGCTTCGTGACGAATACAGCTGATGGTGGGTGCGGAGGTGGGCTGAATGGAAGGCCTGCCCCAGTGTACTGGCATTGTGTTAATTTTAAAAAGACAAAAACTTAAATTAGCCTTCCAGACCTCTCCTCCCACACAATCTTAATGTCTCATCTCTGCACATCATGTCCCACAATGGTCCCTCAGATCTTTCATGCCAAACATACCCCTCCTGCCCAACGTCCACAGCCCAAACCCTTCCTGCCAACCTATTCCCCTTCACCCAACCCCATAGTCCCCATGCCAAGTTAATGATAACTTATGCCAGCCCATGCACCTCCCCACCACTCTTTGCCTTTACATCTGCCATGTCACCTCCCCCGGTAGTCACAGTCAGATTAATTAAAGTAATTCCAAGTGTCTATTGTTGGTTTTATTGGGGGAGAAAAAAACATTTTCATAAAAAAACCATTTGCTACATTAACATTATTTCAACTACATTTTCCCTTAAAACAACAAATATTTCATTCAATTGCTTAATCCCTCATAAAAAGAAGCATTGAAATTCATAGACCCACTTCAAATAGTCCATTTCCACGTCAAGCCGTCAATCAAATTGTGAAATGACAAGCACTCCATTGTGATAATGGGCAGATGTGAAATCAGTCATACAGCGTTATGCACGAATGGTAGTCTCGAGGCATATTTCGACAGAGTAAAATAGCAAAAATGTTTTTGAACATATCAGATAGTTTTCCCCAGAGGTGAAAGGCAGTTGTTTTAAATTCCTTGACAGCTTGATAGATTTGTTTGATAGTTAATCTCATAGAATAGAATCTCTACAGTGGAGAAGGAGAAGGCTCAACCCATCGAGTCTGCACCAGCCTTGGAAAGAGCATTCTACAAGAGCCCACGCCTCCACCCTGTCCTCGTAACCCTACCTAATCTTTTGAACATTAAGGGGAAATTCAGCATGGCCAATCCACCTAACATTCACATCTTTGGACTGTTGGAGGAAACCAGAGCACCCGGAGGAAACCCACGCAGACACAGAGAGAAAGTGCAAACTCCACACAGTCACCCGAGGCCGGAATTGAAACCAGGTCACTGGAGCTGTGAGGCAGTAGTGCTACTACTGTGCCACTGTGCCGCTCCAGACATTATTGACAGTTGTTTTTGACATCTCAAGACTTTGACAGTTGTTTTTGACAGTCCCAATGAACTTCACAGTTTATGCATTTTTATGCACATTCGTTCCTAGATTCAGAAATCCAAGAGGGCACCTTACCTCTCCCAAAGGGCACCTGACCTCCCCTAAACGTACCCTGGGACGATATCCAAATGGGTACTTTGCCTCTGGATAAGGTATCCGAACAAAATCAGACTCACTCCTACCAAATCCAGTGTGCATGGCAGTTTTCAAGCACCTCTCGCACCAAAATCACACATGGGTGAAGGCAGCTGCTGATTTCTATGGACAGCGTACATTCCTGGCCCTGCAAAAATTATCTGTGCTGTGTTCAGTGGCAGGACTTCCAGACTCAGGGGTGGGATTCTCCTTTGGCGGGATCCCCAGCTTAGCCGGAAGTGCACTCACGCCTGCGATTTCCTGACGGTGTGGGGGTGGCTACAATGGGAAACCCCATTGGCCGGCTGCCGGGACAGAGGATTCCGCTGCCACCAGGGGTTGCCGTGCCAGCAAACGGGTCTGGCGGGATGGAAAATGCCACCCAGGATCTTCCATCATCATTTTTAACCTTTTAATCTTTATTATTGTTATAAGTAGGCTTACATTACCACTGCAATGAAGTTACTGTGAAAATCCCATAGTCGCCATACTCTGGGCTTGTTCGGGTACGCTGAGGGAGAATTCAGAATGTCCAATTCACCCAACATTGCAATAATCTAGGCCATTATGTGCAGTGAGTATAGTGTGTTTAATTGTAAGACGTGCAAGCAAATCACTGTTTCACCTGGAAGGGGTGATTGGGATCTTTGATGGTAGGAGGGGGTAAAAAGTGTTGCTGTCGGGTACGGCGTCTTGAGAGGGGGCTTCACGATGCTGAAAATGGAAACAAGGGGAAGATATCTTTGAAAGTGGTGTCACGTTGCAGGTGGTGCAAGTGGCAGAGGACGATGCAAAATCAAAACAGGTGCACAAGCGATAGCCCATCCCCAAAAATTGAGATAAAGAAGTCAAAGAGCAAAGTCAAATATGCACTGTATGTAGGTGGGGGAAGAGTGAGAATTGGAAGCAAAGTTACAGGGTGGGATTCCCCGACCCCCCCGCCGGGCCGGAGAATCACGGGAGGCGGTGTGAATCCAGCTCCACCATCCCGACGCTGGCTGCCGGATTCTCCGGCACCGGTTTTTCGGTGGGAGCGGGAATCGCGTAGCGCCGGTCAGGGACCGTTGGCAGCGTCCACCACCAGTGATTCTCCAGCCCGCGATGGGCCGAGTGGCCGCCGGGTCCCACCGGCGTGAAATACACCAGGAGCTTACGGCGGGACCTGGCTCTGCGGGCGGTCTGCGGGGTCCTCGGGGGGGGCGGGGGGATCTGGCCTGTGCCATGGGGGCACTCTTTCCCTCCACGCCGGCCAGTGTAACGGTCTGCCATGGCCAATGCGGAGAAAAGCCCCCCTGCGCATGCACTGGGATGACGCCAGCACAAGCTGGCGCTACCGTGCATGCGCTAACTCACGCCGGCCAGTGGAGGCCCTTTGGCGCTGGTTGGCGTGGTGCCAAGCCCTTCACCGCCGGCTGGCGTGGCGCCAACCCCACCGGCGCCGGCCTTGTCCTTGAAGGTGCAGAGGATTCTGCACCTTACGGGCGACCCGACGCCGGAGAGGTTCACGCACTCCTCGGCACCGGTGCGGCTGCCATGCCGGTTAGGGGAGAATCCCGCCCATGAAATTTTATATTTCAGGCCAAATGCGGGAACCTTCACTGATACAGTTATCTAAGGAATGAGAGAGGAGGCCTGACTGGGACCAGAGCAAAGAAGGTTCCACATATCCCACCAAAAGGTAAGCACATCATATTTGGTTTGCCATATTTGGTTGCTGTTTGCAGAAAATGAGTGGGGTAAAGTGGGGTAAATGTGAGAACAAATTCGGCAAAGTGGAGGAAGGTTCTACTGAATAAGAACTAATTGGCTTTCCATTCAAGAAATAAGTGGTTGGTCCTTCGGCCATGCCGGCATGGATGGGGGAGCAGATAGAGTTACTGTCCACAGTGAGATGGTTAGCACCAGAAAACTGGGAAACTTGTTGAAGTGTCACACATCATTGAAAGTGGAGGTGGGTTGAGACTGGATAAGAGGAGAAAATAGAATCAGTTCCATGGAGGAATAACAGGTTGTAATGTAGAGTCTATTACGCCTTTGTTTTAACACAATCCTTAAACCTATGATCAGCGAGATCTTGAACCTGTTTTCTGAAATCCTTCTGCTTTTAAGATCAGAATTTCAGGGAGATGAAGAAATAGTTGAAAATTATGGGTATTAAGTCAGTTGAATTCAGGAATCTCTTGGGATGCTTTTTTCTCTCACCAAGATATATCATTAGCCTCTTGATGGTTCTCACTACTGAGACTGAATAGAAAAAGCTCTGATATTGTTTTGGACTAAAAAATGAACAATTGCTTGAGGGTAAATTGCGAGGCTTTAATCTCCTTAAAGAAATTAAGAACTGGCATTTATATTCAATCTTTCATGGCCTCAAGACATTGCAAAGTACTTCAAAGCCAACTAAGTATTTCCAAACCAATGTAATTATAGGGAAACACGGCAGCCATTTTTTCCACAGCAAGGGCCCACATTCAACATGAGATAATGTCCAAATTGTCTTTTTTTTTGTAGTGCTGACTAAAGAATAAATGTTATGCAGGACACCAGGAGATGTTTCCTGCTTTTCTTCAAATAATGTCATGGAAAATTCTGCTTCTAGCTGAGAGAGTGCCTGATGCCTATGTTTTAACTTTTCATCTGAAGTACAGCACTTCCAGCAGTGTAGCACTCCCTCAGTACTGCACTAAAGCGTCAGCCTGGCTAATGTATTGAAGTCTCTGGAGTGGGGCTTGAGCCAATGGATTTTTAACTTGGAGACAAAAGTGCGATCACTGAGGGAAAACTGCCGCTTAAATCCACTTACTCTTTACTTTGAAATTGTTTGTGGTTTTAGGAACTACTTGGCTGCAGGAGGAAGGTTTATGTGTTTGAAATATTGGTTATCTATTCTTTTAAAATACTATCACAATTTTGCTATAAATAGCAATCACAGGAAGTCTTCCTGCTCCACCCATACCAACCATTATGATTTTAAGCTGATGCCAGCTTTTCAACCTCTTAACCCATTTATCAGTATTTCTGAAAAAGTCAGCTTTATTTACAAAATTAGGAGATTCTCAGCATCAATTAATTAGGGAAGGAATTATGTTCTTTGACCCATCATGGCCTATATGTGATTCCACCACACAGAAATGTGGTTGACTCGTAACTGCCCTCTGAACTGGCCTAGCAAGCCACTCAGTTGAGTTCAGGATGTGGTACACACCACCACCTTCTTAAGGGCAATTAGAGATTGGCAATAAATATTGGTCTTGCCAGTGGCACCACATCTCATGTACCATAAATAAACAATTTGTTTTGTGCGATAAGGAGGATGTTCTCTATTGTGAATGAATTAAAACGTTGAACATTCCTGTCATAGTACTTTTGGAATCAGCAATGACTGTCAATAAACAAAAGGAATGGCTTGATGTAGTATTGAGCTTTACTTCAGTACAAAAGAACACTAAGGTATACAGTCAGTTTAAAATGCTCATATAAAAGTAACCTAAATTTTCTTCCCACACACCATCAATGCTAACAGCTGAAAAACAGCATGGATATAGACCTTGTGACAATTAGAAATGGTTTCTAATCACTTTGAACTGCTTTTTGGTGGCTGCATCGATTCTAAAAAGGTTTTGGTTAGCCTCTTCCGAGTTTTTCAGATTGATCCATCTGAGCTGCACAGTGATCAGAGGAGCTAGTTTTAGCTGTCTTCCAGTCCACTTGAGATAGAGCTGCCCAATACTTTGTTTTGTATTTTCCGGGTTTATAATTGGCAGAGCTTTGCTGTGCTTTAACTATCCAATCGGAAAATGGCAAAATCGTATGCAGTAAGAGTCAGAAAGACCAGCTCCAACTTTCTGGTCTCTCAAGGAAGTTGAATTGTTGAGTATGATTCCTGAGTATAATCGTTGAGTATAAGAACAAATTGAAATGCTGAATGCATGGTGACAAAAGGAAACACCAAAATCCATACATCACGCAAATGACTATGTGCTTCTAAATTTTTATCTGAGAATTATTTATCGTCATTAATTATGAAATATCCCCTGAGATAGGAAATGGGAACACTGAAGGCATCAACTAAAATAATCACGTTGTTTTGTGAAATTATATTACTTTACTTATTGAAGATAAAATACGAATCCCATGCCTCCTGTGAGGAGCTGCATTTCAATGAAGAATGGATCAAAGAGTGTTTTAATTCTATCTCCCCTTAAATGTAGCTGCCTGCTGGAAATTTACTCTTGCAAATGATGGTTTGGAAAAGAGAACAACATATGAATCTCATGATATATTTAAGTAAAGTTGCAGTGGGTGAAAATATCTTTATCTGTTAATTGTGCATTAGTACTGTTGATACGTAGTAATAAGGTAGCATTAGCATCAGTTGAGAATTGTCATATGTTTGCCCACGCTCCAAAAATCCCTCGCCGGATCAAATCTGTTTAATGTACGTAATACACTTAACAGTTTTTTGACTCGGTGTGTTCCTGTTAAAAGTGAAGTGCAATCCAACTCAAACTTGTCTTCCAGCATACACTGCATAATTAAGCTTGTAGAGTTGGCAGAGTTTCAGCATGGAACAAAGCAGGAGACATTTTAAGATGTGGCTGAACTGTTTCAGCAACATCCTCCAATCTCATTCAGCTGCAATGTGGGAAAGTTAAGGTCATCAAAGGTCCTCACCAGGATCAAAGGCAGGGTGTTTATCACTTGTGCCTGATCTGTGCCAACCTAAATGCGGAGGATGGTATGAAGAGGTCACAGCTGACAAATGAAGCCTTCTCCTTCAATGAGCCCTGTAACTAAGAGCAATAGCAACATGGTGTTGCCAATCGGGATAAAGCCTCATCGTCAAAGGATCCTTCCAGCCAATGGCCAGACACTTGGCATAGATCAGATATCAGATGACAGCTAACAAACCTGATTTGTACATTTCCAACAAAATTCAAGGTTCAGAAGGTGGCACAGAGGAGGAATGGGAAACAAATGAAGCATCAAGTGAAGAGTTTGTTACAGAAGGTGTTAATTATGTTCAGTGAAGAAAGTCAGCAGCAGCAGTGAAGGATCACAACATGTTCCGATAGATTGGCTTTCCCAGGTTATAATGTGGCACTGGCAACAGCTATTGAAACTCATCAACAGAAAAGAATGGCATCTAAATGTCCACATGGCCAATAAGATCATTTTGCATCTTACTGCACGTTCTGGATTGTGTTGAGGTGTCAAACAGGAGAAATCAGGAGATCCCCATTATTTACTCTCAGTTGTGATTCAATTTTCTGTTTACCTCAACTTGCGAGAAGCCCAAACTGAGCTGAAGGATTTTGGGGACCTCTTTTGTAACCTTACAGCAGCATCTGTCAGGAAAAGATTAGACATGATTTAAGAGGCTTCAGTCTATTCAAGGGCAGTGCACTGCAATGATATCTTGGATTTGTGGTACTCTGGGTATAATGAGGAACCCGACCGATCTTATCCTTTCAGTTACCACAGCCTCCTACAACAATATTTATATAGCATCTTTAATAGAGTAAAAGTTCCAAAGTCACTTCAAAAGAGTAAAATTTGACACCAGGCCACATAACAACAATAAATTAACTTTATGTAGCACATAATGCAACAAAATGCCCCCAAGGTTTTTCGCAAAGCATTATCAACCAAAGTATAACAGCGAATCACAAAGCAGCTATTAGGTCAAGTAAACAAAAGCTTGGCCTTGGGAGGTAGGTTTTGAGAATTGTTTTGCTGGATGAAAGAGAGGTAGAGAGGTGGAGTGGTCACCACTGTTGTATATATCACTTATGCGATGTAATACGGTAAGGCTCCTGTAGATCCCTGCCTGCTAGCTCCGCCCAGTTGGCGGAGTATAAATGTGTGTGCTCACCGAGCTGCAGCCATTTTGGCAGCAGCTGCAGGAGGCTACACATCTCTGCTTCATAAAGCCTCGATTACACTCTACTCTCATCTCGTCGTAATTGATAGTGCATCAATTTATTAAGCAGAGATTTTACAATGATGGACCTCTGCATCAAGCCGGATCGTCTGCACCTGCACCCTCAAGTAGACAATGCCAAGTCGGCCTTCGCACATTGGCTAGCTTGTTTTGAAGCTTACATCGGATCTGCGACAGAACCACCCTCAGAGGCACAGAAGCTCCAGATCCTGTATATGTGGCTGAGCTACAATATCTTTCCCCTCATCCAGGACGTGCCTACCTACGCTGAGGCCATGGTGTTACTGAAAGAGAAGTACACTCAGCAGACCAACAAAATCTACGTCAGGCACCTCCTGCCCACGCGGCATCAACTCCCCGGTGAGTCTGTGGAAGACTTATGGCGTGCCCTGCATGCCCTGGCGAGGGACTGCGATTGCCAGGCCGTTTCGGCCGTTGAACATTCCGAACTCCTAATTAGGGACGCTTACGTTACAGGCATAGGGTCGGCGTACATCCGCCAACGCCTCTTAGAAGGGACTACCCTCGACCTCGCGGCGACGAAGAAACTTGCGATCTCACTAACGGTCGCCTCCCGTAATGTACAAGCATACGCCCCCGACCGCATGCCCACCGCCCCCACTCCTGGACATCATGGACCCCACCAGCGAACACCCCATTGTAGACCCCACCAGCGACCACCCCCAGCCACCCCAAGCCTGCGCCGCGCGGCAGCCAGCCTACCCTGGGGGACCCAAGTGCTACTTCTGCGGACAGACAAAGCACCCCCGGCAGCGCTGCCTGGCACGGAGCGCACTCTGCAAGGCCTGTGGGAAGATAGGGCATTTCGCTGCTGTGTGCCAGGCCCGCTCGATCGCCACTGTAACCAGGCCCATTGTTCCTGCACCCCCCACGTGCGACCTGTGGGGGCCATCATTTTCTCCCCCGCAACCCACGTGCGGCCTGTGGGCTCCGCCATCTTCCTCATCTCAGACCATGTGCGGCCCGTGGGTGCCACCATCTTGCTTGCCCCAGGACACGTGCACCCCTGGGCGCCACCATCTTCCCCCCCATCAGGCCTCGTGCGCCCCGTAGACGCCGCCATCTTCCCCGCCTCAGGACCCCTGCTCGTCGGGCACCTCATCGCCTGATGACCAGCCAGGGGCCTTCCAACACCAGCTACAGTGCGCCTCCATCACGATCAACCAGTCCCGGTCGCACAACCTTGCAACCGCGTCGACGACGGTAAAGGTCGATGGGCACAAGACATCATGCCTTCTTGACTCCGGGAGCACAGAGAGCTTCATCCACCCCGATACCGTAAGACGCTGCTCCCTCGTGGTACACCCCATTAACCAGAAAATCTCCCTGGCCTCCGGATCCCACTCTGTGGAGATTCGGGGGTACTGCACCGCCACCCTCACCATCCAGGGCATAGAGTTCAGCGACTTCCGGCTCTACGTCCTCCCCAACCTCTGCACTGCCTTGCTGCTCAGCCTGGACTTCCAGTGCAACCTCCAAAGTCTAACCCTGAAATTCGGCGGACTCCTTCCACCCCTTACTGGATGCGGTTTCACGACCCTTAAGGTCGACCCGCCTTCTCTGTTTACAAACCTCACCCCGGATTGCAAACCAGTCGGCACCAGGAGCAGACGGCACAGTGCACAGGACAGGACCTTCATCAGGTCTGAGGTCCAGCGGCTGCTGCAGGAAGGTATTATCGAGGCCAGCAACAGCCCCTGGAGAGCCCAAGTGGTAGTTGTGAAAACTGGAGTGAAAAACAGGATGGTCGTTGACTACAGTCGGACCATCAATCGGTACACGCAGTTCGACGCGTACCGCCTCCCACGCATATCTGATATAGTCAATCAGATTGCACAGTACGGGGTCTTGTCGACAGTGGACCTGAAATCTGCCTACCACCAGCTCCCCATTCGCAAGGCGGACCGCCCGTACACCGATTTGACGTGGACGGCCGTCTTTACTACTTCCTTAGGGTTCCCTTCGGCGTCACTACTAGGGTCTCGGTCTTCCAAAGGGAGATAGACCGAATGGTTGGCCGGTACGGACTGCGGGCCACCTTCCCTTACCTGGATAATGTCACCATCTGCGGACCATGACGCTAATCTTTCCAAATTCCTCCACACCGCCAAACTCCTCAACCTAACGTTTAACAAGGAGAAGTGCGTGTTCAGCACCAACCGCTTAGCCATACTCGGCAATGTGGTGCAAAATGGAGTTCTGGGGCCCGACCCCGATCGCATGTGCCCCCTCATGGAACTCCTCCTCCCCCACTGCCCCAAAGCCCTGAAACGATGCCTGGGGTTCCTCTCATACTACGCCCAGTGGGTCCCGAACTATGCAGACAAGGCCCGCCCACTCATTCACTCCACTGTTTTTCCCCTGACGGCTGAGGCTCACCAGGCCTTTAACTGTATCAAGGCCGACATTGCCAAGGCCGCGATGCACGCAGTCGATGAGACACTACCTTTCCAAGTTAAGAGCGATGCATCAGACGTCGCCTGGCGCCACCCTCAACCAGGCAGGCTGCCCGTGGCATTCTTTTCACGCACCCTCCATGCCTCCGAAATTCGGCACCCCTCCGTTGAGAAGGAGGCCCAAGCCATCGTAGAAGCTGTGCGATATTGGAGGCATTACCTGGCCGGCAGGAGATTCACTCTCCTCACTGATCAATGGTCGGTTGCCTTCATGTTCAACAACACACAGCAGGGCAAGATCAAAAATGATAAAATCTTGAGGTGGAGGACCGAGCTCTCCACCTACAATTACGAGATTTTGTAACGCCCCGGTCAGCTCAACGAGCCCCCCCGATACCCTATCCCGAGGTACGTGTGCCAGCGCACAAGTGGACCGGCTCCGGACCCTACACGATGCTCTCTCTCACCCAGGGGTCACCCGGTTCTTTCACTTCATAAAGGCCCACAATCTGCCCTACTCCATTGAGGAAGTCAGGGCCATCACCAGAGACTGCCAGGTCTGCGCGGAATGCAAACTGCACTCTACCGGCCAGACTGAGCGCACCTAGTGAAGGCCTCCCGCCCCTTTGAACGACTCAGCGTGGATTTCAAAGGGCCCCTCCCCTCCACCGACCGAAACACGTACTTCCTTAACGTGGTCGACGAATACTCCAGATGCCCCTTCGCCGCCCCGATATGACGTCTGCCACCGTCATCAAAGCACTCAACACCGTCTTCGCCCTGTTCGGTTTCCCCGCCTCCATCCACAGCGACCGGGGATCCTCATTTATGAGCGATGAGCTGCGCCAGTACCTGCTCAACAAGGGCATCGCCTTGAGCAGGATGACCAGCTACAACCCCCGGGGAAATGGGCAGGTGGAGCGGGAGAATGGGATGGTCGTCCAGCTGGCCCTATGGTCCAAGAATCTCCCGGTCTCCCGCTGGGAGGAGGTCCTCCCCGATACCCTTCACTCCATTCAATCGCTACTTTGCACTGTGACTAATGCAAGCCCCCATGCCCGTCTCCTTGCCTTCCCCAGGAATTCCACCTCCGGGGTTTTGCACCCAATATGGCTGGCAGCTCCAGGACCCGTTCTCCTCCGCAAGCACGTGCGGCTCCACAAGGTGGACCTGTTGGTCGAGAGGTTACAGCTACTCCATGCAAACCCGCAGTACGCCTACATGGCGTACCCGACAGCCGCCAAGACACAGTCTCCCTCAAGGACCTGGCACCAGCTGGGTCCCCATCCCCCTCCCTCTGCCCCGGCGCCACCCATCCTCCCCTCAGCGCACCTCACCACAGCCCCCGCTCCAGGAGGATCCGTCCTCCCCTTGGTCCCACCTGCGGATGAAGATGAGGTCTACATGCTCCAGGAGTCACCGGCGACCGAGCTGACGCCTGCATCGCCATCGGGACTGCGGCGCTCACAACAGAGGGTCAAGGCACCCGATCGGCTTAATTTGTGAACTTTCCCCAAAATGTTAACTTATGCATGTAAATAGTCTTCCATCCACCCATGCTGGATTCTTTTTTAACAAGGGGTGAATGTTGTAGTCATCACTGTGGTATATATCACATATGAGATATGTGAGGCTCCTGTACTACAGGTACAGGGATAGATCCCTGCCTGCTGGCTCCGCCCAGTTGGCAGAGTATAAATATGTGTGCTCACCAAGCTGCAGCCATTTCGGCAGCAGCTGCAGGAGGCTACACATGTCTGTTTAATTAAGCCTCAATTACACTCTACTCTCGTCTCATCGTAATTGATAGTGCATCACATATTGAGTAATATTTTATTGTAACTCGGCTCTTTGTGTCCCAATATAATTGATGATGCCCACTTGAATCTTACTGACTGGACCGGATTGTGAACTAAATGTTTTCATCTAAGATGGGTAAACATTAGGCAAATCAAACAACTTGTATTCAATGCAGTAAAATGTCCCAAGATGCTTTGCAGGCAGACCATCAAAGAACATTTGGCAGTGAAGAACATAAAGAGATAAATTGAACAAAAAGCCAGAAGCTTGGCTAAAAAGGTCTGTATTAAGGAGGGGCTTTAAAGGGGAAAAAGAGAGAAATGGAGGGACTTTGGGAGGGAATTCACGAGCTTCCATGCAGAATAGTGTTGCCAATGAGTATAGAGAACGAGGCACCCAGATCCAATATATGGCAATTGCCTGATCATGAATGGCAAGAGAAGAAAAAAATGAGGAAACGTTAGCAGAAGGAAAGAAAATATTGGAAATTCAATTGAACAGAGAATCTGGAGGCTGAAGGATCCTCTTCCTTTTCACTCAGGAATAGTATTCGTTCCCGGCACTTTGACATCAGAAATGTTGCACTCCTTTTGCAATGTTGTGCTTAAAATAGCACTGAAAACCATCCCTGCAATCCTGATAACAGCTTTTATTGTTAGCAATAGCAGGGTGATATTCTTTAATGCAGCTCTCAAGTAGAAGGTTGCGAGCGAAAGCAGCACCAGAGTTCACTTCCAACAGGGAGCCAAAGCAGAGTATAATTTGATTACTGCACTCGATTGTCAGGTCCATGCTTGAAATTACTCGGAGGGAGATAGTCAATAATAGGTCACGGGGCAGAAAACGGTAACAGTGCCAAATGCATGGCAAATAAGTTTAACCATTTCTTGATCCTGCATTCATCCACATTCAAATATGTTCGAAACATGTACCTATAAGACAAGAATTGTGATATAAATCATTTCTCTGATATTTTATGACAGCCATTAATTCAGGCTTACCACTGAATAGGTTGTCAATCCAGAATTTAAAAAAAAATATTTATTCTTTCAAGGATGACACACCGGCCAAGAACAATGGTGTGCAGCCTGTCTTACAAGGTCCATATACAGATTGGATAAAACTGAAGAATATCTTTGAGTTGGGGTTGTCTGCATATCGTTGTAATTCTTCAGCTTTCCTTTCCCACCATCTGTCATGCTTCGCCGCAGTTCTCTTTCTCATTGGATGTCGAAACCTGTTTCTTCTGGAGGTGAGGTCGGATAGTTCTGCCACTCCATCAATGGTCTATTTTTTGCCTGCAGGATTTGAGAGACGTTTTCATCATTTTCATTGAACCAATCTTGATGCCCTCACTTCGGCAGTCCAAGAACAATGTTTTCTGTTTCGGTGACAATGGGCGAGACTTACGGTTCCTTCAGCAGTGCGACATCAAAAGTGATCCACCATTGGCCAGCTGCTGGTCCTGCCCATCTTCTGGTCCTACCGCTGTCAATGGGTTTTGCCATTGTTCACACCGTCTGCCGCCAATCAAGCCCCGTGTTGCCGGGGTGTTGGAGGGTGTGTGTGTGCGGCCACCGTCGGTGGGACCGGAAGACTCCGCTGGTGGGAAAGGCCAGAAAAGTTTGGTCAGTGTCTTTAAATTTGCTCCGCTTCTTGATAGTCTCCAACTAGGAACATGCTAGCTTTGAATTTTTGATCAAGCGTGTTGTGAAACTGGTTGTAGCAAGCGATGGTGCTGAGTTCAGCCGTACGGAAAGGAGCTCAGATGATTTTTGGTCACTTGCGCTGAGTTGGAGCACTTCACAAGTTGAGAGTTGCTCTGATTGGTCTGTAATCTGTCCAACACTCTACACCTCATATTGCACAGGTAATCCGTACAATCTGGAGATACATCTGATGTCGTCTATCATGTGCCACTGTTTTGATCTTGGATGCATCCAAGTAGTCTTGTAGTGATCATGTTGTCTGAATGTTGTTTTAGTAATGTAAATATTGTGTTCAACTCATTTGCTCAGGAGTAACAGGCCATTGCTGTTAAGCTTTCCAATTCCATGATTATCCAGAAGTCCTTAGTTCTGACTTTCCCAACACGGGCATTGAAGTCTTCCAGGCTCGTGAGCTTATCATTGACAGATGTGGATTTAATCAAGATCCTCATAACACTGATCTTTCATGTCCTCAGGGCCCATGGGAGTTGATAGGCAAGCACTGATAACGGTCATGACATGTGTTAGTCAA
Source organism: Scyliorhinus canicula (assembly GCF_902713615.1). Taxonomy (NCBI): domain Eukaryota; kingdom Metazoa; phylum Chordata; class Chondrichthyes; order Carcharhiniformes; family Scyliorhinidae; genus Scyliorhinus; species Scyliorhinus canicula. Next base: position 141,596,911 of record NC_052152.1, on the reverse strand, counting down.
GTGGGAAACGCAAATACACAACGTGTTTGTTGAACCAGACATGAAGTGTAGTTATATCTAGATAGATAGAACAGTACAGCACAGAACAGGCCCTTCGGCCCTCGATGTTGTGCCGAGCAATGATCACCCTACTTAAACCCACGTATCCACCCTATACCCGTAACCCAACAATCCCCCCATTAACCTTACGCTACGGGCAATTTAGCATGGCCAATCCACCTAACCCGCACATCTTTGGACTGTGGGAGGAAACCGGAGCACCCGGAGGAAACCCACGCACACACGGGGAGGACGTGCAGACTCCACACAGACAGTGACCCAGCCGGGAATCGAACCTGGGACCCTGGAGCTGTGAAGCATTGATGCTAACCACCATGCTACCGTGAGGCCCCTTACATTCATTACAGAATCTCTTTCATTACAGATTATCTGATTGTGAATCCTACACAATGGGTGGGATTCTCCGTAACCTGACACCGAAATCGGGAAACGGCGATCAGGCGGAGAATGGCTTCTGACCCTGGGATCAGGTCAGGCAGCGGTTTGACGCCGGTTCGCGATGCTCTGGCCTCTCCAAATCAACATCGCCGGGACGCACGCCACGCGAGCCACAACGCCGTTGTTGCATCATCAGCTGGCCCACCCGCGATGCTCTGCCTCCGATGGGCTGAGTTCCTGACGGCGTGGGCCACGTGTTGTCCCAGCGGTCATGAGCCTGGTGTGCCGGCTGCAGACAGTGTACAGCACCGCCACACTCGGTCGAGATTCGTGCTGCTGCCCAGGGGGCTTCTGCTCAGGCTGGGGGGAGTGGTGGGGGGTGGCCAAGAGGTGGGCTGTGGAGTAGGGGTGGGTGGGTACTTGGTCCAGCACCACCAGCACCATGTTTCCCGGCGTGACTGGTGGGGAGTAGGCGTGCGCGGCTACAGCTTGTCAGCCCTGCGTATGCATGGCCCGGGACCCGGCGATTCTCTGGCCGTTCACTGCGCAATCCAAGGGTGTTCCATGCGTGACAGCACTAACCCCTTACCAGAATCGGTGAGGGATTCACACCGATTTTCCTGTCATGGAGCACCACGGATTCTCCATTGGTGCCGGCACTTTGCCTCAGAAACGGAGAATCCAGCTCCATGTATCTTGTCCTCACTTGCTTAATGAATGATCTGCCTGCTGCTATAAGCTATCCTGACATTTTTAGGTCCTGCACCCACCATAAATTCAGCCATGGAAAGGCCTCCACCCCAGTGGCGTGAGCACCTAATTTACTAGGGATAAAATGCTAGAGGTAGAATAGTAGACATACAATGCTAGGAATACAATAGTCAAGATACAATGCTAGAAATACAATGCCAAAGGTACAATGCTAGAGCAGTGGGACAGTGGCTAGCACTTTGCCTAACAGCGCCAGGGACCCAGGTTTGATTCTGGCCTTCGGTGACTGCCTGTGTGAAGCCTGTACGTTCTCCCCGTGTCTCCTTGGGTTTCCTCTGGCTGCTCCAATATCCTCCCGCAGTCCAAAGGTGTCCAGGTTAGGTGGATTGGCTATGCTAAATTTCCTCTTACTGTCCAAAGATGTGCAGATTAGGTGGGGTTACAGGGTTAGGGCAGGTGGGTGAGCTTAGGTAGGATCCTCTTTTGGAGGGACGATGCAGACTCAGATGCAGACTGAGCCGAATGGACTTCTGCACTGGAGGGGTTCTATAATTTCTATGGAAGTATGATGGTAAGATTTAGATGGACGAGGTCTGCCCCTTGAAGTTTAAATGTACATAATTCCTACAATCGGCACTTTTTAAATGTAAATAACATGTTGATGTTATTATGTTGATGTTGATGTTATCTATCTTGACTTCCAAAAGGCCTTTGACAAGGTGCCTCACGGGAGACTCCTGAGTAAAATAAGGGCCCATGGTATTCGAGGCAAGGTACTAACATGGATTGACGATTGCCTGTCAGACAGAAGGCAGAGAGTTGGGATAAAAGGTTCTTTTTCGGAATGGCAACCGGTGACAAGTGGTGTCCCGCAGGGTTCAGTGTTGGGGCCACAGCTGTTCTCTTTATATATTAACGATCTAGATGACGGGACTGGGGGCATTCTGGCCAAGTTTGCCGATGATACAAAGATAGGTGGAGGGGCAGGTAGTATTGAGGAGGTGGGGAGGCTGCAGAAAGATTTAGACAGTTTAGGAGAATGGTCCAAGAAGTGGCTGATGAAATTCAACGTGGGCAAGTGCGAGGTCTTGCACTTTGGAAAAAAGAATAGAGGCATGGACTATTTTCTAAACGGTGACAAAATTCATAATGCTAAAGTGCAAAGGGACTTGGGAGTCCTAGTCCAGGATTCTCTAAAGGTAAACTTGCAGGTTGAGTCCGTAATTAAGAAAGCAAATGTAATGTTGTCATTTATCTCAAGAGGCTTGGAATATAAAAGCAGGGATGTACTTCTGAGGCTTTATAAAGCACTAGTTAGGCCCCATTTAGAATACTGTGAGCAATTTTGGGCCCCATACCTCAGGAAGGACATACTGGCACTGGAGCGGGTCCAGCGGAGATTCACACGGATGATCCCAGGAATGGTAGGCCTAACATACGATGAACGTCTGAGGATCGTGGGATTATATTCATTGGAGTTTAGGAGGTTGAGGGGAGATCTAATAGAAACGTACAAGATAATGAATGGCTTGGATAGGATGGACGTAGGGAAGTTGTTTCCATTAGCAGGGGAGACTAGGACGCGGGGGCACAGCCTTAGAATAAAAGGGAGTCACTTTAGAACAGAGATGAGGAGAAATTTCTTCAGCCAGAGAGTGGTAGGTCTGTGGAATTCATTGCCACAGAGGGCGGTGGAGGCCGGGACATTGAGTGTCTTTAAGACAGAAATTGATAAATTCTTGATTTCTCGAGGAATTAAGGGCTATGGTGAGAGCGCGGGTAAATGGAGTTGAAATCAACCATGATTGAATGGTGGAGTGGACTCGATGGGCCGAATGGCCTTACTTCCACTCCTATGTCTTATGGTCTTATGGTCTTATGATTATCTCTTCTAACCTAAGATAAATGCAATATCTCGCATGTGCACAGAATGTTTACACATGTTAAATAATAGCAACTTTCTGGCCTTTTGCTTCCTGTGGGTATCCGTACTTGCTCTTGCAGGTTTAAAAAACAAACCCAGAGTTCCCTTGAACCTCCTGAGCAATATTTAAAGTTACTTACAGTTAATTTGAATGTTCAAACATTAAATAGTTTGCACCCTCTTCAAAGGTTTGTAGTTTAGCTTAAGGGTCCTGCATTCATGTTCTCCTTGTGTGCACTGTGCTGCTCAAAGCTCCAGGCAGGAAACATGAAACAAAAGCAGACTGGATTGAATCAACGTAAGTGAACAATGGAAAGCTAACTAAGGCCAGTTTGAGAGAAATTTCAGTACCTTCAGCAACGGTGGATTTAGTGCTTAAGGGGGCGTAGATGGACATTGTTATTCAACACGAGAGCAAAGATTTACAAACTGATTGCTGCAGGTGGTACAATATTTGGATGGGTAACTGCACAATTCCAATCAGTACCAGGGAGCAGCTGGTTGTGTGGGGGTGTTTAAATAGGATTATCTGCAGTGGATGGGATCAGATGCTTTATGTTGAGGATATGAGGGAGAAAATACCTTACACCTCAATTGCACTGGTGACTGGAAAGAATCTGATCTGCCTAGTTTGATTGTTGTATAATGTGGTTGAATTATGCATACTGAATTAGTCTCAATAGAAACTGAAGCCAGGGTTGCGGTAAGTTCCATAGCAGATGCAATTTGAAGACATTTACACTTTAAATTCCCCGTAGATTCAATTGACGTCATTCCACCTGGAACGTTAACATGCATGTAGATCCTGCAAGCAATTGGAAATATATAATATATATATTTATAGTTAATGTGCGTGCTGCAAACCCTCAGGTTAAATCATCATCAATCAGCTCTCCCCTCAAAGGGGAAAGCAGCCCATGGTCATCTGGGACTATGATGACTTTACTGCAGAACACACAGGCACAATAAGAAGAATATTCAAAATTCTACACATAAGGTCAACAGAATAAACTAAGTAGAAACATGTAATCCGTTGGCTGACATTTAAACATTCAGCCTAGATCAAAATATCATCAAGGCTCCTTTCTTCCACTAGACCACCAGGATATTGCTTTGTACTAATAAACAGCTCCTGATTAATGTCAGTCAGGATACTACGCAGTGCAAAGGGAGACTCAGTGTTTTCACAGTGGGAAGAGGAAAAGAAAGTCTATAATGAAGCACATGGCTAGTTTCATATATGGGTTAACAGCTGGGTATTGTGTGATGGTAAAATCAAAGGCCTCACTACCATGGCCTGGATCTTCCATGGAGCTACAATCATCGGATTTCTGCTCCGCTCAAAAACGCCCCCGACTCAACGCTGTCTGCATTTCTTCCGGGATCTTCTGAGTTTGGCTTTTCTGGAAATACACACTGCAGCATCCCCAGGGGAACTCTGTGAAAGGATGTTTCTTTGGTCCAAATTGCTGCTTACCATAATTTAAACTTGCCTGTAGGTTGTGTTACTCAAGTGGAGATTAGATATAATTTTCATGGGGCAGTGCATGTAGATTCCTCACAACTACTTCCACTGAAGAGTGCTCTGACTGGTGCAAAGCAGCATGTTTCAAGACAGATTAGGGATTGAAGATAGGACATGCCCCCTTTTTGCTGCACTAGCTGCAAAATGCTGAGTTTAAATGTACAATGTTTGAATGTTAGTGAATGAATAAACAAATGAATGGGTAGGTGAGTGAAGTAGATGGGTAAGTAGGTGGGTGGGCAATGTGAGTAGGTAGATGGGTTGAGTGGGTGGGTGGGTGAAGTAAATGGGTAGATGGGTGGAGGGGGTAGTTGGATGAGGTGGATAGGGTGAGCAGATAGGTTAGTGGGTATGTGGGTCTGGGAGTAGTCAGGTCTGACCAGGAGTGTTGGGTTGGGGGGGTGTTAATCAAGACAGGGCAGGGGGTTAGGCAAGTGGTTGGGAGGCATGGTTGGGTCAGGGGCGGTAAGAGGGTATTTATGGGGTTTAATCTGGGTATTTGGGGATGAATGGGTTGTGAAGGGTTGGCGGAGGTCAGTGCAAGTGGTTGGAGGGTAACCAATGTAGTTAACCAGGTGTTAGATCAGATTTCCAACTGTAGCTGGTAAGTACCACAGTACTGTCTCTGACTCTGACTCAGAATTGGAGATATTTGCAGAGGGTCCTGGGAACCAGGGGAATTCCCTGTACAAGTTGAAACTTCCTGGTCAGGATGTCTGCAAGGTACCGACATGCACATCCAGTCTCCAAAGATCTGGAGACTGGAAAATTAAGCGCCGTGATGTTTTCCACCAAGGAAAGCTTTGAACATAAGGAAAAGCAAGGATGGGGAAAATATAACTTTTCAATGGGGGGGGGGGGGGGGGGGGGCAGAAATTAAGGCGCACATCACATGAACTATTTCAGCATCAGTTGAAGGTTTGTTTAAACTCACTATGTAATTACTTTGACATGGTGTCAAAATGATCATTTAAACATCAGAGCAGAGACTTTTCACATGTTGCAAAAATTAACATGAAGATAAATTCAGGAGGTGCACTTGCACAAACCACATGCAAAGGCTCAACCTTTGGGACTCTGTTGCAACCGATAATAAATCAGTACACTGAACAATGTATTAAACTTATAAAAGGAGCTGTGGTGTTCTTTGTGTTGCTAAATTTAGGATGGTTGGCGTAGTGTTCACAAAGACCACAAATAGATTTAAATTGAACAAAGCTCTAAATTCATTAACACTACTAATTTGGATTCAACACTTACTCCTAGATAGTACACAGTTGATATTAAACATATAATTCACACTCATCTACTACTTATCTCGACACTATAACATTAGCTAAGATCTGCTCTCACTCACACTATATTTCCTTCAATCTGTTCTCTAGCCTTCTCCTCAACCTCTCACCGGTAAGGCTTAGCATCAATGTCTTATATACTGGTACATCTAGCTCCCTCGAGTGATTGAGTCATACATTTAATTAACCCTTGCAGTTCTTACATTTATGATAATGTTACAGGAGCTATCTGAAAATAGACAATTTCACCTGTCCCACCCACTGACTGACCCAGTCCCCACCCTCCCCCACAACATCCTCCCCTGCCACGTATATAGCTCATCCCCTCCACAAATTGTCAGGACATCGGCTAAAAAAGTAATATCATCTTGCCACTGTAAATCCACCGTTGGTGGTCTTTGTCCTCGCCTCTTGTGATCATCCCGACAGAAAAGGCAATAAAATATTAATAAATATGCCATATCAATACATTCAGCCGATTTAGTCAATAACAATTTATTTAGGAGCTTTGTACGCATAATTGCAGTGAAGGTTACAACAGCAATGCTCTCCAGTAAATCTACAAAGCAGAGCAAATATAACTGGGAAGCTCTTCCGATTATTAATACAATCTTTTATTATGACAGAGAATCGATACATTCCAACCTCTACTACGTAGACTCCATTGTGTACTCAGCCTGACTCAGGAAGATTAAATGAGATGGTATTAAATCTGATTTATAAAACACATTTTCTGTGCCAGCCCAGCAAAACAAAATGGCAACATTTTTCCCAGCCACGTTGATTTACTAAAACCTATCGTAAGCTTGCAAGGGGAATTGCCAGTAAATATTGACCTGATTCACTCACAGTTCTGATTTCAGTCACTGCCCTTCACCATTGCTGTATGGGGTTTGTCTCCCAATTAGCTGATGAGCATAGCACTGTTTGATCTTTGACAGAACTATCTTCGAGTGTGAGCATGTGGCCCACAGATAAATATTTTGAGAGTTATGCTGACTCAATTCTGACTCACATCTGTCAAAAGATAAAATAGGGAACCAGAAACGCAGCTCAGTGCTCACCCACTTCCTGATCAGATGCATTTAAAAGAGCTTTGTTGGGTCATGATGTGAATAATGACAGACAGAGTTAGTAGTTGTGCTGATAGTCTTCTGCCACTAATCACGTCTCTGCACACATCTGTTTGCAGAGCTGAGTAAGTTCTTGAAAAACCCTTTAAGCAAAGTGGATTCAACCAGTTTCTGTGTAAATTGAAATGAATGTACTTGATGCCATATGGAAGAACAACACAATTCTACTTCATCAAACATAAGTTTCAAAGGATTTCATATAAAAATGGAAAATACTGAAAGTGCACAGGAAGTCAGTAACCTGACTCAGAGACAGGAAGCAAAGGGCAATGGTCGATTGGTGTTGCTATGACTGGAAGACTGTTTCCAGTGGGGCTCTGCGGGATTAACTACTCCGTCCCTTTCTTTTTTGTGGCAAGTATCAATAATTTAGGAGGCAGAATTTAGAAATTTTCAGAGAGTACAAAAATTGAGCATGTGTTTGATAATGAAGACAAAAGCTATCAACTACAGGAAGATATCAATGAATTAGTGAGCTGGATGGAACAATGGCAAATGGATTTCAATCCTGAGAAGTGAGGCGATGCATTTACAGAAGACTGTTTCTAATGAGGTTCTGCAGGGTTCATTATTCAAAAGAGTTATCCGAGTACCTAATATATTTTGGGGGCGTGATGTATCAAGTTTCACCTTTTTCTGCAAGTTTGTCCTCCCATGCATGCCTTTTCCCCTTTCAACAATTTCCCTAAATAATTATAAGTTTATAATTATAACTTCTGTCATGTAGTACATTATCTGTGAGGGTATCTCAACTTGGAACACTGATTCATGGAGGCGTGTAGTTTTATTTTGTTTTGGTGTGAAGAGACAAGTGAAACTTAGTCAGAATAAATAGCCCAGTCATCGTGTAACAATTATGAAAGACAATTTATTAAATTAAAGAAAAGACAAATATAAAAAAACAGGGCTATTCTACTCTCAGACACTTATAGGATATGATTTACTACACAGACACACATGTAGAATGTATCCCTTCTTCTAAAATATATCAAAGGTACCTGAACTCTGTAAGGCTTCGCCGTTTTCCCAAATAACGTCCAAATTAAATAAAAGCCAATTACTGCAGATGCTGGAATCTGAAACCAAAGAGAAAATGCTGGAAAATCTCAGCAGGTCTGTCAGCATCTGTAGGGAGAGAAAAGAGCTAACGTTTCAAGTCCAGATGACCCTTTATCAAAGGTTTGGGTGATCTGGACTCTAAATGTTAGCTCTTTTCTTTCCCTACAGGTGCTGCCAGGCCTGCTGAGAATTTCCAGCATTTTCCCTTTCTTTTTTTTAACAAACAGTTTTATTGAGGTAGTTTTTGGCTTTGTAAACAGTTACAGACATCAACAGAAAGAAAGCAAAAAAGGCAAAAATGTGCTAACATCCATGTACTTTCAATACTTCAATCGTAACATACTGCACAAGCCCGCTCCTCTCCCACTGGTACTACCTGCCATTTTGTCCCTCCTACTCTACTCTACTCTACCCCCCACCCCCTGCTGACGCTCACTCTCCCGCAAAGAAGTTAATAAATGGTTGCCACCTCCGGGCGAACCCCTGTACAGATCCCCTCAAGGCGAACTTAATTTTTTCCATACCCAGGAAACTCGGCATGTCCGCAAGCCACAACTCAGTCTTCGGGGGCTTTGAGTCCCTCCACGCCAATAAGCAAAGGCCAAAACATCGGCCTCTTTCTCCCCCTGGACTCCCGGGTCTTCCGAAACCCCAAAAATTGCCACCCCTGGACCCATCGCCACTCTTGTTTTTAGCACCCGGGACATGACGCCCGCAAATCCCTCCCAGTACCCCCTAAGCTTAGGGCATGCCCAAAACATGTGAACGTGGTTCGCCGGTCCTCCCGCGCACCTAGCGCATTTGTCCTCTATCCCAAAGAATTTGCTCATCCGAGCCACCGTCATATGGGCCCGGTGAACGACCTTAAATTGAATCAGCCCGAGCCTGGCACATGTCGCGGTCGAATTTACCCTACTCAGGGCCTCTGCCCACAGCCCGTCCTCCATTTCCCCGCCTAGCTCCTCCTCCCATTTAAGTTTCAGTTCCTCCGCCTGGGACCCTTCCTCCCTCATGAGCACCTTATAAATACCAGAGACTCTACCCTCCCCTTCAACCCCCTACAGACTATTCTGTCTTGGATCCCCATTGGCGGGAGTCGTGGGAAAGATGGGACCTGTCTACGAACAAAGTCCCGCAACTGTAGGTACCTAAAATCATTTCCCCTTGAGCATTTTCCCTTTCGATCCAAATTAAATAGCCAGCTTATAATGAAATGAAAATCGCGTATTGTCACTAGTAGACTTCAAATGAAGTTACTGTGAAAAGCCCCTAGTCACCACATTCTGGCGCCTGTTCGGGGAGACTGGTACGGGAATTGAACCGTGCTGCTGGCCTGCCTTGGTCTGTTTTAAAAGCCAGCTATTTAGCCCTGTGCTAAACCAGCCCCTGTGATTACCACCCTGTATTGTGTATAATTATTACACAATACAGGGTGATAATCAAATCTGGGAAACGCTTTGTCCTGGTCCAGTGGAGATATTTAAATGGCCCTTATGAAGATTTTTTGCACTGCTTTGGCTCAATGACTGAGAAGCTTATTTGATGTAAACTGGCTTCCAGGCTGTTAGCTGCAAAAACAACTTTCAGGCTTTGTCGTCAAAAATTGGCCTGTCTGCTTTCTGAAACTGCTTGGTGTTAACTGCCTCCCTTGCTTCTCAGGGTCTGGCCAATTATACCTTTGTTCTACTTTAATTATGCCTTCTATGTATTCGATTGTCTTCCCCTATCAACGTCCTTGACTATACATTAACCTATGTATACCTCTTTGAGCTTTCCAATCATCTATAAGCTGTTTCTCCTCATAAGCTATTCACGCCTGTTTCCTAGCGAAACAGCCTTCTAATCTCATTATTGGGAAAGATGTATCTCATATATCTCAGTCTTTTGAATATTGGCTATTGCTGCCTCTGGGCAGATTTCTACCTGTTGGTGGACATCTCACATCCTTTTATGTCTTGTTCACTGTTGATAGGCAAAGTCATGACATTTAGAGGGTGTATAAAGTAGCCTTCCCATGAGACCCGCTATTCTACTATATTTGCCTTTTGTAATTGGATAATTTTTCACTCCTAATAAATTAAATCTATTGATGAATCATGTTCCATGTATTAGTCCTCATAGTTTTGAAAAAATACTGACTGTTTTATAAATGTATATACATGTCTCCTCGACCAAACGACAGGGACTTCATCATAAGAATGCTTATTTAAAACACAGACTGTAATTTTTGTACAGAAAATGCAGAAGGATTGAGATTGTGGAGATACAGGGTCTTACATCAGGTTCTCCACAGTGAACCAAAATGAGCTACAGATCAGGAATAGGCCTGTTTTCCATTACTGCTTTCCATTGCGGCCCTAGTTTCAGTGAGAACAATATTCCAGCCATGTGAATTCTAAAGCTGGCCTTGTATACCGGGCAGCATGGTAGCACAGTGGTTAGCACTGTGGCTTCACAGCGCCAGAGTCCCAGGTTTGATTCCCGGCTGGATCACTGTCTGTGGGAGTCTGCACGTTCTCCCCGTGACCGCGTGGGTCTCCTCCGGGTGCTCCGGTTTCCTCCCACTCGTCCCGAAAGACATGCTGTTTGGTAATTTGGACATTTTGCACTAGACTCAGTTTTATGAGCGACCACGACACCACACAACCCTGCCATGGCAATCTCCGCAAGATGTGCCAGATTATCGACATGGATACCACCATTACACGTAACAACACCACACACCAGGTACGCGGTACATACTCGTGCAACTCAGCCAACGTTGTCTACCTCATACGCTGCAGGAAAAGATATCCTGAAGCATGGTACATTGGCGAGATCATGCAGACGCAGTACCAACGGATGAACGGACATCGCGCGACAGTCGCCAGGCAGGAATGTTCCCTTCCAGTCGGGGAACATTTCAGCAGTCAAGGGCATTCAGCTACTGATCTCCATGTAAGCATTCTCCAAGGCAGCCTTCAGGAAGCGGACAACGCAAAATCGCCGCGCAGAAACTTATAGCCATATTCCGCACACGAGTATGGCCTCAACCGGGACCTTGGATTCATGTTGCATTACATTCATCCCCCACCATCTGGTCTGAGCTTGTGAAATCCTACCAACTGTCCTGGCTTGAGACAATTCACACCTCTTTAACCTGGGATTACCCCTATCGCTGGATCTGTAAAGACTTAATTACCTGCAAATGCTTGCATTCAAAGCATTGTCTTGCATCTTTGACTTTGTCTATGTATATGTTTCTGGAACCCACCTCTTCATTCACTTGAGGAAGGAGCAGTGCTCCAAAAGCTAGTGTTTGAAACAAACCTGTTGGACTTTAACCTGGTGTTGTAAGACTTCTTACTGTGCTCACCCCAGTCCAACCCCAGCATCTCCACATCATTTTTATGTGTGCAGACGGTGTGGATTGATGGTTTATACATATGTAACATCTCTTCCTTTCTACTAAACACATACTTATCAGTGCTTCTCTTTTGTTTGTATTTTTGCAGGAGATGGAAACCCGAAAGAAAGCAGTCCCTTCATTAACAGTGCCGAAGTTGAAAAAGGGAAAGAATATGATGGGAAAAATATGGCTCTTTTTGAGGTACAGTCCGACAATTTACAGCAAGCATCAAATTCTATCCATTTAGCTGACAGAATTCCGACACTGTTTAACGGTTTTTTGTGTCTCAGTGAGTGACAAATTAAGACTCTTAATAAGGTGATGTAGTCAGCCATCTGCCACCTTGTTCTTGGCCACCTTGCAGGGACTATTACAATGAGTCACATGTATCAATGTGTTGGAACAGAATGTGTTCAAAGTTCAGATCCTGTTCCTCTGCATGCTTTACTCAAGATCAAGTTACAGCCTTCTGCCAGCTGATTGACTATCCCTCAACAAGTCTAATTATTGGTTTATCATTTGCTCGTCAGCTGCAAATATTGTACAGATGTGCGTTGCACCCATAAGTATCCAATAATGTTTAATGAAGTGTAATGCACTTCAGTCTCAGTCCCTTTTGTAATCCGTAGTCCAAAACTTTATCACCTAATGCCTGTTTCAGTTAGATTCCCTCGATTCAGGGAAAGTTCCAAAAGTTTGGAAAAAAAACAAATGCAGCTCCTTTCGTCAAAAGGTAAGGGGTGCAGAAAGCAGAAAACTACAGGCCAGTTAACTTATTATATATCATAGATGATATGTTAGAAGCTACAATTCAATATGTTATAGCAGGGTACTTAGAAAAAATCATGATACTCAAGAAGAGTGGACATTGTCCTGTGAAAGAGAAATCATGGGGTGGAGTCTCTGCCACCCGTCGCCAGGAGTGGAATTCCCAATGCAGCGCAGAATCCAGTGTCGGGCAGAAAAACGGGTTCGGTGACCTGGCACAATATTCTCCAAGTTCGCATGATCCCCCAATCCTCTGGGCCAAGATTCACATGGGCTGGAAATGGTGCAGTTATTTCCAAACGTGGTCCTGATGCGGTGGACCTCATGGTGGGTCAAGGGTTTAAGTCTTTAAGGAAATTGTCCCCAAAGTCCATAGGAGGGGTACGCTCCCCCACCACAATGCAAATCTTACCCACCTCACCCCAACACGACTCCTCTCTGCTCCCCCACTAGAGATCTCCCCATGTGAGAGACCCCCACCAGACATCCCCCAATTACGGAGACCCCCACTAGAGATCCTCCAATTTCAGAGACCCCCACCAGAGACCTCCCAATTCCAGAGAGCCCCACCAGAGAGCCCCCAATTACAGCAAAACCCACCAGAGACCCTCCAATTACAGAGACACCCACCAGAGACCTCCCAATTCCAGAGACCCCCACCAGAGACCTCCCAATTCCAGAGAGCCCCACCAGAGACCCCTCAATTACAATGAAGTCCACCAGAGACCCTCCTATTACAGAGACACCCACCAGAGATCCTCCAATTTCAGAGACCCCCACCAGAGACCTCCCAATTTCAGAGACCCCCACCAGAGACCCTCCTATTACAGAGACACCCACCAGAGACCTCCCAATTCCAGAGAGCCCCACCAGAGACCTTCCTATTACAGAGACACCCACCAGAGACCTCCCAATTCCAGGGAGACCCATCAGAGACCCCTCAATTACAGTGAAGCCCACCAGAGACCTTCCTATTACAGAGACACCCACCAGAGACACCCCATGAAGAGAACCCCACCACAAATGCCCCGATAGGAGAGCCCCTCCTTGGAAGACCCCATAATAGAGACCCCTGCCTGTAAGCCTCCCATAAGAGAGACCCTTGCCTGGAACCCCCCACAAGTGAGACCCTTCCTGGATGCGTCCCATAAAAGTGATTTCAGCTTGGAAGCCCCCCATAAAAGAGACCCTTGTCTAGGAACTAGAGAGCAGTCCAGAAATTGGCAGTGAAAAGAATCACTGCTTTAAAACTCACCTGTACAATTCACCTGCTGGCCCAGGCAGAAAAGCAGCACCTGTAAATTCCTAGAAAGAGAAAATCAGTCAGCTGGATTTAAACCCTCCTCAGACCATTGGGCTGGGTTTCTTCGACCCTGCGCCGGGTCAGAGAATCCCCGGGGAAGGCGCGAATTCCACCCTGCCGCCCCGCGGCCGGCTTCCCTATTCTCCGGCGCCATTTTTCGGGCGCGGACGGGATTCTCACCACGCCGGTCGGTGGCTGTTGACAGCGCCCCCCCCCCCGCCGATTCTCCACGCCCTGATGGGCTGAGTGGCTGACGGGTTTGGCCCAGTCCCGCCGGCCTGAATGACTCACGTCATACATGGCGTGACCTGGAAGATAAGTGTGCAGGGGCCATCCTAAGAGGCGGGGGGGGGGGGGGGGGGGAATCCGACCCCGGGGGGTCCCAACGGTGGCCTGGCCCACAATCGGGGTCTACTGATCGGCTGGCGGGCTGGTTCCGTGGGGGGCCTATTTTACTCCGCGCCAGGCCCCTGTAGGACTCCACCATATTGCCCGGGGCCTGTCACGGAGAAGGGAACCCCGCGCATGCGCGGAAATATGCCGGATGTTCTGCGCATGCGCAAAAATACGCTGGCTGTTCCACCCATGCGTGAACTCGCACCAGTCCTTCGGCACAGCTGGAGCTGCGGGAACCACTCCGGCATCAACCTAGCCCCCTAGAAAGGGGAGAATTCCTCACTTTCAGGGCCGTTGGCGCCGGAGTGGTTGATGCCGGTTTTCACGCCAGCATGGGAACATAGCCCAATTATTGGAGAATCCCGCCCTTGATCTGCAAGTCCTTCATTTCTCTATCAAATTGCTTTAGCTATGCTGTGATTGACAGCTTCCCACACACACAGCTGTCTGCATTGTTTAATTCATCTCCCTTCATGCTTGAGTGAGTTTTAAATAGTCAGCTGTGAAACTAACCAATGTTTAGAAACATCTAGCTATGAGTGACAGATCCTGGATTGCATCAAAGACAGTTAAGTGCTCTCACTGCCTCTTTTTCTATGCAGAAAACACTTAACTGCCTTTCACCTAGATAATCCAGGGATGGGGGTGCGGAATTGCGTTACAGTGGCGGGGGGGGGGGGGGAGGAGCAGCCATCTGACATCCCCACTGGGCTGTTTTCTCATAATGGAAGCCTGATAGTGGAATTTGTGAAGGAATCCCTTGCAATCCCTGCCATGCGTAAATTTGCATGGCAAGGAATGATGAATCACTTTCAGATTTGCACTCCCAGTGCAAGCACGAATAGTTGTGATTCATCTATGGTGAGCAAATATTGTCTCCCACAAAGAGAATTCTGTCCCATGTTTAATCAATTCATTGGAGTTCGATGATGAAGTAGAAGTAGCATGTGCCCTGGGTAAAGGACAACCAGGGGAACTGTATTAAGGTTTCTAGAAGGCACTTGAGGTTATTGCGAAAAATAAAAGCTCGTAGTGTAGGGGGTAACATATTGGCATGGATAGACGGTTGGCTAACTCATAGGATTCAGAGAGTAGGCAAAAATGGGTGAATTTCTGGTTGGCAGGATGTAACGAATGATACGCCACAGGGACCAGTACTGGAGCCTCAACCTTTACCAATTTATATAAATTACTTGAATAAAGTGACTCAAATGTATGATTGCTAAATTTGCTGATGATTCAAAGATAGGCAGGAAAGTAAGTTGAGAAGTGGAAATAAGAAGGCGACAGGGGATATAGATTGGTTAAGTGAGGGGCAACGATCAGTCAAATGGAGTATAATGCGGGCAAATGTAAAATTGTCCATTTTTTCAAAAGAAATAAATAAGAAGCTTATTATCTAAATGATGAAAAATTGCAGAGCTCAGACGCAGAGAGATCTGGGTATCCTAGTGTATGAATCACAAAATACTGGTATGCAGGTACAGCAAGTAATTAGGAAAGCTAATCGAATTTACATTGTGTATTTATGTCTGTCCTATGTTTTTTCATGAATGAAACGATCTGTTCAGACTGTGCGAAGAACAATACTTTTCGCTGTACCTCGGTACAGGTGACAATAAATCAAAACAAGCCAAATGTCATTGTTTATTACGAGGGGAATTTAACACAAGAGTAGGGAGGTTTTGTTTGAATTATACTGGGAATTACTGGGAATTAGTGAGGCCATATCTACAGTACTATGGGTTGTTAGACCAATACCTGGTATGGGCAGGTTGTCTTATGAGGAAAGGATGGACGGGTTAGGTTTGTATCTTCTGGAGTTTAGCAGAGTAAGAGGTGACTTGATGGAGACATATAAGATCCTGAGGGGACTTGAGAGGGCGAATGTGGAAAGGATGTTTCCTCTTGTGGGAGAAATTAGAACTAGGGATCACTGTTTAAAAATAAGGGGTTGTTCATTTAAGACAAAGACAAGAAGAAAAGTTTTCACTCAGAGGGCCGTGAGTCTTTGGAACTCACTTCCTCAAGTATCTGCAGAGTGGAAGCAGTCTTTGAATATTTTTAACGCAGAACTACATAAATTCTTGATCATCCAGGAGGTGAAAGGTTATCGGGAGCAGGTGGGAATGTGTAGTTGAGGTTACAATCAAATCATCCGTGATCTTATTGAATGGTGGAGCAGGCTCAAGTGGCCGAGTGGCATCCTCTTGCTCCTAATTCAGGTATTTGCTCAAACGTTCACATTCAATACAAACTGAAAATGATCGTCCTGTAATGCTAATTAACATTGAAGTGGACTACATTTTCTGTAGTATGTTTGAACACGGTTAGTCTGTCCTTTTGCCTCATTTAAGTGGTTATATTGCATCTGATATTGCTCAAAAGATAATGGCATATCAACAACGCACTCCATTAGTAATATGCAAATCAGTTGACAAGTGCACATGATTCTGCAGATAAGGCATGAGGTGTGAATGCCGAGAACTTGCTGGTTGGTTTATGTGGCTCCACCATTGCCCCACCTCTGGGCTTCCCATTAATATTGCTGGATTTGTAAATTAATTGCTCAAAACACATAAACAGAAATTCAGGGCAAAGCATTTTTGCACAGAAACCTTGCAGGAAAATGTCTAATTAAAGGTGTGCAATGTGAGATGCCCCAGTTGATCAAGGTCCGGCCCCACGGCAAGACATGGCGGGGCCTGCCAGGGTAGCTAAACCTTTCCCTGCATGCTTCAGTTCAAAATATGTTTTGCTTTGTAGCTTGATGGAAAATATGAGTTGAAAAGGCACAATGAGGACAATGGCATGTCTGGATCCTTGGGAATGGCAGTATCAATGCATCCAATGAAAATTAAGGATCAATAAATAAACACAGGGAAGGGCTGAGAAGTGGGGTGAGTTAGAGTGGGTGAATTTAAAGTCAAATCAGGTGCAGAAAGTGAAATTAATAAAAGGGAAGGAATAATAGGATAGAGAGATAGATGAAAAAGAGACAGAAAGGAAAATTGAGAAAAATTAACCATTTTTGCCAAATCTCCAACAATAATTACCTGAAAGAATGAAACTCCTCACTCTCTTTAATTCTTCCTTTTCTGGATCAAACAGTTTGAGTGCAAACATTATCGCTTTCTGAAAAAAGGATTTAAGTTATGAATCACTGGACAACATGCTCTGGCAAGTTTGATGGACAATTAATGAGCACATGTAGCCACTTCATGAAACTCACATGAATGTTGAGAGTGAGATAGTGGGCAGAATTTTACATTCATCCATCGGCAGGTTTGTAGGCAAAGGCGGTGGCCATAAAACATTTTGGATGGCTTTCTCACAAGGCTCTCTCCCACTCCAACCTCGCCACAATTTAATGGTAGGAGGGGTGAGGCCTCGGCTGCACCCCTCCACCACACCACCCCCTTGAGTTGAGGCCCACAAGTGGACAATTAATGACCGCTTAACTGCTTTTTTCCCACCCAGCCTCAATTTTAAGACTGGCGGGAGGAGTTTAGGGGCAGATATAAAACATAAAAATGAACCTGTGCAGGCCTCAGGCAGGAAATGGGTGTTATAATTTGTTACTTATTCACTGAAAGAAGCAGGATATAGAGCCAGTCTTTCCTTAACACAGATTTATTCACAAAACCCAGAGAACATGGGCACAGACTCCCTTTTCCTTCCCTGCATATAGGTGGAAATATGTTCTTATATATATAGAACATAGAACATAGAACAGTACAGCACAGAACAGGCCCTTCGGCCCTCAATGTTGTGCCGAGCCATGATCACCCTACTCAAACCCACGTATCCACCCTATACCCGTAACCCAACAATCCCCCCCCCTTAACCTTACTTTTCTGATTGGCTTAACCGGACACTGGATTTCTCCCAGCTTCTGTGGCTCGCTGAGATATTTTTTATTTCCAGCGGCCTTGTTGCGGTGTGAAAGTTTCTTTCCTGTGAAATGGTCCAAAGTTTCTGGCTTAGCTGTGCAGGGGATATTCCTGCGGGTCCGTGCCTCTTCATGCGCAATTGGTGGTGTGTCAACCTTAAGAATAATTCCCTAACTTTTCCCCAGCTGTTCTCACTTACAATTAGAACGTACACTTCATTGTGACAGGATTGCAACATTATCGGGGTGGGGGAGGAGGCCCCACCATCTACAACAACCTATCTCATTCCTCCCCTTGCAGCCTCGTCGCCAACATCCCCTCCTCCCCCATGTCCACCCACCCCAAGCCACACCTCACCTCTCCAAAACCAAACTGCACCTGAAGTCCCGGGACTCAAACTCTGGGGGGCTACATGCAGTTCCAGTCCTGTCCACTGCAACATCTGGGTCTTGAGAGCTGTCGTCCAATCGGATTGACTGACATTACACTATTTTGTCATTCATGGGTTATCTCACCTTTGCCAGAACATGCTCACCAATTTGCACGTGAGTAATTGTTGTTCGCGCACAGTTAACCGTCAACAAATTCTGTACCTGAAATTTCTGGCGTACACTGTTAAAAACAAATTTTAACAATGGTGGGAAGTGGGAATCTATGCTGGAAGCTTTTCAAGAAATATAACTGCGGGGTGCAATGTCAATCTTTTTCTATTCGACGGAATGTGGCGACTAGGGGCTTTTCACAGTAACTTCATTTGGAGCCTACTCGTGACAATAAGCGATTTTCATTCATTCATTCATCTTCTTTTATTTTGGCCGAACAAAGCCAATTGCTGTTTTCACAGGAAGAACGAAAGTGATGAATTGGGTACTGGATAAGATTATTTTCTCAGAAGGTTTTTGTTCCGAGCCTCAATCTGAATGCTGTATTTCCACTTGCTGTACTTTTGTTGCTGGTCACACTGGGATTTCACGCAGATTTGTTTCTCAGCCCTGCGGGAGCAGAACTGGGCAGCAGCAATACAGACAAACAGAACCAAAACGTGGGAAAGGTTTCTTGAAGCATTCTTTGATGCTCCATCAATGAGCTGTGCTCAGTTCGATTTGGTTAGCCAAAGGTGTACAGTTTCTTTTAAGGAAAGGTATACATTCTGTTCAAGAGACTTTCCCTATCAGTGTTTAAACACAAGTAAAGCAGCCTCAAACGTTTATCTGTTATAAAATATTGTTAATCTTCAAGTGAAACAGAGGCCTGACCTTTGGGACTGCTCAACTCCTCCATAAATGGGCAGATCGCATGTGCCTCGAGTGCCTGTCAGGGTAACTCTTCGCTGTGGCCTGGCAGACATTTTTATACTTGGGGAAACACTACTGTCTAAACTCAATTTTATAACCATTCATATCACTACCCATAGCCTTTCATCATGTAGAATCTCTAAATTAATAACAAAACCATTGAACTGGAGTAGGCTGTTTAACCTCTTCAGCCTGTTCCGCCAGTCAGTAAGGTCACTGCGGACCTGTATCTTAAGGGCATTTATCCCACCTTGGTTCCATATTTCTTTATACCCTTAAGTCACAAAAGTCTTTCAAAATCAATTTAGAGATTTTCAATTGATTTTGCCACCGCAGTTTTTTAAGAAGAGGAATCCAGCTTTTTACTACCCATTGTGTGAGGTAGTGCTTTCTGACATCATCCCTGGGATGTTTAAGCAATATGGTGTGCAAGATAGAAAGAAGCAATTTCTTCTGGCGGGATATCTTGAACTTAGAGCTGGCTAGCCTATTCTTTTTATTCCGTGTCCCCTAGTATGGATTAGGCTCCTGTTGGAAATCATTTCTCTCTATCTACCAGATCAGGGGCTGGATTCTCTGGTCTCCCAGCCATGTGTTTCTCAGTGGCACGCCATTCGCTGGCCGCAGAATTTACTACACCTGCCTATTGTCAATGGGATTTTCCATTGAAGCAACCCCATGCCACCAGGAAACATGTGGGTGGGGACAGCTGCCGGCAGGAACAGAGAATCTCAACGGGCGGAGAATTTCCACCCAGATCTTTTAATGACCATATACATCTCAATTAAGGCTGGGATTTTCCATCCCTGCCGTGAGAGACTCGCCAGGGAAGGAGGGATGCAATGGACCAGCCAAGGGTCCATGAACGTTCAGCAGCACTGCACTGCCAGAAGATCCCACCCTAAAACTCCCGTCAATCTTCTATTTTCACTGGAATAAAATGCGATTTTAAGAAGTATGGTTCCAATTGAATCTTTATCCGCACTCTCACCTCTCCTCAGGCTGAATGGTCCATGGCCACGGCTGCTCTCCAATACCTTGATCAACTGATTGTTAATGAACATAATGCTGTTTTTACACAAGTACATATTTATCAGCAAGGCCAACTAGCCAACAATTAGATGTTTACTGATTCATAGAATCCATAGAAATCCGACAATGCAGAAGGAGGCTTTCGGCCCATCGTGTCTGCTCTGACCCTTTGAAGGAGCACTCTACCTAGGCCCATTCGCCTGCCCTACACCTGTAACCCCACCTAACTTGCATATCTTTGGATGCTAGCAGCAATTTATCATGGCCAACCCATCTAACCTGTACATCTTTGGACTGCGGAAGGAAATCGGAGCACCCGGAGGAAGCCCGCGCAGATACGGGAAGAACATGCAAACGCCACACAGACAGTCACCTGAGGCTGGAATTGAACCCAGGTCCCTGGCGCTCTGAGGCAGCAGTGCTAACCACTATGCCATCGTTCCTCTCTTCCCAGCCCAGCAATGCTGAGATTAGTTTGCAGAGCACTCAGTAATAATAATAATAACCTTTTATTGTCACAAGTATGAAGTTAATGTGAAAAGCCCCTAGTCGCCACATTTTGGTGCCTCTTCAGGGAAGCTGGTACAGGATTTGAACCCACACTGCCACCTTGTTCTGTATCACAAACTAGCGGTATAACCACTGAGCTAAAGCAGCCCAATATTACAGCAGAGAGAAATGAATTCAACACAGACTCGTCTTGGTAGCTGGTCAGTTTTCTTCAGTACCACACTATGGAATGGTTTAACCCATTGAACCATCAGTGGAGAGCTCTTTTTGAGGCTGTTCCATTGAATTCATTCTCACAATATCCCATTTGTGCCATCTATTGTATTTAGTATTTTGAAGATGAAGAAAAAAAAAAGCACTTTCAAATTGTCCTGCTTTATTCAGATTATCTCTGAATTTTCTCTTCCCTCCACCTTACCCATTTGCCTCTTTGTATTTTTATCTGGGTGAAGAAGTGAGTAAATCAGTGACAATACCTGTTATAACCTCCAGGCTCTGGAGCAGTGTGTTAGATATTTGTTATACTATGAGAATGAGGTTAGCTCACTGCATTCCCAGAGGAGTGCATGGTTACTGTGTCGAGAGGAAACAGGCAGAACAGCTGCCAATTACTGAGAGTTATTCCAAAATTGG
Organism: Scyliorhinus canicula; assembly: GCF_902713615.1. Classification (NCBI taxonomy): domain Eukaryota; kingdom Metazoa; phylum Chordata; class Chondrichthyes; order Carcharhiniformes; family Scyliorhinidae; genus Scyliorhinus; species Scyliorhinus canicula. Next base: position 141,575,608 of record NC_052152.1, on the reverse strand, counting down.
CATTCTATTGGAATCAATAGCCTAAACACGGAGCAATATTTGGAAGATGAGATGATAGTTTGTAACCTCAGTGGGGCTCTCTGCTTTCACCACTTGCCCCACCACATACCGCAGCCCAAAATACAATTAGACCCAACACATTTATCAGCAGCTGACAGACCCAGAGCCAGCCAATGTTGGAACTAAAACCTAAAAGCACATTCATGGAGAATATCAGCAGGTTTAAACACACAACACTCATTAGACACCTGCGCTTATTGGCTCCCAGTTTATCAATGCCTCCAATTTAAAAAATCTCATTCTTGTGTTCAGGTTCCTTCAAACTCTTGAGCTTCTCACTCTTTATCCTCCTCCCACCCCATAGTCTTCCCAGGACATTGTCTTCCACCAGCTGTCATCTTTTTGACCAATTGTCCGGTCGCCCCTTCAAATATCTCTTCCTTCGACTCAATGTGCAATTCATGATTGATTGTGTCCTTTGAAGTGCCTCTGGGATGTTTTCCCATGTGAAAGATGAAGAATGCAATCAATTTGTTCTGGCTATGACTCTCTCCAAACTAAGGTTTTGCTAAATGCCCCTCTGATCTTGCACAGATCACATTGCCAGCAGTCAATCCCAGAACCTGCCCACTAGTGATCTCCATGGTTCATGATTCCATGGTTCATGGTCCATGGTCCATGGTTCAACAGGGGCTGTTTATCTCACAGGGCTAATCGCTGGCTTTGAAAGCAGACCAAGGCAAGCCAGCAGCACGGTTCGATTCCCGTAACAGCCTCCCCAAACAGGCGCCGGAATGTGGCGACTAGGGGCTTTTCACAGTAACTTCATTTGAAGCCTACTCGTGACAATAAGCGATTTTCATTTTCATTTTCATTCCGTCTGAGTACACAGAGGCAGTGGGATCCAAACCCAAAATGTTATCACTCATGGGTCAGAAACTCTGGTGTATGTTGCTGTTGTTGGGTGGGATTTGGGTGCGGTGGAGGTTGTGACAGGGAGGGAAGAGGGTGGTGAGAATGTTTGGCTTGGTTCTCCCACTTTCCCCAGGAATGGTTTTCTAATCCCTTCAGCCCTTTTAACAAAGATGACTGATCGTTTCTGTCTGATCTCCAGCTTTGCTGCTCTTCGTGAATAAGACAGGCACCACCCCCAACTCGCTCACACACACACACATACACACACACACAAAAGTGCACTCACAAACACACACACATATACACAAGAGTGCACTCACATACTCACACACAGACACTTACACCCTAAACAGCTAAGACCAAAAAGAAATGCTGGCACCTTCTACTTTTCCATCAAGGCTATGGGAAAGCCTGGGAATGGATTTATTTGATCCTAAAGGCAATATATTCTTTATATTCATTAGATTTGATTTAGGTTTACTGCCATGGTGCCGAAAAGTACATTTCTCTGTACAGTCCAGACAAATCGTTCTATGCATGAAAAAACAGGACATGCGATAAATACACAATGTAAATATATAGACATAGACATCGGGTGAAGCATACGGAATACAGAGCCAATGACAGTAAAGAGGATGCGCAGAGAGATCAGTGTAGCTCATAAGAGGTTCATTCAGGAGTCTGGTGACAGCAAGGAAGAACCTGTTTTGAATCTGTTACTGCGTGTTCTCAGACTTTTGTATCTTCTGCCTGATGGAAGAGGTTGGAAGAGGGAATAACCTGTGTGGGAGGGGTCTTTGATTATGCTGCCACTTTCCCAAGGCAGCGAGAGGTGTAGACAGAGTACTGGATGGGAGGCAGATTCACGTCATGGACTGGGCTGCATTCACAACTCTCTGTAGCTTCTTAATTGCTTGGACCGAGCAGTTGCCATACCAGAATGTGATGCAGCCAGATAGGATGCTTTCAATGATGCATCTGTAAAAATTGATAAGAGTTAGTGTGGACATGCTGAAGTCCCTTAGTTTCCTGAGGAAGTATTGGCTCTGTTGGGTTTTCTTGATTGTGGCATCAACGAAGGTGGACCAGGACAGATTGTTGATGATGTGTACACCTAGGAATTTGAAGCTGTCAGTCATCTCCACCATGGCACCATTGATGCAGAGAGGGATGTGTATGATGCTTCGCTCATTACTACTCAAGGCGGATTGAAGTGAACAGAATGCACAGCATCACGGTGGAAGTAGTCTTCAATCACTGAAGAGAATTTATGCAACACAGGTCATTCCAGACAGTGTGATGTCAGACCGTGGTCCACAATTTGCGAATGAATTATTCCAAAATTTTGTGAAGGAATATAGATTAATTCATGTAAACAGCTCACTTCATTATCCTCAAGCAAATAGAGAAGTTGAGAGAGGTGTAAGAACCATGTGAGACCTGGTGATGTAGAATAAAAGGTCTTAATGTAGCTCTTCTGAGCTATCGAAGAACCTCAGCACTACAAAATGGTTTGTCACCATCAGGGTTGTTAATGGGGAGGAGATTGAGAACACAACCTTTAGCTCTCAAACCGAAACTAAAACCTTATATTACCTCGAATGACCACGAGAGGGTAAAACAGCGTGAGGAAGAACAGAGAAACAAATCAGCTCATTACTTTAACTTCAGGAACAGAACACGGGATGTTTGAGTGCTGAAGACCAGGGAGAGAGTATGGGTATGAGACCAGCCAGAACAGAGCAATATCATAATGATGGAAAGAGCTCCATAACCAGGATCATATAGCATTGAGACAGATGAGGGAACTATAAGGAGAAACTTCAGTGCTTTAATTTTGTTGGAGAGAAAGCCAATAGAAACTTGAGTTTACTACTCAGATACTGATGGAGATAAAGAAGCAGGAACAAGACAGAACTCTACAGCCCCCAGGAAAAGTACACTCACATCTACAGAGAGGAGAGTGTGATGCTGATGTAATGACCTCATGATTGGGGAACAGAGCTGGAGAAAGGAGAAGTTCTAACCTTATGCACAGGTCATAGTAGAGAAATAGAGAAGCTCCAAAAAAACCCCGTCCAGTCCCCGGAAATATGACAAAACAGATTTGACCATGACAGTACTATTTAATGTCATGGGGAGATTCTCTCTTGTTGGAGATGGTCACTGCCTGGCACTTGTGTGACGCAAATATTTCTTGCCACTTATCAGCCCAATATGAATTTTGTCAAGGTTTTACTGCACCTGGACATAAACTGCTTCAGTACCCGGCGGGATGGGGGGTCCTGGGTTGGGGGGTGGGGGGGAGGGGGGGGATGCGCGGGGCGATCTGGCCCTGAGGGGTGCCCCCATGGTGGCCTGGCCTGTGATCGGGACGGGACGGAGTGGCGTGAATCACTCCGGCGTCGGCCCGCCCTAAAGGTGCGGAATCCTCCGCACCTTCAGGGGCTAGGCCGGCGCCGGAGTGGTTTGCGCCCCACCGGCTGGCGTGGAAGCCTTTGGCGCCACGCCAGCCGGGGCTGAAGAGACTCCACCGGCCAGCGCGAGTCCACGCATGCGCGGGAGCGTCATCGGCTGCTGACGTCATCCCCGCCCACGTGGGGCGGGGGTTCACCTACGCGTCAGCCATCACGGAGGCTGACACGGCCGACGAGTAGGAAAAGAATGCCCCCATGGCACAGGCCCGCCTGTGGATCGGTGGGCCCCGATCGTAGGCCAGGCCGCCATGGGGGCACCCCTCGGGACCAGATTGCCCCGCGCCCTCCCCTCCCCCAGGACTCTGGAGCCTGCCCACGCTGCCAGGTCCCACCGGTAAGGACCAGCGGAGAATTCGGGCAGCCCCGGGGCCCATTGAGACGCGTCAGTCCCTGCCATTCTCTGAGGCAGGCGGCGCGATTCACGCCTCGCCGACTTTTGGAGGGCCGGAGAATTCGGAGGACGGCGGGGGCGGGATTCACGCCGACCCCCGGCGATTCTCCGACCCGGCGGGGGGTTGGAGAATCCCGCCCCATATTCTCTCTGGGTCCTATTTTCCTGATTTGTGCCCACAAAAAAACATGAGTATTCTTTCAATGGGCAAGATTTTCCTGGAAATGAGCAAAGGCCAATAGCAGGTAGAAAAAGTGGCATTGAAACCGTTGGAAGCAATGGAGACCTCCCGCCATATAGTCCTGGATGTGGAAAAAGAACTTGACATACCGCTGGTGTTGCGGCTTCTAATTTGTTCGTACCACCAGCAACTTAGTCACTCAATGATAGAGTCATCATTTTTAAATACCATTCCAATGCAAAGGGCTCACCATGGGACTCAACCCTGCACATCCCTCTTGCACTACACTGATACTGCTCCCTGGCATTCCCAGCCACTGCTCTGGCTGCATCAAAGAACAATGCCCAGGCAGTGCCAAGGTAATGCTGGGAAAAGTGCTCGAGAAATTCCCTGGCACTGCCAGGAGGCAGTGCTAGGGGGCAGCTCCTGGGCAGGGCCAGTGTAGTGCCCAGTCAGGTATTGACCTCTCCCCCACCCCCTTACACCAAGCGTTGCATTCACCTGACCCCTCGAGGAGATCTGCTCACTAGGTGCATGCCATGGGAGGCCAGTCGTGATTCACGCCGTCCTGCCATCACGCCGTTATGGATGGATTTTTTGATGGGGTGGGGAAGGTATCAGGCATAGGGACCTGAAGATTATATGCAAATGAATTCAAGTGACCTTCCTAATGTTGAATGTTGGGAAACGTGTCCCAGCACTGACAAGGGGAGGAGACAGTGCGGTCACATCGACATAAAACACGAGTTGGATGTTCTTGCGATATCTTTCGCTCCTGCTGCCAAAACCTGCTGATGCGGACGGGAGCTGAAAATCCAGGCCAATATCCCAGTAGTCCTTCTTTGTGCAAGTGGCAGCTCCACAAGAACTCCAGCAGTTCACGTAAGGCAGTACACAAGCCCCTTTTCAAAGAAGTCAGCAAGGGGCAATAAATCCAACGTTGACAGCATTGCCCAGAACTCTAATTTTTCAAAAGTACCACTTGACCGATGTAAAACTAAATGGCTCGTTGCTAAGTTATGTTTGAACCCATCAAATGTATGCAGGTGGTTAGTCTAGAATTTTGATGGTGCGGGTTGATACCAAGACTTAACTAATGTGAGGGAACACAATAGCAAGACAAAAAACATTATTAATGAAAATAATTTGATTTGTACAAAAAACACCCCACTGGCGCAGTAAGGGGAAAGACTGGGTAAGTATGAGGAAAGATACTGCTTCCAACTAAATTCGGCGTATCTAAGCTAGAAGTCCTAAATGCTGGCATCAAAACCCTGACACGTATTCCAATCCTTGGCATTAACATCTTTTGGCTTGACCAGTATCAAATTTAATACACAAGGGAGAATCATGTTACCGTAGCGAGATAGCTCCTCTGCTACGTATGAAATCCTGAGCCAAAATCAGGTCGCCTGCAAATATTTTAGCAACAGGTTCTCCACAAACACAAATTATCAAGAGAAAAATTGGTTGAACCCTCAGCCACATTCGTTGCATTATGCATTCAACTCACAAGATTATTTAGTGGAACTGTTCACATGAATAGAAGGGAAGATAATCGGGACAATAACATTAAGATGAATCTAAGATTTTGACATGTTCATGGCTGTGTTTTAGTAATGTGCTCATTATCTGTCAGAACAAGCAAGAAGAATCTATATTCAGTTCTAAATTTGTTTTCAGAAAACAGATGTTTGATGAAAAAGGGCATTTAACTGAGACAAATAAAATATTCAGTACAAAAGAGCTCTGTCATTTGGACTTAAATAAGGTGAAAAGAAATGGCCAGACAGATTTGGCAGTGAACTGATATTTCCTTGTGCTCATTAAAATCTTTGCTATATAAAAAGAGCAATTAAACTGATGTATTTCAGGATGAATATGACTTGTACAACAAAAAAAGGCTAAATGGGTCAAATTTAATTCAGCTTGCAGTTTTAAATGGACAATAGAATCACCATCAGGCTAACACTGTTGAGGGGGAACCCTTCCATAGGGCAGGCTAAGGCTGCAACTGAAGCCAGGCCTTTGGGAAGCCTCAAAGACTGCCTAGAGTGTTGGTTCCTCAGACTGTCACTGCGAGGCTGCCACCTGACACTGGGGCTATTCCCCGCCTTCTCTAACAATAGGTTTTCAGTGCTCCTTAACTGGCTCAGTTGCCTCCCCATGGCGCTTTGCTGCTATTTTTGGCCTTGATGAGGAACGCCCTGCCGAAGCCGCACTTACCTCATTTCTTGCATTGATGAGCTCAGCTCGCCAGTGCAGGAAGAATACTCACGGATTGGGGTGACATTTTTAAATGCCACCCCGATCTTTCAACCCCCCCTCCTCAACCACCCCACCGTGGCCTCTGGACTGCCCCTTCCCCCCCCCCCCCCCCACTGAACCCAGCTTACCTCCTAAGAGGTCCTCATGACCCCCCCTCCTTCACCCCAATTCTAAAGAGCAAGGCACCCAAGTCCAATCCCTGGATCCTGCTAACCTAGCACCTTGGCAGTGCTCCTGCCAGCCTGGCATTGCCACCCAAGAACCTTGCCAGGGTGGCCCTTCCAGGGTGCCCGAGTGACAGTGCCAAGTGTCGGGGCTGACAATGCCAAGGTGCCCGGGTGCCAGCAGGAGTGCCAGCCTGCCCAGAGCCCGGTCACCCAGGCATCTCTAGTGGCCTAGGAGACCACCCCAGCTGCTGTTATGGCTGGTCCATGTTTGTGTGGATCGGTGCTAAATGATGCCCTGGCAAGGTCTCCCAGGTGAGGCCGTTAGTTCCCGGGCATTGGGACATATTTAAATGAGCTAAATGGTCTATTTAAATATGTTAATTTGGATCTTGCCCAGCAAAGGCGAGCTCCAGATTGTAACGTCTTGCAAGATCTCATTAAATATCACAAGGCATTTCGAGAGTCGCACAAAATTCAATAGCCTTGTCCTGGCACCAAGTTGAGGCCAATAAATCATGGCCAATATTGAAAATTAAAGGCATTGAGTTGTTGGGAAGGTTTTTTTTTAAGTAGTCGACACACCCAGATATTTTATTCCTTTGTAATAGTTTCCTCTCAATGCACTTGAGCGCTATTTTAATGCAGGGGTATAGTTTCATTGCTGGCTTTAACCTTGATTCTTTGGGGAGACTAAACAGAAACTGGGTTCTCCCACGCCAACTCACCCACAACCATACGACAGGGCCATGAGATGCAGTGTCTAGGCCACATGCAGGGTACACCCAGGTGGAGGGTCTTGACGTGGCCATGAGTTAGACAATGTCGAACGATGTGCAGCTCGGAGCCCATCGCAGGGCGGGCTGTCATCATCCTCCATGCCTTGTATCAGACCTATTTACACAGCCAGCGGTGGTGGGCAGCCCCCCGTTGCCGTCCATCCCCCATGTCCCGTGCGCCCTCCCCCTCATCTGGAGGGAAGTGCCATCCGTCCTGGTCCTCCCCCTCCTCATCCTCCAGCACATCGCCCCTCTGCTGGCCTATGTTGTGCAGGATGCAGCAGACCACAACTATGCGGCCTACCCTCACCGATGGGTACTGGAAGGATCCTCTAGAGTGGTCCAGGTACCTGAAGCGCATCTTGAGCAGCCCAAAGCACATCTCAACCACACTCCTGGTCGCACTATGGGCATCATTATAGAGGTACTCCGCGTCAGTCTGTGGCCTCCGTATAGGCTTCATCAGCCACAACCGCAACAGATAATCCATGTCGCCCAGCAAACAGCCCCACAGCCAGGAGGGGATGTCTCTCGAATATGCCAGGGATGAACGATTGGGCCAATATAAAAGAGTCATGCACACTGCTGGGGTAGCTGGCGCAGACATGCATGATCATCATCCTGTGGTCACAGACCACCTGCACGTTCATTGAGTACGTACCCTTTTTGTTCATGCACATGGCCCTTTCATCCGATGTGGGCCGCATGGTGATGTGCACTCCATCGGTTGCCCCCTGGACCATGGGTATCGGAGCAACAGCGGGGCGAACCCCGTTGCGGGGCATCCTGGTGGGCGTGGTCCGCAGGGAACTGTATGTACCAATCCACGATGTCGTACAGGGCATCAGAGATGTCCCAGATGCATCTGTGCACAGCTGGCTGCGAGATGCCAGGCATGTACTCACTCAGCAACTGGAATGACCCCGTCGCAAAGAAGTTGAGGGCGACCATCACCTTGACGGCCACTGGGAGGGCATGTCCAGCCCCAGTCCCACGTGGTGCCAGGTGTGCCATAAAGTGCAGATTTGGCGACGGTGTCCCGGCTCATCCGGAGTCTCCTCCTGCACGCCCTTTCCGGGAAGTCCTCGAAGGACATGCGGCTCTAGTAAACACAAGGCCTCATCGGACAACTCCGTGGCGGGGGCAAAACCTCCTCCTCCTCGTGCTGTGGCTCCCCCATGTCGTGGTGCTCCTCCTGCGCCCTTCGGGCATGTGGCACTTCGGCCTGGGTGGCTTGCATGTGCCCCACTGTGGCCTGCTCCTCTACAGCAGGCTCCGCCACCTTCCTGTCATGCCCCTGCTCTGGCTCCCACTGGGCCTCATGCAGGGCAGCGGTTCCCGCCATGGCGGCCAACAACGCTGGAAGATGGCTAAACATTGTCCGATCTGCTTGGGGTGGGTGTAAACAGGGTTTCATCATTGGAATACCCCCTTCCAAAACCAGGTGCCATGGGTTACATGGCCGGATCCAGTTGCCACCACGCGCCACACCCCCACCCACTCGGTGCCCTGACACCTGTCGGCCATCCCCCCTGCCAGGGCCACCGTCTGGTGGCACTGCCCTCACCGGGGGCTGCCGTGTGTGCCACCCTAGACCTACCTGCTGGTGGGTGCCGCCAGCTGGGGGGCATGAGGGATCTGGCACACGTGAGGATGACCGGGGTGCTTGAGCCGCGACAGCGAACGGGTTGGGAGGACATCCGTGTGTCCGCCATCATGGTGTCTGGGCTGTTTGATACGCCCTGCCATGGCGGGCCGTGGCCGCCCCCTTTCTTTGTCGCTCCTACCGCTCCTTCACCAACCCCCCCCCCCCCCCCCCCACCCCCGGGCCGTATGTATGGAACCACACCCCACTGGGGGGCATCCCCCACATCGCCCGCAACCACGGCCGTGCCGCTCCACCTCCCGGAATCCCCACCCCCAATGCCGTCAAATACCTCCTCCCGCAGTGAAAGCCAGCACGACCGGTTGACGCTTTTTTAGACCATATTAGAACGGTGCCGGTGTGACATCCGGTCACGCCAGCGGGACTTCGGCCCATCCGGCCCGAAGGATCGCTGGCCCAATGGAGAATCACCGCTACGACCGCTTGCCGTGATTCTCCATGTGGCGGGGCGCCATGCATGCGCGCCCGTTTTTTCCGCATCTTGAATTCCGTCCCGACGTTGGAGCGGCATAGCAGGATTCGCGCGGACCGCCGGGATTCTCTGACCCGTCACGGGCTGAGAGAATCCCGCCTATGATCTGTGAAAGAAGTAAACTTTCAGAGACGTCAGACTGTTCCATGCCACTTCTCTAAGATTATTGAGGAATCAGATAGAAACAGAAAAAGTAGGAGCAGGAGGAGGCCATTTGGCCCTTCAAGCCCACTCCACCATTCATTATGATCATAGCTGATCATCAACCCAATATCCTAATCCTGCTTTCCTCCATATCCTTTGATCCCCTTCGCCCTAAGTGCTATATCTAACTTTTTCTTGAAACCGTTCAATGTTTTGGATTCAACTACTTCCTGTAGGCAACAAATCCCACAAGCTCACAACTCTCTAGGTGAAGAAGAAATTTCTCCTCATCTCTGTCCTAAATGGTCTACGCCATATCCTCAGACTGTGCCCCCTGATTCTGGACGCACCCACCATTGGGAACATCCTTCTTGTATCTACCCTGTCCAGTCCTGTTAGAATTTTATAGGTTTCTCTGAGATTGCCCCCTCATTCTTCTGAACTCCAGCGAATACAATCCTAAACGATTTAAATGTCTTCTCGTATACCAGTGTTGCCATCCCAGGAATCAGTCTGGTAAACCTTCGCTGCTCTCCCTCTATAGCTAGAACATCCTTCCTCGGATAAGGAGACCAAAACTGCGCAAAATATTCGAAATCTGGCTCACCAATTCCCTGAATAATTGCAGCAAGACATCCCAATCTTTATTGTCACAAGTAGGCTTACATTACCACTGCAATGAAGTTACTGTGAAAAGCCTTTAGTCGCCACATTCCGGCGCCTGTTTGCATACACAGAGGGAGAATTCAGAATGTCCAATTCGCCTAACAGCACGGGCGGGATCCTCCGACCCCCCGCCGGGTCGGAGAATTGCCAGGGAATGGCATGAATCCCGCCTCCACTTTCCTCCAAATTCTCCAGCCCCCCAAAAATCGGCCCAGCGTGAGTAGTGCCGCCATTGACGGTGCAGAAACGAAGCCCTCAGCGCATGCGCGGGGATGACACCAGCATAGGCTGGCGCTCCCACGCATGCGCCAACTTGTGCCAGCCGGCAGATGCCCTTCAGCCCCGGTTGGCATGACACCAAGCCCCTTTCCCGCCGGCCAGCGGGGCACAAAACACTCCGGGGCGGGCCTAGCCCCTGAAAGTGCGGAGGATTCCGCAGCTTTGGGGCGGCCCGACGCCGGAGTGGTTCACGCCACTCCGTCCCACCTGAGTTGCCCGTCCCGCCGATTACAGATGAATCCCGCCCCATGCCTTTCGAGACTTGTGGGAGGAAACCAGAGCAACTGGAGGAAACCCACGCACATACAGGGAGAACGTGCAGATTGCGCACAGACAGTGACTCAAACTGGGACTCGAACCTGGGACCCTAGCGTTGTAAAGGAACAGTGCTAACCACTGTGCTACCGTGCCGTCCTTCAGTGCTTACCTTCAGTGACTGCTGAATGAGGACACCCAGGTCTCGTTGCAAGTTCCCCTCTCCTAATTTATGGCCATTCAGATAATAGTCTACCTTCTTTTTGCTACCCAAGTGGATAACCTCTTATTTATCAAAATGAGACTGCATCTGCCATTCATTTGCCCACTCGCTCAACTTATCCAAATCACACTGAAGGATCTCTGCATCCTCCTCACAGCTCATACTCCCACCCAACTTGGTGTCATCTGCAAATTTGGAGCTATGACATTTTGTTCCCTCATCTAAATCATTAATATATATTGTGAATAGCTGAAGTCTTAGCATCGATCCCTGCGGTACCCCACTAGTCACTGGTTGCCAATTTGAAAAAGACCCATTAATTCCTGTTCTTTATTGCCAGTCTGCCAACCAGTTTTCTATCCATCTCAATACACTGCTCCCAATTCCATGCACTTTAATTTTACAAGCTAATATTTGATGCGGGACTTTGTCAAAAGCCTTCGTATAGTTCACATACACCACACCCACTGGCATCCCTTCATCAATTCTACTGATTACATCCTCGAAGAATTCCAGTAGATTAGTCAAGCATGATTTCCCTTCAGAAATCCATGCTGACTCTGTCTAATCCTGCCACTGTTTTCTAAGTGCTCTGCTATAAAACCTTTGATAACGGATTCTAGAATTCTCCCCCACTATTGACGTCAGGTTTATTGGTCTATAATTCCCGACTTTCTGTCAACACCCTTTTTAAATAGTGGAATTACATTCGCCATCCTTCAATCTGCAGGAATTGTTCCACAGTCTATAGAATCCTCAAAGATGACCACCAATGCATCCACTATTTCTAGAGCCACCTCCTTCAGTACCCTAGATGTAGATTATCAGGCCGTGGGGATTTATAAGTCCTCATTTGTGACAATGGACGAGATGCATTCACAGTCCACCCCAATCCAAAATATATGGAAAATAAACAGGCTGAGTGCATTGTTAAAAATCCTGCAAATGCTGGAAATCAGATATAAAAACATAAATTGCTAAAATTTCTCAGCAAGTCATTCAGCATTTGAGGTGAAGCAGATGAGTTAACATTCCAGATGCAGAATCTATGTTGTATCCAGGACCAACTAAATAGTCTGGGTAATTGAATCCTTAGTCACTGAGCCACAACCAGAATCAGACTGGATGTGGCCAACATTACAGATGCAACATTTTCAAATATATACTCAAAAATCACTTTTTACTCCCTTTTAAGAATTTAAAGCTCACACTTGAAATCTGGAATATCGCATTTTCACATCAGATAAGTTGCAGCATCGTACAATGGATTTATCTCAGACTCAGAATATAAAGCATCAACATGACTATTTACAAGATTCCTGTACATTCATTTCAAGTAAGAGTATACTCCTGATTCAGAATTTACCCCAGTCTGGATTAATGCATCGGGTTGAGGTGCTCTTAGTGCCAGAGAGGACCGGCATAAGCCACACATGAATTCATAACATTGGAATTTGGGTCACTGCGCTTAAGATGTTCACATTGTTAGATTTTGCTTGTGCATGAATGGTATTAGGGTTTTGTAATGTTTTTATTGATTAGTAGTGCAGCACTAATCAGCTGCAGAACATAAAGATAGAATTGAAAGCAAAATACTGAGGATGTTGGAAATCTGAACCATAAACAGACCTGCAGACCTGTTGGATCTTTCCATCATTTTCAGACAAAATTAGAATTGTTGTCTTGCAATATGAATCACCATTTTGTTTTCTGCCCTTGCTGATTTATAGGAGGAAATGGATACCAGCCCTATGGTATCATCACTTCTCAGTGGTCTGGCCAATTACACCAATCTTCCCCAGGGTGTCAAGGAACATGAAGAGGCTGAAAATAATGAGGGAACCAGAAAGAAGCAAGTCAAGGTACTGAAAAAACTATGGGACACAGAATTACGGTGTGGTTATGCTGCCATTTTGATGTTGCTTTTACATTTTATGGAGCCAGTCCACAGTATTATGAAAGTGCCTGTATAACCCTAGATTCAGATCTCAATCTAACTCCTCGGCAAAGCGATGCAAGGCTGCTTGATTTCAATGTCAAAGGGAATATGATCCAATGTGGTGAAATTGGTTTCAAAAAATGTCAACAGGTTGTCTTCGAAACTTTGGCATGTTCTAAACCTCTCCCTGGAGTTGTTTCAAATGTACTAAGAGTGTTGAAGCCCTACCTGTTCTCTCAGGCCGTCTCATCATGGAAGTTCAGAGCAATTCACCCAACTTCAGTCAAACCAATGGAATTGATTATGAAATTTTGAACACAAATCAATCCAACGCAAATTGGATTTCTGAGATCTTTTGTGTTTGTCGAAGTAAATATTTTGTTGGAGGCTGGCCAAGCTCATAAAAATGAGCAGGGTCCCAGGCCAAATGAATCGTCATTGCAGGTTTCTAAAAATTAACACAATTCTGGGCACAATCAATTGCACCCAACTTGTGTCCCTTAAATGTAATGCCCAACAGTGGAACACTGTATAAGTGTATATTTGCAGCACTAACCTTTGTCCTAGCCCTGAGGATTTTATTTGCAAGGCAATACAAATGATGGTCTACCAGGTTGCAATTGATTCAGTAATTATCAGTGTCAGACCATATTCCCTCGTGAAGTAGCAAGTCAAATTGCAGATAACTATACAATCAGCATTTGCAATTTAACTTTATTGCTACTTTTTCCAAGTTGAGCACATCACTGATCTGTGTACATAATTGGATGCAATACTATTAAAACTTCACTTCTGGTACAGAAGGGTTTTTTAATTATGATACAATTACCATCTGCTCATGCTTAGATTTCTTGTTTTGCTGGTAGAAATATTCCCACAAATATTGAAGTTAGAAAATAACACTTCTTGCTTGTTTTCTAGCTTGTAAATAAAGGATTCACCAATCTTCAAATGTGAATTTATAGTTACCACTGGAGATAAAAGAATTCAAATTGGAGGGATTTATCTTTAATATCTCTCAAGGCCTGTGTAACTCCCCCCAACCCCACTTTTTAAAAAAACCGCTGCGTGAAAAAAATCTAGACCAAATGGTTTGTGAGTAATCGTGGGGCAAATGCATCTGAGTAATAATATTGGACCAAAAATACTGCACGTAGCACCACTGTGCCAAATGGGCTACAAACAGTAATATTGGACCAAATGGATTACGAGCAACTCAACTGGCAGTAATAATTTTGGGTCAAAAGAGGAACATAGAGCATACAGTGTACAAGGAGGCCATTCAGCCCATCGAGTCTGCGCAGATCCACTTCCACCCTATCCCCCTAACCCAATAACCTCTCCTAACCCTTTTGGACACCTAGGTCAATTTAACATGGCCAATCCACCTAACCGCACATCTTTGGACTGTAGGAGGAAACCGGAGCACCCGGAGGAAACACACGCAGACACGGGGAGAACGTGCAGACTTCGCACAGACAGTGAACCATCAGGGAATCGGACCTGAGACCCTGGCACTGTGAAGCCACAGTGCTATCTACTATGCTACCGTGCTGCCCCGCTGAAGGGTAACCATTCTAGGACAAATGGGCTATGAGTCATAATTTGGGAGTAACAGATTCACGAGCAAGATTTGGACCAAACGGACAGTGAATAATAATCCTGGGACAAATAGACTGAACAACAAACCTGAATAAAATGAGTTATGTGAAGTAATATTGAGTGAGAAGAAGGATTAAATTAGATCAAATGGATTTCAAGTAATAATTCTAGATCAAAATTAGATTTGAAAAATTATGTAGATTGAGCATATTTGTTGTCTGAAAATGCAAATGCCTGGGAAGCAATGGCGCAGAATCTAATACACCATTATTGTTCATGTGAAGCTTTCGAAGAATAGAGGTTAACTGAGGTTCTGAGGAAAAAATGCTTTGCGATAATCTTCTTCTTCCAACTTTGGATACTATTTCTTGCTACATTTATCACTGTCCAATACAAAACTATACTCAAAGGGGTTTGAGCAGTGCTCAGATCAATGTGTTTAAAGTGTTAAAAGGATTTAATAAGGTAGATGTACAGAAACTATTTCCTCTAATGAGTGAATCAAGAATGAGGCCAAGTAATCAAAAGATGAGAGTTAGACCATTTGGAAGAGAAACACTGGAACTCTCTCACTCCTGAAGGACTGCCAATGTTGGGTCACTTAGAGATTTCAAGAGATTGATATATTTTTAAGTCAGGGCATCAAAGGAAATGGAACTTTGACAGATAAATGGAATTGAGGTGCGGATTTGCCATGACCTGATGGAAGCAGATAGCGGAACAGGCTTGAGGACTAGAATGTCCTAAGTTTGTTCCTAATGTTCCTCAAGACATTGTGGTCTTTAAACATTTTTTAAGTCGCTGAACTGGAAAGAAAAGTTTTTTAAAAGTATACTTAAAAATAAGGATCAAAGTTAAAGCTGCTGTGGAACTATACGCATGCATCAAAGTGTCGAGAGGAAAATATTGCAAAGGAATAAAATATCGACTAGTTCTAAAAGAACAATGATCCCAACAAATCAATGCTGTTAATTTTCAATGTTATCTCAGCTTTCATGAGACCAGAGTATTTGCTGATTCAAGCTTTCACAGAGTAATCTCGGAATGTCTGCTTGCAGTTTGTGCCCCTATATTGGTAATAATATTAATTTGTTTTAGATGTTTAGATGAGTGCTTGGTGTTCATGGAAGCACTGTCCTCTTGTGATTATTTTCTATGATAGAACTTTGAGCCATGCATAAATTGACAGATCCATTTATTTTCCTAACAATGTGGAGTGAGTAACTCCTTATTTATGCATGCAATTCCCTAGTGCTTTGCTGTTGACTAAAGAACCAACATTCAAATCTTCCAGTGGATGTTTGTCCAGCTTGTTGGTGCCCAACGATAAATATGTTCTGCCACCCAGCTGCTTTTTGATAAGCGGCATTCAGTTTCTGCCAGTCTCTCAAAAATATTACCTTGAAAAATAATAGTGCAGGAAATAAAAGCTTTTGGGGCATTGAGCCAATTGAACATCACCATACCAAAGTCAATCGGTGAGGGTAAGGCAACATGATGTAACTAGAAAACCTGAATATTATTGCACTCTGTGTGTTGGCCATTTTGAAATGTTTCTCATGTTCTTACAGATATTTTATAAATAAAGTATATTTTTGGGAGCTTGACATAAACATACGAACCAAATTTCTAACATCCACTAGCTAAGTACTGATGCCAATTGTTCCTAGTTTACCAGTTATATATGGATTGTTCTTTGTTCCCATTTCACTTCGAGGGTAATTTGACACATCGGGAGTATGGATTCCTCTATTCTCTGGTCATGGACACACTGTGGATGTGTTTGTGCGGAATTGTCTTGCAAAATTATGAAACAGAACATAGAACATAGAACAGTACAGCACAGAACAGGCCCTTCGGCCCTCAATGTTGTGCCGAGCCATGATCACCCTACTCAAGCCCACGTATCCACCCTATACCCGTAACCCAACAACCCCCCCCCTTAACCTTACTTTTATTAGGACACTACGGGCAATTTAGCATGGCCAATCCACCTAACCCGCACATCTTTGGACTGTGGGAGGAAACCGGAGCACCCGGAGGAAACCCACGCACACAGGGGGAGGACGTGCAGACTCCACACAGACAGTGACCCAGCCGGGAATCGAACCTGGGACCCTGGAGCTGTGAAGCATTTATGCTAACCACCATGCTACCCTGCTGCCCCACAAAAAACATGTTATGTTTTTTGTAATAATTTGCTTATTATCATACGTTTGCCTTGTCTTGATTAAATTTACAATGACACTACGTATGGTAAAGAGGCAAATTCTTACCCCAGCTGAAAATAAAATCTAATTTCCCTCTGACAAATAGGTTAATGACAAAAGTACAACATCAAAATGCACAGCCATCAAATTAAGTTTATTCCTTATTTTCCTGGCCTCTCTCCCCTATGCAGGAGCTACTGGGCGAGCTCCTCATGCTGCTGTACAATCCGTTGGGTAAGATCCTGCAAAGCTCAGGGCTATACAAAGTAGGGGTGTTACAGCGCACTCTCCCTATTTGCTGGCATTAGCACTTGCCACAATTAAGCACGACAGGAAAACTGATCCTTTTTTCCAGTTACTAATTATTATCTAATGGATAATAGTTCTATTCACTCCAATGAAGTGTGCATTCAAATGCCAGCTGTCATCTTCTCCTCTCCCCCGACAACCCAATTAATTCTTCTGTTTACCAAGGTCAAATTATTCTGAATTAGAAGTTTTCAATGACGTGTACAGTTTTGCATTTCATATGCAAATATAATTAACATGTTAAATGAAAATTAATTGGCCCCTGTTTTCACTTTTTCAAATGCTGGTCTAAACATGTTCATGCTTAGGCATTCCCCACAGAGTTTGATGTCGAGTTAGCTCCAGCGATGATGGTTTATCTATATTTGACGTATCAAAATTGTAAAGTGTGAGGTTTGCAAATAAGTGGATTAGCCTCTAGCCACAAATTCAACTGAATGCGAGGAGCCACACAGTGGCACACACCACCATGGACCCGGGTTCAATTCCTGCCTTGGGTGACTTTGTGTGGGGCTTGCATATTCCCCGTGACTGCGCCGGTCTCCTCCGGGTGCACAAGTTTCCTCCCACAGTTCAAAGATGTGTAGATTAGGTGGATTGGCCATGTTAAATTGCCCATTAGTGTCCAAAGATTGCATGTTAGGTGGGGTTATGGGTTTTCAGGGATAGGGTGGGGGAGTGGGTCGAGGAAGGGTGCTCTTTCAGAGGGTTAGTGCAGACTCGATGGGCTGAATGGCCTCCTTCTGCCCTGTGGGGATTCAACGGATAGCTCATTAATGGGAGTGATTGGGAAACTGCTTGTCCTTTTAATTTTTAAGGAGTTTATATAGCTGCTTGTACACCTGGAGCCAATATTGTTGCAGCATTACGCACACCGTAAATACTTTGGGCGAAATTCTCCCCCCCCCACGACGGGTGGGAGAATAGCGGGAGGGCCTTCCTGACTTTTTTGACGCCCTCCCGCTATTCTCCCCCCCCCCCCCCGCCGAAATCCCGACACGAATCGCTGCCGCCGTTTTTTTACGGCCGGCAGCGATTCACAGCTGTTAGAAGGGCCGAAGTCCCAGCCCTTTACGACCTTTTTACGAACGGCAAACACACCTGGTCCTGCCGTTCGTAAAAACGTCGTGACCACCTGGAAAAAAATAACCATGGTACCGATTGGCACGGCAGTACCACGGCCGTGCCAAGGGTGCCATGGGCCCGCGATCGGTGCCCACCGATCGCGGGCAGCGGGCCCGATGCCCGCGCACTATTTGTCCTTCCGCCGCCCCGCAGTATCAATACGCGGGGCGGCTGAGGGGCAACCCGGACCGCGCATGCGCGGGTTTCGCGCAAAAACGCGATGACGTCACCCGCGCGTGCGCGGGTGGAGTCTTCCCACCTGCGCATGCGCGGCTGACGTCATATGACGCGTCAGCCGGCGCTAAGTCCGACAAGCGGGCTTAACGATTTTCGTTAAGCCCGACTTGTCGGAGCCTCCGACGTCGGGCTGCTAGCCCCGACGGGGGACCAAAATCGGTCCCCCGTCGGGAAGGGGCGCGATGCCGTAAAACCCGCCCGGGTTTTACGGCAGTTTGACGATTTCTCCCGTTTTGGGAGAATTTCGCCCTTTATCTTTTTTCCACCCTTTACAGAAACTGACTATATCAACTTTATTCTTGAATATTTACAAAGGCTGCTTGGGACACAAAAGAAATTGCCTGTCAAAAGCTATCTTTGGCAGCCACTATAAATGTGAAGGTGAGAAATGAATTCTGTGGGCGAGTGATGGAGCAGAATTGCCACCAACCAGCAGAGACTTCAGCACGTACCCTGGACTGACATTCCTGTATAGTCCTGCAAGAGTGACACACTATTAGAGGTGTTATCCTTCAAATGAGAGGCTAACTCCACACCCTGCCTTGGGTGAACACAAAGGATTCCATGGTATTAGTCAAAGGAAAGTAGGGGAGTTATCTCGGTGCCCTTAACAATATGAATGGATAAACCAATATCACTGAAGGTTATCTAGTCATTATCTCCTTGTTGTTTTTGAGACCTTGCAGTGCACAAATTGGCTGTCAAGTTTTCTGTGTGACAACAGTAGCCTCGCTTCACAAGTCATGAGGTCATGCAAGGTACCTATCTGATCGCACATCTTTTTTTGCTGGCTGGTCAATGGAGTGCATTGCTTGGCACAAGATCTGCCAAACTAGGTCAATGCTGTGCACACCACCTGCACAACTTCGGAATAGATGTGGGAGATGACACACTATAAGGAAGCTATCGTGGTAACGCTGTCCAACAGGACAATTTAATTTTATTCATTCATGGGATGTGGGCGTCGCTGGCTGGGCCAGCATTTATTGCATATCCCTTAGGGCATTTAAGAGTCATAGATCTTCATAGAATCCCTACAGTGCAGAAGGAGATCATTCGGCCCATCAAATCTGCACCGACCCTCGCAAAGAGCTCCACCCTATCCCCATAACACAGTAACCCCACCTAAACTTTTGGATACTAAGGGACAATTTAGCATGGTAAATTCAACTGACCGGCACATCTTTGTACTGTGGGAGGAAACCGAAGCACCCAGAGGAAACCCACACAGACACGGGGAGAAAGTGAAAACTCCACACAGTCACCCAAGGCCGGAATTGAACCTGGTCTCTGGCGCTATGAGTCAGCAGTGCTAACCACTGCGCCATCATCCCGCTCCAAACTAAAGTACTCAGTTCTTTTTTTTCCATTATGTGGAAATTTAGCGTGGCCAATCCACCCTTCCTGCAAACTCCACACAGTGTCCCAGAGCTGGGATCGAACCTGGGTCCTCGGTGCCAAAAGGCAGCAGTGCTAACCATTGCACCACCGTGCTGCCTAACCCATTGCTGAGGGCATGGAGTCACACGTAGGCCAGACAAGGTAAGAATTTCTTCCCTAAAGGACATTAGTGAACCAGATAGGTTTTTACAATAATCGGCAATGGTCATTGTTAGACTTTTAATTCCAGATTTTTATTTGATTCAAATTCCACCAACTGCCATGGGGGGATTTGAACCCAGGTCCCCAGAGTGTTATCCTGAGTTTAGATTACTGGTCCTGCGGCAATACCACCA
This sequence comes from Scyliorhinus canicula, assembly GCF_902713615.1. NCBI lineage: Eukaryota > Metazoa > Chordata > Chondrichthyes > Carcharhiniformes > Scyliorhinidae > Scyliorhinus > Scyliorhinus canicula. Next base: position 141,555,570 of record NC_052152.1, on the reverse strand, counting down.
CGCCACTTCCCTCCCTAAGTCGTATACAGCTTTTGATATTGTAATAATTCTAGGAGGTGCAGAGTGAAAGGCCAAATTAGTTCATTTTAAACTGAAAATGAGTTGCTGCCCCAGCACACAAAACAAACATCCCAGCCCAGGACGGGAACTTCCAGTCAGGGTCTGGGAGCCACATTTAAAGCTCCTGCTAACGAGCCTCAGCTGGACGGGCCTCCGCCCACTCACCACAGGAACTCGTATTCTACAACGTCCACAGGGAGATGAAACAACGATCCCCATTGTCCTCGTGGAACCTTTACAGATATGGGGCAGGTTTCTGCCATGATCAGTGGGGCGGGCAACTCCGGTGGGAAGGAGTGACACGAACCACTCCGGCATCGGGCCACCCCAAAGGTGCAGAATCCTCCGTACCTTCAGGGGCTAGGCCGGCCCCGGAGTGGTTTGCGCCACACAGGCCGGCGGGGAAGGGGCTTGGCGCCACGCCAACAGGTGCCGAAGGGCCTCCACCAGCCGGTGCGAGTTCCCGCCTGCGCGGGAGCGCCAGCATGTGCTGGCGTCACCCCAGCGCATGCGCAGAGGGCTTCATCTCCGTACCGGCCATGGCGGACTGCTACAGCCGCCGGTGCGGAAGAATAGCGTGCCCCCACGGCACAGGCCCCCCCGCGGATCAGTGGGCCCCGATCGCAGGCCACGACATCGTGGGGCCAGCTCCCGGGGCCAGAGCCCCCCGCGCCTCCCCAGTGGCCACCCGCACAGCCAGGTCCCGCCGGCAAATACCTGGTATAACATACACCGGCGGGACTGGCGGAAAACGGGCGGCTACTCGGCCCATTGCGGGCCGGAGAATCGCCGGGGCAGGGGCAGGGGGGGGGGGGGGGGGGGGGGGGGGGCGCTGCCAGCGGCCGCCAACCGGCGCAGCGCGATTCCCGCCCCCAGCAAATCTCCGGCGCAGGAGAATTCGGCAGCCGGCGGGGAGGTCGGAGAATCCCGTCCATGATGTGTGTCTACTGGTTGCGCATAATGCTAGTCCATGCTCTACAGAGACACAATCTTACAGCTCTTCCACTGCTCATTATTTATATCCTTTCTTCAATAAGGCACATGTTCCACTTAAAGTTGAAAGCCTTGGTGCATTCACATTTTCAGAAGGTTCGATGAACCATCACACAAACTAGCTGCATGAACATTGTTACTTAATGGCACACAGATGGGCAATCGTTTATGCACACGTCAATCACTGCTTCAGCTTCCACATCTCAACGCTCTTCTGTACTTGCATGACAAGAAGGCACACAACAAAGAGTTTAGAAACTAGGTCCCTTGCATTCCCTTGACGGAGGACACCTGACAATTCTTACATACATGAGTATGAAAAGAGTAGGTTGGAATTTTGCACTGTGTGCATTTCTTTTGCCACTTGCCCGGTTCCATTCCACCCCCGAGCTATTTCCCTGGGGTGAATAGTAGGCTAACAAGACTACTCGCCTTTCAGTGGTGGGCAACTGGTTCACCCAATTAATGACCTATTAAAGCCTTTTTTCAGAGGCCAAGTGGAATTTTTCAGTCAGCCTCCAGATCCAAGGGGCTGTTTAGCACAGGGCTAAATCGCTGGCTTTGAAAACAGACCAGGGCAGGCCAGCAGCATGGTTGAATTCCCGTACCAGCCTCCCCAAAGAGGTGCTGGAATGTGGCGACTAGGGGCTTTTCACAGTAACTTCATTTGAAGCCCACTTGTGACAATAAGCGATTTTCATTTCATTCATTCAGATCCCTGGCGGCGCGAGGGACCAGCCTACCTTTGTAAGCCTTCCTTCTCTGCCTGGCTTCAGTCGTAGTTGCAGTTGCAGGCTTTCCTGTGAAAGGGTGCCCGCTCAACAAAAGTTATCAGCTGCTGAGGGTTTTTAAATGAAAATGTTTTTAAAAACTCAGGGATATGGGGCGGGATTCTCCGATTCTGGGGCTATGTTAGGGGCTGGCGTGGGAACGGTCGCCAGACAAAATGGAGCAAAACGTCTACCGATTCCCCGGTAGCGGCCTGCTGCAGCCGCACTGTACTACATAGCGGAGGCCGCTCGCGGACCCAACCCACAAGATATCGCCCCCCCCCCCCCTTTGGCCGGCTCGCGTGCCCCAGACACCCCCCACAGTGCCCCCAGTCCCTCATAAAGTCTCCCCTCCTGCCTGCAGATAGGCCCTCCGCTGATTGTGGGGGAGCTGGAATGCCGGGTTCCCCAATAGATGAGACCACACGCGACCAACACCGTTGGGAACTCAGCCGTTAGGGGGCGGAGCATCAGGGGGGGGGCCTCAGGCAATGTCCTGAGGCCGTTAATACGTGGCATCGTGTACTCCTAGATTTCGCCACTTTGGAGGGGGCGAAAGCGGCGCCGCCCCCTATTTGGTCGTTGGCGACTGGAGAGTCCAGCACATGATGCTCGATCTTGAGGTACCCTCTCTCTCTCATATACCTTGACATCCCAGCTTCTGCTCCCTCTGTCTTGGTAGGCCTCCAATTGGCCCTACAACCTTGAAAGCCAGCCCATGATCATTAAATGGGCAGTGAGCCCAGCACCTGGACATGAACTAGCCAATTCATGGAAAATCACAGATGAGCAAGACATTCAAGACTAACAGTGGATGCCTGGAATCTACAGGAAAAATCATTCATACGATGGTTAATGGAATATTTTGTATCCCCCCCCCCCCCCATGGGGATCAATATTGGGCCGACTGATTTTTTCCACGAGACCTATAACAGAGCTGAACTTGAGCTTGGACTTGGAACACATATTACATTTTACATTTCAAGCAACATTAAAGAGCGTGATTAACAGTGAAATGTGCTGCAAACAAATTCAGCAGAACATAGCTTAAAGTTTAACATGGAGAACAGTGACACATTTTAGAAAGGAGGGGAAGCAAAGGGAAATTGCACAAAATGGCAAAATGTTTAAGGCAGTTAAGTTGCAGAGTGAATTAAGAATTTAGATGCAGCAACCTAAGAGAATGTTACACTGTCCATTCACTGTGAGACTGTGAGAACGAGTGAACATTAGGCTTTAATATCCATGAACTCACCTGCCAGAGTCAGCTGTACAAATGAGTGCCACCCACAGGTGGCCGGACTATATATGGTGAGGGCGGAGCCAGAGGCGGAGCCTACCGGGGTTCCAGTACAGTACCTGGAAGTAGCCCGCATCATGACTTCCAGGTCATAGGTCACATCATTATACAGACTGTGCAGACAGCTCATGCATTAGGTGAAATACATTCACCACATTCACCCCCTGTTAAAAAATCAAGTCCAGTGGGGGTGATGAGGGGTCCATTAGCGATTCAGTCTGTCTGGAGGCCAGATCGTTCTTTTAGACCTCCTCAGCTCTGGCGATGCGGCGGGCACGGTTGTTGCAGATGGTGACTCCGGGGGCGTTGTGTCTGGAGTTTGAGCCTCAGTCCGGTGTGATGGAAATGGTTGGGGGGTGTGGGTAGGCAGGGGGGTGGTGGGTGGCGGCAATGCTGGCGTGGGGCAATACAGGAGATCCAGGGGGCGCAAGGGGTGCAGGGGGTGGCTGCAGGCAGCGGGGAGGGAAGCGCATTGGCAGGGGAACCAGATCTCGTAGGGAGACCGTATCTTGCTGTCCGTCCCGGTGCGCGATGTAGGCATACTGGGGGTTGGCATGCAGCAGCTGGACCCTGTCGACCAGGGGGTCAGTCTTATGGCTCCTCATGTGCCTCTGGAGAAGGACAGGTCCCGGAGTTGTCAACCAAGATGGAAGTGAGACCCCGGAGATGGACTTCCTAGGGAAGACAAACAAGCGGTCGTGAGGGGTCTCGTTCATGGCTATGCAGAGGAGTGATCTAATGGAGTAGAGGCCGTCGGGGATGAACCCCTGCCAGTGGGGGTTTGGGAGACTTCTAGACCGGAGGGCCAGAAGGACGGCCTTCCATACCGTTGCATTCTCCCTCTCCACCTGCCCGTTTCCCTACGGGTTATAGCTCGTAGTCCTGCTCGAGGCGATGTCTTTGCTGAGCAGCTACTGACGCAGCTCATCGCTCATGAACGATGTGCCCCGGTCGCTGTGGACGTAAGCCAGGAAACCGAACAGCGTGAAGATGCTGTGCAGTGCCTTTATTACAGTGGCCGAGGTCATGTCGGGGCAGGGGACAGCGAAGGGGAAGCGGGAGTACTCGTCGACGACGGTTCAAAAGTATATATTGCAGTTGGTGGAAGGAAGGGGCCCTTTGAAGTCCATACTTAGGCACTCAAAGGGCCGGCAGGCCTTTACCAGGCGGGCCTTGTCTGGCCGGTAGAAGTGCGGTTTGCTCTCCGCGCAGACCTGGCAGTCCCTGGTCATGGCCTTAATAAAGTGGGTAAGCCGGGTGACCCCTGGGTGACAAAGGTCACTGTGGATATCTCAAAGTAGGTCATCTTGCACGCTGGCGCATGTGCCTCGGGACAGGACATCTGGGGGCTCATTGAGCTTCCCAGGACAATACTCGATATCGTAATTGTAGGTGGAGAGTTTGATCCTCCAACTCAGGATTTTGTCATTTTTTATTTTGCCCCGTTGTGCGTTGTCAAACATGAAGGCAACCGACCGCTGGTCGGTGATGAGGGTGAACCTCCTACCGGCTAGGTCGTGCCTCCAGTGCCGCACGGCTTCCACTATGGTTTGTGCTTCCTTCTCGAAAGAGGAGAGTCGGATTTTGGAAGCGTGGAGGGTTCTAGAGAAGAATGCTACTGGTCTGCCCGCCTGGTTGAGTGTGGCGGCCAGTGCGACATCTGACGCATCGCTCTCTACCTGAAAGGGGACGGACTCGTCCACCGCATGCATAGCGGCTTTGGTGATGTCGGTCTTGATGCGGCTGAAGGCCGAGCGGGCCTCAGCCGTCAGGGGAAAAGTGGTGGTTTGAATAAGTGGGCGGGCTTTGTCCGCATAGTTGGGGACACACTGGGCATGGTAGGAGAACAGCCCCAGGTATTGTTTGAGGGCCTTGAGACTGTGGGGAGTGGGGAGTTTCGTGAGGGGGCGCATATGGTCGGGGTCGGGCCCTAGGACTCCGTTCTCCCCGACGTAGCCGAGGATGGCCAGTCGTGTAGTGCGGAAAACGCATTTCTCTTTGTTGAACGTGAGGTTGAGGGATTGGGCAGCCTGGGGAGCCTCTGAAGGTTGGCGTCATGGTCTTGCTGATCATTGCCACAGATGGTGACATTGTCCAAGTACGGGTATGTAGCCTGTAAACAGTACTGGTCCACCATTCGGTCCATCATTCTCTGAAAGACCGAGACCCCATTAGTGATGCTGAAGGGGACCCTGTTGAAGTGGAAGAGTCAGCCGGCTGCTTCAAAGGCAGTGCAGTGGCATTCTTCTGGGCGGATTGGGACCTGGTGGTAGGCCGAATTCAGATCGACCGTTGAGAACACACGGTACTGTGAGATCTGGTTGACCACCTCCAGTTACGTGAACCGGTTAATGGTCTAGTTGTAGTCTACAACCATCTGGTTCTTTTCCCTGGTCTGGACGACCACCACTTGCGCTCTCCAGGGGCTGTTGCTGGCCTCGATGATCCCTTCACTCAACAGTCGCTGGACCTCCGACTTGATAAAAGCCATATCTTGGGAACTGTACCGCCTGCCAATAGTGGCGATGGGCTTACAGTCGGGAGTGAGGATTGCAAAGAGCGAAGGGGGGAGACCTTGAGGGTCGCGAGGCTTCATACCATGAGGGGGGGCTTAAAACGGGTGCCCCGGATCTGGACGGAATGGGATCCGGGGGCAAGGGAGATTGTTTGGGATGCGGGGTATATGGGAAAGGAGAAGCGCCTTACCGTGTCAGGGTGAGCAAAGCTCTCCGTGCTCCCGGAGTCGAAAAGACAGGGGTCTCGTGCCCATTGACCCGGACGACCATCATTGAGTTTTTCAGGTGCTTCAGCTGTGACTGGTAGAGGGTGACTGTGCCCAGCTGCGGGTAGCCAGCGTGGTCGGCGGTGTCGGGGTCACATGATGGCGGCCCCCATGAGTCGCACGTATGGGGCTGGGTCGAAGATGGCGACCAAGATGGCCGCCCCCATTGGTCGCACATGTTGGTCGGTGCCGGAGCCGACGGCCAAGATGGCGGCCCCCATGAGTCGCATCTGAAGGGGGCTTTCCGGGCAGGCACGCAGCCACATTGCGGGGTCTGCGGGCCTGTGAGTCCATGGGTCGGGCTTTCGATTTTTGGGCTTTAGGTCGGCCCAGACAGACTCTGGAGAAGTGCCCCTTTTTCCCACAGTCGCTGCACGTCGCTGTGCGGGCTGGGCAACGCTGCCGGGGGTGCTGACCCTGGTCGCAGAAGTAGCACTGCGGTTCCCCGGGCTGGACTGGCAGCTGCGCGGCACAGGCCCGCAACGCAGTCGGGTCCGACGGGGGCCGGGATGATGGTGTCCACGAGGAACGCACTGAGGCTCTGGTAGGCCACCTCTAATGAGGTCGCTAGCTTTACCCCCACGGTACATGCCCGCCCGCAGATCAGTGGGCCCCGATCATGGGCCAGGTCACCGTGGGGGCCCTCCCGGGGTCAAATCCGTCCACCCCCCCCCCCCCCTCCCCCGAGGACCGTCCCAGCCGACTTACCTGCCAGGTCCCACCGTGTGGGACCATGTCTAATCCACGCTACCGGGACTGGCCAAAAACCGACGGCCGCTCGGCCCATTGGGGCCCGGAGAATTGCTGGGGAGGGCCCTGCCCCAGCACGAAAACCGGCGCCGAAGTATACGGCAGCCGGTGGTGGGGCAGGATTCGCACTGCCCCCCGGGGATTCTCCCGGGGATTTTTGGTACCCTGCTTGAGGAAGGACGTCAGGAAGAACTGGAACTCTTCTTGTTGTAACTTAAAAAGTTGAGGGAAGACCTGATAAGTGATGTTCAAAATTATAATTTCTGACCAGGTAAGGGGTCAAATAGGGTAAGTTGCTTAAAGAGGCCATAACCAAAATAACCGGGATGTTAACAGAATTTATTTTGCAGTGGATTGACAGGATGTCGAGGACCTGTCAGAAAGAGTGAAAAAAGCAGAATGCAAAATGAATTTTAACAAGGAAGTGGGCTATCATTTGAACAAGAAAAAAATTAAACTATAAATAAGTTTTAGAGTATAATCTCAAAAGATATTTCTTCCAGAGAGCCAGCACAGACATATAAAAATGATTGAGTGACTCGCACATACACAACAAACTTATCACATTGACTATTATCGCTCTGACTATGCAACATGTATAATCGTGCAAGTTTCCTCAGCCTGTATCTTCTGGACTCTGTTGGAAGGTCTAATACAGGTGGGAATTATACAGTAAATGGCAGAACCCTTAGGAATATTGATGCACAGGGAGATCTGGGCGTACAGGCCCACAGATCACTGAAAGTGGCAAAGCAGGTGCAGAAGGCATAGGGTATGCTTGCCTTCTTCGGTCGGGGCACTGAGTATGAAAATTGGCAAGTCATGTTGCAGCTGGACAGAATCTTAGTTAGGCCACATTTGGAATATTGCACACAATTCTTGTCGCCACAACAGCATAAGGATGTGGATGTTTTGGAGAGGGTACATAAGAGGTTTACCAGGATGTTGCCTGGTCTGGACAGCATTTGCAACGGAGAGAGGTTGGATAAACTCAAATTGTTTTCACTGGAATGATGGAGGTTGAGGGGCGACCTGATAGAGGTTTACATAATTATGAGTGGCATGGGCGGAGTGGATAATCAAACATTTGGAAACAGCATGGAAAAATCAATTACTGAGGGAAATAGGTTTAAGGTGCGAGGAGGAAAGTTTAGAGGAGACGTGTGAGGCAAGTTTTTTTACACAGAGGGCGATGAATGCCTGGAACGTGCTGCTGGTGGAGGTGGTGGAAGCTGGCACAATAGTGACATTTAAGAGGCATCTTGACAAATGCACGAATGAGATGGAATGGAAGGATACAGATCCCGGAAGTACAGAAGGTTTTAGTTTAGGCAGCATCATGATCAGCGAATATGGAGGGGCAAAGGACCTGTTCCTGTGCTGTACTGTTCTTTGGTCTTTGTTCTTTGTCTTTGGTTGTGGTGGAATTAGACTGTGACCTAATAAGAGAGTAAAATCTCACATGGTCCCGTAAAACTGCCAATTACCTGATCGAATCCTCATGCAGAATGATAGCATTTGCCTGGTTGCTGCCAATACAACTCTCCCAGGTCTGCAGTAGCATGGAGGTGCCCTGCTGTGCAATCTGACATGCTTCACAATGGCTCATTTTCTGCTACATGATTCCTAAATAAGAGAGAGACACAGTAGTTTATAAAGACATGTTCTGTCACACGTTATTTCTTAATATATCCTTGCAAAACCTAAACCCATGGAGATTAGGTAAAAGCAATGTTAAACATAAATCAATGATCCATTCCTCTTTTGATGTGATAAATCAAATGTATCTGCCATGGCCATTTAGACGCTGGATACAGAAAGTTGTGAGAAATGTGACTAACATTGTTAACACACTGTAGTAAGACGGACAGGTAGATATTCAAGATTGCAATTTGGTGAATATTCCAGACCACATAAACTGAATTTAAAAGTGGACAGTTATTTTTCAAACCCTTTTTGACCAACCTCACATTTAGATCTTATGTTGCAGGGAATTGATATGGATGACAGTCCGATCTGTTTTTCTGGTGTAATGCAGCAACACACCCATGTATCACACCGCCAGCCCACTAATTGCATTAGATGAGCACAACATTATAGCGTTCAAGGCTACGGATCTAGTGCTAGAAAATGGGATTAGCATAAATAAGTCCTTGATGGCCAGGGTAGATATGATAGTCTGAAGGGTCTCTTTCTGTGCTGGAAAATTCCATGGGGCAGGAATTTCCGTTAGCCAACGGCAAAATTGGGAAAGGCGATTGGGCAGACAATCAGTTCCGATGTCTAAATCGTGGCAGGCGCCGATTTGACGCCAAATCACAATACTCCAGCACCTCGACTGCGGTACAGTACATTGCGGAAACGTTTGCATATCATAAGAGGGCCTGGCCCGGTATTCTCCGCAGCTGCCGACATTCTCCGCCTTCGATGGGTCAAGTTCCCGATGGCGTGATGTGCTTTTAAAAAATGCGAAAGCAGCATTTTGGCTGCTGAGGGAGGGGGGGGGGGGATAAGGAAGGCGTCCAACATCGCCATAGTGTGCTGGCAGTTGTGCCGCTGGCCGGGGGGCTTCTCCCAGGGTCAGGGGTGTAGTGGGATGTGGCCAGGAGGTGGGCTGTGGGGTCAGAGTGGATGGGCACAGAATACCATTGCCGCAGCCATGCAGCTGCACACGCCACGACTAGCCCACTGTGAACTTCGGGCCTTCGGTCATATGGGTAGCCCCCCAGGGCACACCCTGGGTGCCCTCTGGCCCCAGCTGACCCATCTGCTGTATGGCACGCTCCAGCGCAAGCAGTGCCATTTTGTTGGCTGGGATGAGTGTGTAAGGGGATTGTAATGTGTATGTGTAGCTGCAGCTTGTCAGCCTCCTGAGTGTCGATCACTGACCCGACGAATCCTGTGCAGTTTTTCAGTGGAATCAATTGTGTTCCACATGGTGCCAGTGCCAGCCCCGCAATAGTAGTGGAATCAGTCCAAGTGCGGCGTCGGTTTTTCTGTTGTAAAAGTCCACGGATTCTGCGTTCGCGTCAACGTTTAAGGCGGGATTTTCCGTTGCACGGCGCCAAAATCATATTCGGCGATTGGGCGGAGAATCTCTGTTTGCGACTGAATTGCGGACAGCGCCGATTTTCCAATGCCCCGCCCCCTCCAAATCTGTGTCACCTAGGAGCGCGCCGCGTGCCGCTGCGACGGCGACAGCGCATCGCTTGAGGCTCTCCCCCGAGGCTCCGTCTCCAATGGGCCGAGTTCGCGACCGCACGGGTTGAGTGTGGTCTAGGTTTTCGGAAACCGGGCGTGGTGGCTGCGGATTGTGTCCATCGCTGCCACAGTCGCGGGGGGGGGTAACTATGCTGCTGGCAGGGGGAGCTTCAGAGAGAGCTGGGGGGACTGGTGGGGGTAGTCTGGAGGTGGCGAGGGGTTCCAGGGATACACTATTTGGCCAGCCAAGTCTGTGCGCAGCCGGCGCCCTGCTCACGGCACGACGGCTGCAGACCGTCGCCGTGCGCATGTGCAACCACGGACCCGCCAATTCTCCGTCCGTTTCTGTCGGGAATGCCAGGAGTTTTACCCGGCACCGCTGTTAGCCGGCCACTGGGTGGAGCATTGATGCGGGGGGTGGCACCGTCTTTTTCATCGTAAAACCAGACACATTCTCCAGACATAGCCTCAAAATCGGAGAATCCAGCCCTTAGACTCAGAAGTGGAGAATCCCGCCCCATGGCTCTAATTCCCGCCTGCTGAATCAAGATTCAAATCGAACTTGTTTGGTAGAGTTATGATTTTAAATCTCTAAAACAGAGATTCATGAAGGCAAACAGAGGAAGAATATATAGTGGAATTACCAGTTCTTGATACAGCTTGGTGTGAGAGCGGATTCATGGTGAAAGTAATCACATCACAGACTCTAGTGGGATTTTGTTATGATACATCTCCCCTCTCACGAATATATTCCCCTGTTTACACTTTCAAACAGTGCAATGCCCCATCTGCTGCCCATGTTGACAGAACCCTGAAAGTGAAATGTGAAACCAGCAATTTTTAAAAAGGCAGAAGACAGAGTGCAACAATCAGACTGTTGGTGGCTAAAGGGAAGATAAGGCAAGAACAGAAATCCCGGCCAAGTGTTGACGCTGGCGTCACAACCGGTGCGAGCAATGCCAGCGTCAACGGGCCTCCAGGCCCAGTCACCCTCCCCTTCCTTGGGGGCTAGAACGACGCCGGAGTGCTGTGCTCTGCTCAGGTGGTGAAAGCCGGCCCTACACGGCCGGCGCAGGTTCGCGCATGCGTGCCACAGCCGTCTCCGCGTCTGCACACGCGTGCGGTTGCCATCCCCACGCCAGGCCTCGGGCAACATGGCAGAGCCCTACATAGGCCCGGTGGGCGCGCCTGCCGATGGGTAGCCCCCGATCGCAGGCCTGGCCACCGTGGAGCCCCCCCCCCCCCTTCCCGGAGTCGGGTCCACCCCCCGCAACCAGGGCGGTCCCCGCAGCCAGAACGCTGAGGTCCCGCCTGGTGGGATCATATGTAAACTACGATGATGGGACCCGGTGGAACTTAGCGGGCACTCGGCCTGTCGAGCGCAGAGAACCGCAATGGGGGCTGCTTCCAATGGCCCCCCTCCCACCGGCGCCATGGCGATTGCGTGGGCGCGATTGGTGCCGATTCTCCGGTCGTCGGCGACCGGAGAATCGGTGGGCTGACGCAGGCTCAGAGACTCCCGGCCAAGATTGGCACCTGGGGTGGGATTCTCCCCTACCCGGCGGGATGGGCTGTACCGGCGCCGAGGAGTGGTGTGAACCACTCCGGCGTCGGGCCACCCGGAAGGTGTGGAATCCAGCCAGCGCGGAAGGGCTTGGCACCGCACCAACCGGCGCCGAAGGGCCTCTGCTGACTGGCACGAGACGGCGCATGCATGGGAGCACCAGCGTGTGCTGGCGTCATCCCAGCGCATGTGCTGGGGGGTTCTTCTCCACACCGGCCATCGCGGAGGTTGACAGCAGCCGGCGTGGAGGGAAGACTGCCCCCATGGCACAGGCCCGCCCGCAGATTGGTGGGCCCCGATTGCAGGCCAGACCACTGTGGGGGCACCCCCCGGGGCCAGATCCCCCCACGCCCCCCCGAAGACTCTGCAGGCCAGGTCCCACCGGTACGGAACTGGTTTGATTTATGTCGGCGGGACCAGCCGAAAATGGGCGGCCACTCGCCCCATCGTGGGCCGGAGAATCAGTGGGAGGGGGGGTTCCTGCTAGCGGCCTCTGACTGCCGCCCAAGGACTTTATAAGACATAGGAGCAAAATTAGGCCACTCAGCCCATCGAGTCTGCTCCGCCATTCAATCAAGGATGATATTCTCTCATCCCCATTCTCCTGCCTTCTCCCCATAACCCATGATCCCTTTATTAATCAAGAACCTATCAATCTCTGTCTTAAAGACACAGTGATTTGGTCTTCAAAGCCTTCTGCGGCAAAGAGTTCCACAGTTTCACCACCGTCTGGCTATAAAAATTCCTCCTCATCTCTGTTTTTAGGGATCATCCCTTTAGTCTGAAATGGTGTCCTCTGGTTCTAGTTTTTCCCACAAGTGGAAAAATCCTCTCCACGTCCACTCTATCTATGTTTCACAGTATCCTGTAAGTTTCAATAACATCCCTCCTCATCCTTCTAAACTCCAACGAGTACAGACCCAGAGTCCTCAACTGTTCATCGTACGACAAGTTCATTGCATGGATAATTCTTGTGAACCTCCTCTGGACCCTTTCCAAGGCCAGCACATTCTTCCTTAGATACGGGGCCCAAAACTGCTCACAATATACTTAAATAATCTAGGCTGATATTAGAGACTACGGCACTCAATCACCTTCTGAATGAATTGTTAAACCGAGGTCTGCCTGCCCTCTCGGGTGAGTGTAAAAGATCTCAAGGCACTAATTTGTGCAGAAGATCAGGAAAGTTATTCCTGGTGTCCTGGTCAATATTTCTCCCTCAATCACCATCACAAAAACAGATTATCATACCGTTATCATGATGCTCCTTTTGACTGTTACACTTCCTACATTACAAAGGTGATTACACTTCCAAAGTCCTTAATTGGCTGTAAAGCACTTGGTGGTGTCCTGAGAAAATGAAAGGTGCTATATAAATGCAAGACTTTTTTTCTTTATATAGATCATGGGAGCAAAAACATGAGTTGGCAGTGAATGACAATGGACAGAATTTAACACTCTCCCTCCACCCTGCCCTCAGCCCCAGCAGGTTCAGAGGCGGGGGTTGGGGGGGTGGGGGGGCGGTGTTTGTGTTATCAAGTGAGAGGGTGCTGGGTGGAGATTGTGTTGTTTTTCTGTCTCTCTCTTATCAAGTCCGGGGCAGGAGGGTTTCTGGGTGGCCTTCCTGTCAGGCAACCATTTGAGGCCCTCAAGGGCCACTTAGGGGTGGGACCTGCAGGAGCCCCCCCCCCCCAACCCCCATCCTGGTTTCGAGTGCCTCTCCACACCCCTCTTTCTGGTGAATTCTTCTCCAGGACCCTAATCCCGCCCACACTCTTCAACCAATGGATGTAACACTTGCTACCCACATGAAATCATGACCAAAGCATTAGAACAGACAAAGAGACGTTTCCTGTGGTTAAAGTGAACATATTGGGACTGTGCATTAATTCAATGCAACGATTAAGAAATTTTGGTTGCCATGCCAACCTCATTATGATGTAGTTTTGGCACGGTCCAAATTTTGAATTTTGTCAAATTGAAATATGTTACAGTTGTATAAAGCCATATAGGTAGAGTTTTCCTCTAGCTAGTGTCTGTTAACGGCTGTCAGAACCCAGCTTATCCCCCAAAATTTCCTCTGGTATTCAGAGGTACACATTGGTTTCCATACATAGCAGATTGGCTGAGTCCCATAGGAATTAAATCTTAGACTTATTTACCACTGGGTATGGCTCATCATGTTCATGTTTAACAAACTATCTTTCATCACAACGCATCACTCCCTGAAGGATTTTTATGACGTCCTCCCAATGACATTAAGTTTTATTTTCTTAGTTTGCTCCATTATATCTTCAATCAGCAAGAAATCAGGAGGAGTGTAAGATCCATAGAATCCCTGCAGTGCATAAGGCAGCCATTCGGCCCATCAAGTCTGTACATATCCTCCAAAATAGCACCCTACCTGGGCCCACTCCCCCACCCTATCCTCGTAACTCCTCCTAACCCGCACATCTTTGGATAGTGGGAGGAAATCGGAGGAAACCCACGCAGACATGGGGAGATCGTGAAAGCTCCACACATGCATTCACCCAAAGTTGGAATTGAACCAGGGTCGCTAGCACTGTGATGCAGCAGTGCTAACCACTGTGCTACCGTGCTGTCCCTAGATGGCGGCGGATTCACTATCACCCAATTTGTGTCACCGTCCACGATTAATTTCACCATCAACAGTTTAAGATGGCTATCACTAACAGGAATTCATTTAATACAGCAGTGTCGAGGATAGGCACATGAACATGTGTGTCACAGCTGTACACTTTACAGTGCCAGCACATGAATCAACTTGGAAAATATTTTAAAATTGACATTTGCTATTGACAGCAAAGAATAACTCTGACTTGCATTTTGCCATTATAAAGTTCCGAGAGAAGTACATTTTTCTTGATACTGATGACACACTAACTCACTAACCATTTCACCCCCCCCCACCCCCTCTCCCAATGTAAACATTACGCATATTGGAATATAGTACAAAACTAACATGAAAATCTGCCCAGTTAGCAATTTTGTTCATTATTGTGTGTAATATTAGGTAACTCTGTGGAGCAATTGATATTCTCACTAAACAGTCAAAGTTTACGAGCAGATAGAGGTGTCATAATATCCACTCATGTATATCATGAGATGCAGACAGACAGTGATTGACACACAGGATAACCAATGAACACACACACGACACAAAACAACCAATCACTAGACAGGACACCACCACTATAAAGCCCACAGGGCATGAAGGCTCTCTCTCTCTCTCACAGGACACGGCTAGGAAGATAGTCGCAGTGCACAGGCCAATGAACATCATCACCATGTGATAGAGGGCTAGTCTGGTCAAGCCAGTAGGAGGTTATCAGTTAGGTTAATAGAGTGTCAACCCACAGCAGATTATATACAGCAATCAACAGGTTCAATTAGACAGTGTTGGACCATCTCCTGTGTTGGAAGCCTGTTTCTCGTTTTACTGCACCAGTTGCAGTCAATGTTAGACCAACACAGATAACACATCAAAATGATTTGTAGGTGCCTCTGTACATTGTAACTAATCTAGCTTTTCAGTAAAGTTAAAACTACGGTGTGTGCCATCCTGCGTCTTACCCCTTTATCAAGTACAGTATTAATTATAGAGCTGATGGTTATGTTGCATATTTGGGAATGCAGTACATCAAATAAAACTGAGAGGATTCCCACATGTGAAAAGTAAGCTGGCAGTAGAGCAGAGCAAGACCACTGCTTGAACAACATAGCATCTTAGCTTGAAAATCTTATCATCGCCAGTTGCTTTATTGTTAACATGTCTTAAAGAAATTAACTGCACGAAAGAAAATGAAACCTAGTTAATGTATTTGTCCTGATGAAAGAATCTAAAATTAAGGAATTAATGACAGTAGTGATACAAATGAGACCAAGCGATCTACTGTGATATCAGCAAATGCCTTTCAGAAAAACATCCAACTAATAATACCTCGCCACACAGGCTTCCTTGTGTGGTGTATGAATTGACCCTGTCCGATTTTAGAAGGAGCTGAGATACCAGAAGATGTGAGCCATGGGGACTGCTCACTACAGACAGCACAGGGTCCATGTGAGCTCCTTGTTTATGGAAAATCACATTGAGGTGTGTTATTAAAAAATGACTCACATCTCTCAAACCAGTAGTGCACGGTGCAGCAATCGAGAAGAGTACCATTAATTGACAAACCCCGAATCAGAAAATTGCCAAGTGTTCCAGTCAGCAAAAAAGAGTGTTGCTATCTATCCAGCATAAAGCATAAAATTATTTGTGTTGAGTCACTTTGTTATATTAATTGTGCGGTGATTATGTCTTTCTTGATTGCCGTTGTGACCAATGATTTCAAAATGACATCTGGATGAAGGAATGACACATAAAATGGTAGGGTTGAGTGGGCTATTAAAAATTTTTAAATCACAAAACTGACCCCAACCCCCTCCACCTATACAGTGGGACAGTGGTTAGTATTGCTGCCTCAAAGCGCCAGAGACCCTGGTTCAATTCTGGCCTTGGGTGATTGTCTGTGTGGAGTTTGCACATTCTCCCCGTGTTTGCGTGGGTTTCCTCCAGGTGCTCCAGGTTCCTCCCACAGTCCAAAGCCATGCAGGTCAGGTGAATTGGCCATGTTAAATTGCCCCTTAGTGTTCAAAGATGTGCAGGTTAGGTGGATTAGCCATGATCAATACACAGGGTTAGAGGGATAGGGCAGGGGAACAGGTCCAGATAGAGTGCTCTTTTGGAGGGTCAGTGTGAACTCTATCAGCCAAATGGCCTCCTACTGCACTGTAGGGGCTCTATGTTCTCTGTCTAACCCACTCACATCTGGCTTAATGGAGGAGAGATGAGGGAAAGGGGTGATGCACTGAACTCACTCCCAGCAGGCAGGCTGCCCATTTAAATATTATAACAAGGCTACATGCCAAATATTTAACTTGTCTTCCAGGTTTAGCCCTGGTTTATCAGGTTTAGCCCCAGCCAGCCAGGTTTCCTGAGTTTCTCAAAGGAAGGTGGCAAGCCCACATACATTCCAGAGGTCCGCTACCCCCTGGGAAAATAACTAACATCCAGTCCAGTCCTATTTCTGCATCATTTAAAGCATTTCCTCCCCAGCCTGACAAACTGAAATAATGCCTGGTTTTAAGTCTGTGTAAATGAATGGGTTTTTGGTGAGTTAAAATCTCACCCATTGGACATATAACCCAGCATCCATAATATTATATGCCTCCATCCTTAAATTTATGCTGCTCTAAAGTAAATAGGTAACTGGGTTGTAACTAAGGATAAATCAAACTTTATTTTATCGGTGAGAAAGACACATCTACCTTCTAACTCAGTGTTACATTTAAGACATAGCTGCAAAAGGACACATGAATATAGCATTCCTAATCAGTTGAACTTCACAAATCTGTGTAAAACTCACAGGCTTGACATTTACATCTGTGATGAATCTGTGGTGTCAACTTGATCCCTTGTGTATTAGGTTGCCACCTCTGAGCATCATTTTGCACTATGGGTTTGTTATGATATTTTGAGATTCGTATGTTTAAACATAAACCAAAAATTGTTTATGTTTAACTAATTTACAGACCCTAGATATTGTCATGCATAGTACTGCTTCTCCATGCAAGCTGCTTCCAGAGTGTTCTCACAGTTGCTTACCATGTGTCTCTGTACGACATTCTGTGGCTGGTATTATTCTCCAGCTCCACATTAATTCTTGCTCTGCAGATATTCATTCCAATGGCATGCAGTACAAAATGCAACAATTTCTACTGCCATTAGGTAGCTATCACAATTAAATTACTGTTGTGGACGTC
Organism: Scyliorhinus canicula; assembly: GCF_902713615.1. Lineage (NCBI taxonomy): Eukaryota > Metazoa > Chordata > Chondrichthyes > Carcharhiniformes > Scyliorhinidae > Scyliorhinus > Scyliorhinus canicula. The sequence continues at coordinate 141,538,324 of NC_052152.1, read as the reverse complement.
ATTGTGAACAGGAGCCTATGTTTCAGAATTATGAATGGCTTTTCTCAATGCTGCTGAATTTTGGGAGGCTTAAATGTAACATTCAAAACACTTACAAATTATCATTTGGGGGAAAAGTTATGCATTAATCACAGTAATGGAGAAGTGCAATTAGATAAAACCCTTATATTCAGAGTAAAGCAATATTACAGTTTTACTCACACCCCTGATATTAAAGTAGGGTACTTTATTTATTCATTTTTCTAAAAATTAACCGACCTGGGATATGGAGAAAAGAATGCAGAGGAATAAACTTCAAGGGAAATTACAGAGAGGTGCAAGGATTACGGAGTCATTGTAATGGAGGACTTTAATTATCTGAATATAGACTGGGACAGTAGTGGTGTAAAAGGCAAGAGCTCCTAGAGAGTGAAAATGGAGCATAGAACATAGAATTTACTGTGCAGAAGAAGGCCATTCAGCCCATCGAGCCTGCACCGGCCCTTGGAAAGAGCACCCCACTTAAGGCCACAACTCCTCCCCATACCCGTAACCCAGCAACCCTACCCAACCCCTTTGGACCCCTTCGAGGACAACACGGTAGCATAGTGGTCAACACAATTTCTTCACAGCTCCAGGGTCCCAGGTTCGATTCCCAGCTTGGGTCACTGTCTGTGCGGAGTCTGCACATTCTCCCGGTGCGTGCATGGGTTTCCTCCGAGTGCTCCAGTTTCTTCCCACAGTCCAAAGATGTGCAGGTTAGGTGGACTGGCCATGCTAAATTGCCCTTAGTGTCCAAAATTGTCCTTCGTGTTGGGTGGGGTTACTGGGTTATGGGGATAGGGTGGAGGTGTGGGCTTGGGTGGGGTGCTCTTTCCAAGAGCTGGTGCAGACTTGATGGGCTGAATGGCCACCTTCTGCGCTATAAATTGTATGATTCTGTATGACATTAAGGGCAATTTAGCATGGCCAATCCACCTAACCTGCACGTCTTTGGACTGTGGGGGAAACTGGAGCTTCCGAAGGAAACCCATGCAGATACAGGGATAACGTGCAGACTCCGTACAGACAATGACCCAAGCCAGGAATCGAAGCTGGGACCCTGGAGCTGTGAAGCGACAATGCTAACCACTGTGCTACCATGCCGCCCACTCAGGATAAATTTCTGCAGCATTATATTTCCAGTCCAAAGAGAGAGGAGGTATTCTGGTTCTTGGGAATGAGGAGGACCAAGTGGCTCAAATATCAGTGGAGAACATTTCGGAGTCAGTGATCTTTGAATCTTCAGGTTAAGTTTGGCTATGGAAAAAGACAAAGAACAATCCATAGTAAGAATTATTAATTGGGGAAAAGCTAACTTCAATGGGGTAAGAATGAATCTGGGCCAAATAAATTGGAATCAAAGAGTGGCGGTAAAAACAATAGCTGAACAATGGGATACCTTCAAAGAAGAGATAGTTTGGACATAGCCAAGACAAATTCCCTCGAAGAAAAAATGTAGGGTAAACAAATCTAGAACTTCGTGGATTGCAAATGAGATAAGGATTAGGGTGAAGAATAAAAAGTGGGTTTAGGACAGATATCAGGTGAATAATACAATGGAGAACAAAGCTGTACAGGGAAGGTTCAAGGGAGCAGCAAATAGGCAAATAAGAGAAGCAAAGAGGGTGTATGAAAAAAGACAGGCAGTTAATATAAAAAAGAATATCAAAGTCTTCCAAAGGCATAAAATTGTAAAAGGGTGATAAAAAAGAGGAGTGAGGCTGATTAGGGACCAAAAAGGGGATTCCCGCATGGAGGCAGTGGGGATGGATGAGGTATTAAATGAATGCTTTGCATCTGTCTTTTTCAAGGAAGAGGATGCTACCCAGGTGTTGGTAAAAGGGAAGGTAATTAGTACACTAGAATGATTTAAAAATGTTAAGCAGGTGGTATTAAATAGGTTATATCTGTAATTAAAGTTGATAAGGTGCCAGATCCAGATGAGATGCATCCAAGGATATTGAGGGAAGTGAAGTCGAAATTGTAGAGGCACTGGCCATCCTTAGCCTCAGGAGTGGTTCCAGAAAACTGGTGAATTGCAAATGTTACTCCATTCTTCAAAAAAGGGTGTTAAGATTAACCCAGAAAATACATCCAGTCAGTTTACCTTTGGCAATGGGCTAACTTCTTGAATTGATAATTAAGTGCAACATGATTAGTTCCATGGACACCGTGAATTCATTAGGAGAGGCAGCACTGATTTATTAAGGGAAAATCATGTTGAACAAACTTGTTGGAGTATTTTGAAGTGGTGACAAGTGAGATTTCATGAAGGTGATGTTGTTGACATGGTTGGTATACCTGGACTTCCAAAAGGTAATTGACACAATGCCACACAACAGACATTACAGCAATGTATAGAGATAAAAAAAAAGAATGCAGAAATATGGATACAAACTTGGCTGTGTGACATAATGATTAATAGATGTTTTTCAGGCTGGAGAAAGGTTTATAGAGGAGCTCCTTGGGGCTGGTGTTGGAACTCTTGAAACTCTTGTTCTTCATGATATATATTAATGACCTAGACTTTGACCTATGACTGACCCAAAATTTGGAAGATTGTCAACTGTGAAGCGGACAGTGCAGATCTTCAAAACACATGGACTAGTTAGTGAAGTGGGTGAACACATCACAGCTAAAGTTTAATGTAGGGTAATGTGAAGTGATTCATTTTGGGAAGAAGAACATGGAGAGAAAATATAACATCAAGGATACAATTCTGAAGTGAAGACCCTGGAGGAAATCCATACAGAAACAGGGAGAATGTGCAGACTCCGCACAGACAACGCAGAGGCTAAATATGTGCATAAGTGGCATGACAGGTCAATAATGCATACATTATCCTTGGCATTATTAATAGAGGCATAGAATACAAGAGCAAGGAGGTTATATTGAATTGGTATAAGACATTAGTTCAGCCTCAGCTGGAGTATTGTGCTCAATTCTGGGTGCCACACTTTAGAAAAGATGCATAGGTATTGGAGAGAGTGCAGAAAAGATTAGCGATGATGGTTCCAGGGATGAAGAACTTGAGCATTGAAGATAGATTAGAGAAAAGGAGGCTGGGAGGAGATTTGTTTGACGTATTCAAAATCATGAGGAGTCTGGACAGAATAGATAAAAACTGATCCCACTCACGAAAGGATCTAGAACGAAAGGACACAGATTTAAAGTGTCATTTCACAGAAGGATCCTTACAGTGCAGAAGGAGCTCATTCTACCCATTAAATTTGCACCAACTCTCCAAAAGAGCACCCTACCTAGGCCAACTCAACCACCCTAACCCCATAACCCAACAGATTGACGATGACCAACTCATCCTTGGACACTAAGGGGAAATCTAGCATCACCAATCCACCTTACCTGCACATTTGTAAACTGTGCATCCGAAGGAAACCCACACAGACATGGGGAAAGCGTGCAAACTCCACACAGGCACCCAAGGTCAGAATTGAACCTGGGTCCTGGCACTGTGAAGCAGCAGTGCTAACAATTGTGCCACTGTGCTGCTTTCATGAGGAAAACTTTTTTGAAGACAAATGTTTGGTTTCAGGAAGGCACGTTTGAGAGTGTTGTGGAGGCTGGCTCAATTAAGATATTCAAAAGAGAGTTAGACTGCTATTTGAAAAGGAAGACTGTGCAGGGTTTCAGGGAGAAGGCAAGGGAATGACATTGGATAAATTGCTGGATGCATGATCAATAACTCTCGAAGCGAGATTGGAGTATAATTGAAGGCTTTATTGGACTAGATGTTTCCCCCAGCAGTGCAGGTACAGAATGCAGCAGCTAGGGAGACACAGACTCTTATACTCCGCCTTACTGGGTGGAGCCAGCAGGCAGGCTTCACCAATGATCTTGCTGTCTCAGGTACCTCCCACACCAATGATCTTACAGCATCAACCTAGGTACCGTAATACCTCTAATACCGACTACCACATTGCTCATTCAGAGAGCTGGTGTAAAAATGACAGGTGAATGGCCATCTTAAGAGTTGTAACAATTCCATTATTCTGTGAGCTGAGTAGCTTGCTCGGCCACTTCAGAAGCCAGTTAGGAGTCAACCATGCTTGAATGAAACTGGAGTCAGACAGAGTAAGGGCAGCAAGTTTCCTTAGTGGGCCGGATCTCGAATAACGCCAAGTCAGAAAACAGAAGGGAGATTGAGAACCTTGTGGAGTGGTGCAGCGACAATATTCCATCCTTCAATGCCAGCAAGACTAAATATCTGGTCATTTTCTTCAGAAAACAAAGTACTGTGCACACCCCTGTCAGCATCAACGGGGTCGAGGTGGAGATGGTTAGCAGTTTCAAATTCCTAGGGGTACACATCTCCAAAAATCTGTCCTGGTTCACCCACGTCGACACTATCACCAAAAAAGCACAACAGTGCCTATACTTCCTCAGTAAGCTAAGGAAATTCGGCATGTCCACATTAACTCTTACCAACTTTTACAGATGCACCATAGAAAGCATCCTATATGGCTACATCACAACCTGGTATGGCAACTGCTCAGCGCAAGACCACAAGAAACTTCAGAGAGTCGTGACACAACCCAGTCCATCACACAAACCTGCCTCCCATCCATTGACTCCATCTACACCTCCCACTGGCTGGGGAAAGCGGGCAGCATAATCAAAGACCCCTCCCACCCGCCTTACTCACTCTTCCAACTTCTTCCATCGGGCAGTAGATACAAAAGTCTGAGAACACGAACAAACTCAAAAACAGCTTCTTCCCCGCTGCTACCAGACTCCTAAACGACCCTCTTATGGACTGACCTCATTAACACTAGTGTAGTTACACTGTATACCTTGTGTTGCCCTATTGTGTATTTTCTTTTATTTCCTTTTCTTTTCACGTACTTAATGATCTGTTGAGCTGCTCACAGAAAAATACTTTTCACTGTACCTTGGTACACATGACAGTGAACAAAATCCAATCCTTCCTGAAAGTACATCAATGAACCGATTGGGTTTTTTTAATAACAATCCAAATTCCTCACAGATACGTTTCCTGTTTATTGATAGTTTTTTTCAAAACGGAATTCAAATTCTCAAATTGACCCTGTGGGATTTGAATTCATTCTTTGGATCACTAGCCCAGTATGATAACCACTACATCATGCATGCAAAAATCAAAAATCAGGGCTATTAATTTATTTATGCTAAATCTCCTCCAAGGCTTTTCTGTTTATGAGAAACATAAAACAAAATCATTCAGTATGCATGAAATGACATTCTTATTCATCTCCATGCAATATCTATACTAATGTCAGACCTAAAGTAATGGCACATAGCTGCGTCTCTGGAAAGGTCAAGGAGGCTGTGTATGAAATCAGCCTGCAATACATGGTCAACTGGCATGAGTTTGTTTCTAAACATGGACTAATTTGTTCATTATAGCAAATGTCATCAGAATATGTGCTCTTCCCAAAGGTAGTTCCTTGGTTCAATGCCTGCAGATGATTAACCTGAACTGTTGCCTTATCAGCGGTGGTTTGACATTGCCTTCCAATCTCAGAGGCATGGCCTAAATCTACTTCCCCAGAATGGGAATCAAACTTGCACTGTTGGCATTATTCTGGACCAAACACTTGTCATCTAGCTACTTGATCTGAGGACTTCATGCTTTGATCCCGCTTTTGATCCAACCGGAAAGTCGCCAATAAAAAGGATCCAAGTGCCCATTTTGGAAGGGGAAACCACTAATATACCAAAAGCAAAGATCTTTAAAGGAAACTGAGCTAATCAAATTAACATGGCACTCCCAGGGTTGATGATTCACTGCAGCCTTCCCCAGCCAAACCCCCACACAGTGTTCCCTGGTCACAGAGGGCCCGATGTGAACTGATAAACACTCTATGCTCCATCTACAGGGATGTCTATGCATGGATATTACTGCCGAAGAGAGGCTCTTAATCAGATCTGAAAATCCCCTCAATCATTCGCTGCCTGGATTTGTTGATGGCGGCCTGGGCCCAGCCCAGGAATAGTCCCACTAGGACTTCCTCCTATCTGCCCACTCCCCTCCACACTGTTTAGCCAAACAGCAGGAGGCTGGAATTCAAGTGCATCCAGAAATTAAGGAGCAGCCCCCTCAGATAATGGTAAAGGGGCTACAAGCTCTCATTTCCCATTAAGATGTGAAATGACAAAAATAGAGGCCTGGGAGTCTGTGTATCACATTCCATGGGATCGATTTTGACTTTATACGTTAGAAGAAACTGGCGATGGAGATTCAGTAGACTGCCTTACATTTCTCCTGTTTATCCTTTCAATTGAAGTCCATGGGCGTGTGGAAAAACATAGATCTGCACTGATTATTCAATGTCTGCCAAAAGACAACTATATTGTTGCTACATTTTTCTTCCCTCTCCTCCTGATTATGTCAAACAGCAACATTCATTCAGTGCTTCATTCAAATGACATCAATCTTGGATTGAGACCAGGTATTGAATGTTGATATGGTAGGAACACCCACAATGCTGTCAGGGAGGGTTTATATGGTTATGTTACTGGGCTCTTAATCTTGTGGACTGGCTAATCGTCCTGAGAATGTGAGATCCAGTATGGATGTCTGACAATTTGAATTCAGTGCAAATAATCCGGGAATGAAACTGGTCTGCATAAAAGTAAACATGAAACTATTAAGTCTGTCATTATAAACCCAACTAGTTAATTAATATCCCAAATGGGCAGGAATGGAAAGCTCAGTATATTGTATCCCTGACTGTTCTGTTTTCCTCCCATTTGCTTCAAAGAAGCTAATGTCAGGCAGGTTGTGTGAGGGATACGCAATTCCCCCAGCCAAATTTGTCTCTTTTCCCTCTGCTCTCTTGTAATGCTTCATGCCCAGGCGGGCAAGGTGATTAAACTAGCCATTCTGTACCATTCCATCCGTGTGGTGGCATTCCTATTTATACACTGCTTGCCATTGCAGGAAGAGATTGGGATGCCACCAACCTCTAGACTCCCCACCGTGGCCTCTGGACCCCTCACACCTCTACTCACCAATAAGCCCCCCCCCCCCCCCCCCCCCCCCCCCCCCCCCACCCCTACTGCACCCCATCTCATAAAGGCAGGGCACCCCTTGGCCTGCACCCTGTCACAGGCATGATGCCAGCTGGGCATCTTGGCACTGCCAGTCTGGTACCCTGGCAGTGCCATGGTTCCCAGGTGATTGGGGTCCCTGGGTGGTTGGGCTCTGGGCAGAGTGGTATCCTGGCACTCCAAGTGCCAATACACTGATCCACGTTCATGGAAATCAATGCTAAAAGGCACCTACTCGGGGTCTTCGGGGTGGGGTTGTTAAGTCCTGGGTGTTGGGTAGATACAGCGTATACCTATTCAAGTGAGACTAACTGCTTACTTGAATATGCAAACCTGGGACCCAACGTCAATGGATGGGATCCAGACCATGATGCCTCGCGAGATCTCGTTAGATCGTGACACATTGCGAGAGGCCTTTCACAAGATTTACCGGCCTCGCCGCGTCCCGAATTGGGCTAGGCGAGGACAATAGCGCATGCCCATTAACTCTACTTATCTCAGGGGCAGCACGGTAGTGCAGTGGTTAGCACTGCTGCCTCACGGCGCCAAGATCCCAGGTTCGATCCCGGCTCTGGGTCACTGTCTGTGTGGAGTTTGCACATTCTCCACGAGTTTGTGTCGGTTTTGCCCCCACAACCAAAAGATGTGCAGGCTAGGTGGATTGGCCATACTAAATTGCCCTTTAATTGGAAAAGAATTATTGTGTACACTTAATTTATTAAAAAAAACTATTTTATCTCTCCACAGATGCTGCCAGACCTGCTGAGTTTTCTCAGCATTTTCTGTTTTTATTTCAGATTTCCAGCATCTGCAGTATTTTGCTTTTATTTTATTACTCATCATAGTAATGTTTACTTGCACTCAAAACAGTTTGGTTTGTGAAACACTCTCTTGCTATTCAGAGTGAAGTTTTGATTTGATTTGATTTATTGTCATGTGTACCGAGGTACAGTGAAAAGTATTGTTCTGTGTACAGTCCAGACAGATTGTTCCATACAGTGTAAATACATAAACACAGGTATCGGTCGAAGCATACGGAGTGTAGTGCTACTCAGTGGCGATGTGTGAAGAGATCAGTTCAGTTCATAAAAGGGTCATTGAGGAGTCTGTTAACAGCGGGGAAGAAGCTATTTTTGAATCTGTTAGTTCTCAGATTTTTGTATCTCCTGCCCGATGGAAGATTTTGGAAGAGAAAATAACCCAGGTGCGAGGGGTCTTTGATTGTGCTGCCCACTTTCCCAAGGCAGTGGGGGTGGAAAAAGAGTCAATGGATGGGAGCCGACTTTGTGTGATGGACTGGGCTGTAGTTTCTGATGGTCTTGGGCCAAGCTGTTGCAGGTTGTGGTGCAGACAGATAGGATGCTTTCTATGGTGCATCTGGAAAAATTGGTAAGAGTCTATGTGGACATGCCAAATTTCCTTAGTTTCCTGCGCTGTTGTGCTTTTTGGCCAACAACACCGCTCTCGTCATGGGTGGATCAGGACAGATTGTTGGTGATGTGCGCATCTCGGAATTTGAAGCTATCAACCATCTCCGCCTCAGCATCAGGGGTTGTATGATACTTTGATTCCCAAAGTCAATGACCAGCTCCTTAGTTTTTCTGACATTGCGACAGAGATTGTTGTTGTTATACCATGCCACTAGGTTATCTATCTCTAGGGGGCTAAGTACACAGCCTTGCGTGGCCCCGGTATTGAGGACTATCGTGGAGGAGGTGTTGCTGTTTATTCTTACTGATTGTGGTCTATGGGTCAGAAAGCCGAGGATCCAGTTGCAGAGGGGGAGCCACGTCCTAGATTTTGGAGTTTTGCTATGAGTTTGGCTGGGATTATGGTGTTGAAGGCGGAGCTGTAGTCAGTGAATAGAAGTCTGACATGGGAGATGAGTACTTTTGAATGACTTTTATTGATATTGTACCAAATTCTTGGGTGGTTGTGCTGTAGAATATAAATCCATTTAGGGATTAGTCTGAGAATATACAGATTCATTTATCTGTGACCCCTTGTGGTTATCAGAGACAAATCCCATCTGCTTGAGCTGGATTAGAGTGCAATATGTGAGAGGACAATGCTTCATCATGCCATTGTACTCAGTCACAGTGATAACGAACAGAGGCAACATATAATGTACAAGTAAAGCCATCTCTTCAATTCACCATAGAAAAGATTATCTGATTGTTGATGTAAGCTTATCAGCAAGGAAATATATTTAATATTAAAGGTTGTGGGATTTCTAATATAAAAAATAAAGCAGATTTAAGAAATCTTTGATCACATTGCAAATTAATCCTAAAGGGGACTCGATCCTATTCATTCCTGGGAAGTTGGGATCAGATTAAAGCCAAAGGTCTTTGGCACTGTCATCTGTTATCTCTCTAATTACTTGATTTTTTATTTAGTTAATAGAAATAGACCAACCTGGAATGATTATCTTCCTTTGATTTCTGCTCTTACAGAGCTCGCTGCATAATCCATAATCCAAAAACGAGAGAATTTCAGTGAGGAGTTGCTGAATATCTGCGTGTACAGTTCAGTTTAGATTCTGCCCCACGCCGCTCCCCCTCCCCACCTGCAACCTGAAGCAGATCTCTCCCCCCCCACCACCCCGCAGTGTTGATCATGCTGAGTTAGAGGCTACATGTTATCAAGGGAAACAGGGGGCAGAGGCCAACAACCTGGGGCTCGTTTTGAGCTAACATAAAAGCTGGCCCAAAACCGGGCCTGGTGTGGTTAGTCCTCCCAGCTAGAATTTTGCTGCAAGTGATATGCTGCATTATACAGACCTTTGTAAATAGTGCAAATAAGTATATGTTCATTTACCGCCAGCCTCTTCTGAGTCATTAAACAGACCCATGTCTTTTAATTACCTCAAATATATCAATTAAAGGTGAGGTTTTCCGATCCTGGCGTGGCGGGACCTGCCACGGGAGTTTCGGCGGCCCTGCCAGAAGTCTATTGACATTCAGTGGGACTGGATGATCCAGATGCTGGCGTGGCGGGCCGTACCGACGCCGAGGAGTGGCGTGAACAACTCTGGCATCGGGCCGACCCGAAGGTGCGGAATCCTCCGAGTTGGCACATGCGTGGGAGCGCCAGTGTGTGCTGGTGTCATCCCAGCGCATGTGCAGGGGGGTTTTCTTCACGCCGGCCATCGCGGACCATTACACCGGCCTTCGAGGAGGGAAAGAGTATTCCCACATCACAGGCCCGCCCGCGGATCGGTGGGCCCCGACCGCGGGCCAGGCCACCATGGGACCCCCCCCCCCCGGGCCAGATCCCCCCGCACCCCCCCCCCCCCCCAGAGGACTCCGCAGGCCGCCCGCACCGCCAGGTCCCGTTGGTGAGGACCTGGTGTATTTTACGCCGGCAGAACCCGCCGAAAATGGGCAGCCACTCGGCCCATCGCAGGCTGGAGAATCGCCGGGGGTGCCGCTGCCAACGTCTCCCAACCGGTGCGGCGCGATTCCCGTCCCCGCCCAAAAACTGGCACCGGAGAATGCGACAGCCGGCGTCGGGGCGGGATTTACGCCACACACCCCCCCCACACCCCCGGCGATTCTCCGGCCCGGCGGAGGGTCGGAGAATCCCGCCCCTGAGTTGGACCTTTTGCAGTCACAGAGTCAGTCTGTCTTTTAAAACATAAACCATAACATAGCCGGCGTGGAGAAGAACCCCTCTGCACATGCGCTGGGATGACCCCAGCACACACTGGCGCTCCCATGCGTGTGCCAACTCGGAGGATTCCGCACCTTCGGGTCGGCCCGATGCCAGAGTTGTTCACGCCACTCCTCGGCGCCGATACGGCCCACTACGCCGGGTCGGGGGAATCCCACCCAAGATGTTGCAAAAGTGAGTTAATCATTCTTTTGAGCCATGCTTATATTTGAAAGGAAAGACCTAATGTGATTTTGCTATGATCTCTGGGGAATAGATAATCGGAGACAGAGGGTGGGATTCTCTGACCCCGGGGGTCCTCCACGGTGGCCTGACCCACGATTGGGGCCTACAGATCGGCGAGCGGGCTTATCCTGGTGGGGGCCTATGTTCCTCTGCGTTTTATATATATTTTATTATACTGCAGCTGACACCCAGACTTTTTAAACATTACTGCAACAAATACATATAATACAGTATCTATACTAATTTCTTACCTTCATCACAATGTAAGGTCTTTATTTTTGACTCTGAATAAGAAGTGGTGTTTCTGCTTCACAGAAATCACTCTTAATACTATGCCACCATCCCGGTTCATCCCCTACCACCCTCCTTGGTTTATTTGTAGACAGATGAGGAGAAGCACCCAAAAGACCCTGTGAGGTCACTCCGCCGTTCCTTTTCTGTGCCTTTTATAACCATAACCAAAGTAAGAATCTCCTCCCCTCGGATTATACACATGGTCCATATCATCACAGTAAAAAGAGAAGCCTCACAGTGAAGCCAGCATTTTCCCCTAGTTCTGCACAATCATTCTTCATGCCTCCACTTGTTTCCCAACTGTTTGGTGTCACACTCTTATCAAGGCAGCTTGCAGAAGTGTTGCTGCGATCACAGTCATGGTATAAAGGCACGATAGTGGGAGTCATCCTGTTACAACAAAGAAGATTGCAGCAATAAAATGGAACCATAAATCCAGTGGTTATAATTAATTTCACTGTTCACCAATGTACATCTGCTGCTGCCTTTGTAATATTTGATGTTTAACGCATCAGGATGTCATGAAAAATTGTTTTCTGGTTTATCAAGCTGCCATTGTGCACGGCTTTTTAAAGAAGTAATCAAAGCAGCCTATACCCTGGCCACCAACAGGACCAATTTCTGGAAGAACTTCAGGTAAACCCATTGAGATAAAGTTCACTCTTGAGGTCCAGGATAAGCAAACACTTCTTCCTCTTTCCATGGCCACTGTAACTACTGGAACGTTCAGTTGATCCAACAATGTTTGAAGGACAGAATTCCACATTTTCACTGATGAAAAAGAACACTGACCCTGAATAGCTAAACCCTCATTTTAAGGTCCTAATTTCAGAACTCTCCCACCACAGGAAATCAGTTTCCTGTATTCACCCTATCACATCCTTTCATCCTCTTTAGCACCTATATCAGCTGCTAAGTTTCCACATTCAAAAGAATATACGCTTTGTCTGTGCAATGTTTCCTTCTAATTTAAGCCTTATAGCCCCTGCTATCATCCTGGTGAATCTGTACTGCATTCCTTCAAAGCCAATATATCCTTTCTGAGGTACCCCAGATGGGACCTAACCAGACTTATGTACACAAGTAAAACTTTCACCCATTTTTATTCCAGCTCATTTGATATAAAGATCAACATTCCAATAGTCTTTTAATTTTATTTTTGGTGAATGTCCACTAACTTTTCACGATTTCTGTACTTGGATCCCTCCCTACATCGTTCTGCTCATCCACAATTCCTAATTTTAAAATGATTCTTTCTTTCTTTGGTTCAAATTAAATCATATCACACTTTTCCACTTTGAACAGTTTTGTCCAATTACTTACCGGTAATCTATCAATGTCCCTTTGCAAATTTCTAGTGAATAGCTACAGTCGCAGTCAACTCCCTGGGAGGCACCACTAGTCACATCCTACCAATTTGGGTAGATACCCATTATCCCTCCTCGCTGTCTCCTACCTTGTACCCAATTGCCTATCTACACAAATAGGTTGCCTCCAACTCCATGCAAGTTCACTTTTATTAACAGTATCTTTTGGGTAACCTTGCTAAATGCATTCTGGCAGTCCATATAAATAACAGCAACAGGCATTCTCAAATCTGTCATACTCATTACCCGCACAAAAAATTCAACAAGGATCATCAGACATGATTTACCCTTTACAACTCCAGGCTTACTGCCTCTCATCAAGCCTTATTTGTCTAAATGCTCAGCCACTCTGTCCCTAATAACACATTCTGGTAACTGCCCATGGCATGGCTTTAGACTAATAGTCCTATAATTTCCCAGTTTATTTCTGTTACCTTTCATAAGACAACTGGCAATTTTCCAATCCAAGTAGCAATCCTTGAATTTAGGGAGCTTTGGTCGGATCACCAATTTCTACCCTGACATCTTTTAAAACCCTAGATGCAAACCATCAGGTTGTGGAAGTTTGTCTATCTTACCCTGCTGATTTTTGGCCCCTGCTTATTCTACTCTTACTCTCCAAAAAAGGCCTGGTTCTGCTGCTGTTGCTCCTGGAATTTACCAAGCGCATTTCATTCAACCATACCCACACCTCTGAGTCTCTCTCTCCTGAACTCAGCATTCGTCCTGCTTCCGCCTTAGACCCTGCCCCAGCCTTGGGCTTTTGCAATTGACTTCCCCCGCATTATCATGAGAGAATGATAACTTACATTTAAATCCAAGGCTAAATTGATTGCAAGCCAAATATGAAAAGAACAAAGACATATTGAAGATTTAATAAATATAAACTGTGGAGTAATAATCCATGCAACACATTCGCAGAGGAGATGATCAATATAAGAGGGGTCGATAGACAATTTCTGGAGGACAATCGATTGAGGGATATTGTGTGATGCTGGTAGATGGTATGAATTTATCAAAAAGACATTTTGAGGGGTCTAATTAAATTTACCAGTTCCTGAAAATTGTTGTGTCCCTTAGAAAGTCAACTTTGACCAAACCTTAATCGTACCTTGAGTGCGCTTAAACGATAATTAACTACAATCTGCGTACTAAACATAGATTTGTGTGTCAGTGATGAGGAAAAGCTGAGGACACTCTTAAAAAAAAACCAAGCACCCTCCCCCACTAACCTTCTCCCCATGGGTGAGATTCCAATCAGTGAGCAGTGGTTGTGCTGAGTCAGCGACTTTCTCCCATGTGACAGATCAATGAATAGTTCTCAGCTCATTGTTGGCAGTACATTCAAGGTGCATTTCTGTATTGGGATTTGAATGGGTTTTTCAGTAATACAGCTCTTTTCACATGCTGTGTTTGATGCCTATGACTTTGCACTAACAGCTCTAAAGCACAACAAAAGACCGATGGAGTCACTACCGTGGCCTCTATAAGGGCAAGTTTTTCTCAGATTCCTTTATGTCGACTGAGACTGTAGCTGAATGGAAGCCAAATGATGGGTCGACTAACTTAAAAAGAGGAAAGATAGCAAAACTGGCAGTGGTAAAGGTGGGATGAATGCTGGAAATCTGAACAAGCAGCTCTTGTCAGTACCTGGAAATGAAGGAAAAATTAGAATTTCAGGTGGCTTCTCATTATTAATAGCACACATTTGAGTCTGAAATTATAGCATGGCTGACTATCACCACCTTTAATTCTAATTGTGCAGCTAATCTCCCTCAAATATTATTGACATTATTATTGCAGCATTTATCTGGATAGCCCAGTGTTTAACAGTTACAACAGCATTAATCATGCTGCTGGACAAATAATAACATAATGTATATACAAATGAGAGCTCCATATGTCCGTTCTGTGAACTGCGGAGACTTGGAACTAGACAGGATGGGTGTGGTACTATTGATAGAAAATGGGAGCAATGAAGTCCATGAAACCTGTGCAGTTTATCTGTATAACAATCATATCCCATTGGGTCTAAAGGAAGATATGTCCCCTTGCCCTGATGGCTTGCATCCAAGGATCCTAAAAGAAGTAGCTACAGAGGTAGCGGATGCATTAGTTGTAATTTTCCAAAAATCCTTTTATTCTGGAGAAGTACAGGAAGATTGGAAAACTGCCAATATGACACCCCTATTCAAAAAGGGAGGGAGGTAAAAAGCAGGTAACTATAGGCCGATTTGCCAAACATCCTGGGCGGGATTCTCCGACCCTCTGCGCCGGAATCGCGCCCAGCGTGGGGGCGGAGAATAGCCGTTCACGCCGGAAAGCCGGCGCGATGGCAGTTCCATGATTCCCGGCTGACCCGCCAGTTCCACACGCGCGGTTGACACGGTGCCGGTCAGGAGCTGTTGGAACAGGATCCTGCGGCTATTAACCGCGGTCGACCGGCCAAACTCCCAGTGGCATGGTACAACCCAAAGGGAGCTGGGACCCGCGGCCACAGTAACGGTCATGGTGGATGGCTGAGGATATCTGACTCGGGGGGGGCGGGGGCCTCAGCAGTGGTCAGGCCCGCGATCGGGGGCCACCAACCGGCGGGCCATCACGATCTGGGAGGGACCTACCTTCAGGGGCTGGTTTAGCTCACTGGGCTAAATCGATGGCTTTTAAAGTAGACCAAGCAGGCCAACAGCACGGTTCAATTCCCGTACCAGCCTCCCCAGACAGGCGCCGGAATGTGGCGACTAGGGGCTTTTCACAGTAACTTCATTGAAACCTACTCGTGACAATAAGCGATTTTCATTTCAATTTTCATTTCACCCGCGCCGGCCTGCTGTGTGGCTCCAACATGTTGGCGGCGCCTGAACCAAGATGGGCCGCCACGCACATGCGCGGACCCCCTTGCGGCCGCCGTGCACATGGGCTGCCGCATGGTCTGGCTAGCAGGGTCCCGCCGGAAGCCAGAGCTGCGGGATGCATGCCAGGGCTCTGCTAGTCCCCTGGAAAACGGAGAATCACCCCGGACCTTCGAGGAAAAAGTCCGGAGTGATTCTCGCCCGTTAGTCCCCAGAAGGGAGAATCCCGCCCCCTTTGTTGGAAAAATGTTGGGATAAATTATTCACGAAGCAGTAACAACGCATTTGGAAAATCATGATCTAATCAAGCAGAGTCGGCATGGCTTCATGAAAGCAACATCATGTAGACTAACTTACTAGAATATTTTGAGGAAGTCACAATCAGAGTGGATAGAGGGGAAACAGTAGATGTGCTCTATTTGAATTTCCAGATGGTATTCGACAATGTACCTCACAAAAGGTTAAGTCATAAAATAAAGGCAAATGAAATATAATGTCACAAAATGTGAAGTTGGTCATTTTGGAAGGGGAAACAAATGAACAGAGTATTATTTAAATGGAGAAAAAGCTGCAAAAAACTGCAAATCAAACGGCCTTGGGGGTTCTTATTCATGGAACTCAGAAAGCTAGCATACAGCTGCAATAGGTAATCAGGCAGGCTAATGGAATGTTGGCTCTTATTTCAAGGGGGTTGGAGTATAAAAGGCTCCCTCGCTGCGCTGAGGAGGTTTGGTGAGCCGGGCTCCTCAGTGCAGGAAACAGGACTAAGTGCAGTCTTGGCCGTGTATTTCCCGCTCACTCCCCAGGTCCATACTTGAGTCATGTTATATAGTGTTGTGTTCCTCGGTGCTGCAAGTGCCAGGAAACATGCAGCTAAACGCGCTCGCTACAGGACACAGTTCCCAATTGGTTAGATCATACCCATTATTTCATTGGAAGAGGTTCAGTGAAGGTCCACGAGGATGATTCCCGGTATGGTGTGATTGTTTTCTGAGCAAAGTTTCAACAGGTTGGCACTCCACTCATTGGAATTTAGAAGAATGAGATATGATATCATTGAAATATATATAGCGGGATTCTGTGTCGACAGGATGTTCCGCTTCCCTGGCAGCGCATTCATGCCCGTGGGTTTCCCGATGGCGTGGGGGTGGCTACAATGGGAACCCTCACTATTTGCCGGCTGCAGAATCGAGAATCCCACTGCCAGCTGTGCCAAGAAACAGGGCTGGCTGGATGGAGGATCCGCCCATGGGATTCTTAAGGGGCTTGACAGATGCAGGCAGGTTGTTTCCACTGGTGGGTGAAAACAGAACTAGGGGGCATAGCCTCAAAATAAGGGGAAGTAAATTTAGGACTGTGTTTAGGAGGAACTTCTTCACTCAAAGGGTTGTGAATCTATGGAATTCATAGCCCAGTTAAGCAGTTGAGGCTCCTTCATTAAATGTTTTTAAGGTAAAGATAGATAGTTTTTTGAAGAATAAAGGGATTAAGGGTTATGGTGTTCGGGCCAGAAAGTGGAGCTGAGTCCACAAAGGATCAGCCATGATCTCATTGAATGGTGGAGCAGGCTCGAGGGGCCAGATGGCCTACTCCCGCTCCTAGTTCTTATGTTCTTATGTTCTTATGTCAGGGTAAATGCTGAGTGGATGATTCTCCTCATGGGAGAATCTTTAGAAATCTTTGCCACACACATCTGTGGGGTCAGAGTCCTTGGGTGGGATTCTCTGACCCCCCGCTGGGCCGGAGAATCGCCGTGGGGGGAGGCATGAATCCCGCCCCGCCTCCCTGACACTGGCTGCTGGGTTCTCAGGCCCCAGTTTTTCAGCGATGGCAGGAATCGCGTCGCGATGGTCGAGGGGCCGTTGGCAGTGACCCCCCCCCCTCCCCCCCACCGCCGATCCTCCGCTCCACGATGGGCCGAGTGGCCGTCTGTTTTCGGCCAGTCCCGCCGGTGTAAATCAAACAATGTCCTTACCGGTGGGGCCTGGCTCTGCGGGTGGCCTGTGGAGTCCTCGGGGGATTCTGGCCCCGGTGGGGGCCCCCACGGTGGCCTGGCTCGCAATCGGACTCCGTGCCGACCACTATAACGGTCTGCCATGGCCGGTGTGAAGAAGGAACTCCCTGCGTGTACGCTGGGATCACACCAGCACCCGCTGGTGCTCCCGCGCATGCGCCAACTCGCACTGGCCAACGGAGGCCCTTTGGAGCCGGTTGGCGTGGTGCCAAGCCCTTCGGCACCAGTTGATACACTGCCAACACCGCCAGCGCCGGCCTAACCCCTGAAGGTGCTGAGGACTCCACACCTTCCGTGCGGAGAATCGTGTCCTAGCGTCAGGGCGGCGTAGCGTGATTCGCGCCAGTCGCAGCGATTCTCCAACCTGGCCCCGGGCTGAGAGAATCCCGCCCCTTATTCATAATTTGGATGGTTTATCAATGATTTTGATATTTTATCAATGATCTGGGTGTAAATCAATGTTCTGAATGGTTTGTTAATGATCTGAATATTTTATGAATAACCTAGATGGCCTGTCGATGATCTTAGTATTTTATCTGTGATCTACATTGTTTATCACTGATCCAGATATTTTATTCATGATCTGGATGGTTTATCAACAATTTGGTCATTGGGTTTTTGCAATTGTTCTGTTTTTCAACATCACCAAAATCACTTTTATGTTGCAACAGCATTAAACCTAAAACTCAGATTACTGATGAGCCATGCAGCTGAACAAAACTTCAACAAACTGGCTAAGCTCTGAATGAAAACATACAGTCAAAAGACAAGTTTAAGTCAGCTGCTCCCAAATTCCCTTTGAGTACGCCCAAATTCTTCCTTTCAAATGTCCCTAACCACCAACTGAACTGAGCTGCCCAATTCACCTGAGTACTCCTCCTCCAATATTTCCCACACCCCAGATCCTCTCTTTTATGAAAACACTTAAACTGGCCCCAGCTCCTGCCCTTCAGAAGGGCTTTTGAACCTCTGGTAGAGCCGGTAAGAACGTGACCCTCTCTGCTAAACGGAATGCTTGAGGTGAATAGAGGAAGCCAGATATGTATGGGTGGGAGAAAAGAATAAAAAGATATGTTGATCGAGTAGGTAGGAGAATGGTCATATGAAGCATAAAATGGCAGTATAGGCCTGCTGGGCTTAATGACCTGTTTTTGTGCTGTAAATGCCATTTAGTGCTATGTAATCTATTGCTGCAACTTTGCTACTTAACTTGGGCTTAAAAAAAAGATGGTATTAAACTTTAAGGATGGAATTTTACATCCTCGTCACAGTGGGGGCAGGGCCATAACATATAGCAAGTGGTTCAATGTCCATTGACTGTGGGGGGCCTGTAAAATCCCACCGTAGATATTCTCTACTTACATTCTCTACGTAGAGTTTTGGGGAGACACAACAGAGAGACGAAATACAGGATAGGGCAGACTTATACATAGATTGTGAATGCTAACCCAGTGAAAATAAACAATTGAAAACAAAGGCATTAAGTGTTAGTTCTCTAGCATTATTTACACTCATTTCTGGGATCTTTCTTTGGCTGAGGTGAACAATGCTTGTATCTTATGGAAGAAAGAGGATTTTTTTTAAAATTCAGGCTGCTTTCAAAGGAGGATTAGTATTTTTTGGCTATATAAGGAATTTCTAGATTGCTTTGTTTTCCATCATCTGCTCCCTGCCTTTTGGCCCTCCCAGGAGATAGCTGGCGCAAAAGGTTGGTGAACGGTGTGTCAAAAATTGTAACAACATTGGGATGGGGCAAACTCATTCAGCCTGCTGGTATTTTGTTATTCTTTTATATTTTGCAATTTTTTTTTTGCATGAGTTAAGAACTACGAAAAGCTGATTATTCTCTTCGCCCAGGCCTTTCTGCCAACATTGCTAAATCCACTTTTGGAATCGGACGAGACTGAATAAATAATCTGCAAATATCTGTAAATATTTGCTTGA
Source organism: Scyliorhinus canicula (assembly GCF_902713615.1). NCBI lineage: Eukaryota > Metazoa > Chordata > Chondrichthyes > Carcharhiniformes > Scyliorhinidae > Scyliorhinus > Scyliorhinus canicula. The sequence goes on along the minus strand of NC_052152.1, from coordinate 141,518,882 downwards.
CTAATGAAAACAGATTCACACATTTGATGCACAGAAGAATAACTTAATTTATTTTTAGCAAATCAGTGTATTAAGGATCTCACAGAATCATAAAATAGTTACAGCACAGAAGGAGGGTATTCAGTCCATCGTGACTGTGCAGCTCTCCAAATGAGCAACGCACTTAATGCCACCGGCCCCACCTACTCCCCGTATCTCTGCATGTCCTTCCTTTTCAGACAATAACCTAATTCCCTCTTGAATGTGTTGGTTGAACCTGTCTCCACTCTGAGACAGATCCTAACCACTCGGCGTGCAAAAAGATTTGTCCTCATGTCTCCACTGCTTTGTTTATCTTAATCCTGTGCACTCTCATTCCTGATCCTTCCACCAGTGGGAAGTTTCTCCCTATCTACTCTGTTCAGATCCCTCATGAATTTGAGTACTTCGATCAAATCTTTTGAACTTCTTTTTTCCATGGAAAACAGTATCAACTTCTCCAATCTATCTTCAAAATTGATGTTCCTCATCCCTGGAATGTTCTCATGAATCTTTTCTTTTTGCCTTCTAATATCTTTACATCTTTCCTAAAGTGAGGAAAACTGGACGCAATACTCCAGAGACCAAACCAATATTAACATAGCCTCCTTCTACTTGTGCTCTATGCCCGTATTAATAGTGGAGGATACTGTATGCTTCATTAACCACACTCTCAACCTGCCCTGCCACCTTCAATAACTTATGCACATGTACACTCAAGTGCCTCACCCATTTTGGAATTGTACACTTTGTTTTAAGTTGTCTTTCCCCGTTCTTCCAACCATAAAGAATCACTTCACACTTCTCTACATTGAATTTCATTTGCCACAACTTGTCATTGTCCTTGTCACAGTTCACAATGCTTTGTATCCATCCACAAACTTTGAAATTGTTCCCTATGCACCTAGGTCGAGGTCACTAATACATATCAGGAAAAGCAAAGGTCCCAACACTGGCCCTTGGAGATCTCAACGAACACACCTTTGTCCAGTCCGAAAAACAGCCATGAATTGCCATACTCTACCTAGCCATGTTGCAACTGTCCCTTTAATTCCATGCATTTAACTTTGCTCGCAAATATGTTGCACGCCACTGTATTAAATGTCTTTTGTAAGACCATGTACATAATATCAGCATTATTACTCTCATCAACCCTCTCTGTTGCCTCTTCAAGAAACTCCAACAAATTAGTTGAATATGATTTGTCCATGTTATGAACATTTTAAGTTGAATTTATATATTCTATATATATTTCTGCGTTAAGAAAGGTAGAAATTGTTTTGTTATGCTCTTGACGTAGCATAAGCCGCTTCCTTGATGTACACTCTGACAAAGGAAGGTTCAGACTTGGAGATAGCTTTAACACATGTATTAAACTGTTAACAATTCTCTATTTGGATTCGACTCTCCTGTTAATCCTGCTATAGCTACTCAGACTGACGAACCAGTCTGCTACAATCTACGTGGTGGGTGTGATGTGTTCCAAATCAACCATGTGTACTCACTGAGTGTCCCCACTGGAAAGAGGAAGATCATGTGTGCTGTGTCCTTTTATATGGTTTGGTGTAATGCCCCCCTGTGGTAGTGTCACTTCTGTGTGTATCGTGAATGCCCATTGGTCGTGTCCTATCTTACTGGCCTATTGGTTGAATGTCTGTGTGTCATGTCTCTGGTGCTCCCTCTTGTGTCTAACTAGTCTACATGTATTTACATTAACTCCTTGTGTATTTACAGTGATGCATATCACCACAGAAATATTTCCAGTTTCATTTATATTCTGTTTATGCATCTTGGTGCCAGGGTGTCTGAATGGACTTTTGATTGGGCTTGTTTGTATAGGTGTATTTTTAATTAGACTTGACAACCCCTGAAGTTAAAAAGATGGGTTAAAAGGGTTTGAAAGTTCAGTAATTTGGGGAACAAAACACAAAGGGCAGTAACATCCCAGCTCCAGAGTGTCGGATTTGGTGGGTACGCCAAAGATACACTGGGGAATCCCTTTTGGCCATTTACAGGAAGAATTTGGATGGCAAATGCCCAGAAGGGCTAACTTTCTCTGGGAAATTGCCCTCTGTTGGGAACCATCTCAAAATGCAAGTTAAATCCCTAACTTTGCTCGCATAATGGAGCATCTGGGTTACATCAATAGGTACTCCAAATCAAGGGTATGGGGGATCTCCCTGCAGGGTCAGGGGTGTTGGCAGAGACCCTTGGGGAAATTGTTTTGAGTGTTCACAATAGTCACCCTGAAGTTAGAAAAGGTTTAAATTCTCCCACTTTTAAAGAAATATTTTTATTGAGATTTAAGTGATTTTTGTGTGAACTTTGTAAAAAATTGCTAAACTTTCAATAAAAATATATATTTTTAAAAGATGGAAAAATGAATACCTTTTCTTACTTCTGGGTGACTATTGTAAAGAGTAAAGACTATTGTAAAGACTATTGTATTGATTGCCCCATCAGACTCTGCCAACAACCCTGACCCCACAGGGTGCTCCCCCACACCCCTAATTCCACAAGGGACTCTTTCCCCCCCCCCCCCCCCCGCCCCCCCCCCCCCCCCCCCGACAACCCTGACTACCACATCCCACTGTTTTCCCGATCACCATGACCCCTCCATGGATTTTCGCAACCACCATCCCAACCTGGTTCCCCCCAGAGCTGCAAATCAGACCCGGCCCCACCAACCACAGGCCTGATCCTACCCGCGGACCCGATCTCCCCAACCCGCTGAACTGACCCTAATACCTGACCCATGACATTTGATCCCCATACCCCTCATCTATCCTCACCCTGATCTCCAACCCTCCAAGCAATCAACCACCTCACCTCTCCCCACCCCTGACTTCCAACCGTCCAGCCCCAACCCTCACCATTCCATTGCAATTTCTGACAGCCTCATTCCTCTCAGCCCTGGCCTCCGTCCCTCCCCCCCCTCCCCCCGTGAACTGCCCCCAACCCCACCCCGACCTCTCCACCCCCTAACCTCCCCATATCGTCAACCTTGGACCCCTGATCCGCTGACCTCCAAAACCTCCATCTGATCCTCTCCCCTGACCCTCCCCAGCCCTGATTCCCACAATCCCTAACCTCCCCATTACCCCAAGCTTTGATTCACCGAAATGCAACTCGATCCTTCTACCCTGACCACTGACCCCCAAACTACGTCACCCTTGACCCATTAACTCCAACCCCTCACCCTGACCTCCAATCCCATCTCAACCTCCAAACCCCTGACCACCCAAAAACCACATACGCTTACCTTGGCCACTTACCTTCTCCCTGGTTTGTCAATTTAACTGGGCCCTTTAATCGTGATTACATTACTGCAGGTAAAACAGTAAAAAAGAATGTGTGGCCTCCTTGAATCGACAAGAGCCGCACCATGCTGGGCTTTAGAATCCCTGCAGTGCAGAAGGAGGCCATCTTTCCCATTAAGTCTGCACCAATCCTCTGAAAGAGCACCCACCCAAGCCCACTCCCCCACCCTATCCCCGTAACCCCACTTAACCTGTACATCTTTGGACACTAAGGGGCAATTTAGCATGGACAATCCACCTAACCTGCACATCTTTGGACTGTGGGAGGAAACCCACGCAGACACATGGAGAAAGTGCAAACTCCGCACAGTCACCCAAGGCCAGAATTGAACCCAGGGCCCTGGAGCTCTGAGGCAGCAGTGCTAACCACTGTGCCAACAATGCAGGCCCCAAGCAGACCTAGCAGTTGGAAATTTCACCCCAATTTTCTAGAACAGGTAATTGTGCATTAAATTCTTCTCATTCCTGCAGGCCATCTTTTTTCCTACATTAGTCGGAGGTTATGGCTCAAAGTAAAAGGGTTTTACTAATGCCTGGCGACAGTGATCCAGTGGCACAGACACAGAAGTGACAGGAGTTGAGTGAGAGTGTATCAGAGTGAGAAGACAGGGATTTGAAGCTCTCGGTGAAGAAAAACTATAAGGCTATTGGGGCATTAAGTTAACTGAACAATCTGTAATGGGATCCAGTGAAGTGATCCGTTTAGCAGTGGTGCTACCAGGAGACTGAGTTTAGGGAACTCATTGGTTTGCTCTGCAGTCGAAAAAGCAGTGGACGGAATTCTCTCATTTTGCGGCGGCCGACAGGAAAACACATCAAATATTCCAGCCCAACCTAATTAATTATGCACCTGGGTGTTTCACGCGGTATTCAGCTGTGGGTCAGGCTTGCATGGTGTGTAGTCTGCCATCATGTCCAGGTGCCATATTGACATCATTGACCCACTATTGAAGAAAGAAGCTGGAGTTCTCCTGGTGGATCTGAAGGCTGATCTCCGGGAATACTATGAGACTGGAAGATGAACCTCCTGAGAATGAAGATGGAATCTCCAGGAAAATTCTGTGGCTGCAAGATGGACCCCCTCCAGGTCACCTGATCTTGAAGGTCCACCTTCCGATGTACCTCTGACCCACAGCTGTGGTAGGCCAGGGTTTTGGGTGACCTCCATCTCGAACTGTGGAGGCAACCCCAAGCATTGGTCAGGTGAGTCCTGACATAGAACATAGAACATAGAGCATACAGTGCAGAAGGAGGCCATTCGGCCTATCGTGTCTGCAGCGACCCACTTAAGCCCTCACATCCACCCTATCCCCGTAACCCAATAGCCCCTCCTAACCTTTTTGGTCACTAATGGCAAATCCACCTAACCTGCATGCCACAGTGTACAAAAGTGTTTCACACCATCAAATCTGGAGAATCTGGCATGGGGGATCAGGGCTCCATCTGAATCCGATTAATGAGATGTAAATGAGGTTCACACCATATTCTGGCGGGAGTCCCGCACCACTATAGTGAACACCAGTGAAACGTTTCCGCTGTAAATTCAATGATTTCTGGGACTCCCACCATATCCTCCCAAGGTCCTCGCCATCAAACATGCCAGTGGGAGTGTGGGAAAATTCCACACAATGAGTTTAGAGTGCAGGTTTTGGGTGTCTTGGGGAGAGATATGAGTTGGATGAGTACACCAAGTGAATAGATAGGAATTCACCAGAAGAAAACAATGTGCAACTGTGCTTGTTTCAAGCGAAACTCCTTTATGTCAAGCTAGTGGTAACTCTTCACTGGTTTATATTTTGGTAAAGGTGTTGCTGAGTTAAAGGAATAGTGTGCATTTGAATCATCATCTTGTGTTTGGTTGCCATCTTTCCAATCTTTTTGTCTCGTGTAATATAGTTCACTTTTCATTTTATTGATAAATATTGCATTTTTTCTATTGAAAATTCAGCAGACTCCTGTGAATTTGTTCAATAACTTTCTTCCACCGTTTCTAAAAAAATTAGGATCCATCAAGCTAGATTTCACCCGTGGATCTGACTTGCCCAGTACCAACAGCAGCTGAGATCATAACACCCTTAATCCATGCTGGCGTTCCTTACGTAAACCTAATTTGCCTATGTGACTATTAATGTGACTATTAATTTAATCCTAAATTATCATTTCCAGAAGATTCTCCACCACTTCTTTTGAGCAAGGATGCAAATTTGAAATTCTCCATCCTCAAGCATCACCTCTAAGTCTAAGGAAGACTGGAAAATTGTTGCCAGTACCTCCACAATTTCCTCTCACAGGATCCTCAGCTGCACCTCATGAAGTCCTGGTGTCTGACCAAATTAAAGTGCACACACCCTGTCCAATACTTCCTCATTAACAATTTAAAAACCTTCACATGTCTGAACCTCCTCTTTCACCTTGACTTAAGTGGCATCTTCTTCCTTAATAAAGATCGATGCAAAGCATTCATTCTCATAGTCATGCCCCCTGCATCCATGAGTAAATCCCTTTATTTGTGCCCTGATTGGTACTATTCCTCCTTTCACCTTTTTATATACCTGCAGAAAGCTTTGGGTTTCCCATTTACCGTATGTTAGCTGCCGGTCTTTATTCATACTTTCCCTTAGATTCTCTTACCTGCTATTCCACTTACCTTCTGAACTTTCTAGATTCAGCCTGATTCTCAGTTACAATATCCACGACATCTGTTATAAACATACTTTTTCTTCTTCAACTTAATCTCCATCTCTTTCATCATCTTGGGAGCTCTGGGTTTGTTTCCCCTGCCTTTCCTCCTCATGGGAATATACTTTGTGTGTACCCAAACTATCTCTTCTTTCAAGGTAGCCCATTATTCAGTCACCATTTTTCCGGCTAAACCTCAAACTTCACATTCTTGCCTACATCCAATAGCATTTTACCTCCTTGCTTATCACAAATCTGTTTACTTCTGCCTTAAAGATATTCAAAGACTGCTCAACCATGATTTGGGGAAGAAAATTCAAAAGTCTCACAACCCTCTGAGAAAAAAATCATTTTCCTCATCTCTCTTAAATGATGACCCTTTATTTATAAACAGTGGCCCTTGGTTCTAGATTCTCTCACAAGAGAAAACATCTTTTCCACATCCACCCTGTCAAGTCCCCTCATGATCGTATGTGATTCAATCAAGTTGCCTTTTACTCTTCTAAACTCCAGTGATTGCAAACCTAATCTGTCCAATCTTTCCTCAGAAGAAAATCCATCTATCCCAGGTGTTAATCTAGTAAAACTTCTCTGGCCTTCTTCCAATGCATTTGCAATGGTCGGCACGGTAGCACAGTGGTTAGCACTGATGCCTCACAGCTCCAGGGTCCCAGGTTTGATTCCCGCCTGGTCACTGTCTGTGTGGAGTCTGCATGGGTTTCCTCCGGGTGGTCCGGTTTCCTCCCACAAGTCCTGAAAGACGTGCTGTTAGGTAATCTGGACATTCTCCCTCTGTGTACCCGAATGGGCGCCGGAATGTGGCGACTAGGCGCTTTCCACAGTAACTTCATTGCAGTGTTAATGTAAGCCTACTTGTGACAATAAAGATTATTATTATTCTTAGCCTTCCTTAAATCTGGAGACCAATACTACAGTACCCCAGAGATGGTCTCACCAATGCCCAGAATAATTGAAGTCTGACCTCCCGACTTTAGTATTTAATTCCCTTTGCAAGAAACAAGAACTTTCTCTTCAGCAGCAGCGTACTAACCTTTTGTGGTCCATGCACCAGGACATCAAGATCCCTCTGCATTTCAGAGCTCTGCAACCTCTCACCATTTACATAATACATTTCTTTCTTATTTGTCTTCCAAAATGGATAATCTCACATTGCCCCACATTATATTCCATTTGCCAGATCGCTGTGCACTCACCTAACCTATCTATATCATTTAGTAGCTCCCAATGTCTTTTTCACAAATTACTTTACTATCTATCTTTGTGTCACCAGCAAATTTGGCAACCATGCCATTGGTTCTTTCATTCAAATCATTTATGCAAATTCTAACAAGTTGAGCACCAGTACTGATCTCTGTGACACAAGTCCATTTTGAAAAGGTGCCCGATCTCAAAGTGTGCTTGAGGGTTCCCCTCACCCCGACCGACTGGCAATGCCACACCCCCATAGACATGGGCATTACTCCCCCTTTCCAAGTCAGAACACCCCGTTATGAGGTCACTGAAGGCCTCCCTCTTCCCCCCCTCTTTCAGGAACCCCCTTCACCCCCTCCCAACTTTTATGAGGCCTATCCATAACCCCCCTTCATGCCCACTCTTCATACCCGCTCACCTCCTCTTTCATTGGCATGGCACACTTCAGGCCCTGGCCCTTGGCAGTGTAAACTGGGCACATTGGCACTGTCAGCCTGGAATCTTGGCATTGCCACTGCCAGGCTGTCAGTGCCAGTGTGGCACTGTCAGGGTGCCCATGCGGCACTGCCAGGGTGCAAGGCTGGCAGTGCCAATGTGCCCAGATGCCATCAGGAGTGCAAAGTTGTCACCATGCCCAACCACCCGGGGGCCTCCAATGGCCTGGGGAGACCCCTATGCTGTTATGACTGGTCCACGTTCGTGTGGACCAGTACTAAATGGCATCCTGGTGAAGTCTCCCAGGTGTGGCTATTGAATCCCGGGCCCAGGGAGAATGTGGCGAATGCATATTTAAATGAGCCTAATAGCTCATTTAAATATGCAGATCTGGATCTCGCCCATCGATAGAGATCCAGAATGCGACGTTTGGTGAGAGCCTGTTAAATCTTGCAAGAGGTTTCAAGCATCGTGAATCTCGCAAGAAGCCTCTCTCAAGATTCAACAGCACAGTGGCAACACAAGTCGGATCTGATGAGGTCGCTGAATTTCACCCATAGTGTCCTTCAATTTCATTTTAATACTTACACATAGCAATTTAATACTTGATCTATAATTTATCTCCATGTACATCAATCAATGAATTACCTGCTGTATTTATTGTTATAATAGAAATAGACTAAAAAAGCCTTTCCATATCCCAAAAATAAATAAAAGCTGATGACCCCAAATCATCCAGGGGATGATCTTTTTGGGCCCGTTTGACCCGTGCACAAATCCCATTATGCCCGTTAACCCTTACGAGTGGGTACAATGGGATTTGCGCCAGCGAGATCTCAGAATGAAATGTTCCCCACCCCTCGTTGGTGACAAAACGGCATTATTTCCAGCCCCGCCTGATGACCCCCACACCCCCCCGTGGCGTGACATCACACCAGCACAATTCACTATCGGTTTTCAAAATCAAAATTGATGACCGGGCCAGGGCTGCACAGGTGCCAGGAGGCCCTGGTGTTGTGGGCCAAGGCAAGAGAAGGCTCTGAGAGCGGCAATGCCTGGGAGAAAACCCTTCTCCATTGGGTCTTCCTCTTATGTGTGGTGGAGGAAGAGAGAGGGGAGAGATCTGCCAATACTTCTGTTGTGGGATTGTGGGTCACCGCAAAGCGTGTTGTGCGGGGGGGGGGGGGGGGGTTGTTCCTCCATGGTCGTGGAGGGTTGGGGGGTGAAGTTTATTATAAGCGCAATCAATTACAAAGACAGCAACAAAAAGTATGAATCCTAGAAATCTGAAATACGGTCAGAAAAAGCTGGAGATGTACAGCAGATGTCTCAGATGTTCAGGTACATGGAGGGAGAATTCAAAATGTCCAAATTACCTAACAGCACGCCTTTCAGGACTCGTCGGAGGAAACTGGAGCATCCGGACAAAACCCACGCAGACACAGGAAGAATGTGCAGACTCCGCACAGACAGTGATCAAAGCTAGGAATCGAAGCTGTGACCCTGGTGCTGTGAAGCAACAGTGCTAACCACTGGTGCCTCCCCCTATTGGTGACACCACCTTTCACCACATCCAGGGTTCAACTAGAAGGTTTAACCTATCTTTCTCAGATGTCAATCACCCTAATGTGTCTTCCCAGCATTTAATGTGTTTTAATTAAATGAACTGTATCGGCAAAATGTGGGGTAACATTCAGATGCACTCTGTGTCTTTGTGCTTCTGTGCCAGTTTGCAACTTAGATTCAGAACATTAGTTAATCAGCATATTTATAGTAAACTCATTCCATATGCATTCATTATTCATGTTCCAGCTCTACTGAGTACTGCAGCTCCCTTAATAAACCATGGAATGAGTCAACATAAGGAGACATACTTACTACCCTGCCTAGTTTACCCAAATTACCCTAATTATAATGCTGTTACATAACCTATCATTTCTTGAAAAAACAGTTTCAGATACGCACTAGAAACCCTCAGACGTGTTCTCCATAACTGTCAGTCACGCCAACTTCAGTATCACGCCTCATCAATTATTAATCAGTAGTTACATAACAATCATTGTTTTCACCTCACTGGAAGAATGAATCTGCTATACATAGAACAAGAGGGTAATGCTTGACTGGTTTTAGCATCCTCTTATTAACAGACTACTTGACGGTATTGATAGACACACAGGCATAAATCTACCGTCTCCTCTTAACCACAGCACCTTTGAAATTTTATCTCTTTATGGAGCATAAGGAAATTGAACTGAATACAAAAGTCTTCCTCCAGCCAGTTCAGAAACAGATGGGAGTTTATTACAGTTAATTAAAACACAATTTGTTAATATATTGCAGCATTGATTAACCAGATATAGGCCTGTACCAATCCCCTCGGCTGAACTCTGTTTGAAACATGCCACTCTGAGTAGTTACTGAGTGTAGGCAAACACTTGCCAGAGAACTCAAAGAACTCAAACAACAATAGTCTCAGTAAATCAATTGGAATATTTTACTGGATACAAAAAAAGGAATTGATTAAGTGATTGATTGATATTTATTGTTACATTACTGAAGTACAGTGAAAAGTATTTTTCTGCGGCCAAGGGAACATACACAGTACGTACATAGTAGACAAAAGAATGATCGACAGAGTACATTGTCAGTGGTGCATCAACAAATAGTGATTGGTTACAATGCAGAATGGGATAATGCCCCCCAAAAAAGCTCTGATGACACCTGCTGTAAATTCAGGCTCAGAGATTCAGGCTTAGTGATGCTGCGGGTCACTGGCAAAAGACTTCCTCTTGACTAAATCCATACTTCTACCTTCAAGTTGCAAGCCTCCAGCAGATCCTAAAACCAGCATTCTGATAACCTGCTTCACCAGTAGAAGTAGGGGGGAGCAGAATATAAATGCACCCAAATTTTGCATACAAGGCAATGTCCACAATTTGGGATGGGTGCCTGGTTCTTGCATTGGAGGTCAGCATTGCTTATCTTGGCTTTCCCTTCAAAAATGGATTGGCCAAGGCTAGTCCTGCTCAACGTATCTAAAGTCCTCCACAGTCCAAAACTAGTCATTCTGAAGCTTCAAGAAAGTAATCCATCCCAGGGAGCATCAATCACCTTCTAAAAATAAGGGACCTTTCAAAAGGCTTCAGTGGAACTCAGCCCCCAGCTAAACAAGAGAAAATGAAGGTCCTGGAGGGCTTTAAGGAGTGGAATTCTGATGAACCGCAGTGGGGCGGGAATCACGCCGTCCCCGGTGGTGGGTCGGAGAATCCCGTTCAAAGTCGAGAATGGAAGTAATTAGATTGGCAGAAGGTTGGAAGTGGTGTTGCACATGAATCAGTGCTTAGTTCACAATTTATGGGTGGCACGGTAGCACAGTGGTTAGCACCGTTGCCTCACAGCACCAGGGTCCCAGGTTCGTTTCCTGCTTGGGTCACTGTCTGTACGCAGTCTGCACATTCTCCCTGTGTCTGCGTGGGTTTCCTCCGGGCGCTCCTGTTTCCTCCCACATGTCCTGTAGGATGTGCCTGTTCGGTCAATTGGACATTCTGAATTCTCCCTCAGTATACCCGAACATGTGCCAGAATGTGGCCACTGGGGGATATTCACAGTACCTTCATTGCAGTGTTAATGTAAGCCTACTTATGACAATAATAAAGATTATTATCATTATTATTGGAATTATTAAATGAAAGATATAGTGGACTTTGGAATCAAAAACACAATTTCTAAACTTGTGGATGACATCAAATTCTGGGGCATGGGGTAGTCAATACTGAGGAGGACTACTGCAAATTACAGGACATTAGTAAATTGGCAAAATGGGCAAATGAAATTTAACACTGATAAAAGTGAGGTTTTGCATTTTGGTTGAATAATTCCACAACGCTACAAATCTAGGTTGTTCGTTAATAGAGGGTATGGACCCCGGAAGTGTAGAAGGTTTTAGTTTAGACGGGCAGCATGGTCGGCGCAGGCTTGGAGGGCCAAAGAGCCTGTTCCTGTGCTGTACTTTTCTTTCTTCTTTGTTCCTTAGGTTGAATAGGAGAACAAAATGATCTCAGATTTTCAATACATCAGTCACTAAAAGTTGAGCCACATGCAAGGCCATTAAAAAAAAGCAGGCTCTGGGCTTTGTTTCTGGAGGGACAGAATTGAAAAGTAGGGAAGTTATGCTAAAGATTCATCAAACCATGGTTGGACCAAACGTTCCGTATGGTGCACAGTTCTGTTTGTCATATCATAAAAATGATATAGAGGCACAGGAGAGGGCAAGAATAAGATTTACAAGGATGATACCAGGAATGAATTGACAGGTTGGGTCGCTTTTCTCATGAAAAAAAGAAGGTTGTGGGGTGACCCAATAACGGTCTCTAAAATGATGGAAGATGGACAAATGGAGAATGTTGCCTCCTGTGGAGAAGGTCACAACTGCAGGCCATTAATATAAGAAAGGCCCCAAGAAATCCAATGGGCATTTCAGAAGAAACGTATTTATCCAAAGAGTGGTGAAAATTTGACACTCGTTACCACAGGAAGTGGTTGAAGCAAATAGTATAGGTGCATTAAAGGGGAAGTTCGATAAGCGAACGAGGAAGAAGGGAATCAAAGGTTATGAGGGATGGATTTTAGATGAGGAAAGATGGGAACAGGCTTGAGTGGAGCTTAAGTGCCGAAGGTACAGCCTGGGCCCAATGCCCTGCTCCTGTCTGTGTATCATTTGTAATCCTATCAATAAAAAAAGCATGGCAAACCCTTGAAAATATCATTTAAAAATAGATAGCTTTGTAGCGACTGGATAGAGAAAATCCTGGGGTTCATTTAGATGCATTACCTCTTGAATCACCAAAACATGACGAGGTCTTGAAGCTGGTCATGTGGAAAGAGAATGGATGACAGCAAGAAGACAACCAGAGGCAATCTGTCAAAACTTGTCTTCAGCTGCTGAACATGATAAGGTCAAAATGTTTCCAAACTGTTAAATGTTGCATGCTCTCAAAATCTTTGGAACTCCCTATCCCAAAGGTTTGTGGATGTTCCATTGCTGACTATATTTAAGGCTGGGACAGACAGATGCTTGGTCTCACAGGGGATACAGGGGTATAGGAAGCAGGCGGAAATGTGGAGTTGAAGCCAAAGATCAGCCATGATCGTATGGATTGGTGGAGCAGGCTCGACAGGCCATATGGTTTATTCCTGCTCCTTCCCCTGTGATAAACCTTGCCAGCAATGCATACATCCCAAAGAAGAAAAATAACACTCAATGAGTTTGTTTAATTGAATATGAGTACAGGTGCTAAGGAATGTAATGAATTAACAAACTCAGAAAAACCCAGGATTTCCCTGTGATGCACGATCAATTGCACAAAGACGAGAGTTGGATACAAACGAGGCTTTAATACACTAAGATGTGTGTCCTCCTACAGCAGCTGGCGAAATGGCTGCACACATATTTATACTCTGCCTACTGGGGCGGAGCCAGCAGGCAGGGAACTACCCCCGTACCTGTAGTACAGGGCCTTACCACAAATCACCTAATATATACATCAGTGGTGACTACCACATTCACACCCTGATAAAATTGAGCCCGGAGGAGGTGGTGGAGAACTATATACAAGTACATGATTTAAAATACAGAGGGAAAAAAATTGAGTCCAGTGGGGTGGAGGAGAATTATACAGAAGGATGATGTTTCAAGAGTCCCGATCAAGTTACAGGTTCAGTTGGTCCAGAGCCTTGATCTGCCGCTGGGAGCACCGCAGTGGTGGCGGCGATTCCGGTGTCGGTCTGGTCCTCGGTGACTCCGGGAGCATGCCGAAATCCTCGTCATCCTCGGGCGTGGGCAGGGGGAGGATGGATTGTCCTGGGGCGGGAGTTGCGGCTGGGTGCACCAGGGGAGGGTGGCGCCGGGCCAGAGGGGTGTGTGTGTGTGGAACCTGCTGGTGCCAGGTCCCTGAGGGAGACAGTATCTTGGCGGCCGTCGGGGTATGCTACGTAGGCATACTGGGGGTTGGCATGGATTAGCTGTACTCTTTCAATGAACGGGTCCGCCTTGTGGAGTCGTACGTGCTTACGGAGGAGTATAGGTCCTAGAGCTGCAAGCCAAGTGGGGAGCAACACCCCGGACGTAGACTTCCTGGGGAAGGCAAAGAGATGTTCATGGGGTGTGTCATCAGTCACAGTTTATAGGAGTGACCGAATGGAGTGCAGTGCATCGGGGAGGACTTCCTGCTAGCGGGAAGCCGGGAAATTTCTGGACCGTAGGGCCAGCTGGACAGCCCTCCAGAATGTCCCATTCTCCCTCTCCACCTGCCCGTTTCCCCGGGGGTTATAGCAGGTCGTCCTGCTCGAGGCGATACCCTTGTTGAGCAGGAACTGACGCAGCTCATCGCTCATGAATGAGGATCCCCTGTCGCTGTGGACGTAGGCGGGGAAGCCGAACAGAGCGAAGATGGTGTTGAGGGCTTTGATGACGGTGGCAGACGTCATATCAGGGCATGGGATGGCGAAGGGGAATCTGGAGTACACATCGACCACACTGAGGAAGTACGTGTTACAGTCAGTGGAGAGGAGGGGCCCTTTGAAGTCCACGCTGAGGCGTTCAAAGGGGCGGGAGGCCTTCACCAGGCACGCACAGTCTGGCAGGTAGAAGTGTGCTTTGCACTCCGCACAGACCTGGCAGTCTCTGGTGATTACCCTGACTTCCTCGACGGAGTAGGGCAGATTGCGGGCCTTGATGAAGTGGTACAAACGTGTGACTCCCGGGTGACAAAGATTGTCGTGCAGAGTCCAGAGTCGGTCCACCTGTGTGCGGGCACATGTACCTCGGGATAGGGCATCGGGGAGCTCGTTGAGCTTACCGGGACAGTACAAAATCTCGGAGTTGTAGGTGGAGAGCTCGATCCTCCACCTCAAGATTTTATCGTTTTTGACCTTGCCCGCTGTGTGTTGTTAAACATGAAGGCTACCGACCGTTGGTCAGTGAGGAGAATGAATCTCCTTCTGGCCAGGTAATGCCTCCAATGCCACACAGCTTCAACGATGGCTTGGGTCTCTTTTTCGATAGAGGACTGCTGAATTTTGGAGGCATGAAGTGTTCGTGAAAAGAATGCCATGGGCCTGCCTGCCTGGTTGAGTGTGGCGGCTAGAGCGACATCTGAAGCGTCGCTCTCGACTTGAAACGGTAACGTCTCGTCGACTGCGTGGCCTTGGCGATGTCTGCCTTAATACGGTTGAAGGCCTGGTGAGCCTCGGCCGTCAGGGGAAACAGAGTGGATTGAATGAGTGGATGGGCCTTGTCCGCATAGTTTGGGACCCACTGGGCGCAGTAAGAAAAGAACCCCAGGCATCGTTTGAGGGCCTTGGGATAGTGGGGGAGTGGGAGTTCCATGAGGGGGCGCATGAGGTCGGGATCGGGTCCCAGAAATCCATTCTGGACCACATAGTCGAGGATGGCTAAGCGGTTCGTGCTGAATACGCACTTCTCCTTGTTATACGTTAGGTTGAGGAGAGTGGCGGTGTGGAGAAATTTGGCAAGGTTGGCGTCATGGTCCTGCTGATCGTGGCCTCAGATGTGACGTTATCCAGGTACGGGAATGTGGCCCGCAGTCCGTACCGGTCAACCATTTGGTCCATTTCCCATTGGAAAACTCCATGCCCTGGACAGTGAGAGTGGCTATGCATAACCCCTGGATCGCCACGGAGTGGGACCCGGAGGCCAGGGAGATTCGTTGGTGATGCCAAAGGGAACCCTGAGGAAGTGGTAAAGGCACCCGTTTGCTTCAAACGCGATGTACGTGCGGTCCGTCTTGCAAATGGGGAGCTGGTGGTAGGCAGATTTCAGGTCCACAGTTGAGAAGACCCGGTACTGTGCTGTAATCTGTACTGTAATCTGATTGACCATATCAGATATGTGTGGGAGGGGGTATACGTCGAGCTGCATTTACCTGTTGATGGTCTGGCTGTAGTCCACGACCATCCTGTGTTTCTCCCCAGTTTTCACCACTACCACTTGGGCTCTCCAGGGGCTGTTGCAGGCCTCGATGATGCCTTCCCGAAGCAGCCGCTGGACTTCGGACCTGATGAAGATCCTGTCCTGTGCGCTGTACCGTCTGCTCCTGGTGGTGACGGGTTTGCAATCCGGAGTTAAGTTTGCAAATAGGGAAGGTGGGTCGAGGGTCACGAGGCCGCACAAAGTAAGGGGTGGTAAGGGTCTGCCGAATTTCAGTGTTCGGCTCTGGAGGTTGCACTGGAAGTCCATGCCGAGTAGCAAGGCAGCGCAGAGGTTGGGGAGAACGTAGAGGCGGAAGCCGCTGAACTCCATGCCCTGGACAGTGAGAGTGGCTATGCATAACCCCTGGATTGCCACGGAGTGGGACCCGGAGGCCAGGGAGATTCGTTGGTTGGCGGGGTGTACTACGAGGGAGCAGCGCCTTACCGTATCGGGATGAATGAAGCTCTCGGTTCTCCCGGAGTCCAGCAGACAGGAGATCTCGTGCCCATCGATCTTCACGTTGGTGGAAGCAGTTGACAGGTTGTGTGGGCGAGACTGGTCAATCGTGACCGAGGCGAGACGCTGCTGGTCATCGATGGTGGCAGGTGATGAGTTGCCCAGCGGGCATGGGTCCTGGTAAGATGGCGGCATCCACGAGCCGCACGCGTTGTGAAGAAGACAAGATGGCGGCGCCCGATGATCCTGGGGAGGACAAGATGGCAGCGCCCACGGGCCGCACGAGGTCCGAGGAGGGAAAGATGGTGGTGCCCACTAGTCGCAGGTGGGGGGGAGTCGGAACAATAGCAGCGACTGCGCGGGCCTGGCACACCGCGGCAAAGTGTCCCTTTTTGCCGCAGGCCTTACAAAGGGCGCTCCGGGCCGAGCAGTGCTGTCGGGGGTGTTTAGGCTTCCCACAGAAGTAACATTTGGGTCCTCCGGGGTTGGTTGGCTCCCGCGCGGCACAGGCGTGGGGTTGGCTGAGAGAGGTCGCTGGTGAGGTCCACGATGGGGCGGCCATCTGCGGTGCGCAGGAGGGGTGGACAGCGGGCTGGGGGCGTAGGTCTGAATGTTGCGCGAAGCGACCGTAAGCAAGAGCGCTAGCTTTTTAGTCTCCGCGAGGTTGAGTGTGGCCCCTTCTAAGAGGCGCTGTCGGATATAATCGGACCCTATCCCTGTGACAAAAGCATCTCTCATGAGCAAGTTCGAGCGTTCCGTGGCCTGACAGTCACAGTCTCTAACTCGGGGAATCAGGGCACGCAAGAAATCTTCCACTGACTCACCGGGAAGTTGACGACGAGTGGAGAGGATGTGCCTGGCGTAGAGCGTGTTAGTCCGCTGGGCATAGTTTTCTTTCAGTAGCGCCATGGCTTCTGCGTAGGTCGGTGCGTCCTGGATAAGCAGAAAGACGTTGGAGCTCAACCGCGTGTAGAGGATCTGAATCTTCTGAGCTTTAGGAATTGGGTCTGGCGCAGACCCGATGTATGCTTCAAAACAGGCTAGCCAATGTTGAAAGTCCTTTTTGCCGCTGTCTGACTGCGGATCCAGCTGCAGGCGATCTGGCTTGATGCGGAGGTCCATCTTCTGAAAACTTTAGTGTATTAAATTGATGCACAATCACTTGCACAAAGACGAGAGTTGGATACAATCGAGGCTTTAATACATTAAGATGTGTGGCCTCCTACAGCAGCCAGCGAAATGGCTGCTGTAGAAGGAGCACACATATTTATACTCCACCTACTGGGCTGAGCCAGCAGGCAGGGAACTACCCCCGTACCTGTAGTACAGGGCCTTACCACAAATCACCTAATATATACATCAGTGGTGACTACCACACCCTGTGAGGGTGAAAACAATGTGAACACTGCACATCTGAAATAAATGTCAGTGATAGCAGTCTCACCTCTGGAGTCAAAGATAATGGGTTCAAGAACCACTTCAAAAGCTTGAATATAAAATTTATGTTGGTGCTCCAGTGTAGTACAGGAGGAGTGCTGCACTGTCAACGATGTTTTCTCTTGGAGGGATTGCTGAACTGAGGCCTTGTCTGCTCTCACAATTGGATGTAAAAAGAAATCCCATGGTGCTGTTTGAAGAAGAAGAGTGAATTGTTTCATTACTGTTTCTGGACCTTACTGTGCACAAAACGGCTGCTGCATTTCCTACATTTCTACTTCATTGGCTGTTGGGTTCGGAGTGGTGGGGATGGAAAGAAGGTCTTTAATAGCTATTAATTAGCCGGCTGAGGTCCAGCAAAAAAAATGTCATCCATAAATAGGGAACTTGGCCACCTCACCTATGTCAGAGGGAGGCAAAAACTCAAATGGTTGCTTCTGAGCTCGGATCTCTGCTTTGGGTCCATTTTAGTGTCACGTTGTAGTGGTTTTTCAAACTGACTGCAACATTGTCTCAAATGGGTGAAGGGACTGAAACCAAATTCAACCAAATGTACTGATGAGCAGCAACCAGATAGTACCTGCATAATTTTAATCAGTTTCCAAATACATCAACAACATTTGACAGGAGCCTTATCAATTTGGTGTGCGCGGCGGGGGGTGGAGGCAGCAGCACAGAAAATCCAGTGGTTCCTTCACAGAGACAAGGATAGAAGTCAAAACTGAGAGTGGAGCGGTGTTGAGGTGGTTGGGGAAGAGAAGCGGTGGAAGAAAATGTTGGTTGGCAGTTTTGGCAGGGTGGTTGGTGGGGGGAGGGGGGGAGAGGGGTTGGTGGGAGAAGCCTCTGAGCGGCTGGCGGAAGATGGGAAGGTTTTGTGAAGCCAATAGGAGACAACAAGCTTCTCTTTGCCCAACAAAAGTCATTTACAAGCCACATTTGCAACATTTCCAGAACTGACTCCAGGATGCACTTTGTTCATTGCAACTTCAGAAAATACGGCCAGTTTCTACAAACAACGTAGGAGCCAGGTTTACATATCCTACCCAAGCTTCCAAAAAGCACAGGACTCGGACAGAATTTGAGTGGTATGTTTGTTAAAAAAGAATCTTATCTGTCCGTCATCCTATTTTACAGGAAGAGTAGATTGGTCGTCAGATGGAAGGTTTACCACTCGAGGCAATAATACTCGAGAAAACAAATTCTGATGTTGCTGCTCACCTGATCATACAGTACACTGTCAGTTATTCATTCACATCTTAGAGTAGCAGTCACTATAATCACATGGTAGTCAGTCAATATATCAAATTGTACAGTATTATTTGTTAAATCACATGGTAAGGTGTCAGCTATTAATCAAATTAAATTCATTGTCATCGCAGTCACTTCAAGTGCTATTTCTTCTCAAACGTCCTGTTATTCCGTATATGATGTGGAGATGCCGGCGTTGGACTGGGGTGAGCACAGTATGAAGTCTTACAACACCAGGTTAAAGTCCAAAAGGTTTGTTTCAAACACAAGCTTTCGGAGCGCAGCTCCTTCCTCAGGTGAATGGAGAGGTATGATCCAGAAACATTTATATAGACAAAGTCAGAGATGCCGGATAATGCTTGGAATGCGAGTATTTGCAGGTAATCAAATCATTACAGATCCAGAGAGAGGGATAATCACAGGTTAGAGATGTGAATTGTCTCAAACCAGAACAGTTGGTGGAATTTTGCAAGTCCAGGCCAGATGGTGAAGGGGTGGATGTAATGCGACATGAATCCAAGATCCCGGTTGAGGCCGCGCTCATGCGTGCGGAACGTAGCTATAAGTTTTTGCTCGGCAATTCTGCGTTGCCGCGTGTCCTGAAGGCTGCCTTGAAGAACGCTTACCCGGAGATCAGAGGCTGAATGCCCTTGACTGCTGAAGTGTTCCCCGACTGCAAGGGAACATTCCTGCCTGGTAATTGTCGCACGGTGCCCGTTCATTCGTTGTCGCAGTGTCTGCATGACCTCGCCAATGTACCACGCTTCGGGACATCCTTTCCTGCAGCGTATGAGGTAGACTACATTGGTCGAGTCGCACGAGTATGTGCCGCGTACCTGGTGGGTGGTGTTTCCACGTGTAATGGTGGTATCCAAGTCGATGATCTGGCATGTCTTGCAGAGATTTCCCTGGCAGGGTTGTGTGGTGTCGTGGTCGCTGTTCTGAAGGCTGGGTAATTTGCTGCAAACAATGGTTTGTTTGAGGTTGCGCGGTTGTTTGAAGGCCTGTAGTGGGGGTGTGGGGATGACCTTGGCAAGATGTTCATCTTCATTGATGATGTGTTGAAGGCTGTGAAGAAGATGTCATAGTTTCTCCGCCCCAGGAAAGTACTGGACGACGAAGGGTACTCTGTCAGTGGTGTCCCGTGTTTGTCTTCTGAGAAGGTCGGTGCGGGTTTTTGCTGTGGCGCGTTGGAACTGTCGATCGATGAGTCGAGCACCATATCCCATTCGTACGAGGGCATCTTTCAGCATCTGTAGGTGTCTGTCACGCTCCTCCTCGTCTGAGCAAATCCTGTGTATACGGAGGGCTTGTCCATAGGGGATGGCTTCTTTAATGTGTTTTGGTTGAAAGCTGGAGAAGTGGAGCATCGTGAGGTTGTCTGTGGGCTTGCGGTAAAGCAAAGTGCTGAGGTGACCGTCCTTGATGGAGATGAGCGTGTCCAAGAATGCAACAGAATTTGGAGAATAGTCCATGGTGAGTCTGATGGTAGGATTCAATTTATTGATCTCATCGTGTAGTCGTTTCAGTGATTCTTCGCTGTGGGTCCAAAGGAAAAAAATGTCATCGATGTATCTGATGTATAACGTCGGTTGAAGGTCCTGTGCGGTGAGGAAGTCTTGTTCAAACTTGTGCATGAAGATGTTGGCATATTGAGGTGCGAATTTGGCCCCCATGGCTGTTCCATGCATTTGGATGAAAATTTGTTGTCAAAGGTGAAGACGTTGTGATCTAGAATGAAGCGGATGAGTTGCAGAATTGTATCTGGAGATTGGCAGTTGTCGGTGTTGAGGACTGAGGCTATATATATATATTCCTTATATAGGCATTGCAGATTCTGCAATTTGGCATACTTTATCCTTTGTGCTACTGCCATGAGTCAATATTATTTTATATGACTGACTGATTCAGTTGCTATTGTCATGTGAGAGTACCTTTGAGAAATGGATGTTTAAGCAATGTATCTTTAAGAAATGGAGCAGCTCATATTACTGAAGTGATGTCAGAGGGGGGAGCTGAGCTGAGCTCACTTCTGCTTTTTCGGAGTTTTAGTTTCAGTTTTGAGGAAAAGAGCTTGGGTGTGTCTGTGTTTGCAGTGAGCTGGATCTGTGGTGATCTCTGCCATGAAAGACTATCTCTGAATCATTTGGGAGATTTAAACTCATAATAGTAATGTCTTTAACCTGATGTGTTTCTGTTTAAAGGTGTTAAGTCTTTTGGAGGTTTGAATGAACATTTTGAGGGATGATTTAGTGTTGTATTATTTTCGGGGTTCTCTTTGAAGTAAGGGGTGGTAAGTGATCCAATGTTTATTTAAAAAGGTTAAGTTGAATTCAAGGAATAAACATTGTTTTGTGTTTAAAAACCCACGTGTCCATAATTGTAACACCACGCCTGGAGACCAAGCCGTGTGCTTCAAAAACAAGAATACATTAAAGAGAGAGTTTGGTTGAACTCCATGATACATTTTGGGGTTCTGAAAACGCCGCTCCCATAACACTATCACTCTCAACTCTGAGTTAGAAGACAACACTTTCTAATCAACCTGAAACGGCTGAATTTTACCTACGCCCAGCAGTTGATTTGCAGGCAGGGGCCTGTAAAATGCCCGCTGCCTACTTGCTTGGCCCTGCCCTTGCTACTTTATCAGAGGTTGGGAGGCCTCTGGTATGAAGATGGCTGAGTCAACCCTCTGCTATTGCCCAAATTTTGAGGGATTAGAGCAATTTTAATTTTATTTGAACTCTTTTTGTTTACCAGTTACAAAAATGTTGAAATAAGAAGAAAGGGCGGGATATTCCGGCCGCACCCACCCGGCAACCATAAATTCCCGCCCGAGGTCAATGGACCTTCACATGGTCCGCTTCCTACCCATGTCGATCTTCGGCAGGCAGGCGGGAGAATCCAGCCCAAAACCTTCTACAAATGCTCAGCGGCTCAAGGGCAGCATCTACGGAGAGAAACTCCAGTTCTGATGAACCATCATCTCAAACTGAAAAATTTGAACTCTGTTTCTCCTCAAAGATGTTGCATAGTCCACTGAGCGCTTCTGGCATTTTTTGTTTTCATTTCAAATTTCCAGCATCTGTCGTATTTTATTTTTGATAAAAATATTGAAAATGGGATAAGGGCTGTTGGTGCAAAATATGATGAAACTTCCAAGACTACATCCAACCATAGTTGAAAAACCTGTATGAAGAACAAATATTTTCAAACCGTACAAAGTAAGGACAGGGTAATTTTGTTTGTGCAATGACTTCCATCAAATTATAAGAGGCAATAAATAGCTTGCCAACTGACTAAGCATCTTGTGATGTTAGCAGAGGGATTTAATCAAGGCAAGAATCCAGGCAAACTGAACTCTGATCTCGGATGCTCAAATTTAAATTTCTATTTTAATATTTACACAACCCCAAGTGCCACATTTCACCAGCAGTCAGGAAAGGGAAAGGAAAAGGAAAATATCCATTATTCATTCTTCTGGAGGTTCAGTAACACTGTATAGTCCACAGGCCAAACTGTCCCATTGGAACATGTGAAGAGCTTATGAGGAGTTCACTGATGTGAAGTAACAGGAAACAGAACATTAAAAACAAATACAAAAAGAAACACATGGAATGTTGGGCTTACTTCAGATTCAAGGAAGGTATTCCATTATAATGTATTTTTGTCAAAGTTTGTAAGTCAGGAATATGTTTATTTAACATGATATTACAAATTTTGACTCCTTGGGCATGATTTTCCATTCCAGACATCGTTTTGTGGTGAAGCAGAAGTTAGAATGACTTCCATTGGAGAGCGGGTCAACTGAACACACAAGATGTTACACTGTTCGACTCATTAATTATATAGCCATGTGGGGCACATCGCAACACATGATGGAGTGGGCAGGAAGATGTCCACCCCACCGTCACCTCATAGGCTCTAGTGTCCAGGCGCCACTCGGATAGCCATTCACTCCTGCATTTTCTGCTCCTTTTCTTCTTTTAGTTTGTGGGATTTGGCCATCACAGACTGGCCTTGTCTAGTTGCCCTTGAGAAGGTGGTGGTGAGCCTCCTTATTGAACCACTGCAATCCATGTGGTGCAGGAATGCCCACCGAGCTGCTAGGGTGGGAGTTACAGGATGAAGACACAGGTATATATTTTGAAATCAAGCTGCTGAATGGCTTGGAGGGGAACTTCTTGGTGGTGGCATCCCATGTTTTGCCCTTCTAGGTGATAGATGGCATGGGTTTGGAAGGTGCTGTCAAAGCACCCTCGGTGAATTCCAGCAGTGCATCTTGTTGCTGTACACACTGCTGTTACTGTGTGTCCATGGTGGCAGGAGTGAATATTCGTGAATAGCCTAGCTGCTTTGTACTGGATGGTGGCAAGCTTTTTGAGTGCTGTTGGAGATATATTCATCCATGTGGAGTGAACCAAATTGGCTGCCGACTGAGATCCGTGATGCTGGGGACTTCCAAAGGCAGCCAAGATGGATCATCCACTTGGTACTTCTGGCTGAAGTTTGTTGGAAATGCTTCAGCCTTATATTTTGCACTGATGTGCTGGGCTTGCCCATCACTGAAGATGGCAATATTCAACTCACCTCCAGTGAGTTAATTGTTCACCCCATTCATGATGGATGTGGCAGGACTGCAGAGTCTAGATCTGATCCGTTGATTATGGAATTGCTTTGCTCTGTTGCTAATTAGCGATTTAGTATGGCCAATCCACCTAACCTACACATCTTTGGACTGTGGGATGAAACCGGAGAACCAGGAGGAAATCCACACAGACATGGTGAGAATGTGCAAACACCACACAGACAGTCACCCAAGGCTGGAATCGAAAATAGGCCCCTGGCGCTGTGAGGCAACAGTGCTAACCACTGTGCCACCAATCTTGGTCTGCAGTCATCTAATAGCCCACATATTTACTCTAAAATCACACCTTGCTCTCCTCTTGTTAAATATTTAGCAACTGTCAGCTTCTCTGATTACTCATCAATGAAGAAAATCAGCATAGACCAGGCAGAAAAGTGGATCTGGTGGGGGTGTGGAGATGTGGGCGGGTGTAAGGACATAGGTTAGGTTATGGTTCATGGTGGTGGACAGGGCTGTCTCTGATTTGAGAAGAAGGATTGAACAGAGAAAAGTGTTTGCTGAACTAACATTTTTGCAAATTTGATGGTCTGCTTGGAAAATACAAATTTCTAATTATTTTCCTTTAGAGGAAAAGTGTAAAGATGTTTGGAACAAACTAACAGTTTTATGACCAAGTTTCTCGGAATTATAAGAATACAGAGTGTTATGACCAGCACCAGGTGGAGTTTCCCCAAAGGTTGATTTTCCAGGCGAGGCCCCTTGATTTGCCGCCATCCGGCTGTGATACCCCAAATTGTCACAAACCCAGGTGAAGATGAGCTCAACACAATGCACCCTCTGCTGGTGGCAACAAAGGGTTTAATCTAACAAGGTTCCCTTTCCCATGGATACCTTTTCCAGATGCAATGGTTATGTTTAAAAAGAAGCCAGTTTCGCCAGGCTTTCTTGAGTTAAGATGGAGTGTCAGTCACACCGCTTTATATTACATATTTTTCATTGCTGATTCATGAGCAATTTTCAGATAAAGCACAAAATCAAAGATTTTTCCACAGATGTTCCATGGCTCAGTAGGTAGTACTCTCACCTCTAAATAGACAGGTTGTGAGTTCAGATCCCCTTCTGGTTACTTGAACACCAAACCTAGGCTGGCACTCCAGTGGAGCTCTTTGACTCTTAGAGGCACTGTCTTTCATATGAGAGATTAAATCCACGTCCTACCTGAGGTGCTCCCTCTAAGTGTGGGTGTGTGGCTGCAATCCGAACGTATCAAGCAGAAAGCCAGCTGGCTACACACAACTAACATTCCCTTTAAGCTACATGGGCTATGTGACAATCTTAAAGGGATCAGGCAATGCGACAAGCCAGTTGTGCACAGGAATCAATAATTAGAAGGAAAAATGCCATCTGTTCTCTCAGGTTGACATAAAAGAACTCTTTTGAAGAAGAGCAGAGGCGGTCTTCCAAAGTCTTGGTTCATATTCACCCCTCAACCAACATCACTAAATGTCTCCTCACTATCACGCTGCTGTTTATGGGATCTTGCTGTGAGCAAATTGGCTGCTGAATTTCCTGCCTTACAAAACTGACCACACGTCAAAATTAATTCATTGATTTTAAAGTGTTTTAGGACCTCCTGAGTTACTGAAAAGCAATCTATGAATCCAGGACTTTCATTCGTTCCATTTTGAGGCAATTGAAGTCAGTTATTCAGAGTGCCTTCCCCCCCATTACAAAATACACACTTAATTTTCCACCATTATTTTGACATAGGATGTCCTATGTGGCTGTGTATATTTAAAGAGATAATCACGTGACAGAATCATCTGCCACAGCTTCCGTCTTCACCACTTTCTTTTGAGCGTGTGCAGTAATTGCCGAGCCAGAAAATAGCTTCTATAATGGCATAACGGAACTCTCCGAGCCTCCGCTGAATTTTATCAGCGGACAGTCTTCAATGATGTGAGTCATTGATTGGGGAGCACCACAGCTGCAGTCTGGGCTTCCTGCGAGGCACCAGTTGTTCCAATTTGTTGGACAAAGGCCTTGGCCAGTGTGGAAATGGTTGAGGAGTGGCTAATGTTGGCGTGACAGGTTGAAGTCAGGTGGGCGGACTGTGGGATCTCTAACATGGGAGTGGTTTTTAATGGTGGTGCATTGGTTCCATTCCTGATCCGATCAAGTCTCTGCTGTTATTTCTTGATATGGTGGTCTAAACCATACAGGCTAGCATGATGGGAGGCGAGAACCAGGTGGATTGGTAAAGTCCTTCTGGAGCAGCAGGCTTGGGTTGATGTAACTTTTTTCCAGGACCTTCCTTGTTGAAAACGTCCTTCTAATGTGAAGGGGGTGGATGGTGCTCAGGACGGAGAACAAGGGGAGCTGTTTTGATCGGAGGGTACCCGAGATGATACACATTGTTGTGTTGTGCTGAGTATCGACAAGACTGGTAAGGGATGGGTGGTACAATACTGGTGCACAGTACTCTGCAGTCGAGTAGAGCTGAGGTCCTTAAGGTTTGAGCACCTGCACCCCATGAAGAGCCAGTAAGTTTGCTAAGGAGGTTATTTCATGTTTTGATCATAGCTGCTGTTTTGCTCAGATTTTTTTTTGTATGTCAGTGTTCGATCAAGGTTAACACCACGATAAACGGCATATTGTTTGTGATTCAGTCTCTTGCCATTCACGGAGATGTTGAATTCCCCCTTGGCGCTGGCATTGTGAAGGGGGAATATGCTTGAGGCTATTTTGTTGCTGCTAGGCTGAAGGTGCCATGTCTTGCAGTAATTGACCAGCTTTGCAATATCGTTGTTCATTGTTGCCTCTAGTTTAGAAAATAACTGACCTTGAGAGGCACAGTAGATATGATCAGCAATAATGAATTTCCGAGACGGGGTTGAATGCAGATTGTTGGTATAGAGACTGAAAAGGGTTGCGGCTAGAACAGATCGCTGGGGAAGCCCGTTGGATTGTTTTCTCTTGCCACTTGTCTCATCACCCACTTTCACCCTGAACTGTCTGTCTCAGAGTAATAGTTTCATGGTGCCAGCTTATTCAGCTTTCAAGAGTTACTCCACTGCTGATTCTATCAGCTGTAAGATAACGTATTCTAAGACCTTGCAGCGCACAGAGATCAGGGATATTGGTTGGTAGATTGAAAGAAAGTTTGTGGGCGCGATTCTCCGCTGCCCACAACGGGTCGGAGACTAGCGGGAGGGCCTTCCCAACATTTTTCTCGACCTCCCGCTATTCTCCCCCCCCCGCCCCCACGGCCGCCCCACATCACGGATTGCTGCTCGCCGCTTTTTATGGCGAACAGCGGTTCTCCCCTGGCCGATGGGCCGAGTTCCCAGGCCTTTACGGCCGTTTTCACGAACGCAAACACACCTGCTCTCACCGTTCGTGAAAACGGCCGCAAAGTGCCGTCCCGGCGGACAACCATGGCACCGATTGGCACGGCTGCACCACAGTCGGTGGGCACACTATTTGTTCCTCCGCCGCCCCGCAGGATCAGTCCGCGGGGCAGCTGAGGGGCATGACGGCCCGCGCATGCGCGGGTTTGACGCATATGCGCGATGACGTCATCCACGCATGCGCGGGTTGGAGCCGTCCAACCCGCGCATGCGCGGGTGATGTCGTCGTGCGCGTCAGCCGCCGTGATGCTTGGCACGCGGGCTTAGCGACGGTCGCTAAGCCCGCGATGCCGTGCTTCACGGGGCCGCGCTGCTAGCCCCGCCCGGGGGGGAGAATCTGGTCCCGGGAGGGGGCGCGGAGGCTGCCGTGGAACACGGCCAGTTTCACGGCAGCCTTTACGACTCTCTGCATTTGCGGAGAATCGCGCCCACGTGTCTTTGGGAGGTCTATGACTTTGGGCACGCACCAGGGTTTAGACAATCTTCCTTTGCAGATAGAGCACTGCAATCTGCACTTTGTAGATCATTTCATTGATGATCAGCTACAATCGTACTCATAGAAATAGGTACCCTTTGCATGCGGCACAGTAGCACAGTGATTAGCACTGCTGCTTCACAGCGCCAGGGTCCCAGGTTCAATTCCTGCTTGGGTCACCATCTGTGCGGAGTCTTCATGTTCCCCCCTTGTCTGCGTGGGTTTCTTCTGGGTGCTCCGGTTTCATCCCACAAGTCCGAAAAGATATGTTTGTTCGGTGAATTGGACATTCTGAACGGAGAGTCGTAAAGGCTGCCGTGAAACTGGCCGTGTTTCACGGCAGCCTTAACGCCCGTTCCCGGGACCCGATTCTCCCCCCCTCCCCCCAATCGGGGCTAGGAGCGGGACCCCGGG
Organism: Scyliorhinus canicula; assembly: GCF_902713615.1. Classification (NCBI taxonomy): domain Eukaryota; kingdom Metazoa; phylum Chordata; class Chondrichthyes; order Carcharhiniformes; family Scyliorhinidae; genus Scyliorhinus; species Scyliorhinus canicula. Next base: position 141,491,200 of record NC_052152.1, on the reverse strand, counting down.
AATCACGGCGTCACGGCCTTAACGACCATCGTTAAGGCCACGCGCCAAGATGACGCGCGGCTGCCGTCTGTATGATGTCAGCTGCGCATGCGCAGGTTGGAGCCGGCTCCAACCCGCGCATGTGTGGGTGACGTCATCACGCCATTGACGGAACCCGCGCATGCGCGGTTCCGCATTTCTCCACCGCCGCCCGACAAGATGTGGCGGCTTGATCTTGTCGGGCGGCGGAGGGGAAATAGTGCGTCCCTTTTGGATGCAGGCCCGACGAACGGTGGGCACCGATCGCGGGCCTGTCCCCTCCCGAGCACAACGGTGGTATTCCCGCCCCAAACGGGCCTCCAGCGCCCGTTTTTACGACGGCAGCAAGCAGGTGTGTTTGCTGCCGTGAAAAAATGGGCGTAAAGGCCCGGCCGCTCGGCCCATCGGCCGCGGAGAATCGCCGCTCGCCTTTTTTTTACGGCGAGCGACGATTCGTGACGTGGGTCGGGCGAGGGGGGGGAGAATAGTGGGAGGGCGCAAAAAATGTCGGGAGGCCCTTCCGCTATTCTCCCAACCGGCGTGGGCAGCAGAGAATCGCGCCCTCAAAGTGTGGCGGCTAGGCGATTTTCACAGTAACTTCATTGTAGTGTTAATGTAAGCCTATTGTGACAATAATAAAAGATTATTAGAAAAAGAATATTATTTTACCAGCACAATAGTGAAGTTAGAAATGGATTAAAGGGGCTTCTTGGGCACTTAGATCCTGGAGCAGTGTTCTATATCTCCAATAATAGATGTTGTCAATGCCTGCAACCTGCCCACTCTATTTAAATAAAGCTGATACTGGAAATTACAGAAGGGTTCAGTGTTAGTCCGGTCAACAAACAGACCATCTACGATACATGTGACACTGAAATTTATTGAGGAGTATCCAAGGTAGTAGACCCCGAGAAACTGAGATATAAATGGCAGCAGGCAATTAGAATGTGCAAAAAGAAATGAGTGATGTTTGTAATTCTGCACCTACAGGCAGGTAGCAAAAATTCTGTCTGGCAGACAGAGCTTGAGGAAAGAACATCAGACACAAGCCATCATTTTCCTTTGTAAAATTTTTTGTTTTAGAAATTCTGAGTACCCCACTATTTTTTTTTCCCAATTAAGGGGCAATTTAGCATTGCCAATCCAACTAACCTGCACATCTTTGGGTTGTTTGGGTGAAACCCATGCAGACATGGGGATAATGTGCAAACTCCACATGGACAGTGAGCCAGGACCAGGATTCGAACCCGCGTTCTCAGTGCATGCCGCCCTTCTCCTTTGTAAAATTTGCCTGAGCAGTTTCAGCCTTGTTCCCAGTCAGAAACACTTTGGAAATTTGCCTCTAACTTGGCAGTAAATCGGTATTTAGAAAGCCCAAAATATGTCTAGTTTGGGAAATGGAAAAGCAGTGAAGTTGGGAAAGGTGTCTTTCTGAATTTGGGATTGTGGTACACGTTCAGCACAGAGGAGAAGGACATTTCAAAAGCCTGGGGTATCTTTGTGTATATAGTAAATATATGAATAGGACACGACCAATGGGCAGTCAAGACACCCAGAGGTGACACTACCACAAGGGGGCAACCCATATAAAAGGACAGGGCACACATGCTCTGTCTCTTTCCACAGGCGACACTTAGCGAGAAGGACAGGGCAGATCAGAAGCATCACACCCACCACATGGCTTAGAGCAGACTGGTTAGTTAGACTGAGTTACTATAACAAGATTAGCAGGAGAGTCGAACTCATAGAGAACTGTGTTAATGGTTCAATAAATCACATTGAACTTACTTCAAAGTCTGGAGTATCTTTTGGTCAAAGCTGCATCGAGTTGCAGCCTGTGTTATCCCAGAGTACATAACACACCAGGGGTGTCTTGACAAATACATGAATCGGGTGGGAATAGATGGATACAGACCCCGGAAGTGGAGAAGATTTTAGTTTAGTTTAGACGGCAGCACGGTTGGCAGAGGCTTGAAGGGCTGAAGGACTGTTCCTGAGCTGTACTTTTCTTTGTTCTTTGTTGTTCTTTGTTCTACAGGGACTCACCAAGGCTCCTTAGACAGCACCTTCCAAACCCACTAGCCAGTGACACCCACATCCTGTATATTAATAATAAAAATACATGGGTGGCTGGAAGACATGAATAAGACTTCCTTTCTCAAAATTATTGGACATGTGCCAAATAGAAATTAGGAGCAGTTCAATAAATAACCCAGCGCAAGGATCATGCTGTTCTCTGTGGGCAGCTACTGACAGTCACTAACAATCCATTCCACCCCCTCATCCCATGAGTGAATGAATGAGAGAGCATGATTAAGAGTGAGGCAACATGCACTCTGTAATGCCACAAAGGGAAAATAAAGGGGTAAATTACAATGAAGATATGTGCAATGCACACTGTTGATCAATGTCAAAAGAATTTGGATTAGCTGGCCCTCTCGTGTTTAGAGCACATCATTCAGAAAGGTCAGAACAAGATAACTATTGAGCAGTGCTGCTGGGTTTAGGTTCTGATGCAAGGCTGAAGGAAATAATGGTGTTTTCTTTTTTTTTGCCCAGAATATTGAGTATCCATGTGCGTGTATCTATGCCTATAGTCACAGAAAAGTTGGATATTGAATGAGTGAGTGAACTTCTGCTCACAAGGGATAGAGTTAAAGGTTGGGACCTGTATGTCCACATGCATACCGTCGGTAATGCCCTAAAAATGCCATTGGAGAGGTGCCAGGCTATCTCATTTGCTGTGTATTTCCAATGGAAGAATGGATCAACTAAGTGGCCTGACAGGCAAGGCCTCTTCAATTTTTGTGACACAGCTGTGGACAGCAGGTGGGAAACATTTGACAAATGCTGCCTGTTGTTGCTTGGAAACACCAAGTGGTGTGAAAGGTGAAAATGGATATTAGCCGTTTGAGATGTCCTTGTGTGGGGATTCCTTTCTGGGTGCGCCTCCATGTGCACTCTTCTATGATGGGATTGTTTGGGAGCTGTTGTGCCTGCCTTCAGGAGTGCAGATACTTCATGGACAATTGCCTCGTTCTGGCGATGCAGGTAGAAAGCTAAAGGAAAGTCTTAACTGAATGTTTCATGTGCACGCATATCTGATTAGTATCTTTCTTTAATCCCCTGACAACAACAAGTGGATTCTCCAGAGTAAGTCTCATACAGCTAACACAGTATGAAATCGAGCAAAAGCTCTCACATGAAATTCCATGCAATTCCAGATCACAATACTGTATATACAAAAATTAATTTCAAGTATGTTGCTCATTCATTCAAAATACACAAAGAAATTAATAATGGCAATAAAAAGGGGGAAAATTACCTGATCACAGACATCTAACTTTGATTAAAATGTATTAAAACGATTCCAATGCATTGAAATAATCAGACAATGAGTCCCATCATGAGTGCATATCCTCAGCTATTCATCAAACTCCTGTTAAAAGTTCTTATGGAGAAGGGCACTAACATGTTCAAGAACAGATTTTTCCTGTAGCTGTGTGATTGTAGCCATTTCCATGAATGCATCCAACAGTAATATTGAGACAAGCGGAGATTTTCATTGTTCATGACAGGATGGCACGGTGGCACAGTGGTTAGAACTGCTACCTCACAGCACCAGTGACCCGGGTTCGATTCCGACCTCGGATGACTGTGTGGAGCTTGCATATTCTTCCCATGTCTGCGTGGGTTTCCTCCAGGTGCTGTGGTTTCCTCCCACAGTCCAAAGATGTGCAGGTTAAGTGGATTGGCTGTGCTAAATTGCCCCTAGATGGAGTTACGAGAATAGGGTGGGGGATTGGGCCTAGGTGGGGTGTTCTTTCAGAGGGTCGGTGCAAACTCGATGGGCCAGATGGCCTCCTTATGCACTGTAGGGATTCTATGATTCTATGACACTCTATTTCCATCAAAATCTTTGAGAGCAGATTTTGTCAACATCAAATACCCTTCCTGACTAGTTCAATAATCTCTGCACCCTTAATCCACTTTCCTAAAACCACAATTCGAGGAGACATCCAAAAAGGATAGTAGTCTCACCGATAGGCATATAGAAGAGATTCATGATCGGAGAATCTACTCAAAAGGATTTTAGTTTTCTGAGGTAATATAGTTGTGTACATCTCTTGGCGACCACATCTGTGGACTGTTCCCTTCAATTCAATTTATCATCTATTTTGACACCGAGATACTTGTAGCTCGTAACTGCTTCAATGCCAAATCATGAATTTTCATGGAAACAATATTACTGTCTTTTTGCTGAAATCTGTAGGTAGTTCTTTCATCTATTTTTTGTTCAGTTGAAGAGAATTGTCATCACACTATTTTACAAACCTCTCCCATTGAATTCCGACAGTTTACTTTGCTATTCTTTATAAAACCCACAACTATCAAATATTAGCACAATTCAGAATCATGCAATCATTGATCTCTGATTGAGAACCATTCGTGTAAAGAATGTAAAGTAAAGGTTTAAGTACACAGGCTTGAGGCGATCCAGTGTTAGTTGATAACAGCACAAGATCCTTCTAATGTACAAAGTGAAGCCTACTGCTCAATTACATGTTCCTCAAATGCACCAATTTTCAAACGAGCTAAAAAAAATCAACTCATTCACATCACGAGGATTGTCTGCGGACAAATAGGGGTCAATTCTCTTTTTCAATGTGAAGCCTGGCATTTTATGCATAAACTTCTATACATCCCTGCAGCTTCAAAAATTTGATTGCAAATGCCGGTAGGACAAAGCAGCTCAACAACAAACATCTCACTAGTGAAGAAGGGATAAAATGGATGGGAAATAATAGTAGACACAGACAACAAGTGCCATGAATAAGGGCCATTTAAAAGCAACTAAAAACAACTTTGGATTAGATTTGTTTTATTGTCACGAGTACCGAGGTACAGTGAAAAGTATTGTTCTGCGTACAGTCCAGATAAATCATTCCATAAATGAAAAAAAAACACAGGACATACATAAATACACAATGTAAATACATAGACACAGGCATCGGGTGAAGCATACGGAGTACAGAACTAGTCAGTAGAGAAGGTATGTGAGGAGATCAGATCAGTCCATAAGTGAGTCATTCAGGAGTCTGGTAACAGCGGGGAAGAAGCTGTTTTTGAACCTGTTAGTGCATGTTCTCAGACTTTTGCATCTCCTGCCTGAAGAAGTTGGAAGTGTGAATAACCCAGATGGAAGGGTTTTTTGATTATGCTGCCCACTTTCCCAAGGCAGTAGGAGGTGTAGGCAGAGTCAATGGATAGGAGGTGGGTTTGCGTGATGGACTGAACTGTGTTCACGACTCCCTATAGTTTTGCACGGTCTTGGACCGAGCAGTTGCCATACCAGGCTGTGATGCAGCCAGGTAGGATGCTTTCTAAGGTGCATCGGTAAAAATTGGTAAGAGTCAATGTGGACATGCCGAATTCCCTTAGTTTCCTGAGGATGTGCTTATGCTCTGTTGTGCTTTCTTCGTTGTAGTGTCAATGTGGGTGGACCAGGACAGATTGTTGCTGATGTGCATACCTAGAAATTTGAAGCTGTCAACCATCTCCACCTCAGCACCATTGATGCAGACAGGGGTGTGTACAATACTTTGCTTCCTGAAGTCAATGACCAGCTCTTTAGTTTTGCTGACATTGAGGGAGAGATTGTTGTTGTTACACCACTCCACTAGATTCTCTATCTCCTGTACTCTGACTCATCGTTGTTCGAAATCCAATCCACTACGGTTGTGTCATCAACAAACCTGTAGATGGAGTTGGAGCTAAATTCTGCCACATTGTCATTGTATTCATATCGTGACTTTAATGAAGATAAATATCCCAAGATAATTCACAGAAGTGTCAACAAACAAAATTTGACACTGAGCCACATGAAGTAATATTAGGACAGGTGACAAAGCTTGATCAAAGAAGGAGGTTCAAATGAGTGTAAGGAGGTTACACAAAAAGAAATCGGCAAGGCCACAGGGAGTTTTTAAATCAAGGGTGAGAAATTTAAAACCAGCGTGTCTCTATCCTGGGATCAGCCAGTGGGAAAGGGAGTAATGGGTCAATATGATTTGTGAGTTACGACATGGGCAATAAAGATTTGGATGACCTCAATTTTGCTGAGGTTAGATGGTGGGAGGTCAACGAGGAGGACATTTAAATAGTTAAGTCCAAAGGTAACAAATGAGTGGATGACTACTAACATGAGGGAAAGTGTTTTCTTTAAAGAGTACAATGTATGAAAATGTATGCCACTGCTGCATTATAGGTACTTGGATGGTAAAATGGACTGCATAGTGGGTTTCTCTAAGTCTTAAGTCTCAGTGCCCAAAAATATAGGATGGTAGAAGGGAATGCAAGAGAGGAGCAAAGTCAATTCTGAATGAAGACCTGATGATTCAATGGAGGGAAAGGGATGAAGGACACCACGGTGGGAGTTCTGTTGTGTCACCATAATATTACACACAATCTTAACAGTCGCCAAGTGGGAGGAATTAGGTTATTCGTTTTAATAGAGCAATAATATGAGGGGAGTGGGGAGGGGGGGGACAAAAAGCAATAAAATCTGATAAATATGTGCTACAGTGTTTCACTGCATTAGCATTTCATCATAGTAACCGCTTTACGAGTGACAATTCACCTCCCACACCGAGCATTGAGAATAAATCCTGTTTGTTTTGACATCATGTTTTGTTTGTGTCTCTTACTCCCACACCTTGGGCAAATTTGTTGCAAATTCAACCTATTATTGCTGAGGGACAATTCTCAGAAAACAAGCAAAAGCAAAATGTAGAAACTCTTTTGCCTGTCAACATATCAAAATAATAACAGTTATTTTTGCTGAGGCTGTCCTCTTCGTAACTCAGATTTCTGATTTTGATTTGAATAACCTCGAGGGTTTGAATATCTCTCTTGTCTCTCGGTTAACAAAATACCTCAGATTATGATCTGACTTCAGTTTGAGTTTGACTTCCTCTGGCTTGCACATTGAGTAGTTTAGCATTCTGTTTACTTCATTGATTGCTGTTCTGCAGTGATTAGACATATTGGACATTCAGACTGGGGCAAATTCTGCATATCATTCCATGTACTGCTTCAATGCCGATCGTGAAGTCCTTTCTCCTTCATAACTCCTTTATTATATCCAATGGTCAGCTCTGTAAATTAGTTTGGACTAAATTTCGACTACGATTTTTCCACCTTTATGTCGAGGTCCCAGGTTCAATCCCGGCTCTGGGTCACAGCCCATGTGGAGTTTGCACATTCTCCCTGTGTTTGCGTGGGTTTCGCCCCCACAACCCAAAGATGTGCAGCCTAGGTGGATTGGCCACGCTAAATTGCCCCTTAGGGGCTGGTTTAGCACACTGGGCTAAATCGCTGGCTTTTAAAGCAGACCAAGGCAGGCCAGCAGCACGGTTCAATTTCCATACCAGCCTCCCCGAACAGGCGCCGGAATGTGGTGACTCGGGGCTTTTCACAGTAACTTCATTGAAGGCTACTCGTGACAATAAGAGATTTTCATTTTTTTTTTCAAACTCATTTTGTATTTTTTCAACCACCTCCTCAGAATCTCTTAATTTGGTATAATATGCAGACGTCCGTCGAGGTGCTCACCGTGCCAAGGTTAACGATAATAACCCACCAAAAAATTGAAGATTTTGATCCTGTTGAATGTTATTTCAGTTGTATACTGTTTCTGATTTAATTTTGTGATTCCTACTCTGTGAGCATCTTAAAAACAGCCTTTGAGGTATTACATTACGTGAGTTGTTCAGCATGAAGGGGTGTCTTTGTCATCAATATATGTGGTGAAACAAGTTCCCTGAAGCACGCTGAATTAATCATAACTTCATCTCCGCTGATAGTCAGTCTGTTTCCTCCTGTGAGAACGCTCTGTGTTCCTCCATCCTGACTGCTCTTATCTTTGATATGCTCATTATTATCAGTTACACAGGGCACAAAGCATAAAAAGCAGATGATAGGAAGAATGCTGGAGCTAATCCGGATTATTTTTCAGAAGCTGCGTTGATGGTGGTACCCACCTTTGAAGCATTTGAAACTGTGGATTGACTGTGGGTTGCGAAACAGTGATGTTCTACGGCTTCCTCTGCAATAACATAGAATTGAAGAAATAAAAAACAATCAGGGGTGAAGGGGACAAGAACAGCTCTGGTCAACGAAGCTCTCCTCGGGAGTGCATGTTATATGTTCTGAAGCTGTCACTCAGACTTCAATAACAAATAGCAGTGTACCATGAAATTATCATAGTCACCTTGAAATGTGAAAAGTACTCATCTGAGTTAGAAACTTGTCACGCTCAAGTTTGGAAGCATACCTGATGGTGGATTTCCAGCACATGCCTGAACCTTGAGGCCTGCTGCTGGACACAAGTTGCCACAAACTCCAGAGGCAGATCATCATTTTGCCTGGAGGCAATTTGTACTGGCTGGTGTACTGGCAATGGAATACATGTAAGTTGATGGGGGGGAAGGTTCCCTTCAGCTGCGACATGGATGTAAATATAAAGAGCCTAACTCACCCTTTCTCTAGCAGCCTCCGGCAATCACTTGTTAGGTTGCTGTCGATCTAGGAAAGTAGTTGTGGCTTTTTCAGTGCAGGTTCTGAAGGTCTTAAAGAATTTAACAGTGAGTCCTCGAAAAGGACGTAGCTCTCTTACTTCAATATTGAAATCAAAACTGTGCTCAGTTCAGACAGCCATCTTGACAACCAAGGAAGATAGCCTTAAACGTAGCAGTGGCCATAACGCCCAAGAGGTTACACCACGAAGTTCATGCACCCAATTTACAAGCATAAGTAGAAATGAACGCTGTGTCTTAATGGAACATTTTGAACCACATGATTGTAGGGTAAAATGTTGGCAGCTATCAGGCAGTCACTGATGATGGGAGCCATCTAAGATTAATGAATTCTGAGTATTAGACAAGAAATGTAACATTCAGCATTGAAGTATGTATGTGTGATGCTTTCCGTGATGTCTTGATACCAATGCCATATTTACACTGGATATTTGTGACAGATTTTTCTTCACTGAAACTTCAGATCTGAGACTGTTTTAATTTTTTCACTTTCATTTCTTTTCTTTTCTTGCAGGCTACACGGATGGGTACAATCATGGGAGTCTACTTTCCCTGCCTGCAGAATATTTTTGGAGTCATATTGTTCTTGCGTCTGACATGGGTTGTTGGGGTCGGTGGAATCATGGAATCTTTCTTCATCGTTATATTGTGCTGCTCCTGTGTAAGTAACGATTCCCACCCAACTTGCTCATCTGAGAGATGTCTTTAACACCTAACAGAACATTGCGCTCAAGGGACACTTTTCAAGCTCGACTTGCAAAACAGGCCAAGCCAAGCATTCTATAGTCTCAATAACAGGATGAAACTGCCTTTCATTCTTCTCCCACCAGAACAGGCAAAGCCAAGAGTTGAAAGAAGAAATGACAATGCTGTGTGTCAGGGTTGTGGTAGGACACATTGCACAAACAATGGGACAATGTTGCAGCAATTTGTGTCTAATTATTCCAGGCATGTACTGAATTAGTGTTTAATTCCAGCTGTGTAACATAAGAATGTACAGGATTGGAGAAAACCACAACAGTCCCTCTGGCCAGTCCTAGTTCAATCAAAAAATGGGCAGCAGGCATTCGAGATCTATGCTAAAAAAAACAAGGCTGTAGTTTCCCTTATGACTGACTTAGTGAATACACTGTCAGTGTGGAGTTGAGTTATATGGGACAGAATCAATGCCCACCAAAACCTAACCCTAACTCTAACCCTAATGCACTGTCTGATCATAACCATGATGTGATGGAGCTGCTCCACAGCTGGAACTCTCTGAAAATCATCATTGTCTAGGATTACACTTGAACAAAGACATTTGGACAAAGTACCAGAAAGCATGTAGTACTCATAAAATCGTACCTGGTGTGAAGTTTGACAGAGCAACAAAAAAAAGAAATTCCAAGCCATATTAATGGACATCTCCAAATGCATGAAGATAGAGAAATGGAAGTAGAATTTATTCTGAGCCTCATGTAAATCCTTGGTGTAATAGCACGAGGTATCACAGAGGTTGGCTTAGAACATAGAACATAGAAAAATACAGCACAGAACAGGCCCTTCGGCCCACGATGTTGTGCCGAACGTTTGTCCTAGATCAAGAACAAATTAATCTACATCCCATCATTCTACCGTAATCCATGTACCTATCCAATAGCCGCTTGAAGGTCCCTAATGTTTCCGACTCAACTACTTCCACAGGCAGTGCATTCCATGCTCCCACTACTCTCTGGATAAAGAACCTACCTCTGACATCCCCCTATATCTTCCACCATTCACCTTAAATTTATGTCCCCTTGTAATAGTTTGTTCCACCCGGGGTAAAAGTCTCTGACTGTCTTCTCTATCTATTCCCCTCATCATCTTATAAACCTCTATCAAGTCGCCCCTCATCCTTCTCCGTTCTAATGAGAAAAGGCCTAGCACCCTCAACCTTTCCTCGTAAGACCTACTCTCCATTCCAGGCAACATCCTGGTAAATCTCCTTTGCATCTTTTCCAAAGCTTCCACATCCTTCCTAAAATGAGGCGACCAGAACTGCACACAGTACTCCAAATGTGGCCGTACCAAGGTTTTGTACAGCTGCATCATCACCTCACGGTTGTTAAATTCAATCCCTCTGCTAATGAACGTTAGAACACCGTAGGCCTTCTTCACAGCTCTATCCACTTGAGTGGCAACTTTCAAAGATCTATAAACATAGACCCCAAGATCTCTCTGCTCCTCCACATTCCCAAGAACCCTACCGTTAACCCTGTATTCCGCATTCATAACCTCACACTTTTCACGGTTAAGCTCCATCTGCCACTTCTCAGCCCAGCTCTGCATCCTATCTATGTCTCTTTGCAGCCGATAACAGCCCTCCTCACTATCCACAACTCCATCAATCTTCGTATCGTCTGCAAATTTACTGACCCACCCTTCAACTCCCTCATCCAAGTCATTAATGAAAATCACAAACAGCAAAGGACCCAGAACTGATCCCTGCGGGACGCCACTGATAACTGGGCTCCAGGCTGAATATTTGCCATCCACCACCACTCTCTGACTTCTATTGGTTAGCCAGTTCGTTATCCAACTGACCAAATTTCCCACTATCCCATGGCTCCTTACTTTCTGCATAAGACTACCATGGGGAACCTTATCAAATACCTTACTAAAACCCATGTACACCACATCCACTGTTTTACCTTCATCAATGTGCTTGGTCACCTCCTCAAAGAATTCAATAAGACTTGTGAGGCAAGACCTACCCCTCACAAATCCGAGCTGACTATCCCTAATCAAGCAGTGTCTTTCCAGATGCTCAGAAATCCTATCCCTCAGTACCCTTTCCTTACTTTGCCTACCACCGAAGTAAGACTAACTGGCCTGTAATTCCCAGGGTTATCCCTATTCCCTTTTTTGAACAGGGGCACGACATTCGCCACTCTCCTATCCCCTGGTACCACCCTGTTGACAGTGAGGACGAAAAGATCATTGCCAAAGGCTCTGTAATTTCATCTCTTGCTTCCCATAGAATCCTTGGATATATCCTGTCAGGCCCAGGGGACCTGTCTATCCTCAAGTTTTTCAAAATGCCCAACACATCTTCCTTTCTAACAAGTATCTCCTCGAGCTTACCAGTCTGTTTCATACTAAACCTCTCCAACAATATGGCCCCTCTCATTCGTAAATACTGAAGGAAAGTACTCATTCAAGACTGCCCCTATATCTTCAGACTCAATACACAATCTAGACTCACCCTCGCTCTAGTCATTCCCATATTTCTCACATATGTGTAAAAGGCCTTGGGGTTTACCTTGATTCTACCCGCCAAAGATTTTACATGCCCTCTCTTAGCTCTCCTAATCCCTTTCTTCAGTTCCCTCCTGGCTATCTTGTATCTCTCCAGCGCCCTGTCTGAACCTTGTTTCCTCAGCCTCACATGAGTATCCTTCTTCCTCTTAACAAGATATTCAACCTCTCTTGTCAACCATTGTTCCCTCACTCGACCATCTCTTCCCTGCCTGACAGGGACATACATATCAAGGACACGTAGTATCTGTTCCTTGATCAAGTTCCACATTTCAATTGTGTTCTTCCCTGACAGCCTATGTTCCCAACTTATGCACTTCAGTTCTTGTCTGACTGCATTGTATTTACCCTTCCCCCAATTGTAAACCTTCCCCTGTTGCACGCACCTATCCCTCTCCATCACTAAAGTGAAAGTCACAGAATTGTGGTCACTCTCCAAAATGCTCCCCCACTAACAAATCTATCACTTGCCCTGGTTCATTACCAAGTACCAAATCCAATATGGCCTCCCCTCTGGTCGGACAATCTACATACTGTGTTAGAAATGCTTCCTGGACACACTGCACAAACAACACCCCATCCAAACTATTTGATCTAAAGAGTTTCCACTCAATATTTGGGAAGTTGAAGTCACCCATGATGTTGAAGTCACCCTGTGACTTCTGCACCTTTCCAAAATCTGTTTCCCAATCTGTTCCTCCACATCTCTGCTGCTATTGGGGGACCTATAGAAAACTTCCAACAAGGTGACTGCTCCTTTCCTATTTCTGACTTCAACCCATACTACCTCAGTAGGCAGATCCTCCTCGAACAGCCTTTCTGCAGCTGTTATACTCTCTCTAATTAACAATGCACCCCCCCCCCCCCCACCTCTTTTACCACCCTCCCTAATCTTATTGAAACATCTATAACCAGGAACCTCCAAAAAACATTTCTGCCCCTCTTCTATCCAAGTTTCCGTGATGGCCACCACATCGTAGTCCCAAGTACCGATCCATGCCTTCAGTTCACCCACCTTATTCCTGATGCTTCTTGCGTTGAAGTATACACACTTCAGACATCTCCGTGCCTGCAAGTACTCTCCTTTGTCAGTGCTACCTTCTCCACTACCTCACTACACGCTTTGGCGTCCTGAACATCGGCTACCTTAGTTGCTGGACTACAAATCCGGTTCCCATTCCCCTGCCAAATTAGTTTAAACCCTCCCGAAGAGTACTAGAAAACCTCCCTCCCAGGATTTTGGTGCCCCTCTGGTTCGGATGCAACCCGTCCTGCTTGTACAGGTCCCACCTTCCCCAGAATGCGCTCCAATTATCCAAATACCTGAAGCCCTCCCCCCTACACCATTCCTGCAGTCACGTGTTCAACTGCACTCATTCCCTATTCCTAGCCTCGCTATCACGTGGCACCGGCAACAAACCAGTGATGACAACTCTGTCTGTCCTGGCTTCTTGTATAACAAAGTGGTTTATTAAAAACAACAATGAGATTGAACTATATATACGCACAGGTATTTACTCCTTAGCTGCTGGATCCACATTGCCTGGGCCCCTGCTCCCAGGGTCCTACCCTTGTACTCCATTGTTTGGGGTTCACATGCTCCTACACAATAAGCCCGAATGGGTTACATGACCACCAATAGATTGCCCCTTTAAGGGACCATGCGACCACATCCATCTTCCCTTAAGTCACTAAACAATATATGCTTCATGAGTTACTAACAGGTAACTATTTACAATGAGGGCAGAGCCACATAAAGGGATTAGTACAATACAGTCCTTCATAAGATCAGTCTATCAGGTGACTTCCTAGGTTTGGTGAAGTGCCTCGGTTACCTGACAGGTTCCTCCACCAGTGAGATAGTGTCCTCATCACTGCGGGAGGTTGCCACGAAGTCTTGGTAGGTGCATTGGGTGCATCCCCCTCTCCGGTTCCCTCAGAAGTAGTACGAGGGGCCTCTTCTGAACCCCATGGTTCCCTCTGCTGAAGGAACGTTAGTAGTGCCTACTGGATCTGCCTATTTAGTCATTCGGCCTACAGCCTCTCTGCACCTTATATAATCTGCTTCCATACTCCTCTCCCTTGTAAGTCCACCAGGTAGAGACAGGACCAGATGCACAATTGCCACACTTTTCCCAGGTATCGACAATGGGCCAGATGCAACATTTCTTACAAAAATTAGGTCACAGGTTTTAAACAGCCTGTTTCCAATGGTATTTCTTTTGCATAGTTTACCTCACCTCCACCTTCCCCGCCATTTTAGGGAACACCAGGTCTAACTGAGTACTTGATTAAGGTGAGTGCTTGAGTTGCTTGGTCTCGTGAACCTCACTTATTTTGTTTTCAACAATCCAGCATTCCCTCGATTATTGTAAAATTAGTTTTCAAATTTCAGAGCAACTTAGAACCCTGCCATTGAACAAACAACAAGGAGGAGTTTTATCTCCTCTTTGAGCAAAAACCATATCCAACAGGATTAAGCTCCAAGTTGTACACTTAGTACTCTTTGAGAGCCATATGGCTATTTTAATGCTGTCAATATCATCCCATCTCCACTCAAAACCATACTTAACCTTTTTTCCTTGCAAGCAATGCCCAATTTCCAATATTTCTTCCCACACGAATCTCCAGTATTTCTTCCCACACGAAAGGCTTTGAATGTCTTGTTAACTTCAAAATCCGTACCCATGTTTTCCATAACTCCATATTTGAATCCCTTCAGTCATGCTTCTATTCCTTCTAGGGAACTTAAAATGCCCACTTGAAAGCCACAGATGGAATCCTCTCTGTGTTTGCGGTGTGGCGCACATACTCCCAATTCTTATCAATGCAATTTTTGACCTGGTCGACAAGACCATCATCCTTCAGTGCCACCCCTCCATTGTTCAGCTGGTTTACACCAGCTTCATCTGATTCCATTCTTACAATCAGACTGCGGGCAGAACATATCCAGCACTGCCTTCTCTTCTTACCACAACATCATCACCGGGAGTCCCACAAGTATGTATTTTTGGTTCCCTTCTCATCTTCATCTACATGTTGTCCATTGGTGATACCATCAGAAAGCATAGTATTAGATCCCACATGTACAACAATGAAACTCAGTGCTACTCCTCCAAAACACCTGCAGTATCTTTGGGAAAGCTGGAGGAATTTAGAAAATGATGGGGAAAATCCTGTTGTTGTGGTTGTCTTATGCTGTTGGCATAGCATAAGCTGCTTCCTTGATGTTCACTCTGAGGTTCAGACGTGGAGATAATTTTAACACGTTTATTAAACTATTTACAATTCTCCTACTCGGATTCGCCGCTACTGTTAATCCTTCTATAGCTACTCAGACTGACGAACCAGTCTGCTACAATCCATGTGGTGGGTGTGATGTTGAATCAACCCTGTGTCTGTACTCACTGAGTGTCTCCACTGGAAAGAGAAAGATCATGTGTGCTGTGTCCTTTCTATATGGGTTGGTGTAATGCCCCCCTGTGGTAGTGTCACCTCTGTGTGTTTCGTGAATGCCCATTGGTCGTGTCCTATCTTACTGACCTATTGGTTGAGTGTCTGTGTGTCATGTCTCTGGTGCTCCCTCTAGTGTCTAGCTAGTCTACATGTACTTACATTAACCCCTTGTGTATCTACAGTGATGCATATCACCACAGTGGTCTATGTTGGAACAAACAGCGTCAGTAGACTGGGGGGGGGGGGGGGGGGGGGGGGAAGGATCATTTTGAGGGAGTATCAAGAGTGAGGAGAAAAATGAAAAAGTGGGACCTTAAGAGTAATAATCTTTGTATTATTGCCGAGCCATAGGCAAATTGGCATAGAGACAGACAAGTCAGGAGGATTAACACATAGCTAAAGAACTGTTATGAGAAGAGAGTTTAATTTTCATGGAGCACTGGGATCAGTACTGGACCCGGAAAGAACTATACCAATGGAAGAGGCTCTACCTGAATCAGAGTGGGACCAATGTCCTAGTCGAAAGGGTAATTAAGTGTCAAAGGCTTGAAATTAGTAAGATAAGGGAGAGACCTTCAAAAGATGAAACAAGCTTAAACATAAATACAACAGGAAAGGAAAGTATGGTCATGGAATAATTGGAATTATAGAACAGGAACATATAAAGATTGCTAAAAAAATAAAGTGGGAGGAACTTCAATTAAAATTGAGTGAAACTGTCTGCGCAGTAATGGACCTGGTGTCTGTTATAAATCAGGGAAACTGGAGGCAGTAATACATGATGAAGAACCAGATGTCGGGATTACTGACACATGGCTACAGAAAACCAGCACTGGGAATTAAACACTGCAGGCATTTAAAAGATCTACTTATGAAAGATAACATAATAGCAGTAGAAAAAAACGATGCAGCTGTTCGTAGGACAGGAATAGAATCCATGCGGATAGTGGTAAAAGATATTAACAGATCAATCGCATTAATGGGGTAACTATGACCACTTAGTTGTGGAAGGGAGGTGGAGAAAGAAACAAGCATACAAAGTAGGAAAATGAATACAGGGGATTGGATAATATTCAGTGGGAATTTCAACAATCTCCAAATTTATTGGCCAGAAAACATTGGATAGAGTAACAAGAAATGAACCAGAGTTGGTAAAAGAAGTCAAAGTAGAGGAAGATCTGGACAATAGTGATCATAATATTGCACACTTCAAAAATTGAGAAGGGCAACAGCATAACAAAGATCGAGGTAATAGGTTGAAGAAAAGTAGATTTTGAGGGACTGAGAATTTGCATTGTTTTACATTTTGTTCGGCAAAATCGTCAGGTGGGATTCTCCGACCTCCCGCGGCATGTACCTCAGTGTCAGGAGGCGGCGCACCGTTCACTGGTGGTGAGATTCTCTGGTCCTGCGGCAACGCAATCCCCCCCCCCCCACCCCTGTCTCACTACCACCACCCCGGGGGTTTCCTGGTGGGGTTGGTGACTACAATGGGAATTCTCATTGACAATTGGGGGAACAGAGAATCCCGCTTCCAGTGAATGGCACGCCACCTCCTGGCACCGAGAAACATGTGGCTGGGAGGCCGGAGTTTCCCGCCCAGCTATTTTAGCAAATAACAGTGCAAAACAAACCAGCAAGGGCTTTCTCACCCATTGTCACTCAATCAAATGACCAAGTCATTGTCACATTGCTTCTTGTGAGACCTGGCTACCACATTCCCTACATGACAAGAGTGACTGTACTTCGAAAGTACTTCTTTAATTGTAAAGCACTTTGGGCCATCCTGATTTCTTGAAAGGTGCGATATAAATGTATGTATTCGCAAAAAATGATATTGCTGCACTTTTTCAATTTGAAAATGGAAATAGATTAAGTTATATTAACCACAAAAATCCTGTTTAACATAAAGACCCTGGGGTGGATCCCCTTTTGGGAGGCGATGTTCTCCCACTAGAGTTGAATTGCACCAATTTACGATGCCCTTGTGGTCATAAAGCAGGATGGAATTTCCGAATTCCTGGCCTTGAAAATGTATGCATGCCATGGAATACGAGGAATTTCATATTCCATGGAAATTCCCGTGTGTATCCCAATATTGGGCTGACAAATTAAGTGGGCAGCCGTCTAGCGGAGTTCCACAGCCGGAACCCCCAATCCCCACACTGCAGATCGGCCACAACACTCCCCTTCCCCTCCTCCACCACAAATTGGCCATGACTGGAGAATCACGGGAGGGAGGGGCAAAGGGCACTGGTTCTGCTAAATAGATGCAAATGGGTCATTCTACCCCATTTAGGGCAGCACGGTAGCATAGTGGTTAGCACATTTGCTTCACAGCTCCAGGGTCCCAGGTTCGATTCCCAGCTTAGGTCACTGTCTGTGCGGAGTCTGCACGTTCTCCCCATGTGTACGTAGGTTTTCTCTGAGTGCTCCGGTTTCTTCTCACAGTCCAAAGATGTGCAGGTTAGGTGGATTGGCCATGCAAAAATTGCCCTTAGTGTCCAAAAAAAAAGGTGAATGGGGCTTACTTGGTTACGAGGATAGGGTAGAAATGTAGGCCTAAGTAGTGTGCTCTTTGTAAGTGCCAGTACAGACTCAATGGGCCGAAAGGCCTTCTTCTACACTGTAAATTCTATGATTCTATGTGTTTATTTGCATGGTTTCACTGGTGTGCAATGTGGAACTTGTTCACACTGCCAGTGAGGGGTCAGAGCATGGACTTTGGGCCGGTGTCGGTGCCGATTGCGATTTTTCCCTGACGCCCGATTCTCTGTCCCATCGGGGAATGCATTCTGGGCATCCCAGGTGTGACTTTATCATAAATATAGAGAACCGTAAGGGTTAATGTAATGTCTAAATCAACCACTAGAGGGAGCTAGATGTACAACTAAGTAAGGCATCGACGCTAAGCCTTGTGGGTGAGAGGTTGAGGAGAAACCTAGAGGACGACTGAAGGAAACATCGTGTGAGTGAGAGCAGATCATAGTTAATGTATTAGTGCAGAGATTAGTTGTAGATGAGTGTAGATTATATGTGTATTATTAACTGTACTATATAGGAGTAAGTGTCAAATCCAAATAAGTAATGTTAATAAATTTATAGCTTTGTTCAAGTTAAATGCTATTTGTGGTCTTTGTGAACGCTACGCCAACCATCCTTAAAATTAGCAACACAAAGAAAATCACACCGGGGATGGAAAATCCCGTCCCAGGTACTTCATTTGTTCCAAACTCAGCTGATAAAAATAGCTTGGTTGAACAACCTTATGAAAACTAAAGATGAGATAGTTTGTTATTTATGGAATCTGAGTACCTCATGAACTCGGGTGTCAAGACAGATTATTTGACACTGTAAGATTAAAATAGAATTAATGGTGCTTTTGTCTTCTCAAACATATGGGAATTGTTTTCTCCTTTTTTTTAGTCAAGGTTATCTTGAACAGTATGTACCAGCCATTTGAAAGATACTTCATTATCACTTTCTCTGACTGAGTTTGCTCTTGCCAAGTTGCTACATTGTCACAGTGAATCGTGCTTGTGAGGAAGGTGAAAGCACTACTCCTCCATCTGTATCGAATGAATGATGTCTCTTTTATTCTTCAAATTCTTTACTGCGAGACAAACACTGGCTCAATTGGTGGTGCTGTAATTGGGAATCTGCTGCTGCTGCCTTTTGCTATGTTTTCAGCTGTCCCAAATGTGAGAAAGAAGCCTAGCTCTCCCGATGGCTAAGGGCACCATTGAAATATGTAGACCTGAGAGGCTACAGGGTATTTTTAAGCTAAGTTCAATTATTTACAGAAATAAAAGCCAAACTGCAGATGCTGAAAATCTGAAATAAACACTGAAAATGCTGGATAAACTCAGTAGGTCTCGCAGCATCTGTGGAGAGAGAAACAGAGTTAAAGGCCAGAATTCTCTGTTTTGGGAGTCTATGGGCCAGATTCTCCATTGCCATATGCTGATATCGTAATCGCCGATCGGGCGGAGAATCCCTTCCGACGCCCAAATCGGGTCGGTGCTGGTTTGACACCGGTTTCCTAGTCTCCGCAACCTCCAAAATAGCACCACCGTGTCATGCGCTGCACGCCATTGGAACGGCATTGCCGCGTTACCTGAAGGCCCTCCCCCGATGCTCCGCCTCCGATGGGCTGAGTTCCTGACCCCACAATTGACATGTGGATGAACAGTTGAGAACCCTGTGTGGTGGTGCGGACTGTGTCAAGCGCCGCCACAGTAGGCCGGGAGCCGTGCTGCTGGCCAGGGCCGCTTCCTCGAGGCTGGGGGTAACTGGTGGGGGGTGGCCAGGGGTTGTCCTGTGGGCAGTATTTGGCAGATCAGGCCCGCGCATGGCCGGCGCCATGTTGTATGGTGCAACTGCTGCAGTCGTCGCCGCACGCATGCGCGGCCACGGACCCGGCCATTCTCTGGGGGTTTTTGGCACGGGAACTGGGAGTTTTGCCTGCTAGCCCCTCGCCGGTCCCGGAATCGGTGAGGGTTCAGCTCCGATTTTGACATCGTAAAACGCCACAGTTTCCATGCCGCTGTCGGCAATTAGCCACAAAATCGGAGAATCCAGCCCATGTTTTCCCACAGGAGGTGAATTGGAACTGATTTGTGCTCCTGCGAAATCAGAAAGCAATCCAGTATCCCTCGCCAAGCATATTTATGCATGGCGAGGAATACAAGGATTCCTGAATGAATCTCCCATCGGGCCGTGATTTTGAGTGGGCGGCCCAATACCAAGGTCCCATGGCTGGCCACTGTCATAAAATCCACTCATGTATATAATGAGATGCAGACAGGCAGTGATTGACAAACAGGATGACCAATGAAGACACAACACAGAACAACCAATCACCAGACCGGACACCACCACTATAAAGCCCACGGGGCATTAGGAATCTCTCTCTCAGGACCAGCTACTGAGACAGTCAGAGTGCACCAGCTAGTGAGCACTATCACCATGCGGTAGCTAGTAAGTCTGGTCAAGCCAGTAAGAGGTCATCAGTTAGATTAGTAGAGTGTCAACCCACAGCTGAACATGTACAGCAGTCCACTAGTTAAATAAAACAGTGTTGGATCATCTCCTGTGTCAGACGTCTGTTTCTAGCTTCACTGCATCCAGTTGCAGTCAACGTCGAACCAACCTGCCTAACACATCAGCCACCACCCCCGTCACAGAATTTATTGAAGCAGAGTTAGATAGATTTTTGATAGACAAAGAGGTCACGGGTTATGGCGGGGGATAGACTGGAGAGTGGAGTTCAGCCATGATCAAATGGAATGGTGGAGCAGGGTCAAAGGAAAGGGTCAAATGGCCTACTTCTGCTCACAAGTCCTATGTTCCAATATTCCGATAATAGCATGAATTTTATGGAACTCCATGCAGACACTGGGCACCATTCAATGAGAATATGGATCAGATAACCAGAAATTATTTTTGGTAATTTGTACATAACAAGATCCGACAAACAACAGTGGGATGATGACCATGGTTGCACAGAGCTGGGAGCAACGGGTGAAACCCGGGAGAAGGCGAAATTGGGCTTCGTGCCGGGCGCCGGGCCAATCACAATCACCAACTTGCTCCACCCGACACAATCTGGATCACACCCTCTCTGGGTAAGATATGTGAGGGACTCTCAATCTCATTTAGAGATTGGGACACCCTTTCAAAAAGGTGCTCCAATCTTTGAGGAGCCAGTCTGATGGAGGGTTCAGCTCCCCACTGCTTAATAAAATTTCTTAGTGTCGGCTGGACCAGTGAGAAACTCCCCAAGGCACAAGAAAATGAATTAGGGCGCGATCTACAAGCCGCGTCCCGCCTGAACCTTGGAGCAACGCGGCCGGGAGGGGCCTCATCCAGGATTTCCCTGCCTCACCATGCCTCACGAGTTCTAACGGGAAGTCTAACTAGCAAATCTGCATATTAGACTGAGTAGCTAATCCACTATAATATACACTCATCTGATCTCCCCGAGGCTTTGGGATCTAACCCCTTCGCCTCCGATACTTTAGCCTTGCGCCCTTCAATACTGGTCCCCACAAATGAAACGGCAATTGGGGAGGTTGGTCTCCCAAGGGATTAGAGGCCACTGGGTGGTAGACCTCCAGACAGGGTGGCACACTGGCACTGCTGGTGCCACCTGGGCACCTTGGTCCTGCCAATCTGGCACCACCAGCCTGGCAGTGCCACCTGGATGATAGCTTGGCACTGGAAGGGTCATGACCAGTCTGGCAGGAACACTGCCAGGGTGCCATATATATATATTATGCCCATGCTAGAGATTGGACCCAGGGGGGATGGCTTGCTGGTGTGAGGGGAGGTGCAGTGGTCCATAGACCCATTATAGATGAGTTTCAGCATTGGGGCGGGTGTGTCAGGAGGTCGAGAGATCGGGGCACCATTTAAAAATCTCAGCCAGCACCAAGGAGTTCCTGCGATTGGAGATCCTCAGTGCAGGAAATGCGACTGAGTGCGGCCACGACGGGGCGTTCCTCGTTGAGCCACAAAAAATTACTGTTATTAGCTGTTAGCTAATGAGTGCTGTTAGCTAGCAGAGTCATTCCAGCCGCTACAAACAGTGGGAATGACCCCTTGATTCCCACCCAGAACAGACTGTGTGTTTGGTTAGATCACGCCCTACGTGTGGGTGAGTACCGGTCTGGATTTCACCTAAAATGCCGGTGGGAAAAACCCCGCTAAACTTGCCGAAAATAACACTTAGGGCTCGGTTCAACCAATTTGAAACAAAGTCCCATAGCAAGCGAGTTTAGCCACGTGTTTCTCAGCGCTCGCAGTACCGAGAAACACATGGCTATTCATCCTGACTTAGGTTGTATAAGGGGCCTCAGTGGGGAACGCACGGCCGAGGCTGCACATAGCCCCGTTTTGTACACTGGGGAGCTCTGCTCACCGGAAAATCCCAATGTAGCGAGAGATCTCCAAGGCCCCTGAAGCAAATTCTCCCCCCCCCCCCCCCCGACCTACCCCACCCTAAAGCCCACCCCAACACCCAAGGGAACCCCCAGCCTTATCACATGCACAAAGAATGGTAGCTTAGCACCACCAACCTGACACCCTGGCAATGCCCATGCCAGCTGGCAGTGCCAGGTTTGCACCCAGGTGGCATTGCCAGGGTACCATGCTGGCAGTCAGGGTGACCAGGTGGCACCAGCAGTGCAAGGCACCACCCTGTCCAAATGGGATCCCTCCATTCTGTCTAGTCCCTATTTGTGGAGACCAGTATCAAACAGGGCTCGCCTTGGATCTCCAAGGTGAAGAGGATGAATCCTAAAGCCTCAGGTACCTTAGGAATCTGCACACTCGAGTCAGATGAGCTGTCTCACTCTAATATGTGGACTTGCCAAAATGTGATCCTGCCTACAATGGCTGGGGTTTACATCGCAACGTCTCGCGAGATCACATTGAATCTTGTGACGCGTTGCAAGCAGGGTAGATCCCAGGAGCGGGGTCTCCCAGCCTTTATTGGCCACGCTGCACCACTGCGAGCTTCTTTTTGGGTGCAACATAGTTTTGGATTGTGCCAATTGAAATTCTTTGAGTGAATCACACCCAAATATAGTAATAATGCAGTGGAGTTTTTTTTATCCTCACCTGAGGGGACAGGACTTCGGTTTAATATCTCATCAGAAAGGTGACACTTTATCACTCCCTCAGTACTGCTACTTTGGACCCATTAATGGGCTGGCAGTGGTGTGGAACTAGTGCAATTCCAATGCATGACGGCATCTGATTCGCTGGGATCGGGACCGGCACTCGAGAGCCTGACAAGCTGCAGCCACATATCAGCACTCCACTTCCCACACACACTCATTCCAGACAACAAAATGGCAACCCGAAGATCGGCAGAACAGGGGGACACCATGCCACCTGGGACACCTGAATGACTGCCGGGCCCATGCAGGCCCAGTCGCTCCAGAGGACGGGCTCCAAAGGGGACCCAAGTTACAGGGATTTACAGCAGGTTGCCTCCATTCCTGATGTACAGCCTGGGGAACCACTATGTCAGAGCGTTAGGGCCTCTAAGGCCGGAAAGCTGGACACCAGTTATGTTGTGATGTGGAGATGCCGGCGTTGGACTGGGGTGAGCTCAGTAAGAAGTCTTACAACAACAGGTTAAAGTCCAACAGGTTTGTTTCAAACACGAGCTTTCGGAGCGCAGCTACTTCCTCAGGTGAAGGAGGAAGGAGCTGCGCTCCGAAAGCTCGTGTTTGAAACAAACCTGTTGGACTTTAACCTGGTGTTGTAAGACTTCTTACCAGTTATGTTGGCATGGGTGCAGTGGATAGGACAGTGTTAGGGGCTAGGGCAGATATATACATATCATAGTAAACACCTCTGTACACTAATGTTGGAGGCCACTGGTGGGGTCGTGGGCATCGGAGGTGGGCCAGGTCAGGCCCCAAGGGCAGCTGGCACACACTGCCCCAGACCCCATCCCCACCCCCTACCACTCCGCTCCCTCCCACACCCCTCCTCGCCACACCCTGGAGCCTGTCCCCACCGATGCCCACAATGATTTGATGGGACCTTGCGTGGAGTGGCCAGCTTGTATACAGGGATCATCCTGGTGGACGGTGGACTGTGATAGTGAGGGCAGGAGTCAGACTCTGTTCAGCGATGCAGAGAACCAGAGCTCATCGCGGAATGGGTCATCATTATCCTCCATCACATGGTCCAGACCTGCTGATACTGCCAACCCATGGCCAGCACCATGCAGTGAAGCAGATATGGAGGGTGTTGGGGGGTGGTGAGTATAGGGAGAGTGGATGAGGGAGGGGGTGTTTGGTCGGGGACAATGTGGGATGGGTGGGATGGTAGGGCTGCCGATAGCTAGTCCCCCCAGTCGGTGAATGTGGAGGCGATTAGAGCGTTTTGTGCACGTTGGCCCAGGCATATGCGCTGTGCGCCCTCGTGTGTCTGCCCCATGGCCCTCCTCTGCACACTCCTCATCGGATGAGGCCAGGCATTCGCCCTCCTCCTCCAGCATGTCGCCCCTCTGCTGTGCGAAGTTGTGGAGGATGCAGCAGACCACCACGATGTGGGAGACTCTTCGATCACTATACTGGAGCTCCCCTCCAGAGCAGTCCAGGCACCTGAACCGCATCTTGAGCACGCCAATGCACCGCCCGACCACGCCCCTAGTTGCTGCATGGACATCGTTGTAGGGGTTCCCGGTGTCAGTCTGTGGCCTCTGGATAGGTGTAATCAGCCATGACTGCAGCAGATAACCCCTGTCACCTAGGAGCCAACCCCTCACCCGAGGCTGTGCCTTGAAGGTGTCGGGAACCGTCGAGTGTGCCAGGATGAAGGCGTCAGACACACTGCCCGGGTCTCGGGCGCAGACATGCATGATGTGCATCTTGTGGTCACATACCAACTGAAACCCCTTTCAGTTTGTGAAGACAACCCCTCATGCGCTTGTGCTCATAGGGAGCCGTGCGTCCCTCAGATCACCCCATGGATCTGGGTAAACCTGCGATGGCGGCACATCCCGCTGCCCAGACAAGCTGGTGGGCTTAGTCCACAGCAAAGGTAATGTATTGTGCCGACCGGGCATGCAAAGCTTCTGTTACGGCGCGGATACGCCTGCGCAGCAAGGTCGGTGAGATCCTGGACAGGTCCCCACTCGGCACTTAAATGGACCCCGTGGCGTAAAAGTTCAGGGCAATGGTCACCTTAACGCACGGTGGGAGCAGGTATCCTCCCCTATACCTCCATGGTGCCAGATGTGCTGTGATCTGGCAGAGATGTCGCACGGTCCCCCTGCTCAGTTGGCGACATGCTCAGTCCGGCAGGACCTCGAATGAAAGGCGCTGTCGATATACATGAGACGTGCCGCGGCGCCTCCTTCCTACCTCCTCAGCCTGTTGGACGGCCGATTTGCCACCTCACCGGCTGTTCCTCTGCGGCAGGTTCCTGTTCTGCAGGATCCTACCCGAGCAGCTCCGGCTCCTACAGCGTCAGTGCATCAACAATGACTGCGGCAGCTAGGATGATAGAAACCATGCCTGATTGGATACTGAATCCATTGTCTGCAGGGGGTTAGCATAGTCGGTACCCCAGTGGCCCGTCAGCCCCAACAGGCTACATAGTGGACCTGGCCTGTATTGTAGCCCCTTCCTCTCCGTGTACCCCTCCCACACTCCCCTTTGATCCCATTTCTACACCCCGCCCAACTGTTTCCCCTGGCACTCTGCCCTTCAAGCCGCACCCCTGGCTCCGTCGATGCCCTGCACCAGGGAACCTGCTGACCCAGCACCCATTCCTGCCGGCAGGGGAATCGGTGGCTGGCCCTACACATGCCATCTGTATGGCGCCCTCCTGTGGGATCTACTGTGGACATCCTCCTTGGGTGGGCCATTGGTGTCCGGGCGTGGGTTAGCAGGCGGGGGGTGGGGCGTCCATACCGTGGGTGTCGCTGTGCATAACCACTGGCCATGATGAACGATCAGTGGATTGCACAGCAAGATGGCTGTCTTGCAGACTGTGGAAATGGCAGCCCGTGGCTGGACACCCCGGTTCCGGGGGGGAGGGGGGGGGGGGGGGGGGGGGCGCAGGTGGGCAACCCGACTCCAACCCCGACCCCGACCCCATGGCCCATTCCCTGTCATCCCTTGTTACTCCCACTTACAGATAATGTCCCCAGCCAGTAGCAGCTTTGGCAACCCACTGCTGAACCTTTGGGAACATGTCCTACCTCCTCCATCTCTTTCGGCAGCGACAGTGCCTGCTTCCCAAATTTATTCACCATAAATGAATCTCGCCGTTGGTAATTCCTTCTGGCGGAGGCGGAGCATCACTGGAGGCCTGGAGAATACCAGGGCAGGCCCATTAATGATGTGCCAATGGCTTTTCGTGTGCAATTTGCACGGCCACGCCAAGGTGTGGTGTAGAACGTATTCAGGCCGCTATCAAGGGGCTGGAGCATGGCATTCCATTTGGAGCCTGGCACCTGACAGGATCTTTGGCTGACGCGCGATTCTCCCCCCAATCATGTTTCCTGATTCCGGTGCCGGCCGACGGAGAATCCCACCCCTTATATTACTTCCAGCACCTTCTTCTGCAGCTCTCTCTGGTGGACCCTAAAACTTTATCCTCTCCACTTAATCAGATTTTTTTCTACCTGTTCTACAATGTTCTTCCTTCGATCCTTTGGCCTTCTCCCTCCCTTCCAGCAGCCTCGTCAAACTCCTGGCTTTCAACACACCTTACCTTCCACTCTGTTTTTTCCATTCCGATTTTCCCTTCTGCCTGGAATCCATGTCATTTGCATTCTCGTTGCATTTTCAAATTCATCTCTGCCCATTCAGAGACCAATAGAAATGTCAGAAATATTGCGAGAGCTTAAGGTTGGTTTTAACAATGCGATGGTGCATTGTATATTTATTGCTGTCCGGTGTACAGAATTTATGGGAAATCAGTCAGATCACAAATAGGGCCATGCAATGAGGCTGAAAGTCAAAATCGCTTCTATCTGCAATTTACAATATTCAGTGGTATTGTGGCGAGGTGCAGTAACCATATGTTGGTGTTTCTCTTGTTGGCTGGACCTCTTCAACTTTCCAGTGGGATCAAATTAGTTGAGATATGTAGGAAATCAAATTTCTCTTGTGTTGGCAGCTGAACCGCATTATGTCTCGTTCACTTTATCTGTAGTTGATCTCATTTGAATTTAACAAGAATCGCTTCTCTGAAAATCCTTCATTTTGCTCATCTTACATAGTCTGTTGCTGGTTAGAAACTGACAGACAAAAAAACAAACACAAAATATTATCGTTAGAAATATTACTGATTCAAAATCATTACATAATGAAACGCAAAAGTGTTACTTAGCACCATTTTTCCTATTTTATTTTCCCCTTGTTTCCTAATCCCTACCCCTCCCTCACTGTCAATTGTATCTACAAAGTTGGGTTCATTAAGGTGTCTATGTAAAAGCTATGATGTGGAGATGCCGGCGTTGGACTGGGGTGAGCACAGTAAGAAGTCTTACAACACCAGGTTAAAGTCCAACAGGTTTGTTTCAAACACGAGCTTTCGGAGCACGGCTCACCTGAAGAAGGAGCCGTGCTCCGAAAGCTCGTGTTTGAAACAAACCTGTTGGACTTTAACCTGGTGTTGTAAGACTTCTTACTATGTAAAAGCTGGTAGCAGCTGTTGGGTGCTTCTCCTGCTTCTCCTGCGATCGGAACCACCGCGGGAATGGCGTGACCAATTGCTCCGCAACCCTCCGACACCTGTCCATGACCCGCACTTTGAAAAGCCCTGGATAAGTTAATAACCTTCGAAGTAACGGGGCCTCTGGGTATGAGTGACCATATTATGCTGGAATTTTACGTTGAGTTTGAAAGTGATTAGTTTAGGTCAAAATAAGGTCTTAAATCTAAACAAAGTAAGCTCTGTGGATATGATGACCAAGTTGGTTAAGATAGATTGGGAAGCTGCATTAAAAGATATGGGCCGGAATTCTCCGACCAGTGAACTGCTCACTGCCGAGAAACACACGGCTGAAGGACCGGAGGACCCAGCTCGTGATCACTGACAAACGATGGCCAGCATTTAAAGAATTTACACATTTCTTGCAACAAACAAGCATTAAATTAAGGCACAAAAAACACATAAAGTGGTCCAACTGTAGTGATCAAGAGGAAATAATGATAGTATTAGATCAAAGGCAGGGGCTCATAATGTTGAGAAACTAATATTCAGCAAAGAAGGGCAACAAATTAATAAGGAAAGAGAAAGGAGAGACAGGAAAACAAGAGAGTAGACTAAGAAGAGACTTAGGGCGCAATTCAGCAGACTTGAGTTAAAGTCCACTGAACGGTGTGTCAGGTGCCCTTACAGTGCCACTATGCATCATGCCAGGGTGGCAGTGCTAAGGTGCCCAGGTGCCAGGAGAAGTTCCAGGGTGCCACCCTGCCCAATGCCCAATCACCCAAGTCTCAACTCCCCAGCAAGACGCCCCCCAAGGTTCCATCACCATTGGTTCATGACTTTGTGAACAAATACCAAATAGCGGCCAGTTGAGGTCTCGCTGGGGAGGCCAGTGAATCCCGGGTCCCGGGTGTATTGGGCAAGCGGATATTTAAATATGCCTAATGGATCATTAAATATGCGCATTTGGATCCCGCCCAGTGAGAGAGAGATCCAGATCGCGATGCCTCACGAGATTCCATTGAACCTCGCAAGACGTTTTGAGCGTCGCGAATCTTGTGAGAGTCCTCTCACGATATTCGACGGCCTCTCACCTGACACCAAGTTGGGCTCAACAAGGCCACTGTATCATGCCCATAAAAACAGACATGATGGGCTGGGTTCTCTGCACCCGCGCCAAACGCGATTTTTACGACAGGATCGGGCACGTCGCCACTACCGCGATTCTCCCGGAGAATCGCTCATGTGTGAATTACACTGTGCGGCTGGGGGGGCCAATGCCAGAGGCCCTCCCAGCGATGCTTCGGTCCCATGCAGCCGAATTCCCGACGGCTTGGTTCTAAACCCATCTGGCCAGTCGGGACTCACGGTGTTTGTGCCCTGCCCTGGTGGGGGGATCAAATACCGGGGTGGGGCCTTATGGGTGGCCGGGGCGGCGATCAGGCAGGATAGATCGAGCAGCGCAGGGCAGATCGTTGGGATCTTCTTTGTTGGTCCAGGTCCGCCAGCTGAGTCTGCCATTGCACTCGGCACGGCCACTGCAGGCCACCGTCGTGCGCATGCGCGGACTCGCTGGGGCCCGTATCTGCAGCTGAAGCTGCGAGAAGCACTCTGGGGCCCTACCAGCTCCTTCAAAGTAGGTGAATAGCTGTCAATGTTTTTATGGAAAGTCTGGCGTGAAACACTAGCTTCTTACGCCGACGTGGGGACATAGCCCCATTTTTGGAGAATCCAGCCCGATATTTTCTCCAGGAATGCAAATTGGAAGAGCTCAGTGAAAGTAAATATGGGTCAATTTGATGAGTAGACAGGTAAACAAATACCAAATCTGTCTTAATGATTGAAGACACAAAAAAAGTGTAGAAATGATGTGGAGCCAAGAATCTAGTGGAGAATGAGAGATTTAAAGAAATCAGTTAAAGTGAAGAAACAGTCAGGAAAAACTAATGGAGCAAAGTGATAACAAACACCTGGGCTTGATCTTTTAGATCTGAGGCATTGAAAAAGAGTCAGCTCTCAAGATAATGGATGCATTGCGTAATAACTTTGCCAAAGTCAGCCTTCCAATTATAAACCCCTCTTATCGTCGTAACGAAAAGGGTTGTCCCTGCAGCTTACACCACAAGTGTTGAAGCACTATTAAGGTGCCAGCCTGGATTGGAAGAGCAGATTTTAAGCCCCTACCATACATTACCTATTGGACGGCTACCGCCACTTAGGGGAATTCATATTCCACAAAGTCCAGTGCGCGATCTTTTGACGATTCCCCGTGTCTTTGTGGCTACCATAGCACATTTAACCTAACATCAGTACAGTATGAAAAATGCTAGAATCTAATACGATGGACATAATAACAGAGCACTTAGAAAATTCAAATATGATCCAGTAGAGTCAACACAGATTTATACAAAGAAAATGTTTTTAACAATTCTGTTAGGAGAGTTGAAGATGTAACTAGTAAGATGGATAAAGGATGCTGCCTCACGGCGCCGAGGTCCCAGGTTCGATCCTAACTCTGGGTCACTGTCCGTGTGGAGTTTGCACATTCTTCCCATGTCTGCGTCGGTTTCAGCCCCAAAACCCAAAGATGTGCAGGTTAGGTGGATTGGCCATGCTAAATTGCCCCATAATTGGAAAGAATGAATTGGGTACTCTAAATTTCTAAAAAAATTATTAAGAAATAAATTAATAAAAGATGGATAAAGGAGAATAAGTTATGTTGTGATATACCTTCAATTCACAGTGAGGCAGAGAGAGCAAGTGAACAGTAGGCTTTATTAGGCATGAACTTGCTGAGCCAGAGTCAGTAGTACAGATGAATGCCGCCCACAAGAGGTCGGCCTATATATGGCCCCACTGTGGGCGGAGCCAGAGGCGGAGCCATACCAGGGTTACAGCACAGTACCTGGAAGCAGTTCATATCACCACTTCCAGGTCATAGGTCATAGGTTATGGTATCATGCATGCATTATGGTGAATACATTCATCATATTCCCTCCCTGTTAAAAAAATCAAGTCCGGTGGGGGTGGCGTGGGGTCATTACATATTCAGTCTATCTGGAGGCCGGATTGTTCTCTTCAACCTCCGTAGCTCTGGCGGTGCGGCACCGGTGGTGACTCCAGGGGCATTGTATCTGGAGCTTAAGCCTCAGTCCGGGGTGTCGGAGACGGTTCGGTGTGGGGGTAGGGTGGGGGGTGATGGGTGGCAGCAGTGTCGGCACGGGACAATACAGGAGACCCGGGGGGGGGGGGGGGGGATATGGGGTGTTGTGAGTGGCGGCGGGCAGTGGGGAGGGGGTGTGTAGGCAGGGGGGGGGCGTGTTGGCGGGGGAACCAGCTGGCGCCAGGTCCCGTAGGGAGACCTTATCTTGCCGTCCGTCCTGGTGCACGATGTAAGCCTACCGGGGGTTAGCGTGCAGCAGCTGGACCCTCTCGACCAGGGGGTCGGTCTTATGGCTCCTCATGTGCCTCCGGAGAAGGACTGGTCCCGGAGTTTTCAGCCAAGATGGAAGCGAGACCCAGGAGATGGACTTCCTGGGGAAGATAAACAAACGATCGTGAAGGGACCCGTTTGTGGCCATGCAGAGGAGCGATCTGATGGAGTGGAGGGTTTCAAGGAGGACCTCCTGCCAGTGGGGGGTTGGGAGTCTTCTAGGCCTAAAGGCCAGAAGGACGGCCTTCCATACCGTCGCGTTCTCCCTCTCCACCTGCCCGTTTCCCTGCGGGTTATAGCTCGTAGTCCTGCTCGAGGCGATGCCTTTGCTGAACAGGTACTGACGTAGCCCATCGCTCATTAACGATGTGCCCCGGTCACTGTGGACATAGGCAGGGAAACCGAACAGCGTGAAAATGCTGTGTAGTGCCTTTATTACGGTGGCTGAGGTCATGTCGGGGCAGGGGACAGCGAAGGGGAAGCGGGAGTACTCATCGATGACAATGAGAAAGTATATATTCCGGTTGGTGGAGGGGAGGGGCCCTTCGAAGTCAATACATTGGCACTCAAAGGGCCTGGAGGCCTTTACCAGGTGGGCCTTGTCCGGCCGATTGAAGTGCGGTTTGCACTCTGCGCAGACTTGGCAGTCCCTGGTCATGGCCTTGACCTCCTCGGTGGAGAAGGGCAGATTGCGGGCCTGAATGCAGTGGGTAAGCCGGGTGACCCCCGGGTGGCAGAGGTCATTGTGGATAGCCCGAAGTCGGTCATCTTGCGCGCTGGCGCATGTGCCGCGGTACAAGGCATCTAAGGGGTCGTTGAGCTTCCCAGGGCGATACTTGATATTGTAGTTGTAGGTGGAGAGTTCGATCCTCCACCTCAAGATTTTATCATTTTTGATTTTGCCCCGTTGTGCGTTGCTGAACATGAAGGCTACCGATCATTGGTCGGTGACGAGGGTGAACCTCCTACCGGCTAGGTAGTGCCTCTAGTGCCGCAGGGCTTCCACTACGGCTTGTGCTTCCTTCTCGACTGAGGGGTGTCGAATATCGGAAGCGTGGAGGGTCCCAGAGAAAAATACTACTGGCCTGCCCGCCTGGTTGAGTGTGGTGGCCAGTGCAACGTCTGACGTGTCGTTCTCTACCTGAAAAGGGATAGACTCATCCACCGCGTGCATTGCGGTCTTGGTGATATTGGCCTTGATGCGGCTGAAGGCCACATCCGTCAGGGGAAAAGTGGTTGTTTAAATAAGTGGGCGGGCTTTGTCCGCATAATTGGGGACCCACTGGGCGTAGTAGGAGAACAGCCCCAGGCGTCGTTTTCGGGCCTTGAGGCTATGGGGAAAGGGGAATTCTGTGAGGGGGCACATACGGTCGGGGTCGGGCCCTAGGACTCCATTCTCTACGACATAGTCGAGAATGGCTAGTCGGGTAGTACGAAAGACGCATTTTTCTTTGTTGTATGTGATATTGAGGGATTGGGCGGCCTGGAGGAACCTCTGGAGGTTGGCGTCATGGTCCTGCTGGTCATGGCCGCAGATGGTGACATTGTCCAAGTATGGGTATGTAGCCCGCAAAACGTACTGGTTCTCCATTCGGTCCATCGTTCTCTGAAAGACCGAGACTCCGTTTGTGATGCTGAAGGGGACTCTGAGGAAGTGGAAGAGCCGCCGGCTGCTTCGAAAGCAGTGTAGTGGCGCTCTTCCAGGCGGATTGAGAGCTGGTGGTAGGCCGACTTCTGATCGACCGTGGAGAACACACGGTACTGCGCGAACTGGTTGACCATCTCCGCTATGCGAAGGAGGGGGTACACATCGAGTTGCATGAATTGGTTAATTGTCTGGCTGTAGCCCACAACCATCCGATTCTTTTCCCCGGTCCGGATGACCACCACTTGCGCTCTCCAGGGGCTGTTGCTGGCCTCGATGATACCTTCGCTCAACAGTCGTTGGACCTCCGACTTGATAAACATCGGGCGAAATTCTCCGCCCCCCACGACGGGTGGGAGAATAGCGGGAGGGCCTTCCCGACATTTTTGCCGCCCTCCCGCTATTCTCCCACCCCCCCGCCGAAGTCCCGACCCGTATCGCTGCCGCCGTTTTTTTACGGCCGGCAGCGATTCTCAGCTGTTAGATGGGCCGAAGTCCCATCCCTTTCCGCCGTTTTCACGAACGGCAAACACACCTGGTCTTGCCGTTCGTAAAAACGGCGTCACTAACTCGCTTTTTATAACCATGGCACCGATTGGCACGGCAGTACCACGGCCGTGCCAAGGGTGCCATGGGCCCGCGATCGGTGCCCACCGATCGCGGGCAGCGGGCCCGATGCCCGCGCACTACTTGTCCTTCCGCCGCCCCGCAGTATCCATTCGCGGGGCGGCTGAGGGGCAACCCGGCCCGCGCATGCGCGGGTTTCGCGTAAAAACGCGATGACGTCACCCGCGCATGCGCGGGTTGGAGTCTTCCAAACTGCGCATGCGCGGCTGACGTCATATGACGCGTCAGCCGGCGCTAACTCCGGTAAGCGGGCTTAACGATTTTCGTTAAGCCCGTCTTGCCGGAGCCTACGGCGTCGGGCTGCTAGCCCCGACCGGGGACCAGAATCGGTCCCCCGTCGGGAAGGGGCGCGCTGCCGTATAACCCGCCCGGGTTTTACGGCAGCTTTACGATTTCTCCCGTTTTGGGAGAATCTCGCCCATCATGTCCAGCGAACTGTACCGTCTGCTCCTGTTGGCAATGGGTTTACAGTTAGGAGTGAGGTTCGCAAAGAGTGAAAGGGGGAGACCTTGAGGGTCGCGAGGCTGCACACCGTGAGGGAGTGCAAGGGTCCGCCGAACTGTAGGGTCAGGCTTCGGTGGTTACATTGAAAGTCCAATCCGAGCAGTAGGGTGGCGCAGAGGTAGGGGAGGACGTAGAGCTTAAAACAAGCGTACTCTGCGCCCTGCATCGCAAGATTGGCGATACAGTACCCCTGGATCTGAACCGAATGGGACCCGGAGGCAAGGGAGATTGTTTGGGAGGCTGGGTAGGTATGGAGGGAGCAATGCCTAACCGTGTCGCGGTGGACAAAGCTCTCTGTGCTCCCGGAGTCGAAAAGACAGGGGGCTTTGTGCCCGTTGACCCTGACAACCATCATGGAGTTTTTCAGCTGTTTTGTCTGCAACTAGTCGACGGGTGACTGCGCCCAGCTGCGGGCAGTCTGTGTGGTCGATGGAGTCACAAGATGACGGCCCCCATGAGTCGCATGTGTCGGGCTGCGGCGAAGATGGCGAGCAAGATGGCTGCCCCCATCGGTCGCACGTGTCGGTCGGTGCCGGGGCCGGCGGCCAAGATGGTAGCCCCCATGAGTCGCACGTGTCGGTCGGTGCCGGGGCCGGCGGCCAAGATGGTAGCCCCCATGAGTCGCACGTGTCGGTCGGTGCAGGGGCCGGCGGCCAAGATGGTAGCCCCCATGAGTCGCACGTGTCGGTCGGTGTTGGGGCTGGTGACCAAGATGGCGGCCACCACTAGTCGCACGATGCCGATGACGCATCTGACGGGGGTTTTCCGGGGCAGGCACGCAGTTGCATTGCGGGCTCTGTAGGGCTACGAGTCCATGGATCGGGCCTGGTGTGTTTTCGATTTCTGGGCCTTAGGCTGGCCCAGACAGACTCTAGCGAACTGCCCCTTTTTACCACAATCGCTACACGTTACTGTGCGGGCTGGGCAGTACTGCCGGGGGTTTTGGCCCTGGGCTAGGCTGGCAAATGAGAGGCACAGGCCTGCGACGTAGTCGGGTCTGACGGGGGTCACGACGAGAGTGTCCACGAGCGGTTCAGTAGGCCCGCGGGGAACGCGCTGAGATTCTGGTAGGTCACCTCTAGTGAGCTTGCTAGCTTTACCGTTTTTCGCAGGTCGGAGATCCCGTTTGCCAGCAGGCACTGCCTGATATAGTTCGAGCTGACCCCCACCACATCGGTGTCCCGGATCTGTGAGTTCATATGTTCCTCCGCCGTCACATCTCGGTAGCTGCAGTTCCTCGCGAGTAGAATCAGGGTTTCGAGATACTCGTCCAGCGATTCTCCGGTGCATTGACGGTGAGTAGCGAGGAGGTGTCTGGCAGCACGGTAGCACAGTGGTTAGCACAATTGCTTCACAGCTCCAGGGTCCCAGGTTCGATTCTGGCTTGGGTCACTGTCTGTGTGGAGTCTGCACATCCTCCCCGTGTGTGCGTGGGTTTCCTCCGGGTGCTCCGGTTTCCTCCCACAGTCCAAAGATGTGCAGGTTAGGTGGATTGGCCATGATAAATTGCCCTTAGTGTCCAAAATTTCCCTTAGTGTTGGGTGGGGTTACTGGGTTATGGGGATAGGGTGGAGGTGTGGGTTTGGATAGGGTGCTCTTTCCAAGAGCCGGTGCAGACTCGATGGGCCGAATGGCCTCCTTTTGCACTGTAAATTCTATGAAATCTATGAACATCTCATTTACGGGCTTCACAAAGTGTGCCTTGAGAGTTGCGACCGCCGCCTCGTAAGCGGCCACTTTTTCGATCATTACAGAGATTCGATGGCTCACCCGGGCGTGGAGGAGTCGCAGCTT
Source organism: Scyliorhinus canicula (assembly GCF_902713615.1). Lineage (NCBI taxonomy): Eukaryota > Metazoa > Chordata > Chondrichthyes > Carcharhiniformes > Scyliorhinidae > Scyliorhinus > Scyliorhinus canicula. Next base: position 141,455,658 of record NC_052152.1, on the reverse strand, counting down.
GAGAGTCTCTGTGGAAGGCATTGTGGAGGAGTTGAGGTAGGCCTCGAAGCATCGGAGCCAATGTTTGAATATTTCCTTGGCTTCAGAAGCGCGGGCGTCGAGTTGAGCCCGTCTGGCTTTAGAGCGGCTTCCATAGTGCTGTCTGTGACTAATAAATTGATATACCTTCAATTCACAGTGAGGCAGAGAGAACAAATGAACAGTAGGCTTTATTAGTCATGAACTTGCCTAGCCAGAGTCAGTAGTACAGGTGAATGCCGCCCACAAGAGACCGGCCTATATATGGCCCCGGTGTGGGCGGAGCCAGGGGTGGAGCCATACCGGGGTTACAGTACAGTACCTGGAAGCAGTTCAGATTACCACTTCCAGGTCATAGGTCACAGGTTATGGTATCATGCATGCATTATGGTGAATACAATCACCACATGCTGTATTTGGATTTGAAAAATGATTCAATAAAGTACCACTCAACAAGTTAATGCAAAATTAGGACTCATGCGATTGGGCGTAATATGGAGCACGGATTAAATATTATTTCATAGAATCAGAGAATCATGGAATTTACAGTGCAGAAGGAGGCCATTTGGCCCATTGAGTCTGCACCAGCCCTTAGAAAGAGCACCCTACCTAAGTTCACACCTCCATCCTCTCCCTGTAACACAGTAACCCCACCTACCCTTTTTGGACACGAAGGGCAATTTATCATTGCCACTCCACCTAACCTGCATATATTTGAACTGTGGGAGGAAACTGCAGGACCCGCAGGAAACGCACGCAGTCACGGGGAGAATGTGCAGACTCAGCACAGACAGTGACCTAAGGCGGGAATCGAACCTGGGACCTGGAGCTGTGAAGCAACTGTGATAACCACTGTGCTATCGTACTGCCCACTGTGCTATTGTGCTGCCCACAAACAGGCAGCAAACAAAATGTAGCAATAAATGGGATATCTTTGTGTTGTAGGCTATAATTAGCAGGGCATTGCAAGATTAGTACTTGAACCTCACCTATGTACAATCTATATTAATGACTCAGATGAGGGAACTTAGTATAATGTATCCAAGGTTCGCCGGTGATACAAAGTTCATTGGAAATAAAAGGATGTAAAGAGGCTACAGACGGACATATACAGATTGGATGAGTGGACAAGAACATGGCAGACGGAATACAATGTGGTGAAGTGTGCAAGTACCCATTTTGATTGGAAAAATTAAAAAGCAGAATACTTTTTGAATGTGAGACTGAGAAATGGTTGTATTCAGGGAAACCAAGTGTTCTCGTACATGAATTACAGGAAGCTGACATGCAGGTACAATAAGCAATTAGGAAGCTTAATGACCTAACATATGTTAGCTGTTAAAAAAGTACTGATGGACGGCATGCGGCTCTGTGGTTAGCACTGGGATGTGGCGATGAGGTTCGATCCCGGCACTGGGTCACTGTCCGTGTGGAGTTTGCACATTCTCCCCATGTCTGCGTGGGTTGCAGCCCCACAACCCAAAGATGTGCAGGTTAGGTGGATTGGCCACGCTAAATTGCCCCTTAATTGAAAAAAAAATAATTGGTACTCTAAATTTATTTTTAAAAAAGTATTGGTGTATGTAGTAATCCACGGGAGGCAGGAGTTCTGTCACCACACCAATATTTATTTAAAATAACGATATTGCAGGAGCAGCTACAAACAGTGCTGCTAGCAGTCCAGTCAACTTAAGACTGGCTCACAAAGCCTACACAGGTGCTTATATGGGACCCCTCAATGAGCTATCATTGAGGGAGCTCATACTCCAATTGGCCAACCAATAAAGCCAATTGGAGTTCATTACACCCCTCCCCCCAAGGTCCGAGGAATTCCTGCCAGCTGGCATTCCTCTGAGCTTCTTCCTGCTCCTCATGTCTGTGTCTGTCACCTCTGTGTCGTCCGCCGGGTCGTTCTCCGAAGTGGGCGGGGTGTACCTTATAGGTGCCCGTCTTTGCCTTGACGACCTCCTTGGAAGTTGTTCTTCCTCCTCCTTGGGGAGAGGTGTCGCCTCGTCGAACGTGACAATCTCCGACTCTGACGACTAGATGACGGGGTCTGGAGAAATTGCTCGCGGCTGGGGTGTGGGTATCCTTTCCGTCTGGGCTATCCCAGCTTGAGGCGGTCCTGCTTCGCCTGCCTCCAGATGTGGTTCTTCTGCCCTTATTTGGTCGAGGTGTTTCTTCAGCACCTTACCTCCTATCGAAACCTCATAGGATATGGGCTCTGTTTGGGACTCTACCGTGCCTTTGACCCACGTTGGTCCATTCCCATAATTCTTGACCCAAACCGGTGCCCCCACCTGGAAATGTCTCTGCTGCCGACTATTATCATGCACCCTGCATTGGGCCTCCTGTTTTTTCTCCACTTTCCCCGTTAAATTTGGGAAAAGGAGACTCAGCCTCATTCGCAGCCGCCTTCCCATTAAGAGTTCAGCTGGTGGTATGCCCGTTGTGGAATGCGGTGTGGTCCTGTAATCAAACAGCTAGCGGGAGAGCTTTGTATCCATTGACGCTGCCGGCTGCTTATTGAGTCCCGCTTTAAGTGTCTGGACCGCTCTCTCAGCCAGGCCGTTGGTCGCTGGATGGTAAGGAGCCGTTTTGATGTGACGGACTCCATTTTCCTTCAGGAATTTTCCAAATTCCCCACTTATGAATGCCGTTCCATTGTCCAACACCAATACCTCCGGAAGTCCATGTGTTGCAAACGAGGCCCTGAGCTTTTCAATTGTCGATGCTGTGCTTGCCGCGTTTACCCGGTGGACGTCCAACCATTTGGAGTGGGCGTCCACTATCACCAAAAACATTGAGCCCATGAAAGGGCCGGCGTGGTCAATATGCAGGCGGGTCCACGATCTGCCTGGCCATTTCCATGGGTGCAATGGCGCTGCTGGTGGCACTCTTTGCCCTTGTTGGCACTCCTGGCACTGACGTACCAAGGCTGCTATGTCTGTGTCCAGACCTGGCCACCAAAAGTAGCTTCGAGCTAGCATCTTCATTTTAGACACCCCTGGGTGTCCGTGATGTAACTCGGTTAAGATTGCCTGACGGCCCTGAGCTGGGACTATTACCCGGGCTCCCCATAATAGGATACCGTCTCCTACGGTTATTTGGTCCCTTCTGCTCCAGTATGGGTGCATCTGGGGCTCCACTGGTCTTTCCAGTTCCCCTGTTAGCAGTAAATGCTTCATCTTGGCTAAAACTGGGTCTTTTTGCGTCCACAACCGAAAATGTTGTGCGTCTACTGGTAGGGTGTCCAAAAGATTTAGAGTCATTACTGTCTCCTCTACTTTTGGTATTTGCGGCGGAGTGTCCGGGAGGGGAAGTCTGCTCAAAGCATCTGCATTTGCTACTCGCGTTCCCGGTCTGTGCTCCAGAATGTATCTATATGCCGCCAGTAGCAACGCCCAGCGTTGGATTCTAGATGATGCAATCGGGGGTATTGACTTGGATTCTTTTAATAACCCTAATAACAGCTTATGGTCCGTCACTATGGTGAATTTCCGCCCGTACAGATACTGGTGAAATTTTTATACTGCCAGTCCTTCCTTCTAGATTTGGGCGTACTTCCTCTCAGCCATCGCCAAGGTCCTCGAAGCATAGGCTATTGGCCGTTATTCCCCATTTCTACCTCTATGGGCTAAGACGGCTCCTACCCCGTAGGGGAATGCATCACAAGTGACCACCAACTCCTGTCTTGGGTCATAATGCTCTAAGACATTTTCGGATGACAGCTGTTCCTTAATGTCCCTAAATGCTCGGTTTTGGCGGGCGGACCATTTCCATTCTTGCCCCTTTTTTAATAGCTGGTGGAGGGGTTCTAGGATGGACGCCCTATTTTCAATAAATTTTCCATAATAGGTTACCAACCCTAGAAATGATCGTAACTCCTGGACCGTGGTGGGAGCTGGGGCTTCTTTTATTGCCCTTACTCTGTCTTCTAATGGGTGTAAGCCTGACTCGTCTACTTTATATCCCAGGTACGTCACTTGTGGGGCCAGAAAAACACATTTTTCCCTTTTTAGCCGTATGCCTGCCTTTGCGAAACACCTGAGCACTTCCTCCAGGTTCCTTAAGTGTTCCCTGTTTGTCCTACCCGTGATTAAGACATCGTCCAAATAAATCGCCACCTGCGGTAGTCCCTGCAGAATATTTTCCATCGTACGCTGGAATGTAGCGCAGGCTGATGACACTCCAAAAGGTAGCCTAGTATAATGAAAAAGGCCCTTCAGGGTGTTGATCGTAGCGAACTTCTGGGAGTCCTTGTCCAGTTTTAACTGCAGGTAGGCGTGACTCTGGTCCAGTTTCGTGAACAAAAGCCCACCTGCCAATTTGGCATATAGGTCGTCTATTTTCGGGATTGGGTATTTGTCCAGCAGTGCGTATTTGTTTACTGTCTGTTTTAAATCTCCACAGAGACGTATCGAGCCGTCTGGCTTCAAAATTGGTACCACCGGCGCTGCCCATTCCGAGAACTGTACTGGTCTGATAATGCCGTTGCGCCGTAACCTTTCTATTTCGTCATCTACTTTCTTCCTTAATGCAAAAGGTACCGGCCTGGCCTTACAAAATTTCAGAAGGGCTTCTGGGTCCACGTGCAAAGTTGCTTTGGTGCCTATGATTTCCCCCAAACCTTCCTGGAAGACCTCCGGGTATTTTTGGAGTACTCCACTCAACTGCCCGCTTCCACTCTGGAAAATTTTCATCCAATCTAATTTTAGGTCTTTCAGCCAGTTTCATCCAATTAAGCTCGGTTCGGAGTCCTCTACTATCATCAACGGTAATCTGAGCAATTGTTTCTCATATTCCACGGGTACATGAGTCGTGCCTAGAACTTGCAGGGGTTCCCCCGTGTAGGTTTTAAGTTTCGTCGATGTTTTTGTTAGGGTTAGTGGCTGGAGTCCATCTTTGATTTTTCTAAATGCTGCCACTCCCATTACTAAGACGGCCGCACCCGTGTCTATTTCCATTATTGTCGGCCGCCCATTCACCCGTGGGGTAATCTTAATGGGTTCTGCTTTCTTTGTTGCAATATTATATAATTGTTCCCCTTTGGAGGAGGATGGGGCGTCGAGGTTGTGTACTTCCCTGCGTCCCCACCTGCTATTCCTTTTTTGCCACCTCCTTCTAGGGTTTCTGTTGCTGTTATCCTACTCTGTCTGGTGCCAGAAACGGTCCTTCTATGTTGGGGGAGCCTCAGCCGGTACGTCCCTCTGTCTCCAGTTAGTCCTGGCAGACTTGGGGGCAGTTCTGGGGTTTTCCTTTTTCCCTTTATTCCTCAGGCTTTTCCTGAGAGTGGCTATCTGGTAGCAGGACCCGTTGTGGTAGTCCCTCTCACAGGTATCTACCTCCATTGGCGTGCCCTGTAGTTCCTGCGCCCCACTTGCTACCTTTTCTAGGGACAGTGCGAGCTGTAACGCCTGCCTGCAGTCTAGCTCCGTTTCCGCCAACAGACGTTTCTGTATTGTGAGGTCATTTATACCACACACTAACCGATCCCGAAGCATTTCATTTAGCGTCGGGCCGAACTCACATTTTTCTGCCAGCCTTCTCAGGCGGGTCAAGAAATTCGTGACTGACTCCCTGTCTTCCCGCATCACTGTGTAGAATCTGTACCTATGCAAAGTGAGGGGTGGTTTTGGGTCGTAGTGCTCTTTCACCAATTCCGTTAATTCTTGGAAAGTTTTCGTGTCCGGCGCATCGGGATAAGTCAGACTACGTATAATGGTGAAAGCTGAGGGTCCGCACGCCGACAGCAGGATAAGCCATCTCCTTTTGTCCGTCAGTATATAATTTGCCCGGAAGAAGTAACACATTCTCTCCAAATACTGGGACCAGTCCTCAATAGCCGGTTCGAATGCCTCTAACCTCCCAAAAAACGGCATTTTTAAAATGGCAAGGCTTACCCTCCGAGTGCGGCAGCTGGTCTCCGCAAAATTCTTAGTTTACCTCGTCGCCACTGTAGTAATCCACGGGAGGCAGGAGTTCCATCACCACACTAATATTTATTTACAATAACGATATTACAGGAGCAGCTACAAACAGTGCTGCTAGCAGTCCAGTCAACTTCAGACTTGCTCACAAAGCTTACACAGGTGCTTATATGGGCCCCCTCAATGAGCTATCATTGAGGGAGCTCATACTCCAATTGGCCAACCAATAAAGCCAATTGGAGTTTATTACAGTGTATAAGAGTAAAGATGTCTTACTACCATTATGCACGGCATTGGGGAGGCCACACTTGGGATTCTGGGTGCAGTTTGTCTTCTTGCCTCAGAGGGATTGCAACCAATGTTCAGCAATCTGATTCCTGGAATAATTGTTGCATAAGGAAATATTGAATAGGCTGGGTCTGTATTCTCTGGAGTTCAGAAGAACAAGACACCAGTGTGTTTACTTGCAGGCTCCCAGGAGGATTGCTCATTCAAAGGCAGTCAGTGCCTGATCATGGACCCAACACAGGAAGTTGGGGGGTGGGCACTGTGAGCCACATGCCTGCCCTTGATGCTGATACACCTCCTCCCTCATGACACCAACCACATAACCCCGACCCGACCTAAGCCATAGCTGGGTGCAGTCCCAGTAGCAGACACCACCTTCCTGGTAGTGCTACTGAGTACTGAAGAGCTACCAGCCTCTGATGGGGCGCTGCCTGCCTCTGACTAGATAGTAGATCTAGGTGGTGGTACTTCTACCTGGGAGGCCTTGATTCTGGAGATGGTCTTCCACTGACTTGTCAAGGGATAGAGTGGCATAAGACGCTGCAGGCCTTCCTGAAAAGAGGCGACGTGTGCCTCAGGACCTCCATCAACTAATTTTACAGAAATAAGTATCTATCATGGTTATAGAATTTGATAAACTATCAATGAAAAATGTCACAGGAGATGGACATGAATATGTGTTTGTCAGAATGCTGGAACTTAATAAGGCACATCACCATCTGTGAGCAATGCTGAAGGAGATGTTATGATGTGGAGATGCTGGCGTTGGACTGGGGTGAGGAAGGAGCAGTGCTCTGAAAGCTAGTGTTTTGAAACAAACCTGTTGGACTTTAACCTGGTGTTGTAAGACTTCTTACTGTGTAGGAGAAAAAATGAAATGAAATGAAAATCGCTTATTGTCACGAGTAGGCTTCAACAAAGTTTCTGTGAAAAGCCCCTAGTCGCCACATTCCAGCGCCTGTCCGGGGAGGCTGGTACGGGAATTTGGCGACTAGGGGCTTTTCACATAACTTCATTGAAGCCTACTTGTGACAATAAGCGATTTTCATTTCACTTCATTTTTTCTCCTGAATATGAACCAAAAAATCTGACATGGGGCTAATGGGCAAATAAGTGCTGATGTTAGTTTGTACATGGTTGCCATTGCTTCATTGAAAACAATGCAGACATGGCATGCACTGGGATAATTTCATCGCAAGCATCAGTCGAAGGCTTAAGCTCAGCTTCTGCTCTTGATTTTAAGTGGCAACTGCTGTTGAGGTGGTGGTGCGCTAGGGTAGGTTCAGCATGTGTAAGGTAAGAGCAATGCCTTGACGGAGAAACTAGCATAATGGAAAATACATTCTTAAAACGAGGTGGAATTGTTTCAGGGTGAGAATATTTGAAGACAGAGACAAGGAGAAGAATTTGTCCACATACCCAACATTTTATTCCGCGGGACATCACAGAGTATGTTAATCTTACCCCCGGGCAATGTCAGTGAGCACACAGATTCAACACTTACCAACTTGCTACCAGATGTTTCTTCACGTCTGGGGTTCTTGTAAAAATACTTTAAAGTCCATTGAATCCTTGGCTAACACTCAGCGAAACAGAGAAATGGATATGCATGGAAGTGCTGTGAGCTTTGTACTCAATCTCTGGCCTTTACATGGGCCTGTGTCATGCCATAGCCGGTTATCAGGAGGTGCTGACACTGGCCCTTGCTCTGTTTTCCCTTCTCTGCTGATCACCTTTACTTGTCACCTCCTCAAAGTGGCATATCTGAGATCAGGATTTAGTTTCAAATCTATGTATAATTATCTTGCGGCATATCGTACTCCTGGACTGCAGTGAATTTCCTCTTTTCTCTGAATACAAGAAAATGCCTGTTTGTTTCCACATCTAGTGACCTATTCAAAACTAAATCACATTTGCGGATCCTACATGTTTCACCCCTATGAACATAGCAAATGGCCATGGAGAAAGACCACCTATTCCTTCAAACCTGCCCCACATACACTATGATTGGATTGTCATGACCAAAGCCTTATTGCTAGCCCAGGCAGTCATAGACTCTCTGCAAAAGGACAATAAGGTCAATCGGAGAAACCATTCTCTGTAAAATTTCCCTCCAAACCCAGGGTGATTGAAATCACTCCAGGAGATCATATGGACCATGTTGTAGTTATCTTTGAATCCATTTACTTTCTAAATTATTCTGTAATTGTATTTGTGAGTTTTAATTCACAGATGCTCCCCTATTTTCATTTTTAGGGGGTTGGTTCGCTCAGTTGGCTGGACGGCTGGTTCATGATGAAGTACAAGACCAACAGCACGGGTTCAATTCCCGTACCGGCTGAGGTTATTCATGAAAGCCCCACCTTAGAACATAGAACATAGAACATTACAGCGCAGTACGGGCCCTTCGGCCCTCGATGTTGCGCTGACCTGTGAAACCATCTGAAGCCTATCTGACCTACACGATTCCATTTTCATTCATATGTCTATCTAGTGACCACTTAAATGCCCTTAAATTTGGCGAGTCTACTACTGTTGCAGGCAGGGCATTCCACACCCCTACTACTCTCTGAGTAAAGAAACTGCCTCTGACATCTGTCCTATATCTGCCACCCCTCAATTTAAAGCTATGTCCCCTCGTGTTGGTCATCACCATCCGAGGAATCTTTCCCCTCGCCTGAGGTATGGTGACCCTCATGTGAGATCGCCACTAGTCAACTCTCTCTCAAAAGCTGAGAGCAGCCTCATTTCCACTTTTACTGATCAAAGAGTCAGGATAGAGATTTCAGGCAAAAATTATGAGAAAGTAAGTGAGTGCAGACCATTGCAAGGAAACTAAAAATACCGAGGGATCCTAAACTCATCAGGGATTAATTCATTCCGAAATTACTTTTCCGGGTGATTTCTCCAGTAGCTCATTTTGCCTTCCAATTTTGCTGATGTTCTTTTGAACTTTCTCACACCCTGCCCTCTGAGAAGTTGCTGATTCAAAGACTTTATCCTCAGGGGAATTTCAGGCTATTAAATAAAACTTTCAAATTAATGAACAAAAAAAACCTACAAACGTAGTCAGCCCTCACATATGACAAGAGCCAAATTATTTACCGATCTGCCTTCAACTCCTATGTGAAATAAACATTTTGGTTCAGAAAGTGTTCTTGCTGAACCTTTTGGGCATTGCCACTCTTTCTTTTCATTGAGACAAATGAAATTGTATTTTAAGGAAGTTGTTCTTCAAGGCAAATGGAATTGTCAAGGCTAAAGGATGCCAGAAGTAAAGCCAGATCTATTCCAACAAGTTCTAATTCTGAAGGAAATGTTGGATTTTGTTCAGAGGAATCAGTAAAAAAAAGTAATTACTCTGTTGCGTTCTGTCCCAGGTCATCAAGCCAGAGTGTCTTAAGATATTTACTAGGAACGAATAGTTGAGATATCTTCCAGTGTCTTGTACACAGTTTTTATGTTCACAAAAAGCTAGGCTGCAATCAAGGCTAAAGGATCCTTTCTGATAGGTAGAGCTAGACTCACCCAATGAAAGCCATAACCTCAGATTGATATCTGCTCAATGTTCAGAATCTAGGATGAGAATGGAGAAAAGGAAAATAAACTGGGAAAAATGACCAACACGGAGATAGAATAGCAATGGGGAATATTAAAAATGTGAACAATAAAGTCCAGGCAAAATATGTTTTGTTCAAAAGCCAGAGCAAACTAGTCACTCTTGAAACACCATGAAGAGATAAGAATAGAATTGCGACAGAAACTAAGTAAATAAAGAATAAAGGAGAGGATAACAAAAGAAAGTTGAGGAAAGAAGTCACAAAAGCAATTAGGTAAAAAAGGCGGAGCAACACAATTAAATTATCCAGAATTAAAAATGAAGATAAGAAAAATAATTCTACAGGCACTGAATCACAAAAGGAAAATTAGAACAGGAATAAAACCATATGGAATACTCAGGCTAAACTTATCAATAATGACAGTGAAATGGCAGAAATATTGAACAGTTACTCTGTGTCAGTATTTCAACACCAGGTTAAAGTCCAACAGGTTTGTTTCAAACACAAGCTTTCGGAGCACTGCTCCTCCCTCAGGTGAGCAGGAGAAGGTGAGCAGTTCTCCGAAAGCTCGTGTTTGAAACAAACCTGTTGGACTTTAACCTGGTGTTGTAAGACTTCTTACTGTGCTCACCCCAGTCCAATGCCGGCATCTCCACATCGTGTCAGTATTTAACAGGGAGAGTTACAAGGTGGGCATGACATTCAAATAAGAGATCAAAAAGATATAAAAACATTTAAGATCGGATGAAACTCCTGGTCCAAGTGGATTATATCTGAGGATTCTAAAATACAGGTAATATTACATATATGTAACAGTTAATTGGAAAAGGGAATAGTGGCAGAGATTTGGTAAACAGGTAATATTATTCCTTTTTTTTAAAAGTGAGTGAGAGCAGGTCTTGTACAATATGGACCAGTTAGCTGAACACCAGTGATTGGAAAGATAATGGAATATTTACTCAAAGGTAAAACAGAGAACATTTAGAAAGTGAAAATATGAAGAATAGTCCGGATGGATTTAAAAAGGGATAGTCTTGTGTGACAAATCTTACTGAATTCCTTGAAGAAGTACCAGAAAGAGTAAACAAAGGTAACAGAATAACTGCAATATATTTTGAGTTTAGATAAGGGGCCATTGTAGGCTCACGACTAAGGTCAGAACATGTGGAGGCAAGGATTGATGCCAGAATGGATAACAAACTGGTTACAAAACAGAGAGTACAGGTTAGCGGCAGTCATTTGGACTGACAAGAGATGGAAAGTTGGATTCCATAGGGATCTATGCTGAGACCACTGTTGTTCACAATTTACATATTTTTATTTATGTTTGGGCCAGCATTTATTGTCCATCCCTAATTCCCCTTGAATAGATGTTTCGGAAGCAGTGATCAGAACCACAAAACGAAGGCACACAAAAGGCCCTCAGCTCTTTGGGTCATCATGGCCCAGGCTGAGCCCATTGCATCCATGTGGTGCAATAATGGCACCAGTGGGAGGAGGGACCAATGGCCACTGTCACTGGAAGGGCCGCCTTCAGGATGCTGCCAGCCTCCTGATCCAGTGAAAGCAGGAATTCTAGGCACCGTCTTCTGCAGCCGCTCTGTGCCCATCTTCAGCATAAGCACAAGGATTCAGGAAGTCATTGGGAAGTTAGCCACATGCGGAACGTCCAATATTTGCTACTTTCTCGATCTCCAAAGCCACCTCTTGTGTGCTAGAAATATTCCATTCCAAGTGCTTTAATGAAGAGATGGTGGCACAGTTGTAATGACACTGAACTAATAACCCAGAGGCCTAAACCCATGCTCTGGGGGCATGGGTTCAAATGGGTGGAACTTCAGTACAATTAATAAATCTGAGGTGAATTTTCCAAAAATTACAGAGTGCTCGATCAGGCAAGAAAAGCAGTGTGAAACTCGCTGGCTTCACAGCTGCTTTTCCAACCAGACCAAACAGCATTCTGTGCAATTCAAAAGTGCTGGGATGGGCTTGGCCTAAACTTATTGACAAATCTGGGATTCAAAGAAAAAAGGGCACCCCAATCTCAAAGTAAAGTTAAAGGTTAAATCCCAGCCACTGGGGTCCGCGAGTATGTGGCACTATCTTCCGGTTGAGACGGAGTCTTCTGCGGCATATGCTGTCCGTCAGTTCATGGAAGGATCAACGATGCCTGTACATCTTGGGCTGTTGCTGCCTTCCCCTTCTGGCCTCCTCCTCAGCCTGATGGGCAGTCGGGTCTTCAGGGTATGCGGCAGCCCCCTGCAAATGTGATGGCATCTCCAGACTATGTTGACGTTGCTGCCTTCTATGGTGCCTACCTGCCTCAGCTGCCACACGCACAGCGAGTGCAGCCTCTGAGGGATCCACACCAGCAAACATTTTTTGATTTGATTTGTAAAGAATTAGAGAAGGAAGAGACCGCCAATCACTTAGGGCTTCCACCCTGGAACCTTCAAAATCTCCAGTCCTCGCCCACCCTTACCATGACTGTCCCGCCTCGTCTCAGAGTGCCATCCAGTTGTGCTGGTAACCCTCATTCTGCACACATACCCCAAGTCAGATCAGGAGCCCCTAGGCCCCAGACCACTGCCGGCAACATTAGGGAGGCCGTGCTCAGCTGCCTTCCATTCATTGACAGACTTACCCTTTGGCCGTGGGAGGGTCCTCAGTGGTGAAGCCCTGCTCTTTGTGTTTGATTGTTGACAGCTGCCTGCATGGTGCTGACGCTCCAAGAGTACAGACACACTGTTCAGGCATCAAAGGTTGCTGGACATGCAATGTACTTTGTCGACGAAATGATCTGTCCATCAATGTGTTACTTGTTCCATGTATCAGTGCCATCCTCCATCCAGGAGGCACAGCTGTGCAGATTCACCCAAATGGCCCAACCTCACCAGAACCAAATCCTGGCATCCACATATTCTACTGGTTCTCAAGATGCAGTTGAACATCCTTCACTTCCAGCGTGTCTAACCCACGGTGACGTGCCAGTTACATGGAGTACTCTCCACACCAACAACAAAACCATCAGCAAGCTACAAAAGCACTTCTTCAATGGTGTCATCAGGTGGCCCATTTAGATCAATGTCATGCACAAAGTCCTGCAGCATCTTCTTGGTTCAAACTGATTGCCTTCTGGACTCTTACATCCCCTGAGTCCCATGGTCCATGTCCCAGGTATCTTAGAAAAAAATTGTCCTTCTTTCCAGCTACAGAAAAGGAAGGAAACAACAACAGCAGCCTCAGGCATTTAAGCCATCAGCAGGAGCAAGCAGCAAACACAACCTGCAGCTGCTATATGCTCTCACAACTAACAAGGCTGATTCCTCATTTAAAATACCTTCAGCTTTGAAGGTAGAGGCTGGTCACAGTCAAAGGGGGTGAAATTGACTTTCATGAGAAAGCATCAGGGCTCTGTCCTGGGAGAGTTTGGTAGGCCAGAAAGGCACCAGCTGTGGTTGCCCCTGTTATGGGTCTCCACAATATCTAAGGATGGTTCAAATACCTCACAGACGCAAAGCACCCCCACAAGGTAACCCCCGACTTGGACACCTACAGCCCCTCGAACAACCCCTACCCCCTGAAGGGTCCCACCAAACCGTCTCCCCCAAACTCTGGGGCAGCACATCTGGTGCCCTTGAGCTGCATGCCAGTGATTCCCGGAAGGCTGCTGCATTCAACTTCAAACTCATTAATGAAGTTGAAATGCATGCAAATTAGGGTTCATGATATTCTCACCATTTTTTGGCGAGATCCGGAACTTGCCACCGGGAGCGGATGGGGTGAATCACAAAATGATTTGGGCACAGCGTGAGTCTCGATTTTGCCCTCTTTCGCTGTTCAACCGGCGCATCCCGATCTGCGCCGTTCGCAACGCCATTGCTACATCATCTGGCTATAAATCAACCTGGTGGAAGTGAGCTTGCATTAATCATGAACAGGCAGCCAATTTTACATTGTTTGATTTTCTGATGACATCCAAGAAGAAGGAAATGAAGCACCCTGTAAAATAAGCTGCCGATTTATTATGAACTACAATATTGGTGAAACGCAATGTCACCACCCCGCTGTTCCCCGCTGATATGCTAGTCCCCACTCACCAAGATTGTCTGATGTAGAACTTAACCCCTTCATTGCACAATGCCAAAGGCTTGCTCCCAGCATTATGTGCTAACACAACATTAAAAGACGCTTAACACTGAAACAAGAGACAACGCTCAACTACCCTTATTCCATGAAAACATTCGAGCTTCTTTGTGACACGAGGGCCCAGAGACAGGGAGATGCCACACAAGGAAGTTTCTCTGAGTGGTAACCAAGGTTCAATGTACTTCACTCATAAGAAATCAGATAGGAATGGAAATTGCTTCAGTTCCTTGTACTTGTTAATTCAATGATGTGACATCCGTTCAACCAGAATTGCAATCATAAATCTTTAATTAAAGTGCTGATAGCAGCAGCATACAGGGGACCGAGAATCACATCGTATAATAGAATTATTCATTTAACAGAGTCTGGGTCTGCCTATTTGCAGTAATTAGACTTTGCGGTCTTAAAGGGACAGATCATGTCAACAGAAAATAATAGTAAGTTATCCATAACAGTGTAAATCGTCACTGATTTTTCGTGCCATGAGCAAAACAATGGATGATCATCTAGGAATCCGAATACAGCATTCTACAATTTTAAAGTACTATGGGCGGGATTCTCCGACCCCCTGCCACCCCGACATGGGCTGCCGAATTCTCTGGTGCCGGGGTTTTGGCGGGGGCTGCTCGGCCCATCACGCCGCACCAGTCGGCGGCCGCTGACAGTGGCCCGCCCCAGCGATTCTCCACCCAGTGATGGGCCGAGAGGCCGCCCGTTTTCGGCCGGTCCCACCAGCGTAAATCAAACCAGGTCCGTAATGGTGGGACCTGGCTCTATGGGCGGCCTGCAGAGTCCTCGGGGGGGATCTGGCCCTTTGGGTGGCCCCACGGTAGCCTGGCCCGTGATCGGAGCCCACTGATCCACGGGCCTGTGGCGTGGGGGCACTCTTTCCCTCCGCGACAGATGCTGTCAAACTCCACCATGGCCGGCGCGGAGAACAACCCCCCTGCGCATGCGCTGGGATGACGCCAGCACCTGCTGGTGCTCCCACGCATTCGCCAACTTCGGCGCCGGTTGGCTTGGCGCCAAGCCTTTCGCACCGGCTGTTGCGGAAGATTTCGCACCTTCCAGGGGCCCGACACCGGAGTGGTTCAAGCCACTCCTCGGCGCCGGTACAGCCCACCCCGCCGGGTAGAGGAGAATCCCGCCCCTTATCTTCACCGGTTGTCAATGATACATTTTGGAAATACTTCAGAAAGTCTTACTTACATGGCACTCCAAATGCATAATTATTTGGCTCCACATGGCCTGTTGAGTAGGCCTTACTTTCCAAACTATTCAGCAAAATACCGAATGTGAGACTTTCCGTTATATGGGAATTCTAGCTGAATTATGTTTTTACAGCAGTTTCTTTGGTTAGATTTTTTTATCATTGTGTTATTGTAACCAAATTATGCAACTGTTTAGCTGTTGGCACTTATGTACTGACTATGATGTTTTGGCAGCAATTTACATTTCCTCTCCTCTTGTCATGTGTAGGCTGTTCAGATATCACTACAGTTAAAATGGCAATGAGCAATACTAACATACACCACTGCCATTTGATGATGGTGTTTAATACTGAATTGTGTTTGTTTCCTGATTGCTTGCTGCATTAATGCAGCCTTTCAATCTGTAAAAGTATTTGAAATGGCCTCAGCAGTTCAAGGGCAATTAGGGATGGGCAACCAATAATATTGGCCATGCTAGTATTGCCCAACTCCCATGAAATATTTTTTTTAACATGGGGTACAATCTGTAAAGTTTTTTTCAATCTGCAAAAATACTGAAAGCATTTTTTTACCAAGATGGGAATATTTTAACCTTTTAAACAGAGGGCTGGGGTTTTCAATCCCCTGTGGGGTGAGAACAGGAAAGGGCACACTGTGAAAATCGCTGTTCACAGATGGTGGGGGCAGTTTTGAGCCCAAATTAACCGGCAATGAGAACGGTGGAGCGGGCAGAAAATTCATTGAGAATCGGAAAGTGCGATTCTCTCCGGCAAGATCTCAAGTTCTGGTTTCCCTGGCCACTTGCCGACAGCGTGATGAGAAATCCACCAGGAATCCCATTTTAATACGTTATCATATCGTGAATGAGCCCTCCTTCTGGGACTTCCGCCTCACTTTATATTTGTCGGTCACGTGACTACAACAGCTGTATGAAAACGAGAACCTGGCAACCTCACCTCAAAATCCGCTAGGGATATTGGAGGTGAGTGCTCAAGTCTGCACTACCATCCAGGGTGCTAGTCACAGAGGGGGCAGTGGAGAGGTTGCGGGGATCCAAACAGATTCAACTTGAAGCAGGGGTTGGGAGGACCGGTGTTCAATCTCGACATCTCGGCGGGGGTGGAGTCACTCACAAGCCTTAGAGGCCTTTCATGTCTGTGAGCCTCTTGGTTTAAAGGGGTCTGGTGGCTGGTTTGCAGGCAGCACTTCTTGTGCCCTTCTTGCTGGGCTTGTCACAGTATAACCGCTGAAGGATTACCCTTTCAGAGCGGCAACTGGAAAATGGGTGGGAACAAGTGAATCCATAGGGTCAGCACTGGGGTCAACTGTGAGGTTCTTGGGTTTGATCCCATCAGAGGCCAGGGAACATGGGCACAGATAGGGACTCTCAGAATGGGTCGTTTCCAGCCTTATGAGGCCTGAAAACCTTCATATAGGAGGGAGGATGACAGCAGTGAGAATGAACCTTCACACTCAGGCAGCACTGTGAAGCCAGAGGGCATGAGATGTCTGGAAGTTCAAGGCCACTGGTTCTGGAAGCCATGCTGTCAGGGATTAGTTTCTGGGTGGCTGGCTGTTCCAGTTAGAAGGCTTGTTCAATCCATAGCCCATGAAAGCTGGTGGAATGAGGGTGCCCTCTGTGAATGAGAAGCCATGCAAATTGTCGTGTTCACACAAATCAGGTGTGCCTTGCCTGTCATAAGGGGGAAGCAATTGCCTGATCAACTCCTTGACCCTTCTTTAATGAGTGAATTGTGCCAATTAAGTCAGCATTGTAATGCTTGAGTGCGCCACTGATTGGTGGTGTCAGGATGACCGAGTGGTCTAAGGAGCCAGACTTGAAGTCAATCCACTAAAAGCTGGGTGTTCTGGTCTCCAGATGGAGGTACGGGTTCGAATCCTACTTCTGACACATGTTTACCCCTTTTCAGTTATTTAATAAACCTTTTGTTGGCACTTTAACACCACGCTCTTGATCAATCATCACCCAGTATGGAGAGGGCCCGGGAAGGAGGAGAACCTCCTTATGAACCTGCTCCTCGGCCTGACCAAACTTGCCATCAAGTTCAGGCAGCGAGCAATCAAGGGGGTTGTCCGGCACTACCCCATTGTCTGCCTCTCGACCAGGGCTGCATTCACGGTCGGGTGTCCCTGGAGAGGGAGGATGCTGTGTCCACACGTACCTCCAAGGTCTTCTACACCCATCGGGCACTGCATGGGTTGAGGTGTCTTATTGACCCTTTTTAGTCACATTTTGGTTTGATGTTTAAGTCTCATTTCTCTTCAAGGAACTATCCCTCTAATTTGTCCCTCAGTTTATTTGATTTAATTTACTTGGCTATGTATGTTGATCGAAATAGTTGTTGCCCCCAAGCATTGAACTCACAAGGCTCATACATCAACATAACAGAGATATGGCAGAGATGTGGGTCCGAATCCAAGGTGTTATGGTGAAAGCTCTCATTACTCACCCCAATCGAGGTATTGACGGGGGGTATTGTCTAGGTCCCCCATGAGGTTAGAACACTGGTCCATTGAGTGCACTCAACCACCCTAACACCTCATGATTAGGGTGGGGAGGCGGGGGGGAATGGGTTTTAGGGTGCACTGAGGATCTCTAGGGTCAAAGCGCTGCATTCAGATGGAGTTGAGAGGGGAGCAGGGAGGGGAACTGTGGGGAAGTTGCAGGGGAAGGATTGAACCTCAGTGGAAAGACACTCACCTAGGCGAAGTGCATAGGTGAATGCCCCAAATGCTGAGAGGCTGAGGCTTACAGTATTGTCAGGAATCCACATCACTCATTTTGATTATCTCTTCCTTTCAGTTTATGGTTCTGGAGAATCATGGAGCCAGTCAAGTTGGCAATTCTATTGTTTATGACCAGTCAGCTGTGCACAAATGGATAAGGGAAGTCACAGATTTGCTATTCGTGAGGGCCCACAGGTACATCAACTTAGACCGGGACCAGACGAGCCAGGACTAATGAAACCCTGCACCATGGAGCTCATGCCCTCAGCCATGGAGGTCATTAACTGAGCAATGGAGTAAAGGGGAGACATCCCCCGCCATGGAGTGCACATCCTGCACCAAGGCCCCTACGGCGGATGCTACCCTTGCAGTGTTGGCCTCGATGAGTGGGAGTAAAGGCACCATCTCCTCAGTCAGAAGGCGATGGGACTCCTCCAGTCATCCTTGAAGTTTGAGAATGGATGCTGTCGTCACTTCCTGATGCTCATAACTCTGCCTTTGCAGTTACAGCACCTCTGGCCCCAGAGACACATCATCGGCCAGAGGTTGAGCAGAGTCCTGGGCTTCGGCATCCCTCTGAGTGCTGGTTCTGTGGGACACTCTTTCCTCTGCCTGCTATGGATCTTCAGCTATGAGGTGCTCATCAGTGAGTGACCCAGAAGCCTGTCGACTGGTTGTGTGCGTCTGCGTTGGTGGAGAGTGCGTGTGACAGCTGTGACGCAGCCTCGATTCTTGTCTCTGAGATATTTCCCTCTGAGCTGCTCGAGTCTGTGGTGTCCAATGGGCACAAGGATGGTCCAGGCTCATCGACTGATGCTCACATGGCTTTAGTGCACCACGGGGGGGTGGGAGAGAGTTAACTCACGTGAGGCTTGCACCATGGCTGCATGTCTAGACGATTCTGTCAACTGTCTCTACTTCGCTCTCTGCACAGCTAGCTAGTTCAAGGGTTTTCAAAAGGCCTTAGGCATCTCAGCTCAGAGCGCCATTGGAATCCATAAGGTGGCTGGGTGAGAGATCACCATGGAAGTGTGAAATGAGTGTGAAGAGGGTGCAGGGGTATATAAATCAAGAGGCAGATGTACCCTGGCTGCGCATAGAAGGTAATTCGTCTTCATCCGACACTGTTTCCCCGTCCTCTTATGCAGCGAGCTAGCACTCACTATCGCGGCCATTTCCTCCCAGGTGGGGGTAGTGACCATGGTTAATGGACATTTGCAGGATCGCAGGTTGAGGATGTCACACCTCTGGTGCTCACCACCCAGGAGTTTGGTGAGGCCTCCCTCTGAAAATCTTGGTGCCGGCTTACTGGCAGCCATCCCCTGACTAGACTTGGGACCAGTGCTGGGGAGATGTTTAAAAGGAATGTCCCCTGATTGCAGAGATTAAGTTTTCAGCGAATCAGAGTCAAGCCGCCATGTTTGGGAAAAAGTGTATCAAGGAGCCTCAATATTATGCGTGTTTTCCCACTGCAGCAGTTTTCTCACCGACACTTAGGAAAAATATGATAAGATTCAGCTCGGTGTATCAGTATCCCGACTCTTTCAAAACATGCTAGAATCTTCTGAGCAGTGAGACGTTGAACGAGACATTGGGAGCCACTCAGCTCCAATTATCAACATGTTAAACTCTTTGAGAAGGTTGTTAAGCAGCGAGGAAGATCAGAAGACATTTTTCAATTTGTAAACTAGCAAACCAAAATAGTCTGATGCACGTTATTGCACAGTTGTTGAATTCAATGTGGTGAAAAATTAAGTTTTATATGATGATAAATTTTTGGCCTTGAGGATTATGGACGGGATTCTCCAACCCCCCGCCGGGTCGGAGAATTGCTGGGGAGCGGCGTGAATCCCACCCCCGCCGGCTGCCGAATTCCCCGGCGCCAGGGATTTGGTGGGGATGGGAATCACGCTGCGCCGGTCAGCAGCTGCTGGCAGCGCCCCCCCCCCCCCGCCGATTCTCCGGCCCACGTGGGCCGAGTGGCTGCCCGTTTGCGGCCAGTCCCGCCAGAGATATATTATGCCAGGTACTTGCTGGCGGGACCTGGCTGTGCGGGCAGCCTCCAGGGTACTTGGCGGGGGCGCAGGGGGATCTGGTCCCGGGAGGTGCCTCCACGGTGGCTTGGCCCGCGATCGGGGCTCAGCGATCCGTGGGCGGGCATGTGCCGTGGGGCACTCTATTCTTCTGCGTCGGCTGCTGTGGTCCGCCGCGATGGCCGAAGCAGAGATGATCCCCCACTGCACATGTGCTGGGATGACGCCAGCACACGCTGGCGCTCCCGCGCATGTGCCAACTTGTGCCAGCCGACGGAGGCCGTTCGACGCCGGTTGGCGTGGCGCCAATCCCCTTCCCTGCCAGCCGGTGTGGCGCAAACCACTCCAGCGCCGACCTAACCCTTGAAGGTGCGGAGGATTGCGCATCTTTGGGGCGGGCCGACGCCAGAGTGGTTCACGCCACTTCTCTGCGCCGGAGTTGCCCACCCCGCCAATTCCCACAGAATCCCGCCCTATGTTCCAGACTGAGTGCAGTAGCTTTCAGTTGTTTTTTTAGCTACTTATTTGCATGGTGAGGTTGCTAGATTATCAAAGTGCTGCCTCCTCTCGTCTACAAGGCAGTGGCAGGCCCCATTATGGGTGACGCCTGCCTTTTCCGCTTGTACTCTGCAGGCAGCTCTCACTTCCTGGTAACGCTCTGCACCATTATTGAAAACTGAGCTTGCCACTGGCTCAATTAGGGCATTTACATTTGAACACTATACTGCTTAAATGATGCAGATATAGTGCAGGGACAGAAATTGGAAATGATTCAGACCTTGGGTTTCCAACCCTGGGTTGAAAGTCAAACTCATTGGTTCATTACCTGCCCTTGTTTTTCAGAGCCAATGACAAATGTCCAATGAAGTGATTAATTTGATATGTGCTCACTGCAGGAGCAAATTTTCAATCGAAGATCCATTCTCTCCAATGACTATGTCTTGATTTCTTTTTCAGACTATGTTAACAGCAATCTCGATGAGTGCGATCGCTACCAATGGTGTTGTGCCAGGTATGAATACCACGGTTACAATTATGAACTGATGTTTGAGGAATTAATTGAAATATGCATGGCTGAGCACCTGGAAATAGGAAGAGGTTGCAAAGCAGGTGAACATGAGTATGCAAACTCTTTTGCCCTACTTCCTCTCCAGCCGTTGATTCAAGCCAAATGTGAATCACGCTGCAATTCAAATGAGACAGATCAAAGTGATCATAGAGAATTTTAATAGTGCAAAAAGGTTTCATAATTTTCGACATAATTTCCCTTTATTGAGTTACATTGTTTTTTGCAAAAATATACTTAATTCGCAAAGTATCTGAAAGAATATTGCCAACAATGTGTTAGGTTATATTGGGATATTTCACTAATAGATGAGTTTCACAAGAGTGGTTCATGTTGGGTCAGCCTCATCTCTTCTAATTCGCTCTTTAAGAAGAGTGTACCTGTACTTGGTGGTTGGATTGCGACTTCTGCTTTCATTCTGGTGCAGGTGGTTGGATTGGCTGGTTCTGAGGTAACTCCATTATCGTGTCCCACTGGGGTTTCTTTTCTTAATGAACCATGCACATGAGTGATACTATCTCGCAGCCCAGCAAAACCGAACAAAAACCTGGTGATACTCAAGTAAAACCTTGAGCATTGGTCAAAAGGGCAATTCAAATGCATCTTTAACTCACTGTACTTCAACGTCTTTATCATAAAGCGACTAGACCTTCACTTCCCTTTCGCTCCAGTTTTTCCCCCCTTACCGAAGGAAGAATATATATTCCTGGCATAGCAGGAGCGCAGCAGGTACAAGAGTATTTTACAATATATGCCAATGTGGGAACACATTCCTTTTCGTGATACTGAGCGAAGGAACAGCCTCAACTAAGAAACGGTCATTTGGTCGATTAAGTTCACTTTTTCTTATGAGGAGAGATTGAGGAGACTGGACCTATTTTATGTAGATTTCAGAAGAATGGGAGGTTTTCTCAATTTTTAAATTCTTTAATGGGATGTGGGTGTCGCTGGCAAGGCCTACATTTGTTGCTCATCCCTAATTGCCCTTGAATTGATTGGCTTGCTAGGCCATTTCGGAGAGTACATAAGAGTCAACTACATTGTTGTGGGTCTGAAGTCACGTGTCGGCCAGGCCAGGTGAGGACGGCAGATTTCCTTCCCTAAAGGACATAGTGAACCAGATGGGTTTTTACAACAGTCGATGATAGTTGTCACAGTCACCATTACTGAGACTGTCTTCAAATCCAGATTATATTAATTGAATTTAAATTCTACCATCTGCCGCGGTAGGATTCGAACCTGTGTCCTTCGAGCATTCATCCGGGTCTCAGGATTGGTGAACAGTGTAGATCCAGAAACGTTGTTACCACTAGTTTGAGCAGCGGTTAGGGGAGGTCTAGAACCAGGGGACACAGTCTCAGAATAAGGGACAGGACTTTTAGGACTGAGATCATGGAAATTTCTTCACTCAGAGGATGGTGAATCATTGGAACTTTTTACCCCAGTGGACTGTGGAAGCTCACTCATTGAGTATGTTCATGGCAAAGACCGTGGTGAATTCTCTGCCTCCCCAGCTGTTTGTTTCTCAGCAGCACGCTAACCAGCCGGGGCTGGTTTAGCTCACTGGGCTAAATCGCTGGCTTTTAAAGCAGACCCAGCAGGCCAGCAGCACGGTTCAATTCCTGTACCAGCCTCCCCGGACAGGCGCCAGAATGTGGCGACTAGGGGCTTTTCACAGTAACTTCATTGAAGCCTACTCGTGACAATAAGCGATTTTCATTTTTTTCATTTCGTTGTTAGCGGGATTCTCCATTCCTGCCACTGGCCATTGAGATTTCCCATTGTAACCACCCCATGCCACAGGGAAACCCGGGAGCAGGGGTGTGCTGCTGGCCGAATGAAAATTCACCCCCTTTTTTTAAATCAATAGATATCCAGATACTAATGACATCAAGGAATATGGGGAGATGGTAATGAGGTAGACGACCAGTCACATTTTAGTTGAATGGTGGAACAGGCTTGAGGGGCTGAATGGCCTACTGCTCTATGTATATTTCTTGGAGAGAATGCAACAGATATTTTACAGAATTGTATCAGGAATGGAGGACTTTAGTTATCAGGAGGCATTAAGGAAGCTGGCATTGTTCTCTTCAGACTAAAAAAGGTTAAGGGAGATTTAGTAGAGGTGTTTGAAATTGCTAGAAGTTTGATGGAGTAAATTAAGAGAACTCTGGAAAGTGGGCCAGTAACCGAAGGACACAGATTTAAGATAATTGGGATGCACTGCCTGAATGGGTGATTGAAGCAGATTCAGTAGTAACTTTCAAAAAGGGAGCTGAGAAGTAAAGATTTGCAGGCCTTTAAGAAAAGAGCTGGGGAGTGGAACTAATTGGATTGCTCTTTCAAAATAGACCAGCATGGACAGTGTAATAACCCCCATGGGACCTATTGGGAGGGAATGCTTGTCTTCCCCATGCTTCTTGCGGAGTACGAGCTCCCTCACTAGGGGCGGGGTATCTCAATTACCCAGTGGAGGTAAGTTCGGCCAGTAAAACACCAACCAGGAGGAACCTGATAGAGGTTTACAGGGTAGTGTATATCATTTTTAAGCAAACGTTTGTTCTTATTTTTATTCGGTGTGGACTCCCCATGTCCTTATTAAAGACACCATGGGCCAAATGACGTCCTCTGCACGATAAATTTGTCTGAAACCAATTTAATTAAGGTTTTCAATTGTGAAGATGTTGATGCCCAGAACGTGTGGCATTGATTGAAGTACCTGAAAAGGAACATCCCTTTATTATTATTAATAAAGCAACAGGTACAAGGGCATTTTACAATAAATGTCAATATGGAAAAACAATCTTTTCATGTTACTGAATGTAGGAACAATATAGAATAAGTAAAGGCCATTTGATCCATTAAGTTCACTTTTCCCAACAGATCACGTATAATTCGTACTAACAATGACATTACCTAATTTATCTAACTTCGAAAGTGAGGGGAAGAGCCACAGAGAAAAGGCCCAAAAAGAGAATGTTCACTGACATGCAAAAGATCGAAGTATAATTCTGGGATATTGGTCTGAACATTGCATATAGAACGTTGCAAACTGAGTGGATATTGTGTTCATGATCCCAGCAAGAAAGGAATCACTGTGTTCTACTGAACATTATTGTTATCTATGAGTACACTTATCATTATAATCTCCTCTTTTGCTGTTAATCAGATGTTCATTCAAAATTCATTTTGAAGGTAGTCAGTGCGGATACCATAAATGTTTTTTAATGAAAATTTACTCTACCACTCTTTAATGATAAATCGAGGCTCTGCCCACTTCAAATTTATAAACATGTGTTCTGCAATTCTGCATTCACTGTTAAATTAAGTAACCTGATCCATTCGTAATGTTATGTATTTCAGCATTTTGAAAGCATTAAAGTTATTTACTCAATGGTAAAGGCAAACGTTTGGAGGATCATAGGGGTGGAAACCGGTCCACATTGTTCTATTTTTTGAGTGAAGGAAGAGGACACAAAGGACTAATTTGAGATTGCAATGCTGTATGCTCAATCTGTGTCAAAAGTGCAGCTATATTGGTAAAGGCTGCTTTCTGGGAAAACGGGGCGCCTGCCTAAAACAGTCGCTAGGCGCCTTTATGTACGAAATGCCTGGTTTAGGCTCTCTTGCAGGAATTTGTTTTTGGTTGAATAGAGTAGAAGATTGGTGCACTCTGCTTTGCATTTGTTAATGGGCCACTGACATCGGAAGATATATTTTTGTAATGTTACTGTGGATCCAGGAAGAGCAGGATTCTTCCAAGACTCCATAGCGCTCATGCATCTTCGTGTACTGTCCATTGTTACTCCAACTACAAGATGCACAAATCTTTAAAATCAGCAACACATTTTAATAAGGCCATAAAAAGGGAGGTAAAGCCCTGAGCTTCATTTCAATAGGATTGGAATTGAGAATAAGAGAACTTACGTTAAACATGTACCAAACCTTGGTTAGGCCACATTGGAATCCTGTGTAAGTTCTGGTCACCCGGGTGGCACAGTGGTTAGCACTGCTGCCTCACAGCGTCGCGAACTCGGGTTCGATTTCAGCTTTGAATGACAGTCTGTGCTGAGTTGACACATTCTTCCCACGTTTGTGTGGGTTTCCTCCTGATGCTCTGGTTTCCTCCCAGAGTCCAAAGATGTGCACGGTAGTTGGATTGGCCATGATCTAAACTGCCCCTTAGTGTCCAGAGATGTGGGGTTGCAGGGATAGGACAGGGGAGTGGGCCTTGGTAGGGTGCTTTTTTTGGAGGGTTAGTGCAGACTTGATGGCCCGAATAGCCTCCTTCTGCACTGCAGGGATTCTATGGATAGCATATGGTGACCAGAACCGAGAGGCTATTCCATCAGAAGAAATGAAACAGACTATTTGTCTTGAAGAGAGAAAACTGACAGTGACCTGAAGGAAACTCTGTAAAGATTTGGTAGATGGATGTAAAGCAAAGTTTCCAAATGTAGAGGGAGACCAGAACTCAGGATATAAATATATGACAGCCCAATGGATCCAGTCCGGCACTCAGGTGAAATCACTTTACCCAGCCAGTGGTGAGAATGTGGAAGCTGCTAAAACAAGGTGTAGTTGAGGCAAATAAGATAGATGCATTTGAATGAAGATGGCGCAAAGGATTATGCTGATAGTCTTTAATGATTAAGGGTGCGTGGTGGCTCATGTTAAGCATGACTGCATGGACCAGTTGGGCCAAATGGTCTATTTGTGTGATATCTTATGTAGTTCTATGTAAAACCTGCACTAGTCTCAGTAATTTCCATACCTCAGAGGCTGTACATAATGCTGCCTGGCACACTGGTTTGAGTTGATTAAATCAGAAATGTCATGCTTTAGATGCTGGAGAGATGAGTACATGTAAACTGAAAGTGTTGCGCACAGATTCAAATTACTGGAGCTCTTGCACTTTAGGCCCCTTTAGGTCTGTCACCAATGTAATCTGATTTTCTGCATTAACGCTGCATCAGGAAACCAGACAAAGAAAATGTTGCCTGCTTTTGATTGCAAGCCAGATGTGATAGGGCCTCACTCTGTGAGCTGCTATCATAATAATCATCTAGAGAGCTTTGAAAGTATCGAGAAGATTGAAGAATGGATTATGAAATTGATTATTACTGTTGTTGAGACATATGTCAGACATAAATATCAGATTTTGAATGATGCAGATTTCTGAAAACACTGAGTGGGATTTTCCAAAGCCCCCACCCCCACCAGTTGGCTCGCTATACGCCACCAGCGGGATCTTCCAGACCCACCAATATCTACGATGTTTTGGGTGGATCACCCAGCCTGCCACCGGGGAGCCCATCACGGTGGGATGGGGGGTGGGGGGGAGGGTCACCTTCGACAGGACTACAAACTAAATCTGGCCCACTATCTTGTGTTTTGCATACTCCCTTGTCCAAATGGCGAACATGATTTTATTATGGTGTTGGATTTCCAATATTATCTATTCATTATTGTCCACTGCCAATTGATCACCAAGCTTGTGCAGCCTAGAAGTACAATCTGGCATCAGCCAACGGTGAAAAATGAATGTCAATAAGAAAACAACTTCCTCACAGGTTAAAAGACAACAAACAATTGTAAGTGAATTACCAATACGCATTCATTTACCTGAAAAGTGGCTTTACGTTATAGTTTTTAGTTTTCATTTACTTTGGCTGACAGTGCCTTAGTGGATGAAATGACAATACTGAGGAATTGAAGGCTGCGCCATTGTCGCACTTTGGGGAGAAATTCAAGTTGCACCAATGTGAAGTGGGAGGCATGACTGCGACCTATGCCCAAACAAAGATGGTGGCCCCTGTGGTGATCCACCATGTAATTGTGTGTGTGCCTATATCAGGGGATGTACAGCAGTACCTGTATTACAGGTTCGTCGGTAGCCCCTGCCGGCTAGCTCCGCCCACAAGGAGCCGTATAAATATGTATGAGTTCTCCTGAGCAGCCATTCTACCAGCTGCAGTCAGAGGATAAACATCTAACCGTAATAAAGCCTCTTTTGTACCCATTCGAGTCTTTAGTACAATTGATAGCGCATCAGCCCCAAGAACCAAACTTGGCCTCACCCAAATAAAAATGGTGAGCTGCAGATGTCCATCGAGCACCCCTCTGTAGCTCGCTGATTGGGGCCTCAGGAATTTTGGCTGGCTTTTGTACTGAGCCCGGCCCACAGGTTAGTCCTGGGAGTTTGGGGGGGGGAGGGGGGGGGCACGGTGGCCTGGCCCGCGATCGGGGCCTACCCATCGGCAGGTGGGCTGATTCCTTGTGGGCCTACTTTACTCCACGCTGGGTCCCTGTAGGGCTCTGCCATATTGCCCAGGGGGCCAACACGGAGAAGGGAACCCCCGCACATGCGCGGAAATATGCTTGCCGTTCCACGCATGCGCAGAAATATGTCGGCCATTCCGCGCAGAAGTGAACTCCCGCGGGCCGTTCTGCGCCAGCTGGAGCTGCGGGGACCACTCAGGCGTCAACCTAGCCTCTTGGAAGGGGAGAATTCCTCACTCTGGGGGCCGTTGACGGCGGAGTCATTGGCGCCAGTTTTCACGCTGCTGTGGGGATATAGCCCCATTATTAGAGAATCCCGCCCGCTGCCCTTGCCAAGGATAAGCACAGCAATAACAGACCAGTCAGTTTCAGCTTGTTGGTGGGGAAGCCTCTAGAAACAATTATTTAGGATCGAATTAATAGTTACATGGAAAAATGTGAGTTGATTGGGAACAGCCAGTATGTTTTTTAAAGAGAAAATTATGTTTCACTAACTATTTTTAAATTCAGGTTAAAGTAACCACCCCATGTCACAGGGAAACCCGGGAGCAGGGGTGTGCTGCTGGCCGAATGAAAATTCACCCCCTTTTTTAAAATCAATAGATATCCAGATACTAATGACATCAAGGGATATGGGGAGATGGTAATGAGGTAGACGACCAGTCACATTTTAGTTGAATGGTGGAACAGGCTTGAGGGGCTGAATGGCCTACTGCTCTATGTATATTTCTTGGAGAGAATGCAACAGATATTTTACAGAATTGTATCAGGAATGGAGGACTTTAGTTATCAGGAGGCATTAAGGAAGCTGGCATTGTTCTCTTCAGACTAAAAAAGGTTAAGGGAGATTTAGTAGAGGTGTTTGAAATTGCTAGAAGTTTGATGGAGTAAATTAAGAGAACTCTGGAAAGTGGGCCAGTAACCGAAGGACACAGATTTAAGATAATTGGGATGCACTGCCTGAATGGGTGATTGAAGCAGATTCAGTAGTAACTTTCAAAAAGGGAGCTGAGAAGTAAAGATTTGCAGGCCTTTAAGAAAAGAGCTGGGGAGTGGAACTAATTGGATTGCTCTTTCAAAATAGACCAGCATGGACAGTGTAATAACCCCTATGGGACCTATTGGGAGGGAATGCTTGTCTTCCCCATGCTTCTTGCGGAGTACGAGCTCCCTCACTAGGGGCGGGGTATCTCAATTACCCAGTGGAGATAAGTTCGGCCAGTAAAACACCAACCAGGAGGAACCTGATAGAGGTTTACAGGGTAGTGTATATATATATCATTTTTAAGCAAACGTTTGTTCTTATTTTTATTCGGTGTGGACTCCCCATGTCCTTATTAAAGACACCATGGGCCAAATGGCGTCCTCTGCACGATAAATTTGTCTGAAACCAATTTAATTAAGGTTTTCAATTGTGAAGATGTTGATGCCCAGAACGTGTGGCATTGATTGAAGTACCTGAAAAGGAACATCCCTTTATTATTATTAATAAAGCAACAGGTACAAGGGCATTTTACAATAAATGTCAATATGGAAAAACAATCTTTTCATGTTACTGAATGTAGGAACAATATAGAATAAGTAAAGGCCATTTGATCCATTAAGTTCACTTTTCCCAACAGATCACGTATAATTCGTACTAACAATGACATTACCTAATTTATCTGACTTCGAAAGTGAGGGGAAGAGCCACAGAGAAAAGGCCCAAAAAGAGAATGTTCACTGACATGCAAAAGATCGAAGTATAATTCTGGGATATTGGTCTGAACATTGCATATAGAACGTTGCAAACTGAGTGGATATTGTGTTCATGGTCCCAGCAAGAAAGGAATCACTGTGTTCTACTGAACATTATTGTTATCTATGAGTACACTTATCATTATAATCTCCTCTTTTGCTGTTAATCAGATGTCCATTCAAAATTCATTTTGAAGGTAGTCAGTGCGGATACCATGAATGTTTTTTAATGAAAATTTACTCTACCACTCTTTAATGATAAATCGAGGCTCTGCCCACTTCAAATTTATAAACATGTGTTCTGCAATTCTGCATTCACTGTTAAATTAAGTAACCTGATCCATTCGTAATGTTATGTATTTCAGCATTTTGAAAGCATTAAAGTTATTTACTCAATGGTAAAGGCAAACGTTTGGAGGATCATAGGGGTGGAAACCGGTCCACATTGTTCTATTTTTTGAGTGAAGGAAGAGGACACAAAGGACTAATTTGAGATTGCAATGCTGTATGCTCAATCTGTGTCAAAAGTGCAGCTATATTGGTAAAGGCTGCTTTCTGGGAAAACGGAGCGCCTGCCTAAAACAGTCGCTAGGCGCCTTTATGTACGAAATGCCTGGTTTAGGCTCTCTTGCAGGAATTTGTTTTTGGTTGAATAGAGTAGAAGATTGGTGCACTCTGCTTTGCATTTGTTAATGGGCCACTGACATCGGAAGATATATTTTTGTAATGTTACTGTGGATCCAGGAAGAGCAGGATTCTTCCAAGACTCCATAGCGCTCATGCATCTTCGTGTACTGTCCATTGTTACTCCAACTACAAGATGCACAAATCTTTAAAATCAGCAACACATTTTAATAAGGCCATAAAAAGGGAGGTAAAGCCCTGAGCTTCATTTCAATAGGATTGGAATTGAGAATAAGAGAACTTACGTTAAACATGTACCAAACCTTGGTTAGGCCACATTGGAATCCTGTGTAAGTTCTGGTCACCCGGGTGGCACAGTGGTTAGCACTGCTGCCTCACAGCGTCGCGAACTCGGGTTCGATTTCAGCTTTGAATGACAGTCTGTGCTGAGTTGACACATTCTTCCCACGTTTGTGTGGGTTTCCTCCTGATGCTCTGGTTTCCTCCCAGAGTCCAAAGATGTGCACGGTAGTTGGATTGGCCATGATCTAAACTGCCCCTTAGTGTCCAGAGATGTGGGGTTGCAGGGATAGGACAGGGGAGTGGGCCTTGGTAGGGTGCTTTTTTTGGAGGGTTAGTGCAGACTTGATGGCCCGAATAGACTCCTTCTGCACTGCAGGGATTCTATCGATAGCATATGGTGACCAGAACCGAGAGGCTATTCCATCAGAAGAAATGAAACAGACTATTTGTCTTGAAGAGAGAAAACTGACAGTGACCTGAAGGAAACTCTGTAAAGATTTGGTAGATGGATGTAAAGCAAAGTTTCCAAATGTAGAGGGAGACCAGAACTCAGGATATAAATATATGACAGCCCAATGGATCCAGTCCGGCACTCAGGTGAAATCACTTTACCCAGCCAGTGGTGAGAATGTGGAAGCTGCTAAAACAAGGTGTAGTTGAGGCAAATAAGATAGATGCATTTGAATGAAGATGGCGCAAAGGATTATGCTGATAGTCTTTAATGATTAAGGGTGCGTGGTGGCTCATGTTAAGCATGACTGCATGGACCAGTTGGGCCAAATGGTCTATTTGTGTGATATCTTATGTAGTTCTATGTAAAACCTGCACTAGTCTCAGTAATTTCCATACCTCAGAGGCTGTACATAATGCTGCCTGGCACACTGGTTTGAGTTGATTAAATCAGAAATGTCATGCTTTAGATGCTGGAGAGATGAGTACATGTAAACTGAAAGTGTTGCGCACAGATTCAAATTACTGGAGCTCTTGCACTTTAGGCCCCTTTAGGTCTGTCACCAATGTAATCTGATTTTCTGCATTAACGCTGCATCAGGAAACCAGACAAAGAAAATGTTGCCTGCTTTTGATTGCAAGCCAGATGTGATAGGGCCTCACTCTGTGAGCTGCTATCATAATAATCATCTAGAGAGCTTTGAAAGTATCGAGAAGATTGAAGAATTTATTATGAAATTGATTATTACTGTTGTTGAGACATATGTCAGACATAAATATCAGATTTTGAATGATGCAGATTTCTGAAAACACTGAGTGGGATTTTCCAAAGCCCCCACCCCCACCAGTTGGCTCGCTATACGCCACCAGCGGGATCTTCCAGACCCACCAATATCTACGATGTTTTGGGTGGATCACCCAGCCTGCCACCGGGGAGCCCATCACGGTGGGATGGGGGGTGGGGGGGGAGGGTCACCTTCGACAGGACTACAAACTAAATCTGGCCCACTATCTTGTGTTTTGCATACTCCCTTGTCCAAATGGCGAACATGATTTTATTATGGTGTTGGATTTCCAATATTATCTATTCATTATTGTCCACTGCCAATTGATCACCAAGCTTGTGCAGCCTTGAAGTACAATCTGGCATTAGCCAACGGTGAAAAATGAATGTCAATAAGAAAACAACTTCCTCACAGGTTAAAAGACAACAAACAATTGTAAGTGAATTACCAATACGCATTCATTTACCTGAAAAGTGGCTTTACGTTATAGTTTTTAGTTTTCATTTACTTTGGCTGACAGTGCCTTAGTGGATGAAATGACAATACTGAGGAATTGAAGGCTGCGCCATTGTCGCACTTTGGGGAGAAATTCAAGTTGCACCAATGTGAAGTGGGAGGCATGACTGCGACCTATGCCCAAACAAAGATGATGGCCCCTGTGGTGATCCACCATGTAATTGTGTGTGTGCCTATATCAGGGGATGTACAGCAGTACCTGTATTACAGGTTCGTCGGTAGCCCCTGCCGGCTAGCTCCGCCCACAAGGAGCCGTATAAATATGTATGAGTTCTCCTGAGCAGCCATTCTACCAGCTGCAGTCGGAGGATAAACATCTAACCGTAATAAAGCCTCTTTTGTACCCATTCGAGTCTTTAGTACAATTGATAGCGCATCAGCCCCAAGAACCAAACTTGGCCTCACCCAAATAAAAATGGTGAGCTGCAGATGTCCATCGAGCACCCCTCTGTAGCTCGCTGATTGGGGCCTCAGGAATTTTGGCTGGCTTTTGTACTGAGCCCGGCCCACAGGTTAGTCCTGGGTGTTTGGGGGGGGGGGGGGGGGGGGTCACGGTGGCCTGGCCCGCGATCGGGGCCTACCGATCGGCAGGTGGGCTGATTCCTTGTGGGCCTACTTTACTCCACGCTGGGTCCCTGTAGGGCTCTGCCATATTGCCCAGGGGGCCAACACGGAGAAGGGAACCCCCGAGCATGCGCGGAAATATGCTTGCCGTTCCACGAATGCGCAGAAATATGTCGGCCATTCCGCGCAGAAGTGAACTCCCGCGGGCCGTTCTGCGCCGGCTGGAGCTGCGGGGACCACTCAGGCGTCAACCTAGCCTCTTGGAAGGGGAGAATTCCTCACTCTTGGGGGCCGTTGACGGCGGAGTCATTGGCGCCAGTTTTCACGCTGCTGTGGGGATATAGCCCCATTATTAGAGAATCCCGCCCGCTGCCCTTGCCAAGGATAAGCACAGCAATAACAGACCAGTCAGTTTCAGCTCGTTGGTGGGGAAGCCTCTAGAAACAATTATTTAGGATCGAATTAATAGTTACATGGAAAAATGTGAGTTGATTGGGAACAGCCAGTATGTTTTTTTAAAGAGAAAATTATGTTTCACTAACTATTTTTAAATTTATTTTTGGGATGTTGGTGTTGCTGTTTCGACCAGTATTTATTGCCATCCCTAATTGCCCTTGAGATGACGGTGGTGAGTTGCTTTCTTGAACCACTGCAATCCGTGACATGTAAGTACATCCACAGTGCTGTTTGGGAGGGAGTTCCAGGGTTTTGACCCAGCGACAGTGATGGAATGGCGATATATTTCCAAGTCAGGCTGGTCAATGACTTGGGGGGGAACCTCCAAGTGGTGGGGTTTTCAGGTACCAGATGCTCTTGTCCTTCATGTGGTAGTGGTCGTAGGTTTGGAAGGTGCTGCCTAAGGAAATGTGGTGAGTCCCTGCAGTGCATTTTCTAGATGGTATACATGGCTGCCACTGTTCTTTGATGTGGAGATGCCGGCATTGGACTGGGGTGAGCACAGTAAGAAGTCTTACAACACCAGGTTAAAGTCCAACAGGTTTGTTTCAAACACAAGCTTTCGGAGCACTGCTCCTTCCTCAGGTGAGGAAGGAGCTCACCTGCTCCTGCTCACCTGAGGAATGAGCAGTGCTCCAAAAGCTCTTGTTTGAAACAAACCTGTTGGACTTTAACCTGGTGTTTGTAAGACTCCTTACTGTTCATTGGTGGTGGAGGAATTGAGGGTGGAATTCACCGCTCCCGCGATATATCGGGAAGGCCGTCGTGAACTCGGCCGAGTTTCACGACAGCCTCGGAGGCCACTCCTCGCACCTAATTCACCCCCACCCGGGGGGCTAGGAGCGGCGCTCCGTAACTTTCGGCCGCCGGGCCTTGACGCGTGTGTCAAGGCGGCACGCCGAGAATGACGCAATGGCGGCTCCTATGTGACATCAGCCGCGCATGCGCAGGTTGGCCGGCTCCAACACGCGCATGCGCGGCTGACGTCTTCCCCTCCGCTGCCCCGTAAGATGTGGCAGCTTGATCTAGCGGGGCGGTGGAGGGAAAAGTGTGCGGCGCTTTGAGACGCTGGCCCAACGATCGGTGGGCACCGATCGCGGGCCAGTCCACTCCCGAGCACGGCCGTGGTGCTCACTCCCCTCTCCGCCCCCCCCACAAGCTTGAAACCAGCATTTGCCGCCCATGTTCACAACAGCAGCGACCAGGTGTGGTTGTCGCCATCGTGAACCGGTCGGGAACGGCAGGCCGCTCGGCCCATCCGGGCCGGAGAATCGCTGGTCACTGTGAAAAACGGCAAGCGGCAATTCTTCCGAGCGGAGGGTGGGAGAATCACGGGGGGCGCCAGGGGGGTGTGTTGTGAGTCGCCCGGCCCTCCCACGATTCTCCCACCCGGCGTGGGGAGCGGAGAATCGCGCCCTGAATCTTTGTGGAAGGAGGAGCAATCAAGCGGGTTGTTTTGTCCTGGATGGTTTCGAGCTTTTTGAGTATTGCTGGAGCTGCACTCATCCAGGCAAGTGGAGAGCATTCCATTACACTCCTGACTTGTGCCTTGTAGATGGTGGACAGGCTTTGGGGGTACAAGAGTTGAGTTATTCTCCATAGGTTTCCTAGCCTTTGACCTGCTTTGCTAGCCACAGAATTTATATGACTAGTCCAGTTCAGTTTGTGATCAATGGTAAATCCCAGGGTGCTGTTTGTTGGGGATCCAGTGATGGTAATGACATTGAATGTCAAGGAATGATGGTTAAATTCTCTCTCACTGGAAATGGTCATTGTCTGGCACTTGTGTGCCGCAAATGTTACTTGCATCTTGTCAGCCCAAACTTGGATATTATCCTGGTCTTGTTTTATTTGGAATGGATGGCTTCAGTATTTGGGGAGTCATGAATGATACTGAAAATTGTACAGTTATCAGTACACATCCCCACTTCTGACCTTATGATGGAAGGGAGGTCATTGATGAAGCAGCTGAAGATGGTTCGGCCGAAGTGCACTCCCCTGATCTCAGTGTGGAAGTAAAGGCTCCCCTCCCCCCCAACCATTACTGGTATTGGGGCTTCAGTGCCCCTCCCCACCACCATCGCCAGCATCGGGACTCAGTGAGAACCCCCCCCTTAATGGGGTTCCCTGGAGGTCATGCTCCCGGCCCTCACCCAGCACTTCTCCCTGGCTTTGCCAACCTAGCACTGCCCCGGTGCTGCCAACCTGCCACTTCCCTATGTCACTGCCCCTGATACTGCTAAGTTGGCAGTGCCATGGCTCTAGGGTCAGTGCCAGGGCACCTCCCTGCCATGTCTCTGACCACCCGGGGGCTACACTAGCCTCTGCAGCCCCATCATGGCCACCTTGGTTGCTGGAGATCAGTATTGGGACGGAACGTATGTCAGGTTCTCGGAAGATAGGCGTTATGCAGTTTAGACATATTTTACTGTATTCAAATGCTGCTTCCGTGAAAGTTAGGGGCCATAACGGGTTTTGTACCCATAGTGAACTGGCCTGGAAGAGCCCCCCAGTGATTGCAGTTTTCCAGCTGTTCATGCCAGTAGGGTCTTCCGGTCCCGCTGGTGGCGCAAACCCTGCAAGCGGGTATCGTGGCGGTGAAGGGTGCATTTAACAGGAAACCTCATTGACAACGGTGGAACCAGAAGATCCCACCACCAGCCAATGGCAGGCTGCCTGCGCTGCCATGAAACACATGGCAGTTTGTGTGGAAAATCCCCCCCCCAAACCACCAGATTTTCCTGAACTAGTCCACAGCCCAAGTGCTGATATTTATCAGAAAGATGCCTTTTTACTGTTATGGGGTTGCTGCATGAACCCAACATCACAGTGCACTTTCCAGCTCATCATCTCTGCATTTGCGTCTCTCTCATGACACATGCACACACATTTCTTATCATCCTTTTCACCAAGTTTGATCAGTGAATCCATCT
This sequence comes from Scyliorhinus canicula, assembly GCF_902713615.1. Lineage (NCBI taxonomy): Eukaryota > Metazoa > Chordata > Chondrichthyes > Carcharhiniformes > Scyliorhinidae > Scyliorhinus > Scyliorhinus canicula. Next base: position 141,420,005 of record NC_052152.1, on the reverse strand, counting down.
CTTTAAACTCTTATTGACAAATAATCCCAGGATCTGTCAATGTAGATAAATTCAATAATTCAGCAAACATTCATTAGACTTTCACCCAGCTTAAATATTTTATGCTCTGCTACAGCATATTGTTTGCTCATATATATTTTATTTATACATTCCATTATTTAATAATAAGTTCATGTAATGAGTGTTCTGATAAATTCTGAATGATCGCTTCTTAGTCTGGTAATCTATCATCTTTAAATGTGTTGCGTTAATAGAACTGTAGGCTTACAGCCAATATTTTAGAACTGAAATGGAATGTAACAAAGAAAGCTCCTTTCACAACCTCAGGATGTACCAAAGCACTTTAAAAACAAAGAAGCACTTTTCATGTTATTGTTGGAATGTAGGAAACCCAGAGCCAATTTGCGTACAAGGGCACTCAATTATCAATGTGAGAGTGAACAGATATTCTGTTTTTTCAGTCTTACTAATTGCGGGATAAATATTTGCCAAGATGCCAAAGATAACTCCCCTGCTTTTCTTCAAAACAGTCTCATGGGATCTTGTGTCTATCTGAGAGAATAGACAGTATCTCATCTGAAAGGTGGCACAATCAACAGTGCAGCATTCCCTCACTACTTGCACTGGACTGTGAGCCGAACTGTTTACATCCGAATCTTTGGAGTGGGACTCAAATGAAAACCTTTGGACTCACTGAGCCACAGTAATGCCAATCCAACTGTCTCATAAATTAGGAGATAAACTCTTAAAATTCAAGACATTTGGGGCAAAAATAATCCATAACTATACTCTACCTATTTCCTTCCAGCTATTTCTCAATCTAGCACAATATATTACCTTTTATGCAGTAACCTATCAAATGCTTTATGAAAGTCCTTTACTGATTCACCACCTTGATGACGTCTTCAAAAGATTCAATTCGGTTGCACCTCCTTTTTATGCTACTGTGTCCCCTTTTACCAAAACACTTCTATGTTGCATCTCTAATGATCCTTAATCATGGGGTAGGTAGCACAATGGTTAGCACTGCTGCCTCACAGTGCCAGGGATCTGAGTTCAATTCCAACCTTGGGTGACTGTCTGTGTGGAGTTTGCACTTTCTCCCCGTGTCTGCGTGGGTTTCCTCTGGGTGCTCTGGTTTCCTCCCACAGTCCAAAGATGTGCGGGTTAGGTGGATTGGCCAGGGTAAATTGCCCATGGTGTCCTAAAAAAAAAGAAGAATAAGGTTAAGGGGGGGTTGTTGGGTTACGGGTATAGGGTGGATACGTGGGTTTGAGTAGGGTGATCATTGCTCGGCATAACATCGAGGGCCGAAGGGCCTGTTCTGTGCTGTACTGTTCTATGTTCTATGTTCTATGTTTCATCTTTTTTAAAGATAAGAAACATGTTAGCTTCCTTCCAACCTACAGGAATCATTCAAGAAAATAGTGAGCTATTTAAAATATGGGTAGGGGCTCGCACAGCACATGGCTAATCTCTCTGACAACTCTCAGGTGATATAATCTGTTCTGGCTACCCTATCAATGTTAAGCATGTTAATCAGTGACCCTTGAAAGGGCTGTTGCTGACAGCTGACAAAATAACACGCTAAGTTTTTTTTAAAGATCTCTCTGGGCTAGAAGGACACCAAATGAACCCCCGGGTCCCACACATATCTCCTGGTCCACTATCTGCACATTTCCCCTCCCTTCCTCAGACAGTTATTGAGACATAAATATCCCTCCAGCACTAACAAACTCCGTGTGAGCACAGTAAAGTATCTATAACAAATAGCAGTAACTGAATGAAGTGCAGTTACAAGGATTTTGTACAGGTGACAAATGTTCTCCATGTACTCTCACCTCCACCCTCAACAGCCCCCCTCCCCCCACCCAGAGTTGAGTACTACCAGGAGCAGTGTACCTTGAATCTTGTACATAAACCTTTGTTTCTTTTGTTACAACTTGGTGTGACTCCCCGTGTCTTCGTAAAACTGGTGACGATGAGTAAAATTGTTCTGCTGTCAAACTGCGGCCCTGTCAGTTCCGCCACTTCCCTGCATTCGTGTATCCTAGTTGGAGCATGGCTTTTCGCCAAGTCTCTGTTTGGACGGCAGGAGACATTTGACGCCAGAGTCGTGGACTGGACTTAATATGCGGAGTGGATGCTGTTGCACGTTTTGCTATGGGTGTAAAACGCGTTTATTGGGGTGTATTAACTTGCCTGTGTTAAAGGCCGTGTGCTTAACACCACTAGGCTCTGTCTATGTATTTTTCAGCGCAGGAGTCGCCAGTTGCCGTATAGACAACTCACATATATTCCAAGGTCAGGTTCAAAGTAATAAAACGATACACCGATTAGTAAGTTCCAAACGATCAATATTTATTATACAATTATAATAAATACGCATGCACACACTAAGGGACTAAGCTATGACTAAACTAAGCAAACAGAATACTTAACTACACAGGAACAGGCAAGGTCAGGGAGCGAGGCCTTCGTCCCGGTCTTGGTCTGCAACCTTCAGAAAGCGTGCTGGTCACTGGGGGGTCTAGCGGGCTTGGTTCGCGTAGCGAGCGTCGTATTGGCACTTACGGTTCGGCGGCTGGTGCTCAACGGCTGGAGTCAGGATACACGTTGGAGGTCTTGGTCAAAGCCGGAGCACGAAACAACAGACAGGACTATGTGTGGGGGTCTATATTTATAGGGGTCCCCAATGTCCTTCCCTCTTCCTGGGCGGGCTTTACCTTTAGGTATCGATTGGATCGCTTCCAATCGATATCTTTTGAATTCCTCCAATGTGAGGGTCTTTCTCGATGGTGGGGGCAGTTTCTATAGTGGATATTTCTGGTGCCGCTCTGCCTGGACATCCACTTAAAGTATCTTATTCAAACCCAAATGTTGCCATTGTGTGTGCCTAGATCTGGACTGCCTCATTAGTATGTAAACGTTCTGCCATTATCACCTTTGGTTGGAGATCTTCCACCTGGCCAGAAACTGGTTTTGCTGCTTGCAAAATGCTAATGAGTGTTTGCAGGCTGTTTGCCTTGGCTAAACTGTTTTTCCCTACAGTCTTAGCGATTCTCCATTTTGTTTGGTTCAGTGTCCATTTTAGGTGGCTACAGTGGCTACATTCCCTCCTTGTGATCCTCACAATCAAAATATTGTGAAGGATCACCTATGTACGTTGCCTTGAGTGCATCTGGGTTGCCTTCTTTGTGTTCCCTGACCTCGGCAAGCTCCTGAGCGTCTACTCTGTCCTTAACTATGGGAAGAAAAAATTTTAACTGACATCTCTACTTGGCGCTATGTCAAAGGGGACATGCATTACCACAAACTGGGAACCTCTACCTATCACAATTATCCTTAACTTAACTTAAACATTTCCTTACAGACTAAACCTCATCCATTCATACCATATCACATAACATTTCCTGACTCGGCAGTCGAGTTCAGGACAATATAATACATGGGTATATATTTTCTTTTATTCACAGTGCTTTATTCATCATGGGGCAAAGGGGATTGATGAAATCGGAAAATAGGAGATCGAACTCCATAGACGGTTGAGGGGCAGGAACGGGAGGCTCTCCTCTTCCACTTCCTCAACCTGAGGGTCTGTACAAGTATGGCGAGGATCGCAATCACTAGCAGTGATTCAATCACGTATGACATGGAGTACCATGTCATAAATTTTGTGCACCAGGTCTGAACCTCACTGATCAGAGCTGAGCACGGGGGAGTTGCTGTAAGTGAAACATTTACGGTGGGGGTTGTGGGGGAAACGTGTGTTGCTTCCACACAAACAAATATAACATTTAAAAGCAATAAGTGGGCTTCCATCATCTTCTCTTCGTTTTCCTTCTTTTCTTCCTCCTGTACGGCCGATCCTTGCTGTGGTCCCTGTTTCGTCCTTCGAAAGCTATGGGATCAAGCACAGTATCTGTCAATACAGCTTAATATCCGTACTTGTTAGTGTATCTGTCTTTCAATTCCAATTGACCCATTAAAAATGACTGGCCAAGTCACACCCTGTGACTCCCCTCATTTTTTTTTCAAAAGCGAATTTAATGAACACAATACACCTAACAACTCTCCTCCTGCGAGCCGTCTCGCAGGCTTTGCTCATTTACCATCCGAATGTTCCTGGATGTAAATAGCATGTGGGATGGCGGCCTAAGGGCTGCCTAACGAAAAATGAAAACAAATTTGAAATGAAAGGTCGAATGGGTTGCGTATGGGCTGCTACGGGTACGATTTGAATGGGATCCCCGGGTAGGGCGTGCTGTGCCATACCCGAGCTTGGCTGACCAAAGTGGGTTCTCAGACAGGGCGGGTCCTCAGTGCCGTTTGTCCACTGCCTGAGTAACCTGGATTAAACGGGTAAGAATGTGTTTATCATGGATTTGCAGCCTCTATTCGCCGAATAGAGGGGCACCTAAAAACAATGGAGGAGCCAAGATGCTCCTTTTGGGAAATGAGCTGGGCTTCAGACATTTCAGACGATAAGGTGAGCTGCTCACCATAGAAGTTCTCAGACGTATCTGCAGATAAACTAAAGTGCGTGCGAGGTGGTCGCAATCCTTACAACTGAAAAGATCTCCAATCAAACGGTTGGTTTGCGAACCGAAGTTCTCAAAGGTATTTGCGGACAAGCTAACGGGTGTGTGAGGTGGTCACAATCTTTTCAGCTGAAAAGATCTGTAATCAATCTCTTAACATTTTAACAAACAAACATAAACTGACAAACAAACATGCGTGCAGGTTCCATCAGAAAGGACATCGCTTCCCTCAAGCGGTTCCTATTTTACATCATCTGGACACCTCACTTTTCCTCTGTCTCTGTGAACAGGGTCACAAAGGGGTTGCCGTATCGGGATTCAGACACCGTGTCGTCCTGCTCTCCCGGATCCCACACCCTTGCGTGGATCAGGCATGATATTTTTGAATTGTGTGACCGGGGGTCACTTTCATCGTTGCGGACAAGTCGGTACGAATTGTCCCTGTGCCAGAGTGTTGGGTCCAAAAGTGAATGGGTATTGTCGGGGTCGTCGGGGTCGGGTGGTGGGTCTGGGTTTTTAATGTAAGTGACTTCCATGGGGTCACTGTAGTCGGGGTCATAGTCGCTGCTATGTGGGCTGTAGTGTGGTGTGCTGTGGCTGTCCTCAGAGTCAGTGTCTGCATCGCTGTCTCTGCCGCGGCAGCTTGTGGGCGTTTCGGGGCGTGGTCTGTCGTGGTCGGTGGGCGGAGTCGTGGGCGAGTCCGATGAAGAACTGGTCTGTGAGGGGGATGGTGGAAACGTGTCTCTAGTGGGTGGGGTGAGGTGTTCTGCTGCGTCTAGCAGGACATGGTGTGCATGGTTGGCCTGTGTTCCATATGCCTTTAACTGGTTGATATGGAACCACGCGGTCTTACCATTAGGATATTTTATCCTATAAACCGAGGGGCTAATTTTATCCGAAATTGAGTATGGTCCGGAATATTTTGGTGCCAAAAAACTGCTGGGGTTGTATACAGAGAGCATTACCTGTTGCCCAACCTGGAATTCTGTGGGGTGAACGGTCTTGTTAAAACAAGCTGTGCGTTGTTTACGGCGTTTCCCTAGCTGAACTGCGGCTGCAATCTGTGCAGACCTCACAGTCTCAACCAGGTCTTTAACTGCCTTTTCGTGTGTGAGGGCCGTCACTTCGGGGCTAGTCATGTCCAGTCCTAAAAGGAATTCTGTACCTTTCATAGGGCGTCCGGTCATGAGTGTGTGTGGTGTGTATCCTGTGGAAGTTGAAACTGTATTTCTGATGAACATTAATGCAAATGGGAGCACTGAATCCCATGTGGAGTTGTTCTGCTGAACCATTTTTCGAAGCGTAGATTTGAGGGTCCGATTCATGTGCTCTACAATCCCGCTGGACTGTGGGTGATACGCAATATGAAAATTTTGTTTTATGCCAAATATTGTCAGGACGTTCTTCATGACCCGTCCTGTGAAGTGAGATCCCTGGTCCGAATCAATGCTACGGGGTAAACCCCATCTCGTGAAGATGTGGTGGGTCAGGATCTTTGCAGCTGTCTTAGCTGTATTTGTTCTAGAGGGGAATGCCTCTACCCATTTGGTAAAGGTATCGATGACCACCAGAACGTATTTATAGCCATTCCTACAAGGGGGCAATGGTCCTATAAAGTCGATCTGGAGGTTTGTCCAGGGGCCATTAACTGGTCGAGTATGCCGAAGTTGTGCCTTTTTAGAATACCTCTCCGGGTTATTCTGGGCGCAAATAAGGCAATTCTCGATGTAGTGACCTACATCTGTCCTTAGGTTAGGCCACCAACAGAGCTGCCTGAGGTGCCTCGTGGTTGCGTCGGTCCCCTGGTGCCCGTGTCCATCATGGAACAAAGCAATCATTTCATTCCTGTCCTGCTGCGGGACCACATAAAGCTGATCCTTTATGATCACACCCTCATGTGTGGTCAGTGCGTATCTGAATTTATCATACTGTGGCACAAAGTTGCCTTTGAAAATCTCCCTGAGATCCTCATCCTGCTTTTGTGCCTCTACTAAATCTTTAATACTGGTCTGTGAGACTTGGACTGCGCTCACAGGGGCGCTAGCTGGTGCGCTAGCTGGGGGTGTCCATAAGTGTCCTCGCCTGGAACCTGCCTTAGCCAGTGCGTCGGCTTTTACATTTCCAGGGGGGGATGACCTATGGTGGCTTCTTACTTTGATAATGCCGAAGGTCCTGTCCTTCGCTTTCTCTAAAATGTGCTTGAGTAAAGGGGCTGATGGAAGGGGTTTCCCATCTGCGGAGACAAAACCTCGTGTCCTCCACAGGGGCAGAAAATCGGTTAAACTATTGCAGACATATAAACTGTCCGAATATATGTCCGCTGGGCTGGGGAAAGAATCGGGGTGGTCCACTATATAAGCTATGGCCGCGAGCTCTGCTGCCTGCGCGCCTAAGTGTCCCGGTAGTTTTAAAGCTATCTCTTCGAGAGCGCGCCCCTGCGCGTCCTCTACATAGATGCCGCATCCTGTGATACGCTCACCTTCTAAAACTGTGGAGGAACCGTCTACGTAAATCCTCAGTGGTCCACACGTGTCTGTGGGTTGGGGGCTTTGTTTTGGGTTCCCTATCTTCCTGGGGGGTGTCTTCGCTATAAAGGGTCCTGTGTTATGTAAGGGGGCTACAATTTCACATTCATGGGGCTGTCCTGGGTATTGGAGGTTGTCGGCTAAAAATGTGTGTGTGCGGGTCCGTTTTACTGTAATGTCCCGTCCTTGTAAAAGTAGTGTCCACCTAGCTGCCCTAATCTGGCTAACTGAACCGTCCTTCAGTCGACCGTCTAGGAGTAACTGTGTGGGGGTGTGCTCGGTCAAAATGGTGGTGGGGTTGAGTCCGGTAATGTACGAAAAATATTGCACTGCCCAGAAGACAGCAAGGAGGTGCCTCTCGCAGGCTGAAAATCCTTGTTCAACTGGGTCTAACAGTCGGGAGGCATAAGCCACTGGTCTTAGCTGCTCGTGCCGTTCCTGAAGTAACACGGCCGAGAGGGTCAGATCTGTGCTCGCTACCTCTATTGCATAGGGGGAAAGTTGGTCTGGGACTTGTAGCGCGGGTGCTGCGCTAAGGGCTTTCTTTAACTCTTCCACAGCCTCTGTATGCTGCGGAAGCCATTCCCAGGGGGCTCCTTTTTTAAGGAGGTCTGAGAGTGGGGCGGCTTTTGTCGCGAATCCGTCGATGTGGTTCCGACAATAACCAACCAGTCCTAAAAACGACCAGAGGGCTGAAACATTCTGGGGAAGGGGCAATTTGACAATCGAATCAATTCTTTTGAATTCGATCTCGCGTTTGCCGTGTGTGATGACTGTTCCCAAATACATCACTTTACTTTCCAAAATCTAGGCCTTTCTTGGGTTAACTTTACATCCAATCTCGGTTAAAAGTTCCAGGAGTTCGGCCAGAAGCGTAATGTGCTCTGCCTTTGTGTCTGTCTGCAGTAGTAGGTCGTCTACATACTGTACCAGACATTCGGGGCGGGAAAATTTTTCTAAGCCATTCGCCAACTGTCGGTGGAAAATGGAGGGGGAATTGTGGAATCCTTGTGGAAGGCATGTCCACGTATACTGTTGAGCTTTGAAAGTGAAGGCAAATTTGTACTGGCACGCCTTTGCCAATGGGATTGACCAGAAGCCATTGCTAATGTCCAAAACCGTGAAATATTTGGAGTTGAGTCCCTGCTTGAGCATGGTCTCGGGACTTGTTGCTACCGTGGGGGCTACTGCTGGGGTTACTTTATTGAGTTCCCGATAATCAATGGTCAGACGCCATGATCCGTCGGGCTTTCTCACTGGCCAAATAGGGGCATTATTGGTCGAGGCTACTGTTCTAAGCACACCTTGCTCCAATAAGCTACCTATCACTTTCTCTATTTCTACCTCTGCTTCTAGGGGAAATCTATATTGTTTTTGTGGTCTGGGGTCAGGTCCGGTAACGTGAATTTGTCCAGCCATTCTGCCGCAGTCATGCCGGTGACTGGCAAATGCTGTCCTATGTTTGTTCAGTACTGCTTTAACTTGTCTGTCCGTGTTTAGTGTAGTCGGGTCAAATGAGTATTCTCCTACTGCACTAATCCTGTTAGCGTACTCTCCTACTGTGAGAGTAGCGGGTGCTCTGTCCGATCTTGCCATTCGCCAGACACACTGGTTCACTGGGTCGAACGACAGGCTATGGGCGTTCATAAAATCTATCCCTAGGATGTGTTCTGCTGTCCGGGGAAGATTTACTAAAACAACGGGGTGTTTGGTGGAAATGCTCCCTAGCTGGATTGCTACGGGTGCTGTAATGTGTCCCTGCTGCGAGTGTCCGGTGAACCCGCTAAGTGTGATGGTGGAGGTGGTCGGCCACGTGTCTGTGTGTGCCGTGGTGGTGGAGTTAATTGTGGTTCGGGAGCCTCCTGTGTCCCAAAGTAACTCTATGGGCTTCCCTCTTAACTTTGCCGTGACTACCGGTCTTCCTGATTGATCCCATAGTGTGTCACAGACCCAAGTGGGGGAGCCCGAACAATGTCAGTCCGTTCCGTCCACATTGGTCTGTCCTGACTGAATCCCTATACTATGGATCGGTTTTGTTTTATTCCGATTCAGAGTGCCTGTCTGCTGGCCTCTCTGTGATCTCTGGGGTCCATTACATTCTTTTGCCCAATGCCCTAACTGGCCACAGTTGTAGCATTCCTGCGACTTCTGTGGAGGGCTGCTCTTTCCTTCATTCACCCATGCGGGTTTTTGGTGCTCTCTCACTGCCTGTATGTCTGCTGCAGCCTGAGCTTCTTCTGGGGATTTCACTCTACTCTTGCCCTGAACTGATTGCTCCCAAGCGCGGGACAATCTTTTCAGGACCCACTTCTCATTATGGGCTTCCTCTGAGGGGTCATAGCTGTTGCAAGCGCTCTGTCCTGCTTCTGTCACATGAGAAATTATGGTGCGCGTCCATTTAACCATATTTTCACGGTTCAAATGGGCTCTATTTAAATCGCCAAATACTGCATTAAAATGGATCCACAGCCTTCCGGCGAATGCTGTGGGGTGCTCGGATTTCTTCTGCCGGCACTTATTAAGTCCTTCTACGGGGTCACCTCGATTATACCCTATGGCATCTAAAATGGAGGTGTGCATTTCCTCTAGGGTTCCTCCGCCAACATTCTGTGGGTCGGGGAGGGCTGCTACAACCGATTGGTCCAAACTCAGAACTGTGAGTTTAACCTGCTCTCTCTCGTCCAGGCCGTACATGGTAGCCTGTTGCTTTACCTTTGCGAAAAACTGGTGGGGGTCTGCGGTGGGGAGAAACGGAGTGATCTTCTCACACGCGTCCCTGAGTTGGGTTACAGTTAAGGGGGTGGTGTAAGTTATATCGGGTGCGCCGTCTATGGTCGCTTTTCTCTGGGTGGTGACTGGATGCATTGGAATGGTAAGGAGCTGATCTGTGGGGGGTTGGGGTGCTTGCCTTTTCTGCTGCGCTGCTGGCGCACATGTTCCCTGAACATAACGCTGCGCTGTCTCACTTAACTCTTTCCAGTCTGGGGCATTCTCCTCATCTAACTGGGTTCCAAAGGTGCTTTGAAACCCATTTTGCACCGAAAGCAGCGATTGCAGCTCTGCAATCTGCTTCCTGCATTTCGCGTGATCTGCTGTACTTTGCCTTTGTTCTGTGGTTGCAGCATGGAGTGCTCTCAAAGCTGCTTTAAGGTCAGAGCATTGCCTCTGCAAAGCCTCTACCTGCTTCTCTGATTCTTCTCTTATCAGGACGGCACGTTGCACGTCCTGATAGGCCTTTTCGTACTGGGTCTGGGAACTGCTGAGATGGGCTAGACAAGACTGATGTTCCCTCTTGGCATCATCCACCTCTTTACCTTTCTCTGCCAACTTCCCTCTAAGTTCCATATTTTCCTTCTCGATGTCCCTGACATCCACTTTACTCATTCTATTCCGTTCTTCTAATTCTGCCCGGAGCGTCTGAACGACCTCCTCTGTGCCTCGCAATTGTGCCAAACAGGACACAATCGCCATCGGCTTACGTGCTTTACTCATGTTTTTCTTGTGAATTTGAGAAAGGTTCTCCCACCAAGTATGTCCTATACTTCCGGGACCTGTCTCCTCATTCAAACAAAACTCTTTCCAAAGGGGCCATCCCTTTCCTTGCAGATATTTGCGGAGTTCCAGCTCCCACATGGGACACTGACCTACTCGGCTACTGCTGCTGGTCGCTGCGACCACAAACCGTTCTGGGTTCATGAGGCGTTCCATTGCCTGCATGGCCATTTTCTCTGACTCACTTTTAAATTTAGGAACAGGGGGTGTTGAGGTTATGTCTCACGAAACGGGTAAGGCTTACGCTATGTTCCGTTCACAAAACTACCGAAAGTTTGTCGCAACAAAAATGCTTTCAGGTTTTCCTTACAACCCTGTTAGTACGCATGCACTAAACACACTTCCGAATTACGCTTATTGCTTTGAACACCTTGAATATTTGTGATTTCTTTCCGTTTTCTTTACCAGATTTCCAATTCAAATTTCAGGGTCCTCGACGGAGTGGGGGTACCACTTGTAACCGTGTCCCGTCAGGAAGTCGCCACTAAATGTTGCACGTTTTGCTATGGGTGTAAAACGCGTTTATTGGGGTGTATTAACTTGCCTGTGTTAAAGGCCGTGTGCTTAACACCACTAGGCTCTGTCTATGTATTTTTCAGCTCAGGAGTCGCCAGTTGCCGTATAGACAACTCACATATATTCCAAGGTCAGGTTCAAAGTAATAAAACGATACACCGATTAGTAAGTTCCAAACGATCAATATTTATTATACAATTATAATAAATACGCATGCACACACTAAGGGACTAAGCTATGACTAAACTAAGCAAACAGAATACTTAACTACACAGGAACAGGCAAGGTCAGGGAGCGAGGCCTTCGTCCCGGTCTTGGTCTGCAACCTTCAGAAAGCGTGCTGGTCACTGGGGGGTCTAGCGGGCTTGGTTCGCGTAGCGAGCGTCGTATTGGCACTTACGGTTCGGCGGCTGGTGCTCAACGGCTGGAGTCAGGATACACTTTGGAGGTCTTGGTCAAAGCCGGAGCACGAAACAACAGACAGGACCATGTGTGGGGGTCTATATTTATAGGGGTCCCCAATGTCCTTGCCTTTTCCTGGGCGGGCTTTACCTTTAGGTATCGATTGGATCGCTTCCAATCGATATCTTTTGAATTCCTCCAATGTGAGGGTCTTTCTCGATGGTGGGGGCGGTTTCTATAGTGGATACTTCTGGTGCCGCTCTGTCTGGACATCCACTTAAAGTATCTTATTCAAACCCAAATGTTGCCATTGTGTGTGCCTAGATCTGGACTGCCTCATTAGTATGTAAACGTTCTGCCATTATCACCTTTGGTTGGAGATCTTCCACCTGGCCAGAAACTGGTTTTGCTGCTTGCAAAATGCTAATGTGTGTTTGCAGGCTGTTTGCCTTGGCTAAACTCTTTTTCCCTACAGTCTTAGCGATTCTCCATTTTGTTTGGTTCAGTGTCCATTTTAGGTGGCTACAGTGGCTACAATGCGCTATTTCATTTGTGTAAATAACATCACAGAAGGTGAGTGCTAGACGGCGATCCTGCTGACCTCTTGTGGCACCCATACATTTGAGGTCATTACTTGGATATTATTCTATTAAATGTGGTACACCTTTATTAAAGCACTAAGCAACAGTACATTCTCATGATATTATCAGAGCAAGAGTCCATCTTGGTGGTCAGTCCACCGACAAGCCCTTTGTGCTTGACTTTGGAGTGATTGACCAATTCACTCAAATCCATTGTAGCAATGGTGTCTTTAGGTGCTCTTTCTTTATACTGTTTTTGGCTCTGGCCTTGTGCCATACCAGGTAATATCTGTTTTTAGCCCTTTTAATAGGTTACAATTATATAAGTGTCTTTTCCCTTGTGTTTGTGTTCTGGGCCTCACACAAATTCACGCTTGAAGTAATGGAGCCAGCCTGACTCTGCTTTGTTATCTCTTAAGTTGATACCAATCCCCAGACTGCTCCCCAGGCTGACACAGGCAGACATTTTTATTGCCTCTGATGAACACAAAAGAGTTTCTATCTTCGAGGCCAGTTCTCCTGCACAATTTAATTCATTTTGAAGACCGCCCTATTCCTGGCAGGCCTGTGTCTTGGCTAAGTTGCCTATCCAGCCTTGCATCCACAATGGAGCTCTTCATGTGTCTTCAGTCAGGCTGCTGCTTCTCTTTGATGTTCTATATTAGCAGCATGAGACAAATTCTACAGGTCACCAAGCAACCTGCCGGCATTCATTCATGTAAAAGAAATAAGGAAACACAGTGACACAGTAGTTAACACTGCTGGCTCACAGCGCCAGGGACCCGGGGTCGATTCTGGCTTCAGGTGACTGTCTGTGTGGAGTTTGCCCATTCTCCCCATGTCTGCATGGATTTCCTTCGGGTGCCCGGGTTTCCTCCCACAATGCTAAGATGTGCAGGTTAGGTAAATTGGCCATGATAAAATTGTCCCTTGGTGTACAAAGATGCGCAGGTTAGGTGGATTAGCCAAACAAGTTATATATGGTTAAAAAGTGATTCATATATCAAAAGAAAGTAAATAATACATTGGCTTACACATTATATGAAGCGTTTGCCTCTGCGTTCTTGCTCCAGCTGTTTCTATTAGTTTCAATGGCTGCAACACTCAGCTCTCATCACCATAAGGAACAAAAAGAGCTTATGTTATTGCTTTGAGGGAGGGAGGGAGAAGTGAAACAAAGGTGCATCAGTATTCCCCCCTACCAGGACTCCAACTTTCAGTCATTCAATAGTATTGTATCTTCAATTACATATACCACTGAACTCTATCTACCTTCCACAAACCAGCTTGCAGTTGCACAATGATGCATCTTTACGTCATATTGGTTCAAGCCCTCATTGTAATTCAGGTCATGTCCTTCCATGAACAGCACAACCATGCAGCTCTCTGCTTTCATCCGTCTTCCTGATGAACCGCAATCTCTCATGCTTCATACAACCTATTTGCTTCCTAATTAGCATTCAAATCATCCAAAATGATTCATCACTATAATATATGTGGCTCTACTTCCACTTGCATTGGGCCAGCCAGCTGCAATATATAAATCTTTTCAAAAGACAATTAAAATGCGATTTTAAAAATCATTACTCGCTGTAGCACACACTCGGAAAGGAGTGGACTGAGTAATCTTGCTTTGAGATGCCCTCCATATGATAAGGTTCATCAGAAGCTTATTAGAATTTGCCCAGTTGCACAGCAACTACAAATATAGTTACACAATAACATCAGGCAAAAGATCTATTTTGCTTTTTGCTTCACCATAATTGGAAATGTGGCTCTGTGTTCAAAGGTGCTTCCTTTCTTCTGCCATGATTTTATCAGAGGTGAGATGGGATCTAGGTTTATTCTGCTGAACTCGCAGGGTGACACAGATCAGCCCATGATTACCTCCAGGAATTCCATTGGTAACTCCATTTCCTAGCTACCAAGCTCAGCCTTGTACCTGGCTATGGTCTGCGAATAAACCAGGTTGTTTATAATTTTAGTCTCATATTTGACCCCAAGGTGAGCTTCCGATCACATATTCATTTCATCGCTAAGACTGCTTTTTCTTATCTTTAAAATATTGCCCTCCTTCTCTCCTCAGCTCTTTGTTTCTGAAACCCTTCTTCATGCCTTTGTTACCCACAGACTTGACTATTCCAATGCATTCCTGGCTGGTCTCCCATATTCTACCCTCCATAAACTTGAGATCATTCAGAACGTGGCTGCTTGGATCTTAACTTGCACAAAGACCCATTCGCCTTTCGCCCCTTTGATCACTGACCTCCTTGGGCTCCTGTCAAACAACATCTTGATTTTAAAATTTTCATCCTTGTTTTCAAAACCCTCCCTGGCAGCACTTTTTCCAATCTCTGTTACCTCCTTCAGACCCACAACCCTCCAAGTTATCTGCACTCATCTAATCCCTGATGTTAATGGCTGCAACCCTGCAATTACTCTGCAATTGGTGGGAGGCACGGTGGCACAGTGGTTAGCACTGCTTCCTCACAGCTCCAGGGTCCCGGGTTCAATTCTGATCTGGGGTGACTGTGTGGAGTTTGCACTTTCTCCCTGTGTCTGCATGGGTTACCTCCGGGTGCTCCGGTTTCCTCCCACAGTCCAAAGATTTTCAGGTTAGGTGAATTGACCATGATAAATTGCCCCTTAATGTCCAAAAGGTTAGGTTGGGTTGCTGGGCTACAGGGATAGGGTGGAATCGTGGGTTTATGTAGGGTGGTTTTCCAAGAGCCAGTGCAGACTTGATGGGTCGAATGGCCTCCTTCGGCACCGTAAATTTTATGGTGGTTATGCCTTCAGTTGCCAGCGCTTTACTCTCTGAAATTCCCTCCTTACATCTCTCCACCTCGCTGTTCTCCTTCACGTCATTCTTTCAAACCTAGCTCTTTGACCAAGCCTTTAGTTATGTGAACTAATACCCCCTTATGTGGCTCAGTGACACATTTTATTTATTATGTTCCTGTGAAGCATCTTGTGATGTTATATTTGTTTAAAGTTGCCACGTAAATATTAGTTGTGATTTCTTAATTGAATTTCTGTGGTGAACGTATTGCTACTGCAATCCACCATTGTATTGTACTGTATTATGTTGATGCCCCTGTGGGCTCTGCCTGTTGCTCCGCCCCCTCGGGGGTGGTATATAAACCTGCAGCCTGTAGGCAGCACTCAGTACAGAGCAGTCGCAGGCAGGCACAGATCTAGCTTACTAAAACCACTGTTCACTTCTACTAATCGTCTTGTGCGAATTGATGGTCGCATCAATTTAATAAGCTAAGATATCGCAATGGAAGCCGCCCTCAAACTTGATCGACTGGAACTCTACCCACAGGCAGCTGAAGCCAATGGAATCTTCTCATATTGGCTCCGCTGCTTTGAGGCCTACCTCGCCTCCTCCTCCTCACCGCCGTCTCCGAGGCACACAAGCTGAGTCTCCTCCACTCCCGGGTGAGCCACAGAATCTCTTTACTAATCGAAGACGCGACCACGTATGCAGATGCAGTCGCAATCCTGAAAAGACATTACATGAGGCCGGTGAACAAAATGTTTGTGCGGCATCTCCTCACCACACGTCGTCAACGCCCCGGGGAATCGCTAGAGGAATATCTACGTGACCTGAGGGTACTTGCTCGTAGCTGTATCTACAAGGACGTCACGGCCTCACAGCACATGGAGCTCGCCACCTGGGACACCTACGTGTCTGGAGTCCGGTCCAACTATGTCAGACAGCGCCTGCTCAAAAAGGAATCCCTCGACCTAGAAGAGACGGTAAAACTATCCACCCCATTAGAGGTAGCCTTGCCGAGCCTAAATGCTTTCCCCTCCGACCATGCGATTTCCTCGTGGGCGCCGGAGGCGCGGCCATCACCCGACCCGAGGGTGTCCCAGGCCTCTGCCGCGTGGCTGCCCGCCCAACACGGGGGGCCGTCTTACTATTTCTGCAGTCAGAACCAACACCCCACGCAGCGATCCCAGCTTGGAACGCGACCTGCAGCAACTGCGGCAAGAAAGGACATTTTGACAAAGTCTGCTTGGCCCGACCCAAAGTTCCAAAATCGCTAGGCCCGACTCACAGACTCACAGGCCCGCAGACCCCGCAGCATGGCTGCGTGCTTGCCGGTACCGCCACCTTCTGACGCGTTATCTGCCTCATGCTGTCTGTGGGGGCCGCCATCTTTAACTCCGCCCGACACGTGCGACTCATGGGGGCCGCCATCTTGGGACCACCTTGCTAGCACCGACCACGCCGGCTACCCGCAGCGCGGCGCTGTCACTCTCGACCAATCACAGCCCAAGCACCTCAAGAACTCCATGATGACCATTCGGGTCAATGGGCAAGAAACGCCCTGCCTGTGTAACTCTGGGAGCACGGAGAGCTTCATCCATCTGGACACGGTAAGGCGCTGTTCCCTCCAGATTTCCCCCACATCCCAAATAATCTCCCTTGCTTCCGGGTCACATTCAGTGCAGATCCGGGGGTACTGTGTCGCGAAACCCGCCAATTTTAAACTCTATGTCCTCCCCCATCTCTGCGCTCCTCTCTTGTTAGAACTGGATTTCCAGTGTAACCACAGAAGCCTGACCCTGAAGTTCGGCGGACCCCTACCCCCTCTCACCGTATGTAGCCTCGCGACCCTTAAGGTTGCCTCTCCCTCACTCTTCGCGAACCTCACCTCAGACTGTAAACCCGTCGCCACCAGGAGCAGGCGGTACAGTGCCCAGGACAGGACTTTTAACAAGTTGGAGGTCTAGCGGCTCTTGAGGGAGGGGATCATCGAGGCCAGTAATAGCCCCTGGAGAGCCCAAGTGGTGGTCGTCAGGACCGGGGAAAAGAACCGGATGGTTGTAGACTACAGCCAGGCCATCAATCGGTACACGTGACTCGATGCGTACCCCCTTCCCCGCAGAGCGGGTATGGTTAATCAGATTGCACACCACCGGGTTTTCTCCATGGGTAGATCTGAAGTCCGCACGCCACCAGCTTCCGATCCACCCGGAAGACTGCCACTACACTGCCTTTGAGGCAGACGGCCGCCTCTTCCACTTCCTCAGGGTCCTCTTCGGTGTCAGCAATGGGGTCTCGGTCTTCCAAAGAACGACAGACCGAATGGTTGACCAGTACAGGCTGCGGGCCACGTTCCCGTACTTGGATAATGTCACCATCTGCGGCCATGATCAGCAGGACCACAACGCTAACCTTCAGAAGTTCCTCCAAACTGCCCAAGCCCTCAATCTCACCCACAACAAGGAGAAATGCGTTTTCCGCACAACCCGACTAGCCATCCTCGGCTATGTCGTGGAAAACGGAGTCCTAGGGCCCGACCCCAACCGTACGCGCCCCCTCCTGCAACTCCCCCTTCTCCACTGGCCCAAGACCCTGAAAAGATGCCTGGGTTCTTCTCATATTATGCCCAGTGGGTCCCCAACTATGCGGGCAAAGCCCGCCCACTAATCAAAGCCACCATCTTTCCCGTGACGACTGAGGCCGGCCTAGCCTTTAGCCGCATCAAGGCAGACATTACCAAGGCCGCGATGCACGTGGTGGACAGGTCCATCCCCTTCCAGGTGGAGAGCGAAGCGCCAGACGTCACCCTGGCTGTTACCCTTAACCAAGGAGGCAGGCCCGTGGCCTTCTTTTCCTGTACCCTCAACGCCTCCGAGATTCGACACTCCTCTGTCGAAAAAGAAGCTCAACCATTGTGGAAGCTGTGCGACATTGGAGGCACTACCTGGCAGGTTGGAGGTTCACCTTAGTCACTGACCAATGGTCGGAAACCTTTATGTTCAACAACACACAGCAGGGCAAGATCAAGAATGATAAGATATTGAGGTGGAGAATCGAACTCCACCTATCATTACGACATTGTGTATTGTCCTGTGAAGCTCAATGAGCCCCCAGGTGCCCTGTTGCGCGGCACATGCGCCAGCGCGCAAGATGACCGACTTCGGGCCATCCACAATGACCTCTGCCACCCGGAGGTCACCCGGCTTCTCCACTTCATCAAGGCCCACAACCTGCCCTACTCCACCGAGGAGGTCGGGGCCATGATCAGGGATTGCCAAGTCTGCGCGGAGTGCAAGCCACACTCCTATCGGCCAGACAAGGCCCACCTGGTGAAGGCCTCCGGCCCCTTTGAGCGCCTCAGTATCGATTTCAAAGGGCCCCTCCCCTCCACTGACCGCAACGTGTACTTTCTCAACGTCGTTGACGAGTATTCCCGTTTCCCCTTTGGCGTCCCATGTCCCGACATGACCGCGGCCACTGTCATTAGGCCCTGCACAGCATCTTCACCCTGTTCAGTTTCCCCACTTGCGTCCACAGTGACTGGGGCCCTCTTTTATGAGTGATGAGCAGCGTCAGTACCTGCTCGGTAGGGGCAATGCCTCGAGCAGGACTACCAGCTACAAACCCCGGGGAAACGGACAGGTGGAGAGGGAGAACGCGACGGTATGGAAGGCGGTCCTTCTGGCTGTACGGTCTAGCAGTCTCCCAGTTTCCCGTTGGCACGAGGTCCTCCCCGACACGCTCCACTCCATCCGGTCGCTCCTCAGCACAGCCACGAACGAGACCCCTCACGACCGTCTATTTGTCTTCTCCAGGAAGTCCATCTCCGGGGTCTCGCTTCCATCCTGGCTGACAACACCGGGGCCTGTACCCCTCCGGAAGCATGTGAGGAGCCATAAGTCCGACCCCCTGGTCGAGAGGGTCCAGCTCCTACATGCCAACCCTCAGCATGCCTACGTGGCGCACCGCGATGGACAACAGGATACAGTCTCCCTCCAGGATCTGTCACCCGCTGGTTCCCCAGCAACCATCACCAACGCTCTCCCAACCCTCCCCCCCCCCCCCCCCCCCACCCATCACCACCAACCGAATCCCTCATGGCGGGCTACCAGCTGCCCCCCCTGGGGATTCTGAACACTGCCCCCGCCCCTACATGGTCGACACCCCGCCTTCCCCCATTGCCGACACACCGTGATGAAGCTCCAGACGACACGCTCCCGGAGTCAACGAGTCCAACATCCGTGCCCGCAGCAACGGGCCCAACACCCATGCCCGCAGCTAAGCTGGAGCTGAGGTGATCACAGAGAACGATTAAGGCTCCAGACAGACTCGATATGTGAGCCCACTTCACCCCTGCTGGATTTCAATTTTTAAAAGGGGGTGAATGTGGTGAACGTATTGCTACTGCAATTCACCACTGTATTGTACTGTATTATGTTGATGCCCCTGTGGGCTCTGCATGTGGCTCCGCCCCCTCGGGGTGGTATATAAACCTGCAGCCTGTAGGCGGCACTCAGTACAGAGCAGTCGCAGGCAGGCACAGATCTAGCTTATTAAAATCACTGTTCACTTCTACAAATCGTCTTGTGTTAATTGATGCTCACATCAGCTTCCAAATAAAATGTGCAAGAAAGTCCATCCCTACTTTGAGCAACAGGTGATGCAGTGGTTAGCACTGCTGCTTCATCCAGGTTCCATTCTAGCTTTGGGTGACTGTAGAGTTTGCACGTTCTCCACATGTCTACATTGGTTTCCTCCCACAGTCCATAGATGTGTGGATTAGGTGGATTGGCCATGCTAAATTGCCCCTTAGTGTCCATGGATGCACAGGTTTGGTTATGGGGATAGGGAGGGCTGGGAGGAGGAGACGACCTTGGTAGCGGTTCGGAGGGTTGGTGCAGATGCGATGGGCCATATTGCCTCCTTCACACTGTAGGCATTCTATGATACTGCATAGATTTCCCTCTTGCCAGGGTGAACCAGCTGAGTCTGGCACCTCGACCTCTGCTGGAGAAGGGTTTATTCTTTATCTTCAAAAATAAAAGTTAATGACAAGTCTGTGAGAGGTACAATGAATATTTGTACGTGCACCATTGTGAACCAAAGGAAGATTGGTTTTACAACTGTCATGCCGGAGGAAAGCAAAGCCTCATTGCAAAAACATTGTGTGGAATGTCTCCTTCCAGTCGGGGAACACTTGAGCAGTCAAGGGCATTCAGCCTCTGATGTTCAGGTAAGCGTTCTCCAAGGCTGCCTTCAGGACGCGCAACAATGCAGAATCGCCAAGCAGAAACCTTTAGCCAAGTTCTGCACACATGAGTACGGCCTCAACCGGGACCTTGGATTCATGTTGCATTACATTCACCCCCCACCATCTGGCCTGGGCTTGCAAAATCTAACCAACTGTCCTGGCTTGAAACAATTCACACCTCTTTAACCTGTGATTACTCCTCTCTCTGGATCTGTAAATTACCTGCAAAGACTCGCATTCAAAGTCTGGTCTTGCATCTTTGACTTTGTCTATATAAATGTTTCTGGAACCCACCTCTTCATTCACATGAGGAAGGAGCAGTGCTCCGAAAGCTAGTGATTCGAAACAAACCTGTTGGACTTTAACCTGGTGTTGTAAGACATCTTACTGTGCAAAGACATTGGTTGAGGACTTGTTCATGTCAGTCATTGCAGAATTAAAGAGCTTGTATCCCCACAAGTTCAATACAGAGGTATATTCAGCTAATATTTCTATTATTGGATAGGAATGAAAATTTGGCTGTCTATAACAGGCAAGCTATCTGCTTTGCAAAATTACAATCCACATGAAAAAGATAAACGTGGAATTAGAGGAACAGGAGTAGGCCCCTGTAGCCTGCTCAGTCCTTCAATTAGATCACAATTGATCCATATCCCCATTCTATCTATTTGCATTAGTTTATAACCCTAAATACTGTTACCGAACAAAAATATCACAATCTTAGTTTTGAAATTTTCATCTGACCTGGACATAGCAGCTTTTTGAGGGAAAAGTTTCCATTTCCCACTTGCTTTCAACATCCTTGAATGGCCGAGTTCTAAGGGTATCGTTATACCCCCTCGTTCTGCACTCTCCCAATTATTTTGAACAGCTTCGGATGTGGATACACCCTGAATGTTGCCTTGGATCTGCCTTGGTTAAAAGGAAACAAGCGATTATATTTATTTCACAATAGCAGGCTGCAAAATGGCAACCATTCACATTGTTCTCCACTCCCCTTGGTCCCCTAACCTGCTTCCTGAACTCCCAAAAGGATACTTGAGATTGATATCAGACAGAGTCACCTCATGGTCGCCTGGGCTCACATCTCTCTTCAATCCATGCTCAGACCAAGTGAAGCTTCAGGCCAGGAATGAACCACCAATGTCAAAAGGGAAGAAGTATTTCACAGGACATATTTTATACATTTTGCATTTTACCTATTAATTGCACTTGGTGCGAATCAAAGTAACAAACTCAATCAGAGCACTTTAGGAAAAAGATTGAATATGGCTGGATTCTACAACTCACCATCCTTTCTCCTGTCTGAAACCACTTGAGGGTTTTCTCTGTTATCCACTTGCTGTGCATTGTGAGAACATCAATAAGCGTTGAATACTGAAAGGTTGAAAGGCAATTCTACTCCACATGACTTAACAAAAAGGTGGAGCCATTTTTAATGCTGTTTCATTTCTGTGAAATTGATTCGAACTAAGTCACCACACCAGAGTGGCCATTATCAGAATGAGTGGGCTGATGTTGCCTGTTCCAATTCACCAGCACCCAAGACCCACTTCTCAGACACTGCAGCATACTGCAAGTGACGTGGCGTGGATCAGGAATAATTAGTACTGTGCTTTAAAAATAGCTCAAGTGTTTTTAAAAATATTACATAAACCACAGAATGGTGTCTCATCAATCACTCGGTGATTTCTTCCATTGAGAATTTTAATCAAGCAGGTAAAGAAGGTCCCTAGCTCAATACCTAGCGGGCAGGATCTTGAGGGTGCACGTGCCACCCACGGGATCGACGGTGAGAGCAGAAAATCTAGCAATAATCGGAATACCCGATTCTTGCCAGAAAGATTGTGCTTCCCGATTTTCCCTGCCCCTCGCTGGTGACATCAAGGTGACATTTCAACAAATTTCCAGCATTTTACATATTATTAGCACCCCACGCCGAATGATCCCCCTCACTAAATATTCATGATGGTAAGGTTTACAGTAAGTTTGCCTAGGCAGACATTATCGGGATTCCTCAGAGGGGTAGAAGATCATGCTCAGGCACTGCATCTTAGCAAAGATCGGAGCTTCCCAGGTGGCATTGCCAGATGAAAACCTGACTGTACCATCCTGGCAGTGCAAATCTTTGCCTGGGGCAGTGCCTGGGACAGACCCAAGTGGGAGCTCCATGGGAGACAGGGATGCGGTGATGTGTGGTGGGTGGGGAGGAGTGCGGAAATTGGCTGGAGGAAGTAGTTTCCCGCCGATGAATGCCGGGGGGATGGGGCATTGCCAGCAAAGAATATTAAGTTGGGAGGGGGTTTCCGGTGATGAGCGTTGGAGGGGGAAGAGCCACCGAGACCTTTGTGATGTGGGCTGGAGGCCGGCAGGCTGCAGTGCTGGTTGGGGCGCCCTTTAAAGATGGCATCCCTTTGGAGCTGGTTTGTTTCTTTGACTCTAAGAGTGACAGCATAAACCCCGCCCACTCATTTTGTTTTGGCAAAGGTGCTCAAGATTCCATGAGAAAACTGGGGCAGGATTCTCCGACCCCCCCCCCCCCCCCCCCCCCGGCCAGGTCGGAGAATCTCCGGGGGGCGGCGTGAATCCCGCGATTTGGCAGGGGCGGGAATCGCGCTGCATCAGTCAGCAGCCGCTAGCAGCGCCCCCCCCCGGCGATTCTCCGGCCCGCGATGGGCCGAGTGGCTACCAGTCTTCAGCCGGTCCCGCCGGCGTATATTACACCAGGTATTTGCTGGCGGGACCTGGCTGCGCAGGCGGCCTCTAAGGGGCACGGGGGGGATCTGGCCCCGGGAGGTGCCCCCACGGTGGTCTGGCCCGCGATCGGGGCCCACCGATCCGCAGGCCTGTGCCATGGGGGCACTCTATTCCTCTGCATCAGCTGCTGTGGTCCTCCACGATGGCCAACGCGGAGATGAACCCCCCCGCACACGCTGGTGCTCCCGCACATGCGCCAACTAGGTCTTACGCCGCCAGTTGACGTGGCGCCAAGCCCCTTCCCTGCCAGCCGGCGCAGCGCAAACCACTCTGGCGCGGCCTAGCCCCTGAAGGTGTGGCGGATTCCGCACCTTTGCGGCGGCCCGACGCCGAAGTGGTTCACGCCACTCCTTCGCGTTGGAGTTGCCCGCCCCGCCGATTCATGTAGAATCCCACCCCTGGTCTGTGCAACTGGCGTGTTAACCGCCAGTTTTCAGTATGTGCCTGACACTTTGCCAATCCTGTCAGGGTCTGCCCAAAGTGTTGACTTGGCCTCTTCAACTGACATTAGGGATACTGCATAAAGGAATTAAAGACTTGGGTTGAAGCTTCCTAATCATTCCCACTGGCGGGATCTTCTGATCCGGCCAATAGCGACTCTCCCCTGCGGCAGAGGTTGTGAACAACGGGAAACCCCATCGATAACAGCGGAACAGGAAGATCCCGTCGGCAGCCAATGGCGAGCCACCCTTGCCACCTCAAAACAAACTGCATGGTGGCAGAAAACTCCACCCTTTGCCATTATTCCTGATTTTCCACTCTGTCCAGGGTCCCAAGCGTAGTCGGGGGTGACATTGGTTGAAGACAAGATTGAATGCAGTTGCAATATCTTCCAACAACAGCAAAAACTTCCATTTCTATCGCACTTTTATTGTTGTAAGATGTCTTATAATTGGAAATGAAAAATTCTTGGTCAAAGAGGTTGGTTTTAAGGAGTGTTGTTATGTTATCGGTGGCACAGTGGTTAGCACTGCTGCCTCACAGCGGCAGGGACCCGGGTTTAATTCCGACCTCGGGTGACTGCCTGTGTGGAGTTTTCACTTTCTCTCTGTGTCTGCGTGGGTTTCGTCCGCGTGCTCCGGTTTCCTCCCACAGTCCAAAGATGTGCAGGTTATGTGGATTGGCCATGATAAATTGCCCCTTTGTGACCAAAAGGTTAGGTCGGGTTACTGGGTTTACAGGGATAGGGTGGGGCCTGGGCTTAATTAGGATGCTCTTTCCAAGGGCTGGTGCAGACTCAAATGGCCTCTTTCTGCACTTTCAATTCTATGGTTCTATGACATCCTGGGCTAGTGCGCAGTCAATTCCAGCCCCACAGACCCTGGTGTCACAACACATGTCAGGAATAAAAGAATGACTAGGGTAAGAGTAGGGCCAGTCAAGGACAGTGGTCCCAGTGGTGGGAAGTTGTGTGTGGAGGCTGAGGAGATAAGCGAGATACTAAATGAATACTTTTCGTCAGTATTCACTCAAGAAAAAGATAATATTGTGGAGGAGAATGCTGAGACCCAGGCTATTAGAATAGATGGCATTGAGGTGCGTAGGGAAGAAGTGTTGGCAATTCTGGACAAGGTGAAAATAGATAAGTCCCCGGGGCCGGATGGGATTTATCCTAGGATTCTCTGGGAAGCCAGGGAAGAGATTGCTGAGCCTTTGGCTTTGATTTTTAGGTCATCATTGGCTACAGGAATAGTGCCAGAGGACTGGAGGATAGCAAATGTGGTCCCTTTGTTCAAGAAGGGGAGCAGAGATAACCCCGGTAACTATAGGCCGGTGAGCCTAACGTCTGTGGTGGGTAAAGTCTTGGAGAGGATTATAAAAGATACGATTTATAATCATCTAGATAGGAATAATATGATTAGGGACAGTCAGCATGGTTTTGTGAAGGGTAGGTCATGCCTCACAAACCTTATCGAGTTCTTTGAGAAGGTGACTGAACAGGTAGACGAGGGTAGAGCAGTTGATGTGGTGTATATGGATTTCAGTAAAGCGTTTG
The DNA here is from genome assembly GCF_902713615.1 of Scyliorhinus canicula. NCBI lineage: Eukaryota > Metazoa > Chordata > Chondrichthyes > Carcharhiniformes > Scyliorhinidae > Scyliorhinus > Scyliorhinus canicula. The sequence continues at coordinate 141,395,102 of NC_052152.1, read as the reverse complement.
ATAAGGTTCCCCACGGTCGTCTATTGCAGAAAATACGGAGGCTGGGGATTGAGGGTGATTTAGAGATGTGGATCAGAAATTGGCTAGTTGAAAGAAGACAGAGAGTGGTAGTTGATGGGAAATGTTCAGAATGGAGTTCAGTTACGAGTGGCGTACCACAAGGATCTGTTCTGGGGCCGTTGCTGTTTGTCATTTTTATAAATGACCTAGAGGAGGGCGCAGAAGGATGGGTGAGTAAATTTGCAGACGACACTAAAGTCGGTGGAGTTGTAGACAGTGCGGAAGGATGTTGCAGGTTACAGAGGGACATAGATAAGCTGCAGAGCTGGGCTGAGAGGTGGCAAATGGAGTTTAATGTGGAGAAGTGTGAGGTGATTCACTTTGGAAAGAATAATAGAAATGCGGAATATTTGGCTAATGGTAAAATTCTTGGTAGTGTGGATGAGCAGAGGGATCTCGGTGTCCATGTACATAGATCCCTGAAAGTTGCCACCCAGGTTGATAGGGTTGTGAAGAAGGCCTATGGTGTGTTGGCCTTTATTGGTAGAGGGATTGAGTTCCGGAGCCATGAGGTCATGTTGCAGTTGTACAAAACTCTAGTACGGCCGCATTTGGAGTATTGCGTACAGTTCTGGTCGCCTCATTATAGGAAGGACGTGGAAGCTTTGGAACGGGTCCAGAGGAGATTTACCAGGATGTTGCCTGGTATGGAGGGAAAATCTTATGAGGAAAGGCTGATGGACTTGAGGTTGTTTTCGTTAGAGAGAAGAAGGTTAAGAGGTGACTTAATAGAGGCATACAAAATGATCAGAGGGTTAGATAGGGTGGACAGCGAGAGCCTTCTCCCGCGGATGGAGGTGGCTAGCACGAGGGGACATAGCCTTAAATTGAGGGGTAATAGATATAGGACAGAGGTCAGAGGTGGGTTTTTTACGCAAAGAGTGGTGAGGCCGTGGAATGCCCTACCTGCAACAGTAGTGAACATGCCAACATTGAGGGCATTTAAAAATTTATTGGATAAGCATATGGATGATAAGGGCATAGTGTAGGTTAGATGGCCTTTAGATTTTTTCCATGTCGGTGCAACATCGAGGGCCGAAGGGCCTGTACTGCGCTGTATCGTTCTATGTTCTATGTTCTATGTTCTATGTGAATTAATGAAGGGCAGGGGAGGGAGGAAGTTGGCAAAGGGAAATAAACAGGCTGAAAGACTGAAGACACTGTATTCAATGCAGACTTTAAGAAATAGATAAATACAATGTACAAACCCTTCGAACTTTCCAGTCAATACTTAGGTTTCTTTGAACAGTTTTAATTAAAACCCATTGCATTGAGCCCCTGGGAGTCACTCAGCTGCCCTTTCACTTCAAGTGAAGTTCAGCTTGTTGACATTTTAATGAATGAATTACACTTTGCAGCCTCAACAATGTGCTTACAGGCGGCTATCTTTGGATTTTTTATGCTATCAGCTGAATAGGTTTTGTTGATTTTCTTTCTTAACTGTTGGTACTTTTTCTTTCACTTTTCTTCCTACTTTTCCCAGAGAAATTGGCTTTTACTAGATTACCAATTTGCAATGTCAAAAGCCTGCTGGTATCTGATCTATTCATCATGCATAAGCCTTAATCAAGTGTTGTTAGGTTGTGATTAAGCACAATGCAATCCTCATTCAATATCCACACACATGGAGGGGTCACAGGCAGAAGACATTGATTGAATTTAGCACATGGGTTAGCACTATTGTTCCACAGAAAACAGCGATCTGGGTTTAATTCAGGCCTTCGGTGACCTTCTGTATTAAGTTTGCACATTCTCCCCGTGTCTGTGCATGGGTTTCCTCTGAGTGCTCTGATTTCCTCCTATAGTCCAGAGATTATCATAGATTATCATAGAATTTACAGTGCAGAAGGAGGCCATTCGGCCCATCGAGTCTGCACCGGCTCCTGGAAAGAGCACCCTACCCAAGGTCAACACCTCCACCCTATCCCCATAACCCAGTAACCCCACCCAACACTAAGGGCAATTTTGGACACTAAGGGCAATTTAGCATGGCCAATCCCCCTAACCTGCACATTTTTGGACTGTGGGAGGAAACCGGAGCACCCGGAGCAAACCCATGCATACAGGAGGAGAATGTGCAGACTGCACACAGACAGTGATCCAAGCCGGAATCGGACCTGGGACCCAGGAGCTACGAAGCAATTGTGCTATCCACAATGCTACCGTGCAGGTTATGTGGATTGGCCATGCTAAATTGCCCTTTAGTACCCAATGATGTGCAGGTTAGGTGAGATTACAGGATTAGGGCAGAAGGGGGGTGGGCCCAGGTAGGATGCTCTTTTGGAGACTCAATGTACCAAATGGCCTCCTTCTGCACTGTAAGGATTCTATGGGAACCACAGTAGGCCATTCTGCCTGTGGAAACTGCTCTGCCATTTTATTGGATCATGCTGGTCTGCACCTCAGTTCCATTTATCCATCTTTTCCCATATCCTTTGAAAACATTAGTTCACAAAACATTTTCAGTCTTGAAAATTTCAATTGACTCGAGTCTCTTAGCTGTGCTCCTACATTACCTCACCCTAATTTGAAGATTATCCCCTCTTACATATATCTGTCCCTCACCCAAGAGCATGGAGGCTTCTTATAAAGGCACCTACTTGCTGCAAGAGTAACCATAGGATGAAGGCTCCAACTTATTTTTCAATGTTACTGAGACACCTGGCAGAAAATGAGCTCCTCAGTATAGTTTAGCAAATTAAATCTAGTACCTTCATTGTCAGTATGGCCTAGTTCAGGACATGGCAATCTTAATAGCAAGAATAGGCATTTTTAAATATATTCAAAAACGCAATATCTTAAGAGCTCTAATGCTGTTAATCAAATGTCAATAATAATGAAACACAAGACGGAGACACACATTTTAAGGATTTTTACAAGTTGTTGCTTGGTAGTACAGTGGTTGAGTATTGCTGAAAAAAGAGACATGCTGTTGAAGCTTTTTGACTTGCACTCATCAGGACAGATGCAAGCATGCCAAATTTGAAAGGGAGCAACAATTTATACTGCATGCGAACATTTTGCTGATTAGTAGGAATGTAAACTCTGATTGGTTGTGGTATTGCCTTGGGAGAATGCGCCAGGAAACTATTGTCCTCCATGTTTTTCATTTAACAAAAAGTGTTGTTAATTGAATGATACTTTCTCACAAGTACAATGCTAATTTTTTTTAAATCATAACTCATCATCTGATTGCCATCAAAATGGGGTAGATTGGTCACGTTTGGGAGCTGCACGTGAGTCTACTGCAGGTCCAAAACCACAGCTTGTAAAAATCCTTAAAATGTGTGTCTCCATCTTGTGTTTCATTATTATTGGCATTTGATTAACAGCATTAGAGCTCTTAAGATATTGCGTTTTTGAATATATTTAAAAATGCCTATTCTTGTTATTAAGATTGCCTAGTTCAACTATTCAACTATTGTCACAACTTCTCAGTAACATCAAATGAAAGTTGGAGCTTTCTTCCTGTAGCGTATTCTTTACTTGCAGCAAGGAGGTGTCTTTATGATAAAGAAATTCTGTCAATCATTAATGACTCTGCGTCAATACTTTTGCATTAAAATTCTGAGGGAGGGTACTTTCCATTCACTGAAACCTATGGTGCAACAATTGTGAAGTTTTCTATATTATTGAAGGCATTTATCACATTCTCAGGACTGCAAAGCACTGTCCAAAAGAACTATTTAATTGCTGATTATTTCTAAGTACTTGAATATTAATGAGATAATCTAATTTGGTTTTACTGGTAATTGATACAGCAGTAGTTCACACTGTGATAATTTGCTGTTGCTATTCAGTTAATTAATATCCAAATGAGTTGATAATGGATTTAGATTCTAAACAACCACATAATGAGCTGTTTGCTCAGGGTCCATGCAGCCAATTGGTATTTGTGAAACACCCATGTCTGAAATGTATTCAAGCATCGCTACTCCCCAGAAGGACATCCCATAAGCTGAATGTCAAATAGCGTGGTAAGTAATACTGAATATGAAGCTTCCATCCAAACAGGATGTGTTGCCCTTCTGATAAAAGCAAATTACTGCCGATGCTGGAGTCTGAAACAAAAACAGAAAATGCTGGACAATCTCAGAGGTCTGACAGCATCTACAGAGAGAGAACAGAACTAATGTTTCAAGTTTGGATGATTAAGAGTCATGTTGCAAAGTCTCATGTTCGATCGGTGATACGTTAGATGGTCTCTGCAGTGGTGGTAGGAGAACGTAGTTGATCCTTGTGTCCGTGGCTGGGAAAAGCAAGGAACGCAGGGTGGCATCGCAGACAGTTATCCTCACTGATGTACCACAGAGCTTGTTGTAGCATGCATCTCTCATGCAAATCTCCAGTTGTAACAACTTTTCTCTTATCAGTCAAGTTTAGATCCAGGGTCTAGAAATTCAATTATGCATGTCTGTTTTACAGGTGCCAAATGGACACTTAATGATCCAACATGGCAGGTGGTTTGCTGGTGCTTTGGTGCAGTGTCTGTGAGTGCACCACCTGACATTATTAGACCAGAATCCTTTGTAGCAGGGTAACTGAGTCAATTGAAACCTCAGGGAGGGAGCGGTTGTCTCTCCACTTTTTTGAATCACTTCAGGCCCAGGTAAGGGTCACATGATTGAGGGTTAGCCATGGCCATTGGCAGAAGAACCAGGAATTTTGAGGGTGGTAGAATTAGATCCTCAAGGGGCAATGACTACTTACAGGCAGAAACACCTTCAGGAAGAGACCTTTAAGGACACATAATGAAGACAACAGGAAATTACCTCATGAAGTGAGACACATCCAGATTGTACACAATAACTGTGAGAGCCATGCACTTTCTCAGCATCAAATCAGAGCGCTGCTACAGTTCAATCGACACACCCTGTAAATTCTAGGTACGCAAGTGCAGTCAGCAGAATCCCCTGTCCTGGGAAATCATCCTAGTTACAACACCAGTGGATGAGGGAGGGTTGTGCTTCTTTATGTTACTTATGTACTTTAAGCAAGGTAAATGTAAATAGTGATTTTGTTTATCCCATTTGAAGTTGATAGTTCTATTAATAAATTAATGATTAAGCATGTTCTATAACTTGTTATGAAATATTTGGAACATATTAAATGCATCTAATCTTATTCATGGGGTCATGGTTAGTGCATATGCCCAATTTTAATCCGTGGCCCACTGAGGTGCAGTAGGGGCCACTCATGTGGCCCACTCATTAGCTGAGTTTGCCCATCATTATTATACATTCTCATTCCGAGTCATATAGCTCAGTAAAATTGAAAATGAGAGCCTCCTACAAGCAACTGAAAAAGGAAAGCACCTGACCACAAGGTGGGGAGAAATTATCAGTGGACCTGGTCTTCAGAAGATCACGATTATTACTTATATGGAGGTGTCAAGGGCACATGGCAGATGTATTAAAGAGACTTTTCAAATATTTAAATAAGGATCCTTTGTTTGTTGGAGGATCCTTATGTGGTATTAGGTTGCCTGAGCAGCTAGCTGACCATGTGATCAACTCACTCAGCAACCCCTGGCTCTAACAGGTACAAAGTGCCCCTCAATAGTGCTATTTATAAGGATCTTCCAATAAACGAAGGTTGGTACTCGTTTTTCCTTTGATGCCACTGGTTTACATCCAGGTTTTTTTTTGCTCAGTTTCTGACTTCCAGAAGAGATTCGTGACATTGGTTGCAACCTATTACTGAAGTTGGGCTACTATTGCTTGCATTCATAATGGGCAGAATTTTATGATCCCCAAATCAGGTTCTGGAGGGGGGGGGGGGGGGGGGGGGGGGGGGGGCAAGAGCATAAAATTGAATGGAGGGGATTCCCCCTGGAACCCATCAGCCAAACCCAGATGCAATTTCATACTTGGGTGCACTGCGCCTCAGCCAATAAACCCCCTATTCACCTATTAAGGCCCTTATGTGGCCACTCAAGGGTTTTATCCCACTAGCCTCAATTTTTAGTCTGGCGGGAGCAGGTGTGGGGAGGTAGGGAAAGTGACATTTGTACTTTGCGCCATCTCGGGTGGGAAGGGGACAGGGGTGCCTCCCTCTGAAGGCCCCTCAGAGTTGGGGTGCCCTTGCCTAGGGGGTTGGAACTCCCAGACAGCCTCCCCCTGCCAGACTACCCCTTGACGCCACAATTTTCCCCTTCCCTCCTCCCAGATACCTCTGGGTATCCCTTAGCCTCCCACCTCTGGCACTGCCCGACTTAACTTTTCAAACGTTTGGGTCTATTCCAAGGCAGAGTACTGCAGTACCACTTCTGGCCACTGTGGCACTGTGCTTGGCTGGGTTGAAGATATTCCAGTTTCCTGTTCACTGTTGTTTCAGAAAGACAATTAATTTCTCGACACTGGGAGGAACTATTACTTCTTTCTCAATGGAGGGAGGCAAATATGATGCGTGATTTCTTTGCCCACATTGCAGGCTTCCCAAGGGTGCAAGAAGCCATAGGTCAGCATCCCATCTTCCAGTCTCTGTAAACTTGAGCTGACCCAATATACTGCTGTTGGTATCCTAACTCACACATTGTCCCATTCATCAATCAACGCTCTGCTCTTTGACAATGGCTCCCAGTCTAACATTGCAACAATTCTAAAACTCCTCTCCTTCTCAAAACTTTGGACTCAGTCCTCCCTCTCCCTGCAAACTCCTCTAGCTCTCCAACCCTCTTAAGACCCCTGTGCTCTTTCAACCACAAATTCAATTACTCCAGCATTAGAATCATAGAATCATAGAATTTACAGTGCAGAAGGAGGCCATTCAGCCCATCGAGTCTGCACCGGCTCTTGGAAAGAGCACCCTACCCAAGATCAACAACTCCACCCGATCCCCATAACCCAGTAACCCCACCCAACACTAAGGGCAATTTTGGACACTAAGGGCAATTTATCATGGCCAATCCACCTAACCTGCACATCTTTGGACTGTGGGAGGAAACCGGAGCACCCGGAGGAAACCCACGCACACACGGGGAGGATGTGCAGACCGGTCCGCACAGACAGTGACCCAAGCCGGAATCGAACCTGGGACCCTGGAGCTGTGAAGCGATTGTTCTATCCACAATGCTACCGTGCTGCCCCATTGGTGTCAGCCCCTGTAGCCACCTGGGCCCTCAGCTTGGGAACTTCCTCCTTCAGCTTCTGTGGGGAGAAATTCATTTTCATAATGTTGCTTCTCGTAGAATTATCCAGACTAAGGGCATTGATATGGTTGGCTACCTGTGCATCTTAGAACATAGAACATACAGTGGAGAAGGAGGCCATTCGGCCCATCGAGTCTGCACCGACCCACTTTAAGCCCTCACTTCCACCCCATCCTCATAACCAATAACCCCTCCTAACCTTTTTTGGATACTAAGGGCAATTTGACATGTCCAATCCACCTAACCTGCATGTCTTTGGACTGTGGGAGGAAACCGAAGCACCTGGAAGAAACCCACATAGACACAAGGAGAACGTGCAGACTCCGCACAGACACTGACCCAGCGGGGAATCGAACCTGAGACCCTGGCGCTGTGATTCCACAGTGCTAACCATTGTGCTACCGTGCTACCCAGTGATATCAATGAGCTGCACAGGCCCTGCAGATAGTGACCTGTGGCTCTGTCTGCTTCTAAAGGACCAATGCAAAAGTGTATAGCACTGCCTCCCCTCTTTTAAGATAAAACCAACCACTTCGAACAAGCTGTTATTCTGTCTATCCTCAATCTCTATTTTGTTCGTGACCACGAGCAGTGCATCTTGCAAAGCTGTGCAAGAATCATAGCACCATAGAATTCCTACAGTGCAGAAGGAGGCCATTCATCCCATCACGTCTGCATCGACCATCTGAAAGAGCACTCTACCTATGCTGACTCCCCCACCCTATTCCTGTAGCTCCACTTAACTTGCACATCTTTGGTCATTAAGGGACAATTTAGCATGGCTAAATTTGGTCTGTGGGAGGAAACCGGAGCACTCGAAGGAAACCCACGCAGACATGGGGAGAAAGTGCAAACTCCACACAGACAGTCACCTCAGGCCGAAATTGAACTCAGGTCTCTGACTCTGTGGGCAGTAGTGCGAACCACTGTGCCGCCCCAGAAAAAGCTAATTCACTAACGCGTGAAATCTCCACTGCCTAGACAGTAAGTGAGGCTAAGCAGAGAGCAGGTGCTTTCACATAAAATCATACAGTATCTTACAGCATAGAAGGGTGCCATATGGCCCAAATCCTTGTGCAGCTGAAAGAGGTTTCAAATGGGTCCCACAAATGTACCAATTGGAGTGCAAATACATTAATCCCAAAAAGTTGTGCCATGGGTTAACAAGGCATAAAAATAGCAAAACAAGCATTTAGGTCTTATTTCTAGAAGGGTAGAGTTGAAAAGTAGGAAAGTTATGTTATCCCAGTGTTGAATCTTGGATAGACCATTCCAAGAGTACTCGAAGAGTAGCAATTCAGGTTGCCAAATAATACAAAAAGGTGATAAAACCCCTGGAGAAGTTGTAGGGAAGATTATGAGATACTTTCAGAAGTGCATGGATATACAGAACAGGAGCAGGCTGATGTTTGGTCTCTTTCTCTTGGAAATAAGGGTAATGGCTTGCCCTAATAGAGATTTTTTTTAATTAAAAGACTTTTATAGAGTGGACACAGAGAGAATGTTTCCTCTAATGGGCAAGAGCATAACTTGACACCATAAATATGAGATAATCTCCAGGAAATCAAATAGGGAATTCAGAAGTAACCTCTTCACCCAAAGAATGGTAAGAATGTGGAACTCACGACCACAGGGAGTAGTGAAAGCAAAAGGTGGGATTCATTCAAAGGGAAGCTAGAGAGCATATGTGGAAGAAGGGAATAGTGGGTTACGATGATTCAGTTGAGGGAAGATGGGAGGAGGCTCGAACGAAACATAAATACTGGCTCGAACGGTTATGCCAAATGATCTTTTTCTGCAGTAAAAGCAAAATACCGTTGAAAATCTGAAATAGAAGTAGAAAATTCTGGAAAATGTCAGCAGATTCGGAGTCATACTGACTCAAAACATTAACCCTGTTTCTCGCGACACCGATGCTGCCTGACCTGCTGCGTTTAGCCAAAGATTTCTGTTTTGACCTTTGTCTGTGCCTTATAATCCCAGCTAATTTCCTTTGAACGACAAATTTCATCAAAATCCTTTTGGAGTTACGGTGACACGGTGGCACAGTAGTTAGCACAGTTGCCCACAGCATCAGGGACCCAAATTCAATTCCGACCTTGGGGACTGTCTGTGTGAAGTTTGCACGTTCTCCCGATGTCTGCATGGGCTTCCTCCGGGTGCTCCGGTTTCCTCCCAGTGTCCATTATAGATATAGAGAAATACAGCACAGAACAGGACCTTCGGCCCACGATGTTGCGCCGAACTTTTGTCCTAGGTTAATCATAGAATTTTGGACAATTTTTCATGGCCAATCCACCCAACCTGCACATCTTTGGACTGTGGGAGGAAACCGGAGTACCCAGAGGAAACCCACGCAGTCACGGGGAGGATGTGCAGACTCCACACAGACAGTGACCCAAGTCGAAATCGAACTTGGGACCCTGGAGCTGTGAAGCAATTGTGCAATCCACAATGCTACCGTGCTGCCCTTAAGAAGTTAACCTACACTCCATTATTCTACCCTAATCCAAGTACCTATCCAATAGCCGCTTGAAGGTCCCTAACTTTTCCGACTCAACTACTACCACAGGCAGTGCATTCCATGCCCCCACTACTCTCTGGGTAAAGAACCTACCTCTGACATCCCCTCTATATCTTCCACCATTTATCTTAAATTTATGTCCCCTTGTAATGGTGTGTTCCACCCGGGGGAAAAGTCTCTGACTGTCTACTCTATCTATTCCCCTGATCATCTTATAAACCTCTATCAAGTCACCCCTCATCCTTCTCCGTTCTAATGAGAAAAGGCCTAGCACCCTCAACCTTTCCTCGTATGACCTACTCTCCATTCCAGGCAACATCCTGGTAAATCTCCTTTGCACCTTTTCCAAAGCTTCCACATCCTTCCTAAAATGAGGTGACCAGAACTGCACACAGTACTCCAAATGTGGCCTGACCAAGGTTTTGTACAGCTGCATCATCACCTCACGGTTCTTAAATTCAATCCCTCTGCTAATGAACGCTAGCACACCATAGGCCTTCTTCACAGCTCTATCCACTTGAGTGGCAACTTTCAAAGAACTATGAACATAGACCCCAAGATCTCTCTGCTCCTCCACATTGCCAAGAACCCTACCATTAACCCTGTATTCCGCATTCATATTTGTCCTTCCAAAATGGACAACCTCACACTTGTCAGGGTTAAACTCCATCTGCCACTTCTCAGCCCAGCTCTGCATTCTATCTATGTCTCTTTGAAGCCGACAACAGCCCTCCTCACTATCCACAACTCCACCAATCTTCGTATCATCTGCAAATTTACTGACCCACCCTTCAACTCCCTCATCCAAGTCGTTAATGAAAATCACAAACAGCAGAGGACCCAGAACTGATCCCTGCGGTACGCCACTGATAACTGGGCTCCAGGCTGAATATTTGCCATCCACCACCACTCTCTGTTTTCTATCGGTTAGCCAGTTTGTTATCCAACTGGCCAAATTTCCCACTATCCCATGCCTCCTTACTTTCTGCATAAGCCTACCATGGGGAACCTTATCAAATGCCTTACTAAAATCCATGTACACTACATCCACTGCTTTACCTTCATCCACATGCTTGGTCACCTCCTCAAAGAATTCAATAAGACTTGTAAGGCAAGACCTACCCCTCACAAATCCGTGCTGACTATCCCTAATCAAGCAATGCCTTTCCAGATGCTCAGAAATCCTATCCCTCAGTACCCTTTCCATTACTTTGCCTACCACCGAAGTAATACTAACTGGTCTGTAATTCCCAGGGTTATCCCTATTCCCTTTTTTGAACAGGGGCACAACATTCGCCACTCTCCAATCCTCTGGTACCACCCCTGTTGGCAGCGAGGACGAAAAGATCATTGCCAACGGCTCTGCAATTTCATTTCTTGCTTCCCATAGAATCCTTGAATATATCCCGTCAGGCCCGGGGGACTTGTCTATCCTCAAGTTTTTCAAAACACGCAACACATCTTCCTTCCTGACAAGTATCTCCTCAAGCTTATCAGTCTGCTTCACGCTGTCCTCTCCAACAATATGGCCCCTCTCGTTTGTAAATAATTGTGCAGGTTATGTGGATTGACCATGCTAAATTGCCCCTTAGTGTCCAAAGGTTAATTGGGGTTTCAGAATTATGAGAACAGGATGGGGGATTGAGCCTGGGTATGGTGCTCTTTCAAAGGGTTGGTGCAGACTCGATGGGCCAAATGGCCGCCTCCTGCACTGCAGGGATTCTATGATTTTAATGGGGACATAAAATCATTATGTTTACACAACTCTAAAATTGCCTGCTCAAGAGCAGCGTAAGATTGGCGGAGGCTGACGAAGAAGGCAACTGTCAGCTAAACCCCCAAGAACAGTCTGTGATTAAATTCATCTATTGCCTTTCAAAAGTAGAAATGCGGGTCATCCAAACAGGTAACCACAATTTATTTTAATCCATGACAAAGTAGTGCTCCTTTCCAATATTCTTCAAACTTTTAATCTATTTGCCTTTAAAGACATTACTCTCATTTTTTTCTTTCCTGCGAGTAAAGGAAAACTATAGTACCATTAAATGTTTCTGCTCAGCAGCACCTAGTAAAAGCAAAGATAATGACAGGTCAAGGCCCCTCAGATCAGACGGTTGACATTTTACATAAAGACGTCATTGTGTGAATCTGATAAAATTCTGGGAGACTCAATCTGCCCACGCTGTGTTATTGCTGAATATGTTGCTGAAGGAGCGTGAACCTTGTTCCCAGCAGTGTATGGCAACAGGTGAACCTTGCTTCAAGCAAAGATCTAAATCAAGAGCCCTCGACTATCGCGCATAACATGGATTTTCCCTGAATGGAGACGCAGAGAAAATTATTCATCATCCGAATAATAACAGTCATTCATCTGATGTCCTCACCGAAGCAAAACAACCGATCTGACAACCCAGTTGAGCACTGATGCATAGCACAGGAATGATGCTGGGCTAACCCTTGGAGTGTCAGCAATTCCTGGAAGTGCTGTTCCTCCCTAGTCCGGCTACTTTATAAAAGATTTCCCCGCGCTCATCACAACACTGGAAGATTTCCAGCTATGTACATCAGATATCAAAAGTTATACTTTGCAAATACACAGTTGAGATTTGGGTGAAATGTCAGTGGTTGTTGAAGTACTTCCATTCATTTCTTTTCAAATGTTGATGTCTTAACTCAGACCAACAACATTGCCTGCAGACGAGTAAAATTCCACAGTGGTATCACATTTGCTTTAATTGTAATATGAATGATAAAGCATTAAGAGAGTCTTTTAAAATAATAATATAGTAGTTACGTTACAGACCTAGTAATCTGAGACTTGGGCTAATAATCCTAAAAGGTAACCAAAAGGGTTGATGAGGGTAATGTCATTGATGTGTATATATGGACTTTCCAGAAGGCATTCAATACAGTGCCACACAACAGAGTTGTGGAAAAAGTTATACTTTATGGGATAAAGGACAGTAGCAGCATGGATATCAAATTGACCAAATAATAGGAAACAGAGAGCAATGATCAATGGATATTTTTCAGGCTAGCGAAAGGTTTTTTGTAGAGTTCCCTCGGGGTTGGTATTCAGACAATTGCTTTTTCTGATGTATATTAATGTTCTAGACCTTCGTATGCAGGGGACAATTTTAAAGTTTGCGGATGATACTAAACTTGGAAATATTGTAAACTGTGAGGTGAGACAGTGTAGAACTTCAAAAGGCTGTAGTCAAGTTGGTGGCGTGGGCAGAGAGCTGGCAGATGAAGTTCAATTTGGCGAAGTGTGAGGTGATGCATTTTGATTGGAAGATCATGGAGAGATAATATCAAATAAGGTGTAAAATTCTTAAAGGGGCACAGGAACAGAGGGACATGGATGTATTAATGCAGAGATCATTGATGGTGGCAGATCAGGTGGTGAGAGCAATTTATAAAGTATAAAGTATCTTAGGCTTTATTAATAGGAGGGTTCTGTACAGTTCTGGACGTCACACTATAGGAAGGATGTGAACGCATTGAAGAGATTGCAGAAGAAGTTTACAAGAATGATTACAGTGATGAGTAACTTCAGTTATGAGGATAGATTGGAGAATTTGGGACTGTTCTCCTTGAAGAGAACAAGGCTAAAAGGAAATTCTATAGACACAAATCATGAACATGTGGGTGGCATGCTAGCATAGTGGTTAGCACAGTTGCTTCACCGCTCCAGGTTCAATTCCCGGCTTGGGTCACTGTCTGTGTGGAGTCTGCACGTTCTCCTCGTGTCTGCGTGGGTTTTCTCCGGGTGCTCTGGTTTCCTCCCACAGTCCAAAGATGTGCAGGTTAGGTGGATTGGCAATGATAAATTTCCCTTAGTGTCCAAAAAAGATTAGGTGAAGTTGCTGTGTTATGGGGATAGGATGGAGATGTATGGGCTTAGTTATGGTGCTCTTTCCAAGGGCCAGTGCCGACTCGATGGGCCGAATAGCCTCCTTCTGCACTGTAAATTCTATGATTCTATGATGAGGGGGCTGGACAGAGTAGATCAGGAGAAAGTGTTCCTGCTCATAAAATGATCAAAAACGAGAGGGTACAGATTTAAAGTGATTTGCAAAAGAAGTAAATGCTACATCATAAAAACTTTTTTCACACAGCGAGTGGTTCTGGTCTGGAATGCACTGCCTGTGTGTTGGACGCAGGTTCAATTGAGGCATTCAAGAGGGCATGACATGAAAATGTTGAATAAATGTGCAGGTGTAATGGGAAAAAAACACTACATCATAATGGTGATTTGGAGAGCCGGTGCAGACACAATGGGCCAAATGGCCTCCTTCTTCACGGTAACAATTCTGTAATTCTGTGATCCAGTGAACAGAGTTCAAATCTCACCATGACCATTTGAGGATTTGTAAAAATCTGGAGATAAAAAGCTTGCATTTGGAAATGTGGTCATTAAGCTGTCAAATTATTGTAAAAGCCCAACTGGTTCACTGATGCGCATTGGGGAAGGAAACCTGCCATCGTTACAAAGTCCGGTCTATATTTAACTAGCAGTCTGACAGCAAGGTGATTGATGCTTAACTGCCAACTGACTTAGGATAGCAAACCACACAGTTGCAGCAACTAGGGATGAGCAATAAATGCCTCTTTGCCAGTGAGGCCTGCATCCTGAGGCCAAATAAAAACTGAAAGTTCTGAAATATTTGGGTGGTACTTGTGGTGAATGTACACTATATATAGTTGCCAATATAACTCCGTGTATATATGTTCGTTATCTATCCGTTGTAAGATCAATGCTGTATATAGTTGCCAATATAACTCTGTGTATATATGTTCATTATCCACCATTGTAAGTGCAGTTGCACTATCCGACCATCAGGGGGGAGTCGCTCTGGGAGTACGCAAGAGTTTGTACTGGGCTCCTCCCTTGGCTCCGGCCAGGACTCCTCCCCCTGGGACCGATGTATAAAGACCAGTGCCTTCGAGCCAGCCTGCCAGTTCATCTGGAGTTCAATGACGAATAGGCTGGCTCTGTTGTAAGTGTATTAAAGCCTCTGTTCAGATCCAACTACACGTGTTCGCTGAATTGATGGTTCCATCAGTACTTTACCTCCCTTAAATGCGTAGTTCTTTCCTCCCATGCCATGGCCTGTGGTATTAGGTTTTACTGTCGCTTATCCTGCAGCAGGTGTGGGTATACACTTGGGTATGTACAACATAAATTAATGCAAATCAGAGTCCCATGGCACTGATCATAATTTTGGGCATGTTTGATGAAGCCAGGTAAAATCAGATCAGCTGGGATGATGAAAAGGCCCTTGAGATAAGTTTAGTAATTTCCCTTTGTTTGGTCAGGAGAAGTGTGAAAGCTCATTGAGACACCAGAAGGAAAGGTGCATCCTCCCCTGCCTCAGGCACCACTTTGTCCCTCTCTCAGTATCCTCTAAAAAACACTTACCTGCTTGCCTTCTTGCCAGCTGGCTTTCCAAATTTCCATTCCCAGCCAGCTGTCACTTCCTGCCCAAACAACTACATGGCTTAAACGCTCGGTTCGTCTGACAATTACCATACTTTAGCCCTGACTCTAGCCTTAATCCAGACATGGATGATAGACCTGAATCCACAGATGAGGTGACAGCATTTGTTCATGATACCAAGGTAGCATTTGATTAAATACAACACCGAGGAACCCGAGTAAAATTGAATTTTATGGTGATAAAAGGGGTGACCCTGAATTGGCCTAGTTAAAGGCAGGTTTATGAGGCTGACTCCGATTTTCTAATCAGCATGAAACCATTCACAAACCAGATGGTGAAGTTGGAAACCGTATGCTGACATTTTACTTAATACTAGATTTTATTTACAGAATGCAATTTTACAAATGTCTGTCTTCCACTGAACCAACATTCAGTGCACCTAACGTCTCTCTTTACACTCTTTATAAGCATAACAAAATAAAACTAATTAAAGCAAACTAAAGAAACACCCCTTTAAAGATGGCACTGCAACAAAGTAAAACAATGATGGAAACTTATCAAATCAAGGTAAAATGTCATTCTTATGGGGACATAATGCACTCCAACCCCTGTGGTGCTCACCGGTCACAGAAGGCCTCAAGTGTGACATTGCATTGTCCCTCTCAGAGGACATCTGGGTGAGAACATAGCTGAGGAAGTAAGTCAGGCTGTTAGGATTAATGACTTATTTCTACAGCCAACTGCCTGGACAAGTTAGTGGCCACCTTGGCCAGGCGTAGCAGCAGACCCACAAGGAAGGCCTCCGATTTGCCCACCCCCCTTCTGCACCAAGCAGCCAAAGATCAGGACCGTAGGACTGACATACAGCCAAAAATTGAGGGGAAGCCCCTTTAAATAATGGGAGGGGCTGGACCATCACACAACCTGTGTAAATGTGGAACACGGACTGCTCAAAGCCGCTGAAATTGCAGGCAGCCTGGGAGTCCCTGAACCGACTTAAACTAAGATTGCACAGGACTGCTGTGTGCACTACCTTCCAGGCCAAATCGCCATTGGTAATATGGAGGACTCCTCCATAGAGAGCCCTCCACTGAGGGCCCCTGCCACCTCCAGAATGCAGGACAGGATGCTACAGTGTGCCTGCGCGGCTGTTGGGGACGGGCGAAAGGTGGGCAGCAACCGCCCTTCTATGAAACTCCTCCTTGCGGAGTGGAATGGCAAGAAGAGGGTTCCCATGATCTGTACACCCAGTGATAGGCTAGGATGCCTATGCCCCCGGCAAGCCTGCAGGCCCTCCCTGCCTGCCTGAATAGGTTACAGCTAAAGGTTGCCCCAGAGGTGTTCCTCCCCCCCTCCCCCACCCCTCATTAGTCTCTGACTCCACACACAGTGGTGGCCTGGCTGTTTACATTGCACAGTAGCCAGGTACTGCTTTGAAGCAGGAAGGCGTCAGATTGAGCGTGCAGCTTTGAGGGTCCGCCCCTCCTGCCCTTAATTGGTTAGGTCACCTGTCTCCGGGCAAACTAAGGGCTCACCCATGTAAAAATATTACCTTCCATCATTTCTCCCCAGAGAAGGGTTTCTGACCCAAAAACAAACCTGGCTCCTGTTCTCTGCCTCCTTGGCGAGATCTGAGCCTCCAGAGTAGCAATGTTGTGGTACCATCACCGCCATATTCCCCTCTGAACCACACACCATTCCGCTTTGTGCATTCATCACTGTTCCATCAAGCTCACTGGGTCAATATTCCGAAATACCTGTTATGTTCTCTATTCGGCTTTAGCTGGATGGCTCGGGTGCATGGTGTTGAATAAAGAACACAAAGCTTTGTTAACGAACAAAACTATAAATTTATTACACTACTAACTAAGATTTGTTCACATACCTAAAGTAGAAGGTTATTGTATAAAACTATGCTGTCTCTAACTTACAGAACTCTCAAATATACAACTGCTCTCTATGCCTGACCCTCTTCCAGCTCTCCAATAACTCTTAACTCCTAATCCCGAAGTCAGCTGATATATCTATGACTGTTCTGTGGTTCCCTCTCGTGGTAAAAATCATTATCATTAACTTGTTAACTCTTTACATCCCAGTCAATATATGTATCATTACAATACCTGCCTAAAAGTGGTGCACGTACTGCCACCAAGATTGCAGGCGGTTCACGAGGAAGGCCCAACTCCACCTTTCAGGGCAACTAGTGAGAGGAGACAACAGCAACCTTTTGCCAGCATCAGCCACATCCCGAGAACAAACAAATTATGTTACAAAAACAAAAAATGCTGGATAACCTCAGCAGGCCTGGCAGCATCTATGGAAAGAAAGAGAGTTAACGTTTCAGATCTAAATGATCCTTCTATATAAATTATGTTAATTGTTGTACTGTGTAGTGTTTATTTTTATCTATATATTCACCCTCATTTTCTCTTTCTGCTGTTTTATTCATCTCTTTTTTAACTAAAGTTGAGTTATTCATTCCTCACTTACACCCTTCCTTTATTTTTGAGTTTGATAGTCTTGGGTATTCTTTCATTTCGATTTAATATCAAGGATACATCAATAAAACATGAATGGAATACACGCAAAGCAGAATAAATGCACATATGTTTTGGTACTCCCAGGAAGAGAGTGAGCATGGAAATGCTCACAAATCATTCCTCCTCTGTACACACACTCTCTCGACTTTTAATGTGGGCACACACTCAGAAATCTATGACATGTTCGAACACAAACACAAACAGACATACCCAAACAACTGAAAACATACATGCACACAAGCCCTTAGTTGGACATTGCTGACAAAATGCGATGCAGTATTTGGTCCTGCAGGACTGACGGTGCCACAAATGCCAGACACTGTATCCATGGCAACCGATGGTTCTAAAACTGAAATGGGAATTAGATCTATTTATTGCTTCGTCACTTCAGCATTGTCTATCTTTCTTTTGGCACCAGCTAATGTTCTACTGCCAAGAAGCCCTGAAATTGCTTGCTCTGGTAGAGATGATTGCAAATGCAACATATGATTAGTTCTGTTGTCACATGACCCACAGGGTCCCTTCTGTAAAGATCTATTTGTCATTTTCACATCAGTTACTTTGCTTCATATTCAGCCAGTGTGTGATCTGTGTCGGCGGGTTAGTTTTGGAAAGGGATCTTCAGTAAAATGAGTGCTATTAAAGGCCATTAAAATGTCAATTTGCCCTGGATCGCACCAAATGTTTATGAAGGATACACAGCATCTGGAGCAGCTGGTGCTACTTCCATTATAAAATCCTGTTGCTATGATATTGCCTGGAGTACAGGTCTCGGCTCCCCCCAGTGTCTGTGGTAGAGCTGGCGGGATTACAGTGGTGACATTATAACAGTCTGTTTATCATTGTAAATGTTTCCACTTCCCTGATTTTAACTCTGGGCACCGCTCTCAGGAGGTGACTAACGTGTGAGTTCAAAAATCATGCACAACTCCTGCGATAAGGCCCATGGTATTTTAATTCCTTGTTTAAATTCCACTGGTGGAAGATCACACGGCCCAGAGGTTGGCAGCCAAAAACCAGATAGGTATGGTGAGATCAACTGGTCGGGATTTCATGATCTTCTGTGCAAGGGAGGTCGAAGATTTTCATGTGGGGGTTACAGGAGCATAGCATTTTTGAGCCTTTTCTGGCATTGGTTCACTTTGTAGATGAGTTGGTTCTGGGCTGGAAAATTGCTGCTGTTTTCCACTCATGCTGGTGGGTTAAAATTGCAGCTGGGTCGCAGCGACATCATTGGAATCCGGTATGCATATGTCAAGAAAGGATCAAAACCAGCTTCACAGTTGTGTAAGATTGAAATCGTTGTCCAGATGAGTGCGGCAGCCTGGATTTCAGAAGGGATTGTAAGTTTTAAAAAAAACAAATCAAATGAGGCAAAGGTGTTGGACAAACTTAACTCTAAGAACAAACGATCGTCAGACGTTTCAGGCCTCATGGGACAAGCAGGCACGAGAGATGTGCCCAGGATGACACATCGCCTTGGTGACCACCTGCAAGTTCGGTTGCTCTCCCTCAACCCAAAATCTCCAGCACAGTCATTGCACAACGACCAGAACCATGGCTATCGATTCATAGGGCCCATGATTTCACAAAACTAACTACAGCAAAGGAGCTGGTATCATCAGTTGTCATTAATATTTTGAGTTCACAGGTGTCTTTTTATATTATGAAGGTCCTTACTTTTTCAGTGGGCACAAGACTTACATGGCAGATTTCTCCCAAGCCTCCGCTGGCAGGGGTTGGGAGGATTCGGCAGGAGGCCCACACATCGGTTTTACGCCAAAGTGAATTTCCTGCAGGATCTCCCCCTGGTCCCCGCCATGGCAGATAGGGAAACCCTTTGAGGCCGGTGTGAAACTCATTTGCATCCAGTTAAATCTGAATCTCCGGAGCGCCAACAGGAATACGCGTCTGTGAGAAACACATTTTGGAAACGTGGCATGCAGACGTTGGGACTCACCTGCACAATGCCTGGGGCTGCCTCCGGAGTGCAGGGTGGAGGCTGCTGGCAAGCCTGAACGCTGGAAAATCACAGCGGTGTGAGGGGGAGCATCTACAGGTGGATCTTCCAGATCAAGTGTCCTGGAGCAGGTCCATCTTCCAGCCTCAGAATGAGATAGGAGTACAGGGGGAATGGGGTGTACGAGGCGGTGGAGAGTAGTGGGAAGGTGGGATGAGTGGGAGTAGGGCAATTGGGGGGAATAGGGAGTATGGGGGGGGGAATGGGGAGTATGAGGGGGCGGCATGGGTGGCACAGCTGGACATGGGTATGCCGGAGCACGGAACAGTGCTGGGTGCCGGCGGTGCCAGACACATGCTCATGGCAGGGGGTGGGGGAGGAGTTCGGCGGGCTGGTGCCAAACCACCCATGCGGCCCAGCGGAGGTCATTGGCCTTCTTACAGCACTTACCGTGCCAGTCCTCCCGGTGACACTCCACGAGCTGATGGCTGCTACCACTTCCTCCCAGGCAGCACTGGCTGCCCTGTGGATGACCCTCCGAGACCCTAGAGGGAACAGGGCATCCCCTCTGACCTCTGCGCATCCAACAGTCTGGCCAGGTTGGCATCCCCGAATCGTGGGACTGGTCTCCTCGGAGGCATGGCTGCGAGCTGAGTGGGGTTGGCTCTGCAGGAGCGGTTTAAGTGCTGATCTCCCTTGGTTGCAGGGGCTGGCCAGTGCCCGAAGAGCTGCTTTTCCCCTTCTCCCATCACACTCATTCTTTTAATAGATTGTGCGCAAGACACATGGGGCTGGTTTCTCCGCCCCGCCGTGCCACATTTCAGCTCCAACCCGCCGGCGGGATTCTCTGTAACGCCGCACGGCCAATGGGGTTTCCCATTGTCCGGCAGTCCCACTCCGTCGGGAAACCCCCAGGCACTGGCAAAACGGAGAACCCCACCGGCGGAGAATCCCGCCCATGAACGTCAGTGCAACTGAAATAGCATTTGGAATAGAGGATTATGACATTTTTTAGGCAACTGTAAATTTATTTTTGCAGTTGTACATGTATAAGTAGCATTTTGAGCAACAAAAATGAGGTAGTTTAAAAGCAAATGATGGAGTTTAAAAACAAAATGATTGACCGTCATTCATATTTTGACTATTTATATAGCTCTTTCATAGAACAGGCGCAGGCATTCTATAATGGCCTTTGGAAGGCTTGAATAAGTGTGTCCTATAAAATGTTAAGTAACTGCTGCAGTCAGTTGGCACTGCAAACTGGTGCTGCTTCCTTGTAGTATTTTGTTAGTCACACAGAGTGATTGCGCAGCAGTCTGTGAGTACAGCACATTGCCAGATCCCATTCTGCATCCTGACATTCCTTCAACACTGCAGCTCCAGTTAATTAACTGCTATTTATCACCCTGACACTATCATGTTGCCCCTTCTGTTTACTCACATCAATAGCTGCCTCTAGGCGGTGTACTCCAGGGGAGTTTAACCTTTGACACACCTTTCTCCCCTTCATCTGGTACTTTAAAAATTACAAGCGATTTTCTTGTGTCAGTCCAAGTGGAACTGTCGTGTTTTGCTGTAGGAAACTGCAGATGAATTATATGTTTTATTCAATGAATTCAGTCATTTACCCCTGATTTTCATCTTCATAGCTGGGCTCAATTTAAAGGAGTCCTATTTTGGACGGGTTTTGCCGCCTCTCGGCGCAGTGCCGAGAACGATCCGTCATCAAACGTGACCCTTTCTTATTTTGGCCTTGGTGAGGAAGGTCACGCCAAGGTCTCACTTACCTTCATTTCCTACACTGATGACCTCAGTCCCCAGGGACTAATTCTGTATGCAGCTCATCACTGCAAGAAGAGATCGGGCCACCATTTTTAAATGCTACCTGTTACGGTCACTAAGGGTTCAGAACCTACATTGCATCAGATTCCCCTCCTACACCGTGGAATATGAGCTTAGGGGGCGGAGCTTCCTACCGATTGGAGGAACTCCTACAGGATATAAACCCCGACCTGGGAGCAGGCTAAGGAAGAGGAACCTGCGGGTGGAGTCGAGAGTTATTGTATTGTGGAGTAGTAGAATAAACCTTGTTGTATCCTGTCTGTCTGGCTACATGTGAAGTCCTTGCCTTCGGCCAAACAATGCCCCAATCTCTCCGATCTCTGGATCCCCCCACTGTCATCTCCGGACCCCCCCCCCCCCCCCCCAACCAATACCCCAACTTACCTGTTAGGGGATCCTGCCCTCTAAATTGTTTTATAAATTAGAAAAAGCAAGAGTTCCAACACTGACCCCTCGGGAATACCACTTTCAACTAGTCTCCAGTCTGAGAAAAGCCCATCTATACGTGCCCTCTGTTTCCTATCTCTTAGCCAACCTCTAATCCATGCTGCCAAGGACCTATCAATCCCAAACATTTCTAATTTGCTGATCAACCTGCCATGTGGCACTGTCTCAAATGCTTTCTGAAAATCCAAATATACAACATCTACAGCAATACCCTCATCTACTGCCTGTGTCACTTCATCAAAGAACTCAATTAAATATGTCACAGTTCCAGCCCTTGACAAAGCCATGTTGACTGTCTAGTCTTAACTTATTTTTCTCGAAGTGTATATTTATCTTATCCAGTATTATAGCCTCCATCAGTTCTCCCACTATTGATGTCAAGCTGAAGAGTCTGTAGTTTCCTGCTTTATTCTTTGTCCTTTTCTTAAACAACGGCATCACATTTGCAATCCTCCAGTCCCCCGGGACTAATTCTGTATTCAGATAGGCCTGGAAAATTTCTGTCAACTTCTCTGCAATTTGCTCCCTTACCTCTCTCAGCAATCTAGGGTGCATTCCATGCGGGCCTGGTGACTTCTCTACCTGGAGTGCTGTCAGCCTTTTTAGCACCTCTTTATCTATCATTATACTGCTCAGTTGTTCAACACCCACATTTTTAACTGGGCAATTGTCACTATCTTCTATTTTGTTAAAGACAGAAGCAAAGTGCTCATTTAGTACCTCTGCCATTCCCTCTGTTTCTATAAGCAACTTAATCTGTTTGTTCCTTATGGGCCTCATTCTAACCTTCACTAATCTTTTATTATGAATATGTTTGAAGAACATTTTACAATTTGTTTTAGTGCAGCCTGTTTTTCTTTCCTCATGCTTCCTCTTATTTCAGCCTTTGCCTCTCTCCTGCATTTGATGTACTCTTCCTGATTTCTATTGCTATTATCATGCCAACTTGTATCATATGCCTCTTTTCTCTTTCTTATTTTCTCCTCAATAACTTTACTCATCCAGGGTACTGTATCTTTATTTATAATGGGTATGTACCAAGCTTGCATCCTATTCATCTCTCCTTTGAAAGTCTCCCATTATTCATGCATTGTTCTATCCACCAAAATGCATTTCCAATCAACCTCCTCCTAAAGGTTGCCCTTTTCCAGTCTGGGATCTTAATCCATGAATGATTTTTATCCTTTTCCAACTTAATATTGAACCTTATTATATTATGATCATTGTTTCCCAACTGCTCCCCCACTCTGCCATTCTCCACCTGGCCTGCCTCATTTCCTAGGACCATATCCAGCACAGCTTGCTCCATGGTAGGACTGGAAATGTACTGTTCCAGAAAGTTCTCCTGCACACACTGCAGGAATTTCTACCCTTTCGTGCCCCACACTCTACCCTTCCCCTAGCCAACCTTAGGGTAATTGAAATCCCCAACAATCACAGTCCTACTTTTTCTGCAGATTTCTGTAATCTGCCTACCAATACTCTCTTCTACTTCCTCCCCACTATTGGAGGTCTATAATAAATACTCAACAAGGTAACTGCTCCCTTTATGTTTCTCACCTCCAACTATCTTGATTCTAATTCAGGAACTGCATCTCATTCAAGGGCTATGATACTATCTTTGATCAAGGCTGTTACAACTCCTTCCCCTTTACCCATCCTGTTTCTATTAAAAATCTTATAACCAGGATGTTAAGTATCCAGTCCAGTTCTGGTTTGAACCACGTTTTATCAATGTTACTATGTCTTATCACCCCCAAGCAATTTCTGTTTCCAGTTCCCCAATTTTTTTCACTGTACTCCATGCATTTACATACATAGAAGCTAACCCTGCCCTTATCGTTTCCTTCCCCTTTGGGAGGTGACCATTTCATTGTTCACTGTCAGCATTCAAGCCTTCTCTCACTTACTTTTCCCTGTTCCCCATCTTCTCTCTTTTTCCCTCATTGGTAGTTCTAAAACTAGGTTCATTAGTCAACCCATCCTCTTGCCTTACAAGTTTAAATCCACCCCCACTCCACCTTTTACTCTCTCAGGCAGGGAGAGTAGTCCCATTTCAGCTCAGGTGAAGCCCGTCTCTTCTGAACAGCTTTCTCCTTTCCCAAAAGTGATCCCAATATCCCAAAAATCTATATCCCTCCCATCTACACCATCCCTCAAGCTATGCATTTACCTTTCTGATCTGCCTTTGCCTAAATGGTGAAGCTTGTGGCACAGGTAGCATTTCTGAGTTTACTAACCTGGAGGTTATCCTGCTTTCATCCTACTCCCAAGCATGGGCTCCCATGGGCAGCATGGTAGCAAGTGGTTATCACTGTTGCTTCACAGCTCCGGGGTCCCAGGTTTGATTAGTGGCTTGGATCACTGTCTGTGTGGAGTCTGCACGTTCTTCCTGTGTCTGTGTGGGTTTCCTCTGGCTGCTCCGGTTTCCCCTACAGTCCAAAGATGTGCAGGTTAGATGGATTGGCGAAGATAAGTTGCCCTTAGTGTCAAAAGGTTAGGTGGGGTTGCTAGGTTACGGGGATAGGGTGGAGGAGTGGGTTTAAGTAGGGTGCTCTTTCCTAAAGGATAGTGTAGACTCGATGGGCCAAATGGCTTCTTTCTGCACTGTAAATTCTATGCTTCTAATTCCTGCAAGACCTCCAAGCTGTCCCTCCCTGTGTTGTTGGTTCCTGTAGAATCCAACAAAAGAGACGCAGGAATGCATGGAAAGATAAAAATTAACTACTGTTTTTTTTAGGTTTATATAATATACACTACTAACAATTCCACACCCCGAAGGGCTACCCAGGTTGGGTTTGGTTCCCGTTGTTAAGGGGGAATTCATACTCAGAGATAATTACAGGGAACCGGATGGAACATAGTCCATGGCCCCTGAGGCAGCCTCAACACCTCTTCCCCCCAAGTCTGGAAAAATGTCCATCAGCCAAGATGGAGACCCTCTTGTCCATTTGGAGAGTGGGCGGCATCGTGCCGTTGACATAGCAGGACCGGGGGACAGATATCTTACCAGCAATCACCGTTTGCATACCAAGTGGTGAGGCGGGAGCACCGTGATCAGCATGGGTGCTGGCGTGAACAGTGGCGGATCGACGATGGCAGGCGGTCAAATGCCCACACCAGAGTCGGTCCCCTGAGGTGGCGTCCGGCATCTCGGCCTTCTGGACCTCGAGGAGCAGAGATCGTGGAAATCTAGGAGGTAATGGAGATCACGGGGGAACTGGGACCTGTGCGCCCTGAACTTGATCCCGTGGGTCCTGAGTGTGGCTGGCTTCCTTCCCCTGCACTGAACTGAATATGAGATGGGACAAGTCAGCCTGAGCACCACGCCCTGGATCCATGTGCCCTGTGCCAAAATTCCGGATGAAGGCGGCGTCCCTGGGCTTGAACTTGCACGGCGAGGTGCACCGACCAGCATCCATCTCCAAATGGCTTTGTCTGCGGCAGATCCGTGCACCGATGTCTGGGATGATGAGGCTGAGGCACGTCCTGAGGCGACGTCCCATCAGGAGCTCTGCTGGTGCCACTCTCGTGGTGGCATGAGGGGTTGCCCGGTAGTTGAAGAGGAGCTGGGCCAGATGGTCAGCTTCTTCATGGCACGTTTGAATGTTGTGATCACCCGTTCAGCCAGCCCATTTGAGACTGGGTGATATGGGGCAGTCTATGCATGTTGGATGCCATTTAAGGCCACCAATACTTCGGGGATGCCGTGTGTGCTGAAAGTAAGCCTCAACCAGTCCGCGGTCACCCTTGTGGTTATGATTTGCATCTTGTGGACCTCAAGCCACTTAAAGTGGGCAACCACCAAGATGAGGAACATCTCACCCTGGAATGTGCCATCAAAATTGATGTGGACGACTTCCGGTGGCATTTGCGAGCGGGTTGGCCGCATCGAGAAGAGCTCCCGCCGGTTGCCACTATTTGCGGTGCAAATAGGGTTTCCCTGATTTTTCGCTCTCCCCCCCTCCCCGGTATTGGCAGCCTTTGGGGCCGTCCCGGGTAGCAAGTGGGGCCGGTTTGAAAACCAACGAGGAACCCCACGTGGGTGTCGGGCGGCTGGTGCTGAGGCGTCGGGCCCAGCGCGCGCAGTGGTCAGAGCAGCGGTGGCGGATCTAAGCGGCAGGCCGAGGCGGTAGGCCCAAAGCCAGGGCGTGATGTAGGTGAGATGTCCCACTTCGGATGGCTCCCGCCTAGAATGTGGTGAGAAGATTGAAGTCCGGTCCCAGTGAAATTCTGGAGGAATACAAAAAAGAAGAGAAATAAGTTTTAAAGAAATTTGGTGAAAGTTGTTTTTCCCCCTTTTTTTGAAGGAAAAAAAAGTTTTTGTTTTTTCTATTTAAAGAAAAGAAGAAAACAAAAGATTGAAGAAGGAATGAAGGGTGGAAAAGAAAAGGAAAAATAATAAGCCGTTAAAGGATGCAAAGAGCAGCGTCGAAGAACGGAGGATATGCGGGCTCGCCGTTGAATGAGAGGACGAGCAAAAGTGCTGACAAGATGGCGGATGTTGGACCGCATGATGGGGCCACACTACGTACGGTGGAGAAGATGACCGAGGTGATGGCGGTGGAGCTGGAAAAGCAGTTTGCGAGACACATGGAGGATTTGAGGAAGGAGACGCCGGTCGCATCGAAGTCATTGGTGGAGGAGGCAATCGCCCCTGTGAGGATAGCTGTGGCAAAGACATCAGCCGAGGTGAGAGAGCAGGGCGAGAAGATGAAGGAAGTGGAGGAGGCCGTGTCGCAGCACAGTGACCAGTTCACCTCGATGGGGGACGAGCTGCGGAGGGTGGTGGAGGTCAACAGAGGACTCCGACAAAAGTTCGAGGAATTGAAGAACCGCTCGAGGCGACACAATCTGAGAATTGTGGGCTTCTCCGAAGGGGCAGAGGGTCCAAGGCCAACAGAGTACTTCACTAAGAAGTTGACGGAGCTGATGGAGGAGGGTGAGACCTCCTCCCTGTACGAACTAGACCGAGCTCATCGGTCATTAAGGCCGAAATCCAAAGTGAATGAGCCGCCAAGAGCAGTAATTATCTGCTTCCATAAGTACTGCATGAAGGAGAAGGTGTTAAACTGGGCGAAGCAGAGGCGCGAGGTGCAGTGGGATGGTGCTGGAGTTCGGATCTACCAGGACTTGACGGTGGAGTTGGCAAAAAGACGAGCAGCGTTCGGGCAAGTGAAGGCTGCACTGTACAGAAATGAGGTGCAATTTGGTATGGTATACCCGGCGAAGCTGAGGGTGACGTATGATGCCAAAGACTTTTATTTTGAGACAGCGGAGGCGGCTGAAGCGTTCGTGAGGGCAGAGGGCTTTGGACAGACGTGAGGAGCGGAACTGGAAGAGAGACTGTGGACTGTGACTGGGGAGCTGGAAAATGTATAAATACTATAACTTTCTTTTTACTGACGTGTATTGTAACTTACTTCTCTTCACATTGTTACCGAGTTCAAGTTATTGGTTGGGTTGATTGGCATTCTGTG
Source organism: Scyliorhinus canicula (assembly GCF_902713615.1). Taxonomy (NCBI): domain Eukaryota; kingdom Metazoa; phylum Chordata; class Chondrichthyes; order Carcharhiniformes; family Scyliorhinidae; genus Scyliorhinus; species Scyliorhinus canicula. Next base: position 141,367,655 of record NC_052152.1, on the reverse strand, counting down.
TTGCGACGGTTATATCTTATTTTAGTAAATTGTATGGGTTGGATTGTTGTTTTTGCTTTTTTCTTTCTCTGGGACTGGGTGAGAGGGGACGGTATATCTTGGCGGGGGGAGCCACCCGCGCTAGCTAAACTAAAGTCGGCTAGTGAACGAAGGTGAGGGGAGAGGAGGGCTACGGACATTGGAGCCTGGTTAGCAGGTTTTGATGGGCCTACGAGGCGAGTGAGGGGGGAGGGAAGGGATTGATGCTGGGAGTTGTTTTTTCGAGAGGAAATGTGGGGGTGGGGTGGGGGGGGGGGGGTGGGGTTGGGGAGGGAGGAAGTGATTTGATGTTAATAATGGATAGGGACGGGTCAGGCTCATGGGGCAGAGCCCGGTGGTATGATGATGGTGGATAAGAAGGGTGGGGAGAGGTGAGAGACCCCCAGTTAGGATAGTCACATGGAACATGAGGGAGTTAGCAGGTCCGGTCAAGAGGTCAAGGATGCTTGCGCATCTTAAAAGTTTGAAAGGCGATGTAGCAATGCTGCAGGAGACTCTCTTGAGGGTGAAGGACCAGGTGAGACTTAAAAAGGGCTGGGCTAGTCAGGTGTTTTACTCTGGATTTGACGGAAGGGCTCGAGGGGTAGCGGTAATTGTCAACAAAAGGGTACGCCTCCAGATAGAGAAGGTGGTGGCAGATCAGGGGGGTAGATATGTGATTGTGACAGGGGTGCTGGAGGGGAGGTTAGTGGTGCTGTTAAGTGTATACGGTCCCAATTGGGATGATGTGGGATTCACAAAGAAAGTGTTTGGGGCCATCCCCGACTTGGACACACACAAACTGATAGTGGGGGGGGGACTGGAAATTGATGTAGGAACCAAGATTGGACAGGTCACAGCCGCGCTCGCCGGTCCCATCCGTGGGGGGTGTGGGGGGGGAGGCGTTGGCTGGGCTAATGGTGGAAATCGGAGGGGTGGACCCTTGGAGGTTTCTGCACCCGAGGGAATGGGAGTACTCGTTTTTCTGAACAGTCCATAAGGTATACATGCGGATCGACGTTTTTTTGGTGGGGAATACTTTGTTGGCTGGGGTTAAGGGGTTGGAATACTCGGCAATTGCAGTGTCAGATCATGCTTCGCATTGGGTGGATATGGTACTGGAGAAGGGGGTAGCGCAGAGGCCGGGGTGGAAATTAGATGTGGGACTTTTGGGGGACCAAATGTTCTGTGACAAAATTGAAAAGGTATTGAGGAATATGTAGGTTTCAACTGTACGGGTGAGGTGTCGAAGGCAGTTGTCTGGGAGGCTCTAAAGGCATGGGTGAGGGGTGAGGTGATTTCATTTAAGGCCAGGGTGGACAAAGAGGAGAGGTTGGAGCAGCAGAGGGTAATAGATGAGATGTTGGAGGTAGATAGGAGTTATGCAGAAGATGGGGACCCAGCAAAGCTGGAAAAGAGGAAGGAACTACAGGCGAGCCTTGAACAGCTATCTACCAGGAAGGCGGTACGCCAAATGAGGCGAGCAAGGGGTGCAGTTTACGAACATGGAGCTAAGGTGGGGCATATGTTAGCAGGTCAGCTCCAGAGGGAAGCAGCGGCAAGGGAAATTTTTCAGGTGAGGGATAGGGCAGGGAAGTTGGTGGTGGCTCCGGATCTGATTAACAAGGTTTTTGAGGAATTTTATGAGAGGTTGTACAAGTCAGAGCCACCTTGGGGAGACTGTGAGATGCAGGAATTTCTAGATGGGTTGGAGTGCCCAAGGTTAGGGGAGGGGGACAGGGCTACATTAGAAGGAGCGATAGTGGAGCAGGAGATAAAGGATGCGATTGGGAGGATGCAGTTGGTGGCGGGGCCAGATGGGTTTCCGGTGGAATATTATAAAAAATTCAAGGATAAACTGGCACCCCTGATGGTCTTGATGTGGAGATGCTGGTGCTGGACTGAGGTGAGCACAGTAAGAAGTCTCACAACACCAGGTTAAAGTCCAACAGATTTGTTTCAAACACTAGCTTTCGGAGCACTGCTCCTTCCTCAGGTGAACCCCTGATGGTGGGGATGTTTGAAGAGGCGATAGGGAAGGGGGTGTTGCCACAAACTTTGGGGCAGGCATCGATTTCCCTGTTGCTAAAAAAGATAAGGATCCAACGGAGTATGGGACGTATAGGCCCATATCACTTCTGAATGTGGTCGCAAAAGTACTGGCAAAGGTAAGAATAGAAGAACTAGGAGCAGGAGTCGGCCACCTGGCCCCTCGAGCCATTCAATGAGATCATGGCTGATCTTTTGTGGACTCAGCTCCACTTTCCTGCCCAAACACCATAACCCTTAATCCCTTTATTCTTCAAAATACCATCTGTATCTTTAAAACATTTATTGAAGGAGCCTCGACTGCTTCACTGGGCAAGGAATTCTATAGATTCACAACCTTTTGGGTGAAGAAGTTCCTCCTAAACTCAGTCCTAAATCTACTTCCCCTTATTTTGAGGCTATGTCCCCTAGTTCTGCTTTCACCCGCCAGTGGAAACAACCTGCCTGCATCTATGCTATCTATACCCTTCATAATTTTATATGTTTCTATAAGATCCCCCCTCATCCTTCTAAATTCCAACAAGTACAGTCCCAGTCTACTCAACCTCTCCTCATAATCCAACCCCTTCAGCTCTGGGATTAATCTAGTGAATCTCCTCTGCACACCCTCCAGTGCCAGTACGTCCTTTCTCAAGTAAGGAGACCAAAACTGAACACAATACCCCAGGTGTGGGCTCACTAATATCTTATACAACTGCAGCATAACCTCCCTAGTCTTAAACTCCATCCCTCTAGCAATGAAGGACAAATTTCCATTTGCCTTCTTAATTACCTGTTGCATCTGTAAACCAACTTTTTGCGACTCATGCACTAGCAACCCAGGTCTCTCTGCACAGCAGCATGTTTTAATATTTTATCATTTAAATAATAATCCCATTTGCTGTTATTCCTACCAAAATGGATAACCTTACATTTGTCAACATTGTATTTCATCTGCCAGACCTGAGCCCATTCACTTAACCTATCCAAATCCCTCTGCAGACTTCCGGTATCCTCTGCACTTTTCGCTTTACCACTCATCTTAGTGTCGTCTGCGAACTTGGACACATTGCCCTTGGTCCCCAACTCCAAATGATCTATATAAATTGTGAACAATTGTAGGCCCAACACGGATCCCTGAGGGACACCACTAGCTACTGATTGCCAACCAGAGAAACACCCATTAATACCCACTCTTTACTTTCTATTAATTAACCAATTCTCTGTCCATGCTACTACTTTATCTTTAATGCCATGCATCTTTATCTTATGCAGCAACCTTTTGCGTGGCACCTTGTCAGAGGCTTTTTAGAAATCGGCATATAAGGACACCCTTGCACGGAGTGCGTGCAGCCTCCGGGGTTCTCGGGGGGCTGGGGGGATCTGGCTCTGGGAGTTGCCCCCACGGTGGCCTAGCCGACGATCGAGGCCCATCGATCTGTGGGCGGGCCTGTGCCATGGGGGTACGCTATTCTTCCACACCGGCAGCTGTAACGGTCCGCCATGGCCGATGCGGAGACGAAGCCCTCTATGCATGCGCTGGGGTGACGCCAGCACACGCTGGCGCTCCCGCACATGTGCCAACTCGCACCAGCCGGCGGAGGCCCTTCGGCGCCGGTTGGCGTGGCACCAAGCCCCTTTCCCGCCGGCCGGCGGGGCGCAAACCACTCCGGGGCTGGCCTAGCCCCTGAAGGTGCGGAGGATTCCGCACATTTGGGGTGACCCGACGCCGGAGTGGTTCACGCCACTCCTTCCCGCTGGAGTTGCCTGCTCCGCCGATTACAGCCCAGGGTGTACTTATATGCTGATGATTTGCTGTTGTACGTGTCGGAACAGAGTGTGTCGATAGGGTTAATATTGGAGCTGCTTCAAGTATTTGGGTCTTTCTCGGGGTACAAACTAAATCTAGACAAGAGTGAGTATTTTGTGGTGTCTCGGCCGGGGGTTGGGGGAGGGTTGGGAGGGTCTACCACTCCATAGGGCAGGGACTCACTTTAGGTACCTGGGGGTGCAGGTTGCCCGGGAGTGGGGAGGGGGGTGGGCTCTGCAGGTACAACATTTCTAGTTTGATGGGGAGAGTGAAAGCTGATCTGGCAAGGTGGCATGGTCTCCCTCTGTCACTGGCAGGTCGGGTACAGGTGGTTAAAATGAACGTGCTGCCACGATTTCTGTTTCTTTTCCGATGCCTGCCAATTTTTCTGCCAAAGGCTTTTTTCAGAGAGATTGTGGGAAGGATTACTTCGTTCATATGAGGAAGAAGGTGGCCAGAGTTAGAAAGGTTCTGCAACAGAGGAGAAGGCAGGCAGGGGGTTTTGGTCTTCCGAACCTGATGTATTGCTACTGGGCGGCGAATGTGGAGAAGGTGCGGAGCTGGGTCAGAGTGGTTGATTCCCAGTGGGTCAAAATGGAGGAAAGGGAGTCGGGATTGAAAGCACTAGCAACAGCGCCGCACCCGATAGCCCCGGGGAAGTACTCAGGGAATCGGGTAATAATAGCTTCATTGAGGATTTGGAGGCAGTTTCGCCAACACTTCAGGTTGGGGGCAGGGTCAAGGGAAATGTCGATTCAGGGGAACCACAGATTTGAGCCAGGGAGGTGGGATGGAAATTTTCGGAAATGGGAAGGGAAGGGGATTAAGACACTAAAAGATTTGTTCCTTCGGGGTCGGTTTGCAAGGCTGAAGGAGCTAGAAGCGAAGTATGGCTGGAGCAGGGGGAAATGTTGAGATACATGCAGGTTTGAGATTTTGCCAGAAAGGAGATACAGAGCTTCCTGGTGGAGTCGGCCTGCACATTGCTGGAGGAGGTGCTGACGACAGGGGGACTGGAGAAGGGGGTAGTGTCAGCAGTTTACGGAGCTATTTTGGAAGAGGAGAAGAGGCACCACTGGAAGGGATCAAAGCAAAGTGGGAGAAAGAGTTGGGAGAGGATATGGAGGAGGGGTTTTGGTGTGAGGTGCTCCAGAGAGTGAATGCCTCCACCTCGTGCGTGAGTTGGGGCTGATACAGCTGAAGGTGGTATACAGAGCACACCTCACGAGGGCGTGGATGAGCCGATTCTTTGAAGGAGTAAAAGATGTGTGTGAATGGGGGGTTGGGGGGGCTAATCACGTTCATAGGTTTTGGTCCTGTCCAAAGCTAGAGGATTACTGGAAGGAGGTTTTAGGGTAATTTCTAAAGTGGTGCTCGTGAAACTGGACCCAGGCCCCCGGGTGGCCATATTTGGGGTGTCGAACCAGCCAGGGTTGGAAACAGATGCAGAGTCAGATGTTGAAACCTTCGCCTTGTTGATCGCCCGAAGGCGGATCCTGATGGGATGGAGAGCAACCTCTCCACCCTGTGCGCTGGCGTGGCGGGGGGGACTTGTTGGAATACTTGAGGCGCGATTCTCCGCAAATGCAGCGAGTCGTAAAGGCTGCCGTGAAACTGGCCGTGTTTCTCCCCTCCGGGCGGGGCTAGCAGCGCGGCCCCGTGAAGCACGGCTCCAACCCGCGCATGCGCGGATGACGTCATCACGCATATGCGCCAAACCCGCGCATGCGCGGGCCGTCATGCCCCTCAGCCGCCCCGCGGACTGATCCTGCGGGGCGGCAGAGAAACAAATAGTGCGCAGGTATCAGACCCGCTGCCCGCGATCGGTGCCCACCGATCGCAGGCCCATGCCACCCTTGGCACGGCCGTGGTGCGGCCGTGCCAATCGGTGCCATGGTTGTCCAGGACGGCACTTTGCGGCCGTTTTCACGAACGGTGAGAGCAGGTGTGTTTGCGTTCGTGAAAATGGCCGTAAAGGCCTGGGAACTCGGCCCATCGGCCTGGGGAGAATCGCTAAAAAATCGTAAAAAACGGCGAGCAGCGATTCGTGTCGTGGGGCGACCGTGGGGGGCAGGGGGAGAATAGCGGGAGGGCGGGAAAAATGTCGGGAAGGCCCTCCCGTTGTTCTCCGACCCGTCGTGGGCACCGGAGAATCGCGCCCTTGACTTTTGAGAAGGTTAAGTTTGAACTGAGGGGAAGGATGGAGGGGTTCTACAATTCATGGGCATTATTCATCATGCACTTTCAAGAACTGGATAATATTGAACATTAGTTGGGGGGTGTGTGGGCAGGAAGGTTAGAGGGAGGGGGGCAGTGTGTGTTGATGGTGACTTTGGTTGATTCCTGATTCCTTTTTGTCATTTGTTTTACGTGAACATGCGGGCTAATGTTTGGCGTTTGGTGGGAGGATGGGATCGTTGTTATTGATATGGGGATTGGCATATTTGTTACTGATTATTGTTTGTTGTTGGTGGGTGTAAATTTGGGAGAAAATGTGAAAAAGAAGGAGAATAAAAAATATTTTTTTTTAAAGTTGATGTTGACGAAGGACCATGGCTTCCCTGGCCACTCCCAAAGGTACATAAGTGCAAACAGCAGAGATTTGTGGCTCTCTAGGCCCTTTTGGGGCCTCTCTAGGCTCTTTTGGGCAGCACGGTAGCATGGTGGTTAGCATAAATGCTTCACAGCTCCAGGGTCCCAGGTTCGATTCCCGGCTGGGTCACTGTCTGTGCGGAGTCTGCACGTCCTCCCCGTGTGTGCGTGGATTTCCTCCGGGTGCTCCGGTTTCCTCCCACAGTCCAAAGATGTGTGGGTTAAGTGGATTGGCCATGATAAATTGCCCGTAGTGTCCTTAAAAAAAAAAAGTAAGGTTAAGGGGGGGGTTGTTGGGTTACGGGTATAGGGTGGATACGTGGGTTTGAGTAGGGTGATCATTGCTCGGCACAACATCGAGGGCCGAAGGGCCTGTTCTGTGCTGTACTGTTCTATCTGTTCTATCTATGTATCTAGGCATCACCCGCACGCTGGACCACCTTCTCGGTGTCAGAATTGATTCCGGGCCACCAAACGTAACTTCGGGCGAACATCTTCATTTTCGACACCCCTGGGTGTCCACTGTGGAGGTCCTGCAGCAGTGGCGCGTGCCCTCTTTGTGGGATGACTGCCCGCATCCCCCATAATAAGACGCCATCCTCGACACTTAGCTGTGGGACCTTCATCATATGAGTCCTCAAGTCGTCGGGCAAAGCCCTGTGTTGGGCCCCGTACTGAACCATGGACGCACATGCGAAACCCCGCTACGTTCACGACTGGCCGGTGCCATAATCACTACTATCCAACATATACTGGTAAGCGGCCAAGAGCAAGGCCCATCACTGGACCCTGGTAGATGTGATCGCAGGGATTACGCAATCGTCCTTGAACAGCCGAGCAGGGATTTGTGGTGCGTGTAAATCGTGAACGCATGGCCATAGACGTACTGGTGGAACTTTTGTACTCCAAAAATGACAGCCCGGCCCTCCTTCTCAATCTGAATGTAGTTACGCTCAGCGTCAGTGAGTGTGCGGGACGTGAACACAATCGGCCGCTCCGATCTGTCGGGCATTCCATGTGCAATGATGGCCCCACACTATAAGGTGAAGCGTCGCACGTGAGGAGAAGTGGTTCAGGAGGGTCGAAGTGTGTGAGCAGCTTCTGGAAGAACAACCGTTTCTTTCCCTTCTGGAATGCCTGCTGGTGCAGGGGTCCCCACTCCCACTGGTGCCCCGTTCCGAACAATTGGTGTAGCAGTCTGAGCAGCATGGCTAAGTTGGGGATGAACTTCCCATAGTAATTTATGAGCCCTAAAAAAGAGCCTCGCTCGGTTTGGCCTTGTGGGTGGATGCCTGTCAGATGGCCTTCACCTTTTCCTTCGCCGGGTGTTGGCAGTGCTGTTGTCCAAGGCCCCAGTGATGAGGACGTTTTCCAGGTATATGGCCACCGTGGGCAGGGCCTGCAGGATATTCACTATTACAGGCTGGAAGTTTGCGCAGGCCGATGAAACTCCAAATGGTAAACTGGTATATTTGTATAGCCCTCTGTGGGTTTCGCAAGTGTGTCCATGCTGATTTTCGCCACTGCTCCTTTGACGATGCCAAAACCATTGGCGAAAACCACTGGAAACATTTCCAGCACTCCTTCCGGGCCATAGTGGTACATTCATCAGAAATGCTGAGAATCCAACTTCAAGTGACACAGCCAGTCGCGGCTGAACAAGCTGGCACCTCCACCATGGACTATCATAAGTGCAAGCATGCTGACTGGTCCCCATACGTCGCCACGTGTGCGGTGCCTTCGATGGTCTGAGGTTTCCCCCGTATATGTAGCCTACCTGGCATTCGTGTCTCGAAGGGCCAAGGTCTGGAGACCAGACTGGACCATGGAAAAATTCAGGGGCTGATGACCGAGGCCACCGCTCGGGAGTCAAGCTCCATTTCCACTGTGATGCTCATTGACTTGCAGTGCTATTCTGATGGGTGTGATGCTGGGGATCCATAATGCAATGCAATTGTTGGTAGGTGTCTTCTTGATCCTCCACATAGTGTACCTGGCCTCTAGGGGTGGGGGGTGGGGGGGGGGGGGGGTGGTAACGCCTGTGGGGCTGGCAGGGAACAGTACCTTCACGGGCTGGCCTGGGGTCCGGCCCTGGTCGCGACACCCGGCCTGCTGCCTGCATGCACCATCTTGGTATTCTGGCTCGGGGGAATCATCCCGGTCAACTCCAGGCGCACCGTGGCGATGGCCTCGATTCCTGTGGCATGCTCCACCCGATGGAGGCTCACGTCCCTCGGGTCTGGCCACAGTCGGTCAGCAGTCACTCTGACTGCCACGGTTCAGGACTGCTGTACCCTGAATTTCTTGGACCCCGTGCTCTGCGCCCTCGCAAGAAACATCAATATCTATTGCCCATTGGATAGCCAAGTGAGTGTCTGTCAGCAGTTTACATTGTGTTGACGTCGTGAGCCCACAAATAAAACTGTCCCACGGGGGTTTGGTCAGCGCCACCATAATTTCACAAGAGGCAGTGAACGTTTCAAGCTTGCCAAAAATTCACCATTGGACTCTCCCTGGGCCTGCGAGACCGTGTGTAAACAAAATTTTCAGACCATAATTGAGGGTTTGCGAGTTCAGATATGCCCCAACCAAAGCCACCAACACAGAAAAAAACTTGGAGTGTTGCCTCTCCGGGTGGGTGAGGCTTTTTATCAATGGTAGGTTGGCCCTCTGACTGCGGTCAATGCCATCACGGTTTGCTGCTCATCCCCACTATGGCATTTGAGCGATACAAATATTGTACCCTCTGAACATATTGGATCCAGTCATTGCTACTCACGTCAAATTGTTCAAGTTTCCCAGTGTGCAGCATCTCTATGGCTGCAGTAGAGGCCTCCATGGGCCTGAACAAAGTGGTTCAACAATAAAATACGCGATGCCTGTGGCAGCTCTACTTCACCCTCGTTGCCAGTTTTTAATCCAATGAAAGAGACGCATGAACGCATGGTAGGATAACAATGAACTACCGGTTTATTTAGATTTACATAATATATCCTACTAAAGTCTCCTCTCGCTGAAGGGTCATCCTCCCTGACCTGGAACCAGGTTAGGGCTTTTATACAGAGAGGTTGCCCCTTGTTAAGGGAAAACCCCACCCCTCATTACTGGGGGAATTCATACTCCGAGGTAATTACAGGGAAATGGATGGAACATAGCCCATGGCTTCTGAGGGGGTCGTAGCAGTTCCCACATGAACCACAACCTCTGGCTGTTCTCCCTCCCATTCCAGATGTTTGTCCAGCCAATCTGTTATGTCTTGAACAAACCATACGGGTCTCACAGTCTCGACAGAAAACTATACTGTCTATCCCCTTGAACTATTGAGTCACCTACTATTACCATCTTTCTAATCTGCCTACCAGTCTCTCTCTCTTGCTTGTGTAGTCATACTATGTATGGTGTTTTAACATAGCCTCATTGATCCACTAATAGAATGAAGAACTCCTGTGGCCCAAACTTTGATTCTACACTTCAGTGGATGCACACAATCCAATCTAGGAAACTAGGAAAATCTAACATTGAAGCGCATGCACCTATTGAAATAACAGAACACCTGCTTCCCAGTGTACACATGGTTTGATTGACAGTTCAGTTTCTCTGCTCTCTGCTGTCAATTTCACTCTGTTTGTTTACATCGGTTAATTGGTTACAATGTGTGTGTTTTGTAGTTTTGAAACTTCAAATGACCTTATGATTAACTCATAGCTTTCATGCCAGACCTTTTTTTTATTGTGTGAATGGAAACAACTACACCTGTTTTTTTCTATCAAAACTCCTTCATAATTTTAAACATTTTTGAGTTCTTTGCTTGAAAGCTTGTAAAGTTTGTAACTTAAACAGTGGACAAAGTTGCTATTCCTTTATCTGCGACTGACGGGGGGAATCATCTGTACATGAAGGCGCAAATGGTTGAAAATAAAATACAATTTTTTATGGGAGTCTGTGGGCTCAGTTTCTAAGTTCCATCCAATAGGATCCAAATGAAGAAAAAGGTTTGCAAAAAACTCTTCCTGTTGTAATCTCAAGTGTGAAAATAATTTTAGTGAAAATTGGATTTAATTTCAAGGAATGTCAAAGTGAGGCATGAGGCTGACCAATTTTTATCTGAATTTGATTTCTGTTTTTGTTGGTATTTTGATCATTATTCATTTTCTTTAACATTCTTATCACTCAGGCTTAAACTAAATATGGGGCATGATTTAAACAAATGTCCCAATGCCGTGTGTTTCCTGTACCGAAAAACACAATGCTATCTAGCATGACTCCATTTAGATATGGGGCGTGAGTGGGGATTGCGTGGCCGAGGCTGCACTTAGTCCCATTTCCAGCACCGAGGAGCCCACTCGTCGAAACTCCTCAGTACAGGGAGATATCAGGACACCATATTTAAATAGCGGCCGAATCATTCAAGCCGCCAACGTGACCCCAATGCCCCCCCCAAGCCCCAACGCACTGTAAGGGGGTCCACAGGCTCCCTCACCCTACCTCACCCGTGCAGGGAACTCCTGCCCGATCACCAGCATACAAAACAATGCCAGCTTGTCAGTGCCAGCCTGGCACCACCCCTGTCTACTGGCAGTGCCACCTGAGTGCCAGTCTGGCACTGCCAGAGTGCCAGGTTGGCAATGCCAGGGTGTCTGGTTGGCAACAGAAGTTCCACGGTAGCACCCTGCCCAGAGGGCAAGCACCTGGGACCTCCAAACCACTGGGAGACTCCCACAAGTGCTGTTCGATCTAGTTCCCATTTTTGGAGATCAGTACTGAACAGCACTCAACCAAAATCTTCAAGGCGAAGGGGATAGGTCCCAATGCCTTGATTACCTCAGGAAACTGCATATCAAAGTGAGACTAGCTGTCTCGCTCTAATATGCATATTTGCCAAAAGTGATCCCACCTATATCGGGCTTTAGGTCACACTAGGCGTGGCGAGCCGGGTAGAACCCGGGAGCGGGGTCTCCCATAATTTACTGTTCACGCTGAGCCGTGGCACGCTAATTTCAGGCACAGTGTGGCCGGTAGGTCGCACCCCACGGTGTCATAACCTCATTGTCTATTTTCGGAACAATACCTTGAAATCAGATTTCGGGTAATCATTTCTAAAAATTGGGTTTGCAGCGCTGGTATTTCTGAAGTCTGCGTGCCAACATGTGCGCAAAAATCCAAGCCGATGTCATGACTTCATGATTCACTTTCAAAAAAATAATCTTGGACCCAGTCATCTTTGAGGAAAAGCTACGCCAGCTACCATTCACTATTGACTATCATAAAAGCTTCCAAGAGAAAAGGTGTCATTTTGGTTATCTTTTGAGGCATCGTTTTAAATGAACTCAAAATAGTATTTTAATTTAAAGGTCTCCTTTCCTGCCCTCTAATGTGGCACATGTCAACGATCAGATGAAACCAATTTCAATTTTTGTCCTTTAAACAGAATAAGGATGTCACTGTTTGCTACAGGATCATATTCCATCCTGTGGAGGCAACAACAACTTCGCAGAATAAAGCATCTCAAGCACTTCACATGGGCATAATCAGACAGAATTTGGCGCCAAGTCAAAGAAAGATCATTTGAACACATGATCAAACACTTAATCAAATAGACTGGTTTTAATCAGCGGCTTAAAAGAGAGAGAGGTGGACAGAGAGGTGATGGGATGGAATTCCAGAACTTAGGGGCTAGGCAACTGAAGGAAGCAAATGGTTTACAGAGATGGAGGAATGTTGAATTCTCCGAGGATTTTAGAGTTGAAGGCAAGGAGGGTTGAGGCCATGGGTGACTTAAAAGAAGATGTCAATTTTAAAATTGAGGCATTGGTTGACCACAGTTAGGTTAACCGCTGTTATAAATTGAACTCCCTCATGGGCAGCATGGTACCACAAGTGGGTAGCACTGTGGCTTCACAGCGCCAGGGTCCCAGGTTCGATTCCCTGCTGGGTCACTGTATGTGCGGAGTCTGCACGTTCTCCCTGTGTCTGCATGAGTTTCCTCCGGGTGCTCCGGTTTCCTCCTACAGTCCAAAGACATGCAGTTGGGTGGATTGGCCATGATAAATTGCCCTTAGTGACCAAGAAGGTTGGGAGGGGTTATGGGGATAGGGTGGAAGTGAGGGCTTAAGTGGTTCGGTGCAGACTCGATGGGCTGAATGGCCTCCTGCACTGTATGTTCTATGTATGTTCTCATCTCTACACCAAATGCATGCATTAGCGCCAATCTCAGGAAGCACTGCCTCATGGCCCAACCTGGTCACCCCACATTTCTGGCAGAAGTGCTTTGGTTGAGTATGAATGACAATCTAATGCTTATTATTACCAAATAATGGGAACTGCATTCAGTTCACTTAATGAATTTTGACCCACCGCTGTTGGCCAAGAGGCGACTTTCATTATAGCCCAGCTACCACAGCAGGATAGATTTTTTTCTGACACATGGAAGTGCCCTGTTCTAATCTCAATCCTTATTATTACAGTTTTTTCCTTGTAAATCTTGTCAACATGTAAAAGTTTGCAGTGATGAGGAAATGATAAATAGGGCAGGGTGTGATTAATCTAAACCAACGTGAGTTTTGCCAGCTAACAAGAGAAGATACTGTTGAGTCTTCGAATGGATAGTTGCTTTTTCATTTAAAAATAATAAGCTTCCAGGGGGAAAGAACAAGGTCAAGCTGGCTGTGGTTCTGTTGCTGGGAGAATGCTGCTTATCTAGGTCAGAAGAAAGTGTTATTGGAGCATGGAAATAGGACACATCCTGGTACATTTCCCTGGTGTCTGCAAAGCAATGCTATCCAGCAACACATATTAATTCTGAAATCGTATAGAGTCTGACTGATGCTGAGTAAATAAGTTACACTCTGGGGGGTTTTATGCTGCTATCTGAACATTCATTTTGATACATCAGTTCACCATTTGTCCAAAGGCTGCTGGCACCTTGTGTTCTATAGCTCTCCATGTTAATGGGCGGCACTGTAGCATAGTGGTTATCACTGTTGCTTCACAGCCAGGGTCGCAGATTTGAGTCCCGGCTTAAATCACCCTTCATCATCAGCATCGGGGGCTTCTACCCCACCCTCCACCATCAACATTGGGGGCTTCTACCCCACCCTCCACCATCAGCATCGGGGGCAGTCCCCCACTTACCACCATCAGCATCGGGGGGGCTTCTACCCCACCCAACACCATCTGCTTCTGGGGCTCCCCCAGTCCTCCACCACAATTAACCGGGGCTCTCTGCCTTCTCCCCCCATCCACCACCATCAGCATCGGGGGCCATTCTCCACTCACCAACATCAACATCGGGGCTCTCCCCCTACCACCACCATCAGCATCGGGGGCCGTTCACCACTCACCAACATCGGGGGCTTCTACCCCACCCAACACCAACTGCCCCAGTCTTCCACCACAATTAACATCTGGGCTCTCTCCCTTCTCCCCCCACCCACCACCATCAGTATCGGGGGCTCCCCCACCACCATCAGCATTGGGGGCTCCCCCGTCCCCCACCACCATCAGCATCTGGGCTCCCACATCCCCCATCACCACCATCAGCATCGGGGACCGTTCTCCACTCACCAACATCAACATCGGGGCTCTCCCCCTACCACCACCATCAGCATCGGGGACCGTTCTCCACTCACCAACATCAACATCGGGGCTCTCCCCCTACCACCACCATCAGCATCGGGGGCCGTTCTCCACTCACCAACATCAACATCGGGGCTCTCCCCCTACCACCACCATCAGCATCGGGGGCTTCTACCCCACCCAACACCAACTGCTTTAGGGGCTCCCCCAGTCCTCCACCACAATTAACATCTGGGCTCTCTCCCTTCTCCCCCCACCCACCACCATCAGTATCGGGGGCTCCCCACCACCATCAGCATTGGGGGCTCCCCCGTCCCCCACCACCATCAGCATCTGGGCTCCCCCATCCCCCATCACCACCATCAGCATCGGGGGCTCCCCCGTCCCCCACCACCATCAACATCTGGGCTCCCACATCCCCCATCACCACCATCAGCATCGGGGGCTCCCCCATCTCCCACCACCATCAGCATCTGGGCTCTCTTCCCCTCCAACACCCACCCCACCACCATCAGCTTTTACCACTTCTGAACTCCCAGAATCCTTCACTGCAAGAACAATCAAAAGAATGGGGCCCGCAGCATTTTTGGGAAGATGTTACACTTAAGTTTTCCTACAGAACTTCCGAGCAGTAGTTACACTGGTGCAGTTATGGTTGGCCTCCATTTATTCGTACTGCCGAAAGAGGAACATATATTCCTGAAGCCTAACCAGACTGGGAGGGGACTGAAGTGCATCCATTCTCCTCATGGATTAGTTAGTATTGCAGTGGCTGGTACAATTCATAGAGAATCAATCTGTCTGGGGATGTTTGAGCTATTCTTTGGTCTTATTCATGATTGGGGGCTCCCCTATACCCCACCACCATCAGCATTGGGGCTCTCTCCCCCAAAGTTCACCGCCAACAGCATTGGGGTTTACACCACCTCCCCACATCACAAGCAGCAGCATCGGAGACTCCTCCCCCCCCCAAAAAAAAATAACGCAAAGCCCACCTCAATGGAGCTCCCCAGAGGGTGCATCCCTGGCACTGTCCCCGGCACATGTTGGAACTGCCATGATGGCAGTGCCAACCTGTGCTGGGGTCACTGCCAGGGAATTACCCTGGCATGTTCTCCTCCACCAGGGGGCCAGACATTGCACCTCTGGGGAACCCCTCGACTGATTTACAGTTTTTTAAAACGTGTTGTGAAACCTACAAAGTGACATCAAGTAGTAAGGTTTGAATATTCGGTGATGGTGGATCATGTGGCACAGGAACTTGGCAAGTATATTAAAATGTATTTAACTGGTGTTCCCGCACTTTGCAGGCATGAACCTCATTACGTCGCCAGTGAGGGGAATGGGAAAATCGTAAACCACAACCTTGCTGGAAATGATCACGTTTTCCGATTCCCACGGGATTGTCCGCCTGCGTCGCTGTTCTCGCTGACGGCTAAATTGGGCTGAAAATAACCCCTACAATAATTACACCAAGCGACATGAGGGGATGCTAGTTCAGCTGACCAAAACCTTGGTCAAAGAGGTAGATTTTGGGAGTGCCTTCAGGCAGGGGAACAGCCCTGCAGGTCTGCGCACAAGAAAGTAAATGAACAGCTTGAAGAATTAGGTCAGATGATTTGGAATGGAGCACAATTATCTTGTGCTGTGCCAGGCAACTGGACACGGGAGGAGGACAGAGAAAAGTACGAACCAGAAGTGTGTACAGGAAGAGGTTCCAAAAAGAAGTATTAGTAAGGCATGAAGAGACGGATCAGAAATAGGTCCCAGTCAAGAACTTAACTGGTTCCCCATGTTGGGTCACTATCTATTTCTCCATGATTTTGTCTATAATCCCCTTTTTTCTCTACTATGTATAATTGTAGAAAGACAAATTTTAGTTGCCACGTCTAGAAAGTGAAGAATAAAAATATTTCTGTTTCTCTTATGTACCATTAGTTCCATTGCAACTACCTCATTAGGTCACATACCATTAGAAGATTTACAATAGGGCTGGCGGTGTCCTCCTATTAAGTTTACAGATTTTGCACTTTGCACAAATCTCTTCGAGGAGCCTCATATACTCTTTATCAACCTGTGGTGAATGTGTAACCACTATAATTCATACTGTACATTACTGTGTCCCTGTGGGCTCCATCTGCGAGCCGTTGCGCAGCTCTGCCCACAGGGGGAGATGAGGAGCATGTACAGGGCTCCGCCCTTTGCTCCGTCTCTACCAGGAAGTATAAGTGCTGCGGTCCTGCGAGTCTGCCCTCAGTTCAGCCCAGTCGCAGGCAGGCTCAGTTGTAAGCCGATTAAAGCCACAGTTTACTCCAACTCGTGTCTCTGAGTGAATTGGTGGTCGCATCAATTTAATTGGCTTAGTGGTAGTAGATCCAGCGGGTGCCAGGTCCCGGAGGGAAACAGTGTCCTGTCGGCCATCGGGGTGTTCGACAAACGCGTAGTGGGGGTTCGAGAGCAGGAGCTGGACCCTCTCTACTAGGGGGTCTGTCTTATGTGTCCGGACGTGCTTCTGAAGGAGGACAACCAGGATGGAAGTGAGGCCCCCGTGGTAGTGCCCCTAGGGAAGACAAATAGGTTATCATGAGAAGTCTGGTTTGTGGCCGTACAAAGGAGGGACCTAATAGAATGGAGCGCATCGGGGAGGACCTCCTGCCAGTGGGAGGTCAGGACATTCCTAGACCGTAGGGTCAGTAGGACAGTCTTCCAGACCGTCGCGTCCTCCCTCTCCACCTGCCCATTCTCCCTGGGGTTATAGCTGGTAGTCCTGCTCGAGGCGATGCCCTTGCCGAGTAGGTACTGATGCAGTTTGTCGGTCATGAAGGACGAACCCCTGTCACTGCGGACATAGCTGGGGAAACCGAACAGGGTGAAGACGCTGTGCAGGGCTCTGATAACCGTGGGGGTGGTCATATCGGGGCATGGGATGGCAAAAGGGAAACTCGGCTATAATATTGAGAAAGTAGATGTTACGGTTGTTCGAAGGGAGGGGCCCTTTGAAATCAATACTCAGGCACTCAAAGGGCCGGGATGCCTTTACCAGGTGGGCCTTGTCTGGTCTATAGAAGTGCGGTTTACACTCCGCGCAGATCGGGCAATTCCTGGTGACGGCTTTAACCTCCTCGGTGGAGAAGGGCAGGTTGCGGGCCTTGATGTAGTGGGCGAGCCGGGTGACCCCCGGGTGGCAGAGGTCATTTGGATTGCCTGTAGTCGGTCATCTTGCGCGCTGGCGCATGTGCCTTGGGACAGGGCATCTGGGGGCTCATTGAGCTTCCCAGGACGATATACTTTCTCGTAATTATAGGTGGAGAGTTGAATCCTCCACCGCAAGATTTTGCCATTCTTGATTTTGCCCCGCTGTGAGTTGTCAACATAAAGGCAACCGATCTTTGGTCGGTGATGAGGGTAAACCTCCTACCAGCGAGGTAGTGCCTCCAGTGCCGTACGGCTTCCACAATGGCTTGGGCTTCCTTTTCGACTGAGGAGTGTCGAAGTTCCGAAGCGGAGAGGGTTTGGGAAAAGAACGCTACTGGCCTACATGATGCGACCATCACAACCACACATGCATCTTTTAGAAGGATTTTTAATCTTTGTTAGGAAGGGTGAACAGATTGCTTTTGCAACTTTAAGACAATTTGCTTTTTTTCCTCTTTGATCCTTATCACCGAATGTCACTGATACTACTCTAACTCTCTGATCTATTATTACATTATTGCATTCCCTGAGCAGTACTTGATATTTCTTATCAAACTGCAGATCGACTGATTTTCCAAATTGCCAACAATTGCCTTATCATGCCCCATGTCCAGTTTCATTAGTACCTTTATCTTGGAAGACTTACTCAACAGCAATGGTATCTCACCAGGGACTACATCAATACTGATGAAGTGGCCTGTGCCTCTTTCCAGTAACCTCAATGCCTTGTTATAAGTGAGCCATATTGTGAGCCCGGCTGGTAATCGTGAATTTCTTGTCCTTAGTGCAATGCTGTTTGATATGATTGAGCAGGCACTGCAGTCTATGGCTTAAAATCCTCCCATTGGGTTGGTACAAAAATTCCTAAACCATATTACTCATTTGTGTGATCGGCAGACCTTTTTGGTTTGACGGCAGTATCCTGTAAGTGGAAAACACCACTTGTGTTGCCACTGCATAGTAGCAGCGCAAAATGGCTAGCCTCACCTGCTGCTTAAATCTTTTAGATACTTTACCCGTCCAGGGTAATTTGTGGTCAGCTAGGCACTTTTCAGGTCTGAAAGTGGAGGCCTTAGGCCCATTCATGAGTATGTGTGATAAACAGTGAGCAATGATCTGATCAAGATCACGATGATCTAGAAGAATAGCTTTGATGTGCCCCAATTTCAAATAGGATGCCTCAATTGGATCATTGCTCACTCTGCATGATACATATATACAAATGGGCCTGGGGCTGTCACTTTAGAACCTGAAGAAAATATTTGTATGGGCAGTTTAATGAGACGGTGCATTTAGATTGAGAAGCATACTTCAAACCCTCAATCTCCGAAATGAACTTTGATGCTCCTGATTTAAAAGAAAACAGATAAACCTGACACGGGACAGCAATCCTTAAAACTTAACACATGGCACCAACTTATACACACTGTGGGGCTCTGGAAAAAGGAAGTGAAATGAGTCTGGCAGAGAGATCCTTCCTAAGGTTGATGTGAAGATACACTGCTCAGATACTGCAAAGGGAGTACCAGCCTCCAATTCATCCCCTAGTGAGATGTAACTGACCTTGAAAACTGCTGAAACCTGTCACTGGCGACAAGATAAATGATCACTCCAGTTTCCAGCCATCGCTGTTCACTTTCAGGAGATCAGCTTGCACTTTCCACATAATACCAGAAAATAAAGTGACCGCGCTCATTAGTCTTCAGAATAACCTTCTTTTGAAACTGCCAGCCGGGCAGGATGAGCTAAGAAAGATGTTAAGTTTTTTCAGGATGAACAACAGCAGGTCCATTCAACCTCTAACTCAACTCATCATGCTCTCGTTCCTCAGAGTCCTTTTTATCTTGAAATTTCTCCCCAACTCCTCTTAATGGCCATCCCCTCAACCGTGTCACCTCCAAATGGTTCTACTATTCCCATCGTAGCAATTACAGATAAAACATCTCTGATCACTTTGTTATATCATTCTCCACCCGCATCCCCCTTCCACGTTCCAATCCGAGTTTCTTTGATATCCACCCCAGGAAAGAATGGTCCCCCCCAATTCGATTAAAACCCACTTTCCAAATCCCAACTTTGACCTTCCATTACTTCTGCAGCTCGTGGTTTGTTCAGCTAGACCCTCACTTACACCTTTGATGCTTCTGACCCCAAAGAAACATTACCTTCTCTCAATTGGCTTGTTGTCTAGTGCAGATCTCATCTTCCCACCCTTAGGTGCAAGCGATGTAGAATTGAAAGGGCTTGGCAGGCAATTGGCTTCACCATTCACTGCCAGATCGGTGTGAATCACATTAAGCACTGTGGGCTCCTGCTCTTATTTTTCTAAACTACTCACTATTCCAGGATCATCCGGGAATGCCAAGATAATCCCCAATTTGTTTTCTTTACTATAAATCATCTTCCTGAATGCTTCTTCTCTCTCTCCTGTACAAACACCTTCAACAGCAAGTGCTTTGTCACTAAGGTTGAGGGTCGTCCAATCAGTTATCTCTGCCTTTTCTCTCCCTCCCCTAGTTCAATAGGACAAACCTCTTCTAAAGTTTTCCACTGCCCTAGTCCTGAACTCATCTCTCTCCAGTTTATCTTCTGTCCATCCTTATGCCTCCTCTGAGTTTATCTTGTCATGAAACCCACCTCCTGCTCCTATGCCCACTAAATCACCCAATTTCCCTCCCTGGTCCCGGTATGAGCTGAAATTATTTTATGGTTCCTATCTTCCTCTTCTAAATCTGCCATGATTACCCTTTTTCACAAAACACTTACCATTGACCCTACAATTGTTCCCAACTACCATCCCATATTCAATCTCCCTTTCCTCTCCCCAGGCCTTGATATTGCCTTCCAAATCCATGCCCACCTTTTCGCCACAATTGCTCTTACCAGCCACAAATTACTTTCGATGTGACCGTAACAAAGATAACCTTTCCTTCCTTATCCTTCGTATTCTGTCTGCCGCCTTGGACATGGGTGACCAAATCATCCTCCTCCAGCACCAGTCACTGCCAGCCACCTGGGTGAGAATGCAGTTGACTGGATCCATTCTTATCTATCTTATTACAGCCAGAATAGTAGGAACAATATTTACTCTTCCTGATCAGGTACCATTATTTTCGGTACCCCTTCAGTTTCTGCCCTTGGCCCCTCCTATTTCCATCTACATTCTGTACCAAGACAACATCATCTGATTGCATTGCATTAATTTTTATATGATTTATGATCCTTGCCCAGAAGAAGTGGATCCGATTAGGGACAAATAGCATTTGATTTAGAACGGATAAAGTTTGAGAGACAAGACAAAGAACAAAGAACAAAGTAAAGTACAGCACAGGAACGGGCCCTTCGGCCCTCCAAGCCTGCACCGACAATGCTGCCCGCCTAAACTAAAGTCTTCTACACTTCCAGGGTTCGTATCCCTCTATTCCCACCCTATTCATGTATTTGTCAAGATGCTCCTTAAACGTCACTATCGTCCCTGCTTCCACCACCTCCTCCGGCAGAGAGTTTCAGGCACCCACTACACTCTGCGTAAAAAAACTTGCCGCGTACATCTCCTCTAAACCTTGCCCCTCGCACCTTAAACCTATGCCCCCTAGTAATTGACGCCTCTACCCTGGGAAAAAGTCTCTGACTATTCAGAGACGCTTAGTAAGTCAATAAAGCAACAAGATTCCATGGTTGAATAATAAACTTTACAAATTCAGAAAGATAAACCAATTTCAATATCTACCTTATACTCTCACTTTCAGGTTTAGCATGAGGTACACATGAATTAACAGGTGAACTGTGGTCGGATACACCACACCTCGAAATTGTGGGCAGGTGTGCTCAAAACAGATTAGCACTGGATAGCACTGTGGCTTCACAGCGCCAGGGTCCCAGGTTCGATTCCCTGCTGGGTCACTGTCTGTGCGGAGTCTGCACGTTCTCCCCGTGTCTGCGTGGGTTTCCTCCGGGTTCTTCGGTTTCCTCCCACAGTCCAAAGGTGTGCAGGTTAGGTGGATTGGCCGTGATAAATTACCCTTAATGACCAAAAAGGTTCAGAGGGGAAATTGGGCTATGGGGATAGGGTGGAAGTGAGGTCTTAAGTGGGTCGGTGCAGACCCGATAGGCCGAATGGCCTCCTTCTGCACTGTATGTTCTGTGTTCTATTCAGATTCCATGGATCTCTCAACAATCCATCCAGATGTATGTTACATTGTGAGCCAACCAATCTCATAAGGGTTTCCAATCTCCAATTCTAAAAATCTCGCCTTGGAATTCTCTTCAAAAGTTACTCCCACTTGGCAGTCTTCAACAATGATCCAGCTCACAGGTTCTCCATCTTGCCTTCCAAGTTTCTTTTCCCCTGGATCTCCAAGCACACTCAGCTTCATATTCCAATCGAGACTGAGATGCGAGAGGTGGTCGACTCTGAAATGGAGACCCAGGTGTCCGAGGCTTCCGACGGCAACTTGGCCAGGGATCAGTTGCCGGTGGTGGTACTCTCCAGGAGGTCATTGAGGGAACCACGTTCCACGACACGCTATATGCTTCCAGACCGCAGTCACTGGAGGTGCAGCTACAGGTGAAGAGGATGAGGCGTCCTCCTGTTCTACCTTCTTTGGAGGTTGTGGCGTGCAGAGGGGGGGCCGACGGTGCGCTGGCCCCGGGCATCAATTGGATGGGGGCAGCAGCGTGAAGAGAACGGAGCGCGCACCGCGGTCGGCCAGAGCGCGCCTGCGCACCGCGGGCGGCCGAAGCGATCCTGCGCACCGCGGTCGGCCGGAGCGCGCCTGCGCACCGCGCTCGGCCGGAGCGCGCCTGCGCACCGCGGTCGCCGCTGGTGAAGAGGCGGCTTTGCACTCGGCGGCTGGAGCATGAACAAAAAGGGCGCGAATTCTCCCGAATCGACGGCAATCAATGCCACCATGGGTGAGTTTTATTTATTCTTTATCTTTATCTTTTGATCCATTTTTAAACTCTTCTCTGCACCCTCTCTATAGTTGTCAACTTACTAAACTGGCGTGCCCAGAATTTGACATTTGGGCCAGGGGCACCCATTTGGGACAGAACCAGTATTTTATGAAGATTCATCATGGCCTCTTAACCTTTGCCCTCTTACCCTTTATACTTAAAGCCCAGGGTCCTATAAATGGGAGATTCTCAGAGACAGGGGCAGCACGGTAGCATGGTGGTTAGCGCTTCACAGCTCCAGGGTCCCAGGTTCGGTTCCTGGCTGGGTCACTGTCTGTGCGGAGTCTGCACGTCCTCCCCGTGTGTGCGTGGGTTTCCTCCGGGTGCTCCGGTTTCCTCCCACAGTCCAAAGATGTGCGGGTTAGGTGGATTGGCCATGCTAAATTGCCCGTAGTGTCCTAAAAAGTAAGGTTAGGGGGGAGGGGTTGTTGGGTTACGGGTATAGGGTGGATACGTGGGTTTGAGTAGGGTGATCATTGCTCGGCACAACATCGAGGGCTGAAGGGCCTGTTCTGTGCTGTACTGGTCTATGTTCTATGTTCTACTTGACTGCAAGCTGCTGGAGCTCGGATCTTGAACAGAGCTTTATATCTGGATTTGGGGACTCTTTATGCACTGGCATAGTGCACAAACAGGCCCCACATGACCAGGGTTTTGTGAAGAAGAAGGGATCTGGAAATGTGTCGATTGTGAAAATTATATTTGTGGAAATTGGGTGAAGTAATGCCGGTGTTTGATGAGACTTGGTGCTAAAGCTTTAGAGAAATGAAGATGGAATTTGATTTGAAGAAGTTCAACGTTTTGAAGGATATTGTGGCTGAAATGAATGCGATACGTGCTGAATGGGCTGACTGAGAAATGTGTGAGATATGTCTTTGTATCTGCTATGTGTAATTTATCGGTCATATTATTGCAATTTTCCTGTTAATTCATGTTTAATTTACGTTGATTTTGGTGTGATTGCTAATATAAAAGTGAAGTCTTGTATATTGGTCTTAGTTGGGTTGTTTGTAGTTTGTTTCCACAAGGGTCATAACAGTATTTCCATGACGTTGCTGCTCTTATCCTTCTCCATGGGGGTTGCAGAGGAGGGAGGCACAACTTTCGAGACATAACATCTCACCCATTGCTGCAAAGCAAAATGACTGAAGAAGAGAACAATATCCCTAGAATCCCAGCGCTAAGGGGAAATTGACTAACTCTTACAGCGCAATTTAACCTCAGGCAGCCGTCCTATACCTTAGAGATGACCTAGAGGCAGCTTGGGGCCTGTCGTAAAGGTGAGTGAGTGCCTTTAAATTTGCTTACCTTTCACCGGGAGCAGGGTTTGAGGGAATATCAGGTAAGCTCTTCGTTTCTTTTTCTTCTTGTTTTTTTTTAAATCTAGAGGTGATGTCAGGGAAGGCAGTACAATGCTCCTCCTGCAGAATGTTTGAGGTGAGGGACGCCGTCAGTGTCCCTGCTGATTTCATCTGTAGGAAGTGCACCCAACTCCAGCTCCTCAAAAACCATGTTAGGGACCTGGAGCTTGAGCTGGATGAACTTCGGATCATTCGGGAGGCAGAAGGGGTCATAGATAGGAGCTTCAGGGAAGTAGTTACACCAAAGACTGGAGATAGATGGGTAACTGTAATAGGGACTGGGAAGAAGCAGTCAGTGCAGGGACCCCCTGCGGTCGTTCCCCTGAGTAACAAGTATACCGTTTTGGATACTTGTGGAGGGGACGACTTACCAGGGGTAAGCCATGGGGTACGGGCCTCTGGCACGGAGTCTGTCCCTGTTGCTCAGAAGGGAAGGGGGGAAAGGAGTAGAACATTAGTAATTGGGGACTCAATAGTCAGGGGCACAGATAGGAGATTTTGTGGGAGCGAGAGAGACTCACGTTTGGTATGTTGCCTCCCAGGTGCAAGGGTACGTGATGTCTCGGATCGTGTTTTCCGGGTCCTTAAGGGGGAGGGGGAGCAGCCCCAAGTCGTAGTCCACATTGGCACTAACGACATAGGTAGGAAAGGGGACAAGGATGTCAGGCAGGCCTTTAGGGAGCTAGGATGGAAGCTCAGAGCGAGAACAAACAGAGTTGTTATCTCTGGGTTGTTGCCCGTGCCACGTGATAGTGAGATGAGGAATAGGGAGAGAGAGCAATTAAACACATGGCTACAGGGATGGTGCAGGCGGGAGGGATTCAGATTTCTGGATAACTGGGGCTCTTTCTGGGGAAGGTGGGACCTCTATAGACAGGATGGTCTACATCTGAACCTGAGGGGCACCAATATCCTGGGGGGGAGATTTGTTAGTGCTCTTTGGGGGGGTTTAAACTAATTCAGCAGGGGCATGGGAACCTGGATTGTAGTTTTGGGGTACGGGAGATTGAGAGTATAGAGGTCAGGAGCACAGATTTGACTTCGCAGGAGGGTGCCAGTGTTCAGGTAGGTGGTTTGAAGTGTGTCTACTTCAATGCCAGGAGTATACAAAATAAGGTAGGCGAACTGGCAGCATGGGTTGGTACCTGGGACTTCGATGTTGTGGCCATTTCAGAGACATGGATAGAGCAGGGACAGGAATGGTTGTTGCAGGTTCCGGGGTTTAGTTGTTTTAGTAAGGTCAGAGAAGGGGGCAAAAGAGGGGGAGGTGTGGCGCTGCTTGTCAAGGACAGTATTACAGTGGCGGAAAGGATGCTAGATGGGGACTCTTCTTCCGAGGTAATATGGGCTGAGGTTAGAAACAGAAAAGGAGAGGTCACCCTGCTGGGAGTTTGTGGAGGAGAATGCTGAGACCCAGGCTATTAGAATAGATGGCATTGAGGTGCGTAGGGAAGAAGTGTTGGCAATTCTGGACAAGGTGAAAATAGATAAGTCCCCGGGGCCTGATGGGATTTATCCTAGGATTCTCTGGGAAGCCAGGGAAGAGATTGCTGAGCCTTTGGCTTTGATTTTTAGCCATGATGTGGAGATGCCGGCGTTGGACTGGGGTGAGCACAGTAAGAAGTCTTACAACACCAGGTTAAAGTCCAACAGGTTTGTTTCAAACACGAGCTTTTGGAGCACGGCTCCTTCTTCAGGTGAATGGAAAGGCTTGTTCCAGAAATGTTTATATAGACACAGTCAGAGATGCCCCGGAATGCGAGCACCTGCAGGCAATCAAATCATCAAAGATGCAGAGAGAGAGGTAACTCCAGGTTAAAGAGGTGTGAATTGTCCCAAGCCAGTTCAGTCGGTAGGCCTCTGCAAGTCCAGGCTTGTTGGTGGGGGCCGAATGTAATTCAGGAGACGCGACAACGCAAAATTGCTGAGCAAAAACTTATAGCTAAGTTCCGCACGCATGAATGCGGACTCAACCGGGATCTGGGATTCATGTCGCATTACATTCGGCCCCCACCAACAAGCCTGGACTTGCAGAGCCCTACCGACTGAACTGGCTTGGGACAATTCACACCTCTTTAACCTGGAGTTACCTCTCTCTCTGCATCTTTGATGATTTGATTGCCTGCAGGTGCTCGCATTCCGGGGCATCTCTGACTGTGTCTATATAAACATTTCTGGAACAAGCCTTTCCATTCACCTGAAGAAGGAGCCGTGCTCCGAAAGCTCGTGTTTGAAACAAACCTGTTGGACTTTAACCTGGTGTTGTAAGACTTCTTACTTTGATTTTTAGGTCATCATTGGCTACAGGAATAGTGCCAGAGGATTGGAGGATAGCAAATGTGGTCCCTTTGTTCAAGAAGGGGAGTAGAGATAACCCCGGTAACTATAGGCCGGTGAGCCTAACGTCTGTGGTGGGTAAAGTCTTGGAGAGGATTATAAAAGATACAATTTATAATCATCTAGATAGGAATAATATGATTAGGGATAGTCAGCATGGTTTTGTGAAGGGTAGGTCATGCCTCACAAACCTTATCGAGTTCTTTGAGAAGGTGACTGAACAGGTAGACGAGGGTAGAGCAGTTGATGTGGTGTATATGGAATTCAGTAAAGCATTTGATAAGGTTCCCCATGGTCGGCTATTGCAGAAAATACGGAGGCTGGGGATTGAGGGTGATTTAGAGATGTGGATCAGAAATTGGCTAGTTGAAAGAAGACAGAGAGTGGTAGTTGATGGGAAATGTTCAGAATGGAGTTCAGTTACGAGTGGTGTACCACAAGGATCTGTTCTGGGGCCGTTGCTGTTTGTCATTTTTATAAATGACCTAGAGGAGGGCGCAGAAGGATGGGTGAGTAAATTTGCAGACAACACTAAAGTCGGTGGAGTTGTAGACAGTGCGGAAGGATGTTGCAGGTTACAGAGGGACATAGATAAGCTGCAGAGCTGGGCTGAGAGGTGGCAAATGGAGTTTAATGTGGAGAAGTGTGAGGTGATTCACTTTGGAAAGAATAACAGGAATGCGGAATATTTGGCTAATGGTAAAATTCTTGGTAGTGTGGATGAACAGAGGGATCTCGGTGTCCATGTACATAGATCCCTGAAAGTTGCCACCCAGGTTGATAGGGTTGTGAAGAAGGCCTATGGTGTGTTGGCCTTTATTGGTAGAGGGATTGAGTTCCGGAGCCATGAGGTCATACTGCAGTTGTACAAAACTCTAGTACGGCCGCATTTGGAGTATTGCGCACAGTTCTGGTCGCCTCATTATAGGAAGGACGTGGAAGCTTTGGAACGGGTGCAGAGGAGATTTACCAGGATGTTGCCTGGTATGGAGGGAAAATTTTATGAGGAAAGGCTGATGGACTTGAGGTTGTTTTCGTTAGAGAGAAGAAGGTTAAGAGGTGACTTAATAGAGGCATACAAAATGATCAGAGGGTTAGATAGGGTGGACAGCGAGAGCCTTCTCCCGCGGATGGAGGTGGCTAGCACGAGGGGACATAGCCTTAAATTGAGGGGTAATAGATATAGGACAGAGGTCAGAGGTGGGTTTTTTACGCAAAGAATGGTGAGGCCGTGGAATGCCCTACCTGCAACAGTAGTGAACTCGCCAACATTGAGGGCATTTAAAAGTTTATTGGATAAGCATATGGATGATAAGGGCATAGTGTAGGTTAGATGGGCTTTAGTTTTTTTTTTCCATGTCGGTGCAACATCGAGGGCCGAAGGGCCTGTACTGCGCTGTATCGTTCTATGTTCTAAAGATAAAGAGGTCAGTGAATAGCTCTAGAACGGGTGCAACTACGTTTTGTATAGGTTTTTTGGTGATATTTAATGAAATATTTACGTGGGGCATACAATCAAGATTTGCCCCGGGCATCACCAGACCTCTGCACGCCACTGTTTGGAGGGACTGACAGACTTTGGGGGAGAGGAATGTTATAACCCCCATGAGACCCAACGGGGAAGTTCTCATTAATCTCCCCGTGAGACTTATGGAGTATGAGCTCCCCTGCTGAGGGGCGGAGGCCCATCAGTGGGATAGTTAACTCAGGACTTTAAAAACCAGCCCAGGTAGGAGCCTAGCTGCAGAGTAGTCCTGACTGGGACAGTTACTTGCAAATACTGTCTGCGGAATTCTCCGTTCCTAAGATTTAAGTGTTGACACCAGGGCAGTTTACGTGGAGATCTACGAAAGCAAAACTGGTGCCACAACTGGACGAATTAACCGAACATTGAGCAGCTAGCACTGCCGCCATGTGGAATACAATCAATTCCAATGGAAAACAGTGTCGGATTTGCCTGGGTCGGGATTGGCACATGTAGTACATTCTAAAGTAGGAGGACAATCGCCCAGCATAGAAGACAGTTTAGGATTTCTCCCTTGGACCAATCAGCTGAAGCAAATTTTTTGCATGACTCATGTGTGCCAGTGTAGTTGTCAACTTGCAATTTGATTGATTTGCTCTGATTTTATGGAGCATTCGAATGATCGCCCCATGATTTCTTTCACAGAGTGCATTACTGAATTGATCTTTTCGTAGTCACAAAGGAGTCTGGAAAGGAGACAAACATATAAGTTGGGATTCTCCGTCGGCTGACTCCAAAATCGGGAAAGGCGATAGGGGGGAGCATCAGTTTTGACATTGAAATCGTCGCAGGCACTGGGTTCATGCCAAATTACCACTCTCCGGTGACTTGACAGCGGCATCGATGCATTTCACTCCGCACATACAGTAAATGCTGTTGGCATATCAATTGCAGGCCTAACTTGGTATTATATGGGGCCTCCGCAATCCTTCGCCTCCACCGTGGGTATTTCCCGATGACGAGGTTCATTTGTGCTTTCAAAAATCATGAAACAAGTGCCGTGGCTGACGAGGGCGAGAGAGGGGTAACAAAAAATTTCCAGCTATTGTGTGCTGACAGTTGCGTCGCTGGCTGAGGGGCTTCTGCTAGGGCTACGGGGAGTAGCAGGTGGTGGCCAGGAGGTGGGCTGTGGAGTCGGGGTGGACGGGCACCCTTGCCGGAGGCATCATGAAGTTCACGGCCTTTTATTGGATTTACATCAATTTAAATATCATTATCGTCACATCGGCGAGGTATGATTATTTGGTGAGGGGCTTATGTGGCGGGGGGAGGCCTGAAAATGATATTTAAATTGATGTAAATCCGATAAAAGGCCGTGAACTTCGTGACATCGCCGGCGAGGGCACGGAAAATCGCATTTTCTGATGCTCGTGGGATTTTCCACCTGCTCTGCTGACCCCTTGGACGGCTACTGCAGGCTCCTAATCACCCCCAAGGTTTCTGAAGCCACCTAAAGAGGCAAGTGATGCACAACAGAAACGATGAAATCTAAACAAAGCGATTTATGGCCTGAATGATGTTATGAGGTGTGGTATTTTTTGCTGAGAACTGTTTTGCTGGAAATAGGGCTGTGTTCAACTAAAAGCAAATCTTGCAATGTTCTATTACTCTCATAAAGGGAAACTTTCAAGTATCATCATGATACATGTTGATATATTTTGTGGTGGTACTACAGAATTTGAGAAATGTATTATTAATAGGATGACGGAGAAATTTCAGTTTGGCAGTCAGGCTTCTGGGATTATAAAAATATTAGTTTAGCTATTAAGCAGGTCCAGAATAACTTTAAATCAGCAATCCTATTTAGAGATTATCATTCCTATCCTGGTGAACCATGCTAAATCATCACAGAAAAATAATGTTTCATCTAACAGAAGAGACAGATTAGTTGGGGAGTTTGATTGGTCTGTTGAATTCGAAATGCACCGAGACAAGATTGGACACGAGTTGTGATATTTTGGAACTAAATACCCTAACGCAGAGTATTTTAAGGTCAAAACATGTTTTAAAGTTGGTGAACTGCACCCTTAAATTTCTATACGTGGGTGACCCAAAGAATATGAGAACATAGAGTGCAGAAGGAGGCTATTCGGCACATCGACCGACATCTGCACTAATCCACTTAAGACCTCACTTGCACCCCATCCCCGTAACCCAATAACCCCTCCTAACCTGTTTTTGGTCACTAAGGGCAATTTATCATGGCCAATCCACCTAACCGGCACATCTTTGGACTGTGGGAGGAAACCGGAGCACCCGGAGTAAACCCACACAGACATGGGGAGAATGTGCAGACTCCGCACAGACAGTGACCCAAGCGGGAAACAAACCCAGGACCCCAGAGCTGTGAAGCATCTATGCTAACCACTGTGCTACCATGCTGCCATCTTATTTTATTAATATTTTCTTTACCTTTTAACCACCCATTCCTCCCTGGATTGCTTGTCTGTGTGTCTACAGAGAGACAGTGGGGATGAGGCCTCACATGAATCGATGGAATGAGTTCCCGTATACACGGTTAATTTATGTTTTCAAAAATCGTGGTGGCTGCTGAGGGAGAGAGAGAGGAGGTAGGACATGGAGAGGAGTGACAGCGGGCTGCTGATCCATACACTGGCTGGGCAGACTGGGGGTGGAGGGGCCCTATCAGGGCCGGTGGAGTGGAAGGGAACGGGAGAACAGACAGAGTTACAGGGGTGATCCACCACAGGACTGGGGCGGTGTCCAGGCACGGACTGCCATTACCGCAGCCTGAAAGGCAGCTTTCTTGCTGCG
Source organism: Scyliorhinus canicula (assembly GCF_902713615.1). Lineage (NCBI taxonomy): Eukaryota > Metazoa > Chordata > Chondrichthyes > Carcharhiniformes > Scyliorhinidae > Scyliorhinus > Scyliorhinus canicula. The sequence goes on along the minus strand of NC_052152.1, from coordinate 141,337,483 downwards.
GACCCCACTAACCATCCACCCTGGTCCCTGCGCCTCCAACCACCCAACTCCCCACACCACACACCACCCCACTGCCCACCACACTATTCGAGGAACCTTCTGGACAGAGTTAGCTGGAGCTTTCTTTCAACCAGAATCAAAACCCAAACCAAACTCAAACCTTGGACTCTGAAAAGCATTTAAGTGGGATCAGATTCAATCATCACCTGTTACTGGGCAGAGCACAGGCTTTTGAGCCAATTCATTGGCCACCAGCCAATCAATCAAACCCATTCCCAACCCATCTCTCTGTCACTGATGCTGGCCAGTCTGCTGCTTCTGTTTAAACCGGCACAGCCTTACGGATTCTTCCTGTTTGAATTACTACAGGTTGCTTGCCTTAAAGTCAGATGTCCATTAATCATCCATGAATCAAAAATATGAGGGCGAAAATAAAAGAAAGGGGAAATAAGGGAATAAACAAGGTATAAACAGGAAGGACCATTACACTGTTCCCTGTCAGGACTCTCCCAGCTTCACCTCAGGTCTGATACTTTTCCTATCTTCATCTGTTCTAATGATTCAAACTTGCACACTAGTATTTCTGATATGTCTCTCAATTTGCTCAAGTGAGGGTTCTCCGTGGTTCACATGAAACATTTAGATTATTGATTAATTGTATCAACCCATTTTAACTTGGAGATTACTTTTCTCTCCATCATTTGTTTTAATCCAGTATGCTCAATCCAAAATCTTTCTTCAGTAACACTTTTTGTACAGTACATTACCCTTCAGGTAAGAGAAGGGATGGGATTTTCAAACGGCAATTTATGGAGCTAGGGTGGAAGCTGAGAGCCAGGACAAACCATGTTGTCATCTCTGGTTTGTTGGCGGTGCCATGTGCTAGCGAGTTGAGGAACAGGGAGAGAGTACAAATAAACACGTGGCTGCAGGGATGGTGTGGGAGGGAAGGTTTCAGTTACGTGGATAATTGGAGCACATTCTGGGGAAGGTGGACCTGTACAGGCAGGACGGTTTGCACCTGAACCAGAGGAGCACCAATATCCTGGGAGGGAAATTTGCTACAGCTCTTTGGGGGGAGGGGGGTGTTTAAACTAATTTGTCAGGGGAATGGGAAAACGAGCTGTCGTCCAGAAGCCAGTGTTGAGAGTAATGAGGTACTGAGGAGGGTATCGAGGTCGCAGGAGTGTACCGGCAGACAGGAAGGTGGGTTAAAGTGTGCCTACTTCAATGTAAGGAGCATCCGGATTAAGGTAGGTGAACTTGGAGCGAGGATTAGTACTTGGGGCGATGATGTTGTGGGCATTACGGAGACATGGTTAGAACAGGGACAGGAAGGTTTGTTGGAAGTTCCGGGGTATAGATGTTTCAGTACGAGTAGGGAAGGTGGTAAAAGAGGTGGAGGAGTAGCATTATTAATCAAGGATAGTTTAACGGCTGCAGAAAGGCAGTTTGAAGGGGATCTGCCCACCGAGGTAATGTGGGCTGAAGTTAGAAATAGGAAAGGAGTGGTCACATTGTTAAGAGTTTTCTATAGACCCCCAAATAGTAATGACACAAATAGTGGAGGAAGAAATTGCAAAACAGATTATGGATAGTTGTGGAGGTCTCAGGGTAATTGTCATGGGTGACTTTAACTTTCCAAATATTGATTGGAACCTCTATAGGTCAAACAGTTTGGATGGGGCAGTTTTTGTACAGTCTGTGCAGGAGGGTTTCCTGACACAATATGTGGATAGACCGACAAGAGGTGGGGCCACATTGGATTTGGTACTGGGTAATGAACTGGGCCAAGTGTTAGATTTGTTTGTGGGAGAGCACTTTGGAGATAGTGAGCACAATTCGGTGTCTTTCACTATTGCAATGGAGAGGGATAGGGCCATACGCACGGCAAGGTTTATAATTGGGGGAGGGGTAATTATGATGCGATTAGGCAAGAATTAGGGAACATAAAATGGGAATAGAAACTGTCAGGGAAAGGCACAAATGAAAAGTGGAAATTGTTCAAGGAACGAATATTGGTGTCCTTGATAGGTATGTCCCTGTCAGGTAGGGGGGAAATGGCCGTGTGAGGGAACCATGGTTCACAAAAGAGGTTGAATGCCTTGTCAAGAGGAAAAAGCAAGTGTATGTAAGGATGAGAAAACAAGGTTCAGTTGGGTTGCTTGAGGGTTACAAAGTAGCAAGGAATGAGCTAAAAAAAAGGGCTTAGGAGAGCTAGGAGGGGGCATGAGAAGTCCTTGGTGGGTCGGATCAAGGAAAACCCCAAGGCTTTTTACTCTTACGTGAGAAATAAAAGAATGACCAGGGTGAGGGTAGGGCCGGTCCAGGACAGTAGTGGGAACTTGTGCATGGAGTCAGAAGAGATAGGCGAGGCGTTAAATGAATACTTTTCTTCAGTGTTCACCAAGCAGAGGGGTCATGTTTTTGAGGACGAGAGTGTGATACAGGCGGGTAGGCTGGAGGAGGTAGATGTTCTGAGGGAGGATGTATTAGCAATTTTGAAAAACCTTAGAGGAAAAAGCAAGCGTATGTAAGGATGCACTTACATACTTAGGGTCGACAAATCCCCTGGGCCGGATGGGATATATCCTAGGATTCTTTGGGAGGCAAGGGATGAGATTGCAGAGCCTTTGGCTTTGATCTTTGGGTCCTCACTGTCCACGGGGATAGTGCTAGAGGACTGGAGAGTGGCGAATGTTGTTCCTCTGTTCAAGAAAGGGAATAGGAATGATCCTGGTAATTATAGGCCGGTTAGTCTTACTTCGGTGGTCGGTAAGTTAATGGAAAAGGTCCTGAAAGATAGGATTTCTGACCATTTGCAAAGATGCAGCTTAATCCGGGATAGTCAACACGGATTCGTGGAGGGTAAATCTTGCCTCACAAATTTGATTGAATTCTTTGAGGAGGTAACTAAGTGTGTAGATGAAGGTAGAGCAGTTGAAACCGTATACATGGATTTTAGTAAGGCGTTTGATAAGGTTCCCCATGGTCGGCTCATGAAGAAAGTAAGGAGGTGTGGGATAGAGGGAAATTTGGCCAATTGGATAAGTAACTGGATGGAAAATTTTCAGACTGGAGACCAGTTACCAGCGGTGTACCACGGGATCAGTGCTGGGTCCTCTGCTATTTGTGATTTTTATCAATGACTTGGAGGAGGGGGCGGAAGGGTGGGTCAGTAAATTTGCTGATGACACCAAGATTGGTGGAGTAGTGGATGAGGTGGAGGGCTGTTGTAGGCTGCAAAGAGGCATTGATAGGATGCAGAGCTGGGCCGAAAAATGGCAGATGGAGTTTAACCCTGATAAGTGCGAGGTGATTCATTTTGGTAGGACAAATTTGAATGCGGATTACAGGGTCAACGGCAGGGTTCTGAGGAATGTGGAGGAACAGAGAGATCTTGGGGTTCATGTCCACAGATCTCTGAAGGTTGCCACTCAAGTGGATAGAGCTGTGAAGAAGGCCTATAGTGTTTTAGCGTTTATTAACAGGGGGCTTGAGTTTAAGAGCCATGGGGTTATGCTGCAACTGTACATGACCCTGGTGAGACCACACTTGGAATATTGTGTGCAGTTTTGGTCACCTCATTATAGGAAGGATGTGGAAGCATTGGAAAGGATGCAGAGGAGATTTACCAGGATGCTGCCTGGTTTGGAGGGTAGGTCTTATGAGGAAAGATTGAGGGAGCTAGGGCTTTTCTCTTTGGAGCGGAGGAGGATAAGAGGCGACTTAATAGAGGTTTATAAGGTGATGAGGGGGATAGATAGAGTGGACGTTCAGAGACTATTTCCTCGGGTGGATGTAGCTGTTACAAGCGGGCATAACTATAAGGCTCAGGGTGGGAGATATAGGAGGGATGTCCGAGGTAGGTTCTTTACTCAGAGAATGGTTAGGGTGTGGAATGGACTACCTGCTGTGATAGTGGAGTTGGACACTTTAGGAACTTTCAAGCGGTTATTGGATAGGCGCATGGAGCATACCACAATGACAGGGAGTGGGATAGCTTGATCTTGGTTTCGGACAAAGCTCGGTACAACATCAAGGGCGGAAGGGCCTGTTCTGTGCTGTACTGTTCTATGGTCTAAATCAGGCTACTGTGAGGGTTGACCTCTCCAGAAAGCCAGCCCGTGCTGTATTCTTGAACCAACGGAGGCCTGAAGACAAACCTCGAACTGAAAACAAAGTTTGATCAGAAATAAGGTGATTCACCAGAAAGTTAGTGTGAGCAATATAACTCTCTCCAGGGAGCTGCTAAAAGTTGGGAGTACTGCATTCTTAAAATAACAGAAAAACTGATGAATTAGCCTACAGGAAAGTTATCACAGGCTGTAGACAAAGACAAGAATCTACTTTTCTCTGGACAGACCGTGAGTGTTTGTTTCTGAAACCATTGATACCTGACCAAATCCGCAGTAAGTGCCTTGGACTGAAGGCGGGACTGAAGCAAAGCTGCTGAAAATGGACCATCTGAAGCTTTTGTCTGTGTTTGTCTGTGTTGTGTGTGTGAGTAGAGGGTGGGGCAGCTAAAGTGGAAGTCAGGTGTTTAATGATAGTTTACCAGTTATATTTACTGCGTAATGCATGACAGTTCTTGTTATAAATAAACAGCAATCATGTTTAGATTTACAAACACACATGGGCTTTCATAGAATTTACAGTGCAGAAGGAGGCCATTCGGCCCATCGAGTCTGCACTGGCTCTTGGAAAGAGCACCCTACCCAAGCCCCTACCTCCACCCTATCCCCAAAACCCAGAAACCCCACCTAACACTAAGGGGCAATTTGGACCTGAGGGCAATTTATCATGGCCAATCCACCTAACCTGCGCATCTTTGGACTGTGGGAGGAAACTGGAGCACCCGGAGGAAATCCACGCACACACGGGGAGAACATGCAGACTCCACACAGTGACCCAGCGGGGAATTGAACCTGGGACCCTGGCGCTGTGAAGCATTTGTGCTATCCACAATGCTACCGTGCTGCCCCTGGTGACTGTGATTATTGGGCTGCCAAGGGCCAAAGACTTCAGGTATTTTTATAAGAATTATTGGTTAATTAACTTTTGTTGTGACTCTGGGTCACGCGGGTCGGAATTGAAATGAAAAAGTGAAAATGAAATGAAAACCACTTATTGACACAAGTAGGCTTCAGATGAAGTTACTGTGAAAAGCTCCTAGTTGCCACATTCCGACGCCTGTTCGGGGAGGCTGGTGCGCATTTGCCCAGGTTGTTACAACAGCAGCATGTCAGGAAGTGTAAAATAGTTTGGCGTTCTTATGGGCTTAGTTAATAACATGGGGTGGGATTCTTCGACCCCCCCCCGCCGGGTCAGAGAATCATCGGGGGGAGGCGTGAATCCTGCCCCCGCTGGCTGCTGAATTCTCCAGTGCCGGGGTTTTGGCAGGGGCGGCAATCACACCGCGCCAGCCCCGGCAATTCTCCGGCCCGTGATGGGACGACTGGCCACCCGTTTTCGGTGGGTCCCGCCGGCGTAAATCACAACAGGTCCTTACCGGCGGTACCTGGCTCCACGGGCGGCCTGCAGAGTCCTCGGGGGGGGGCGCGGGGAGATCTGGCCCCAGGGAATGCCCCCACGGTGGCCTGGCCCACGATCGGGGCCCACCGATCCACGGGAGGGCCTGTGCCGTGGGGGCACTCTTTCCCTCCGCACCAGCCACTGGGATGCGCCCCCTGCGCATGCGCTGGGATGCGCCAACTCGCTCCGGCCAGCCCTTCGACGCCGGTAGGCGTGGTGCCAAGCCTTTCCGCGCCGGCTGGCGCAGCGCCAAACACACCAGCGCCGGCCTAGCCCTGAACGTGCAGAGGATTCCGCACCTTCGGGGCGGCCCGACGCCGGAGTGGTTCACGCCACTCCTCGGCGCCGGAGTGGTCCGCCCCGCCGGTTCGCTGAGAATCCCACCAATGTTCTCAGAAATGAGACAGAGAAGTCAAAGAAGGGAAGGGAAAAGTCAGAGATGGGCCAGTAGAAGGTTAGTGAAGGAGGGAGGGAAACATAGTCAATGAAATGTCCTAATTCCGTGTGAGTGCAGAAATCAGCACTGATACAGTTATCAATGTACCGATGAAAGAGGTGAAGGAGGGTGCCGAAGTAGGACTGGAACAAGGAATGTTCCAAAAAAAAAGGCAGGCATAGCTAGCACCCATGGTAGAGAACGTATCCTTGTGGCAACCATTATTCGGAGGAAGCAAATGGATTTGAACGAGAAGCCGTTCAATGTGAGAAAAAGTTCAGCCTAGTGGAGGAGGAGGGATGGTGCTTAAGAGCTGTTCACGAATACCTCCTGTCATTTAAATTCTCTTTCCCTCCAATCTATTGCAAACCTTCACTTTTATCCTCCTTTCGTTTCACCCATCCCCTCCCCCTTTCCACCTGCTCAGATGAGGGCAGCACGGTAGCATAGTGATTCGCACAATTGCTTCACAGCTCCAGGGTCCCAGGTTCGATTCCAGCTTGGGTCACTGCCTGTACAGAGTCTGCACGTTCTCCCCGTGTGTGTGTGGGTTTCCTCCTGGTGCTCCGGTTTCCTCCCACAGTACAAAGATGTGCAGGTTAGGTAGATTGGCTATGCTAAATTGCCCTGTGTCCAAAATTGCCCTCAGTGTTGGGTGGGGTTGCTGGGTTATGGGGATAGGGTGGAGGTGTGGGCTTGGATAGGGTGCTCTTTCCATGAGCCGGTGCAGACTCGATGGGCCAAATGGCCTCCTTCTGCACTGTAAATTCAATGATTCTATGATTATCAAAATTCTAAATTTCCTCAGTTTTGATGAAAGGTCATTGACCTGAAATGTAACTTTGTTTCTCTATCCACAGATCCTGCCTAAAGTGCTGAATATTTCCAGCATTTTCTGGTTTTGTTTCAGATTTCCAGCATCTGCAGTATTTTGCTTTTGTATTGAGTCCAACAATTCCAGATCGTAAGCTCTGTCCCTATTTTGTTTCCATTCTTTTGTTGCTTTCGTTTTTTATCTCATTGTTCGGGGATTCTGCCATTGACACCTCCTCTAAACCCAATTATTTTCTTTACTGAGTTCACTACCATTTGTATTTAGCCTTGTTCCAGCAAATCTTTTGCCATTTAATTTCTCCTGCCTTCCACCCTATCACAGCCCTTCACTTTTGTCCTTTCTCCCACCCCACCCTCTTTCCCTTCTTTAAAACCTGTTACATCTCTAATCTTTCTCAGTTCCAATGAAGGTTCATTGACCTGAAACATTAACTCTTCACAAATGCTGCAGACTAATTCCAGCTTTTCTTGTCCCATTTATAATGTAATAATATAATTTGTCTTTTGGTTCAACGCTATTTATGTGCCCCATTAAATATAACAGAAATAAATGTGAGTGGAAAAATGTGAACTAATGTTATACAATTTGATATATGACTGTAATAAAAGCAAATTACTGTGGTTGTTGGAATCTGAAACGAACACAGAAAATTCTGGACAATCTCTGCAAGTCTGACAGCACCTGTGGAGAGAGACGGGAGCTAACGTTTCGAGTCTGGATGACTCTTGATTTACTACTGTATTGATGCTTTCCACAGAAAAACATTCCTTGAATTCCATTGTGGAACAGGATTCCTGAACAAAATGGCTGGAGCAAAAATCCTGTCACCATTTTAGTAAAAATTTGGATGCTGCAATCGGGGAATTAAAAATCATTCCAACTGGATGAATTAAGAAGGGTCAAATGGCCATAATTATCTTACGATCTCATTTATGGCCCTTCATATCCCCCCTTATTGTAATGTTTCATCTGATTGTGAAAGTGTAAAACTGGGTTTTACAGCCTATACTGAGCCTGAAACAGCCCTGATTTGTACTAAAGTTGGCATCATAATTGTTCATTATATAAGTGCTAAATAATTGCTGCAAAATAAAGTCTTCACCTGAATAACGTTGCCTGAATACATTTGTGTTTTATCATCATGGTGCAAAGACCTTGTTCATTATGTGGAACTAGTAAAGCCATTCTTCATACAAGGATTTATGATTTCATTACCTTTAGCACACAGAGGCAATCTTCCCCTTCCCCCTTCCTGCAGGTAAAAAGAGTAAATTATCTCAATATGTTTGGTTATTGAGACAAGCGCTGATGAAACTGAGGACTTTTCCCAGCATAGGTGTGTCACGTAACATAAGATTTAAATTTTGATTGATTCCATTATTTGATACATATTGCAAATGTCCACTGTCGCTGCCTTTGGAAATCTTTGATCTGACTGTACATAAATTCAATAGGAAAGAAATGCATTGGATATGTCATTTAAACACAAATATTTCTGACTTGTATTCCTTTATTTGTTGTGTTTCCTACAGCTGGTGGTGCCTATTACATGATCTCCCGCTCACTTGGCCCAGAATTCGGGGGTGCTGTGGGCCTCTGTTTCTACCTGGGAACAACCTATGCTGGTGCTATGTATATCCTGGGTACCATTGAAATCCTGCTGGTGAGTGCAAGTAGCAAAGGCCAGAGGGAGTAAGAAATAAATAATTTGAATTTTATAGTGCTGTTCATGACCTCAAGATGTCTCAAAGTGCTCTAGCGCCAATGAGGAATTTTGTAAAGTATTCTCAATTTTGTAACATAGGAAAATCAGCATCCAGTTTGCACACAGCAAGATCCCACAATCAGCAATAGGATGGTAACCAGATTATCTGTTTTAGGAGTAGGCAGATGGAGCCTCCATTTTGTGTCTTCTCCAGAAATGCATCACTCCCTCAGTGCTGCAAGGAGCATCAGCCTGAATTATGGGCTTCAGGTTTCTGAAGTGGGAGTTAAACCCACAGGTTTATGATGAAACGAGGGCTTACTCATCTGTCCAGCATTAACAATGCTGTTTATTGGCTTGACTCCTGAGGAAGGGTGTCAATATCAGGCATGGCTGGCACCATTTAAGAGTAGCCTGCACTTGGTAAAGGGAAAGTGCTGCAGCAGGTGCTGGGAGGTTTCTGATTCAAAACATTGTTCAGAAATGTCAAAGACAGTTGAGCAGGGATGGAAGGTTCACCAAGATGTGGAGGAATCTGAGTGGAGTCTGGCCTGGGATCGTCAGGAGAATGGCACAATATGGGAGAGAGTGGCCTCCAAGTTTTTCCAACACCATACTGGAGGCCTTAATAGTCATGGAGTTCAATGTCAGGAAGTTAGCCCCGAAGTCCTGTATGTCACACAGTGACTTTACATAAGTGTTCAAGGTCAGTGACTGCATCTCCCTATGCCATATCTCACCAACTGAACCATTGGCCTGAGGCACTGCTAATGACCATAACTCCATCATTTACCTACCTATCAATCAGGAATCATGCCTGGCACTCATGTGCTCCACCTAGCCCTTGCATGCCTAGTACTGCTGCAAGCCTCACATTAACAGCTTGATAACACTGTTCCCAACCATAACAGCTACCTTACGCAAACACATGATACCATACCGGGTGGGTTTTTGCGCTCTCGCAACCGCTTCCTTCCTCGCAACGAATTTTATGGCAGCGGAAGCAGCTCGCCATTGCCCGCCAGTGGGATATTCCGGCCCCGTTGCTTTCAGTGGGTTTTTCCGTTGTTCACACCCTCTGCCAGCAGGACACCCACAGTGGGGGAGGGGTGCCAGAAGATCCCACAGGCCAAGAACAGCTGGAACAGAAGATCCCACAAGTCAAGAACAGCTGGAACACTACGGCCATTGACACACTACCTGCTCTTTTGCAAGACAAGAGGAGTCAGCAGGAGCTAATTGGTGAAGGAAAAACATGGATGAGACAGTGGTGGCCATTATTAGAACATAGAACATAGAACAGTACAGCACAGAACAGGCCCTTCAGCACTCGATGTTGTGCCGAGCAATGATCACCCTTGAGACACCCTTGAGGGTGTTATTGAGACACCCTTGCTGAGACCATGACGAATGGAGGTGCTGGAATGATCGAAGATGGCAGAATCCTCACACCTAATCCTCCTTCTCGCCTCTCCCTCATCCCATGTTGACTTCTGATTTACATGTTGTAAATGGTGCAACATGCACTGCTTACTTTCTCCCCAATGCTCAACTTGCCACACCACAAGATTACCCTTGTACCTTTCTCCTTTCACACAGCACCGTATATAGTTTTAGTCTCCTCATCTAAGGAAGAATTGCCTTGGATGTGGTACAGCAAAGGTTCAGACGATTGATTACTAAAATGCAAGGATTGTCCTATGATGAGATGTTGAGTCAAATGGGCCTGTGCTCTCTGGAGTTTAGAGGTGATTTCATTGAAACATAAGATTCTGAAGGGGCATGACAGGGTAGATCCTGAGAGGTTGTTCCTCCTGGCTGGAGCATCTGAAACTAGGGGGTCCTAGTCTCTGGATAAGGGGTGGTTCACTGGTTATGATCCTCATGGGCGAACCATAAACCAAAATAACTACATTTACTGAATGACCTCAAAATAACGAAATAACCATTTTTTGTAGCTTTTACTTTTAACACAATTCAGAAGCCACGTACATCAATTAACATTTACGGTTGGCACAACTATCAGTTACACATGTAATAGCAGATACAACAAAGCCTTTTTCATGAGATTTCAAACATTCACATCACCCCGCACAAGTGTTGGAATCATGTGCAATCTCACAATCTGACCACGTTGTGCAGAAACAGCCAGAACAGGGTGAGGAAGATGACAATGGGCTGCATTTAATGTGCCCTGGCTAGGTGTGTTTTCACCGAGGGTAGTGAGTTTTACGCAGGCGATGCATGCCCACCCAACCAACTTCCTACCCACTCCCAGGCACAGACATCAGCAGCCTCAGTAACATATTTAAACAGATGATTAAGGGTCAATTAGGCTTATTACCAAGTCAATTCATTCTGATAATATGCTGCCCATGCCAGGGGCTGATTTAGCTCACTGGGCTAAATCGCTGGCTTTTAAAGCAGACTAAGCAGACCAGCAGCACGGTTCTATTCCCGTATCAGCCTCCCCGGACAGGCGCCGGAATGTGGCGACTAGGGGCTTTTCACAGTAACTTCATTGAAGCCTACGCGTGACAATAAGCGATTTTCATTTTCATTTTTTCATTTTCATAAAACGTTTGGTGTGGGCAGTCGGATTTTTAAAATAATCTCTTTAAAGAATAGGTAGGAAAATGAAGATTGTTTCTTTGGGGTTTGCGCTTTGTTGATCCCTAAAATAGAAAACCGCCCATTTCTTCATATTAGCCCACAGCATTAAATCCACTGCACCCACCCACCCCATTTCCGACTACAACCCCATTCCCCTCACCCCCATTCCACCAGCCAGGGTAATGACAGGAGTTTGGCTGCAGAGGACTCAGTTGAGCTCTAAAATGAGGCAGGCTGTAGAAGAAGGCCTAATGGATGGACACAACAAAACACTTGGCACATTGGCAACCCTTCCAAAAATGCTGCATGCAATGTCACAGAGCATGGAACGTGGTGGAGTTCTACACCAACTTGGTGCATGGCTTTGCATAGAGTTTGCAGCCTATACTTTCAAGCATGAAAGCAATGGCCAAATCCATCAGTACACGTATGGGATCAGTCATGATGTAGCATCCTATGGCTGGTGTCTCAGCTTCCATTGCACACAAATAAAAGCCATCTGATGCGCGGGTGCTGCAACGGAAACTCAGACTGAAGTCAACATGCTACCACACAGACTCAAACTGTTGCCATCATGGTTGTAACTAGGCAGCTTTGTTCAAAACAGGGTGCAGGGTGTCACGCTGGTGAGCAATCTGTCCTCTAACAGATGAACAGCATTGTTAAGTCGCTACCTCAGGGAGGTGGCAATGGCTCCACGGAGCACAAACCTGCTTTCCTCTCTCAGGAAGACAGTATTCGTTCTCCCATGACTGAATCCACGAGGGTGTTTGCTTTTTGCTGCCTCTCAGACTGCTGTTGTCCACAGTGGTTGCTGCAGTTTAGAATCAGATCTTCTTCAAAAAGCTCATTCAATCTCATCTTTGTTTCCCAAACCATCACGAGCTTGACGGAAATGATTTGGTCCAACTCACTTCTCATGTCCATACCTTCATTGCCGAACACTGCTTGAGAGTATCTTTTGCAAGGCCATCTGCAGTCTCCCCAAGTGAAAGTCAGCACCGGCCATGCAACAACCATGGGATACATGGAACTGCGTAAAAGCAATAAGAGAGGGTAAGGCACTCAGAAGGCAGAGATAAGAACGATTGATTAGTTGACTTTGTGTACAATATGGAATTATTTTATTTATAAATTGAATGTGGATTGTATTTTTGTATTATGGTCAAGCTGCCATTGTGATGCTCAGTGAAGAGGGAAGGTGAGGTATGGGACTGCTGATGACTGTGAGATAGAGATTGAGGTTATTGTTATTGCACTTGAATAAATTATTCACTTACAGCTGGGCCAGAGATGGGCTGTGTTTAATTTTCTTCCCTCTTTCTCCTCCTTTTTCGTCCTCATCATATAGCTGGTGACAAGCCGCTGTGCTGCATGCAGCAGACAAAAACAGATTGTGTGATCACTCTGCCAAGGGTTCTCGTAGAGTGCTTCAGACTGCAAAAATGTTGTTTCAGCAAGCCGATAGTCTGTAGTGTCATATTTTGGGTGGCAGCATGGCCTTCACTGTATGCATGATGCGCACATGTGTGCGTCTTGCACATAAGGAGTTGTCAGGTCCATGTGGTTGGCAGATTGCACTTGTCAACCAGTAACTACCCTTTGGTTTGCCCAAATGGTGCCTCAAATATAGCTGGCACAGCAGAGATCACTGCAGAATGAAGGCCTCATGGAATGTGTGGTCCAGTGAGATTCCTATTGGACACCTAGTATGGCAGGGGGGTGGGTACCAGAGCAATAGGTCACAAGGTGAAAGCACTGAGGGAGAACTAGGGAATAGGGCCAGTATGGCTCTGAGGAAGAGTAGACAGGAAGATGTTGCTAAAAACAGCGGATCTGGTGGCCTGAAGTGCATATGTTTTAATGCAAGAAGTATTACGGGTAAGGCAGATGAACTTAAGAGTTTGGATTAGTACTTGGAACTATGATGTTGCTACCATTACAGAGACCTGGTTGAGGGAAGGACAGGATTGGCAGCTAAACGTTCCAGGATTTAGATGTTTCAGGTAGGATAGAGGGGGATGTAAAAGGGGTAGCGGAGTTGCGCTACTGGTTAGGGAGAATATCACAGCTGTACGACGGAGGGACACCTCAGAGGGCAGCGAGGCTATATGGGTAGAGATCAGGAATAAGAAGGGTGCAGTCACAATGTTGGGGGTTTACTACAGGCCTCCAAACAGCTAGCGGGAGATAAAGGAGCAGACATGTAGACAGATTTTGGAAACGAGTAAAAACAATAGGGTTGTTGCGATGGGAGACTTCAACCTCCTCAGTATTGACTGGGACTCACTTAGTGCTAGGGGCTTAGACAGGGCAGAGTTTGGAAGGAGCATCCAGGAGGGCTTCTTAAAACAATATGTAGATAGTCCAACTAGGGAAGGGGCTGTACTGGACCTGGTATTGGGGAATGAGCCCGGCCAGGTGGTAGAAGTTTCAGTAGGGGAGCATTTCGGGAACAGTGACCACAATTCAGTAAGTTTTAAAGTGCTGGTGGACAAGTATAAGAGTGGTCCTCGGGTGAATGTGCTAAATTGGGGAAAGGCTAATTATAACAATATTAGGCGGAAACTGAAGAACCTAGATTGGGGGCGGATGTTTGAGGGTAAATCAACATCTGACATGTGGGAGGCTTTCAAATGTCAGTTGAAAGGAATTCAGGACCGGCATGCTCCTGTGCGGAAGAAGGATAAATACGGCAAATTTTGGGAACCTTGGATAACGAGAGATATTGTAGGCCTCGTCAAAAAGAAAAAAGAGGCATTTGTCAGGGCGAGTAGGCTGGGAACAGACGAAGCCTGTGTGGAATATAAGGAACATAGGAAGGAATTTAAGCAAGGGGTCATGAGGGCTAGAAGGGGTCACAAAAAGTCAATGGCAAATGGGTTAAGGAAAATCCCAAGGCTTTCAACACGTACATAAAAAGCAAGAGGGTAGCCAGGGAAAGAGTTGGCCCACTGAAGGATAGACAAGGGAATCTATGTGTGGAGCCAAAGGAAATGGGCGAGGTACTAAATGAATACTTTGCATCAGTATTCACCAAAGAGAAGGAATTGGTGGATGTTGAACCTGGAGAAGGGTGTGTAGATAGCCTGGGTCACATTGAGATCCAAAAAGACGAGGTGTTGGGCATCTTGAAAAATATTAAGGTAGATATGTCCTCAGGGCCTGATGGGATCTACCCAAGAATACTGAAGGAGGCTAGAGAGGAAATTGCTGAGCCCTTGACGGAAATCTTTGGATCCTCACTGTCTTTAGGTGATGTCCCAGCACATAGAACATTACAGTGCAGTACAGGCCCTTCGGCCCTCGATGTTGCGCCGACCAGTGAAACCACTCTTAACCCCATCTACACTATTCCCTTATCATCCATATGTTTATCCAATGACCATTTAAATGCCCTTAATGTTGGCGAGTCCACTACTGTTGCAGGCAGGGCATTCCACACCCTTACTACTCTCTGAGTAAAGAACCTACTTCTGATATCTGTCCTATATCTATCTCCCCTCAATTTAAAGCTATGTCCCCTCATGCTAGACATTACCATCCGAGGAAAAAGGCTCTCACTGTCCACCCTCTCTAATCTTCTGATCATCTTGTATGCCTCAATTAAGTGATCACTTAACCTTCTTCTCTCCAAGGAAAACAGCCTCAAGTCCCTCAGCCTTCCCTCATCATCCCTCCATACCAGGCAACATCCTGGTAAATCTCCTTTGCACCCTTTCCAATGCTTCCACATCCTTCCTATAATGCGGCAACCAGAACTGCACGCAATACTCCAAATGCGGCCGCACCAGTGTTTTGTACAGCTGCAACATGATCTCATGGCTCCGAAACTCAAACCCTCCACCAATAAAAGCTAACACACCGTACGCCTTCTTAACAACCCTATCAACCTGGGTGGCAACTTTCAGTGATCTATGTACATGGACACCGAGATCTCTCTGCTCATCCACACTACCAAGAATCTTACCATTAGCCCAGTACTCTGTCTTCCTGTTATTCCTTCCAAAATGAATCACCTCACACTTTTCTGCATTAAACTCCATTTTCCACCTCTCAGCCCTGCTCTGCAGCTTATCTATGTCCCTCTGTAACTTGCAACATCCTTCCGCACTGTCCACAACTCCACCGACTTTAGTGTCATCTGCAAATTTACTCACCCATCCTTCTACGCCCTCCTCCAGGTCATTTATAAAAATGACAAACAGCAGTGGCCCCAAAACAGATCCTTGTGGTACACCACTAGTAACTGAACTCCAGGCTGAACATTTTCCATCAACCACCACCCTTTGTCTTCTTCCAGCTAGCCAATTTCTGATCCAAACTGCTAAATCACCCTGAATCCCATGCCTCTGTATTTTCTGCAATAACCTACCATGGGGAACCTTATCAAATGCTTTAATGAAATTCATATACACCACATCAACTGCTTTACCCTCGTCCACCTGTTTGGTCACTTTCTCAAAGAACTCAATAAGGTTTGTGAGGCACGATCTACCCTTCACAAAACCGTGTTGACTATCGCTAATCAAATTATTCCTTTCCAGATGATTATAAATCCTATCTCTTATAAACCTTTCCAAGACTTTACCCACAACAGAAGTAAGGCTCACTGGTCTACAGTTACCGGAGTTTTCTCTACTCCCCTTCTTGAACAAGGGGACAACATTTGTTATCCTCCAGTCTTCTGGCACTATTCCTGTAGACAATGATGACATAAAGATCAAAGCCAAAGGTTCAACAGTCTCTTCCATAGCTTCCCAGAGAATCCTAGGATAAATCCCATCCGGCCCAGGGGAATTATCTATTTTCACACTTTCCTGAATTGCTAACACCTCCTCCTTATGAACCTCAAGCCCTTCTAGTCTAATAGCCTGTATCTCAGTATTCTCCTCGACAACATTGTCTTTTTCCTGTGTGAATACTGACAAAAAATATTCACTTAGCACCTCTCCTATCTCCTCGGACTCCACGCACAAGTTCCCACTACTGTCCTTGACTGGCCATACTCTTACCCTAGTCATTTGTTTATTCCTGACATACCTATAGAAAGCTTTAGGGTTATCCTTGATCCTACCTGCCAAAGACTTCTCATGTCCCCTCCTGGCTCTTCTTAGCTCTCTCTTTAGGTCCTTCCTAGCTAACTTGTAACTCTCGAGCACCCTAACTGACCCTTCACGTCTAATCTTTACATAACCCTCCTTCTTCCTCTTGACAAGTGATTCAACTACTTTAGTAAACCAAGGTTCCCTTCCTCGACCACTTCCTCCCTGCCTGACAGGTACATACTTATCAAGGACACGCAGTAGCTGTTCCTTGAACAAGCTCCATATTTCAATTGTGCCCATCCCCTGCAGTTTCCCTCCCCATCCTATGCATTCTAAGTCTTGCCTCATCGCATCATAATTGCCTTTGCCCTAGCTATAACTCTTGCCCTGTGGTATATACCTATCCCTTTCCATCGCTGAAATAAACGTAACCGAATTGTGGTCACTATCACCAAAGTGCTCACCTACCTCCAAATCTAACACCTATCCTGGTTCATTACCCAGTACCAAATCCAATGTGGCCTCACCTCTCGTTGGCCTTTCTACATACTGTGTCAGGAAACCCTCCTGCACACATTGGCCAAAAACGGATCCATCTAAATTACTTGAACTATAGGGTTTCCAGTCAATATTTGGAAAGTTAAATTCCCCCATAACAACTACCCTGTTACTTTCGCTCCTATCCAGAATCATCTTTGCAATCCTTTCCTCTACATCTCTGGAACTTTTTGGAGGCCTATAGAAAACTCCCAACAGGGTGAGTTCTAACCTTCCTGTTTCTAACCTCAGCTCATACTACCTCAGTAGACGGGTCCTCATCAAACATCCTTTCTGCCACCGTAATACTGTCCTTGACAAACAATGCCACCCCTCCCCCTCTTTTACCACCTTCCCTGGGTTTACTGAAATATCTAAACCCCGGAATGTGCAACAACCATTCCTGTCCCTGCTCCATCCATGTCTCCAAAATGGCCACAATATCAAAGTCCCAGGTACCAACCCATGCCGCAAGTTCACCCACCTTATTCCGGATGCTTCTGCCGTTGAAGTAGACACACTTTAAACCACCTTCCTGCCTGCCGGTACACTCCTGCAACTTTGAAACCTTACTCATGACCTCACTACTCTCAACCTCCTGTATACTAGAGCTACAATTCAGGTTCCCAACCCCCTGCTGAATTAGTTTAAACCCTCCCAAAGAGCATTAGCAAATTTCCCCTCCAGAATATTGGTACCCCTCTGGTCCAGGTGTAGACCATCCTATTTGTAGAGGTCCCACCTACCCCAGAATGAGCCCCAATTGTCCAGGAATCTGAAACCCTCCATCCTGCACAATCCCTGTAGCCACGTGTTCAACTGCTCTCTCTCCCTATTCCTCATCTCACTAGTACGTGGCATGGGTAACAACCCAGAGATAATAACTCTGTTTGTTCTGGATCTAAGTTTCCACCCTAGCTCCCCGAATTCTTGCCTAAAATCCCTATCCCTTTTCCTACCTATGTCGTTGGTGCCTATGTGGACCACGACTTGGGGCTGCTCCCTCTTCCCCTTAAGGATCCCGAAAACACGATCCGAGACATCGTGGACCCTGGCACCTGGGAGGCAACACACCAACCGCGAGGTCTCTCTCGTTCCCACAGAATCTCCTATCTATCCCCCTAACTATGGAGTCTCCAATGACTAATGCTCTACTCCTCTCCCCCCTTCCCTTCTGAGCAACAGGGACATACTCTGTGCCAGAGACCTGTACCCCATGGCTTACCCCTGGTAAGTCTCCCCCCCCCCCCCCCCACCAGTATCCAAAGCGGTATACTTGTTAATAAGGGGAACGACCACAGGGGATCCATGTATTGACTGCTTCCTCCCAGCCCCTCTCACCGTCACCCATCTAGCTTCATTCCCAGGAGTAACTACATCCCTGAAGCTTCTATCTATGACCACCTCTGCCTCCCGAATGATCCAAAGTTCATCCAACTCCAGCTCCAGTTCCCTAACACGGTTTCTGAGGAGCTGGAAATGGGTGCACTTCCCATTGTTGAAATCAGCAGGGACACTGACGGCGTCCCTCACCTCAAATATTCTGCAGGAGGAACATTGCATTGCCTTCCCTGTCATCCCCTCGAGATAAAAACAAGAAATAGTAAGGAAGAACTTACCTGATATTCACTCAACCCCTCAGGTTAGAGGAGGTGGAAGGGTGGGGGACACTACAAGTGTAGTGTCTCGGGTTTAGCAACCGCCCAACTTATATACAGGTACTAACAAGGCCGCTTCTCCTGCAAGGTAAGTTTTTAAATAGGGTAACTTACCATCCCGACAGACCCCTGGCCATTGCTCCCGCCGAAAATCTGAAGGCCGCTTCTCCTGCAAGGTAGGTTTTTAAATAGGGAAACTTACCTTCCCGACAGACACCTGGCCACTGCTCCCGCCGAAAATCTGAAGACTGGTGAATAGCCAATGTTGTTCCTTTGTTTAAGAAGGGTAGCAAGGATAATCCAGGGAACTACAAGCCGGTGAGCCTTACGTCAGTAGTAGGGAAATTTCTGGAGAGAATTCTTCGAGACAGGATCTACTGCTATTTGGAAGCAAATGGACGTATTAGCGAGAGGCAGCATGGTTTTGTGAAGGGGAGGTCGTGTCTCACTAACTTGATAGAGTTTTTCGAAGAGGTCACAAAGATGATTGATGCAGGTAGGGCAGTGAATGTTGTCTATATGGACTTCAGTAAGGCCTTTGACAAGGTCCCTCATGGTAGACTGGCACAAAAGATGAAGTCACACGGGATCAGGGGTGAGCTGGCAAGATGGATACAGAACTGGCTAGGTCATAGAAGGCAGAGAGTAGCAATGGAAGGGTCCATTTCTAATTGGAGGGCTGTGACCAGTGGTGTTCCACAGGGATCAGTGCTGGGACCTTTGCTGTTTGTAGTATATATAAATGATTTGGATGAAAATGTAACTGGTCTGATTAGTAAGTTTGCAGACAACACAACGGTTGGTTGAATTGCAGATAGCAATGAGGACTGTCAGAGGATACAGCAGGATTTAGATCATTTGGAGACTTGGGCAGAGAGATGGCAGATGGAGTTTAATCTGGACAAATGTGAGGTAATGCATTTTGGAAGGTCTAATGCAGGTAGGGAATATACAGTGAATGGTAGAACCCTCAAGAGTATTGAAAGTCAGAGAGATCTAGGTGTACAGGACCACAGGTCACTGAAAGGGGCAACACAGGTGGAGAAGGTAGTCAAGAAGGCATACGGCATGCTTGCATTCATTGGCCAGGGCATTGAGTATAAGAATTGGCAAGTCATAGGGCAGCATGGTGGCACAGTGGTTAGCATTGTTACTTATGGCGCTGAGGACCCGGGTTCGAATCCCAGCCCTGGGTCACTGTCCGTGTGGAGTTTGCACATTTTCCCGGTGTCTGCGTCGGTTTCGCCCTCACAACCCAAAAGATGTGCAGGATAGGTGGTTTGGCCATACTAAATTGCCCTTAATTGGAAAAAATAATTGGGTACACTAAATTAAAAAAAAAAAAGAATTGGCAAGTCATGTTGCAGTATAGAACCTTAGGCCACACTTGAAGTATAGTGTTCAATTCTGGTCGCCACACTACCAGAAGGATGTGGAGGCTTTAGAGAGGATGCAGAAGAGATTTACCAGGATGTTGCCTGATATGGAGGGCATTAGCTATGAGGAGCGGTTGAATAAACTTGGTTTGGTCTCACTGGAACAACGGAGGTTGAGGGCGACCTGATTGAGGTCTACAAAATTATGAGTGACGTAGACAGAATGGATAGTCAGAGGCTTTTTCCCAGGGTAGAGGGGTCAATTACTAGGGGGCATAGGTTTAAGGTGCGAGGGGCAAGGTTTCGAGGATATGTACGAGGCAAGTTTTTTACACAGAGGGTAGTGGGTGCCTGGAACTCGCTGCTGGAGAAGGTGGTGGAAGCAGGGACGATAGTGACATTTAAGGGGCATCTTGACAAATACATGAATAGGATGGGAATAGAGGGATACGGACCCAGGAAGTGTAAAAGATTTTAGTTTAGACGGGCAGCATGGTCGGCACAGGCTTGGAGGGCCTAAGGGCCTGTTCCTGTGCTGTTCTTTGTTCTTTGTTCTACCTTATGGACAATACTTAAACGCATTAACCTCTCAAACTTTAAAATCTTCCTTTAAAGAAAGAGAATAAGGAATGAGAACCTGTATGAGGCAGAGAAATCTCAGGAACTGACTGCATAAATAACTTAAAGGAGAAATTTTCGCAAACCGGAATTATTTGTATTTTAATAGCTTTTTTGATTCCTGAAGGATCAGGAAGCTGCCTGATTAAAACATATCATTAAAAAATAGCACCTGTCTCACAAATAGGTCAGTGAATATGTCTACTGCATGTTGTGATACTGGGGCCAGTCGTACCAGGAAGGTCTCAGGAATGATCTTGGTCAGTCGTATGGAGGGGCAGGAAATTC
The DNA here is from genome assembly GCF_902713615.1 of Scyliorhinus canicula. Classification (NCBI taxonomy): domain Eukaryota; kingdom Metazoa; phylum Chordata; class Chondrichthyes; order Carcharhiniformes; family Scyliorhinidae; genus Scyliorhinus; species Scyliorhinus canicula. The sequence continues at coordinate 141,316,834 of NC_052152.1, read as the reverse complement.
AACCTCAGTGTGCTGTATTTTCTTCTTCACACTGAGGGGAGTAGAAATCTGAAATTCTTCTGGGAGCCTGTGGATATTGGGAAAATTGGAACTTTGAAGACTGAGATTGATAAATTTTCATTTGGCAAGGGTGTCAAGGGATATGCAAGTGAGGCAGGTAAATGGAGTTGAGGTGAACATCAGTCAAAATAACAGCAGAGCAGATTCAGGGCATTGAGCGGTCTCCCCTGCACTAATGTCTGCAAACTAAAAACAAAATCTTTTGCATGAAATATAGAGACAGTATACTATTGTTCAGCTGCTGAATGATGATAACAATGGCATATTACCTTCCATTCACCCACTATGTGTTTCGTTCTAACCTGAATGTTGTAGTTTATTATATGTATGACTACCACAGAGTTGATTGATGAGAGGATAGCATAACTTGAGTTGTGCAATTGTCAGGATTTTAACTATGTTGAGAAAAGTCTAAATGGGTAAAACATTTAGAAACAAAGGTGTCTACAACTGTCTACAAAAATTCCATAATGCCCTGTACTTTTTACAGACCTACATGTTGCCCAGTATGGCAGTTTTCAAAGCAGAGGAAGCCAGTCAGGAGGCAGCAGCCATGTTGAATAACATGCGCGTGTATGGAACGTGTGTCCTCACCTGCATGGCTCTTGTCGTCTTTGTAGGAGTCAGATACGTCAACAAGTTTGCTCTGGTGTTCCTCGCCTGTGTCATCTTATCCATTCTTTCCATTTATGCTGGAGTTATCAAATCTGCAATTGATCCGCCAAACTTCCCGTAAGTACAATGCCACAAGCTGACAAATCAATATTTTATAGTGTTGGACCAACAATCATAATACTTGCTATATGCAATGAGATCATATATAAATTGAAACTGGGTGGGCTTTAATTCAAAGGCAAAGTTTATTCACTCAGCCAAATCACTGGCAGAATTAATAGGCGGGTAACCTTGTCTGAGGACAGGTTAAAAAAAACAATGGTCAATGTCATAAACCTAAAACAGAAGTGGAAAATATTGGGAAATTACAGTAAAAGGAATGATTCCATGCAACTTCCAATCTTCCTTCGATGTTGATTGACCTGCTATCATTTTTTAGTTTCTAGCTTTACTTTGTTGCCTGGGTCAGGATCATTTGGAATGTGGCGACTAGGGGCTTTTCACAGTAACTTCATTGAAGCCCACTCGTGACAATAAGCGATTTTCATTTCATTAACCTTTACCTATTATTGGATTACTACTTTATTCAGCCACCTTTCCCAAAAGACACCGTTGTGAAAAAAATTTTCTCAAGGAGCAAACCTATTCCAATTTAGTTTCAGGCCAACAAAAATTGAGAAAAATCCTGGTCGGATGAACTCAATACAAAGCACAGTCTTCAGGAACACCACAAACACCCAGATTTTCCTAAAGACATCTTTTCGTGCTCCTGTTAAATTCAACGGGTAAACAGTTATCAGAAAACCTAAATTAAAGAGATCAGTGCATCTCAGGAAGTTCCACATAATTGCCTATCGTGTATTTTTCTGCTGGAAATCAATAATTTCATCAAAGGAACGAGCAGCATTTTATCCATGCTCAAAATTCCAATCACCAAAATAGAAACTTTAGAAAGTAAGAACTGTTAAGAAACAGTAAAGCATCTTTATTTGTCCATCTTTATTTGAAAGATCAACTCAACCTACCACACTTTATTGTATTCCTCGATGTCTTCTTTCTCGAACTGAACTTAATTGTTGCATGAAACTATTTACGTTGTCATGTTCAAAACTCATTCCTGGTAACTTTGAATGCACAACTCCTCCATTTTTTGAATGACAAACATTCTTCTGAACAAAAAGCAAAGAAAGAACAAAGAACAATACAGCACAGGAACAGGCCCTTCGGCCCTCCAAGCCTGCGCTGACCTTGGCACCTTCCTAAACTAAAACTGTATTCACTTAGGGAGTCCGTATCATTCCAATCCCACCCTAATTATGTGTTTATCTAGATGCCCTTTAAATGCCGCTATCATGCCTGCTCCCACCATCTCTGCAGGGAGTGCGTTCCATATATTTACCACCCTCTGTGTAAAAAACTCACCTCGCACATCTATTCTAAACTTTTCCCCATTCACTTTAAACCTTTGTCCCATAGCACTTGACTCTCCTACCATAGGAAAGAGCATCTGACTATCTACTCTGTCCATGCCACTCATAACCTTGTAGACCTCTATCAGGTCGCCTCTCAACCTCTGTCGTTCCAGTGAGAACAGACCGAGTTTATCTAACCTCTCCTCATAGCTGATGCCCTCCATACAGGCAACATCCTAGTAAACTGCTCATGTACCCTCTCCAAAGCATCCACGTCCTTCTGGTGGTGTGGTGACCAGAATTGTGCACAATATTCCAAATGAGGCCTAACTAAGGTCCTGTACAGCTGCAACATGACTTGCCAATTTTTATATTCAATGCCCCAACCAATGAAGGCCAGCATGCCGTATGTCTTCTTGACCACCTTATATACATGCATTGCCACTTTCAGTGATCGATGGACATGCACACACAGATCTCTATGCCTGTCAATAATAATAATAATAATCTTTATTGTCACAGGTGGGCTTACATTAACACTGCAATTAAGTTACTGCAAAAAGCCCCTAGTCGCTACATTCCGGCGCCTGTTCGGATACACTGAGGGAGAATTCAGAATGTCCAATTCACCTAACAGCACGTCTTTCGGGACTTGTGGGAGGAAACTGGAGCACCCAGAGGAAACTCATGCAAACACAGGGAGAACGTGCAAACTCTGCACAGACAGTGACCCAAGCCGGGAATCGTTGTGCTGCCCAACAGTTCTACCATTTATTGTGTAATTCCTTCATTTTAAAATTTAAAAAAAAAATTTAGAGTACCCAATTAATTTTTTCCAATTAAGGGGCAATTTAGTGTGGCCAATCCACCTACCCTGCACATCTTTGGGTTGTGGGGATGAAACTCACGCAAACACGGGCAGAATGTGCAAACTCCACATGGACAGTGACCCAGAGCCGGGATCGAACCTGGGACCTCAGCGCCGTGAGGCTGCAGGGCTAACCCACTGCACCACCGTGCCGCCCCATGTAATTCCTTCATGCACTGGACCTTCCAAATGTTATTACCACACACTTGTCCGGATTAAACTCCATCTGCCATTTCTCCGCCCAAGACTTTAACCAGTTTATACCCTGCTGTATCCTCTGACAATCCTCTTCACCATCCGCAACTCCACCAATTTTTGTGTCCAGTAAGAACATAGAACATACAGTGCAGAAGGAGGCCATTTGGCCCATCGAGTCTGCACCGACCCATTTAAGCCCTCACTTCCACCCTATCCCCATAACCCAATAACCCCTCCTAACCATTTTTGGTCACTAAGGGCAATTTATCATGGCCAATCCACCTAACCCTCACGTCTTTGGACTGTGGGAAGAAACCGGAGCACCTGAACATGCAGACGCCGTACAGACAGTGGCCCAAGCCGGGGATCGAACTCAGGTCCCTGGCGCTGTGAAGCAACAGTGCTAATCATTTGGAACCTCTCGCCTGATACTTTAACCAGTTGGATTGGATTGGATTTGTTTATTGTCACATGTACCGAGGTACAGTGAAAAGTATTTTTCTGCAAGCAGCTCAACAGATCATTCAGTACATGGAAGAAAAGGGAATTAAACAAAATTCAAGAAAATACAAGAAAATGCATGAGAATACATAATAGGGCAACACAAATTTGTAACCTCCCGCTAAGTACTTTAACCCTTTGCAGCAGTGAACAATTTGCCTTCATCTGTTTTGTCAGTTCTTTCATAACTTCGCTATTCTCAAATTTTCAAAACTGAATTCTGATCTACTTTCCCGTATGGATAATGGCAGTTGAATTATTTACCATACAATAGGGACTGGCTTTTGTAATAAGTTGCAAAGCAACAGTATTTGTCACCGACTTTGAAGAAAGCCGCCTCCAATGATCCAGTTTTAGTTTTCCTCTTTTTCATCAGCAGTTTAAATCTGGTCCCAGGTTTAGGACATTCTTGGATGTCAGCAGCAATGCTGTCAGCAAGTAAAGTAAATAGTTAATTAGATTAAAATATTCCCAAAGTGCAAGGCAGGAAGGTAAAAGCTTTCATTTTCAATTTAAATGTTTAGACTGCAAAATAAATGGTTTATAATTAGATTTGCATAAAGGTTAAAATATCACAGTCTTCAAAACAAATGTTATTTCGAAAATATCTGAGACATTTGTATCATACTGGAGAAATTTGGCATTCTACAAATATGAAATTAGCTTTTTAGGGCGAGTGAGAATGCTTAGTGGTAATTATGAATTTAGTACACCGTTAAAGCCCAGTTAGATCTCATTCAAAAAGTTTGCTACTTTTCAAGTGTTTATTTAACAGCAAGATTAATAGCTGAAGAATGGAAGCCCTTGTCATTTCAATTGATGTCCCATTGATTGTCGTCTGCATATGCCTCAACAGCACACCTTCTGGAAAAATGTAGAATTGCTGATAGCAAAGTCTGGATCACCATGTTATTCTGAGCATTTGTTGACTCCCAAAGTCGCTGACAGTTTCAATGAAGGAATGGCAGTGGACACTAACAGTTTTGTCATCGTCACCACAGTAAGATGTGCAGAGCGGCACGGTGGCTAGCACTGCTGCCTCACGGCGCCGAGGGCCCAGGTTCGATTTCGGCCCCGGGTCACTGTCCATGTGGAGTTTGCACATTCTCCCCGTGTCTGCGTGGGTCTCACCCCCACAACCCAAAGATGTGCAGGCTAGGTGAATTGGCAATGCTAAATTGCCCCTTAATTGGAAAAACAAGAATTGGGTACTTTAAATTTAAAAAATCACTGCAAAATGTGGACTAATGTTCAAAATTGGAGAGTTTATGAGTGCAGAGCACCTTTTGTTATTCACGGGCAGAAAAAAAGAACTTGTAGTTACAAGGCACCTATTGAATCCAAAGGATTCCCAAAAATGCAGCCAATGGAACACTTTTGAAATAATGCCAGTGTTACTTTCTGAGAATATCAACTTTGTCCATGAATAAAGTCCTTTCATCTTGTCCCATTGAATCTTGATTATTGCATGTCCCTGGAGGACTGGGGAAATCACATGATTTATCAGCAATATATTTTTGGATTTTAAAAAATTACAACATGCCAAGAAACCTCTACCCCCCCACCCACCCCACCTCCCACACACAAACGTGAAATACAAATAAAGAAAGAAAGCACAAAAAAAAGGAAATACTGGCATTTTAGAAAGACTGAATAACAAATGAAATGTAGCCATCACAATCTAACTCCTCTGATCGTGAAACAACCCATCCGGTCTACATCAGGACCACAGGACCAGGGTATTTAGATGTTAGCTGACAAATGGGAAGAAACAATGGTACCCCATCAGTGCCAAATAAAGAACATCTTAAACAAGAGATCTTCTAGTTATCTGTCCTTGACATTCAATGGTGTTCCCATCATTAGGTTCTCCACCATCAAGGTTCTGCAGGTCCCCAGTGACCAGAGGCAGAACTGGACCAGCCATCTCAACATTGTGGCTACAACACAGAGAAGGCTATGTTCTCTATAACAAGTGGCTCACTTCCTTACTCCTCAAAGACTGTCCACTGTTGTCAAGGCTCAAGTGCTGAGAAGCACACAAGGTCGTATTCAATCCTGACTATGGCCTGGTGGTTATGATTAGGACAGATTTCAGATCGAAAAAGTCTTATACATGATTCCTGAGGCTATAAAAGATAAATTGGGAGAAAGTATTTGGGACAAACAAATAAATACTTACTTGATAAAAATCAAAAGAAAATAGCCATCAATAATATATATTAATAGGGAAGTGATAGATGGTGCTAGCATAGGAACATCCTTGCATCCCTTCCCAATCCATCCAATGGGCTGGGTTTGGGGGTATTAAGAGCACACAGGAACATCAGTCTCGTCAGAAGGAGGTTCTAGAAGTCAAGAGGGAACATTAGGACCCTCTCACACCTCTCCTCATGCACATTCATTATTAAAAAGAGACTGTGGGAGTAGGTTTAGCCTGAGACAAATTAATTATTTCTGCTTAAGCCAACTTGCTGACTTCCAACTCGGCTGCTTCCATGCCAAGTGAATTGGCATCACCACCTATCTCCACAGATCAGTGGGAAATGCTTTGAAGAATGCTAGATACCTTATTAAAAATAAAGATTTTCCATTTGTATGAAGGAAACATTTGGAAATGAAAAGATGGAGGGTTGCCGATTATATTGTTAATCAATGAGAGGAAGTAATGAGAGGATTATAGGCTTAAACTCATTCTGCCCTCACCATCAGTAACAACCCTTCTGCAGTATAAGTTAAGTAACTGGGAGAGCACCTCAGTAAGATGGTGCTCTCTCAGCTACTTTTTAAAGACCATATTTCAAAAAATATGAAAAGCAGCCAGGCCACCAGGGGTGATGAAGAGGAAGGCCCTCTACAAGATGACCTCTGGCTGTACCCAAGCTGGGTGTCTGCTTCCATGCAGGTTGATCTACTCTCTACTCCCAGCCCTGTCATGTCAGTGAACTGGAGCCTGACTGGGAAATTTTTAGGCCCCTTCCATCTCCGCACCTAACATTGGAAAGTTCCAAAAATGCCGTTCTATATTTACAGGAGTTCTGTTCTATATTGGGTCTTTTGGTAACTCCCACAATAATGAACAGCACTCATAGAACATACAGTGCAGAAGGAAGCCATTCGGCCCATCGAGTCTGCACTGACCCACTTAAGCCCTCACTTCCACCCTATCACACTAACCCAATAATCCCACCTAACCTTTTGGACACGAAGGGCAGTTTAGCATGGCCAATCCACCTAATCTGCACAATTTTGGAATGTGGGAGGAAACCGGAGCACCCGGAGGAAACCCACGCAGACACAGTGAGAACGTGCAGACTCCGCACAGACAGTGACCCAGCGGGGAATCGAACCTGGGACCCTAGTGCTGTGAAGCCACAGTGCTAGCCACTTGTTCTACCGTGCTGCCCAGTCATTGATGTACTTATATTTGTGAGGCACAGTAAGGTCGGAGGATGTCAGAGCTAAGGGGTCATGAATACAAGATAGTCAGCAATAAATTCAATAAGGAAACCTCTTCACCTAGAAGTTGTTAAGAATGTGGAAGCACGGCGGCACATGGTTGGCACTGCTGCCTCACAGCACCAGGGACTCGGTTTCATTTCTGGCCTTCGGTTGCCATCTGTGTGAAGTTTATACATTCTCCCCATGTCTGCATGGGTTTCCTCCGGATTCTCCAGTTTCCTCCCTCAGTCCAAAGATGTGCAGGTTAGGTAGATTGGCCCATGCTAAATTGCCCCTTAGTGTCCAATGATATGCAGTTGGTTAGGTGGGGTTACGGGGATAGGGCGGGAGAGTGGGAAGAGGTTGGGTTCTCTTTCAGAGGGTTGGTGCAGACATGATGGGCCCAATGGCCTCGTTCTGCTCTGTAGTGATTCTATGAGAATGATGTTGCAGGGAAAACTAGATTAACATATGTGGGTGAAAGGATGAAAAGGATATGCTGATTGGGTGGTATGCAGTCCATGTAGAGCATAAACATTGGAATAGACAAGTTGAGTCTAATGGCCTGATTCTACATTACACTCATAGAGGATGAATAAAGTGAGTTTTTGTTTTATTCATGGGATGTGTGTGTGCTGGCTGAGCCAGCATTTATTGCCAATCTTTCATTGTCCTTGAACTGAATGACTTGCTAGGCCATTTCAGAGGGCTTTTAAAAGTCAACCACATTGATGTGGGTCTGGAGTCCCATATAAGCCAGAACAAGAAAGGACAGCAGATTTCTTTCGCTCGAGGACATTAGTGAACCTGATGTTTATTGAGTTCAAATTTCACCACGTGCCATGGTGGATTTGAACCTGGGTTCCCAGAGCATTTCTCTGGGTCTCAGGATTAGTAATCCAGTGTTTTTTAGGTAAAGGTTTTGTGTCCAGCACCAAAATGTGATAATTTCATGGTTACCATTACTGAGACTAGCTTTCAATTCCAGATGACCATAGGCTGCTTTCAACTTTGAGGAGGAGGGCTGAATGGTTATGATTTATCCTCAGGATTACTGTGACATTTCAGGAAATGTTCAGAATACAAAGGGTCAATGTCATATCATAATTAACCACTAGATGAAGCTAGGTGCAGAACTATATAAAGCACTGACTCTCAGGCTTCTGAGAGAAGGCTGGAGAGGAGCAGTGAGAGAGTGTAGAGTACAGTTCAGAGTGTAAAGGCTAGTGTTAGTGAAATGTAGATTGCAGATTACTAGATTATTGTTTACTATAGGAGCAAGTGGTCAAGCTTTAACAAGTAGTGTAAATAAAAGTTAGCTTTGTTAATCATAGATATCATAGAATTTACAGTGCAGAAGGAGGCCATTCGGCCCATCGAGTCTGCACCGGCTCTTGGAAAGAGCACCCTACCCAAGGTCAACACCTCCACCCTATCCCCATAACCCAGTAACCCCACCCAACACCAAGGGCAATTTTGGACACTAACGGCAATTTATCATGGCCAATCCACCTAACCTGCACATCTTTGGACTGTGGGAGGAAACCGGAGCACCCGGAGGAAACCCACGCACACACGGGGAGGATGTGCAGACTCCGCACAGACAGTGACCCAAGCCGGAATCGAACCTGGGACCCTGGAGCTGTGAAGCGATTGTGCTATCCACAATGCTACCGTGCTAATGAATTTAGCTTCTGTGGCCTTTGTGAACACTATGACATCCATCCTGATAACAGAATCACAAAGAACACCACAGTCACCGGAACTCATGTGAGGGGCAAAGTTGAGAAGGCAGGACCGGCATGAATTCCTGGTACAGGAATTGAACCCTCGCTGTTGGCCTCACTCTGCATCACACAACAGCCGCCCAGCCAACTGAGCTAAACCGACCCCCAGTATCACTTCTTACCGTGAACAACATCACAGCAGATCTCCTAGCCCTTTATAATTGGTTTCTGCAGAGGGTTCCTACTGTAAGAGTTTCTTGCCTATACGTAATGGACGTTGCTTCAGAGATTCTTTGTGTTTGCTGGTCCACAGCTAACAAGACGTTATCTTTGTTTTCAGCGTTTGTATTCTTGGAAACAGGACATTGTCAAGGCATGATTTTGACGTGTGTGCTAAAGTGATAACAGTGGCCAATGAAACCGTGACCACCAAGCTTTGGAATCTCTTCTGCTCATCTAGTTTTCTCAATGCCACGTGTGATGAATACTTTGAGAAAAATAACGTCACTGAAGTTCAAGGGATCCCCGGAGTCGCCAGTGGACTCATCATGGGTAAGTGGCAATAAATAAATGCACCAAACAGGTACCTTACTCAGCTCTTGTGTACCATGTGTATCAATTAGGTTTCAAATTTTGTCTCCTTCAATTTATCCTGTTTGCTCCTCTTCTCACGGGAAGATGCTGGACCTTTTCTGGGTACACAGTCCCACAGATATCAGTGTCACCTTTTGTACTTCACCCAGGTAACCATTCTTCACATATGACCCCCAATGGTAAGACTACCTCAGAGCCATCAAAGCCTATATAGAACATGTTTCATTCAACATTCATGGTGATCACTATTAGGAACAAAATCTCTGCCGATTACCCCCCCATCCCGAACCGAAAGGCTTTGAAATCAATTGTAACACCCTCACTGTTACCTTAGCTGAGAATAGCTAACTAAGCAGAAGCCAAGATTAGATCCGACGCCTTGGAGCCTAAGTGACTTACTTACGTGACCATTGAGGGAGCAATGGGTCTTTATGTCCAGTAGTTTCTGTTTGTGAGGGCCAATTAACAGAGCACACAATTTATTAGGATAGAATGTTAATCTCAGACACTCACTGAGAAATTGACAGGATCTGGTTGGATAGCCATGTTACACCCTATCCAATTCTGCTCTCTCTGGATGCCAGTGAGAAGTACTGCAGGTGTTGCAAATATGAAATCTAAAATAAATAAATCTGGAAAAAAAACTCTCCTGCTTTGAGTAACTTGCTCCATATAACCAACGCTTTACATGGGAAGCACTGTTTGAAAAAAGGTTGTGCACAATTACCTATATAATGGACCAATTACCCGTGCTGTTGGAACAGGAGACAGCAAGATAGGAAGAAAAAGTTAGATTGTGAAGGAAACAGGAAAAGGAAAGAAAGATTTGTATTTATATTGTGTCTGCCACAGCCTCCGGATATCCCAAAGTACTTGACATCCAATGAAACATTTTTGAAGTGTACTCCCTCATCTTACAGGAAATGCAGTTGCCAAGATACCATGGAGGTGGAGAGAGAAAATGTAGCTTGCATCATTTTTACGAATAGATTACAGGTCTGGCGACCAAACACCAGCTACTTTCGAGCCTCTTCACTATATATTATAAGCCACTGGGTCTTTCTGATAGCCAAATTAATCTGCTGTTAACTGGTGAAATATCTCAAAATATCCTGATAATATCATAGATTATCATAGAATTTACAGTGCAGAAGGAGGCCATTCAGCCCATCGAGTCTGCACCGGCCCTTGGCAAGAGCACCCTACCCAAGCCCACACCCGCACCTTATCCCGATAACCCAGTAACCCCACCCAACATTAAGGGCAATTTTGGTCACGAAGGGCAATTTATCATGGCCAATCCACCTAACCTGCACATCTTTGGACTGTGGGAGGAAACCGGAGCACCCGGAGGAAACCCACGCACACACGGGGAGGATGTGCAGACTCCGCACAGACAGTGACCCAAGCCGGAATCGAACCTGGGACCCTGGAGCTGTGAAGCAATTGTGCTATCCACAATGCTACCTGTGCTATTGATTGTAATAATCCATGATATCATATATTCAAAAGATTCTGGAACTACTTTGCCCTTCCCAAATATTCCTTGGCTTCCAAATGGAAATAGCAAACTATCCCACAATTGAGTCCTGGTACAAAGCATCATATATTTAAAAGGAAATCAAAGCCAATCAATTGATGAAGGTATTTTGTAAATTGACTGTGACCATAGAACCCCTGTAGTGCAGAAGGAGGCCATTTGGCCCATCGAGTCAGCACCTAGTCTCTGAAAGAGCACCCCACTTAGGCCCACTCTTCTACCCTATCCCCATAGCCCCATCTAACCTTTGGACGCTAAGGGGCAATTTAGCATGCCAATCCAACTAACCTGCACATCTTTGGACTGTGGGAGGAAAATGGAAAACCTGGAGGAAACCCACCCGCGCAGACACGGAGAGAACGTGCAAACTCCACACAAGGTCAGAATCAAACCCAGTCCCCTGGTGCTGTGAGGGGGGGGGGGGGGGGGGGGGGGGGGGGTTTGAGCGGTGGAGGAGAGTGGTGGAATAGAAAGTCCTGGCCTAAGTCCTGTTGATCCCACGAGTAAAATTCAGGACAGGTTGGGACAGGCAACCCATTAGAAGGCCATTCAAAGAATTTTAAAGGGATCATCCCTCCACCTACAAGCCTGCCGGAGGAATGTAAAATCCTGCCCTCTTATTATTATGCAGGCAAATGTAGCAGCCAATTTACATATATTAAGATCCCAAGAGCAATAAATGAGATGAATGAGCAGTTTTTTTGTGTTGATGGCATTGGTTGGTGGGGCAGTGCGCTGGTGAATATTCCACCAGGATACTTGGGGAAAACCTACAGAGCAAATTTATAGCCCATGCATGACAAATAAAGTAGCAGACTGCGGAGACTACAGACATTGTGAACCAGCCGTTCGGGCAAATAAATTAGCATTGCAATCCTGCAATGTAAATAACACAGTGGCAGTAAATGACATTGAGTCATCGTTTTAATAAGTAATATTGCCGCTACGCATGCCTGCACTGTGTCCACAAGAGTCATTCATCTTGACTAAGCATTTGCCTTCAACACGGTCAGAAAAACTGCTCCAAAAACTGTGCACTGTGCCAAATTAACCTTAACTACTGCTAGAAAGAAATGATGTCGTCAATTTTAAAGACCAATTTTATGAATCAACTCTCAGTTTCAAATGAATGAATCTTCAGTGTCTGAGTATTTGACTTGCACATAGATGGTTAAAGGTTCAATCATAGATTCATAGAATCCCTAGACTATAGGAGAAGGTCATTTGACCCATCAAGTCTGCACTGACCTTCTGAAAGACCCCCTACTTCGGCCCACGCCTCTGCCCTATCTCTGTAACCCTACCTAACCTTTGGCCACTTAAAGGGCCATTTAGCATGGCCAGTCCACCTTACCTGCACATATCTGGACAGTGGGAGGAAACAAGAGCACCCAGAGGAAACCCATGCAGACAAGGGGAGGAAGTGCAAACTCCACACAATGCCAGAATTGAACCCGTGTCCCTGGTGCTGTGAGGCAGCAGTGCTAACCACTGTGCTGTCCTGACATGGTGATCACCCTATTTCTTTGGGTAACACAGCCATATTTAGAATATTATAGAGCTTCCTGTGTTTTTTTTCAAACTTACTGCATTTAGTAAGTCAAACAAAGGCTTTGAAAAATACTCATTTAGTGTTCTTGATTACCTGTGCACACTTGACAGAATCAGAAGGGGTATTTCCATGAATTTGAGGATATTGGATTTAGGAAGGAAATATTGATGGCATCTGAGACTTAACACGGTGAAAAACAACTATTCCAGAATCAAGTGCTTCCAGACAAAACACAGGCACATGAAGCAGACCAAGATGCATTTGTCCAATGGTGCTCAGTCTAATTCAAGAAGTACTGATTGACGTGGTTCACCTGCTGCACCATACAGGTAACCTAAACAAGAAGAGCAGTTCATTCATCTGACATGCCTCACATTCCGTAATGCCAAGAGCATTATGACAGGACACTTTCTATCATCCTCCTTCCACCTTCTTTCACCAACAGCACTGCAACCCACAACCCCCCACCCCCTTCCTCCATATCCCCATAACCCCTCAGCTGACCCCGAGGTTCTTAAAACTCTGATAAATGACACAAATTAGGAAGTGAAAATATAGTTCGGCTAGCTTCCTCAGCCCTGTACACTTGATTGCTTCAGAAGAGAAGAGAGTCACTCTGCAGATATGAAAACAATAATAAAGTTATCGTGCACTGTTACCTGTTTGCTTTCTCTGCCGATAAGAGTACATTGATTTGAATGGGTCACTGTGCACTTACTCAGGGCAATAAAAACATTGTGAGCCACTGCAACCTGACTATGATCGCTGTGGCTGACCCAATTTGTGTGGAAATAACATAATAAAGACAATTCCAAAGCTGCAGCAGAAATAATCAGAGCCAGTGCCTGTCTCACAGGACATGGTTTACCTACTGGAATGGGACATTATATTAGATAAGGAGTGATATTTCATCTGCAACTAATCCAACTCTACGCATCACCTATTCTATTGAATAAAAAGAGAGATCTCACATCCTAGGATTAATGCTGCAAATAGTTTGGTGCAGAGAAATTGCCCTTATCCAGTTTAACTCGTTCATCAACACAAACCTGTAGGTTCAAAAGAACGCAGACCTGAATGCATAAACCTAGATTTCTTGTTAGACTGTTATATTTGTATGACATTAAGGCTGTGATTTTCAGGGCCCATTAGCTGCAGGCGCAAATCCCGTTATGGCTGCTACCTCTGCTGAGAGGGCCATAGCAGAATTTGTGGCAGGGAGATTTCCGTTTTATTCCATAGATCTCCTTCAATGCAGAAGGAGGCCATTTATCCCATTGAGTCTGCACCGGGCTTCTGAAATGGCATCCTACCTCAGCCCACTCCCCTGCCCTATACCCATAACCCCATAACCCCAGCTAACCCGCACATCTTTGGACCAGATCTTCTAACACTTTGGGAAAAAAAAGCAAAAGTATTTCACTCCAAGGGGCAATTTAACGTGGCCAATCCACCTAACCTGCACTTCTTTGCACTGAATCTGAGAGGTTCCTCACCCACCCTCCAGCAACATAATCAGGTTCACGCCGAGAAAGGGCATGAACCTAATTGATATGCCATCAATAAACACACAACGAGTGATTAACGTAACTGAGGCTTTAATACACTTAGCAGCAAGCCACTTGGCCTCTGATCCCGAATGGATCAGAGGCGGAGACTACCCACCTTTATACATGAGCCCGAGTGGAGGAGCCACAGGCGGAGCCAGCAGGGACACGCCCAGGCATGTAACAACACAATTCAATGCAATACAGTGGTTTACCACATTCACCCCCTGTTTAAAAAAAAGAATCCAGCGGGGGTGAAGTGAGCTTAAAGATCAAGTATGTCGGGCGCCTTGACCTTCCGCCGTGATCGCCTTAGTCCCGACTGTGGTGTGGGCCCCGGTGTCGAGACCTGCACGTCCGAGAGCATGTTGTCCTCTACTTCACCCAGTTGTTGAGTCGGGGGAGGCGGTGTATGGGCGGGGGTGGTGGTGATGGTCGCCGGTGGGCCTGGGGGTGCCAGTTCATGAGGTAGGTGGGTAGAAGTGGGGAAAGACGATTGGGGTCGGGGGTGGTGGTGGTGATGGTCGCTGGGAAACCTGCAAGTACCAAATCACGAAGGGAGACTGTCCTGTCGCCCGTCCTGATGTACCACGTAGGCATATTGTAGATTGGTATGGAGGAGCAGGACCTTCTCGATGAGGGGGTCTGATTTATGGCTCCTCGCATGCTTCCAGAGGAGGACGGGTCCTGGGACTGTCAGCCAGGACGGGAGCGAGACCCCGGAGGTGGACTTCCTGGGGAACGGAAAAATACGCTCGTGAGGAGTCTCGTTGGTGGCTGTACACAGGCGGGACTGGATGGAGTGGAGCGTATTGGAGAGGACTTCCTGCCAGCGGGAGACTTGAGACTTCTCGACCATAGAGCCAGGAGGACAGGCTTCTAGACCATTGCGTTCTCCCTTTCCACCTGTCCATTTCCCCGGGGGTTGTAGCTGGTCGTCCTGCTGGAAGCGATGCCCTTGCTGAGCAGGAACTGATGGAACTCATCGCTCATGAAGGAGGAACCCCGATCGCTATGAATGTAGGTGGGGAACCCGAACAAGGTGAAAAGACGGTGCAGGGCCTTGATGACAGTGGCAGAGGTCATGTCAGGGCATGGGATTGCAAAGGGGAATCTTGAGTACTCGCCAACAATGTTGAGGAAGTACCAGTTACGATCATTGGAGCGGAGGGGCCTTTGAAATCGATGCTGAGGCGCTCAAAGGGGCAAGAGGCCTTTACCAGGTGCGCTCTGTCTGCCCGATAGAAGTGCGGTTTGCATTCCGCGCAGACCTGGCAGTCCCTGGTCACGGTCCTGGGTCCAGCTCCAGGCGATCAGGCTTGAGTGATGAGTTCATCTCAGATGTTTAGTATATTAAATTGATATGCCATCAATAAACACACGACGAGTGATGAACGTAACTGAGGTTTTAATACAATAAACAGCAAGCCTCCTGTCCTCTGATCCTAAACTGGATCAGAGGCGGAGACTAGCCACCTTTATACATGCGCTCGATGGGAGGAGCCACAGGTGGAGCCAGCAGGGACAAGCCCAGGCATGTAACAGTACAATACAATACAGTGGTTTACCACACTGATTTTCATGAACTTAAAACTCATTAAATAGCTTAACATCATTACTTCCGAGATGATTAGACCTTCCCCTCACCTCCACTGGCATGTTGTAATGCTAGAGGGAATCAAAACTGGTTTCCAAGAACAAAAAAAAGTTGTGATGATCATGCCAGGGACAGGGAGGTGAATATACCTCCGGGTGGTGAGGGAAATGGAAGGACACTGCCCCCTCACACCCTGGCACTGCCCCAGCACAGAGTTAGGGCCAGCGGCAGTGCCAGGGGGCAGTGCCAGAGGTGGGACCTCTAGGAAACACCATTGGGGAATTCCCATTATGCAGGGAAGGGTGCTCTCATTAAGTGTGGGGGAGGGGGGGGGGCAATGGTGGAGGGAGGAGTTATCCCTGCATGGCGGTGGGGGAGGCATTCTCTGAGAATGGGGGTGTGGAGCTACCCTGACGCCAACAAAGATGGAGGAGCAGGGGCGAATCACCCTGATGACTGCATGGTGTGGTAGAGGGGCCATGAGAGGTGGAGTGATCCAACCATTGAATGGTGGGATTGGCCCTCTGTTTTTGAGGGTTGGAGCGGTTCCCCTTGTTTGCCAGTGGTCCCAATGTCCAGGGGCAGGAGGGGGTTGGAAGAGCAAAGTCTTTAACTTCACTTAAACTTTGTGTACCCAGGCTTGCCGGCTCTATTATGCACTGCAAAAAATATTATGGAGCAAAATACGCCCCCGTGCATTTTTTTTTACGAAGTGTTAGAAGATCTGGGGCGAAATTCTCCCAAAGGGGGATAAAAAAGCGCCGACGCCGGAGTGAAACCCAGAGTGTTTCACTCCGGCATCGGAGGCCGCTCCTTGCCCCCTATTCTCCCACCCCCAGGGGGCTCGGAGCGGCGGCACGTCAATCTCGCCCGCCGGGCCTTGACGCTTGCTTCAAAGCGGCGCGGCCTGAATGACGCGGCTGGCGGCGCCTAAATGACATCACCTGCACATGCGCAGGTTAGCCGGCGCCAACCCGCACATGCGCGGTTGCAGTCTTCCCCTCCGCTGCCCCGCAAGACATGGCGGATTGAAGGGAAAAGAGTGCGTCTTTCAGAGATGCCGGCCCGACGATCGGTGGGCACCAATCGCTGGCCAGACCCCTCCTGAGCACGCCCCTGGTGCTCGATTCTCCCTCCATCCCCCATAGGCCCCACACGCAGCGGTCGTGCGATATTCACGCCAGCAGCGACCAGATGTGGTTGGCGCCGGCGTGAACCGGTCGGATTTGGCAGGCCGCTCACCCCATCCGGGCCGGAGAATCGCCGCTCAACCGGAGCAAACGTGACACGCCGTTTTGGGGGGGGGGGGGAGAATCGCGTGGGGGTGCCAGGGCAGCGTGGCATGATTCGCCCGGCGAATCCGGGAGAAACTTGTAGACAGAGTGGATAGTCAGAAGCTTTTTTCCAGGGGGGGAAGAGTCAATTACTAGGGGCATAGGTTTAAGGTGCGATAGGTAAGATTTAAAGGAGATGTTTAAAGGAGTTTCTTTTTAAGAGGATGGTGGGAGCCTGGAACTTGTTGCCGGAGGAGATGGTGGAAGCGGGTACAATAGTGACTTTTAAGGGGCGTCTTGACAAATACATGAATAGGTTGGGAATAGAGGGATATGGTCCCCGGAAGGGTAGGGGGTTTTAGTGCAGACGGGCAGCATGGTCAGTGCAGCCTTGGAGGGCCGAAGGGCCTGTTCCTGTGCTGTAATGTTCTTTGTTGTTTGTTCATCAATATGGTTAAAATTGAACCAGTCTAAATGCACATTTGCTACCTCATCGTTAAAATGTTTCGGTGATACCATCTCAGTTAAAGGCATCAGACCGGATGAAGAAAAGATAGAAGCAATATAACAAATGCAGCAACAAAAAGACAAGAAAGCTACACTTAGGTTTCTTGGGTTCATAAATTTCCTCGGGAAATTCATCTCCAACTTATCTTCAAGAACTGTTGATCTACGAAACTTGATCAAAAAAAATACTGATTTTGAGTGGACTCCACGTCATCATGCAGAATGGCTGGACATCAAACAACAATTAATCAAAGCTCCAAGTTTAAATTTCTTCGATCCAACTAAACTCACAAAAATCTCGACAGATTCAAGTCAAGATGCAATTGGTGCAGTTTTACTTCAGCAAGACAACCAAACCAATTGGAATCCAAAAGCATACGCATCTAGAGCGATGACAGCCACAGAGTTCAGGTATGCGCAAGTAGAAAAAGAATGTCTAGGACTAGTAACAGGCATCACTAAGCTTCATGACTATGTGTACGGTCTACCTAAGTTCATAGTTGAGACTGATCATCGACCTCTGGTAAATATCACGGAGAAAAGCTTCAATGATATGACACCAAGATTACAGAACGATGATGAAGTTCAGGAGGTATGATTTTACTTTAATCTATACTCCTGGCAAAGATCCCGTAATTGCTGAGACACTTTCAAGAGCTATAAATACCAAGAATCTACTGTTTGAATCCATCAATGACGTAGAAGCTCAGCTGCAGTTATATAGCGAGACACTTCCTGCATCAGATGCAAAGCTGAAGCAGATACATGAAGAAACACAAAAAGACGTAACCTTGCTTAGAGTTCTATAACATGGGTGGCCAAAAGGACACTGTTCTCAGTATCAAAGTATTTAAGCTGAACATACTGTGGTAGATGGTATACTATTAAGAAATGACAGGATTGTCATTCCATCAAATCTCAGGTCAGAAATGCAAATTTCATGAAGGACATCTCGGCATCAAGAAGTGCAAACGAAGAGCTAGGCAAGCTGTATTGGCCAATTATAAGCAAAGACATTGCAGAAATGATAATGTTATGTTCAACATGTCAAAGGCATCAACCAGCACAATGCAAAGAAACACTGCAACAACATGACATTGCTCCGTCACCATGGGTGAAAGTAGGCATTGACTTGTTCCATGCAAGTGGAAAAGACCATTTTTTTGTAATTGATTATTATTCCAACTTTCCGGAAATAATGAGACTACCTGATCTCACCTCTACAGCAGTGATCAAAGTGTGTAAAAAATTTTTGTGAGGCATGGCATTCCGCAAACTGTTATGTCAGATAATGGTCCGTGCTTTGCAAGCTGGGAGTGGACAGAATTTTCAAGAACATATAACTTCAATCACAATACTTCAAGTCCCCACTTTCCTCAGTCAAATGGAAGAGTGGAGAAAGGTGTATATATTGTGAAGCAATTGTTGAGCAAAGCAAGAGATCCTGAATCGGATTTTTACTTGGCTTTACTATCATAAAGAGCCTCTCCTTTGAATTCAAGTTTTATCTCCAGCTCAAATGTTGTACAATCGTGAAATTAGAATAACATTACCGAAAATTCATGCAGGTGATCCGGATCAACTGGGTGCGCTGAAAAGAATTCAACAGCAGTGTGAAAAACAACAAAATTACTATGACAGGCACGCAAAACCACTAAAACCTCTCACAGCAGATAACGTTGTTAGAATCAGTTGTCTTGATGGAGGATGGTCTGATACTGCTATGGTTATTAGGCAAATATCACCATGCTCCCACATAATCAAAACTGCAGAAGGTGGATTGATTAGAAGGAACAGGCGTGACATTCGTCAACCCATCTTTCCAAATTTGAATCTAAACCAATCTTTAAATCATCCTGTGAATATCAAACAACTTGTTGAAAGTGAACAGCAGAACACTAAAGTGTTGACTTCTCCAAACAAATTGAGAAGATCTACTGGACGTAGAAGGAACCCAAATTGTTTGAATTTATGAACATTTGACTGATTGATGCTCAACTAATGTACAATGCATGACAGAATACTTCATTTCTTATCTACAATTTTTTTAATCATGTATATAGAAAAGTTCAACACAGAAAAAGGGGGATGTAGTGATCTCTGTATATGTCAATATATGATTAGTTAATGTGCAGTCAGCACAGACAGATTATCACTAGATGGTAACATTAACAGGACCTATATCAGGAGTTTCCCGCTCTTTCTGTAGGTTCGTGTGTGTGGTGCAGCTAGAGTAAAGATGTGACAGATCAGAGTGCAGTGTATTATCATAATTGTTAGTTTAATCTAATCTTAGTTAATTATATTACTAGTCAAAGTATTGAAATGAAAGAACTCACAAGCATATTATTTTATTACTCAATAAATAATTTGTCATCAACTGGGAGGCTTTGACTGTTTATCATCAAGTTAAATACGACTCAGCAAGACAAATGAGTAATATTTATATTACATTTCAGTAATATAATGGGTTTGTGACTCCATTAATATTGTGAACAGTAGAGAAGGCATTTAATTTCAGTAGAATAATTGGAACAGAGTAAGATGATATTCTCAATATTTGCTCCATTATTGTACCAAAGATGAGCTCCTTGATGGAGAGCTGTTCAAAATGAACATCCTCCATCTTGATGAATAGAAAAGTGAGTGAATATTTAAGTAGATAAAGAAGTTTCAGATTTAGAAGATTGAGATCTTCTCCAAACACAAGATAGAAATTTTTTTGTAATGAAAGGAAAAAATCCCCAGCTGACTTTATGATGTGTGAACAATAAAAATTCATCAGATTTTCCAATATTCTGACAAAATAAATCTGACTCAGATAGCAAAATTTATCAAAGGTGTTTCTGATGATCCTGGTTCTTTACTTCTCCAATCTGTGTTTGACCCAGTTGTTGTGAATGGGGATGATCAATCAATTCTTGCTTTGGGTTTTGCGTCTGTTTTATCAGAGCAGACGGTACCACCAGATGGCAAAGGAAAACAAACAGATAATCTCTTAGAAGACCAGGAATCAGACCGACACATACTGTATCCTCCCCCATCCTTTGCTACAGTTGTTCCTGGCACAAATGCAAGTTTCTCAGCTGATACCCCGTTGATTTTGATCTGAGCGACACGTGAAGGTGAACCTGAATATTTGAGAAATGGGCAAAATTCTGAGTATTTCCAAAACCCAAAGTTACTTAATTCAGGTGTAGGAATTCCGACTTTCATCCCCGCTTGCTACCAGAAGTGGAAGCTGGCTTTGTTTCACTGCAGACCTAGATATTAACTCCTTGAAAAGTGAACGTTGGAAGTGTATTAAATCCGAACCGAACCCAAGCTGGGGTGCTTTGAATTTATTAAAGCACCAGACAGATTTTTGTTCTCTTTCTAACAATACTCACTGCTAGTCATAATCGCTCAAAACTTGACCTCATTATCACACATTCTGGTGCAGTGCCGAACAAAATGCTTAAGAATCACATTGTAGATTCTTGTGATTCCCCTACCATGGTGTCATCTGTTGATGTGAGCAACTATTCGACCATCTGGACAGGCAGGTTATGAAATCCCTGAAAATGTCAAGTCCTTGCCAACAGCTTGATATGATTGATGAAGGTTGTCTTCCAGCTATTGTGTAAACTACCAGCTCTGTGAAATTTAAAACAATTCTAATCATGCATTTAATACATCCGCAGCATGTTAATTGGCTTGTCACCCAAAGCGCAGTTACCAAGGTCAGACCTTTACCAACAGGGAAATGCCCTGAAAGAATAAAAAGCAAGACCGATTGTAAATCCCTTGAGCTGAAAGATATGTTTTATTTATTGTACTGTGGTACAAAGAAACAGGACATATGTTTTGAAGTAAAATTGTTGCATCTTATTGAGGATAAATTTATTACTTCATTCCCCCGGAGCCAAAACATATCAGTAATAATTATAAAAGCAGGAAAGCAAAATCAAAGTCAAAGCCAAATTTTCTCCTTGGAGGTGTGAATCGGGAAGCGGATTCAACTCTGGGTTGCAAACTTATTTTCGTCCCAGCCTTCTATGAATTGTGACTTTTTCAAAGTTAGGTTCTTAATAACCATTGAGATAGAATCGCTGCCCAAATAGTGACTGGGGTAGCGGAGGCAGAGGGGTAGGAATGGAGGTGAGATCCCAGGGAAGTGGATCAAGTTCTGGCCCTTGTAGCTGCCATCTGTGGCAGTATTATGAAAAGGAAAGGATTTTCATCACCAAAGTGGCCAGGGCAAATGGAGAGCTGGGGCCTGGGATAGGAAAAGATTGGTGAGTAAAACTTTATTGCTGCTCTGTGGTTAGTCGTCCAAACATTCACTTTTTTGCATTAAAAGAAAAACGGATTCAGCTCCTGCTCCTTGCAAGTTGCAGATGGTCAGCATCAGACAGCCCCTTACCACTGCCTGCTGCCATGGGAATTTCAGGAGGTCAAAAGGTGAGCATGTAACAAGCTCCCTAATCATCTCAATCCACCCAATTAACAAGGCAGCAACAGAAATTTCCTGCCCTCTCTCAGCTCTCTCCCCATCCTTCGGAAAATGATCAGAGTGGAGTGGCAGACAGACACGCAAGTCATGACACTATTTGTTTTGTAAACATCCTGATTGAGGATGTGCAGCATGGTGACGCAGTGGTTAGCACTGCTGCCTCACGACTCTGAGGACCGGGGTTCGATCCCGGCCCCAGGTCACTGTCTGTGTGAGTTTTGCTCATTCTCCCCATGTCTCTGTGGGTCTCACCCCCACAACCCAAAAAGATGTGCAGGCTAGATGAATTGGCTACGCTAAATTAACCCTTAATTCGAAAAAAAGAAGAACTGGGTACTCAAAATTTATTTGAGCAAAAGAATCAATCTGAATGCCTGGTGTACCATTGCGATAAAACAAATGTAAGGATCTTGACCACCCAGAGTAAGACAATTCTTGTTGATTTATAATCATATCAACAAAAAGGGCAACTATTAATTTAGAGTACTAGCCTACAAGATTTAGTGAACACAAAAGGTGGATACTTAACATTTCATTAAACGAGGCATGGTACTTTGCATAAGTTTGATGTGCATTAGTCTGACTTTCCTATTGATCCCGAGATTTCTGTGATCTTCTGTTCTTGGTTTCTTGAACTAGGTCTCTTGATCCACAATTTCAGTTATCTACTTTGACACGACAGCTCTTGTGGATATTTTTCCACCTCACAGCTCCCCAGTCTACCTTGACTGCTGAAGATATACATTTCACAACTGCCTGCTGAGTGCTCTCTTTGTCTCTGGAAACAGCGTTCTATTAAAGACTATTGGCGGGATTTACCGAGCGACCCGCTGCGTGTTACGTGGCGGCGGGACGTGGCCCGTCATTGGCCCACCTTGCTCAATGGGGTTTCCAGTTGAATGCACCGCTTGCCGCTGGGAAACCCGTGACGAGGGTACACTGTCAGCGGGACCGGAAGGTCTCACTGGCTTGAACAGCTGGAAATGCTCACCATGTGGCTTTCCCAATATGACTCACAGTACTTTACTATTGATTGTCCCAGTCTAGACTTTGACTGACTGAATGATATGTTTTCTATCCACTATTTCTAAACTTTAGCTCTGGCAATCTTGTCTCTGGATCCTCAGGATCTCTAATATTAGATGTTATGGCAATCTTCAGCCCTATAGCAGTTACTTTAGTCACAAACTAAGCCTACTATTAGGCATTCACGACAACCCCTCAAACTGTGACAAATACCCATAGACTGGCAATGTCCTATGCAAATGCTAACATCCTGGCAAGTGTCCTACTCCTGGCAAGTGCTCTCCAGGTTCGTACCCTACTCCTAACTCTCTCTCACAACATATTTCTGATTGCAAAAACAATAGGGCTGTAATCGTTGCGAACTTGAACTACCCTACCTACAGTTGGGATATGAACAGTGTGAAGGGCACAGAGAGTTCAAAATTCTTGAAGTGCATTCAAGAGCACATTTTAAACCAGCACATAACAAGCCTATCAAGATGGCCATGATTCTAGATTTAGTCCCAGGAAATGAAGCTGAGCAAATGGATGAATTAACAATGGGGGATAATACAGTTAGACTTCGCATCATTACGGAAAAGGACACAGATAGAGTAGGAGTTAAAGTTCTAAATTGGTTGAAGGTAAATATCACAAAGCTGAGAGGTGAAATGGCGAAATTGGATTGGACACAGCTACTCAAATGGAAAACAGTGTCAAATTAGTGATGGGCATTCAAAAACGAGATTCTACAGACACAATATTGACATGTTTCTACAAAGAAAAAAGGTGGCACTGCCAAATCTAGTTATCCAGAAACATACAGGGTAAGATAATTCAGAAAAAGAAAGATTATGACTGTCACAAAAAGCCTAGAGGAGTATAAAGCGTACAGGGCTGAAGTAAAAAAGGACATTAGGAAAGAAAAAGAGTATTGGTCAGTAAAATCAAAGAAAACCCAAAGATGTTTTACCAGTACATTAAGAGCAAGAGGATCACTGAAGAAAGGTTGGGCTTATCGGATATGTACAGTGTAATGTATGTGTTGTTGCAGAAGATGTGAGCAAGGTTCTCAATGAGTTCTTTGTCTCTGTCTTCACTCAGGAGAGGGATAATTAGACATTCTAGTTAAAGAGGAGGAGTGTGAAATATTAGATATAATAAGCATAGTGAGAGAGGAAGTATTCGAGGGACTATCATGATTGAAGGTAGATAAAATCCTTGAAGTTAGATAAAATCCTAAAGGTAGATAAAATCCTTGAAGGTAGATAAATATCGAGGATCAGACGGATTGTATCCTAGGATGTTAAAGGAAGTCAGGGAGGTAATACCGGATGCCCTGAAGATCATTTTCTTCCTCACTCGATTCAGGTGAGGTACTACAGGCTTGGAGGTCTGCAAATGTTTAACGATTATTTAAAAAGGGTACATTATCGGCATTGCCACTTGAAATGTATTGTAAGCTCTCTTCATTCTCTATCTCCCTCATCATCCAGGAAGCCCTGAGTATTGTGGTTGGCAAAAGCATGCAAAACAAGGGAAGGAAGAAGTTGAGATAGGCATTGCTGAAGAATAGGAACATGATGAAGGAGCAGAGGAAGAGCAGGAAGTGATGGAGGTAGAAAAGTAGAATGTGCAAGAGGAAGTGGAGAAAGGGCAACATAGACAACCCCTCTTTGCCCAACCGTATGTGACTGGAAAAGTCATGCCAACAGTAACACCTTGTTCTTCCTCCTACATTGGTCCCATTATCCTCGTTTCAACATCACAAGAATAAAATAAAAGCAGAAAATGTGCATTCAGATCTAATTTTACAAATTTGATCATAACCTTATGCATGTACAATAAAGGGGTAAAAGCAGGGGCACCTGATACTGATGTAACTCTAATGCAGTGTTACTTGACTAAGAGATTGAGATCTGGTGGGAAGCAGAAGCATATCCGTGTGCAAAGTGCTGAAATGTACATAGATCTGTAAATAAACAAGAATGGTTTTACGAATAACTATTGACAGTAGTATTCTCAGAGCAACAGGCAAACCGGAAAAAAACAATTTGGACTCCAAATTTAAGACCAACATTGCAGCAGGAGACAGAGTAAAGACCCAGAAAAACAACCAGAGACGATTGCAGACCTGAAAGTCTGACAAACCCTTGTAAAAAGGACAATAAGTGTTGCTTCTGAGAATGATCTAGCTAACTCTATTTGGTTTCTCTCTTTTCTGTACTAGAAAACTTGTGGGCAAATTACCTTAGTAAAGGTGTCATTGTGGAGCAGCATGGCTTACCATCTGTGACCAGCTCAATGGGAACAGTCAACTTCGATCAACCTTACGTTTTCACTGACATGGCATCTTTCTTCACCCTGCTGGTTGGCATCTACTTCCCTTCAGTGACTGGTAGGATGTATTTTTTGTCTGGGAAACATGTAGCACGTATATGATGGAAATCCTTTTATGTTACTTTGACATTGAGGGCTAACACATGAGGATTGCAATCCCAGAATTTAGAAAAGTAAAGGTCAATTTGATTGATGTTGTCAATATATTAAGAGGGACTGATAGGTTGGTCGAGATAAACTATTCCTGCTGGTTGGGGATTCTAGGACAAGGGGACACAGTGTAAAAATTAGAGTCATTCCTTTCAGGAATTAAGCTGAAAACATTTATACACATAAACAGTCATAGAATTTCAGAATTATTTTCTGCAATTGGTATTTCATGTGAGATAAATGGTTAATTTTAAAATTAAGGTTGATAAATTTCTGTTAACCACAGGTATTAGGGAATATGGGGCAAAACCAGGGATAGGGAGATAGGTCATAGATCTCTTTGAATGACAGAATATACTTGAGAGGCTGTGGGTGTCACCAGGGGTTGTTTGCTGGAAAGATGATATTGTTCACATACAGGCCAAGGTTCAATCCAGATCTGAGTTTTCACAACATCCGAGTCCAGCAGCAAATACACAGTAAGCACACAGCAAATTCTTCACTCTTCAAGGCACCTTCCTTGCATTCAACAAGTTGGCTTCCTCCGCAGCAGGATTCGGTGCTCTGCTTATAGAGTCTAGCAAGGCTACACAGCTAATCCTCATTGCACTGGTTCATGATAGGGGTTTTCCATCTGTCTGTCATGTGACTCCTGGGTTGACTTACTGTGGCCATCTTGGTAGAGGGAAACTCTGTCAAGAAATTGGAGAATCTTATGAAAAAAGTATTGTCCTTCCAGCATACAGCCCGTGGTGACACCACAGGTTACGTAGCCTACTCCTGTTCTTTGGCTGGGACTTTCTGGTTCCACTGGCCGAGTGACCAGAAAATCTTTCCCTTCGTTCCAAAGTGTATAGAGTGTAATTATTCTTTCCCTTTCGCATTCTATGATACTTTCAAACCCTTGCGTTATAAGGTATCTTTTAAGCACGATTTAACAGCCATATTGCGCCCAGTGCGGACCCAAACGCGCCGGTTAAATCGCAGGAGGGGCGGAAATCGGGTTCCACGCCAGGCGTGAATTGGTTCACGATCCAACCAACCTGCTCCTGTCTGTTCCAGATCCCGCCTAGACATGGCATGCTGCCAATTGAAGCCAATTAAGGGCATCTCCACCTCATGAGTGAGATAGAGGCCCAATCTAACAGCCTCCCATGAGCTAACTGCCTTCCTAGCAAGAGGTGATGCGGGTCCTAAAGGCTAGACCGCAAATCGTGTATACCCATAACAGGGACAACTACAGTTGCTGCCTACCTGCCTCAGCAAACACATCTGGAACAAAGCCCTGTTCATGGCTATGTGCTGAAGGTCACTTAAACTCCTTATGGCTGTGAGCAGCTTCTGGCTACACAGCGGAAGGCTATTGCTAATAAGGAATTGGCTTTGGTAGTTATGTGTGAGCACATCACAGCTGCAAGTTCTGTTTGCTGCTCGCGCTTGCTGGTGGCTGCAGATGCTTGGAGGCTACTGTTGCTGCTTCCTTCTTTTTCTGCAGCTGGAAAGAAGGACGATTTTTTTCTAAGATACCTGGTGATGTGTTGGGTGCTCTAGATCCGTGAAACACATACAGGCCACCAACACTTAAAATAGTACAACACTATTTTATTAAACTATAAACTGCTGAACATACTATTACTGTGGATTACACAATGTTAAATTAACTAAAGAACTGTGCCTGTCCTAACCAGTCGAATCACTCAGCACGTGGTGAGAATCTGTGCTGTAAACTATAAGCTCTTGTGCTTCTGAAAGGCTGCATCCCGGCTGCATGAGCGGGAAAAGTGATGCCCTCTGCCTTTATAGTGAATGTGCTCTAACTGGTGATTGGCTGCGGTGTTTGTGCATGTTGATTGGTCCTATTGTATGTCCATCAGTGTGTGTGTCTGCACCATGTTATACTGGTGTATATTATGACATCCCCCCTTTAAAAAAAATTTGTATGTATATGTGTCAATAAATATTGTGAATGCGTGGACAATGTTCCTAACTATATGCATGGTGCGAAGACGTATTTACAGGACTATGTACAGGAAAACTAAGCTATATACAAGGGAAGGTACCTGGTGCAGAGAACTAGTATGCAACAAAATGAACGAGAACAATACTACATACAAACCAAGAAAAAATGATTAAACAAGGCAGGGAAACAACTCGGAGAGTCCATAAATTTGTAAAGTTCATAAATTCAGTCTCTGAGGTGGGTGACAAATTCTGGTTGACCGCCTCAAGGGTGGGTCGCAAGCCGCCACGGTCAGGAGCTGGTTGGACTGCATCACAGTCAGGAGGAGGCATAGTGATCGGAAACTCTGCACAGTCCATTGCAGGGTCAGCAGGGGAGCGATTCGGAGGATCCCGTGGCGATCGTGGAACAAGGCAAAGGGCACATCGATTACGGTGCAGAATAGATCCATCTGTAGCCGAACCAGGAACGAGCAGGGGGCCACCTGCCTAAGAACAACAACAGTTGCAGACCAGCTACCATCCGAGAGATTGACGTGAACAGAGTCGTTTGGCGTGATAGCAGGGAGATCAGCAGCACGTGAATCATGTGTCGCCTTTTGCTGCGCCCGAGACTTCTGCATTTTGCGAAGAACTGGAACATAGTCGAGATTCGGTACATGGATAGATGGCACCGTCATCCTCAGGGTGCGATTCATTAACAACTATGCGGGCGACAGACCAGTGGAGAGCGGGGCGGAGCGATAGGCCAACAAGGCTAGATAGAAGTCAGACCCGGCATCGGCAACCTTGCATAGGAGCCTCTTGACTATGTGAACCCACTTTTCTGCTTTGCCATTGGACTGAGGGTACGGGGGACTGGATGTCGGGCAAAATTGTCCGACATCACTGTGAGCGGGATGCCGTGCCGAGCAAATGTCTCCTTGCACGCCCGAATGACAGCGGACGAAGTGAGGTCGTGCAATCTGATTACCTCCGGGTAGTTTGAAAAGTAGTCGACAATCAGGACATAGTCCCTACCCAATGCGTGGAACAGGTCAATGCCCACCTTGGTCCAAGGCGACGTGACCAACTCATGGGGCAGCAGAGTCTCCCGTGGTTGGACCGGCTGAAAGCGCTGGCAGGTGGGGCAGTTGAGTACTGCGTTGGCAATGTCGTCATTGATACCGGGCCAGTACACAGCTTCACGGGCCCGTCGGCGACATTTTTCAGATGGCCCTCGTGTAACTGTTCCAGGACAAGCTGGCGCACGCTATGCGGGATCACAATGCAGTCTAGTTTCAGGAGAACCCCATCAACGACTGCCAGATTGTCTCGTACGTTATAAAACTGCGGGCATTGGCCATTGAGCCACCTGTCCGTCATGTGGCGCATGACACGCTGTAGCAGGGGGTCAGCCGCCATTTTGCGGCGAATTTGGATCAGGCATTCATCCAATGCAGGTAAATGGGAGGCTGCAAACTCAACCTGGGCGTCGACCTGGCAGACGAACCCCTCAGGGTCACATGGAGTGGTGACTGACCTGGAGAGGGCGTCTGCTACGATGAGGTCCTTGCCTGGGGTGTACACCATAGAACATAGAACATAGAACGACACAGCGCAGTACAGGCCCTTCGGCCCTCGATGTTGCCCCGACATGGGAAAAACTAAAGGCCATCTAACCTACACTATGCCCTTATCATCCATATGCTTATCCAATAAACTTTTAAATGCCCTCAATGTTGGCGAGTTCACTACTGTTGCAGGTAGGGCATTCCACGGCCTCACCACTCTTTGTGTAAAAAACCCACCTCTGACCTCTGTCCTATATCTATTACCCCTCAATTTAAGGCTATGTCCCCTTGTGCTAGCCACCTCCATCCGCGGGAGAAGGCTTTCGCTGTCCACCCTATCTAACCCTCTGATCATTTTGTATGCCTCTATCAGGTCACCTCTTAACCTTCTTCTCTCTAACGAAAACAACCTCAAGTCCATCAGCCTTTCCTCATAAGATTTTCCCTCCATACCAGGCAACATCCTGGTAAATCTCCTCTGCACCCGTTCCAAAGCTTCCGCGTCCTTCCTATAATGAGGCGACCAGAACTGTACGCAATACTCCAAATGCGGCCGTACTAGAGTTTTGTACAACTGCAACATGACCTCACGGCTCCGGAACTCAATCCCTCTACCAATAAAGGCCATCACACCATAGGCCTTCTTCACAACCCTATCAACCTGGGTGGCAACTTTCAGGGATCTATGTACATGGACACCGAGATCCCTCTGCTCATCCACACTACCAAGAATTTTACCATTAGCCAAATATTCCTCATTCCTGTTATTCTTTCCAAAGTGAATCACCTCACACTTCTCCACATTAAACTCCATTTGCCACCTCTCAGCCCAGCTCTGCAGCTTATCTATGTCCCTCTGTAACCTGCAACATCCTTCCGCACTGTCTATAACTCCACCGACTTTAGTGTTGTCTGCAAATTTACTCACCCATCCTTCTGCGCCCTCCTCTAGGTCATTTATAAAAATTACAAACAGCAACGGCCCCAGAACAGATCCTTGTGGTTAGCCACTCGTAACTGAACTCCATTCTGAACATTTCCCATCAACCACCACTCTCTGTCTTCTTTCAACTAGCCAATTTCTGATCCACATCTCTAAATCACCCTCAATCCCCAGCCTCCGTATTTTCTGCAATAGCCGACCGTGGGGAACCTTATCAAACGCTTTACTGAAATCCATATACACCACATCAACTGCTCTACCCTCGTCCACCTGTTCAGTCACCTTCTCAAAGAACTCGATAAGGTTTGTGAGGCATGACCTACCCTTCACAAAACCATGCTGACTATCCCTAATCATATTATTCCTATCTAGATGATTATAAATCGTATCTTTTATAATCCTCTCCAAGACTTTACCCACCACAGACGTTAGGCTCACCGGCCTATAGTTACCGGGGTTATCTCTACTCCCCTTCTTGAACAAAGGGACCACATTTGCTATCCTCCAGTCCTCTGGCACTATTCCTGTAGCCAATGATGACCTAAAAATCAAAGCCAAAGGCTCAGCAATCTCTTCCCTGGCTTCCCAGAGAATCCTAGGATAAATCCCATCAGGCCCCGGGGACTTATCTATTTTCACCTTGTCCAGAATTGCCAACACTTCTTCCCTACGCACCTCAATGCCATCTATTCTAATAGCCTGGGTCTCAGCATTCTCCTCCACAATATTATCTTTTTCCTGAGTGAATACTGACGAAAAGTATTCATTTAGTATCTCGCTTATCTCCTCAGCCTCCACACACAACTTCCCACCACTGTCCTTGACTGGCCCTACTCTTACCCTAGTCATTCTTTTATTCCTGACATACCTATAGAAAGCTTTTGGGTTTTCCTTGATCCTACCTGCCAAAGACTTCTCATGTCCCCTCCTTGCTCGTCTTAGCTCTCTCTTTAGATCCTTCCTCGCTTCCCTGTAACTATCAAGTGCCCCAACTGAAACTTCACGCCTCATCTTCACATAGGCCTCCTTTTTCCTCTTAACAAGAGATTCCACTTCTTTGGTAAACCACGGTTCCCTCCCTCTACCCTTTCCTCCCTGTCTGACTGGTACGTACTGATCAAGAACACGCAATAGCTGTTCCTTGAACAAGCTCCACATATCCAGTGTGCCCAACCCTTGCAGCCTACTTCTCCAACCTACACATCCTAAGTCATGTCTAATGGCATCATAATTGCCCTTCCCCCAGCTATAACTCTTGCCCTGCGGGGTATACTTATCCCTTTCCATCACTAACGTAACGGTCACCGAATTGTGGTCACTGTTTCCAAAGTGCTCACCTACCTCCAGATCTAACACCTGGCCTGGTTCATTACCCAAAACCAAATCCAAAGTGGCCTCACCTCTTGTTGGCCTGTCAACATATTGTGTCAGAAAACCCTCCTGCACACATTGTACAAAGAACGACCCATCCAATGTACTCGAACTATATCTTTTCCAGTCAATATTAGGAAAGTTAAAGTCTCCCATAACAACTACCCTGTTACTTTCGCTCTTTTCCAGAATCATCTTCGCCATCCTTTCCTCTACATCTCTAGAACAATTAGGTGGCCTATAGAAAACTCCCAACAGGGTGACCTCTCCTTTTCTGTTTCTAACCTCAGCCCATACTACCTCGGAAGAAGAGTCCCCCATCTTGCATCCTTTCTGCCACCGTAATACTGTCCTTGACTAGCAGCGCCACACCTCCCCCTCTTTTGCCCCCTTCTCTGACCTTACTAAAACACCTGAACCCCGGAACAACCATTCCTGTCCCTGCTCTATCCATGTCTCTGAAAGGGCCACAACATCGAAGTCCCAGGTACCAACCCATGCTGCCAGTTCCCCTACCTTATTTCGTATACTCCTGGCATTGAAATAGACACACTTCAAACCACCGACCTGAACACTGGCGCCCTCCTGCGAAGTCAAATCTGTGCTCCTGACCTCTCTACTCTCAATCTCCCGTACCCCAAAACTACAATCCAGGTTCCCATGCCCCTGCTGAATTAGTTTAAACCCCCCCAAAGAGTACTAACAAATCTCCCCCCCAGGATATTGGTGCCCCTTAGGTTCAGATGTAGACCATCCTGTCTATAGAGGTCCAACCTTCCCCAGAAAGAGCCCCAGTTATCCAGAAATCTGAATCCCTCCCGCCTGCACCATCCCTGTAGCCACGTGTTTAATTGCTCTCTCTCCCTATTCCTCGTCTCACTATCACGTGGCACGGGCAACAACCCAGAGATAACTACTCTGTTTGTTCTCACTCTGAGCTTCCATCCTAGCTCCCTAAAGGCCTGCCTGACATCCTTGTCCCCTTTCCTACCTATGTCGTTAGTGCCAATGTGGACTACGACTTGGGGCTGCTCCCCTTCCCCCTTAAGGACCCGAAAAAACACGATCCGAGACATCACTTACCCTTGCACCTGTGAGGCAACATACCAAACGTGAGTCTCTCTCGCTCCCACAAAATCTCCTATCTGTGCCCCTGACTATTGAGTCCCCAATTACTAATGCTCTGCTCCTCTCCCCCCTTCCCTTCTGAGCAACAGGGACAGACTCCGTGCTAGAGTCCCGTACCCCATGGCTTACCCCTGGTAAGTCGTCCCCTCCACAAGTATCCAAAATGGTATACTTGTTACTCAGGGGAACGACCGCAGGGGGTCCCTGCACTGACTGCTTCTTCCCAGTCCCTCTTACAGTTACCCATCTATCTCCAGTCTTTGGTGTAACTACTTCCCTGAAGCTCCTAGTGGAAATCATACTGCCGGAGCTTGAGCAGGATGCGCTGGAGGCGAGACATCATGTCCTTCAAGTCCTTCTGTATTATATTGATGAGCGGGCGATGGTCGGTCTTGACAGTGAATTGGGGAAGCCCATAGACATAGTTGTGAAACTTCACAACTCCGGCCAGAAGGCCCAGGCGCTCTTTTTCTATCTGCACATAGCACTGCTCCATGGTGGACATCGCCTGGGACACATACGCAACGGGGGCCCATGACGAGGCCTCATCACGCTGCAAAAGCACAGCTCCAATGCCAGACTGACTGGCATCCGTAGAGATTTTTGTCTCCTTTGCCGGATCAAAGAAGGCCAGAACTGGGGCCGCGGTTAGCAGGGAGCCACTGGAAGTCCGTCGTCTTCCTGACCAGGTTCCTGAGAGCCGTAGTATGAGAGGCGAGGTTAGAGATGAACTTCCCTAAAAAGTTTACCATCCCCAAGAACCGGAAGACCGCTTTCTTATCGTCTGGCCTTTTCATGGCAGTGATTGCAGCAACTTTGTCCTCATCCGGTCGCACGCCCAAATGGAATATGTGGTCCCCTAGGAATTTGATATCTGTCTGACCGAAAGAGCATTTAGCTCTATTGAGGCGGAGGCCATGTTCGTGTATGCGTTTTAAAACGCGCTTGAGGCGATTGATGTGCTCCTGCGGGGTGGTAGACCAGATTATTATGTCATCGACGTAGACGCTAATGCCTTCGATTCACTCCATCATTTGTTCCATGATTCTGTGAAACACCTCGGATGCCGAGATGATCCCAAATGGCATTCTGTTATAGCAATATCTTCCAAAGGGAGTATTGAATGTGCATAGCTTTCTGCTAGATTCATCCAGCTGGATTTCCCAGAAGCCTTTTGAGGCGTTGTGCTTTGTGAAGAGCTTGGCATGAGCCATCTCACTTGTGAGTTCTTCACGCTTGGGAATTGGGTAGTGCTCCCTCATGATATTTCGATTAAGATCTTTACACATACCATGGAACTAACCCAGATGGTTGGTTCCGTGACCCTGGAGATCACTCCCTGGCCCTGGAGGTCTTGGAGCTGTTGCTTGAGGTAGTCCTTGAGGGGCGCTGGGACCCTACGAGGTGCGTGTACCACAGGCGTGGCGTTCGGCTTGAGTAGATTCTGGTATGTATACGGGAGCGTGCCCATGCCCTCGAAGATGTCGTGGTACTGTTGGATAATGGCGTTGAGTTGCACCCTGAAGTCGGTGTCTGGATAGGCAGATACATCAACAGGAGAGAGAGAGTGAACCCTCTGCACCAGGTTCAGCAGCTTGCATGCCTGCGCGCTAAGCAAGGAGGCTTTCGAGGAACCTATGATTTCAAACGACAAGATGACTCTGTGTGCATAATGCGTCACCTCCAGCTGGCAGGAGCCGCTGGCAGCAATGGCATTTCCATTGTAATCAAGTAGTTGGCATGCAGATGGCAGGATGGCTGGTTTGACACGAAGACTTTGGAGGTCAGACCGCGCAATGAGATTGGCGGAGGCACCGGTGTCCAGGCGGAATCGTATTTGGGACTGGTTGACCGTAAGGGTGGCACACCACTCATCATCCGGATCGATGCTGTGTATCAGAATGGGCTTGGTGCTGTCCCCTCGTTCGGTGCGTCCAAGCACGGCAGCCCGCGAAAAGCGCGCAAAATGGCCGCCTTCATCCAGGCTGAGGCCCTGGAGCGATTTGATGACTTGGACCTGTTCTGCCTCGTGGGGATCTTGCCGCGCCGTTTCAGCCACTTGGATGTGGGAATACCAAATAGTGGCGTGTTCGTGGAGCACGCAGGTCTCAATGGCAATCGCTAGGGTGAGCTGCTTGACCTTAAGAAGCTGCTGGCGAAGGGGGTCCAACTGAACTCCAAAAATGATCTGGTCGCGTATCATGGAGTCGGAAGTGGACCCATAGTTGCTGGACTGCGCAAGGATACGGAAGTGGGTGATAAAGGACTGGAAAGGTTTGTCCTTACCCTGTAAGCGCTGCTGAAAGATATAGCGCTCGAAGCTTTCGTTCACCTCGACGTTGCAGTGACTGTCAAACTTTAGGAGGACCGTCTTGAACTTAGACTTATCTTCCCCATCGGCGAAGGTGAGAGAATTAAAGATGTGGATGGCGTGGTCCCCAGCTGTGGAGAGGAAGAGAGCAATCTTCCTGGCGTCCGAGGCAGTTTCCAGGTCCCTGGCCTCAAGGTATAGCTGGAAGCGCTGTTTGAAGATCTTCCAGTTGGACCCCAGGTTGCCGGTAATGCGGAGCGGCAGCGGCGGGCGGACGCTGTCCATGTTGGAGGATGGCTGTAGACTGGTGGAAGGCACATCAAGGAAATGCAGGAGCAGAGGGATCCAGGTGCATATGTGCAAAAATCATTGAAGGTGGCAGGGCAGGTGTGAAAGCAATGAATACATTATACTGAACCCTGTGTTGTATAAATAGGGACAAAGGGTACAAAAGCAAATAAGTTATGAATCTCAACAGGAACAATGTGAATATTTTAAAAAGGAAGCAGAAAGGGCAGCATGGTCGCGCAGTGGTTAGCGCACCTGCCTCACGGCGCTGAGGTCCCAGGTTCGATCCCAGCTCTGGGTCACTGTCCGTGTGGAGTTTGCACATTCTCCCCACTGTTTGTGTGGGTTTCACCACCACAACCCAAAAGATGTGCAAGGTAGGTGGATTGGCCAGGCTAAATTACTCCTTAATTGGAAAAAATGAATTGGCACTCTAAATTTATATTAGAAGAAAGGGTGTATTTACGAGAATGGTTTTGAAGGTGAGAGACTTCAGTTATATTGGATATATTGGAGAAGAGAGGTTGAGAGGTGATTTGTTAGACTTGTTCAAAACCATGAGGGGTCTGGAGACTATAACTGTGGAGAAACTGTTCCTATTGCAGAAGGTCGAGAACCCTAAGGTGATTAACAAAAGAACCAGAGGTGACATGAGGAAAACCGTCTTTGTGCAGCAACTGGTTTGGATCTGAATGCACTGCCTGAGCGTGAGGTGGATGTTGTGTTCTGTGACCTTGCCTTGCAATGATGGACACAGATTGGCAGCACAGTAGCACAGTGATTAGCACTGTTGCTTCACAGCGCCAGGGACACGGGTTTGATTCCCGGCTTGGGTCACTGTCTATGTGGAGTCTGCCCGTTCTCCCCGTGTCTGAGTGGGTTTCCTCCGGGTGCTCCTGTTTCCTCCCACAGTCCAAAGATGCGCAGGTTAGGTGGACTGGTTATGCTAAATTGCCCCATAGTGTCCAAAGATTAGGTAGGATGCTCTTTCAGGGGCCAGTGTAGACTCGATGGGCCGAATTGGCTTCTTCTGCACTGTAAATTCTATGATTCTATGATTTTATGAACTGCTGGTGACTTAATTAGACTGATCATTTATTGATCAACACGTGGAAAGATACATACAGAATACTATACAGACAAAGTTACTATCTGAGTTTCGTGAACTCTCCTGAAATTACCCTATGTGCAACTGTTGTACGTTTTACGATTGGCGTAACTGACGAGAGTCGGATGTCACATGACCGATGTCTGACACCACCAGCTAATTGGAGGTCGCATTGCTAACTATATACAATATAATTCACAGGCGTACCACCACAATGGAAACAGATTAAATAGTGGATGTCAAAAGGGAACTGGATAATTATCTGAGGAATTAGAATTTTACTGGGCCACAAGGAAAAGGCCGAGGAGGGGACGAGTGGAGCTGCTTTTGCAGAGAACTTATGGGCACGATTTACGGGAGGGAAAACAGAGTTCCATTTTGGGAACGTTTAGCGGGATGGTTCTCAGCACCTGCAGCACTGAGAACGATCCACTGTTAAACGAGACTCTGATTTTTTCTGGCCTCTGTGAGGAATGCTCCACTGAGGCTGCATTTACCTTCATTTCCTGCAATGATTAGCTCAGATTATCAGTGCAGGAAGAGATTGGGGAGCCCTTGTTAAATGCTGTCCCAATCTCTCAACCTCCACTGCTGCCTCCAGGAGACCACGCCAGGTACCGTTATGCCACATTTGTGTGGACCAGTGCTAAACAGCCCAGGCTTGAGCGTTCGATTCTATAAGGAGACATTTCTTAACACAAAGAGTGGTGAGCCTGTGTAATTCATTACAGGAAGTGGTTAATGCTAAAACTTTGAATATATTCTGCAGCGCTGGATATAGCACTTGAGGAGAATGGGATCGAAGGCTATGGGGAGAAAGCAGGATTAGTCTGTTGAGTTGGATTATCAGCCATGATCGTGATGAATGGAGGAGCAGGCTCGAAGGGCCAAAAGGCTTCCTTTTGATCCTATCTTCTGTGTATGTATCTATGATTCCAGGTCTTGGGATACCTCTGCGTAGACATATTTAAGTAAGGCTAACTGCTCACTTAAACATGCAAATCTGGGTCCTGCCAGTGAGGGCGAGATCCAAAACACGATGTCTCATGAGATCTCGTTGGATCTCACAAGGCGTACCGAGCATCACAAATTCCGCGAGTAGTGTACCAGGTTGGGCACAGTGAGGCTGTACGAGTGGGCCCAATACGTTGAATGGCCTCTTTCTGCGCGGTAACCATTCTATGATTCTAGTATAGATACATGAAGAAGAAAGAAGCAAACGGTTACCCTGGGAGTGTGATCAAGAAGAGCGATGGAGGCTTGTGTGGAACATAAACACCAACATAGATGTGGCGGGCCCAATGGGTTGTTTCTGTGCTGTAAATTCCATGTAAAGCCGCCAGCAGAGAATACAGATAGTATACCATGTCGTACATCCTCAGGCCATCACAGCCAAGGAATTAATATGAATCACTCTGTCGCGCCACCCTCGCCCAGCGCACACTCTCTTTCTTTCCCTCACACTGACTCTGCCCACTCCCACCAAAACCACAAACTCTTTCCCCCTATTCCCTCACAGTCTCTCTCTCACACCACTGCCAGCAGGGAAAACAAACACTACACTGCATTTCACATCATCAGGCAATCACAGCCAAGGAATTAAGATGAATCACTCCCTCCACTGCCCCCCCCCCCCCCCATACTCTCTCTCTCACCCCCAACACTCTCTCGCCCCACTCCGTCACATTCTCTTTCTCTCAATCCAGCCCCTCACATTCTCTCCATCACCCAGCCCCTCGCTCTCTCTGTCCCCACCCCCTCACTGCCTCTCTCTCTCTCTCTCACCCCAACACCTCACACTTTTTCTCTCATCCCAGACCCTTCTGCTTGCTCTCTCACCACAGACCCTCTCTCTCTCTATCTATCTCTCTCTCACTGTCCTCCCACACCCTCACTACTCGCTCTCTCTATCCCCCCACCCCATCACACTCTTTCTCTCTCCCTCCATCTCCTCACAAACTCTCTCTCACCATCACCCACACCCTCTCCCTCTCTCTGTTCCCCCACCATTCCATACTCTCTCTCCCTCCACCTTCTCACACTCTCTCTCTCCCCATCACTCACAATCTCTCTCCCCATCACTCACACTCTCTCTCCCCCACCTCTTCACACTCTCTTTCCAACACCCCCACACTATCTCGCTCCCCAACCCCCTCAAATTCTCTCTCCCAATACCCCCACACTTTCTCTACTATTCTTTCACTGTCTGTCTCTCTCTACAACCCCTGACACTCTCTCTCCCTAACGCCCTCATTTGGGCCCAACACTGTCGCTCCAGCTGCCTCATCTGGGCCCTGCACCACCAATCCGGCTGTCTCACCAGTACCCACATCATTGCTCTGGCTGTCTCCCCTCGACCCCACATCATCACTCTGGCTCCCTGGCCTGGGTCCCACACCGTCACTCCAGCTATCTCGCCTGGGCCCTGCACTGACGCTCTGGTTGTCTTGTGGTAGAGACCCTGAAACTACTCTTTGCCGCTCATCAAATCACAGACTTGTTTCTGTCTGACTTGCTCCTGACATTAGTGAGCGTACCAGCAGCATATGCAGGAAGGAACCAGCCTGCGATTGGATCTCAGCAGCTTTACACCACTTTTCAAATATCAGTCACTTGAATGTCCTGATTTGGCAGGCTGTATTGAGTTTACAAAGCCTGCTTGAAATTGAAGGTGAGGGATGGCACAGTGGTTGGCACTGTTGCCTCACGGCGCCGAGGACCTGGGTTCGATCCCGGCCCAGGTCGCTGTTCGTGTGGAGTTTGCACATTCTCCCTGTGTCTGCGTGTGTCTCACCCCCACAACCCAAAGATGTGCAGGGTAGGTGGATTGGCCCCTTATTTGGAAAAACTATAAAGAAAATAAATTGAAAGTGCCGGAGCGGTGTTCAGTACTACACCATGGCTTTGCGTAAATAACTTTGTCCTCAGCTTTCTATTAAAGATTGGCCCCTTATCATGAAAACTTGGCTCCTTTTTCTAGCCAAGGGAAACAACCTCTCAGTGTCTACAGTCAAACCCCTTCACATTCCTGAATGTTTTAATGAGATCACCTCTCGTTCTTCTAAACTCCAGAGAATATCAACTCAATTTACTCAGCCTCTCATCATAGGACAACTGTCTCATCCCAGGAACCAACCTGATGAATCTTCTCTGGACTGCTTCCAATACAAGTATATCCTTCTTTAAATATGGAGACAAAAATTATACAAAATATTCCACATGTGGTCTCACCAATTATTGCAGTATGCCTTTATACTTGTACTGCAATCCCCTTGCAATAAAGGCCAAAGGCATTCTAAATTGCTTGATGTATCTGCATGCTAACTTTCAGTATTCCTTTTCGAATACGCACAAGTCTCTTTGGGCATCAACATTTACAAGTTTCACGCCTTTTAAAAAGAATAGTAAGAAGTCTTACAACAGGTTAAAGTCCAACATGTTTGTTTCAAACACTAGTTTTCGGAGCACTGCTTCCTCCTCATTCACCCGAGGAAGGAGCAGTGCTCTGAAAGCTAGTGATTCGAAACAAACCTGTTGGACTTTAATCTGGTGTTGTAAGACTTCTTACTGTGCTCACCCCAGTCCAACGCCGGCATCTCCACATCATTTTAAAAAGAATGCCAGAGTCAAAAACCACACACTTCCCCACATCATATTCTGTCTGCTATTTTGTTGTCCACTCACTTACCTGACAATAATACTTTGCAGCCTCTCCGTGTCCTCCTCACAGCTTGCATTCAGCCCAGCTTTGTATGATGAGCAAAACTAGATACATTACTCGCTGTCTCTTTGTCTAAGTCATTAATATAGATTGTAAATAGCTGAGGCCTCAGCACTGATCGATGCAGCACCCCATGTGTTGCAGCCAGAATACTTTCAAACTCTTCTGACGCAGCACTGTGACCTACAGGGCACCAGCACAGGCTTGACATGCGTATGCCAAAAGCAGGCAGCATGTGCAGATATTGACATCAAATAACCTCGAACACTGATTTTACAGTAGACCTGCCATTTTGAACCACAAAGATCCAGTTTATGCCTCTCTTAATCACTCCCAGATGAATGTGTATCCAGCTACAAGATGCACCCTACCAGAGCTATTTAAAAAGCTAACCATTCAACTTCCAGGTGAAGTGCTTTCGGCTTATTTATATTAGTGCAGTGTCAGTGAAAGTCTTGAATGTTCTTCAAGGAATTTTGCTAACTCCTTGGATGTTCAAGGGTGAATTTGACAAGGAAATCAGAGTTGTCAGGAAAATGTCTGCCTGAGTAACGGCCGTTATTATTGCGGTTGCACTTGGCCTAACATGATTTGTTCGCTCAGTGCATTGTGGGCATTTGGAACTCACTGCCTGAAAGGGTCTCAGAGCCAGAAATCCCAATCATGTTTCAGAAAAAAATACTTGGATTCGCACTTTATATGATTTAACCCACAGGGCCATGGACAAAGAGCGGGAAATTGGAATTTCGTACTATAGCTCATTTTCAGTCATCGCAGACATGATGGGCCAAATGGCCTCCTTCTGTGCTGTAAAATTTCTATCTTTCTATGTTTCTCTCAGTCACAAAACATCACCTTGTTCAACAAAATCCTGAAATAAAATCCATACAAAATTCCATTCCGTAGCTGCTATATTCAACAACATGGGGGCAGCAGGGTAGCATGGTGGTTAGCATAAATGCTTCACAGCTCCAGGGTCCCAGGTTCGATTCCCGGCTGGGTCACTGTCTGTGTGGAGTCTGCACGTCCTCCCCCTGTGTGCGTGGGTTTCCTCCGGGTGCTCCGGTTTCCTCCCACAGTCCAAAGATGTGCGGGTTAGGTGGATTGGCCATGCTAAATTGCCCGTAGTGTCCTAATAAAAGTAAGGTTAAGGGGGGGGTTGTTGGGTTACGGGTATAGGGTGGATACGTGGGTTTGAGTAGGGTGATCATGGCTCGGCACAACATTTGAGGGCCGAAGGGCCTGTTCTGTGCTGTACTGTTCTATGTTCTATGTTTCCAGGAGCCGGTGCAGACTCGATGGGCCGAATGGCCTCCTTCTGCACTGTAAATTCTATGTAAACATTGCCTTTGCTTGTTTTAGTGCTCTCCTACACAGTACTACACTCAGTGGCTGCAACATGGCTGGTGACAGCAGATGACCTCGCAGGGCATCCTCGAGCTGTTTTGGATCTTGTGGCTCTGGCTTCTGACTGCATCACTTTGGCATGGGTGACAGCAGTCTGGGCTGGCTGGCTGACAATAAGGTCACTGGTCGACTGACAGTGATGGAAGCATGAAGGGAGTCATCCTGGAAGATAATAGAGCTTTGTGCTCCAGATAAACATGATGTGTGGAACCAGGACAGAAGGGGGTCCCTGTAGTTCTTAAACCATTGGCACTGTACTGATCTGAGTCGGTGACACAGGAAGATAGACATTTTACAGTAGCTCATTGCTGTCCATGAGGAGCCACTCGGCATGGAGATGGAGGACCCCTTATGGTTATGAGCCATCCAGATCGGCAAGAAAGAGGGAATAATATCAGTACGTGTGTTGCAATGTGTTTGGGTGATATGCCTGGTGTTGCTGAATAGTCGGAGTACTTAAAAGCAGCGAGAGATCAGTGTGAAGTTGGCCACATTGGTGAGGGTGAGGTGGAGTATCTGAATGTTAGACATGAGTCCCTATTGCTGATGAATGAGTTGTGGGGATGTGGTGAATTTAGCAGTATAACAGGTTGGGTAGGGGATGTCATGTGGAAGTACATTCACTGACTTTGACCATCAATGTATGGTCATAGAAAGTTATCCAGTACTGCTGCTAAAACTTCAGGCTAAACTCTGAGTATTGAACCTTCTTGCCACCTGCTTGTAATTCATTCTCAAGCGCCTTTAGTGCCTGATTTTCATCTGTGGGAACCTCCATCACTAATGCCTCCAACA
The DNA here is from genome assembly GCF_902713615.1 of Scyliorhinus canicula. NCBI lineage: Eukaryota > Metazoa > Chordata > Chondrichthyes > Carcharhiniformes > Scyliorhinidae > Scyliorhinus > Scyliorhinus canicula. The sequence continues at coordinate 141,274,827 of NC_052152.1, read as the reverse complement.
CCAGGGGCGGCATTCTCCCCTACCCGGCGTGACGGAGGGTGCCGGCGTAGGGGAGTAGCGCCAACCACTCAGGGATCGGGCCTCCCCAAAGGTGGGGACTTCAGCCCATCCGGGCCGGAGAATCACCGCAGGAGCCTCTCCGATCGGAGTGGCGAGATTCCCGCCACCGCCACTTCCCGGGTGGCGGAGAATCTCTGCCACGGCAGGGGCGGGATTTTGGGGCGGAATTCTCCCCACCTTTGGGGGCCAGCCCCGCGCCAGAGCGGTTTGCACCAGAAGACTGGCGCAAAAAACCGGCGCCCCCGGCAGCGGGGCTGGCCGAAAGGCTTTCGCCGGTCGGTGCATGTGCCGGCAGTGATGTCAGCGGCAGCTGGCCACTGACATCACTGCCGGCGCATGCGCGATGTGGGGTTCTCTTCCGCTTCCGCCATGGCGAAGGCCGTGGCGGCCGCATAGGAGAAATAGTGCACCCAGGGCACTGGCCCGGAGTCTGAGCGGGGGGCCCCGATCGCGGGCCAGACCACCTTGGGGGCACCCCCCGGGGTTCGATCGCCCCCCACCCCCCCAGGACCCCGGGGCCCGCTCGCGCCGCTGATCCCGCCGTTCCAGAGGTGGTTCAAACCTCAGCGGTGGGAGAGGCCTCCCAGCGGCGGGACTTCAGCCCATCCGGGCCGGAGAATCACCGCAGGAGCCTCTCCGACCGGAGTGGCGAGATTCCTGCCACCGCCACTTCCCGGGTGGCGGAGAATCTCTGCCACGGCGGGGGCGGGATTTTCGGCGGCCCCAGGCAATTCTCCAACCCTGCAGGGGGTCGGAGAATTTCGCCCATGAAGTCTATTCTTCTCTCCACAGCTGGTGCCAGAACTGCTGAGCTTTTACAGCATTTTCTGTTTTTATTTCAGAAAAGCTGAAGCTCTCTCCATGTACTTTTCCTTCATTTGCTGTGCGTTACCTTGCAGCCAAGCATTCCAGAGGCAATTGCAGCAGTTTCTGTTACGTGATTGCAGCAGCCACCCCCACCCCAAGCGCCGCCATCTTCCCCTACCCCCACCTCCTAAACTGCCCTTTAAGAAGGGCAGGCTGCCTTTAAGAGGCCCACTGGGGTGTACATCATGCTAGCGCTCAGAGTGCTGGGCCCCCTGTTGAGCATGCAGCCAGTCAGTTGCATGTTCCATGCTTGGCCGCATTCTGGAATCATTTAGATGAGAAGGCAGCACAAAGTTTGCAATCTGCCTGCCACAACAGGACCTGGGGTTGTGTAATCCACATTGCGATTCCTGAGCCCGAAAATGGACCTCGACCAAACTTTCCCCTTTGCCTTTCACTGGCACTGCCCATAATCTACTTCCATTAGGATTGATAACTACATTTTATACAGCTGGCTTAATGCCCCATGCAATCATTGTAGCACTCACTTATCCATTAAGGCCTTGATGAATGATTTTGTTGCATTTTTAAAATTATCTCTTTTTCTTTTAAACAGCAAATAAAAATGATTTCATGTCGTACAATTCTCTTGATGGCTGAGAAAACCTGGCATGTGAAATGAGTATAGGACAGAGAAATGTGGGAGCCAAAGCAGTTCTTTTTGGAGGTGAAGATGATATCTCTAATCTGAAGGGAAACAATTAACGTGGCAAATATTACAAGCAATTATTCAAATTAGTTGCATTATAAATATATAAAATTTAATATGAGTCTACATAAGCGTGAAGGTAACGGAAGGGTAAATCAACCTCATCCTGGAACCCTCTTAAACCTAATAATATACTTAGAATGCAGAACCATCCTTTCAATGCAGATGGCAGTTGTAATTACTATAGCAATTGCTCCATGTATGTCACAGGGTAATTTCTACAGAAGCCATATGAAACATGAAAATTGTTGAATTTCCACTGTCTGTGACTATTTTCTGGGGTCCCTACATTCTACAATTGACACTGAATATCCAAATCAAGTGCATAAGGGCTTAACTGTCTTTTAACTATAGCAATCACAGCTTAAATCATCAAAATACATGACCCAGAGTCTACATTATGTTATTATACAGGCTGGTGTTGCCAAATGGAGGTGATAGTAGTGCTCACTAAATTTGGCCACTCGAGAGTTATCTTGCTTAATTTGCAGGCGTGAACTGTTCCTTCCTTTATCTAATTTCCCTCTGTACTCTGTTCCATGATCCATTGCAACAGAGCAAAAGCCACAGCACATTGACAGCCCATTGATGTATTAATGCAAGCCATCATTATACCTCAACACCACGAATATTCATATCTGCTCACAGAATGAGATGCCTGTCAACTACGCATACATCTTGTTTCTCATACATTTTACTTTACAGTGCATTTAATAGTGAGGAACCATCACAATTTATCCAAAACATCAATGTTAGCATCAAATCGTTTTCTCCTCACAAGAAATTTAGAAATCTACTTAGTTGCAATTTATTTGCAACAGACAATTTCAATTTTATAACACTGCCATCAAATCCAGTAAAAGTTAGGCTAACTATATTATATTCACCCAGTATCTGACCCATGAAATTACAAATCAGACCTACGATGACTCTTAAAATCATCCATCCTAACCAATTTCCAAAAGACCTCCAATTGTTCTAATATCATTCCCCATTATTAGAAATGCCAAATGGTAGCATCATAATAAGCAGCTTCTTAAACCCCTCTCCCCTTCTCCTTCACCCTCACTTCCAGCAAAAGAGTGGGCGGGGTGGGGGGCGAGGACAAATAGTTTCTAACATTGGTGTTTTAGGTAAATTGTGATGACTACTCACTATTAAATGTACTCTAAAATATAGCATGTCAGAAACAAGAAATAATACGTAGCCACTGTGCTCACAGACTCAAGCAATATCTTGATTTAAATTTTTGAAAGATATTATTGAACTTTTTTCCACCACCCTTTCCAGATCACAACAAATCATGGTGTGAAAGAACCCTTTCCTCATGTCACCTTTAGCTCTTTTGCCAATCGCTTTAAATCCATGTCCTTCAGTTACCAACCCTTCTGCCTTTCAAAACTATTCCTGATTTTGAACACCTCCATCAAATGTCCCCCTCACCTTTTTTGGTCTGAAGAGCACAGTTCTTTGACAGTTTTTCTCTTTGCCTTTCACTGGAGAGACTAACCCATGTTACAGTTTCATTTGTGCCAGTACCTCACCAAAGTAATTGTCCTTCACATATGAATTAGAACCCTGAGTGTCAGTAGGTTAATTGACTATGTCAATGAATCCTACCTAATGAATCACAGAAAGCCTGCTTGCAGGTACGAAATGTAATAAGAAAGGCAAATGGAATGTTAGAATTTATTGCAAAAGGAACTGGAGTATAAAAGTAGAGAAGCATTGTTGCAAATGTAAAGGGTGTTGGTGAGTCAACATCTGGATTATGTGTCCAGTTTTGGTTTCCTTATTTGAGGAAGGATGTGGTGGCATTGGAAGCAGTTCAGAGGAGGTTCACCAGATTGATTCCGGGATGAAAGGGTTGACATATGAGGAGAGATTAAATTGTTTGTGCACATACTCGCTGGAGTTTAGAAGGATGAGAGGGGATCTGATCGAGATATATAAAATACTAAAAGGGTTTGATAAAGTCAATGTAGACCAAATGTTCCCCCTTGTGGGGCAATCTAGAACAAAGAGTCACAGATATAGGTTGAAAGGCGGTAGGCTTAAAACTGAGATGAGGAGGAAATACTTTTCACAGAGGGTGGTGAACGTATGGTACTCGCTGCCCCATAGTGCGGTGGAGTCCAAATCATTAACTGGGTTCTGGAAGGAGATAGATATATTTCTGATAAAAACTGGGTTAAAGGGATATGGGGAACACGTAGAGAGGCGGCTTTGAGACGAGGAAGGTTAGGGAGGGCATTGCCGTGTTTATGGTCTGGGCAGCTAAAGGCATGGCTACCAATGTCTAAATGCTCAGGAGTCCCAAGAAGGTGAATTCAAACAGCAATTTATTTTAAGCCAAAAGAAAAGGCCAAAATGCAGCCTACAGCACAAAGGTCCCAACTGGGACTAGGATGGTGCCAGTCTCAATCCAGACCACCTTTTATGAGGTGATTTTGGGTAGCTCCAGCTGATGGGCCTCCGCCCATGAGCAGGGGAGCTTGAATTCTATGAGCTCCACAGGGAGATCAATTGGTCAGTCCTCCTCATGAGGGTTATTGAACAATGGAGGTGCAAATAAAATTGGAGATGGGCAAGGAGCTGAAATTGGAGGAGAGCAGAGATCTGTGGTGGATCAGGGCTTGTCAAAGTTAAAGATAGTCAGGCCCACATAACCAAGTCTTAGATGTGAGCAAGGTTACCCTTGGAATGTAAGTGGATGTAGCTCTTTGCATCCCTGAAAAAACCATTGAAAATCAAGATGGATGGGACGATGGCACAGATGCAGCCCTGAGCAACAGACTATGGACTCACATCCATGGAACTTTATTGGTGTTTTCATTCACATCCCTGAGAAGGAGCAAAGCGCAAAGGGGAGGTTGCACCTACACAGAGAGATGCAAGGTGAGGGGAGAAACATTATGAACAACCCAATTTCTTGGAAGGGAGAAACAAATGAGAGTGAAGAGGAGAAATGAAGAGAATGAAGAGGAGAATGAAAGATTTTCACATTACACAAACCAAAGCAAAGGAGCTCACTATGTGGTGAGTCATAGCCATGAGCTCAGGCTATTAGAGAATGGTTCCTCAAGATAATAAGCTTCAAAGGCACTTATTGGCTTTCATAGGAAGTGAGTATTCATGATAACTATTATTATCGATAATTACATATCTACGATGATAACTATTATTAATAATTACTTTTATAGTTGAAGTCGCACTTATGATAAAATAAATTACTGGAGAAGTCACACACTACAATTCTTGAGCTCTTTTCTTTAAAGCTTAGCTTTGACTGCCGAGAGAGACAATCTTCATGGAAAACATATTTAACCTGTAATGTTTGTTTAAATCACAGATTTATCTTGTATGCTTTTGCCATCAAGAAATTACACTAGCGTTATTTCTAGCTACCCCTCTCCACATCAAATTAAAGCTAACCAAACACTTATGAAGACCGTGCCCTGTAATTAGTATGATTAAATAATGCCTAAATTATACAATCAAGACATGAGGGCATTGATCAGCTTTACCACAAGGGCAATAATCTGGTGAAGGAGCTCGCCCACTCATCGTGAAATCCAATTTTCAATTGAATCAGTGATAACCTGATGGACAATTCACTCCACTGGACCATGGCTGAAATTTACCTGGAGTCTTCTCTCAAACAATGCCCTCATAATTAAATCATGAGCAGCCTATAATACTAATGTTGAAAAATATACCCAAGAAATCAACAGAAGCAGGCAGAGTAATTTTTTTTTTTAAAAGCATGCTCACCCGAATTGTTTGTAATTCTTCACGAAGAAGCTGACACGCTCTATGTGAAATAAACACAGCAATTTCTTAATAAATGTTAATATAAGGTCTAAAGGTTCTTTCAGATGTGAACTCATTTAGAATTACAGCTCAATACAAATGCATAATTCCTGGTGCTGGTTTAAAACCATACTGCGGCTGCAGCAAGTACCAAGTGTAAGATCTTTAATGTTGGGTTGGAGGAGATGCATTGATTCCTGCTGATTACAGTTGTGCCTCATTCAGCTACAACCTTCCATCAACTAGCAAAACCAGCATCTCATTAATCATTCCGATAAACAATCCAAGATCACAGTATTCAGTTATCTTCATTCAGAACCTTACAAAGCCTATAAAGCTCTACCAGATTTAAATGAGGACAAAGTAGTGTGTTGAAATGATTTCTAACATAAAACAGTGTGATCCAATGACTTGTGAGTGATTCTGCTCCTATCTCTCTTCTTGGTCAGTTAAACACACAACATTCTGTTAGATTACTGGTGAAACAGTGGTTGCTGTACTCTGCAGTCTTCCAAATCAATGGGCCATCAAGATGATTCTGACTTCCTTTTAGAAGACTGATCTTCATCGCTAAAAGGTGATGATCTAGAAATGTTGCAATTCCTTTGCATTATATAATAGTTGATTCACATCTAATGGACCAAACCTAATTCTCAACTTCATACTTCTCGTCTTCATTTGTCTGACCTATTCCTGGCCAAGACAAGATATGCAGTGGACAACAATGGTGTATTCATTGGGGGTAGGAACCAAGTCCTACCCCCTTGGTAGAATAAAACTTCCATTCAGCCAATTACCAGGCAATGCTGGCCTGTGATGTAGAGGAGAAATAGAACCATAGAAAAGTTACAGCACAGAAGGAGGCCATTTGGCCCATCTTGTCCATGCCAGCCCGAGGATACCCAGGTGCCCTTTCTAATCCCACCTTCCTGCACCCGGTCCATAGCCCTATAGTTTACAGCACTTAAGATGCAGATTCAGGGAATTTTCAAAATAGTTTACGCTCTCTGCCTCCACCACCAACTCAGCTAATGAATTCCAGACTCTACCCTCTGCATAAAAATGTTTTTCCTCATGTCCGCTCTATGCCTTCTGCCACTTATCTTGAATCTATGTTCCCTGGTTCTAGAATTCTCCACTAAGGGAAACAATTTAATCTTGACCACTCTATCTCTTCTCCTCATACTTTTATACACCTCAATTAAATCACCCCTCAGCCTTCTTTGTTGCAAGGCAAATAACCCTCAACCTGTCCAATCTCTCCTCGCAGCCACACTTTTCTTGTACTGGCAACATTCTTGTAAACGTCCTCTGTGCAATCTCCAGAGAAATTACGTTCTTCCTGTAATGTGGTGATCAGAACTTTACACAATATTCCAGCTGTGGCCTCAGCAGTGTTTTATACAATTCCAACATTATATCCTTACTTTTATATTATGTGCCTCTACCAATGTAGCCGAGCATTCCATATGCTTTCTTTACAACCTTGTCTATTTGAACTGCTGCCTTAAGGGATCTGTGTACTTTTACGCCGAGATCACTCACTCCACCTACCCTCTAAGTATATTCCCATTTTAATTTTAATTTATTTATCTGTGATTCATGTTCAAGGACACCCTAATCCCCCTACTTCAGCATTCTGTAATATCTATCCATTAAAGTATAGACTCAGAGTCATAGGGTCTTACAACATCCTGGTGAATCACCTCTGTACCCCCTCCAATGCAATCAACTACTTCCTATAGTAATAAAAGCAAATTACTGCTGATGCTGGAACCTGAAATGAAAGAGACATGTGTCATGCTCTCGGCCGGACCTGGAAAAATTGATCAACTTCGCTTCCAGTTTCCACCCCTCCATCACTTTCACCTGGTCCATCTCAGACACTTCCCTTCCCTTCCTTGATCTTTCTGTCTCCATTTCCGGCAATAAATTATCCACTATAAGCCCACTGACTCCCACAGCTATCTGAACTACAGCTCTTCGCACCCTACACCCTGTAAGGACTCCATCCCTTTCTCTCAACTCCTTCGCCTCTGTTGCATTTGTTCCGACGATGCCACTTTCCAAAATGGTGCTTCGAAAATGTGTTCCTTCTTCCTCGACCGTGATTTCCCACCTACAGTTGTGGACAGGGCCCTCAACAATGTGCGGCCCATCTCCCGCGTCACTACCCTCACCCTCTTTCCTCCCTCCCAGAACAAGGATAGAGGCCCCCTCGTTCTCAAATTTCATCCCACCAGCCTCCGTATGCAAAACATGATCCTCCGCCATTTTCGCCAACTCTAGCATGATGCCACCACCAAACACATCTTCCCTTCAGTCCCTCTGTCAGCATTCTGCAGAGACCGTTCCCTCTGAGATAATCTAGTCCACTCCTCCACCATACCCAGTACTTCTCCATTCATCCATGGCACCTTCCCATGCAATTGCAGAAGGTGTAACACCTGCCCCTTTACCTCTTCCATGCTTAACATCCCAGGTCCAAAACACTCATTCCATGTTAAGCAGTGTTTCACTTTCATCTCTTCCAATTTGGTCTACTGCATTCGCTGCTCCTAATGTGGTCTCCTCTCTACAAGAGAGACCAAATGCAGACTGGGTGATCACTTTGCTGAACATCTTCAGTCTGTGCGCATTCAGGGCTCTGACCTTCCCGTTGCTTGCCATTTTAACAAAAAACCCTGCTCCCATGCCCACATGTCCGTTCTTGGCCTGCTGCAATGTTCCAGTGAAGCTCAACGCAAACTGGAGGAACAACATCTCATCTTCTGGTTAGGCACACTACAGCCTTCCGACCTGAACATCGAATTCAACAACTTCAGATGATCAGCTCCACCCCACCTCGACCCATTTGTTTTCATCCCATTTCATTTTAACTGTCTTTTACCATTTCTTTCTTTCTTAATATATATTTAACGCCCCCCCCCCCCCTCCAATCTTATCCACCTTTCCTGAACTTTTCTCCTCTTTGCTTCCCCCTTCCCCTCCCCCCACATCTACAGTTCATCCTCTGATGTTAGTTTCTCTGCTGTTTGGCTTTTCACATCTTTTGTCCTCTCTGGGGACTGCCATTAGCATTCTTTCCCTTTGGTTTCTGTGGCCATTAGCACCCAGTTTCCCTGGGTTTCTGTGGCTATGACTCATCTTTCATTCTTACTCCACAGTATAAATGTTTCCCACTTTCTCTGTCTGTTAGCTTTGACAAAGAGTCATCAGACTCAAAACGTTAGCTCTTTTTCTCCCTACAGATGCTGCCAGACCTGCTGAGATTTTCCAGCATTTTATCTTTCACTTCCTATAGTAAGGTGACTAGACTGCACACAGTACTTCTGTTGTAGCCTAACCAACGTTCTGTAGAGCTCCAACATAACTTCCTTACCCTTATAGTCTACTCCACAACTGAAAAAAGTCAAGGGTCACATCAGCCTTCTTAAGTAACCTATTCACCTGCTCTGCCGCCTTCAAGGATCTATGAACAAGTAACCTAAGATCCATCTGTTCCTCTGAGCTTCCTAGTGTCCTGCCATTCATTACATACTCCCTTGTTTCCTTACTCCTTCCAATGTGCATCACCTCACACTTATCGGAGTTAAAATGCCACTGTTCTGCCCATTTGACCAACCCATTGATATCTTTCTGTAACCTACGACCCTCTTCTTCACTGTTAACCATTCTACCAAACTTACTTATCATTCCCCCCACATTCTCGTCTATATCATTTATATATAAAACAAACAATAAGGGACCCAGCACTGATCTCTGTGGCATGCTGCTGGACACCAGCCTCCAGTTACTTAGTCTTCTATCACTACCCTTTGTGTCCTCTTACTAAGCCAGTTTCAGATTCATCTTGACAAGTTTCCTTGAATTCCATGTGATTCAACCATCTCAATCAGTGTACCATATGGGACCTTGTCAAAGGCTTTGCTAAAATCCATATAAACTACATCAACTGCGTTTTCTCCATCCAACATTCAGTCACTTTATCAGAAAATTAGATCAAATTTGTCAGGCATGACCTCCTTCTGACATAGCCATGCTGATTAATCCTAACTAACCCATGCCTTTCTCACCTTCAGGATTTTCTCCAATAGTTTCCCTACCACTGACGTGAGACTCACTGGTCTGCAAATCTTAGTTAATCTTTACCACCCTTCTTGAAAAGTGGAACCAGCTCTTCTCCAGTCCTCTGGCACTTCCCCCTTGGCCAGAGAGGAATTAAAAACTTGCGTCAGAGCCCGTACAATTTCAATCTTCACCTCCCACAGCAGCCCGGCATGTAATTCATCCGGGCATGGGGATTTTTCTATTTTTAAACCTGTCAAAGCCTCCAAGACCTCCTCACTTTCTCTTTCAAATTGCTTAAGGTCTTCACAGTCCCATTTCCTGAATTCTGTACCTATGTCCTCCTTCTCCTGAGTGCAGGCCGATAAGGAGTATTCATTTAACACCCCAGCAATGTCCTGTGGCTTCATATATAGATTGCCCCCTTGGTGTCTTCCCCTTAATGTATTTTTAGAATATCTTAGGGTTCTCCCTAATCTTATTCACAAGTCTTTTCTCATGCCCCCTTTTTGCTCTTCTAATTGCTTTCTTATGTTCCCTCTTGCGCTTCCTATATTCCACAGTTGATTTTCTCCCTTTGGACTTGCTAAAAGCCTTTCTCTTCCTCCTAATCCAGTCCTGCATTGTCCAAGGTCTCCAGGGTTCCCTGAACTTATTGCTCCTACATTTCTCCCTATAGCAAACATATTGGGTCTTTACTCTCCCCATTTTCTTTTTGAATGACTTCCACTGCTCCGCTGTAGATTTTCCCACAAGATGCTGTTCCCAGTCAACTTTGGGCAGATCCTGCCTCATAGAAGATCGTAGAATCCCTATAATGCAGAAAGAGGCCATTTGGCCTATCGTGTCTGCACCAACCTTCCAAAAGAGCACCCGACCCATGGTCAGGCCCCACCCTATCCCCATAACTCCACCTAACCTATTGGATACTAAGGGGCAATTTGGCATGGCTAATCCACCGAATCTGCACATCTTTGGACTGTGGGAAGAAGCTGGAGCACCCGGAGGAAACCCACCCAGACAGAGGGAGAAAGTGCAAGCTCCACACAAAGACCGGAATTGAACCTGGGTCCCTGGCGCTGTGAGGCAGCAGTGCTGACCACCGTGCCACCGTGTCACCTCATTTTAAGTAAATCTGCCTTGCCTCAATCCAAAACCATCTTTTTCAGGACACCCTTTTCCTTGTCCATAACAAACTTCAACCATATCACGGTCATAAGATCACGCCAATATTTTGCAGAATGACAGGTCAGTGGAATTTCCAACCAAAATGAAGCTAGTTAATCATTTACATATCAGCAGATGTCCAAATCCCTTCCATCTGCAACTTACCTCCATTACATTTAACAATGTTACTGACTGAAAGATGTTTGGAATGTCCTGATCTGAGTCTTTCTTTCCAAAGCTTTTGCTGAATTGATATCTGTGCAATTTATCATTTGAAGAAAAATCCAATTGATTTTCAGAAGATCGGCAAATCAGCAATGTTAGTGACACTGGATTTGAAATGGACTGTAATTTAAAGACTAGAAATTAATTGCAAGAGGGTTGAAATGCCATTCAGCACAATAGCTTTATCGTCAATCGTTCACAGAATTGCAACGATTACAGAGCCGTTTTCATCTCACACCACATTTTATATAGAATTTAAGATCAATTGTTGTTCTTCCAAGTGCTTTAATTTTTTTAATGGATCCCTGGTTGTTGACAAACGCAAAGCACAATAATTACAGTGTAAGCAAATGTAAATTGTCGACTTTGTCACTTAGCTTGGTAATTAGCAAGAAACTCTGCTCACATGGATTATTCTAAATGAACATTTCCAACATTGCTATTTCCGTCAATGTCAATCATCTTCAGCTAAACATGCCATTGGAAATGTAAGTGGTGCAAGAAAACTTCAAGGGAAAAGCATTAACTTTCCATTGAACATCAACACAAACATAGGAACTGGTAGAATAAAAACAGAAAATGATAGAAAAACTTGGCAGGTCTGGCAGCATCTGAGAGAAACAAAGTTAACATTTTCAGTGTATATGACTGCTCATATGGAGCACAGGGGAGCTCAAAACATTTCATTCTGCCATCATTATTTTTTAAAAGTTCAGTAGCTCTCATTATCTTGAACAAATACCCCTGCTGTGAAATTAGACCTCATAACAACCTGGCACGAAAAGTACCGTGTTGCCTCTAAAACTGCATCCCTGACAAGCACGCACACTTCTGATGCTAACCATGCCAAATTTCAGTTGGGGCACACACAGTGAACTTTGCCAGAAGTGCGCAGAATCGGCCACTCGTGAAGTCAGCCAGCTCAATGCTTCAGCTAATGCCTTCTCTGAACTTTGGACAGCAGAACAAGCATCCAGCAGTAGCAAGGACCATAGAACATAGAACATAGAACGATACAGCGCAGTACAGGCCCTTCGGCCCTCGATGTTGCACCGACATGGAAAAAAAAACTAAAGGCCATCTAACCTACACTATGCCCTTATCATCCATATGCTTATCCAATAAATTTTTAAATGCCCTCAATGTTGGCGAGTTCACTACTGTTGCAGGTAGGGCATTCCACGGCCTCACCACTCTTTGCGTAAAAAACCCACCTCTGACCTCTGTCCTATATCTATTACCCCTCAATTTAAGGCTATGTCCCCTCGTGCTAGCCACCTCCATCCGCGGGAGAAGGCTCTCGCTGTCCACCCTATCTAACCCTCTGATCATTTTGTATGCCTCTATTAAGTCACCTCTTAACCTTCTTCTCTCTAACGAAAACAACCTCAAGTCCATCAGCCTTTCCTCATAAGATTTTCCCTCCATACCAGGCAACATCCTGGTAAATCTCCTCTGCACCCGTTCCAAAGCTTCCACGTCCTTCCTATAATGAGGCGACCAGAACTGTACGCAATACTCCAAATGCGGCCGTACCAGAGTTTGGTACAGCTGCATCATGACCTCATGGCTCCGGAACTCAATCCCTCTACCAATAAAGGCCAACACACCATAGGCCTTCTTCACAACCCTATCAACCTGGGTGGCAACTTTCAGGGATCTATGTACATGGACACCGAGATCCCTCTGCTCATCCACACTACCAAGAATTTTACCATTAGCCAAATATTCCGCATTCCTGTTATTCTTTCCAAAGTGAATCACCTCACACTTCTCCACATTAAACTCCATTTGCCACCTCTCAGCCCAGCTCTGCAGCTTATCTATGTCCCTCTGTAACCTGCAACATCCTTCCGCACTGTCTACAACTCCACCGACTTTAGTGTCGTCTGCAAATTTACTCACCCATCCTTCTGCGCCCTCCTCTAGGTCATTTATAAAAATGACAAACAGCAACGGCCCCAGAACAGATCCTTGTGGTACGCCACTCGTAACTGAACTCCATTCTGAACATTTCCCATCAACTACCACTCTCTGTCTTCTTTCAACTAGCCAATTTCTGATCCACATCTCTAAATCACCCTCAATCCCCAGCCTCCGTATTTTCTGCAATAGCCGACCGTGGGGAACCTTATCAAACGCTTTACTAAAATCCATATACACCACATCAACTGCTCTACCCTTGTCTACCTGTTCAGTCACCTTCTCAAAGAACTCGATAAGGTTTGTGAGGCATGACCTACCCTTCACAAAACCATGCTGACTATCCCTAATCATATTATTCCTATCTAGATGATTATAAATCGTATCTTTTATAATCCTCTCCAAGACTTTACCCACCACAGACGTTAGGCTCACCGGCCTATAGTTACCGGGGTTATCTCTACTCCCCTTCTTGAACAAAGGGACCACATTTGCTATCTTCCCTCAACCCCACTAGCTCTATTTAATGGGATTGTCGACTATTTTTGGGCTGGTAAGCTGATTAATTTCCATTGTCCCTTGCTGTGAATGTACAATTGCTTGGTAGTTTCCCGGATTATTTGGTGTTGCGGAAGTCTGCAGAGAAGTGATGTGATATGTACTAAAGGAAGTTATACAACTTTAAGGTTATTGCAAAAGCCACTTTCTCTCGGACATGGGTGCAATTGGTTGCAGCCTCCTTGGACTTCAACATGGTAGGTGGATGAATAGATAAAGGTGATACACAGTATTACAAGCTGCTGGAAGATGGGGGGAGGAAAGGGCTGTCAGCAGAAGGTCAAGGTGCTCAGCATGTAAATCCCCAACTGCATCAATGTTCACATCTGAGTCCAGCAACAAAATTTGTATGAGACACCCTCTGGGGAGCTGGCACCTGTGCCCTTGCCCTATGCCCTGGCTGCACGACACTTATGCCAGCTGCCTCGCCATGTGCAGATCCCACCTTCAATCTATCCTTCCAACTGCAAACAGTGTCAGTATTCCAGCTGGTGGCCGTGTGAAAGAGAGGGACAGAGCTTCCTCTTCTTCACCGTCATCCCCCCCTTCCACCTCTTGCTGCTCCACAACTGCCTGCCAAAGTTTGATTTCTTGGAGAAAGACAAGGCACAAGATCGGAGGGCAGGGTTGTGATAAGAGGGGTAAAGCAAGAGGTGCGTTCTTACATCTCCCACGGTTTGTAAATTAGAAAGGTGTGCAATGGAGGGGTGGTGGAACATGAGAGGAAAGATTAGGGATGAGCATATGTCATCATTGCTGGTTTCAGCCCAGCTACTGAACACAGCCTTAATCAGCGATGGAGAGGACCGTCTCCTCCACGGAGTGAGGAGGAACTGGTACCCCTGCTGCCTATGGTAATGTGCCACTTTGTGCTGCAAGAGAGCAGAAAGTGTGTCTGTGAGTGAATATGTTTGGGTAATATGGCTGTCTGGTTGAATAGCTGGATGTGTGTACCAACTGTGAAATATGGGTGTCAGGCGTGCTACCGTGTTACGTATTTAAGGGTGAAGTGAACCAGTGAATGTTCGGTGTGAATTGAGATTGATAGTTTGTCATGTGAGAATACCTTTAAGAAATGGGTGTTCATAAATGTGTGTGTATATAAATATCTGTAGTGAGAGTACCTTTAAGAAATGGGTGTTTATTACTGCAGTGATAAGACCATAAGACCATAAGACATAGGAGTGGAAGTAAGGCCATTCGGCCCATCGAGTCCACTCCACCATTCAATCATGGTTGATTTCAACTCCATTTACCCGCTCTCTCCCCATAGCCCTTAATTCCTCGAGAAATCAAGAATTTATCAATTTCTGTCTTAAAGAACTCAATGTCCCGGCCTCCACCGCCCTCTGTGGCAATGAATTCCACAGACCTACCACTCTCTGGCTGAAGAAATTTCTCCTCATCTCTGTTCTAAAGTGACTCCCTTTTATTCTAAGGCTGTGCCCCCGCGTCCTAGTCTCCCCTGCTAATGGAAACAACTTCCCTACGTCCATCCTATCCAAGCCATTCATTATCTTGTACATTTCTATTAGATCTCCCCTCAACCTCCTAAACCCCAATGAATATAATCCCACGATCCTCAGACGTTCATCGTATGTTAGGCCTACCATTCCTGGGATCATCCGTGTGAATCTCCGCTGGACCCGCTCCAGTGCCAGTATGTCCTTCCTGAGGTATGGGGCCCAAAATTGCTCACAGTATTCTAAATGGGGCCTAACTAGTGCTTTATAAAGCCTCAGAAGTACATCCCTGCTTTTATATTCCAAGCCTCTTGAGATAAATGACAACATTACATTTGCTTTCTTAATTACGGACTCAACCTGCAAGTTTACCTTTAGAGAATCCTGGACTAGGACTCCCAAGTCCCTTTGCACTTTAGCATTATGAATTTTGTCACCGTTTAGAAAATAGTCCATGCCTCTATTCTTTTTTCCAAAGTGCAAGACCTCGCACTTGCCCACGTTGAATTTCATCAGCCACTTCTTGAACCATTCTCCTAAACTGTCTAAATCTTTCTGCAGCCTCCCCACCTCCTCAATACTACCTGCCCCTCCACCTATCTTTGTATCATCGGCAAACTTGGCCAGAATGCCCCCAGTCCCGTCATCTAGATCGTTAATATATAAAGAGAACAGCTGTGGCCCCAACACTGAACCCTGCGGGACACCACTTGTCACCGGTTGCCATTCCGAAAAAGAACCTTTTATCCCAACTCTCTGCCTTCTGTCTGACAGCCAATCGTCAATCCATGTTAGTACCTTGCCTCGAATACCATGGGCCCTTATTTTACTCAGCAGTCTCCCGTGAGGCACCTTGTCAAAGGCCTTTTGGAAGTCAAGATAGATAACATCCATTGGCTCTCCTTGGTCTAACCTATTTGTTATCTCTTCAAAGAACTCTAACAGGTTTGTCAGGCACGACCTCCCCTTACTAAATCCATGCTGACTTGTCCTAATCCGACCCTGCACTTCCAAGAATTTAGAAATCTCATCCTTAACGATGGATTCTAGAATTTTGCCAACAACCGAGGTTAGGCTAATTGGCCTATAATTTTCCATCTTTTTTCTTGTTCCCTTCTTGAACAGGGGGGTTACAACAGCGATTTTCCAATCCGCTGGGACTTTCCCTGATTCCAGTAACTTTTGAAAGATCATAACTAACGCCTCCACTATTTCTTCAGCTATCTCCTTTAGAACTCTAGGATGTAGCCCATCTGGGCCCGGAGATTTATCAATTTTCAGACCTTTTAGTTTCTCTAGCACCTTCTCCTTTGTGATGGCAACCATATTCAACTCTGCCCCCTGACTTTCCTGAATTGTTGGGATATTACTCATGTCTTCTACTGTGAAGACTGACGCAAAGTACTTATTAAGTTCCTCAGCTATTTCCTTGTCTCCCATCACTAGATTACCAGCGTCATTTTGGAGCGGCCCAATGTCTACTTTTGCCTCCCGTTTGTTTTTAATGTATTTAAAGAAACTTTTACTATCATTCCTAATGTTACTGGCTAGCCTACCTTCATATTTGATCCTCTCCTTCCTTATTTCTCTCTTTGTTATCCTCTGTTTGTTTTTGTAGCCTTCCCAATCTTCTGACTTCCCACTACTCTTTGCCACATTATAGGCTCTCTTTTTTGCCTTGATGCATTCCCTGACTTCCTTTGTCAGCCATGGCTGCCTAATCCTCCCTCTGATAACATTTCTTTTCTTTGGGATGAACCTCTGCACTGTGTCCTCAATTACTCCCAGAAACTCCTGCCATTGCTGTTCTACTGTCTTTCCCACTAGGCTCTGCTTCCAGTCGATTTTCGTCAGTTCCTCCCTCATGCGCCTGTAATTACCTTTATTTAACTGTAAAACCTTTACATCTGATTCTACCTTCTTTCTTTCAAATTGCAGACTGAATTCTACCATATTATGATCACTGCTTCCTAAGTGTTCCCTTACTTTAAGGTCTTTTATCAATTCTGGCTCATTACATAATACTAAGTCCAGAATAGCCTGTTCCCTCGTGGGCTCCATCACAAGCTGTTCCAAAAAGCCATCCTGTAAACATTCAATGAATTCCCTTTCTTTGGGTCCACTGGCAACATTATTTACCCAGTCCACCTGCATATTGAAGTCCCCCATGATCACTGTGACCTTGCCTTTCTGACATGCCCTTTCTATTTCGTGGTGCATTTTGTGCCCCTGGTCCTGACCACTGTCAGGAGGCCTGTACATAACTCCCATTCTGGTTTTTTTGCCTTTGTGGTTCCTCAACTCTACCCACACAGACTCCACATCGTCTGACCCTATGTTGTTTAGTGCTATTGATTTAATTTCATTTCTAATTAACAAGGCAACCCCGCCCCCTCTACCCACCTCTCTGTCTTTTCGATAGGTTGTAAATCCCTGGATGTTTAACTGCCAGTCCTGAACCCCCTGCAACCACGTCTCTGTGATGCCTACCACATCATACCTGCCAGTCACAATCTGGGCCACAAGCTCATCTACCTTGTTCCGTACACTGCGGGCATTTAAATATAGCACCTTTAATTCCCTATTGACTGTCCCTTTTTGTTTTCTTAGTGTGGTGGACCTTAGTTTACTGAGCCTTTCCATACACTGTGTCATATTTTGTGAGATGGGGACTATCGTAACCTCTCCTGAGCTCTGTCTTTTCGTGATTTTTTGTAATCCTAAGCAGCTACGCTTCCCACTGATTCCTTCACCTCTTGGTTCCCTGACTTTCCCTTCCCCCCCAATCTCTAGTTTAAAGTCCTATTGACCACCCTATTTACTCTTTTCGCCAGAACACTGGTCCCAGCTCGGTTCAGGTGGAGACCATCCCAACGGTATAGGTCCCCCCCTGTCCCAAAACTGATGCCAGTGTCTCATGAAAAGAAACCCCTCTTTCCCACACCACTCTTTCAGCCACGTGTTAACTTCCCTTATTCTTGCCTCCCTATGCCAATTTGCACGTGGCTCGGGCAGTAATCCGGAGATTATGACCCTTGAGGACCTGTTTTTTAATTTGAATCCTAACTCTTTATAATCTTTAAACAGGTCCTCTTTCCTAGACTTGCCTAAATTGTTGGTACCGACATGGACCACAACAACTGGATCCTCCCCCTCCCTCTCCAATATCCTTTCAAGCCGGTCAGAGATGTCCCGCACCCTAGCACCGGGCAGGCAACATACCATGCGGGACCCTCGATCCTGCTCACAAAGGATACTATCTATCCCTCTGATAATAGAATCCCCTACAACTACAACTTGCCTATTTACTTCCTCCCCTTGAATGGCCTGCTGAACCATGGTGCCTTGGTCAGCTGACTCATCCTTCCTGCAGCCCTGTTCGCCATCCACACAGGGAGCAAGTGCCTCGCACCTGTTGGACAGGGTCAAGGGCTGAGGCTCCTGAGTTCCTGACTGCTGGTTCCCTTTACCTGCCTGACTTGCAGTCACACCCTGCTGTCCCTGGCCACTGGCAGGATTTAAACTATTTACTCTGACAGGTGTGACTGCCTCCTGAAACAAAGTGTCCAGGTAAGCCTCCCCCTCCCGGATGTGCCTCAGTGTGTGAAGCTCAGACTCCAGCTCATCAACTCTGAGCCGGAGTTCTTCGAGCAGCCAACACTTACTGCAGATGTGGTCGCTGCAGCTCGCAATGGGATCTGCCAGCTCCCACATTAAGCAGCTTAAGCACATCACCTGACCAGCCATCTCTAATTAATTAATTTGTTTAATTTAAGTTTACGAGTTTTAAATTTGGGGCAGATTGGTTATCAACCATTCAGATCACAGCTTCCCTCTGACGTCACTTTTGAAAAAAAAAGTGGAAAACAGGAAGTTACCGTTAGGTCTGTATACTCACCCAGAGACTGCTCCTCCTCCTCTGAACGGCTCCCGAAACTAGGCCTCAATCCCCGGGTTAAAGTGAGTTTTTATACTCACCCAGAGATTGCTCCTCCTCCTCTGAACGGCTCCCGAAATGTCAGAGAGTGGCTGGAGCTGGGCTGTCAGCTTTTTACTTTCGCTTTAGGCTTTTTGCTGCAGGGTGGGTTTGGTTTCATTTTAGTTTTGGAGAAACTGCAGTCACAGCAGGATGTGTGTGAATCTCTGCAAGCTTATGACTGTTCATTTGCTGATTTCAACGTGGTAACTGTTCTCAGTAGTGGTTAAGCCTGATGTCTTTCTGTAAAAAGATGTTTTTAAGTCTTATGGATGGTAAAAATAAAGCTTAAAGGATTACTTAGTGTTGTAGTCTTTAAGGGGTGAATTTGAATTAATGGTTGCTAAGATGTTCACTGTATGTTTTAAAAAGGTTAACTTGAGTTCATAGAATACACATTGTTTTGTTTTAAAACCTAATTTTCCATTTCTGCTGTACCACACCTGTAGAGTGGGCCGTGTGCTCCCCATACCACAATCTATTAAAAGTTGTGGGTCGGGTGAACTCCATGATACACTTTGGGATTCTCTAAACCCTGGCCCGTAACAGGTTCATAGGTTAGTGATGGGGCTGTGTTGCACTGAGCAGTGTGGGAGGCTAGTGGTGCAATCCAGCATGAACATATTGCATTGATTGATTGATTGATATTTATTGTCACATGTACCGAAGTACAGTAACAATTATTTTTCTGCGGCCAAGGGAACGTACAAACTACGTACATAGTAGACAAAAGAAAAATCAATAGAGTACATTGACAAATGGTACATCAACAAACATTGATTGGTTACAGTGCAGAACAGGGGCCAAACAAGCAATACATGAGCAAGAGCAGCATATGGCGTCATGAATAGTGTTCTTACAGGGAACAGATCAGTCCGCGGGAGAGTCATTGAGGAGTCTAGTAGCTGTGGGGAAGAAGCTGTTCCTATGTCTGGATGTGCAGGTCTTCAGACTTCTGCGTTCAGTGATGTTGACCATTTATGTGGGGCCATCAAATGTTTTGTGGCCCAGAATCCAAGGCTTTGTGGGTGCATTCCTGACATTTACCGCCACCAGTATTTGGTCCCAACACCTTTGTAAAGTTTTTCTGCAGGGTTTCCTGACTCCCCAATGCAGCCAAAGTTTTATTCCAGGGTTGGGAACCTAATATGGGAAACATTTCCAGGTCCAGGCCACACACACATCCAGCTGCATTTACAGATTCAACCAATTAAAGATCGAAGAATGGGCCTGTCTTCCATCGTGAGCCCTCCAACACAGATCAGCATTCCCACCAAGGTGGAAGCTGTGATTTGAACATGGGGAAAGAGATAGAGGAGGTCAGGTAAATTTTTTTATACTTAAAGTGGCCACACCTACCTGGCCGCAATTTTGGAGTGTCCACTCTTCCACAGGATGATTGACGGTCGTACCTGTGGCCTGCTGGCTATTAAGGGTGCAGGTGGGTCCTCCGTTCCCAATTTGAGCCTACCACATTGGTCCAAACGTGTTCCAGGTCGCCATGGGCTGCCATATGCCGACTGGAAATCCCAAATAAGGGAGTGAGGAATTTAACGATGATGTCATAGATGGTCCTAATATGAGGCCATTTGTATAACTATGAAGGCAGGAAGGAGTGATAACAATAGGTGTACGTGGCGGGAAAGCACCAAAAAGATGATGATGCATGAATTAATCAGAAAAGGCAGGGGCCACAGCAGATACAAACTGATGTGGTCGCCAGGAAGCATAGCTGCACTGATTTCGATCTGGTAG
The DNA here is from genome assembly GCF_902713615.1 of Scyliorhinus canicula. Classification (NCBI taxonomy): domain Eukaryota; kingdom Metazoa; phylum Chordata; class Chondrichthyes; order Carcharhiniformes; family Scyliorhinidae; genus Scyliorhinus; species Scyliorhinus canicula. Next base: position 141,254,243 of record NC_052152.1, on the reverse strand, counting down.
AAGATAACCGTGACAATATTTGAGTCCCGTTGGAGATTGTATCATGGCAGCATAGTGCTGATGACATAAGGTTCGTGTTCCATGGATGTCAAAAGGAGTGTCTTATCTCCTGGGTGTAGTAAATGTAGGACATAAGAGACCTCGTCGAGTACAACAAGGACACACTAAAATTACCATAAAGGTCATAAGCTAAAGGGGCTATACGAAAACGAAAGCGAGGAAGGGGAGAGTCGGTTGATTGACATTTCATATACATATCCTCATGTCCAGAAGGACATTACTAATAACAATAACAATAATAAAAATAATAATCTTCCATTGTCACAAGTGTGAAGTCACTGTGAAAAGCCCCTAGTCTCCACATTCCAGAGCCTGTTCGGGTCAGCTGGTGTGGGAATTGAACCCTTGCTGCTGGCCTTGTTCTGTATTATAAACCAGCTGTCTAGCCAATTACGCAAAAAAGAAAAAATGATTCCCATTGATGATCAGTGCCCTTTCCTGTATCAATAAGAAATTGCATGTGCTCGGCCCAATCCTTAAGGTGGACTGTAAACACTGAGGACATGGTGAGGATCTATCTGCGGAGACAGGAAATGAGTAAAATCAAACAAATTGTGCCACCGATAGGCAGTGCATAATATAGAACATTACTAAAGGATCCAAAGAATCCTGAAAAATAGGAAATAACATGACTAGCAGTGTGAGTAATTCCTTGAAAGATGGAACCCAGTTTGGGAAAAACATCTTCAGCAGCCAAACGAAGGGCATGCATCCAGTTCGGGACATGGCCAGGATTGAAGGCCTGAACTTGTGATAATAAATGGTTGGCATGCCTAAAATGCTGTTACGTCATAATTAGTGAAAGTGACCGTAAGGTGAGTATGATACATATGTGCTCTTAGAGCGGTCAATTTAGAAATCCTAATGGTGGATGGGAAGTGATTTTTCTGGTGATATGGAGACTGTTGCTGCGTGTCTGTGGTCTTTTTTAAGGCCATAGCCACAGCAAGTTACATTTCCATGCGGTGTCAACATCCATGTTCCTGGAGGAACAATACTCAGAGATGAGTATTGTTACTGGTTCATTGCCCAGAATGTGAATTCTAGATAATTTTTCAAAGATAGGGGTCGCAACCAGTGAACAGGACGCATTAAGCGTAGGGTTTTCCCTATACACATGTTGGCAGAAAAACATTCTAATGGCTGTAAGGAAGTTCTATTAAATCCAGCCTGACCAATTAAAGTGTATGGAGTGTGAACTCATACATGTGCTTTTAAATTTCCTGTGGAAGCAATTTGTCCGAGTTGGACACGGTTATAAATTTGACAATTACATTTGTCCAGTTGTTTACTTGGCACGGACACTATTAAAGATATTCTCCATACTCTATATTTGAACCACCACAGAGTATCAACTCTGTCAGGTTTATGCTGTTCAATTTCGCTCACCCTGAGTAACATGACTCTAGAAGTGGATTTCTGCAGTGCCTTCAACTGCCGAATAGTCGAGAGATATTTAAATACGGCGGCAACAAGAGGATCTCGAAGCTCTCCTCTAACTATTGATTCCGCAGTCTTTTGGTTCTTCATCTTTTTTTTCTTCCCTGGCTTACTCCTCGAACAGGTTTTGGAACAGGCCGACGAACTGCCACCAATTATCCAGGAAGCCTTCCTCTGCCCTCGGATGGCGTACTTAATCTTCTCCAGGTGGAGAAATTCCGAAAGGTCAGCGAGCCAGTCTGCAGCTTTGGGTGGTGCTGCCGATCGCCAGCCGAGCAGGATTCTCCGGCGTGCGATTAGGGAAGCGAAAGCGAGGTCGTTGGCCCCCTTCCCCATGTGTAGCTCTGGCTGCTCCGATACCCCGAAGGTTGTCACTATTGGGCATGGCTTCACCCACACCCCCACAACCTTGGACATTGTCTCGGAGAAGGCTGTCCAGAACCCAGCAAGCTTGGGGCAAGCCCAAAACATGTGTGTGTGGTTCGCCGCCCCCCCCCCCCCCCCCCCCTTCTCGCTGCTTGTGCCCATCAGATCCTCTAGTAGTGTGCTTTCTGGGGCCACGGGGTACCCTCCTGACTCTGACTCTTTGCGGAGGAAGGGCTTTATTTGAAGTTGTCTCAATTCCTGCCCTCTTGCTAGTTTCCACATCCTCGTCAGTTCGTCCAGTGTCACCAGTTTGCGCCCTACGTAGAAGTGGCTGGGGGGGAATCTGTGATTGCCGCAGATGGGGGCCATAAGGGACATTTTGGTTATCCCAAAGTGCTATCTCAACTGGGTCCACGTTCTCAGCGTGGCCGCTACCACTGGGCTCGTTGTGTACCTTGTTGAGGAGGATGGGAGTGCTGCCCGGATGTTGTTCCTTTACAGGATGCCTCCTCCATTTGTACCCAATCTGTGTCGGGTTCTTGTACCCATCCCCTCACTTTTCCTGCCATGCTGCCCAGTGGTAGTATTGTAGGTTCTGTGGAGCCAGGCCCCCTCTGAATTTCCCTCTTTGCAGTGTCGGTTTGGGAACTCTCGTGATCTTCCCCCCCCCCCCACACACACACACACACACACACACACAAATGCCATGATTAGCCTGTCTATGTTTTGGAAAAAGGCCTTGGGGATGAAGATCGGGTTGGATCTAAACAGGAAGAGGAACCTTGGCCGTACGTTCATCTTGATCGTCTGCACTCTCCCCGCCAGGGAGAATGGGAGTGAGCCCCACCGTTGAAAGTCCTTTCTTATTCCTCCACCAGGCTGGTCAGGTTCCACTTGTGGATCTGTGTCCAGTCTCTGGCTATTTGGATCCCCAGGTAACAGAATCTGTTCTGGGCTGTTTTGAATGGGAACCCCTTCAGCTCTGTCCATCCCCCTTTTGGGTTCACTGGGAATGTCTCGCTTTTACCCAAGTTAAGTTTGTAGCCAAAGAAGGTTCCAAACTCTTTCAGTATTTGCAGTATTGCCTTCAGTCCCTCCTGTGGCTTTGAGACATAGAGCAACAGGTCATCTGCATAGAGAGAGACTCTGTGCTCTCTGTCTCCTCTCCGGATTCCCTTCCAGCTTTTTGCATCCCGCAGGGCTATCGCCAGGGGTTCGATCGCCAGCGCGAACAAGAGTGGGGACGGGAGGCAGCCCTGTCATGTTCCTCTCTGTAGCTGGAAGTATGCAGAGCTGGTGGTGTTAGTTCGGACACTCACTTTGGGAGCGTTGTACAGGAGTCTCACCTAGGCGGTGAATCCCGCTCCTCGCCCAAACCATTCCAGTACCTCAGGAGGTAGGTCCATTCGAATCTGTCAAAGGCCTTTTCTGCATCCAGGGAGACGATCACCTCTGGTGTTCTCTCCCCGGGGGCGGGGACCTGATGTTCACTGTGAGCTGCCTACCCTTGACAAAGCCCGTTTGGTCCTCTGCGCCCACCTCTGACACACAACCCTCCAGCCTTTTGGCCAGGACCTTTGCGAGTATTTTCGCATCCACGTTCAGCAGTGAAATGGGCCTGTATAATCCGCATTCTGTCAGGCCTTTATCTTTTTTGGGTTTCAGTGAAATTGTGGCCTGCGCTAGTGTTGGGGGCAGGGTGCCCCCTGCCAGTGAGTCCGCGATCATGTCCCTTCTGTGTGGGGCCAGAACTGGTGCGAATATTTTGTACAAGTCCGCCAGGAACCCGTTGGGTCCCGGTGCCTTCCCCGCCTGCATGGAGCTGATGCTCTCCATGATTTCTCCCAGGTCTATTGGTGCTTCCAGCTCCCCCCGTCCGTCTTCCCCCACCACTGGTAGTTCCAGTCTGTCTAGGAACTGTTTCATTCCCGCATCCCCGTCGGGGGGCTCGGAGGTGTACAGTAGAAGGTCTCGAATGCCCGATTGACCTCCTTTGGCTCTGTTACCAGTCTGCCTTTGCTATCCTTAACCTGTGCTATTTCCCTCGTGGCTGCCTGCTTTCTCAGCTGGTGAGCCAATAGGTGGCCAGCCTTGCCTCCGTGTTTGTAGAAGGTCCCCCATGTCTGGCGGAGTTGGTACACTGCTTTCTTGGTGGATAGCAGATTAAAGTCCATTTGCAGCTTTTTCCTCTCCACCAGCAGCTCTACGGTTGGGGCCTCGGAGTACTTTCTATCGACTTCCAGAATGGAGTCCACTAGCTGTTGCCTGGCTACCCTCACTTCCTTATCTCTACTTGCCTTGTAGGTTATGATCTCTCCCCTGATCACGGCCTTCAGTGCCTTCCAAAACATGGAGGGTTAGACCTCCCCGTTTTGGTTGATACTAACGTAATCGCCTATGGCCTACGATATTTTTTGGCAGAAGGCCTTGTTAGCCTGGAGGTCCGTGTCCAGCCTCCATGTGGGACGCTGGGCCCGGCCTGTCTCCAACCTCACATCCATATAATGTGGAACATGGTCAGAGGTAACGATCGCGGAGTAGTCCGTTCCCGTGAAGTGATCTCACTTAACCACTGCGAGAAAATCCCTAAGGCTAGTACGACTGAAGTAGCTGAGGTTAGAAGTTTAGCGTTTTTTAACTGTACGCTCATCAGTCTCCTTCTTTGACAGGTGGAGCGTGGTACCAAATACAATGATTTTGTTTTCTTTGATTTAGGGGTGACAAAATTCTGCCAAGTGTCATTTCTCATTATGACCCTGAAAGATGGTGGAGCCTCAAGTAGAGAAATCAGAGAAGATTCCTGCTTACTGTTGATTGGTGAGGTATTATTTCCACAGTTAGGATAGCTGCGTAAGCATCCTCGCAGTCTATCGGTATAATTTACTTTAAGATTTTGGTGGATTAGCTCAGGGGGTAATACAAGAAGATCTTTAATCAAATCTGTCCTCTTGACTGAGGGATTCTGTTTAAAATATCATCCCATGGAGTAGACGGCTTGAATGGCGTGACTAGAATGATTAGCAGGTTTCCATTTGTGGTAGTATGACAAGGGGTATTACGGAACCTGGGAGTGTGAGCTGCCATTGGTGCAGAGGGCTCGCTGCCCATTGGCCCAAGTATCGTGTTCTCTGTATTCATATTGGCCAAGAGGAAGGTAGCTCCACCTACGAGGCGGGGTATAAGAACCCGTGTTTCCCAGCAGCCAGGCCATTTCTGTACGTCTGCTGCCGGGCTCACTTCTTGCTGATTAAAGCGTTTTGTTTCGGACTTCACCTATGTTTCGTGTCCATTGATTGTGCATCAATTTAATCAGCAAGATTTTTAAAGGATGGAGCTCCGCATCAAGCCGGAGTGACTTCGACTCAGCCCTCACGCAGCGAATGCAACAGCTGCATTCAAGCACTGGCTGTCTTGCTTCAACAGTTACCTTAGCACGGCGGAAAACGTCCCAACGAAGGAGCAGAAACTGCACATCCTCCACTCGTGCGTCGGCACCGCCATATACACGCTCATAGAGGACACGACAGACTACGACGCGGCTATGGACCTGCTCAAAGGACATTTCATACGGCCGGTAAACCAAGTCTACACTCGGCACTTACTAGCCACAAGGCAGCAGATACCTTGTGAGTCACTGGACGATTTTTACCGTGCCCTCCTCGTGCTGGGGAGGAACTGCGGCTGCCCACAGGTGTGTGCTGCTGAGCATACCAAACTCCTAATTCGAGACGCCTTCGTTACAGGCATGCAGTCCTCACAGATCCGCCAAAGACTGTTGGAAAGAGAGACTTTAAGCCTCACGGAGGCATGGGCCCTCACCTCCTCCCGAGATGTCGTGAACCGAAATGCACGCTCGTACTCCCCCGACCGCGCGGCGGCCCCCTGGGGAGCGTGGAACTCGGCCTCTCTCTCCTCCACGAACTCGGACCCCTCCCAGGCCTGCGCCGCAGGGCACCCCGAAAAACACGCGGGGCCCCGTTGCTATTTTTGCAGCCAGATGAAGCACCCCCGTCAGCGTTGCCCAGCCCGTTCCGCAACCTGCAAGGGCTGCGGGAAGAAGGGCCACCTTGTGGCCATTTGCCAGGCAAAGGCAGCCGCTGCGGTCCCAAGCAGCGACCGCGGGACTCCCCCCTCGCTCTCTTCAGGGGCCCCGTGTGGCCCATGGACCTCGCTGCCCCCATCCCCCAATGCCACATGCGATCTCCGGGCTCCATAATTTTACGCCCCCAATGCCACGTGCGACTCCCGGGCGCCGCCATTTTGGACTTCCGACTTCACGTGAGAGGAACGGGTCCCGCCATTTTGTCCACCCCCCACCATATGCGGTCGACAGACGCCGCCATCTTGGATTGGCTCCGAGGACCCCGCGGGTGATTACTCCCTGCCTGATGAAGACTTCGACTATCTGCCACAACTCGCTTCAGTCACGCTGGATCAGTCTTGACCCCGTACCCTCTTCACAGCGACCACAAAGATTTTACTCAGCGGCCACGAGACGAACTGCCTGCTAGACTCCGGAAGCACAGAGGGTTTTGTCCACCCCGCCACGGTAAGACGCTGCACTCTCCCTGTCTACCCGGTTGAGCAAAAAATCGCCCTGGCCTCCGGCTCTCACTCAGTACAGATCACGGGGTGCTGCATAGCGGACCTCACGGTCCAGGGGAGGGAGTTTAAAAATGACAGGCTTTACGTCCTCCCTCCCCTCTGCGCGGCAGAACTCCTGGGGTTAGACTTCCAGTGTAACTTCCAGAGCCTAACATTCAGATTCGGCGGCCCTATGCCCCCCTTAACTGTCTGCAGCCTCGCGACCCTCAAGGTCGATCCCCCGTCCTTGTTTGCAAACCTCACCTCGGATTGCAAACCTGTCGCCACCAGGAGTCGACGGTACAGTGCCCAGGACCGGACCTTCATCAGGTCGAGGTCCAACGACTTCTGAAGGAAGGGGTCATAGAGGCTAGCAACAGCCGCTGGCGAGCACAAGTGCTGGTGGTAAAGACCGGGGAGAAGAATAGGATGGTCATAGACTACAGTCAGACCATCAACAGGTTTACGCAGCTGGACGCGTACCCTCTCCCCCGTATATCCGACCTGGTCAACAGGATCACGCAGTACAAAGTCTTCTCCACGGTGGACCTCAAGTCCGCCTACCACCAGCTTCCCATCCGCGTGCGTAATCGCAAGTACACTGCGTTCGAAGTGGACGGGTGGCTCTACCACTTTTTAAGGGTGCCCTTCGGTGTCACAAACGGAGTCTCGGTCTTCCAAAGGGAGATGGACTGAATGGTCGACCAATACGGTTTATGGGCAACCTTCCCGTATCTCGATGATGTCACCATCTGCGGCCACAATCAGCAGGACCACAACACCAACCTCCGTAAATTCCTCCGAACCGCAAAACTCCAGAACCTGACCTACAACAAGGACAAATGCGCGTTTAGCACCGACCGTCTAGCCATCCTCGGCTACGTAGTGCATAATGGAGTGGTGGGCCCCGACCCGGAACTCATGTGCCCCCTGATGGAGCTCCCCCTCCCCCACTCCCCCAAAGCCCTCAAGCGCTGTCTTGGGTTTTTTTCATATTACGCCCAGTGGGTCCCCAATTACGCCGACAAGGCCCGTCCCCTCATCCAATCAGCCACGTTCCCCCTGTCGATGGAAGCCCGCCAGGCCTTCAGCCGCATCAAAGCAGATATTGCAAAGGCCACGATGCAAGCTATCGACGAGCCCCTCCCCTTCCAGGTCGAGAGCGACGCGTCCGATGTAGCTCTGGCAGCCACCCTCAACCAAGGGGGCAGACCCGTGGCCTTCTTCTCCCGTATCCTTCATGCTTCCGAAATCCGCCACTCATCAGTCGAGAAGGAAGCACAGGCCATAGTAGAAGCTGTGCGACATTGGAGGCACTATCTGGCCGGCAGGAGGTCCACCCTCTTCACAGACCAACAGTCAGTGGCCTTCATGTTTGACAACGCACAAAGGGGCAAGATAAAGAACGACAAGACCTTGCGGTGGAGGATCGAATTGTCCACCTGCAACTACGACATCTTGTATCGTCCTGGGAAGTTAAACGAGCCTCCCGATGCCCTGTCCCGTGGCACCACCGCACAGGTGGACTGCCTTCGATCCCTCCACGCGGACCTCTGCCACCTGGGGGTCACCCGCTTCTTTCACTTTATCAAGACCCGCAACCTGCCCTACTCCATCGAGGAGGTCAGGACAGTCACTACGGACTGCGCGGAGTGCAAGCCGCACTTCTACTGCCCCGAAAAAGCGCATCTGATAAAGGCTTCCCGCCCCTTTGAACCCCTCAGCATGGACTTCAAAGGTCCCCACCCCTCTGCCAACCGCAACACGTACTTTCTCAACGTGATTGACAAGTACTCCCACCTGCCATTCGCCATCCCTTGCCCCGACATGACCAACCCACCATCATTAAAGCCCTACACATCATTTTCTCCCTGTTCGGATTCCCCGCTTACATTCACAGCGATAGGGGGTCCTCCTTTATGAGTGACAAACTGCGTCAATTCCTGCTCAGCAGGGGCATGTCCTCAAGCAGGACGACCAGTTACAACCCCCGGGGTAACGGGCAGGTCGAGAGGGAGAATGGTACGGTCTGGAAGACCGTCCTACTGGCCCTACGGTCCAGAAACCTCCCAGTTTCCTGCTGGCAAGAGGTCCTCCCAGACACCCTCCACTCAATCCAGTCACTTCTTTGCACATCCACTAATCAAACGCCTCACAAACGCCTTCCTGTTTTTCCCAGGAAGCCTTCCTCAGGGACCCCGCTCCCGACCTGGCTGGCTACCCCCGGGCCCATCCTGCTCAGGAAACACGTGCGGGTGCACAAGTCGGACCCGTTGGTCGAGAGGGTCCAGCTGCTCTACGCGAACCCGCAGTACGCGTATGTGGAGTATCCCGACGGCCGACAGGACACGGTCTCCCTACGGGACCTGGCACCTGCCGGATCCCGACCACCGCCCCCGGCGCCTGCCCCCCCAACCACAACTGCTTCCGGCAGGCGCTCCCCTCCCTGGCCCGCCGACACCCTTACCCGCGCAGCCTAGAGGACCGGATGACCCTCCCTCGGCCCGGCCCTCGCCAGCTCCGACTAGGGGTACGGACGCAGCCACAGGAACGGGCTTATCGCTCCCGGAGTCATGGACGCCCACAACTCCAACGTCTCCAGCGAAGCTCCGCAGGTCGCACAGGACGTCCAAGGACCCCGATCGGCTGATCGAGTCTCTGTGAACTATTTGTGGACCCTTTTTCTTGCTTGTTCTCTCGTGTTTTTTCATCTCAAACCTGTATATAGTTACGGTGTTCTGACACGACCCTGTACATAGTTTTCGGGACAGTGGGCAGCCACTGTTGGAGAGGTACGATCCGACATCACTAGTCATACTACCAGTCTCTTACCCACTCGCACGGGACACCCCCCCCCCTCTCTCCATGTCCGCATCCCCGTACACACCCCCCCCCCCCCCCGTATTACGGTACCTGGGAGTGTGAGCTGCAATTGGTGCAGAGGGCTCGTTGCCCATTGGCCCAAGTATCGTGTTCTCTGTATTCTTATTGGGCAAGAGGAAGGTAGCTCCGCCTACGAGGCGGGGTATAAGAACCCGTGTTCCCCAGCAGCCAGGCCATTTCTGTACATCTGCTGCCGGGCTCACTTCTTTCTGATTAAAGCCTTTCATTTTGGACTTCACCTACGTTTCGTGTCCATTGATTGTGCATCACCATTCATAAATGGAAAAGTTATTAGATACCCATGCCATGCGTCGAGTATCTTCGCGAGTCAGCCATCCAGGTTTGTCACAGTGACATTTCTGGAGTGTGCTTCGATAGTGTGGTTTACAGAACATTGAATATCGATTAGAGGGTCTAGTCGGGTTAAAATCATTAGTGCAACAATGACTCTCATAAATGGTTTTGTTTACTCCAAATGCTATATCATATAGGACACATGTCTGTTTCAGTCCCAAGATGCGGAACAGAGACATGAAGTCGGTTTCATCCTGCTGGTTGCTGTGATTACTATTCTTTTGACGGGTCTCAACTGGATCTGTGAGCCAGGAGGAATAACATTCTCTTTTAAGTTTTCCCATAAAATTAGTGACATTTGTTTCTTTACCACCTTGATCTAGGCATTGTGAAATGTTTTCTTCCCATTTTTTTATCTGGGTCTCCCGATTGATAGTACCAGCTGTCATCTAGTAAAGATGAACAAACTATAGTGATGTTGGAGGATTTTTGAGTACATTTGTTTTTTTAAATTTAAATTCTAAAGGTGATACTCGAAACATTACCTGATTCCAGGCTGGGATTGACCAATGATATACTAAGTTGTGATAATAGAGATTGATGGGGTAATCATGTCCTATGACATAGCCTTTATAGTCACCTAGTACAGGTGTACAATAAGAGAATTTAAAATGAGAGCCGAGGGATGGCTTTATCTTTTTGATTCCTGTCCATTCTATAAAACAGGGGCTGGTTTAGCTCACAAGGCTAAATCGCTGGCTTTTAAAGCAGACCAAGCAGGCCAGCAGCACGGTTCGATTCCCGTACCAGCCTCCCCGGACAGGCGCCGGAATGTGGCAACTAGGGGCTTTTCACAGTAACTTCATTGAAGTCTACTCGTGACAATAAGAAATTTTCATTTCATTTCATTTTCAATAGCAATGTCTATACTGATCCAAAAGGTGTTCCTGGGGATCTGTGAGAGATGGATCTATCATATCATAGGATATTTCTGGAGAAGATTCTTTTAGAAACTTCATTATTTCCTCTAATTCCTTCATTAGGAAAATGTGGCTGCCATGGGAACTTATTTGGTGATTATCTATCAATTTTCCCAAATTGACAATTATGTTTAGCGGAATGAGAATCTTTCCTGGTGAGAGACAGGTTGGTTCCAGGACTGGTGTCCATCTATTTCCATCGGGAATGGAAAATTTTGTATCGTCCAATTTATGAGGTGCGGATCGCGCAACTCTTTGAATAGTGTAGCCTGAATTGTGTCGGGGCCTGGGGTTCTTCACCTAGAAAAACTGTTTGTTGGAGGGTTTCATTCCTTATCATGATTACTACTGTCCATACAATTAAAGCTACGGTAACCAACATAAAAAGTAACATTAGTGAACAATGTCGACAAAAATTTTGACATCCTTTCTTATTAAGCCATCTTCCGAGGGTGTAGCATGTTTTGTGCCTCTCATCAGGTGCTGCTGATGGATTTAAATTGTCAAGAATCATTTCCATAGAAGTATATTCTGTGATAGCTGGGCTAACAGTCTGCTGTGGGGGTGGGCTGGCTGCAGCTGTACTAGCTGCCTGTTAGGGTTCATCTTGAACCTGGTGAATTGTGACAGGCTTGTGAGCCATCTTTTTGAGAATGCCTTTGGATTGTTTAGTTTCTTTTAATTCATCATTAATTTGGGGATGAGTTCATTCCATAGGATATCCATACGGACCTAAATATGGATTGTCATGATCCATTTAAGGTTCAAAGTACCTGGGTGCTGGTGTTGCTCGTTTTACTGGAGTGTGATTAACACGCCTCCGTTTAAAGGCCGTGTGCTTAACACTACTATGGCTCTGTATGTGTAATTATGCTCGGAGTCGCCAGGTGCCGTATTGAGACACCGTCACAAGTATATCAAGGTCAGGTTCAAAGTAATAAATCCGTACACCGATTAGTAAGTCCAAACGATTGGTGTTTATTATAACAAATATAATAAATACACATGCATACGCTAAAGAGACTAACTTACTTCTAATACTAAACAACTAAATACTTATCTAGACAGGAACAGGCAAGGTCAGGGAGCAAGGCCTTCATCCCGTTCTTGGTCTGCAACTTTCTGATTGGCAAAGTTGTTAAGATCTAGCAAGGGCAGCACGGTAGCATGGTGGTTAGCATAAATGCTTCACAGCTCCAGGGTCCCAGGTTCGATTCTCGGCTGGGTCACTGTGCGGAGTCTGCACGTCCTCCCCGTGTGTTCGTGGGTTTCCTCCGGGTTCTCCGGTTTCCTCCCACAGTCCAAAGATGTGCGGGTTAGGTGGATTGGCCATGCTAAATTGCCCGTAGTGTCCTAAAAAAGTAAGGTTAAGTGGGGGGTTGTTGGGTTACGGGTATAGGGTGGATACGTGGGTTTGAGTAGGGTGATCATGGCTCGGCACAACATCGAGGGCCGAAGGGCCTGTTCTGTGCTGTACTGTTCTATGTTCTATGTTCTAAGGTCTGGATCACGTAGCGATCGTTGTGTTGGCACTTACAGTTCGATGGCTGATGCTCAACGGCCGGTGATGAAACTGGAGTCAGGATGCGATGTAACAGATCTGGGCCGGAGTCAAAACAGACCGAACCATGTGCGGGACCTACTCTTATAGGTCCTAGAAGTCCGTGCCCCTTGGGGCGGGTTCTTTCACCTGCTAGGTATCGATTGGGTCTCTCCCAATCGATATCTTTCAAACTCCCCAATCTGAGGGTCATTCCTCGATGAGTGGGGCGGTCCCTACGGCTCTTTGTGTTGGTTGCTTTGGCGCTATTCTGTCTGGGCGTCTATGGAAAAGTATCCATTGATACTTAAATGTTTCTATTGTCGGGGGTCTGGATCTGGATCACCTCATTACTATGCAGATCTGTTTCCCATTTGCACCTTTGGCTGAAACTCTGCACCTGGCCAGAAACTGGTTTCTGTACGTGCAGAATGCAGAACAGTCTTCTGCAAGCTGTTTGTCCTCACTATGACTGTTTTTCCCTGCAGTCTTAGCAGTTCTCCATTTTGTAGCCCAATGTCCATCTTAGATGGCTACACTGGCTTTAAATTATCCACAGATACTGTTCTCTGAGTGGTTTGGTCCCCTCTTACTGCTTCAATCACCACCATTCTCTCATTGGGCTGTTAGGGGCTATTTAGCACAGGGCTAAATTGCTGGCTTTGAAAGCAGACCAAACAGTCCAGCAGCACGGTTCAATTCCCGTAACAGCCTCCCCAAACAGGCGCCGGAATGTGGCGACTAGGGGCTTTTCACAGTAACTTCATTTGAAGCCTACTCGTGACAATAAGCGATTTTCATTTCATTGAGTACCTGCGTGATGACACAAGGGGATTTCCATTTAGCTCTTAAGCCTGATTTATTTGACTATTTTTTATCCTGGACCCACTCACCTACTTGGGGCATCCAAGTGTCCGGTGGGGGAATTGTGACTTCAGGGGTTACAGAAATTAGCGATCTCAGTTCTTTAGTGAGTTCTGGTTCAGGCTCTGGAACGGATATTGGAGCATATTGGGATAAAGGGGTATTCATGTGTATCCCATACATTAAACTGTAGGGTGTAATATTTCAATGCACGCCAAACTTAGCTAAAGGCATGCTATTAAGACACATTTGCACCGCAGGTACCAGGTTAACCCACTTTGATCCCCTGATCATCATCAGTTTTGCCAGACCTCTCTTTACTTCTTGATTCCTACGCTTCACTATCCCACTAGATCTGGGATGGGATTCGACTTCCGGGCGGCGAGCAAGGAGGTCGCAGGGAGAGGGGCTCCCGCAAGCGCCAAACAAGGAGAACACCCCCCCCCCCCCCCCCCGACAGGCCGGACGGCGGAAGAGGAGCCGGAGCGCGGCAGCGGAGGAGCCGGAGCGCGGCAGCGGAGGAGCCGGAGCGCGGCAGCGGAGGAGCCGGAGCGCGGCAGCGGAGGAGCCGGAGCGCGGCAGCGGAGGAGCCGGAGCGCGGCAGCGGAGGAGCCGGAGGACGGCACCGGAGGAGCCGGAACGCGGCAGCGGAGGAGCCGGAGCGCAGGAGCCGGAGCGGAGGAGCGGCAGCGGAGCGGCGACGGCAGAGGAGAGGCAGCGACTGGGGGGCCCAACAGCAGCAGGTCCAAACCCCTCTCCCTCCCCCCCCCCCCTCCACGCGGGCCAGGAGCGGTGCGGCGGCGGCGGCCCCTCTTCTCTTCCCCCCCCCCCCCACGCGGGCCAGGAGCGGTGCAGCGGCGGCGGCCCCTCTTCTCTTCCCCCCCCCCCCACGCGGGCCAGGAGCGGTGCGGTGGCGGCGGCCCCTCTTCTCTCCCCCCCCCCCCCCCACGCGGGCCAGGAGCGGTGCGGCGGCGGCGGCCCCTCTTCTCTCCCCCCCCCCCCACGCAGGCCAGGAGCGGTGCGGCGGCGGCGGCCCCTCTTCTCTCTTCCCCCCCCCCCCCCCCCCAGCCAGCAGCGGGGACACCTCCCCCCCCCCCCCCCCCCCCAGCCAGCAGCGGGGCACCCCCCCCCCCCCCCACAAGCAGCGGGGACACCCCCCCCCCCCCACAAGCAGCGGGGACACCCCCCCCCCCACAAGCAGCGGGGACACCCCCCCCCCCACAAGCAGCGGGGACACCCCCCCCCCACAAGCAGCGGGGGACACCCCCCCCCAAAGCAGCGGGGACACCCCCCCCCCAAGCCAGCAGCGGGGACACCCCCCCCCCCCCAACCGGCAGCGACCACCGGCCCACTCGCCCCCCCCCCCCCCAACTGCAGTGACCACCACGTGGCAAGGACAAAGAGACAAAGGGACTCTCTCTCTCTCTCTCCTGGTTGAGTGGGGAGAGAAGACAAAAGAAAAAAAGAGACTTGTATTTCTGTTCAACCCAAAAGAAAACTGGTAAAGAGAAAAGGGGTAGGGGAAATAAATTTTTTTTAAAAATAATTTAAAAAAAATAAAAAAAAATATATATATATATATATATAGATATATAATAATAAATAAAATAAAAATAGGGTGCGGAAAAGGGGGAAAAGAAGAACAAGGAGAGAAGAAAAGATGAAGGGGAAGGGGGAGAAAAAAATGCCAGAAGGGAACCAAGAGAAAGGGGGCACCGGAAGTAGACGGGGCAAAGGGCAAGCCAGCTCGGGCGAACGAGTCAACACGCGAAGCGGCGGGAAGAATGTTTTGCCGCATCCAGAAGAGCTGGACGGGCGGGCAACCTCTCCCCTGGGGTTAGAGGGGGGCGTGAATTGGAAGGAAGCCTTTGCCGAGGTGGTGAGGGAGCAGCTGCAGGCAATCAAGGCAGAGTTAAAAGCAGACGCACAGGCAGCAGTGACCAGGGCCATGTCAGGGGTGCAGCAGGTTCTGACCAGACTGGAGAAGAAAGTGGATGCCCAAGGGAAGATACTGGAAGCCCAGGGGGCAACCATTAAAGAGCTGGAGAAGGCAGCGACTGACGCGAGCGACCGGGGCATATCCCTGGAGAGGGGAATGGTGAAACTGAGGGCAACACAGGGGAGCCTGAAGGGCAGGGTAGACGACCAGGAGATCAGCTCGAGAAGGCAAAATATTAAGATAGTGGGCCTGCCAGAGGGGATAGAGGGTAGAAATCCCACAACATTCGTGGCTGCGATGCTGGGCTCCTTAGTGGGGCGGGAAACTTTCCCCACCCCACCGGAAATGGACAGAGCTCATCGGTCACTGCGCCCGAAGCCCAAGGAAGGGGAAAAACCGAGAGCAGTTATAGCCAGACTGCACCGGTACCGGGATAGGGAGACAATCCTGCGCTGGGCCAAGGAGAATAGAGCCTGCAATTGGGACGGGCACGCCATCCGAATCTACGAGGATTTTGGAGCGGACATAGCTAAGAGACGGGCGGAGTTCAACAGAGCGAAAGCAGCTCTCTATAAGAACAAAGTACGTTTTGGTATGCTGTACCCAGCAAAACTCTGGGTCACATACCAACACAAGGAATATTTCTTTACAGCCCCTGCCGAGGCGAATAGATTCGTCGAGGAGCACGGGCTGGAAAAAATAAATGGGAAGTAGGGACGAGGGGCCCATGGCAAGGAGATACGTCATGCCAACGGGGGGGTGGGGAGGGGCGAGGCAAAGCCAGCCCCCTCCCCCCTGGCAGGAACACCTAGAACGAAAAACAACCCAATGCCCAAGGGCCCGCTCCAGGTGGGAGGCCAGGCCCCGGCACGAGGGAACGGGAGTACTGGAGAGGGGAGAGGGGAAGCGGGACAGCAACCTCCGAGAGGGGAGCCACCGTGCTAGCAGGAAAGCTAGCGAAGGGGGCGCGCAACAGAGCAGGGCCACAGCGCACCCCCAACAGGGGGGAAGGCGCCAGGCAGGGGAGGGGGAGGATCACCCATCAAAGGTGGGAGAGCAAATGGGGACAGGAATGGGGGAGAGAGGGGCAATGGAGGGGTATACAGGGGTATCCCCGAAAGGGATAGAGCGGGGGGGGGGGGGGGCACTCGGGGGGCGAGAGACCAGGGAGGGGAAATGCAGGGACGAAGGGACAAAGGAGGCCAGTAAGGGAATAGGGCCACAAAGTGCCACAGACAAGGGCTCGAAACAGGGAACTGCTGCAAGCACCCACCCAGTACGGTCTGTGGGTGAAGGGGCCCCCCGGAGTGCAGGGGACTACCCGCGTGGCGGACACACAGTGGACGGCCATGGCGGGTGTCCCCGGGACAAGGGGGAACCCCGGAGCGCAGGGACCCGACCGCATGGGGAGAGCAGTGATAGTGGACATCCTGGACGGCCCCCTAACAAAGGGAAACCCCAGAGGGCAGGGGCGCGTCCACCGGACAAATATGGTTAACCCCACAGGAGCAAGGGGGCAGAAGCCCCCCACCAGAATAGTCACCTGGAACGTAAGGGGACTTAACGGCCCAGTGAAGAGATCTAGAGTCCTCACCCACCTTAGAAACATGAGGGCCGACATAGTCTTCCTCCAAGAGACGCACTTGAGGGAGCAGGACCAACTGCGGGTAAGAAAGGGCTGGGTGGGACAAACCTATCATTCCTGTTATGGGGCAAGGGCCAGGGGGGTGCCGATCCTGATTGGCAAGAGGACAATGTTTAGGGCGGCAAAGACGGTTACGGACCCAGGGGGACGGTATGTCATGGTCAGCGGGGCCCTGGATGGGGCGCCGGTAGTTCTAGTTAACGTGTACGCGCCCAACTGGGACGACACGAGCTTCATCCAAAAGACCATGGCAGAAATCCCGGACATAGCGACGCACCGACTAATCATGGGGGGGGACTTCAACTGTGTACAGGACCCAACGACGGACAGATCAAACCCCAGAACGGGGAGAACCTCAAACATGGCAAGGGAACTCAGCCACTATATGGAGCAGATGGGAGCAGTAGACCCCTGGAGATTCGCCCACCCGGGGGAGAAAGAATTCTCTTTCTTCTCCCCAGTACACAACGTGTACACCAGAATTGACTTCTTTGTGGTGGGGAAAACGGTGCTTCCAGAGATAGACAAGGTGGAATACTCCGCAATTGTGATATCAGACCACGCTCCACACTACATGGATGTGCGGCTAGAGACGGGAAGGGCCCAGCGCCCCAAATGGAGGTTGGACGGTGCCTTACTAGCTGACAAGGCCTTCAGCGAAAGGATAGCGCAGGCCATAGCGGAGTACACTGAGATCAACCAAAACGGGAGGTCTCACCCTCCACGTTCTGGGAAGCGCTTAAGGCCGTACTAAGAGGGGAAATCATAGCCTACAAAGCGCAAAGAGATAGGGAGGAAAGGGTGGCTAGGCAGAAGCTGGTCGACTCCATACTGGAGGTAGACGATAAATACTCCGAGGCCCCGACTGTAGAACTCCTGGCGGAGAGAAAAGAATTACAAAGGAACTTTGACCTGCTCTCCACCAGGAAAGCAGTACACCAACTCCGCCAGGCACGCGGGGCCCTATACGAACACGGAGACAAAGCCAGCCGCCTGTTGGCCCACCAGCTGAGAAAGCAGGCAGCCAGCAGAGAAATTGCGCAAATCAGAGATACCAGAGGCACGTTGGAAACAGAACCAGAGAGGATTAACAAAACCTTCAAGGCCTTCTACCAAGAGCTGTACACCTCAGAGCCCCCAACGGGGAAGGCTGGGATGAACCGGTTTCTTGACGGACTGAACATACCAGTTGTGGGAGAGGGCAGAAAACGGGATCTGGAAGCACCACTAGCACTGGGAGAGATCATGGAGAGCATTAGCTCCATGCAGGCGGGGAAGGCGCCGGGACCGGACGGATTCCCGGCGGACTTCTACAAAAGATTTGCGGCAGCGCTGGCCCCGCACCTGCGGGAGATGTTCACAGACTCGCTAGCTAGGGGCACGTTGCCACCCACGTTAGCACAGGCCTCAATCTCGCTGATACCTAAGAAAGACAAAGACCCAACGGAATGTGGGTCATACAGACCCATATCTCTGCTGAATGCAGACGCCAAAATACTGGCCAAAATCCTAGCCAAAAGGCTAGAAGACTGTGTACCTGAGGTGGTCACAGAGGACCAGACGGGCTTTGTCAAAGGTAGACAGCTGACCGCGAACATCAGGCGCCTGCTGAACGTGATAATGACCCCCTCCGGGGAGAGAACACAAGAGGTGATCGTCTCCCTGGACGCAGAAAAGGCCTTCGACAGAGTCGAGTGGAAATACCTCATAGACGTACTGGAGCGGTTCGGGCTTGGAACAGGGTTCACCGCTTGGGTAAAGCTCCTGTACAACGCTCCCATGGCGAGTGTACAGACCAACAATACCAACTCCCAATACTTCCAGCTGCACAGGGGCACCAGACAAGGATGCCCACTGTCCCCGCTGCTGTTCGCACTAGCAATTGAACCGCTAGCAATCGCGCTCAGGGCAGCAAAAAATTGGAGGGGGATCCGAAGGGGAGGTAGAGAGCACAGAGTCTCACTCTATGCGGATGATCTGCTCCTCTATATCTCGGACCCACAAAGCAGCATGGACGGAATCATCGCGCTCCTGAAAGAGTTTGGAGCCTTCTCGGGCTACAAACTCAACATGAGCAAAAGTGAGATCTTCCCAGTACACCCGCAAGGGGGGGGGGGGGCAGCACTAAAGGGGCTGCCGTTCAAACAAGCCCGACATAAATTCCGCTACCTGGGGATCCAAATAGCCCATGACTGGAAAGGGATCCACAAATGGAACCTCACCAGCCTGACGGAGGAAGTTAAAAAGGACCTGCAAAGATGGAACACACTCCCGCTCTCCCTCGCGGGGAGAGTTCAGACGATCAAAATGAACGTACTGGCCAGGTTCCTCTTTCTGTTTAGATCCATTCCGATCTACATCCCCAAGGCCTTTTTCAAAGCGCTGGACAAACTCATCATGGCGTTCGTATGGGGGGGTAAAAATGCTAGGATCCCAAAGAAGGTCTTACAAAAAACAAAAACCAGGGGAGGGTTAGCCCTCCCGAATCTACAATTCTACCACTGGGCAGCAACAGCCGAGCGAGTAAGGGGATGGATCCAGGAGCCAGAAGCTGAGTGGGTGCGTACGGAGGAGGCCTCCTGCATTGGAACCTCCCTCCGGGCCCTCGCCACGGCAGCACTCCCATCCCCACCCAAAAAACACTCCAGCAGCCCAGTGGTGACAGCCACCCTCCAATCCTGGAACCAACTGCGGCAGCAACTTGGCCTGACCAAAATGTCGAACAGGGCTCCCATCTGCAACAACCATAGGTTCAAACCAGCACTGACCGACGCCACCTTCAAAAGGTGGAGGCAGGACGGGGGGACACTGACAGTCAGGGACCTATACACGGACGACAGGATCGCAACACTGGACGAACTGACAGAGAAATTTCAGCTAGCTGGGGGGAACGAGCTACGGTACCTGCAGCTCAAAACTTCCTACGAAAGGAGACAAGGACGTACCCACAACCGCCACGACAGACACTACTGGAAGACCTACTGGACGCAAGTATCCTAGAGAAAGGGAACTGTAGTGACATGTATGACCGACTGGTAGATAGGGACGACACCGTACTGGACGCAACAAGGAGGAAATGGGAGGACGACCTGGGGATGGAGATCGGGTGGGGACTCTGGAGCGAAGCACTGCATAGGGTCAACTCCACCTCCACGTGCGCAAGGCTCAGCCTGACGCAACTAAAAGTGGTACATAGAGCCCACTTAACAAGAACCCGTATGAGTAGGTTCTTCCCGGAGGTGGAAGACAGATGTGAACGGTGCCAAAGAGGCCCGGCCAACCACGCCCACATGTTCTGGTCTTGCCCCAGACTCGTGGAGTACTGGACAGCCTTCTTCGAGGTAATGTCCAAAGTGGTGGGAGTGAGGGTGGAGCCATGCCCGATAGTGGCGGTCTTCGGGGTTTCAGAACAGCCAGATCTATTCCTGGGGAGGAGGGCAGACGCCCTTGCCTTTGCCTCCCTGATCGCCCGCCGTAGAATCCTGTTTGGCTGGCGGTCAGCAGCACCGCCCAGAGCTGCGGACTGGCTGTCCGACCTCTCGGAATCTCTCCAAATGGAGAAAATCAAATTTGCCATCCGAGGGTCGGACGACGGCTTCCACAGAACGTGGGAGCCATTCATGCAACTGTTCCGGGACCTATTTGTGGCCAATGTACAAGAGGAAGAATAGTCGGGGGAAGGTAGCGGGGGGGGGGGGGGGGGGGCTACAGGTTCGTTACGGGGGTTCGATGGCTAGCTAAGGCCCAAAACCAAACTAAATAAACATGTTGAGGGGGGGGGGGGGGGGGCGCAGTTACTACTACGAAGATGCTTACCTGTAAATATGTATGTTAATTTTTGCGTGTTTGTTTTTTTTCTTTTTTCTTTCTCCTAACAATTTGTAATTTGTTCAATATAAAATATGAAAACTGAATAAAAACATTTATAAAAAAAAAGATCTGGGATGGTAAGGAGTACTGAATTCTAATTGTATACCTGATCGTTCATACATGTCTCTGAAACCCTTACCAATGAAGGTTAAGCCTCGATCAGCATGTAATCAGGCTGGCAATCCAGTAACAGGGAACAGCAAAGACGAGAGTGCGGTGGTCGTTGCGAGTTAGTCTCCCCTGGGACTAACCAGGTAAATGCAGTAAAACAATCTGTCACTACCAAGATAAATTGATCCTTTTGCCCATAATATTTTTTACCCACGGAAGGGGTAAATGGTCCAATATTATCAATTTTCCATTTTACCATTGGCTTGTCTGGTTTGGCAGACCGGATGAAAGGTGGCCTTGTGACTGCTCCTTTATTATGGAGGAGACACAGTTTGCAATTTGCAACAAATCGTTTGCAATCAATTATCATGTCTGGCCATCACTAGTGCATTCCTAATTGTGCACATGTGGCTTGGGCACCTCCATGGAGATGACTTTGGCGAGCTTCCCTTATTAATTCCAATCGTTTTGTTTTAGGAGGGATCACTCGATCTGATTTTTTGGGCCTTGATACCAATACCTTCCCTTCTTGATTTGTTTAATAGATATATTTTGAAGGATATCCAGGCGGGTTTTCTTTACATGGATCCAGCATATTTGTAATTCTTCATCTTGATTTTCTGCTATTTGCTGTCTTGTTATGACATTGGCCCTGGCCTCCCTAACCTCAGTTATGTCCATCCCTACAGCTTGTTTTGCTTGCTCGTCTGCTAAGTTATTTCTGTAGCTGTGCTGTTGGCCCTTGGTGTCACCAGAGATGTGTAATACCTGTATGTTTGGCTTGTCTGTTCCCAACTTAGCTACTGTTTGCCATATGGATTTATGATTGATAATCTTATTTCTATTTGTCTTCCATTTAGTTCTTTCCCATATGGGGAGGTCTGTCTCATATGCATTTCTTGCATGTGCTGAATCGATACATATTAGTACTGCATTTTTAGAATCTGCCCATTGCGTTGCTTCTTTTAATGCCATTGCTTCTGCACATTGTGCAGTGTGGGGTCCCAAAGGGATTGCAATGGTTTGTTCTGGGATATATCTGGGGCGGAATTCTCCGTCGCCCGCAGGGTCGGGGAATCGCCTGGGGCCAGCGTAAATCCCGCCCCCGCCGTGGCCGGAATTCTCCGCCACCCGGGAATCGGTGGGAGTGGGACTCACGCCCCGCCGATCGGCGGGCCCCCAACGGCGATCGGCGGGCCCCCCATGGCGATTCTCCGGCCTGCGATGGGCCGAAGTCCCGCCGCTGACAGGCCTCTCCCACCGGCATGGTTTTGGGACAGCACGGTAGCATAGTGGTTAGCACAAATGCTTCACAGCTCCAGGGTCCCAGGTTCGAATCCCGGCTTGGGTCACTGTCTGTGTGGAGTCTGCACGTTCTCCCCGTGTCTGCACGGGTTTCCTCCGGGTGCTCCGGTTTCCTCCCACAGTCCAAAGATGTGCAGGTTAGGTGGATTGGCCATGCTAAATTACCCTTAGTGTCCAGATTGCCCTTAGTGTTAGATGGGGTTACTCGGTTATGGGGATAGGGTGGAGGTATGGGCTTGGGTAGGATGCTCTTTCCAAGAGCCGGTGCAGACACGATGGGCTAAATGGCCTCCTTCTGCACTGTAAATTCTATGAAACCACCTCTGTGCCGGCGGGATTGGCGGTGCGAGCGGACCCCCGGGGTTCTGGGGGGGGCGCAAGGTGATCTCGGACCCCGGGGGGTGCCCCCACGGTGGCCTGGCCCGCGATCGGGGCCCACTGATCGTTGGGCGGGCCAGTGCCGTGGGGGCACTCTTTTTCTTCCACTGCCGCCACTGCCTCTACCATGGCAGAAGCAGAAGAGACCCCCCCTACCGCGCACGCGCCGGTGGTGACGTCAGCGGCCGCTGACACTCCGGCGCATGCACGGACTCATGCCGACCGGCGAAGGCCTTTCGGCCAGCCCCGACGCCGGCTGGCGTGGCGCCAAAGGCCGTTGGCTCCAGTCGGCGGAGCGTGAGCCACTCCGGCGTGGGTCTAACCCCTAAAGGTGCGGAGAATTCCGCATCTTTGGGGAGGCCCGACGCCGGAGTGGTTGGCGCCACTCCGCTACGCCGGGACCCCCCGTCCCGCCGGGTAGGGGAGAATTTCACCCCTGGATTCCTGAAATTTTCCTTTGATTAGTCCTAGCCCAGCAGAGGATTTCATTAATCCATCTAGTTGAAGTATTTTCATTGAAGAGCCATCACAATATCAGACTTCTTTGTAGTCTGTGAGATTGTGTTGGGGTTTATTTTCTCTCTCTTTCCTCTCATTTGAGGAAGGGACTGTAAATCAAATTGTTGAAGAATAACTTCCCACTCAAATTTAGAATCCTGAAGTAATGTTAGCCATTTGCAATTTCTAACTGCTGTTGCTTTTCTTTCATTCTCTGGCAGCCTGTTTAAATCTTTCAAAGCATGACAAACAGTCTGTATCAGAATTGGAGGCTGGCCTTGCCAACGCCTGACTGTAATTAGGACTTGTAAAATAAAGGTTAGAGTACGTTCAATAGCATTGTAACGCTGTTCAGTAGCAGTAAAATTGTATGAATAAGAAGCTACTGGGATACTTTTATCCTTGGTGTAGGCTATTGCTACCCCTGTTTTCGATCCGATTTTAATCGTAAGGACCAGTTGTAACCGACTGCGCTTGTGTTTAAATCAATTGCTTTCTGCACTTCATCCATTAGTTCCCGAGGGATTGATAATCCCCATGGGTGAAAAGGAATGGGTTGTTTTTTGGTGAACATCTGTCCTAAAGAGGTTTAGCTAGTGCAGAATAATTTGGGATGAATGCCTTAGCATAATTTAGTAATCCTAAAATTGACTGAAGTTCTTTGGGTTTAGTGGGTATTCGTATGCGTGCGACTTTTTCCCTAAAGTCATTCGTCAGACCCCTGCCGGTGACTGTGACACACAGCCTGAGGAAATTTACTGTTTGTTTGCAGAGCTGAGATTTTTTTAGATTGTTTAAATAGCCATTGTCAGTGAGGTGTTTAAAAACATCATTCAAAGATTCAAAGTGTTGGTCTAAACCGTCTGTTGTTAGGTAGATGTCGTCTACATAACTAGTTACTTGTGGTAAATCGGACAATATTTCTATTACTCTAGCTGAAAAGATTTGTGGAGAATTTCTAAAACCCTGTGGAAGGCGAGTCCATATGTATTGCGCCAATAGGCGCAGTGAACGCAGTATACTGCAGATCTGTTTCCTTAATGGGGTGGGACCAGAAACCATTTGCTAAATCCACACAAGATTTGTACTTTTTCCTAACTAATTGGGTTACCATCTGTTGGGCATTTGCCTGTTGGGCTGAGTTTGGCTCAGTATATTTGTTTAGTTTTGTATAATCAATTACCAGACGCCATTTGTTGTCTGTTTTAGCAACACCGAACATTGGCGAATTGTACCGTGAAGGTTTTTTAATTAAGACTCCTTGTTGTTCAAGTGAGTCAATTGTTTTAATGAGACTGGCCCGTACTCAGTGTTCCGGGATGTGCCACTGCCTCTGAGCAGGGAATGGGTTAACCCCTAGTGGTGTTGGTTCAATCTGTAACTTGCTGCAATGATTTGCGTGCTGCTGTAAAGATTCCCAATGGTGATTTAAAAGGTGTTTTAATTTAGCTCTCACTGTGCTGTCTGTGTGATATTCAAGCTGTTTCACAACATGCTCAGCTCTTTCATCCACGTCAGAATTAACGGGGAATGTGTTAAACCATAGTCCTGAATCTTTAGCTCCAATTAGTAACAAAGTCTTTTGACCAGAAGGCGACGTCTGATTGATGTCTAACATTGCAGTTTTTAAATTGTGCCGAATTACATTTAATTCTACAGGGCAGTCAAAAACCCGAGTTGACTGTGATTGTCCCGTTATTCCCACAATTTCAATTTGTTCTAGAGGCTCCCCCATCTGGCACTTGGACTTTATTTGAGGATCTACAACTGAAATGTCTGACCCTGTGTCAATTAATGCTGTTCCAAATAAATCCCTGATTTTAATGTCTACATAAGGGTAATGATTTCTGTGCCTTGGGCATGGTGTGTCAATTTTTTGTTGTTGAATCTGACGCTGGGAATTCTCTGGGTGTTTAATTTTTACCATTTTAGCCTGGGGTCTGCTGAATTCTTGGTGTTTGTTATCGAGGGGATTCTCCTGAGAGTAATTGTCATTTATGCGACTGAGTTCTCTGTGATTTACAGTCCTCACTTTTAGGAGATTGTCTTTTAAATCGTTTGCTGCTATGAGTCCCCTATCTTTAGCTCTCTTTTTATTTATTTATTTATCTATTTATAAACAATGATCATTTTTTGTTACTTAGCAAAGTTTGAAAACAGTTTGAACAGTTTCTTTTAAAACTTAAAATGTTTGAAAATTCATATTGAATTACTGGCAAACTGCAAGCTTTGTTCTGATCTTAACTCAGAACTGAATTTAAGATTTGCTTATCAAGAGCTTGTATAACTTTTACAACTTAATTCATTCTATATCTTAACAATTTTTCTTACATTCACAAATCTGTTGGCTGCTCTTGGGAGGAAGCAGTTAGCTGCGGTGATTTATACCATAGCAAAGTCAACTGTCATCTTCAGTTATCCACTTTTAAAAAGGTGTCACTAAGTTTCTACCAAATCACAAATAAACATTATTTCAAGTAATTCAAATTTAAGATTCTGGCAATTCCAATCAATTGCTTGCTAAAATAATTAACTTTTATCAAAGGGTGGAGAACTCAGCAATCCACTGGTTTCCTTTATGTAATTTAAAACTTAACTTCGTTGGAATTTCTCTGACTCGATATAAAGTATCGGGTTACAGCACAGGCTGCTATCTCAAAGCCTGTCTGATAAGCACTGATCTGCAATCTAAAACTTTTGGCTGCTGTAAACCCTTTGAGGGACTTCTGCTTTAACTACCATGCGACATCCAATTCTATAGATGCGTCCTTGTTTTAAAATTTTCAGGGTAAATAATTAATTGTCTGCAACTTGGAATAGGGCAGTTCCATTTATAAGTTCATTCATTTCTCGGGCAACTTTATATATTCTCCCTGCATTTGGAGTATTTGCCATGTTTACAGGTTCAAAAGTACTTTCTATTTTTAGGGATCACACCGTTTTTTCTCTGCTTTTTTTTAAACAAAAAAATATGTTTTTAATATTTAATATTTCTGAGGATTTTAATTTTTCCATCGCGTTTGGGCGCCAACTGTGAAGGATTTAGGTTATTCCAGACCTGATAATACTTTATTATTAACCTATACTCTAGGTCAGTGGTTCCCAACGTGGGGCGTACGCCTCACAGGGGGGCAATTTGATTTTTAAGGGGGGCAATTGAGCGCGACTGAGGAGGTCTGGGTCCAAATTTTCGATTTTTATTTTTTTGTATTTTCCATCAGGTAAACATATGTAGTTTATGTTTCAGATGTTATTTTGAGTAAATAATTTTTTTTGGGTAAAAAAGGTCTTTATTGTGTAGTTATTACATAATCACCGCGCCAACGCTCTTCATGCACATCGCACGAAGCGCGAGAGGTCATGGGAGAACCTTATTTATTGAATTGGATTTAGAAATGCGATTCAAAGAGCTTTTGCTAAAACACTACTTAGATGTCAATAATATACCAATGGAAAACATAACATCTTGTGCAGCTGATGGTGCTCCTGTTATGATGGGCAAGAAAAATGGCTGCTTAAAATTGATGAAAGATGAGAATCCGGAAATGCTTCTTGTGCACTGTGTTATTCATAGAGAGAACTTAGTGTCGAAAAATATTTCTCCTGTACTTAATGAGGTACTGAAATCAGTTATAAAATCTATCAATGCTATCAAAGCTAAT
Source organism: Scyliorhinus canicula (assembly GCF_902713615.1). NCBI lineage: Eukaryota > Metazoa > Chordata > Chondrichthyes > Carcharhiniformes > Scyliorhinidae > Scyliorhinus > Scyliorhinus canicula. The sequence goes on along the minus strand of NC_052152.1, from coordinate 141,227,824 downwards.
GCCAAATGTGAGCGTCTATTCAAGCAATTTTGTGAAGATAACAATGCAGACCATGTGAGACTTTTACTTCACACTGAGGTACGGTGGCTTTCGAAGGGGAACTATTTGATGAGCTTAGTGACTTTTTAAGTGAAAAGCCTGAAATGAAGCACCTGCTAACCGTTGATGGAAAAGCGTTTGTGAGTTATTTAGCAGATATTTTTGAAAAACTGAATGTGTTGAATAAACAACTTCAAGGAACAAATAAAACTCTTGTTGATGCAAAGGCGAAGATATTTGGCTTTATTTCATTTATCGAGTTATGCCAAAAACATATTTCTGACAAAAATTTTGACCAGTTTCATTGGCTAAAGAAATGTGAGCCGACTGATGCTGCTGTACTTGTCATTGTGGATCATCTGAAAATATTGGCCTCTGATTTGAAAGAAAGATTATCTGATTTAAAACAGATTGATTTTTCAACATGGGTGATGCAGCCATTGCTAGTGGATCTATCTGATGTTTCAATGCAGTACCAAGAAGAACTCTCGGAAATACAAAATGATGAGTCAGTTAAAACTTTATTCAACATAAAAGGAGCGATGGCATGGCTTTGTGATGAGACAGAAACTAAATACCCAAATTCAACCAGATTTGCAAGAAAACTGTTGTTACCGTTCCCATCTTCATATTTAGCTGAATGTGGTTTTAGTGTTGTAAATGATTTGCTACTGAAGAAAAGAAATCGACTGGATATCACTAAACGAGGAGATTTGAGACTGAAGCTGACTAAATTAGTGCCTAATATAAAATCTCTTTGCATCAGGGATGAAGCACAAGGGTCTCACTAACTTTATTCTAATTATCTTGAGGTGAGCTCAAATGGTATTTTGCATTTGATAGGTACCTTTACTTTATTGTACAGTAATTAAAATGATCGAAGTATTACAGAAAAAGCTTCCATTCAAATTAGTTTGTGTTGTATAACATTTCAGTTCTCTATTATATGTTTTGAAACTTTATTTGCTGTTTTCGTATGAGACAATCCACAAATATTTCAATATTCTAATATAGAAATTTTCTCTCTCTTTATTACCTGTGAATACTCTTTTATTATCATATTTATCATTATTATTATTTTAATACCACTTAATGTTTTTTCTTTTTTTAAACAATTTTTTAGTAATTTCTTGCTCAGAACTTTAACTGTCTTTTGTTTATTTCATTTTTCTTTTTCATGGATGCCATGTTCTTTTGAAGCTTGTTTAAACCAAGGTATTGGCGTTTTAAGCTTCTTCAGCTGAAACGGAGTTCACTTTTTAAATGATAAGAATTATATATCACCACTTGGGGGGGGGGGGGGCATCAGGAATTTAGAGGTGATTAGGTGGGGCATGGCCAAAAAAAAGGTTGGGAACCACTGCTCTAGGTTAACCCACCAAAAGAGGGAAATCTGTTTCTCTGCTAAGACTCAAAATAGATCTCACAAAGGGAGAATGCTTTTCTGGGTCTCAGACAGTTAAACAGGATCTCAGTTACTTTTTTTTGGGAAAAGTTCAGATGCATCACTCATAACTAAATCTGTCGTTGTGGGTCCTAGTCATTTAAAACTTCCGAAATGATCCTAGTGTCTAGGATTTTAAACTTTGAGAGTAAGTCTACACAGTATAATTTTAATCAAAGTATTTTTATTGTAAAATACTCTCAATTGATAGATACAGAATTGCAGAGTTAAAAATATAAATTGATTAATAGGCTTTAGTTATCTGTTAATAATATAAAAACCCGTTAATGGTCCTTTGTTATCTGCTAACAATATAAAACCCGTTAATAGTCCTTTGTTATCTGCTAACATACTAACTTCTCTTAAGAGAATGAGATATCTAAAACATGGAAAATCCTAAAGTATCTCCTATCAATTTATAATACATTTATAAGAAGTTTAACAGAAACATACTTACAAAACCATCCTGGTCTTTGTTTCACGAGGCAAACTTGAAGAACAGAGCTTTGACCCACACTCCCGCAGGGGAGTGAGAAGGCACCTCTCTGCCAAAATGCCGCTCTTTATATACATAAAACCTTTTAATCGGTCAAGGACTGTCTGTTATCTTATCACTTATTGTTGATTAATTGCCTATAGCCTCTTTTCAGTGTTGCCATGTTTCTTAGATATATAGATTGTCAAACAGACAGTTCTTTGAGGGTGTTACTCTAAGTGTCAAAAGTTATATAGTTTTTTTAATAAACATTTTATTGCGGTATTTTTCGGTTTTACAATGACAAAATAAACAATATACATAAGTCTATAAACATAGTGCAAAAAAAGCCTGCTACCTCCCTTGCAGGTCCCACCTTTATTAACCCCCTACTCTAAACTAAACTAACCGCCCGCCCCCTTCTGCTGACGATTAATTTTCTGCCAAGAAGTCGATGAACGGTTGCCACCTCCAGGCAAATCCTAACAGTGACCCTCTCAAGGCGAACTTAATTTTCTACAGACAGAGACACCTAACCATGTCAGTAAGCCAGGTCTCCGACTTAGGGTCTTTGAGTCCCTCCAAGTCAATATTATCCGTCTCCGGGCTACCAGGGAAACAAAGGCCAGAATGTCTGCCTCTATCTCCTCCTGGATTCCCGGATCTTCCGACACCCTGAAAATCGGCACCTCCGGACTCGGTGCCACCCTTGTTTTTAACACCATGGACATGACGTCTGCAACCCCTGCCAGAATCACCTGAGCTTTGGGCATGTCCAGAACATATGGACATGGTTCGCTGACCGCCCTGCAGACCTTGCACACCTGTCTTCTACACCAAAGAACCTGCTCATCCAGGCCACTGTCATGTGAGCCCGGTGAACATCCTTGAACTGTATCAGGCTGAGCCTGGCGCATGTTGTGGAAGCGTTGATTCTACTCTACGCATCTGCCCAGAGACATCCTCTATCTCTCCTCCTAACTCCTCTTCCCATTTGCGCTTCAGCTCCTCAGTCTGCATGTCCTCTGACCATATCCTGAATCCCCTTTTGGTAGTGGGAGCGGGAAGGTTGAGACCTGTCTACGTAGAAGTCCCGCACCTGCAGGTACCTAAATTTGTTTCCCCTTGCCAATCCTAATTTCTCCTACAGCTCCCTCAAGCTAGGAAAACTCCCTTCTGTAAACATATCCCCCATCCTCTCAATTCCTGCCCTCTGCCATCTCCGAAATCCCCCATCCATCTTTTCTGGAGTAAACCGGTGATTGTTACAGATTGGGGACCAGACCGATGCTCCCTCCGCTCCCACATGCTTCCTCCATTGCCCCCAGACTCTCAGGGCTGATGCCACCACGGGGCTGGTGGAGTACCGTGCCACGGGAACGGCAGAGGCGCTGTTATTAGCGCCCCCAAACTGGTGTCCTTACATGAAGCCGCCCCCATACGCTCCCATGCCGACCCACCCCACCACCCACTTCCTGATCATGGCTATATTCGACGCCCAATAGTAGTTACTGAAGTTTGGCAGCGCCAGCCCGGCCTCTCCCCGGCTCCGCTCAATCATCCCCTTTTTTACTCGCGGGGTCTTGTCCCCCCATACACAGTCCATGATAATTTTGTTAACCCGTTTAAAGAAGGAGCGCGAAATAAAAATGGGGAGACACTGGAACACAAACAGGAATCTCGGAAAGACCGTCATCTTCACCGTCTGGACCCTCCTAGCTAGTGACAGCGGGAGCCCGTTCCACCTCCGAAAATCGTCCTTCATTGGGTCTATTCCCATTCCCGCGCCACTTGGATGCCTAGATACCCCCCCCCCCCCCCCGCCCCCCCCATCTGCTCCATGAACCCTTTTAGCTCCTTAGCCATTGCTGGCACCCTGCCCATTTTTGAGCTTGACTGGTCTAAACCAGAGTCAATAACTTTATTGAAGTCCCCTCCCATGACCAGTTAATGCGAATCCAGGTCCGGTATCATCCCCAGCATCCTCTTTACAAACTCCACATCATCCCAGTTTGGCGTGTATACATTTATTAATACCACCTGCACCCCCTCCAATTTCCCACTGACCATAATGTATCGGCCTCCCCCATCTGAAACTATTCTTGCCGCCTCAAACACCACACACTTGTTGATCAGGATCGCGACCCCTCTGGTCTTTGAGTCCAGTCCCAAGTGGAAAACCTATCCGACCCAACCTTTCCTTAACCTAATCTGATCAGCTCTTCTAAGGTGCGTCTCCTGCAGCATTAACATGTCCGCTGTCAGTCCCCTAAGATGAAAAGTTATATAGTTAAGGAAGGATTTGTGTAAAATTTCTCTGAAGAATTTCCTGTCCTCATGGTTTGAATAATTATAGGTGTAGGGGAGCGATCGAGAGAATGTACGGTGTGTCAATGCAAGGTTTTCCTTATCCTATATTTGTTTGGAATGTATTAATGATCCTTGAAGTCAGCTAGGAGTTTCTCCCAGCAAATGGTGAATTCTGGACGACATTTAGCTGAATTGGTTTTATTCCATTTTTAATTAAAATACTGGTCGCATTAATTTCTGTTGCCTTATTTCAAACCAAATTCTGCGGCGAACGTGATATTCATCACAGAGGGTGAACGCATCCTGTTTGTGCGATAGGCTTAGCCTCATTCAATTTAAAGTAGTTCACAGGACACATGACAGTGGCCAGAATGAGCAGGTTTTCTGAGGGGGTGGAGGATAGGTGTGGGCGGTGCGCGGTGGGGCCCGCAAAACATGTTTTGGGCCTGTCTGAAGCTGGAGGGATTCTGGTGGGGGTTCACTGACGTGATGTCCGAGGTGCTGAGCGTGAAGGTGGTCCCCAGTCCAGAAGTGGCGATTTTTGGAGTTTTGGAAGGGCCGGGTGTCCAGGGGGCAAGAGAGGCCGACATCTTGGCCTTTGCCTCCCTGGTATCCCAGAGACGGATCTTGTTGAAATTGAGAGATTGGCGGTTACCAAAACCAGGGGTGTGGGTGAGCAACCTCGTGGAATTCCTTAGGTTGGAAAAAAATCAAATTTGCCTTGAGAGGGATTGTGCAGGGTTTTGCCCGGAGATTGAAACTGTTTATCGACTTCTTCAACAATAATTAAGAAGTCAGCAGGGGGAGGGGGGGAATTTTGTGGTTAAAAATAGAGGCAGAGTGGGTAGGTGTAACAGCAGGGAGTGTGGAGCGTGGGCGTGTTGGTTAGTTATTTGTTATGTGATTTCATGTTTGTTCTCTTTTTGGTTTTGGTTGTGTTTGATTTATATATATAAATGTCATAATAAAAACATTTTAAAAAAACATTGGCCGCGATTCTCCGCTCCCCATGCCGGGGGGGGAGAATCGCGGGAGGGCCGGGCGAATCACACCACGCCACCCTGGCACCCCCCCGTGATTCTCCCACCCCCCCCCCCCCAAATGGCGTGTCACTTTTTGCGACACGCCGCTCGGAGAATCGCCGCTCGCCGTTTTTCACGGCGACCGGCGAATCTCCGGCCCGGCTGGGCCGAGCGGCCTGACGACCCCGACCGATTCACGCCGGCGGCAACCACACCTGGTCGCTGCCAGTGTGAACATCGCGCGACAGGTAAATGTGGGGCCTGTGGGGGGGCAGAGAGACGATCGAGAACCACGGGCGTGATCGTGAGGTGACTGGCCCACGATCGGTGCCCACCGATCGTCGGGCGGCATCTCTAAGAGACGAACTCTTTTCCCTCCGCCGCCCCGCAAGATCAAGCCACCATGTCTTGCAGGGCAGCGGAGAGGAAGACGGCAACCGCGCATGCGCGGGTTGGAGCCGGCCAACCTGCGCATGCGCGGCTGACGTCACTTAGGCGCTGCCGGCCGCGTCATTCTCAGCGCGCCGCTTTGACGCAAGCGTCCAGGCCCGGCGCCCAAGATTCGCACAATGCCGCTCCTAGCCCCAGTGGGGGGGGGGAGAATATGGGGCGAGGAGCAGGCTCCGACGCCTGTCTTTTCTCTCCGTTTCAGAGAATCACACCCCTTGAATCATAAGGTGATTAAAAGGTACATAAAGCACCCCAGACCCTGAGGCCCCACCGAGCATGGAAAGCCTTGATGGCACCAATGGACACCGCATCCTTCCTCTCCAGGGACACCTGATCATGAATGAAGCCGCAGAAGAGGGACAGTCAGGTTGGACAACCCCCTCTACTGCCCACTGCCTGGACCTTTTAATGGCAAGTTTCACCAGGCCCAGGAGCAGCTTCACAAGAAGATCCTCCTCCTTCTTCGTCACTCTCCGCACCAGGTGCCATAGATCAGGAGTGTAGAACTGAAGTGCAGACAAAACTTTAAAAGAGGCTTGATAAGAAACTAAAAAGCGGTTCAGCCTAAAACATTTAACTTAGACATGGTCCACAGACTCCACAAGGCCTCAAAAGAGGCAGGCATCTTGGGGATCTGGGAACTGGTGAAATCTATGGTTGCACGGCGCTCCTGCATTCTGGGAGAAGCTTATGGAGAAGGATAGTGTGAGGTTGAGATAGAGTATTGGTTGTATTAGAGAGACATAATAGATTAATGTAACATAGATTCAGTACTGCTATTTTGTTAGCTATTACTCAGTAGAGTGTGCAAACCATTTAAAGTAGTGTAAATTAAACTAGCTATGTTTTAAATACATTGCTTGATGTTCTTGGTAAACACGACTTTTAGCTATCTTGGAGAATTATACAAGGAACATCACGAGGGACAATGAGGGCTAAAGACCTGATAATTAGATGCAAATAGACGTAAATGGGGATCCTGACCTTTAACATCAGGATTCCCATTGTATGACTGCAGTGGGACGGGGACAATCGAACAGAAAAATCCCGCTGGTGAAAAGCTATTTTTGGATTCCTATGGGATTCTCTGAAAACGAGGCGGATAATCCCAGCCAACAACCACACCAACAGGAGTATCTAGCCTCATTGTAACTAAGAGACTATGTAAGACAACACCTTTAATTCATAATAGAAGACTTTAACTACAGTCAAACTTCCATTTTTTTCCTTCAGTCTTTTTGCCTTCCATTGACACAGTAAGCAATCCCGCACCAACCGAGGAATGTGGCAGATTAGAATTTCACTCAAGTTATGGAGTGTATGTTCTTGTGCAAATGCATTTTTGATTTATTTTCCTACCTTTCTAATTCTTTTCCTTTCCCAAACAATGTTTCCCTCGCTTGAGAATTTGTGAATTCAGTTCCTGAGCAAATGGGAGCCTGAGGAAATTTGATTTGAGATACGAAAGCTCAGCTTGGACTGATATTAAGTAGATGCTCATGTAATCTATTTCTTATCTTTCTTTCAGGAATCATGGCTGGTTCAAATAGATCAGGAGACCTTCGGGATGCCCAGAAGTCGATTCCAATTGGTACAATCATGGCAATTGCAACAACGTCCGCTGTCTGTATCCTTTTTCCTCATAATACGCTTAGCCAACCTGTTGCTAATATGATAATTAAGAGATAACTTTCATTGCTGCAGTGTACTAAGCATTAAATGGCTTCCACATGGTTATTAGGCACAGAGGCTGACAAGTGAGGATTTTAGTAAGTATGGATAGAGGCTGCTTAATGCTAAGAATATTAAATTAATTAGAGTTATGTTTAAGATTTTAAAAATACTTGAAAATGAAACATTATAAATTATCTTTCCACTTATCCTGTATGAGATTTGCTACAGATATTTCTACTGATTGGGTCTTGAAAGTGCAGTGGTAGTGTTTTGAATGTGTGCATTGCAAGTTCATGACCTGCCATTCGCCTAAACAACAAACATCCAAAATGATACTGCAATGCCAAACTATCTCTCTTGCAGATCTACTGGGCTGAATCATAGCTTGCAGGCACATATTTGGAAGTGGATGGTGGAATTGACGGGATGTCAGGAAGCCAGCCCCAACCCTCTGTCCTGGAACGGACTCAAGGGGCAAACTAGGTCTATTGCCGGTTCTCTGTTCCACATTTAACTGCAGCATGCTTGGTTGGCAGCAAGTAAACTCTGTGACAGACAGAGATGGGTTATCGTTGTCAAGATGTTAATTGCTCATTTAATGTGCTTTGACATGGGTTTTCATATTTAACTGTTGTTCCATCGGTTACACATGCTTTCTGGAAAGTGCCAGAGTAAGCAGGGTGAGAACACAGCATCAGCTGAGGGGGCTGAAGACATAGTGGGAATCAATGGGAATAGCTATTGAAGCTACACAGCTGCCTTCTTCCTTGCTTATGGGAAGGGCTTTGTTCACAGTACTTTTGTTGGGAGGTTTTTATTTGCTGCTTAGGAGATTACGTTGACAACTCTGGAAGTTACTACGATCAGAACAGCATAGGTGTTGCTTACTGTCTCCATGGCAATGCCTTGATTGAGTCGACTTGCCATTCAATTTTTCTCCTATAGTATAAACTGTTGTGATGGTTTGAAATTTGGCATTCTTGGGCGGGATTCTCCCATAATCGGTGCGATCGCCGGAATCCGGCACCAAAACCAGCGCGGATCACTCCGGAGTCGGGCCCCCCCAAACAGCACAAATTCTCCGGCCGGGAATGGGCTAGTAGCGGCGTGACGCCATTCGTGACGGTGACACCTGCCGCGGATGCGCGGCGTCACAGCACAAAAGACGACCCCCCCGGAGACCCGACAAGATGGTCGCCCGCAGCGCGACATCGAGGCACTCCTGGATGCAGTAGAGCAGAGGAGGCAGGCCCTGTACCCCATACACGGCCGCAGGGTTTCCCCACGCCTCAGCCGGCACCTGTGGAGGGAGGTGGCAGAGGCCGTCAGCTGTGGCTGCAACACCAAGGACAGGCACCCAGTTCCACAAGAAGGTGAATGACCTTGTCAGGGTTGCCAGGGTGAGTAGCCCCCCCCCCCCCCCCCCCCCGATGTGCGGTACACCCCCAGGTGTAACTAACCCTAACCCGAACCCTAACAGGAGAAGTGCACACACAACAACAGGGAGCGTGAGAGGACCGGAGGGGGCTCAACTGATGTGAGACCACTCACTGTTCATGAGGAGAGGGCCCTGGAACTGGCAGGCGGACGCGAGGACCGGGAGATTGCCGAAGCAGAGGTCGGGGACGCACCACCAAGTGAGACCCCCACGGCCCGTCCCCCTTCCCCCATATCCCCCCTCCCCCATATTCCCCATATCCCCCCTCCCCCTTATCCCCCCTCCCCATATCCCCCCTTCCCATATCCCCTCTCCCCCATATCTCCCCTCCCCATATCTCCGCTCCCCATATCCCCCCATCCCCATATTCCCCATATCCCCCCTCCCCCATATCCCCTTCCCCCATATCCCCCTCCCCCATATCCGCCCTCCCCCATATTTCCCCTCCCCCATATCCCATTCCCCCATATCCCCATATCCCCCCTCCCCCATATCCCCCGATCACCGCCCACGTGTCTAACCATGCATGCTGTATTGTGTATTGCAGGACCAAACGTCGAGGCACCCGTGCCCGTGGATGCCGACCGCCCGCAGGATGCCCCAGGGTGGCCACGAGACAGGGGCAGGCCTGGAGCAACATGGAGACGACGTCCCCGTCTCGTGCGATTGCAGCGACGCAGGCGTGTGACACCTAGCAACGAGGGGGGTAGCCACAGGCCCCACTCGCAGCTGAGCCAGGACACCCCTACCCAGGACAGCCCTACCCAGGACAGCCCTACCCAGGACAGCCCTACCCAGGACAGCCCTACCCAGGTCAGCCCTACCCGGGACACCGACACATATGACACCGACACACAGGACACTGACACACAGGGGACGGGTGGACAGGAACCACCACCCCAGGGGACCATGGACTCTGGGTCGGACAATGATCACGACACAATGCCACTGCTTTCTCCAACACCCTCCACCATCACAGAGACACTCACCTCGGTTGGGCACTTTAGTGATGAGGCTTCTGGTACACTCACTGGTGCGCACAACACAGCCGTACCGGTACAGCAGGTGGAAGTAGGAGCAGCCGAGGGGCCAGGCGTTCGGAGAGTAGGCCAGCCCCAGCAACCATCTGCTGCCCAGACGGGTCCCGGGTTCCTGGAGTTACCACACCCACCCATAGACCCAATGCAGCCACCAAACCTGGGACGATCAAGGGGGGTGACGGCTGGCTTGAGGAGGCTGCAGACGCAGGTGGAGGAGTGCACCCACGTCCAGGTGCTGGGAGTGGTGCCGGTCATGTGTGCCACCCAGGCTGACACCGGTGGTGGCGTCCACGGTGGAGGCAATGGGTGCAACGGTGTCAGACATGGGGAGCAGTATGCAAGGCCTGGGGCTTTCCATGCAGGCAGCGTCTGACGCCGAGGACATGGCTGCCCTCTCACAGGAAGCCATGAGCCAGAGCCAGCGGCAGATGGCAGAGTCACTCAATGCCGTGGCCCAGTCTCAGCAGGCCATGGCCCAGTCTCAGCAGGCCATGGCCCAGTCTCTGCAGGCCATGGCCCAGTCTCTGCAGGCAGTGGCCCAGTCTCAGCAGGCCATGGCCCAGTCTCTGCAGGCCATGGCCCAGTCTCTGCAGGCAGTGGCCCAGTCTCAGCAGTCAGTGGCCCAGTCTCAGCAGGCGGTGGCCTAGTCTCAGCAGGCCATGGCTCAGTATCTGCAGGCAGTAGCCCAGTCTCAGCAGGCCATCACTGGGGGCATCGGCGCCATTGCCCAGGTGCTGGCCGGTGTCGCCCTGACACAGACAGGGATGGCCAACTCCCTGAGCTCCATGGCTGCAAACTTACAGACCCTTGTCGATACCAGGGCAAGCCTCCAGGACTGACAGCGCCAGGTGTCGGGGGGACGTCGGATGGTCGGTTCGTTCGCATCCCCGTCATGTAGAGGCCCGGGGGTCATTGGGCACCCCGAGGGAGGAGGAGGTGCTGGGGCCCATTCCGGGTCCCCCTGTAGGGGAGGCCCCTGAACACCAAGGCACCTCGGACTCCCCCCCCCCCCACCCTCCGTCCCAGGTGCATCTGGTGGGCAACAGGCAGGACAGACTGGCAGCTCGCCACCCCAGTCGCTAGAGCCGCAGCCTGGCCCATCTAGGCAGGGCGCCCCAGGAAACGGCCGCCAAAGGGATCGTGAGTCACAGGGCAGGAATCACAGGAGTCCACCTCAAGTTCTGCTGTACCGTCTGGGGAACCACCTAGACGTAGTCAAAGGGCCCGTAAGGCCAAACAATTAGACATTGAGTAAGTTGGCACGGGTACAGAGCACAGACGAGTTATAGGGGCTCGGGCACATGTATGGACTTTCACAGCTACAGAAGCTGCATTTGTGCTCTATCCGAAGTGTGCGAGGGTGTCGGGAGCGTTGAGCACCAGTGTGTGTGTGTGAGAGGTGGTATTATGTCGGCCCCAGGTGAGTGTGCCCTCCCCTCCTCCCGGGTCACCCTCGCCATCCCCCTGGGCAGAGGACGGGTTCATGCGCTGCAGTGTCACTGCCGCATGCAGGGACGGTCCAGGTGGATGGTGGTACTGTGGCCATGGGTCAGGCATTGTCCAACAATGTAGAGCCCAGAGCTCATCGCAGAGCGGGTTGTCATCATCCTCCATGGCCTGCAATAGACATGCTTCCACAGGCGACCGTGTGAGCCTGGCCCGTTGTGCCGCAGGTGGATGTGCAATGGAGGGGTGGTGTGCATGCGAGTAGGGTGGGGGTGTGTTATGGGAGCGGTGTTTTCAGAACCCCAAAATGTATCATGGAGTTCAACCAACCTCTCCCTTTAATGAATTGTTGCTTTTGAAGCACACGGCTTGGTCTCCAGGTGTGGTATTACAATTATGGACACATGGGTTTTTAAACACAAAACAATGTTTATTCCATGAATTCAACTTAATCTTTTTAAATAATCATTGGATCACTTACCACCCCTTACTTCAAAGATAATCCCGAAAATAATACAACACTAAATAATCCCTCAAAATGTTCCTTCAAACCTCCAAAAGACTTAACACCTTTAAACAGAAACACATCAGGTTAAAGACATTAATATTATGAGTTTAAATCACCCAAATAATTAAAAGATAGTCTTTCCTGGCAGAGATCACCACAGATCCAGCTCACTGCAAACACAGACACACCCAAGCTCTTTCTCTTCATGCAGCTCTCAGCAAACCAGCCAGACACTTTTCAGCTGCTCTCTCAAACTGCAACTAAATGCAGAAGTGAGCTCAACTCAGCTGCCCCCACCCTCTGACATCAGTTCAGTAATAAGAGCGGCTTCATTTCTTAAAGGTACATTGCTTAAACATCCATTTCTTAAAGGTACGCTCACATGACAGGTGGTTGGTGGTGGGTGGGTGGGGGGGGGTGAGGATGTTGGTGGTGGGTGGGTGGGGGGGTGTGGGTGTTGGTGGTGGGTGGGGTATGCGTTCTGTGCCCATACTCGGCGATTCCCACGCCCCCTTAGTCTGTGAACTGGGTGGCTATCAGCCTGTCCCGTGCCTGCTGGCCCAGCCGGTAACGACGACATACCAGCATTGCCCGTACCCCCCCCCCCCCACCACCACCACCCCCACCCCCCCCCCCCCCCCCCCTCCCCGCAGCCAGGTGCCATGGGCTGCATGGTCGCCTCTGATGGAAGCTGGCACCTGGCCAGGCGGAACACCTCCCCCGTCCTTTCCCCCCTCCCCGGCACTCGCCCCCTTACCCCGGCACTCGCCCCCTCCCCCTCCCCGGTACTTGCCCCCTCACCCCGGCACTTGCCCCCTCCCCGGCACTCGCCCCCTCACCCAGGCACTCACCCCCTCACCCCGGCACGCGCCCTCTCCCCCCTCCCCGGCACTCACCCCCTCACCACGACACTCGCCCTCTCCCCGGCACTCACCCCCTCTCCATCCTCCCCGGCACTCGCCCTCTCTCGCCTCCCTGGCACTCACCCCCTCACCCCGGCACTCACCCCCTCACCTAGGCACTCACCCCCTCCCCGGCACTCGCCCCCTCGCCCCGGCACTCGCCCTCTCCCCCCTCCCTGGCACTCGCCCCCTCACCCCGGCACTCACCCCCTCCCCGGCACTCACCCCTCCCCGGCACTCGCCCCCTCACCCCGGCACTTGCCCCCTCCCCGGCACTCGCCCCCTCACCCCGGCGCTCGCCCCCTCACCCTAGCACTCGCCCTCTCCCCACTCCCCGGCACTCGCCCCCTCCCTGGCACTCGCCCCCTCACCCCGGCACTCGCCCTCTCCCCAGCACTCGTCCCTCACCCCGGCACTCACCCTCTCCCCCCCCTCCACCCCCCACACACACACCCCACCACACACCCCCCACACACTCCCCACCCACTACACCACCACCACCTTCCCCCACCACACACACACACACCCTCCACACACACACACACCCCTGTACACTGACTGCGGCCACGCAGTCACTTCTCCTGCGGCCACCCCACGCTGTGACCTACCTCCACGCCGTCCGGCGTCAACCATCAGCACTGATTGACGCCGTTATATACGATGGTTTAATTCAAGCCAGCGTGACCCGTGGTCACGTCGGCGGGACTTCGGCCCATCCGGCCAGAAGAATTCGGGCAGCCCCGGGGTCTATAGTGTCACGCCGGTCCCCGCCCTTCTCCGAGGTGGGCGTGCGATTCACGCCTCGGCAACTTTTGTGGGGTCCGAGAAGTCGGAGGCCGGCGAGGGCAGGATTCACGCCGACCCCCGGCGATTCTCCAACCCGACGGGGGGGGGTCGGAGAATCCCGCCCCTTGTGCCTTTTAAATATACTTCTATAAGCAACACACTTTAGCAGCCTTGCATTTTCATTTAATACAGGCGAATGGAACATTGAGCTTGCAAGTTGTATGGAAATTTTTGGGAATTGGTGTGCATCAGCTAAATAATATCATTGGGACCCAATTTTATTATTTTTAACTGCAAACCACCAAGGACCTCTGGTACTGGAGTTAGATGAATGGGGATCAGATGCAAGCAACATCTGTACATTGTTTCCACTGACAACCATTAAGTCAGGCATTACTATTTCTAAAATAAAATAACCCAAATGCATTTACACTACCAGTGGTACTGTAAGAAAGAGACTAAAATATATTTTGTTTAAAGAAATGTCACTTTTGGTCCTGTGAAGTTCTATAGATTTGTCCCCGGGTCCGCTTTTTTTTTAATGAACACATCATTGAAATAATCCATTTATCTTGATCTGAAACTGTTTTAATCCTTTATACCTCATCACAGATGTATCTACTATCATTCTCTTTGGGGCATGCATTGAAGGTGTGGTACTCAGAGACAAGTAAGTACATTTTATTCACTGCTGATAAAACACGCATCAAAGGAACTGAACATGTGTAGTCACATGATAAGATGCATCCTTCAGTCCGTTCTTCTTCATCAGCCCCTTTCCTATTTAATTTTTCCTCAATCCGACAGAACAGAGAAGTTAAAGAGCAAGTGAAGACTCTATGACACTTGAGAGTGCATTCCCCCATATATAAGTTAGCAACCATGGGTGGAGCAACTGTAGCTACATTTAGCCTGAAAACTCCTGGGAAAGGAAGGGGGGAAAAAAATTAAATAGCTTATTGTTGATGTTAGTCTGAACAGTACACATAGAACCATGTAGCGCATTAGGAAACCATTCAGTCTATTGTCCTTGTGCTGATTCTTTGAAAGAGGTCTCCAATTGGCCCACTCCACTGCCTTTTTCATATCGCTCTGCAAGCTTTTCCTTTTCCTATAGTTATCCAATTCACTTTGAAAGTTACTATTGACTCTGCTTCCACCAGACATTCAGCTCGTGGATTTCAGAATGTGTGGGTTTCAGTTCAGACCGGGATTGAGCTGAACAGTGTGCTGCCCTCAACCCGCATGCACCCCACAACAACCTTCGACCCACAGACCATCAGAACAATCTACCTCCAGTCACCTTTTAGGCCCTCACTCGTGCCGATATTGAGGTGTTTCTCAGGCCTGCAGATCGAAACATCAACACCTTCTGGAGAGGCAGGAAAAAATTGGGAGTAGATATGTGAGGTGAAATGTGTGCAGAGAATGCAATCAATTTTAATTTTAATGGATTCATGGCACCTCTGGCCTATATTACCCAAACTCTCCAGACATAACCAACTGACTTGCTGGGTCATTTTAGAAGGCAATTAAGAGTCAACAACAGTATTGTGGGACTTGAATCACATATACTCCAGACCAAGTTGGACTGGCAGGTTAGTTTTCCAACAGGATGTTCACTTTTTTTATGGCAATCCAGCAGATTTCAGAGTCAACTTGCTAGATCTATTGAATTCAATTTCACAAACTGACAAGAATTGGAGCAAATGACTAGGATTCTGGACAGTGCCATTATGAGTCGGCTACCATAGCCATGTCTAAATATTCTGCTGTTATATTTTGTAATGAAGATATGATAACTATTTAGTGTAATAGTCGAAGAACTGGGGCGGGATTCTCCCATGCCTGGCGGGGCGGAGGGCGGGGGGGGGGGGGCCCCGCGGGACGAAGTGGCGTGAACCACTCCGGCATAGGGCACCCCCAAAGTTGCGGAATGCTCCGCACCTTCAGGGGCTAGGCCAGCGCCAGAGTGGTTTGCGTCCCGCCGACCGGCGTGGAAGGCCTTTGGAGCCGCGCCAGCCGGGGCTGAAGGGACTCTGCCGGCCGGCGTGGGTCTGCGCACGCGCGGGAGCGTCAGCGGCTGCTAATGTCATCACCGCGCATATGCGGTGGGGGGGTTCACCTTCGCGCCGGCCATCACAGAGGCTTACACGGCCGGCGCATAGGAAGAGAGTGCCCCCACGGCACAGGCCTGCCCGCGGATCGGTGGGCCCCAATCGCGGGCCAGGCCACCGTGAGGGCACCCCCCAGGACCCCGGAGCCCGCCCCCGCCGCCAGGTCCCACCGGTAAGGGACCTAGTCCAATTTACGCATAGAACGAGCCGGACTTCGGCCCATCGCGGGTCGGTGAATCGCCGGGGTGGGCTGCTACGAGCGGCCGCCGACCGGCGCAGCGTGATTCCCGCCCCCGCCGAATCTCCGGCGCCGGTTAATTCAGCAGCCGCGGGGGTGGGAATCCCGCACCCCCCGCCCCTGATTTTTTTAAAAATCAAATATTGTTCGAACACAAGTGTGTGATTTTTTTTTTAAAAGTCTTTGGTAGATGTTTCAGGGCCTCTCTAACCTTGAAATCTTTAAATATTTTGCACCATTACCTTTGCAAAACAAAAACTAATTTTCCAGTGCATAAAATGTAAAGCAAACTGGCTCCACCTAAGCTCTGAAATTTTCCATCCACATTACAAAAGCAAAAGAAATTGGCTGGTTGAAGTAAATGTTGCTGCCGTCCATGTTGATGCCACCTTGGGAGAGAATTCCTTTTTATGTTTATCAGCATCATGTTGCCACCATCTGAATTTCCACACAGTCACTTGGTGACTTTGAAGTCACTGAAGGTTCATCTGTTTTCCCAGTTTGTGACAAATGACATTAATGCCCTTTGCAACACTTATGGAATCTGTCCAATTTCATCTCCTGTCCTTTCAGCAACCTCTGGGTTATTTTGAAGGGTGAAGGTTAGAACCAGTCTTTTTACCTCTGTACTTGCTGACTACGCTTTCAGTTCTACAGCTGGGAATCACTCACTGTGGTACGGATCCAGGTCAAATTCTACGCTTGCCAACTGCACTTGCCATTTCAGGATAGATGGAAAAAAGCAAAGTAATTAATTCCATTTTAGCTCACCCATCTATAAAGTTCCCTCAATTTATTTTGGCTTCACTACATTACCTTGGATTGCAAAGAAATCACAACACTGAAGCTGGCCATCCCACCCAAACAGTCTGTGTTATCTTTTACACACAAACATTAGTCCTAATCCTGTGTATAGCTCCGTTCCCATAATCCTTTATTCCATTTTCCTTCAATCACCCAGCTAACCTGTTCTCAAATGTTGACATAATTTCAGATACTATATTCTACAACCTCATGACCCTCCTTTTGAAAAAGGTTGTCATCAACACAGATGAGCCCACTACAGTCCCCATCCAACATTCATTCCGGCAGCATGTACTGGACAATAATTAGATCCCTGATTAATTCACCCTTGCACCCTTGAAAGTCCTCATGCCAGTCCCAATTTGCTAAGTAGATGCCTTTCTGTCCTATTTTTAGAGAGTTCTGCATATAACTTTCCTATACTGCTTCCTGTCTCATAAGCCTATGATCTCATCGCTTAATCAGCTCCATTCAGAGCTGCAAAGGTTATTTTTCCTCAGGTTGACCTCACAATTCATGCATCACCTGACAGTGAGGATCAGTCTTTTCTCTGTGTTGTCCCCAGAGCTTGAAAATCCTTTTCATGTCTTGGTGACAAGAATTGGGCGCAGTTTACTTGGCATGATCTCACGCATACTTCTAAAATAAAATACACAGTGGCCGTTGGTGATACAATCTTCTATACCTAATCCACAGGGACTCTCCAGCAGAGCCAAAATGACAGATAGAGTTGAAATTATCATAGAATTTACAGTGCAGAAGGAGGCCATTCGGCCCATCGAGTCTGCACCGGCTCTTGGAATGAGCACCCTACCCAAGGTCAACACCTTCACACTATTCCCATAACCCAGTAACCCCACCCAACACTAAGGGCAATTTTGGACACTAAGGGCAATTTACCATGGCCAATCTACCTAACCTAATTGCGCCTTTTGTGTTATGCTAATGTCCAGCAAGCTGGAACTAGGAAAGGGTCAGTGTCTTAGCCTTTTGGGAGAAGTAGTGGGGGTCAAAAGACCTGCCACACAATTCCACACCCAAATTCCACAAAAACTGAATCTCTTTGCGGTATTAGGCGCGAGCTTTGGGATATCAATGAAATTGGAAGATACAAGTGGGAGTTGGGGTATTCACAAGGCGAGGACATCTTTGCAGTATTTAGAAATATTTTTGAGTTAATGGTAAAAAGAGAAAAAAAATCTGAAAAAAGGAGGAGCAATGTCCTGCAGTCAACATCGCAATGAAGCATTCTGGGAATAGTGTCCAACAGTCAGCATCACACTGAAGCATTCTGGGAACAGTGTCCCACAATCAGCATCCCAGTGAAGCATTCTAGGAATAATTTCCTACAGTCAGCATCACAGTGAAGCATTCTGGGAACACTGTCCTGCATTCAGCATTGCAATAAAGCATTCTGGGAACAATGCCCTGCAGTCAACATCGTAGTGAAGCATTCTGGGAATAGTGTCCAACAGTCAGCATCGCAGTGAAGCATTCTGGGAATAGTGTCTTACAGTCAGCATCGCATGAAGCATTCTGGGAACAATGTCTGACAGTCAGCATCACATGAAGCATTCTGGGAACTGTGTCCTACAGTCAATTCTTGTTGAAAAGAAACAAAGAGTGACATCACAGGAAAACCATTGGAGCTGAGAAAATAAAGGGGCACGAGAAAGAGCAAGCATGAGAGCAGAGACGGAAAAAAGAGAGCGAGAAAGAGCAAGTCTGAGAGCAGAACTGCAAGGATAAAAGAGCACGAGGGAGAACGAGACTGAGAATGGAGCTGAGAGGATAAAAGGGCACAAAAGCGAGACTGAAAATGGCACTGGGAGGATAAAAGAGCATGAGAAAGAACGAGACCGAGAGTGGAGCCGGAAGGATAAATGGCTAAGACTCCACAGGAAGGAAGGTGACCACCAGGAAGAGCAAGTGGACTAGGAAGTAAGTGCAGGAATCTTCTATGGCCATCTCCCTGCATAACAAACATACCACCTCGGGCACTGTTGGGGGGAATGGTGTCTCAAGGGAAAGCAGGAACAGCCAGATTTGTTGCACCACGGTTCGTTCTGCTGCTCAAGGAGGAGTAAAAAGTGTGGGAATGCAATAGTTATAGGGGATTCAATTGTAAGGGGAATAGATAGGCATTTCTGTGGCCACAAATGAGACTCCAGGATGGTATGTTGCCTTCCTGGTGCTATGGGCAAGAATGTCTCAGAGGGGCTACAGGACATTCTGGAGGAGGAGGGTGACCAGTGACTGGTTGCGGTACACATTTGTACAAATGGCATAGGTAAAAAAAGGGACGAGGTCCTAAAAGCAAAATATAGGGAGTTGGGAAGTAAGTTGAAAAGTAGGACGTCAAATGTGGTGATTTTAGGATTACTAGCAGTGTTGCATGGTAGTCAGAGTAGAAATAGCAGGACATATCAGATAAATAGGTGGCTGAAGAGATAGTGCGAGAAGGAGGGTTTTGGATTCCTAGGACACTGGGACTGGTTCTGGGGAAGGTGGGACCAGTACAAACTGGACGGGTTACATCTGGGCAGAACCGGGACTGATGTCCCAGAGGGAGTGTTTCTGGAGTGGTTGAGGAGGGTTTAAATTTAAATGGCAGTGGGGTGGGGACCTATGGAAGGAGTCAGAGGAGGGGGGAAACACAGACAAGAGCAAAAGGCAGAAAATGAAAAGAAAAGTGACAGAGGAACCAAGGGCCAGAATCAAACAGGGCCTCAATGAAAAATAATGGGAACAGGACAAGGAATGTTATAACGACAAACCTTCAGGCTTTCTGCATTGATGCGAGGAGCATTCACAATAAAGTGAATGAATTAATCACCCAAATAGATATAGTCGGGATTTCGGGATTACAGAGATATGGTTGCAGGGTGACAATGGGGGACTTCAATATGCAGGTGGACTGGGAAAATCCGGTTGGTAGTGGATCCCAAGAAAAGGAATTTGTGGAATGTCTAAGAGATGGTTTTTGGAGCAGTTTGTGACAGAGCCTATGAGGGAACAGGCAATTCTGGATTTGGTGACGTGTAATAAGAACATAAGAACTAGGAGCAGGAGTAGGCCATCTGGCCCTCGAGCCTGCTCCGCCATTCAATGAGATCATGGCTGATCCTTTGTGGACTCAGCTCCACTTTCCAGCCCGAACACCATAACCCTTAATCCCTTTATTCTTCAAAAAACTATCTATCTTTACCTTAAAAATATTTAATGAAGGAGCCTCAACTGCTTCACTGGGCAAGGAATTCCATAGATTCACAACCCTTTGGGTGAAGAAGTTCCTCCTAAACTCAGTCCTAAATCTATTTCCCCTTATTTTGAGGCTATGTCCCCTAGTTCTGCTTTCACCCGCCAGTGGAGACAACCTGCCCGCATCTATCCTATCTATTCCCTTCATAATTTTAAATGTTTCTATAAGATCCCCCCTCATCCTTCTAAATTCCAACGAGTACAGTCCCAGTCTACTCAACCTCTCCTCATAATCCAACCCCTTCAGCTCTGGGATTAACCTAGTGAATCTCCTCTGCACACCCTCCAGTGCCAGTATGTCCTTTCTCAAGTAAGGAGACCAAAACTGAACACAATACTCCAGGTGTGGCCTCACTAACAACTTATACAATTGCAACATAACCTCCCTAGTCTTAAACTCCATCCCTCTAGCAATGAAGGACAAAATTCCATTTGCCTTCTTAATCACCTGTTGCACCTGTAAACCAACTTTCTGTGACTCATGCACTAGCACACCCAGGTCTCTCTGCACAGCAGCATGCTTAGTATTTTATCGTTTAAATAATAATCCGTTTGCTGTTATTCCTACCAAAATGGATAACCTCACATTTGTCAACATTGTATTCCATCTGCCAGACCCTAGCCCAGGGGTGGGCAAACTACGGCCCGCGGGCCGCATGCGGCCCGCCAAAGGTATTTCTGCGGCCCACCAAGTCATTAAAAAAAAAAAAAAAAAAATTTTTTTTTTTAATTTTTTTTTTTTTTTTTTTTTAATTTTTTTTAAGGTTAATGGGGGGGGGGGGCTGTTGGGTTACTTACTGGTATAGGGTGGATACGTTGACTTGAGTAGGGTGATCATTGCTCGGCACAACGTCGAGGGCCGAAGGGCCTGTTCTGTGCTGTACTGTTCTATGTTCTATATGAGGCGCCCAGAATCATAACCGGGTGAAGTAATTATTTTACTTAATATACTATGCGGCCCTTTGTGAATTGTGAATTTCTGAATGTGGCCCTTGCACGGAAAAGTTTGCCCACCCCTGCCCTAGCCCATTCACTTAACCTATCCAAATCCCTCTGCAGACTTGATCAGGGAACTTAAGGTGAAGGAACCCTGAGGGAACAGTGACCACAATATGATAGAATTTACCCTGCAGTTTGAGAGGGAGAAGCTGCAATCAGATGTAACAGTATTACAATTAAATAAGGGTAACTACAAAGACATGAGGGCGGAGCTGGCCAGAGTTGTTTGGAGAAGGAGCCTAGCAGGGAAGACAGTGGAACAGCAATGGCAGGAGTTTTGGGGGTTTTTTAGGGAGGCACAACAGAAATTCATCCCAAGGAGGAGGAAATATGCTAAGGGGAGGACAAGGCATCCATGGCTGACAAGGGATGTCAAGGACAGCATGAAAGCGAAAGAAAAAGCATACAAAGTGGCAAGGATTAGTGGGAAACCAGAGGAGTGGGAAGCCTTTAAAAGTGAGCAGAGGACAACTAAAAAAGCAATAAGGGGGGAGAAGATGAAGTATGAGTACAAGCTAGCTAGTAATATAAAGGTAGATAGGAAGAGATTTTTTCAATATATAAAAGGTAGAGAGAGGCAAAAATAGACATTGGACCACTAGAAAATGTGGCTGGAGAAGTAATAATAGGAAACAAAGAAATGGCAGACAAAGTGAATAGTTACCTTGGTACAGTCTTCACGGTGGAAGACACCAGTGGGATGCCAGAGCTCCAGGAGAACCAGGGTGCAGAGGTGAGTGCAGTGACCATTACTAAGGAGAAGGTTCTGGGAAAACTTAAAGGTCTGAAGGTGGATAAGTCACCTGGACCGGATGGACTACACCCCGGGTCCTAAAAGAGATAGCTGAGGAAATTATGGAGGCATTGGTGATGATCTTTCAGGAATCACTGGAGGCAGGAAGGGCCCAGACGACTGGAAAGTGGCTAATGTAACACCAGTGTTTAAGAAGGGAGGCAGAAAATGGGAAATTATAGACCGGTTAGCCTGACTTCGGTCATTGGTAAGATTTTGGAGTCTGTTATTAAAGATGAGATCGCAAAGTACTTCAAAGTGCATAGTAAAATAGGACTGAATCAGCACGGCTTTGTCAAAGGGAGGCTGTGTCTGACAAATCTGTTAGAGTTCTTTGAGGAGGTAGCAAGGAAGTTAGACAACGGAGAACCAGTGGATGTGATTTATTTAGATTTCCAGAAGGCCTTTGACAAGGTGCCGCATAGGAGACTGTTAAATAAGTTAAAAGCCCAAGGTATGAACGGTAAGACCCTGGCACGGATAGTGGATTGGCTGACCGGCAGAAGGCAGAGAGTGGAGATAAAGGGATCTTTTTCAGGATGGCAGCCGGTGACTAGTGGTGTGCCTCAGGGGTCTGTGCTGGGACCACAACTTTTCACAATATACATTAATGATCTGGAAGAAGGAACTGAAGGCACTGTTGCTAAGTTTGCAGATGATCGAAAGATCTGTAGGGGGACAGGTAGTATTGGGGAACCAAGATGGCTGCAGAAGGATATGGACAAGCTAGGAGAGTGGGCAATGAAGTGGCAAATGAAATACATTGTGTAAAAGTGTGTTGTTATGCACTTAGGAGGAAATTAGGCAGAGACTATTTTTGAAATGGAGAAATGCTTTGATAATCAGAAGCACAAAGGGACTTGGGAGTCCTTGTTCACAATTCTCTCAAGTTAATGTGTAGGTTCAGTCAGCAGTTAAGAAGGCAAATGCAATGTTAGTATTAATGTCATGAGGGCTGGAATACAAGACCAAGGATGTACTTCTGAGGCTGTATAACTTCTGAGGCTGTATAAGGCTGTGGTCAGACCCCATTTGGAGTATTGTGAGCAATTTTGGGCCCCGTATCTAAGGAAGGATGTGCTGGCCTTGGAAACGGTCCAGAGGAGGTTCACAAGAATGATCCCTGGAATGAAGAACTTGTCATATGAGGAACGGTTGAGGACTCTGTGTCTGTACTCGTTGGAGTTTAGAAGGATGAGGCGGGATCTTATTGAAACTTACAGGATACTGCAAGGCCTGGATAGAGTCGACGTGGAGAGGATGTTTCCATTTGCTGGAAAAACTAGAACCAGAGGATACCATCTCAGACTAAAGGGACAATCCTTGAGGAGGAATTTCTTCAGCCAGAAGGTGGTGAATCTGTGAAACTCCTTGCCGCAGAAGGCTGTGGAGGCCAAATCACTGAGTGACCTTAAGACAGAGATAGGTAGGTTCCTGATTAATAAGGGGATCAGGGATTATGGGGAGAAGGAAGGAGAATGGGGATGAGAAAATATCAGCCATGATTGAATGGCGGAGCAGACTCAATGGGCCGAGTGGCCTAATTCTGTTCCCATATCTTATGGTCTTATTATGGATGGGACTTGAACATCCAGGGGTATTCAGTGTTTAAGAAAGACAGACAAAAAGGAAAAGGCGGTGGGAATGCATTGCTGGTTAAACAGGAAACCAATACAACACAGTGAGGAAGGATTTCGCTCTGATGATGTAGAAGGCTGTATAGGTAGAGCTGAGAAACACCGTTGGCAAAAACTGTATATAGACCAGTAGTGGTGATGTTGGGAATGGCATTAAACAGGAAATTAGAGTTGTGTGAGATAATGGAACGTCTGTAATTGTGAGTGGATTTAATCTGCATATAGATTGGGCAAATTAGTAACAGTATTACAGGAGGAATTCATGGAGTGTATACGGGATTGTTTTCTAGACCAAAATATTGAGGAACTAACTGGAGAATGTCATCCGAGACTGGGTATTTGTGTAATGAGAAAGGAATAATCATCAATCTAGTTGTACAAGGCGCCTTCGGAAGCGTGACCATGATATGATAGAATTCTTCATGAAGATGCAGAGTGATAGAATTAATTTGGAGACTAAGGTCCTGAATCTTAATACGATGGTATGAGGTGCAAGTAGGCTGTGTGGACTGGGGAATGTTACTTAAAGGAATAATGGTGAATAGGCAGTGACAAACATTTAAAGAGAGCATGGGTGATTTGCAACCATTGTTCATTCCTCTTTATCGCAAAAAATAAACAGGTAAGGTGGCCAAAACATCACTTACAATTGAAATTAGAGATACTATTATCTCCAAGAAAGGGCATACAAATTGGGGGGGGGGGGGGGGGGGGGAGAACAGATTGGGAGTAGTTTACAAAGAAGTAAAGGGGGGTGGAGGTGGTGCAGTGGTTAGCACTGCTGCATCACGGCGCTGAGGATCCCGGGTTGGATCCCAGCCCCAGGTCACTGTCTGTGTGGAGTTTGCACATTCTCCCCGTGTCTGCGTGGGTCTCACCCCCACAACCCAAAAATGTGCAGGGTATGTGGGTTGGCCACGCTAAATTGCCCCTTAATTGGAAACATTTTTTAAAAAGAATTAAATAAAGGAGGACAAAGGGATTAAGAACGGGAAAATAAAGTATGAGTGTAAACTTGCAGAGAACATGAAAACTTTCGATAGGTATGTGAAGAGAAAATGATTGGTGAAGACAAGTGTAGGTCCCTTACAGTCAAAAACAGGGGAATTTATAAAGGAGAACTAAAAAATGGCTGACCAGCTAAATACATACTTTGGTCTGTCTTCACAAAGGAGGACACAAATAATGTACCAGAAATGTTGGGAACACAGAGTTTAGTGAAAGAGGAACAAACTGAAAGAAATCAGTATTAGTAACGAAATGGTGTTGGAGAAATTGATGGGATTGAAGGCTGATAAATCCCCAGGGCCTGATAATCTATATCCTAGATACGTAAGGATGTGGCCCTCGAAATAGTGTATGCATTGGTGGTCATCTTCCAAGATTATATAGACTCTGAAGCAGTTCTTACAGTGGTAGCCAATGCAACCCACTGTGTAAAAGGGAGCTGGAGAGAAACCAGGGAGTTATAGAACAGTAAGCCTGACATTGGTAGTGGGAAAATGCTAGAGTCTATTCTAAAAGATTTAGTAGCAGAGCACAAAGGAATCAGTGACAGGATCGAACAGAGACATCTTGGATTTACAAAAGAAAAATCGTGCTTGGCAAATCTACTGGGATTTTGTTGAGGATGTAACTGGTAGAGTTTATGAGGGAACCAGTGGATATAGTTTATTTGAACTTTCAGAAGGCTTTCAACGAAGTCCCACATAAGAGATTAGTGTGTCAAATTAAAGTGCATGGGATTGGGGATAGTGTATTGAGATGGATTGAAAACTGGTTGGCAGACTGGAAACAGAAAATAGGAAGAAATAGATCTTTTGCCAAATGATAGGCAGTGACCATTCGGTATCACAGGGATCAGTGCTGGGACCCCAGCTATTCAAAATATAGGTTAATTATTTAAATAAGGAAACTAAATGTATTATGTCTAAATCTGTAGTTGACTGGGCGGGAGGGTGATCTGTGAGGAGGATGATGAGATGCCTCAGTGTGATTTGGACAAGTTGAATGAATGCAAATGCATGGCAGATGCAGTATAATGTGGATAAATGAGAGGTTACCCACTTCAGTAGCAAAAACAGGAAGGCAGCTTATTATCTGAATGGCTATAGATTGAGAGAGGGGAATGTGCAACGAGACCTGAGTGTCCTTGTACACTAGTCGCTGACAGTAAGCATGGAGGTGCAGCAGACAATAAGGGAGGCAAATGGTATGTTGGCCTTCACTGTGAGAGGATTTTAGTACAGGAGCAGGATGTCTTGCTGCAAATATATAGGGTCTTGGTGAGACCACATCTGGAATATGATGTGCAGTTTTGGTCTCCTTATCTGAGGAAGGATGTTCTTGACATAGAGGGAGTGCAATAAAGGTTTCCAGACCGATCTCTGGGATGGCGGGACTGACATATAAGGAGATTAGTCAGTTGGCGTCATATTGCCTGGTGTTTAGATGAATGAGGGGGGATTTCACAGAAACCTATAAAATTCTAACAGGACTAGACAGGATAGATGCTAGAAGGATGTTCCTGAAGGTGGGGGAGTCCAGAACCAGAGGTCACACTCTAAGGGTATGGGGTAAACCATCTGGGACTGAGATGAGGAGGAAACTCTTCACCTCGAGAATGATGAGTTTGTGGAATTTGCTACTACAGAAAGCGGTTGAGGCCACAACATTGTATGTTTTCAAGAATGACTTAGATATAGCACTTGGGTCAAATAGGATCAAAGGATATGGGGGAAACTGACAACAGGTTACTGCATTGAATTATCAGCCTTAATCATAACGAATGGCAGAGGAGGCTTGATGGGCCAAATGGCCTACTCCTCTCATTTTCATTGTTTCTGTGTTTTCATTGTTTCTATCTGAACCAATGATTTCAAGGAACATGCCATGCAGTTCTGAATGATTTACCTTTAATTTCCCTCCCCGGATGTAAAGAGTGATACTCAACTTCAACTCAATATTCAAAGCAATAAATCAAAACTAACAAATGTGCACAGAAATGCATGCTGAAACAGTGGAACAGTAAGAGGGTGGGATTTTCTGACCGCACCCGCCAGTGGGATCTTCCGGTCCCGCTGATGATGACACCCCACCAAGTTTTCTCTGACAGAGTGGGGTGCAATCAACGGGAATCCCCATTGACAGCAGCGGGATTGGAAGATCGTGTCGCTGGCCAATGGCAAATTCTGCCCAATACCTCTGTTACCCTCCAAAATAAAAAGCTGGTATCGTTAAAAGGTGACCACGAAGCTGCCAGGCTTTCATCAAAACCCAACTGGTTCACAAATTACTTTAAGGAAGGAAACATGTCACGGTTACTCAGTCTGATCTATATATGCCTTCAGTCGCATGCTGATTATTCATTGCCTCCTGATGTGCTTAGAATGCCGATTATTTATTAAACCACTGCAAAAAGAAAAAGAAGAATCACGCTGATCAGATCACTCGCCTGTCACCCAGGCATCAGATTCCGACTTGGCAATGGCTCACCACCCTCGTTAACCTTGCAAAGGCTTCCACATAACATCCGCAGACTTGTGGGAAAGTTGATCTATCCCACCAACCAGTCAAACGACGGCCTGACCTAGTCACATTGGCAAAATCAGAACCAATTAATTAACTAAAAAATGCATGCTGCTAAGGTGTTAGTCGAGGCAGTAATCTAACAAAATAATGTAAAATGAAAACAGAAAAACAGTAATGTAAAGTCTGCCCGAATCTGTTAGGAGAAAAGCAGGTCAGTGAATCAGTTTGGACCCACATCGGAATGGTTCAGTGAAAATTAAATGATGCCTTCTGCATTCAACCAGAATCACAAATTGGTCCATTTTAGTGTGAGAGTTTTCATGATTATTATGTCTTACTGGGTGAAGAATATTGATTCCAGATACGGCAAAGAAACATTAGAGCCATGTTCAGTTGCTTGTTAAACCAGTGTTTGTTTTTCTAGATTCGGAGAGGCTGTGAATGGGAATCTTGTGATTGGAACGTTGTCCTGGCCATCTCCATGGGTCATTGTGATTGGTTCATTTTTCTCCACGTGTGGCGCTGGTCTTCAGAGTTTGACAGGTGCCCCTCGTCTTCTGCAGGCTATCTCCCGCGACGGGATTGTACCTTTCCTAAGGGTATGTTTTTGCTCTTTCAATTGTTCTCATCAAGGGAAAAGGATGCCAGTATAGGAGGATTCAAAGCAGTGACTGATAAAATGTGTGAAAATTGTATTTCATTCAGGTCGAAGCTTGTAAACCAGGTTATCTCCCCACTATGAGATAAATTGGAAAAGCACTGAGGTTGATTCGCCATTCAGTATTAACTATGGAGCCTTTGTAAATTGACATAAAGTCACAGTTTGAAAATCTACGGGGAACATATTGGAACCGTAGCAAGGCTGATTTAGTTCCAAGAAGATGTGTTGACAATTGACAGTACCTCAGTACTAAAACTTAAGCAGCATTGTTCCGATTCAACATCTTATCAAGGAAGTGGTGTCAACCCAGAAGTTATAATCCCTCCACACCTGTCCCTGAATGTAAAAACAGTGATACATGGCTGACAGAAATAAAACCAGGGTTGACTTCTCCTTTTGATTTTAACTCCCTCAACTCATTAGTACACTTGGGCTTGTGAATTCATCTGATTATAAAATACTTGCTTATGTTTAGCTACTCATAACATACATAGGAAGGTTAACAATGATTAGCACTACTGCCATACAGCGCCAGAAACCCAGGTTTAGTGGTGGCCTTGGGTGACTGTCTGTGGGAAGATTGCATGTTCTTGGAGATTACATGTTCTCCCCTTGTCTGTGTGCATTTCCTTCAGCTCCCACAGTCCAAAGATATGTAGGTTAGGTGAATTGGAAAAGCTTTGTTTGTTGCCCCTTAGTGTCCAAAGGTTAGTTGGGGTTACAGGGATAGGGTGGGACCTGACCCTGGGTAGGGTGCTATTTTAGAGGGTTGGTGCAGACACGATAGGCCGAATGGCCTATTTCTGCACTGTAGGGATTCTATGATCTTCTATGATCTATGAGGCAGGAGAGTGAGCCTGGGTGGAGTGCTCTTTCGCAGGGTCGGTGCAAACACGATGGGCCAAATGGCCTCCTTCTGCACTGTCAGGATTCCATGATTCCTCCCATAGAGCGAGTCACAAGCATAAACAAAATCATCCAGCAGCAAATCACATAATGATGCAGCATTCCTTATCTTCTATGCCTCAAGGCAAATGGAAGAGAGTAGGAATAACTAGATAAAGATGATTTGGCAAATATATCGATCAGTGCAACATGTGCATCCCAGAAGGAGAAAAATCCAGTCACGTACTAAATAACAGAGGATCCCAAATATCTCCAGTGGTGTCTTCCTGGACAAATAATAACATCAATGAGCCTATGCAATGGGATCGCTGTGGTCTTAGGAAACCGTAATTAGGTGTGACAAGGGTACCAGCTATAGCCTTTACGCATCCTTTCTTACACTGATGTGGTGCTGAATTGCTATTGTGTTCTCACTCTCTTTCTGGCTATACCTCATCAAAATTTTATAACTCTGAATTGAAGGGACAGATTCTCTTGAACTGTTGCTAATCTTCTGCTCTCTAAGCCTTGAGCATTCTGTGGCATATTTTGTACATACTGTTGTGTAATGCAGTGGATTTCTATGATGTAATCTGACACTTGTCTGCACAGAAAAAGCTGTCTGTTTCCATTGAGAACAGAATCCTTGAAATTCCAAGACTTTTATATTTTAAAGAGCCGACTAATTTCTTCCTAGGATTAGCAAAAAAGCAGAATTGCACACTTTTTTTGACCGGTGCAGTAGTGTAGAAAGTGTTGGGCGTAGAATAGTCTTCTCCTCATGGTCCATAAGGGCAGTAAACAATTCGAAAGACATGTCTTTCCAGGCACCTTCTGTTTTTGCTGTGGTTTGGGGACTGGTGGGGAACTGACCACATCTTCTTGCCACACCGCTGTGTTAAAATTGCACATGGTTCCCAATAACATCATCAGGACCCAACACGCACATGTACAAATGGATCCCAACAGCTTTGGATGATTGTCCTTGCCACCCGCTTAATTTATCAAGTTAAAAGTTAGCTCCCAGCAGCTCAACTGTGGGTAAGTAACTGTGACGATTTTAACTGTCCACACGCCTGCTTTGTGCCCAATAGGTAGATTTGAAGCATCCCCCTTAGTGTCAGACGAGTGAAATTCAACACATAATGATGTTAATTTTTAATTTGTGCAATTGTTTAAAGTGGGTGATATCAAACCATCAGCCTGTTTCATTTCTGTTGTAAATGGGAGAATTGTGAAACAGACAGCTAATTTGCTATCAGTCATTTTATATGATCTTGGTCCTTGCGATTATTGGATATTTTAAATTTTACTGCTGTCTTAATCGCTCTGTCCTCTAATCTCGTTTCTGCTCCCCCGCTTCCCCCTCCTCACCAAATTAATTTAAACCCTCCCCAACCTTACCAGTTAACCTCTCAGTGAGAGCATTGGCCCTTCATTCAGGTCCAACCTGTAGAGGTGCGCCCAGCCTTTATGTACCACCTTTCCAAACACGCATGTACCCGGTGCCATCTTCCTGTTTCTATATTCACTAGCACTGGGTGTAACCCTGAGATTACTACCTTTGAGATCCTGCTTTTTAATCTTGTTCTTAGCTTCTCAAACTCTCCTTATAGGACCTCAACACCTATTTGTTGGTTCCAATATGGAGCATGACTTCCAGGTGTTCCATTTCTCCGTGTCCCAATCTAAATTCGTGCATCTAATACTAATGTACATTTAACAGCAATTTACAAATTGACAATCCTAGGACAGAAATGAAGTAAATAAGAATTGTCCAATTTTTATTCCCCAAAAAGGAATCTTCCCTTACTGCATTATCCCCAATAAGGTTATCTGCATTTGAATGTCGTGCTACTTTTAAAGTTGTCTCCAATTGTGGATGTGCATCGTTTTTCTCTCTGGTGCTGACGTTGTCTTTGCCTAGGTCTTCGGCCATGGAAAAGCAAACGGTGAACCTACCTGGGCCCTGCTACTAACAGCATGTATCTGCGAAACCGGCATCCTCATTGCCTCGTTGGATGAGGTGGCCCCCATTCTGTCCATGTACGTACACCATTTGGAATATTACTGACTTGGAAAAGAGAAGGTAAATTTCACCAACTTGTGTCTTTCGAATGGAGCTCCACACAAGTTGGAAATCATAGAATCATAGAAAAATTACAGCACAGTAGGAGGCCATTCGGTCCATCTTGTCCATGCCGTCCTGGGACATCCAGGTGCCCTTTCAAATTCCACCTTCTGCACCCGGTCCTTAGCCCTGTAGCTTAGAATACTTCAGGTGCAGATCCAGGTACCTTTTAAAAGAGTTTAGGGTCTCTGCCTCCACCACCAACTCGGGCAGCGAATTTCAGACTCCCACTACTCTCTGTGTAAAAAAATAATTTCCTCTTGTCCCCTTGCACCTTCTGCCACTTATCTTGAATCTATGTCCCCTGGTTCTAGAATTCATGGTAAATTGGTAATCAATCCACTGCATCATCTGACCAAAATATCTACATTTCTCAATCAAACTTTGGAGCCAAAGATACAGAATGCATGGATAAGTAAAGGCCATTTGTTCCATCAAGCCTGTTCTATGCAGAGTAGTGCAACTTTACACACCATTGGCCTATTCCTCCATCATATATGGGGCAGGATTCTCCATTTGGGAACTTTGTTCTCCCGCCGGAATGAATTGCACCTGATTTGCACTTAAGCTGCAAGCACAAATCAGGAAGTGAGTCCCAATCCTTAGCCATGCACATTTATGCAAGCCGAGGATTACGAGGGATTGGGAATCCCGCTGTCTGGCCGCCATTTTGAGCAGGTGGCCCTATAGCGAGGTCCGGCGGCTGGGCCTTCCTTGCCCACCACAATGCAATTCAGCATCCTTGGTAGTTTCTGAGTCACTTCCCGCCCCTCCCTCCCACAATGCAAATCTGTGCACCCCACCCCCACTAGGCCCTCCCCCACCACCTCATCCACCAGAGGCCCTCCCCATAGACCCCTGGAAGGGAGTGAGTGGGGGAGAGTGGGCCTCCAATAGACTTTGGATACAACTTCATTAGAATGTTACCCCCCTTAGCCCACCATGAGATCCACCGCATCAGGACCACCATTGTCAAGACCTGCACCAATTCCCGCCCTCGTGATTTGCAGCCCAGAGGGCCAGAGAATCATAAGAGCCCGGAGAATATTGTGCACGGCCCATTGATAGGATGCAAATGGATCCCAATGCCAGCAGGGGACCAGAGCATAGGAATGGGATCAGGGCCTTCTCCGCCGCTGGCAGCGGAATTCCAGATGTAGCAGAGAATCCAGCCCAAGATCACCTGGGTGATGTAAAGAACAGGGAAACCCAAGGATAGTTTTGCAAAAGCTATGATAAGTCCTGCTCCCATAAAGAATCAATATCAGTTTGAGATGGCAATTACCCGAGCAACATATCCTTCATAACTTGAAATTTTGTTCAAACTTAGGAGATGCATTTAATTGTCTTCAAGGAATCCATGTTCACTGCAGTTCTCAATGTCAACCATGTTCTGTTAAAATAAATGCTTCCAACATCGAACTCAACTTTTCTTTTTCTTTTTTTTTCCTTTCCCAATTAAGGAGCAATTTAGGGTGGCCAGTCCACCTACCCTGCACATATTCGAGTTGAGGGGGTGAGAGCCACACAGACATGGGGAGAATGTGCAAACTCCACACAGACATTGGTCTGCCGGGATCGAACCCGGGTCCTCAGAGCCGTCTGGCAGCAGTGCTAACCACTGCGCCACCGTGCCGCCATTATCGAACGAAACTCTTGTCTCACTTTACACAATCTTGTTTCTTTTTTCTTCCATCCCTCTTGGAATAAGTAGCCTGACCAGGGAACAGAATTTATTCACTTTGAAAGCTTAAACATCTCAATTTATTCTTTCCTATGCCATCGGGAGATGTGTAGTTCTTGGATCTATCCTACAGCTGACAGCCTTCAGAGCATCATTTTGGTCAGTCTTTACTGGACATTCTCCACCACCATGTTTGTGGACCACATGGCAGTTGGTTTAGCTCAGTGGACTAGACAGCTGGTTTATAATGCGGAACAAGGCCAGCAGCGCGGTTTCAATTCCCGTACCGGCTTACCCGAACAGGCGCCAGAATGTGGCGACTAGGGGCTTTTCCCAGTAACTTCATACTTGTGACAATAAAAGATTATTATTGCTATTATTACATGGGGCTACGGCATTCTAAATATTGCTGTATCAATACCTTGTATAACCAAAGTATAACATACCAGGTTTTATAATGTTCTGCCAAAGCAATGCACTCCAAAACTCTAGATGCTTTTTCAATTACCTCATCACACTGCTTTTAGACATTCAAGTGGTCTTATGGCATACTCTCAAGTTGCTCCGAGTCTTGAACTCTTGGTTTCAAACTGCTTCCCTGCAGCAGGGATGACAGCAGTCTGGGCTGGTTCACTGAGAGGTGAAAAGTCCACCAACATTAGCTTGTACTTGTACTTATCAGACAGCAGAATGAGAGCGAGGTGGGAATTGAGAGGGACATAAGGCAGGAACAGACCATCATTTTCAATGTTCTCAGTGATGTTCAACACAATGGGCTCTGCCATGGGCAGCCACATGATACAGAAACATCTGCACAGGGCTCAGGGGATACAGGCATGCATACATCCTCCACCAATTCTGCTCTTCCTGCTTCTGTTGTGTGCGACCTTGTCCTACAAGAAAGAGGGAAGAATGTTAGTGTTAGTGTTTCTCTGAGTTTGGGTGACATGCCTGTTATATCTGAATAGCTGCATGTCTGTGGAGGTTGTGAGAGTTAGGTTTGAGG
Organism: Scyliorhinus canicula; assembly: GCF_902713615.1. NCBI lineage: Eukaryota > Metazoa > Chordata > Chondrichthyes > Carcharhiniformes > Scyliorhinidae > Scyliorhinus > Scyliorhinus canicula. Next base: position 141,194,543 of record NC_052152.1, on the reverse strand, counting down.
CTTGCACAATGTGAACAGTGAGCTGGAGCATCTGAAAGATCGCTCTGAAGTTCTGCTGGGGACTTTTGCAGCGTGAGCAATAGGGATGGGTAAATTGAACAGCACGAGTGTTTGTGCTGTGCTGGGTAGGACATGTCATGTGAAGATTCATTCACTGGCCGTGACCAATTGGGTGAGGTCATTGAATTTCTTACAGCATTGCTGGTAGTCCAGCGCTAGGAGTTTTCATTACCACCTGTTCGCATTCCTTTCTAGGGATTTTTCAAGAGGGCTCCTGCCCACCTCCAGCAACCCACCTCCCCCACTGCCCACAGAAACATGGACTAATTCCTCCTGACCATCTCCACCACTGCATTTGTGAACCACAGAGCCCCTTCTCTTCCCTTCTTTATTTGTTTAGCTTCTACTTGCAGACAATTGCACTATAATCGGTGAGCAGTAGCTTCCTTCTAAGAGTTACAGTCTAGTTTGAACAAGTGCAAGCCACAGATGCTGCTCGCCCCCGTATTGAGCATTCAACCAGCCAGAAGTGTGGGTCGCGCAGCTCAATGCAACAATAATGGGGCACAGCACAAAGTTTACATGCTACCTGTCTCATTACGAACAGACGAAGGCAACTTGTAAATACTGTGCACCAAGGAAGTTACTGAATTTTAGCTGTTTGTGTTTTATTCACGATGACCGTGCCCCCCCCACCGATCCTTCTCTTGCTCTGTATGCATCCTTTATCCCTGCACTATTCAAAGGCCTGTAATAACAGCCCCAATCACACCATTGCATTTATTCATTTTGATGAGCATAATATTAAGATCCCAGGCCAGATCCCAACAGTGGCTAGGATACTGGACAGAAACTCTAATATTTTATTTTAATTTTGTAAGACTGTGAGGAAAGGATATTTCACTCCATTAGTGATTACACAAAGAAACAGAGATACGGTATATTAAAACAAACTTTATTGCTGACACAGTGTTAAAATCTTTAACATCACACCAGAAAATAACCTTCAATTACCCCTTAAATAATACTGCTCAATACAGTGAATACAAACCCCTTCATTGCTATCTTTATTCCCACTTAAACAAGGGGCGGGGGGGGGGGGGGGGGGGGGGGGGGGGGGGGGGGGGGGAATTTCAGCTCTCAATCCACTGTAACTACTGATGGCACTCAGGAATACTTGCTTTACAGAGATGTTCTTTGAGAAAGAGAGATAATTTGACACTGCTATAAAGAAAAGCTCTGACTTCTATCAGACCCATGCAGAAACTCTCTGGCTGTATTTCTTCAGGATATGCTTCTCAGCTTGTTTCAGCTCCCATTTGTTCTCAGACAAGTCTGCGCTGCTTTAAAGACTGTTAATCTCTTTTTACTGAACTGCAGCGAGGGCAAACTGCTTCACTTCTGGACACAGCTTCATTCAGATCATAACTGACCCAAACAAATTTCTGATGTCTTAGCTCCACCCAGCAATGACATAATCTTACCAAGCTGAAATCAAATTAACTCCACAGGGAATTCCCTTAATCAAAACATATTCCATTAGCCCAAGTTTTTTTCGACGGTTTAATTCCACCCCTGGCTCCCAACCTTTCAAACTAGGATTTATTTTAAAGCGTGACTGTAGCAGTCAAACACACGATAACCCAAGTTTTTAACCCTTACTGCATCAAATACCTCTAAACAATATATCTGAAATCCCTACATAATGTATTCATTCAAACAGACTCTCTGGGCAGAGATAGAAAGATGATCTGTGAATATGAGAAATATAAACTAAATAGAAAATATAGGTTAATGCATTGGGTGGAACATTGGTTAGAACTGACATTCTAAAGCCCAGATTTCAGATGTTAGTGCCTCTGTAAGATTAAGTTCTGTGGAATGTGACCGTTATATCATTGAAAACTTCTTGTGCATTCTTTGCATAATGATTAAAGTGACTTTATGTTTTTTTGTCCTCAGGTTTTTCTTGATGTGCTACATGTTTGTGAACCTGGCCTGTGCTCTACAGACACTACTCCGAACCCCCAACTGGAGACCCAGATTCAAATATTACCACTGGTATTTCACATTTTCCTGAATTGTTTTTCAACTCTACTATATTTTTGACCTTGTCATTTTTGTGTCATCCTGACAAAGCATTTAAACATACACACTTGAACAAAGCAGAGTGTGTCACATAAATGACTGCAGATGTCTCAGTGTATGTTACATAGAGGATACCTGATTGCTGGCTGTGCGTAATATAGATAACAAGTACTTCAGAGTGGGGTAGATTTTTTTCTACAGGACAACTTAGAATGTGTTACACTGAGGATAGCAGATATCTGGCAGTAACATCAAAAGGTTCTGATGATGTTACTATAAACTATTAGCATGAATCATGAAGCAAAGTGCAGATATCATCTAATCCCAGGGTCTCTTCCTCCCCTCTCCCCAACAAATATATCATGCATTTGCATTTTATCCTTTAAGACACACAAATAATTCAAAGACATCACAAGTTTTTAATAAGCTGATAAGATTTAAAAGTGCAGGTGATTGTTCTTCCACATAAATCATTTGTATATAGAACAGGTGATGTAAAGCGAAGTGACAAATTTAACATCAAATCTTCATGTTTTACTTACCATAACATCAAATTCTCATAATTAACATACATTTTATACATTTTATTGACCTTTCTAACATTAATAAACTGGACGAACAAGTTCATCACATTGTCGGTCCAGTATCTTAATTTAAATGCTTCTGATCTTGTACAAGGTCCATAGTGGATAGTCAATTCAATGCATTCCTGTTACTCTTAGTTCCCTGCTATGTCCCAGTGGTTCAATGCATGGTTTAGCACCATGATACACAGACCACAGTCACATATTTGACATAGTTAGAATAGCCGTGCATCCATTCATACCTCACTTTAAGGAATTAGCCTCAGTCAGCAGCTAAAAGGAGGGGGGAGTTGATTAATTGTTTTCGGGTTGAGGGAGGGACTGTTAAATGGTAGCTAAATATATGTAATATAAATTATGTAACAAATTTTGAAAAAGCTAATAAGAATATTTATTTTTAAAAAACAAAATGACTCGGGGAGGTGACAGGACCGGATGGGTTTCCGGTGGAATATTATAAAAAATTCAAGGATAAGCTGGCACCCCTTATGGTGGGGATGTTTGAAGAGGCAATAGAGAAGGAGGTGTTGCCACAAACCTTGGGGCAGGCATCGATCTCCCTGTTGCTAAATAAAGGTAAGGATCCGACAGAATGTGGGTCGTATAGGCCCATATCACTTCTGAATGTGGACGCAAAAATATTGGCGAAGGTACTGGCGGGTAGGCTGGAGGAGTGCCTCCCGAAGGTGATAGGTGAAGGTCAGACACTGTTCGTGAGAGGGAGCCACTCTTTTCAAACATTAGAAGGGTATTGAACGTCATTATGGCACCGGAAGAGGGGAAGGAAATAGAGGTGGTTGTGGCATTGGGCGCTGAGAAGGCGTTCGACCGGGTAGAATGGGGGTACTTGATGGCAGTTCTGGAGCGATTTGGGATTGGACCAAGATTTGTGAATTTGGTAAAGCTACTATATAAGGAGCCGAGGGCGAGTCTCCGCACAATCAACATCAGCTCAAGATATTTTTCTCTCCACCGTGGGACTAGGCAGGGATGTTCTATGTCCCCCCTGCAGTTTGCACTCGCGATTGAATCATTGGCCATTGCATTGAGAAGTTCAGGGGTATGGAAAGGAATAGTGCGGGGGGGGGATAGAGCATATGGTGTCCTTATATGCCGATGACTTGCTGTTATACGTGTCGGAACCGAGTGTGTCGATAGGGGAAATATTGGAGCTGCTTCGAATGTTTGGTCTTTCTCGGGGTACAAGCTGAATCTAGACAAGAGTGAGTATTTTGTGGTATCTCGGCCGGGTGTGAGGGCAGGGGAGGGGGGTTTGCCATTCCGTAGGTCAGGGACTCGCTTTAGGTACTTGGGGGTGCAGGTTGCCCGGGAGTTTGGGGGGGGGGGCTCCGCAGGTACAACATTTCTAGTTTGGTGGGGAGAGTGAAAGCGGATCTGGCAAGGTGGGATGGTTTCCCTCTGTCACTGGCGGGTCGGGTACAGGCGGTTAAAATGAACGTGTTGCCACGATTTCTGTTTATTTTTCAATTCCTGCCGATTTTCCTGCCAAAGGCTTTTTTCAGAGAGATTGAGGGAAGGATTATGTCGTTCCTATGGGGAGGGAAGGTGGGCAGAGTTAGAAAAGTGCCACTACAGAGGGGAAGGCAGGCAGGGGGGGTTTGGGTCTTCCGAACCTGATGTAATACTACTGGGCGACGAATGTTGAGAAGGTGCAGAGCTGGGTCAGAGGGGTTGCTTCCCAGTGGGTCAAAATGGAGGAGAGTTTGTGCAGGGGGTCAGGATTGAAAGCACTAGCAACAGCGCCGTTCCCGATAGCCCCCGGGAAGTACGCAGGGAGTCGGGTAACAATAGCTCATTGAAAATTTGGAGGCAGTTCCGCCAACACTTCGGATTGGGGGCAGGGTCAAGGGAAATGCCGATTCAGGGGAACCACAGATTTGAGCCAGGGGTGAGGGATGGAAATTTTCAGAAATGGGAGGAGAAAGGGATTAAGACACTAAAAGATTTGTTTCTTGGGGTCGGTTTGCAGGATTGAAGGAGCTGGAAGCGAAGTATGGGCTGGTGCAGGGGGAAATGTTTAGATATATGCAGGTTTGAGATTTTGCTAGAAAGGGGATACAGAAATTCCCGGAGAAGCCGGCCTCCACATTGCTGGAGGAGGTGCTGATGACAGGGGGACTGGAGAAGGAGGTTGTGTCAGCGGTCTGCGGAGCTATTTTGGAGGAGGAGAAGGCACCACTGGAAGGGATCAAAGCAAAGTAGGAGGAAGAGTTGGGAGAGGGTATGGAGGAGGGGTTCTGGTGTGAGGTGCTCCAGAGAGTGAATGCCTCCACCTCGTGCGCGAGGTTGGGGCTGATACAGCTGAAGGTATATACAGAGCACACCTCACGAGGGCGAGGATGAGCCGATTCTTTTAAAGAGTAGAAGATGTGTGTGAACGTTGCACTAACCACGTTCATATGTTTTTATCCTGTTCCCACTGGAAGGAGGTTTTTAGGATAATTTCTAAAGTGGTGCCCGTGAAACTGGACCTGGGCCCCCGGGAGGCCATATTCGGGGTGTCGGACCAGCCAGGGTTGGGAACGGGTGCGGAGGCAGATGTTGTAGCCTTCGCCTCATTGATCGCCCGAAGGCGGATCCTGATGGGTTGGAGAGCAGCCTCTCCACCCTGTGCCCTGGCATGGTGGGAGGATCTGTTGGAATTCTTGACTCTTGAGAAGGTTAAGTTTGAACTGAGGGGAAGGACAGAGGGGTTCTGCAATTCATGGGCATTATTCATTATGCACTTTCAAGTACTGGATAGCATCAAACATTAGTTGGGGGGGAGGGGGGGGGCGATGGGTGTTAATGAGGGCTATGGTGGATTCCTGATTCCTTTTTGTCAATTGTTTATGTGAACATGTGGGTGAATGTTTGGGGTTTGGTGGGAGGATGGGATCGTTGTTATTGATATGGGGATTGGCATATTTGTTACTGATTATTGTTTATTGTTGGTGGGTGTAAATTGGGGAGAAAATGTAAAAAAGGAGGAGAATAAAGAAATATATTTTTTTAAATGACAGTGCAGAAACGACAATTTGCTTTACCATCTCTGGGCTCTGGAGGGGGAAAACCTAATTTAAATTATGGTAATAAACCATAGACTGATGATAGAACATTCCTTTCTGAGTCAGGAAGTTATGATATTAGGCTGACACATCACTGCAGTCCTGAGGGTGTATTGCACTTCTGAGATGTTTGGTCAAACAATAAACTGTGACCCATCTGCCCTATCAGATGGACATAAAAGATCCCATGCCACAACTATGAGGAAGTACAGGTGAGTTATCGCCAGTACTCTGGCCAATATTTATCCCTCAGTATATATCACAGAAGAGCCTGGTCCTTTTATTGCTGTTTGTGTGCCCTTGCTGTACACAAATTAGCTGTCAGGCTTCTTACATTTGCACAGTTGCTGCACTTCAAACAGTACCCAATTGGCTTTAAAGTGCTTTGTAACATCCTGACACTGTTACACTGCGGTTTTTTGGGCCGGTCACCACAGATGCAAATCCAGTAATGGTCGGTAACACTTGCGAGAAGCCAAAAACTCAGAACACAATGTTCCAAGGCCCTCCCCGCTGACATAATCAGGGTGCGAACCTGATTGTCATATATTTAAATTCATTTAAATATGCTTCAACCGCTGAAAGCTATTTCTTCCGGGAACATCAAATGTTCACCCCCTCCGCTGGTGTAATGTCATGGTGGGAATCACTACTGGTTTCCAAAGATGGAAACCAGTTGTGATGACCACGCCAGGCCTCGGAGGTGCATAGAGCCCCAGGTGGTGAGGTACAGGGTTGAGCAGTGCCCTGGCACCAACCTGGCAGTCACTGCTAGGCTGGCACTGTTGGGGGCAGGGAAAGGGACCAGAGGCAGGGCCCCTCCATTATATGGTGGGGGGGGGCAGCAATGGGGAGTGGGGGCGGGCACTGAAGCCTTGATGCCGGCAAAGATGGGCGGAGAGGTGGGCACTGAAGCTCCAATGCCGGCCAAGATGAGGGGGCAGCAGGGGGAATAAAGCCACAATGCCAACAAAGATGACCGGGAGGGGTAATTAAATCCCTGATTAGGGCGATGATGGGGGTTGGAGGAATGAATCCCGCTGACAGTGACAGTGAGGCTTGCTGGCATTTTTAGGCCCTGCTCCTCAAGTGTGATTTCGCAAAACAAGTTCCCCTGCTTTTTCTTGACAAAGGGCGTGATCTAACGGCCTCGTCATGCCCAACTCGCAGCACAACAAGGCTGGTAAATCGTGTGAGAAGCCTCCAGCGAGATGTACGATGCTCATTACAGCTCATGAGATCTAACAGGCGGGAACCAGATTTGCATATTTAAGTATGCAATTAAGCTCACTTAAATATGTTTGCGCCTTAGTTACCCAAGGTGTGGGATCTAACGGCCTCGCCTCTGAGACCTTGAGCAGTCGCCATTTAGCACTGGTTTCCACAAATGTGGGCCAGCCATACCAGCTCTTGGGAAGGGGTCTCCCAGGCGATTGGGAGCTCCCATGTGGTCGGGCTCTGAGCAGAGTGATAGCCTGGCATGCCAAATGCCACGCTGACATTGCCAGCCTGGCACCCTGGCAGTGCCACCTGGGCACCCTGGCAGTGCCACCTGGATGCCACACTGACAGTACCAGGTGTGATGATATGCATGAAGCAATTCTGTATATAATATTACACACGACCTCTGACTAGCTGGTGGCAGTGTGGCAGAACATGCCTACCATGCGGCTCTGTGCCTTGAGGCAGTTGGGAGTAAGTCGTGTTGATGGACAGACGTATTTTGCAGTAGCTCTACAATAGTTAGTTAGTTTTAGTGGTTTGTTAGTTATTTATTCCAGTTATCTTTACCTTGCAGTTGTTTCATAATAAATTATTTAAACTAGATGTTCTGTAGTGCATCATTCATATTGGCCAGTGTACACCAGGGTATCCATGTGGCACTGCTAGGGTGCCAGGTTGGCAGTACCAAGATGCACCTTGCTCATGCCGGAAATTGGACCTGAGTGTGCCCTCCCCTTATGAGGTGCGATGTGGGGGCTTAAGGACCCTGTAATTGGTAAGTCGGGGTGTTGGGGATCTCCATAAGCTGTGGTGGTGCACTGGTCTCTTCCTGCACTGGCAAGCTAAGCTCGTTAGTGCAGGAAATGAGCCGAAACACAGCCTCGGCGGGCCATTCCTCGCCAAGGCCAAAATGAAGCAGTGTCCCATTAAATAGCGGGGTTGTTCATGGCGCTACAAGCATCCAAAGTGTCTGAAGATCATTGGAGTAAACCTGGCTTTTTCTCTGGGGAGAAACATGCCAGCTTTCAGTCAGAACCCAACACTTTAGGTGTGTTCTTCCATCTGTGGTGTGCCCAAAAGGCAGCACTGCGTATCCGGTAGTTGCTGGGAGACTGCTATTCTGGGATCTGCCCAGCTCGCAACGTCTCCTGAGATCTAACGCGAGACTCCGCGATCTGAATCCCAACCATTGGGGGTGGGATCACTATTTTCCAAATCACCATATTAGAGTGAGACAATGAGTCTCACTCTAACATGCTCTGCCATGATCTACCCGAGTTGTGGGATCTAACCCCCTCTCGGAGATCTCGGGTGAACGTGGTCTCCCAAGGGGTCGGTGGTCCCAGGTACTTGCCCCAAGCTGGCACCCTGGCACTGCTGGTGACACCTGGGCAGTGCCAGGTTGCCAGGCTGGCATATTTCCCATGCTTGGAATCAGGTCTGTAGGGTGCATGTGCGGTGGGGGCCAAGGACCCCCTTATAGATGAGTTGGAGTTTTGAGGGGGTTTGGGTTGTCTCGGGGAGAGGGAGAAGTCGAGAGGAGAGCTCCGCAGTGCAGGAAACGGGACTAAGTGCAGCCTCATCGATTGTTCGCCGCTGAGGCCCCGAATATAACCAAAGTCCCAGTAGAAAGCATGGTGTTTGTCGACACTGCAAGTACCAGGAAACATCCAGCTAAACGCACTCGTTATGGAACTCTATTCCCATTTGGTTAGAACGTGCCCTTTGTCATTTTTGCCAAAAATTCCGCCCTATATAAATGTACGTTTTTCTTTCTTTCCTTCTTTTGTATTGTTATTCATCAACCCCTGCTGGAAAATATTTGGGTGGATGGAGAGTTCAGACAGACTAAGGTTTCACTTCAAATAATCCATTAATGTGCGTTGTCAAGATACACATGAAGAATAGACATCTAGGGAAGATACCAGGGTCAGTTAAATTAAACCTCTGGAAGGAGTCAGTGATAGCATGAGAGGACAGATAAAACCTTTAAAAAATATACACACTTCACTATACATCCATGCAGCCATCCAAAGTGTAGCTATTGGCACAGATTCAAGCCGCAAAAAAATGTTTTTTGAAGAAAGAATAAAACTTGCAAATCAAGTTTGCTCAACCTTAAAGGTCAATGAGACCTCAACTGGGTTGCCACTTCCTATTATTTGCGATCTGTTATCTGTTCAGCTGAGCAATGCCACTGATGCATGAAGTTCATTCAGATTGTTAATGGACAACTTCACTAAGCCATTTAAAGAATTTTCTTCTGGATAAACAGCAGGGTGAAGGCAAAAGAAAATAACTGATGGAGCTCCGGCCTTAATCAGCCATCCTTCCTTGTTCATTGTCACACATATTCTGATCTCTCTCCAACACCGACAGTTCTGTAGTGTAAATAACCTGCACCAGTGTTACTACAGACATCAAAACCCTCCTCAGGAAGTAGGTTCCTGGGTAACTCTGACCACAAAATGCCGATAACAGAAAAGTGAAATATCTGGCACAGCGGCACTGTCATTAGATCCACTGTCTTTACAGTGCAAAATAAAACAAACCCTCTGCTTGTCCATACAGGATACTTTTTCCATTGATAACTTGTAGAGGCTACTCACTGCTTGCCCCCGTTCTGTCAGAAAACTGAGTGCTAATCAGAAGAGTAAGATATCAAATACGTTTCCTCTATCCATTCACAGCTCTTCCATTTTTGCAGAATGCAACCTAGAGTCCAAACGAACAAAGAAAGAATCTGCACTTCTATAATGCTTTTCACAACCTCAAAATGTGCCAAAGCATTTTCAGCTAGTGAAAATTTTTAGTTTGGATGGGCAGCATGGTCGGCACAAGCTTGGAGGACTGAAGGGCCTATTCCTGTGCTGTACTTTTCTTTGTTCTTTGAAGTTCAACTGGCAAAATAATGCAAATGCTATTCGGCAATTAATAACAAAAAAGAAATGGCTGAACTGATAACAAACAAAAAGCTTTAATGAAAAATATATGCTCGTGTCTGTGGTATTACATTTATACACTTGTGACCAGCTTTCACATTTTAACAGGACGATGTCATTCCTGGGAATGAGCCTGTGCCTGGCCCTGATGTTTATTTGCTCCTGGTACTATGCAATAGTGGCCATGGTAATTGCTGGACTTATCTACAAATACATTGAGTTCAATGGGTAAGTCTCTGCATTTATTTTGTACAAGTTGTTGCAAAATGAAACTTTAGGTGGTAACCTAAAAAATTACTTTCCTCATATCCCTGAGTGCCCACCTGCCCATGTCTTGCCAATGTTTAAACCTTCTCAATGCAAATTTTATTGCTAACCTGAGCAGTATTGGCTCTGTAGCTTAGTCTTTTTCATGCTGATCTAGTAGTGAATACAGTAACATTGGTTTTAATTGATGAGTATCGGGAGTGCAGTCAACAGTTTGACCTGCAGTGCAAAAAGCTGATTAGCGCAAACTGGAAAACTGCTTATAGAAAACTGAAAAAACTGGAAAACACTCCTCAAGCCAGGTAGCATCTGCAGAGAAAGAGGTGGAGCTAAGGAGCTGGATTTTCATCTTCGACACAAGTAATAGGAGTCGGGAAAGTTCGTCGCATAACATAAGAACACAAGAAAAATGAGCAGGAGTTGACCACATAGACCATCAAGCCCGTTCCATCATTCAATACAATCATGGCTGATCTTGGATTCCAACTCAATTTTCCCACCCCTTACCCATAACCCCAATACTCTGAGAGATCGAATATCATTTATCCCAATCTTTGATGTATTCAATGATGGACCATCCACAAGCCTCTAGGGTAGAAAATTCAGAAGATCCACCACCCTTTGAGTGAAGTAATTTCTCCTCATCTCAGTCTTAAATGATGGAACCCTTAACCTGTCACTGTGCCCCAGTGTTTTAGATCCCCCGACCAGCAAAAACAATCTCTCAGCATCCAACCTATAAAGCCCCTTCAGAATTTTGTAGGTTTCAATGAGATTGCCTCTCATTCTTTTAAAGTCAAAAGAATATGAACCCAATTTACTCAGCCTCTCATCTTCGATCATCACCCTCATCCCAGGGATGAATTCTGTGAACCATTGCTGTACTGCCTCCATTGAAAGTAGAGGTTGAGCATCCCTTATCCAAAATTTGAAAAGCTCTGAAATCTGCACTTGTTTTTGGAGTGGGAAATCCCACAAGGCTTTGGGAAGGTTTCCAGGTGATGCGCAGGTCTCAGTGCGCCACAGGGGTTGTTTTAGCACCAAAACCACATTATAGCCAGACGTTTGTGTGTTGTTCCTCGTGTCTTAATAAAGCTCGTAGTCTCAAGTGTGGAGAAGATGCTTTATTGTGAGTTCGTTCAGTTTCCAGAGCTCGACCTAGAACTACCTTCCAGTGCTAACTACCAGCTTTGCTTGCTGTGTCCTGCTTACCAGCCCGCTTGCTGTGAAGAGTGATTCCTCACTTCCTGTCCTGATGTATTTATATGGCTCTCCCGTGCTCCCTCTAGTGGTCGCTCAGTTGTGTTGCATCTGGTTAACTTGTGATCACCACATCCCCCTTTTTCTCTTAACATATTTTCTGAACATCGTTAAAGAAAATTGTATATCCTGTCCCAGTGTATTTATAGCTCTCCCGCTCGTGTTTGCTCTGTTGTTTTTGTATCTGGTCAATCTACGATCACCACATCCCCCTCTTTCTCATTACATAGTTTCTGTACATCATTAAGGAAAATTATACAAAACAGTAACTTATGATATGCGTATCTATACAAGTGATGATGCTATTGCCTTAGTTAACAAAGCCAATGTATTTATATGTCCAAACTTAATAAACACATTTATGAGTCCAAACTTGATGAATTTGTTCAGAGCTTTTTTTTTTTCTTTTTGTTGTTGATGACGTGGTGATATTGATATTGCAAGTCCGCTGTGAATGTTGTTGGTGTTCCTTGTTATCTTAAGTACCCAATGCGTCATCCCGAGGTGTTTGCATGGTCACATCACTGATGTTGACTGGCATGGACTTTTTTTTTTGTGCTTGTGGTGTTGATTTGTTGTCTCATCCGCCTTGGATGCTGGTGTGCTTGCTTGTTCTGGAGCAGACGTGAGTTTGTGCGATTCGTTGTCATCCCATGACATGTTTGTAGTCTTGTTATCGTTTTGCAGTGTGCTGTGGCATCGTCCATCATGTGCCAAGTAGTGCCATTGTGTACAAGTCGTTGTTTCATTGCTGTTGTTTCTGTCGTTCCTGTTTTTGTTGTTTCCGTTGCCGTACTTGTCGCTGTTTTTGTCGTTTCCGTCTTTGTTGTTGTCGCTATCTTTGCTCCTGACTTTGTTGTGTTTGTTGCCATTCTTGTTGTTTCTGTCTCTGTCGTTGTCGCTATCTTTGTTCCTGACTTTGTTGTGTTTGTTGCCATTCTTGTTGTTTCTGCCTCTGTCGTTGTCGCTATCTTTGTGCCTGACGTTGTTGTTTGTCTTGTTGCGCTTCATGTTGCTTTTATTCTTGCTGTTGTCGTTCTCGTTTCTGCTGTGCTTCTTGCTATTGTTGTTTGTCTTGTCGCGCTTCATGTTGCTTTTCTTCTTGCTGTTGTCGTTCTCGTTTCTGCTGTGCTTCTTGCTATTGTTGTTGGTCTTGTCGCGCTTCATGTTGTTTTTGTTCTTGCTGTGTTTCTTTTGACTTTTGTTTTTCTTGTTATACTCTATGAGTGTCCCGAGTGGATAATTTGAGTCATTGAGCATTCCGTCTCGCGAGTGGTGCGAATGATCTGATGTTGCATCGGTGCAGGTGACATCAATCAGTTGTGGAGAATTGGATTCCGCATCTTTGCTTTCTTGGTGCTCGTCTTCTCGCGAGTGGTGCGAATGATCTGATGTTGCATCGGTGCAGGTGACATCAATCAGTTGTGGAGAATTGGATTCCGCATCTTTGCTTTCTTGGTGCTCGTCTTCCGGAGTCAAAGTCTTCTTGATTACATTTGACGCGGTGTCTGTGTACTCTCGGCGCTCCTCTTCTGGAGTCCAAATCTGCATGATTTCAGTTGTCGTGGTTTCTCTAGACTCTTGGTGCTCCGCTTCTGGAGTTAAAATCTTCATGATTTCTGTTGATGTTATCTCACTGGACTCCAGGTGCTCCTCTTCTGGAGTCAAAATCTGCACGGTTTCTTTTTGTTTGATGTCTCTGGACTCCAGGTGCTCCTCTTCTGGAGTCAGAATCTGCATGGTTTCTTTCGGCATTGTCTCTGTGGACTCCAGGTGCTCCTCTTCTGGAGTCAAAATCTGCATGTTTTCTTTTGGCGTTGTCTCTCTGGGCTCCAGGTGCTCCTCTTCTGGAGTCAAAATCTGCATGTTTTCTTTCGGCATCGTCTCTCTGGACTGTTGGGTGGCCCGACTCTGTGCTTCTGTACAGACATGCTGAGAACTGTCAGTCTCACTGTGATCCTGTACGTCGAGTGCGAGCACCTTGTCACTGTTTTCGCTCTGTGCTTCGGTACAGACAAGCTGAGAACTGTCAGTCTCACTGTGATCCTGTACGTTGAGTGTGATCACCTTGTCACTGTCTTCGCATGCAGTGGGCAGAGGTGCATTGTCTTCTTCTTGTTCCTGTGAGCGTGTTGGACTTTCATAGTCCGCTCTTTCTTCTTGTTCCTGTGAGCGTGTTGGACTTTCATAGTCTGCTCTTTCTTCTTGTTCCTGTGAGCGTGTTGGACTTTCATAGTCTGCTTTTTTTTCTTGTTCCTGTGAGCGTGTTGGACTTTCATAGTCCGCTCTTTCTTCTTGTTCCTGTGAGCTTGGTAGACTTTCATAGTCTGCTTGCGGTTGCTCAGGTACAGCGAGTTTACCTTCATGGTCTTGTTCATGCTTGGTGTCCGCCCGGGAGTGTTTGCTTGCATCCCTGTTGGCGTCTTTCATCACTCGCACTGTGGAGCCTGTCATCGCTCGCTCCGTGGAGTCTTCCTGTGCTCTCTGTGTGGCGTCGTCTTCGTCTTGGGTATTGCTGTCATCCAATGTATCGACGAGCTGCCATGGCACCATGGTGTTGGATTCATCCACCATGAGTAGAGTCGTGTTGAGCTTTGCAACGGTGTCGCTGATGCTGTGATCAGCATGTCCAAATAACTCCTCCATGTCTGAGTAGTATTCTTTGAAACCCATTTCATCTTCGTTGGCTTCTTCTACCACGAGTTGATTCGTGTTGAACTTTGCGACCGTGTCGCTGATGCTGTGATAAGCATATCCGACTGACTCAGCTGTGTCTGAGTAGTATTCTCCGAAAACCAAATCATCCTGGTTGGATTCTTCTACCACGAGTTGATTCGTGTTGAACTTTGCGACCGTGTCGCTGATGCTGTGATAAGCATATCCGACTGACTCAGCCATGTCTGAGTAGTATTCTTTGAAAACCAAATCATCTTGGTTGGATTCATCTACCACGAGTTGGTTCGTGTTGTGCTTTGCGACCGTGTCGCTGATGCTGTGATAAGCATATCCGACTGACCCAGTCAGGTCTGAGAGGTAATCGTCGAAAAACAAATCATCTTTTGTTGTTTCGGAATTCTTTTTGTTCGCTTCACTGTGTGTGGTGAAGGCAGCTTTTTCCAAGGTTTTGTGCAAGTTGTTTTTCACTGTTGGTTTAAGTTCAGGCGTTTTTCTATGTTCTGAGGCAAGAAAATTTGGTTTTACCACTTTAAGTGTCTTGTTTTCAATTTTCGGGCATTTCCCTTTTAAGTGGGCGTGGTCAGGATTCTCAGACGTCATGACGTCACGCGTAGGAACGACTTGCACATGCGCAAATCGGCTTTCTTTCCTTGTGCGGTTCGGTGTCCATTGCGCCTGCGCGGCTTGCGCATGCGCATTACGATCCGCGACCGACACTTTTTTTGAATGCGCATGCGCGGCTTGCGCATGCGCATAGCGATCGGCACCGCGATATTTTTTGAACTGCGCATGCGCGGCGTCCGGTTCCGGCGCATGCGCATAACGATCGGTAACGCGATATTTTTTAAACTGCGCATGCGCGGCTTCCGGTTCCGGCGCATGCGCAGACGCAATTTGTAGTTCTTTGCTTACCGGAGACTGCAAAATGTGCTCCGACGCCATTTTTTCGCGGATTTCAGCGATTTTTCTGTCCCATCTGGACTGGATTTCTAAAAGTTGTAAGTTACCTTCTCTTCCCGATCTGGACTGGGTTTCAGCGTTTTGGCTTTGTGAGAAATTCGTGTTATTTCTTCTTTTTGATCTGTTCTTTGCATTCGCGATTTCTTGTTCTTTTCGTGATTTTTTAAGTTTTGCATCACTCAGTCTCTGTGCAGTTTGGACTCTGAGTATGTCTTGCTGTTCAAATTTCTCACAGTACTCTTCAAATTTGTTTAGTACCGTTTGTAAGCTGTTTCTGTCTTCACCTTTTGAGTATTTAAATCCATTATAAACTTTCATAGCTTCATTTCCTTCGATGAGAATTGCTATTTTAATTTCGTCTGAAGCTGCTGCTGCATCATATGCTATGATACCGAAATCGAACATTTGTTTAAACCTTTCCCAGACACTTCTTACTTTTCCAGTCGTGTCCAGGTGAAGTGGGTATCCAAGGCACATCCTCTCATCAGCAATGTATTCCCAAGTCGAATGTCCAGTAGGAGATTTCCATGCCATTCGTGGTTGAGATTTCCATGCCATTTTTTTTTGTTTTCTGTATCTGCAGCTGAGTTGTCCTGTCATAAGCGTCTGAAATCACTCCTGGGTACCATGTGTTGTTCCTCGTGTCTTAATAAAGCTCGTAGTCTCAAGTGTGGAGAAGATGCTTTATTGTGAGTTCGTTCAGTTTCCAGAGCTCGACCTAGAACTACCTTCCAGTGCTAACTACCAGCTTTGCTTGCTGTGTCCTGCTTACCAGCCCGCTTGCTGTGAAGAGTGATTCCTCACTTCCTGTCCTGATGTATTTATATGGCTCTCCCGTGCTCCCTCTAGTGGTCGCTCAGTTGTGTTGCATCTGGTTAACTTGTGATCACCACAGTTTGTGCATTCGATTATATTACTCACTGTGATTATTGCATTGAAAATGTTTTTTGGTAAGTACAAAATATATTTCGCCCCTTCGAATATTATATTCCGAAATCCATAAAATTCCAAAATCCGATACACACTCGGCCCCAAGCATGTCGCATAAAGGATGCTCAACCTACATATTATTTCTTAAATGTGGGAACTGTAGGGCATCACAGTGGCGCAATGGATTAGCCCTGCTGCCTCATGGCGCCAAGGTCCCAGGTTCGATCTCGGCTCTGGGTCACTGTCCATGTGGAGTTTGCACATTCTCCCCGTGTTTGCGTGGGTCTCGCCCCCACAACCCAAAGATGTGCAGGCTGGTAGATTGGTCATGCTAAACTGCCCCTTAATTGGAAAAAATGAATTGGGTTCTCTAAATTTATAATTTTAATAAATGTGGAAACTGAAACTGCACATAGTATTCCAGATGTGTTCTCACTAAAACCCTGGTCAACTGTAGCAAGACTTCTTTATTCTTGTGCTCCAATCCCCTTGCAATAGATGCCACTTGCCATTTACCTTCCAAATTGTTTGCTGCACCTGCATGCTAACTTTCTGCATTCATTGCACAAATACCCCCAACGCTCTTTGAACATTGACAATTACAGGTTTCACATCTTTTTTTAAATATTCTGCTTTTTCATTCTTTTGACCAAAGTGAATAACTTCACACTTCCCTGTATTATATGCTATCCACCATCTTGTTGCTCATTCAACTAACCTGTCTATTTCTCTTTGGAGATGGTCTGTGTCCTCCCCACCATTTATCTTGCAACCTAGTTGGTATCATCAGCAACCTTAGATACATTGCTCGCTGTCTCTTCATCCAAGTCATTAATATAAATTGTAAATAGCTGAGGCCCCATGCACTGATCTTCGCGGCACTCCACTATTCATTGCCTGCAAACTTGAAAATAAAACCCGTTAATGCTTGCTCTCTTCGTTCTATTCATTCATTAATCCTCTTTCTATGCTAACATATTACCCCCATGAAACCTTATTTTTCCTATTAACCTTTTGTGTGGTATCTTATCAAATATCTTTTGGAAATGCAGGTATACTACATCTGCTGGTTCCACTTTATCTATCCTACTGGTTACAGCATCATAAACTCTCAGAAACTTGTCAAATGGGATCTCCCTTTGGTAAAACCATGTTGACTTGTCCTAAGCATATTATGCTCTTCCAAGTGCAATGTTCCGACTTCCTGACTAATGGATTCCAGAATTTTCCCAACAACTGATGTTAGGCTAATTGGTGTGTAGTTCACTGCTTTTGTTCTCCCTCCTTTCTTGAAAAGGTGTGTAAGATTTGCCAACATCCATTCTGATGGGGGCATTGCTGAATCTAAGGAATATTAAAACATCATAGCTGGCACGCCCACTATCCCTGAAGCTATCTCTTTTAAAACTTAGGGTGTAAGCCATCAGGTCCTGGGGATTTGATGGATTTTAGTCCTTTACATTTTTCCAATATTTTATCTCTGCTGATATTGATTTTCCTAATTTCCTCTTTAAGCTGCTAGGTTACCATCGATTTCTCGTTAGGAACTTATGTCTTCCACTGCGAAGACAGACACAACATATTTGTTCAATGCCTCCACCATTTCCTCATTCCCCATGATAAAATCCCCTGTCTCTGCTGCAAAGGACCTTTAGCTACTCTCTTCTCTTTTAGGTTTACAAAAGCCCAAACAATATGGGCGAAATTCTCCGCCCCCCACGACGGGTGGGAGAATAGCGGGAGGGCCTTCCCGACTTTTTTGACGCCCTCCCGCTATTCTCCCACCCCCCCGCCGAAACCCTGACACGAATCGCTGCCGCCGTTTTTTTACGGCCGGCAGCGATTCACAGCTGTTAGAAGGGCCGAAGTCCCAGCCCTTTACGACCTTTTTACGAACGGCAAACACACCTGGTCCTGCCGTTCGTAAAAACGTCGTGACCACCTGGAAAAAAATAACCATGGCACCGATTGGCACGGCAGTACCACGGCCGTGCCAAGGGTGCCATGGGCCCGCGATCGGTGCCCACCGATCGCGGGCAGCGGGCCCGATGCCCGCGCACTATTTGTCCTTCCGCCGCCCCGCAGTATCAATACGCGGGGCGGCTGAGGGGCAACCCGGACCGCGCATGCGCGGGTGGCGTCTTCCCACCTGCGCATGCGCGGCTGACGTCATATGACGCGTCAGCCGGCGCTAAATCCGACAAGCGGGTTTAACGATTTTCGTTAAGCCCGACTTGTCGGAGCCTCCGACGTCGGGCTGCTAGCCCCGACGGGGGACCAGAATCGGTCCCCCGTCGGGAAGGGGCGCGATGCCGTAAAACCCGCCCGGGTTTTACGGCGGTTTGACGATTTTTCCCGTTTTGGGAGAATTTCGCCCAATATGTTTTTATAACACTGGCTGGTTTACTCTGATCTTTTATCTTTTCCCTTTTTATCAGCGTTTTGGTTGTCCTTTGTTGGTTTCTGAAACATTCCCAATACTCAGACTTCCTACTGTTTTTTGCAGCATTGCAAGCCTACTCTTTCGATCTATCCTTAACTTCCTCAGTGAGCCCTGGATGGGTCCTTCTTGCTGAGTTTTGTTTTGGAATGCATTTTTGTTGAACATTTTGAATTGTTTCTTTAAATATTTCCCACTCTTCCCTTACTTCTATAACCTTTTGTCTACTTACCCAATTCTTGGCCTCCCCCAGTTCTCCCCTCATAATATGTAATTAGCTATGTTTACGTTTAAGGTTATTCTTTGCGATGGGAATACTTCACTTTCACGCTTGACATGGGATTGAATGGTATGATGACCATTATTTCCCAGTGGATCTTTTACATTGCTGATTAATTCAGCTTCATTACATCGTGTTTAGCGATTTTCCCCTCTCCTCGCCGATGACACCACAAGGTGCACGCACACCAGGGGTGGGAATCTCATTTAAATGGATTATAATAAATTCTAATATTATTTGCAGGCCTCCTGCCACATGATGCCCCCTCCTTAAATATTCATACTCACGTCGGCGAGGTTTACAATAACTTTTAAAATACCAGATTCAGCCGAAGGGATTCCTCTGAGGGTGCAAAGGAGGAGATGGACATACCTGGGCACTGTCCCCTGGCATAGCCCCCCCCCCCCCCACCGACACCGTCCTGGCACAAGTTGGACCTGTACCAGAGGGCAGGCCTCGTGGTAGTCCCATGGGGGTGGGGGGTGCAGGTTTTCATTTATGTTTAGTGAGGTGGGAGCACAGGCAGTGAGGGAGAAATGTTCAGGCAAGGGGGGAGTGGCCCTGAGGGAGATAATGCTGGCAATATTTCCTCGGTTTTGGGCTGGGGAGGGGGCGTGGAGACCCCAATGATTGTCGGGGGGCAGAATTAGATAAATGATTTACCTCTATCTGTGCCACTAGTTCATCTATCTTATTGCAGATGCTTTGTGCATTCAGATGAAAAACATTTAATTTCATTTTATTACTTAATTTTACTTCAATTACCTCATTCACTGTTGTGCATTTTTTGTTAAACTGTTTGTTCCTTCTTGTCCCACTCTGCTTGTCTTTACCTACATCAGCATACTGTTCCGATACCTGGACATTTCTCTCTGGGTTTCTAAGTCTCCCTTCACCTGAACCCCGCCACCTCCCCACGAATGGCGCTTTGCAAGGGGGCTTTGTGTGGTTCACAGGCATTCTGCAGCCTTGCCTGCCACCCCAGACATAGATCAGAGACAGCCATAGATGTTGCCGAGTGCCAAGCTGGGCTGGTTAATAGGCTCGCCTTGGTTCTCTTGGAATTTGTTCAGGTTGTACTGTTAAATATTAGGCCCGGTAGTATTGTGCCTCACACCCTCACCCATACCCCATGCATTCCAACTCATGCCGACCCATGCCTGACTGGCCACCCCCAATGGACCCTCATACTATCCATGCCATCCAATTCCCTCCATCCGCCCAGAATTACCTCTTATATTCTCCATGCCAACTCATTACACTTCCGTACCCATTCATAGCAACATCAGCATCTAGGAGTAGGAGTAGGTTATTCCAGCCCTTCAAAGCTACTCTGCTTTTAATAAGATCATGCCTGCTCCAATTCTGAAACCCATGACTCCATTGTCCATGAAAAATCTACCTGAGACATCCTTGAAAAAATTAAATGACCCAATCTCGGTATGGTGGCACAGTGGTTAGCTCTGCTGCCTCATGCTCCAAGAACCAGGGGTGCAATTCTCCCGCCCCCCCACGCCGGGTGGGAGAATCGCTGGGGCGCCGGGCGAGTCCCGCCATGCCGCTCCGGCACCCGCACGCGATTCTCCGGTTTTCACTCCAGCGTCGGGACTTAGTCTCCCTATGGGACAATCTCGCCCAGGGTTGAATTCCAGCCTCGGGTGTCTGTCTGTGTGGAGTTTGCATTCTCCCCGTGTCTGCTTGGGTTTCCTCCGGGTGCTGCGGTTTCCTCCCACAGTCCAAAGTTGTGCAGTTAAGGTGGATTGACCATGATAAATTGCCTCTTAGTGGCCAAAGGTTAGGTGGGGTTACTGGGTGACAGGCATAGGGTGGAGGTATGAGTTTAAATAGGGTGCTCTTTCCAAGGGCCGGTACAGACTCAGTGAGACAAATGACCTCCTTCTGCACTGTAAATTCTATGATTCTATGAATCTCCACTGCTCTCAGGGAAAGAGAATACCACAGACTAACGACCCTCTGAGAGAAAACAAAATTCCACTCATCGCCGTTAAAAACGGAACCTTTTATTTTTAACCTGCATCCTCCTAGTTCTGATCCCTCCCACAATTGAAAATATCCCAGTATCCACCCTTTTAAGTCCCCTCAGGATCTTAAATGTTTCAATAAGATCACCTCTCATCCTTCTAAACTGCGGTGGGTAAATGCCAAATCTGTTTAACCTTTCTTTATGAGCTAACTCCTTCATCCCAGGAATGAGGCAAGTGAACCTGCAGTGAACTGCCTCTGACACAATTATGTCCTATTTCAAATGAAATGAAAATTGTACACAGTACTCCAGTTGTCGTTTCACCAAAGCACTGTACAGCTTTTTAAAAAATGTATTAATTCATGGGATGTGGGCGTCACTGGCCATCCCTGACAGTATTTAAGTGTCAACCACATTGTTGTGGATCCGGAGTCACATATAGGCCAGACAAGGGAAGGATGATAGATTTCCTTCCCTAAAGGACATTAACAAACCAGATGGTTTTTTTTACAACAATGGAAAATGGTTTCACAGTGATCATTAGTCTTTTAATGTTCGATATATATTGAACTCAAATTTCACCACATGCTGTGGTGGGATTTGAACCCAGTTCCCCAGAGTATTACCCTGGATCTCTAGTCCAGTGACAATACCACTATACCACTGCCACTACACACTGCAGTAAATCTTCCCTACTTTTATATTCAATTTCCCTCATTGGCCCTAGAACATAATTCTCTAAGAAACTGTCCTGAATACACTCTATGAAGTCTTCCCTTGTCAATCTAATTCATCCAATGTACATGGAGTTTAAATTCGCCAACAATTATTGCAGTGCCTTTCTTACATGTCCCATTTATTTCTTCAGTATAATCTGTCATACAGTGTAACTACAGTTGGGGGGCCTATGAATTATACCTACAAGTGACCTCATACCTTTCCTATCTCTACCGAAAATAAATCAACATCTTGCTCTTTCAAGCTAAGATCATCTCTCACTAATGTACTTAGTACATCCTTAATTAACAGAGCTACCATACTGCCTTTTCCAAGCTCCCTGTCTTTCCAAACTGTCAAATATCCCAGCCTTGTACACCATTCAACCATATCTCCAGTCCCACCCGCCCAAGGTCACTGAACCCTTTAATGGTCCATTAAATTACCCGTCCCGCCCATGACAATTCCTGTGGCGGGCAGGATCAGAAAAGTTACCCCATTTATTTCTATCTGTGCTAAAAATGCATCCATTTTGCTACATTGAGATACACATAACTCTGCCTTTTTAGCATTTTTCCAATCTCTGGCCTTATCTGCTGGTGCATTCTTAATTTTGTGTGCTCTGTCCCTTCCTGATATACACCGGTTATCATTACCCAACTCGCTATCCTGCACTATTACCATGTTTTTCCCTTTAATTTACAACATCTTCCCTCACATGATCTCTTCCCCTCACTATTTTGTTTAAAGCCCTTTTTACCACCCTCGATATGTGACTCACCAGAACACTGGGTCCAGCACAGTTCAGGTGAAGCTCATCCCAATGGTACAGCTTCCTCTTGCTCCAATATTGTTGCCAGTGCCCCATGAAACTAAATCTATTTCTTCCACACAAGTCTTTAATAATCCAGAGATTATTACCTTTGAGGCTCTGCGTTTCAATTTTTGCCCCTAGCTGTTCGTAATCCCAAAGCAGAACCTGATTCCTCGTCCTATCTATTTCATTGGTACCCATGTGGGCCATGACAACTGGATCCTCCATCGCCCACTGCAAGCTCCTCTCCAGCCCAGAGTAGATGACCCAAACTGTAGCACTAGGCAGACAACACAGCCTTTTGGACTCTTGCACTCAGGTTCAGAGAACTGTGCCTATCCCTGAACTATACTGTCCCCGACTACCACAGCATTCTTATTTACTCTCCCCGCTTGACTGGCTTCCTACACCATTGGGTGCCATGGCATGTTCTCATCCACCCTTCCATCTTTCATCCATACAGTCTGTAAGAACCTTAAACTGTTGGGCAATTGCAAGCGCTGAGGCATCTTCACTTCTACTTTCCCAACTCCCTTATCTGCCTCTCTCGCAGTCACACACCCCTGTCCCTGACCACTGGCCAAATCAGAAGACCCGACAACAAGGGGTGTGACTGCCTCCTAAAACAAAATCTCCATGTAACTTCCTCTTTCTTGATGCAGCACAATATCAGAAGATTGGTCTTCAGATCATTAACTCTGAACCACGCTCCTCAAGCTGCAGACGCTTACTGCAAGTATGATTGCCATGGTCACACTGGCTTCCACCAGTTCCTATACATTGCAGCTGTAACACATCATCTGCCCTGGCATCTTCATTGTGAGTTTTCTTTTCTTGGGTAATTTGTAATTAATAAACCCTGCTACTACTAATAAGCTTTAAAAGTAAAGCTTACTGATAACTTACCTGAGTTTCAGGAGATTCCAATTATTTTAATGTCATATGTACCCTCATTAAAGTTTCCATTTTAAATATGGGAAAAGGAGAAAATGTTCAGCAGCCAATCACTTACCTTCTTTAAAATTTTCTTTGGAATATTCGGAACTCGCAGACTGCATGCCCCCCCCCCCCCACCCCCGCCTCCCGTCTACTGCCTCCCCCAGCATTTGCTCCCCCCCCCCCCCCCTCACCCACCACCCCAACAGTTCTTCAAACTCTTGCTGCTGTCGCTAGGTTACCCTCTATTTCTGGGGAGCAACTTATAACTTCCACAGCTACTTATAG
The DNA here is from genome assembly GCF_902713615.1 of Scyliorhinus canicula. Taxonomy (NCBI): domain Eukaryota; kingdom Metazoa; phylum Chordata; class Chondrichthyes; order Carcharhiniformes; family Scyliorhinidae; genus Scyliorhinus; species Scyliorhinus canicula. The sequence goes on along the minus strand of NC_052152.1, from coordinate 141,171,085 downwards.
AACATAAGGCGGAATTCTCTGACCCCCGGGGGGGTCGGAGAATCGCCCGGGGCTGGAGTCAATCCCGCCCCCGCCGTGTCCTGAATTCTCCACCATCCGGGATTCGGCGGGGGGTGGGAATCGGGCCGCGCCGGTCGGCCGGCCCCCCGCGGCGATTCTCCGGCCCGCGATAGGCCGAAGTCCCGCGGCTGACAGGCCTTTCCCGCCAACGTGGTTTAAACCACCTCTCTTACCAGCGGGATTGGCGGCGCGGGCGGGCTCCGGGATCCTGGGGGGGGGGGTGGGGGGGCGCGCAGGGCGAACTGATCCTGGGGTGTGCCCCCACGGTGGCCTGGCCTGCGACCGGGGCCCACCGATCCGCGGGCGGGCCTGTGCCATGGGGACATTCTTTTTCTTCCACCCCCCGCCATGGCCTTCACCATGGCGGAGGCGGAAGAGACCCCCTCCCCTGCGCATGCCGTCAGCACCCGCTGATGCACCGGCGCATGCGCGGACTTACGCCGGCACGCAAAGTCCTTTCGGCCCCGGCTGGCGTGGCGCCAAAGGCCGTTCACGCCAGCCGGCAGAGTGGGAACCACTCCGGCGCGGGCCTAGACCCTCAATGTGAGGGCTTGGCCCCTAAAGGTGCGGAGAATTCTGCACCTTTAGGGCGGCCCGACGCCGGAGTGGTTTATGCCACTCCGACACACCGGGACCCCCCCCGCCCCGCCGGGTAGGGGAGAATCCCGGCCTTCGAACATAGAACAGTGCAGCACCGAACAGGCCCTTCAGCCCTCGATGTTGTGCCGAGCTTTGTCCGAAACCAAGATCAAGCTATCCCACTCCCTGTCATTCTGGTGTGCTCCATGTGCCTATCCAATAACCGCTTGAAAGTTCCTAAAGTGTCCGACTCCACTATCACAGCAGGCAGTCAATTCCACACTTTAACCACTCTCTGAGTAAAGAACCTACCTTGGACATCCCTCCTATATCTCCCACCCCGAACCTAATAGTTATGCCCCCTTGTAACAGTTGCATCCCCCCGAGGAAATAGTCTCTGAACGTCCACTCTATCTATCCCCCTCATCATCTTATAAACCTCTATTAAGTCGCTTCTCATCCTCCTTCACTCCAATGAGAAAAGCCTTAGCTCCCTCAACCTTTCCTCATAAGACCTACCCTCCAATCCAGGCAGCATCCTGGTAAATTGCCTTTGCACCCTTCCTATAATGATGTGACGAGAACTGCACACAATACTCCAAATGTGGTCTCACCAGTGTCCTGTGCAGTTGTAGCATAACCCCATGGCTCTTAAACTCAACCCCCCTGTTAATAAATGCTAACACACTATAGGCCTTCTTCACGGCACTATCCACTTGAGTGGCAACCTTCAGAGATCTGTCGATATGAACCTCAAGATCTCTCTGTTCCTCCACATACCTCAGATCCCTGATGTTGACCCTGTAATCCGCATTCAAATTTGTCCTACCAAAATGAATCACCTCGCACTTATCAGGGTTAAACTCCATCTGCCATTTTTCGGCCCAGCTCTGCTATCGATGTCTCTTTGCAGCCTACAACAGCCCTGCACCTCATCCACTACTCCACCAATCCTAATGTCATCAGCAAATTTACAAAGCTACTTCAGGTTGAAAGTAGATTATAAAAGGGAGCTTTTGACTGAGAACTTTTGAACTTTGCTGCAACGTCCATGTTTTAAAAAGTTTCTTGTTTTTTGTTTTGTGGACTCTATTTGAACTAAACTCCTAAGGTCTCACTCTGGGTAGTGTCCTCTCCATCAGTCCCCTTATTCTCACCATAAATTCTCTACAGAACCATGGACCCTATATTAACTATGACATGTGTGGAAAAGCTGAACAAATAGCCATTCATAACTTTCTTTTAAAAACTGATACTCCACTTCCATAAAAGTGTCAATCAACCAGACCTTTAAAGTATCGATAGCAGGAATTTGATACCTGTTTATCTGATGTAAGGGTATTTGACAGGATGAATGCTGATAAAATGTTTTCCCCTTGTGAGAGAGACTAGAACAAGGCGTAACAGTTTAACAATTAAGGGGTCTTCCATTTAAGGCACAGATGAGGAGAAATTATTTCTCTTGGAGGGTTGTTACTCTGTGGAATTCTCTTCCCCAGTGATCGGTTGAGACAGGATCATTGAATAGTTTAGGGCTGAGTTAAATAGATTCCTTATTGACAAGGGAGTCAAAGGATATAAGGGATAGTCAAAAAAATGGAGTTGAGGCCAGAATTAGATCAATCACGCTCATATCAAATGGCAAAGCAGGTTCAAGCGGCTGATGAGCCTATACTTGCTTCAATTTGTATGTTTGAATGTATGTTCATATGTAAATAAACATTGAGTCAATGACAAAATAGATCTGATGAGAAGAACTGTCAATCAAGCAATGTTTTCCCTTGTGAGTACCTGTTTCAGCAAACTAATGAAAGTCTGGGCTCTCAGCCATGACGTCTCAGGAATTTGGCCCAAATGTTTCAGGTTGAAATATTTCTTCAGAACTAATTGATGTTAGAGGTAAGCAGTATTTAAGAAACCACAAATCCAAGGGAGGAGATGGGGAAGGGTGTGAGGGTCAAGAGGGAAAGGGCAGCAAAAGAAGAAAATGGAGCGATTTCTAATGAGTTGGAAAATAGGATTAGTTAACTGGCAGAAGTGGCTACATACTTAAAACATAAGGAAGGACAGGGCTAATTTTGCCATTTAATCTCTCCTATTTACCTTGGCAATACTGAATGTATGACATTGTATTTTCTCCTCTGTTATAGTATAAATCATACAACACCAGGTTGAAATCCAACATGTTTACTTGGAATCACTAGTTTTCAGAACGCATCTCCTTCATCAGCTACGCTCCGAAAGCTAGTGACTCCAAATAAACCTGTTGGACTTTAACCTAGTGTCGTAAGACTTCTTACTGTACTCACCCCAGTCCAACGCTGGCATCTCTACATGAAAGTATAAATTCTTTGTGGTCTTACTTGTGTACCACCGCCAATAATTAATTTTCTGTGTCAGCTAGTCTGGCATATTTCAAACAAAACAAATCACATGTAGTTAAATACATGCATGTAGTTAGACATGTTGTTGGTGCATGCAAATACAAAACCAACTCCTGCCTAAATTATTTGTATATTTTTCAACCTCGTGGGAATTTGTTGAAACATTGGCAGTGGACTTTGCACCTCACACAGCTCCCCTACCCTCATTCACCATCTTGGTGAAAGCTAACCCCAGCCCTTTGCCCTGGGTCAGGCTCATGTACTGCTGACAGGCCTTTGGTGACACTTCCATCACTACTGGATCACCCAGTGGAGATGAAGAGTGGCTACAATGTCTGCTTTGGTGAAATTGTTTCTTTAACTTGGCCACCATCAATATCCATTCTCCATTTAGCATAGTTTCATTCTCTCGCTGGTAGCAATGCTGAGCACTCGAGACACATTGCCAAGGCATTAAATGGTAGGAAATGCACCCCAGAAATAATGTATGATTTTGATGTGCCTACTAATAATTGGGTGGATCCATTCAGCTCCACCAATCAATGCTGGATATGTTGGAAGATACTGGCCATTCTGCTGTTACCTGAAAATGTGCCATAGTGACATAATAAACCTGCCGTGGTCTGTCTAAGGGATGGTAACTAAATTACTAATGATTTTGTTGACAAGCATTGATGGTTTTATTCAGTCATTGAACTCCATTAAGATGTTACTGTGTAAATATGGCATTTTATTTCCACAGCACTCAATGCACAAAGACATGGGCCCTCGAAGTGCGCAAAGGTATCAGCAATAGGTCATTCAGAGAGTCATAGTGTCATTCAAGGCACAGAGTGAGGCCATTTGGCATCAAGTCCTTGAATATCCTTCAAGACAAATGAATGGCAAGGTGACCATGACGCTGGAACAGTCTGACAACGAGAACTTAGAAGAGCCCATATGACTGAACGTTCGCAAAGAAAACCCTAGTGAATCTGAAGGACACTGTAAAAGTATTAATAAAATTTGGCCTGAAGGAGTTGAAAGCAACTGCTTCAGTAAGTCAATGAAAACAGACTGAACAGACTGACAAGAGTGGCAAAATGGAATAACATTACCTATTTGATTGGCAGCATCAGAAAGATTAATATCAGTAAAACAATGAAAGCAATTCTCATGATATTTAACCTAGAGGAGAACCACAATCACATGACAGGTCCTGCAATGTAATTCAGTTTTCCTTGACAAGTTAGCAGTCCAAACAATGTACATTTTGTGCAAGGTATTATTGCAATATTGCTGCTGTCCAATCAGATCGTAATGCATTACTGACCGGTTATGCGTGGGTGTAAGTGATTCACTCAGAGGGATGTGAACGGCAGAATGTTTTGCTGATTCTTATTTCCTTCATGCAGAGCTGAGAAAGAATGGGGAGATGGAATCCGTGGTGTGTCCCTCAGTGCAGCCCGATATGCTCTGCTAAGGCTTGAAGAAGGTCCTCCTCACACTAAGAACTGGAGGTTAGTGGCCAATTTAAACTTTTAAGCTTAATATCCTTGTCTAGAAAAATTGCTTTGGGTTAACACCTGCAAGTCTACCAGCAATTCGTAACTATCAGCAAGTAAAGGTGAGGGTTCTGCATACTTGGTTTTGCTGAAGACTGGGTTCCAGCTATAATCGCTGAATATATTCTAAATGTAGAATCATAGGAGGTCTTGTGGCGCAGTGTGTAGTGTCCCTACCTCTGAGACAGAAGGTCGGGTTCGAGTCCCACCTCAGGACTTGACGGGCAAGAAAGATGTGTTCATAACGCGGTCAAACAGGTTGAGTATCAACCTGCAAATCCTTCTAAGTACCCCAATGGTGGTTAGTAAGAATGGTCGAGACTCCGGGTCAGCTGTGTTTGATGTGGAGTGGTGCCCCTCAAACTATAAGCCACTGGCGACAGACTTGTCACCTGTTCCAATAATTAGCAGTTATGGGAACAGATGAAGGTCTGCCTGAGTGCACCACTACATGTGGGAAGACAATTGGATGGAGGTATAGGCCGGAATTCTCCATTCTGGAGCCTAAGTGCTCCTGCCAGGCTGGTCTCTGTTGGCACAAAGAGCAAGGCCTAGAATGCGAACCTCTCCCCTTTAGCATGCAAATTTTTGCATGGGGGAGAACTCGCCAGATTCCGTCGGAATCCATGTTTCGGGCTCCCATTGTGAGCAGGCAGCCCAATCCTGAGATCCGATGGTGGCCCCCAATAATGCAAATGCTGTGACCCCCTCCCACTAACAAGTAGGGACATTCCTACCATACGAATAATGGGTCACTCTCCCACAGCTCGCACACATGAGGGAAACCTGGGCCCCTCCCCACCGACCCCCCCCCACCCCACCTATCAGTCACCCCCCATCAGTCACCCCCATCAGTCACCCCTATCAACCCCCCCATCAATCACACCCATCAGATTCCACATCAGACCGTCCATTAGACCCCCATTAGATCCCAATCAGCCCCCCCTCCCTCATCATACCCTCATCAGCCACCCCATCATAGACCCGCATCAAGGACCCACATCAGAAACCCCATTCGGTCTCCCCATCAGAGACCCTATCAGAGACTCCAATAGACCCCAATCAAAGACCCCCATCAGAGACCCCCATTCGTCACCCCTGCCTGAAAACTGAATAGCAGTCCAGGCAGTTCAATGAAAAATCACTGCATTTTCACTTGCCATTTCCTAGCATCTGCTGCCTCAGACAAAAGTGTTTAAAGCAGCAGCTGTTACAAGTATCAAAAGCTTCCTTGAAAGCCAAGTACACTTGAAAGTGCTTCAAATCCCGTGACAGACTTTGAAATGCAAAACCCTCATTCAATTTCATACAGCAGTGCATTTCACCGGCCAGTGATTGACAGTTTTATTAGTCCAGAGACAGGTGTTTGGTGGATTGTTTATCCATCTTTCCCTTCATGCTTGAATGCATCTCAAGTCTGCTGCTTTGATGCTAACCACAATGTTTATAAACGTTCTTGTGGGTGAAGGGTGGTGAATTTGGCTTACATTCATTTAATTATATTGAAATGATTTGCATCCTCCTGCTGATGTGGGGTGGGTAGTGCACTGAGGCCGCCGGCTGGCATTGGAGCATCGCAAAATCTATTTTTTAGGGAACACTCCATTCTCTGCCTGGTCGGGAATCTCAATCGCAGCATTGGGCAATGGAGAATCCACCCAGTAGAATCATCCTAATTGGGTGGGTTACGTTATTTTGTTACATGTTGAATTCACCAAAATAATTTTGTTTGCTCATAGGCCCCAGCTTCTTGTACTTGTAAAGGTGGATCAAGACCAGAATGTCAAACATCCACAGCTTCTGACTTTCACCTGCCAGCTCAAGGCTGGGAAAGGACTCACCATTGTGGGCTCAGTATTGGAGGGAAGCTTCCTGGAGAATCACACCCAGGCCCAGCGGGCTGAAGAGGTACACATTAACCTAATATCATCCTCTCATTGACATTTTTCTGCAGATTGTCATAGAGCTTTACAGCACAAAAAATGCGCTTAGGCCCATCATGTCTGTGCCAGTCACCAATCATTCTGATCCCATTTTCCAACTCTTGGTCTGAGCCTTGTATGCTATGGCGTTTCAAGTGTTCATCTAAATGCTGCTTAAATGATGCGAGGGTTCCCGCCTCTACCACCCTTTCAGGCAGTGAGTTCCAGATTCCCACCACTCTCTGGATAAAAATACTTTTCCTCAAATCCCTTCTAAATCCTCTGTCCCTTAGATCTATGCCCCCTGGTTACTCATCCCTCAGCTAATGAGAAAGGTGATGCACTATTAATTGTACTAAAGACTCGGATTGGTACAACAGAGGCTTTATTACAGTCAGATGCGTGGCCTCCTACAGCAGCTGGCAGAATGGCTGATCAGGCGGAGTCATGCATATTTATACGGCTCCTTCTGGGCTGAGCTATCCGGCAGGGGCTACCAGCGAACCTGTAGTATAGGTACTACCGTACATCCCCTAATACAGGTGCACACAGTTAACACAATGGATCACCACAAAAGGTTCCTTCCTATCTACCCTAATTATGTCCCGCATAATTTTGTGCACCTCAATCAGGCCCCCATCAGCCTTCTCTGCTCGAACGAAAACAACCCTCGCCCAACCAGCCTCTCTTCCTAGCTGAAACGCTCCAACCCAGGCAATATCCTGGTGAGTTTCCTCTGCATCCTCTCCAGTGCAATCACATCCTTCCTATAGTGTGGCAATCAGAACTGTACAGAGTACTCCAGCAGTGGCCTAACCAGCATTTTATACAGCTTCACAACCTTCCTGCTCTTATATTCTTTGCCCTGGTTAATAGAGACAAGTATCCCATATGCCTTCTTAACCACCTTATCTATCTGCCCTGCTGTCTTCAGCAATCTATGACATGCACCCAAGGTCCCTCTGGTTCACTGTACTTCCCAGTGTCTTGCCATCCATTGTATGTTACCTAGACTTGTTAGTCCTCCTAAAATGTGTCACCTCACACTTTTAAGAGTTAAATTTCATTTGCCACTGTTCTGCACATCTGATCAGCCTGTCTAAATCACCCTATAATGTAAGGCTTTCCTCCTTGCTGGTTACTACACCACCAATCAGTCAGCTTCTTTGGTATGGGTGATTCTAGACTTATCGGTTTGCCAAATCAGATGCCAAGGCAAGTTCCCTCTTCAGGCAATTTGCCTCAACGCAACTTCAGAAGTGTGTCCCCCACATTGTGACATTTTAGCTTTTTGCAAACGAGCCATCCTTTGACTTCTATGAGTTTGCCAACATGTGTCAATCGTCAGAACGTTAACAGCATGTTGTCAGTTTACAGGATTTAAAATCTTTGGTCCAATATTTGGTGCAAGTCCCCTAGTTCAATGTTGTCTTCTCCTTTCCTGAAGACATTGTCCATGAATTTCAACATCTGCCCAAAATGGGTGCCACCACAATGACCATTAACTTCAGCCCCTTGTCTCCTTCCACCTTTCCCCAGTCTAGAAATGCAAAGAACAATTCTCAGTCACCAAGCATTTCTTCAGCTGAGATCAACTCAGCCATCAATTTCAGACTGGGCGATAAACTTATGAACTTAATATTGGGAAAAGCTCTCCAATATTAGTGCCGTTCCAATTCACCATTTGCAATTTGTTTTCAGGCACTCATTATTTTTATTGAATTAAACTGTTGCTTGTTTTAGATTTGCTGTCTTTAATGGTGTCACACACAGCACTTTAACTATGTCCATACATTGTCATGGTAAGTAGTTTCAATCTCAAATCTCATTACATCACTGTGTTTTAAATAGTTTTTAATCAGACAAGCGTTCTAGCAAGAGCTTTTAGAACTCAGTCCATTTAATACGCTAAATTTACACAAACAGTGAGCTCTAAGATTTCCTTGTAGTGTGAGACATAGAGCCCCAAGTACAACACTGGCATACACTTGGGACAGATGCCATTGAATTCCAGATTTTTTACTGTCAAATTGATATCTTTGAATTTGATTGTAAAACATTTGCAAAGAAACAGGTGGGTCCACAAAACATTTCTTCCTACCTATGCTTTTGAAATGCCAAGAGATTGTGTTTTCCTTTGTGATTTTCAGGAGCTAACACATGTTTTCTTTAACTATGCTTTGCTAAGCAATTGATGTTCTCCCATCCCTTTTCTTCCTTTTGAAAGTATTTTGCTGCCAGAAATATCCTTGCTTATCTGAACAAATTATAATTACTGTAAATATGTTGTAGATGGTGTTCAGAAGATTAAAACTTCAAGCAATGATTTTAACGAGCACAATTTCACTAAAAAAAGACAATGTCTGTTCTGGGAACAATGTCCGCTTCTAGTGCCAGGAACGACCCCGCTATCTAATGGCGCTTTGAATTTTGTCGAGCCCTGGCAGAAAGTTCTCTGCAGGCAGCACACAGTCGCAGGAGCTCCTCAGTGCAGGAAGAGATCAGGGCCCCCCAACGTTTGAGCTCACCTATAAGGGAGTCCTTGGGCCACCCTGTACCCCACCTCATACGGACAGGGCACCCCGGGCCCGATCCCTGGTGTGGGCAAACTGCCAGCTTGGCCCCCTGGCAGTGCCTCTGCCAACCTGCCAGTGCCACCTGGACATATTGGCAATGTCAGGGTGGTATCCAGGTGTCACCACTAGGGTGCCCAGCTAGCAGTGCGTAGGTGCCCGAATGGCACAAACATTGCCAGGGTGGCTCTCTGCCCGGAGGGCGGCCATCCGGGGGCCTCCAATCACCTGGGAGACATCCCCACATGATGTTCCACCTGCTCCCTGTTTGTGGGAACCAGTGCTAAATGGCGCCCTGCTGGCGTCTCCTCAGCAAGACCGATAGATACCGGGTGGCCGGTCGATCTGGTGACAGCATTGTTAAGTGTGTTTTTAACTATTTGACTATGCAAGTCTGAGTCCTGCCATTGTGGAGGCGATTTGGATCTCGACATCATGTGAGATCTAGTTAGATCTCACGAGGCATAACCACTGTTGGGATCCTGGAAGAGTTCTCCCAGGCCGCATCCAATTTCAATTCCGGGGGGGACGCGGCGGATAAATCATGCCCGTAGTTTCAGGAGAAAGGATGTTACGATCCCATCTGCTGTACACATATTTTTCACCTGATGCATTTTAGAACTCGATTAACCAAATGTTGAAAGATAGAATACTGAAGGTTAATGCTTACAAGATTTTATCGAAGGAGACACACATTTTGTGTCCTGGAGCCCCAAAACAACTGCCCTCCTTCCACTCGACTGTAGTATTCATTAAAATAAACAATTAACAATTTAACTTATGAACAAGTTAACAGCCCCTTAATGGGGCACTGTGAAAGAAAAGACAGAACTTGAAAGGAAACTCAGAAAAATAAATTTAAATAATATTGTCATAGCTGATGATAGACTCCAACCCTTCTGGTGCCTATTGACCATGGAAGGCCTCAAGCAGGCAGGCTGACAACACAATCTCCCTTTGTAGGGACAGCCTGATGCAAACATAGTCGCGGAAGAGGGGCGGATAGTCGGGTTGAATGACCACCTCAACTGTCCACTGCCTGGACCTGCCAGAAGCAAATCCGCAAAGAGGTTCAAAAGTATTCATCCAGGCATTGTACCTGGGACCTCTCACTTATTCATTCAATATTGCCGTAACCTATTCATATGCCTCCATTTTGACCATTGATTAATGGAGAATATAGATACATTTTAACCCCACTCTCATAATGTTTGACACCATTGTATAAATTTGACCTCACCATGTAAGAGGAACCCTCTAATTGCCAGATTTGCAGTGCCATGGGGCATGATCCCTCCCCCCCCCCCCCCCCCCCCCCCCCCCCCCCCCCCCCCCCCCCCCCCCCCACTCCAGGGGCTATACTTAACTTTGCGCCCCCGGTTCCCCTCAACAGCTTTCTGTTTTACAATAGCTGTTATAAACGTCACCAACATGACATGGGGGGGAGTTTCCACTTGGGAGGAACATATGACGGGGCCTTAAAATACATTTAAATGTATTTAATACATTTAAATAAAGTTCCCGCCCTTTCTGAGAACCTCGATGCTTCACCAGCGAGAGACAGGGAAATTCCAAGAATGGGATCTAGCCGCCGGGATTCTCGTTCCCGTAGACTGTGCAAGATTTTCTGCCGCCTTTGCCATTTTTACCCATGGCGAACGCTGGCAAAACATTTTCCCAATATTGCCGTAACCTATTCATATGCCTCCACTTTGACCATTGATTAATGGAGAATATACATAAATTTTAACCCCACTCTCATAATATGTGACACCATTGTATAAATTTGACCTCACCATGTAACTTATCACTATTTATATAAAAGAAGCATAATTTGCAAAATCTAGTTCACTTAAATAAGTCGATAAAGGCGGCATGGTAGCACAGTGGTTAGCACTGTTGCTTCACAACTCCAGGGTCCCAGGTTAAATTCCCGGCTTGGGTCACTGTCTGCGTGTAGTTTGCACTTTCTCCCCATGTCTGCGTGGTTTTCCTCCGGGTACTCCGGTTTCTTCCCACAGTCCAAAGATGTACATGATAGGTGGATTGGCCATCCTAATTTGCCCTTAGTGTCCAAAAAGGTTAGGTTGGGTTACCGGGTTACGGGGATTGGGTGAAGTGGGGGCTTAAGTAGGCTGCTCTTTCCAAGGGCCGGTGAAGACACGATGAGCCGAATGGCTTCCTTCTGCACTGTAAATTCTATCATTTTATGATAGGTATGCATAATCGTGACAGTAAATATTATAAACAAGGCTAGCACAATGTATTTTTCAGTTGCGTAGGAGTTCAGTTACATCAATTCATCAAATCAATTCATTAAACAGATGAATAATTAGTAAGCAAATACCACCGAGGTGTGGTAAACAGAACTAAAGCCATGGAAATCAGCCCCTTGTTTATCGAGACATGATGGTACAGAACTTCATTGCTACACTTCACACCTGATTGTCAGCGAACATATGCAGAACTGTGAATATCAAATTCAAGGCTTTTTCTTGTAATTCGATAATGAGTTGGTAATACTGTCTGCATGTGCCTGGGTTGAATACACTAGCGCACGTAAAATGGCACTTTTCTAAGCTGCAGACCCTTTCTAACCAGCTGTCGTGCTTCTGTATGTAAAGAATCAGCCTGTCAATCCAAACCATTGCAGACTTTATCCCTGCTTTTGGCCTTGTGGGCCTTGCAAAAAGGCACATTAACAATACAACTGTTACCTTCATTTCATAGAGTTTACGTGGAATGGCAAAAATAAATTCAAAATCTCTTTGTGATCAGCAACTGTGCTCGACACATTTATAGTCTCAGCACATCGAGCATAATGTGACTGACAACAACAATAGAAGATTAATATTGGCTCAAGTTCCTTTACTGGCAGGGTGGCAAGATGGTGCAATGGTTAGTACTGCTGCCTCACCGCGCCAAGGACCCAGGTTCGATCCTGGCCCCGGGTCACTCTCCGTGTAGAGTTTGCACATACTCCCTGTGTCTGTGTCGGTCTCATGCGCACAACCCAAAGATATGCAGGTTAGATGGATTGGCCACGCTAAATTGCCTCTTAATTGGAAAAAAAAAGAATTGGGCACTTTAAATTTATTTTATAAAATGTTCCTTTACTGGCTAGGAAATCAATTCGTGAGAATCTCGATATTGTTCAGGTAATTTTCAGAAGTGGAACATCAAAAGGTAGTTGAGGTACATCTACAAATCTGATTTTGGCTGATTTGGACGGTTACTTTGTGTTGTTTACAATGCTATCCGATCATTTCATCTTTGAATCTGGGTCACATTCAGTGCGTGAATACAGGTGAATCTCTCTTCTTCCTGATGACTGGTCGTGTAATTTTCCTTCTAGTTGCAATTTCAATTCTGTTGCTTCTCACATAACAAATTGTGCAACGCATTTAAGCCAGGAGATTATTGTTGTTGCAAAGAACAGCTGTGCTATTTTTGGGTTAGATTAACTGACGTTAGGAAGTGTGGAACAGATCACTGGTACAGTCCCATCATGTATCATGTGTATCGCTGGTTCACAGTTATATCAGGAAAATGGAGCTAACCATTTATCATTACCATAGGTATGAATTACAAAGGTGCTGCTAAAATATACAGTACTGGATGGGCTGGCGATTTTGTGCAGATCCTCATTTACTGATGTAAAAAGTTCAATTGATTTCCAGGATAACTAGTTCTTCTGGCATCTTCAGTCAGTTCTTCATACTGTTAGCATATTATGGTTTGACTATCCACTGTGTACAGCGAGTAAATTATAGCAGCGCCCAACACACCCACGATATGTAGTGGGAACAATGTTTGCCAACAAATGCCTAATTGTTGTTTTGAGGAGATGACTGGTCCCAAGACAGCATTGCAAAGGTTTTCAGTTTAGTGCACAAATTAATGTTGACATGAGGGGTAAATAAAAAAGTGCAGTCACTCACACTGGTCAGCACTGCTGGGATATGAGAGAGCTTTCCGTCCCAATGCCAGCTCTTTCCAAGTTACACAAGCAGCATTCATGTTTATGCTAAAAGGTGGCAGAAAACACATGTATCACGAAAGTGCTATGGGCAAGAGTTTGTGACATAGCTGTAACACAGGGAACAGAGTCAGGTATGAGTTGCAACTGGGACTATCAGGGAACAATGCAGTAGCAACTTCTCAAGCCGATTTCTTGTGGACTAAGTCACACGTCACTCACTATGTGTATAATGGCCAGCATCCCCAGATCACCAGTTGTGCTGTATTATTCTTTGTTCTTTCTGGTTTTGGCCAAGGATGGTATCATGACCGGTACAGGCTTGGAGGGCCGAAGGGCCTGTTCCTGTGCTGTATTGTGCTTTGTTCTCTTTGTTCTTTATATCACAACATCAAGTTAAATTGGTATCATGGAAAATATATATAAAGTATGTCAGAGGATTACAAGCAATGACCCAATCCAAGGGTTCAACTATAAGAATGGGAACAACACTCTGTGATATCTGCGTGCCTCAATTGAATTAGCACCTGTAATCCTTTGCCAGCAATCCTTTGTTAACAAATGGAGCAGATGCCAAATATACATCTCTCTATTGATTCCAGATTAATCTGCCTTTTACCTTAAAGAATCCTCAAAATATTCCAGACTGATCCTGTGATGAATTGCCATGGTAATGCTGCTGCTGTCTGAATCTATTTGGATCACAGATGTTTTATGAAAAATGAACATAGCAGTCAGACTGTTAATCAGGCCGCAGATATGATCAAGGCCTTAGAGTAATACAATGTCTGAGGAGGCTATTCGGTCCATTGTTCCTATGTCAGCTTTTTCAAAGAACAAGCTAATAATTATCACTCCCTGCTCTTTCCCCTGTATTTTTTTTCCTTTTCCTTGTGAAAATTACTGTAAAATCTGCTCCCACTTTCCCTTCAAACAATCCAATCCAGATCATATCAACTGGGTAAAAAAAACCTTTTTGTTTCCTCTCCAGCTTTTGCCTTTTATTTTCTTCCTAACAGCACTGTGAGTGTACCTACAACAGACAGACTGCAGCAGTTCAAGAAGGCAGCTCGCCACCACCTTCTGAAGGACAATTAGGGATGGGCAATAAATGTCGACCTAGCCAAACGATGCCCAAATCCCGTGAAAGAATTTGAAAAAATAGCTCAAATGTATATCCTTTGGTTGCTGGGCCTCCTTTTCAATGGAGACAGTTTTATCCTATTTGCTCCATCAAAGCCCATCATAATTTTTAAGTCCTCTTTTAAATCTCGACTTAACCTTCTCTACTCTAGGGAAAAATATCCCAGTTTCCTTAATCTCTCCGATAACTCAAATCCCTCATGCTTGGTAATCACTCTAGTAAATCTCTCCTGATGCCTCCGCTATAAGTGTGATGTCCCCAATTGGATACGATGCTATAACTGAGGCCTAGCCATTGCATTATGAAGGTTTACTTTGCACTCTATTTATAAAGCAAAAGTCCTGTATCCCTTTTAACAAGCCTCCCGCAAATTGCCCTGCCACATTTAGAGATCTGCATATACGAACCAGCAGATGTCTCTGTTCCTGCACCTGAGATAAATTTGTGATCAAAGAAGTGAAACAATAATATTCTTAACTTTTGTTATATTGAATCATCAATATTACTTTATACAGGCCATTCAAAATTAGTGTTTTCTGCGGCAGGTACAGGCAGATTTAAGAGTATTTTGTTTGTGAATGGGTAATGATCTCCATAAAATGTAATTTAATCTGAGACAAGTAGCTTATACTCAAGGGAATTATTAAATATAAGGAATAAAAAGTTTTCAAATATGAGGAGATAAAATGCTTTCAATGGAACATCAATCAAATCCCTTCCCAGATAAACGGGTGAGTGGAGGATTTACCTCTAAGATGCCATTAGCAGTGGTATTTTTGGCAAGACATTAGATGAGAGCAAACAGGAGTCACCATGCTCCAACGATTTCCTTCTATCTGAGGACAGTTGCCTTGCCTCTATTTGACCTCTCTATCATGCCGCAGTTAAGTTTGTCTGTTTCAAAAAAAGAACCCATAAAAGAACCTAAAAATATTTCAACCTCATTTAAAGACCCAAATTCAGTCCTGCACACTGCAGCTGAGGAAAAACGTATTGGCATTGGAGGGATTTCAGTGCAAATTCACTAGAATGATTACTGGGCTAAAGGGGCTAAATTATGAGGACAGGTTGCACAGACTAGGAGTGACATTTTCTGGTTCCATCGCAATCACTTTGATGGGACCAGAAGATGTGGCTTGTGGAACATTCTGGCCAATGTCTTGCATGCTTTGTGCATAAACTCATAAGGGGTGACCTGATTCAGGTGTTGAAGATTACAGAATTCAAAAGGGAGAAAATATTTCCTGTTTTGGGGAAATCCAGAAAAACCTTAAAATTTGAGCCAGCCTTTCAGGAAGGGTATCATGGGGTGGGATTTTCCATACGCCTATGCCTGCTTTCTGGCAGTGGAGACAACTCTCCGAAAAAGCTGTGTTCATGGGTTAATTCAAAATTTCAAAGCTGAGAGAGATATTTTTTCTGCAAGTATATTAATAGGTACAGAACCAATGCAGGTCTATGGACGGGCAAGGAGGAGAGGGTGGGGGGAGGTGCAGGGAGGACTTTTGCTCCTAGTCTCAATCCCACCATTGAGATGAAATGCGATTATTAAACCTACAAATGCCGGAGGCAGTTTTGGAAAAGGCAGCCAATTGAGTGGACTCCTGGATTAAGGAAAGCAAATGGGCTTCTGAGACTGAGGCGTCAATGGACATTGTCCAGCACTTACACAGCAGCGGCCCCACCATCAGAGGTGTGCACTGCCGAAATATGTAGGTAGGAGCCAGGCCATCAGCCTCATAAGCAAGTAAATAAGTGAGCCGAAAGGGTCAGGGCTGGTGGGTATTATGGGGGCATGGTGGGCATGATGGGGACATGATGTTGTTGGACCATGTTTCTAAATCAAGAAGGTCATGCCTGCATTCTGCTAATCTAACCAATGCACTATTTCAAGGTGTTAGTTTGCTTTGATGCTACACACGTTGCACAATAAAAATAATGTGCGAGAGAAGATAATTGTGAATGAGTTACCTGACTGTGACAGGATACTGCAAAAAGCTTGCGTTTAATAATTCAAAGCTGTATATGGCCATTTCACTAAGATTGAAATGTTAAAGTAATTACAGATTTAGTTGACCATGAATTATGAGCACAACCCAATTAATGTGCAGGAATTTATGTAGAAAAAATAGAGTTCTACATTTCTAGAAAAGGCAGAAGTCCTAATTGTTATGAAGGGGTTTGAGTAGATGTATAGAGATATTTCCACTTAAGGGGAGCCCAAAACTAAGAGCCATGAATATAAAATAGATGTAATAGGTATATCACAAATATGATTCAGTAAGATTTCCGGGAAAATCTCTACTTCAAAATTGGTGAAAATCACAAATTTTGTATGGAGTAGTTGAGTGAAATGCCATAGATTCATTTAAGGGAACACTGATTGGGCGAGATGCACTAAAGTGAGAGGAATTATAAATACGTTCGGACAACACACCTTTCAGTTCTTCAAAGTTCTATTGGCTGAATTTTCCAGGCCACCCACAGCAGGAAAACCAGTAGGTGGACCTGTAAATTAGGATGTCATGCCATCAGTGCTATGCCCACTGTCTGTCTGCCTATTCCTGCTCTTGCCGCAATTTCACAGGTAGAAAGGGAAACTGATGGGCTGCCCACCTGTGACCCAATTGTAGTAAATGCCTAATTAAGGGCCTCATCTCACTGCTGCTCCAATAAAGTGGGCAGCGTGTGAAGCCTGCACTCAAAATGTAGCAGGCGGCATATCAATGAAAGCGGGTGGTGTGCCTTCTTCCCGCCACCCCCCCCCCCCACCCCCGCATGATTTTGCTTCCCCGTGTCCACACTTTCCCCACCAACCCTGCCCCCACCTCACACACACACATACACACACACGCACCCCACACCCTGCCCTGCCCAATTTGATTACCTGCCAACTCAACTCCAAGAAGACCCCGAACTTGCCTGGGTTTTGGGGAATACAAATTTCCTCTTCCTCCCAGACCTTCAGTAACATTTTACGGCACTTGCTGCCATATTGTGGTAAATAAAGAGTTCACGTGATTGAAAACAGGGGCTGGTTTAGCACAGGGCTAAATCGCTGGCTTTGAAAGCAGACCCAGGCGGGCCAGTAGCACGGTTCAATTCCAGTACCAGCCTCCCCGAACAGGTGCCGGAATGTGGCGACATGGGGCTTTTCATAGTAAATTTGAAGCCTACTTGTGATAATAAGCGATTTTCATTTCATTTTCATTTTCATTTCATTTCAAAACAGTTATGGAGAGACGGTAAGCATGTAGGTTAAGTGAATGTAGGGAGGGAAAAGATAAGGGTGGAGCTTTTGAACAATCTTCAGCCAGAAGTACCGAATGGATGATTCATCGCGGCCTCCTCGAGAGACCACCAGCATCTCCAGCCAATTCAATTCACTCCACAACATCAAGAAATGGTTGAAGACATTGGATACTGCAAAAGCTATAGGCCCTGACAATACTCCGGCAATAGGTGAAGGCTTGTGCTCCAGAGCTTGCCACACCTGCCGCCAAGCTGTTCCAGTACAGCTTTAACACTGGCATCTAACCAGCAATGTGGAAGATTGCCTAGTTAAGTCCTGTATACGAAAAGCAGGGCAAATCCAATCTGTTCAATTAACGACCTATCAGTTTAACCTTAATCATCAGTAAAGTATGGACGGGGCCGTCAACAATGTAATCAAGCGGCACTTACTTAGCATTAACTGCTCACTGACACTCAGTTTAGGTTCCGCCAGGGTCACTCAGCTCTGACCCCATTACAGCATTAATCCAAACATGGACAAAAGAGCTGACCTCCAGAGGTGAGGTGAGAGTGTCTGTCCTTGACATGAAGACAGCATTTGATAGAGTATGCCTTCAAGGAGCCCTAGCAAAATTGGACCCAATGAGAATCAGGGGGAAAACTCTCCACTGGTTGGAGTCATACCCCCTAGAACAGAGGAAGATGGTTGTGATTGTTGGAGATCCGTCATCTCAGCTCCAGGAGATCACTGCAGGGGTTCCTCAGGCAAGTGTCCTCGGCCCAACCATCTTCAGCTTTTTCATCATTGCCCTTCCTTCCAACATAAGGTCAGAAATGAGGATGCTCACTGATGATTGCACAATGCTCAGCATCATTAGGGGCAGCACGGTAGCATTATGGATAGCATAACTGCTTCACAGCTCCAGGGTCCCAGGTTCGATTCCGGCTTGGGTCACTGTCTGTGCGGAGTCTGCACATCCTCCCCGTGTCTGCGTGGGTTTCCTCCGGGTGCTCTGGTTTCCTCCCACAGTCCAAAGATGTGCAGGTTAGGTGGATTGGCCATGATAAATTGCCCTTAGTGTCCAAAATTGCCCTTAGTGTTGGGTAGGGTTACTGGGTTATGGGGATAGGGTGGAGGTGTTGACCTTGGGTAGGGTGCTCTTTCCAAGAGCCGGTGCAGAATCGATGGGCTGAATGGCCTCCTTCTGCACTGTAAATTCTATGAGAAATCATTCGTGACTCCTCAGATGCTGAAGCAATCTATACACAAATGCAGCCAACTTGAACAATATCCAAGTTTGGGCAGACAAGTAGTATGTAACATTTGCACCACACAAATGCCAAGCAATGAACAGCTCCAACAAGAGAGAATCTAACCATTGACCTTTGATGTTCAGTGGCATTGTCATCGCTTGATCTCCCACTATCAACATCACGGAGGTTACCATTGACCTGAAACTGAACTGGCCGAGCCATATAAATACTGTGGCTAGAAGAGTAAGTCAGAGGTTAGGAATCCCGCAGTGAATAAACTCACCTCCTGATTCCTGATTCCCCAAAGCCTGTCCACCATCCAGAAGGCACAGGAAAGGAGTGTAATGGAATACTCCCCACTTGTACAAACATCCAGTTCCTCCACCCCACAATAGCAGCAATGTGTATCATCTCCAAGATGCACTGCAGGAACTCAACAAGGCCCCTTAGACAGCACCTTCCAAACCCAGAATCTACATCACCGAGAAGCACAAAGGCAACAAACACATGGAATAACCACCATTTGCAATCTCCCCTCCAAGTCACTCACCATCCTGGCTTGGAAATATACCACCATTCCTTCACTGTCACTGGGTCAAAATCCTGGAAATCCTCCCCTACAGCACCATGGGTGTATCTACAACTCAGGGATTGCAGCAGTTCAAGCAGGCAGCCCACCACCATCACGGCGAATGACCTTCCCCTGCTGCTTTTTTCTGTGTTTCTCAGGGTCAATTAGCCATGGTCCCAGCCAGTGACACCCACACCCCATGAAAGAATAAAAAAGGAGGGGAAAGTGGGTGAGGTAAGTGGGTAAGGGTATAGGGTGGGTAAGAGTATAGGGTAGGCAAGGTGATTGTTTACGGGGTTAGAGACAGCAAAGTAAGTGGGTAAATGGGGTGAGGGGGTAGAGTAAGTAAGACAATTAGGTCAGTGGATAGCATGGGTAAGGGGGTAGGGTGGCAGGTGGGTTGTATGGCAGGTAGCTAGGAGGGTATGGGAGTTAAGTAGACAGCTGGATAGTATGGTAGGTGGATGAGGTGAGTGAGATGGATAGGATGGCAGGTGAGTGCTGAGTGAGTAGCTAGGTGGGTCAGGAATGAGACCTGTTGGGTCAGTGGCTAGTCAAGTTGGGTTGGGTGTGTTTGGAGTTCAGGGGGAATTGGGTAGTGGGGGATAGTCACAGTGGACCTGAAGCTAGAAGGGTTAGGTTGGTGGGGAGAGTCAAAGAATCAGGTAGTTAGTCGGGAGATCAGGGATGTAGTTGCGTGTCAGTTGTGTCGTTACCCAAGTGTTCAGCTAGGTCTTTTCCAACCTAACACTTCCTGGGTGAGTATCAGGGTAAGTCAGAACCTTCTAAAGTCTCCGACTCTAACTCAGAGTTGGAGACTTTGTGGAGGGTCCCAGGAAACAGGGGATTGTCCAACAGAAGTTCAAACTTCCTGGGCAATTCCCATAGAACCCCTGTGTTGGGACCGGAAAGAGGTCCCGTAGTGCATATTCCGGGCTAGGTCCAATTTGTAACTACCTGGAGACCGGAAGATCTGGGACATGCGTGACGTACATGAAATTTAGTAAATTCACGTATGGTAGTTTGGTTTGGTACAGTATTTCTTCATATTTTTCTGTAAATTGTTGGCCATATTTCCTAACCCTGTGCTGCACTTGACTTGACTGGGTCATTGGAACAGCAAAAAGCCTGCATTTCCGGGTCTCTCACAATGTTGCTGTTGAACCATGTTGAATCAGGAAGTTATACAAGAGTAGCTTACTTGCCTTGGGTTGACTTCTGATTCTTTCCTCTTTCTTTGGGGGAAAGGTATTTCTTCTGATGAGTATTAAGAACAAACCAGATAGTTTTCACATCCTATCACATAGGATTGTATTTATCACCCAGCGGGAACAAATGCTCAAATAATGGATAGCAAAATTATTCATGCAATAACAATCCCTGAGGGTCCATTGCTTAGAGTAATTAATTATTAGTTGCTGTCAAGATTTTTTTTAAAGCTGTGATCAAAGGCACTGGGATTGAATGTTGCACCACAAACTAATGACAATGTAGAACACCAGGATCTAAAGTGTTGAGATATTTGGGGCGACACAGTGGCACAGTGGTTAGCAATGCTGCCTCACAGCGCCAGGGACCCAGTTTCAATTCCAACCTTGGGCGACTGTCCATGTGGAGTTTGCACCATCTCCCCGTGTGTGCGTGTGTTTCCTCTGGATGCTCCCGTTTCCTTCCACAGTCCAAAAATGTGCAGGTTAGGTGGAATGAACATGGTTAATTGCCCGTTATTGTAGAGAGATGTGTCAGTAGGACAGCATGGTGGCGCAGTGGTTGCACTGCTGCCTCATGGCGCTGAGGTCCCAGGTTCAATCACGACCCTGAGGCACTGTCCATGTGGGTTTTGCACATTCTCCCCGTGTCTGCGTGGGTTTCGTTGCCATAACCCAAAGATGTGTGGGGTAGGTAGATAGGCCACGCTAAATTGCCCCTTAATTGGAAAAATTAATTGGGTACTATTAAAAAAAAAAATTTTTAAGATATGTTAGTGTCTAAAGATGTGTAGATTAGGTGCAGTTACATGGATAAGGTATTTTTATTGCACAAGCATGTTAACCTAGTAGCTCGTGACAAGTATGGCCTTTTTCAGATAGGTTTACTTGCTTTAACATAGGTTATGTCTGTGTTAACACAAACCAGGACACAGAGCAGAATTTAATGTAGGTGACGGGGATCTTGCACTAGCTGAGTAGAAGGTGAGAGCCCCCCATTACCTCTTTTTGGGAAGGCCCACCATATCAAGTGCCACTTCACTAGCCTTCCACAGGATCAGGAACCATGGGGCCTGCGGTCCTGCCTGCTGAGAGCTGGTGGCCAATCAGAGATCGGCAATTCTTGCTCAGCAGCACCACCAGAAAGATAGTGGCTGTTACTGGTAATGCACCCACCCGAAGACCAGTATCACCATGGGACACCGGCCACAGGTGAGTGATGGCATAAGGGGGGCTGCAAGGTTTGGGTCACAGGGAAGAGGGGAGGGGCGTCGGCAGTAATGCCAGCAAGTCCTTCCCCCCCACCCCATCTTCTCAATGCCTGATCCCTCATGCAGACATTGAGTCCTGATATCATGGGACCTACTGGAAGACCACAAATAACCAAGACAGAATTTACATAGACATAGAATTTACAGTGCAGAAGGAGGTCATTCGGCCCATCGAGTCTGCACCGGCTCTTGGAAAGAGCACCCTACCCCCTATCCAAGGTCAACACCTCCACCCTATCCCCATTACCCAGTAACCCCACCCAACACTAAGGGCAATTTTGGACACCAAGGGCAATTTATCATGGCCAATCCACCTAACCCGCATATCTTTGGACTGTGGGAGGAAACCGGAGCACCCGGAGGAAACCCACGCACACACGGGGAGGATGTGCAGACTCCGCACAGACAGTGACCCAAGCCGGAATCGAACCTGGGACCCTGGAGCTGTGAAGCGATTGTGCTATCCACAAGGCTACCGTGCTGCCCAATTTGCTTTAATGGTTTCACGCATGCTGAGACCCCCACCTATCGCAGGGTGAATACCAGAAGCAGTGAGATGAGGTACAAATTGCCTACTTAAGGGCCTCAGTTGGTGGTGGAGTGGAAAGGCTGTCAATGAGCATTCCTGCCAAAGAGTTAATTGGGGCAGAGGTGGAAAAGTGACAGGATCCCCACCCGCTAACCTTCCTGCCTGCAAAGACACCATGAGGAATTCCGCCCATCAATTGCTGGAGGAGTGCAGACGAGATTCACCAGAATGTTGCCTGATGGAACATTTAAGTTATGAAGCGAGGTTAGATAGGTTTGGGTTGTTTTCGCTGGAGCAAAGAAGATTGTGGGGTGACTTGATCAAGCTGTTACAAGATTATGAGCGACATGCACAGAGTGGATAGAGAGCAGCTCTTCCCCTTAGTTAAAGGGTCAGTTACAAGGCAACACAAGTTCAAGGTGAGGGGAGGAAAACTTTTTTACCCAGAGGGTGGTGACGGTCTGGAATGCACTGCCTGGGAGGGTGTTGAGGCAGGTTACCTCTCAACCTTTAAAAAGAACCTGGATAAGCACTTGGAACGCCATAACATTCAAGGCTATGGGCCAAGTGCTGGCAAATGGGATTTGGTAGGTAGGTCAGATGTTTTTCATGTGTTGGTGCAGACTCGATGGGTTGAAGGGCCTCATCTGCCCTGTATTTTCTGTTATTTTGTGAATTCTGGAGCATGCAATTAAATAATGTAATCTAGCGAGCCCAGTACGCATGTTTTTAGGTAATCAGCAATTTACAAATTCCATTCCATCAGAAAATTAGCACAGTCCAACAGTCCAAGTCAGACTAAGAAAAGGGGGGCGGTGGTGGAGGCTTGTGAAGATAAGAGCTGCAAATAATTGTTTCAAATCAATCTTCTGTGTAGTTGATCAGTCGTGCTCTCATTTTGGTCATCACTGCCCATTCCACCAACCAGCCTTCCAAATGTTGATTTGTTGGTAATCTTGTGTTCATATCATTCCCTTTTAATTCCTGTTCTGTTCTCTCCATCTCTCCCTGGGCAGTCGGTCAAGCGTCTCATGGAAGTGGAGAAGGTGAAAGGGTTCTGTCAGGCAGTTGTATCCTCCAATCTTCGTGATGGCATGTCTCACCTCATCCAGTCGTGCGGTCTGGGAGGAATGCAACACAACACTGTACTGATGGGCTGGCCGAGAGCTTGGAGACAGTCTGATGACCCCAGAACATGGAAAAATATAATTGGTACGTGTAAACCTGAAAATCACAGGATCCCTAAGGAATTGTAAATGAATTCTGAATCAGTTATAAAGCACAATTAAAAATAAAAATTTAGGAGCCGAACTGAAAAGAACTTCAAAGGCAATCGGGATAAATTAGCATTACTAGTTCCAGTAATTGGGGCTGGATCTGTCAATCATTCATGGTCACTAAGTGAGAAGCAGACGCTTTATCCACAATATTGCTAAATTTTAAATTTGCCACCTGCTGTCAAGTCATCCTGATCTGCAGTGGAACCAAACGTCACAGACGGAATGGTGGCGTTCAACAGTAGTCAGAAAAAGTACTGGTGATCGTAATTCCGACTGCATATGTGAACAATAACTCTTTGCAAGGAGAGAGAAAAATAAAATGTGTATCTGGTACTTATTAAAAAGAATGAAAAAGTCTGGGATTGCATGCAGGGCTTTAAAACACTGCAGTTGAGACAATGCTCATGAAGTGCTTGACCTTGAATCTTTCTATTTATGTCAATCAATCTCGTCCTACATGTTGCAGCATTATTACATGCTCCTATCCATCATTATCACCAATATATAAAACAAAGTATGTTTTTTAGAATGCAAGTATTACTTGTAAGGTCCTTATATATTGTATCAAACCTAAGTCATTCCTTAAGAATTTGTAGAATCGTTGTAAATTTTCATGTTATTGGGTGTGCTTCTGCAAGGTCATAGAATCCCTTCAGCGCAGAAGGAAACCATTCAGCCATCGAGCCTACGTCGGTCCTCTGCACCCCGACCACTCCCCACCCTGTCCCCATAATCCTGTAACCTAACCTTTGGACACTAAGGGCAATTTAGCATGACCAATCCACCTAACCTGCGCATCTTTGGACTGTGCGTGGAAACCGGAGCATCCGGAGGAAACCCACACGGGCATGGGGAGAATGTGAAAACTCCAGGCAGTCACCCAAGGTGAAATTGAACCCGGGTCCCTGGCGCTGTGAGGCAGCAGTGCTAACCACTGTCAAAGGTACAGAATTGAAAATGAGCAATGTAGGAAGAGGAGCATGCTGATCAGTTCCTCAAGCCAGCCTCATCACACATTTCCACTATGGCCGATTTGAAACTCAGTTAATTTACCCATCTTAGCTCCACATCCTTATTTCCCGACTCAACAAAAATCCATTGATCCCAGTCTTGAAGTCTGCATTTTCCCCAGCATCTTCTGCATTTTTGGGGAAAGAATTCTGTTTTCCTTTGTTTGAAAGTGTGCTGACTGATTTCACTCCTGAGACACCAGCCTGTGCATCCCCCACCCCATTAGGATTATGTCCTCATATCCTTGATCCCACCAAAAATCTGTCCTGGTTCACTTATGTCGAAGCTACCCCAATAAAGCACACCAGCGCCTGTACTTCCTCAGGAAACTAAGGAAATTTGGCATTTCCACACTGACTCTTACCAACTTTTACAGCATAGAAAATTTTACACCATAGAAAACATCCTATCTGGTTGCATCACAGCCTGGTATGGCAACTGCTCGGCCCAAGACCGCTAGAAAGTTCAGAGAGTCGTGAACACCGCCCAGTCCATCACATGAACCCGCCTCCCATCCATTGAATCTATCGACACCTCCCGCTGCCTGGGGAAAGCGAGCAGCATAATCAAAGACCCCTCCCACCCGGCTTACTCACTCTTCCAACTACTTCTATTGGCAGGAGATACAGAAGTCTGAGAACACGCATGAACAGATTCAAAAACAGCTTCTTCCTCGCTTTTACCAGAGTCCTAAACGACCCTCTTGTGGACTGACCTCATTAACACTACATCCCTGTATGCTTCACCCGATGCCGGTATCTATGTATTTACATTGTGTACCTTGTGTTGCCCTATGATATATTTTCTTTTCATGTACTAAATTATCTGTTTGAGCTGCTCACAGAAAAATACTTTTCACTGTACCTCAGTACACGTGACAATAAACAAATCTAATCCAATCCAATCCATTGAAGGAACTGGTTTCTCTCTATCTATCGAATCCTTCTAGTTCTTCTGTTATTTTCTAAATGAGTTAATGGAAATAATGATATGCTTTCAAAAGGCAGTGTAAATGCAAGAATCTGGGACCAGAGTTATAATGGCTGCAACCAGTCACCTTGGAACCTTCTTTTTGTAGAAGCGGTTCGAGAAACAACAGCAGGTCGCTTGGCCCTTCTGGTAGCTAAGAATATCACAGCATTTCCATCCAACCAGGAGAGGTACTCTGAGGGTTACATTGATGTCTGGTGGATAGTTCATGATGGAGGAATGCTAATGCTGCTGCCATTTCTCCTCAGGCAGCACAAGGTAACGTGAAAATGTTTTGTTAAGAGCAACCATTTATCATATCGCTCTGTTGATGAGTTAATTCTGCTGTGTGCGTGCTTGTCTAGTGGAGTTACTGCAATTCAATTTAGGTGCAGAATCAATGTCAACAGCAGCACTGCGATCAATAAACCAACACTGCAATCACTCAAATGAACAGTAACTGCAGATACACCAGGTACAAGGGGAAGGTACATGTGGTATAGATCTGCAGATAGAATACATACAGCATTGCAGTTCAGCTTGTAGATGTAGGGGTATAGGGTTGGTGGCACAAAAGGTAGAGGGTTGCTGGCTAGGATTTACTGAGCTTCGGATGCAGGAGGTAAGGGCTTCAAGCACAGAAGCACAGAGTTAGAGGTACAGGGCTTCAGATATGGGGGATACAGTGTTGCAGGTAC
Organism: Scyliorhinus canicula; assembly: GCF_902713615.1. Lineage (NCBI taxonomy): Eukaryota > Metazoa > Chordata > Chondrichthyes > Carcharhiniformes > Scyliorhinidae > Scyliorhinus > Scyliorhinus canicula. The sequence continues at coordinate 141,144,875 of NC_052152.1, read as the reverse complement.
AGGGGGTATGGGTTGTAGGTACAGGGGTGCAGGGTTGCAGGTACAGGGGGTACAGGATTCCAGGCGAAGGGAGTACAGGGTGGCAGGTAGAGGGGTATGGGGCTGCTGGTAGATGGGATTAAGTGTTGCAGGTAGAGGGGGTACAGAAAGAGGGCTGCAGGTATGTGGCTGCAGATACAAGGGATATAAGGCTGCAGGTACTGGTATACAGGGCTGCAGGTACAGGACTGCAGATAGAGGGGATACATGACTGCAGGTACAGGGGTTACAGGGCTGCAGGTACAGGAAGTACAGGGCTGCAAGTACAGGAAGTACAGGGCTGCAGGTACAGGAAGTACAGGGCTGCAGGTACAGGAAGTACATGGCTGCAGGTACAGGAAGTACAGGGCTGCAGGTACAGGAAGTACAGGGCTGCAGGTACAGGAAGTACAGGGCTGCAGGTACAGGAAGTACAGGGCTGCAGGTACAGGAAGTACAGGGCTGCAGGTACAGGAAGTACAGGGCTGCAGGTACAGGAAGTACAGGGCTGCAGGTACAGGAAGTACAGGGCTGCAGGTACAGGAAGTACAGGGCTGCAGGTACAGGAAGTACAGGGCTGCAGGTACAGGAAGTACAGGGCTGCAGGTACAGGAAGTACAGGGCTGCAGGTACAAAGGTACAGAGTTGGTTTTACAAGACTGTGGGTACTGGGGTGCAGGGCTGCACACCCAGAATGAAAAAAAAAAGCTGCAGGTACAAGGGGCACAGGGCTGGGGGACAGTGGGTACAGGGTTGTAGGTGTAGGAGGTAGAGGGTTGCAGGTACAGGGCTGCATGTACAGCGCTGCAGGTACAGGGCTACAGGTATAGGGCTGCATGTACAGGGGTTTCAGGTCTACAAGTGCAAGGGGTACATGGCTGCAGGTGCAGCTGATACAGGGCTGCAGGTACAGGACTGCATTTACAGGGGGCACGGGTCTGCAGGTGTAGAAGGTACAGGGCTGCAGGTACATGGCTGCATGTACAAGGAGCACAGGTCTGCAGGTACAGGGGTACAAAGCTGTAGGTACATGGCTGTGTGTACAGGGCTGCAGCAACAGAGAGTTCAGGGCTGCAGGGCGTACGGGGTTGTAGGTAAGGGCTGTAAGTACAGGGTTGTACAGGGCTGCAGGTAAAGGAAGTATCGGCTTGCAGTTACAGCGGTACAGGGTTGGGGTTAAAGGACTGCACGTACATTCATTCTGCATTTCTCGTCAAATTCAGTAAGATCACAATTTTGAAGTTGCAGAATTATTTTTCCACTTCTTATAGTGTGATTTCTTTTCCCCAAGTACTGACTTCAAATGCTAATTCAATCCTACCTGCCTTAATCTGCTGAAATTCAGAACATAATGAGAAGTGCAACTTGCATTGTATATATTCCATTGTTATTCAAGCTACTTTTGTATTTATTCACTTGTTCCCTAGCTCCTTCATAGTTAAAATCTGCTTTGTTAAAGAATCATCATTGACAGAGAATAATATTCTGACTTTTAAACGGTTAGAATGTAATGAATGCAGTTTTGATCTGCAGTGACAGAGCAGACATGAACCAACTGATGGCCTGTGATACTTTATGTGGACTTATAAAATTAACGGGTTCAGAACTCATTTGTATTTATGGTCGACAGATTAAATTTGTACCATTTGCGCTGACTGTTTTATATTCTATCAATAAAAGTCACAGGACATCTTGGCAAATTTTTACTTGAGTATATCACACATCATTAACCCTGATATAATCTTTAGCCATCAGCGTCTGCCATGTCACTCACCGAAAGGAAAATATATGAATTGAGAATAATGGACTCATAAAATTTGCAGTAACAATGTTGACATGACGAATGTGCCAGCAGGTGCCCCCAGCACTCACCCCATTGGATTTGGCAAGATCAATAGAAACAAAGAAAAGTACAGCACAGGAGCAGGCCCTTCGGCCCGCTAAGCCTGTGCTGATCATCATGCCCTAACTAGAAACAAAACCTTCTGCCCTTACTCGGTCCATATCCCTTTATTAAAGAATATCTAATTTGTATGGGGTGACTTCGGGTGATGGTGATGAGCTGAGCGGATGCACAAAAGATGGCTCCCCTGGAAATTTGAAATTAGGCACTTTTAGTTCCAAACAAATTGCTAAATCTGGAGGAACACACCCCCACCTGCTGCCAACGCTACACAACAAACGAGGCATGGCAGGCAACAACCTGAGGAGCCGAAAACAGGCAGTAAAAATTGGGATTCTCCGACCCCCCCCCCCAGGTCGGGTCAGACAGTAGCCGGGGGGCGGCGTGAATCCCGCCCCCGCAGGCTGCCGAATTCTCTGGCGCCGGGGTTTTGGCGGGGGCGGGAATCGCGCCGCATCAGTCGCCGGCTGCTGGCAGCGCCCACCCCCCCGGCGATTCTCCGGCCCGTGTGGCCGAGTGGCCGCCCGTTTTCGGCAGGTCCCGCCGGCGTAAATCACAACAGGTCCTTACCGGCAGGACCTAGCTCCATGGGCGGCCTGCAGAGTCATCGGGGGGGGGGGCGCAGGAGGAACTGGCCCCAGCGGGTGCCTACACGGTAGCCTGGCCCGCGATCGGGGCCCACCTATCCACAGGCGGGCCTGTGCCATGGGGCACTCTTTCCATCTGCACTGGCCGCTGTCAACCTCCGCCATGGCCAGAGTGGAGAAGAACCCCCCTGCGCATGCACTGGGATGACGCCAGCACACGCTGGCGCTCCCACGCATGCGCCAACTCGCGCTGGCCGGAGGAGGCCCTTCGCCACCGGTTGGCGTGGAGCCAAACCATTCCGCGCCAGCTGGCATAGTGCCAAACACTCCAGCGCCGGCCTAGCCCCGAAGGTGTGGAGGATTCCGCACCTTCGGGGCGGCCCGACGCCGGAGTGGTTCACGCTACTCCTCGGCGCCGGAGTGGCCCGCCCCGCCGGTTCGCGGAGAATCCCGCCTGGAGAGGAAGATTGACGCGATGGGGGACACACAGGGCGACAAGGATTCGGACACACCCGAGAGGGATGGGTCGCCAGAACACATGCCTGGCAAACCCCCGATAAATGAATGAAGGGATTTCCTGGCACCGGAGCTCCAAGTGCTCAAATATGGCATTAAACTCAAAATGATGGCAACGGTGAAAGTGGCAGTAGCTGAGGCACTGGTTCATCTTCAAGCAGCGTTGGAAAAGACGGAACGGCATCTGGAGACCAAGGAGGTGACAATCTGAAAGCTGGAGAAGGCCGTGACCTACTCGGGTGACCAGACCGCCTCACTGGAGATGGAGATGGCAAGTTGGTGGCAACACAAGGGATCCTAAGGGGGAAAGTTGAGGACTAAGAGAACCGGTCCCGCCGCCAAAACCTTGTTGGCCTACCAGAGGGTACCGAGGGCAGAAACTCTACGGAATACGTGGAACATATCCTGGGCAAACCTGTTGGAGGGGAAAGTTTCCCCAAGCCCTCAGAAGTGGATAGAGTCCACAGTTCACTCAGAGAGCAGTAGGACACAGAAGGGGGTGAGGAGGCAAAGAAGGGGAAGAGAAACGCAATGGTCGGGGGTAGGTGTGGATCGATTCCGGGGGAGGCCACGACACCAGCAGGTGAGCTAGCACAGGGAAGTACAAGCCAGGGGAGGGCCACGGGGAGAGTGTCTGGCAGCAGGAGGGGAGAAAACTCCAGAATGAGGTAAATAGGGAGGGAAACATCGGGGCAACAGCTTGGCGCTGGGAAGTCTACAGGGACATGGTGGGGGGAAGGGGGGTGGCAGGCAGGACCAGGGGGATTTTACGAAAGGGGGTTACAAGGCCGGCTACGATGGATCACACATGGCAACAACGGAAACAAGGACACCGAGAACAGCCATCTTGAAGGGCCCCCAAACAAACGGAGTGTAGAGGCCCACTACATGGCATACACAATGATGGTGGCCATCTTTGTTGGCTCCTGAACAAATGGAAACCCCGAAGTGCAGAAGCACAGCCACATGGCAAGTATGGTGACCACGGCAATATTGATTGGCCCCCAAGCAAAGGATGAGTGCAAGGGCTCATCCACAACGTAAGTATGGCTGACCCCCATCAGAATAGTCACTTGGAATGTCAGAGGACTTAACAACCCAGTGAAAAGTCCCAGAGTCTTCACCCATTTGCAAGGCCTGAGAGCCGACATAATCTTCCTCCAAGAGATGCACGTGAGGGAGAAAGACTCATCCAGGTAAGAAAGAGCTGGGTGGGACAGACTTACCATTCACGCTACGGTATGACGGCTACGGGGATGGCCATTCTGCCAATAAGATGTCAGCATTTAGAGCGACAAGGACAGTTACGGACCAAGGGTGATGGAACATCATATTTAGTGGTGTCCTGGAAGGGGCACCAGTGGTCCCAACTGGGATGACACTGAATTCATGAAGAAAACCACGGCGGAAATCCTCGACGTAGACACACACTGACCCATCATGGGGGGGATTTCAACTGAGTACAGTACCCACGGACTGACCGATCAAACTCCAAGTCAGGGAAAAAAATCAAACATGGCAAAGGAATTGAATGTTTTCATGGAACAAATGGGGCTGGGCTCCCAAGGAGGTTTATACACCCAGGGGAGAAGGAGTTCTACAGCTTCTACCAGGTACACAGGGTGTATCCTAAGATTAATTTCCTGTAGTGTGGAAAGCGGTGCTTCCAGGGGTAGTGGGAGTCGAGTACTCTGCAATCGTAATCTCTAACCATGCTCCACACTGTGCAGATGAGGTTGGAGACGGGCCGGACACAACGCTCCCCATGGAGGCTGGACACAGCCCTTCTGGCCGATAAGGCACTCTGCGAACGGAGATAACAGGCTATAGACGGGTATGTTACCAACACCAGAATGGGGAGGTCTCACGCACCACCTTCTGGGAGGCTAAAAGATGGTGATAAGAGGGAAAATTATTGCGTACAAGGCACACAAAGAAAGGATAGTGAGGGCCGCCAGGGAACAGCTGATCGAATCCATACTGGAGGTGGAGCGGCAATACTCCTCGACCCTGACCGTGGAACTGCTGGTGGAGAGAAAAAAGCTGCAGATGGACTTTGGTCTGCCCTCCACTGGGAAAGCAGTGAACCAGCTCCACCCAAGCATGGCAGATCTTTTGCAAACATGGAGACAAAGCCAGCTGCCTGCTGGCTTACCAGCTGAGAAAGCAGGCAGCCATGAGGGAAATAGCCCATGTTAGGGATGGTAGTGGTGGCTGGTTGCCACTCCAACGAAGCCTTCACAACCTTCTACTGGGGGCTGTACACCTCCGAGCCCCCCAAGGGGGACTCAGGGATGAAGCACTTCCTCGATGACTGGACACACTGGTCATGGGGGAGGAAATGAATTGGGACCTGGAAGCACCATTAGAACTGGAAGAAGTGATGGAGAGTCACTGGAAGAAGTCATGGGGAAAGTGTTAGGGCCAGATGGATTCCCAGCGGACTTCTGCAAAAGATTTGTACCAGCATTTGCCCGGACCTGCGGGGGATGTTCGCAGACTCGCTAGTAAGGGACACCCTGTCACCAACGCTGGCACAAGCCTCAATATCACTGAAAGCCAAAAAGGACAAAGACCCGACTGTGTGCTGACCCTACAGGCCCATCGTGCTACTCAACGTAGATGCAAAGATCCTGGAAAAGGACGGTGTGGCGGCTGGAGAGCTGTGTGCCAGAGGTGGCCGTGGAGGACCAGTGGGGCTTTGTCAAGGGTAGGCACCTAACATCGAACATCAGGCGCCTGTTGATGTTTCCAAAGAGTGGACAGAGAGCATAGAGTCTCACTCTACACAGATGACCTGCTCCTCTACATCTCAAATCCCCAGAGCGTGGAAGGGACAATGAAATTCCTAAATGAGTTTGGAGCCCTTTCGAGTCACAAGCTTAACCTGAGTAAGAGTGAGATCTTCCCTGTGAACCTGCAGGGAGAAGGGACAGAGCTGGGGGAACTGCCATTCAAGCAAGTCCAGACCAAATTCCGCTACCAGGGGATCCAAATAGCCCACGACAGGACACGGATCTATAAATGGAACCTGACGAATCTGGTGGAGGAAGTCAAAAGGGAACCGGCAGAGGTGGGGCCCACACCCGCTCTCCCTCGCAGGGAGAATACAGACAATCAAAACGAACGTACTGCCCAGGTTCCTCTTCCTGTTCAGATCCCTCCTGATCTATATTCTTAAGGCCTTTTTCAACACAGTCGAAGGGGGATGAGGGTGGGGGGAGAATCCGAGGATCCAAAAGAAGGTCCCACAAAGGTGAAGATATGTGGGAGGCCTGGCCCTCCCGCACCTACAGTTCTACCACAGGACGGCCACCGCAGAAAGAGTGACGGGATGGGTGAAGGAACCGGGAGCAAAGTGGGTGAAGGTAGAGGAGAATTCATGCATAGGCACGTCCCTCTGAGCCCTGGCTACAGCTGCTCGCCCATCCCACCAGGCCAAACACTCGAGGAGCCCAGTGGTAGTAGCCACGTTCCGGATATGGTACCCAATGAGGCAGCACTTCGGCCTAACTGAAATCTCCACCATAGCCCATATCTGCAACAACCATGGGCGGGATTCTCCATTACGCCAGCCGGTCAATGGGGTTTCCCATTGTGGGGCAGCCCCACGTCGTCGGGAAACCCCCGGGCGCCGGCGTAACGGAGAATCACGCCGGCGGAGAATCACCGCCCATATGTTTACACCCACAATAATGTACTCTCTTTCTAAAAGTGGAGACAGGACGAGGGGACACTGACAGTTATGGACATGTACACAGACGACAGAGCAGGAACCCTGGGGGAACTCACGGGGAGATTCTAATTACCAAGAAGGAATTACCTGACATACATTCAGGTCAAAAACTTGCTCCATACGGAAACAACGACGTACCCCCAGATACCAGGACACTCGCTAGTGGAACAACTTCTGGACACGGGAAACCTAGGAAAGGAAAACTGTGGGACCTGAACAGGCGACTGTTAGAGGTCTTGATGGGACAAGGAAATGGGAGGAGGAACTATGCATAGAAATGGGTTGAGGGCTCTGGATCGAAGCATTGCACAGGGCGAACTTCATCTCCACATGTGCAGGGCTGAGCCTAACATAACTAAAGGTGATGCACCGAGTGCACCTAACCAGAACCTTAATGAATGGGTGCTTTCCAGAGGTGGAGGACAAATGTGAATGGTGCCAGGGTGGCTCAGCGAATCATGCCCACATGTTCTGGGCTTGCCCCAGACTTGTCGGGTACTGGATGACCTTCTTTGAGGCGATGTCAAGGGTTGTGGGAGTGAGGGTGGAGTCGTGCCCACAAGTGGCAGTCTTCAGTGTTTCAGATCAGCCAGAACTCTTTATGGGGATGGTGGCCGGCGCATTAACCTTTACCTCCCTGATCGCCCACCCCTCCCTGATCGCCCACCGGAGAATCCTGCTCGGCTGGCAATTGGCAGCCTGCAGATTGGCTGCCCGGTCTGGCAGAATTTCTCAGGCTGGAAAAAATATAACTTGCCATCCGAGGACCAGAAGAGGACCTCCATAGGATGTGGAAGCCGTTCATCAACTTGTTATAATATCTGTTCGTAGCCACCAATCAGTAGAGTAGAGTAAGTGGGTAGGGGGGGTAGTTGTTGGGGGTGAGGGGAGGGGTGCGAGGAGACAAAAATGAGCCACGGGTCATAAAGGAAAAGGAGGGGGTGGGGGAGAAGGGGGGGAACAGGCAAAGGCACGCAAAGAGAACCTGAGGGACAAGGGACAAAGCCACAGGGGAAGGTCCGAGGGCAAGTTGAAGCCGAAACCAAATTGTAAATAGACACCTGTAAATGGACACATGCTCTGGCCATACTGGATACTGTAACAGGTTTTTTCCGACTAAAGGGGGGCCGTGGCCACAGCGGGAGGGAAGACAATTGCCAGTAAATATATGTCCTGATTTCAGTTTGTCTTTTTTAGTATCCTTTTTTGCACGGCTTTGTAATATGTAACTTATGAATTGTGAAGTATAAGGAGCGGTATTCTCCGCCCTTCTGCACCCGTTGTCTGGTGCGGCACATCCATGCCGGCAGCAGGATCCTCCGTCCTGCCAGTCAGCCAATGGGGTTTCCCACTGTGGGCACCCCACGCTATCGGGAAATCCGCGGGCTTGAATGCGTTGCCAGCAGAATATGGTATTCCCATCCCATACTTTAGTCAACCTTTGCGAGCTGTTTCTGAAATGTAACTCTAGAGCATGTCAGGTCTAAAAAGAAAGATAATTTCAGATGGATCCCATGTTCAGAAATTATTCATTATGCACTTTCAAGAACTGGATAACATCGAACATTAGTTGGGGGTGGGTTGGGGGGAGGGGGGCGATGGGTGTTATTGGTGGCTATGGGTGATTCCTGATTCCTTTTTGTCATTTGTTTATGTGAACATGTGGGCGAATGTTTGGGGTTTGGTGGGAGGATGTGATCGTTGTTATTGATATGGGGATTGACATATTTGTTACTGATTACTGTTTATTGTTGGTGGGTGTAAATTTGGGAGAAAATGTGAAAAAGGAGGAGAATAAAGAAATATTTTTTTTTATATGTCTTGCGAATCCTTCCGCAACCTAATAACCATTGCCAGATACCAACCATCCTCTGGGAAACTGCTTTCTTGTGAAATTGAATTCCTCGCTAGATGTAACCTGTAGAGATATTGCTGCCATCTCTCTCATACACGGTCTTTGATTGATAGGTGTGGAGAAAGTGTAAGATGCGCATTTTCACAGTGGCCCAGTTGGAAGATAACAGCATCCAGATGAAGAAGGACCTTACAGTGTTTCTCTATCACCTGCGGATTGTAGCTGAGGTGGAAGTCGTAGAGATGGTACGAGGACAGTTGTGGAATGTGGAGATCAGTGTGGATAAGTAGCTCTTCTTGCCAGTGTACTAATAAAAAAGGGTAAGAATTATGAACTCTCAGTTAAAAGGAGTTCATCCCAATTTCCTCCAGCTTTGGGGGAGACAGTGGTGTAGTGTTAATGTCACACTGGGTGAGTAATCCAGAGAGGCAGGTTATTGCCATGCACCTCGGGGAATTTGAATTCAATTGATGAATAATTTGATTGATTAATCTGGAGTTAAAAGCTAGTGTATTAGTCCTTGTTGTAAATGCCCTCTAGGAAAGGAAATCTGACACTTTTATTAAATCTGGTCAACATGTGACTCCAGACCCACAGCAATGCAGTTGACTCTTAACTGCCCTCTGAAATGGCCGAGCAGTTCAAGCGTAATTAGAGATGGGCAACAAATGCTGGCCTTACCAGAGATGCCCACATCCCATTTTTTTTAAACTAGGGAGCCCTAAATTTCTTCCATAGGTTCCACTGACTTTACCTGAGTTCAAATGGATCAGGCTCATAGACAAACAATTACTATTGGTAACTGTTACAGATACCCTCTACTCAAATGCAAACAAGAGAAACAATAAGCATAAAAGTCATTAGAAAGAAAAAGGAAATTTAATAAATCAAATTATAATATTGTTTCCTATATTGACTATAGATTCCAGACCCTGTGGCACACACGGTCAGGGAAAGCCTGAAGCGCATTAGCGGACTCAGCATGCTGTGCATCCTTGACATAGTTAAAGCAGGGAGACAGGCAGTCAGAGCAACCACCCACTATGGGATGTGGCTGAAGAAATAGATTTCCAAAGTCCCAAAAGCATGTGATCCCCTGGACTAGGTTCAGTCTCCCAAGGGATTTTTCGCTCCTCTCCCAGGAGAGATGGCTTTCTGGCTTTCCGGCGATGTTTTATTGTGATGCACAAGGCACTGAAATTTGTGCAACAGACGTCTTTTCCTGATCAACCATATTTTCCTGCTTTATCCTACGGACATTTGGGATGTTTGTGAGGCCCGCATGTTTCCCCCACCATTGATATGTCTCTCACTGCAAATTAAAATGATCATTTTAAATAAGTTTTAAAGTTTCTTATTGAATGCATTCTGCTTCATAGCATGACAGTGATATCTCAGCTTATACTTACGAGCGAACACTGATGATGGAGCAGCGATCACAGATTCTAAAGGAAATGCACCTAACAAAGAATGAGAGGGAGCGTGAGGTATGGAACAATTTATTTTGTTTCATGAGAAATCTGGTTCAGGTCCAGTGCTTTGAACTGCAAAATCCTGAAATGTGGCTCTTACTTCTCCAATTATGCTGAAATCCTGTTCGTTCACAAGCATCTTGTTCAATAACAGAACAAAGGAGGTTGCTCAATTAGTTAACATTCCACCTGACATAATGCTGACCCATAGCGATCAGACAGTCCGAGGTTCAATCCCTGGAATGGGCTGAATTAGTTGCAGGTGTAGCCATCGTCACCATGTAGATAACATCAATTTCCTGTGTTGATGTTTTGAGAAGATTACCTTCCTGATCGAAGATTTAAGCAATGTCACATTTCCAAAGAGGGGCCATACTCCCAGGATGTAGGGGTTAAAGGTTTGGGGCCACGGGTTTGTAGCCTTGACTCCAATCCTGACTCCTGGTAAGCACCACTCCTCACTGCGATTACAGCAGCATTAAATCACCCCTTTGGACTTTCTACAAACAATAAAACAACTGACAGATAAGCAGGTGGTGAAGCAATTACTGCTCCCCAAGATGACAGGCGTTTCCAATAGTAATCAGCTGTGAAATCTTAGTTTTGAAAAAAATCCAAGTGAGGAGTGAAAGTCCAAAGATCAAAATCTAAATCCAAATCTAAGCGCAGGTTGCCACTGATGTTGAAGAAAGGTAATGGTGAAAAACGCAAGTCAAGAAATGGGTGTTACTTGCTGCCAAGTTTGGCTTTGAGAATTCAAAATTGAATATGGAAGGAAGATTGACGTTTAGTTACAAAGCCCTTTTCACAACCTCCGGACTGCCCAAACCACCTTGCAGCCAATTAAGTATTTTTGAAGTACTGTCACCGTTGCAAATGTAGGAGAGGATCCCACAATTTTGAGGTCCGGGAAGGACTGAGACTAGCAGATGATGAGCTTTGACAGAACTGGGATGTAGAGAGAAAGGAGAAGAAGTCGGAACCACAGGGGAAATTATGAAAAGTTATTCCACTTACAGGGCTAAATCGCTGGCTTTGAAAGCAGACCAAGGCAGCCCAGCAGCACGATTCAATTCCCGTACCAGCCTCCCCGAACAGGCGCTGGAATGTGGCGACTAGGGGCTTTTCGCAGTAACTTCATTTGAAGCCTACTTGTGACAATAAGCGATTTTCATTTCATTTAATTTCATAAAGAAAGTGAGTTACATATCAGTGAGGAGCAGCAACAAGAGCAGACTTCCTCAATAAGACACCAACCTGTGGATTCAAGAAAACACACTCCGTGGTACGAAAATAATAATAATCTTTATTATTATCACAAGTAGGCGAACATTAACACTGCCATGAAGTTACTGTGAAAAGCCCCGAGTTGCCACATTTCGCCACCTGTTCTGGTACACTGGGGGAGAATTCAGAATGTCCAATTCACCTAACAAGCACGTCTTTCGGCACTGGTGGGAGGAAACTGGAGCACCCGGAGGAAACACGCGTAGACACGGGGAGAACGTGCAGACTCCGCACAGGCAGTGACCCAAGCCGGGATTCGAACCCGGGTCCCTGACGCTGTGAAACCATAGTGCTAACCACTCTGCTACTGCGATTCAGTGCAGACATGGCAAGAGGGTTTAACTGTCTGTTTACATTTTTCCCTCTTCTGTCTCACTGACTGATCAATTTGGAAGGCAGGTTGAACTAATACAAGAGGCAGCATGAATATTATTCATGGTTGGTCCACAGGCATGATAACATGTCTGATTTTCCACCCCTGGCTTCCTCAAGGAATGTTATTGGCAGAGCAGGTCACAGAAATGAAAAAGATATGTGTCTGAACAAACAAATCATAAATCAGTAAATGAATGCCTGTGATGTCTTTATGAATAACACTCAACCACTGGAGATTTTTTATCTCTACAAAAGAAGTCAACATTTCGGAGTGTCTTGTTCAATCCTGCTCTTTTCCCTTCCCCAGATTCAAAGCATCACAGATGAATCACGCGGGTCCATTCGTCGTAAACATCCTGCGAAGGCCAAGCTACGCCTGAGCTCACAGGATGAACAGGAAGGAAGTGCTGAAGAGAAACCCGAGGAGGAGGTACTCCCATTATTGAGGCTGATTGGTGGCATCAGCTGGCATGTCAGCATTTGTTGTCTTCATTGGGCTAGATTTTCTGCCCCAAACCCCCACCCACCTGCCCCAGCAGCAGAGGCAGCTCACCATTGGCCGCTGGCCAGAACTTCAGGTCTCGCTGATGTCTACAGCTTTTTGCTCAGCTCATCCATCCCACCATGGCGGAGTTACCTTCAGCGGGACCAGAAGATCCCACAGGCCACAAAGGCCATAAAATCACACCCAATATCTTCACTCGATCAGATCACACAGGGTCTAGAATTCTCCGGTGTGTGGAGGCTGCAATGGGAAATCCCATCAACAAGTAGCAGGAATAGAGAATCCTGCTGCCTGTGAACAGCGCACCGCTGAGAAACAGGTGGCCAGAGGACCGGAGAATCCAGCCCATGATATTTTTTTTTTATGCATTTTTTTTTTTTTTCCGATTAAGGGGCAATTTAAATTGGCCAATCCACTTACCCTGCACATCCTTAGGTTGTGGGGGTGAGAAGAATTTTCAAACAACAGAGCAACATGTTTCAGGATCAAAGCAAAGCACTGCGGATGCTGGGTAAACTGTTCGGGTCTGGTAGCATCTGTCGAGAGAGAAATAGAGTTTACATTTTGAGTCTAATACGATTTTTCATCCTTCTGACGAACAATCAGGTTAGACCCGAAATGTTTAACATTAGGAGATGTCCTTCCAAAGAACCCTTATTTTTAATTCATTTATTTGGAATGATATTTTTCTCTCTTGCTTTTGACCTCCATTTCAATGTACTGATGTTTAGCTTATCTGAATCCAACATTGAGTGATGAAGAGGTAGATTTATTAAGCAACGTCCACTAGCTTATGGAAGCAGTTTGCAGGTCAATGGATTCTTAACTAGACCTGGTTGATTAACTGAAGCATTGGTGCAGCACTTACTGATGTGAAGAGAATGGCATCACTGGTTGTCATTGTTGCTTGACCAGAGCACACAAAGAGAACGCCGGCTCAGGGAGGTTCACATGGGCACTGCTATGTGATATCCTCAACGCGAAGATGATTCTGACTTTGTCAGGGAATCATCAGTGTTAAAGGGATTATTCTCCATCGCTGTGTCCAAATTGGCCGACACAATCATCTGCAAATAAACAGATGCAAGGTAGATAGGACAGTGCCATTGGCCGCTTTCATTTCAAAAGCGGAATACAATTATACAAAACTGGTGAGCAGGAGAATGTCAGCTGATTCAAAAGCCTTTCTTGCAGCCTGATGACATGAGTAAACAATTCCTCCCTGCGTCCCTCCCCAGATTTCTCCCTCACCTTACAGTGCAGATCTCCTTCCTGTGGTCAGACAGTCAATGCCTTGACAAGGGGAAATCTGGTGCTCAAAAATTCCTCTGGGTAAGGAGTTCCTGACAGTCACACGGTGGGGTGATCAAGGTGATGTTCCCTTTGGACATGGGCAGTAATCAGCGGCGATTTACACACCTTGATAGTTTTCTTTTTCTACTGATTACAATGTAAGCAGCAGTTGATTTCCAACTGTCAGTTTTTCACCTGTGTACATTGTGATAATTACCCTCTGAGTGTATCACTCACAGTCTAAGGGATCTCCTTAAATGGTGAAACCTTTGCAACTTTGAGTGACCCTGCAGTCCATCTCCACCTCATACAAACACCTCAGCGGCTAGAAAAATCCTGCATTTTTGAATGTGCAAATCCTTTGTGGTGATCTGAGAAGGTGTTATTTTATGAACCATGGCCGGATATGTAACTCGGAATCTCTCTGGCCCCTTCCCCTTCCCTTCCAGAGTACAAAAGATGACTCCTGTCAAAAGAGGTACTTAACATGTGGGGGTTTCTTGGAGTTTACAGGAAAATTGTGACGAGCTGTGGTGTATTTCTGTCTATGTTGCTGCAGGAACATTATATGAAATTCTTGGGTGAGTTTAGATAGCCCATGGAGCACGGAGTAATGAAAGGGGAGATAATGTAATATCCTGACAGGGCGAAAAGAGTTCTCCAGGCTCTTGGTAGAGTGAGTGACCTTTCCTGGAAACTTACCCCACAAGTATATTTCCCATTTATGTTTTTTACTGTTGACTTCCCCTTTTACTTCTAACTGCCCTCCATCATTGGCATCTACAAAACGCACAGCAGCACGCAGCATGCTTACTTTGACAGCACATTCCAACTCTGAGGCGCCCAGCACCAGAAAGGAAAGGACAGCAACCTTCAGGAAAGATCACCAGTTCCACGTTTACCTCCCATATATTGCCATTATCACTCAGATACATAATCCTAGAATTCTCTCTCTCTAACCTGAATTTAGGATCACCATCCCCACAAAGACTGCATTAGTTTATTAACCCATTCTCCGAGTGACCATGCATGGGTAATTAATGCAGCTTTGCCAAAGACAAATTCAAAATATGCTAGGTGTTACTTTAGTTGTTTAGAAGAGGTGGGTTGGCCATGCTAAATTGCCCCTTAGTGAGGTTGGGTGGGGTGACGGCGTTACAGGATGGGGAGTGGGGCCTAGGTGGTGTGCTCTTTCAGAGGGTCAGCGCAGACTCAGTGGGCTGAATGGCCTCCCCTTGCACTGTAGTGTTTCTGTGGAACTTGACTCCTTCACCATCACGGTAAATTCGACACATTTAAAATGTAGTTCCATGTCACCCGGCAGGCAGCCCTTGTTGCTGCCTCGCGTTCCATTCCTCTCTTGCTTCCTTTCAGGTTCAGTTGATCCATGACAAAACAGCTTCCACTCAGTCGATAGCCTCTCGGTCGCCCGCTGAGGAGGTCAGCACGCCTGGAGAGAAAGTTCACATGACCTGGACTAAAGAAAAATTAGTCGGAGACAAAAACAAAAACAAAGGGCCAGTCACACCAGAAGAAATCCGGGATCTGTTCAGTATGAAACCGTAAGTGCGCTTCATCTGAAGTACAGCAGGGAAGGGAGCAATGGGCCAGTTAAATATCTTAACATTCTTTACAATACAATAAATAAGATCAGACTGGGGTACTTCTTTTGGTAGAAATGGTAATGTGCAGTTATTAGGGTTTTAATGTTTTACTGGAGTTTGTGGTTTTAACTTGCTAGAAATCTTGTGCTTGGCATTTACTGTCAAAGTCATTCACTTCATTTTTTTAACTGGTCTTTTTCTCACTTAACGCTTCCAGTGAATGGGAGAATCTGTAAGTCAAACTCATTGTTTTCTTTCTTATTACTTCCTTCATTCCGCTGGTACAGTTGTATGTATTAATATTTTGCTTACAGGAGAATACATTCTGTTCATAGAATCATAGAATCCTTACAATGCAGAAAGAGGCCATTCAGCCCTTCGAGTCTACCCCGATCCTCCGAAAGAGCACCTCACCGAGGCCCAATTCCCCCGCCCTACCCCATAACCGCACCTAACCTTTGGACAATAAGGGGTAATTTAGCATGGCCAATCCACCTAACCTGCACATCTTTGGACTGAAAGAGGAAATCATACCACCCAGAGGGAACCCACACAGACACGGGAGAATGTGCAAACTCCACAATGATGGTCACCCTAGGTCAGAATCAAACCCGGGTCCCTGGAGCTGTGAGAGAGCAGTGCTAACCACTGTGCCGCCATTCATTAGGAAGTTTACAGCATTGTTATGCTTTGGGACTGTGTTTCTAATTTAAGGAAAAATGAAAGATGTCACGTCACCTGTGTTTACATTTGGAGACAATAGCAGCAGCCTGTGTGCAAACAGTGAATGGATTGGGATGCTCCAAAGTCCCAGAAAGGTGTTGAGAATGTTGGGCTGTAAACAGTTGTGCTTAAAGGTATCCATTTTGTTTCAAAATGAAAGAGAGCTGGTCTCTCAAAGATAGCTAATCAACATTTCTACCTGGATACATGCAGAACAGTGGCACAGTGGTTAGTACTACTGCCTCACAACACCAGGGATATGGGTTCAATTCCGGCCTTGGCTAACTGTGTGAAGTTTGCACTTTCTCCCCATGTCTGCATCGATTTCCTCCAGGTGCTCCGGTTTCTTCCCACAATCCAATGATGTGCAGGTTAAGAGGATTGGCCACGTGAAATTGCACCTTCGTGTCCAAATATGTGCAGGTTAGGTGGGGTAACGGGGATTGCGTGGGTTGGACCGAGGTAGCGTGCTCTTTCAGAGAGTCGGTGCAGACCCGATGGGCTCAATGGCCACCTTCTGCACTGTAGGGATTCTATAATTCTATTCTATGGATATGAGGCTCATGTGATTCATATTACTGTGGAAATGGACTTTGAGAAGAGAAGGGTTTCTTAGATAGCCCTGAAAACATAGACAATGTTGCAAGAGCAGCTATGGACAACAAGACACTGTGGTTCAGTATGCAGGAATCAGGGTGGGAGCATGTGCTTGTAATGGAAAGACCACTCATGGGAACTTAAAACAAGGCTGACAGGTTTTCCCAGCTTTAGCTAGAGGGAGAAGTCTCCATAAAAGACAGTTCTGCAGTTAAAGGTTTCCTGGCTGGGAAAGGGTTAAACCCTCAGAAACCAAGAATCATTTTGGACAGTTTCTGGGAGAATTGAATGACTACTTTCAGGATGTCATCCTGATGGTGGGTTTTCTCATTTGTGTTAAAAGTTCTACTCTGTAGTTCAAAGTAGTTGCCAACAAAAATGTAACTAGCCATTGACGTGGGCATCTATCTCCATTGAAGAGAGACATTTTTGGCTCCACATAGCTTGAGAGCACCACTCTACAAGCAATGTGGCAGTGCTTCCATGAACTACCGTTAGCTGGTACAGGAATTAAACCCACACTGTTGGCGTCATTCTGCACCAAACTGACTGCAGAAGTAGTATTTAATCAATAATGCTTTTAATCTGGTATATTAAAGCATAAAATGCTTCTGTATTATCCGTTCAGCTGTTAACTGGAAGTTTACATTTCTTTTTAAATGTTAGCGGTCCCCTTCTTACCAGCTTCTCTCTCCGTGCAAAAGTGTTTCAGTTTGTGTGTCTCTGTGCAAGAGAATATTTCCTGTTCATTTCAGCAAGTTAACGGCTCACACTCTTGTCAATCAGAAATCAGTCAAATGTCCGGCGGATGCACACTGCAGTCAAGCTGAATGAAGTCATTGTGAAAAAATCCCAAGAAGCAAAACTGGTCCTGCTGAACATGCCGGGGCCTCCTAAAAACCGGAATGGAGATGAAAACTGTATCCTTTCCTAAGGGGGAGAAACCATTATGCAACATGAAGGCCTGTAGCTCTTAGGGGAGGTGTTGCTGTAGTGGTCATACCAATGGGCAAGTAATTCAGACACCCAGGTTAATGCCCTGGAGGCACAGGTTCAGGTCCCCACCATAGCAACTGGAGGAACTTCAAATAAATTCACACATCTGGAATTGAAAGTTAGTCTGGTGACGATGAAACTTCCAACAATTCACCAATCTGCTGGTCTGGTCTATATATGACTCCAGACCCATTGTGGTCGACTCTTAACTGCCCCTGGAAATGACTAAGTTCAATAGGCCATTCTGCCCATCAAGACTGCTCCACCATTCAATGAGATAATGACTTATCTGATAATCCTCAACTCCACCTTCCCACCTTATCCCTGTAGCCTATGAGGGGGGGGGAGGGGTTCCCTCGGGGGCCCTCAAGGGGTCAAGCTTGGTCAGAGGCCTGAAGCATTCTAGGTTGGGGGTTGCCCCTGGGCCAGTAGGGCGAGGGGGCTTCCATCTTTAAATATTGGGAATATCCATAACAGGGGCAAGCACAGCTGAAGCCTGTCTGTCCTACCAAACTCTCCCAGGACAGAGTCCTGTTGCAGCTTCTCTCCTGAAATTCAATTTCACCTCCTTTGACTGTGAGCAGCTCTAGCTTCACAGCTGAAGACTATTTCAAATGAGCAGTTAGCCTTGTTAGTTATGAGAGCACTTCACACTCCTCAACTCTCAAGTGCCTACTCGTGGACATACATGCCAGGTCTCCGAGGATGTTTAATACATTGTCCAGCAAACATTGATACCTGAACAGTGTGACTGAACTCTAATGTAAATGTTCCATCATTTTCCTACCTCCCTCCAATACCCCAAAACATTTTACTCCCTCCTCCACTATCCCCCTACCATTTCCCACCTACCTCCCCAAACCCTCACCTCCACCATTTCCCTCCCTCCCATCTCCCCCCATTTCCCTCCCTTCCCCTCATCCCCCCACCTGTCACCCCATTCCCTGACCCCCCCCCCCCCCCCCCCCATCACACCGCCCCCTCCCCCACCACCTTTTTCTCCCCTCCAAGGGTCTGTGTAACATCACTCCAGGGTGATGGGCCTGTGTTGGCACTGTCAGCGGATCATCATACAAGGCAGGAGAGTGATGATAACTCGCTGTGAGGAAAGTTTTGATGCTCCTGTTTGATGACTCCTGTATTTCTGATGACAGCACGCTTATATTCATCCTCTGAATGGGGTTTGCAGCGGGAGCTTGAGATCTTGCATCACTGTGCCTGGCTGGGGGGAGGGGGGGTGCATAAACAGGGGGAGGTGGTGCAGGCAAGCCCGTGTGAAGATTAACATGACAGAGGCTTCACAAGTATGAGGTGTAACATGTTTTAATAGTAAATATTTTACTGTGACAGATTTCCATTCCCCCTAGCTACAGACTGTAACCTCACCAGTGCCGACTCTGTTCTCCTCACCCTGCTTGATCTTCTATGATCAAGTGCTATGTCTAGGTGTGTCCCCAGGATGCACATCAGAGCTGAAGGGAGTCTGCTGCTTTCAATGCCCTGTGGCCTTTGATGCCCTTGGCAGATGTCTTCTGAAGGGCCTGGAGCCAGAGGGGCCTCGTCTGACTTACTAGTGTCACTGGTGTCGCCATGCCACCCTGTTCTGTCTAATGCCCTTTAGATGTGCTTGTGTCAGGAGGAGGATTCAGAAGAAATGGAGACCACCGTTGCATCCTGGGTGACAGGCCCTGGGTTTTCATCCATCATTTCCTTCTCCCTGATGGTGCCGTAGGGCCTGGGGGTCTCCATGGGTCAGAGGGGCAACTGGAGTGTGTTCCAGAGGCCTCTGAGGCATTTGCCACTGCTAGATCTGGAGGGTCCCCATTGTCTGCACCATGGTGCATGACTGGGCCATGAACTGCAGTGCCTTGGCAATGAGCACCTGCATCTGGGATACGTCGTCAGTGACTGGGACATGTGTCAAGGCTCTCAGCCATGGTTGTCTCAGACTGAGTCATACCTTGGGCACCACCACTGCGGACGTTGTGGTCCAGGTTTTCCACTGTGCTCGCCACCCTAGCAGTGTTGGCCTCGATCTCCTGCACCTACAGCCTTTGGTACTCCTCCAATAGGCCTCACAGTCACTGGAGTGTCACTGACACCCCCTCCTGAATGTCATGGCTATGTACTTTCATCTGCATCAGTTCTGGGAGAACCTTGTCCAGAGGCTTGGCATCTGGCTGGGACCCAGCTGAGTCCTGGGGCCCAGGAGACCTCTGACTGCTGTCATCCTTTGATTTTACTGCCTCCACCTGATGTGCATCAGCAGCTGTTTGGTGCTCACCAGTTTCTGCCCCAGAAGCCTGACCACTACTGTCGCCCACCGAGGTCTGTCTCTGCCCTGATGGAAGGTGTGGCTGACAGCTGTGACGCCTCGATGGTGGTCTCCTCAGAACTCTCATCTGAGGTGTTCCCTTGGGTGGTGAGGGGGTACTACTCCGGACGGCCGGCATCATCAGATGGAGACCCTTCGAGACAATGGACATGTGGCCAGTGAGAGGGAGGGATCTTTTTGTCTGACATGACCAACTCACTTTAGACAGGTCATCTGAGTAATCCCAGGTAGCGGATCCTCACTTCTACGGCACAGAATGCCCTCGCTATCTGTGACTGCTCTCTCGTCAGGCATCCTGCACTCCAGGACGAATCTCTAAACTGAGGTCACAGGTTTGAGTTGCAGGATTGTTCTTCAGTGGGGCTCAATTTTCTTCTTCATCATCAGAATATTTTCCCATCCATACATTTGAAATGAGGGTGTGGCAAAATTTGAATAGGATGATCTGAGAGTGAGGGTAGAACTCAGTTGTGACGGATCTCCAATATTAAATAACCCACTCTCTAGGCTCAGACATTAAGTAGATTCAGCTTATGCAAGGTTCTGATCGACTGCTAACATCACATACCTTAACATAATTCAAAACCTTTGGAAGAGAGTGAGGGACTGTATAGATATGCAATGGTCGGGGAGTGAATGGGAAGGGAGCTTCTGAGAGATAATCCCAGCAATTACCCCTCACCCCAAGTAACCTGGAACTGTTAGTAGCATCTTTCCCCATCAATGTACCATTCACCATCTCCCACCCACAAGGAATGAGTAAAATGAGAGAAGCAAATTAGAAGTTATGGGGAGCGAAGCAGACAAAAGGTGAAGGAGAGAGACAATTGTAGTGAAGGAAGGAGTCACGAGTAGGGACAGAGACACAGAGATAAATAGTAACATAAAGACAGCAGAGAATGGGTTGGAGCAGAGCAATATTCTCCGACTCATCATGTCCAAAACCACAGGAGATTGCTTAGTGTGCATTTAATAAAACTGAAGTGGGGAAAATAGTACACAAAATGCAGAGTACGAATATTACAGGGCTTTCCAATAAACAAATCGTGATGACAGAACAAATACTGCAGGGGGTGCTAATAAACTGGAAGTGACGGCAGTGAAAATACTGCAGAAATTACCAATAAACTAGTCGAGACTGCAGCAGAAATGCTGCCGGGGTTGTTAATAAACTGGAAGTGACTGCAGTATAAATACTGCGGGTTTCTGTATTTGATGTTCTCAATCATTGAGAGACACAGCAGATTCATAGAATGATTACAGCAGAGAAGGATGCCAGTTGACTCTTCATGTCAATGCTGGCTCTCCAAAGGAGCAATTAATCTCGTGTCACTCACCCACATTCTCCCAGTAGCCTTTCCTTTCCAGATAATAATCCGATTTCCTCTTGAAAGCCTTGATTGAACCTGCTTCCACCTCACTCTCAGAGAGTGCATTCCAGATCCTAACCATACGCTGCATAAAAGGTTTCCCTCATGTTCTCATAGCTTCGTGCACCATTGTTTCTCTTCCCACATCTGGTGGTGTGTATGTCAAACTTTCATCTGCACCCCGAGCGAGGTTACTCCTGGTGCAGACCACGAGCCAGTCACCAGAGACTTATAGTTTGAGGGAAGTCACTCCATATCAAGCATGGCTGACCGGCTGTCTCTCGCAATCTTAGAACCTGCTATTGGCATGTTGGAAGCACTTTTCAGGTTGACACTCAACCTGTTTGTCCATGTTATGAACACACCTTCCTTGGCTTGCAAATCCTGAGGTAGTGCACTCGCACCTGGAGCTCATGGTTCAGAGGCAGGAACGCTACCTACCGCACCACAAGATCCCCTTCTTTTGTCATAATCTACTTTAAATATGTGCTCTTGATCCTTCCACCAATAGGAATAGTTTTTCTCTATCTACTCTGTACACACCCCTCATCATTTTGAATAATTCTAGCAAATATCCTCCAACCTTCTCCGAGCATGACAATTCCAATATCCCCAGTCTATCTACTTAACTGAAGACCCTCATCCCTGGAACCATTCCTGGGGGTCTTTTCTGCACTCTCTCTAATGTCGCCACATCCTTCCTAATGTTGCCATCCAAAATTGAACACATTACTCTCTCCGAGGCAGAGCCAGTGTTTTACATAAGTTTCTTGCTGTTATATTCTCATAGAATCATAAAATTTACAGTGCAGAAGGAGGCCATTCGGCCCATCGAGTCTGCGCCAGTTCTTGGAAGGAGCACCCTATCCCCATAACCCAGTAATCCCACTTAATATTCTATGGCACTTTCAAAAAAGCCACTTTACTAGCCACTCTGTCAACTTGTCTTGCCACATTCAATGATTTATGCACAGATATAGCCAGCACCCTCTGCTCCTGCAATCCTTTTAAAATTGTACCCTTTATTTTACGTCGTCAGAATTCTCCCTGAACCGTACTAAATGCAGTGGTGGGCGTGAAAAAATACATTTTTCATGCCAACCGCAAGGACGGGATTTTGCGGCGTATCATCCACTTCCTGCCTCATTAATTGTGCAGTCAGAGGAAACACGTTGTATCATTGGAGTGCCTTATCTCAAATGCAGCCTCGCAAACAGTTCACAATGTCTGCAGCCCAGTACTGCTGAAGACATGGCCTGAAAGCCGAGAAGAGTTCAATGACCTGTCACTGGAATGCCTTATGGAGACCCGCTGTGATGTCCTCAAACCCACCCCTCACCTCACAACTCTAACCATAGGAGGTCCAGCAATCTCACCACTCCAGCGTGGGGACAGCGGTGGTCAGTGCCAATGCTGCAAAGAAGAGGTCGGCCATCCAGTGCAGAAAGAGGATGAATGATCTCACCCGTGCCACCAAGGAAAGTCAACCATTTCAGCACTCTCAACTCACACACTTCCAAGCCCATCACACATTCACTGGCATCTCACTCACTGCCAGCTCAAGGGACATCGCCACTCACTCTCTCACAAACACCCTCACATCTCCTTCTGGCCTCATCTCCTCTGGAGACTGCTCAGTCCTCACCATCTTGAGACCACATGCACAGATCAACATGAGCCTCTACACACACCATGGGGTACCCCCTTTACCCCAATACAGCCATCGCCATGCAGCCTCTTCCCTTGCCTGAGGCTAATTTCCCCCTCCCCCAAGTAAGCCCTAGTCCCACGGCCATTGAAAAGCCACCCTCGCCATATTGCTGGACAGGTAGGTAGAGACTTGCGCGTGAACTCCTGTAAATGTGATCTGGTGCTGACTGCAAAGCCTAGCACTGATGACCTCGAGTGCTGCACGAAGTAAGGTAGGCAAACTAACCTCAAAGTTCCAAGTGAAATGTAGGTTGCCAGGAGAATGTTGCTTAGGTACCATTCTGTGAGCTAATGATCCAACATGTGTAGCAGATGATCACAAACTGGTTTTACGATGTGACATGAAATCGATTTTTGTGACCTCCTGATAGTTTCCACTCCTGCCTGCTCTGAGGCCTGCCACAAACAGAAGTTAGCCTCTCCGTGTTCTTCCTACCAAAATGGAGCACTTCACACTGAAACCCACCCTTGCGGAAGGCAGGAAAAATGTCTTTTTTGCACGCGCTTCGTGCAATCTGGGGAAAATTCACACTTCTCTGCATTAAAATTCATGTGCCACTTCTCTGCCCATTTCACCAGCCTGACTGTTCTTTTTAACGTCTTTTTAAAAAATAAATTTAGAGTACCCAATTCATTTATTCCAATTCATTTACTCCAATCCCCGTTTTGTACACTGAGGAGCTCTGTTCAACAGAACATCCCAGTGTAGCGAGAGAATGGTGCCCCGATCTCCGAGGCCCCTGACACAATCCCTGAACCCCCTCCTCCAGCCCGAACGCATTATGGGAGGGTAGCCGGTTGGCCCCAACAGCCATGCAGGGCACTCCAAGCTCGATCGCACACACACAGAAAATGCCACTTTGGCACGTTGGCAGTGCCCATACCAGCTGGCAATGCTACCTGGGCACTTAGGCAATGTTAGGCTGCCACCCAGGTAGCACTATCAGGGTGTCTGGATGGCACCAACAGTGCCAGGGCACCACCCTACCCAATGCTGGGGCTTTCAAACCCTGGGAGACCCCCACGGGTGCTGTTCGATCGGTCCCCATTTGTGGGGAGCAGTGCTGAACCGTACTCTCCCAACGTCTCCAATGCAATGCAGATGAATCCCAAAGCATCAGGTATCTCACGTTAATGTGTGACTGGCTGTCTCGCTCTAATATGCAGATTTTCATAAGAGTAATCCCGCCCACAATGAGCGGGATTTACGTCACAATGTCATGCATCCAACACGATCATGCCAGGTGTTGCGAGCCGGGTAGATCCTGGCTGCAGGGTCTCCTGGCTTTTATCAGCCAGCCAGTGCCACGGCAAACTAATTTTTGGGCGTGCGTGGCCATTGGATCGCGCCCTATGTGTTGACGCCAGAATTGAATCGATGGACTTCTACGACAACTAAACTGGCACCGTCTCGGAGCAATTCAGGATCTGTTAATAGGCTAGCACCGGTGCACATGGAACTCGAGTGATTCCAATGGAAAACGATGTCCGACTCGCCGGGTTGGGATTGCCACTCAAGTTGCATATCAGAACTCTCCACCAACACACACATATCCCAGCGATCAAGATGGCAGCAAGATGTGCGGCACCCCGTTTTGTGGATGAGGACCCTACTGGACACCATGGAGGAGAGGCAGTCCACCCTGTTCCCTAGGGTGGGAAAGTATCTGCCATCCACCACCGTACACCGGCCTTTGGCACAGGTGGCAGAGGACATGAGCACCATAGGTTCCACCACAGGGACCAGACACCAGTGTCGCTAGAAGCTGCACGACCTCTTCAGGGCAGCCAGACTGTACCCCTGGCACCAACCCCCATCCCAAACATCCATAACTGCTCTCCCGACCCAGTGGGCGACTGCACCTCACCCCCAGCAGTGTATTTGCTCCCCAACTTGCACCACATGCCAGCATCCATACTGGCCATCATAGCCGGATGCCCTGGGCACGAAGGCCACCAGCTACACATCCACTGTGCTGCCCATGTCTGACTGTCTAACACTGTGTGCTTTCTGTCCCCCCCCCCCCCCCCCCCCCCCCGACCCCAGGCAAAGGCAGCCCATAACCGGAGAGAGAGAGAAGACTGCAAGGGGAACCACCGGACCTGCAGCCCCTCACCACCACAGTGCAGCAGGCATGGTGCCCGGAGAGAGGGAAGTCAATGAGGCGGAGGACGGAATCAGGCAACCAAGTGAAGTCCCTCTGCATTGCAGTTTCTTATGTTATGCATGGTACAACCCTTAACACACCCCTCCCACACCACCCCCTCACCATCCTCTCACCACCCCCTTATCACCCCCTCACCAGCACCTCACACCACCTCACCTCTCACTCGATCCCCTCATCATCCTCACACCAGCCCAACCCACAATCCAATCATGCTTCATGTGTTGCAAGATCACCTGGTGATGAGGTGGACCCTTCTGGTGTCCCCCAACCCCCCACCCTAAACACAAGCAGATTCCAACGATGAGGAGGCAACGGACAATGACGCAAGCCCACAAACACCAACCCAAAACACCCAGAGAACCAGCCTTGGGACCACACTGGCTTCCTGTCACAGTCGTCACTACTACCCTCGACAATCCCAGAGACACTCACCTCGGTTGGGCACTTTAGTGAAGAGGCTCCTGGGGCACTATCTGGTGCACACCACACACATGTTGTGGTACATCAGGTGGAGGTGGGAACCCCCAAGGGGATGGACGGTCGGGGGGCAAGCCGACACCAGGGGCTAGCTGCCATCCAGATGGGTCGCACGCTTCATGAAAGGACAGTCCCATCAATAATCGAGGTGCAGACACAAAGCCAGGGACTACATAATTGACTGCCAAGAGTGATCCAGTGTCTGCAGATGCAGTTGGATGAGTCCAACCGCGTGCAGGGGCAGGAGGCGGTACTGACCATGCCTGCTACCCAGTCCAACACCGCAGTGGTGGTGTTCACATTGGAGGCCTTCAGGGCAAAGGTATCGGCCATGGGTCAGGATGTTCAATGCCTGGGGCAATCTGTGTGGGCGGTGGCTAAAGCAATAACAGGGCTGCACTGTCACAGGCAGCTGTGTACCAGGGCCATCTGGACATTATAGCGGCGCTCCAGAGCTTTGCCCAGTCACAACGGGTCATGGCTGAGAGTGTCATCACCATTGACCGGGCGCTGGCTGATCTGAGATAGTCCCAGAGGGAGGTGGCACAGTCACTGGGTGATGTGGTAGAGTCCCAGAGGGAGGCAGCCCAGTTCTGTGCTTCATGGCCGTGAACCTGGAGACCCTGGTCAGGACGACAGCGTGCCTCCAGGGCTGGCAATGCCAGGTGTGGGAGGGAGCCTCAGGAGTTTGCTCAGGTCCCATCCCCATCCCACGGAGTAGCCAATAGGTCATCTGACACCCCAAGAGAGGAGGTGATGAGGCCATTGCTGGTGACTCCCATAGGGGAGGTGCCAGAACACCACAGTGCCTTGGACTGTCCCCCACCACCCCCCACTCCTGTCCCTGCCACATCTGATGGACAGAGAGCAGAACATGGGGCACCATGCCACTTGGGACACTCGGGCAACGGCCAGGCTCATCCAGGCCAGGTCACTCCGGAGGGCGGCAGCCAAGGGGACCCATGTCACAGGGCAGGATTTACAGCAGGCCACCTCCACCCCTGATGTACCGCCTGTGGATCCACCTAGACAGAACCTTAGGGCCTGTAAGGCCAACAAAGTAGACACCAGTTAAGTTGGCACGGGTACAGCACAAAGGATAGCATCAGGAGCTAGTGCACAGACTTTTATAGTGACATTCACCTGTTCTTTTACAAAATAAACACCTGTGCACAAAAGTTCCAACCTGCCTCCGTGGAGGGTGGAAAGTGCTACCAAGGGCAGAAGTCAGATGTTGTCAAATGATATGGAGCAACAGAACACATCGCAGAGCGGGTCGCCATCATCCTCCATCCCATGGTCCAGACTCGCTCTTACCGCCAACCCAGGAGCCGCACCCCACAGGTAGGAATCACCAAGGTGGTTGGGGGGTGGGGGGATGTAGGACCCGTGGTCATGCGAGGGGGTGGTCGGCGACAGCAGTGGGAGGGAGGGATGAATGTACACATGTTGTGCAGCCCCTTGTGCCTGTCCGGGCCCCATGCCCTGGCCATCCTGCGCATCCTCTTGTCGGATGAGGATGAAGTTCATCCCCCTCCTCCAGCATGAGATGAGATTGGAGAGATAGAGAGGGGTGAGGCCATGGCTAGATTTGAAAACAAGGATGCAAATGTTTTAATTGAGAACTTGCCAGATGGAGAGCAAATATAAGTCAGTGAGCACAGGGTTGATGGGTGAGTGGAACTTGACGTAAACAGGTAGCAGAGTTGTGGATGAACTCAAATTTATGGGATAATCATTTATTTGAATTAGACCAGTCCACATTAGGCAAGTTGGTATATCGTGAGGTTTTGATCCCTGCAACATCTTCACTGTCTTTTAATGTCAGCTGGATATTTGTCGAGACTGCCAGTGTTTTCTTTGACGGAAGCTACAGACATGGAGTTCCTGGAGGTGTTGACAGAAGGCCTGGACAGAGTGCTGTTGGTTCGTGGTGGGGGCCGTGAAGTCATCACCATTTACTCGTGAGCTCCAGTCCACTGCCAATATTCGCTCAATGAACCCATCACAGCTTTTTATCAGCGACTCCCAGTCTCTTCTCAACGTATAGTGTTTGCCATGCAGCTAAAAAGACTTCCTATCTGGCTCCTGGTAACGGTTTTTTGTAAAATGTTTCCCTTTGATGACAGGATAGGAAGTAGCACTGAACAGACAAGGAAGGGGATGCTCACCTACATAGCTTCTTCTTGTCTTAAATGACTTTGCTTATTGTTGTCCTTTCTATGCTTCACTTGTCTCCCAGGAACTGTCCATCCAAGTTGCAATATTAGAAAACATTTAGGGTCACTGAACACTTCTTAAACTATCATTAGTGTACATGGACACTCAGTAGGTGTAAAGAACCAATTATAGGGTGTGTAGCTATGCACTCAAATTAGCAACATTGCATGACTGGACAAAACTTTCTGAAAAACATACTAATTGCAAGTTAACCCTTGGTACATTGTAGGTAGATTATTCCATGGTCTGGTTGTTAAGCTGCAAACAGGATAATTCACCAGTGCTGGTACGCCCTTATTGCGCAGTAGAACATCATGCCAAAAGTTGATTTGCTCGCATCCTTGACGCAACCTTGTTAATCTCCAGACATCCAGACCACAAACAGTTGAACAACTGTCCTGTTGAATTGGTTTTCATCCAAACCAAGGCCAATCTATCCTAAGTGGGTTCTGTTTCCAAAGGGAACCAGGGGGAAATGAAAGCAGAAAATAAATCTATATTTTTCGGGGGTGGGGAGGGTGTTGATGAAACGGTGTAAAATAGATAGACTATGGTATATTAGATACAAATAAAGTAAAAATGAAATAAAACATAATATGGGGAACAAAAACTAGAGTTAGCAGAGGTAATGTTCAAAATGCTTTATTTTTATTTCACTATGTTGGTGTTTGTTTTGGTTGTATAGATTAGTAATACAATAATAACCTTACTCTTGGTGTGTGAGTAACTGTAACATTTGTGCTTCTTTCCGTGAGACACGAGTTCCCCAATGATTGAAGGGTTAATTGGACTTGTTCAATAGATGTGAAAATGCTCCAATCATTATTTGTTACACACACCATAATTAGCTAAGGTGTGCATTCTCTAATAATACTGCTTCAGAACATATAAGGTTTTGTAGCATGCATTTCAAAATATCAATAAATAAAACTAGCATCCTTTTTAGCATATTTTGACTTCTTAAATAAGTTGTGGTACCTTTATTTCTGGAAGAAATTGAGGGCAAATATAATTATGAGCAATATGAATATATTTTCACAGATACACATTTTTCACTGACCCTAAAAATAAAGAATCTTCAACTATTGCAGGTTGTGTACATACAGTTGTTTTCTAACTAAGCTACAAATAGCAAATTACTGTAAGCTGCAAGAAGGGCTGTGCTATACTATTCAAATTGCTGTGCGAATCTATGGAACTTATAAAGCAATCATTTATTACAAGATTCTGAAACTAAACATTTCCACCAGGAAATAATTTATATTAAGTAAAAAAAAAACCCTGAAATGCACATGATTAGCATGTATCATATATACCGTATTGTAAAAATGTTTACTTTTCCATTTTTGTTTCTGTAACATATCAATGTGGTTGTTCGTGATTTGGAGCTGATTTCAATTGTATAACTAGCTGAAATAATTTTCAAAACTTAAATGGCATCTATTAAATTGAAAATTATGGCTTTGGCAACTTGTTCGTAAGCATTTAAAAGTTGTGTCATGTTAGCATTTCCCTTTGATAATTTTGTGCATATTGTATGCATTTTAACAGATTGCCACAAATGACATTTGCAGTAATTATTTTTGACCATTCAGTGCATTTTATCAGGGAAATCCAATCAGATTCTACCCAACCCCATCAGAATCCAATCTATCCAATCCGAACAGGGAAAACAGAAGGCAAAGCAATGATTGAACACAGCCAGACACACGTTCAATAGAGTTGCAGTATGGCAGGAGTCAACCCAATCAATATATTGAAGTTGAAAAACTGAATTTGGGTAATAGCAAATTGTGAAAATAATATTCTGGTGTAGGCAGGTGAGTGTGTGTAACTTTAGATCTCCGATCAAAGCCACCAACTGTAGTTGTAAGGAATTCAGAAACTTAAATGTTTAATGTTCAAACACACAGTGTTGAAAGAGATTGGTATTTTGGAGACATATTTATTCAGACATACTGCTGAGCTGACAATCTGACAAGCATGTGCACGCCAGATAAACTTTCAAAGCACCTTCAAGCTTTTCTCTTTTCCTTTGGAAATAAATCTTATTTTTATTTTCCCATTATTTAGGATTTTATTTTTAATGTTCTTACTTCACCGAAGAATGTCTTGCAAAAGAGGATAATTAAATGTCCATTGTTGAACAAAAGAATTAAAGTAACGGTGCCATGCATTTTGTGGCCACAAGGAGTCACCAAAAGGCTTCAGTTGCTGATCAATTATTTTTCTCAGATACGACTCAATGGTTCCCTCATATTATTGTCTATGATTTGAATAGTTAAATAAAAAAATGAAATTTGTGTCTTTAAAAGATTTGGAGCTCTTTGGTTTATTTTGTGGCTATTCCTTTTTCGACTCCATACATCTCCAACTGACATCGGCAGCTTCAATAATCACAATCATGTTGTCTTTGCATTTTTCAATGTCTCATAAATGAGGTTTGTTTTTAAGTCTGTGAAAGATATAACACAATCTACCTCTTTTTTATTTTACTGTAATTCCTTAAAAAATTACTGAATTATCATTGGCTTTCCATAGTTACGATTCACAGCAGTAGTGCCCTATTGGTGAACAGCAACACTGGTGCAGGTGTGACCAAGAATTATTCAGGCTTGGCAATGTGAAAAGCAATAATGCATGCATGAAACCATTATCCAGTATTGTCTTGGTCCCACAGAGGCAAAAGCTAATGTCAAATTGGATTTAAAGTATTGAGATAAATCAGCCAAATGTTTTTTTTTTCTCAGGCTTTCAAAACAGTGGACCAAAGTGCTAGTCCCACCCCCAAACTTTCTTAAACTCTATAAACAGTGAATGCAATTCTGATATCTCTGGAACTTAAAGGAAAATCCATACAACAAATTCAGAAGGTCCTGGAATGTTCCCTAGCAAGTTGAGTGAATCCTGCCACTATTCAAAATGAGAGCTTTCTATTTCATTTTAAAATACTTGCCTTTTACTGGCCTGTTCAGAATGGAGCAATTTCTAACTATTTATTGGTACAATACAGTTTCTAACAATAGAGCAACCAAGTTTGTAAAAAGAAACAACAGAAATCGCGCTACCGATTTTCCCAACAATATCTATAGAATCATAGAATCCCTACAGTGCAGAAGGAGGTCAGTCGGCCCACCAAGTCTGCACCAATCTCTGAAAGAGCACCCGACCCTGGCCCACTCACTCACCCTATCTCTGTAACCTCACCTAACTTACATATCCTTGAACTGTGGGAGGAAACCAGAGCACCCGGAGGAAACCTATACAGTCATGGGAAGACTACAAATTCCACACAGTCACCCGAGGCCGGAATTGAACCCAGGTCGCTGGTGCTGTGAGGCCACAGTGCTAAACACTGTACCACCATGCCACCCCATAGGACTTTATCATACAATGGCTGATAGTACCTATAGGTATTGACTGGCCAGTGTCTAACCACAGACATTTACTTACCAGTTTCGAACAGTGCATGTCACTTACCTCCAAATAACAGTATTTATGGATAATTACTGAAATTCTAAAAATATGTTAAAATATTTTATTGGCCTGTTTCTAACAGTCTTTAGAGGCATTTTTAATACTAATTCTAACAATAATTTCCAGCATTCTACAGACCAATAAAAGGCACAACTGTTTACTGGGCAGTTTCTTTAAAGGACACTGATATTTAATGGACAGTTTATTTTGGCAGTTTTCGGCCAGCTGTGTTTTCCAATGTTATCTGGCCAATGTCATTCAGTGTAACCAGAAGTCTACATCCTCATTAACGCATCCTCATTGAATAAAGTCTGCAGCGGACCATTCTAATTTACTTTAATATAATCAGTATATTTTATTAAACTGACCATTCGCCATGTGGCGTGGACCCCGATTTGTTATCCACAGATTTATAAAATAAGCCAAAGAGAACAAGATTGTCTCTAAAATTAGACACTGTACAAAGTAACTTATCCCAATCGGCACAGGAACTTGAATAAAACAAAAATGGCGTGAACATTCAGAGGTTAGTCATAAAATTGAAAGCATAAGATTGCTGTTCTTTCTACTGATTTCATTAAGTCCAATCAAAAAGTGTCATTGCCTGTTGCATGCAGCACACTCAGCATTTGTTTGAGATACAGCCAACCGGATACCAGCCACTGAATGGTCATTGGCATGTTTAACTGGGAAAAAAGGTATCTGAAGTTGTATTTCAAGCACTACCTTTAATATTAGTTCTAGAATGTGGTTGAAGTATATATCTGTGCATCCCTTAATCGGTCCGATAACCTGCTAGGTGTTGTAATTACAGTATTTTTAGTTCATCTCTTACTAAGACACCATGGGAATATTTGTATTGTGGCATTGTCTGTTGAACCAACCATGAAGGCAGCTTTGATCTATTTATTTTGTGTATCACTGTCAGTCTCTAAAGGGAGACAGGGAAGGGGAGGGAACCAGATGTAGTCACTGGCGCTGTCTCATGAGTGTTTAAACACAGCACTTTTTCCTTCAAATAATGCTGTTAGGCTGCAATTTTAACTATATGCAAAAAAGGTTATATGCAAAAACGCCAACTTCCTTGCTTTGAATTGCATATTTATAACTCTTCAGGTTAAGTCATTCATTGAAGTGTCGTCGTGTCATTAAAAAAGGTTTCCATTTTAATTCGACAGGTTACTTTTGTCAAGGAGTGCCAACATCATTTCACATCGGTTCCTTTGCAAAGTCCTGTCACTGAAATGCAGCAGTGAACGGTCAGGACATTTTTTTTTCAATCCCGTCCTCCTTGCCTGCCCTAAGCAACAACAAAAAGTTGATCCGGGTTTCACGTTTGCGGATTGGATATCTTGATGTATCCCATACCAGTTCTTAGCTGAGTTTACTGTCTGTCCCCAGGACTGAAATGAGTTAGTTGTGTGATGTTGACCAAGATGCTAGTTGTCCTCAGTAAAGGATATTGCCACTCACTTCAATTGCAATCGCCACAAGACTTGGTATATGCTGCCTGCCTTTTTGAAAACAAAAGTATCTGAGGATTTTACATATGATATGGAGATGCTGCCATTGGGTTTGGTGGGCACAGTAAGAATTCTTACTACACCAGGTTAAAGTCTAACAGGTTTGTTTTGAATCACTAGCTTTCAGAGCATAGCTGACTCACCTGATGAAGGAGGTATGCTCTGAAAGCTAGTGATTCCAAATAAATCTGTTGGCCTTTAACCTGGTGTAAGACTTCTTATTGATTTTATGAATAGAATAGGGTAATCTGTATTGCAGCATTTTCGCATTTATTTCCTGCCTATTTCATGTTCAGATCCCACCTTGAAAATAAGACAAGTGTCAGATAAGTAAGTATGATGGGGTAATTTTTAATCATCTGTAGAGAGGAGGGGTTAGAAGGGGGGAAAACACTTAAAACTGGGAAATGGGAATAATGTCCAAACTGTTCTTCCCCTATTGAGGGGTAGAATTGTGGACAGTAAAGGGCCCGCTAGGGACTAGTCAAGCCAACAGTATTTTATTCAACCCTGTTTCCTGACTGACTTTCAAGTTTCTGTACTGAGACTTAATAGCCCACTCAAACGCAAGCCACTCTCAGAAAGTTCAAATCGAGCCTTCGAGAGTCTTTGGTGAAACATCCATTTGGCTTGATAAGTGCAATAGAAACTCAAATGGAAGAACCTCGTATAAGGTGGCCAAAATTAAAAAAGAGTAGTCATATTACTTAAATGCACAAATGCAGTTGCCAAAATCTGTAATCATTGCAAGTCTTTAATGAATGTTGAACGTGCAATATTTCTTCTGTTTGGCCAATATTAAAATAAGCACTGGGAACACACTTTTCGTTAAGGAATTGAAAGACGGGTGCCTCATGGTGTGTTAATGGTATAAAGTAATGTAACTTTAACAGATAATGGGTCCCTGCCTATCAATGTATGTTGCTTCTAACAAATGTAAGTGAGCGACATTATGAGCGTGACCTATTATTTTAGCTCTGGAAACTAAAGGGATATATTCAAGCCTTGCGCCTTTTTTGAATTACCTCGGGGAGATGGTGTTCTCCATGGTAATGCTATGGCCAATCAGAGTTCACTTACCAACCAATCAGCAGCCTTTACTCCTGTAGTATGAATTGTTGATTGTTTGAAATTTGCCATTCTTGCATTTGTCCTGATGAATGCAAGATAGAAGCTTCAGCAACATGTCTCACTTTTCAGCAATGCCCAAGTTCTGTATTGATGAGCAACTACTATTAGATCCTTTGATAATTGTGGCACATGTTCAGAATTGTTTCTTTGTTTCATGACACTAACAACAGCCATAATCACAGAGGTAGCTAAATAAAATATGGACCAAATGTTCTGGAGACAAAAGAAGCGCTAACATTTGGTTCATTATCTCCTTAAAACGTAACATTTGGATTCTATATTTGTCTGACTCTTAAGTAATTCTGTAGTGAAGGAACACAACCATCTTTCTCCAAGGGTTCTTACTGTACAGAAGAACGATATAGTTGATTAAAGTGTGATCAGCTTTAATAATTCCAAACTCGGCAAGACAAGCTAAGAAAAATAGGTGCTATTTCTTTATAAAGCGAGCACCAGATTTGTTAGTCTGTAAAAAGAGATGCAATTAAAAGTATTGAGAAATGAAGCATACATTGATAATTGTGCTTGTGTATTTTTCCACTGTAATTGAGTGTTTGCACTCTTGAATTAATTAATGTAAAGAGGAACCTAAGAGTCTGGATGCCTATGTATTCCCTGGTGTGTTTTTCTGTGCTGTGGTATATGTTATTGTTCAAAGGTTGAATGCATGCATTTTTCAACTTGTAAGAAAACTGTCAGAAGGTAAATGGATCTGCACATTTTAATAAAGATTGTAAAATAATATTTGGAAGGCTGTAATAATTAGGATGTTGCATGACTGTTTACACTTGATACCTTTCAAGTAACTTGTAGACAGACAGCCAGCAACAAGGTCGCTTTAGAATATTTATTATGGAAATTTGAGCTATTTCAATGTGACATGACTAAGTCAAAAATAAGTAATATCTTTTGACTCCCTTCAGAATCATCCTCAAAAAATTACATAATTCTTCTAGGGTATTTGTTAATTGATAGAAATAGTATTTACGCAGAACAATACTTTTCACTGTACCTCGGTAAACGTGACAATAAATCTAAATCTAAATCTGAACACAAGATGATGTACTACAAGAATCAATGAATTTCAGATACTTTGCAATGTGTGCCAAACAAAATTAGACCTCAATGTTCATCGTCTTCCAATTATTTGAAAATCTTGCCACTTCCTTAGCTGCCTGCCCTTGTACTACATGGAGGTTTCTCCCAATAGTATGTCTGGTGGGATTGGACATGATTCTTTCTAACTCTGTGGAACCTAAGACTATTGCCCTTTCATTGGTTGGAATAGTTTCTAATCACATTATGGAACTAGAATCAGTGTTCTCAGCAAACTGTGAGAAGGCATATTATTGTTTCAAAAATGGGATGAGAATTATTATTCCTTCCTAGAGTTGGATCCACTGCTAATATTATCTGGCAAGGTTATACTGAAACCACTATTCTCACATAGGGTGGGAGTAAAATTAGTATCCCTTTATAAAGCAATGCTAGAATCAATATACCTTGGTAGGTTGAAACCAGAGCTCGAACTTGAAAGTGAGGGAAAAATATTAAACATCACAGGAACGCCATGAATTTATCAGCTGGTGGGCACTGTAGCTCTATATCCCTATTTCCAAAGTAAAGAGTTAGTCTAATGAATTGTGTTGCTCTTTTTAACTGGATACTGATATGACAGTTATTAATGATGATATTGCTTTTCAGAGTCGCCAGGTATCAAATGATACCACCACAAGGTTTACTGGATATCGATCAAAGACCAAACAACCAGTTAGTTAGTTCAAGTTCAATGATAGTTTATTTACACACAAGAAAACACTACACGCTAAATTACACCTAACACTACAACAACCTGTACTTAACTTCAGGCACCCGGCTTTATACAGTGGAACAAGGCCTTTGTTCGGATCTTGCGTGGCTGGGTCTGGAGAAGTGAATTCATTTCTGCTGGGTTCATCCGTCTGGTAGCAGTCGTTGGTTTTGAACTTGTCTTCTGGTCGTGATGCTACACTTGGTTTTAGGCGTAGGTCAGGGCCAAGAGAGACCCGAGCGCCAGGGCCAAGAGAGATTGAACACATGGCGGTGTCTCTCTTTATCCTTTTGGTGTTTTGCACTATTTTGTGTAGACCTTAGCTTTGGACCCAATAATTCGGCAGGCTTTGATTACTGCCTTCGATTTTGGCCAATAAAGGGATGGGTGCCTTGATGGCGGGGCATGTCCTGAGCGGTCATAGACCTTGGCTTTTTGGGCTCCCTGAGCAAAGGGAGTGATGCCAATGAGTCTGTTTCTGTATCTGTTACTGAGTACAGGTCTTTTGTTCTGGGCAAATGGGCCATTAGAATGCAAAGTAGCTGGGGGTTTCGATAGCGTCTAGTTATCTGAGTTTCCAAAATACATAAGCTCTGAGTGCTGAGTCCTGGGTTGACCATATTTCCCATGGTTCTTTGCAGGTGGCCAATTTCTCGGTATCCTTTGTAAGTGGCCATCCCAGATGGCTACATCTGGTAATTTAAAAATACAATTTTCTTTTAAATAATTTAACCAACTTGCCTATATTTATGTGGCATCACAGTGGCACAGTGGTTAGCACTGCTGCCTCACAGCGCCAGGGACCCGGGTTCGATTCTCGCCTTGGATGAATGTCTGTGGGGAGTTTGCATTTTTCCCCGTGTCGGCATGGGTTTCCTCCGGGTGTTCTGGTTTCCTCCCACGGTCCAAAGATGTGCAGGTTAAACGGATTGGCGATGCTAAATTGCCCCTTAGTGTCCCAGTGGGTGGATGGTGTTATGGGGTTGCAGGGATAGAGCGAGAGCTGTTTAGGGTGCTCTTTCAGAGGGTCGGTACAGTCTCGATGGGCCAAATCGTGTCCTCCTGCACTGTAGTGGTTCTATGATTCTATGAATCAACAGAAGTTAAGTGAGGAGTTGGTAAGTCTTTTTTATGTGGTAAGGTTTATTATCTAACACATGTCGACTATCAGGGAAACTCTTGCTTCTTGAGTGCTCATACTGTGCCACATGGGAAATCGAGGATGCTCCTCATGTTCTCGATAAGTATTGACACAAAAAGTGTCATCAGCGGCAGCAGATCGAGCTTCGGGTTCGGAACTTGAGCACCATAACTGTGCATGTCGCAGAAGGTGAGAGATTTGTGGATAGCACATTTATGGATATGACCACCCCACAACTTTAGAGAATGCAGGGAGTGAGTGACTAGGTGACCATTAGGCTGTCGAAAAGAAACAGGTAGGTAGTGTAGGGGTCTTGTGAATACATGTCACTATCCAACCAGCATACAGTTCCCAATACTTGATGAAAGTGATGTTTCAACTGGGGAATGCAGCCAGAGCCAAGTCCATGGCACCATAGCTGGTTCAGCTGTACCAGGGAAGGCACAAAGAAGACTGAAAGTGCAATAATGAGATTTGATCGAGGAATAAACAAGTGTTTCTGCAGCTGCAGACATGAATCCAGGTTGGCGTTTTAGCCCCTGCACCCCCTTGAGGAAGAGGGTGAACAACCAGTGATCATAGTTCACATTGGTACCAATGGCATAAGTGGAATAAGGGGTGTGGTCCTGCAGTCAGAATTTAAATAAGAAGTCTTGCAACACCAGGTTAAAGTCCAACATGTTTGTTTCAAACACTAGCTTTCGGAGCACTGTTCCTTCCTCAGGTGAATGAAGCGGTTTGTTCCAGAAACATATATATAGACAAATTCAAAGATGCCAGGTAATGCTTAGAATGTGAGCATTTGCAGGCAATTGAATCTTTAGAGATCCAGAGATAGGGGTAACCCCAGGTTAAAGAGGTGTGAATTGTCTCAAGCCAGGACAGTTGGTAGGATTTCACAAGCCCAGGCCAGATGGTGGGGGATGAATGTAATGCGACATGAATCCCAGGTCCCGGTTGAGGCCGTACTCATGTGTGCGGAACTTGGCTATAAGTTTCTGCTCAGTGATTCTGCGTTGTCGTGCGTCCTGAAAGCCGCCTTGGAGAACGCTTACCCGGAGATCAGAGGCTGAATGCCCTTGACTGTCTCCCCACCTGTACTCCCGGATCCTCCGAAATACCAAATATTGCCCCCCACAGGCTTGGAGCCACCTTCACCCCCACAATCTTTGACATTGTCTCTGAAAATGTTTCCTCCAACTTTGGACATGCCAAGGAACACGTGGACGTGGTTCACCACGCCCCCCAACCCCCCGCACACCACCCACATCTGTCCTGTATCCTGGGAAAGAACTTGACACCGCCATGCGTGCCCTATACACCACTTTGAGCTGAACTGAATGAGACTTAGTCTCGCGCATGATGAGATTGAGTTAACTCTTTGCAGAGCAACACTCCAGAACCTGGCTTCGATGCCCCGCCCCCAACAAACCCCCCCCCCCACCCCCAGCTCCTCTTCCCATTTCTGATTGACTTCCTCCACTGTGGATCTCCCTCTCTCCAGCAGATCCCCACATATGTCCAAACTCTTGCCCTCCTTTATCCTGTCCTCCGACAGAACCTCAGTTTTTGGCAGCGGAGGTGGAAATTTCGGGAATGAAACCAGCTCCTTCCTAACAAAAGTGCCTGATTTGCTGTTATCTAAATCAATTCCCCTTTGGCAGCTGGTACTCCACCTCCCTAACTCCACGAACTCCCCCCCCCACCCCCGCGCCCCATGAACAAGTCCCTGAAGCATTGTATCCCTCTACCGCACCCTAAACATAGACCCTAATCCGGCTCGGATAAACGTATGATTGCCACAAATCGAAACCCACAGTGACATGCCTTCCATATTGAAATGCTTTTGCAATTGGTTCCCACCCTCAACACTTGATACTATTACAGGACTCGTGGAGCCAGCAAAAACAGGAGCGGCACCAAAAACAATGCCCTCACAACCGACCCTCTGCACGAAGCCTCCTCCAACCGTCCCTCCATCAACCTCTCCCGGATTGCCCACTTCCTGCCCAGGTGTAATTCAGCAGGCTTGGTAACGCTAACCCCCTCTCCATCTATCTCTCTCCAGGAACACCCTCCTAGTTCAAGTTATCTTACCCGCCCATATGAACTCTGAAATCCTTTTATTGACCCTATTGAAAAAAGACTTGATCGCTAATATCGGGAGGTTCTGCAAAATGAACAGAAACCTCGGCAACACTGCCATTTTTACATAGAACATAGAGTGCAGAAGGAGGCCATTCGGACCATCGGGTCTGCACTGGCCCGTCTAAGCCTTCACGTCCACCCTATCCCCGTAACCCAATTACCCCTCCTAACCTTTTTTTGGTCACTAAGGGCAATTTATCATGGCCAATCCTACCTACCCTGCACATCTTTGGACTGTGGAAGGAAACCAGAGCACCCAGAGGAAAGCGACGGGGAGAACTCCGCACAGATTGTGACCCAGCGGGGAATCAAACCTGGGTCCCTGGCACTGTGAAGCCACAGTGCCATCCACATGTGCTACCGTACTGCCCCAACATCTTCGAATATACCATCTGGACTTTTCCAGCTAACAATAATGACAAAACATCCCACCTCTTAAAATCTTCCTTCATCCTGTAACAGCCTCCCCGAACAGGCGCCGGAATGTGGCGACTAGGGGCTTTTCACAGTAACTTCATTTGAAGCCTACTCGTGACAATAAGCGATTTTCATTTCATTTCATTTCCCCTGCACCAAATTTTACCAGATTTAACTTGTGCAGCTGAACCCATCGATATGCCACTTGTATTCCCAGGTATAGAAAGCTCGCCCCTACCAACCTGAAGGGCGGTTTCTCCAAGCTCTTCCCCTGGCCCCGTGCATTGATCAGAATTACTTTGCTCTTCCCCATGTTGAGCTTATACCCTGAAAACGAACTAAACTCCCCCGGAATCACCATATTCCTGTCAAAGCTCTCCACTGGGTTTGAAATATACAGCAGGAGATTATCTGTGTACAGTGACCCTCATGATATCCCTCACACCCCCCGAGGCTCTAAGCGCCATTGCCACTGGCTCCATCGCTAAAATGAAGAGCGATGGGAGAGTGGACACACCTGCCTCATTCCCTGGTGCAATCCAAAGTACTCTAACCTATTGTTATTTGTACAGACTCCCGCCTTGGGGTCTTGTACAGCAACCTAACCAAAACCACAAATTCCTGCTGAAACCTAATCTGGCCCAACACCTCAAACAAATACACCCATTCAACTCGGTCAAACGCCTTCTCTGCATCTAATGACACAAGTACCTCCATTTCCTGGCCTCCTGGGAGCATCATGATTACATTTAATAATCTTCTAATATTAGCCGATAGCTATCACAAACACCGTTTGGTCCACCCTATCACCCCAGCACACAGTTCTCTATGCGCATTGCCAGAACGTTTTGCCAGTAGCTTTGTTTCTCCATTTAACAGCAATTTTGGGAAGTACAATTCACATTGCTCCAGGTCTTGGTCCTTTTTTAAACTGAGCAAAGTAAAAGCCTGAGCATGGGTGGGAGCTCGCCCTTACCAACCAATTCATTGTACATCACCACAAATAAGGACGCCAGTTTCGAACTGAACTTTTTATAAAACTCTGCTGAGAACCCATCTTGCCCCGGGGCCTTCTCCGACTGCATTAAGCCCACACACCCCATTATCTCCCGAAGCCCAATTAGAGCGCCCAACCTCTGCACCCTCCCCTCCTTTGTCCTTGGGAACTCCAGTCCATCCAGCAACTGCCTCATGCCCTCATCCCCTGCCGGGACTCCAAACTAAACTATGTGGTAAAATGCCTCAAATACTCCATTTACCTTCCCCGAATAACCACCCTGCCACTCACCCCCGCATCCGCTCAATCTCCCTTGCCGCCGCCTGCCTCCCATCTGATGTGCAAGCATCCTATGGGCCTTCACCACATGCTCATACATCGTTCCCCTAACACAGCACAGTTGCCCCACTGCCTTCCCTATTGACATAAGCTCAAACATTATTTGGAGCTTCTCCCTTTTAACAGCACCTCCTCAGGGACCACCGCGTACCTTGGATCCACCGCCAAAATGGCATCCATCAATCTCTGCCTATGCAACCACTCCCCCTTCTCCCTACGTGCCTGGATTGAAATTAATTCCCCTCTATCACCGCCTTCAACGCCTCCCACACCACGAAGGTGATGACCTCGTCCATCTTATTGAGATCCGCATAGTTATAGCCATCTCTATATTTTCGCAAATCCCTTGTCCACTAACAATCCCATATCTAACCTCCACTGTGGCCACTGGGAGCCCCCATTTTCTACCCACAAGTCCACCAATGTGGCGCGTGGTTGGACACAATGGGCTGGATTCACTGCCGAAGGGATGCTCCGTTTTGCAGGCAGCCTGGGGGTTTCACAACGGCGTAGGGCTGCCCCACAATGGGAAACCCCATTGACCAGCTGGTGCAATGGAGCATCCCGCCGGCGGGGTGAAACAGAAATGTGGTCCAGCGGGGCAGAGAATCCAGCCCCCCATATTCGCCGAGTACTCTGACCCAACCACCCCGGCTAACAAGGTTTTGTCCAGAACGAATAAATCGGTCTGGGAATATACCCGGTACATATGCGAAAAAAACGATAATTTCTTCGTGTCTGGCCTCCCAAATAGCCACAGGTCTACCCCTCCCATCCGCTCCATAAGCCCCAACAGTTCCTTCAGCACCACCGACACCATCAGGGACCGAGAAAATGACTGATCCAACCTAGTGTCCAACTCTGTATTAAAATCCCCTGCCCCCATACTCAGTCAGTTCGTGTCCAAGTACGGAACCTTTGCCAGTACCCTCCTCCTAAATTCTACAACATTCCAATTTGGGGCAAACATATTCAGTAGCACTAAAGGCTTCCACTCACCATAATAAACCTGCCCCCAGGGTCCTTCACCAATTCCTCGCCGCAAAAACCACCATCTTATTAACCAATACCTCTACCCCCTCACCTTCATGTCCAGCTCCGAATGGAATACCTGTGTCACCCAACCTTTCCTCAACCTCATCTGATCTACTATCTTCAAATGGGTCTCTTGTAAGAGCACTATATCTGCCTACAAACTCTTCAATTGAGCAAAGACACACAACCCCTTAATCGACCGATTTAACCCCCTTATGCTGGGTGGGGGGCCAGGCCACCTCCCACCACCCCCCCACCCCTCTCTAATGGGCTCCTCAGGTCCACACCTCACTCACCTCCAGGGTCTCCCCAAGATGTTGGCCGCCAACCTCCCTTAACCACAGCGGCAGACTAACGCCAACTACATCAGCAGCCCACCTCTCCCCCCACCTCTCCCCCAACCCAAGCACCAAAAAATTCTGCCCTCCCACACCTCTTTCAGCTGCAAACAAATAAGACCATCATGATGCAAACCAGCACCCCTCCTTCTACCTCCACAACTCTACCCTCCCCCCCCCCCCCTCCCTCCCCCCCCCTTCACGTCTATTAACTAGTCTACTTGCTTATAGGGGGACCATACCGAGGCAACAACTTCCTCCCTCCCAAAGCACCCCTCTGTCTGTTCTGCCCAACCCGGCCTTTGTGCCCTCCGAGGTTCCTCCGTCTCTACCTCTTTCTCTCTCTCTGTCTCTCTCTCTCCCCCTCACCCCCTCAACTACCCCCGCATTACCCACCGAATGCCCCACATTTGAATAGGTATCCAACACAACTCTCAATGCTGGGAGGGTAAAAAGAGATACAACATATTCTATTTTAACAAATAACTAGTTGCACATAGTGGGTAGAGCAACAACATCAAACATGATAACTCGGCATAAATGTAAACAGTTCCCTTCCCTCCCGAAGCACATCTCCAAACCATCTGTTTCACAGGTGATTCCACCCTATTATTCTCACAAGTCCCCAGTCCCTTGTCCCTCAAAAATATACTCGCCTCCTCCAGTGTATCAAAATAGTGCTCTTGGCCCTCGTATGTGACCCACAAACAAGCAGGATACAGCATCCTGAAATTCATTTTGTTCCTGAAAGGGCCGCTTTGACCGTATTGAACCCGGCCTGTCATTTGGCCAACTCCCCATCAAAGTCCTAGTAAACGTGAACCGCAAGGCCTTCCCAGGTACACTCTGTCGTCTCCTTTGCCCACTGCAGAATCTTCTCCTTATCCAGGTATCAGTGCAACCTCACAATGATCGCCCCTCGGCAACTCTCCCACTTTTGACGTCCTCCTCAGCAACCTGTGTGCCCATCGATTGAAGACCCCCTACCCCATCAACCTCTTAAACATCCTCGCCACGTACTTTGTGGCCTGACTTCCTTCAATTCATTCAGGCAGCCTCGTGATCCTGTAATTCTGCCTGCTAGAGTGATTCTCCAGATCATTTGTTTCTCTCTTAAACTCTTCTGGCCTTCCACCATCAGTAGCATTTTTGCCTCCAAAGGCACCACTGTGGCGCAGTGGGTTAGCACTGCTGCCTCACGGCGCTGAGGTCCCAGGTTTGATCCTGGCTCTGGGTCACTGTCCGTGTGGAGTTTGCACATTCTCCCCGTGTTTGCGTGGGTTTCGCCCCCACAACACAAAAGATGTGCAGGCTAGGTAGATTGGCCTCGATAAATTGCCCCTTAATTGGAAAAAATGAATTGGGTACTCTAAATTTTTTTTATTTATTTAAAAATTCTGCCTCCAACGAGGGCAACTGATCTTCATGGTGTGGTGAATGAGATTCACACGGTATTATAAGTTACCAATGTCACTCTGTTCCCATTGTATATATGTACTGATATTGTAAGTGCAGTTGCACTACCTGACCACCAGGGGGAGTAGCCCTGGGAGTACTCGAGAGTTTGTACTAGGCTCCCCCCTTGGCTCCGCCCAGACCTCCTCCCCCTGGAGCTGCTGTATAAAGATCCGTGCCACAGAGCCAGCCGGCCAGTTCATCGAAAGTTCAACGGCGAACAGGCTTGCTCTGTTGTAAATATATCAAAACCGCTATTCTAATCCTACAAGCACGTGTCCGTAGAATTGATGGTTCCATCACATGGTCAGGCATCGACTCCTCCACCTTCTGGAGCGATGCATTCTGCACCTCTAGCCTTTGCTCTACACTCTGTGGTTGCCCAAATTGGCTCAGCCACTCTGGCCAGGTCTTCTGAAGCCTCCTTCTTCCGCTGCTGAAATTTAGCCATCAGAAACTCCACCAATTGTTCCGTTGATCATTGCATGGGCAAAGATGCTGCAGAGCTCTCTGTCAGCTTTCCCTCTGTCGCACTCTCTGAGAGTCCTCCTGGTCTGACTGTTGCCACTTATTTGTTGCATTCCTGGTTTGATAGGCCCTATGCATTCCCTACCAAAGAAGAATTCGTAGTTCTCTGAACTCGTACACTTTGCACCTGTGCAACCCCCTGCAAAAAGGGTGAAAGGACCAAAACAATTCCAACTCGGGCAGGAGCCACCTAATTTGTGACCACTTACTCCAGTAAGTCTTCGGT
Organism: Scyliorhinus canicula; assembly: GCF_902713615.1. Lineage (NCBI taxonomy): Eukaryota > Metazoa > Chordata > Chondrichthyes > Carcharhiniformes > Scyliorhinidae > Scyliorhinus > Scyliorhinus canicula. The sequence continues at coordinate 141,100,563 of NC_052152.1, read as the reverse complement.
GACTCCGGGAGGGTGTCGAAATCCTCTTCATCCCTGGGTGGGAGCAAGGGGAGGACGGATTGTCCAGGACCGGGGGCTGCGGTGGGGTGCGCTGAGGGGAAGGAGGGTAGCGCCAAGGCAGAGGACGGGGGGTGTGGGGACCCAGCTGGTGCCAGGTCCCTGAGGGAGACTGTATCTTGGCAGCCGTCGGGGTACGCTACGTAGGTGTATTGCAGGTTTGCGTGGAGTAGCTGCAACCCTCTCAACCAACTGGTCCACCTTGTGGAGCCGCACGTGCTTGCGGAGGAGAACGGGTCCTGGAGCTGCCAGCCACGTTGGGAACGAAACCCCAGAGGTGGACTTCCTGGGGAAGACAAAGAGACTTTCATGGAGGGTTTCGTTAGTCGCGGTGCACAGGAGTGACCGAATGGAGTGAAGTCCGTCGGGGAGGAACTCCTGCCAGCGGGTGGCCGGGAGATTTCTGGACTGTAGGGCCAGCTGGACGGCCTTCCAGACCGTCCCATTCTCCCGCTCCACCTGCCTGTTTCCCCTGGGGTTGTAGCTGGTCGTCCTGCTCGGGGCAATGCCCCTGTTGAGCAGGTTCTGGCGCAGCTTATCGCTCATAAATGCGGATCCCCGGTCGCTGTGGACGTAGGCGGGGAAACCAAACAGAGCGAAGATGGTGTTGAGGGCTTTGATGACGGTGGCAGGCGTCATATCGGAGCATGGGACGGCGAAGTGGAATCGGGAATACACGTCGACCACATTAAGAAAGTACGTGTTGCGGTCGGTGGAGGGGAGGGGTCCTTTGAAGTCCACGCTGAGGCGTTCAAAGCGGCTGGAGGCCTTCACCAGGCACGCACGGTCTGGCCGGTAGAAGTGCAGTTTACACTCCGCGCAGACCTGGCAGTCCCTGGTGATAGCCCTGGCTTCCTCGATGGAGTAGGGCAGATTGAGGGCCTTAATAAAGTGGTAAAAGCGGGTGACTCCTGGGTGACAGAGATCACCGTGCAGGGTCTGGAATCGGCCCACTTGTGCGCTGGCACATGTACCTCGGGACAGGGCATCGGGGGGCTCGTTGAGCTTACCACGGCGATACAAAATCTCGTAATTGTAGGTGGAGAGCTCGATTCTCCACCTCAAGATTTTATCATTTTTGATCTTACCCCGCTGTGTGTTGTTAAACATGAAGGCAACCGGAGCAGCACGGTGGCACAGTGGTTAGCATTGCTGCCTACGGCGCTGAGGACCCGGGTTCAAATCCTGGCTCTGGGTCACTGTCCGTGAGGAGTTTGCGCATTCTCCCCGTGTCTGCGTGGATTTCGCCCCCACAACCCAAAGATGTGCAGGATAGGTGGACTGGCCACGCTAAATTGCCCCTTAATTGGAAAAAATAATTGGGTACTCTAAATTTTTTTTGAAAAGTCTATCTAAAATCCCTTAAAAAAAAACATGAAGGCAACCGACTGTTGGCCTGTGAGGAGAGTGAATCTCCTGCCGGCCAGGTAATGCCTCCAATGTCACACAGCTTCAATGATCGCTTGGGCCTCCTTTTCGATGGAGGAGTGCTGAATTTCGGAGGCATGGAGGGTGCGGGAACAGAATGCCACATGCCTGCCTGCCTGGTTGAGGGTGGCGGCCGGAGCGACGTCTGATGCATCGCTCTCGACTTGGAAGGGGAGCGTCTTGTTGACCACGCCTTGGCGATGTCAGCCTTGATACGGTTGAAGGCCTGGTGAGGCTCAGCCGTCAGTGGGAAAGCGGTGGATTGAATGAGTGGGCGGGCCTTGTCCGCATAGTTTGGGGCCCACTGGGCATAGTACAAAAAGAACCCCAGGCTTCATTGGAGCAGTGGGGGAGGGGGGGTTCTATGAGGCATGCGGTCGGAGTCCTAAGGCGGGTAAGATGGCAGCACCCATGGGCCGCACGTGTCCTGCGATAGGCAAGATGGCAGCGCCCTCGGGCCGCACGTGTCTTGGAGCAGGCAAGATGGCGGCGCCCATTGGTTCTGAGGCAAGCAAGATGGCGGCGCCCACGGGCCGTACATGTCGTGGGTGGAGCAAGATGACGGCGCCCATGGTCTGAGAAGAGGAAGATGGCGCGCCACTGACCTCACGTGGGGGGTGCAGGGGCAATAACGGTGATTGAGAGGGCCTGGCACACTGCAGCAAAATGTCCCTTCTTGCCACAGGCCTTGCAGAGCACACTTTGCACCAGGCAGCTCTACCGGGGGTGTTTTGTCTGTCCGCAGAAGTAGCACTTGGGTCCCCCGGGGTTGGTTGGCTGCTGCGCGGCGCAGGTGTGGGGTTGGCTAGGGGCGGTCGCTGATGGGGTCCACGATGGGGTGGCCTCTGGCGGGGTCTATGATGCACAGGGGGGATGGGCCGTGCAGTCGGGGGCATAGGCCTGTACGTTGTGTGAGGCGACCGTGAGCGAGAGCGCTAGTTTCTTGGTCACCGCGAGGTCAAGCGTGGCCCCTTCTAAGAGGCGCTGGTGGATGTAGTCAGACCCTATGCCCGTAACGAACGTGTCTTTCATTAGCAGGTTTGAATGTTCAGTGGGCGAAACAGCCTGGCAATCACAGTCTCTCACCAGGGCGGGCAGGGCACGCCAGAAACCTTCCACAGACTCACCGGGACGTTGGTGCCGCATGGACAGGAAGTGTCTGGCGTAGACCTTGTTGGTCTGCTGAGCGTAATTCTCCTGCAGTAGCGCCATGGCCTCTGCGTAGGTAGGCGCGTCCTGGACGAGGGGGAAGACGTTGGAACTCAGCCGCGTGTACAGAATCTGGAGCTTCTGTGCTTCTGAGATTGGGTCTGGCACAGACGCAATGTGTGCTTCAAAACAACCTAGCCAATGTGCAAAGTCCTTTTTGGTGTTGACTCCTTTAGGATGCAGCTGCAATCGATCCGGGTTGATGCGGAGGTCCATCTCTGAAAAATCTCTGTGTAATAAATTGATGTACTATCAATTATGACGAGACGAGAGTAGAATGTAATGGGCGGAGCCAGCAGGCAGGGATCTAGCCCCATACCTGTAGTACAGGGGCCTTACCGTACTACCCTTTATACAATATAATACAACAGTGGTGACTGCCACATTGTCACAAATAGGCTTACATTAACACTGTAATGAAGTTACTTTGAAAAGTCCCTTGTTGCCACATTCCGTGCTTGTTCGGGTATACAGAGGGAGAATTCAGAATGTCCAAATTACCTAACAGCACTTCTTGCGGGACTTGTGGGAGGAAACCGGAGCACCTGGAGGCAACCCACTCAGACACGGGGAGAACGTGCAGACTCCGCACAGTGACCCAAGCCGGAAATCAAACCTGGGACCCTGGAGCTGTGAAGTAACAGTGCTACACTGTGCTACCATGCTGCTCAAATCATTATTTCTTCACACAGTGGGGGAAGAATCACAGTTCCTTCATTGATATTGCCTCTTTTATATCATAGGACTCCATTTTCTGTTATTTCTCATGGTTAAGATCAATGATACCATGTGCAGGTGCAGAGTCACAACAATTTTAAGCTAACAATACTTTACGCCAAACAGACTGTCAAACAAAAGAATATTAGGAGGAACGCTGGTTAGAATGGGAATCACTGTTGCTTCATCGGGTGGAATCAACATTTTCTGCATTCACCATTAAACTGGGAGCATTTCTTCACAAGCTACTTGCTTTGACGTGAAGGTATGAAGGCACTGCTGAGATTTGAACTCAGGATCTCCTGTTTACAAGACAGGCACTATAACCATCTAAGCCACAACAATGTCTCATTTTGTTTCTTCGGTGGGGCTAGATTCAGCAATCAACAGAAAATTGTCGTCTCTTTTCTTAATAGCACCGTTAATGTGATTAAAACATCCCAAGGCAGATGAGTAAATTTGTTGGCAAATTTGAGTAGCGGCCACATCTCGGGTCGCTCCCGCGCTCCCGTGCAGGCTCCGGCACTTCGGGCTTATCTGCCCGATCGAAGGGAAACCCCCTTTTTTTAAAAACAAAACATGGATGTCCCCCAGCAGGAAAACCGGACATGGAGTTTGGGGCCCAAGGATTCTGGCGAGAGAGCAGATATGCCGACAGGTGTGGCTCAGGCAAATTCAAGGAATGACCCAAGCTCAGCCAGTGAGGTGCTCAGATCTAGGCAGTCCAGCTAGACCATGAAGACCCAATTCACCAACGTCCCGCTGAGGGAAAGAGAAAAAAAGTAAACTAAAGGAAAAGAAAAAGGGGGAGGAAAAAGAGAATGGAGCGAAGAATATAACTGTTCCTTGGCGTGAGAGAAAGAAAAGCTGAGTACCAGTGACATGCTGAGCAGATGCACATCAGGTGGCTCCCCTCCAAGTCAGGACAAAAGAAAAGGCACTTTTAGTCGAATTTTACCCAAATCTCAAAGAATTCCTGAACAGCAAAAGGGGGGCAACCAAAAAAATGATGCCAGCAAATGAGAGTTCGAGGGGCCGAAGAGACGACAGAAGTGGCGGAAAGAGCCACGACCAGCAGGCGGATGAGACAACAGACCCACGAGGCGAAGGTGCCTTGACCACCCAGGAAAGAAGATGGCCACCGACCCGAGCATCTGCCTCTCTCCCCCTCCACCACCTGGAGATGGATGGAAGAGTTTCCTGATGAAGGATGTGACCACTATGAAGGAGGCGATCAGGATAGAACTTCAGGTGGCGGGGAAACAGTGGCAACTCAGAAAAGGACCATCCTTGACCTGGAAAAGGCCTTGACAGACCAGAGCGACAGGATCGTCAACCTGGAGGTAGAAAAAAAAATGTTAGTGGCGGTCCAGGGGAACTTAAGGGGGAAAGTTGAGAACCAGGAGAACAGGTCCCGACAACAAAATATCCAGATCGTGAGCCTGCCGGAAAATTTTGAGGACAAAGTTCCGATGGACTACATCACCCAAATGCTGAGTAACCAAGTCGGGGTAGACAGCTTCCCCAAACCCCAGGTCGCTAAGGCCAGGGAGCAGCCAAGGGCGATTGTCGCAAATCTCCACCGATATCAGGACCATGAGAGGATCGTGCGGTGGGCACGCCAGACGAAAGCGAACTCCTGGGAAGGACACAAAATCAGAATCTACCAGGACATTGGGGCAGATCTAACAAAATGCAGGGCCAAGTTTAGCCAGGCGAAATCGGCCCTGTACAAGAACAGGGTACGTTTCAGTATGATGTTCCCAGCTAGGCTCTGGATCACATAACAAAAAAAAGAACACTACTTTAACTCCCTGGAGGAAGCTAATAAATTTGTCAGAGCCAACAGCCTGGACAAGGGACAAACACAGAAATCATGAGAGTTGTGCAAGGAAAGACTGTGAAAGAGCAAAAGACTAATTGAACAGTGAGCATGTTTGCACGGGATACACTGCCTTGTTCCGACCATAAAGGGAAGACTGGGCCTTAGAAAGGCGTGGGGACTGGGGAAGGCAGATGAGAGTTTAAACAGGGAAAACGGACAGTCAGCGAGCATAAGGAAGGGGCAAGACCAGCCGCGGGAGGGGGGGGGGGGGGGCTATCGCACTAGCAGAAATAGCTAGCACGGGAAGGCAGAAGGTAAGGTGGCTGCGGCACATCTCCTGGCAGGGAGGGAGCGCCTGGTAGGAGTGGGGTGGTCACAGGGACGGGGAAAAGGTGGTGAAGGGAAGGGGTGGGGTGGGGTGGGAAAGGAACAGAAAAGGAATAGAGCAGAAAAAATGAGTTGGGTTTCATACGGACTTCGGCAAGTGAGGAGCAGGCTGAAGAAACAAGATGGAGCAGGAAGCAGCCACTTTGGAGGGTCCCTAAACAAAGGGAGACCCCAGAATGCAGGGGCACACACACATGGCATACACCCAGTTGGCAGCCATGTTGGGTGTCCCCTGGACAAAAGAAAACCCCGGAGCGCAGGGACCTGGCCTCATGGTGAGAACAGCGACTGCGACCATCTTGGACGGCTCCCTAATAAACGGAAACCGCGGAGTGCAGGGGCACTCAGGTAAGTTGATCCCGCAGGAGCAGGGTGCCAAAAGAAAACCCACCAGGATTATCACCTGGAATGTCAGGGGACTTAGCAACCTGGTAAAAAGATCCAGAGTCTTCGCCCACCTAGGAAGCCTGGAAGCCGACATATTCTTCCGACAGGGAAACACACATGAGGGAGAAGGACCGACTGCGGGTAAAAAAGGGCTGGGTGGTACAGACGTACCATTCACGCGACAGGACGAGGGCTCGGGAGTAGCCATACTGCTTAGTAAGAGAACGAGGTTCACTGCGACAAGGACGGTTACGGACCAAGGTGGACAGTACGTCATGGTCAGCGGTATCCTGGGAGGGGCACGGAAGTTCTGGTAAATGTGTACGCGCCTAACTGGGATGACACAGGCTTCATAAAAAGACCATGGCGGAAATCCCCGACATTGACATGAACCGACTGATTATGGGGGGTGACTTCAACTATATATACAGGACCCACTGACAGACCGATCGAACCCTAGATCATGGAAAATTAAGGGCATGGTTAACAAGCTGGGAACATTCATGGAACAGATGAGGGCGGCGGACCCATGGCGCTTTCTGCACCCTGGTGAGAGGGAATTCTCATTCTTTTCACCGGTCCGCATGTCATACTTGAGAATAGACTTTTTTGCAGGAGGGTAAAGAGGTGCTTCCAGGAACAGCAAGAGCAGAATATTCCATGATAGTGATCTCCAACCACACTCTACATTACATGAATGTGAGGTTGGAGAAGGGCCATGCCCAGCACCCCACGTGGAGGTTGAACACGGACCAACAGGTTGATTAGGTCTTCGGCCAAAATATATCACAAGCAATAGGCGAGTATGTTGCAAATAACCAGAATGGGGAAGTCTCATCTTCCATGTTATGGGAGGCACTGAAAGCGGTGATTAGGGGAGAGATTATAGCCTACAAGGCACAAAGAGATAGGAAAGAGAGGGCGACCAGGCAACAACTGATCGACTCCATTCTGGCGATCGACAGAAAATACTCCGAGGCACCGACCATAGAGCTTCTCGCGGAGAGGAAATAGCTCCAGATGGACTTTAACCTGCTATCCACCAGGAAAGCAGTGCACCAACTCCGCCAGACATGGTAGACCTTTTGCGAACACAGGGAAAATACTGGCCACCTACTAGGTCATCAGCTGAGAAAGCAAGCAGCCATGAGGGAGATGGCGCAGGTGAAGGATAGCAGAGGCAAACTGGTAATCAAGCAAAAATAGGTCAACCAAGCATTTGATACTTTCAACCGAGGGCTGTACACCTCCGAACCCCCTGACGGGGATGCAGAGATTAAATGGTTCCTTGATGGACTGGACATGCCAGTCGTGGGGAATGATAGGCGGGGAAGCTGCAAGCACCAATAGGACTGCGACAGATCATGGAGAGTATTAGTTCTATGCAGACGGGGAAGGCGCTGGAACACGACGAACCTCTATAAGAAATATGCACCAGCCCTGGCCCCACACCTACGGGAAACGTTTGCAGGCTCACTAGCAAGGGGCACCCTGCCTCCTACACTAACACAGGATACAATATCACTGATACCCAAAAAAGGGAGAGGGACAGAGCTGGAGGGACTACCATTCAAACTAGCCCGAAACAAATTCCGCTACCTGGGATCCACAAGTGGAATCTGCCTAGTCTGGCAGAGGAAGTAAAGAAGGACCTACAGAAATGGGATGCACCAAGTTCGACCTGCTGACCACCAGAAAGGCGGAAGCTCAGTGGAGGAAGGCGTAGGGAGCGGTGTATGAATATGGGAAAAAGGCGAGTAGGATGCTGGCACATCAGCTCCGTAAGCGGGATGCGGCCAGGGAGATTGGTGGAGTTAAGGATAGGGGAGGGAATGTGGTGCGAAGGGGGGTAGGCATCAATGGGGTCTTCAGGGACTTTATGAGGAATTGTATCGGTCTGAACCCCCAGCGGAGGGGGGGGGGGGGGGGGAATGGGGTGCTTCTTGGACCGGCTGAGATTCCCGAGGGTGGAGGAGGGACAGGTGGAGGGACTGGAGGCACAGGTTGAGTTGGAGGAGCTGGTAAAAGGGATAGGGAGCATGCAGTCGGGGAAGGTGCCAGGGCCGGATGGGTTCCCGGTCGAATTCTATCAAATGTAAGCAGACCTGCTGGGTCCCCTGTTGGTTAGGACCTTCAACGAGGCAAGGGGGGGGGGGGGGTGCTTTGCCCCCGGCTATGTCCCAGGCGCTGATTTCCTTGACCCTTAAGCGGGACAAGGACCCCCTGCAGTGTGGGTCATACAGGCCGATCCCGCTGTTAAATGTAGACGCTGTGGTGATTGTAGATCTGAGTAGATGCAATACAACTGAGCAAGCACTAGAGGGAGCACGGGAGAGCTATATATACACGGAGACAGGAAGTGATGACACACTTCACGGAAGGCAGAACTCGTAGCAGGACATAGACACAAGCAAGCAGCATTTGAGGTAGCCGTAAGTTAAGGTCTGAAGACAGAACGGATTCACAATAAAGCATCTTCTCCAACTTTGAGACTACGAGCTTTATTAAGACATGAGGAACAACACATGGTACCAAGAGTGGCTTCAGACGCTTACCACAGGACAACTCAGCTGTAGACACAGAAAGAACAAAATGGCATGGAAATCCCCTACTGGACATTGGACTTGGGAAGACATCGCTTATTCAAGGATGTGGCTTGGAACCCCACCTCAGCTGGACACGACCAGCAATGTAAGAAATGTCTGGAAAATATTTAAACAAATGTTCATTTTTATATCATAGCTAATGATGTAGCAGCAGCCTCAGACAAAATTAAAATAGCAATGCTCATCGCAGGACATGAAGCTAGGAAAGTATATAATGGATTTAAATACTCAAAAGATGAAGACAGCAACAACTTACAAACAATACTAAACAAATTTGAAGAATACTGTATGGAATTTGAATGGCATGGTACGCTCAGAGGCCAAACTGCACAGAGACTGAGTGATGCAAAACTCTACAAACAGAAAGGCTTCAGTCAAGAAATCGCGAGTGAAACGTACAGATCAAAAAGAAGAAATAACTTGAATTTTTCACAAAGCCAAAATGCTGAAATCCAGTACAGATCGAAGGGAAAAGGTAACTTACAACTTTCGGAAAGAAAAAACGCTGAAATCCGCGATAAAATGGCGTCGGAGCACATTTTACAGTCTCGGGCAGACAAAGAACAAAGTTCTTGTTACTGATTGTTATGCGCGTACTCAAGCCGCGCATGCGCTGTGGACACAAAACCGCACAGTAAAGGAAGGCCGATTTGCGCATGCGCAAGTGCTTCCTACACATGGCGTCACGAGCGTCATGACGTCTGAGCATCCGGACCACGCCTACTTAAAAGGGAAATGCCCGATAATTGAAAACAAGATACTTAAAGCGGTAAAACCAAACTTTCTTGCCTCAGAAGACAAAAAAACGCCTGAACTTAAACCAGCAGTTGAAAATAACTCTCACAACACCCTGGAAAAAGCAGTCTGCACCACCCAAAGTGAAGAGAACAAAAAGAAATCCGAAACAAAAAAAGATGATTTGTTTTTCGAAGATTACTACTCAGACATGGCTGAGTTATTCGGATATGCTGATCACAGCATCAGCGACACGGTCGCAAAGCTCAACACGAATCTACTCATGGTAGATGAATCCAACCAAGATGATTTGGTTTTCGAAGAATACTACTCAGACATGGCTGAGTTATTCGGATATGCTGATCACAGCATCAGCGACACGGTCGCAAAGCTCAACACGAATCTACTCGTGGTAGATGAATCAAACGCCATGGTGCCATGGCAGATCGTCGATACATTGGATGACAGCAATACCCAAGATGAAGACGACGCCACACAGAGAGCACAGAAAGACTCCACAGAGAGAGTGATGACAGGCTCCACAGTGAGAGTGATGAAAGACTCCAAAAGGGAAGCAACTTTCGGAAAGAAAAAACGCTGAAATCCATGATAAAATGGCGTTGGAGCACATTTTACAGTCTCAGGCAGACAAAGAACAAAGTTCTTGTTGCTGATCGTTATGCGCGTACGCAAGCCGCGCATGCGCAGTGGACACAAAACCGCACAGTAAAGGAAGGCCGATTTGCGCATGCGCAAGTGCTTCCTACGCATGGCGTCACGAGCGTCCCTGGCGTACACCATGCATGAACAAGACCATGAAGGTCAACCCGCCGTATCGGAGCAACCGCAAGCAGACTATGAAAGTCTACCAAGCTCACATAAACAAGAAGAAGACAATGTACATCTACCCACTGCATGCACAAACAGTGACAAGGTGATCACACTCGACATACAGGAGATACAGGATCACAGCGAGACTGACAGTTCTCAGCTTGTCTGTACAGAAGCACAGAGTAGGGCCACCCAAGAGTCCAGAGAGACCACGCCAATAGAGACCATCCAGATTTTGACTCCAGAAGAGGAGCACCAAGAGTCCAGTGAGACCACATCAACAGAAACCATGAAGATTTTGACTCCAGAAGAGGAGCGCCAAGAGTCCAGTGAGACCACATCAACAGAAACCATGAAGATTTTGACTCCGGAAGAGGAGCACCAAGAGTCCAGAGAGACTGCGTCAAATGAAATCGTGAAGAATTTGACTCCAGAAGAGGAGCACCGAGAAAACAAAGACGAGGAATCAAATCCTCCACAAATGACTGATGTCACCAGCATCGATGCAACATCAGATCATTCTCACCATTCTCGAGACGAAACGTTCAATGACTCAAATTATCCACACGGGACACTCCTTGAGCATAACAAGAAAAACAAAAGCCAAAAGAAGCACAGCAGAAACGAGAACAACAACAGCAAGAACAAAAGCAACATGAAGCGCGACAAGAACAACAAAAATCGCAAGAAGCACGGCAGAAACAAGAACAACAACAGCACCAACAAAAACTACAAGCACAACGGCAAAAACTACAAGAAGAACGACAAAACCAACAACAAGCATAACAAAGATAGCGACAACAACAAAGACAGAAACAACAAAAACAGCAACAAGAACGGCAACGAAAACAACAAAGATAGGAACGACAGAAACAACAGCAATGAAACAACGACTTGTACAAAATGGTACAACTCTGCACATGAAGGACAATGCCACAGCACACTGCAAAACAATGACAAGACTACAAACATGCCATGGGATGACAACGAATCGCACAAACTCACATCTGCTCAAGAACAAGCAAGCACACCAGCTTTCAAGGCAGATGACATAACAAATCGATACCACAAGCACAGAAAAAAGTCCATGTCAGTCAACATCAGTGGTTCGACCATGCAAACACCTCGGGATGACGCATTGGTTACTTAAAATAACAAGAACACCGACAACATTGACAACGGAGGTGCAATATCAATATCACCACGTCAACAACAACAAAAGAAAAAACTCAGTGAACAAATTCATCAAGTTTGGACTCATAAATATTTTTATTACGATTGGACTCATAAATATAAATTGGCTTTGTAAAATATGCAATAGCACCATTACTTGTATAGATACACATATCATAAGTAACTGTTTTGTACAATTTTCTTTAACGATGTACAGAAAATATGTAAAGAAAAAGGGGGAATGTGGCGATTGTAGATCTGAGTAGATGCAATACAACTGAGCAAGCACTAGAGGGAGCACGAGAGAGCTATATATACACAGGGACAGGAAGTGACGACACACTTCACGGAAGGCAGAACTCGTAGCAGGACACAGACACAAGCAGGCAGCATTTGAGGTAGCTGTAAGTTAAGCTCTGAAGACAGAAGAAATTCACAATAAAGCATCTTCTCCAACTTTGAGACTACGAGCTTTATTAAGACACGAGGAACAACACAGACGCCAAGCTGTTGGCGAAGATCTTGGCCACAAGGATAGAGGACTGTGTGCCGCGAGTCATCCACGAGGATCAGATGGGGTTCGTGAAGGTGAGGCAGCTGAACACCAACATACGGAGGATCTTGAATGTTAAGTTGGAGATAGTGGTGGCGCTAGACGCGGAGAAGGCCTTTGAAAGGGTTGAGTGGGGGTACTTGTGGGAGGTGCTGGAAAGGTTTAGGTTTGTCAGATGGGTGAGGCTGTTATATGAGGCCCCGATGGCGAGCGTGGCCACGAATAGGAGGAGATCGGAGTACTTCCGGTTATATCGAGGGACGAGACAGGGGTGTCCCTTGTCCCCCCTGCTCTTTGCGTTGGCAATCGAACCCCTGGCCATGGCGTTGAGGGAGTCGAGGAACTGGAGGGGACTGGTGCGGGGTGGGGAGGAGCACCAGGTGTCGCTTTATGCAGATGACTTATTGTTATATGTGGCGGACCCGGTGAGGGGAATGCCGGAGGTGATGAAGATGCTCAGGGAATTTGGGGCCTTCTCAGGGTACAAGCTCAACCTGGGGAAGAGCGAGCTGTTCGTTGTGCACCCGGGGGACCAGGAGGAGGGGATTGATAGGCTCCCACTAAAAAGGGCGGAGAGGAGCTTTAGGTACCTGGAAGTCCAGGTGGCCAGGAGCTGGGGGGCCCTACACAAACTTAACCTTACAAGGCTGGTGGAGCAAATGGAGGAGGAGTTTAAAAGATGGGACATGTTGCCGCTGTCGCTGGCAGGCAGGGTGCAGTCAGTCAAGATGATGGTGCTCCCGAGGTTTTTGTTCCTGTTCCAGTGCCTCCCCATCCTTATCCCGAAGGCCTTTTTTTCGGAGGGTTAACAGGAGCATTACGGGGTTTGTGTGGGCACATGGGACCCCGAGGGTGAGAAGGGTGTTTTTGGAGCGGGGCAGGGATAGGGGGGGGGCTGGCGCTGCCCAACCTCTGTGGGTATTATTGGGCTGCCAACGCAGCGATGGTGCGTAAGTGGGTAATGAATCAGCATGGAAGAGGATGGAGATGGCGTCCTGTGTGGGCACGAGCCTGGAGGCGCTGGTAATGGCGCCGCTGCTGCTCCCTCCAACGAGGTATACCATGAGCCCGGTGGTGGCGGCTACCCTCAAAATTTGGGGGCAATGGAGACGGCACAGGGGGGAGGTGGGGGCCTCGATGGGGTCCCCGATACGGGAGAACCACCGGTTTGTTCCAGGGAGAATTGATGGCGGGTTCCTGAGTTGGCACAGGGCAGGTGTTAAGAGGTTGAGGGACCTGTTTGTAGACGGGAAGTTTGCGAGCCTGGGTGAGTTAGAGGGGAAGTTCGGGCTCCCACCGGGGAACATCTTTAGGTACATGCAGGTAAGGGCGTTTGCCAGATGGCAGGTGGCGGAGGTCCCTCTGTTGCTCCCGCGTGGGGTCCAGGACAGGGTGCTCTCGGGGGTGTGGGTTGGAGAGGGGAGGATTTCGGAAATGCACCAAGTGATACAGGAGGTAGACGAGGCCTCGGTGGAGGAGCTGAAGGGTAAATGGGAAGAGGAGCTGGGTGAGGAGATTGAGGTGGGAACATGGGCGGATGCTCTGGAAAGAGTAAACTACTCTTCTTGTGCGAGGCTTAGCCTCATACAGTTCAAGATGCTACACAGGGCTCATGTGACCAGGACGAGGATGAGTCGGTTCTTTGGGGGCGAGGACAGGTGTTCTAGGTGCTCGGGGAGCCCAGCGAACCATGCCCATATGTTCTGGGCATGCCCAGCGCTGGGGGAATTTTGGAAGGGGGTAGCAAGCACGGTGTTGAGGGTGGTACGATCCAGGGTCAATCCAGGCTGGGGCTCGCAATATTCGGCGTTGCAGAGGAGCCGGGAGTGCAGGAGGCGAAAGAGGCCGGCATCCTGGCCTTCGCATCCCTAGTAGCATGGCGGAGGATTCTTCTTCAGTGGAAGGATGCGAGGCCCCCAAGCGTGGAGGCTTGGGTCAGTGATATGGCGGGGCTTATCAAATTGGAGAGGGTGAAATTTGCCCTAAGGGGATCAGTACAGGGGTTTTACAGGTGGCAAACTTTCAGCAGCAGCCCGGGGGGGGGGGGGGGGGGGGGGGATTGTTTCTGTGGGTTGGGTTGAAGGGACGTGTATATGTGTTCTTTGTTTATGACGGGCGATAATCTATTTCTTCTTTTTTGTATTTACCGGGGGGTTTGGTCTCTTTTGTTTTCTTAATTGTTAATATTTTCTGTTGTTGATATTTTGTAAAAATCTGAATCAAAATTATTTTTTAAAAAAAAAGAAATTGGTTGCACTCCTGTTTTCCCTAGTGGGCTTAGTGCAGATGATTAAATGAACATACTTCCAAGGTTCCTCTTCATCTTGAGATCCATATCCATCTTCATCCCCAAGGCCTATTTCCATGAAGTAGACAAAATGATTGTGGCATTTGTGTGTGTGCATGGGTGTGTGTGTGTGTGTGTGGGGGGGGGGGGGGGGGGGGGGGGGGTGAAGACACAGAGGATCCCCAAGTTGACACTGTAAAGGTCTAGCCCTTCCAAATCTACAGTAGTACCACTGGGCGGCCACAGCCGAGAGGGTGAGGGGATGGATACGAGAATCAAACATGGAATGTGTGAAGCTGGAGGAGTCCTCCTGCAAGAAAATGACCAGCCGAGCCCTCGCCATGGCAGCGCTTCTATCACCCCCATCAAAGTACTGTGTGGAGTCTGCACGTTCTCCTCATGTGTGCGTGGGTTTCCTCCGGGTGCTCCAGTTTCCTCCCATAGTCCAAAGATGTGCAGGTTAGGTGGATTGGCTATGCTAAATTGCCCTTTGTGTTCAAAAGTGCCCTTAAGTGTTAGGTGGGGTTACTGGGTTATGGGGATAGGGTGGAGATGTGGGCTTGAGTAGGGTGCTCTCTCAAAGAGCCAGTGCAGACTCGATGGGCCGAATGGTCTCCTTCTGCACTGTAACTTCTATAACTCCACCTCCTCCTGCACGAGGCTAAGCCTCATGCAGTTTAATGTGGTGCACAGAGCCCACCTGACTAGAACCTGAATGAGCAAGGTCTTCCTGGAGGTGGAGGACAAATGTGAACGGTGCCAGGTGGGCCCAGCCAACCACGCCCACATGTTCTTGGCCTGCCGCAGACTTGTTGGGTTCTGAACAGCCTTCTTCGAGGTGATGTCCAAGGTTGTGGAGGTGAGAGTAGAGCCGTGCCCGAGAGTCGCAGTCTTCGGGGTATCGGACTAGCCAGATCTCCATATGGGGAAAAGGGCGGACACTCTGGCTTTTGCATCCCTAATCGCATGCCAGCGAATCCGGCTTGGCTGGCTATCAGCGGCACCCCACCCACAGCTGCAGACTGGCTGGCAGACCTGGCGGAATTTCTCCACCTGGAGAAAATCAAGTGCATCATCCGAGGGTCGGACGAGGGCTTCCACAAAGCGTGGAGGTCATTCACCAGCCTGTTCAATGATCTGTTTGAGTCCAACAGTAACGAGGAAGAGATGAGAGGGAGGAAGACAAGGGAAGGCACACACAAGAGAAAGGAGCAGGGGGTGGGAGGGGAGGGAAGGTAACCCAATGGAAGCACTGAACGAAGCATGGGGACGAGGGGAGGAGGGGAAGGACCATGCAGCACCTTCCCCCCACCAACAATAAAAACTAGAAGCACCAGCAGAAAGAAGTGGAGCACAACACAGGATGCCCAGGGCAGGCGGCAACACGAAGAGAGCATCTAAACTACCAATGGGGGAAGGGGAGGGGGTCCTCATGTAAAACAAGTTGTAAATAAGACACAAACTTGTTTGTAAATACCAGATACACATGAACTGTTAGTCTGTAAAAACTGGAAAATACCAATAAAAATATTTCAAAAAGAAAAATTTTGTTTGCAAATTTCAAAGGTGCATTAGAAACAAATATTTTGCATTCATATAGCGCATGGAACATCGCAAAATATTCTAAGATGCTTCACAAGAGCAATTAATAGAATAGTTATATTAGGAGACTTTAATTATCTTCATGAGGTTGGGAAAATAGTTCCAATATGAAAGGGAGGAATTTCTGCTGAAGGTATAGGATATTTTTCTTAGTCATTATATTGTTACAGTAAGAAATCTTACAACACCAGGTTAAAGTCCAACAGGTTTGTTTCAAATCACTGGCTTTCGGAGCACTGCTCCTTCCTCAGGCGAATGACAAGGTAGGTTCCAGAAATATATATATAGACAAAGTCAAGATCCAAGACGATACTTCGAATGCGAGCATTTGCAGGTAATTAAGTCTTTACAGCTCCAGAGAGAGGGGTAATCCCAGGTTAAAGAGGTGTGAATTGTCTCAAGCCAGGACAGTTGGTAGGATTTCGCAAGCCCAGGCCAGATGGTGGGGGGTGAATGTAATGCGCCATGAATCCAAGGTCCCGGTTGAGGCCGTATTCGTCTGCAGAACTTGGGTTATAATTTTCTGCTCGGCGATTCTGCGTTGGCGCGCATCCTGAAGGCTGCCTTGGAGAACGCTTACCCGAATATCAGAGGCTGAATGCCCTTGACTGCTGAAGTGTTCCCCGACTGGAAGGGAAGATTCCTGCCTGCTGATTGTCGCACAATGTCCGTTCATCTATTGTCGCTGCATCTGGATGATCTCGCCAATGTACCACGCTTCGGGACATCCTTTCCTGCAGCACGTGAGGTAGACAACATTGGCCGAGTCACACGAGTATGTACCGCGCACCTGGTGGGTGATGTTCTCACGTGTAATGGTGGTACCCATGTCGATGATCTGGCACATCTTGCAGAGATTGCCATGGCAGGGTTGTGTGATGTCGTGGTCACTGTTCTGAAGCCTGCATAGTTTGCTCCAAACAATTGTTTGTTTGACGTTGCGCGGTTGTTTGAAGGCAAGTAGTGGGGGTGTGGGGATGACCTTGGCAAGATGTTAGTCTTCACCAATGACGTGCTGAAGGCTGTGAAAAAGATGTGGTAGTTTCTCCGCTCCGGGGAAGTACTGGACAACGAAAGGTACTCTTGTCGGTTGTGTCCCGTGTTTGTCTTCTGAGGTGGTTGGTGCGGTTTTTTTGCTGTGGCAGGTTGGAACTGTCGATCAATGAGTCGAGCGCCATATCCTGTTCATCTGAGGGTATCTTTAAGCCTCTGTAGATTTCTGTTACGCTCCTCCTTGTCTGAGCAGATCCTGTGTATACGGAGGGCTTGTCCATAGGGGATGGCTTCTTTAATGTGTTTAGGGTTTAAGCTGGAGAAGTGGAGCATCGCAAGGTTATCCATGGGCTTGCGGTAAAGCAAAGTGCTGAGGTGACCGTCCTTGATGGAGATGAGCGTGTCCAAGAATGCAACCGATTCTGGAGAGTAGTCCATGGTGAGTCTGATGATGGGATGGAACTTATTGATGTCATCGTGCAGTCGGTCGGAGCAGTGCTCCAAAAGTTAGTGATTTGAAACAAAGCTGTTGGACTTTAACCTGGTGTTGTAAGATTTCTTACTGTGTCACCCCAGCCCAACGCCAACATCTCCACATCATTATATTGTTAGTTCAATAAGGAAGCGATATTGGATCTGGCTCTGCAAAATGAAGTTGGGAACATGAAGGTTTGGATCAACATCGAGTTAATCGTATGTCATGGCCATTGTCTTTATGGACCAAAGAATGTTAATGCTAAAAGAGTAATTTGAGTGATTTAAGGTACATAACACAGGTAGATTGGAAAAGGTGTATACTGTACAGAGAGAGGAAAGCACTAATGGAGTAGTGGCAGACATTCATGCAAGTGGCTGTACAGGTACAACAAAGCACATTGATTCGGGGGGAAAAAGTATCCAAAACTAATGCTATAGGAAGTAAAAGTATGACACAATAAATAGAAAGATTATGGAAAGTACAGAGGAAATTGAAAATGTTAACAGGAGGAAAAGAGATGTTATAAGGTTTACAGTCAACATCAAATTTAACCTTAAAATGTTTTATTTATAATCTTTATTGTCACAAGTAGGCTTACATTAACAGTACAATGAATTTACTGTGAAAAGCTCCTAGTCTCAACATTCCGGCGCCTGTTCGGGTACACAGAGGGAGAATTCAGAATATCCAATTCACTTAACAGACATAAGCAATTAGCTAGGTAAGTAATAAGGCCTGTTGAGTCAGAGAAATTTCATGTGGAGTCAAAAGACTGTTTTGCATGTCTTCACAAAAGATGTGCAGTGATGCTAAAGAGAGCAGTGTTACACCAAAGCAAAATTAACATTACTGAAAAGGTGGGAAAATATGTGGTCTGTGTAGAATCATCCTAGGTTTCAAAGGTATTGGTCACAATCTTTAATCCTCATTGAATACAAGCAGCATCAGAGGCCTTGAAGATTGCTCATTCAAGAAATGGTAGGGTGCTCGAGAAATAAACCAAGAAATCATAAACCAGTAATAAATAAAATGTTGCAGTCCCAGGAAACCACAAGCTGCTCTCTCCCTTGAAAGCTGACTGCTGGTGATTTAACCTGAGGGTCACAGCTCAGGTGAAAGACAAGGTTGAGAAGGCAGGGTCTTCATGAGTAACCTCAGCTGGTATGGGAATTGTTTTTAAAAATAAAGGTTTTTTATTGGGTTTTTGAACAAAGTGTATTTACTGTTATGTACACAGATTAAGATATTATATAATATAAATAAAATATAATATAAATATATATTAATATATAATATAAAATATAATTTAAATATATATAAAAATATATAAATATATATACGAGAAGGGCACACACAAACATACCAACAAAAAAAAGTAATAATAAAAAATAAATTAAAAATGAAATAAAGTAACTGGTAAGGTATTATGCACCAGCTCAACAGCAGCAACTCTGTACAATTGGCAATATTATTTAAAACACATAAGTAGGCATTTGTTTGGAGGGGGGGTGGGGGGGGGGGGGGGGGGGGGAGAGAGAGAGAGAGACTGGGGAGGTAGATATACATTTAAGGGCCGGAGAAACAATTACAGAGGGCAATACGGTGAATGGGTCTGGTGTTGATGTTGTCACTTGCTTCTCCTGGACGGCTTTCAATTTAACCCACCCTGTTGACGTTGCTCTGCATCACAAACTACTTGTGATACAGGGGGCAGTCTGACAAGAGGGGAAAAAACACAGGCTGAAAACAGGAACTACCAAAGAAGGCACTGGCTGGAATCGATATTGGTCATCTGCCAGAGCACACAGGTCAACACAAAAACACATGATCGCTATATGGAACTTTGTGATTACCCACATACTGTACTTATCATCTTTACACAAAAGGACAAAAGACCATGCTATCAATATGTCAGTAACATCGAGACACAGTGATCATCTTTGTAGCAGGACAGGGCAGCACGGTGGCACAGAGGGTTAGCACTGCTGCCTCATGGCGCCGAGGTCCCAGGTTCGATCCCGGCTCTGGGTCTCCATCTGTGTGGAGTTTGCACATTCTCCCAGTGTTTGAGAGGGTTTCGCCCCCACAACCCAAAAGATGTGCGGGCTAGGTGGATTGGCCATGCTAAATTTCCCCTTAATTGGAAAAAAAATGAATTGGGTACTCTTAAAAAAAAAATTTTTTTTAAATCTTTGCAGCAGACAAATGATGAACAAAGAGGCCATCAGACTCCATAATGGACTAATAGCTGGTCAGACAATAGTGTTTCAGAGAACAATGGATCTTGATTAAATCACCCTGGTTAAACAGGAATATCCTGTTTATTTTGGTTAATGAGATTAAGTCTTGATGGGAACTCAGGCCAGGTGTGTGTGTGTGTGTCATGATGGACAAGGCAGATGAATTGAGGGCACAAATTAAAACATGGGGATACGATGTCATTGCAGTCACTGAGACATGGTTGAGAGAGGGGCTGGATTGGCAACCCAAATCTCAGGATACAGGATCATCAGACGAGATAGGGAAGGAGATAAAAGAGAAGTGGATGTCACAATTTTGATCAGGCAATCAATTGCAGCAGTAAGGAGTGACAACATCTTAGAAGGCACTTCAACTGAAGCTATATAGGTAAAACGTAAAAAACAAAATGGAGCAATAACATTGCTAGAAGTGTTCTACAGGCCCCTAACAATCCGAGATGAATAAAAGAGCAGATATGTAAGCAAATTTCAAAGAAGTGCAAAAGTGATAGGCTTGTGATAGTGGGGAATTTCAACATTCCCAACATCTAACTAGCATAGCATAGTGTAAAATGTTTAGAGGGAGCAGAATTCTTAAAATATATCCAGGGGAACTTAAGCTAGTATTTAGAAGGTCCTCCAAGAGGGGGGATGGTCCTGGACTTAATTTCAGATAACGAAGGTGAGAAAATAGTTGGAAGTATCAATGGGAGTGCATAATAGATATAAGAACATAAGAACTAGGAGCAGGATTAGGCCATCTAGCCCCTCGAGCCTGCTCCGCCATTCAATGAGATCATGGCTGATCTTTTGTGGACTCAGCTCCACTTTCCGGCCTGAACACCATAACCCTTAATCCCTTCATTCTTCAAAAAACTATCTATCTTTATCTTAAAAACATTTAATGAAGGAGCCTCAACTGCTTCACTGGGCAAGGAATTCCATAGATTCACAACCCTTTGGGTAAAGAAGTTCCTCCTAAACTCAGTCCTAAATCTACTTCCCCTTATTTTGAGGCTGTGCCTCCTGGTTCTGCTTTCACCCACCAGTGGTAACAACCTGCCCAAATCTATCCGATCTATTCCCTTCATAATTTTATATGTTTCTATAAGATCCCCCTTGCATCCTTCTAAATTCCAATGAGTACAGTCCCGGTCTACTCAACCTCTCCTTGTAATCCAACTCCCTCAGATCTGGGATTGACCTAATGAATCTCCTCTGCACACCCTCCAGCACCAATACGTATTTTCTCAGGTAAGGAGACCAAAACTGAACACAATACTCCAGGTGTGGCCTCACTAACACCTTATACAATTGCAGCATAACCTCCCTAGTCTTAAACTCCATCCCTCTAGCAATAAAGGACAAAACTCCATTTGCCTTCTTAATCACCTGTTGCACCTGTAAACCAACTTTTTGCAGCTCACGCACTATCACACCCAGGTGTCTCTGCACAGCAGGATGTTTTAATATTTTATCATTTAAATAATAATCCCTTTTGCTGTTATTCCTACCAAAATTGATAACCTCACATTTTTCAACATTGTATTCCATCTGCCAGACCCGAGCCCATTCACAGTAAGAAGTCTTACAACACCAGGTTAAAGTTCAACATGTTTGTTTCAAACACTAGCTTTTGGAGCACTGCTCCTGCCTCAGGTAAATCACATGACAAAAAGAAACATTGAAACAATCGGTGCTAGGACAGACTTCCCGGTGCCAGTGGAAGCTAAAACAAAGGCAGGCCAATGGTTGGGCCCGCCCAACGATCAGGGAACAATCCCGTTATTGGAGAAAATCAATACGAACGATTGGGACATGGTCTAATTAATTGGGACCAAGTCCAAGGTCCACCCAGAAGGGCACGAAACCCCTGCGGGCTATAAAACAGAGTCCCCAAGGTCAGTTCGCTCTCTTAGAAGCTCTTGAGAACTCTTAGCTTCTCCATCTTCACCTTGGCATTTGGCTCTCAGCGGCGAGAGGCCCGCCAAGCACCAGCCAAGTAAGTCTAAGGTCAACACACGCTACGAGATAGACGCTCCTAGCTACTATTCTATACCAGTTCGAAGCCAGCAGTATCAGAACCGGACAACGGCCATTGTTCCTCTGACTGAGTGGGCCAGTCGAAGCTAAGTATAGGCTTTTAGTAGTAGTTGTAGTTGAGCGAGTAGAGTTTATGCATGAGTAATAATTGACGGTGTGTGTAAATAAATGTGCATTGATTTCAAACTTACTAACTGGTGTATCGAGATATTGATCAGTATTCGGCTTTGAACCTTGTGGCGGTATCAGAAAGATACCTGGCGATTCTTGAGCAAAGGTAATTAAAACAGACCAAATTAAGGGAAAGCATAACGAGCAACATTTACTGGCGACCCAGATGGGACTCGACTTAGAAGTGGCCCCCCCACTCCGAGAGAACCCAAAAATTTGAATTAGAAATCCAATTGGAAACAGAAGAACCACAAGAGTTTAAGCAGTACTGATCAATCCTCCAGAATTCGGAAGTATGTTAATGCATGCGTACTAACAGGGATATAAGGTAAACCTGAGAGATTTTGTTGTGTAAAACTGTCGGGAGTTTTGTAGGCCGGAAAGTAGCGTAAGCTGTACCCATGTTTACATCACCGCTTTATCACCCCCTGTTCCAAATTTAATAGAGAACCCAGATATAGGAAAAATTTCAATGTAACGCCTTATGAACCCACAGTAATTCGAGGTCGCAGCGACCAGCAGAGTAGGACAGTGTCCCGTTTGGGAAGTTGTAATAAGGAAGTACCTCAAAGGGAAAGGATGGCCCCTATGGAGCGAATTTTGCGCGAATGAAGAAACAGGTCCCGGGAGTATAGGACATACCTGGTGGGAGAACCTGTCAGAGATTCACAAGAAGAGCTTGGGAAAAGATCGCAAGCCGATGGCAATCGTGTCCTGTCTGGCACAATTGCGAGGCACAGAGGAGGTCATTAGGAAGCTCCGTAGAGAGATAGAGGAGAGAGATAGAACGAGTAAGGTAGATGTGAGCGAGATAGAGAGAGAGAACAGAGAGTTAAGAGGGAAGTTGGCAGCAAAAGACAGAGAGGTGGATGATGCCAAGAGGGCACACCAGTCTTGTCTGGCGCACTTAAGCAGCTTCCAGACCCAGTATGACAAGGCCTACCAGGACACACAACGCGCGGTCTTGGTAAGACAAGAAACAAAACAGCAAGTAGAGGCATTGCAGAAACAGTGCAATGATTTAAAAGCAGCCCTATGAGCACTCCATGCTTCCACAACGGAACAAAGGCAGAGCTCGGTAGACCACGCAAAGTGCCGGAAGCAAATTGCAGAATTGCAATCTCTACTTTCAGTTCAAAATGGCATTCAGAGCACATTTGGACCCCAACTCGATCAGGAAAACGGCCCCGATTGGCAAGAATTAAACGAAACAGCCCATAGATACATACATGGAGCATGTACGCAGGAGAAACCCCAGAAAAGGAGAACACCCCAACCCCCCACTGAACAGGCAGAACACACCCCCATGAATCCGGTAACTACACACCGCAGAGCCGCAGCAGAAGGAGACACGGATTTCCTGTATACAACCCCCTTAACCGTGACCCAATTATGGGACGCGTGCGAGAAAATCACACCATTCCTCCCCACTTCAGACCCCTACCAATTCTTTGCGAAGGTTAAACAGCAGGCCACCATGTATGGCCTGGACGAGAGAGAGCAGGTAAAGCTCACAGTTTTGAGCCTCGATCTCTCAGTCGAAGCAGCCCTTCCCGACCCACAGAATATAGGAGGAGGCACCCTAGCAGAGATGCACACAGCGATCCTTGATGTGATCGGCTATAGCAGAGGCGACCCGGTAGAAGGCCTGAATAGATGCAGGCAAAAGAAGACAGAGCACCCCACAGCGTTTGCTGGACGCTTGTGGATTCATTTCACTGCAGTTTTTGGAGAATTAGCCCGCGCCCATTTGTCCCCAGATAACATGGCAAAATGGACTCAAATCTTGATGTCTCATGCCACAGAGGCAGGACAGAGAGCTTGAGCAAATTATGACCCCTCCGATGAGGCCCACAACGAGAAATGGGTTTTGAAAATGTTGTCCCGCTCTTGGGAGCAATCCGTTCAGAACAAGACCAATTTTAGGAAACACGAGGAAGAGCAGGCAGATGCAGATATGCATACGGTTAAAGCGCACCAGAACCCCGCATGGATAAATGAGAGTAGAAACAGCCCACCCCAGCCCAAATCACAGGAGTGTTACAACTGTGGTCAGTTAGGACACTTTGCACGAGAGTGCAACGCGCCACAGAAACCACAGAGAGCCCAACAGACAGGCACCCTAAATAGGAATAGGGCAAAGCCTATTCAAGGCAATTCAGACCAGGGAGACATGAACGGCACAGACTGACGGTGTTCGGGCTCCCCAACTTGGGTCTGCGACACCATTTAGGATAAGTCTGGCCGACCGGTCGTAGCAGCCAAAGTATGGGGTCAGCCCGTTGAATTTCTTTGGGACACAGGAGGGTCCCGCACCACACTCAATTCCTCCACAATGTTTCAGAAGACACATGGCCCACTACAGACACCATCACCTTCAGCAGCTTTACAGGCCACTTACAGCAGGGACACATCACCGCCCCTGTATCCATAAAAATTGGCAATATAAGCACAAAGCACCCCATAGTGTTAGTTGATCTGCCCCACAGAGCAGAACACCTTTTAGGAATCGACTTCATGAGCTCCCACAACCTTTCATTTGATCCAGTCAACAAATGTGTCTGGAAAATGGCAAAAGCAGCAAGAGCCCCCACCACGCTCACAGTAGGAGAATATGCAAATAGGATCAGCTCAGTAGGAGAATATTGGTTTGACCCGAGGACAATTAGTTCAGATAAACAGGTTAGGGCAGTCCTGCAAGAACACAAAGCAGCATTTGCACAGCGCAAGCACGACTGTGGCAGAACGGCTGGCTCTGTGCAGATTACAGGTCCTGACCCCAGAAACAGTACGGATTTCCCCAGGAAGCAGAGGGAGAAATCTCAAAAGTGATAGATAGCTTGTTTGAACAGGGCATACTGTGATCAGTAGCCTCCACTAATAATGCCCCGATTTGATCCGTCAGGAAACCCGTCAGGAAAAGTGATATACGTGGGATCAGTTATCACGTAGGGTAAATGCGAGATCGAGCAGAAAAGGATTGACTCGATCGTCAAATTGCCCCTTCCCCACAATGTCTCAGCCCTCCGGTCATTTTTAGGACTGGTTGGCTACTGTCGAAACCACATCGACGGTTTCACCACTAAAGCAGCGCCCCTATCCGACCTTCTTAAGAAAAAGGCACCTTGGGAATGGCTTCCACAGCATACAGATGCCGTGGATGCTTTAAAAAGAGCACTCAGCACAGCCCCCGCACTACAGGCCCCAGATCCACTTTTCCCATACGCTATCGAAGTAGCAAGCACCGACCGAACCCTTTCGGCCGTGCTCTTCCAGGAACGGCATGACCAGTTAAGTCCCATAGCGTACGCATCCCGAGTATTAGACCCTGTCAAGCAAGGGTTTTCTGCCTGTGAAAGGCACCTGTTCGCAGTTTTTTGGGCAGTACAATACTTTTCATACATTACAGGACTCAACCCCATCACCATCCTCACAGAACACACCCCGACACAGCTATTGTTAGACGGCCGACTTAAAGATGGCACAGTCAGCCAAATACGAGCAGCCCGTTGAACCCTTCTTTTACAGGGACGGGACATCACAGTTAAAAGAACAAACACACACACTTTCCTTGCGTCAATTTACAGTACCCAGGCACCCATCATGAATGTGAGATTATCTCCACACAGCACAACACAACCCATTCATTCCAAAGACACCTCCCAGGAAGATAGGTAGTTCACCCCAGAGACCCCAGCCCACAGACATGTGCGCACCCCTGAGAATCTATGTGGATGGCTCTTTCACAGTTTTAGACGGCAAACGCATAACAGGATGCGGTATTTATGTAGAGGACGCTCAGGGATGCGCCCTAGAAGAGATTTCCCTAAAGTTGCCAGGACACTTAGGCTCGCAGGCAGCAGAGCTGGCAGCAATAGCGTACATAGTAAACCACCCCGATTCGTTCCTCACCCCAGCAGACATCTATTCGGACAGCCTGTATGTCTGCAATAGCTTAACCGGATTCCTACCCCTGTGGGAGACAAGAGGATTTGTTTCCGCACACAGAAAACCCCGACCATCAGCCCCATTACTCCGCCATATTTTAAAGCAAAGGACAGGAAATACGGCATTGTAAAAGTTTGCAGTCACCACCGTTCTTCCCCACCTGGAAATGTTAAAGCAGACGCCCTAGCAAAGGCAGGTTCTAGACATGGTTATTTTTGGAACCCCACCGAAAGCGCCCCAGTACACACAGTTCAGGTCTCACAGACCAACATACAGGATTTAGCCCAGGCACAGAAACAGGACAAGAAGCTCAGGGAAGTTTTAAAGGGAGCCCCTTATGACAAATTTAAGAATTCCATGACCACACATGATGGCGTGATTCTTAAAGACAGCCTTTATGTGGTTCCAGAGCAGGATAGGAACCAACTCATTTGTTTGTTCCATGACAATCATGGACATCAGGGAATTGAACCCACTTTAGCCCACCTCAGACCGCTCTGTTGGTGGCCAAATTTGAAAGACGACGTAACGCACTACGTTGAGAGTTGCTTGATCTGTGCCCAGAACAATCCGGACAGATACGCAAAGAAGGCTCAACTTAGCCACACCAGCCCCGTTAATGGCCCATGGACTAATCTCCAGATAGATTTCATTGGACCCCTACCCCCTTGCAGAAACGGATATAAGTATGTGTTGGTGGTCATCGACACCTTCACAAAATGGGTAGTATTTCCATCGCGCACTAATACAGCAAAGACCACAGCCAAAATACTAACCCACCATATCTTTACAAGATGGGGACTCCCCCGTAGCATAGAGTCCGACCAAGGCTCCCATTTTACAGGACGAATTATGAAAAATGTCCTCACAATTTTTGGAATTACTCAAAAGTTTCATATCGCGTACCACCCCCAGTCAAGTGGTATTGTCGAACGCATGAATAGGACACTAAAATCCATCCTTAGGAAAATGGTTCAGTAGAGCAATAGCACCTGGGACTCAGTTCTCCCATTTGCATTGATATTTTTACAAAACACGGTATCCACATCCACAGGATACACCCCCCACACTCTCATGACCGGACGCCCCATGAAAGGAACAGAATATTTATTAGGATTAGATTTGACCAGCCCCGCAGTGATGGCCCTCACACACGAAAACGCTGTGCAGCAATTGATAGCAAATGTGAAGGTGGCACAACTAGCAGCCGCTGTGCGAATGGGCACAAGAAAGAAACAAAGCAAGGCTTGTTTCGAAAAGACAGTGCATGCCACTGAGTTTGACGTAGGGCAGCAAGTGATGCTTTACCTTTACAACCCCAGCACATTCCTGTCACCTAAGTACTCAGGTCCGTACTCCATTTCGGACAAAGTAAGCCCCTCTGTCTGCAAGATAAAGTACCCCAATGGAAAGTCTGCGTGGTTTCACATAAACCAGTTTAAGGCTTATGGCTCGCAGAACAACCACACACACTACATCCTGCTCGCAGCAGCAGATGAGCTCGCCCAGCCCACAGAAAATGTATTCCAACCCTCCCCCAGCCAGTCCAGCCCATACACACTCACCTTCGACTCCGCCCCCGACACACGACTCTGCCTCTCCCCGCCCCCAGACAGCAGCGACAGTGACTGCGAGAGCACTGACGACAGCCACAGCACACCACGATACTATCCCCCTGCAACAGGCCCCACTCCCAACGACTCAGAGAACAATTCAAGTGATCCCTTCGAGATCATATACATAAAAGCCCCACCCACCGCCCGACGATTACGGACTGAACTCCAGTATCTCCCAACTAGGCACACGAATCTGGCACCGCGAGAATTCATTCAGGCTCATCAGGAATGATGAGATGGACCCCAAGTCACCCCACACAGCTTTGGCAAGACTTTTACAGTCAAGAGTATGGCAGCCGGGAGAAGATGATGACATTGAGTCTGACTCCCTCCACGCGAATCCCTTTGCGACCCTGTTCGCAGCTGAAAACTGAGGTGTCTAGATGATGTTTAAAAGGAACCGCTAGAGAGATACGGTGTCCTTTCTGATGGAACCTGCACGATATTCGTTGCATGTTTGTTTGTGTGTTTGTTAAATGTTCAGAATTTAAACAGTTTTTCACAGCCCCACGCCACCACTCCTTTAACGCCCCCTGGCAGTTAATGGAACAAGTTTGTCCACGGCCAGACGCCTAGTTTGTCCGCAGAAACCTCTGAGAATGTGGAGCCTAGCTTATCAGCCGAAACTTCTGAGAACTTGCCCGAAAACAATAACTGCTCTTCTAATTTGAAGTTAGGAGAGGCAGTACTGCAACCCCCACGACGACTACATTCTTGCCAGTCACTCAGGCAGTGGAGAAACGGCACTGGTCCCCGCCCTGCCTGAGGACCCCTCTCTGGTCAGCTAAGCTCGGGTAGAGCACATCCCATCCTACCCGGGGATTCCATCCAATTCTTACCCGCCACGGCCCATACGCACCTCAATTTGGTTCTTTTGTTTCAAAAGGGTTGCTTCCCTTATGCCATTTACATCCTCAAACATTGGGATGGTAAAGCGCACAGGCTGCCAGACGGCTCGCACTGTGTCAGTATTTTTCAAGAATGTCTTGTCCAGAAATTCGGTTTAAAAAAAAATGAGGGAGTCACAGATGGTGACCAATCATAGAACATAGAACACTACAGCGCAGTACGGGCCCTTCGGCCCTCGATGTTGCGCCGACCTGTGAAACCATCTGAAGCCTATCTGACCTACACTATTCCATTTTCATCCATATGTCTATCCAGTGACCACTTAAATGCCCTTAAAGTTGGCGAGTCTACTACTGTTGCAGGCAGGGCGTTCCACACCCCTACTACTCTCTGAGTAAAGAAACTGCCTCTGACATCTGTCCTATATCTACCACCCCTCAATTTAAAGCTATGTCCCCTCGTGTTGGTCATCACCATCCGAGGAAAAAGACTCTCACTGTCCACCCTATCTAACCCTCTGACTATCTTATATGTCTCTATTAAGTCACCTCTCAGCCTTCTCCTCTCTAACGAAAACAACCTCAATTCCCTGAGCCTTTCCTCGTAAGACCTTCCCTCCATACCAGGCAACATCCTAGTAAATCTCCTCTGAACCCTTTCCAAAGCTTCCACATCCTTCCTATAATGTGGTGACCAGAACTGCACGCAGTACTCCAGGTGTGGCCGCACCAGAGTTATGTACAGCTGCAGCATGACCCTGTGGTTCCGAAACTCAATCCCCCTGCTTATAAAGGCTAGCACACCATATGCCTTCTTAACAGCCCTATTAACCTGGGTGGCAACTTTCAAGGATTTATGTACCTGGATGCCGAGATCTCTCTGTTCATCTACACTACCAAGATTCTTGCCATTAGCCCAGTACTCTGCATTCCTGTTACTCCTTCCAAAGTGAACCACCTCACACTTTTCCGCATTAAACTCCATCTGCCACCTCTCAGCCCAGCTCTGCAGCTTATCTATGTCCCTCTGTATCCTATAACATCCTTCAGCACTATCCACAACTCCACCGACCTTCGTGTCATCTGCAAATTTACTAACCCATCCTTCTACACCCTCTTCCAGGTCATTTATAAAAATGACAAACAGCAGTGGCCCCAAAACAGATCCTTGCGGTACACCACTAGTAACTGAACTCCAGGATGAACATTTGCCATCAACCACCACCCTCTGTCTTCTTTCAGCTATCCAATTACTGATCCAAACCGCTAAATCACCATCAATTCCATACTTCCTTATTTTCTGCAATAGCCTACCGTGGGGAACCTTATCAAACGCCTTACTGAAATCCATATACACCACATCAACAGCTTTACCCTGATCCACCTGTTTGGTCACCTTCTCAAAAAACTCAATAAGGTTTGTGAGACATGACCTACCCTTCACAAAACCGTGTTGAGTATCGCTAATCAACTTGTTCTTTTCAAGATGATTATAAACCCTATCTCTTATAACCTTTTCCAACATTTTACCCACAACCGAAGTAAGGCTCACAGGTCTATAATTACCAGGGTTGTCTCTACTCCCCTTCTTGAACAAGGGGACAACATTTGCTATCCTCCAGTCTTCCGGCACTATTCCTGTCGACAAAGACGACATAAATATCAAGGACAAAGGCTCTGCAATCTCCTCCCTGGCTTCCCAGAGAATCCTAGGATAAATCCCATCTGGCCCAGGGGACTTATCTATTTTGACATTTTCTAAAATTGCTAACACCTCCTCCTTTTGAACCTCAATTCCATCTAGCCTGGTCGACTGAACCTGAGTGTTCTCCTCGACAACATTGTCTTTCTCCAGTGTAAACACTGACGAAAAATATCCATTTAATGCTTCCCCTATCTCCTCTGATTCCACACACAACTTTCCACTACTATCCTTGATTGGCCCTAATCTTACTCGAGTCATTCTTTTGTTCCTGATATACCTATAGAAAGCCTTAGGGTTTTCCTTGATCCTATCCGCCAACGACTTTTCGTGTCCTCTCCTCGCTCTTCTTAACTCTCCCTTTAGGTCCTTCCTGGCTAACTTGTAACTCTCAAGTGCCCTAACTGAGCCTTCATGTCTCATCCTAACATAAGCCTTCTTCTTCCTCTTGACAAGTGCTTCAACTTCCTTAGTAAACCACGGCTCCCTTGCTCGACAACTTCCTCCCTGCCTGACAGGTACATACTTATCAAGGACACGCAGTAGCTGTTCCTTGAAAAAGCTCCACATTTCGATTGTACCCATCCCCTGCAGTTTCCTTCCCCATCCTATACCTCCTAAATCTTGCCGAATAGCATCATAATTGCCTTTCCCCCAGCTATAATTCTTGCCTTGCGGTATATACCTATCCCTGCCCATTGCTAAAGTAAACATAACCGAGTTGTGATCACTATCACCAAAGTGCTCACCTACATCTAAATCTAACACCTGGCCGGGTTCATTACCCAGTACCAAATCCAATGTGGCCTCGCCCCTTGTTGGTCTGTCTACATACTGTGTCAGAAAACCCTCCTGCACACACTGCACAAAAACTGACCCATCTATAGTACTCGAACTATAGTATTTCCAGTCAATATTTGGAAAGTTAAAGTCCCCCATAACAACTACCCTGTTACTCTCGCTCCTGTCAAGAATCATCTTTGCAATCCTTTCCTCGACATCTCTGGGACTATTCGGAGGTCTATAGACAACTCCCAACAGGGTGACCTCTCCTCTACTGTTCCTAACCTCGGCCCATACTGCCTCAGTAGACGAGTCCTCAAGCGTCCTTTCTACCGCCGTAATACTTTCCTTGATTAACAATGCCACACCCCCCCCTCTTTTACCATCTTCTCTGTTCTTCCAGAAACATCTAAATCCTGGAACCTGCAACAACCATTCCTGTCCCTGCTCTACCCATGTCTCCGAAATCGCCACAACATCGAGATCCCAGGTACCAACCCATGCTGCAAGCTCACCCACCTTATTCCGGATGCTCCTAGCGTTGAAGTAGACACACTTCAAACCAGCGTCCTGCTTGCCGGTGCCCTCTTTCGAACTTTTAACCCTATCCCTGACCTCACTACTCTCAACATCCTGTACACTGGGACTACAATTTAGGTTCCCATCCCCCTGCTGAATTAGTTTAAACCCCCCCGAAGAGCACTAGCAAATCTCCCCCCCCAGGATATTGGTACCCCTCTGGTTCAGGTGAAGACCATCCTGTTTGTAGAGGTCCCACCTACCCCAGAATGAGCCCCAATTATCCAGGAAACCAAAACCCTCCCTCCTGCACCATCCCTGTAGCCACGTGTTCAACTCCTCTCTCTCCTTATTTCTCACTTCGCTAGCACGTGGCACGGGTAACAACCCAGAGATAACAACTCTGTTTGTTCTAGCTCTCAGCTTCCACCCTAGCTCCCTGAATTTCTGTCTCAAATCCCCATCTCTCTTCCTACCTATGTCGTTGGTACCTATGTGGACCACGACTTGGGGCTGCTCCCCCTCCCCCTTAAGGATCCCAAAAACACGATCAGAGACATCACGAACCCTGGCACCTGGGAGGCAACATACCAACCGTGAGTCTCTTTCGTTCCCACAGAACCTCCTGTCTGTTCCTCTAACTATGGAGTCCCCAATGACAAGTGCTCTGTTCCTCTTCTCCCTTCCCGTCTGAGCAACAGGGACAGACTCTGTGCCAGAGACCTGCGCCCTATTGCTTACCCCTGGTAAGTCGTCCCCCGCAACAGTATCCAAAACGGTATACTTGTTATAGAGGGGAACGACCACAGGGGATCCCTGCACTGCCTGCCGGTTCCCTCTCCCTCCCCTGACGGTAACCCATCTACTTTCTTCTTTTACCTGAGGTGTGACTACCTCCCTATAACTCCTCTCAATAACCTCCTCCGCCTCCCGAATGATCCGAAGTTCATCCAGCTCCAGCTCCAGGTCCCTAATGCGGCTCTCAAGGAGCTGGAGTTAGGTGCACTTCCCGCAGATGTAGTCAGAAGGGATACTAGAGGTGACCCTTTCCTCCCACATTCTGCAGGAGGAACATTCAACTGCCCTAGCCTCCATTCCCACTGGACTAACTTCCCAACAACTGAAAAATAAAAAAATAAAAAACTTGTTAGTTTAGCAATCCAACGGACAGAGCTTTTTTTTGGTTAGAGGAGGAGGATGGGTGGGAGACACTACGTAAGTAGTGTTTCGGGTAAAGCTGTCACTCGAGAACAGCCCCTTCACAAACCACCTTCAACTTACGCTGACCGCACTGCACGTATGCAAATCTCCCCGGAACAGCCAATCAGAAGCTCTGCTCTGCTGCCCTCTGCTGGATCATAAAGGGTAATTGGCAATAAAGGACAGACAAACACACAAGATCTTAAGCAAGATAATGACAGATATTAATGCTTGTGTTCACAGAATTCCAGAAGAAAACAAGAGAAGGAAGAGAAGAGATGAAGACGACCTCCATCTTTGTTATATGGACACTAGCAGGATCCCTTTGGTTGCGCGCGAACGCTAACCCCCTCGCCCCCACCCCACCCCACCTCACCCCACAGGCCGTCAATGATTCACTCCCCCACAGTACACAGAGCCCAGTAACAGTCAACAGTGTACCCCGACCTGGTGTGATAAGTTTATCACTTGGTATTCCCTCTCGTATGTCGTTGAAGCACTTTTAGCACTGGCGATACTTTGCAGTATCGTGCAGACCATCCGAATGAAGAAATGGTGAAGAGCCTACCGCTCCCGCACCCCAGTATACAGAATTAGATCCCCTATTTTCGGTTTCCACCAGGCCCCCGAAACCCTTGACATGGATTAAAGTTTTTTTTTGTTTGTATGTGCTCGTTTGTTGAATAAAGAAATGTGAACTCGGTGTTTGACTGCCAAACCAGAGAAATTTGAATGCTGCTATTTTTTTTACAGTTAAGATGTTAGTATATTTTTGAATTGTTTGAGTGAGGAGTTTATTGAGAATAGCTAGAGGTTCCAGTTTTTTATTTTGTAATGCATGTCCTTAATGACATAGCACCCCCATAGGATTCTGATGATGTATGTATGTAAAATTGTTTAATTAAAGCTATGTTGCATAGTTAGGGTCAGAATAGAGCCTAATCATGAGTGCCTGCTTGGTCAGGGAACGAAGACATCGCAGTAGTGTGATCCTTCACGCTTCGCGCTGAGGATCACAAGGAGGGAGTGTAGCCACCTGGGGTGGCCACATCCCGATTCCAAAATGGATACTCGCAAAGAGTGCAGGGAAAAATGGACAGCACTAGAGAAAACAAGCAGGTTCAAGGTTTCCTGTGTATTAGGGCTTGCAGAACCCAGACAGAACTGAAACTACTAGCCATTAGCATAGTAATGAGCTATCTCCAGGGACAAAAAGAAACATTGAAACATTCGGTGCTAGGACAGACTTCCCGGCGCCAGTGGAAGCTAAAACAAAGGCAGGCCAACGGTTACATAGGGCCCGCCCAACGATCAGGGAACAACCCCGTTATTGGAGAAAATCAATACGAACGATTGGGACATGGTCCAATTAATTGGAACCAAGTCCAGGGTCCACCCAGAAGGGTGCAAAACCCCTGGGGGCTGAAGAAGAGAGTCCCCAAGGTCAGTTTGCTCTCTTAGAAGCTCTTGAGAACTCTTAGCTTCTCCATCTTCACCTTGGCATTTGGCTCTCAGCGACGAGAGGCCCGCCAAGCACCAGCCAAGTAAGTCTAAGACACTCCTAGCTACTATTCTATACCAGTTCGAAGCCAGCAATATCAGAACCGGACAACGGCCATTGTTCCTCTGACTGAGTGGGCCACTCGAAGCTAAGTATAGGCTTTTAGTAGTAGTTGTAGTTTAGCGAGTAGAATTTATGCATGAGTAATAATTGACTGTGTGTAAATAAATGTGCACTGATTTCAAACTTACTAACTGGTGTATCGAGTCATTGATCAGTATTCGGCTTTGAACCTTGTGACGATATCAGAAAGATACCTGGCGACTCTTGAGCAAAGGTAATTAAAACAGAGCAAATTAAGGGAAAGCACAATGAGCAACACTAGCACATGGCACCAGTAGTAATCCTTAGATCACTACCTTGAGGTCTGATTTCTTCACTTCCTTCCTAGCTTCTGGATTCTGCTTTTAGGACCTCATCCCTTTTTTCTTTACCTATTATCATTTGTACCACATGAAACAGCAGGTAGGAAGCAATGAACAAGATTTATTAACAATACAATCAAACTCTCCACTCCCCGAAGGATCTCGCTCCTCGGCCTGCTCCAGGTCAGTTTTTATAATTGTTGAAGCCCACCCCATTACCAGGGAAGTTCATATTCTATGGAGGTCATAGAGTATTGGATCATCCTTATTCCTTGACCTCCGTGGGGGTTATAACACTAGGGTTCTAAATGAATACTTTGTGCTGGTGTTCTCTCATGAGAGGGATAGTGTGGGAACAAAGATCAGGGAGAAGGATTGATAAAATTAAGAGATTAACATAGACAGAGAGATTCTGAGTGGTCCACCAGGCATGAAAGTAGACAAATCTCCAAGGCCAGATTAAATGTATCCATGATCTTGCATGAGGCAAAGGAAGAAATAGCACAGGCGTTGGCAATAGTTTTCAATTCTTCTGGCCACAGGTGAGGTGCCAGAGGATTGGAGGGTAGCCAATGTGGCACAAGTATTCAAGAAAGGAGGAATGGACAGGCCAGTCAGTCTGACCCTACTGACCAGGAAACTATTGGAAGTAATTGTAAGAGACAGAATTAATCTGCATTTGGGGAAGAAGGGATGAATCAACGAGTCAGCATGGTTTAGTTAAGGACAGGTCAGGTCTGACCAACTTAATTGAATTTTCGAAGAGGTGACCAGGTATATAGTTGAGGGCAATGCATTGGACATAATCTACTTGGATGTCAGCAAGGCTTTTGATAAGGTCCTACATGGGAGACGGATAGTAAAGAGCCATGGGATGCAAGGAAATTTGACAAATTAGATCCAGTATTGGCTTAGTGGCAGGAAGGAGAGGGTGATGGTCGAGATACGTTTTTCTGACTGGAAGCCCATTTCCAGTAGTGCCGCAGGGATCAGTCAGGCCCCTATTTGTGGTTTATTTAACCATAAATAAATGATCAGTAATTTTGCATTGAGATACAAAAATAGGTGGGATGCAATTAGTGAAGATAGCCTTACATTATAGGATATAGACAGGTTGGTAAGTACCAAATATAAATCAGTCTGGATAAGTGTGAGGTGATGCACTTGGGCATGACAAACAAGGCAAGTGAATATATGATGAACGATAGGACCCTGGGAAGCACCAAGGATCAGAGGGATCCCTTGGTGTGCATTTACACCAGTCCCTTCAGGTAGCAGAGCATGTGGATACAGTGGTTCAGAAAACATAATAGTACACTTAATTTTATTAGCTGAGGGATGGCGTTGAAGAGTAGGGAGGTTATGTTGGAATTGTATAAAATGTTAGTTAGGCCCCAGGTAGAGCATTGTGTGCAGTTCTGGAATCCACATCATAGGAGGGATGTGATTGCACTAGAAAGGGTGCAGAGGAATTTACCAGGATGTTGCCTGGGTTGGGGTTTTAGCCATGAAGAGATTGGATTGACTGGGGTTTTTCTTGGAGCAGAGACTTGGTGAGGCGAGGTGAAATACGATGAGATGTATAAAATTATATGGGGCATGGACAGGAAAAAACGTTTCTTCTTGGTGGAGGGATCAATGATCAGGGAGCATAGATTTACGGTAAGGGTCAGAAGGTTTAGAGGGCACATGAGGAAAATCTACTTCACCTAGGTGGTGGGAGTCTGGAACTCGATGCCTGAAAAGGATGTGGAGGCAGAGACCCTCGTACCATTGCAAGTGCACATTTAAATGTTAAGGCATACAAGGCTATGGACCAAGTGGATTAGACTAGGTGGTTGCTTTTGACCAGCGCAGGCACGATGGGCTAAAAGGACTTTGTGCTGTAGACCTCCATGACCTTGTGCGAGTAGGATCTGTCTAAAGGAACATCAGGACACATTGTCTGCGACAACCTGGGAGCCCCCAGGAGCAACTATTGCAGAAGGGGCCCCTGAGAAGATATTGACACTAATTGATCATAGCCTGGCCAGCCTTTCACTTAAGAGCGAATAATAGAGCTCAGCTGTGAGTCTGAGGCACATTCTGGTTAATTGATTTTAAAGTAGTTAGTGGACCATGCATGATTTCTTGTAGCTGCCCAGCCAACTGAGCTAACCAATCCCTACATAATAGTGAAGATGTTACTGCGAACTATTATCATAGGCCAAGTAAACTGATTGGAAATGGCTTGAGCCAGAATCACTCAGAGCAACTTTTCAGGTTTGATTGAATTCTGATCGGGTATAGGGATTAATCAAGGTGTGCACATATTTGTGGACTGTCCAAAGATACAAAACAGAGTGCCACACAGGCTTGTGAATAAGAAATCTCATGGAATTAAAGGAACGTGACATGGACAGCGACAAGAAACAGGAGGGTAGTGGTGGGTGTTTTGCAGACAGTGAGGTTTGCAAAGTTAACCAAAGGTTCCCTTTTGGGTCCATTACTCTTTTAAAAAATAGAATGACCTAGACTCAAGTGCAAAAATAGCATTATAAAATTTAGATGATACAAATGTGATCTGCTCAAAGGCAGATCCTTGGCTCAATATCTGGGGATTCATTCAAGCTCTTTTCTTGGTAGCACCCCACCCCTCCCCCTGGGAAAGCTGGAATGGGAATCAACTCCATTCTATTATTCTGAATCACCACCAACCATCTAAACCAGTGTCTTCAAACTTTTATTCTGGGGACCCATTTTACCAACCGGCCAACCTGCACGATCCACCATTTTCTTACCTGGTTTGCTGCTGACAAAAATGGAGGAAATGGTTTTGAGTCCCTTTGGCCCTCATACACACTCCTCCAATGCAACCAGTTGGGTGAAGGTGAAGCCTTCCGGTGTCGGAAAGGATGGAGTCTCCATCTATCCAAAGTTTTGCATTTTTTCCCCTGTAAAGTTTTATCATATAAAACCTCCCCAGAACGTGAAGAAAATTAAAAACAAAACTAATAAAATGAAAAAATAAAAATTAAATGAATAAACCACCCCCCCGAACTTGTTAAAAAAAAAGCTGCGACCGGTTTAAAGAAAAAAAGTGGCTGCACTGCGCGCATGATCATTGGTGCGCATGCGCAGTGCGGCCGCATTTTGTTTTACATGTTTGCTGTTATATTGAAGGGTGATTGCAGCCGGTGTTATTAACAGCCGGCTGCTGTGCGCAATCGGGAACGCCGCGACCGACGGCTCTGCGACCCTCCCATTACCAGCCCGCGGGTTGCGCCCCCGAGTTTGACAATGCCTGATCTAGACATCGGAGTTCACCAGCAAATTAGTGGTGCAGTGGTAATGACACTGGACTAGTAACCCAGAGGATCTAGCCAACGGTTTGGGGCACAACAGCAGTAATTCACTTTAAAAGAAAATTTGGAATTGCAAGCTGTTTTCGGTAAGTGACTACGAAACTATGCCAGAAAAAAGTACGGTTAAATTTGATCCAAAGTTCAAATACCCCAACGTAATTCATTAATCCATAGCACACCAGTTTCCCTCCACATGCCTCGCTACATCACGACGTTAAAGCTAAGTGCCGAATGAAATTCAACAGATGGAGCACCAAATTATGAAGACTGGCACAAACAAAGTTATAAATTGTAAATTTAGCTTTTTAAAAAAAAGTTAATTCATTGAAAACTAAAATACTTGTCCAGTCCCATAACTTGGGGGGGGGGGGGGGGGGGGGGGCAGGAGGGGAGGAGAGAGTTATGAGCCCCGTGCCAGAGAATCGGCGCAACCGCGCCACGACAGAGGCGCACGATTCTCCGAGGTGCGGAAAATCGGCAGCATTTGCGCCAGCCACAGGAATCAGCTGGGCCGCTGATTCTCCGGCCTGGATACGACAGTCCCGCCGGCACCGTTCACCCCTGGTTGCTGCCGGCGGGAACTCTGCGCGAAGGGCCGGGAGGGGCCTCCAGTAGGGTCTGGCCCGTGATTGGGGCCCACCAATCGGCAGGCCGGCCTCTACCCCCGGGCCTACTTTCCTGCGTGGCTGGCACCTGAACACCGACACAATGAAGGCCCCCACGCATGTGCAGTTTGGCACTGAGAAGGGAGGCTGCGGCGGCGTTAACCTCTCCAGTGCCATGTTGGCCCCCTGTGGGGGACAGAATAGGTCATACCCGGGCTCGGTTTGCGCCACTGTGAAACATGACGGCGCGAGCACTCGGGCTCCATTTGGGAGAATCGCGCCCCTGGTCTCAGGCCAATATCATGGTCCATCACATTTGCTGGTGGTACAAATAGGAAATTTCACTACATACGCAAGCACACATAAACCAGAGTTAAATCATTCATGACTCACACATCGATCTAGACAAACTTCATTGTCCTGAGCCCTGCAAAAACTTGTTTTCAGATATAAATGGTGGTAATCCGCAAGTCTTACAACCTTATACGATGTAATTCTTTCCTTAATGCAATTGCGATGACTACTTCCACGAGGCCTCATCAGAGATCATCATTTTTTGTACTGCCAGACTACTTTTTTCT
Organism: Scyliorhinus canicula; assembly: GCF_902713615.1. Taxonomy (NCBI): domain Eukaryota; kingdom Metazoa; phylum Chordata; class Chondrichthyes; order Carcharhiniformes; family Scyliorhinidae; genus Scyliorhinus; species Scyliorhinus canicula. Next base: position 141,061,769 of record NC_052152.1, on the reverse strand, counting down.
GGTTTGCTCAGGCAAAAAAGGAATTTTAAAAATACCAGGTATATTACTTTTGACCATTGACCTATATCTATGGACACCAATTCAATGTGGTTCATAACTTAAAAATGAAGTTGAAAAACAATGCACAATTGAAATAGAAAGTAAGCCAGTTACACTGTATGGGAAAGTATTCCTACAATTAACTATTACACCATTTTGGGCCCTGGAACTGCGACTTGCATAATGATTTGGGCAAATGCAATGTACTATGTGAATGCATATTGATATTTCTTAGGATGGTAATGGTGGGATTACTTACTTTCAAAAATTAGCTTTTTACTATTATAGTGTCCTGTATTTTTTTTAAAGTGCAAATGACAGACTTCTCAGTTTTCAATTTGCAACACATTAAACCTGCAGTTTTGTGCAAATTTAAACAAAATACTTGCATCTATACATTCTCCACTGCAGAGCTTATTTTCTTAATATTTTCTGATCATGTTCAACTCAAATCCTTCCTTCCCTTGACACTCCGGAAAATGGCTACACAGAACAAATTTTCTATTCCTTTTGCCCCACTCACCAAAAGGTTACTGCTGATCAAGCTAGGAGACACAATACATGAATATTTGCATCTGTAGTGCTGTATCCGATTTTTTGCACTTCACACAATCAAGTACTTTAAAAAAAAAGGAGCTAGTGCATAAAAACTTCCACTTCCATACGTAAAACTTTGTACTCCATTGCCAGTGGCATGGCACCCGCTTCTGAAGCAGCTGTTTGTTTTGGAATTCAATCTTGCATTTTAAAATGAAAAACACAACACCACTTAACGATGAAAGGCCAATCAGCCTGCATTTATTACGAACAAAAATCCATTCAAATAGACATGAAAAATTTCCCTTGACTAGTCAATTAAGCCATCTCAAACTAACAAATCAAATACACATATGGATGCAATTACACAGCATCCCATTTCAACTTTTATTTACTCAACAGTACTTTGGCAACTGATCTGTTTGGTGTGTCAGCAGCTGCCCAAGAGGAGTTTGACAAATCCTCCCTGTGTTGACCAACAGATCAACCAACCTAACTGTAGACAGGCCAGTAGTGTCGCAGCCACTTACTGGTTTCAGGTCACCAGGCAACAGGAGAGGGAATGCCAATCAAGCAGGAAACAATCTAACTACCATAACATCAGATCTTCCCTCATGTAATATTTCAGACTGTCCATCAAAGAGTTAGTGAATAAATCTACACCAACATCAGTTAAATAATCTCCTCTACCAACATAAAGAGCTTGACACTTTATGTCAAAAGAGTGTTCTATGAATCTTTGGCCCTTTAATGCCATGTATTTTTTTATTACCCCATTTATAGTTCTCCTGTCATTCTCAAGTTGAGCACCAGGCTGAAAAGCCCAATGAGGACGTGGGAGCAACTCTGAACAAATCAATGTAGTCTTTGGTAATAGGGTTTTCAGTGCTCCCAGCACCTCTTTTGCCATATATATTATGTTACTAGCCTGGACATAACCTATGTCATTATCTCCCAAATGAATGAGCAGATACTTTGGGGGCTGGTGCTGTGCCAGGCGGTGCCTTATTAAGTCATGGAGCTCGTGCCATCTCAGATCAGGTGTGCTCAGCCAATGAACTGAAAAACCACGTATATCAAAGCCAAGATTGATCCCGTACGGTTTGGTGGCTGCTCTGTCACGTGCCTGGCTGATGATCACATGTCCTGCTATCCACACAGTATTCTGGGTGTCTGAAACATAAATAATACCCTGTTGAGCCATAAGGAATAAACAGGTGTATTGCCTCACTGCTTTACCAGAAATGGGATACAAGGGGCTTAAGTGGAATTATATAATTGCTTTTGGTCATCATATGAAGACATAGGTCATTACACTGACTGGTCTTCAAACAATGCACACGATCAGATCTCCGAAATAAGCATTGGTAATCACCATTCTTTGGATCATCATTACAAGTGGCAATGCAACAATGCAATTTTGTTTCTCTCCCCCGCGCCCCCCCCCCCCCCTTCCTTAAAGACATTCCTTCTTGTCCAACCATAAAAATCGTCACAAGGGTAAGTTGACACTACTGTGCCTTAACTGTCCTATAATTGACACTATTATTTCCACCATTGTCTTACCTCACTTTTCCTTTTCTAGAGACTGGTGTTCTCTACAGTCATATATCCCCAAATCTTCCAGCTCAGAACACCCACTTATCCACAAATGATTTTCTTAGTTTCCATATGAACCAAACTGGACAACTTTGCATCATAAGAGTCTCAGTCTTGTACAATTACATAGAAACAGGGTTGGTATAAATTATAGTCACGAACTGTTAAGGCCTCCATGTTTATTTCCCACAGCCCCGACATGACAGCAAAAAGACCATTGTTTTAACAGCTAAGGACCGATTCTCATCTAGATCATGGATAGAAACATCCAGGCATAGATTACACACAATGTTATCACTGAACATATTAACACTATCAAAATTAATAAACTACGGTTAAAAAAAATTCCTATAACTCAAACCATAATTTCCAACTGCTCCCTGCACCAAGTTCTACCAAAATTGTAGTTGGGGGGGGGGGAAGAGAGAGAGAAACCACAACACAATCACTTGGACTTTTCATGTGCTCCAGTTACACTATACTCAGAACTTGAATACAGTAATTAGTTGGCTGTCATTTGTTCCATGACGACAGAGGAAGCAAGAATAAGCAGGTAACAAAGAAAGGGCAACAGTCAAAGCTAAAGTATTATCTGTAAGCTAATGGCCTTCACCATTTAAAAGATGGCAGGCAATTGTGACCTCTCTGGTCATTATGACTACATCTGTGATTCACTGCACCATGACATTCTTGCTCTGGGTTGAATTACTGCAGGGAATTACTGATGATGGTGGGTACTAAACATTGAGAAAAGCCAGGGAATTTAATAAAAGTTGATTCAGCCAACTTAATCTAGGTAATCTTAAGAGACACTTCCACCGATAATTTTATCAAAAAGTTGAACTACACCCGAGAGTCTCAGCTTCACTTCCACTATTTGTGTAGAATTTTCAAAAAAAGGAATAGATTGTACGACATGCCCATATAACTTCTATCTATGACATCCTCAAGTTTTCCAATTTAACTACCTTCATTTCATCCTCAAACTTTGTCTCCTTTTTAAATGGATTCAGGTAGATACCAGTCTAGATCCCCAATGTAACTTCTCCATGTTTGGCCTTAAGTATATTTATTGTTTACAACTTATACTCATGTAGACACACGCCCTTGACCACCATCACATTATTGCAATGAAAGTTCACAGTTCCACTGCCATCAATTTCAACAAACCCCCTTTCAAAAAAAGCTTTGAATTAAAAAGAAATTCTCCAGTCTGTCCCACGCTAATTTCTGCTGCTGTAGTTTTCTTGAAATTCAATGTTACACAATTCTTTTGTGCAGATCTCAGCAGTGGGGTAAAAAAAAAAGTTAGCTTCAGTCAGACTGGAATAGTTCCCCAAAAAATTGCCAATGGATTTCTGTCATCCACCTTTGAGTTAACAATACTTTTGCAACCTCCTGCCCATCCATAGTATATACATTCACATACATACACAACCAAAGGGGAAAAATGGAAGAGAAACCTTTATTCTTTACAAACCAGATGAAAGTAGTGACTCAAACATTGAACTACCAAGAAATATACAACAGCCACCATTCCACAACTGCAAATGGCACTGGCTACAAATTAAGCATGTAAAGCACTTGCTCACAGCTGAAGAGAATGTACACAAGGGAAAGGGGATCACAAATGTAACAGGAAACCATAAAACTTACAAATGTCAATTTTACAGAACCATATGACAATGACAACCTGTCTAGCCTAGGATTTAGTTATAAAAGGAAAAAAAGTGACAAAAACATTAAAATATAAAAACCTGTTTACTTTAGTTAAGGTCTGCTATCCTGGATTTGTTACATTTTTAGAAATATCCATTTAAAAACACTGGATTCAGACTGCAGCATCATGCTTCAATACACAGAATCATCTGGTTAACATTTCAATTTTGTTTATTTTAAAAGATCAAAGTCAACATAAACTAGGTGATTACTATTATGGCCGTGTTCATGAACAAATGTAGATTTTTATATATACAGTTAGAAGTGCCTTTATAAAATGTTTCAATTATGGGGTTACTATAAAAGCAACTGATTTTTTTTTTTAAACACACCTGAACTGAACAGTAACCATTTTTTCCCCCAATGAGGCACTCATTTAATAACCTACATTTGTTTATGAAACCTTAACAGGTAGCCATAAGGGGGTTTTGATGGGTGTGCTGACTGCTCTTCCATAAGGGCAACTCCCTCCCCTTGCAACCAGGCTCAGTAGTGGCGCTGGTAAGATGCCATAGAAGCTGGGTTCATTGGCTGCCCAGGGCGTGGCACCTGGGTAGACGCTTGGTTCACCAAGTGGGATAAAGATGGACCACTTTGAATCAGGGTATCCAATGCTTTTTGCACACTAGGGTTATCAAAGTTTATACCTGTTGCAACACCAGATCTCTGGGCCTGAGACAAAGCACTTGACTGATTAGGGGTTGGACCTCGAGGTTGCTGCTGGCCATAAAGACCTTGGGATTGAGGCAGAGGTGAGCGAATGGCAGTAGCTCTTGGTGCAACTGCTTGACTCATTAACGCTGGAAGTTGTGAATTAGGACCTGTCATGCGCTGCTGAGCTTGAGACAGATACGAAGAGTTACTCAGAGCAAGCTGGCCAGCTCGGTTTTGAGGCTGGGTATTCAGTGCACTTCCATAAGCTGGGCCCTGTGTTCCTACAGTATTTGTATTTGCACCAGATGCTCCACTGTTGAAGAGGCTTAAAATCTTGGCTTGGAGCTCCTGCTGCTGTGCTGCTTGTGTGTCTTGTGGCCCTCCCTTTAAAGACGGAGCAGATGGTAGAGACGGCTGTGCATCAAGTGGGTTCATCCCTACGGAACCCATGTTTGGTCTAGGCAGGGCAGCTGGATTGTGAACAGACCCTGTCAAGAAAATTGGTAAAAAAAAATCTTTATCACAACCATCACAATTTACTGCAGCATAAAACCACAGCATTCATAAGTGATTAACCACTAAGGTCAGATCATGCTACTAATTGAATCAGAGGTCTGACCAAAGATCCTGGTTATAATGCAACGGGTAGCGATAAGACCATAAGATATAGGAGCAGAATTAGGCCATTCCGTTCAACCAGTCTGCTTCGCGATGTGATCACGGCTGATAGGTTTCTCATTCCCATTCTCTTGCCTTCGCTCCATAACCCCTGATCAAGATCCTATCTCTGTCTTAAAGACGTTCAATGACTTGGCCTCCAAGGCCTTCTGTGGCAGTGAGTTCCACAGATTCACCAGCCTCTGGCTGAAGAAATTTCTTCTCGCTTCAGTTTTAAAGGACAATCCTTTCAATCTGAGGCTGTATCCTCGGGTTCTAATTTCTCCTACTTGTGGAAACATCTTCTCCAGGTCCACTATCTAGGATAACGGCTATATACTCCATCTAGGGGAAAGTGATGATCGGTGTTTCACTGATTTGTGTGATGGCTTTTAACTACTATATTTATTAACTTAGATAACAAGGGCCTTTTCCTTGAAAGGAATGCAGCATAAATGCACTAGAATGTTAAGGCAACCAGCGATTCAGAAAGAAATGAGGTAAACCAAGCTTGTATTCCCTGAAACTTGGTAAGTTAAGGGGTGATTCGGATTTTTAGAATTTAGAAAGGAATTATAGGGCAATGTATCGGGAAAAAAACGTAAAGCTAAACTAACAATAGATCCAATTTCAGTTTAGCCTGAAACCAAGCAGATATATCTTCCAAGCAGACCATTTACAACCAGGAACATTTATCATATGTCTTTGTGTGGTAACCAAAGTGTACATTTCCTTCAAGGGAAGTCAACTGACAGTGGTTCTAATCTGTTACAGAAGTTAAAGTAAAATAGCAATTCCAATTAAAATTTTAAAACATCAATATCTACACAGACAGTCATGGAATCTACATAAACAAGTCATAAATGTTACCATGCAAGGAGTCTCCTCCTCTAATAAATCGTTCCTTTTTCTCTCTCAGGTATTCTATGATCTTGTCAATTTCCTCTATGGTGAGGTATCTTCCATCAGCAAGCAAGTTCAACAGTGGCTGGATGCTGGGGGGATTTCCTCGTTCTTCCAGATTTCCTTGAGTAGGCTCCCGCTCACGCATGATTACTTCATCTGCCATTTTAGCCGCCTTTCTTGCAACCTCTTCTCGCTCTTTGTCACGCGTTTCCGTCTTGTACCTCTCATAATTACGTGCAACCAAGATCATTGCATCAGCCATTGGCATGTTACGATGCTCTAGATGTGAAATGCAAAAAAGAAATCAATGTGGACAAAAATTACATTTAACGCCTTTTTGTTGACCGTAGCTACATTATTAATGCAATATTAGGAATTGGGTTAGTTTTTCCTAGCTGCATAAAGCAGTGATCAATAGTAACTCTTTTTTTAAAAAAAAGTACATTTAGAGAACCCAATTCACTTCTTCCAATTAAGGGGCAATTTAGCATGGCCAATCCACCTACCCTGCACATCTTTGGGATGTGGGGACGAAACCCACGCAAACACAGGGAGAATGTGCAAACTCCACACGGACAGCGATCCAGATCCGAGATCGAACCTGGGACCTCAGCGCTGTGATGCAGCAATGCTAACCACTGTGCCACCATGCTGCCCTATCAAAGCTTATACTAAGCTTATACTACAGTAAAGAAACTCCAGTTTCAATAGCATGGTAAAATTTGCTTCAATGGACAGTGTCCATTTTGTGAGATAGTCACTTAATCACCATCAATTTCTGAAACATTCCATATTCTTAATCCAGATAGTAATCATTGAACACCACCAAGGGAAGCCATTATATTTTAGTGTTTGCAACACCATGGTTAAATTTTCTTTGGTTCCTTAATTTACAACCTCTCTCAAAGGAGCACTTGCTGGCAATGGGGAGCAAAAACTCATTCAGCTAGTTGCTACAACATAAAAGGCAGACAACCCAAAAATAGACCAGTCTGGCTTTATATGGCACATTTCCCAAATAACCTTCTATTGACAGTAGATGTCAAAGAAGAGGCAGTCTGTACTGATGAATGCAAGATTTGAGCCTTGGTTACCTTCCATGGACCATCTGAATCAAAACTGAATGCATCAATCAAGGCCACAAGTCAAAAAAGCAGTATTCCCTATAGTTCAACGCTGATGCTTGAAGAAAAATGTGGAAGATAAAAGGGACATGTGGTGGGAAGAGAAATCCAGAGACCCCCAACAATGGGTGACCATAATAAAGATTTCTTCAAGCCTCAGGGCCGTTGGTAGACCAAAGCCAAATGGACAAAATCCCCATGATTCACAGACTGGTGTCTCACTTCAAAAGGATAACACTTCCACCTATCAACACTGGAATCAACATGGTTAACGCAACTGCAAATCCACAGTGCTAGTTAATAAGTCTCCAGATTATCCCCCCGTACCCTGTGGTAGAATCCCATGGGTGAACCACCATTGATGGCAGAAATTGAACAAGCAATTAAACAAATGAAAAACACCATCAGGGCTGAAAAGCTTTCCTGTCCCAGCTGAGCTTTTTATAGCTGGTACGGATTTACTAACATCAAGACTCCATGTACTCATCTGGTGGTCTTGGAAGGAAATGCAACAATTGTAATTAAAGGAAGTTAGATAAATTATGCTGTGGAACTTATTTCTCTTTTGCCCATAGCAAGGAAAATCCTGACATTATCCTGCACTGCCATCTTCCTGTAACTGAGGAAATCCTTGAAATGACTATGGATTACTGACAGGTGAATCACTGACATGGCTTTCTTTTCCAGACAAATTAAAATAAAGCGTCAAGAACACCAGCAGGAACTCTTCATTGCCAAATTATTTGATTCAGTAAATCATGGAAACTTTTGTGTATTGTGCTCATCATAGTCCTGAATTGCTTCATGATGATATAACTGTAATTGCTTTGAGTTGACACCGTAAAAATCCAGATTGAGTCAAGCAAGGCTACATGAAGGGACACCAACAGGTATTCGGCCCCAAGATCAATCGCTTGCTGATAGGGTGGAGGTGTTGACCTTGGGTAGGGTGCTCTTTCCAAGAGCCGGTGCAGACTCGATGGGTCAAATGGCCTCCTTCTGCACTGTAAATTCTATGATAATATATGATAAAAGTCAATCATACTGCTGTGGTCTGGAGCCACATGGAGGCCTGACTAGATAAAAGGATGGCAGATTTTCTTTCTTAAAAAAGGACATTAGTGAGCCAGACAGGTTTTTACAACAATTAAGAGACGATAGTTGTCATGGTCACCATTATTGAGATTAGCTTTATACTCCAGATTAATTGCCGAGGTGGGCTCTGAACTCATATCCTCAGAACATGTGCCCAATGCTCTAGATTACCTTTATGCCACCATCTCCCCAATGTAAATCAGATTTGCAAGCCACCCTTTATCCCTTCAATTCAGCATAAGAAAAAAATCTCACATATCCTTTAATGTTACTAAAATAAAACATATCAACCCACACCTGGTTGGATAAATATTTCACCTCCCATATACGTTGAAGGAGACTCTACAATATGTTGAACGCTGCCCATGCCGTGGCAGTCATCTCTCTCAAAGGGCACCATTCACTCAGACATCCAATACACCATCAGCCACACCAGCTCAGCCATCTACAAGCTACGACACCAAATGCTTGAACAATAAAGACCTCCACAAGTCAATTAAGTCCTAGTGTACAAAGCTGTCATCACCACTCTTGTATTGCACGTCAACTACAGAGATCGTTCAGAATGGTAACAAGCTATCCATTGTAACACATCGAGTCCCAGCTCCTTACTGAACAGCTATAGTATAGAATCACAGAATTTAGTGGAGGCCATTCGGCCCATCGAGTCTGCACCGGCCCTTGGAAAGAGCACTCTACCCAAGCCCACATCTCCAACCTACCCAAGCCCACACCTCCACCCTATCACCGTAACCCCACCAAACCTATTTTGGACACCAAGGACAATTTTAGCATAGCCAATCCACCTAACCTACACATTTTTGGACTGTGGAAGGAAACCAGAGCACCCGGATGAAACCCAGGCAGATACGGGGAGAACGTGCAGACTCCACACAGACAGTGACCCAAGCTGGGAATCAAACCTGGGACCCTGGAGCTGTGAAGCATCTGTGCTAACCACTGTGCTACCATGCTGCCCAAATCACTATTTCTTTACACAGTGCTGCTAGAGGACAGCAGAGAAGGAAAAAAAGGGAGCAAATCTTGCACTGGATCCACTACCTTGTGGACATCCTGCCCCATGTACCCAAAGGCCCGTGGGTTGAGAATTGGCCAATTCAGTCACAAGTCCACCCACCTGTCTCGAAATGATGGGTAGCCAACGCTGCAATTAGTCAATTGCAAGTCAAACAAAAAAAAAGGAAGTCCAGCAAACCATCTTAGAATTAAATAGATGCAATATTTTTTAGTCATCTGGCAGCAGCAGTGCAGAAGAAAGCAAAAAGCCAATAAATAGCGTAAAACTAAAAAGGCAAAACTTACCCTGTGGTGTTCCAAACAGGATATTAACAGTACATGATCTGTGTATTTCATGTTGTTGAGTAATGACAATAGCAAATGCTGTGCCTCCCCTGCTGACATCTTCAAGAGCTTGGGTAAGCGACACTTCAGTGTTCAGGAATATCAAATCGACAACCATACCAAGGTCACGAACCTTTCGACCAACAGACTCTGCATATTCCCTAATCAGGTACAAAAAACATCTAACAGGTCAACCTATAAATGAATACCTATGAAGAACAAATTATAAAAATGAAACCAAATGTATGCGCTCAGATATCCTCATTACACAACACGGGAACAATAGAAAAACATATGCAGAAACAAAGTAGCAAAAGATTCAGAGGTAATTAAATCCACAATACTGCTGTAACGTTATCCACTGATCAAGGAACACGTCCTCCTGCCAGTGCCTTGGAAATTAGTCACAGCATCCAAGATCATATGTAGCAGCTGGGATTTGGTAGGCTAAGCAAAATAAACTATGAGAAAGCAGACACAACTATCCTGAAAAACAGTAACATGGAACCTGAACAGCAATGTTTTCCAGATACAGAATAGAAGAAATAAGCCACATAGGGTAGCGTGGTAGCACAGTGGTTAGCAGTTGCTTCACAGCTCCAGGGTCCCAGGTTCAATTCCTGGCTTGGGTCACTGTCTGTCTGAACATTCTTCCTGTGTTTGCGTAGGTTTCCTGCCACAGTCCAAAGATGTGCATGTTAGGCGGATTGGCCATGATAAATTGCCCTTAGTGTCCAAAAAGGTTAGGTGGGGTTACTGGTTTATGGGGATAGGGTGGAGACATGGGCTTAAGTGGGCTGCTCTTTCCAAGGATCGGTGCACTCGATGCGCCGAATGGCCTCCTTCTGCCCAGTACATTCTATGAAATGACCCATCAAGCCATTGAATAAGAGCATGGTGATTTCTCACCTTAATTCCATTTTCCAAGCCCCAAGTCCACATTCATCAACTTCCTGTACCCAATCAATTGCAGTCTTAATACACTGATCGATCGAGTACTTACAGCTCTCTAGCATAGAGAATTAAAGTCGAACATTTCTTCTCTGTCCTGAATGGCCAACCACTAATTTGGAAACTATGACCTCTGGTTCTGGACTCTCCAACCAACCTGCCTGCAGGATCTAGTTTATTGTGTTTCACCTCTCATTCTCTGTTTCAGAGAATATCCATTCTACACTTTTCTCCCCATCGTCAGGACCACCCCTCGTCCCACGATCCAGTCTAGTGAACCTTAGTAGAGCTCCCTCAAAAGGCAAGGATGTCCTTGATTAGGTACTGAGACTTGAACTCTACAATATTCCAGGAGTGGGCCAATTAAACCTCAAAATAATGGCAGCAAGACTTAATTATTCAGGCACTCCCAACAGACCTTGCCATGAAGGGTAACAATTAACTGCTGAACCTGCCCGTGTACAAAGACCTCCAAGTACCAACATTTATTAGCCTCTTACCTTCGAAGGAGAATTCAGTTTCCCCATTCTTCCTACCCCCACCATGCTCGATGAGGTAGACTCTGAAGATCTAACAACTTAGACTGGGAAACCATGAGGAGCTGTGGGCCTTCAGCTGCAACAGGCATAAAACGAGGTGTCAACCTGGTAAAGCTACAACACAAGACTGGCGTGCATGCCAAACAGCAGAAGCAGCAAGACAGACAGACAGATCTATTGATTACAACCAATTCAGATCTAAGCTCGGCATCCTGCCACATCCAGTCATGTATTGTGGTAGTCAATTCAACAACTCACTGGAGGAGTTGGATCCACAAATATCCACATGGTGCAGGAACCCAACATCAGTGCAAAAGATGAGGCTGAAGCATTTGCAACTATTTCCAGCCAGAAGCGCAGAGTAGATGATGCATCTTGGCCTCCTCTGGAGGTCCCCAGCATCACATATTCCAGTATCCAGTGAATTGATCACAAAAAGCTGAAAAGGCACTAAATACTGCAACGGCCATCGTACTTGACAATATTCTGGTAACAATACTTAAGACTTGTGCTCTGCTTCAGCCATGCACCTAGCCAAAATGTTCCAGGTATAACTACAGCGTTGGCAATTATCCAGCAATTTGGAAAACTGTCCGGGTCCTGCACAAAAAGCAGGACGAATCCAACCGGGTCAATTACTGCCCCATCAGTCTACTCTCATTTATCAGGATAGATGACAGTGACTGACATTTGCTATCAAGCAGCACTTGTTTAACAATAACCTGCCCACTGATGCTCAATTTATGTTCCACCAGGGCCACTCATCTTCTGACTTTATTACAGCCTTGGTTCAAACATAGACAAAGAGCTGAACTCCAAAAGGTGAAATGAGTGTGACTGCCCTTGACCTATAGGTAGCATTTGACAGATTAAGGCATTAAGGAGCACTAGCAAAACTGGAGTCAATGGGAATATTGCTTAATGTTCAGCAACATTAGGACTCGCAGATACAGAAGCAGCCCATCTCCAAATACAGCAAGACCGTGACTATCCAGGCTTGGCCTGCAAGTGGCAAATGAAATTTGCACCACACCAAGAGCCAGGCAATAACCATCTAAAAAAAAAAGAGGATCGAATGATTGCCCCATGACATTAGGATCATAGAATCCCTAGTGCAGGAGGCCATTCACCCATTGGGTCTCGAACGATCCTCCGAAAGAGCACCCACTAATTGCCATGCCCCCACCCTAACCCCTCAACCCTACTAACCTTTGAACACTTAGGGATAATTTAGTATGGCTAATCCACCCAGCCTGCATATCTTTGGACTGTGGGAGGAAATCCACGAAGACACAAGGAGAATGTGCAAACTCCACACGGTCACCCGAGATCGGAAACGAACCCGGGTCCGACACTATGAGGCAGTGCCACCATACGCTATTCCCATCACTGAATCCCCCATTATCAACATATGGGGGTTACCACTGACCAGAAACTGAACTGGAATAGCCATATACTGTGGCTCCAACTGCAGATCAGAGGTTCAGAATCCTATAACACGCAACTCACCTCCTGACTCCCAAAAACCTGTCCACCATTAACAAGGCACAGGTCAGGAGTGTGATGGAACACTATTTCCCTCATAGGAATCAATAGCATAGTAGGAGAGATTCAAAGTAATTTGTAGATTATAGAGGAATTTGGCCTAAAATCAAGCGTCAGATTATGCCCAAGATGAAGTACAATGCCTTTTCTTGTCAGCTTGGACCTTGTAGGTCTCTCTTGTAGAAATCGTGAATGCATTCAATTTGTATTTGAATTGGTTTTTGGAGCAAGCAATGAAATGGATTAAGAGTTTGCTCTGTCCACTCCGCGCATTGGCTTTGTAATGTTAAGAATAGGATAAAAAAATTAAAGAGAACTCATTTCACCAATAAATTGATGGGGGTCTGGAACTCGCATCCAACGGGGATGCTACAGAAGTTGAAGTCAAGTAGGTATCACTCTAATCATTAACTGGCCACCACCATGGCGTGTGCAAAAGTGGCTGTTGTGTTTTCTACACTGCAGCAGTAAGCCCACTTCGAAAATAATTACTAAGTGATTTGGGACATCCCAGGGACACCAGAGGTTCAATATAGAGGAGCATTTTTGTATACTCACTTTTGCTGTTTGTTGACTACAATAACGGAACAATCCACAGGTCTTTCAGCATCATAACGTCTCTGGATTTCATCATAATACTTCCGATACAGTTCTTCTCTTCGGCGTTCTCTTCTCATCGGATCTTGGGTTTCGGAGGAAAAAAGACAGGTAAAGTAACTTTTTTACCTGATGTACTCCACTCATTCTGTCTTGGCCAAGTGAAATGACACTGCTGAGATCTCATTCTCTCCAAAGACATGTCTACCAACAACCCTGCTGTACCTTACAGATGCTGTTGGTTCAAGATTCGAAGGCCCTACAAATTTCTAATATTTGGCTTCTATCTATAGTTCACTTTTGCTTTCCAGTGCAAAGCAACTAGGTTTGGGAACTCTGACTAACCTCGCATCCCACCCAAAATCACACGGACTAATACTTTCTACATCACTCCACTTTCTACAAGGAACGGAATATGCTTCCAAATAGGTTGCATTACTGTTTTAATTGTTTTGCAGCTGAAATCAGAGCCAGAATTTAATGCAACACATTTACCTTCAAGAGCAAATGATCCAATACTACAGGTACAATAAAAGGTGACTGAAACAGCAGCATGGTAGTTAGCATAAATGCTTCACAGCTCCAGGGTCCCAGGTTCGGTTCCCGGCTGGGTCACTGTCTGTGCGGAGTCTGCACGTCCTCCCCGTGTGTGCGTGGGTTTCCTCCGGGTGCTCCGGTTTCCTCCCACAGTCCAAAGATGTGCGGGTTAGGTGGATTGGCCATGCTAAATTGTCCGTAGTGTCCTAAAAAGTAAGGTTAAGGGGGGGGGGTTGTTGGGTTTGAGCAGGGTGATCATTGCTCGGCACAACATCGAGGGCCGAAGGGCCTGTTCTGTGCTGTACTCTTCTATGTTCTATGAAACCAGCAGAGAGCAGAGGAAGGTTATTTTTGATTCTTGAGCAAGTTATGAATTTAGCTAGCGGTCAAGCAAAGTGGATATACATTGGGAAACGAGCAAGCATTCACCGACAAGAACACAAGCCTAAGTATGGAAACATCAGAAAAATAACCAGCTGCTGATCGTGGAATCACTCAGCTCTATTTATTGTATGCTGCTTTTGCTGTTTGGCATGGATCACCTTCTCAACCTTGCCTCTCGTCTGAGATGTGGTGATCCTCAGGTTAAACCACCACTAGTCAGCTCTCCCCCTAAAAGAGGAAAGCAGCCTATGGTCATCTGGGACTATTATTATTCCTAGTCCTGCATTGTAGCCCTATCAGGTTTACACTCCATTTTAGGCATGTCTGGCGTCACTCCTGGAATGCTCTCCTGCATTGTCCATCAAAGCAGGGCTGATCCTCCCTCTTGGGAGGAGGAATGAGGTATATGCCAGACCATGAGATTGCAGATTGTGCTCAATGACAATTCTACTGCTGACCGACAGTCAATGCCCAGTTGAGTGGCTAGATCAGTTTGATATCTATCCAATCGGCAATGGTGCAGGCATACCATGGGATGGTGATGACTGGAATATAGTCATACCACAGAATCATATGCCAGGCTGTTGTTTGACCAGCTCTCCCAATATGGCACAGGTTCCACATGTTAGTAAAGGAAAATTTGCAGGATCAACAGACTTGGATGCACTATTGTGGTTTCCAGTTCCTCGGCCAATTTTGGGTGGTCCACCTAGTTTAAAATTTGATTCTAAGCTATTTTGTACAACAGAGACTTGCTACAGTCAACCAGAGTCTGCAGGCCAGACCAGGTACGGACAGATTTCCTTTCCTAATGGAATTAGTGCGCCAGATGTGTCCCCTCATCACAAACAAAGTCCGACATGTGACTGCAGACCCTAATCACAGCCATGAATTTTCACACTGTTTGCTACTCATGTAACAAATAAGGACAGAAGTAAAGTCTTTTAAAAAGAAAGAGTGCTAACCAGCATGTTATGACCACGTGATGCCAACTGCAAAAGCTGGGGAAACGAGAACACAAACTCAGCCAGCTTGCTCCACTGAACACACTATTTCAGAATAGTTGAATAGTTTCCTGAGGAAGGCCTATTAGGATTGTTAAACTGGCTATGGGAATAGATAAAGCATTACTGCCCAAAATTGTTTTCATGTGAACTGCTTCAGACAGGAATGAAGGTTGGGTTATTGACAACCCAAAATCTTACAGGGCAATATCCTAGGACTTTGCTTAAGTACGCATTTATGGGGCAGCATGGTGGCACAATGGATTAGCCCTGTTGCCTCACGGCACCGAGGTCCCAGGTTCGGTCCCGGCTCTGGGTCATTGTTCGTGTGGAATTTGCACACACTCCCCGTGTTTGCGTGGGTTTCGCCCCCACAACCCAAAAATGTGCAGAGTAGGTGAATTGGCCACGCTAAATTGCCCCTCAATTGAAAAAAAAAATGAATTGGTACTTAATTTATTTTTTTAAAGTACGCATATATGTGGGTAATAAAAATAGAAGAATGTAAAACTTGAATCTCTGAAAGCATTTGCCATGTTTCTCTTCAACATAAGACATCTGCTTATTAATTGCGGAAACGAAAAGGCAGTGGTTAGCACTGCTGCATCACAGCACCAGGGACGCCTCCAGGTGTGCCGGTTTCACCCCCACAGTCCAAAGGTGTGAAGGTTAACTCGATTGGCCATGCTAAATTGCACCATAGTGCAAGTTTTTTTTAAAAGAAAATATTTCATGGAAGCATTTGTAATTTTCAGTTTAACACATGAACATTTCTTAAACGACCGCGTGGGCCAACACACACAAAACACCTTAAAAAAAAGTAAATAAAGTCCCCTACTACTCCCACCCTATCCCCTAATTACCGGTATACTACGTTCCCTGTCCTTATCCAACATTGCTATGCCTCCCAATTTCCTCCCCCTCCCCTTACTGCTGACGTTCAATTTCCCTTGAAGAAATCGATGAATGGCTGCCATTTCCGGGCAAACCCTGAATGATCCTCTCAAAGTGAACATGATTTTTTCCCCCCCCAGACTGAGTAACCCTGCCATATCACTGACCCACATTCCTGATTTTGCCCCCCCCCCCCCCCCCCCCGGATCTTCCGATACCCCAAATATTGCTAATTCTGGACTCTTTACCCTCCCTCCCAGGACTTCTGACATAACGTTCTCAAATGCCTGCCAGAATCCCCATAATTTTGGACAGGCCCAAACATGTGTACATAGTTCGCCAGGCTACCTCCACACCGCCCACATCTATCCTCCACTTCCTCAAAGAACCTGCTCATCCAGGCTACCGTCATGTGGGCCCTGTGGACCACCTTGAACTGGATCAAGCCCAAGTCCGGCACACGACAAGGATGAATTGACTCTTCAAGGCTTTTTCCTCAGTTCAATTTCCAGCTCTCCTCCCACTTCCTCTTCACCTCCCCGATAGGGCCCCCTTCCCACTCCAACTCCCTGTATATCTCCGAAACCCCTTGTATATCTCCGAACCCCGCCCTCCCTCTCCAACAGCTCTTTTTGCCATCACCTTATCCTATAGTCCCCTCAGGGGGAGGCAAGAAGAACTTGGAACCTGCCTCCATACAAAGTCCCGCACCTGAAGATACCAAAACCTGTTTCCACCTGGCAGCTTAAACTTCTCCTCTAACGTCTCCAAGTTGGAAAGCCCTCCTGGATGAATAGGTCCCCAAATCTCTCGCCCGCTGCCACATCATAGTGCAAGTTAGATGCAGCTATGGGGATAGGGCAGGTGAGTGGGCCAGTGCAGACTTGATGGGTCGAACAATCGTCTTCAGCACTATAGGGATTATATTACTTACCATCAACTTCACGAGGAGCCCTGGAATCCCAAGGCTCCCGGAATCTGTCCATGTATGGTTCCTCTTTCCTTCGCAAAACATCATCATAGCGATAATATCTATCGTAGACTTCTTCCCGTCTGCAATGCAAAGGGTTATGGTTAGCCACACAAAGAAGCCAATGGTGAAACTTTTTACAATTTAACTCAAAACCGTCGAACCTCAAAGTAGACACCTAATTCTTTGCTTAATGTGAACAGGATTGCAAAATGATGCTTTTACACATTCGGCATTCATCTCTATAGAAAAACCGAGTGTGTCAAAGCATCTTATAGGCACTGTTCCATTAAACAAAAATATAGCTGCACGATTTTTCCCCGCACTAGTAAGAGGCCGTATTCTCAGTCAGTTGTCTGAAAAAGGAAGCATCAATATCCAAAAGATAAAAGTGGACTGAAGCAAGACACCATAACCATAAAATGTTCATGAAATCTGCTACCGTTATCTGGTCTGGTCTACAGATCACTCCAAACCCATAGCAATGTGGTTAACTCTTAACTGCCCTCCAGCCAAGCATGCCATGCACCCTTTGTTTGAACGAGCTGGAAATTATGGCAAAGTCAACTTAAAGTCACAGGCAAAGCTGACCAGGTGTGGAGCAGGGCAAGTCGCACCCATGAGTTGGGAGAGACCAGGACACAAGGAGACCCAGAGTAACAGAGGCACGTGAGAGGAGTGTGTGAAAGAGATGTAGGGTGTGTGTGTGTATGAGAAAAAGGAAGATGTAGGAGTGAGTGTGTTTACAGATGTGAGACAGATATAGGATTGTGTATGAGAGAAAGAGGAGGATTTAAGAACATGTTTGTTTCTCGTGAAGAGCACACAAGGTGGGGTGGGGGGGAATAGAGATGCAAGTATATGTATTTGAGAGAGTGAAATAATGTGTATGCTCTTGGACGCAAGTCCCCACATATTTATGATTGGGACCCATTTATATTCTTTTTGGTTCTTATCCTGAAGTCCTTTTGAGGACAGTACGGTCCTAGGGCTGGGAGATGGGATTATAGAAGTTTGGATTCTTATTCTCTTTTTACATCTTGTACGGGAGGCCCTAGGTGGAGTATGAAGATTTGGTTGTGCCCAGTCCTCTTTGTCATTTAGGCCTCAAAAGGTATAGGATGTCCGATCTGGAGAAGAATTTAAATTGTGCTGTAAAAATTAGTCATTTCCCCTAAGCACTGGAGTATTGATTACTTCTGGTGGCATTGTTTTGTAGCTATAGGCGAGATGTAGGTATATAATGTTGCATGTATCCTGTTTGGGTGCAGACAGATTATTTATCTGCAGCAGGAATATGTTGGGGATTTTGCCCCTTATTCATCTGGTCTTATTTGTTCCCAATTATGTAATGACGATTGTTTTGTGCTGTTGTACATTGATACCTATAGCTATTTTTCTGCTTTTGTTTGATACGAATGCAAAATAATTGAAAATTCCAATAAAGGCGTTTAAATAAAATGCAGATAAGGGCATCATTGATTATAATGACACTCCGCACTGTTGACCTCAAAGTCCAACAATTGAGTAAATTATGGAATTTCAGACATGCAATGGAATCCAACTTCACAAATACCACATCACATTCTGCAACTATAGGAATACAGGAATCCTCACAGTCACTATTCCATTAAAAGCCAACATTCGCATTTTGCAGTATTTCATGTTACTGTCACCCTATGCTTGGGATGTTCCCAGGAAACTCCCATGTTGAAAGAAAGCCAGGGAGTAGAAAAGCGCAGCAGGGGTTATGATCCTCAGGCAGACTGCTTTGAACAACGCCACGTTTTCCAGGAACCAATTAATGACATTAAGTGAGGCCGAGCTGTACCAGTTTGGCTTTAGTGCAACAATGAAATGAATGAAATGAAAATCACTTGTCACGAGTAGGCTTCAATTAAGTTACTGTGAAAAGCCCCTAGTCGCCACATTCCGGCGCCTGTCCGGGGAGGCTGGTACGGGAATCGAACCGTGCTGCTGGCCTGCTTCAAAAGCCAGCAATTTAGCCTTGTGAGCTAAACCAGCCCCTGTAGGGGGCTAACAAGGCAGACAGCTTAGCATTGAGAAGTGATGGAAACTCGATGCAGTGAGGGCAGAGCTTCCTGTCCAGTCTTTTACAAAAAAAAGTGGTTGGTCTGAGACAGGGAGCCAAAGATGAGACCAGAGGCCTAGCAACATCATGTAGACGATCAGTTATTTGATTGGTGGGTTTCAGGTTTTTCTCTCTCCAAACTGGGCAGCAGTTTAAACAGAGAAATTAGTAGTTTATTAAATCAAAGCTCCATGACCCAACTATTCAAAACCATTGAGTAATATCCCTAAACTTGAAACCTAATTAATTAAAACTAAATAAACATGGTTGGGCAGCAGCTGTTACATGTGGAAACTGGTACCATCTGTGATCCAGTGCAACCATCCAGTTAAGTGTCTGCAGCTCGATGTTCAGCTGGTGTCTGAGCTTCAAACACTGCAACACATTAAGAGGGAGAAGATACCTGGACACTTCATTCCAGAAGGCAGTGACATCTCCTGCGTCCATGGTCAGGAACAGAAGGACGTATCTGTAAGTGAGATTGGTACGGGAACCCAGAAAGTAGCACTGGAGAAACTCAGGGCTTGCAATTGTCCAACGTTCCTGCAGCTTGTAAGAGCTCCCTGCAGGGAGGATGAGCAAGCTGACCATGGTACTTTGGGCCAGTCAAGTGTGGGAAGTAAAAAGGAATGTAGTTTCAATAGGGAACAGTGTAGTTAGTGGGATATATGCTGTTGTTTGCAGATAACAGTGAATGCCCCAACGGTTCTGTTGCCTGTCCAGTGTCAGGATCAAGGACATTTCCTCAGGGCTGGGGAGGAACACAGAGTGACAGCAGAACGATTATGTTGCTGTGGTCCATCTGGTTACCAACGGAAGAAATAAAAAGGTTTTATTGTGGGAGTATTATGCAGGTAGAAGCCAAGTTAAAAGGCAGAACCGTCAAGGTTATAAACTCTGATTATTACCCGAACCACAAGCAAGTTGGCACAGGGGAAATAAGATCAGAGTTGAATGTGTGGCTCAAAGACTAGGATCTTGTGAGGGAGGCGCTACACATCTTACCATATATTTTCCCATTCCATTTTAGGCAAGACACCAATCTAAACCTTCAACATCATTCAACACTTCCCCACTCGAGGTCATGTGCCAACACACTCCTGACAAACCTCCAACTTTACTCTGCACGAAGTTGGTAATAGAAAATTTTGCTGTCCAAGTTCTAACTCACTTCAAGTTCTTTCACTCAGCAGCCCTGGGGTTACTGTCCTATGTTGGCTTGTGGTGAAGCAACACTTTACTTTCAAGCTGCTTCTCCTAGCTCACTTTAGGTACCTGGGGGTTCAGGTTGCCTGGAAGTAGGGGGGGCTGCGCAGGTACAACATTTCTAGTTTGATGGGGAGAGTGAAAGCTAATCTGGCAAGGTGGGATGGTCTCCCTCTCTCACTGGCGGGTCAGGAACAGGCAGTTAAAAATGAACGTGCTGCCGCGATTTCTGTTTATTTTTCAATGCCTGCCGATTTTCCTGCCAAAGGCTTTTTTCAAAGAGTTTGAGGGAAGGATTACTTTGTTCATATGGGGAGGGAAGTGGCCAGAATTAGAAAGGTACTGCTACAGAGGGGAAGGCAGGCAGGGGGTCTGGGTCTCCCGAACCTGATGTGTTACTACTGGCCGGTGAATGTGGAGAAGGTGCGGAGCTGGGTCAGAGGGGTTGCTTTCCACTGGGTCAGAATGGAGGAGAGTTTGTGCAGGGAGTCGGGATTGAAAGCACTAGCAACAGCACCGCTCCTGATAGCCCCAGTGAAGTATTCAGGGAGCCCGGTAATAATAGCTTCATTGAGAATTTGGGGGCAGGGTCAAGGGAAATGCAGATTCGGGGGAAACCACAGATTTGAGCCAGGGAGGTGGGATGGAAATTTTCGGAAATGGGAGGAGAAGGGGATTAAGACACTAAAAGATTTGTTTCTTGGGGTCGGTTTCCAGGACTCAAGATGCTGGAAGTGAAGAATGGGCTGGAGCAGGGGGAAATGTTTCGATACATGCAGGGTCGAGATTTTGCCAAAAGGACATACAGAGCTTCCCGGTGGAGCCGGCCTCCACATTGCTGGAGGAGGTGCTGCCGACACTTGACGGAGGTATTTTGGAAGAGAAGGCACCACTGGAAGGGATTAAAGCAAAGTGGGAGGAAGAGTTGGGAGGATATGGAGGGGGGGTTCTGGCGTGAGATAGTCCGGAGAGTGAATACCTCCACCTCGTGCATGAGGTTGTGGCTGATACAGCTGAAGGTGGTATACAGAGCACACTCACGAGGGTGAGGATGAGCCAATTCTTTGAAGGAGTAGATGATGTGTGTGAACGTTGCCCATGGGGGGGGGGGGGGGTAAATTACTGGAATGAGGTTTTTAGGGTGATTTCTAAAGTGGTGCACATGAAACTGGACCTGGGCCCTCGGGTGGCCATATTTGGGTGTTTGAATTCTTGACTCTTGAGAAGGTCAAGTTTGAACTGAGGGGAAGGATGGAGGGATTCTACAATTCACGGGCATTATTCATCATGACTTTCAAGAACTGGATAACATCAAACATTGTTTGGGGGGGGGGGGGGTGTTGATGGTGACTATGGGTGCTTCCCGATTCCTTTTTGTCATTTGTTTATGTGAACATGCGGGCTAATGTTTGGGGTTTGGCGAGAGGATGGGATCGTTGTTATTGATATATGTGGATTGATATATTTGTTACTGATTATTGTTTCTGGTTTGTGGGTGTAAATCTGGGAGAAAATGTGAAAGAGGATAAAAAAATATTTTTTAAAAGTTGCTTCTCCTATCTCAAACGGCCTCCAGCACAATCCGCCAAGATCTGATTTTGGCCTGTTGAGCATCCCCAATTTTAATTACTCCACTGTGAAAGCTATGCTTTCAGCTGCTCCATTCCAAGCTCTGGAGTCCCAAATCCACTCTTCATTCTCTTTCAGATATTTAAAACACTGACCCAGCTTGTGGCCATCTGCCCTAATGCCATCTGTGGCTTGGTATCAACTTGTTTTATTACACATCGGTCATGTTACAGGGGCTAGAAAAAAAATGTTGCGGCTCGGAGAGAAATGACAAAAGTAAAAGTTGCCAGGATCGCAGAAACTGCGAGCAGGAAAACAGACTAACTTTATCGGGGTAAAGCAGTTAGGAGCGAAATTTAAAAAACCATACCACATTTCTATTAAAACTTAATTAGAGTACAGAAAAAAATCAAAAGGGAACACCAAGAAGATCCTTGTAGTGCTTGCTCGAATTAAATCAAGTCACGTGAAAACATTGTAAAACTTTTACTTTTATGTATAGCAAGTCCTATACAGCACCAAGAGGAATTATCATTGTTATCCTGATGGTGCTGGTTGAGAGAGAAACGCTGATCAACACACAAGAACTTCCGATATTTAAACAACTGCCGTAGGGCACAGAATTAACACATGCCTCAAGGTCACAACTTTTGACTTTGGCAGAACAAATCAAATTTACACTATCCTTAATTTCGGTCGGTAAATCACGACCATAAAAAGCATTTATTTTTTTAAAGTACATGAGTGATTTCTCCCAATGGTTGATATGTTCCATACCGCAATATTATCCGTGAAGGCTCACCTTCTCAACCTTTCCTTCGCTCGAGATGGTGCTGACCCTGTGCATGCAGCTACTCGGAAACCAGGTTTGACCCTTCCCTAAAATACCGACCCGTCGTCCACCTTCAAATCTGCAGGCAACCTCAGAAATCATAATCAACCCCTCAACCTGCCAACCATCACCCCATATTCACCCGTGACTTCCTCTCCAAAATCATTGAATGCGTGTCAGTCCACAAATCTGGGTCTATGTTCAGCAATGTTCAATGCAATACCACAAATGATGTGAAGCACCAATACATTCAGGAGCTGAAGATTTAAGATACTTACCATGAATCTCAGTACGTTCTAATTACTCTTTTCTGTGTAAATACAGTGACCTGGAAATTCTGCCCAGAATGTGCAATGTGTTTTACAATATAACTGGACAGTAGAGATTGGCAGCTTCACATAACATATTAGCAACTGAAACACCTGTCGTTACTGTTAGGGCTGGCACAATGCTGTCTCTCAGCACCAGGGACTGGGTTTGATTCTGGCCTTGAGTGACTGTGTGGAGTTTGCACATTCTCAGAGTGTCTGCATGAGTTTCCTCTGGTTTCCTTCCACAGTCCAAAGTTGTGCGGGTTAGTTGGGGTTATGGGAATAGGGCGCTCTTTATAGGGTCACTGCACTCGATGGGCTGAATGGCCTCCTTCTGCGCTGTAAATATTCGATGAATTATCCAGTCACAAAAGGTAAATACTCGAGTTTTCTGATTTCACGGGTAGAATTTAACCTGTCCCTACCTGCCTCTCCCCACACCTTTTGCAATTTTCTCTACATTGATATGTAGACATGACTCAATAGTCTGAAGCGGTTCACCTGCCCCTAAAGTCTGTTACTAAGTTGTTGTCTGAAGGGCATTTAAAATCTCAAACTGGATGTTGCAGTTTTAGTTTCTGTCAAAAACAAAATGAAACACTTGAGATACAATAATCAACATTTCAAACTTGCAAATGTAAACTGATAACGGTTATTGCTACCCAGCCTCCAACAGCCAAATTACGTAATTTGGTCTTACAATTATTGCATATATTCTATTGAAAAACAGGCAAAACATCCGAGAGTAGTAATTTTACCTGTAAGTTGGGTCCCTGGGGTCTCTAGCATCCCTGTACCTATCATACAGAGGGTCCCTTGCATCTCGTTCATCTCTGGCAGGTCTAAGTGGAGAACGTTCACGTCTTACATCACGCTCATCACCAAAGGCATACGGATCTCTACGAAAAGCAGACAAATCAATGAGTTTATTTTTTTAACAATTAAGCCACAATCTTAAACCCACCCTCCCATACCTGTTGACTACAAGTTTTAATTTTGAAGTCTAAAGACAAACTAGCAAATATTACAAATGCAGAGTACACTGAAAATATTGCTCAAATTAGAGGGGCTCACTGAAGCTTTTGGAATTGGTTAAATATACCTAGATGTGCTCGCCAGTCAGCTAATGAAAGTTCAGTGGAATATTCAAGTAACTGAACAAGCAATTTTCACAACTTGGAATGCACAAAGTCAGAATTTCTACAAGGTCGAACGACCGCCTATTTTATTTTATTCATAAATAGGGAAATGTGAAACTGAGCAAATTGTTCAAATCTGATCATATGAAGAAATATAAATGGCAACATTTGTTTTAACTCATCTCTTGGTGCTTGCAAAATGCTACAAGACTAATTGGTGTCAAGGAGGCATATGTTGAAGTTAGCAGCAGCGTGGTCTTTTGTTATGTAATATAAATGAAAGGTTCAACCAGGTTACAGCCATCTCTTTCATGCAGTGGCAAATATCAATTTTCCTGTTCCTTTCCAAATTTCCAACACTGATGAAAACCCACTAAGCATTTCTGGAATGATGCTAGAGCCCATGTTAAGCAATTTATAACAATACTATCAAAGCTGGCTAAGGGAAAGGGGAAACACTATAGGGTGGAAAATTCAGATTCTGAACAGCACATTTCTTTGATTATGACGCATCTTAACTAGTGTTTTAGAAATGCTTCATTTAACACCAGGGGAAAAAAAACAGGACATGAACTAGAAATAATTTGAATTGAGCATTTTAAGAACCGATGGCCTCCAGCACGTTTTGCGTAACAGATCTCTACTAATGCCCAGTTTTTATAACAAGAGAACCTCACGCCTTGTCTTTTTAGTTCATGGCTAGATCAGAGCACTAGATTTCTCCCACATCCCATTTCTATTTAATCATCACCGACAATGCATTTGGTCGCTTCCCATAGCCTCCCTGATGACCAACCCACTGAATCAGGGTCTTCTATATGCCCCAGAGATCCAGTTAACCCAACATTTTTCAACAGCGCCGATGATTCCGTTTCTATCTACGTCGCAGCCATTTTCCAGACGTCACTGAAATGTTGTCTTTCAGGAGTCACTTTCTGATCCTAACCTCCAACCACTTCCAAGTGAAATCTCGTGCTGTTACTTACCTTTCATTTAGTATCTTAACAGTACAAATGGAAACGTGAAGAGTTTGTACCTAAAGAAGTGATTTTCACCAAGAATGTGGTCGAGATCCACAAAAAACAAAGTGTCGCAAGAAACTTCAATGATGGCATCTAATGGCAGAATTACACAAGCTGCTCCTTTCAAGAAATCATCATTCAGTAGGTTGCACATGCCATGTTGTTACCAGTATAGTCAAGCACTTTGGATACTGGAGTATATAATACTATGGCTAATGGAGCATGCAGGACAACAC
Source organism: Scyliorhinus canicula (assembly GCF_902713615.1). Classification (NCBI taxonomy): domain Eukaryota; kingdom Metazoa; phylum Chordata; class Chondrichthyes; order Carcharhiniformes; family Scyliorhinidae; genus Scyliorhinus; species Scyliorhinus canicula. The sequence goes on along the minus strand of NC_052152.1, from coordinate 141,036,249 downwards.
ACCAGTGATTCTACAATTTTCATGTAGAGAACAGGTCTCAGCATTCTTAAATAGACGTAAAGTCCGCATGATTGAATTCCGGTTCAGTTGATCTGGATGACGTTTGTTATTCATTATGGCATCAGCCTTTAATTTAATACAGCCTTTTAAGTCCTCGTCATCTTATACACCAGATGAAAGGACAGGTTCTCTCAGCAATAGGTAATCATTGCCAGCTCCAAATAATTTTCCTGCTTCCTTGACCCATTTCCCCTCCGATACTTACCTCACGAGGCAGAGCACATAATTACAAGCAATATATAAGCCTAAACATACAAATGGACGCAACAGCAAACGAGATGCAAAGTGATGTGGAACAAAAGCACGCTCATAAGAATCACTGGGGCCCATGGCACATGGCCAATGTCCCAAAGAACACTTGGAAAATTCATTGCAAATTGCAATTAATTTCAAAATACACCAGTTTTTATTCATTTTGCATAAAAACTAAATTACAGTGTTGACATACATACGCATTAGCTACATTTATTAGACACTTCACAACATACAACTGACTCACTATGCAAGAACAGAATCCTGAGAGGCAACCATATAAGTTGCCATTCAAATTTATAACTTACGTCATGGTCAAAGGCCAAACAGGCCAATTTTAGAACTTTAATATGCTGATTTTACAAAAGACGGCCGTCATCCATCATTGTCTTGTCCTCGTGAAAAAAATGCACAAGTTTTATTACCTTCTCGGAGGACTCTGTCTCCGTGCAGTTTTACTCGAATTTCTTCTTTCAGCTGCCATATTAACATCTGAAAAGAACCAACCAACCAATTTGTACAAACAAAAACAGAAATATAGACTTAAGAATGCAAACAAATCTGACAAGACTGATTACATAAGTGTTTATTAAATGTTTTACTGCATTAAGCATAATCGTAATTTCAGACAAGCAATCACAAACTGCCATCTGAATTAGGTCTCAACAGTACAAATCTTTGATCAAAATGTTATATGTAAAAAATGGAAAGAATCCTCCAGTACAGCCAACGTTAAAAATCAGACTATAAACTAGTTACTGTAGATCTTCACATCCATGATTTGAATAAAATCAACAGTAAGATATCCATAGAACACAAAATTTTGAGTCGTACCAAACATATAATTAGTCGAACGGACTGAGTGGTGCAATGTTACCACATTCAGAATAAACTCTGGATTACCACAATGAAACATACTTGGATGCCAAACATGCCAAAACTAGTGTTAAGACACAAAAATGCGCGTTTTCAAATCCATTCATTTGAAAATATGGGCAAATGCACTAATGCACAGGGGTCCAGAATAAAATTGAGCATCAACTGTTAAGCAATATACTCCTTTATAAATGTTCTTTAAGGCTTGTAACTCCCAATGCATTCACAGGATACATTTGAAGACATTTGCAGTCATCTCATGTTCTTACCTAATCTGTACCCTCTACACATTCGCTCGTTCTCTCCTTGTACGGCAGCTTTAGCATCCGCAACACGACCAAACTGCACAAACCCAAATCCATGGTGCATTGACAAAGCTGCAAAATTAATGTTGTTAATGAAAATGTACATACCTGTGGGGTGGAAAAATTCCAGATGTTCAAAAATCTCCAGTCAATAGAGCAAAATTATTTCCCTTGACCCTTGCAAGTTAAACTGGCAATGTCTAGTTCACAAAAGGTCAATAGAAATGATGTTGAAGTCCATTAACTCTTCAAACTGTTCACTTGGCCAGGCAAAATTCCAGTGTAGAAGAAAAGTCCAAAAAAATGGTTGCGAGCGAGACCTCAATAAGAACAATCAGCTTTTCGTGAAGATCAGCCACTTGCAGACAATACCAGAGGGAAGCCTTTATGAAACCAGCCATCAAAAGCAACAGAATTGGGGATTTATGCAAAATCTTGACCGTTCACGCAACTTCTTGAAAATTCTGAATATATTAGTTAAAAATCTGACTTCACAGAAAAGCTATTTGAAATGGTAAATCAGATTTATGGAACATCTTTAATATATTATATAGTTGAAAAATGTATGTTTAAACAAATCGCAATTCATTCCAACTTTGCAAATCTCTTCTCGTTCTACTAATAACCTTTGGTTCATCAAATGGTCCATTGCACACAGGACCTTTCTACTCATCATGAAACTACTTGTATACATAGCCACAATGAGGACTGCTGAATGGATCATGAAAGCGACCAGAGTACGGTTCCAAATTAGATTGCAGGCTACATTATTTTGATCAATGGCAGGTCTTATTCCACATTTTGCTAACACCAGGAATGTATGCATGAATATTAAGAAACATTTAGGAGTGGAGATTTAAACGAAACTCAACCGGAGCAATGTAAGCACCTGTATTTGTCGGTGTACAACCAAACACACAAAAGCAGCAGGTCTTCAATACAAACTGTTTAAACCTCAGCCATAAAAAAAAACTTTACATACATTTGCCAATATAAACTGTCAAATATAGTCGTCCATCAGCTTAATGCAACTGTCACATAAGTAGTTAGTAATTTAGCAACCAAAACGATGGCTGCAAAATTTTATTCCATGGGAAAAGCACTGCTATATAGTAGACATTGCCATTTTATCAATAGAACCTAGGTTTCAAACATTGGCCAATCTCCAGAAGCAAATGTGTAAGCTAACAATGACTAGCCATTTTGAAAAACCAGACACTTTCAAAGTTAACATGCAATAATCAGATTCAAAAGCTATGCTTCTTTCCATCTGTCGAGCAAAACCTTTCAAGTCCATTCGAGCTTCAAATTTATTAAGACGTATAAAAGCAACCAACAGCAGTGAACGTGGATGTCCAGCTACAATGTTTTTAAAAATGCAATAACCTCTCAATCCAACTGTACACAATGCGGCAGCACCACTTTATGTACTATAAGGTTTCGGCAGGGTATTATTAAGTCACCAATTTCCACTATTCCATTATTGAAGCCGTCAAGTTCGGTAAAGATTACACACGAAAACTAGGAGTAGGCGGCCTAGGATTAGTTAGATTGGTGTCACGGAGATGCTAAGTGAAAGGAAATAAATAAATTGCTTTGAACCAGTCTCTAACCCTACCTACTATGGATTGCAGTTCAGGGACTGGGGCAGAGAAACGGGGTCACTCTATCGTTTTCTGCAGCCTAAGAATTAGCCATATACTTAGAAATGCAAAATCAAGAATATACAACTAGCAGACATTGCTACAGGTACAGATCGAGCAACCTCTTAGAAATTCCAAGTATTGGCCACGTCCATACACCGCGCCTTTTTTTCAACCTCATCGGCCTTTAGCGCAACAAGCTCCCGACCCGAGCTGACACGATCCAATCCAATACGAACCTTGTTGACCGCACAAGATTGTGAACACAGGAGGTCTAGTTATTTGTCTGCAAATGGACATTGTGAATCTGCTCCCACAAGCAGAATTGTAGGTGATGCCATGGGTGGGGAATTACATGTGCCCTTCATTTATTATTCAATGATACATCTTTATACTTTAAGACTATAGTTAGCCTAGGCTATTGTAACACAAGTATGCCTAGTCCTGTATATGACATTAACTGAAATCCGAAACGCGATCGGCCCGAGGATTTCAGATACTCAACCTGCATTCCCAGTGGCAGAACCAGAATGAGAACGGGGGAACACAAAATAAAAGTGATTTGCAAAATAAGCAATAACATGAAGCAAAACCTTTTCCTGAAATTAAAATGGCATTTGCTATCATTTTCATTGGTGAAGCAGCAATCATAAATCAGATCTTAAGTTGAAACATGTGAAAACTAACAGTTTTGGGGTTAAAGTTGCTAAATACTGAAAACTACCGAATGATTAGTGTAGAGCATGCCCTGGATTCCTCAATTTCTTCATATTGGATAACTAGGCTGTCCAGATGAATGTGATGTGCTTCAAATGATAAAAGTCACACATATATATATATATATATATATATATATATATATATTATATATATTAGGCAAAACCTCCATATGCTTTAAATTTCCCCAATAAATAGGAGGGCAAATTAATATAGTTACATGATATTGCCTGCTCACCATTTTCAAAATTGTTTCAAATCTGGTTAAGTGATTTTGCTTCATCAATTCTATGAGTTTACACAATTCCATCTGCAGACACAATTTTGAAATCACAATCATCTGGAGGACTGTATTAAGATATGTGGGCAAATTTGTCAAAGAATGACATTCTTTTCAGTTTGTACATATTTAATTCCAGAGATGAGTGGGTGGAGACAAACTGGTGTGAGAATTGTGTCAAGGAATCATGTACACATATAGTGCAAAGCAAAGTTACGGCAGAGTGAGGGACCAGCGCTTGTCTGTCGTGAAATGCATACCACTTCAAATGGTTGGAATTATTAGCCTTCCTGGTTTAATAATAATAATCTTTATTATTGTCACAAGCAGGCTTACATTACACTACAATGAAGTTACTGTGAAAATCCCGTAGTCGCCACATTCCGCCGCCTGTTCGGGTACTCAAGAGGTCAATTTAGAATGTCCAATTCACCAAACAGCACGCCTTTTGTGACTTGTGGGAGGAAACCGGAGCTCCTGGAAGTAACCCATGGAGATATGGGGAGACGTGCAGACTCTGCAGACAGTGACCCAAGCCCGGAATTTAACTCGGGTGCCTGGTGCTGTGAAGCAACAGTGCCAACCACTGTGCTACCGTGCCACCTAAACCTTCCCTTACTGTGCAACAACAGAACATGTCTGTAAAAACTTACTGACAAACATTTGTGTCAAAATTTTGCAAGCGCTGCTAACTGACTAGTGTGTATTTATTTGCTTATTAGCAGAGCATAGAATGCCTACTGTAGAAGGAGGCCATTTGGCCCATTGGGCCTGCACCACTCCGTCACCCGACCTAACCTACATCCCTGGATACCACAGGACAATTTTCTCCCCTACCCGGCACATCTTTGGACTGTGGGAGAAAATCGGACCGCCCGGATGAAAACCAAGCAGACATGGGGAGAACATGCAAACTCCACAAACCCAAGTCCCTATTGTGGTCAGACAGCAGTGCTAACCACTGGATCACTGTCACACTCATCCTAGGTATAAGCAGTCACTTGTATCTGCAAGTGATTCACTTGGGTGATCAGACAAAAATTTGTAAGACATATTCGGGCGTGTAGCTAAATACGGAGTCAGAGGGCAGCACGGTGGCACAGTGGTTAGCATTGCTGTCTCACGGCACCGAGATCCCAGGTTCAATCCCGGCTCTGGGTCACTGTCTGTGTGGAGTTTGCACATTCTCCCTGTGTTTGTGGGGGTTTCGCCCTCACAACCCAAAGATGTGCAGGGTAGATGGATTGGCCCCGATAAATTGCCCCTTAATTGGAAAAAATTAATTGGGTACTCTAAATTTAAAAAAAAAAATACCGAGTCAGAGATAGCATGAGGTGGAGTGCTGAGGTGGAGACACCAATATTGATGGCGACTCACATCTTGAAGGTATCATTCAGCTTTGTTTCAATGGTGGGACAGGAAGTCATCGTATTGCCAGACAGGTAAATTAAGGATGCATGTTTTTAAGTCCTAGGCGAGAGATTTTTATCTTGACAACGTAAACATATTAGCCTGCACATGCATCACTGAAAAAAAAAGGAAACAAATCAAAGCACCAATTAAATCATCGAAGTATATAGTCTACATTATGGGTCGAGAGCTCATTTACATACTGGTGTTAAAAAAATGCTCTCAACAGTAGAAAAGGATTTTATTCATGACATCAGGTCAGGGAAATCAGCCAAATCGCAAGAATTCTGACCAGATTTCTTCAAGGTTAACTGGGTGGCATGTTCTAAATACCAACAGCAACAATTGAAGGACTGCTGCAATAGCGAGCAATATGCTTTTGCTCACCTATTAACTATTGTAAATCAGGGTGCCTCCTTCACTCAACAAGCCTATAGGGTGGCACGGTAGCAGTGAGGTTAGCATTGCTGCTTCACAGCTCCAGGGTCCCAGGTTTGATTCCTGGCTCGGGTCACTGTGCGGAGTCTGCATGCTCCCCCGTGTCTCTGTGTTTCCTCTGTGTTCTTCCCAAGGGCCGGTGCAGACTCGTAGGGCCAAATAGAATTTACAGCACAGAAGGAGGCTATGATTCTATCCAGGTCAGCACCTGGCTCATGACCAGTCAACTCTGCCATTACTGGTTTCATCTCCAGTTTAGTGGTTCACTTTTCAGTGTGGAATGATATCCTCAATTCAAATCCACTCGCACGCAGAATCTGAAGGAAGCATATGCGGGCTTCTCCACCTTGACAGAAACAAAATTTACCACTAGCGTCTAAACAAACCTCTCCTCACAAAGACAAGAAAGGAGAGACTGGTGAATCTGATTTGTAACACTCAGCCAATAAACGTTCTGGAATCGCTGTGGCAACATACAGAATCAGATACAGGCGGAGGAAACCTGTACTGGGTTATGGGCTGACAAAACCAAGCAAGGGGCTACAAAGAGAGAGGGAGGAGAGAGAGCCTTGGTAAGGCCACACCTAGAATATTAGTGTTTTGGTCTCCTTTTCTGAGGAAGGATGTTCTTGCACTCGAGGGTGTGCACCAAAGGTTGACCAGGCTGATTCCGGGACTGACGTACGAGAGATTGACTACATTAGGATTGTTTTCGCTGAAGTTCAGACGAATGAGAGGGGGATCTCAGAGACTTATAAAATGCTATCCGGAGTAGATAGGGCGGATGCAGGGAGGACATTCCCGATGGTGGGTCACAGTCTGGGGTTTCAAGGTATATCATTTAGGACAGAGATGGGTAGGCATTTCTTCACCCAAAGAGTGGTGAGCCTGTGGAATTCATTACCACGGAAGTAGTTGAGGCTAAAACATTGAATACATTCAAGAGGAGGCTAGATATGGCACTCGAGGCGAATGGGATCAAGGGTTATGGAGAGAAAGCAGGGCCCATCGAGTCTGCATCGACCCTGGAAAACAGCACCCTACTTAAACCCATATTTGCAGCAGGGTAGCATGGTGGTTAGCATCAATGCTTCACAGCTCCAGGGTCCCAGGTTCGATTCCCGGCTGGGTCACTGTCTGTGTGGAGTCTGCACGTCCTCCCCCTGTGTGCGTGGGTTTCCTCCGGGTGCTCCGGTTTCCTCCCACAATCCAAAGATGTGCGGGTTAGGTGGATTGGCCATGCTAAATTGCCCGTAGTGTCCTAATAAAAGTAAGGTTAAGGGGGGGTTGTTGGGTTACGGGTATAGGGTGGATATGTGGGTTTGAGTAGGGTGATCATGGCTCGGCACAACATTGAGGGCCGAAGGGCCTGTTCTGTGCTGTACTGTTCTATGTACTGTTCTATGTTCTATGTTCATACCTCCACCCTATCCCGTAACCCCACCTGATCTTTTGGACAGTTAAGCCACACACATCTTGTAATGTAAGTTTTACATGTCAGGACTACATTCTGTTAACGGAAACTATGGATGGTGTTGCAACGTCCTGACTCATGAGTTGTTTCTATCTTAGATCATAGAATTTACAGTGCAGAAGGAGGCCATTCGGCCCATCGAGTCTGCACCAGCTCCTGGAAAGAGCACCCCACCCAAGGTTAACACCTCCACCCTACCCCCATAACCCAGTAACCCCACCCAACACTAAGGGCAATTTTGGACACTAAGGGCAATTTATCATGTCCAATCCACCTAACTTGCACACCTTTGGACTGTGGGAGGAAACCGGAGCACCCGGAGGAAACCCACGCAGACACTGGGAGGATGTGCAGACTCCGCACAGACAGTGACCCAAGCCGGAATCGAACCTGGGACCCTGGAGCTATGAAGCGATTGTGCTATCCACAATGCTACCGTGCTGCCCACTGCTTGTTCTGCTCTAACTGTTGATATAAATTACCAAAAGTCTAATAAAAACAGGAAGTCTGATTACGGAGTAGCAAACCACAAGAAATCCATGATTGAAATGTGCAACAGACCTGATGGACCGAAAGGCCTAATTCTGCTCCTATGTCTTATGGTCTAATTACAACCATCATCTAGGTCATTGCTGTGCCAGCAAACCCCTTTAAAAAAACATTTTGGGAAATACAGCAAAGCTGCATTCAACACGTCTTTGGCAGCTGAAATCAATAGAGAAATAAATGTGGCTCGTCTTCTCCATCTTTCCCCTCGCCAAAAGTGTGGTGATCCTTAGGTTAAAATTATCACCAGTCAGTTCTCCCCCTCAAAAGGGGAAAGTAGCCCATGGCATTTTACTGCCAAATTTGCATAAACCAAGTGAATAGGAATAGAAAATTAAATAAATACAAGGGAGAATAAAATTCAGAATTTCAACTTTGCTGCTTGGAGGGTTAACTTGTAGGAAGTGGTGTTCTCATGTATCGTTTGAGTTTAACGCAAGTGGCAGAGGTCACGCAAGCCACTTCATCCTAGATGGTTTCAAACTTCAGGCAAGTGGAGAACATACAATCACATTCCTGATTTCTGCCGTGTAGATTGCAGACAGACAGGAGGTGACTTAATTACCGCAAACCTCCGAGCTACGGACCTGCTCTTGCAGTCGGTGAGTTTATGGTCAATGGTAATCCCTAGATGTTGATAGATATAACATTAAGAGTAGGTGGTATTGCAGCCCTTTGAATGTGCTCTGCCATTTAATGAGATCATGGCTTATCTGATTGTTGGCTCCACTCCACTGTAGTTTTCAACATGTATTCAAGCAGGTAGGGAATCACAATGAAAAACCTGTCCCTACCTAGTTTCACAAAGGCTCATTCCATCAGGCAGAGTTAGTGAAAAAAGCAGATGAATTTAGTGAACTGGGCAGGTGAATTTAGTAGAATCAGTGGTCAAAATGCCATCCAATTACAAGGAGGCAATGAGTGTTTGAAAAAGATGCAGCATTAACTTGGGGAGTTGGTTTCACTTGGTGCTTAGCGCCTATACCAGCACTTGGCTGTAATTCGAGTGAAACGTTTCCTGAACACACTATCTTCCTGAAGGACATTTAAGGCAAATAAACAGTTCTTTTTGAAAGTTGAAAAGACACTGCAAGCTGCAAACTTAAAGAACCCACAAAAAATAAAAAGAATCTAAAACGTTGTTGCCCTTTAAGCAAAAACATTGTCCTCCAATCAGAAAGATTCACTTATGATAAAATTGAATTTTAATAAGCGAAATCATCCTTCATCAGGTCTTGCAGAATTGCACCTTTTGACAAATTTGTTCAAACATTGATGAAGGCCATGGACATCAAGGATAACCAATCACCTGTTAATAAGTTCAAGTGAATTATGTCAACAATGGCTTCCAAGTTGCAACTCAATAAAAAGGAAAGAAGTTGTTGCAACATACAGAATTAATGTTATACCAGAATACAAATTTGCATACTGGATAATAAGCCAGAATATGACCTACTCACAGCAGTACGTTTATGTTGCAATTATGATACTCTGGCTTTTATAGATGAGAAAAATACTTCTCCTAACTGTGCTGAGTGTAAGCACATTGTTGGTAAGACTTTATTGCAGGAAGCGGGTCAACAATCTGCATGTTTCCTGGATGCCTTGGACCAAACACCGTCAACCTTATCTGGGCGAAGGCAACCCGACATTTTTATGCACACCGTCTACTTGCGCATATCATGGTACTGACTGAACTGGATGTCGGAATCAAACTCACCTTATCCACAGACCCTGTTTAAACAATCTCCCCCTTGCAAGTTTTAAGAATTTCCATTACATTAAATGGAAATTCAGAGATGCGCAGTCAGCAAGGTTGACAAACCAATGCTTCAAATGGTTTCAGCATTTTGCTCCACCCAATCAGGAACACACTATTGGGTCAGAAGTTTTTAGGCTTGGGGCTTTCCAACTGAAATTGTTGCCAACTTCAAAGGAGCAAACGGCATCGAACAGCGCAGAGGTATCGTAGTTCAATTCTGAAATTGTGGTAACATACCTTTCAAGTAGTAACAGGTAGGACATTAAAAATCAAGTACTGGATTCAGTTGGAATGTCTAATGTTTCCAGATACTAACCATTTATCTTGCCGTATTTAATGAACATATCCTCCAAATCCTTCCTCACCATGGAGTCGGTGGGCAAATTTCCAACAAAAATGCGCCTCTCGAGATCTCGAGGATCAGCGCTGTCAGTCTTGGTACTTGCACCACGTTCACTACGCATTCGGCGTTCTCGGGACGGGCTTCTGCTTCTTCTCCGGGACATCATTTAGAATCCTTTACGTGCTTTACCACGTGAAACAAAAGAGAGAAAATTGCCATTTGCATTAGATTTCAGACGTTTCAGGAGAAATTGTTACCAAGTGCCCTGCAAGACAACTTTAAAAGTTAGATGAAACTCTGATTGTTTAAGAGCTACCATATTCAGGTTCAGTACAAATTTGTTTCCAGCATTACATGTTAAGGGGCTGGAGGTAACTTGACAAACAGCTGAGAATTTTATACCATCCAGTTTGTTGTTAAGCATTTTACAGAAATCATCTCTTTTCCGCTAACAATTGTACATCCAACTAACGTTGGTTTCTGAAAAATCAGATTAACAGGGATGCAGAAAACTAAAATCATTACCGGACATTGCAATTAGTCAACTAGCCAAATTAATTAAGATCGAAATTTAAGCAGCGATAATTTGTACCATTGCCCAGTTGTGAAGCAGGGCCCAAGTTTGCCGATGCCAAATAAACCATCAAGCCATTTTTAACATTCCAGGCTTGATAAAGAACATGGTTTAAGTTTTCACTATTATACCTACATGAAAAACGTGTGTTGCATTAATTTCCATCCAGGACGCAGAAAATGCTCCAACACACTAAGGAGTTGCTATTATTGTAATTTTTTGCCATTGATGCAATAAAATGGCAAGAGTATAACTCAGTATTACATGAGCAACAGCACTACTTACAAAGTGATTTATACCCATGGATCAGTACTTGAAATTGAACAGAACACATTCGAAGCAGATCCAACAAGCAACTGTGTCTAAATTTACACTTGTATAGTCCAGGAAACATCACTTGCATTCACCCACATTGGCAATGATGTCGACACCACCCAAAGAACACTGTTCCATTTAATGAAATTATAGTGGAAGGTAGATTGAATGTAGAAAACTTTGAAACTGATTTAAAGCTATGCACCATGTAACGGATCACATTCAAGGGGTGGTATTGAAATTGGCTAATACTGTGTGGCTCACTCCCGGAATTCTAATAAATCTCATCTTATAGATCATTTTTAGTGTATGCGAAAATGAACCTCCAGATTCTGCTGACGAAGCTTTCAACCCTTGTGCCTTTCCCAAAGCTGATCAATTGATTTTTAGTTAGGCAAACATAGCATTCACCAGAGAGCTTCTTTTAAACTTGACCTCCACAGGGAGACTGAAGCCAGATTGTAGGTACATAAAAACTAAGAGCTAGGGATGGGAGATTTTAAACAGTACCTTCAGGTTGCCCAAGTTGCAAGAGCCTTTAAAATTCTTAGCAATGAGCTGTCCTTTGCTAAGAATTTTGTTTTCGTATCTCACAAAACCCATGGCAAATGAAGACATATTACTGTAAAGCAAGAAGTTAACTAAAATTAGTGGCGGGACTGAACTCAAAATCTTCTGCATTAAGATTAGCATCAGACCCCAGGATAAAATTATTGGGTGCTGCAGAGGCAGCAGCAGGAAGAGAAGCCATCACAGGCTGCTTACAGCTGACTAAAAGTGGCTTGAGTTAAAATATTAAACCATTCCATCAGTGCAGAATGCAAAATGATATAGAAGTTACCCCAGGTTCTCAACTTTGACAAAAACAGAAGATATAACCAGCTATTGAGTTTTGAATGACTCCCCATTGCAATAACTAGGGGCATGGCAACTTAGCTCTACCTCAAAATAACATTTTCAAATAGTATTTACTTACACGCAGTCACAAATTATCAAAGTTTAACGAGTCACGGGTGGTTTTTGAATGCACAAAACGAAGTGCTGAGTATGTACCTTCTGAAAAATCTAGTGGATCAAAATTAGGTTTGACAATTAACTTTAGGACATCGAAATGTAACCTAGATATGCAACATATTGCATTTGGAAGCTAATTATGTGTCCTTTGTGGTTTTCAGCTGCGGATAGTAACGGTGTAATGCAATTTGAAACTTTTGGTGTAGGTTTGTGGTTCCCACCTTGAAACACGATCAAGCATTAGTAACAAACGTGAACTCATTGAGCTCCGAAACAAATGTGGAATACTTCCAAAGTATAACAGAAAAAGCGTACAAAATGGATATCGATACTTTATTGGAAATGCACATCGGAAAAAGATTTCAAGAGATAGAAATGCACGGTCGCACGAAATCAATCGAAAGTATCGGCACGCTGGGAAAAAGCCGAGTATTTAATTTCCCGCGAAACGGCAACTCACAACTGCATTTACTAATGTTGGATTAGAGAAATCTATCGGTGAAAATAACGTATAATTGCGATAAGTAACGCAAAAGAAATCCGAGTAACACGCTGAGCGGATGCTATCCCGTTCCCAAGGGAGCGCCGGCCATTTTAAAACAACAGCCTTCAATCGAGGAATTCGGGACGTCTCCACAAGATGCCGCCTCTTCTCTCCTCGTTCACTTCATTTGGCCCGCCCACCCGACGCCGTGGTCCAGTTACCACCACACGGGGGCTGGGAGTCCTCTCATCGCTTCTGGGCGTCCGTCATGTTACGGAGGCAACCTGAAGTGGAGGGGACGTTTCGTTTGATAACCCGGTTGACGGATGCCTGTAAAGTCTGAAGACCCGCCGCGCCTTCCGCAGCCTCTTCGCCGCGCGCGCGATTTGGAGGCACCGAGCGGGAGTGCAGTCTCCCAAGGAGCAAGCGCATATCGCATCACCCTCCGGTCTACCCATCCCCCTGCGTTAGGAGTCCGCGCAAGCGTACTGCCGGCAAATCCTCCACGTCCAACTCGGTATTGCCCCTAGTTGCCCGACCGCGCGTGCGTAGATCCACCTAACCGCTGGAGGGAAAAAAAGCGCCAACCGAGTGGCCGAACCGCGCGCTCTCCGGCCCGGGTCGTGCGCCAAACACGAGGCGCTTTATTTTGCTCAAATGAGGCATAGATAGACGTCAACCACTAACCGCCGGGACGCAGAGACACTGTTTCGAGGGGTGGTCGTCTCTGAAATAATGAAGTGCTCGATCCCCGCCCCCTCCCCTCGGTGAACATCACCCGCCCACCTTCAAACTTGCCACCGGTCAAGGAAGAGGGGAGCGGAGGGAGTTCAGCCGTGATCCGCATCGAATGATAATTACCCGATTGTCGACGGTGCAATTGGCCAATTCCGTCTCTGTCCGGAGAGCGAAAAGGATAAACTGAGGAACCTCGGATGGGCTGAAAAACGATTGAGTGCGGGGCTCGGGATACCAAATTTCCCTGTTTGTTTCTACGATGTATAATTACATCTCGCGTACAGGTGAAAAGACGAAACCAGGAGGTGGTGACTGACAAACAGGGCCTATTCTACCGCCCCCGGATAATATACACCGCCATTTTGAAGCGCTCCAGCCTTCAAACAAACTCGGAGAGCCGATCCCCCCCCCCCCCCCCCCGAAAGCGCCTCTCCGCACCTCCATACTCAGTACCCTCCTAGCTACAGCCTGAACCAGATCATCCTTTCCTTTCCCACCCAGCTCCTTTCATAGAACCACCCTATTGTTGTCGGCCATGTTGATCGAGAGGTCCCTTTGTGCGGAAAGAGAAGGGAGTACGGCCGCCATTAAGAGGTGGCGGCTTTCGCTCTAACGTCCAGAAGCGGTTTGGGCAGCTCGCGCAGCCATGTCCTCGGGACAAGAGGCCGCGGATCCCTTACCGTTGTCGAACACGAAGTTAAACTGCCACCCTCGGGGTCTGATCGCGGTGCGAGCGACTCTTTCTCGACTACTCAAACGGCTGCTAGTCCACGGTCGCCTCAGAGGTGATCGACGGCTGTTTTCGCGCATGCGTCCTGGAGCAGAGTCGCCCCCAATCGCGCATGCCCCTCACGGACGTTGAAACAAGCGGCGGTATCTGCGCGTGCGCGGCCTTTGACAGGGCGGGGCGAGGGAGCGTCCTGATCGCGCTTGCGCCCTTTCGAGCGATTATGAAAGTGCCGTCAAGGCAGCCTGTCCCCTGAAACCTCACGTTTACGTCCGACTGCCTTATGATGTAACCAAAAATTGAAAGCAACTGGCGCGGAGCTAACCCATTAAACAAATGGAGCTCTACATATTAATGTTATCAGCGATAGTGGAAGATATTTGTATTAACCATATAATTCCTCCAGTGCAGAAGGAGGCCATTCGGCCCATGGAGTCTAAACCAACCCTTTGAAAGAGCACCCACCCTGGCCCATTCCCTCACCCTATCCCTGTAACTCCGCATCTTTGGACCATGGGAGGAAACTGGAGCACCCTGAGAAACATCACAGACATAGGGAGAACATACAAACTCCACACAGACATTCAGCCAAGGCTGGAATTGAACCCTGATCCCTGGCACTGTGAGGCAGCAATGCTAACCACTATACCATCCTGCTACCCTATTTCGGTGGATATTCTGTGCTACTCCAGGCCTACCTGAACTCAGAAGAAGCAGAGAAACTGGAGGGACCGCCACCCTGACAGATCAGGAGCAGATCTATGATGAGGTTTGCAGCATTATTAAGGAGCTGTCAAATTTTGAATATAGCTGACCACCATTTTCTGAGAAATTTATTTCTTGTTCAGATTGCACTAGTCAAGGACTATGAAAAAGTAATTTAGCCATCTCGTATACAGATGAAAATCAAACCTATTTCAAGAATAAAAGCTTGACAGCATTACAAACTGCCAGCCTTCCATCCTCTGAGATGATAGTTTGTGGCTGGGTAGTCAATTTGTGTTAAACATTGCCTGGTGTGGTTCAGTGATGCCACTCTGGCATGGAAATCTTTGCTGCACTAAAGTGGGCTGAGAAGGGACTGGATTTGCTGTTTTCTCTAGGTCCTCTACTCAGGCAGCCTTTTTTCCTCTTGTACAGTCAGCCTCCAATGATCTCAGGCCATTTGGGGCAATCTATTGTGTGTTGATGACCGGCATCTTCAAAACTGGTTGCTGGTGTCCTTGTAGAAGATGTCTGAATGTCTAAAAGACCATGACTAGTTCACAGCAGTTTCTATCACAGCATTATATCCCCTTTTAACTTCCGAAACAAAGTTGTTTTTTCAGTGGTACTGTTCACAATTGTTGTCATTGCCTAAACCTGGCTAGTAATAATAATCTTTTATTGTCGCACGTATGAAGTTACTGTGAAAAGCCCCTAGTCGCCACATTCCAGCACCTGTTCGGGTAATGAGCCAGTACGGGAATTGAACCCGTGCTGCTGGCCTGGTTCTGCATTATAAGCCAGTTGTCTAACCCACTGAGCTAAACCGGCCCGGTCAGCAATTTAAAAAAAAAAAATTTTATTCAAATTTTTCAACAACAAATTTTCTCCCAACAGTTAAAGTAAACAAGGTGTAAAACTAAACAGAAAAAGAACCCCCCCCCCAATACAAAGTAATAAATAATAACAATACAAGAAAGAAAATAGCAAACGCACCGTCGCAAAAACAAACCCCCTTAACAAACCCCGAACCCACCCCCCGCCCCGGTTGCTGCTGAGACTGATCACTCTCTACCCCTCCGCCAGGAAATCGAGAAAAGGCTGCCACCGCCGGAAGAACCCTTGCACCGACCCCCTCAGGGCAAACTTAACCTATTCCAGCCTGATGAACCCGGCCATGTCATTGATCCAGGCCTCCGGGCTTGGGGGCTTCGCGTCCCTCCTCTGTAAGAGAATCCTACGCCGGGGTACGAGAGACGCAAAGGCTAGAGTACCGGCCTCTCTCGCCTCCTGCACTCCCGGCTCCGATGCTACCCCAAAGATCGCGAGCCCCCAGCCCGGCTCCACCCTGGAACCGACCACCCTGGACAAGGTCCCTGCCACCCCCTTCCAAAACCCCTCCAACACCGGACATGCCCAAAACATGTGGGTGTGGTTCGCCGGGCCTCCCGAACACCTCC
This sequence comes from Scyliorhinus canicula, assembly GCF_902713615.1. Taxonomy (NCBI): domain Eukaryota; kingdom Metazoa; phylum Chordata; class Chondrichthyes; order Carcharhiniformes; family Scyliorhinidae; genus Scyliorhinus; species Scyliorhinus canicula. The sequence continues at coordinate 141,020,126 of NC_052152.1, read as the reverse complement.
CACACTTGTCCCCCCCCCCCCCCCCCAAAGAACCGGCTCATCCTGGCCCCAGTCATGTGCGCCCTATGCAGCACCTTCAGCTGAATTAAGCTGAGCCGTGCGCAAGAAGAGGACGAGTTCACCCTCCCTAGGGCATCCGCCCACGTCCCATCGTCAATCTCTTCCCCAGCCCCTCCTCCCACTTCACTTTCAGCTCCTCCACCGAGGCCTCCACCTCTTCCTGCATCATCTGATAAATCGGCAAGATCCTTCCCTCACCGACCCACGTCCCCGAGAGCACCCTATCCTGCACCCCCCTAGGTGGCAGCAGCGGGAACTCCGCCACCTGCTGCTTAACAAACGCCCTAATCTGCATATACCTGAAAGCATTCCCAGGGGGGAGGCCCCACTTCCCCTCCAACTTCTGTAGAGTCGCAAACTTCCCGTCGAGGAAAAAGTCCCCCATCCACCTGATGCCTGCCCTATGCCAACTAAAAAACCCACCATCCATTCTCCCTGGTGCAACCCGGTGATTGCCCCGTATTGGGGCCCACACTGAGGCCTTCACTTCCCCCCTGTGCCGCCTCCACTGCCCCCAAATTTTGAGGGACGCCACCACTACCGGACTCGTGGAATATCTTGCCAGGGGGAGTGGAAGCGGGGCCGTCACCAATGCCTCCAAACTCGTACCCACACAGGACGCCACCTCCAACCTCTTCCATGCGGCACCCTCCCCCTCCATCACCCACCTGCGAATCATTGCCACATTCGCAGCCCAGTAATACCCACACAGGTTGGGCAGCGCCAAACCGCCTGCCTCCCTTCTTCGCTCCAGGAATACCCTCCTCACTCTCGGGGTCTACCGCGCCCACACGAACCCCAGAATACTCTTGTTCACCCTCTTGAAAAAAGCCTTCAGAATCAATATGGGGAGGCACTGGAAAAGAAACAAAAACCTCAGAAGCACCGTCATCTTAACCGACTGGACCCTACCCGCCAAAGAGAGTGGTAGCGCGTTCCACCTCCTGAACTCCTCGTCCATCTGTTCCACCAGCCTCGAAAAGTTTATCCTGTGCAGGGCCCCCCAGCTCCTAGCTATCTGGATCCCAAGATATCTAAAGCTCCTCTCCGCCCTCTTCAACGGGAGCTCTCCTATCTCCTTCTCCTGGTCCCCCAGGTGCAGCACAAACAGCTCACTTTTCTCCACGTTGAGCTTGTAGCCCGAAAAGTCCCCAAACTCCCCAAGTATCTTCAACACCCCTGGCATCACCCCTGCCGGATTCGCGATGTACAACAGTAAATCATCTGCGTACAACGACAACCGGTGCTCCCCCCCCCCCCCCCCCCCCCCCCCCCGCACAATCCCCCTCCAGTTCTTCGAATCCCTCAGCGCCATGGCCAAGGGCTCAATCGCTAACGCGAAGAGCAGGGGAGCCAAGGGGCACCCCTGCCTCGTCCCCCGGGAAAGCCGAAAGTCCTCCGACCTCCTCCCATTCTCCACCACACTCGCCACCGGGGAGCTGTACAGCAACCTCACCCAACTGATGAATCCCTCACCAAACCCGAACCTCCTCAGCACTTCCCACAGGTAGCTCCACTCCACCCTGTTCGATGCTACTATTTCCGCCTCCCCAGCTGCCGACGCCATCGTCATAACATTAAGAAGCCGCCATACATTGACATTCAGTTGCCTCCCCTTCACAAACCCCGTTTGGTCCTCATGGATAACCATCGGGCCCACATCTTCCACCCTTCTGGACAGGACCTTCACCAACAACTTTGCATCCAAGTTGAGAAGCGAAATCGGCCTGTAAGACCCACACTGGAGGGGGTCCTTATCCCGCTTCAGGATCCGTGAAATTATTGCTCACCATTCAGGGTCCTCACAAGCAGCGGGCCCAGCAGATCTGAAAACTTCTTGTAAAACTCCACCGGGAACCCATCAGGTCCCGGTGCTTTCCCTGTCTGCATGCTCCCCAGCGCCTCCATCAGCTCCCCCAACTCAATTGGGGCCCCCAGACCCTCCACCCGCTCATCCTCTACTCTTGGGAACTCCAGCCTATCCAGAAAACGGTCCATCCCGCCCACCTCCCTAGGGGGCACCGCCCGGTACAGCCCCTCGTAAAAGGATCTGAACACCCCATTAATGTCCCTGCCACCTCGCACCAAGTTCCCTCCTGCATCTGTGACTCCTCCTATCTCTCTCGCTGCCTCCCGCTTCCGGAGCTGGTGGGCCAGCATCTGACTTACCTTCTCCCCATACTCACCTTCTCCCCATACTCATATACCGCCCCCTGCGCCCTCCCCCACTGCACCTCCGCCTTCCGGGTGGTCAGTATATCAAACTCCGCTTGGAGACTGCGACGCTCCCTCAAAAGCCCCTCCTCCGGGACATCCGCGTACCTCCTGTCCACCCTTACCATTTCTTCCACCAGCCTCTCCCTCTCAACCCTCTCCCTGTACGCCCGAATGGATAACAGCTCCCCTCTAACCACTTCCTTCAGCGCTTCCCAAACCACCCCAACTTGCACCTCCCAGTTATCGTTGGCTTCCAAATACCCCTCTATACCCCTACAGACCCGCCCACATACTTCCTCCTCTGCCAGAAGCCCCACATCTAACCTCCACAGTGGGCGCTGATCCTTCCCCTCCCCCAGCTCCAGGTCCACCAAATGCGGAGCATGGTCAGATATGGCTATCGCCGAATACTCCGCCCCCACCACTCTCAGGATTAGCGCCCTGCGGAGAACAAAAAAGTCAATCCGGGAATAAGCCTTGTGGACATGGGAGAAAAAGGAGAACTCCCTACTCTCCAGCTTCAAAAATCTCCAAGGGTCTACCCCTCCCATCTGATCCATGAACCCCCTCAGCACCGAGGCCACCGCCGGCCTCTTACCCATCCTAGACTTCGAACGATCCAGAGCCGGATCCAACACCGTATTAATGTCCCCTCCCAAGATCTCCAGGTCCAGTATCTGGCTCAACATTCGCCGCATGAAGCCCGCATCATCCCAGTTGGGGGCGTACACATTGACCAGAACCACCCGGTCCCCCTGAAGTCTACCACTCATCATTACGTATCTACCTGCACTGTCCGCCACCACATTCGACAAGCTCTTGCCAACTAAGATCGGCACCCCTCGATTCTTCGCATCAAGCCCCAAGTGAAACACCTGCCCCACCCAGCCTCTTCACAGCATCACCTGATCCGCCACCTTAAGGTGCGTCTCCTGGAGCATAGCTACACCCGCTCCCAGCCCCTTCAGGTGTGCGAAGACCCGGGACTGCTTCACCGGTCCATTCAGGCCCCTCACGTTCCATGTGACCAGCCGAATCTGGGGGGTCTTCCCCCTCCCTCTGCGCCGGTCAGCCATAGCTCTCCCTCGGCTCACCACGTGCCCAGAGAACCCCCCAGGCCCGTTCCCCATGGTGGCAGACCCCCCCAGCCTCCCCCTTCACCAGCTGTTTCCCTACGGCCCCTGCAGCAGCAACCCAGTACCCCCCCCCCCCCCACCACAAGCTAGGGCCCCCCTCCAGTTGCGTAAAACCTGCCATTGTACTTCCGTATGTCAGCCGACTCCTGCTGACCCCGGCTGCTCCCGCCATCCCGACGACCCCCCCCCCCGATGCAACACAACCACCAATCCCCCTCCCAGTGCCGGCCCCGTCCCCTCCTCCTCCAGCACGGGAAGAAAGCCCGCGCTTCCATCCTAAACCCCGCCCTCCCGACCCGACACACGGGAAAAAGATGGGCACCTGACCCAGCGGGACCGCGAACAGCTCCCCAACCCTCCACCAGTGAAAAAACTAAAAAGCACACCAATAAATAAATAACAGCCCCAAAAAGCGAAAAAACAGAACAGCGAAAAGACAACATCTAAGACAGCCAATAAAAACGAAAGGATACCAAGGAGGACAGAGCCTCCGGACTATGTACATCATTCCCCAGTCCTCAGTTCGAGTTCAACTTCTCTGCCTGGACAAAGGCCCAGGCCTCCTCTGGAGAGTCAAAGTAGAGCAGGCAGTCCTTGTAAGTGACCCAGAGGCGAGCCGGCTGTAACAGGCCAAACTTCACCCCCTTCCTGTGAAGCACTCCCTTCGCCCGATTGAAACCAGCCCTTCTCTTCGCCACCTCCGCACTCCAGTCCTGATAGATCCTGATCTCTGCATTCTCCCACTTGCTGCTCCTTTCCTTCTTCGCCCATCTCAGCACACACTCACGGTCAACGAAATGGTGAAAACGGACCAGCACCGCCCTAGGCGGCTCATTCGGCCTAGGCTTCCTCAACAGCACTCGATGGCCCACTCCAGCTCCAAGGGTCCTTGGAACGACCCCGCGCCCATTAACAAATTCAGCATCACAACCACGTAGGCCCCCAAATCCGAACCTTCCAACCCTTCCGGGAGGCTCAAAATCCGCAGGTTCTTCCGACGGGAGCGGTTCTCCATCTCCTCCATCCTTGCCAGCCATTTCTTGTGAAGCGCCTCGTGCGACTCCACCTTCACTGCCAGGCCCAGGAGGTCATCCTCGCTCACCGAGGCCTTTTGCTGCAGCTCCCAGATCTCCGCACTCTGAGCCGCCTGAGTCGCCATGAGCTTGTCCAGCGAGGCCTTAAACGGCTCCAGGATCTCAGCTTTCAGCTCTCTGAAGCAGCTCCTGCGCCCACTGCAGCCGGTTCCCCGCCCGCCGCCATCTTGTTTTTCCTGCCTCGCACCTTTCTCTGCTCCAAAGCCCCGCTCCTGGTCCAGTCCATCCACCGGCAGATGAGCACAGTGGATGTGTTCCCACCAGGGAAAAGTCCAACCAGTACCGCTGCGGGCCCTTAAAAGAGCCCGAAAGTCCAAAAATAGCGGGAGCTACCGAACGTGCGGCTTAGCTCCGCATCGCCGCAACCGGAAGTCCAATCCCCGGTCAGCAATTTTAATTGTACAGCACTGGCCTAACTGAAACAGATGGAATGGCATTGGTTATGTTAAGTGTTATCTGGAAGCAGGAAAATCAGGGGTGAGACGGAATCTGATGGGGACAGCACAAGGAGATGTTAATGAGGTTGAGGCTGCAAGTGGGATTGTTTCTACACTTAAGAGTAGCAGTTAAGGTTGGGTGGAAGTTAATGGAAGCAAACTTACTGTAGTAATCCACGGGAGGCAGGAGTTCCGTCACCACACCAATATTTATTTACAATAACGATATTACAGGAGCAGCTACAAACAGTGCTGCTAGCAATCCAGTCAACTTAAGACTGTCTCACAAAGCCTATACAGGTGCTTATATGGGCCCCCTCAATGAGCTATCATTGAGGCAGCTCATACTCCAATTGGCCAACCAAGAAAGCCAATTGGAGTTCATTACACCCCTCCTCTCGCCCCCCCCCCCCCCCCCCCCTCCCAAGGTCCAAGGAATTCCTGCCAGCTGACATTACTCTGAGCTTCTTCCTGCTCCTCATGTCTGGGTCTGTCATCTCTGTGTCGTCCGCCGGGTCATTCTCCGAAGTGGGTGGGGTGTACCTTATAGGTGCCAGTCTTTTCCTTGACGACCTCCTTGGAAGTTGTTCTTCCTCGTCCTTGGGGAGAGATGTCGCTGCGGCCTCGTCGAACATGTCCATCTCCGACTCTGACGACTGGATGACGGGGTCTGGAGAAATTGCTCGGGGCTGGGGTATGGGTATCCTTTCCGTCTGGGCTATCCCAGCTTGAGGCGGTCCTGCTTCGCCTGCCTCCAGGTGTGGTTCCGCTGCCCTTATTTGGTCTCGGTGTTTCTTCAGCACCTTACCTCCTATCGAAACCTCATAGGATATGGGCCCTGTTTGGGACTCTACCGTGTGTCCATGTGTTGCAAACGAGGCCCTGAGCTTATCAATTGTCGATGCGGTGCTTGCCGCATTTACCCGGTGGACGTCCAACCATTTGGAGTGAGCGTCCACTATCACCAAAAACATTGAGCCCATGAAAGGGCCGGCTTGGTCAATATGCAGGCGGGTCCACGGTCTGCCTGGCCACCAAACGTAGCTTCGAGCTAGCATCCAAAGAAAAGAAAGGTTATCAGAGGGAGGATTAGGCAGCCATGGCTGACAAAGGAAGTCAGGGAATGCATCAAGGCAAAAAAGAGAGCCTATAATGTGGCAAAGAGTAGTGGGAAGTCAGAAGATTGGGAAGGCTACAAAAACAAACAGAGGATAACAAAGAGAGAAATAAGGAAGGAGAGGATCAAATATGAAGGTAGGCTAGCCAGTAACATTAGGAATGATAGTAAAAATTTCTTTAAATACATTAAAAACAAACGGGAGGCAAAAGTAGACATTGGGCCGCTCCAAAATGACGCTGGTAATCTAGTGATGGGAGACAAGGAAATAGCTGAGGAACTTAATAAGTACTTTGCGTCAGTCTTCACAGTAGAAGACATGAGTAATATCCCAACAATTCAGGAAAGTCAGGGGGCAGAGTTGAATATGGTTGCCATCACAAAGGAGAAAGTGCTAGAGAAACTAAAAGGTCTGAAAATTGATAAATCTCCGGGCCCAGATGGGCTACATCCTAGAGTTCTAAAGGAGATAGCTGAAGAAATAGTGGAGGCGTTAGTTATGATCTTTCAAAAGTCACTGGAATCAGGGAAAGTCCCAGAGGATTGGAAAATCGCTGTTGTAACCCCCCTGTTCAAGAAGGGAACAAGAAAAAAGATGGAAAATTATAGGCCAATTAGCCTAACCTCGGTTGTTGGCAAAATTCTAGAATCCATCGTTAAGGATGAGATTTCTAAATTCTTGGAAGTGCAGGGTCGGATTAGGACAAGTCAGCATGGATTTAGTAAGGGGAGGTCGTGCCTGACAAACCTGTTAGAGTTCTTTGAAGAGATAACAAATAGGTTAGACCAAGGAGAGCCAATGGATGTTATCTATCTTGACTTCCAAAAGGCCTTTGACAAGGTGCCTCACGGTAGACTGCTGAGTAAAATAAGGGCCCATGGTATTCGAGGCAAGGCACTAACATGGATTGACGATTGGCTGTCAGACAGAAGGCAGAGAGTTGGGATAAAAGGTTCTTTTTCGGAATGGCAACCGGTGACAAGTGGTGTCCCGCAGTGTTCAGTGTTGGGGCCACAGCTGTTCTCTTTATATATTAACGATCTAGATGACGGGACTGGGGGCATTCTGGCCAAGTTTGCCGATGATACAAAGATAGGTGGAGGGGCAGGTAGTATTGAGGAGGTGGGGAGGCTGCAGAAAGATTTAGACAGTTTAGGAGAATGGTCCAAGAAGTGGCTGATGAAATTCAACGTGGGCAAATGCGAGGTCTTGCACTTTGGAATAAAGAATAGAGGCATGGACTATTTTCTAAACGGTGACAAAATTCATAATGCTAAAGTGCAAAGGGACTTGGGAGTCCTAGTCCAGGATTCTCTAAAGGTAAACTTGCAGGTTGAGTCCGTAATTAAGAAAGCAAATGTAATGTTGTCATTTATCTCAAGAGGCTTGGAATATAAAAGCAGGGATGTACTTCTGAGGCTTTATAAAGCACTAGTTAGGCCCCATTTAGAATACTGTGAGCAATTTTGGGCCCCACACCTCAGGAATGACATACTGGCACTGGAGCGGGTCCAGCGGAGATTCACACGGATGATCCCAGGAATGGTAGGCCTAACATACGATGAACGTCTGAGGATCGTGGGATTATATTCATTGGAGTTTAGGAGGTTGAGGGGAGATCTAATAGAAACTTACAAGATAATGAATGGCTTGGATAGGATGGACGTAGGGAAGTTGTTTCCATTAGCAGGGGAGACTAGGACGCGGGGGCACAGCCTTAGAATAAAAGGGAGTCACTTTAGAACAGAGATGAGGAGAAATTTCTTCAGCCAGAGAGTGGTAGGTCTGTGGAATTCATTGCCACAGAGGGCGGTGGAGGCCGGGACGTTGAGTGTCTTTAAGACAGAAATTGATAAATTCTTGATTTCTCGAGGAATTAAGGGCTATGGGGAGAGAGCGGGTAAATCGAGTTGAAATCAACCATGATTGAATGGTGGAGTGGACTCGATGGGCCGAATGGCCTTACTTCCGCTCCTATGCCTTATGGTCTTATCTTCATTTTAGACACCCCTGGGTGTCCGTGATGTAACTCAGTTAAGATTGCCTGACGGCCCTGAGCTGGGACTATTACCCGGGCTCCCCATAATAGGACACCGTCTTCTACGGTTATTTGGTCCCTTCTGCTCCAGTATGGGTGCATCTGGGGCCCACTGGTCTTTCCAGTTCCCCTGTTAGCAGTAAATGCTTCACCTTGGCTAAAACTGGGTCTTTTTGCGTCCACAACCGAATATGTTGTGCGTCTACTGGTAGGGTGTCCAAAAAATTTAGAGTCATTACTGTCTCCTCTACTTTTGGTATTTGCGGCGGAGTGTCCGGGAGGGGAAGTCTGCTCAAAGCATCTGCATTTGCTACTCACGTTCCCGGTCTGTGCTCCAGAATGTATCTGTACGCTGCCAGTAGCAACACCCAGCGTTGGATTCTAGCTGATGCAATCGGGGGTATTGACTTGTCTTCTTTTAATAACGCTAATAACGGCTTATGGTCCGTCACTATGGTGAATTTCCGCCCGTACAGATACTGGTGAAATTTTTTTACTGCCAGTCCTTCCTTCTCGATTTGGGCGTACTTCCTCTCAGCCATCGCCAAGGTCCTCGAAGCATAGGCTATTGGCCATTCTTCCCCATTCCTTCCTCTATGGGCTAAGACGGCTCCTACCCCGTAGGGGGATGCATCACAAGTGACCACCAACTCCTTCCTTGGGTCATAATGCTCTAGGACACTTTCGGATGATAGCTGTTCCTTAATGTGCCTAAATGCTCGGTTTTGGCGGGCGGACCATTTCCATTCTTGCCCCTTTTTTAGTAGCTGGTGGAGGGGTTCTAGGATGGACGCCCTATTTTCAATTAATTTTCCATAATAGGTTACCAACCCTAGAAATGATCGTAACTCCTGGACCGTGGTGGGAGCTGGGGCTTCTTTTATTGCCCTTACTCTGTCTTCTAATGGGTGTAAGCCAGACCCGTCTACTTTATATCCCAGGTACGTCACTTGTGGGGCCAGAAAAATTAATTTTTCTCTTTTTAGCCGTACGCCTGCCTTTGCGAAACGCCTGAGTACTTCCTCCAGGTTCCTTAACTGTTCCCTGTTTGTCCTACCCGTGATTAAGACATCGTCCAAATAAATCGCCACCTGCGGTAGTCCCTGCAGAATATTTTCCATCGTACGCTGGAATATAGCGCAGGCTGATGACACTCCGAAAGGTAGCCTAGTATAACGAAAAAGGCCCTTCAGGGTGTTGATCGTAGCGAACTTCTGGGAGTCCTTGTCCAGTTTTAACTGCAGGTAGGCGTGGCTCATGTCCAGTTTCGTGAACAAAAGCCCACCTGCCAATTTGGCATATAGGTCGTCTATTTTCGGGATTGAGTATTTGTCCAGCAGTGCGTATTTGTTTACCGTCTGTTTGAAATCTCCACAGAGACGTATCGAACCGTCTGGCTTCAAAATTGGTACCACCGGCGCTGCCCATTCCACATCGCTGTGTAGAATCTGTACCTACGCAAAACGAGGGGTGGTTTTGGGTCGTAGTGCTCTTTCACCAATTCCGTTACTTCTTGGAAAGTTTTCGTGTCCGGCACATCGGGATAAGTCAGACTACGTATAATGGCGAAAGCTTTCACCTGTATAATATCAAACTCCCTCTCCTTGCCTCAACCTACATTTGCTACCACATTCATACTTTTGTTACCTCCAACATTGACTAATACAATATTATTATGGCCTCTCATTTCCCACCCTTTATAAATTTCAACTGATCAAAACCACTACTGCAGTACCCTATCCTGCTCAAACGTCACTCCTGCACTTGCATAACATCAGCTCCCTAAGGTCTCTATTTTAAAATTTTCAAGTTCGGGTTCAAACCCCTTAAAGGTCTTACCTCCCCACTATTCATGCAACTTCCTACACCACTCCAATCCTCAGATAATTCAGCATGCATCCAACACTGGCGACCTGCAATCACCAAGCTTTCGTCAGCCATTTAGGCCTAAGATCCAGAATTTCCACTAAATCATTTGGCCACTTGTCCTTTGCTTCGTTCATAAAATACTCCTCTTTCACCAAGCTTTCAATCACATTTCTTGATATATATTTTTTAATCAAACGTGGAGGAACAGTCACATGACTGCTAATTAAACGTTTATTAAACATGAAAAATAGATTAAAATGCAATACTCCTTTACTTCCCTCCCTTAGGTTAACAATTACACACAGATTTTAAGATTAACATGGATAACAAAGCACATTTAAAGTTACAATGGTCTCATTGACACACAAAGTTATTTTATATAGGTACACTGATTGGCTGTGGTCAAATACACTCTCTGCTTTGAAAACTAAGTTAAGATTTGTGGATTTGTTTCTCAGCATACCCCCCAGATGATTGCCATTGGGGAGATTCCAAACACAACTCCCAAAACATGCTTTGAAACTTTCTCTCATAATCATGCTTTCCATTGGTGCATTTCATCCAAACTCCACTCCCTGTTTTGCAAAAGAGCCTTTTGAATAGTTTCTGCTCCACTTTTGCCATTAACTCTACTCCAGGTTTTACACCAGCCCCTTTTATGATTTCTTTGTCTTGACTGCTTTTACACACTTGAGATCCAGCCACCAATTTCCACAGTTTTTTTCAATTCACATTCCACAATCTCTCAATCCTGAAAATTACTTCAGATGTATTTCTGGCATCTCAGCCTTTCTCTGAGCTCTGTCTGTCTTCACTTTTTATTTCAATAGAAAACTTTATTTCTGAAGCGACTTTGTCTCCCACTGAACAGGACAAGATGTACTTTAGCACCCCCCCCCCCCCCCTCCCCCCAGGAATTAGGAAAATAGAAGTTCGATCACATCTCTGTCCCACCGAACACTCCACTGTGTGTGTGCTCAAAATAAGTGAGAGGAATACTGGTGCAATGGCGGCAGCATTTCAGCACTCACTCCTGTCTATTTACTGACTAGCCCTCTGTTCTTGTACCCTCAGCCTCCGACCTCCTGAAAACTACTTCTCATTTCTCTAGTTTTCTTCACTAGCTGCTCTTTAGATAACCATTTTCTTACAGCAAAACTAAGAGAGAGATGTTCCTCTTTAGCTTTCTAAAACCACTGCTTTTAGCAGAGCTGTGGGAACTGTTCCCTCTCCAGCTGTCTATCTGCAACCTGCTGTAACTTCCAGCTACAAACTAAAGAACAAAGGAAAACATTTCCCTTACAAGTACCTCTAGTTGCTAAGTGACAATATTTATTCTTCACAACAAAGCTCTCTCTATCACAATAGAATTCCAGTTGGAACTGAAACCAGGGGCTGGTTTAGCTCGTAGGGGCTGGTTTAGCTCAGGGGCTGGTTTAGCTCACAAGGCTAAATCGCTGGCTTATCAAGCAGACCAAGCAGGCCAGCAGCACGGTTCGATTCCCGTACCAGCCTCCCCGGACAGGCGCCGGAATGTGGCGACTAGGGGCTTTTCACAGTAACTTCATTGAAGCCTACTCGTGACAATAAGCGATTTTCATTTCATTTTCACCAACCCCCGCTAATGCTTTTTCCCAGCATGAACCCCAAATTTATGACCCCTTCAGGCACAGAAACATCAAATTAAACCCACCTAAAAACTATACCCTATTTCCAATGTTTACTAATAAAAATATAAAATCCCGTAAAACTACTTTTGTTTTCCTAAGAAAATGCACAACAAAGTAAGTTTGAAAATTGAATCGGAGTGACCACATTGGTCAGTTTGTGGCACTTGTTGGTTTTCATTTGTAGGTGTCAAACCTGCATTGTCAAGCTAATTGTTATTTGTTAAATTGAACTAATTGGGATCATCACTCCTTTGCATGTCGGCATATATTTTCTTCCAGTCCAGGAGTTTGTGTTCAAACCCTTCCATAGGGGCTTTTCACAGTAACTTCATTGAAGCCTACTTGTGACAATAAGCGATTATTATTATGGCCTATGTCTTGTAAAAACCCTTTCCAGCCCCACAACCTTCCAAGATCTCTGCTCCTCCAATTCTGGCATTTTGTGGATCTACAATTTTTATCACTCCATTACTAGCAGCCATGCCTTCAGCTGCCTTGAACCAAAGCGCTGTTCGAGGCTTTGAACTCTCTTTCTTCCTGTCACCAACGACTGAACACACACCCACCACTTTGACCAAACCTTTGGTCACCTATTCTAAAACTCTGGGATAACTTTTGTCTGTGAATCATCTTGGGTAATTTTTCTATATTAAAAGCCACACATAAATGCAAGATTTTAATGTTTCTCTGCCACATGGACCCTTTGTATGTATGACAGAAGGTGACATCCTGCATGTAATAGATTTGGACTAGGCATACGACTTATTATCAGGGCATATTCTTTCCTGCCTGGCCCTATATTTTTCCACTCCCGTTGGCCATATTGATGCAAAAGATCTTTGAGGCTGTTTCTCTTTTCATAATTTTATCCCCGGTCACTTAGTTGACTTCTACACATTTGCCTGGTTTCTGGTTCTCTTCTAATACAGCTGTAGCATTTTGCTAGTTCTACTGAAAGTCTCAACTCAATCACCAGTTCTGGTCAATTACAAACATTGTTCAGTAATTGGATACTTGCCTCTGTCTTCTGCCTGGAGATTCTGCTCTCAGTCATCTTCCATACTGACAGCTATTTTTCCTCACTGCTGTTCAAGTTTATCTAATTACATTTAAAAAGTATTAATGGCACATTTAAATATAAAATCCTCTTGTCACAATTACACATTCATTTGTAACAAGCATCAATATATAATTGCAACTATTGCTTTTTCATAACTAGCACGTTTCAGAATCCTTTCCTTTGAGCCTCTGATTCATTGAGGATAGAACGATATCTGGTGTGGGAAATGGCATTTGAAACTAATTCAGCTGGCGATGCTGATGTGAAGCAGAGTTTAAAGCACTTTGTCATGGATAATCATGGAGATTTTGACTAAATTTGTATTTTATCTGTCTGAGGTTCCTTGCTGTTAGTAGCAGGAGCCAAAAGGAGTAAAAAATATTCCATCCCCGAGTACTAACAATTATAACATTTGCTACCATGGTACAAATCAGAGTTCTTAAATCTCTTCAACTACTCCTTTCGAGGAGCACTTGCATCTCTCTTATTTAAAAACATTAAAATAGATTAGCGGCAAGTCTCCTACAGGTGCTCAGGCAGATAAATCAATGCATCTTCTCCCTCAGACCAAGTGTTCATTTCCCAATTGTAGTTTCACTTCTTGAATTTGTATGAATGTTAGATTTAACCAGCAACAAGAGTTACTTTGGCTAAATTGGCAGTACGGCTTTTCACAGTAACTTCATTGCAGTGTTAATAATGTAAGCCTATTTGTGACAATAAAGATTATTATTAACTTGTTCTTGAACGACAAAGTGGTAAAAACTTGAGCACATAATCAAGGCTCACACTTCATTGCAGATTCCTGTTTCAACCTCAATCTGAGGGAGTTTGCCATTATTGCATGTATTGATTTCAAGTGTAATGTTAAACTGGACCTCCGGTGGTGGCCATGGAATGAATGGTCACACATTTGGTGACTCCCGCTCGAGGTGGAATTTTCTGGTCCTTCCCCATCTAATTTGAGGGCTGTTTGCTGGCAAATGGTGCATAAGCACTGAAGGATTGCAATACTCCTCCGGTGGTGTTGATTTATGACTTACCAGATGAGGAATTAACAAATAAGAGGCAGCAGCTTGACTGCCTGAATATTTGAGGTAGGACAAGAAAAAGATGGCGGAAGGCACGGGAGTATCATCTGCCTCGTCCACAGAGCAGCTCATGAACGTTTTAAAGAAGTTCCAACTGCAGAGGAAGGAGACCAGAGAGTATCTGGCTGAGGTGGTGGAACCGCTTAGAGTGGCTATGGAGAGAGTGGAGCAGAGGCTGGAGGTGCAGGGTCTGGCACTCCAGAAGGTGGAGGAGGTGATGTGGGAGCACGGGTTCCAGCTGCCTTGCTGGAGGTGGAGATGGTGCTGGTGGCAAACAGCCAAAAAAGCTTGAGGGAGAAGGAGGAGGACCTCGAGAATCGCTCCAAGAAGGAGAATCTACGGATCGTGGGGATACCTGAGGGGTTCGAAGGAGGCCGCTAAATATGTGGCAAAGCTGATGGGGGAAGAGTCTTTGATTGCTCCTCAAGGTGGAGTGGGCAGACAGGGCACTGAGGAGGAGGCCGAAAGTGGGATCTACCAAGGGTGGTGGTGGTGAGGCATCATTTTCTTGATAAGGATTAAATCATGAGATGCGTGAGGCAGACAAAGAAGTACACCTGGGAGGGGAGCAAGCTGAGAATATTCCAGGAGCTGGATGTGGAGTTGGCCAAGTGACGGGGTGGCTACAGCCAGATCAAGGCCGTCCTCTACAAGGAGGGGATGAAGCTGGGGTGCTGTACACTGCTTGTTTGTGGGTCATGCATCAGAATCAGGAGTTTTATTTTGATACGTCGGAGGAGGCGAGTGAGTTTATGAGAGACCGCTGATTGGGAGGTGTGAGGACATTGAACTTTGGAGATGTTAAATGTGGGTTCACAGGATGGATGGATTGGTGAATTTAATGAGAATGGGAGCAGAGAGAGTGAGTGTGCTTTCTTTTATGTTGGGGTTTCGGGGTCAAGGGCGAATTTGGGGAAGGGGGGTAGATGGAGGTGTCTGGAGGCCACCACGCTAGCTGGTTGGCTAGTTAACAGGAATGAAGTGGGGAGTTGTCAGGTGGAGGAAATGGGGGAGGGAGGATGTTTTTTTTTTGTTTTGATTAAGGGAGGTGGGGAGGAATGCTGAAATGGGGAACACTGGTGTGGGGAAATTGGTAAAGGGAGGGATGCCGGCAGACATCTTGGGGAGGGCCTGGAGGAGTGCGGGGCATGGACCGGGGGGAGGGGGAGTTGGGTAGAGAAGGAATATGGCTGACCGGCAAGGAAGGGAGGTGAGGAGCTTTCCGATCAGGTTGATTGCGTGGAATGTGCAGGGGCTGAACGGGCCAGTTAAACAGTCACATGTTTTTGCACATTTAAAGAGTTTCTTCAGGAGACACACCTGAACTTTAGGGGATCAGACAAGGCTGAGGAAGGGTTGGGTGAGGCATGTGTTCCACTTGGGGCTAGATAAGAAGACAAGGGGGGCGGGCGGGGTGATGGTGCTAGTCAACAAGAGGATGGCCTTTGAAGTCGGCAGTATCGTAGCAGACCCTGGGAAAGGCGGTCGGGGCACAGGGGTGGTTTATGAATACAGGAAAAAAATAAGCAGTATGTTAGTACATGAGTTGAGGAAGCAGGCGGCAGAGAGAGATTGGAAGGATGAGGGACAAGAGGCACGGTGGTGACGGAGCCAGGGGCATGAATGGGGTCTTCGAGGCCTTTTATCGAAGGCTGTGTGAATTGGACTGTCCGACTTGGGGGGGGGTGGGGGGGGAGAGATATGAGGGGTCATTCTTGGACAGATTGGATTTCCCAAGAGTGGAGGAGGAGAAGGTGCAGGGATTGGGGGCCCTGATTGGGCTGACTGAGGTGATGGACCGGATTCGATGAAGGCAGGGGAAGGCACTGGGTCCAAGTCCGAGTTTTATAAGAAGTTTGAGTCGTAGTTGGAGCCTCTGCTTGGGGATCTATAATGAGTCGATGACAAGGGGGAAAACTCCATCGCACATTATCGCAGGCATCCATATCACTGATTTTAAAGGACAAAGACCCGGAGCAATGTATAATGTCTGCTTTCACTGCTAAATGTGGATGTAAAGGTGTTGGCGTCATGGACAGAGGATTTTCTGCCGGGGACGATATGAGAGGATTAGATGGGGTTTAGGAAGTGGAGGCATGTACTCTGGTTGCTCAGCATTATTATGATGCCCTTGGAGGGGCAGGAAGTGGAAGCGGTGGTGGCTATGGACACAGAGAAGGCATTTGACCGGGTTGAACGGGCATATCTGTTAAGAGGTGTTGGGTCGGTTCTAATTCGGGCAGGGGTTTGTGGATTGGGTTCGGCTGTTGTATACGGCACCAAAGGTTAGTGTCCGGGTGAAGAGGTTCAGTTCGGAGTACTTTGGGCTACACCGGGACGAGGCAAGGGTGCCCCCTCACCCTGCTGCTTTTTGCTCCGGCGATAGAACCATTGGCAATGGTGCACAGGGGTTTGAGGGGATGGAGGAGGATTGAGCGGGCAGGATTCGAACACCGGGGTTCTGTAAGCAGAAGACCTCCGGTTGTACATTTCTGACCTGGTGGGGTGTTTTGATAGGATCATGGGGTCCTGGGGAGTTTGGCTGTATCTCAGGATATAAATTGAGGGCAGCATGGTGGCACAGTGCTGCCTCCATGCTGGAGGTGCTGCCTCACGACACCGAGGTCCCAGGTTCGATCCCGACCCTGGGTCACTGTCCGTGTGGAGTTTGCACATTCTCCCCGTGTTAGCGTGGGTTTTGCCCCCAAGACCCAAAGATGTGCAGGGTAGGTGAATTGGCCACTCTAAAATTGCCCCTTAATTGGAAAATTAAATGTAAAAATAAAGGATATAAATTGAATATGGGGAAGAGCGAAATGTTCCCGATAAATGCCAGGGAATAGAACATAGAACATAGAACAGTACAGCACAGAACAGGCCCTTCGGCCCTCGATGTTGTGCCGAGCCATGATCACCCTACTCAAACCCACGTATCCACTCTATACCCGTAACCCAACAACCCTCCCCCCCCCCCCCCCCCCCCCCCTAACCTTACTTTTTAGGACACTACGGGCAATTTAGCCTGGCCAATCCACCTAACCCGCACATCTTTGGACTGTGGGAGGAAACCGGAGCACCCGGAGGAAACCCACGCACACACGGGGAGGACGTGCAGACTCCACACAGACAGTGACCCAGCCGGGAATCGAACCTGGGAGCCTGGAGCTGTGAAGCATTTATGCTAACCACCATGCTACTGTGCTCCCCAATGGAATGGAGAGAAGGCTGGGGTAGTTGCTGTTCCGGGTGGTGGGGGTGAGCTTCCGCTATCTCGGGATACAGGTGGCGCGGAGTTGGGCCCAGCTGCACAAATTGAACTTGACACGATTGACAGAGGGTATGAAGGCGGACTTCAAGAGGTGGGATGTGCTGCCCTTGTCTTTGGCAGGACATGTACAGACGGTGCTGCCCAAGTTTCTGTTCATATTTCAGAAGTCCTTTTTTAGAAAGGTGAATGAGATGATTTTGAGGTTCATGTGGGTGGGGAAGGTCCCGCTGGTGAGGAGCGGGTTAAAAAATGACTGCATAAATAAATAATTTAACAATCATTCCTACCATTTACACATAAGGGTCCTCTATGAATGTTCAAGGCCTAAAATATGCCCTGGGCTTTAATCCAACTGATAGTAACGTCTCAAACCGCTGCTGTATTTAGATACCAAAATTTCAAAGTTATCTTCTCTCGGCGCCAGCATTATTGGCTATGTAACTCTTGAAGAGCCAACTCAGACAAATCTTTGCAAGTGTAACTTTCTAAAGATCAAAGAATACTGGTTTGACTGACTTTCTGACTTTAAGTCTAGGATGAGACACAACCCCTGTTAGTTCAAAAACAGAAACCATTCTCATCGATCCCAAACCCACCAGTTTCCACTACCCGTCCTTGATTGTGCTCGAACTGATAATCTTTGGTGTCCTGTTCAATCCTGAGCTAAGCACTGAGCCCTGTATCTATTAATAACTAAGAAGGTTTGCTTCCATCTCTTTGACATTGCTCCCTTCCATCTTATCCTTCATCCCTTTGCTATTGAAACTCTTATGTGCCTTCAGCACCTCCAGACTCAACTACTCCAGCATTTTCTTTGCTGGCCTCCCATTCTTTACTTTCCAGAACTATGCTGCACACATCTTGGCCCATACTGTATGAACCAATCATCCCCATCTTTACTGCCTGCAATGGTTCCCCATATCTCAATGCATTTAGCTGGATTTTCAAATACCAGTTGGGGTGGGAACATTCAGGGCATAATTTGAAAGCTTCGTTCCCAGAAGATGACTCTGGATCTCACTGCCTCTGTAATTTGCAAAGCGAGGGCAGGAAAAGGGAATCTGAAATGTATATGTCTCCAATTAAGTGTTCATTGAGCTCACTGATCAGTTCACTAAAAGAGCCACAGAAAAATTTTGAATTGACAGGCAGGGGGAACATGCAGTGGTGGGAAGCCATCAGGGCTAATGGATAAACTGGACGGCACAATTAAAGAGGAAGAATAAAGCTTGGTTATATCAACCATAGGCAGGGAGTGCTAGTGCTAAACTTCTTGTACTTTCAATAGTGAAAGGTGGGAGCGCTGAGTGGGCATCCGGCTGCTAGCATCATTTGGGCAGCAGAGGCTGGTAGAGGAAGCTGAGGGAGTGGAGATGGGAACAGGCTACTCTGACATCCAACAGTGAAGAGGAGCTTCAGTAGAAGCATCCTCCTAGTCAGGAAAAGGCCAGAGGAGAACAGGGAGTAAGGGGAGGAAAACTAAACCCAAGAGGTCTAGTGTACTGACATGGAGCCAGTTACCTGAAAATGACAGAGCACCAGTGACATAGGAGGCTGTGCTATCAAGCAGATGGTTTTCGACTTCTGAACTTTATTTTAAAATGACCTGATGTCCTGTGGACTCCATGACAATCCCTTTGCTGCAACCATCAAGGCCATCGTCGCCCTGTAATTCTACACATCTGGGTAGTTCCAGGGATCAACTGTGGGCATGGGTGGCATTTCCGCATGTCAGCTTATTATGTCATCTGACAGGTCATGAACGCCCTATTCTGGAAGGTGGAATACATCTTTTTTGAGACAGGTGAGTCAGTGTAGGCACAGAGGACATTAGGAATTGTAGCCACCAATGGATTCCTGCAGGTCCATGGTGTCATCAATTGTAGCCATCAATGCACCAAGAGACCAGTCTGCCAGATTTCTGAACAGAAAAGCCTCCCATTCACTGAATGTTCACTGATCACAGGAAGTGGGTCTTAGTTGTCATGATTCATTCACTCTGTGAGCGAAATGTCCTTTCTTCCCGCAGGCCTTGCAGAGCACGCTCCGTGCTGGGCAGCGCTGCCGGGGGTGCTTTGTCTGTCCGCAGAAGTAGCACTTGGGTCCCTCGGGGTTGGTTGGCTGCCGCGCGGCGCAGGCTTGGGGTTGGCTGGGGGCGGTTGCTGGTGGGGTCCATGATGGGGTGTTCGCTGGCGGGGTCCATGATGTCCAGGACGGGAACGCCGTGCGGTCGGGGGCGTACGCCTGTACATTGCGGGAGGCGACTGTTAGTGAGAACGCGAGTTTCTTGGTCACCGCGAGGTCGAGGGTAGCCCCTTCTAAGAGGCGCTGGCGGATGTACGCCGACCCTATGCCGGTAACGAAAGCGTCCCTAATTAGGAGTTCAGAATGTTCAATGGCCGAAACGGCCTGGCAATTGCAGTCCCTTGCCTGGCCGTGCAGGGAGGAGGTGCCTGCCGTAGATTTTGTTGGTCTGCTGAGTGTAGTTCTCCGTCAGTAGCGCCATGGCCTCAGCGTAGGTAGGCGCGTCCCTGATGAGGGGAAAGATATCGGAGCTCAGCCGCATATACAGGATCTGGAGCTTCTGTGCCTCTGGGCTGTGCTGGCTGAGGTGGGGGAGCCCTGCCAGTGTCGGGAGTAGGGGGTGACGTGTGGCCGGGGTGACTATCCATGGGACTGGGGCAGTGTTCAGTCACAAACAGCCATTATCACAGCTTTGAAGGCAGCCATCTTGCTGCGCATCCACTCACCCGCCCCATCCTGGCCCCTGGTTTTGCAGAGTGACACCGACTGTATGGGTGCCCCCCCACCCCTTCTCCCACCCCCTGCCACCCAAGACCGGGCCACCACCTGCCAGCGGTCCACCAAGGGCAACACCGGCAGTAGCCTCTACAGGGCATGTGGTGCCTACCTCTGGTGGGGCAGTGCCAGCCAACAGTAGCTCAGGGACAGGTGGCAAGGCCAGAGGCCCCTACGGAGGTGGGAAGGACATGCAGGGACAGATCCTACAGTGCCAACGGGGGCCACCATGTAGCCCGGTGGACCTGGTTGAACACAGGAGGTACGCACCATGCTAACATGTCGGCCTTTCACCCACTGCAGACAGTGGATATTAGAATACAACCAGCAATGGTGGCTTTCCTGCTGGTCACCGCAGCCCTATGGTATGCCCTGCGGCTGTACGAGTGGGCACTGCTCGAGGAGGAGGAGAAAGCTGCAGCAGCGGAGCGGACCGCAGGCTATGGAGGTGGAGATGCAAATGAGGCGTCGCATGAGGCCTCGTGTGTACCGGCACCACCTGTCTTTCGAGGACCTGCCGGACCGGGCATGCCGTCGAAGACTCCGGATGAGCAGAGACAGTGCGACCTATCTGACAGATGTTGGCACACCTGGCACCATGGGGGAATTGGGGGAGGACACCCGCCCCCTGGTGGCCGTCATGCTCAGGCGGTTCAGTACAGCCATTTCAGTGTGGACCGAGCCCACCAGGATGCCTGGGCAGCGGGGTTTGCTGCCATCGCCGAGATGCCTCGGGTCCAGGGGGTGATCGGCGGGATGCATGTCCTTCGATGGGCCCCTGTGGATAACAGGCCGCTGTACACAAACCAAAAGAGGTTCCACTCGATGAACGTGCAGCTGGTATATGACAATCAGATGCGCATCACACATATCTGCGCCTGATAACCGTGCAGTGTGCACGACGCCTTCACCCCGGCACACTCGACGATTCCTGATATGTTTGAGACACGCCTTGGCTGGGGGGGTTGACTCTTGTCTGACAAGGGCTATCCACTGCGGCCGTGGCTGACGACACCTTTCTGGAGGCCACAGACTGACGCGGAGACCTGCTACACCAATGCCCATGCAGCAACCAGGAGCATAACGAGCAGTACGTCGGCCTCCTGAAGATGCGATTCCGGTGCCTGGATCGCTCTGGAGGGGCCCCTCCAGTATGATGCTGAGAGGGCCGTCCACATTGTGGCAGCCTGCTGCGTCCTCCACAACATTGCACAGCAGAAGAGCGATGTGTTGGAGGAGGATTAAGAATGCCAGGCCTCGCCCGACGAGGTGGATGTGGGGGAGGGTGACGGTGGGCAAGAAACGGAGCGCAGGCAGGCAGGGGAGGCCGCGCGATGTGTGCGCCAGGACCAATGCGCACGGGACAGTCTGATCGCCTCCAAGTTCACCGACTAGGAGTGGGGGGGGAGGGACTGGCCAGGGGCATGGACACTGCATCCTAACCCCACGCTTCATCATCACCCCACATCCCCAGCCTCGACTACACCCCGCCTGCAACTTACTCCATGGTACATACCTGCCGCACTATGGGGCGGGGGCCCTGGTTCGGCAGTAACACCAAGCCTAGTCCATGGGATGGAGAATGATGATAACCAGCTTTGCGCTGAGCTCTGGTGCTCTGCATCGTTTGACAACACCTGATCCCTGCCCTCGGTAGCACTTTCCACTCTCCACCTGTGTGATCCCTGCATGCAAACTGGCCATTCCATCACACGGTCCCATCGGATCCCTGAGGTGGCGGTGGTGGGGACGGTTGGGGGCATGGGGGGAATGGATCGTGGGGGCCACCCGCAGGGTCCACCCATTCCACCTCCCCACCACCCCCCCCCCCAACGCCCGCCCAGTCCTCCCCACCCTGGCCAGCCCAGACCAGCTCACCCCTCACATCCATCAGACAGAGCACCGAGGCAGGTTGTAACGGTGGTAACAGGTGTTTAATGTGAAGGAATATACACAGATTTGTGCCCTAGCCCCTATAACTAAATTGTGTCCTGCACCCATGCCAACTTAACTGGTGTCTAGCTTCCTGGCTTTGCGGGCCTCAATACTATATCTATATAGGTCCCGAGATGGTACAGAAGGAGAGGAGGCAGCCTATTGTGATTCCTGCCCTGCGCTCTGGGTCACTGGATCCACTAGCACAGGCCCCACCACCTCTATCTCCTCCACCCTCGGGGTGCCGAGTGGCTCCCAGGCTACTCCATGGGACGAGGGTGCGAGGGGAGCTATACCCTGAGGCTCCCCCGCCACCTGGCCCTGAAGGCCTGCTCTGATCTTGAGCAGGGTCCGCATGCTCAAGTCCATGGAGCAGAGGGAGTGGACTATCGCCGTCTGGGACTGCGGCACATCATGTTGCGACTGTGCCACCACCTTCTGATTCTGTGTCACATCAGCCAGTGACTGCACCCTCTCCCTCTGCGACTGGGCCACCTCCCTCTTTGTCTGCGCCATATCGACCAGCGCCCGGGCAATACCGCCGAGGTTCCCAGCCATGGCCTGCTGTGACTGGGCCACAATCAGGAGCGCCACTGTGACTTCCAGGTGGCTCTGAGAAATGGTCGTCTGTGAGGTGGCAACCCTGTCCTGGGCCTTGGTCAGCACCTGCACAGAATGCCCCAGGCCAATGGAAGAATAAGGGGATTAAGACACTAAAAGATTTGTTTCTTGGGGGTCGGTTTGCAGGATTGAAGAAACTGGAAGCAAAGTATGGGCTGGAGCAGGGGGAAATGTTTAGACACATGCAGGTTCGAGATTTTGCAGGAAAGGAGATACAGAGCTTCCAGGTGGATCCGGCCTCCACATTGCTGGAGGAGGTGCTGACAACAGGGGACTGGAGAAGGGGGTAGGTTTACGGAGCTATTTTGGAGGAGGGTGGTCTACGGAGCTATTTTGGAAGAGAAGAAGGCACCACTGGAAGGGATCAAAGCAAAGTGGAAGAGTTGGGAGAGGAAATGGCGGAGGGGTTCTGGTGTGAGGTGCTCAGGAGAGTGAACCCTGCTCACCCCTCACACCCATCAGACAGAACATCAAGGCACGTTGTAACGGTGGTAACGGGTGTTTAATGTGAAGGAATATACACAGATTTGTGCCCTAGCCCCTATAACTAAATTGTGTCCTGCACCCATGCCAACTTAACTGGTGTCTAGCTTCCTGGCCTTACGGGCCTCAACACTATATCTATATGGGTCCCCAGATGGTACAGAAGGAGAGGAGGCGGCCTGTTGTGATTCCTGCCCTGCGCTCTGGGTCCCTGGATGGGCCGAGCTGCTGCTCGGGGGGTCCCGGGTGGCGTGGTGCTGCCCTGTTCTGTCTGCTGTCCACCAGGTGTACCAGGTTCTTTCAAGAACTGGATAACATCGAACTTTAGTTGTGGGGTTGGTTGAGAGGGTTGGGGGGAGGGGTCTGTGTGTGTTTATGGCGACTATGGGTGATTCCTGATTCCTTTTTGTCATCTGTTTATGTGAACATGCGGCTAATGTTTGGGGTTTGGTGGGAGGATGAGATCGTTGTTATTGATATGGGGATTGACATATTTGTTACTGATTATTGTTTATTGTTAGTGGGTGTAAATTTGGGAGAAAATGTGAAAAGGAGGAGAATAAAAATATTTTTAAAGAAAAGAATGCCCCAGGCCCCTTGGAGATTCATAGCCAAAATCGTTGCCTCCACTGCGAATCCCACCCGTGCGGTGTTGGCCTGGGTTGCATGCATTCTCGGCACCACCTCCCGCTGCGAATCTCACCCGTGCGGTGTTGGCCTGGTGTGGTGAATGTAATATATATGCATATATGATAATTCACACTGTCTTTGTAAGCGCAGTAGCGCTATCCTACCTCTGGGGGGAGTAGCTCTGGGAGTACTCAGGAACTTGTACTGGGCTCCACCCTTGGCTCCGCCCACGACTCCTCCCCCTAGTGCAGCTGTATAAATACCCTTGTCCAGAGTCAGCCTGAGTCACTAAGAGTTCATCAACGGGTAACAGGCTGGCTCTGAAGTAAGTCGATTAAAGCCTAGATTCATATCGGAAACACGTGTCTGGTGAATTGATGGTTCCATCAATTTAATCGACTTAAGAACAGTAAAGATCGATTATGGAATCGGCCCTCAAGCCTGGACGCCTGGAACTCGACCCACAGGACGCAGAGGCTAAAGAAATCTTCTCCCACTGGATCCGGTGCTTCGAGGCCTACCTGGCAGAAGCGAGCACAGCCGAAACGACAGAGGATCAGAAGCTAAGTCTACTGCACGCGAGGGTGAGCTACAGAATCTCTACGCAACTAAACTCGGCCAGTTCATATACTGCGGCGCTAGCAGTTCTCGATAAAATTTATGTAAGGCCTATTAATGAAGTTTATGCTCGCCATGTGTTCACGACCCGCCGCCAGCGGCCTACAGAATCACTCGCCGAATTTCTAATGGAACTCAATAATTTGTCCAATGACTGTAATTACCAAGCTGTTACCGCGGCTGAACACAGGGAACTTGCGGTATGCGATGTTTTTGTAGCGGGCCTCAGGTCTAACTATATGCGCCAACGACTGCTGAAAAAGAGGGCCCAGGACTTAGAAACGACTGTGGGAGCTGCTACCACAATGGAGGTCTCCACCGCAGCCTTAACTCGTTCCCTGCGGACCCCGCGACCCAATCATGGGCCCCCGACCAGCGACTCCCCCAGGCCTGTGCTACGCGGCCGTCCAGCCACCATGCTGCCCCAGCCAGCCACTATGCTGCCCCAACCAGCCACTACGCTGCTCCAGCCTGCCATTTCTGCGGCCTGAACCAGCACCCGCGGCAGCACTGCCCGGCTCGCAACGCGACCTGCAGCAGCTGCGGGCGAAAAGGCCATTACGCAAGAGTGTGCCTTGCTAAAAGGGCCCCAGCTTCCAACTCCCCAGCAACTCGAAGTACTCGCTCCCCTCACTCGCAGGCCCGCGGGGCCCGAAACGCTGCAGCCTATGCCCCGACTCTGCCCCCTCCAGCCACATGCGATCCATGGGGGCTGCCATCTTGGAAAACCTCCACCATGCGGCCGGCCACGTGCGACTCATGGGGGCCGCCATCTTGGACGCCATCTTCCTCGCTGCCCGCCACGTGCGATCCACAGGCCCGATCGGCATCTCCGCGCTCGGACAACTCTGCGGAAGAATTCGAATTCGACTATGAACTCAGAGGGCAGTCATCACGGGGCCACTCCAGCACAGCTGATCGAGCCGCCGACTACCCGCAACTCAGCGCGGTCACCCTGGACCAATCACGACCAAAGAATCTACGAAACCCGATGGCAGAGGTCCATATCAACGGGTACAAAACGCCATGCCTCTTCGACTCCGGGAGCACGGAGAGCTTCATAAATCCAGACCTGGTAAGACGCTGTTCGCTCCCCGTTTTCCCCGTGCAGTAAACTATCTCGCTCGCTTCAGGCTCCCATTCGGCCCAGGTCCAGGGGCCACCGCCGCGACACTCACAATTCGAGGCGCTAGCTACTCGAAATTCAAACTCTACGTTTTGCCCGAACTCTGCGCGCCACTCTTATTAGGCCTAGACTTCCAACGTTCGGAGGGCCCCTTCCCCCACTCACGATCTGCAGCCTCCCTACGCTGCGAATCCCCCCCCCCCCCTCCTCTCTTCGCCAATCTGACAAAGGACTGTAAACCCGTAGCCACTCGTAGCAGGCGATACAGCCTGCAGGATAGGGTATTTGTCAGAGCAGAGGTCCGAAGGCTTCTCAGTGAGGGGGTTATAGAGGCCAGCAATAGTCCCTGGAGAGCTCAGGTGGTGGTCGTTAAGACCGGGGAAAAATTCCGTATGGTGGTTGACTACAGTCAGACCATAAATAGATTTACACTCCTCGACGCATATCCCCTCCCCAGGATTGCAGACATGGTAAACCAGATCGCCCAGTCCCGGCTCTTTTCCACGGTGGATCTGAAGTCTGCATACCACCAGCTCCCAATCTGCCCGGAGGACCGCCACTACATGGCATTCGAAGCCGATGGCCGCCTCTTCCATTTCCTCCGAGTCCCTTTTGGCGTCACTAATGGGGTCTCGGTGTTCCAACGAGCAATGGACCGAATGGTGGACCAGTACGGGCTGCGGGCCATGTTTCCGTACTTGGACAATGTCACCATCTGCGGCTATGACCAGCAGGACCATGACGTCAACCTACACCGTTTTCTCCAGACGGCACAAAAACGGAATCTCACGTACAACAAGGAGAAATGCGTTTTCCGCACAACCAGACTAGCCATCCTTGGCTATGTCATGGAAAACAGAGTCCTGGGCCCCGACCCGGACCGTATGCGCCCCCTCTTAGAACTCCCCCTCCCCCATTGCCCCAAGGCCCTCAAACGGTGCTTGGGCTTCTTTTCCTACTACGCCCAGTGGGTCCCTCAATATGCGGACAAAGCCCGCCCACTCTTTAAGGGCACACGATTTCCCCTGTCAGCCGAGGCACGCCAGGCCTTCGACGGCATCAAGGAGGACATCGCCAAAGCGGTCATGTGGGTGGTGGATGAATCCACTCCATTTCAGGTAGAGAGCGACGCCTTAGAGGTAGCTCTTGCAGCCACGTTAAATCAGGCAGGGAGACCAGTTGCATTTTTCTCCCGTACCCTCTCCGCTTCAGAACTCTGACACTCTTGAGTCGAGAAAGAAGCACAAGCCATTGTGGAGGCTATCCGTCACTGGAGGCACTACCTCGCAGGTAGGAGGTTCACCCTCATCACCGACCAAAGATTGGTTGCCTTCATGTTCGACAACTCGCAAAGGGGCAAAATAAAAAACAACAAAATTCTGAGGTGGAGGATCGAACTCTCCACCTACAATAACGATATCAAATATCGACCCGGGAAGCTCAACGAGCCTCCGGATGCCCTATCCCGCGGGACATGCGCCAGCGCGCAGATCGACCGATTAAAAGTCATCCACAATGACCTCTGCCACCCGGGGGTCACCCGGCTCGCACACTACATCAGGGCCCGAAACCTGCCTTTCTCCAACGAGGAGGTAAAAGCGGTCACCAGGGACTGCCCGATCTGTGCGGAGTGCAAACCGCACTTCTGTAGACCAGACAGGGCCCACCTGGTCAAGGCTTCTAGGCCCTTTGAACGCTTCGCGATTGATTTCAAAGGGCCACTCCCCTCAACTAACAAGAACGTTTTTCTTTTTAAACGTCGTAGACGAGTTCTCCTGTTTACCATTCGCTATCCCGTGCCCCGACATGACCTCCCACACAGTCATTAGGGCCCTGCATAGCATCTTCACCCTGTTTGGTTTCCCCAGCTACGTACACAGCGACCGGGGTTCGTCCTTCATGAGCGACGAGCTGCATCAGCACCTGCTCGACAAGGGCATTGCCTCGAGCAGGACTACCAGCTACAACACCAGGGGGAACGGGCAGGTGGAAAGGGAGAACGCGACGGTCTAGAAGACCGTCCTACTGACCCTCCGGTCTAGAAAGCTCCAAGTCTCCCAGTGGCAGGAAGTCCTCCCAGACGCGCTCCACGCTATTAGGTCCCTTTTGTGCACGGCGACCAACCAGACCCCTCACGAGAGGCTCTTCATTTTTTCCAGGGGCACTACCACGGGGGTCTCACTTCTGGCATGGCTGAGGACGCCGGGCCCTGTACTTCTGAGGAAACACGTCAGGGCGCACAAAACCGACCCCCTTGTTGAAAAGGTGCGCCTGCTCCATTCCAACCCCCAGTACGCATTCGTCGAGTTCCCTGACGGCCGTCAGGACACAGTATCCCTCCGGGATCTGGCACCCGTCGGATCCAGCGCCCCCTCTACCCCCACAGAAGTACCTCTCACCCTACACCCCATGCTGCCACCCCCTCGCACTCCCGAGCCCGCGAGCTCGCTCCACCAGTTCCGCGCACCCACGCCGCCCAGCCCCCAGCGCCCCCAGTCCCCGGTCGAACCAGGAGAGTATGAAGCTCAGATACAACCCTCCCTGGAGTCCGCCATCGTACCCCAGCACACAACACCCATCCAGCCACCGCAAGAGGCTGCAACCCCGGTGCTCCGCAGATCACAACAGACAATTCGACCACTGGACAGACTGACGTTGTAGGCCACCACCCCCGCCGGTCTCGATTTCTTTGCAGGGGGTGAATGTGGTGAATGTAATATATATGTATATATGATAATTCACACTGTCTTTGTAAGCGCAGTAGCGCTATCCTACCTCTAGGGGGAGTATCTCTGGGAGTACTCAGGAACTTGTACTGGGCTCCACCCTTGGCTCCACCCACGACTCCTCCCCCTAGTGCAGCTGTATAAATACCCTTGTCCAGAGTCAGCCTGAGTCACTAAGAGTTCATCAACGGGGAACAGGCTGGATCTGAAGTAAGTCGATTAAAGCCTAGATTCATATCGGAAACACGTGTCTGGTGAATTGATGGTTCCATCACCTGGTAGCATGCATTCTATGCACCACCTCCCGCTGCTGCACGTGGTTGGACTCCTCCAACTGCGCCTGCAGGTGCTGGATGCTCGCCGACAACCCCTCATGCAGTCCCTGGCTCTGCGACTGCATCTCCACTATGGATGGGACTGTTTGTTCCAGAAGCTCGAGACCTGTCTGGGTGGCAGCTTGTCCCTGGGATCAGACTGCCCTCCAACCGAATGGCCCCTCGGGAGCTCCTACCTCCACCTGCTATACCAGGTCAACTGTGTGGTGAGCACCAGATAATGTTCCAGGAGCCTCTTCACCAAAGTGTCTCTGGGTTAGGGGAGGGTGTTGGAGATGGGCAGCTGAGATGGAAAATCACTGTCATCCTCCGACCCAAGCTACAGGGTCTCCTGAGTCTCACCTCTGGCAGGTCCTGTAAGACGACATGTATGATTAGACAGTGGACCTGGGGTGGGATGGGGGGGGGGGGGGGGGGGGGGGGTTGGGGGGGTGGGGGGGGGGGGTTGGGGTTGAGCTCAGTTCCCAAAGGCATGGTTCACGTGTGCCCTCAAAAGTCATGAACCTGGCGTCGTGGCTGCTGAGCGAGAGAGGGAGGAGTCACATGTGGAGTGACTGCGGGCTGCCGGCCCGGACATCGGCCGTGCTGGCTGGGGGGGGGGGGGGGGGGGGGGGGCTCTGCCAGGGCAGGGGGAAGGAAGGGGTGGGGGGAACAGGCCAAGCAGCTGGGGTGACACCCCCCCCTCCGCACAGGACAAGGGCGGGTGAGGGTTGAGGGGGGTGAGGGGGTGCGGGTTGAGGGGGGTGGGGGTGAGGGGGCTGGTGGGTGTGGGGGGAGGCACACATGTGTCATGGGGATCCGCAACTAAGCAGGGTCTCACTTGCTCGCCTGCCGCCGACCTCCGCCTCGATGACCTCTCCTCCGGGCCGCCGACCACGTCCAGTGCCCTCTGCTAAGGCATGGTGAGGGGCTGCAGTTCTGGTGGCCGCCCTTCGGCCTTCTCCCACTCCCGGTGGTTGTGCACGGCCTTTTCCTGGAGGGGGGGGGGGGATAATCAGCACAACCGTTAGACATTCCGACGCATGCTGCCCAGGGGTTGGGTAGATGGTGACCTCGGTGGCTAGGTCACACGGCTGCCATGTGGGGCAGGGTGGGTTCGGCTGTCCCTGGTTTTGGGGGGGGTGGGGCGGGGGGAGGCCGGGTTACGTGTTTGTGTGTGGGGGTAGGTAGGAGGGTTAGTGCCAAGGGCTCGGAGCAGCCAACTCATCCTGGCCGCCCTGAGGTGGTCGTGGAGTTTCTTCCTGCGCTGCATGCCAGACCGAGCTATGTTACCCATGGCGCTGACCACCTCTGCCACCTGCACGGCGAACGGCGGTGCCAGGCGGCCTTCTCTTCTCCATGGCGTCCATGAGGGTGTCCAGCTCACGTCCCTGAACTGTGGTGCTGCTTTCCTTCCAGCCGTCTTGTTGGCTGGGACGGTATGTGTGGGGGGCTGGATCGTTTAAGTGCGGTTGCGGCATGTGAGCCTCATGTGCGGCAATCACGAACCCGGCGAATCCAGCACCGTTTTGCATGGAATTGATTGTGTTCCACATGGCAATGGTGACTCACGCAGCTCCAGCTGCCGATACTGGCACCAAAAGGGTGCTGCGGGTCGGCGCATGCGCACTGCGGCCTGCATGGATTTGTGCATGCACGGGTTGACTGGCATGAACTCACGCATGCGTGCTAGTTGCCTTCTCCGCGCCAGCCCCGATGCAACATGGCAGAGAGCTAAAGGGGCCTAGCGCGGAGTAAAGTAGACCCCCACCAGGAGAAGCCAGCATGCCGATCGGTAGGCCCCGATCGTGGGCCAGGCCACGATGGAGCCCCCCCCTCCCCCGCCCCCCCCCCCCCCCCCCCCCCCCCCCCCCCCCCCCCGGGTTGGACCCCCCTCTCCCCCACCAGGCTGCGCCCCGCAGGATGAACGCTGAGGTCCTGCCGGGTAGGACCACATGTGAATAGTGCCGGCGGTACTCGGCCTATCTCAGCAGCCACTTTGCTCAACGAGTGAGAGGAATCGCCGTGTGGAGCAGCTCCTGAATGGCGGCGCGCCTACGCCAATGGCGTTGATTCTCCGGTCACCGGAGAATCGGCGGACCGGCGTCGGAGTGGTGCCGCGTGAATCATGCCCCCGCCCACTGTTGCCATGCCGGCATCAGCACTAAGTCTCAAAATCAGAGAATCCAGTCTCAGAAACGGAGAATCCCTCCCAAGATCTGGAGAAAAGGCGAATCGGGAAGGAAAACCTGATTATCCTCCCAATTTGAAAAGTAAGAACCTAGACGGTAAACTGGCATCAGATCACCCAGTGTGTTTTCATTTTGTAACTGTAACCGGGGAGGACTGAAAGGGAACTGAAAGAGTTTAAGAGTTAACAATCATATATGTTTAAAGGAAACCTAAAACCGATCATATAAGTTTAAAAAACTAACACTGGGCTGCTGCTCATTGTAGCTGGTGGAGTCCCACAGGCAGAGACCAGTTCCTACAGCAACAAACAAACATTCAAGGATTTTAATAACAACATGGGTCTCACAGAACACTGGACAATGACACAGGAGTAGAGGCACCACAGCGCAGGCGTACACTTTACTTGTGCATGTCTAGCAGTGAATAGATAAGTAGAGACAGATAAGTGCTTGACAATATTTTAATACTATGTATGTGCTTTGATTATGATTGATTATTATACTAGCATGTAATCCTAATTATAAGTAGTGAATGGACATAGATAATTTCTAAACAAATGTATTATTTTGATTGGTGTATGTTAATTATTTGAGATAATACACAAAGGTATAATCACTCTGTATTTTCTGTGATCGGGGAGCTGGCAGGCCACCTAGTGGATACTTAGCTCCCTTGCTACAGCTGAAATAAAGTTCTTGAACTGGAACTCTTAAGTGTCATCTGGTCAGTTGGGGAGTGAGGAACACTGTAGATATTCTGGATAACTGGGGCTCTTTCTGGGGAAGGTGGGACCTCTATAGACAGGACGGTCTACATCTGAACCTGAGGGGCACCAATATCCTGGGGGGGAGATTTGCTAGTGCTCTTTGCGGGGGTTTAAACTAATTCAGCAGGGGCATGGGAACCTGGATTGTAGTTTTGGGGTACGGGAGATTGAGAATATAGAGGTCAGGAGCACAGATTTGACTTCGCAGGAGGGTGCCAGTGTTCAGGTAGGTGGTTTGAAGTGTGTCTACTTCAATGCCAGGAGTATACGAAATAAGGTAGGGGTTGGTACCTGGGACTTCGATGTTGTGGCCATTTCAGAGACATGGATAGAGCAGGGACAGGAATGGTTGTTGCAGGTTCTGGGGTTTAGGTGTTTTAGTAAGCTCAGAAAAGGGGGCAAAAGAGGGGGAGGTGTGGCGCTGCTAGTCAAGGACAGTATTACGGTGGCGGAAAGGATGCTAGATGGGGACTCTTCTTCCGAGGTAGTATGGGCTGAGGTTAGAAACAGGAAAGGAGAGGTCACCCTGTTGGGAGTTTTCTATAGGCCACCTAATAGTTCTAGGGATGTAGAGGAAAGGATGGCGAAGATGATTCTGGAAAAGAGCGAAAGTAACAGGGTAGTTGTTATGGGAGACTTTAACTTTCCAAATATTGACTGGAAAAGATATAGTTCGAGTACATTAGATGGGTCGTTCTTTGTACAATGTGTGCAGGAGGGTTTCCTGACACAATATGTTGACAGGTCAACAAGAGGCGAGGCCACATTGGATTTGGTTTTGGGTAATGAACCAGGCCAGGTGTTAGATCTGGAGGTAGGTGAGCACTTTGGAAACAGTGACCACAATTCGGTGACCTTTACGTTAGTGATGGAAAGGGATAAGTATACCCCGCAGGGCAAGAGTTATAGCTGGGAGAAGGGCAACTATGATACCATTAGACATGACTTAGGATGTGTAGGTTGGAGAAGTAGGCTGCAAGGGTTGGGCACACTGGATATGTGGAGCTTGTTCAAGGAACAGCTATTGCATGTTCTTGATAAGTACGTACCAGTCAGGCAGGGAGGAAGGGGTCGAGCGAGGGAACCGTGGTTTACCAAAGAAGTGGAATCTCTTGTTAAGAGGAAGAAGGAGGCCTATGTGAAGATGAGGCGTGAAGTTTCAGTTGGGGCGCTTGATAGTTACAAGGAAGCGAGGAAGGATCTAAAGAGAGAGCTAAGACGAGCAAGGAGGGGACATGAAAAGTCTTTGGCAGGTAGGATCAAGGAAAACCCAAAAGCTTTCTATAGGTATGTCAGGAATAAAAGAATGACTAGGGTAAGAGTAGGGCCAGTCAAGGACAGTGGTGGGAAGTTGTGTGTGGAGGCTGAGGAGATAAGCGAGATACTAAATGAATACTTTTCGTCAGTATTCACTCAGGAAAAAGATAATGTTGTGGAGGAGAATGCTGAGACCCAGGCTATTAGAATAGATGGCATTGAGGTGCGTAGGGAAGAAGTGTTGGCAATTCTGGACAAGGTGAAATAGATAAGTCCCCGGGGCCTGATGGGATTTATCCTAGGATTCTCTGGGAAGCCAGGGAAGAGATTGCTGAGCCTTTGGCTTTGATTTTTAGGTCATCATTGGCTACAGGAATAGTGCCAGAGGACTGGAGGATAGTAAATGTGGTCCCTTTGTTCAAGAAGGGGAGTAGAGATAACCCCGGTAACTATAGGCCGGTGAGCCTAACGTCTGTGGTGGGTAAAGTCTTGGAGAGGATTATAAAAGATACGATTTATAATCATCTAGATAGGAATAATATGATTAGGGATAGTCAGCATGGTTTTGTGAAGGGTAGGTCATGCCTCACAAACCTTATCGAGTTCTTTGAGAAGGTGACTGAACAGGTAGACGAGGGTAGAGCAGTTGATGTGGTGTATATGGATTTCAGTAAAGCGTTTGATAAGGTTCCCCACGGTCGGCTATTGCAGAAAATACGGAGGCTGGGAATTGAGGGTGATTTAGAGATGTGGATCAGAAATTGGCTAATTGAAAGAAGACAGAGAGTGGTAGTTGATGGGAAATGTTCAGAATGGAGTTCAGTTACAAGTGGCGTACCACAAGAATCTGTTCTGGGG
Organism: Scyliorhinus canicula; assembly: GCF_902713615.1. Taxonomy (NCBI): domain Eukaryota; kingdom Metazoa; phylum Chordata; class Chondrichthyes; order Carcharhiniformes; family Scyliorhinidae; genus Scyliorhinus; species Scyliorhinus canicula. The sequence continues at coordinate 140,986,742 of NC_052152.1, read as the reverse complement.
CCGTTGCTGTTTGTCATTTTTATAAATGACCTAGAGGAGGGCGCAGAAGGATGGGTGAGTAAATTTGCAGACGACACTAAAGTCGGTGGAGTTGTAGACAGTGCGGAAGGATGTTGCAGGTTACAGAGGGACATAGATAAGCTGCAGAGCTGGGCTGAGAGGTGGCAAGTGGAGTTTAATGTGGAGAAGTGTGAGGTGATTCACTTTGGAAAGAATAACAGTAATGCGGAATATTTGGCTAATGGTAAAATTCTTGGTAGTGTGGATGAGCAGAGGGATCTCGGTATCCATGTACATAGATCCCTGAATGTTGCCACCCAGGTTGATAGGGTTGTGAAGAAGGCCTATGGTGTGTTGGCCTTTATTGGTAGAGGGATTGAGTTCTGGAGCCATGAGGTCATGTTGCAGTTGTACAAAACTCTAGTACGGCCGCATTTGGAGTATTGCGTACAGTTCTGGTCGCCTCATTATAGGAAGGACGTGGAAGCTTTGGAACAGGTGCAGAGGAGATTTACCAGGATGTTGCCTGGTATGGAGGGAAAATCTTATGAGGAAAGGCTGATGGACTTGAGGTTGTTTTCGTTAGAGAGAAGAAAGTTAAGAGGTGACTTAATAGAGGCATACAAAATGATCAGTGGGTTAGATAGAGTGGACAGCGAGAGCCTTCTCCCACGGATGGAGGTGGCTAGCACGAGGGGACGTAGCCTTAAATTGAGGGGTAATAGATATAGGACTGAGGTCAGAGGTGGGTTTTTTACGCAAAGAGTGGTGAGGCCGTGGAATGCCCTACCTGCAACAGTAGTGAACTCGCCAACATTGAGGGCATTTAAAAGTTTATTGGATAAGCATATGGATGATAAGGGCATAGTGTAGGTTAGATGGCCTTTAGTTTTTTTCCATGTCGGTGCAACATCGAGGGCCGAAGGGCCTGTACTGCGCTGTATCGTTCTATGTTCTATGTTCTATGTTAAGCTCCCGCAACAAGGACACCAATCAGAGTTTTTAAATTGTTTTCAATAAATTTAAAGCATCCAATTATTTTTTTCCAATTAAGGGGAAATTTAGCGTGGCCAATCCACCTACTCTGCACATCTTTGGGTTGTGGGGGTGAAATCCACGCAAACACGGGGAGAATGTGCAAACTCCCCGTGGACAGTGACCCGGGGCCAGGATTGAACCTGGGTCATCGGTGCCATAAGGCAGCAGTGCTAACCATTGTGCCACCGTGCCGCCAAACCAGAGTTTCTTTTACACAGGGAAATTACTCCTCTTGTATCCCAGGACCTGAGAAAAGAAATAACTATTCTCAGGGACACTTGCTATTTTCAAACCCTACTCGCAGCAAAGGTTGCAAAGATGCTTCCTCAAGGCAGAACAAATATCACAGTGTTTATGAAAGTACTTACAGGCAAGTGCTTGAATGTTCCCTTGTTAAAATGTAACTGCAGAAGAGGCGGCATGGTGGTGCAGTGGTTAGCACTACTGCCTTTAGGCGCTGAGGACCTGGGTTCGATCCCAGCCCAGGTCATTGTCCATGTGGAATTTGCACATTCTCCCCCCTGTCTGCGTGGATCTCACCCTACAACTCAAAGATGTGCAAGGTAGGTGGATTGGCCACTCTAAATTGCTGCTTAATTGGAAGAAAAAATGAATTGGGTACTTTAAATTAATTTTAATTTTTTTTAAATATATGTACCTGCAGATTAAGTCAATCACCAAAGTAGTAATGGCCAGGGTAATACTGAGCTTACCCATGCAAGAGGCAGATCTATTACTGGGCAATGACAAAGCTGAAAGTGCAGTCTTGTGTCCAAACAGTCTTGAACAGTCCATGGAGACTGGGGGAACAAGCAAAATGCTGCTCAGCTGACCTCCGTTGGGGGCGATGTACTGAACAGGCGCGCAAAAGGTGGCTCTCCTCTAGAAACTTCAACTTAGGTCATTCAAACCTGGAAATCAGCCATTAAGCCAACACAAACACCGGTCCATCAACTGACGGGGCAGTGGATGGAGCTCTTAGCACAAGAGCTCCTAAAACCTACTCCATTAAGGAGGACCTCATGGTAACCGTTAAGGTGGCCATAGTAATCACTCTGGCCCCCTTTAAAGAGGCTTTGCTGAGGTGGGCAGCACGGTGGCGCAGTGGTTAGCACTGTAGCCTCATGACACCGAGGTCCCAGGTTCGATCCCGGCTCTGGGTCATTGTCCGTGTGGTGTTTGCACATTCTACCCGTGTTTGCGTGTGTTTCGCCCCACAACCCAAAGATGTGCAGGGTAGGTGGATTGGCCACTCTAAACTGCCCCTGAATTGGAAAAAATTAATTGGGTACTCTAAATTTTTTTTAAAAGAGGCACTGCAGAGGTCAGAGCAGTGGTTGGAGATGCAGGAAGCGACGGTGTTGGAACAGGAAGAAGCGGACACTGACCAGAATGAACAGATCGCATCGCTTGAGACAGAAGTGGCAAGGTTGGTGGCAGTCCAGGGGAAGGTAGAGGATCAGGAAAATAGGTCCTGCCGCCAGACCCTCAGGATTGTCAGGCTACCTGAGGCCAAGGAGGGCAGAAACCCAACGGAGTACATAGCACAGATGCTCGGGAAGCTGGTCAGGGGAGAAAGTTTTCCCAAGCTCCAGAGGTGAACAGCACACACAGGTCATTCTGACAAAGGCCTAAAACATGAGAACCACTGCTGGCGATCCTTGCAAAGCTCCACAGATTTCAGAATACAAAGCAAATTTTGAACTGGGCGAGGAGGAAGCGGTCCTGCAAACGGAAGGGCATATGATCCGCATATACCAGGACATTGGGGCCGACCTGGCCAAGCGCTGGCCCGAGTTCAATGGGGATAGGGTGGCACTATTTAAGAACAAAGTGCAGTTCGGGATGCTGTACTCAGCAAGACTCTTGGGTGACTCAACAACAAGAAGTATTATTTAAACATGCGGGAGAAGCAGACAAATTCATTTGGAATAATGGGCTGGGAAGACAGTTATAATGGACACACATGGTCCACTGATAATGCTCTTTCTTAAGTTATTCTGTTTGTCCTTGGCTCTCTGGGGAATGAATGGCTGCAAGTCTGAGGGGAAGGGGGTAAGACAGAGAGACACTGAAGCAAGAAAGGAAGGGGGGGAACAAATAAAGGTGAAGGATAGGAGGAAATATTCCCGGGGAGGGGGACAGGGGAGCCACCAGACTGGCGAACATGCGAGCACCTAGAAGTAAGCGAAGAGGGGAGGGGCTGCAATGCAGCTCTCAAAAGGCAGGCAGGCCCTGGCAGAAGGGGAGGGGCAAACAACAAGGAGGGCGGAGAAGGGCAAAGGGGGTAGAGCTGGTGGAGGGAAGCTCACATGGGCATGGGAAAGGGAGACAGCAAGGGCAGGGACACCGGGGCTGATCAGGGAACAGGTGTGGGGGGGGGGGGGGGGGGCCGTCGGGTAGAATGCTGGTTGCTGGTTACAACAGGTCGCACATGGGGACGGCTGGAACAAAGAAGACAATGGTGGCCATCTTGGATGGCTCCCAAAGAAAGGGAAATCCTGGCATGCAGGGGCACGTCCACGTGGCTGATCCCACAGGGGGTGCTAAAACCCTCATCAGGATAGTCACCTGGAGTATCAGGGGACTCAACAGCCTAGTGAATAGATCCATAGTCTTCGCCCATCAGAAAAGCCTGAGGGCCGACATAGTCTTCCTCCAGGAGACATACCTGAGGGATAAGGACCGACTGAGGGTAAGAAAGAGCTGGACAGGACATACCTACCAAGCTGCTATGGGATGAGGGCTATGGGGGATGGCAGTATTATTGAATAGGAGGATGACCTTCACAGTGATGTATGCAGTGACAGACCTAGGGGGGGTGGGGGGGGGGGGGGGGGGGGGTATGTTATAGTCAGCGGTGTCGTGGAAGGTGTTTGTGAATGTGTAATTGGGACGACACAGACTTTATCAAAAAGACCATGGCAGAAATTCCCGACCTTGGCACCCAGGACTCATCTTGGGAAAGACTTCAATTGCGTACAGGAGCCATGGACGGACCAATCAAGCCTAGATCGGGGAAGTAATCGGCGATAACAAGGGAACTGCAAGACTTTATAGAGCAGATGGGGGTGGGGGGCGGGGAGGGGGTGAGTGAACCCATGTAGGGTCACACACCCGTACCGTATCGTTCCTGTACCGGCCTCCCCGAACAGGCTCCGGAATGCGGCGACTAGGGGCTTTTCACAGTAACTTCATTGAAGCCTACTTGTGACAATAAGTGATTATTACACTCGAGGGAGAAAGTTCTCCTTCTTCTCCCTAGTCCAGAAGGTATACTCCCATTCTTTGTAGTAGGTAAAGCTGTGCTACCAGGGGTAGTGGGAGCAGGATACTCCACAATAGTAACCTCTGACCACGCTCTGCATGAGGTGGATGTGAGATTGGAGACGGGTCGAACCCAGCGCTCCTCACGGAGGCTGGACACAGCCCTCATCGCTGATAAGGCATATTGCGAGAGAATGTCACAAGCCATCGACAGATATGTATACTGCAACCAAAATGGGGAGGTCTCACCCTGGGAGGCACTAAAGGTGGTGATAAGGGGGGGGAAATAATTGCGTACAGGGTACACAGGGACAGGAAGGAGAGAGCGGCTAGGCAAGGGCTAATCGGCTCCATATTAGAGGTGGATCGGCGATACACCATGGCTACAACCATGGAACTACGAGGGGGAGAGTAAAAAATTACAAACGGAGTTTGATCTCTCCAGTGGAAAAGCAGTGCATCAACTCCGACAGTCACGAGGGACCTTCAATTAACATGGGGACAAGGCCAGTTACCTACTCGCTCTCCAGTTGAAAAAGCAGGCAGCCATGAGGGAAATAGCACAGGAGAAAGATAGGAATGGCAGACTAGCCACAGCCCAGATAAGATCAACAAGGCCTTCACGACATGCGATCGGGGTTGTACACCTCTGAGCCCCCGGAGAGGGACTCAAAGACGAGACAGTTTCTCAACAGATTGGACATACCAGTCGTGGGGGAGGAAAGAAAACAGGGACTGGAAGCACCACTCGAACTAGGGGAAGTCATGAAGAGCATTAACTCCATGCAGTCAGGGAAGGCAACGTGTCTGGATGGCTTCCGGTGGATTTCTATAAAACGTTTGTGACGGCACTCGCTCTGCACCTGTGGGAGATGTTCAATGACTTGCTATTGAGTGGTATCCTACCACCCATGCTGGCACAGGCCTCGATATCGCTGATCCCTAAAAAAGACAAAAACCCGCAGAGTGCAGGTCATACAGACCCATCTCACTCCAAAACACTGATGCTAAAGTCTTAGCGAAGGCCCTGGCAAGGCGACTGGAAAGCTGTGTGCAATAAGAAGTTGCGATAGATCAGATGGGCTTTGACAAGAGCAGGCAACTAACGGCGAACATCAGAGATCTGCTGAACATGATCAAAGGGGAGGTGACACGAAGCGATCATCTCCCTGGACGAAGAGAAGGCGTTCAACAGATTCGAATGGAAGGAACTCATGGAAGTACTAGAACGGTTTGAGTTGGGTCAGAGCTTACCTCATCTACTGAACAGTGCTCCCATGACGAGCATACGGACAAACGGCATCAGCTCTGAATACTTTCGGTGCACAGAGGTATGAGGCAAGGCTGCCCCTTATCCGCACTGCTATTTGCTCTGGTAAATGAGCTGCTGGCCATCACTCTCAGATCAACGAACGGGTAGTGAGGCATCCTGATGGGAGACAGAGAGTACAGAGTCTCACTCTATGCGGATGACCTGCTTCTCCATGTCTCAAACCGCCTGACCAGCATGGGAGGAGTAATGGATCCCCAAAGGCAGCGCATTTCAAACTTTATTGCCCAGAACCCATTTTTACCAACTGGCCAATCTTCACAACCCACAGCAGCTATCTTCGCGACACACGCTGCTCGAACTTCGCGACCCATCCATCTGAATTTCCCACCCACCGTTATTGCTTACCTTTAATGCGACAGGTGAGCCTGCTTAATCCTCACAATCTCACTTGCTTTGTCATTCAATGTTAGATTTCTGCTAAGGACTGCAGCTGATGATCTAAGTTCTCACTGCACCCGTTGAAAAAATTCAAGCGGTTTGTCCTCGAACTTGCCATGCTTAGTCTTCAAAAGCCTTTGAAGTTTAGGGTTTTAAACTTTCATTTGCCAGTACGTTCCTGCATTCAACACAGATGGGGCTGAATTCTCTGATTCTGGGGCTATGTCCCTACACCGGCGTGGGAACGGAAGGGTTTTACGCCAGAAAAACTGTTGCAAAATGGTCATCTGATTCCCAGTTTTGCTAGGGGCTAGCATGCCGGCAGTGTAGAGCACTCAGCTGTAGCTGTCGATACATCCTGGAGAATTGCCGCGTCCGTGGATGCGCATACGCACGGCGGCGGCCTGCAGTGACCACGCTGTGCTACATGGTGGACGCAGTCTGCGGATCTGGTCCGCAAAATAGTGCCCCCCATTCGCCGGACCACAACCCCCCCCCCCCCCCCCCCCCCCCCCCACAGGGCCTCCAGCCCCGAATAATTTCCCCCCCACTCACAGATCGGCCCTCCCCCTACTGTGGCGGCACTGGACTGAGTCCGCAGCCGCCACATTGAGTTCCCGATGAGTAAGACCATGAGGGACCCACGCCGTCGGGAACTCGGGTGGTCAGGGGCGGAGCATCGGGGGGCGGGCATCAGCCAACATCCTGAGGCCGTCGATACGTGACGTGGCATACTCCTGGTGTACCCCACTTTAGAGGGGGCGGAGCATCGCGAAAGCAGCGCTGCCCCTGATTCTGTCATAAAATTGGATTCTCCGACCGTTCGTCGAACGCGATTTTGGCATCAGCAACTGGAGAATCCAGCCCATGAGCTTTGCATCCTGATTTGCAGTGGTACAATTAATAAACCCATACCTCAAGAAATCATTTATATACTGCATTGTTCCTGATTGCTTTATTAAAAAATAAATTTAGAGGACCCAATTCTTCTTTTTCCAATTAAGGGGCAATTTAGTGTGACCAATCCACCTACTCTGCACATCTTTTTGGATTGTGGGGGTGAAACCCACACAGATATGGGGAGAACATGCAAAACACCATACAGACAGTGACCCGGGGCCAAAATTGAACCCAGGTCCTCAGTGCCATGAGGCAGAAATGCTAACCACTGCACCACAGTGCTGCTCTTGTTCCTGATAACAGCTTTGTTTCAATGGGCTATTCACCAGAGGACCTGGAGCTCACACCAGCACTGCTGGCAGCTACAAAAAGGAGAAGTCTCTCTCGCGCCCAGAGCACAAGGCGTCAATGTACAGTGCATGTGACCTGCATTCCACTGCCACTTCTGGAGAGAAAACTCCATCGATGTTTTAAAAGAATTTGCTCCTGGGTCAGTGTCAGGAGGAGGCAGTCTGCCTTACTGGGCTCTGCACTGCTGTGGGGGCATGCATGCATGGGGCGGCCGACATTCTGAGTGCTGGTCATGGCTGGCACTTTTAAAAGCCGGTTGCGTCCTTTGGGCACTTCTTCCTGCATTTGGGATTGCTGCAACCGATGGCCCCGACACCTGCCCGCAACCCACCTGCGGGTTGCGACCCTCAATTTGAAAATGACTATCCGAAGGGAGTTCGGAGCCTTCTAAGGTTACAAACTCAACCTTAACAATTGTTAAATATTCCCCATGAAACCGCGCGGGGGGCTGGCCAAAGCCAAATTCCAATACTTGAGGATCCAAATAGCCCACGACTGGACATGGATCCACAAGTGGAACCTTCAAGCCTGATGAAGGAGGTAAAGAGGAACCTTCAGAGGTGGCACTCACTCCCGCTCTCCTTGATGGCGAGTGTGCCGCTGATCAAGATGAACGAGCTGCCCAGGTTCCTTTTCCTAATCAGATCCCTCCAGATCTTTATCCCCAAAGCTTTCTTCGCTAAGTTAGACAAATTAATCATGCATTTGTGTGAGGGGGGTGAGGAGAAAGAATCCAAGGATCTGCAAGAGAATCCTACAAAGAAGGAGAACCGGGGGAGTGGGGGCTGGCCTGGCCCACGGGGGGCTGGCCCTTACGAACTTCCACTCTACCACTGGGCACCCACCACAGAGAAGTACGAGGGTGGGCCAAGGAGCTGGGAGCGGAATGGGTAAAAGTGGAGGAAGGCTCCTGTATTGTGATGTCCTCTGGGCACTGCCCACTCCCATTCCTCCCAGGCCAAGCACTCTGAAAGCCCAGTTGTAGTGGCCACGCTTAAAGCATGGAACCAACTCAGGCACCACTATGTACTGGTAGCAATTTCCACCATGGCCCCCATCTGTAAGAACCATAAATTCACCTGGCGACATTAGGCACCTGCTTTAAATGGTGGAGACAGGACGAGGGGACACTGATGGTAGAGGACCTATACATAGACAGCGGGATAGCGATACTGGGGGAAGCTACAAGCTACAGCTCCCGAAAGGGAACCAGTTGTGATATGTGCAAGTAATGAACTTCCTCCACAAGGAGACAGCAACATTCGCCCAGCTATCAGGATACTGCCTACTGGACAGACTTCACTGGGTGAATTTTGGAATGATAACTGTGCTGACGTACGAATAACTACTGGAAGAGGTATGGTCACCACTGGACGAGATGGGAAAAATGGGAGGAAGAACTAGGCATGGAGATAGGGGGAGCACTCTGGATCGAGCACTGCATAGGGCGAACTTCACCTACTCCTGCGCAGAGCTGAGCCTAATACAGCTAAAGGTAATACACAGGGCGCACTCATGGCCGAGCACTCATGAGCGGGTTCTTTTTCAAGGTGGAGGACAAATGTGAACGGTTGCATGGAGGCCCGGCCAACCACGGCCACATGTTTTGTTCATGCCCCAGACTTGTCGGGTACTGGACCACCTTTTTCGAGGCCATGTCCAAGATTGTGGGGTGAGGGTGGAGCCGTACCCACTAGTGGCAGCCTTCAGGGTATCAGAACAGTCAGAACACTTTACAGGGAGAGGGACAGACGCCCGAGCCTTTGCCTCCCTGATGCCCACCGGAGACTCCTTCTCAAATGGAAATCTTGTTGTCCGACTTAGTGGAATTCCTCAAATTGGAAAAGTTAAATTCACCATCAGAGGATTGGAGGAGGGCTTCCACAATACGTGGAAGCAATTTACCAACCGGTTCGTGACCAGCAACCAATAAGGGAGGGTTGGAGCGGGGAACAAAACAGACAAAGGATAAAGAGATGGGATAGCGGGGCTGAGTCTGTATTGGATTTTGGAATTTTTCAGATTTCGGAATATACTGCACAGGTGTGGCACACATTGGGAATTGGGCATGTGTGGTGCGTGTTGGGAACTGCACATGTACGGAACGCTGGGAACTGCGTATGTGCAGCATACATTGTGAAGTACGCATGTCCCCCCAGCAACCCTACTACCTCAACCAACGCCTGGGACCCTGCCAGACGCAACTCCGGGAACGTAACCAGTGCCCTGGTCCCCGCCAGGCCCCGGTCCCCGCCAGATGCAACGACCTACCTTCCACAAGGGCTGACTTCTCACATCGGATCCTGGGACCAGCCAACCGCAGTCGCCAACCGAGAAAGCGAGGGAAACTGGCCGGTCTGCAGGTGAGACTGAAGCAACGCGGTTTCAAGACCCCTCTCCCCAGCATACTCCTGGCAAACATACCAGCGATCGAAAACAAGCTGGATGAACTTAACGCTAGACTTACCTCTCAGAGGGAAGTAAGAGACTGCTGCGTTCTCTGTTTCACAGAGACATAGCTCACCCCAGCCTCAACAGACTATGCCACACAACCTGAAGGCATCTCAATTCATTGGGCGTCATCAGGCAAAGTGAAGGGTGGAGGAGGGGTTTGCCTCCTCATTAACTCCTCCTGGTGCTTGAATGTGGCGACCCTGGTGACCTACTGCTCCCTGGACCCAGAATACCTGACCCTGAAATGCCGCCCATACTATCTTCCACATGAGTTCACTTCAGCCATTATCACAGTGGTCTACATCCCACCCCAGGCAGAAGTGAAGAAGACGCTGGACGAACTGTGCACAGTTATAAATAACTACGAAACAGAATACCGGGAGGTCTTGTTCATCGTGGCCAGAGACTTCAACAAGGCCAATCTCAAGAGTGTACTGCCAAAATTCCATCAGCGCATCTCCTGTCCCACCAGTGGCGTCAATACTCTTGACCACTGCTACTCAAAAATCAAGGACGTCTACCATTCCATCCCCCGACCGCACTTTGGGAAATCAGACCATAAGACGGTGCTTCTTCTCCCGGCATACAAGCAGAAACTCAAGCGAGGGAATCCAGCTAAGTAGGTCGTGCAGTGCTGGTCCGAGGAGACAGAAGAGCTCCTAAATGGCTGCTTAGAGACAGTGGACTGGTCCATATTTAAGAACTCAGCGACCAACCTAAATGAGTATGCCATCACCGTCATAGACTTCATCAGCAAATGTGTGGACGTCTGCGTGCCAAAGAATGCAGTACTTACATTCCCCAACCGGAAACCAGAGCTCAATCGCAAGATTGACTCCGCACTGAAGGACAGGTCTCAGGTGTTCAAGTCAGGCGGCCTGACCTATACAAGAAATCCAGGTATGACATCCGCAAAGCCATCTGAGATGCCAAGAGAGAATATCAGACCAAGCTAGAGTCACAGAGTAGTGTTACAGACTCTCAGCGGTTTTGGCAAGGCCTAAACAACATAATGGCTACAAAGCAAAGCCGAGCAGTATCTCCGGCAGCAGCACACCCCTCCCCGAAGAACTCAATGCATTCTATGCTTGGTTCGAGCAGGAAACCAACAATCCATTGTCGAGTGCCCCAGCAGCCCATAACACACCCATACACACCATCACAGCTTCCGAAGCCAGATCATCCTTCCTGAAAGTGTACCCTCGGAAGGCGACGGGTCCGGACGGGATCTCTGGTCGTGCATTCAGAGCCTGCATTGACCAGCTGGCAGATGTGTTCGCGGACATCTTTAACCTGTCTCTACTCTGCTCCGAGGTCCCCATCTGCCTCAAGAAGGCCACTATCATACTGGTGCCAAAGAAGAACGCGGCAACGTGCCTCAATGACAACCGTCCGGTGGCTCTGACTTCAGTCGTAATGAAGTGCTTCGAGCGGTTGGTCACAAAGCGCATCACCTCCATACTCCTAGAATGCCTTGATCCACTGCAATTCGCATACCGCCACAACCGGTCCACAGCAGACGGCATCCCGAGAGCATCTTGACAACAAGGACTCCTACATCAGAATCTTATTTATTGACTACAGCTCTGCCTTCAACACCATAATCCCAGCCAAGCTCATATCAAAGCTCCAAAACCTTGGCTCCTCACTCTGCAACTGGATCCTCGACTTTCTGACCCACAGACCACAATCAGTAAAAATAAACAGCAACACCTCCTCCACAATAATCCTCAATACCAGGGTCCCGCAAGGCTGCATACTTAGCCCCCCTACTGTACTCCCCGTACACACACGACTGCGTGACAAAATTTGGTTCCAACTACATCTACAAGTTTCCTGACGATGTGACCATAGTGGGACGGATCACGAATAACGATGAGTCAGAATACAGGAGGGAGATAGAAACCTAGTGGAGTGGTGCAACGACAACAATCTATCCCTCCATGCCAGCAAAAATAAAGAGCTGGTCATTGACTTTAGGAAGCAAAGTACTGTATGCACCCCTGTCAGCATCAACGGGGCCAAGGTGGAGATGGTTAGCAGTTTCAAATTCCTCGGGGTACATATCTCCAAAGATTTGTCCTGGTCCACCCACATCGACGCTACCATCAAGAAAGCACAACAGCGCCTACACTTCCTCAGGAAACTAAGGAAATTCGGCATGTCCACATAAGCTCCTACCAACTTTTACAGATGTAACGTAGAAAGCATCCTATCTGACTGCATCACAGCTTGCTATGGCAACTGCTTGGCTCAAGTTCGCAAGAAACTTCAGAGATTCATGACTACAGCCCAATTAATCACGTGAACCTGCCTCCCATCCATTGACTCCAACTTCACCTCCCGCTGCCTGGGGAAACCGGCTTACTCACTATTCCAACTTCTCCCATCGGGCAGGAAATACAAAAGTCTGAGAACACAATGTGGTAGTCACCACTTGTTTATTATACTGTATATATATGGGTTTTACGGTAAAGCCCCTGTACTACAGGTAGGTGGGTAGTGCCTGCTGGCTGTGCCCAGTAGGCGGAGTATAATTATGTGTGCTCTCCATACAGCAGCCATTTCATCAGCTGCTGTAGGAGGCCACACACCTCTGTGAAATGAAATGAAATGAAATGAAAATCGCTTATTGTCACAAGTAGGCTTCAAATGAAGTTATTGTGAAAAGCCCCTAGTCACCACATTCCAGCGCCTGTTCGGGGAGGCTGGTACGGAGCCTCGATTACATTCTACTCTTGTCTCGTCGTAATTGATAGTGCATCGATTTATTACACAGAGATTTTTCAGAGATGGACCTCCACATCAAACCAGATCGCCTGCAGCTGCATCCTCAAGCAGACAACGCCAAGAAAGACTTTGAACATTGGCTAGCCTGTTTTGAAGCTTACATCGGGTCTGCACCAGACCCAATCCCAGAAGCACAGAAGCTCCAGATTCTGTGCACGTGGCTGAGCTCCAATGTTTTTCCCATCGTCCAGGACGCGCCGACCTACGCAGAAGCCATGGCGCTACTGAAGAAAAATTACGCTCAGCGGACCAACAAAATCTACTCCAGGCATCCCCTATCCATGCGGCGCCAACTTCCCGGTGAGTCTGTGGAAAATTTCTGGCATGCCCTGCTCGCCCTAGTGAGAGACTGTGAATGCCAGGCCATTTCGGCCACTGAACATTCAAACCTGCTGATGAGAGACGCGTTCGTTATGGGCATAGATCTGACTACATTCGCCAGAGGCTCTTAGAAGGGGCCACGCTTGACCTCGCGGCGACCGAAAAACTAGTGCTTTCGCTTATGGTCGCCTCACGCAACGTTCAGGCCTATGACCGTGACCACGCAGCCCACTCCCCTGTGCATCGTGGGCCCTGCCAACGGCCACCCCATCATGGACCCCATCAGTGACTTCCCCCAGCCAACCCGACGCCTGCCCCGCGCTGCAGCCAACCAACCCCGGGGGACCCAAATGCTACTTCTGCGGACAGCCAAAACACCCCCAGCAGCGCTGCCCGGCGCAGAGCATGCTCTGTTCAATCTCCGCTATTGTCCCGGCGCCCCCGACGTGCGGCCAGTGGGCGCCGCCATCTTGCTCTACTCACAACACGTGAGGCCTGTTTGCGCCGCCATCTTGCCTGCTCCAAGACACGTGCGGCCCGTGGGCGCCGCCATCTTACCCGCCTCAGGACCCCTGCCCGTCAGGCACCTCATCAAGCCGCTCATCACCTGCAACTGCCGACGACCAGCCACGTCTCGCCTCGGTCACGATTGACCAGTCTCGACTGCACAACTTCGCGACCGCTTCGACAAAGGTGAAGTTCGACGGGCAGGAGATCTCCTGTCTTCTGGACTCCGGGAGCACTGAGAGCTTCATCCACCCTGATACAGTAAGGCGCTGCTCCCTCGCGGTACACCCCGCTAACCAGAGATTCTCCCTGGCCTCCGGATCCCACTCCATGGCGATGCGGGGGTACCGCATTACCACCCTCACCGTCCAGTGCATAGAGTTCAGTGGCTTCCGACTCTACGTTCCCCCCAACCTCTGCGCTGCCTTGCTACTCGGCCTGGACTTCCAGTGCAACCTCCAGAGCCTAACCCTGAAATTTGGCGGGCCCTTACCACCCCTTACCGTTTGCGGCCGTGCGACCCTTAAGGTCGACCCGCCTTCCCTTTTTGCAAACCTTACCCCGGATTGAAAACCCGTCGCCACCAGGAGCAGACGGTACACCGCCCAGGACAGGACCTTCATCAGGTCTGAGGTCCAGCGGCTGCTGCGGGAAGGTATCATCGAGGCCAGCAACAGCCCCTGGAGAGCCCAAGTGGTAGTGGTGAAAACCGGGGAGAAAAACAGGATGGTCGTTGACTACAGTCAGACCATCAACCAGTACACACAGCTCGACGCGTACCCCTTCCCACGCATATCTGATATGGTCAATCAGATTGCACAATACGGGGTCTTCTCGACAGTGGACCTGAAATCTGCCTACCACCAGCTCCCCATCCATAAGGCGGACCGCCCATACAATGTGTTCGAAGCAGACGGCCGCCTTTACCACTTTCTTAGGGTTCCCTTCGGCGCCATCAACGGGGTCTCGGTCTTCCAACGGGAGATGGACCGAATGGTTGACCGGTACGGGCTGCGGGCCACTTTCCTGTACCTGGACAACGTCACCATCTGCGGCCACGACCAGCAGGACCACGACGCTAACCTTTCCAAATTTCACAACACTGCCTCTCTCCTCAACCTCACTTAGAACAAGGAGAAGTGGGTGTTCAGCACGAACCGATTAGCCATCCTCGGCTATGTGGCCCAGAACGGAGTTCTGGAGCCTGACCATGAGTGCATGTGCCCCCTCATGGAACTCCCCCTCCCCCACTGCCCCAAGGCCCTCAAACGATGCCTGGGGTTCTTTTCGTATTACGCCCAGTGGATCCCAAACTATGCGGACAAGGCCCGCCCACTCATTCAATCCATCGTTTTCCCACTGACATCGCCAAGGCCGCGATGCACGCGGTCGATAAGACGCTCCCCTTCCAAGTTGAGAGTAATGCATCAGGCGTCGCTCTGGCTGCCACCCTCAACCAGGCAGGCAGGCAGGCCCGTGGCATTCTTTTCACGCACCCTCCATGCCTCCGAAATTCGGCACTCCTTGTCGAAAAGGAGGCCCAAGACATCGTTGAAGCTGTGCAGCATGTTCAATAACACACAGCGGGGCAAGATCAAAAATGATAAAATCTTGAGGTGGAGGATTGAGCTCTCCACCTACAACTACGAGATTTTGTACTGCCCCGGTAAGCTCAACGCGCCTCCCGATGCCCTATCCCGAGGTTCATGTGCCAACGCACAAGTGGACCGACTCCGGACCCTGCACGACAGTCTCTGTCACCCAGGAGTCACCCGTTTTTATCACTTCATTAAGGCCTGCAATCTGCCCTACTCCATCGAGGAAGTCAGGGCTATCACCAGAGTTTGCCAGGTCTGCGCAGAGTGTAAACCGCACTTCTACCAGCCAGACCTGCGTGCCTGGTGAAGGCCTCCCGCCCCTTTGAACGCCTCAGCGTGGACTACAAAGGGCCCCTCCCCTCCACCGACCGAAACACGTACTTCCTCAGTGTGGTCGACGAATACAGTAGTCCCCCGTTATACCGCGCTCCGTAATACCGCGGTTCGCGATATACGGCGGGGGTGCTTATGGACCCCAACTTTTTCCGTGGGCTCAACCCACACTTTAGTCTGTAAGGGAACTTGGGAGGTTTTGGTCCAAAAAGGCTGAATTCCAAGCCATCCCAGCCTGAGACTTGAAAGCGCAGAAAAAGCAATCAACATTGTCTAAGTCGGAAACCATGCAGTTGTGATGAAAAACGCCTAAGAATAAGAAAGACAGGATTGTTAAGCACCCTACCTCGCTGGATGCGGAGCGTCACCTTCCTGTGCTGTAGTTCAGGACTCCCGCCAAAGGAGACACAGTCCTAGTGATCAGCACCAGCGACAACACTTTCCCGGCAAGAGTCGGCATCACTCCCCCATACCGGAGACTCCCAACCTGCGAGATGGATGCGAAGGTACCCGGATAAATCGGCAAACCGGGCACCAGTGGGTAAGCCTGCCCAATGATCATCTCAGGGGGAGGACACATTTTGTGGATGATTCTCAGTCTTTCAAAAATTTCGTAGGCTTCCACGGCTCGATGCAACACGGGTGGCTGTCTTGGACCCCAACACCCGCAGTATAACGGGGGACTACTGTATTCCCGATTCCCCTTTGCTGTCCCATGCCCTGATATGACGTCTGCCACCATCATCAAAGCCCTCAACACCATCTTTGCTCTGTTCGGTTTCCCCGCCTACGTCCACAGCGACCGGGGATCCTCATTTATGAGCGATGAGCTGTGCCAGTACCTGCTCAACAGGGGCATTGCCTCGAGCAGGACGACCAGCGGGAGAATGGGACGGCCTGGACGTCCTGGAAGACCTGGCCCTACGGTCCAGAAAGCTCCCGGCCTCCCGCTGGCAGGATGTCCTGCCCGACGCCCTTCACTCCATTCGGTCGCTCCAGTGCACCGCGACTAATGAAACCCCCATGAATGTCTCTTTGCCTTCCCCAGGAATTCCACCTCCGGGGTTTTGTTCCCAATGTGGCTGGCAGCTCTAGGACCCATTCTCCTACGTAGACATGTGCGACTCCACAAGGCGGACCCATTGATTGAGCGGGTACAGCTACTCCATGCCAACCCGCAGTACGCTTACGTAGCGTACCCCAGTTGCCGCCAAGACACTGTCTCCCTCAGGGATCTGGCACCAGCTGGTTTCCCACACACCGCCCCCCTGCCCCGGCGACACCCTCCCTTCACCCGGCGGACCCCACTGCAGCCCCCGCTCCAGGGCAATCCGTCCTCCCCTTGCTCCCTCCCCGGGAATGAAGAGGATTTCGACACGCTCCTGGAGTCACCGAAGACCAAGCCGACGCCTGAGTCGACACCAGCACTGCGGCGCTCTCGACGACAGATCAAGGCACTGGACCGCCTAAATTTGTAATATTCTCTGTGATTTTAAAAAGCAACTTGTCTGTATATAGTTCTCCACCACCCCCGCTGGACTCATTTTTAACAGGGGGTGAATGTGGTAGTCACCACTGATGTATTATACTGAATATATTGGTTTTACGGTAAGTTCCCTGTAGTACAGGTACGGAGGTAGATCCCTGCCTGCTGGCCCCACCCAGTAGACAGAGTATAAATATGTGTGTTCTCCGTACAGCAGCCATTTCGTCAACTGCTGTAGGAGGCCACACATCTCTGTGTAATAAAGCCTTGATTACATTCTACTCTCGTCTTGTCATAATTGATAGTGCATCACATGCACGAACTGACTCAAAAACAACTTCTTCCCTGCTGTTACCAGACTCCTAAACGACCCTCTTATGGACTGACCTCATTAACACTACACCCCTGTATGCTTCACCCGATAACGGTGTTATATAGTTACATTGTGTTGCCCTATTATGTATTTTCTTTTATTTTATTTTATTCTCATGTTCTGAATGATCCGTTGAGCTACTTGCAGAAAAATACTTTTCACTGTACCTCAGTACATGTGACAATAGACAAAATCCAAATCTAAATGTGTGGAACATTGGGAACTGCGCATTTGCAACGTACATTGGGAACTGTATGTGTGCAACATTGGGAACTGCGCATGTGCGGTGCGCATTGGGAACTGTATGTGTACAACATTGGGAACTGCGCATTTGCAACGCGCATTGGGAACTGTATGTGTGCAACATTGGGAACTGCGCATTTGCAACGTGCATTGGGAACTGTGCTTATGCGCGTACTTGAAACAAAGTGCGGATTTAGGAATTTTTCGGTTTTCAGGATAAGGGATACTTAACCTGTATAGGTTTCCTGTGTATTTACACTGGGTCACTTTGTTTCCCCATTTTTGTTTTGTTTCATACTTGGATATTTTGTTCCTTTTTCTTTTTTATTATTTCAAACTTTATTCAGCGCTGTTTTCACAAGTTAAATGCAAAACCAATATAAACATTTTTTAAAAAGCTGCTCAGCTGCAGAGGACTGAAAAAACCCCTAAAATTACACTGGGGGGAATGATAGATAAGCCAGCAGTATTTCCAGGGCTAGGTTGGAGACCATAAAATTAAAAGAAGCCAAATTTACAAAGGCCAGAGTAGGGCCTGCAGAATTTGAAAAAAACAAAATAAAGCCGGAGAAAATACTGGGGAATACTGATAGAAATTGAATGCAAGTTAAATGTTTAGCCACTGCGCTACCATCAATCCAAGCGAGTTGTCAGAAGGGAAAAATCTAAGAATTGCTGAAAGTGAGTTTATTTATGCATTTGAATGGATAATGTTAAATGATGCTGGAAACATATCATTGCCACAATTTATATCATGGGATCTTCATATGTCTTACGTTACAGCACCAGTGGGTGGCAGTGATGCACCACATCTGCTCTGCTCTCTTCAAATGGAAGTGAAATTTAGACTGTTTATTATAAAGTTTTGTAATCATCACAACTGAAACTTAGATATGGTTTATTCAAACTAGCTGTAAATCTCACTAGGCAGCCAGACAGCCAACACATAGTTCTGTGTCCACATTCATACAGACGTGCACATCTAAGACAAATGGTTTGATTTATAATGGTGGCAAACAAAACAATGTGTAGTTGTTTTTTTTTTATTTCACCAATTTATTTTATTGAACAAGCTCAAGAGAGATAAGGTAGTGGGAGATGAAACAGAATTGTGCCACACAGTTTGCATCAGTTAAAGTTGCAACCTGAATCATGTTCTCTTTTCCACCCCCTTCTTTAGACTAGTCAGAAGGTTGTAGTGGAATTAGAACTTACATTAACTTAATTACTAAGAGTTGTCCTTTTGTGCAGTGACATAGATACATAGATTAAAAGTAATTAAATATGTGTTAACTATTGGATCAGATAGGTAACTGGGGTTTGAGTCATAAGCTCGCTATATAAGTAGGGAGTGTTTGCTACCAAATAGAGTGAAGCACAGAGTGGTCGGGGAACAGAGTGCTTTGTAAACCCAGTGCTAAAGTTAGGAATTTAGTGCGGGATGAGGATAGGGTGTGGCCAGGAGGTGCTGTTTTTTTTTTTTAAATAATTTTTATTGAAAAATTTTGAATTTATACAACAATAACGCACCATAGTAAAATACCAAAAATAACAATAATATTAACAATCATGAACATTCGCCCCACCTCCATGAACAACACAGCATTTTAACAACAATGCAAATTAACACAATATAAAGTTACAGAATAGACACTACAATAAGGAACACCCCCCCCCCCCCCCCCCCCCCCCGGGTTGCTGCTGCTATTGACCAAGTTACCTATCTTTGAGCCAGGAAGTCCAGAAAAGGCTGCCATCGTTTATAGAACCCTTGTATTGATCCTCTCAGGGCAAATTTGACCCTTTCCAATTTTATAAATCCCGCCATGTCACTGATCCAGGTCTCCACGCTTGGGGGCCTTGCATCCTTCCACTGTAGCAGAATCCTTCGTCAGGCTACTAGGGGCGCAAAGGCCAGGACACCGGCCTCTTTCGCCTCCTGCACTCCCGGCTCTACCGCAACTCCAAAAATCGCGAGTCCCCACCCTGGTTTGACCCTGGATCCAACCACCCTCGACACCGTCCCCGCCACCCCATTCCAGAATTCTCCCAGTGCTGGGCATGCCCAGAACATTTGGACGTGGTTCGCTGGACTCCCCGAACATCTGGTGCACCTGTCCTCACCCCCAAAGAACCTACTCATCCTAGTCCCGGACATGTGGGCCCGGTGCAGCACCTTAAATTGGATGAGACTAAGCCTCGCACATGAGGAGGAAGAGTTGACTCTCTCCAAGGCATCCGCCCAAGTCCCGTCCTCTATCTGCTCCCCAAGTTCCTCCTCCCTTTTAGCCTTCAGCTCCTCCACTGACGACTCCAGGAGGTGCTGTTTTTTATTCTTGTTAGTTTACTTCTAATAGCTAATGACTGCTTTTCTTTTGTCTCGAATGAGTGACAAACAGTGACATAGAAACATAAGAAATAGGAGCACGAATGTGCCATTACCATTCAGCCCCTTGAGACTATGCTATTCAATATGATCATGGCAGAATATCTATGTTAACACCATACTCTTGCCAACTCCGTAGATGCCTTTGGTGTCCAGAAATTTATCTATTTCCGTCTCAAATATATTCGGTAACTTGGCTTCCACAGATTCCTGTGGTAGAGAATTCCACAGGTTCACTGCTCTCCAAGTAAAAAAAAATGCCTCCTTATCTCAGTCCTAAATGGCCTATACTTACTTCATCCTGACACTGTGACCCATTGTTCTAGACCCCAACCTTCCAAGACAGGGGAAACGTCATCCCTACATTCAGTCTGTCCAACCCTCTCAGAAATCCATACGTTAGTTAGATCCCCTCTCATTCGCCAGTGAATGCAGGCTCAATTTACCCAATCTGTCCACATATGACAATACTGTGATCCCAGGAACCTGTCTGGTGGAGGGGGCAGGGGACTGCCTTAGAATCCTGGGGGAAGCTCACCTATGAAAGCTGCACCAGGCACAACCAAACAAAACTCACAGCCTCCTTCTGCGGTCTTTTTTGAGAGCAAGCGCATATCAGAGATAAAACGAGAACAAGGAGAGGACATCCTGAGCCAGCAACTCATCCGAATCTCAATTGTTTGCGGTATTCTGTCCTATTTGCAGTGAAAGCCTCTGGACCTGTATCGGTCTTCACAGTCATCTACGTACCCACTGGAACCCTGCCAAACACCCCATGTGATGAATTTGATCACGTTTGCCACAAAGGATAAACAAAGCAGATTATAGAATTAAATACATGGCTCAAAGAGAGGTGTGGGAGATCACTTCCGTTAGAGCTCTGTAGGGGGAAGACGTGCATGGGGCAGCTCTCGCTAAAGGACTAAACTTTCAGGGTTTTTTGTCTTGTTTTGTTTGTTTAGTCCCGGGGGTATTTTTATTCTTGGTTTTTTAGAAAGAACCCACGCAGCGCACCCCCGAAGGTACGAACGGAAGAAAAAGAACGCCGCATGGGGCCAGACTGACGGCAAACTGAGGACCGTGGGAGAGGAGCTGGAGAATATAAAACAAAAGGTGCGGGAGGAACTGGAGCCGGAGGCTCAGAAGCGGCCGAGGAGTGTCGCGTCCGCGAACAGAACTAGCGCCTAAGAGCACAAACCTGCGAGCCTGCTCAACCGAGCCACCCCCCCCCCCCCCCCCCTACAAACTGGCAGCGACTACATGGTGAGTGGCGAGACAAAGAGGGTCTCCAGTCCGCACCAGGAAACATCTCTCCCAAACCCTCCTGACCCAGTGGGAAAGAAGGGGGGAAAAATAAAAGTAAATAAATAAATAAACAAAGAGACAAGGAAAGAGAGAAAGGAAGGGAGGAAGGTAACCCACCACAACCTCTCCCCCCCCCCCTCCTCCCCGACAAAATAAAGGGAAACCCGAAGCCCGAGGCAGACCCAGCGAGAGCAGAGGAGCAGGGGAAGTGAGAGCAACCCCAGGGGAAGGAACAGCAGTGGGGAAAGAAAGACAGACAGATGGCTGGAGGAAAGAAAAACACCAAGGCAAAGGGACAGCGAGACGCAAGCAGCAGCAGCAAGGGTAAGGCGCATGAGCGGCGGACGCGCAGGCAGACGGACCCACAAGACGAGCCGAGGTACAGGCGAGCCTGAAAGGGAAAACGATGGCGGACCAAGCAGCGGAGCGTGAGCAGGACGCAGCGACCAGCATAAAGGAGGCGCTCTGGTCGGAGCTCCAAATAATGATGAAGGAGACAACGCACAAAATGCAGCAGACCATCAAAGGCCTGGAAAGGGAAGTGAAGGCGCAGAAAAAAACGCTTCTGGAGTTGGAGAGGGCCGCCTCGGACCAGAGTGACAAGGTGATAACCCTAGAAGCCAAGGTCAATAGCTTAGTAATGGCCCAGGGAAGCATAAGAAGGAAAGTGGAGGACCAGGAAAATAGGTCCAGACGGCAGAACATTAAAATAGTGGGTCTGCCAGAGGGGATAGAGGGCAGAGACCCAACAGGCTACATCACCCAAATGATGGCCAAGCTACTGGGAAAGGAGGTATTCCCAAACCCACCGGAAATAGACAGGGCGTACAGGTCGCTCCGACCCAAGCCCAAAGCCGGGGACCAGCCCAGAGCTTTGCACCGGTTCAAAGACCGGGAGAGAATCCTAAAGTGGGCCCGGCAAACGAAACAGAGCACGTGGGAAGGGAAGACCATAAGGGTGTATCAGGATATTGGGGCAGACCTGGCCAAAAAAATTCAACAAGGCAAAATCAGCACTGCACAAAAGCAAGGTTAAATTTGGGATGTTATTCCCGGCCAAACTCTGGGTAACATTTGAGGGGAAAGAGCTGTATTTTAACACCCCAGCGGCAGCTGATGAGTTTGTTAGAGCG
This sequence comes from Scyliorhinus canicula, assembly GCF_902713615.1. Lineage (NCBI taxonomy): Eukaryota > Metazoa > Chordata > Chondrichthyes > Carcharhiniformes > Scyliorhinidae > Scyliorhinus > Scyliorhinus canicula. The sequence goes on along the minus strand of NC_052152.1, from coordinate 140,964,546 downwards.
AACAAACTGGGGGAGGAGCAGGTTGAGGAAGCAAGAGGGTGCCGCAAACAATCACTCGAGAGGGCATCAGGGCAGAGGGAGACCCCGGAGCGCAGGGGCGCACCCTTGTGGTGTACACACAACTGGTGGCCACATTGGGTGCCCCCTGGGCAAAGTGAAACCCCTGAGCAATGGGGCGTGACCCCATGGTGAGAGCGGTGACCCTGCCCATTTTGGACGGCCCCCTATCAAAGGGAAACCCTGGAGTGCAAGGGTGCATCCACCAGGTAAATATGGGTGATCCCACAGGACCAGGGGGGTGGGGGGTCAGGAACCCCCCACCGGGATTGTTACCTGGAACGTAAGGGGACTCAATGACCCACTGAAAAGGCCCAGAGTATTCGTCCACCTCAGAAGCCAAAAAGCAGACATAATCCACCTACAAGAGACGCACCTGAGGGAGAAGGACCGACTGCTGGTAAGGGAGGGCTGGGTGCGACAGACGCACCATTCATGCTCCGGGACAAGGGCTAGGTGGCTAGCAATATTAATTAGCAAAAGGAAGCGGTTTACGGGAACCAAGACAGTTACGGACACAGTGGGACGGTACGTCATGGTCAGCGGTGTCCTGGAAGGGGCACCTCTCGTACTGGTAAATGTGTACGCTCCCAACTGAGACGACTCAGAATTCATAAAGAAGACCATGGCTGAAATCCCCGACCATGACACACACCGACTGATTATGGGGGGGGGGGGGGCAACTTTAACTGCGTGCTGGACCCACTGACCGACAAATCAAACCCCAGAACGGGGAAAACGTCTGGCAAGGCTAGGGAGCTAGGGTCCTTCATGGAACAGATGGGGGTGGTGGACCCATGGAAGTTCCTCCACCCTGGAGAAAAGAAGTTCTCGTTCTTTTCGCAGGTGCACAAGGTATACACCCGTATCGACTTCTTTGCAGTGGGGAAATAGGTGCTTCCAGGGATCATAGGAACGGACTACTCCGCGATCGTTACCTCTGACCATGCTCCACATTATGTGAGGTTGCACACAAGCCGGGCCCAGTGCCCCACATGGAGGCTGGACACAGACCTCCTGGCCGACAAGGCTTTCTGCCAAAAAATATCGCATGCCATAGGCGATTACGTTAGTAACAACCGAAACGGGCAGGTCTCACCCTCCACGCTCTGGGAGGCACTGAAGGCCATGATCAGAGGAGAGATCATAGACTACAAGGCAAGTAGAGATAGGGAAGAGAGGGTGGCCAGGCAACAGCTAGTGGACTCTGTGGTAGTCGGTATTAGGGCTATTACGGTACCCTGGACAATGCTGTAAGACCATTGGTGTGGGAGGTACCTGAGATTGCTATATCATTGGTGAAGCCTGCCTGCTGGTTCTGCCCAGTAAGGCAGAGTATAAGAGCCTGTGTCTCCCCAGCAACTGCATTCTGTACCTGCACTGCTGGGGGAAACATCTAGTACAATAAAGCCTTCAATTGTCGACCAATCTCGTTTCTGGGGTCATTGATCAAGCATCAATTTATTGTACTAGATTTTAAAGAATGGAGCTCCGAATCAAGCCGGAGTGTCTGCAACTCAGCCCCCACGCGGCAAAAACAGCATCAACTTTCAAACACTGGCTGGCGACCTTCACCGGGTACCTCACGACGGCCCCAGCTACACCCACGGAGGACCAGAATATGCAAGTTCTTCACTCGAGGATAAGCCCAGAGATCTACACCCTCATCGAGGATGCGGACAATTTCGAGGCCACGATGGCCCTGTTGAAAGGACACCATATTCGCCCAGTGAATCAGGTCTACGCCCGACATCTGCTAGCGACGAGGCGGCAAATCCCCGGGGAATCACTATTGTGTGCTCCTGGTGTTAGGTAGGAACCGTGACTGCCCACAAGTTTCAGCCAGTGACCACACAGAACTTTTGATCCGGGTGCATTCGTTGCAGGTATGCTGTCCTCCCAGATCTGCCAGCGGCTGCCAGGAAAAGAGACACTAGGACTCAAGGAGGCACCTGCCCTTGCTAGCTCCATGGATGTGGCCTCCCGAAATGCCCGCACGAACGTCCCAGACCGTGCGGCAGCCCCTTGGGCAGCGTGAATCCCCCCCACGGCCGACTCCGATGCTTCCCCCATTTCCCCCACAAGCTTGTGCTGCACGACTACCAGGCAACCCCTGTTGCTAGTTCTGGTGAGTACGCTTTACACTCAATTGGCTCTGTTTTATTACTTAGCTCTAGAGTCGCCAGGTATCCTTATGATACCACCAGGAGGTTCAAGTTCAGATCAATGACTCAATACACCAATTAGTAAGGTTCAAATCAAAACACCTTTATTAATACACAGTTAATCGCTACTCATGCATACAATACTAAAAGACTAGGCTATTCCTACCACTAACAGGCCAGTCCTTATCTGGATAAGGGAACCCACTGGGTCAGGGAACAATGGCCTCTTGCTCGATCCTGAGTCTGCAGGCTTCCAGCTGGTACGGACTAAGGGGCCAGGAGCATCTATCTCGTAGCGTGCGTTGACTGGACACTTACTTGATGGTGCAGCAGTTGGCCAGGCCTCTCCTTCTTACGGTCAAGTTCTTCGAGAGCTGCTAAGATGTTCTGCTGGGAGGGCCGGCTAAGAGAGCAAATTGACCTTGGGGGCTCTATCTTATAGTCCTCAGGGGCTTCGCGCCCTTTTGGGCGGACCCCAAGCTTACTTCCAATCGACTGGATCCCATACCAATCGATTGGCAGCATGGTGGGCAGCATGGTAGCATTGTGGATAGCACAATCGCTTCACAGCTCCAGGGTCCCAGGTTCGATTCTGGTTTGGGTCACTGTCTGTGCAGAGTCTGCACGTCCTCCCCGTGTGTGCGTGGGTTTCCTCCGGGTACTCCGGTTTCCTCCCACAGTCCAAAGATGTGCAGGTTAGGTGGATTGGCCATGCTAAGTTGCCCTTAGTGTCCAAAATTGCCCTTAGTGTTGGGTGGGGTTACTGGGTTATCGGGATAGGGTGGAGGTGTTGACCTTGGGTAGGATGCTCTTTCCAAGAGCCGGTGCAGACTTGATGGGCCGAATGGCCTCCTTCTGCACTGTAAATTCTATGTTCTATGTTCTGATTGGTTTGAATTCCCCAATACTGGGGCTGTTTCGCGATCGCTGGGCGGTCCTTGGGTGCCCGTTTGCTTCTTTTGTCTTGGACTCCTGCTGGCACCGAGGAGTCTAGCTTTACTTCGATCACCTTTGATTGTTACTATTGTGCCCGGGAATCGCTCATTAATATGCATGCCTGCTGGTTTCAGTGCTGTCTGCTTTCTTTGCAGGCAGAATACACAGGAAAAGTCTGCAAACTGCTTGTTTCTCTGGGATTGTCCAATTTTCCCTGCGTTCCTTTGTTTCTCCATTTTAACTTGGGAAGTGGCCAACTCAGGTAGCTACACTCCGGGGGGCCCCGCTGCTATTTTTGCGGGCAAGCCCAGCACCCCCAGCGGCTCTGCCCGGCCCGCTCCTCCACCTGCAAAGGGTGCGGCAAAAAGGGCCATTTCATGGAGGTATGCCAGGCCCGGGCGGTTGCCACGGTCTCCGGGGATGAACCGGGACCACCACCCCAACCTTCTCCACGAGCCACGTGCGGCCAGCAGGCGCCGCCATCTTCCTTTCCCAGAGCCACGTACGGGCCCCGGGTGCCGCCATCTTGCTCCCCATGGACCACGTGCGACGGATGGGCGCCGTCATCTTGCACACCCCCAGCCATTTGCGACCAGTGGGCACCGCCATCTTGGCTGGAGTCTCAGGACCCTGATTCGGTTGACCACACATCGCCCGAAGAAAACTTCCAGCTTTTGCCACGACTTGCCTCAGTGACCCTGGACTAGTCTCGGCCCCGAACGCTCTCGACCGCGACGATGACTGTGCTCATCAATGGGCAAAAATCATCCTGCCTGATCGACTCCGGGAGCACAGAGAGCTTCTCATGGTAAGGCCCTGTTCTCTTCCCTTCCACCCAGTTAACCAAAGAATCTCCCTGGCCTCCGGGTCTCACTCAAAGGGTTCTGCCTAGCAAACCTCACAGTCCACAGAAGGGAATTAAAAAATTTCCTCCTCCACATCCTCCCTAACCTCTGCGCTGCCACGCTCCTAGGGTTAGATTTCCAATGTAACCTCCAAAGTTTAACTTTTAAATTCTGCGGCCCTATACCCCCCTCACTATCTGCAGCCTCGCGACCCTCAAGGTCGAGCCGCCTTCCTTTTTTGCGACCCTCACCCTGGGTTGCAAACCCGTCGCCACCAGGAGCAGACGGTACAGTGCCCAGGACCGAGTCTTCATTAGGTCGGAAGTCCAGCAGTTACTGAAGGAAGGTATTATCGAGGCTAGCAACAGCCCCTGGAGAGCTCAAGTAGTGGTTGTAAAGACCGGGGAGAAGCATAGGATGGTCATCGATTATAGTCAGACCATCAACAGGTATACGCAGCTCGACGCGTACCATCTCCCCCACATATCTGATTTGGTCAATCAGATTGCACAATGCAAGGTCTTTTTCACGGTGGATCTGAAATCCACACTGGCCTAAATCGCTGGCTTTGAAAGCAGACCAAGCAGGCCAGCAGCACGGTTCGATTCCCATAACAGCCTCCCCGAACAGGCGTCGGAATGTGGCGACTAGGGGCTTTTCACAGTAACTTCATTTGAAGCCTACTCGTGACAATAAGCGATTTTCATTTTTCATTTCAAATCCGCCTACCATCAGCTCCCCATCTGCCCCAGCGACCACAAATACACTGCATTCGAAGCAGATGGGCGGCTCCACCACTTCCTAAGGGTTCCCTTCGGTGTCACAAATGGAGTCTCGGTCTTCCAATGGGAGATGGACCGAATGGTTGACCGGTACGGCTTGCAGGCCACGTTTCCGTATCTCGATAACATCACCATCTGCGACCACGACCAGCAGGACCACGACATCAACCTCCGAAAATTCCTCCATACCGCAAAAATCCTTAATCTAACCTACAACAAGGACAAATGCGTGTTCAGCACTGACCGTCTAGCCATCCTCGGCTATGTAGTGCATGATGGAGTTATAGGCCCAGATCCCGAACGCATGCGCCCCCTCATGGAATTTCCCCTTCCACACAGTTCCAAGGCCCTGAAACGCTGCCTGGGATTTTTTTCATATTATGCCCAGTGGGTCCCCAACAATGCAGACAAGGCCCGCCCACTAATCCAGTCCATGGTTTTACCCCTGTCGGCAGAGGCCCGCCAGGCCTTCAGCCACATCAAAGGCCACGATGCACCCAATCGCTGAGTCCCTTCCCTTCCAAGTCGAGTGTTGCTCGTTCTGAGTTAGTGTGTTTAGCACTCCTCCAACAGAGGACGTGTGCTTAACACTCGCTTGGCTCTGGTTCTCGTTTCTATGCTCTGGAGTCGCCAGGTGCCGTAAGAGACACCGTCACAAATATCAAGGTCAAGTTCAAAGCAATAAAGCTATACACCAATTAGTAAGTCCAAACAGTTAAAGTTTATTATAACAATTATAATAAATACTCATGCACACGCTAAAGACTAACTTACTTCTACCATTAAACGACTAATACTTATCTAAGAAGGAACAGGCAAGATCAGGGAACAAGGCCTTCATTCCGTTCTGGTCTGCAACTTCTTGTTACTACTGGTCGGCACGGGTATAAGTAATGACTGGGTCAAGGTAGCGATCGTCGTTTGGCATTTACTTACCGATGGCTGCTGCTCGACGGCTGGTGTAAAAGACAGGATTCTGGAGGCTGGAGTCGGAGGCCGGAGACAGGAGACCGAACCATGTGCGGGACCTTCTTTTATAGGTCCCAGGAGGTCCGTGTCCCTTGGGGCGGGTTTCCTCACCTGCTAGGGATCGATTGGGCCTTTTCCCAATCGATATGATTTGAACCCCCTTATCCTAGGGCTGTTCCTTGATGGCTGGGGCGGTTCTTAGGACTCATTGTCCTGGTTTCGCTGGCTCCATCGTGTCTGCTTCGCTATTGAAAGTATCGATTGATACTTGAGTGTATCTATTGTGCCCGGGATTGTCCCGGTATCACCTCATTAGTATGTAAACTGTTTTCCCATTTACAGCGCTGCCTGAACTCTGCAGCTGTCGGGAAACCGGTTTTTGCAAGTGTCTCAATGCTGACTGCTTCTGCAAGCTGTTTGCTCTTTACTATGTCCGTTTTTCCCTGTATTCTTTGCAGTCTTCCATTTTGTGTTACTGGTGTCCATCTTAGATGGCTACACGAGCGACGCGTCCAACGTAGCTCTGGCAGCCACCCTCAACCAAATGGGCAGATCCGTGGCCTTCTTCTCATGCACCCTCCACGCTTCAGAAATCCGCCATTCCTCAGTTGAAAAGGAGGCCCAGGCCATAGTAGAAGCTGTGCGGCATTGGAGGCATTACCTGGCCGGCAGGAGATTCACTCTCCTCACTGACCAACGGTTGGTTGCTTTCATGTTCGATAATGCACAGCGGGGCAAAATAAAGAACGATAAGATCTTACGGTGGAGGATCAAGCTCGCCACCTACAACTATGAGATCTTGTATCGTCCCTGGAAGCTAAACGAGCCTCCTGATGCCCTGTCCCGCGGCACATGTGTCAACGCACAAGTGGACCGACTCCGGGCCCTCCACGAGGACCTCTGCCACCCGAGGGTCACTTGATTCTTCCATTTCATCAAGACCCACAACCTGCCCTACTCCATCGAGGAGGTCAGGACCGCCACCAGGAACTGCCAAATCTGCGCGGACTGCAAGCCACACTTCTACAGGCCAGAGCAAGCACAACTGATAAAGGCTTCCCGTCCCTTTGAACGCCTCAGTATGGACTTCAAAGGGCCCCTCCCCTCCACCGACCGCAACACGTACTTCCTGAACGTGATTGACGAGTACTCCAGGTTCCTATTCGCCATCCCCTGCCCCGACATGACCGCAGCCACCGTCATAAAAGCCCTTTACATTGTTCGATTTCCCCGCATACATACACAGCGATAGGGGGTCCTCCTTTATGAGCGACAAACTGCGTCAATTCCTGCTCAGCAAGGGCATACGGTCCCGAAATCTCCTATTCTCCCACTGGCAGGTGGTCCTTCCTGATGCTCTCCACTCCATCCGATCACTGCTGTGTACCACAACCAACCAAACACCTCATGAACGTCTCCTTGTCTTCCCTAAGAAGTCCTCCTCCAGGATCTCGCTCCCAACCTGGCTGGCAGCTCCTGGATCCATCCTGCTCCGCAAACACGTGCGGGCGCACAAGTCGAGAGAGTCCACCTCCTTCACGCTAACCCTCAATACGCCTACGTGGTGTACCCCGACGGCCGACAGGATACGGTCTACCTTTGGGACCTGGCGCTCGCTAGATCCCCACCCACACCCCCACCACCACCACCCCATTCCCTCCCACCAGCGCACCCCACAGCCGCCCCCTTCCCAGGTGGATCGGTCCTCCCACTGGTCCCATCCAGGGGTGATGAAGCTACCAAAGAAGCCGAGGCCATGCTCCCGGAGCCACAGATGCCCGAGCTGGTGCCTGCATCACCGCCGAAGCTACGACGATCGCAGTGGACGACCAGGGCCCCCGATCGACTAATTGCTTCATTCTGACTGTAAATAAATACTGTAACGAGGCAAAACACTGTGCTAATGTATACCGGGTACCACCGTAACCTTACCTCTACCACTGTATAACGCGAGACCACCACCCCGCCGGACTCTTTTTTTTAACAGGGGGTGAATGTGGTAGTCGGTATTAGGAGTATTACGGTACCCTAGACAATGTTGTAAGACCATTGGTGTGGGAGGTACCTGAGACTGCTATATCATTGGGGAAGCCTGCCTGCTGGTTCCGCCCAGTAAGGCAGAGTATAAGAGCCTGTGTCTCCCCAGCAGCTGCATTCTGTACCTGCGCTGCTGGGGGAAACATCTCATACAATAAAGCCATCAATTGTCGTTCAATCTCGTTTCTGGAGTCATTGATCGAGCATCAGACTCCATTCTGGAAGTCGATAGAAAGTACTCTAAGGCCCAGACCAAAGAGCTGCTGGTGGAGAGGAAAAAGCTGCAAATGGACTTTAACCTGCTATCCACTAGGAAAGCAGTGTACGAACTCCGCCAGAGACGGGGGACCTTCTACGAACACGGAGTCAAAGCTGGCCACCTATTGGCTCACCAGCTGAGAAAGCAGGCAGCCACGAGGGAAATAGCGCAGGTTAAGGATAGCAAAGGCAGACTGATAACAGACCCAAAGGAGGTCAATCGGGCATTCGCGACCTTCTACCAAAGACTGTCCACCTCCGAGCCTCCTGATGAGGATGCAGGAATGAAACAGTTTCTATATAGACTGGAGCTACCAGTGGTGGGGGAAGACAGACGGGGGAGCTGGAAGCATCAATAGACCTGAGAGAAATCATGGAGAGCATCAGCTCCATGCAGGCGGGGAAGACACCGCGACCCAACGGGTTCCCGGTGGACTTCTACAAAAACTTCACACCAGCCCTGGCCCCACACCTAAGGGACATGTTCATGGACTCACTGGCAGTGGGCACCCTGCCCCCAACGCCAGCGCATGCCACAATCTCACTAATACCCAAAAAAGATAAAGACCTGACGGAATGTGTATCATACAGACCCATTTCAGTGCTGAACATGGATGTGAAAATATTCGCAAAGGTCCTGGCCAAAAGGCTGGAGGGCTGCGTACCAGAGGTGGTCGCAGAGGACCAAACGGGCTTTGTCAAGGGTAGGCAGCTCACAGCAAACATCAGGCAGCTGCTGAATGTGATAATGACCCCCCCGGGAGAGAACACCAGAGGTGATCGTCTCCCTGGACGCAGAAAAGGCGTTCAACAAAGTAGATTAGAACTACCTCCTTGAGGTACTGGAACGGTTTGGGCGAGGAGCGGGATTCACTGCCTGGGTGAGGCCCCTGTACAACGCTCCCAAAGCGAGTGTCCGAACTAACACCACCAGCTCTGAATACTTCCAGCTACAGAGAGGAACATGACAGGGCTGCCCCCTGTCCCCACTCTTGTTCGCGTTAGTGATCGAACCCCTGGCGATAACCCTGCAGGATGCAAAAAGCTGGAAGGGAATCCGGAGAGGAGACAGAGAGCACAGAGTCTCACTCTATGCAGATGACCTGCTCCTCTATATCTTGAAGCTACAGGAGGGACTGAAGGCAATACTACAAATACTGAAAGAGTTTGGAACCTTCTCGGGCTACAAACTTAACCTGGGCAAAAGCGAGACATTCCCAGTTAACCCAAAAGGGAGAGGACAAAAACGGCCAGAACAGATTCCATTACCTGGGGATCCAAATAGCCAGAGACTGGACACAGATCCACAAGTGGAACCTGACCAGGCTTGTGGAGGAAGTAAGAAACGGTGGGGCTCACTCCCATTCTCTCTGGCGGGAAGAGTGCAGACGATAAAGATGAACGTACAGACAAGGTTTCTCTTCCTGTTTCAAACCATCCCGATCTTCATCCCCAAGGCCTTTTTCCAAAACATAGACAGGCTAATCATGTTGTTTGTGTGTGTGTGTGTGTTGGGGGGGGGGGCAAGAACCCGAGAATTCCCAATCCGACACTGCAAAGAGGGAAAGTCAGAGGGGGCCTGGCTCTACCGAACCTACAATACTACCACTGGGCAGCAACGACAGAAAAAGTGAGGGGATGGGTACAAGAACCCAACACAGATTGGGTACAAATGGAGGAGGCATCCTATAAAGGAACAACCCTGCAGCCCTGGCCACAGCAGCACTCCCATCCTCCTCAAAAAGGTACACAACGTGGTAGCCGCCACGCTGAGAACGTGGACCCAGTTGAGACAGCACTTCGGGATAACCAAAATGTCCCTTATGGCCCCCATCTGTGGCAATCACAGATTCCCTCCAGCCATGCTAGATACCACCTTCAAAAGCTGGAGGCGGGACAGGGGCGCACTGATGGTCGGGGAAACCACAAGAGAAGAGGAAGGGTGCTGAAACCAATGGGGAGGGAGGAGGAGGAGGGGGGGGGGGGATATCATAGACTGATCCAGAGGTCAGCAAAATGTACATACAGTTAGTCAAATGAAGGACAAAACAACTTTCTCTGTAAAATAAAGGAAATTAGCGCTGACAAGAAAAATGTAATGTATATAAGGAACAACTGTTTATAAATATGAGAAAAGCCAATAAAAAGATTTTCCAAAAAAAAGGTGTGGGAAAATAGGGAGTTTGATTCATCGGGCACTGGCACTAATACTGGGAAAAGTGGGAGCTGTTCCATGCAGATGGGTTCCCTTGATCTAGGGCTGGGATCAGTTAAGAAGGGGGGAAATTAAGATTAATGAAAATGTAAACAGGGAATTGATTAGAGGCAGTCGGCTGAAGTAATGATCAGATGCAAATTCACCTATTCGTCGAAAACAAGTATTTTACAGATGGGACTAAAAAAAACAATGGGACGATAGAGGTGGTAACATCAAAGTGGTGCGATAATAAAACTGACATATACATGCCAAAAGCCAACTCCGTAAGGTGAATAACATCAAAGGGAAATAAATTGTCTAGCTGTAGAACACTAACTGAGAAAAGTGGGAGAGACAGCTAACAACAGAACTGCGGGTTGCACATTCAGACTCCTGATAGAAAGCAGCCATTTTCTGCCTCCGCTGAACCTGATGACTTTCCCAGACGTGGCCACCTTAACCTGGTTGTGATAATTATTTGCTAGAAGGCAAAACAGTGGCGCAGTTGTTAGCACTGCTGCCTCGCGGCACCAAGGACCCGGGTTCGATCCCGCTCCCGGGTCACTGTCCTTGTGGAGTTTGCATATTCTCCCCATGTCTGCGTGGGACTCACCCCTATAACCCAAAGATGTGCAGGGTGGGTGGATAGGCCATGCTAAATTGCCCCTTAAGAAGAAAAATGAATTGGGTACTCTCAATTTAAAAAAATATTTGCTGGATTTAGCTCATAGAGTTACTTAACATTGGATGTTGCTTGGGAAATGTTGTGTCTCAGAGTTTAGGTAAATGTAGATAGCTGGGGATCAAGGGATGGTTTAATTTACAAATATGTGTGTGTAGCCTTAGTATACTTGATTGTCATAGTGTACAATAGTCGTTCTTGTCTTGTGTGTTTTTGTCTTTCTTTTAAGTTCATAAATATTCTTTATTAACAACAACAGGACTGTTCTTCACTGGCTTGTACACCGTTCCTTACATTTTACCAAAAGAAATACACCATTACGAACCGGTGTCCCAATTTACCCTTTTGAGTTTTGGGATACCCTCGGATTTAATATCAGTGTGGTTCATAACACAGTTTCTTGATGAATTGATTAACAAGGGCAGTGGTTAGGGCTTTAATAGAAAAAGTGAGAGGTGGGTAGAAGGAGTAGATAACAGGAGATTTAGAAATCTAAATAAAAAAGTTAAGTTAATACAGCAGTGCAGCAATTGGGTAAAGACAGGCAGAATGGGAGAAGCAAGGAAAGAAATTTAAATTGTAATCGTGCATCAGCAGATTAGATCCATGCAAAGAATAGTAGTAAAACAATTAAATTGAAGGTTCTTTATCTGATAGCGTGAAGCATTCATGATCGATGATCACCTAGCACAAACAGAGATAAATGGCTTTGATCGAATCACCAATACAGAGAAATGTTTACAAGGAGACCAAGGTTGGAAATATATATGGTAGGGTACACAACATTTCAAAAAGAGAAACAAAAATTAAAAAGAAAGAGTAGCCCTGATAATAATGGATTATATAAGGACAGTGAGACCTGGGTTGAGAAGATCAGGAACTCAGATCAGTGTGAGTGGAGATTAGGAATAATAAGAGTCAAAAAACATTAGTACAAATAGCTCATAGGCCACCCAACAGCACAAATATTATTGGACAAAGCATTAAGCGAGAAAATGGAGTTTGTAATAAAGGCAATATAATAACAGTGGGAGACTTTGTTCTTCACTTAAACTGGACAAATGAAATTGGTACAGGTAGTTTGGAGTACGAGTTTGAAACATGCCTTCATGGCAATTTTCTGGAAGAATTTGTTGTGGAACCAATTTGGGATCAAGCCACTTTAGATCTACTATTGTGCAATAAGGCAATTTAGTTAGTAATCTCATGGGAGAAGATCCTCTGGGAAAATGTGATCATGTCCTCCTGAACATCATGTTAAGTTTCGGAATGACACATTTCAGTCTCAAGCAAGAATATTAAACTTAAACAAAAACATTTACATTGGAATGAGATGTGAGCTGGCTAATGTTGATCGAGAAATAGGCTAAAAGGTATTGTGGCAAATAAAAAGTGGAAAACATTTAAAGAAACAATTCAACATGTTTAACAAAAATACATCCCATTCAAAAACAAATCTCAGTGAGAAACACCTATCCCTGATTTACTAGGTAAGTTAAATTACGATTAGATTAAATGAAGATGTTTATAATGTTGTAAAGAATCACGATAAGCCCGAACTTTGGGATTGTTCTGGAAACCACCAAAAAGTTGATACAGAGGGGGGAAAGAACAGAATATGAGAGTGAACTAGCCAGGAATATAAAAACAACTCCTAATTGCTTTTACAGGGCAAATGACTTAGACAAAGAGACCAATGATAACATATCCGAATTTTGTCTGATGACACAAAGCAAGGTGAGAATAAAAGTGCTGAGGAAGGCACAAAGAGGCTGCAAAGAGATATTGTCAGGTTAAGTGAATGGACAATGTAATGGCAGATGAAGCATAATATGGAGAAATGTAAGCTCATTCATTTTGGACATAAGAGTAGAAAAGCAGAATATTTTAAAAATTCTTGAACTTCCAAATGTCATAAAGATTTGGTTGTACTCTTACAAGGAACACAGAAGACAAGCATGCAGATACAGCAAGCAAATAGGCAGGCAAATGGCATATTGATTTTTATTACAAGGGGTCTGGAGGACGAGAACAAAGAAATCTTGCTACAATTGGCTTTGGTGAAACCACACATGGAGTACAGTTTTGATCTCTACATTTAAGGAAGAATATACTTGTATTGGAATTGGTAAAGAAAAGGTTCATTATATTGGTTCCTGGGATGAGAGGGATGTCCTATTATGAGAAGCTGAGTCAATTGGGCCTATCTTATTGAAATGTACAAGATTGTGGAGGGACTCGACATAGTTGACACAAAGGTTATTTTGCATGGCTTGGGAATCTGAAGCATGGGGGCACAGTCTCAGGTTAAGGAGCAAATCATTTACGAATGAGATAAAGGGAAATATTTTCACTCAGAGGGTTGTGCATCTCTGGAATTGTCTATATCAGATGGTTCTGAATGTTCCATCATTGAATATAGTTTGTGCTGCAATAGATTTTTGATCCCGGAGGGAATCTAAGGATATGGGAGAAAGTTGAGTTGAGGCAGAAAATGGATCATTATCATGTTGAATGGCTGACCAAGTTCTAGATGCGATAGTATATGGTCAACACCTCTTACTTGTTATGTTCTTATGCTCATTAGTTAACCCAGACATCATGGAGTTTGGGGGTTATGTTTCTGCTGAGTTGGAGCCCAATTTAGCCCTGGAACCATCAGATAACTATGGGGATATATTTTTATTTATAATTCTCATTTGATGATTTCATATTTTAGCCTACAGCTTTTAATTAAAAAGAACTAAACAATAGTTTATTTATAATAAACATTTGAGTGAATTTTCACAAATAATACCAACTTGTCCTGTGGCTTGGCTGCAAGCACTCTCATCTGTGAATCTAAATGCTGTGGGGTCAGGTCCCTCTCCAGGATGCGCACCTAACAATCAAGGCTAACACTATATAGATCTGAAAGAGTATTGCACTGTCAGAGGTGTTGGGTGGGATTCTACGGTCTAGCAGCCGTGTTGCCCGGTGCGGCGCGCCTCCGCTGGCAGCGGGATTCCTGCAGCTGATCAATGGGGTTTCCCATTGTGACCACCCTACTCTGTTGGAAAACCCGCAGGCATGGGTGTGCTGTCGGCAGACCGATGATCCTGCCGATGAAGAATTCCGCTGGTTGTATTTTGAGTGAGATGTTAAACGTGGATCCCATGGCACTATTTTGAAGAGAAGGTGAGTTGGCTCTGGTGTCTGAGCCAATGTTTATTCCTCACTCACCATCACAGAAGCAGATTGTCCAGTCATTATCACATTGCTATATGTGGGAGTTTGCTACATGCAGATTGGATTCTATATTTCCTGCAAACAACACTAACTACACCTTGAAAGCACTTCACTGGTTGTAAGTTATTTGGGGCATACTGTGGTCATGGAAGGTGTGCTGCGCCAATTAAGTTTTTTTTTTAACCAAGATGAAAATTCACTGGAAGGATGCAATTGAACTTCGTCTCCCTCTGAAAATGGAGAATAAAAATTCAGACAACTAAGCATGTCATTCACCAAATGAAATTCAACAGCCACTGGCTGAAAAAGATGATATTAACTTTATTAGGAAAGGGTTTTGAATATACGGCACTGTGTTCTATGCTGGTAGCAAAATCATTCAGAGTTTCATACATAGGAGGTTGTTCCTTCCCCTTTATGAGTGAACTGTAGCAGCAAGGCTAGCACATTTTATGTGTAGCACCAGTCCTGTCTCAGAGGTTTTGCATTCTTTGCAGCCATCGTATACATTTCAGATGTCTGGTCAGTTAGCTACAGAAAGGCAACAATACACGACTCATTAAATTGTGAACTTTTTTATGTTTGGTGATCTTGGAAGTAGGGCCGAGCCATATGTCAAAAGGAGCAATTGCTTTTGTTTAGGAGGGGTGGAAGTTGACAATTCAAAGATTCCTTAAGAAATGAGACAGTAATGCGTTGCTGAGGAATGTTGGTCTTTACTGGACATTTTCCATCATCTTCAACCATTCTGTAAAGGAAAGAGGAGATTTGATTGAAAAATTACTCATTTGACATGACGAACAGAAAAACTTGAACTTTATTCACATTATTTGTTTGCATACCATCAAAGTCAAGTTTTCCGTCATTGTTCTTGTCCCCCTCCTTCATGAGTTCATCAATTTCCTCATCTGTAACATTCTCCCCACCAAGCACGATGATTTCTTTCAGCTCATCACGATCGATAAAACCATCAGCATTCCTAGAATCAACATGCAAAGTATGAATCTCCATAATGTTAACTGCCCGAGGAACATAGAGGCTGGTTTAGCACAGTGGGCTTGTAATGCAGAACAAGGCAGCAGCACGGGTTCAATTCCGTACCGGCCTCCCCGAACAGGCTCCAGAATGTGGCGACGAGGGGCTTTTCACAGTAACTTCATTGAAGCCTTCTTGTGACAATAAGTTATTTTTATTATTCATAAGAAACGCGAAAGGATCTAGGTCTATATTGTTTTACTTTCCGCCAATCTCGTAGTTTACATGATACAACCTAACCAATCTCTTTTTCCTTTTTAAAAAAAATTGAATTTTTTCTTTTCTTTTAAAGTTAGAGTACCCAATTGTTTATTTTTCAATTAAGAGGCAATTTAGCACGGCCAATCTACCTAACCTTCACATCTTTGGGTTGTGGGGGTGAGACTCATGCAGTCATGGGGAGAATGTGCAAACTCCACACAGACAGTGACCTGGGGCCGGGATCAAACCCGGGTCCTTGGCGTTGTGCCACCCCACATAACAATCAATCTCAGGGCGGCATGTGGCGCAGTGGATAGCACTGGGGCTGCGGCGCTGAGGACCCGGGTTCCAATCCCGGCCCTGGGTCACTGTCCGTGTGGAGTTTGCTCATTCTCCCCATTACTGCGTGGGTTTCACCCCCACAACCCAAAGATGTGCAGGTTAGGTAGATTGGCCATGCTAAATTGCCTCTTAATTGAAAAAATAAACAATTGGGTATTCTAAATTTTAAAAAAATGATCAATCTCTACCAATTGGTCTGCAAAGATCCATACATGGTGCAAGTAAGTCCCAGTGCAGAACTTTGGCACCCATTTGTCCAAAGTCATCTGTTCAAAGACTCTGGGCGAAATTCTCCGCACCCGCGGAAAGTCGGCAAACCGTCGTAAAAATCGGGACCGTTTTACGACGGTCGCGAAGGCTTCATTTCCCGACAGATTCACTTCCTGGAAATGGGCTAGTAGCGCGGCCGCGTCAATTACGTGCGTGATGACGACGGAACGCGACGACGACACGAACCCGCCCATGTGACGCCGCCCGACGCCGTAAAAAGGCGCGGGCGACCACGGAATCTGTCGGGCAGGATGTCAGAGCCTAGGCGAGCTGCTCCTCGCTTTATAGATGCAGACGTCGAGGCGCTGCTCGATGCCGTGGAGCAGAGGAGGGGCATCATCCGCCCGCGGAGAGGGCATCGCCAACCTGCCAGCACGGTACGCCAGGCCTGGCGTGACGTGGCTGCTGCCGTCAGTGCTGTGGGGCAGACCCCTCGCTCAGCAGAGCAATGTCGAAAGAAGCTACACGACCTCACCAGGTCTGCCAGGGTAAGTGCCATGAGGGTGCCCCCTAGTCACAACCATCCCTCCCCCTTAACTGCCCGGGGGGGGGGGGGGGGGGGGGAGGGATTGGTGCAGAGTTATTTGAGGGTGGTTCACAAAGTTGTCACAGACCCAGCGCTCTGGCCCCGAGGAGAGATGCAATCATCTGATGACAACTTGCCCCCCCCCAAACTGTGCCAGTATCTGAACAGACTGCTGATACCTACCGTTTTGTAATGATCTACCTATGTTCCCTCCCCCAACAGGCCAAGGCCGGTCATAACCACCGTGAGCGGCACAAGACTGGAGGGGGTTCGCCCAACATGCACCCCCTCAGCACCTTTGAACAGAGGGCACTGGACCTTGTTGGGGGGTCTGCCAGCCGCGATATCGCGCAATGCGAGGTTGGCGGAACTGCAGCAAGTGAGACAACCCTCCCTGACAAACAACCCCCCTCCCCCATCCTCTGTCCCTTCACACACCCTGCCCACTGGGACACCTCCCCCATCCTCTGTCCCTTCACACACCCTGCCCACTGGGACACCTCCCCCATCCTCTGTCCCTTCACACACCCTGCCCACTGGGACCGTCCAGCGGCCTGCCGAGCAAATCGAAATAACCCGTCTCATTCTCTTCCCTAGGACGTGATGCCGAACGACCAGGGCCGTCTGGCTGCAGACGGAGACAGGAATCTGCCGCCACCTCACCCGGGGCCTCACAACAGAGGGTGCCCGATCAGCGGGCAGCCCTATCCGCCCCAACCCAATCTGCGGACCAGGACGCACAGAGGGTTCGAAGTCCACCACCACCACCAGAAATGGCCAGGGACAACCCTCCTGTCGCTGAGCAGCCCCACACCATGGACGAGGACCTAAGCATTGAGAGCGTCGGGCTTGCGGCACTGCTTTCTCCCACCACATCCATCATCCCAGAGATACACACCCCGGCGGGCCTATTTAGTGATGAGTCTCCTGGGGCACAGTCTGGTTGGCACATCACAGATGAGCAGGTACAGCAGGTGGAGGTCGGAGCAACAGAGGGCCCGGACTCGCGGAGGCCAGACCAGGCCCAGGATGCAGCTGGCTCCCAGACGTTTTCGGATTTCCTGGAGTTTATCAACCCACCCGCACAGCCGATGCCTCAGGAAACCCAGGGAAACAATGACGGGATGAGGGCTTCCTTCCAGACTCTGCAGACGCTGTTAGAGGAGTCGAACCGCGTCCAAGAGCAGGGAGTGGTGCCGCTCATGGCAGAGACCCAGGCCGACACCGCACGGGTGGCATCCGCGGTGGAGGCAATGGGTCAGGTTATGCAAGACGTTGGGGTTAATGTGCACGCGTCATCCTCGGCCCTGGACAGGGTTGCCCTCTCACAGGCAGCAATGTGCCAGAGCCAAAACGACATTGCCGGCGCCCTGCGGGCCATGGCCGAGTCTCAGCAGGTCATTGGCCAGTCGCAGCACGCCATGGCACAGTCCCAGCAGTCGATAGCACAGTCCCAGCAGTCGCTGGCACAGTCCCAGCTGTCAGTCGCGGAGACCATCAACCGCCTGACACATGTGCTGGATGGCGTCGTGCACACACAGGTTGAGATCGCACAGTCCCTGGCGGGAATGTCTAACTCCCTGGACTCCGTCTCTGCAAACCTTCGGATCCTGGTGGATACCGTTGCAGGCCTCCAGGACTGGCAGCGCCAGGTGTCGGTGGTGCGACGGGGAACCTCCCCGCTCGCACCTCTGTCCCAAAGTGAGGCCCGGGGGCCACCGGGCTCCCCGAGGGAGGAGGAGGTTTCGGGGCCCGTCCCATTAACTCCATCACGGGACGTCCCGGAATTCTCGGCCTCCCCCCGTCCCATCCCTGGTGCATCGGGTGGGCAGCAGGCAGAGCAGGGTGGCACAATGTCACCCGAGACGCCCGCAGAGCAGCCTGGCCCATCAAGGCCGGGTCGCCCCAGGAAACGCTTGGCCAAGGAGAAACGAGTCGAGGGGGGCGATTCGCAGCAATCCTCCTCCACTCCTGCTGTATCATCTGGGCATTCACTTAGACGTAGTGGTAGGGCCCGTAAGGCAACTAAGATAGACACTGAGTAAGTTGGCACGGGTGAAGGGCACAGTTTAGTTGTAGGGGCTAGGGCACCTGTAAATAATTGTTAATATTAAACGCACTGTTCCACCTTACTTGTAATACCGTGTGATTGTTCCACAGCCACAGGAATCGTGATGGTGACCGAGTGTCGCTGGGGGTGACGGGTGGTGAAACCTCGGTGCCGGGTGTGCAGTCCCTGCCCCTACCCCCCTCCCACAGCTAGCCCACGCGGGCACGTGATGGAGTGTCAGTGACGAACTCAGCGGCCACCAGGGTGGATGGTTCAGCTATTGCCATGGGTCAGACTCTCTCTAACGATTCTGAGCTCACAGCTCTGCGCAGAGCGGGCTGTCATCATTCCACATGGCACTGATCACACCCGCTGACACAGCCATCAATGTTGTGCCATTCCGTCTGTACCCAGTGATAAGCGTCATGTCGAAGTGGAGCAGTGTACACTGAGGGGGGGGGGGGGGGGGGGTTGTGGTGGTGGCAGTTGTGTGGTGACCCTCTGCATGACTAGCGATGCAGGTGGTGGTTTGGTGTTCATCGGGGACGTCACATGCGATGCGTGAACTGTGCTGCCACCAGGGCGTCGCGTGCCCGCCGTCCTTGCCGGGTCCGTCGTGCCGCCTCCTGGACATCACCAGCACCTGGGTCGTGTCTGCGTGCTGCGCCCGCCACTCCGCCAGCGTCCTCCTCCTCCTCCTCCTCCTCCTCCTCCTCCTCTGTGCTGGCACCACTGCCACTAGCTTCTCCCTCCGCCTCCTACAACAGGTCATCTCCCCTCTGCATCGTGATGTTGTGCAGCGCACAGCAGACCACTACAATGCGAGCGACCCTGTCGGCCTGGTACTGCAGGGCCCCTCCGGAGCGGTCCAGGCACCTGAATCTCATCTTCAGGAGGCCAAGGCAGCGCTCCACCACACCCCTGGTTGCTGCATGGGCCTCGTTGTATCGTGTTTCCGCATTGGTCTGAGGCCTCCGTATAGGCGTCATCAGCCAAGACCTCAGCGGATAACCCCTGTCACCTAGCAACCAGCCCCTCAGCCGGGGGGGACGTCCCTCAAACATCGCAGGGATGAACGACTGCGCTAGTATGTAGGAGTCATGCACACTCCCTGGGAACCTTGCACAGACGTTCATGAACCTCATGTGGGGGTCGCATACCACCTGGACATTAATGGAGTATGTCCCCCTTCTGTTTGTGAACACGTCCCTGCCCACAGCAGGCGGGCGCATGGGGACGTGAACACAGTCGATTGACCCCTGAACCCTCGGTATCCCGGCCACACTGGCAAATCCACGGGCTCGTGAGTCTTGACTTGCTCGGTCCTCGGGAAAGGTGATGTAGCGATCGGCGATGGCATAGAGGGCGTCGGTCACATCCCGGATGCACCTGTGCACCGATGACTGGGAGATCCCAGAGACGTCCCCTCTCGGAGACTGGAAGGAGCCGGTAGCATAGAAGTTCAGAGCGACCGTCACCTTGATGGCTACCGGGATCGCGTGTCCTCCCCCCGTTCCACGTGGGGCGAGGTGCGACAGTAGTTCGCAGATATGTATCACCGTCTGCCTACTCAGCCGGAGTCTCCTCCTGCAGATGATGTCCGGCATTGTTAGGAAAGAGACCCGGACACAGTACACCCTCGGCTTTGGTCGTCGCCTCTGACGCCGTGGCTGCACCCTCACTCTCTCCTCTTCCTCTTCCTCCTCCTCCTCCTCCTCCTCCTCCTCCCCCCCCCCCCCCCCCATGCTGCTCGACGACTGGCAACT
Organism: Scyliorhinus canicula; assembly: GCF_902713615.1. Lineage (NCBI taxonomy): Eukaryota > Metazoa > Chordata > Chondrichthyes > Carcharhiniformes > Scyliorhinidae > Scyliorhinus > Scyliorhinus canicula. The sequence goes on along the minus strand of NC_052152.1, from coordinate 140,944,200 downwards.
CCTCGGCCCTTCCCTCTGCTGCTGCAGCTGGCCCTGCAGCCACTGCGGGTTGTGGGTGTGGATGCTGCTGCATCTCCAAATCCAGTAGAGCGGCCCCAACCACTGCGCAGAACATAGCCGTTCTGTTCCCATGCATCGTGCTAACCTACAGAAGGGTGGTAGGAGGCAGAGAAACGGGACATGTTAGACGGACGTTAGTCGACACCTCGGCAGCCGCCAGCAATGGGATACCAGTGTGTCCGGGTGGCCTGGTCGCGCTGCTGACACGCGGTCAGCCTAACCCCTGGTCACTTTCTGCATCCAACGGCCAGTAAACTATGGCCTCCTCACGGGTGCGTCAGTGGCCTGTGTCCGGAAGCCACAGGGGAACCAGCGGCCGTGTCCTCGTCACCTGCACACCATGGCATGGTGGCAGACATTTTGTTACGGGCTTGGACGGCTCACTCTCTACCTAACCCCCCCCCCTCCGTCGCCCCCCACTGCCCCCTCCGTCGCCCCCCACTGCCCCCTCTGTCTCCCCCCACTGCCCCCTCCGTCTCCCCCACTGCCTCCCCCGTCGCCCCCACTGCCTCCCCCGTCTCCCCCCCACTGCCCCCTCCGTCTCCCCCACTGCCTCCCCCGTCGCCCCCACTCCCTCCCCCGTCGCCCCCACTGCCCCCCCCGTCTCCCCCACTGCCCCCCCCGTCTCCCCCCCACTGCCCCCGTTCTGGACCCCCTCCCGTTCCCAGGGATGCCTTCCCCGTTGTGGCCAGACTCGAGCGGTGCGCTGAACGGTGCGCTGAGTGGTGCGCAGAGTGGTGCCCTGACCTCCTCCAAGCAGTCGTCAGCCAGGCCGACTGGTTGACGAATTTAAAAAGCAGGTGTGTTTCACGACGTCCAAACAGGGCGCCATGACGTCGGGACTTCGGCCCATCCGGGCCGGTGAATAGCGGGGGGGCTCTCAGTGGCGATTCTGGTCGTGTCAGGGGCGGGAAGGAGGCGTCTGTCGGGAAACGCGACTCCGACAATTTGCGGGGTTTGGAGAATAGCGGGAGGGCGTCGGAACAGCGTCGCCGTAAAAATTTCCGACGCCCGCTATTCTCCGAACCGTCGTGAGTCCGGAGAATCGCGCCCTCTCTTCTCTAAGATTCGGTAAGTTGGTCAAGCATTATTTTTCATTTTGAAATGCATACAAATTATTTAATTTTTCCTTTTGTATGTTCATCTCCTTTTGTATGTTCACCAGTAGGGGCTGTTTTAGCACACTGGGCTAAATCGCTGCCGTGTAATACAGAGTAAGAAGTCTTACAACACCAGGTTAAAGTCCAACAGGTTTGTTTCAAACACAAGCTTTCGGAGCACTGCTCCTTCCTCAGGTGAATGGAGTGATATACCTCTCCATTCACCTGAGGATGGAGCAGTGCTCCGAAAGCTCGTGTTTGAAACAAACCTGTTGGACTTTAACCTGGTGTTGTAAGACTTCTTACTGTGCTCACCCCAGTCCAACGCCGGCATCTCCTCATCATGTAAGGCAGCAGCGCGGGTTCAGTTTCCATACCAGCACCCCCGAACAGGCACTGGAATGTGGCGACTAGGGGCTTTTCACAGTAACTTAATTGAAGCCTACTTGTGACAATAAGCAATTATTATTATCTATTCTCTCCTTTGAGAAGGATTCCATTATTTTTCCACCAGTGATATTAAGCTGATTGGTCATGTTCTGCCTCCTTTGCTAAAAAATATCTTTATTAAGTAATTTTTCATAATAATTAATGCAACCCAAAACCATCAAAGAGAAAAAAAAGCAAAACATAGAACATAGAACAGTACAGGCCCTTCGGCCCTCAATGTTGTGCCGAGCCATGATCACCCTACTCAAACCCACGTATCCACCCAACAACCCCCCCTTAACCTTACTTTTATTAGGACACTACGGGCAATTTAGCATGGCCAATCCACCTAACCCGCACATCTTTGGACTGTGGGAGGAAACCGGAGCACCCGGAGGAAACCCACGCAAATAGGGGGAGGACGTGCAGACTCCACACAGACAGTGACCCAGCCGGGAATCGAACCTGGGACCCTGGAGCTGTGAAGCATTTATGCTAACCACCATGCTACCCTGCTGCCATCACAATCAAAAAGGGAAAACAACACACAGCACCTAACTAGCTTACAAACAAAACTGACCTAAACCCCCTAACAACTGACAGTGCATAACTCTTTAAAAAAGGAAATAAATGGTTGTCATCTTAGAACCTCTTCACTGACCCCCTGATGGTGAACTTGACCTTCTCCAAATGCAGAAATTTTTTTAAATTACATTTTTTTTTTTAGAGTACCCAGTTCAATTTTTCCAAATAAGGGGCAATTTAGCGTGGCCAATCCACCGAGCCTACACATCTTTGGGTGTGGGGGCAAAACCCACACAAACACGGTGAGAATGTGCAAACTCCATACGGACAGTGACCCAGAGCTCGGATCAAACCTGGGACCTCGGCGCCACCGTGCTTCCCTTCCAAATGCAGAAATTATATAAAGTCACCCAGCCAAGTGGAGGCACTAGGCGGGGTGGGAGACCTCCACCCAAGCAAAATCTGCCTCCAGACTGTCAACGAGGCAAAGGAAAGATATCTGCCTTCATTCTAGACTGTATCACCAGTGAATCCTACACCCCGAATATGGCCACCAGCCATCATGGATCTAAACTTACATGGAGTATCTCCAACATGGTGTCAAAGAATGAAACCTAGAAGCCTAGTTTGAGACAGGACCAGAACATCCTTTCTTAAATATATGAATTACATTAGCATTTAATCAGTCCTCTGATGCTACACCACCTTTTTCTAATGAAGTATTAAATTGTGAACAGCAGTATTTCAAGCACTGACCCTTATGGTACACCGCTTCACACCTTGTGTCACTCTGAATAACTACCCTGTACTCCGAGATTGTTCTTCTACCCAACAAGACCTTCACCTTCCAAGTAATAAGTGACGTCCTATTTATGGCAAAGCTTCTGTTATTTCTTCTCTAGATTATTTGAAAATGCACACAGGAAAATTGAGCAGAATGGCACATTTAAAATTCATGTCAAGAGCCAAGAATATGTCTCAAGCATTGTCTCTACCAAATTAATTAATAATATTCAAAGTTGCATTTCATAATAGATTTACTTCATTGCTGTAATGGGTTAGTTAAATAATTTTAGCTTCAAGTAGATACAGTGCTCCATTTACTTTACTGGTCTTTAATTGTATCCTTTCATCGGTGCCGGGTCCAGAGGTGGCGATCTTCGGTGTGTCGGAAGACCCGTGAGCCCAGGGGGCGTGACAAGCCAATGTCCTGGCCTTTACCACCCTGGTAGCATGGAGACGGATCTTACTAGGGTGGAGGAACTCGGAGCCCCCGAAGTCGGGGGTGTGGGTTAGCGACATGGCGGACTTTCTCAGACTCAAAAAAATTAAATTTGCCTTGAGGAGTTTGTTGCAAAGGTTTGCTCAGAGGTGGCAGCCATTCATCAATTTCTTTGAGAAAAATTAAGCTGTCAGCAGGGAGCGGGTGGGGGGAGGGGGGATGGGGAGGCATGGGAGGTGGTTGGGGATGGTGGCACTGTTTGTGTAAGCCATGTTGACTGGCGTTTGTGTCTGGGGGTTTGTTGGGTATATTATTGTGGTTTTGTTTTTATTGAAATTTGATGTTTAAAAGTGTAAAAATAATAAATGCCTCAATAAAATATTTTCTGAAAAGAAAACTATTCTTTCATTCTATCATCTTCATTGTAGAAACTGCTCCCTCAATGGAGTTTCTGAATGGCTATCGTTCTGTCAATGCAGTATAAGATCCAACTCACTGATCAAATACGCGGAAGAATTCTGCCAACTCTTCTTCAGACTTTCCTTTCGCCTCCTCTTTCATCTGTCTCACCATCATCACCAAGAACTCTTCAAAGTCAATGGTTCCGCTTCCTAAGGCAAGAGGACAGTGAAGTATGAAATCTGGCCATTGTCAACCATGAATATTTGAGAGAAGTTCGTGAAAGGCCAAATTGCTAAATGTTTTTGACAAATACATTCTTACCATCTTCATCCACTTCCTCAATGATGGCATCCAACTCTTCTCTGGTGGGATTCTGACCCAGGATTTTCATCACTTGGCCCAACTCCCTGGTGCTGATGTCACCACCGCCATCAGCATCAAACATGTCAAACGCAGCCTTAAACTCTATGAAAAGAAATGCAAGTAATTAGTGTTATCTTATTATTAGATTTATTCTATTTCCGTCAAGGACCCGGGTTCGATCCCGGCACTGAGTCACTATTCGTATGGAGTTTGCACATTCTCCCCATGTCTGCCTGGGTCTCACCCCCACAACCCAAAGATATGCAGTATAGGCGGATTGACCATGCTAAATTGCCCCTTAATTGGAAAATAAAATGTATTTGGTACTTAAAATTTATTTTTAAAAAGGATTTACTCTGTCTCAGAGAAGTGTAAGCATTGGATCAGTCAATGTATGCACATCTTTGCCTAGCCATTAATATGTAGTTTAATTGAAGGTAGTGCTGGTCTTCCGTTACAGAGTACATGGTATTTACAGCTGAGAAACAGGCCAGCCACCCCAAAAGGTCAATGTTGGAGTTAGTTTATGTTTTACACCATTGTTACTGAGGACTGTTGCCATCTGAGATTTGAATACACGATGGGAAACCAAGATATCAATCACAGTGTAGTGTTGTGTACTGTTCTGTACTGATTACAAAAGAAGTGTTTGAGTTGCCAAGATTGCTAATTTGTACATTATCCTGAAATGTTTTCTAATTAACCAGCATTGTACAATTTCAAATAATTAATGTCCTACTTATGTAAGTCAACCATTCTCTTTTGTTCATTTATTCCTATGTTTTCCACTCAAGTGCCCCCCAACCCCAATTCACCCCTAACCTGAGACCCAACACAGTTATAAGCACCAAACACCAAACCACTAAGCTGACCCAAAGAGATAATCTCCTCAATGTCCCATTTTGAAAATGATTGATTCTTCATTCCTGTAACCAATTTTTAACCCTCTGCTTGGCTGCTTCATCCACAGTTCTTGTCTTGGCTGCTACCCAGGGGCTAGTTGAAGAAATAACATCAGAAAACAAATGTACATAGTCTGCATTACACACACAACACGCTGGATCCCATTCCCCCGTGGGATATCATGCCTCATATGCTCAAAGATCGTTGGGTTGAGTATCAGCTTGTTCAGTCACATGAAGACACATGGAAGAAACCTAGGACCCTGAGTCAACATCATCCTCAAACTGAAGGACAGCCAACAATGACGTGGGATTTGTGTTTCCTTCCTGATTGTACACATTGCACAGTTTTTTTTGGCTAATATGCAAATACCAAATATAAGCACTACCTTTTAAATTTGCATGTAAAATAAATGGGAAGGCCTATTCACATAGAAATACTTGCATTGATACAGTGCCTCCCATGGCCTCAGTGAATCCCAAAGTGCTTTACAGCCAAATCAATACTTCTTTAAGGTGTAGCTGTCAGTTTGATCAAAGCAGGGCCCTACAAATAATAATGAGATAACAATCCAATAATCTCATTTAGAGATGTTGACAGTGTTGGTGCTCTGTCAGAGGGTTGGTACAGACTTGATAGGCTGAATGGCCTCCTTCTGCACTACAGGGATACTATGAAATCAATAAGGACACTGAGGAGTCTACCTCTTCTCTTCTTTAAACAGTGCCATTTTGTCAGCCTGGGTTATTTGCTCAGGTTCCTGGAGTGGGACTTCAGGCAACAACCTTCTGAGTGGAAGGAGAAAGTTCTACCACTCAGCCACTGCTGACAGCCAGAAGCAATGAGGGCACCAGAGTTGTGCATTAATTCCAACAAAGCTGATGTCCTGAAATATACCAATAGAATCCTGAAAGTGCGGGAGGAGGCCATTCAGCCCAGCGAGTCTGCACGACCCTCTGAAAGAGCACCCTACCTCGGTCCACTCCCCCACCCTTTCCGTTATCCCTGCATTGATCATGGCCAATCCACTTAACTTGCCCGTCTTTGGAGGAAACCCGGAGGAAAGCCAGGCAGTCACAGGGAGAACGTGCAAACTCCGCACAGGCATTCACCCACGGCCAGAATCGAACCCGGGTCCCTGGCGCTGTGAGGCAGCAGTACTAACCACTGTGCCTCAGTGCTGTCCCACGCCAACATGATAATAAACTGCTTCCCTTTACCCTGGAGTGCTACACTACGGCATCAACTAGAATCTTGCACTCACCAGCGATCATTTCCTCGCTGAGGTAAGACCTCGCGTCTGCTTGTTGTTCTGTCATTGGCTGAAACAGAAGAGAACTGGTTGAGTAAGTGGTCAAAAGGGAGGTAAGTTGAGGTGAAGAAGCAATATGATTCAGACTTTCCTCTGCTGGAAATAAAGAGTGAGTTATCGAGCAAGGTTAAACAGTGGGATATGCTCCCCAACAGAAATCAAGACCCGCGCCCCAGTTCAATCTTTACTTGCTGACTGAAGGCATCTCACTGTTTTCAGAAAGGTTGCAGGGATCAGCGGAATATACAAATCATCAGCGGGGATGGGTCTGCCCATGTATACATGGACGGTGTCCTCTCAATTGCATCTTTGATCGAGGCGACTCTGATAACACTTCAATGTTGGCTTTGTTGCGCTGCCGGTATCAAATTGCCAGCTGCACAGTCAGATCTAACAATGCAATGTTAGGGCAGGAGAGCCACGTATCTATTTTAAATCACCCCTGTATCATTAGCTCTCATGACCATTTTACATCGCACAAGCAGCCCCACACCAGTAAACGGATTAAGTTCATCTTCTGATCGAGACCCGAAATATTCACCCGTGTCTTGAAGTTGCGGAAGAGGCCTGCTGATTAGTTCCACGCTTTTATATATATAATAGATTTCCCAAAAGATCAGGAATAGACCATTCAGACCCTCCCGCGTGTATCACCCTTTCACTCGATCAAAACGTATCTTAACTCCATATGGATTTCATTTTTACAGAAACAGCAATTTCTGCTTCAGAATGTGCCCAGTGCATTGTCAGTCCGTCTCCACCATTCTCTGAGCGGTTATTTCACTGCATCGTTCTGGGAGAATTCACCATAGGAAGGTCTTTAGGAGAGCATTTCAACAATATCCCTAATTCCTTTCTGTCTGCCCGGTCCTCTGTGTTTTGGGTCATTTTGAACCCTGGAATCATTGGATTGCTCAGGCCAACAGAGACGCCCGGCTCACTCCGATAATTGTCCAACTTTCCGTATCACTGAGGCAATGTTCCCAGATACCATTGGGTGTTTGCAGACTATACAGGGGTACCACCCCTTACTCTCCTATTGTCAAGCCAATGTGGCGTTCTCTTCGTTTACTTTTCATTTACTTATAACTTTAACCATTACGCTCGAAGATACAGCCTATTCGGTTGATTATTGCCTTTGGAGTGATATTTGGAATGTCTAATAAGGGAATTCTGTCTCCGCTGAGGGAGCTCAACACAAGCCAACTGGACAGCAGCCATCGTTGGGCCTTGGGACGCTTTTTAAAGTTAGTTTTTTAAAGTTAGTTTTTTTTGCCAGCAGTTATACGATTAGCAAAATAGAAGCATAGAAACATACAATTACTGAAACAGAAGGAAGCCACTTTCCCCCGTGCCGGAAGATTCTTTCTGCATTGTAATTATTTCTGTATTGTAACGATTTTTTTCTTGTAATGATTTCTGTACTGCAAGATTTCTGTGTTGTGACGATTTCTATATTACGAAGATTTATGCATTATAAAGATTTCTGTATTGTAATGATTTCTGTATTGCAAGATTTCTGTGTTGCGATGATTTCTGTATTGCAATTTCTGTCTTGCAAGATTTCTGTGTTGTGATGATTTCTATATCGCAATTATTTCTGCATTGCAATGATTTCTGTATTGTAATGATTTCTGTAATGTAATGATTTATGTACTGCAATGATTTCTATATTGTAATTATTTTTATATTATACTGAGGCGTACTTCACGAAATTAATACATTAAAAGTACGAATGGGGCTATACCAATGCTCATTACCCGTCCCCAGAAGGTAACTTCTGCATTTAAATTCGCACATAGATATGCAACACGTCACAAAACCTGACTGACAGAACATCTCACACAAATCAGGTACAGCCAGGAATACAGTGTTTAAAGAACAAGTAGAGATGATTCTGTAGAAGGATATGGTTATGCAAAGAGAATTTCCATCAAGGTGGTTATGTGCAGTGATATGAAAGCGAAATTATAACTCGGGTCGGGTCAGGCAGTTATATGTAACTGCTGTGAATCAGGGAGAGTGAAACCCCTCTTGTATTGAGATTTACACCTGTCTGCACAGCGCTCCATTGGGTCTTGTGTTCCTGAGATATTTTACAGTTTGTCTTCACAGCTGTTTTACTTCAAAAACAAATTCACTCCTTTCTCCGTAAATTCAAACAGGTTCCTAACTTCAGTGGCGTGACATATACAGGGCGAGGTGTGCGTGGCTGCACCATAATGGCAACATGACTCGCATTCAATCTGGGGCCTAGAACCAGATTTCAAGTTGCTAAGCGAATGTTATAAGAGCTCAGTAGCAATAATAATGCCGGTGCATCAGACCACAACTCCACTCTCAGCCGTTCCACCCCAGCCCGGCCATGTGCTATATAACTTTAGCCAAAGAGACCTCTATTCCTATAAATGGTTGTTCCAGCTGCACAATCTTAAAATGTTGCTCCTAAATTTAGCACAGGGCATTGCGTTACGTCTTGTAACCTTTTAAAGATCCCCCTCTGCCACTCTTCTCTCCTTTAGGCACTCTCAAGATACATTCAGCTGTTACTCATTCCATTATTGTCTGGCTTTATTCCAAGCATGGACCGAGGTGTTCCGACTCTTGCTGAATTTCAGGTCAGATGCCCGATCAAAGAGATAAACCAAGTTTACGGATGCTGCCATCCAAGCAATAGCAGAATATTCCATCACGCTCCCGATTTGTGCCTTTTAAGCGGCGGAGAGCCTGTGTGGAGACTTGAGGTCGGTCACTCGTTGCAGGGATTGATCAGGCTGGTCCAGTTGAGCTTCTAGAAAACAGTGCCCATCCCCCTCATAATGTTCATCCGTGCAAGTAGCAAACTCCCCATTCAGGCCGCAACTCAGCTTAGTTATCATTTATTAGTTATTATTTAGGGTACTTGATCCCTCACTACCCCCTTTCTAACCTTTTTAAATCCTTTCATCCGACGTGTGTGGTTGGCTGGGCCAGCATTTATTGTCCTTGAGGGGGCATTTAAGAGTCAACACATTGCTGTGGAGTCCCAAGTAGGCCAGACCAGGCAAGGATTTCCTTCCCTAAATGGCATTAGTGAACTAGATGGGTTTTTGCGACAATCGATAATGGTTTCATGGGCATCTTTACACTTTTAGTTCCAGATTTTTATCTGTTATAGTGGTATTCTAACCTGTGTCCCCAGAGCATTGCCCCGGGTCTCTGGATTACTAATCCAGTGACAATACTGCTGCCTCCCCAAACCTGGCTGTTTGGGTGGTTGTTGAAACGTATCAGGCTCCCCAAAACGCTGCTTCCCCTTCAGTCTCGGAAATTCTCTCTTCCAACATTGGCAGCGACACTGGCCCCTATAGCAGTAATGTCTGACCGATGAAGCCACTAAACCTCCAGTTCATGCGCAATGTGAGATCCTCATAGACAAAAAAAAAACAACTCTACCACTCTAAAGGGGAAACGCCAACCAGGGTTTAACACAACCGAGAACTGCAAGTGCATCCACTGTCCGTTCAGTAATAGCGATAAGGCAGATTCAGAGTTGTAGAATTGGGATATGGGGACAGGAGGACGCCAATAAGCCCCTGCTCCTACATTGAATTAGAGATGAGGGTTACTCTGCATCTCAACTCAATTTACTTGTTTTAGCCCGATCTCCTTTGACACCTTTAACTGAGAAAATCTATCGATCGCACTCTGGGAAACTTCGAAAATGTTAGCAACAGATTCGTTGGTAAAGAAGTGAAATATATAATGGGAAAACAAATAGATTAGTGACAGAGAGATGAATAAACTACACCTGGATGCGTCGGAACATCCGCTGTTTGAATATAAAATGGTATCTTCACATTGCTAACGAATGTTATCCTAATCTCCAATCTCCCATTCTAATGAACAGAGCAAGATCATTCTGCCACACATCGGCTTCCTTGAACGTTAAGTTCAAGTTGGTCCTCTAATTGAAATAGATTTAAATGTTTCTGTTTAAAAAGAATTGAGAGCGTGGGATGGCTCAAACGGGCAATGAACCCCAACCCATCTCAGCAGTCAGGCACCCATATACTTCCCCGCTCACTTTACGCCACACAATGAGCACATTCACCACCGAGGATCCACGACATAAATCCTAGTAGGACCTTGCAAAGCTTTGCACTAATCGGATTACTACGGTTTTAAGTAAGCAAAACACGCGAGGGAGATGCAATTTGCCTGAAAGAGAATAATGTTCTCTGTGTGGGGAAGCGGGTTGCAAGCAAAGGCAGAAATGTAAGCGCAAATGTCATCAATTGTTATAAAGCGATGCCATGCTATCTGCTGAAGGGTCGTTTAGATCCGAAACGTGAACTCTTGTTTCTCTCTCCACAGATGCTGCCAGACCTGCTGCGTTTATCCAGCATGTTCTGCTTTTATTTCAGATTTCCAGCATCCGCAGTATTTTGCTTTTATGCTGCTGCTGTTTTATTCCTATCCACCTGAGGTTGGCTCCCGTGTAAATTTAGTTGAAAGAAGCGTGCACAATATTTCCTTACCTCGGTTTTGTTTTGACAACCTCCACTCCTGACTTCGGCAGTGGCGACAGTATGAATGTCACTTGGTCTGCAAATTTACCTCAGCAATCCAGCCGACGTCGGCTTTCTCCAGCAGCAAATCAGATCACGGGACGAAGAGGAGAAAAAAAATACTTTGCTGAGTGGGCAAAATAAAAGAGAACCCCACACTCGCCAGGAAGCAGAGGGTGAAACGGAGAACATCCGGATCACACAATCTCAAATACGGGGTGGGGGGGTGTGTGTGTGTGTGTGGGGGGGGGGGGGGGGGGGGGGGGTATCGATTCCGGGGCAAAGTTAACCTATCCTGCTCCTTGACAAACTGACCAGTTCGAGCGTAACGCCGATTTTCCACAATGCCCAATTGCACGCCATTGATATCAATGGAGAGTAATCTTGGGCGGGATGTAAAAGCCCGCGTCCCACTCGATCGCACGAGTTTTCCGCCCACCGGCGAGTTGGGTTAAAATTACCTCAGCGGGTCGCCTCAACAACACAAAGAGGTTTCATTGGTCGATTGTCCCCCACTGATCAAGTTTTTTTTCATGTCTTAGATAGTCATAGAGGTTTACAGCATGAAAACAGGCCCTTCAGCCCAACTTGTCCATGCCGCCCGGTTTTTACACTAAGCCTATTTGAACATAACCAACTGTTGCGGGTGGTGCAGATTTAGCTGTCCTGAAGTAATTTAAATTGGCAGTGTACTTCAACTGATCATCTTAAATAACCTCTATTGCATGTATGTATCTGAACGAATGTCCGCCTTTAGTTTGAATGGAAGTGAAAATGAAAGGGTAATTATTTACAATTACAATTGTTATGATAATACAGTATTGAGGCGAATAGGCTGAACTCTGAATGGCTCCAGTCAGACATCACTGGGCGGCAGCCGCCAGGCAAGTGTTTGGCATATCAGAGGGATCTTGTGATGGAAGAGAAGATGAGATATTTTTAACTGGAAGATTGAAGATTCCAAAATAGGGCAATCGGACTCGCAAGGAGACTCCTCCTTCAGAGGTTTAAATTAGTCGGGAGAGAGCCTAAGGGTTGAAGTAATCAGCAAGTTGAGGAAGGTTGGCTGTACTTGTAGTTTCACTTGATACTCCATCGCTCTGAGTGAAATAAATGTTTGACTAGATCAGTCTCCATTAAACATAATCAGCCCAGATTCTAACTTCTATTTTTTGCAATCAGCGGTGTACATTATCATTTCAATGCGCATTCATTTTCTCTCTGTCGCTCTCAATCAAATAAAAGCAATGGTCAATAATTTTGGTAAGAGTTTTACACGCACATTGTAATCTACACTCAGTGACAAGCTATTCGACGTTATTTCAGTTCAGTTCGAGAGTGCTGGGTGAAGTGACTCCAGGTGGCACTGCACATGTATCCTTCAAATACATAGATTTTAAAAAAAAATGTCCGCGAGGAGCCTCGTTTCTTCCACGAGCTTTTTTTTCCTACCAACATGTCGAAATCAGCCAGCCCATTAAAGGTCGAGAAGGCGGAAAAGTCGAAGCTCCCCGATGTGCCACTTGCATAATCCAGAAACTTTAGCCAGAGGAATGTGCCTCGTAAGTGAAGGAGTCCTTCATTTCACTCTATTTATAAAGCGAATCTTCCACCTTTTATCTGTTTCGTTCGCTCTTGTACATACAGCGGGTCGGTGCGAGCTCTTGAAGAACCGTACTCGAATCACAGGAAAATTTACAGAAAAAAAGAAAGCGGGAAGCAACCTGTGACTATTTCAAACCTGTGTTTGTTTATTGTTTGTCTGCATTGTTTTGTTTAGGGTGTTGAAAGTAGCCGCTGGGATTTTCTGCCTCTCTGAATCTGGAGATTTGTGTTTAATCTGGTACCACCTAGCGCTTTCACCTGTAGCTCTGTGGGCAAAAGCATTAATTTCAATAAATGTCCCTTTCGAGACCCATCGGTTGAATCTTTGAAGTTTAATTTTCTTGTTTTGTTTTAAAAAAATGAAATGCACCTTTGCAAACATCCTGCCTATCTGCAATTTCAAAGCATTGTTGCTTTTTTGCCCAACAAAATCCAGACTGCTTGGTTGAAATTGGCTGTCGACTTTCTGTTGTGCGCCATATGATGGTTCTGTCCAGCCTCGCTGCAGGTAACATGGATTTATTGGTGTTGTGGTTAAGCGCCGAGGGCGCAGTGCGCCGCTATCTCCCTTTTCATTTGCTTGCATGGTTTAATTGTCTGATAATGTATTTAACACAATTTCCTTCTTCTTGGTTATCTTTTATTGTAAAGTAGCGGCTGAACTTGCAGCACGATATTTTTTAAAGTATTATTTGGACATTTCGAATTATGCGCAGAGTCAAGCAGTTTTCACCGATTTAACAGAACAATCCCACTCGATTATTATTGCATACACTACAGGAGCGATTTCATACAAGCTGGATGAGATCAGCATGGTGCTGAAATGAATGAAAGAACACATTGGAAAGATGAATTTAATGTGCATGCTTACCATTGTCCTGGCTTATTAGGGCGGCACAGAAACTCGGGGTAAATTGAAACGCTTCTCCTCCACAACTCCTACTAGATAGCTAGTCTCTTTTTTTTGGTGTTCAGCTTTTAACATGCCCTCTTTCTTTAATTAGCCGAATATCCAGTGAGATTGTAGCATCCATGACCTTGCTTGTAGTAAAGCCAATAGTGAGAATGCGACTTGGACACGTGTCCGCTTTTTACAACCTTCAGAGGGAGGTCTCCGACCGAAACAAGCTATATAAAGTGTCCAATTCCGGTCAAATTCCTAGACGCCTCAGGTATGTGACTGTCTGCTACGGATCCAGTTTATTCATTAACTATCTAACGTCATTTAACCAAAAATGTTTTGTGATAATAGCTACAAACAGTGATGCGAACACAAATCTCTCTACCCGTCATAAAATGACTCAGTGTGTTCTTGGTCATGTACCAAGACAAGGACACAGACTCAGAATTGAACTTTTCTTTTCCACCGTTGTCTCAAGTGTCAGGCTGCCTTATATCAGCAACCATTCCGCACTGGAGATTAGGTCGGAGCCAGAGAAAAATAAAATATGCCAAAAACCGGAAATCAGGAATTAAATCCTGGAAATCGGGATTGAAATCCAAGAATGGAGCGTTTGAAAAGGAAAGGCCAGGATAATGCTTCCATAGAATCCGAAAGTGCAGAAGGAGGCCATTCGGCCCATCGAGTCTGACCCTCTGAAAGAGCACCCTACCTAGGCCCACCCCACCCTATTCCCATAACCCCACCTAAACTGCGCATCGTTAGACATCAAGGAGCAATTTAGCATGGTCAATCCACCTAATCGGCACATTTTTGGACTGTGGGAGGAAACCCACGCAGACTCCACACAGTCACCCAAGGTCGGAATTGAACCCGGGTTCCTGAGGCAGTGAGGTGCTAACCAATGTGCCACCATACCACCCGTTCAAATCTTTTACCCCGAAAACCATTTTTTATAATTTTGAGAAGAAGCAACATTTTTTCTGGGGAAGTTGTGCGGGTTTAAACTTTAACAGACAATTCGTATTTGCCCATTCACACATATTCAGCTGTGCGGCAGTCTGTGGGGTGGTGGTGGTGGTGGTGGGGGGGGGGGGTGGGGGTTGGGAGGTAGGGTGAGAGGGATACCCCAGAAAATGTTGGAAACGCTCAGCAGGTCTGGCAGTATCCGTGGAGAAATAAACTGAGTTAATGTTTCAGGTCTTGCTCTTACACAATTGGCATTCTTGGAACTAGAAAGATATCGTGAAGGGTTGAGGTGAAATAATCATTTGGTATACTTCTCCGATTACCTCTCACACAGATTAAAGAAGAAGAATAAACGCATTTATATAGTACCTTTCTTGACCCCTGATTTCCTAAATTGCTTTACAGCCAATAAAGTACCTTTGAAGCATAGATACTGCTGTAATGTAGGAAACATACATGCAGTTAACTCCCTCAATCAGCAATGCAATAATGAACAGATAATCTGTTCTGCTTTTGTGATGTTGATTAAGATATGAATATTAGCCAGGATACAATAAAGCAATGGGCTATTTTACATCCACTAGAGAGAGAAGACGGGGCATTTCATCCGAAAGATGGGGCGGCCCTGCCCGGATATTGCGCTGGACAGGGTCAGTGTGAATTTTGCTCTCAGGAGGGAAAGTTGAACCCACAACCTATTGAATTTATCTTTGTTCTTTGTGAACGTGCTACCAACCGAAACACAGCTAACACTGAAGCAAACTCTAGAAGGATAGAAATTAGATGATTAATAGATCAGAACTGAATTATCCAAATGGATGGGGATTGGGGTGGGTAAATTGGACGGCCTGGGTAGCAGGAAGGGGTTGTCACATCCTTCATATAAACTGTAAAAATGTTACTTGTGCTAATACGTTAGAGACTATCTTTTCCGAGCGGAACAAAGTCTTGTTGGATCTCCTCATATTACATCACTTTTTGTTTACAAGCACGTTAAAAACTGAATTTCAGTAAAGATATAATTATGGACGAATGCATAAAAATATCAAAACATGGGTGGATTGAATTACACCATTGAAAGAACTGATTAAACAATATGACATTTTGCTTTCATTTTGATGTAGATTTAATGTTGCAGTTTGTGGGATTTTGTTTGTTCCATTGTGTGTTGCACAGGACACCACACTCTTCACTCATTCTCTGCTTTAACTATTTGAATTCAATAGGCATTAACCATATGGAGGAAGTGGAGTTAAGATTTTAGTCCTGTATTTCATATCCACCAGCAGTTCAAGTAGTTTCAAACACATATACAAGGTTTAACCATGCTTTTTTGAAAGGTTTATTGATTGAAACATCAGAAGACATGCCAGATAATTGTCATTTTTCACATTCTTTGTTTAACATTTCCGAGGCCACAAGAAGAGATCACCTGTGGTCTCTCTGTGAAAGGTATATGCATTGTATGTGTATCGGTATTTGTATTTACTGGGTGCACTTGTTTTTTTTCTTTGACGGGTGCACTTGTGTTTATCTATTGCACATATATTTGTATTTGTCTTAGATGGGTACACCTATATTTGCCTGTTAAGTGTAGACTTGTATATACCTGTGAGGGGTGTACCTGTATTTGTCTACAACTGATGTACCTGTATATGTCAATGATGCATGTGCCTGTATTTCTCTGCAGCAGGTATTTGTTTGTGATAGATATACCTGTGTTTGACTATTGCAGGTGTACCTGTATTTTTGTGTGTACCTCTATTTGCCTGTTAAGGGTATAACTGTATTTGTCTATGGTATGTGTACCCGCATTTATTTGTTCCAGGTGGAACTACAAATTCGTCCTGGTTCGACCATAATCAAGTTATTCACACTCAAGTCTTGCTCTCTCCCTCTCCCTGTCATTGTCAACTCAGGCATTTTTGGAAAGCATATCAAATAGTGCTGGCGGAGAAAACTGACATAACTCTCCACTTAGCACAGGAAAGACACATCAGAAAACAAAAAGGCTTTTATCTTGAGACAGGAAAAATTGTCTTTATTTTAATATAAAACTGAATGCCACCTGTGTATTCATTGATTTATTACTTTCATGTATGAACAAGTTGTGGGGAACCACATTTTAAAGCTGAGGTTCTTGTTACAAGCAGCTGGCATGAATTTTAGGGATACTTTTCAAAAGAGATAAGTGCGGAATGTTTGACAGGACAGGCGGTGAGTGAAAGGGAATCTGCCCCGCTGACAGCCTGATGGCTGATGACAGCTTGGGCACAAACACAGCAGGAGATCGATGGCTGCTTTCCACAGCCACACTCACTGTATGTGTGGGAGGAGTCAGATAAATGCATTGGATTTTCTGCGCGCATCCAAAGGCAAGAAAATGTGCTTGCCACTTAGTATAAAACATAGCCCACTGGTCAGTCTGCATATTTTAATCGTTCATGGGGTGTAAACATTGATGGCAAGGTCATCTTTTGTTATCCATCTCTAATTGCCTGTGAGAAGGTGGTGGTGAGCTACTTTCTTGAATTGCTGCTGTCCAGGTGGTTTAGATACCCCCCTCTCCACCCCACAGTAGTTAGCGAGGACGTTCCAGTATTTTAAACAAGGAACAACAAAATATTGAGATGTTAGGCCAGTGTGTAACTTGGAGGGGAACAAGGCTGCATTCCTAAGGGCTGGCGTTGTCCAGCTAGGTGGTAGAGGTTGCGGATTTGGAAGGTGCTGCCGGAGGAGTCTCAGGGGGCCGCTGCAGTGTATGTTGTGGGTGGTACCCACTGCTGCCACTGTGTACCAATGATGGAGGGAGTGAATGTTTATGGCGAGGGATGGGCTTCTAATTAAATAGACTGCTTTGTCTTGGATGGTGCCAAGCTTCTTGAATGCTGTTAGAAATCCTGGCAAGCAGAGAACATACCGTCACCATTCCAACCGTTCTAAGTGGTGGAAAGTCTCTGGAGAGCTAGAGGTTGAGTTACTTCCACAGAATTCCCAGCCTCTGATCCGCTTTTGTAGCAATAGCATTTATATGGATGTGCTTGTTACGTTTCTGGTCAATGGTAACCCCCAGAATGTTGATGGTGGGGAATTCAGTAAAGGCAATGCCATTTAATGTCAAGAATGGTGGTTAAATACACTTTTGTTAAGATGGTCCTTGCCTCAGATTTATGTGATGCAAATGTTACTTGTCATCTCTGGCTCAAGCTTGAACGTTATTCTGGTCTTATTCCATAGGAGCACCAACAATAATTGTGATTGGTACCTATTAGTGTGTCCCTATCCGTGAACGTCTGACCTTCTGTTAGTGGCAAGGTCACTGATAAAGCAGCTGAAGATGACTGGGCCTCGGACACTGCTGCAGTTTATCAGGACAACGTCATTCAGCTGAAATGCTCCAACAACCAGCCAGTGGAGAGTTTTTTCCCCCTGATTCCCATTTACTTCAGTAAGGCTCCTCGATGCCACATTCAGTCCAATGCTGCCTTGGTGTGAAAGACATTTCATCTCACTTCTCTGAAATGGAGCTCTTGTGTGTAGGCGGGTGGGTGTATGGTTCGGGGGGGGGGGGGGGGGGGGGGGGGGGTGGTCACTATTAGTTACCTAGGCCTGTTTTTCAACATGTAGTAATATTTGAAGATTTAGACACAAAGTCCTGTCTAATAGCTTGAAGATTTTATTGGTCCCCAAACCTGATGAGAATGTAAAGTGTTTGCTCGCCGACTCCTCACTGAACTGGGGGAAGGCAGAGTTCTTTTAAACGGCTGTGGTTAAAAGATCTAACACCCTTTCTCAAAATGTCCTTCCATTACTTCATCATCACTGCTAATTCTTCAACAGTATTTCCTCCAAACACTTCCATGAACTCATGTCTGCCGGCCTGGGCTACAAGAGTGAACACTTTACAACTAAGATGAACAGTCTCTCCACTAATTGGCCCCTGGATGAAATCCGATCCATCTCCCGAGAGGAGAGGCTCCTATTTCTCTCATGTTGGTGTCAGCGCCATCACCTTGAGCCTACTCAAGCTCTGTGCAAGAGACAAGAAATGGTCACATCGTCCCAACAAACTATCGGTTTTAATATCCGCGTTAAGAAAATACTACACGCGAGTTCATTAACCTCTCCGACAGCGGGTGATGTATACATAATTGCTTTTCACTATTAGTGTATACCCAAAACGTGAACATAAAAGATAAAGCAGGAAGTTAGACAAAAAACAAAGTCCACTCTCTATGTACAATGTAAAATGTTCCTCTCTGACTTTAGAGAAAAGCCTCATTCCTCGTTTTACCCGACTGCTTCTGCTGCTTTATTGTGCAAATATTAATATTAGTAACATGTCACCGTATTAATCATCACCGGCCAGCAATTGTTAGCCCAAGCGAAAACATCTTTCAATATCTTACCGGACAGTTTGAAGGAAAAGAGACATTTTGGCTTTGAACAACTGTACTTACTTACCCCTTATATATATTCAGGTTGCTGCAGAGTCAGAGGTGTTGTTAATTTAACCTGGAACATTACAAAATAACCGATTAACTATCACGCAGGTCCGGCAAGCAATTAAGAAGGCAAATGGCACGGTAAGCTTTATTACAAGAGGATTTGAGCATCGGAGTAAAAATGTATTTCCGTAATTATGCAAAGCCTTGGCAAGACCGAACTTGGAGTATTATGCACAGTTTTGGTTTCTTGACCCAAGGAAAGATATACTTGTCACAGAGGGAGTGCAATGAAGATTCACCAAACAAATTCCTAGGGTGGAGGGCTTATCCTATGAGGAAAGATGAAATAGACTGGGCCTTTATCCTCTGGGGTTTAGAAGAATGCGAGGTGATCGCATTCAAACATGCACAATTCTTACAGGGTTCAACAGGGTAGATGCAAGAAGGATGTTGGAGAGTCTAGAATAAGGGGACACCATCACATGATCAGGTTCCAGTCATTTAGGGCTGAAAAAAGCAGGAATTCTTTTCACTCAGAGGCTGGTGAATCTTTGGAATTCTCTGTCCCATAGACCTGTGAAGAGCGTGTCCTGGAGTATATTCAAGACTAAATAATTGATAGATTTCTACATATTAAAAACATACGGGAATAGTGCAGGAAAATGGTGTTGAAGCAGATCACCCAAGGTATGACTGGAAGACAGAATGGGTTGTAGATTTAACTCCAACTCCAACACGAAAATCAGGACTGGCACTTCAGTACAGCACTGAAGGAATGCTGCAATTTCAGAGGTGTTGTTTTTTGGATAAGACATTAAACTGCACTTTCAAGTGGATCCCTGGAATGAAGCACTTATCTCATGAAGAAAGGCTGAATGAGTTGGGCTTATACCCATTGAAATTTGGGAGAATGAGAGGTGATCTTACTGAAACATTTAAGATCCAGAAGGGACCTGGCAGGTTGCATACCAGGATGTTTCCATCTGTGGGGGAGACCTTTTAAGACTAAGGTGAGGAGAAGGTTTTTCTGTCAGAGGGCAATTAGTCGGTGTAATTCTCCCCCCTGGAGAGCAGCATAGTCTGGGTCATTTAATTTATTCAAGGCAGAATTAGACAATTTTTTTGGCAAAGGAATCAGGGGTTCTGGGGACAGACTGCAAAGTGGAGTTAAGATCAGCCATGATTTTATTATCTCATTGAATTGTGGAACATGTTTGAAGGACCAACTGGACTACTCCTGCTTCTAAGTCCAATGTTCCTATGCTATCAATTATATCTAAAAAAGTGATTACTGCTTTACTGCAACATAACCACAGGGCTGACTTGTAGGTTAGTCTCTGATTAGGAATACCATGGGGCATTAGTTTTCCATAGCAAACTTATAATAAAATAATCACTTATTGTCACAAGTAGGCTTCAATGAAATTACTGTGAATAGCCCGGATTTTTGCAAATTTACCAACTGCTACCACCTATCTAAATTGATCATGGTGTCTGTTGTGGGGTCCCTTTTTAAACTTTAAGCCTGGTTCATTTTCCCCTCATTATTTAAATTACTTTCCTCATTTACAATAAGTTATTGCTACATGCTCCTACCTCACAATTTTTCCTTCAAAATGCTCCAAACACATTGTAACCCAACTATTTGCAATTTGTAAAACTGTGAGGAAAGGTTACTGCACCACAGAATGATAGCACTCTTCTAAATGTATTTTTATATTAAAGCAAACTTTAATTTAAAAACAGAATTAATTGCATTAACAACAGAGAAATAGCTTTACAGTTAACAGCTACAATAATTTTAAGCAAAGGAATAAACTTTAACTCACTTCCTAAATCTGTCACTATATTCCAACTAAGCAAACCACTATAGTTCAAATACCACTCATGAATGAAGTTAAGAATCAGGTTTTTTACTTGCTTTTCTCTATGCAGGATTGTTGGAGAAAGAACCTTTCAGGATTGAAACTGAAACAACTCTGTTCAAATTAAAACCCTAGAGGGGAAGGCACAGTAGTGCAGTGGTTAGCACTGCCTCCTCATGGTTCCAAAGACCTGGATTCAATCGGGTCACTGTCCGTGTGGAGTTTGCACATTCTCCCTGTGTTTGCTTGGGTCTCACTCCCACAATCTAAAAATATGTGCAGGGTAGGTGCATTGGCACGCTAAATTTCCCCTTAATTGGAAAAAAGAATTGGGTATTCTAAATTTATATTAACAGAAATAAAACTCGAGGAAGAAATAACTTTTACAGACAGACCTGGCTCATCCCCTTAATTATATCATCTGTACCCAAAGCATGAGATGCTCTTCCATTTCCTCCCACTAGATGTCCCATGACCTTTTTACTCAGGACCAAACACAATACCCCTCAACAATTATCTACATCCTACTTGTCATTTAAACATAAATAATATTTCATGAGCTAGCTGTAAATAAGTAAATGGTTCTCAAATCTATTAGTAGAACAAAACTTCACATGCAAACTCAATGATTGCAGCACTCACAACCCCTTAGTTACAGCTTTAGCAGACATAATGTCTGTATGCAACTTAACCCAGGTTTTAATAACATTTCTGAAAAAAATATAAAATATATATCAGACAGTTTCTTACATTCATCACAATCTGTACCAGCCCACTCCACTACACACCCCTAAATTATTCCTCAAAACGTAACCAATAGTTTTCCCAACTGTACTTTACAATTTCTTCATCACTGCTGTCCTGCATTCCAAGGAATTTTAACATCCTTTGTCCCAGGGCCATCTTTCCTCATGGACAAAATCACCATACATGCCCATAATCTCATTTCTCAGGGCCCAGACACATTTAGGCTCAATATTCAAACGTCCATTTAAAAATTGATGTTATGTGCCCAGTAAACCAACAGCACTGATCTATAATGATGTTCTCTCCCCCTATAGATGTCCTCATTGTAGATGTTGGCAATTCCAAGTTTGTTCAGATCCACTATTCAACAGTCCTCTGACTGTATAGTAGCCTAAACTTGCACAATCTTCTATTTGTTTTATTCTGCAACCATCATAATTCTGTGGTTCTATCCTTGGCTCTCGTGGATCTGTCCCTGGCTCTCACAGCTCCAGATTTAGTTCCTGTTCAATAGAAATAGTAGAATTTGCTGATCATTAAAGAGAAAGGAAACAGCTGAAAAAGATTTATGAGTAACAGAAACATGTATGTATAGGAGGGACTGGGCAGTAATAATGTTGGGTAAGGAAATAGAGCAGTTCTTTACAAGGGGCCCAACCTCTTGGCATGGTCATATATACATAGTGTCTCAAGTCAAAGGAATGGTAACCTCTCCTCCAATCTTCCATTATTCCTGGGCCCAAAGCACAAAGTGCTCCTGAGCAGTGCCAATAGAAACTACATTAGTAAAACCAATCTGACATCAGCCTATCAGTCCTGAGAGTCACCCACTCAGTCTCAGGCTTACATTGAATGATAAGCACCTGCATAGCATTGATAAGAAATAAAGCAATATAATTAGCTGACTCTAGATAATGGGTAGAATTTTGCTCTCATGTGAATACACACTGAAAGTAATTCATTGTACTTGCCATAACTTTTGCTCTGAACTTGTTGCAGGCACTTCCCAAACTGTGGGTTGCGGCTCGCACTGGGGACACAAGAAGAAATTTTGTGGCCATGAGCTCCAAGGTAGCAATGACTGCCTATGACCCAGTGTTAACAACTGTGAGGCCTCATTAAATTTTTGGGTTCTAGTCAATGATGGGCGCATCCTAACAGACCCTGTTCCAAAATTCCAGTGAAAAGTTAGGTGTTCTTACTTAAAAAGCCTGCAGTTTAAACAGATCTCTGCCCTCACAACACCCAAACACCCCCTCACTTTCACAGCTCTTCACCTCCTCTGCTGCTAGCACAGCTCTTCACCTCACCCCCTCACAGCTCTGCCCCCTCCCCCCACATGGCTCAGTTACAGCAATTGTCAAGCTTCAAAATGGGGTCACAGTGGGAAAGAATGGGAAGCACGACTTACAGGGCAGCACGGTAGCATTGTGGATAGCACAAATGCTTCACAGCACCAGGGTCCCAGGTTCGATTCCCCGTTGGGTCACTGTCTGTGTGGAGTCTGCACTTTCTCCCCGTGTGTGCGTGGATTTCCTCCGGGTGCTCCAGTTTCCTCCCACAGTCCAAAGATGTGCAGGTTAGGTGGATTAAGACCATAAGACCATAAGACATAGGAGTGGAAGTAAGGCCATTCGGCCCATCGAGTCCACTCCGCCATTCAATCATGGCTGATGGGCATTTCAACTCCACCTACCAGCATTCTCCCCGTAGCCCTTAATTCCTCGCGACATCAAGAATTTATCTATCTCTGCCTTGAAGCCATTTAGCGTCCCGGCCTCCACTGCACTCCGCGGAAATGAATTCCACAGGCCCACCACTCTCTGGCTGAAGAAATGTCTCCGTATTTCTGTTCTGAATTTACCCCCTCTAATTCTAAGGCTGTGCCCACGGGTCCTCGTCTCCTCGCCTAATGGAAACAGTTTCTTTGCGTCCACCTTTTCTAAGCCATGTATTATCTTGTAAGTTTCTATTAGATCTCCCCTTAACCTTCTAAACTCCAATGAATACAATCCCAGGATCCTCAGCCGTTCATCATATGTTAGACCCGCCATTCCAGGGATCATCCGTGTGAATTTCCGCTGGACACGCTCCAGTGCCAGTATGTCCTTCCTGAGATGTGGGGCCCAAAACTGGACACAGTACTCCAAATGGGGCCTAACCAGAGCCTTATAAAGGCTCAGTAGCACATCGCTGCTTTTATATTCCAACCCTCTTGAGATAAATGACAACATTGCATTCGCTTTCTTAATCACAGATTCAACCTGCATGTTTACCTTTAGGGAATCCTCGACTAGCACTCCCAGATCCCTTTGTCTTTGGCATTATGAATTTTCTCACCGTTTAGAAAGTAGTCTATGCTTGGATTCTTTTCTCCAAAGTGCAAGACCTCACATTTTCTCATGTTGAATTGCATCAGCCATTTCCTGCACCACTCTCCCAAACTGTCTAGATCCTTCTGCAGCCTCCCCACTTCCTCAGCACTACCTGCCTGACCACCTAACTTCGTATCATCGGCAAACTTCGCTAGAATGCCCCCAGTCCCTTCATCCAGATCATTAATATATATGGTGAACAGCTGCGGCCCCAACACTGAACCCTGTGGGACACCGCTGGTCACCGGCTGCCATTCCGAAAAAGAACCTTTTATCCCAACTCTCTGCCTTCTGTCAGGCAGCCAATCCTCAACCCATGCCAGTAGCTCACCTCGAACACCATGGGCCCTCACCTTACTCAGCAGCCTCCTGTGTGGCACCTTATCAAAGGCCTTTTGGAAATCCAGATAGACCACATCCACTGGGTTTCCCTGGTCTAACCTACTTGTCACCTCCTCAAAGAATTCTAACAGGTTCGTCAGGCACGACCTCCCCTTACTAAATCCATGTTGACTTGTTCTAATCCGACCCTGCTCTTCCAAGAATTTAGAAATCTCATCCTTAACGATCGATTCTAGAATTTTACCAACAACCGAGGTTAGGCTAATTGGCCTATAATTTTCCATCTTTTGCCTTGATCCTTTCTTGAACAAGGGGGTTACAACAGCGATCTTCCAATCGTCCGGGACTTTCCCTGACTCCAGTGATTTTTGAAAGATCTCAACCAACGCTTCCGCTATTTCTTCAGCCACCTCCCTCAGAACTCTAGGGTGTAGCCCATCGGGGCCAGGAGATTTGTCAATTTTAAGACCTTTTAGCTTTTTTAGCACCATCTCTTTTGTAATGGCAACCATACTCAACTCAGCCCCCTGACCCTCTATAATTTTTGGGATATTACTCATGTCTTCCACTGTGCAGACAGACGCAAAGTACTTATTAAGTTCTCCAGCCATTTCCTCATCTCCCATCACTAGCTTTCCGGAATCAGTTTGAATTGGCCCAATGTCTACTTTGGCCTGTCGTTTGTTTCTTATGTATTGAAAGAAACTTTTACTATCATTTCTTATATTACTGGCTAGCCTGCCTTCATATTTGATCCTCTCCTTCCTTATTTGTCTCTTTGTTAACCTCTGTTTGTTTTTGTAGCCTTCCCAATCTTCTGATTTCCCAGTGCTTTTGGCCACTTTATAGGATCTCTCTTTTTCTTTGATACATTTCCTGACCGCCTTTGTCAGCCATGGCTGTCTAATCCCTCCCCGGATAATCTTTCTTTTCTTGGGGATGAACCTCTGTACAGTGTCCTCAATTATGCATACAAACTCCTGCCATTTTTGCTCTGCTGTCTTCCCCACTAGGGTCTGCTTCCAGTCGATTTTCGCCAGTTCCTCTCTCATGCCCTCGTAATTACCTTTATTTAACTGTAACACCATTACATCCGATTTTGCCTTCTCTCTTTCAAACTGCAGACTGAACTCAACCATATTATGATCGCTGCTTCCTAAGTGTTCCCTTACTTTAAGATCTTTTATAAAGTCTGGTTCATTACATAGCACTAGGTCCAGAATAGCCTGCTCCCTTGTGGGCTCCATGACAAGCTGTTCCAAAAAGCCATCTTGTAAGCATTCCATGAATTCCTTTTCTTTGGATCCACTGGCTACGTTATTTACCCAATCCACCTGCATATTGAAGTCCCCCATGATCACCGTGACCTTGCCTTTCTGACATGCCTTTTGTATTTCCCGGTACATGTTGCGCCCCTGGTCCTGACCACTGTTAGGAGGTCTGTACATAACTCCCATTATGGTTTTTTTGCCTTTGTGGTTCCTCAATTCTACCCACACAGACTCCACATCATCCGACCCTATGTCGTTTAGTGCCATAGATTTAATTTTGTTCTTAACTAACAAGGCAACCCCACCCCCTCGGCCCACCTCCCTGTCTTTTCGATAGGTTGTATATCCTTGGATGTTTAACTGCCAGTCCTGAACCCCCTGCAGCCATGTCTCTGTGATGTCTACCACATCATAATCATTCACGATGATCTGTGCCATTAGTTCGTCTACTTTGTTACAAATGCTACGAGCATTCAGGTAAAGTGCCTTAATGCTAACTTTCTTATCATTACAGATATTGGAAGTCCTAAGATGTCCAAAGTTATCCTTCCTTTTTGTTGCATTCCTAGTCTGCCTCAAGCTTAAATCCACCTGCCTACATGTTATCCTCCTGCGTATCTTGCCATTTAACTCCATGCTCCCTGTCGCTTTCACTTTCCCTTCCCCCCAACTCAGAAGTTTAAAGTCCTACTGACCACCCTATTTATCCTCTTCGCTAGGACACTGGTTCCAGATCGGTTCAGGTGGAGACCGTCCCAACGGTACAGATCCCCCCGGTTCCAAAACTGATGCCAATGTCCCATGAAGTGGAATTCGTCTTTCCCACACCAATCCCTTAGCCACGTGTTTACTTCCCTAATTTTCTTGTCCCTATGCCAATTGGCACGTGGCTCGGGCAGTAATCCGGAGATTATGACCCTTGAGGACCTGTATTTCAATTTTCTTCCTAGTGCTTGATAGTCCCCGAACAGGTCCTCCACCCTAGCTTTACCTATGTTGTTAGTCCCAACGTGGCCATGATAAATTGCCCTCAGGGTCCAAATTGTCCCTTAGTGTTAGGTGGGGTTTCTGAGTTATGGGGATAGGGTGGAGGTATGGGCTTGGGTAGGGTGCTCTTTCCAAGAGCCAGTGCAGATTCGATGGGCCGAATGGCCTCCTTCTGCACTGTAAATTCTATAAATATTAAAAATTAGAGTGACAGAATATTGCCGCACCTTCTGCAGAGTATTTGCAACCAGTGTCAACAGAGCTCACATCTGTGTAACCAATCAGATTGAAGACACGTGAATAAGCAGCACATAGCATGCACCAGGTGTCAGCTAGAAATTGTATTCAATGTCAAATCAGATATGGAAAGCAAAATAAAGAAAATGAAAATCGAACTAAGAGAAATGATACAAAAGGGAAAAATAAGAAACTAAAAAAAATATCTTCAACAATAATCAAATGATAAGAAATGAGCCTCCACACTTGTAAAAATAATATTCACTGCCAGAAAGATTGTTTGTCAGTAATAGAAAATTCAAAATATTTACACTGGAATGGACAACTCTTAAGATCTTCAGGTGAATGTATGTGATATTATTACAGCAACATGACACTGTTTCATATATTTGAATACTGAGTTGGCTGCTCAGTGAGCCACAATTAAAGCACATATTCTGGAAGAGCATTTCATCTCAGACTCTACCATTCTGATTTCCGTCCATGCTAGAAATGTCTGCCCTATTAATACTTTAAAAATATTGAACACGGGCCAGCACGGTGGCACCATGGTTAGCACTGCTGCCTCATGGCTCCAAGGACCCAGGTTCAATCCTGGCCTCGGGTCACTGTCTGTGTGGCGTTTGCACATTCTATCCATGTCTGTATGGGCCTCACCCCCACAACCCAAAAGATGTGCAGGGCAGGAGGATTGGCCACACTAAATTGCCCCTTAATTAGAAAAAATAAGTTTGGGTACTCTAAATTTATAGAAAAAAAACTGAACACAATTCGCCACGCCATTATTGCTGCAGAAGAATCTGGCCTAATATGCAAATAAATTCGTAAATCTTGTGCCCTGTCTACCAAAGCAGTTGTTGTGGGTGGGATGAACAATTTCACGGACCATTGAAAGATGCATTGACCTCAGCTGGGAATTTTCAGTCCAGGGGCAGTTCAGTTAGCTCAATTGGCTGGACAGCTGGTTCGTGATGCAGAATGACACCAACAGCATTGGTTCAATTCCCCTATCGACTGAGCCTATGCATAAAGTCCCAGCCTTATCAACCTTAACTTTTGCCTGAGTTGATCCTCAGGTTAAATCCCCACCAGTTAGCACTCTTTCGCTCTCAACAAATGGAGACTAACCTATAGTCCTCTTGACCACGGTGACTTCCACTCACTTTATTGGCAATAAATGCTGGCTTTATTAATGATGCCTTCATCCTCAGAATGAGTTTGAAGAGTTTGATTGCATCAAATTCCCCTGTACTTAAAATTATACAATATAAACTGATTATACCAGTGACACTTCAAAAATGCCTTATTGGGATCTTGGGATCCTGAAAATTGCAAGTTTGTTTGATGATCATGAACATTTTTCAAGTCGTACCAATTTTATAAGTCGTCCTCCAACATCTGGATTCACAGCATTTTATGTTTGTTTTAGTCTTTTAAGGACTCATATACCAAGGTGTAAGCTGTGGCTGAGTTTTAGCACTCTTACCCTCAAAGCCTCTTGCACCCATTGTGGGAGAATCTGCTGGCCAGGGATAGGCCTGAGAGTCTGCACCTGATGAGAAGAAAAATACAACTTTCCAAACAAATCTTTGTCCGTGAAGGAATGAGATGAACGAAAGTGAAGGGAGATTTAAGAAACCTATAAATCAGAGGGTTACAGGTTCAAATAACTCAGCAGATAAGTAAGATCAGCTGGGGTTTAAGCTGAGGCTCTCTCTATCCTCCCTTGTGGGTTTAAAATATCCATGGCATGAATGGAAGAGATCATGGATTGGCCATGCTAAATTGCAATTTGGTGTCCAAAGATGTGCAGGTTAGGTGGGGTAATGGGGCTAGAGCGGGGGAGTGGGCCTCGCTAAGGTGCTCTTTCAGAGGGTCAGTGCAGATGCGATGGACCGAATGGCTTCCTTCAGCACTGTAGGGATTCTATGAATTCTGCTGAAGGTGCTGGCTAATATCTACCGCTCAACTAATATCATTGAAACACATTATCAGGGCATAATGTTATTGTGTACAAATTTCTTTTTCTCTACATTTGAAATATATTTGCCTGTTAAGTGTTTTTGGAATGTCCTGAACATTTCTGATCAACTATTGCTGACCTAAAACGTCTTTCTCTCCCCACACATAATGCCTGGCATGTTGGCTCTTTCCAGCACTTTCAGCATCATTTACTGTAAACATGCCTTGCGTTTCTGTATATGTTTCCTGTGTGTTCTCTTTTGTCATAAATATAAATGAAAATCAATAAAAAATAACTTTTTAAATAATTCCAGCACGGCAGGCATTTTGCTTTTGTTAAAATAATGAGTTTATTTGGT
Source organism: Scyliorhinus canicula (assembly GCF_902713615.1). NCBI lineage: Eukaryota > Metazoa > Chordata > Chondrichthyes > Carcharhiniformes > Scyliorhinidae > Scyliorhinus > Scyliorhinus canicula. The sequence continues at coordinate 140,915,266 of NC_052152.1, read as the reverse complement.
GGTATTTATTTCAACAATACAGGTTCGATTCCCGGCTTGCGTCACTGTCTGTGCGATGTCTGCATGTTGTCCCCGTGTCTGCGTGGGTTTCCTCCAGGTGCTCCGGTTTCCTCCCATAGTCCAAAGATGTGCAGGTTAGGTGGATTGGCTTTGCTAAATTGCCCTTAGTGTCCAAAAAGGTTAGGTGGGGTTACGGGATAGGGTGGAGGTGTGCTCTTTCCAAGGGCTGGTGCAGACTCGATGGGCCAAATGGCCTCCTTCTGCACTGTAAATTCTATGATTGACCCTGGCGCCAAATTCAGGCAGGGAACTGTGAATTGTTAGGTTTACTCCCCTACAGAGGGCAGCACGGCACAGTCAGTAGCACTGCTGCCTCACGGCGCCGAGATCCCAGGTTCGATTCTGGATCACTGTTCGTGTGGAGTTTGCACATTCTCCCAGTTGTTCTAGGTTCTCAAACACTGAATTCGTCAAATTTCTAATTAAAGGGACTGGGTCAGAAAGGTTCAATGAACTTAAATGATTTAAATTTATTTTATAAAAGAAAAAAAAAAGTGGGTAGCACAAGTGGATAGCACTGTGGCTTCACAGCGCCAGGGTCCCAGGTTCGATTCCCCGCTGGGTCGCTGTCTGTGCGGAGTTTGCACGTTCTCCCTGTGTCTGCGTGGGTTTCCTCCGGGTGCTCCGGTTTCCTCCCACAGCCCAAAGATGTGCAGGTTAGGTGGATTGGCCATGATAAATTGCCCTTAGTGACCAAAAAAGGTTAGGAGGGGTTATTGGGTTTCGGGGATAGGCTGAAAGTGAGGGCTTAAATCGGTCGGTGCAGACTCGATGGGCTGAATAGCCTCCTTCTGCACTGTATGTTCTATGTTTGTGTGGGTTTTGCCCCCACAACCCAAAAGATGTGCAGGATAGCTGGATTGGTCGCGCTGAATTGCCCCTTAATTGGAAAAATGAATTGGGTACTCTAAATTTATTTTCAAAAAAGGTTTACTCCACTACAGAATCAGATTGCGAGGCGCTTAATTTCCGAACACGTGAGCTTCCCTTATGTTGAATGCCGCCTGGACGAGTTTCTGCATCAGTGCTGATTGAATTGCTGGAGAGGGATCGTTTTCTCCACTGTCACCAACACCGCCCCTCCCCCACCCCCACCCAACCCCTTCCAATTTTACTCTGCCGCCGTCCTTGTTCAGTGAAACATTCAGTGAGTCAAGGCCTGCATCAAAGCTCGTTTAACCTCCTTTCGTGGGAGGACATTTCACTTGATCGCTGGAGCCCTTTTCGATGGAGTTTCTATGGGTAACATTTAACATTTGTTTCACACAAACGACGTTATTTGTTTAAAAAAAACTATATGTTCACGCGAGAGAAGGTGCTGCCTAAGCAGAAACGACATATGCAGCGTATTTATTTTTAACTGAAGGCCCTCCTGCGTTACCATTTAGGGAGGCAGGCCGGGGGCAATGACATCTGCAGACGCCGATCCTGAGATACTTTGTAACATTCGAGCCTCCCGCAGACGCCTTCGAGATCCACGAATCTAATCTTACACATTCCCAAATAGGAAGACATCTGCAGTAGTGGCTTAAGACGCAGTGATCCTTTGCAATTCGGGCCCCACTGCTGTAACTTCGCCTTCTTGAGACGCATCTAATTGGACCAATTCTAACTCGAGGCACACCTATTCCGAGAATTAGAACCTCATCTTTGTAACTTGAATATTCCATTTTAGAAGACATCTCATACTCCATTGGTCAAACCATTGTTTCTTATGAGTGGATGATTGATACTCTCCCGAATGGTGCAACAGCCAACAAGGTATGACTTTGGATGCAAGTGTAGGATAATTTCACACACACCCTGGAGGGGTGTAATTCTACAGTCGAGGTCCAGCCTCTCTGAGGAGCAGAGTTGTGTGGGATTCCCTCGGATAGCAGTCTTACATTGACACTGGGTACAGTTTAATTCTACTTGGGTACCAAACTAGTGTGAACTGAAGGATGCACAGAAGCGTAGTACAGCCCCCACGGAGGCACAGAGATGGCGAAACTTAATCTAAAAGTGAAAGGGGTTAAATTCAGTCATTATTGGTATCTCTGTAAAATGTGTTCCTCAAATCCACTTAATTTTAAATCATTCTTAATTCGAGCTATCATCACCATCCACGTACACTCAAATTTATGAACCATCCATATACTGCACTCAAAGACAACAGATATTAATTTATCCTTTTTTCTTTAATTCTGTGAAAATGGTAAAAGATACAGGGTGTGATCTTGCCAAGTCAGAAGAGTCCCGGGACGAACGTGTTTAGTCGGGTATTTCCCGACGCACGCAGTGCCGAGAAACGGCATGCTATCTATCGCGACTCCGGTTCGATTCAGGGCCTCAGCGGAGAACACCCGACGAGGCCGCACTTAGTCCCATTTCCTGCTTGGCAGAACTATTCAGTGTGGGGAGAGATCGAACGCTACTTTTTAAAATAAATCTAGAGAACCCAATTCATGTTTTCGAATTAAGGGGCAATTTAGCGTGGCCAATCTATCTAGCTTGCACATCTTTGGGTTGTGGGAGCCAAACCCATGTAAACACGGGGATAGTGTGCAAACTCCACACGGACAGTGACCCACAGCCGGGATCGAACCTGGGACCTTGGCACTGTGAGGCAGCAGGGCTAATCCTCTGCGCCACCGTGCTGCCCAGATCGGGAAGCAATGGTGTCCCAGGGTGCAATTTAACTAAATGGGAACAAAGTCTCATAGCGAGCGTGTTTAGCTGCGTGTTTCCTGGTGCTCGCAGCACAGAGAAACACAAGTCTTTAAAACGCGACTTGCAATTGATTAGGGGCCACAATGGAGAACTTGCGGCCAAGGCCACACATAGCTCCGTTTTGTACACTGAGGAGCTCCGCTCGCCGGAACTCCTCAGTGTAGTGAGAAATTGGATGGAGTCCCCATCTCTGAGGCCCCCGAAACGGCTCTCCCCCCCCCAACACACTAAGAGAGGATCCACGTCTCCCTGCACTTCCCCAACACCAGCACGGGGCACCCCAGCCCAATCGCATCCGTGCACAAAATTCTTGGCAGGGACAACCTGACATCTGATAGTGCCCCTGCCAGATGGCTGTGCCACCTGGGCATCTTGCCAGGCTGGCACACAGGTGGGACTGCCCAAATGGCATGGACCTGGGACCTCCAATCCCCTGGGAGACCCCCACGAGTACAGTTCCATCGGGACCCCGTTTATGGAGACCAGTACTGAATGGTGCACACCCAAGCTCTCTGAGGTGAGGGAGATTGAGCCCATGCCTCGCTTTAATATGCAAATTTTCTAAAAAACCACATAATGGGCAGCATTCACATTTCAATGTCTCGCGAGATCTAATGCGAGATCTAATTTCTTCTCCACTTTCCCTCTCAACCTATCGAACCTGATCTGGTTCTCACTTAAAAAGTTCACCTGACTTGTATCATACACCCTCTATTTTGTTTCATCATATTCCCCAATAGACATCCACAGAAAGTGACATAATGAAAATAACCACAAAAAGGAACAAAAACTACAAAGGAGAAAGAGAAAGGAAAAAAAAAAAGAACAATGCATACACTCCCAACGTTCATAAATGTCTCTGACCTCGTGCCCTTCCGGTCAGTTCTTGCTCAGTCCATACCTTTTCACAAATTTGTTTGCCTCCTCTGACGTGTTAAAAAAGTGGACCCTGTTCTTGTATGTGACCCAGAATTTTGCGGGGCCATCCTGGCCCTATTGAATTCAACTCGACGTTTAGCCAGGTTGGCTCCAATGTCCTGGTAGACATGGATGGCATGTCCTTTCCAGTTGCAAGTCCATGCGTTCTTCGTTCAACTCAGGATATGCTCCTTGTCCTGGTAACTGTGGAGCCTGACGACTACTGTCCTCAGTGGTTCCCCTGTAGGAGTGACCTGTCGGCTATGTCTACCTCTGGAGGTTTAATGAAGCCCTCCTCCCCGACCAGCTCCCCAAGCATCTTTGATATGAACTCAGTTGGGCTCCTACCTTCTGTGCCCTCTGGTAGCCCAACGATCCGGAGGTTCTGGGGCTGAGACCGGATCCCCTGATTATCTATTCCGGCCTTTGAGTTTTTTGGCACACTGCCAACCTTGTTATTTCAGCCTCCAGTGAGACGATTTGATCATCCTGTCCAGTAACTGCCTTTTTCACTTCACGAATTGTCGCTCCTTGGGTCTCCAGCCATTGCTCCACCCAGTCTATTGACCCCCGTATGCAGCCCAGTGAGGCCTCGATTGCCGTCTCGATTGTTGACATTAGGCCCTCCTTTACTGCCTCCCTGTGCTTCAGAGTCATTTTGAGATGAACTCCATCAGCCCCTCCGTCAAATACTGGGATGAGGTTGATGACTCTGCTGGGTCCGCCATGTTCAGATTTGTGTTGGCACGCCAATCCACTGGCTCTGATACTGGGGTTTTGCTCTGCCCATTTCTGCTCCCCTTGCATCCTGCCTAGCGATTCACTGGCATTCCAGACCAGTTGAGTTATTGATGAGGGTCAGATTTGAGTGTTTTTTTCCAGGTTTGGTACCAGTTCATCAGGTCGAAAAGGTCCAAAGAAGAGTTTCCAAATGTGAGCCAGCTTTCATGCGACCACTCAGCTCATGGCACGACCAGAGGTCTCGTCCCAAAACTATAGATGTGAAGTACTTTTGAAGGGTTGCCACTGTCGTTATCTGGGTAAATACAACAGTCAATGTTTACAAAGTTTCACAAACAGAAATGGGATAAATTACCAAGTAATGTGTTTTGATATGTGTTGGCTGAGGGTTGAACATATTCTAAGACATAAGGAGAGACCCTTAGTTCTTCTTGAAATAAAAAGGTACCATGGGATCATTTTATATTGTATAAAAACACTGTGTGAAAGCAGTGACTTAATAGTTTATCTGAAATATCCATTGAATCCATAGAATACCTACAGTGCAGAGGAGACCATTCAGCCCAATGAGTCCATAGCCACCCTCTGAAGAAGCATTCTACCTCGGACTACTCCTCTGCCCAATCCCCATAATCCCGCTCATTGATCAGGGGCCAATACAACTAAACCTGCACATCTTTGGATTCTAAGGGACAATTTATAACATCCAATCCACATAACCTGCACATCTTTGGACTGTGGGAGGAAACCAGAGCACCCGGAGGAAACCAACGCAGACACAGGGAGAATGTGCAAACTCCACACAGAGAGATGGCACCTAGAAAAATGCTGAACTGAAGTGTATGTGCCAGCATGAAAATTTAATTCACAACTTTCTCACTCAGAATAAGGGTGCTATTACTGAGTCCAACTGATGCACAAACATAATATAATAAAAACTGTGTGGCAAAGGGTTATAGGATGGTGAGCAGTGATGAAAACCTATGCATCTCTGTACTTCTTTCCAAAACCCTAGCAGCCAGTGAACTCTGCTTAATATAAATTGTATTGGTTAAGAAAAAAAATGTTTGATTTAAATGTAAAGTCTCTTTAAACCTGTTTTAAGAAGGAGATCGATCATAAAGGTCACGGTTAATATGCCAATCACGTAATTGGTAGGATGTCTGTTAAAAGTAATTGACTGCAGATGAAATTTCGAGTCCCAGTATGAAAACATGGTCTAATGTCATTCAACACCCAGGCATCAAGTTTCATCTGTGGAATTTGGCACATCGACAAAGTGTGTATGGACAAAATTAATTTTGCACCAACCTTGTGCAAATTAACATTTACAAATATGAAGTGTATACCTAAGGTTAAGTGTGCACAGGTTGGGTGAGGGGGTGTGGTGGCAGTCACTGGTTAGTTCCTTTAGCATATATAAAGAGACAGTTGACCCATCTGTTGCCCCTCATCCATGGTTATGTCTGTGCCCAGGTGTCCTTGGAACATGAGTATGTGTTCCCCCCACACCTCCCCCTCACCATGATGATGTAGTGAATAATATATCTCCAAAATGTTATTTTAATGTAACAAGTGTAATAAGTTAATAAAATATCTGCTCAGCTTTCATTTTGTAGAATTAACCTGTGCACACAGTGCGTGGGAGCGCACATTAGCTTACGAACAAAGCAAGTACAGGATTTTGAACACACAGTAACATCCGCAGAGAGGCAATCTGCAGTGGATTTCCACTTTGATGGACTTAGCTTCACTGGGATTCTGAAGCTCCTGTCTTGACGAACCTTCATGGGTGAGACAGGAGAAAGGAAGTGTGCACCTGCCTGCACTGGCGTGGAGTAACTGGGATGCAAATAGGTAAGAAACGGTCTCTTTTTAGGGCAGTGGCTGTTATAAAGAAGGTGTTTAAAGAGACAATTAAAAGGTGAGTGGTCCAAACAATGGGGGCGGGGAGAGGGACCAGACTGGAGAGGGAGGGGGCATCAGACCAGAGTCGGGGGGGGGGGGGGGGGGGGGGGGGAAATCAGACCAGAGTGCCGGATGGGAGGGGGAACAGACAGGAGGGGGTGGGAGGTGTCAGAGGAGGGGGAGGGGCTTAGTTCAACCGGGGAGGGGGGGAGAGTTTGACCAGGCGGAGGAAGATTGGACTGGAGGGAGGGGGTTTGTGTCATTGGGTCAGACCACAGTCTTCTAGCCTTTTGGAATGATGCTCAGTCTGCAAAGTAAGGAGACAACCTTGCCAGAGAAAACCATCTCAAGCTAAGAAAGAAGAGGTATCGAAACGAAAGCTGAACATCAGAAAGACACTGACTAGAAGTCATCCCAGTGCATCAAAGATCTTTATCCTTTCATTTTTATTAATATTTTATTTCCCTTTCCGGCCTCCCTTTCTCTTCTGTGTTGTTTGTCTGAGTGTGGGTGAATAGAGAGTGGGGGTAGTCAGGAAGGGCGGAGGGGGGTTTGGAAAGGGGTAGTAGATAGCCTGTTACATTTTCTCTTTGTCAAAGAGTCATCCAGACTCAAAATATTAGCTCCCTTCTCTCTCTACAGATGCTGTCAGACCTGCTGAGATTGTGTGGTATTTTCTGTTTTTGCTTTACATTCCAGCATCTGCAGTAATTTGCTTTTATCTTAGTTGCATTTTTTGTCCGTTTACTTATAATATTGTACATAATAAAAGGTGTTAAAGCTAAAAATCTGGTGACTGCAGTTTATTGGGGTTAACCAAGGACCTCGGGTATTTAAAATAAAATCTTATTTCCCCTGTGGTGCGACTGTGTGTCAAGTGGGACTGCGCACTAGCCCAGGGTGGTCATGACAGTAAAAACAACTTTAGAGGCTCCAGCACAAAATCTACCCTGACAGTTCAGTGGAACACTAAAGGAATTGCTGTCTGTCAGTTGAGGCATCAAATTGAAACCTGGCCTACCCTCTCTAGTGGGTATAAAATATCTCATGACACTACTTTGAAGTAGAATGGGGCAGCTTTACCCCGGTGTTGTGGCCAATGTTTATACCTCATTGAACACAGTGAAGATTATCTGGTCACTTTAAAAGTACTTCATTGGCTGCAGAATGCTTTGGGGTGTCCTGAGGTGATGGAAGATGTTATAGAAATGCAAGTCTATTTTGGTGATTGAGTCACATGCCCCAATTTTGGTATAAAACATCTGACATACTCAAACTCAATATAGGTAAACGTACTTCACACATGTGTTAACTTCATCAATATGAAGCACCATTCAGTAGTCAAGGAATTAATGCTCACACATGCTCACAAAATGAGCAAAATGCACTCAATTTTTAAAATCTTATCATGCAACAAGGGTGAAAGTTCACACAGGCATCGGGAATGTAAATATTAACATGCCCAAGGGCAGGGTCTCGTGCTCAGTTTTAATTAATTGAACAAAAATGTAATATCCACATCTGGATTCCCAGTCCCCGAAATGTGGCTGAGGTGGGGGGGGGGGGGGGGGGGGGGGGGGGAGTAATAATAATGTATTGGACAATCCATAAAGTGGGACAACAAAATAATTGGCCACAAGTTAGAACCACCACTAGATGGCAGCAATAACATTTATTTTGTGGGAAAGGTTGGGTGTGATGAGCAATACAAGTATTTGTAACCAATCACATAACTGCGTTACCTCGATCCTCATTGTGCAAAACCAGGAATAAAAACACGTTTGGCCACTTATTGAGGTTTTGTACCGGTCGGCGACAATTCTGCTTTCAGTTTAACACAAAATATGCAACATGACATCGATATTACATTTACTGAGCTGGCGGTACCTTGCATTCTAGTGAGTGTTGGGAGATTGATCACCTTAAGGAGATAATTGTACACATTGTACACAGATACTTAGCTGCTTAAAGGCGACTGCCAACCGGGCACAAACTGCGCTCAAAATTGTGCTGGGATTTAGAACAAAGAACAAAGAAGCATGCAGCACAGGAACAGGCCATTCGGTCCTCCAAGGCTGCACCTGCAAAATTGCCTTAGTGTCCAAAAAAGGTTAGGAGGGGTTATTCGGTTACGGGGGTAGGGTGGAAGTGAAGGTTTAAAGTGGGTGCAGGCTTGATGGGCCAAATGGCCTCCTTTTGCACTGTATGTTCTATGTTCTGGTAGTGTGGCAAAACAGAATTGAATACATATTCCAACTGTGGACTAACTAAGGTTCTATACAGGTGCAGCATGACTTGGCAATTTTTATACTCATTGCCCCATCTGATGAATGCAAGCATGCTGTATGCCCTCTTGACTATCTTCTCCAGCTGCATTGCCACTTTCAGTGACCTCTCTGCCTGTCAATACTCATAAGGGTTCTGCCATTTAATGTATATTTCCCACTTTATATTAGACCTTCCAAAATGCATTACCTCACATTTGTCCGGATTAAACTCCATTGCCATCTCCTCGCCCGAGTCTCAAAACGATCTGTATCCTCCGACAACCACCAACCTTTGTGTTGTCCACAAACTTACTGGAGATTTTCACAGTAACTTCATTGCAGTGTTAATGTAAGCCTACTTTCCCAGGTTCGATTCCCACTTGGGTCACTGTCTGTAATGAGTCTGCATATTCTCCCCGTGCTTTTGTTGGATCTCTCCGGTGCTCCGGTTTCCTCCCACAAATCCCTAAAGATGTGGGGCGCAATTCTCCCAACGGGAGACTAAGTGCCTATGCCGGAGTGAAAAGCGGAGTGTTTCACTCCGGCGTCGGAGGCCGCTCCTCGCCCCCTATTCTCCCACCCCCAGGGGGCTAGGAGCGGCGCCGCGTCAATTTCGCGCGCCGGGCCATGGCGCCGTGTCAAAGCAGCGGCGCATAAATGATGCGGCCGGCGGCGCTTAAATGACATCAGGTACGCAGGTTGGCCGGCGCCAACCCGCGCATGCGCGGTTGCCGTCCTCCCCGCGGGCGCCCCACAAGACATGGAGGATTGATCTTGTGGGGTGGCGGAGGAAAAAGAGTGCGTCCTTTAGAGACGCCGGCCCGCCAATCGGGGCAGCGTTCGCATGCTGTTCATGCCGGCAGCGACCAGGTGTGGTTGGCGCCGGCATGAACCAGTCGGGTTGGGCAGGCCGCTCAGTGGGGGGTGGGAGAATCACGTGCGGGTGCCAGGGCGGTGTGGCGGGAATCATCCGGCACTCCCGCGATTCTCTCACCTGGCGTGGGGGTCTGAGAATCGCGCCCGTGCTGTTAGATGAATTGGATATTCTGAATTCTCCCTTTGTGTACCTGAACAGGTGCCGGCGTGTGGTGACTAGGGGATTTTCACAGTAACTTCATTGCAGTGTGAATGTAAGCCTACTTGTGACAATAATAAAGATTATTATAATTGTTTTGATATTAATAAAGATTATTATTATTATTAATCAGACCAGTTACATTTTCCTCCAAATCATTTGTATGTACTACAAACAGCAAAGGTCCCAGGACTGATCCTTGTGGAACACCACTAGTCACAGCCCTTTTAAGAAATGACTTTTTTTTCTCATTGTTTATGCACCAACTCATTTGGCTGTCATCGAACATTCAAGTTGCCCTGAATGAGTGCAATCGAGCAGCATTTTAGAACATCACTTTTTTTTACACTTGCCAAAATGACTGGAAACCCGGTATCATTTGATTCAAATTTTGCATATTTAATCAGTCTTTAGTCCACCATTGTGAACCCCAATTTTAAATAGCTGAAAATTACAAAACTTTTTATGGGTTATATGTGCAGCAGTTAATTGCTTAGTAAATTTGTGTATATACATGTAAGGTTTTCAAATGAGCCAATTGATCTTTTTGCCTAAGCAGTTATTTTAAGACATCGGCGAAGGGACTTGCATCAAGACTCTAAGCCAGGGGTGGGCAAACTTTTCCGTGCAAGGGCCACATTCAGAAATTCACAATTTTAAAGGGCCCGCATAGTATATTAAGTAAAATAATTAATATTTTAAATAGCCAAATAAAAGGTCTTTAAAGAAAAAAAGCACATTTATTTGAAAAACAAAGTAACTCAGTAAGTAACAGAACAATGTCAATGAGAATGATGCATCTGACTGCAGTCATTTACCAGTTTGTTGAAATCAGGTGTCAAGTTGCTTGTGCTGATCCTTAACACTGACAAGCACAGCCTAGCTGAGTCAACGATAAAAACGCGCGTAGTGGGGTGGATGAGTGGGGCTGCCTTATTGGTCGGTTTAGTTGGGTGTGCGACCAATAGGAGTCCAGGTTACAAACAATAATAAGGCTTATTGTTTGTAACCTGGACTCCTATTGGTCGCACACCCAACTAAACCGACCAATGAGACAGCCCCACTCATCCACCCCACTACGCGCGTTTTTATGCGGCCCGCCAATGAGGTGCCCGGAATCATAAGCGGCATTTTTGAAAAGCCGCCGGGGAAAAGCCGCTGAAGTAAAGGCGCTTATTGAATAAGCGCACTTACTTCAGCGGCTTTTCCCCGGCGGCTTTTCAAAAATGCCGGTTATGATTCCGGGCACCTCATTGGCGGGCCGCATAAAAACCTTTGTCGGGCCGCATGCGGCCCGCGGGCCGTAGTTTGCCCACCCCTGCTCTAAGCGTTAGCTCTGTTCTCTCACCACAGATGCTGTCAGACCTGCTGAAATTTCCCAACATTTTCTGTTTCTCGATTTGTCCTGTAAGTTATTTATGCTATTAGGAAAAAAAATATGCCATATTTTTGCACTGGCTTTGCTGGTTTCTGGTGAAATGTGCTGAGATAACCAACCGAGGCTTCAGTTTAAGCACGGAGAAATAGGTACTTAGGGAGGGAGGGCTGTCGGTGTCAGGGAAGCGGTACACTAACTGGAGCCAATTGCAATGACGAATAACATTCCTTCAGCTGTATCAAAAGGACAAGGAAATTGTCAATAACATCAAAATCGCTAAAAACCCACCTATTTTCCAAACGGGGCACTATAACGGCGTTAAATGACAGATTTTGCTCAGTGGTAACACTCTTGCCTCTGGGTCAGTGCTGAGGGAGCACTGCATTGTCAGAGATAATGGGCACGGTTTAACCACAGCATTGCGCCCAGTGTGGGTCTGGGCATGCCGGTTAAATAATGGGAAAGGCTAAAATCGAGATTCGTGTGAATTGGCTGGGTGCCAATGGTGAGTTCCAGACCTTGCCCTATAGCGAGAGTGACGATAACTTGCTGTGAGGAAAGCTCTAGTGCTCCTCAGTTTATGCCAAAGTCTGACTCCTGTCTTTCTGCTGACAGCACGCTCACACCCATCCTCTGAGCAGGGTCCACATCAGGGGCGTTGGATCCTGGACCGCTATGCCCAAGGGCAGGGGTTGGGGGAGAGCAGAAGGCAATGGGGTGAGGATGCTGGCAGGCCTGCTGTGAAGATTAACGTGACAGAGGTTTCACATATATCAGATGTGACATGTTTTAATAGTGAACATTGGACATTCCCTCTAGCCACAGATTGTGACACCCCCAATCAGTGCCCACTTAGTAATCCTCAATCGTCTTGATCTTAGCGGTCAACTGCTACATCTAAGTGAGTCCCCAGAATGCACATGAGAGATACAGGCAGCCTGCTGTTATTCACGTCCTGTAGCCTTAGTGGAGGTCCTCTGGAGGGCCTGGAGCTGAAGGGCCCCACAGCATCGCCGTACCACCCTGTTCTGCCTGCTGCCCTTGAGATGTGCTGCTGTCAGGAGGGGGGGATTTTGAAGAACTGGAGACTGCCAGAGCCACCTTGTTAGCAGGCCTCGGGTTGGCCTCCAGTACTTCGTCCTCCCTGACGATGTTTATAGGGCCCTGGGTGTCTCCCTGGGATGCAGGGGCAGCTAGTGAGCTCCAGAGGCGTCTGTGTCTTCTGGCTCTGCCAGTGCTGGCATCTCCCCATTGTCTGCACCATGGTGTTGACGCCCTCAGCTGTCCCCCTCAGTGACTGGGCCACGCTCTGCAGAGCCCCGGCAATGCTCACTCGCACCTGGGATACGTTCATCAGTGACGGACATGCTCTGGATTGCCTCGGCAGTATTCACCTGCATCTAGAACATATCCCGTAGCGACTGGGACGTGATGTCGAGGCCTGCAGCCATGGCCATCACAGACTGAGCCATACGTTGGACACCACCACTCAAAACACTGACATCATGCTCCAGGCTTTTCACTGCGGTTGCCACCCTAGCAGTGCTGGCCTAGAAGCGCTGGCCTCAGTGGCATCCATTGGCGACATCAACTCCTGCGCTTATAGCCTTTGGGACTCCTCCAATCATCTATGCAGCCGTTGGAATGTCGTTAACTTCCCTTCCTTCATCTCACGGCCATGTCCAAGCATCTGCATCTTTTCTGGGATAACCTTGTCCAGAGGCTCGGCATCTGACCAGGGCTCAGGGAGCCCTGGGATCCTGCATACCTCCAACTGTTGACTCCATTGGATATTCCTTCCTCTGCCTGATGTGCATCACCAGTGGTGCTCACCAGATTATGCCCCAGCAGCCTGTCCACGAATGTTGCCCAGCAAGGTGTGTGACTCTTTGCTGGTGGGAGGTGGGGGTGATAGCTGTGACACATCGCCGATGGTCTTCTCGGAGCTCTCCCCTGAGGTGGTCTCTTGGGTGGTGGGTGGGGGGAATGACTCCGGATGGCCCAGCCCCATCAGATGAAGATCCTGCGAAAGAACGGACATGCGTTCAGTGAGAGGGAAGGATCATTTTGTCTGACGTGAACACTTAAGGCAGATCATTTGGGTGAAGGAGCAGTGGATCCTCACCTCTGTGACGCAGGCCAACCTTGCTGTCAATTATAGCTCTCTCCAGTCAACCTCGCAACCTTCAAGGCCCGTTCCGTGTAGGGGGTGAGGACTCGGATCTCTGGTAATCCCCCCCCTTGTCTTGGCCCTTTCCCACTCATTATGGGCTATCTCCTCCTGCGGGGACAAAGAGAGGGATTAGTAAGTTGCGTGCTTGATGGATCAGAGGCTCTATAGCAGATGGCATGTGTGGGCACCACAAGTGGGCATGAAGGAGTTGTGCTTGTGGGTGCCAGGGGGTTCTGCGAAGCAAGCACAAAGATCAGATGTGTGGAGGGTGGAAGGTGTCAGCCAGGCAGTACTGATGCGAGGAGTGAGGTGATAACTTACCCTTGCAGCTCCTTTGTCTTCTTCCTGTATTGGATGACGGTCCTCCTGGTCATGCTGCCTGCACTGACAGCGACTGCCACTGACTCCCAGACAGTATTGATTACCCTGCTGCTGCCCCTCTGACCCTCTCAGGGGTGCTGGATGTTCCATCTCACATCCACAACATCAAGAAGCCTGACCAGCTCGGCACACCCAAAATGAGGAGCAGGTCTGCGCCCTGCTATAGAACATAGAACATAGAACAGTACAGCACAGAACAGGCCCTTCGGCCCTCAATGTTGTGCCGAGCAATGATCACCCCACTCAAACCCACGTATCCACCCTATACCCGTAACCCAACAACCCCCCCCTCCCCCCCCCCCCCCCCCCTTAACCTTACTTTTGTTTTAGGACACTACGGGCAATTTAGCATGGCCAATCCACCTAACCCGCACGTCTTTGGACTGTGGGAGGAAACCGGAGCACCCGGAGGAAACCCATGCACACACGGGGAGGACATGCAGACTCCGCACAGACAGTGACCCAGCTGGGAATCGAACTTGGGAACTATGCTTGTGTGTTGACTGGAGTGAGTGACGAGGGAGCTTTTCAAAGCAGTTCTCCCTTGTTAGTGGTGAGATGCTGAGGGGCAAGTCTGGCGAATCAGGTGGTGAGACAGCCAGCAATGACGAGAGGCACGTAGGGCTCATTTTTGGCACCCACTGTTAAACATGGGCCGTGATCTTGCCAACCCTGCCATTGAGAAACACCCGCCAAAAGAAATGTTCCTGTTAAATTGTGCCCACTGTCTTTCAGATCAGAAAGTGAACCAAGATAATATCTGTCCTCTTGGGTGGATGCAAAACATCCCACTGCACTATTTGAAGAAGGGCAGTATCAAATTGGTATATATTTGCCCATTAACCAACACCCAGTACCACAATTGCTCTGAATGCTGATTCTGGGCTAAATTCTCTGCCCTTCAACTCCAGAAACGCTAGCCGCGTCTGGGCAAAGAATTGAGCATTCGGCCGAAATTGAGGTTCACGTCCAGTGCCAAACCATTCGCAATGCTCCAGTCCCTAGCTGATGGCAATAGTGAGGTCCACGGCCATCACCAGCATTCCCCAGTTCATTCAACAGAAGTGTTGCCACACTGCAGGGGAATAGCTGAGATCACCAACAAAGGGCACACATACCGTGGCCTTTAACACCCTCCCTGGCACACTGCCCTTCTCAGGCAGAGGCCTCACCAGTGACACTATCAGCGAGCCCACTCCACAGGACCACCAGCTTTCTCCAAGCCCTGCCTGCCCATTACACCCCTGCTCCCATCCATCCTGCCCCCCCGGTCAGGTTGCTACAAACTGTGTCACACCCAGGACCCACATCACACAGTAGTTAAGCTCTCAGCAGACGCACACTTCCCTGCCTCACCCACATCTTTTTTTTTTTAAATTTAGAGTACCCAATTATTTTTTCCAATTAAGGGGCAATTTAGCTTAGCCAACCCACCTATCCTACACATCTTTGGGTTGTGGGGGTGAAACCCACACAGACACGGGGGAGAATGTGAAAACCTCCTCACAGACAGTGACCCAGGGCCGGGATTCGAACCCGGGTCCTCAGCGCCGTAGGCAGCAATGCTAACCCACTGTGCCACCGTGCTGCCTGCCTCACCCCCATCTTTATGACTGGCCCACACACAAGCCTCTAAACATGGTAGTGATTGGTGGGACACCATGACCTCCCTCTACCAACAAGACCAGGTGCTAACCTGCTGTTGGGATGACACACAGCCACCCATGAGGGCAAATCCACGTAACCCCAAGAGGAAGACAGGATAAGCCAGAGGCCATTGCCAGCGACTAGTTGCAGCAGCCACCGGTATCTATGGCTGCATGGCGTTCGTGAGGACAAGAGGCTTCCCCATTACAGGTTCAGTGCCACACCTGATGGTGACAGGTGTGCAGTGTGGACGGCCATATATTGGGTGGAACTGGTGAAAGTGGGGGCTGGTTTGGCGGAGATGTTGGCTTTTGTGTGCAAAAGGAATATCATCTGTTAATATGTTTACTCTTTCACCCCCCCCCCCCCCCCCCCCACCCCCCCCCCCCCCCCCCCCCCACCCCCCTTCTTTAGGCCTCGTTTGAATGTCTGCACTGCGCGCTCCGCCAACCCATTTGAAGCCGGGTGGTAAGGAGCTGTGCGGATATGGTGTATGCAGTTCATCTTCATGAACCTCGCAAACTCCTCACTTGTGTACGGAGTGCCGTTGTCCGGGGAGGCCATGCGTACTGAAAGACAAACGCACCTTATCGATTGTTGCGCAGGACGTTGTGCCTCCCAACTTATGCACCTCTAGCCATTTAGACTGGGCGTCAATTAATAGCAGGAACATAGATCCTTGAAAAGGGCCGGCAAAATCCGCATGCAAGCGCGCTCAAGGCCACCCTGGCCATTCCCAGTGATATAGGGGCGCGGCCGGCGGAAGCTTCTGATGCTCCTGGCAATGGAGCAGTTTTGGGCCACCTTCTCAATGTCGGTGTCGAGGCCTGGCCACCAGACATAACTCCGGGCCAACATTTTCAGTTTGGTCATACCTGGATGCCCATTGTGCAAGTCTCTCAGTATCAGCTCCTGTCCTTTTTCCGGGACAATCACACGTGTCCCCCACAAAAGGATGCAGTCTTCCATGCTGAATTCGGACAGCTTGGAGGAAAATGTCTGCAACTCGCCTGGGAGTTGTCTATGCTGCCCACCATACAGGACTATGTGCCGAACCTTTGACAGGACTGGCTCCGTCTGGGTCCACTCACAGATCTGTGATGCCGTGACAGGCAAGGTGTCCATAAAATTTAGGGTTGCAACCACCTCACCGGTCGTGGGGGTCGACATGGGGCGGGTCGATAAAGGGAATCGGCTCAGTGCGTCAACATTCCCTATCTGGGTTCCTGGTTTGTGCTCCAGAGAATACTCGTATGCAGCGAGCCACAAAGCCTAGCGCTGGATCCGTGCGGAAGCAATGGGCGGTATTGGCTTATCCTCTCTGAAAAAAGTCCCAGCAGAGGCTTATGATCAGTCACGATAGTGAAATGGCGGCCATATACATACTGATGGAAACTTATCGCCGCAAAGACCACCGGCAGGCCCTCCTTATCGATCTGAGCGTACTTTTTTTCCGCTGCAGTCAATGTGCGGGAGGCGAAAGCTATCGGCCGCTCGGCCCCGTTCTCCATCTTGTGGGACAGGACGGCCCCAATACCATATGGGGATGCATCACATGTGACGAGCAAAGGCTTTCCAGGATCATAGTGGGTTAGTAACCCAGACGACGACAATTGTTGTTTTACCCGCCGGAAAGCAGATTCTTGCGGCTGACCCCAAACCCAGGTGTGATTCTTCTTTAGCAGAAGGTGCAACGGGGCCAGCATAGCTGCCAGATTGGGGAGGAACTTTCCGTAATAGTTTACGAGGCCGAGAAACGAACGAAGATGCGAAGTGTCAGTAGGGGGCCTGTTGAATCACGCGCACCTTCTCTGCGATGGGTTGCAAACCATCGCGGTCCACCCGATAACCCAGGTAAACTACGTCCTTCGCCTGAAAAGACGTAAACAGACTCCAGCCTCCGAAAAACGTCTAAGGACAGCCTCCAAATTTTCTAAATGTTCCTGCTCCAACGTTGCTGTGATCAAAACATCATCTAAGTAGACAGCAACACGTGGTAAACCTCTCAAAATGCCCTCCATAATGCGTTGAAAAATAGCGCAGGCAGAGGATACTCCAAAGGGCAAACGTGTATATTCATACAGGCCCCGGTGTGTATTGATCATTACATATGGCCGGGAGGCAGGGTCCAGCTCCAACTGTAGGTAGGCGTGACTCATATCTAATTTTGTGAATGAGAGTCCACCTGCAAGCTTTGCGTAGAGATCCTCTATGCGAGGCATTGGGTATCGGTCGAGTCGGAAAGCCGTATTCACTGTAAGTTTATAGTCGCCGCACAAGCGAACTGTGGCATCTGGCTTCATTACAGGTACAATTGGTGCTGCCCAGTCAGCGAAACGGATGGGCCTGATGATACCCAAAGTCTCCAAACGAGCGAGCTCCCCATCTACCTTCTCGAGCAAGGCGTAAGGCGCCCGGAAATAGCGCGGTGTGGCTCCTAGTTCGACTTTGGATACCGGCTACAGCCCCTTTTATTTTCCCCAAACCGGGCTGGAATACATCTGGGTATCGTCCTAGCACCTCAGTCAACCCTCCAGAAACTGTTTGGAGGATGTGCTGCCACTGCAGCCGCAAATGGCGCAACCAGTATGACCCAACAGGCTGGGCCCATGGCCGCATGCCACGATAAGTGGGAAACGCCCCTCCTGGCGTCCATAAACAACAGGGGTCATCGTAGTTCCTGCAATGTCCAATGGTTCCCCCATGTAGGTGGCCAACCTGGCCTGTGTGTCGGTTAAGGTAAGTGTCTGTATACCCTGCTTGATGCGGTCATATGTCCTCTGGGCGATCACGGAGACCGCTGCGCCAGTGTCCAACTCCATCTCAAGCGGGTGACCATTGACCCATACTGTCACTTTAATGGGGGCCACACGGGGAGCTGCCACACAATGCAGCTGCAGGCAGTCATCCTCCGTCTCCACGTCCTCGGGAGTAGTCGCCACAGGTTTATCCAAATGGAAGGTACGGCCCCTGGGCTGGCCCCAGTTTTGGTAGGAACGACGGCGCCTCTGGCGCCCCAGGACCGGCGTCCGCGACGGGATCGGCGCCTACAAGTCTGACACGGACATGGCTCCTCATCCATTGGCTCTGGAGAAGGCTCCCTTCAGGGAGGAATGTTCGACGGCCACTGGTGTCGATCCAGACGTCGCCTCATCTAAGGTACCGCAGGGGTGCAGGGGGACGCTTTCGGATGAAAGGGGTTGCACCCCAAGGCATGCACCTCCATTCCCTGTAGCTCCTGCACTCCTTGTTCTGCGCTCTTTCGGGACAATACTATTTGAATGGCCTGTTGAAAAGTCAATGTTGGCTCGGCTAACAACTTTCTCTGGGTGGCCGCATTGTTAACACCGCAAACCAAACGGTCGCGTAACATTTCTGACCAAGTCTCACCATAGTCACAGTACTCCGCAATCCTGCGTTGCCTGGATAGAAAGTCAGCAAGTGATTCTCCTGGGGTCCTCTCAGCGGTATTAAACCGGTAACGGTGGTCTATCGTGAACAGGGTTGGGTTAAAATGTTGCCCCACTAAGTTTACAAGTTCATCAAACATTTTGGTGTCCGGCACAGCTGGGTACGTAAGGCTCCTAATGTATGCGGGCCGCAGGCGGAGAGCAATATGACCACCTGGCATTCGTTTTCAGTGATGTTGTTTGCCCGGAAGTAGAAATGCATCCGTTTTGGGTACTGGTTCCAGCTTTCCAGCGCAGCATCAAAAACATCCAAACGTCCATACAGAGGCATGGTGTAATAGAAAACAACTTCCAACCTGTATCCAACAAAAATCCAGGGTGGTGGCTTCAGCAGTGTAGACAGCTATTCACTTTAACCCTCGTCGCCAGTTTTGTGAGGGTTAAAGGGCCACGAAGAATCCAGCGCGGGTTTTCAGGATACAAAGAAATAACATTTATTTACAATAACATATATATACAACAGCAGCAGCAACTTCCCTTGCTGCTCACACCTCTCTCTCTCTCTGCTGGTTCCAAACTGGCCAGCTCTATTTATGCAGGGAGTCTGCTAATGATTTCTCTGCCCCCTTCATTGGGGAAGATCATACTCCCATAGGATTGTGGGATTGTCATTAGTCCCCAGCCAATGGTAAGCAGGCAGGTTATAACACTAACCTTTTTATCTTATGTGGCCTACCGCTCCTTTGAGGTGTGAAATCCAGACTGCACATCAGACATAGAGACGACCTGCAGCATATCCTGCCCTGTGACCTGAGGTGCCTTTGGCGGCCTGGACCTGGATGGTCCGTACGACTTTTGGATGAAGGTTACGAGGTGCCACCCTGTTCAGCCTGCTGCCCATCAGATGTGCCAGTGTAACGTGAAGGGGATTCAGAAGCGCTGAGGTGTTCCAGCGTCTCCCCAGTAAGAGGCACCGGCACAAAGGTGCACGATGGCCCCAGGCTACTCCATGGGATGGAGGTGAGGCCGGAGTGAGGTCCGGAGGTTCCACCATCACCTGGTGCTGACAGTCCAGGAGGCCCACTCCGGTCTCAACCAGGGTCTCGATGCCCTCAGCCATGGAGCACTGAGGCATGTCTGTCAGCGAGTGAGAAACGTGACTCACTGCCTTGGTCATGTCCCTCTGGCACCATGGCAGGATCACCTGTGCCTGGCCCAGTTCAGTCAGTGCCCGGCCAATGCTCTTGATGCCCTCAGCCATGACCCTTTATGACTGGGCCAAGCTCTGGAAATCCCCAGCAATGTCCATGTAAGTCTGGTACATGCCTGCCTGTGACTATGCTCCTCTGTCCTGTGCTTCATCGATCTACCACACAGTCGGTCCCAAGCCTTGGACATCTTGATCCATGTCTGTGACTTTTTCGGCTAAGGTTTTCACCGCGGTTGCCACCCGTTCAGTGTTTGCCTAGGTGCCACGCATTGTTGGCACTATCTCCTGCACCTGGAGGTGGTTGGACTCCTTCAACTGCACTTGTAGGTGCTGGTAGATTGCTGACACCCCCTCCTGTAGATACTGGCTGTGTGTCTGCATCTCCACCAGTGATGGGATCACTCTTTCCAGAAGCACGATACCTGTCTGGACTACAGCTGGTTCCTGTGGTCAGGCAGCCCTCCAACTGTCCGCTCCCTCACCTGATGTGCCACAGCATTGTGTGATGTGCTCATCAGAGAATGTTCCAGGAGGCTCTTCACTAAAATGCCCCACTGAGGTGATATTCTCTGCGATGGCGGAGGGTGTAGGTGAAAGCATTACCGAGAAGCCAGTGTTGTCCCTGGACTGACTGGCCAACAGAGGTGTGCTGGGGTTCTGGCCGGGCGGTGAAAGCCAGATGTGGCCGTTTCTTCTGATGGTGATCCAGCAAGACAAAATACAAGACACATAATGGTGAGATCTCGGGAAGGAGTGATCTGGGGGACTCACTTGCTCAAGGGCTATCGCTTTGCTTAGGGGCTCACTTGGTTGTCCCATTCTGACCTCCGCCTGGGAGGTAACCCTCTCTTCTCCAGCTAGCTCCATCGCCCTCTGTTCAGTTTCCATTCAAAGAATGGCCCATATGGACTCAAATGGGTTAAAGTTAGAGGTGTGATAATAAATAATAGCTGGTTCTCCTCTAGTTGCAAAATAGAATCAACGAGTGTGTGAAGATTGCCCTTTGCCCCTTTAGTGGTATAAGTTAAGTTTGCAAAGCAACTGGTAAACAAAGGAAGGTCTTCACATATCTGTATACTTTTCTGACAAACGACAGGTTTGGGAATTGTGGATCATTTGTTTGAATTGTTATCTGTGCATCCCAGGTGTGCCTCATTACCAAGGGATAGCCTGCAGGCAGGAATTTTTAATTTTTGGTTGAATTGTATGGGTCCATTTTTTCATAGAAGCAGGCAGTTTTATGCCTGGAGCAGGAACAGTGTGGAAATAGACAGAAAATATAGCTGCTGGGTGTAACTACAAATTTGGAGGCAGCGAAACTCATGCTTGATCTGGGGTGATTGAGAAGATTTGGCAGGTCACCTCCTTCCCAAGAAATCTCAGACCTCAGAGAATAGCAGGAACTTTGATGAGAATCAAAATGAATTTCAGAAAACTATGGCACAGTTTGTTCGCTGGATAAGTGAAGAAACCCTCAAGATCCTGGAAAGTATAGGGGAACCATTGGGTGAAAATATAAATAGAACATGGAGTGACCCATTGAAATTTTAAAGCTTAAAGAATACGGTTTGATGAAATACAATGTTAAGTTAATAGCGCTTTATTTAATTCATGTAATTTCCCGTCTTTAAAACCTGAAACATCGTGGCATAATTCTTTCAAATAACTGGGAGTTAAAATTTCATTTAAAAAAAATTAATGGTCTCCCTAAAGATCAATATAACGCCATAGATTTTCTGCTGTGGTAGCCTCTCGGGCCTTGTGCATTACTACAAATATAATCCCTACTTCACCCTCAAACAAATGAACTCCTTGGAGAAGTGGAAAAAATAGATAAAGTGCTTGGGCCAAATATTGGTTAAGAAATTTAGGACATCCTTCTCGACCATGATTGATGATCCAAAGTAGTCCAGGAAACCTCAGGCCCTGACAATTGTTATTATGGAATACTTATACTTATTTATCCGCATGCAGCAAACATTCCAGCTCCCACTTGAAGGAATCTAGTGAATCAAGGTCCACACACAAGACGACAATCTGTACCAGAATCCCATTATTCTCCGGGGGTAAGAAGAACTTCTTGACATCTAACCTAGACCTGGTCTTGCACAATTTAGAATTAGGATCCCTGGTTCTCTCTAATCTGTTTAAATTGAACAGACTGCCAATTGGAACACAACCTATTTGTGGCATCATTTTGTGCAGCTCATTCAGATCATCTATAAATCTACATTTGGTAAAGTGTGATCCCAATTCTGTTAACCTATCTTGATAACTAATATCATTTATGCTGGCATTATTTTAGCACCCCTCCTCCCACCCGTTCCCAAGCCTCCATATCAGCCGCCATGCGAGCAGGATCAGGCGTGGGCACAGTGCAATACTCTAATTCAGGGCAATCATCAAAGTCCACTTTTTATTTCAAAAGAACACTTCTTGGATCATTTTAAGGAACATGGACACAAAGAAAGTTCCTGCAGACCTGCATTTTGATCAGCGAAAAATGATTCACCAAGTTTACCCTTCTTACTATTGAGCAGGGTAATAATAATAATCTTTATTGTCACAAGTAGGCTTGCATTAACATTGCAATGAAGTTACTGTGAAAAGCCCCTAGTCACCACATTCCGGTGTCTGTTCAGGTACACAGAGGGAGAATTCAGAATGTCCAAATTACCTAACAGCACGTCTTTCAGGACTTGTGGGTGAAACCGGAGCACCTAGATGAAACCCACTCAGATACAGGGAGAACATGCAAACTCTGCACAGACAGTAACCCAAGTCAGGAATCGAACCTGGGACGCTGGGGTTGTGAAGCAACAGTGCTACCCACTGTGCTACCGGATAAGATAATGCCGTGGCGAGATTGACTAACACATATCCACAGCTTGGAATCTGTGCTTCAGAGATTTTGCTAGTCAGGCTCTGCGTATCTTTGTTTGTTTTATTCCAATTGCCATATTATTGTACAGTTATTTGAAACTTTTTAGTAGTTCTGATTGGTTTGGGAAAGCTAATTTCCAAATCCTTTCCTGTCTTCCTTTCCCACAATCGAGAGTCGAAGAAACATTCCCGCATACGTGTCAAGAGCAAAGGGTGAAGCCCAGAATTACAGAGCACGTCCATTAAACGGCAGCCTTACTTGTATACATGCATTTCACCATTAATAATCCGAGTTGGCACCAGACTTTACCAGCCCACACAAACTACTGGGCTGAGCCATACAACGCCCGGGCGGATCTGTCAGCGAACTCCAGACATAAGGTAAAAGGAACACCATTTAAACTTTTTTACTTCATCATATTGGAACGAGTGGTACGTAATCTACAGGGCCCCCAGTTTATTGTTAATAAACTTGTCTGTACAAGAACCTTGCGCTTCACCCCGATTTACATCACTGTTTCATTACAATTGCGGATTAATTTTTCCTCCACGTTAAATTATCTTCCCCGGTGAGCTCTCTCTCGCTCCTATTTTCCAGCCCTCCCGTCTTTCCCCTTTTTCTGGGTTGTACTCAGTCCCATTCCTGCCCTGCCACCCGGGGGTGAGAGGGTGTCAGCGCAAGGGGAGAGAAAGAGAGAGAACAGCGGGAAGAGGGAACAACCCCGTCCCGGGGACCGAGAGTCACAGCAACACCCGCCGAAAGTTGATTTGGTAAACTCCCTGCCGTGTCTGCCCAGCGTCGCCAGACCAGCCAAAAGTTACTTGCCGCCACTGCAACTTCTCATTCTTTCAAATGTTTTTGCTGGCCAGTGGGAAGGATTAGTTGCTCTCTTTCTCTCTCTGCTGATTTTTGGCGGCGCTGACACTGAACATTGAACCGCTTTGTAGTTTTGTGCAGTGCGAGCGGGCCCGGGAATCTGGGAAAGGCGTCGTCGAGCCGCAAGCAGCGGTTCTTCCCCGCAGGAGCTCCAGGTTTGGCTCGGCTTCACCAAACTCAGGCTCCTCCAACCCTCACCGTCCGAGGGCCTCACTATTCTCATGGATGTTGGGCAACCTGTCATGTATGTGGAGAGCTAACGCCATATCAGTAAAGCCGGCGCACCGATTGTTCATTTACAACTTCAGGTGAAAGGACACAGCAGCGTCTTGACGGAATGTGTGGGGTATTTGTTTTGGAGTTTGGACAGAGGAGTGTGTGTCATGTTTACTGTTCCAATCTGTCAGCCTGGGGATTTGGCTCACTTATACTCACACCTGTGAATGACAAACATCAACAGGTTTGCTGGCAGCTCCTCCCCCCGCCCCTCAAAGTCGTGTTTTTATTTTTTAAAGTAAGATTTCGCGGCTCCATGACCGAGAATTTGGTTGTCCGAATGCCCTGGTGAGGGAAGGACTGACCTCAACCAAGCCATTGGCCAGTGTCCAGTGACATTGGACACGGAAATGGATCTCAGCCAATGTTCTCCGCCCTGATTGATCACCAGGCTACCTGATTTGATGTGCATGTCCCCAGGGTAGTGTTACGGCACTGCAGAACCACCTCTCCCCGCCCATCAAGTGCAGTACGGTTTTAACAACATTCACAGGCTGTGGGTGTGCTGGCTAGGTCAGCATTTATTGCCCATCCCTAATTGCTCTTGCCAAGGTAATGTAGAACTGCTGCAGGCTGTGAAGTGGAGGTGCACCCACAGTGGTCAGGGAGGAAGTTCCAGGACTTTGACCCAGCGACAGTGAAGGAAAAGCGATATGGTTCCAAGTCAGGATGGTGAGTGACTTGGAGGCAGTCCTGTTCCCACAGATCTGCTGCCCTCATCTTTGATGTGGCGATGCCGGCGGCGTTGGACTGGAGTGAGCACAGTAAGAAGTCTCACAACACCAGATTAAAGTCCAACAGGTTTGTTTCAAATCACTAGCTTTCGGGGCACTGCTCCTTCCTCATCTGAGGAAGGAGCTGCGCTCCGAAAGCTCGTGATTTGAAACAAACCTGTTGGACTTTAACCTGGTGTTGTAAGACTTCTTACTGTGCCCTTGTCTTTCTCAGTGGTAGAGGTTGCAGGTTTGGAAGGTGCTGCTGAAGGATATGTTACTGTGATTCTGAGCACCCCGCACAACCCCATTCCAGGGTAGCAGGGTTACAATGTGTTACTGTGATTTCCGCCCCCCCCCCCCCCCCCCCCCCCCAAACTAGTACAATAGGTTATTGTTAGTGACCCCTGTATTTGAGAGATGTGGGCATCACTGGTTAGGCCAGCATTTATTGCCCATTCCGAGTTGCCCTTCAAAAGCTGGTGGCGAGTTGCCTTCTTGAACCGTTGCATTCCCTGAGGTATAAGTACACCCACTTATGCTGTGAGGGAGGAAATTCCAGGATTTTGACCCAGCGACAGTGAAGGAATGGCAGAGTTTTCCAAGTTGGGGTGGTGAGATACTTGGAGGGGAATCTCCAGGTGGTGGGGTCCCAGGTATCTGCTGCTCTCGTCCTTCTAGATTGTAGTGGTCGTGTGTTTGGATGGTTCTGCCTATGGAACCTTGGTGAGTTACTCAGTGCATCTGGTAGATTATACACGGCTGCCACTATATGTCGGTGGTGGAGGGATTGAATGTTTGTGGAAGGGGGAGCAATTAGGCGGGTTGCTTTGCCCTGGATGGTGTTGAGTGTCTTGAGTGTTGTTGGAGCTGCACTCAGCCAGGCAAGTGGAGCGTATTCCATTACACTCTTGACTTGTGCCTTGTAGATGGTGAACAGGCTTTGGGGATCAGGAAGTGAGTTACGCACTGCAGAAACTCACTGCAGAATTCCTAGTATTTGACCTGCTCTGGTAGCCACAATATTAATATGGCAGGTCCAGTTCAGTTTCTGATCAATGGTAACTCCCAGGATATTGATTGTGGGGGATTCAGCAATGGTAATGCTATTGAATGACAAGGGGTAATGGTTAAATCCTGTCTTGTAGGAGATGGTCATTGCATGGCTCCTTGAGTGGCATGAATGTAACTTGTACTGTATATTACTGTGATTCCTCTCACACATTCCAGGGTATTATGATATGCAGCTGTGCCCCAAAGGTAGTATTGTATGTGCCAGTTAGCTCAGTTGGCTGGACACCTGGTTTGCGATACAGAGCGAGGCCAACATTGTGGGTTCAATTCCCTTACCGGCTGAGGTTATTCATGAAGGCCCAGCTTCTCATCCTTGCCCCCTACCTGAGGTGTGGTGATCCACTGGTTAAAATCACCACCAGCCAGCTCTCCCTCTCAAGTGGGAAAGCAGCCTATGATCATCTGAGACTATGGCAATTTTACGGTTTAGTTTATGATATACAAAGAAAATTACAGCACAGGAACAGGCCCTCCTCCGGCCCTCCCAGCCTGCGCTGATCCAGATCCTTTATCTAAACCTGTCACCTATTTTCCAAGGATCTACATCCCTCCGTTCCCCGCCTGTTCATATATCTGTCTAGATGCATCTTAAATGATGCTATCGTGCCTGCCTCTACCACCTCCACTGGCAAAGCGTTTCAGGTACCCACCACCCTTTGCGTAAAAAACTTTCCACGCACATCTCCCTTAAACTTTCCCCCTCTCACCTTGAAATCGTGACCCCTTGTAATTGACACCCCCACTCTTGGAAAAAGCTTGTTGCTATCCACCCTGTCCATACCTCTCATAATTTTGTAGACCTCATTCAGGTCCCCCTCAACCTCCGTCTTTCCAATGAAAACAAACCTAATCTACTCAACCTTTCTTCATAGCTAGCACCCTCCATACCAGGCAACATCCTGGTGAACCTCCTCTGCACCCTCTCTGAAGCATCCACATCCTTCTGGTAATGTGGCGACCAGAACTGCAAGCAGTATTCCAAATGTGGCCTAGCCAAAGTCCTATACAACTCTAACATACCTGCCGACTCTTATACTCAATACCACGTCCGATGAAGGCAAGCATGCTGTATGCCTTCCTGACCACTCTATCGACCTGCGTTGCCACCTTCAGGGTACAATGGACCTGAACTCCCAGATCTCTCTGTACATCAATTTTCCCCAGGACTCTTCCATTGACCGTATAGTCCGCTCTTGAATTAGATCTTCCAAAATGCATCACCTCACATTTGCCTGGATTGAACTCCATCTACCATTTCTCTTCCCCAACTCTCCAATCTATCTATATTTTGCTGTATTCTCTGACAGTCCTCGCTATCTGCAACTCCACCAATCTTAGTATCATCTGCAAACTTGCTAATCAGACCACCTACACCTTCCTCCAGATCATTTATGTATATCACAAACATCAGTGGTCCGAGCATGGATCCCTGAGGAACACCACTAGTCACCTTTCTCCATTTTGAGACACTCCCTTCCACCACTACTCTCTGTCTCCTGTTGTCCAGCCAGTTCTTTATCCATCTAGCTAGTACACCCTGAACCCCATATGACTTCACTTTTTCCATCAACCTGCCATGGGAAACTTTATCAAATACCTTACTGAAGTCCATGTATATGACATCTACAGCCCTTCCCTCATCAATTAACTTTGTCACTTCTTCAAAGAATTCTATTAGGTTGTAAGACATGACCTTCCCTGCACAAAACCATGCTGCCTATCACTGATAAGTCTATTTTCTTTCAAATGTGAATAGATCCTATCCCTCAGTATCTTCTCCAACAGTTTGCCTACCACTGACGTCAAGCTCACAGGTCTATAATTCTCTGGATTATCCCTGCTACCCTTCTTAAACAAAGGGATAACATTAGCAATTCTCCAGTCCTCCGGGACCTCACCCGTGCTCAAGGATGCTGCAAAGATATCTGTTAAGGCCCCAGCTAATTCGTCCATCGCTTCCCTCAGTAACCTGGGATAGATTCCATCTGGACCTGGGGACTTGTCCACCTTAATGCCTTTTAGAATACCCAAAACTTCCCCCTTCCTTATGCTGTATTGACCTAGAGTATTTAAACATCCATCCCTAACCTCAACATCCGTCATGTCCCTCTCCTTAGTGAATACCGATGCAAAGTGCTCATTAAGAATCTCACCCATTTCCTCTGACTCCACGCATAAATTCCCTCTTTTGTCTTTGAGTGGGCCAATCCTTTCACTAGTTACCCTCTTGCTCCTTATATACGAATAAAAGGCTTTGGGATTTTCCTTAACCCTGTTAGCCAAAGATATTTCATGACTGCTTTTAGCCCTCTTTATTGCGTGTTTGAGATTTGTCCTACTTTCCCGATATTCCTCCAAAGCTTCATCAGTTTTAAGTTGCCTAGATCTTATGTATGCTCCCTTTTTCATTTTAGCTAGTCTCACAATTCCACCCGTCATCCATGGTTCCCTAATCTTGCCATTTATATCCCTCATTTTCACAGGGACATGTCTGTCTTGCACTCTAATCAACCTTTCCTTAAAAGACTCCCACATTTCAAATGTGGATTTACCCTTAAACAGATGCTCCCAATCCACATTTCCTAGCCCCTGCCGAATTTTGTTATACTTTGCCTTTCCCCAATTTAGCACTCTTCCTTTAGGACCACTCTTGCCTTTGTCCATGAGTATTCTAAAACTAACGGAATTGTGATCGCTATTCCCAAAGTAATCACCGACTGAAACTTCAACCACCTGGCCGGGATCATTCCCCAATACCAGGTCCAGTATGGCCCCTTCCCGAGTTGGACTATTTACATACTGCTCTAAAAAACTCTCCTGGATGCTCCTTACAAATTCTGCTCCATCTACGCCTCCAACACTACATGAGTAACATTCAATTTTGGGGAAGTTAAAATCTCCCATCACGACCACCCTATTGCTCCTACATTTTTCTTTTGGGAGGCCTGTAGTAAAGTCCCAACAATGTTACTGCACGCTTCCTATTTCTTGGCTCTACCCATATTGCCTCAATGCTAGAATCCTCCATCGTGCCCTCCTTAATCACAGCTTTGATATCATCTTTGACTAGTAATGCAACTCCTCCACCCCTTTTACCTCCCTCTCTATCCTTCCTGAAGCATCTATACCCTGGGATATTTAGTTGACAGTCTTGCCCTTCCCTCAACCAAGTCTCAGTAATACCAATAACATCATATTCCCAGGTACTAATCCAAGCCCTAAATTCATCTGCCTTACCTGCTACACTTCTCGCATTAAAACAAATGCACCTCAGACCACCTGTCCCTTTGCGTTCATCATCTCTTCCCTGTCTACTCTTCCCCTTAGTCACATTGAGTTTATTATCTAGTAACTTACTGGCTTTAGTTGCTGCCTCTTTACTGACCTCTAACTTCCTAATCTGGTTCCCATTCCCCTGTCATATGTTGATATGATTCCCCACGATACTACGTATGTTAGTGTGATTCATCCCAGGGTAGTGCGGTGTGTTACTGAGATTCCCTAGGGTGATAAATATGTTATTCTAATTCTCAAGGATAGTGGGGTATAAGCCTGTGATTAACCAGGGTAGAGCGGTATGTTGTAATTCTCCCAGCGTAGTACGGTATGTTACTGTGATTCACCAAGGTAGTATGGTATGTTACTGTGATTCCCCAGGATTGTGCAGTATGTTACTGTGAGGTTATTCATGAAGGCCCGCCTTGTTAACCTTGCTCTTCGCTTGAGGTGTGCTGATCCTCAGGTTAAATCACCACCAGTCAACTCTCCCCTCGAAGGGAAAAGCAGCCTATGGTCATCTGGGACTACGGCGACTTTACCTTACCTTATGGTATGTCATTGCAATTCATCCCAGGGTATCATGCTATATTCTTGTGACTCCGCAAGGAAGTACAAAATGTTTAATTGATTCTCCAAAGTAGTACCGTTTGTTACCGTGATTGTCCAGGTTAGTAAGGTATACTACTATGATACTCAAAATATTATATGTTGCTAGGGTGGTATGTTACCAGGCTAGGGTGGTATCTTACTGTCATTCAATCCCACCTTTATATGTTTCCCCAGATTAATACCTTATGTCAGTGTGATTCTCCAGGGTAGTATGGTATGTTACTGCGATTCCCCAAGGTAGTACAGTCTGTTACTTTGATCTCCCAGGGTAGTATGTTATGTCACAGTGCTCCCCTAAGGTAAAGTTTGTTCCTGTGATTGTCCAGGTTAATAACATATGTTACTGTGATTCTCCCGGATACTATGGTATTTTGCTATGGTACTTCAGGGTGGTATGTTATGTTACTGTGATTCCCGAGGGTTAAATGGTATGTTACTGTGATTCTGCAGGGTAGTATGGTATGGCACTGTGAATCAACCTGCGGAGTACAGAATGTTACTCTGATTCCCCCAGGGTAGCATGGTATGTAACGTTGATTCCCCTCAGAGTATAACAGTATGTTACTGTCATTCCCCCCCCCCCCAGCGTAATACGGTCATTCCCCCCCCCCCCCCCCCCCCCCCCCCCCCCCCCCCCCCCCCCCCCGGGTAGTACGGTATGTTACTGTGATCCCCAAGGTGGTATGGTATGTTACGGTGATTCCCCACAGTAGTATGGTACATTACAGTGATTGTCCCCTGGGTAGAACTGCAGGTTATCATGATTCTCCAGGGTAATGGGGTCTGTTGATGTGATGCCCTGGGTATTATTGTATGTTGCTGCAAATCGGCCCAGGGTAGTAAGGTATGCTACTGTGATTCTCTAGTGTAGTACGCTATATTACTGTGATTCACCCCAGGTTAGTACCAGGTTATGTTACCCCAGGTTATGTTGCTGTTAATCTCCCCAGGATAGTACGGCATGTTACTGTGATTCACCCCAGGATAGTACAGTATGTTACTGTGATGCCTTGGAACAATATATGTTACTGTGATTCTTGGGATAATACGGTATGTTACTGTAATTCTGCAGGGTAGTATGGTATGTTACTGTGATTCCTCAGAGTAGTACGGTTTGTTACTGTGATTCTGCAGGGTAGTACGGAATGTTACTGTGATTCCCCAGGTTAATACAGTCACTTAACTGTGATTCCCCAGAGCAGTAAGGTATGTTATTGTGATTCTCTGGGGAAGTACAATATGTTACTGTGATTCTGCAGGGTCGTAAGGAATGTTACTATGATGCGCCAGGATTCCTCAGGGCAGTACAGTATGTTACCATGATTCCTCAGGATAATATGGAATGTTACTGTGTTTCTCAGGGTTGTACGGTATGCTAATGTGATTCCCCAGGATAGTACGGTATGTTACTGTGATTCTGCATGGTAGTACGATATGTTACTGTGATTCTGCATGGTAGTACGGTATGTTACTGTGATTCTGCATTGTAGTATGGTATGTTACTGTGATTCTGCATGGTAGTACGATATGTTACTGTGATTCTGCATGGTAGTACGGTATGTTACTGTGATTCTGCATTGTAGTATGGTATGTTACTGTGATTCTGCATTGTAGTATGGTATGTTAACGTGATCCCCCAGGGTAGTATTATGTATTGCTGTGATTCCTCAGGGTACTACGGTATATTTCTGTGATTACCCAGGGTAGTATGGTATGTTACTGTCATTCCTCATGGTACTATGGTCTCTTGCTGTGATTTCCTTGGATAGTATCATATGTTACTGTGAATCTGAATTGTAGTATGGTATGTTACTGTTATTCTGCAGGGTATTAAGGTACGTTACTGTGATTCCCCAGGGTAGTACGGTGTGTTCCTGTGATTCTGCAGGGTAGTGCATTATAATACTGTGATTCTTCAACATAGTATGGCATATTCCTGTGATACCCCAGGGTAGTATGGTATGTTGCTGTTTTTCTGCATGGTAGTACAGTATGTCACAAGATTCTGCAGAGAAATTTGATACGTGTACATAAGGTCTAAGCAACTAAAAACAGACAAAGCTTTTGAAGAATATACGGAATGTAGGAATAACTCAAATGGGGAGTCAGGAGGACTAAAAGAGGCCATGAAATGTCATTGTAAAGCAGGGTCAAAGAAAATCCAAAGGCCTTTTATACATATATAAGGAACAAGAGGGTAGTTAGGGAAAGAGTAGGCCCACTCAAGGACAACGGAGGGAAGGTATTCATGGAGTCAGAGAAGTGGGTGAGATCCTTAATGTGTACTTTGCATCGGTATTCACCAAGGAGAGGGACATGACGGATGTTGCGGTTAGGGATGGGTATGTGAATACTCTACGATATGTCAGAATAATGAAGGAGGAAGTGTTGGATATCTTAAAATGCATTAAGGTAGACGTCCCCTGGGCCGAATGGGATATATCCCAGGTTATCATGGGAGGCAAATGAGGAAATAGCTGGGGGCTTAACAGATATTGTATCTTCTTTGACCACAGATGAGGTTCCAGATGACTGGAGAAGAGCCAATGTTGTCCCTTTGTTTAAGAAGGGAAGCAGGATACTCCAATTAATTATAGGCCAGTGAGTCTGACTTCAGTGGTGGAGAAGATACTGAGGGATAGGATTTATTCACATTTGGAAGTGAATGGACTTGTTAGTGATGGGCAACATGGTTTTGTGCGAGGAAGGTCATGTCTTACCAACCTGATAGAGTTTTCTGAGGAGTTGACAAAATTGATTGATGAGGGAAAGGCTGTGGATGTCGTTCACATGGACTTTAGTAAGCCGTTTGACAAGGTCTCTCATGGCAGACTGGTGCAAAAGGTAAAGACGCATGAGATTCGGGGTATGCTAGCTAGATGGATAATGAACTGGCTTAGCAACAGAAGACAGAGTAACAGTGGAAGGGAGTTTTTCAAAATGGAGATCTGTAACTAGTGGTGTTCCACAGGGATCAGTGCTGGGACCTGTTGTTTGTAATATATATAAATGATCTGGAAGAAAATGTAGATGGTCTGATTAGCAAGTTTTCAGATACCACTATGATAGGTGGAGTTGCAGATAGAGAAGGGGACTGTCAGAGAATACAGCAGAATATAGATAAATTGGAGAGTTGGGCAGAAAAATGGTAGATGGAGTTCTATCCGGAAAAACGCGAGGTGATGCATTTTGGAAGATCAAATTCAGATGTGAATTGTACAGAAAATGGCACAACCCTTAGGAGCGTTGACATACAGAGGGATCTGGGCGTTCAGGTCCATAGTTTCATGAAAGTGGCAATGCAAGTGGATATGGTGGTCAAGAAGGCAAACGGAATGCTTGCCTTCATTGGCGGGGGCATTGAATACAGGAGTCGGCAGGTCATGCTACAGCTGTATAAAACTTCAGTTAGGCCACATTTGGAATATTGTGTGCAGTTCTGGTTCCCACACTACCAGAAGGAGTGGATGCTTTGGAGAGAATGCAAAGAAGGTTTACAGGATGTTGTCTGGTCTGGAGGCACTAACTATGAGGAGAGCTTGAATAACCTCGGATTATTTTAGCTGGAAAGACGAAGCCTAAAGGGAGACCTGATTGAGATCTACAAAATTACGAGAGGAATAGACAGGGTGACTGGTCAGAAGCTTTTCCCAGGGTGGAAGACTCAATTGCAAGGGGGCACAGGTTCAAGGTGAGAGGGGGAATATTTAGGGGAGATGTGTGGGGAAGGTTTTTCACGCAGAGAGTGGTGGGTGCCTGGAACGTGTTGCCAATGGTGGTGGTGGAGGCAGGTATGATAGCAACATTTAAGATGTACCTCGATGGACACATGAATGGGCGGGGAATGGAGGGATACAGATCATTTGGGCAAAAAGTAGTAGGTCTAAATAAAGAATCTGGATCGGCACTGGGCCGAAGAGCCTGTTCCTGTGCTATAATGTTCTTTGTTACATGATTCTGCAGGATAGTTCGATCTGTTATATGATTCCCCAGGGTAATATGTATGTTACTGTGATTTTGCATTGTGGTACAGTATGTTTCTGTGATTTACCCCCAGGGTAATGCGGTATGTTCTATGATTCACTTCTAGGGTAGTTTGGTAGATATTGGTAGATCCCCCCCCCCCCCCCCCCCCCCCCCCTTCCCGGCCCCACCCCCCGCCCCACCAAGGTTAGCATGGTCCATTACTGTAATTCCGCAGGGTAGTGTGGTATGTTTACGTGATGCACCAGGGTAATATGATATTTTGCTGTAATTCACCCCAGGATAGTACGGTATGTTACTCTGATTCCCCAAGGTAATGTGGTAGGTTACTGTGATTCCCTTGGGTAGTACGGTCTCTTACTTTGATTCTCCAGAGTAGGATGCTATGTTACTATGATTCCTCAGGCTAGTACAGTCTGTTACTGTGATTTCCCAGAATAGTATAGTATTTTGCTCTGATTCCCCGGGGTAATATGGTAAGTTACTGTGATTTCCCAGGGTCGTATTGTATGCTACTGTGATTCCGCAGGGTAGTACACTATGTTTCTGTGAGTCCCCAGGGTAGTATCGTATGGTTCCCCCGTGTAGTGCAGTATACTACGTGATTCCCGAGGGTAGCATGGTACGTTATTGTGATTCCACAGGGTAGTATATGTTACTGTGATTCCCCCGGTTAGTACGGCATGTTACAGTGATTCTGCATGGTAGTATGGTTTGTTACTGTGATTCCCCAGTTTAGTAAGGCATGTTGCTGTGCTTCACCAAGGTAGCACAATATGTTTGTGTGATGCCCCCAGGGTATTACAGTTTTGTTGCACTATTTGCCTACATGTTTTTACAATGTTGTTATCCAGTCAGCGAAGCTTATCATATTCTCACTGAGTTTCATGTTACAATATACCTTCTCATGGGTCGGTGCTTTTCCTGTGTACTTTCCATTGTTGATTTAATTGACTTCACCTTTAATGTACTGCGATGCTTTGTAACCTATTGGCTGGAGATTATTGCTTTTGTTTTTTTTATGTACCTTACAGAGTGTGGTGTC
Source organism: Scyliorhinus canicula (assembly GCF_902713615.1). Lineage (NCBI taxonomy): Eukaryota > Metazoa > Chordata > Chondrichthyes > Carcharhiniformes > Scyliorhinidae > Scyliorhinus > Scyliorhinus canicula. The sequence continues at coordinate 140,880,646 of NC_052152.1, read as the reverse complement.
TGGCATGGCGTCAAAAATCATACGCAAGCTTCGTACGACGGTTAGAAAAGTCAACACAACTGAGGAATCAGTGGAAGACTTTCCTGAAAGATCAGAACTTGATGATGACACAGAGGGATTCTCTGCACGCCTGAGTGGGACCCTGAGTTTTGGAGACGCAGATTTGGCAGATGAGGACTGTTGTGAAGCAGCTGCAAGGAACAGTGGCTCTGAGTTTTTACACAGTTTTGAGAGTGATGGGATTGAATATACAGGTAAATGTTCCTTTTTAAAATGTAGGCACAAGTTCTTAAAATTCTAATTTTTCATGCCGCTATTATGGTTACTATGAAAGAATGTGACCACATACGCTGATTTTATCAAGATTTTATTACTTGCATTTAAACTTAGCACTATGAACCAAAGCACTACTGGATGGTATTATTACTTTAAAAAATGTTTCATAAATTTAGTGGGCCTCAAATGGGGACAAATTTTGAAAGTATCTATTGTTTTTGAAATGGAATGATATCACATCTTCATATGGTGGAACTGATCTGAATGGCAGATTGGAACATTGTTTTTTGCAATGGGAACAATGCTGAAGCCCTTACATGGAGTAATACATTGAGTTAAGTGAAGTAATATGAAGTAAATCAGTAAGCAGCCTCTAGCATTTGCGCAAAAGTAGTTTAACACTGAAATCAAGGAGTTGCTGCCCGAATTGTTCTATGTCTCCACAAGCTTTGTTACTCTGGAACCTCGCTGAAAGAGTCAGCCTGAAATTTATGAAATTGTAGTACCTACCCCTGAGATACCCAATATACCTTCGAAAAAGTTAAGGTTTAAGGTTTGCCCATTCAGGTATAGACAAATTATGAATGGCTTGATAAGTAATCATTTCTGCCAAATAACCTCAATGCACTGAAAATGGATTTTTACAGAGTAGCATTTGGTTCCTTCAAATTTGATTATTGTTTGAGTTTCAAAAAACAGCTTAAAATCTTTTTTTCTTTTATCACTCCTAATCGTTTCCTTAATTCACTGTCTGGATATGTTTTTACATTGAATTAAATGTTCTAAATTATACTCCCTTCTTCAGATTCAGTGGCAAAATTGAATTAAAGCTGTTGCGACTGGGAAGATGGGGGTGGAGCTCAGTTAGCCATTCGTGAGGTTGTGCGTCAGTCAGTGAATACCAGGAAAAACTCCTAAGGGCTCAGAATGGTAACCCCCGTGCCCATCGCGTCCCCCACCCCTCCCCCTGCAGTATTTTTGTCAGTATACAGTCACGGTCATCCCGCTACAGGAGCCCGATGCCAGATTGCCATCACCCTCTTAACACAGTACCACAATTAGATTCCCCCTTGTGTGGCTCAGCCAGATTTCTCCAATCTGGTTGAAGAACCACACTGTTGCTTTCACTGCTCACACATGTCAAAATGGCTCTGCCAAAGGTGTGTGCTGATTCGCATAATTGGCTGCACAGAAGTCCACTCAAAGTTCACCACTGACTGCAAGATCCGAGCCAATATGCTTTCATGCTAAAGCGATTTATAACCTTTTAAATTATTTATTTGAAATTATGGCAGATTATCTTATTGTTACTGTTTGATCTATACAGTGGTGTTATTTCAGTATATTTTTTTCAGTCATTCCTCTCTGTCACTGTGAACACATCACTTCCTACTGATGGTTCTGATGTTATTATCTGTCACTCAGCACTATAGTTCATTGTGCAATGTTGGTGATGATTTACTGACATTCATCCTCCAGGATTAACAGTCGTGATAGCCTCACAACAATTTACAAAAGAGTCCTTTAATGCAGAATAAGTGTTACACATTGGCAAGTTCAGAGACTTGAGCATGAATTATTATCATTATTATCTTCTGTTGAAGGAAAAGTGGAGGAAGACCATTGCTACTACAGGTCTCAAATCCTTTCAGTTTATTGTACAATGACAGGCTAAGTAAGCTCATATCATACATTCTATTCTGGCTGACTCAAATTTAGTGCAGTGCAGGAAGGGCTGGATGAGTTGATTCTTTTTCAAGGGAAAGATGAAAATCATGTATAGGAAGGTCTTTCTTCTGGAGTAACCTTTGCAATATTTTAAATAAAGATATATGAATGATAGACAGTTTCTGTCAACTTCGGACTTCCTGAGTAGACCACTTAATAAATTTAATCATTTCTTATTGTTGAAATATCTCCATGCTCTAACACTTTAGGGGCCAGGGAAAGATTGTTGGTATATTATGGACTGCATCCTGCAAGTATTTCCACTGTCTTAGGTATGAAAAAAGAATGCGCCTGTATTTCACTCGCAAATGCCCCCTTGTTCTAGATTCCCTCACAAGAGCAAATAACTTCTCTGTATCTACCCTTCTGTATCTACCCAACAGATTGTTTTAGCATTTTAATCACCTCTGCTATATCACTACCCAAACTTCAGGGCTCCCTGGGTGCATCAAATCCCGACACAGGCATGTGCTACATTTATCAACTCTGACTCCAAATCACATGTGTTTTCCCATTATAAAAACAGTCCGGTTCTCCCGTATATTGTCACGAATAATAACCCCTCCTTGTGGATTGGGATACAGGTTAAGATATTCAAATGAGGGAGAACCTGGAAACAAGAATAATTAATCTTGGTTATATATATTTTTTTAAAGAAAAGGCATGTTTTCACCAGAAATAATTTTGTGCGTTGTCTCTACATTAGTAACATAATGAACAGCAGCCAGCATGAATTCAGAAGGGGAAGATGCTGCCTGCCAATGTGATTTCTTTGAGGAAGTGACAATCCGAATAATATGTGGAAAACCTTATGCTATGCCACATCCAGACTTTCAAAAGACATTTGACAAGTTCCTTACAAAAAACAATAAATTAAACTCACAAGTTGTAGGTATTCAGGGTAGATCATTGGAATGGCTAACATTTTGGTTCAAGGGAGAAAATAATTAGAGGTGTTACACAGCAAGAGTAATTAGGTGCTCCAGGGTTCAGTTTTGAGATCACTACAGTTTCTAAGTCGCACAAATTATTGATTCAGAAACTCAATGCGATGTGGTCCAAATGATACCGAAGCAGCAGCTCAGAAATTGGATTGGATTGAATATGTAAGTGGGCAGAACAGTGGCAGATACAGTTCAATACATATAAGTGTGAAATACTGCACCCACATTGTGCAGATACCTCTACTGCTTAAATAATATTGAAATAATTATACAAATGGCAGGAGGCCATCTGTGCCATTGTGCCTGAGATGGCAGGAGGCCATCTGTGCCATTGTGCCTGAGCCAAAACTAGCAGTGGTTGAAATGGAAAGAGAACCAGGCATCTCGGCACAGAACATGTCCTACCATTGCAAGGCAGTAATTAACATGCCTAATGGAATGTTCAGCTACATCATCAAAGTAACAGAATTTACGTCAGAGATTGCGAATTTGTGAAACCGTGAAGTGCTCTGATCTTTCCTTGAGTGACAACCTCTGTGTTTGATCCTAGTCACCCATGTACCAGAGAATTTAGGTAATAGAAGCAGTTTGGTGAATAATCGCAAGTGCGATTCCCAAGTGTCAGAAAATATGTAAATCAACAGGAGAACCATGGGGGTGGCAAATTAAAAAATGCCCTGGATATGGCATTGGCAACGATGGCGGAACTGTTAGTCACCATCCTTACTCCACAGTTCGCACAAGTGTAGACTAATGTAGAAGTTCCTGTCAGTGATTCTATATTTCTCCACAGGGTGTGCTGTTGAAGTTCCTGCAACTCTAATCTCCATGTGTGCGGAACTTGGCTATAAATTTCTGCTCGGTGATTTTGCGTTGTCGTGCGTCCTGAAGGCCGCCTTGGAGAACGCTTACCCCGAGATCAGAGGCTGAATGCCCTTGACTGCTGAAGTGTTCCCCGACTGGAAGGGAGCATTCCGGCCAGGCGATTGTTGCGCAATGTCCGTTCATCCGTTGTCGCAGAGTCTGCATGGTCTCGCCAATGTACCACGCTTCGGGACATCCTTTCCTGCAACGTATGAGGTAGACAACGTTGGCCGAACAGAAACTTATAGCCAAGTTCCGCACACATGAGTACGGCCTCAACCAGGACTGTGGATTCATGTCGCATTACATTCACCCCCCACCATCTGGCCTGGGCTTGCAAAATCCTACCAACTGTCCTGGCTTGAGACAATTCACACCTCTTTAACCTGGGGTTACCCCTATCTCTGGATCTGTAAAGACTTAATTATCTGCAAATGCTCACATTTAAAGTATCGTCTTGCAACTTTGACTTTGCCTGTGTTTCTGGAACCTACCTCTTCATTCACCTGAGGAAGGAGCAGTGTTCCAAAAGCTAGTGATTTGAAACAAACCTGTTGGACCTTAACCTGGTGTTGTAAGACTTCTTACTGTGCTCACCCCAGTCCAATGCTGGCATCTCCACATCATGGATATTTAATGGTGTACTAACTTCATAATTACAACTAGACATCTTCACTGGCCCCAAAAATCTAAATTTGTATTTGTGAAATATCAAATCTTTCCATGATGATTTAAAAAAAAACTCCAAATATTTTTACATTATTTTTTCCTATAAGCTTCTCTCTTAACCCAAACATTAGCATTTATTTTGCTATCTGACAACTTTTAAGTCGAAAGCTTTTCACTTCCTAGTTTGCTGTCTATGAGAATACTTCAATGTATTTGGCAGCTCCCGCCATTTGCTGAGATCACTGTTGCTGGACACTTGGAGATCCTCTGAACTTGGTACCAGATTTAAACTGACATCAGAAAAGGGGACGTCTGCACCATACACAAATGATGCCATTTGACCTTTTCAATGGGATTTTCTGCCCCTTCCCACTGTAGATATTAGTGGGACTGGAAGATCCCGCTGGTGGCCAATAGTGAGCCGGTTTAGCTGCCGGAAAACATGCCGGGCAGGGGGGTGGTTTGGGACAGGGTGAGGGGATGGAAAGTCCTGCTCATTGCTTCTTTCATCCTTGAAACAGCTATCCAATTAGTTCTATTACCTTGCTCTTTCTTCACACCTTTATAAATAGTTCCTATTTTAAAGTTAGTTTGAATGCGCTTACACCACCATTTGAAGTGAGGCATTCTAAATGAAAATAACTCATTGCATGAAATGTTTATCCTCATCCGCCTTCATGCTCTTTTGCTAGTTATGAACATTTATATTTTCATTCGCCTTTTCAAAAACATTTAAAGGAAACAGCTACAGAAATTGAAATCTAGCATTTGGAAAATGTGCATTAAAATGAGAACAGAAATAACATATTTGGTGTAAATATAAAGTTTTAAAAAATACATTTAGAGTACCCAATTCTTTTTTTTTCAATTAAGGGGCAATTTAGCCTGGCCAATTCACCTACCCTACACATCTTTTGATTGCGGGGGTGAGACCCACGCAGACATGGGGAGAATGTGCAAACTCTACACGGACAGTGACCTAGGGCCGAACCGAGGTCCACGTCGCCGTGAGGCAGCAGTGCTAACCACCGTGCCGCCTGGTAGATATAAAGTTAGATACTTGTTGCCAGGAACGTCACAAACAAAGATGACAATCCATACTCATGACTGTCACCATTTCAGAATGGTACACATGCTACACTTTCACATCATGCAAAGACAGAGTGAAGCACAATAACAACAAAAGTCAACAAATACCCTTTGAGGAAAATGGTTCAATGAGGGATCCAACCCGCATGAACATCCCAGTTGAATATTTCATCCAAATATCAAGACTTATGCCTTAGGAACACAGCCTACCACAGCTGAGCTAACGCACTGTTCACTGCTTAATTCACCCTGATCTACCCAACAGCAGAATACTCTCTTCCTCTTCACTCCCTTCTTACCCAAGCCCTTCTTATTAGCTCACCTCATGCTGTGTATTCATGATATCCTTTGATCTTCCAAGCTCTCATTTTGTACGTCCTCTTCCATTCCCTTCATCTTGATGCCCACTCATTTGGTCAGGATTCCTCCCCCCACTCAACAGATCCTTTCACTCGTCTCCAGTGGACACATCCCCCTAGCCTCTCACGATCTTTTGATCTTTTCATTGAGAACTTTCAGCATGACATTGGCTATTAGAGAGTGCAAAGAAGGTTCACCAGGATGTTGTCTAGTCTCGAGGGTGTTGGCTATGAGGAGAAGTTGAGTAAACTAGGATTGATCTCACTGGAAAGACAGAGGATGAAGGGAGACCTGATAGAGGCCTACAAAACTATGAACGGCATAGACAGGGCAGATAGTCAGAGGTGCTTTCCAGGAGTGGAAGTGTCAATTATAAGGGGGCACAGGTTTAAGGTGAGAGGGCGAAAGTTTAAGGGAGAAGTATGGGGTAAGTTTTTCACGAGAGTGGTGGATGCCTGGAACGCGCTGCCAGAGGATATGGTGGAAGCAGGCACTTAAGCAACATTAAAGAGGCATCTGGACGGCTATATGAATAGGAAGGAAATAGAGGGATACGGACCAAATAAGGGCATCGTGATCGCCACAGGCTTGGAGGGTCAAAGGGCCTGTTCCTGTGCTGTACTTTTCTTTGTTTTTTATTCTATCTCAATTTCTCTACTCCCTCGCTCACTGAAACCTGTCTCCCTCTGAACTTGCTGCACATCACAATAAAACCAGCTGACAAGGGAGGGGGTTGCTGCTGTTGTCTGGTGAACTGACCTCTACCTTGCAGAGGTGAGTGACAACTCTCCTGATACTTCCTCCACCTCCCTCTGGTCCATGGCAACACCACCAAATATTATTGTTCATCACTGTACAGCTAGCTTCTACCACCTTCCCAAGATCTATAAACAGGCCTGCCCTGGTAGACCTATCATTCCTGCCGGCAGCAGCGTCGACGCAGGCTGGAGGCGGCACCCCATGTGCAGCGCCACCCATCAGGCCTAGGAGGAACCTAAAGGAGGAGGCCTGCCACAGCCCAAGGTGTACAGGCATCATAGAACATAGAACATAGAACGATACAGCGCAGTACAGGCCCTTCGGCCCACGATGTTGCACCGACATGGGAAGTCAAAAACTAAAGGCCATCTAACCTACACTATGCCATTATCATCCATATGCTTATCCAATAAACTTTTAAATGCCCTCAATGTTGGCGAGTTCACTACTGTTGCAGGTAGGGCATTCCACGGTCTCACCACTCTTTGCGTAAAAAACCTACCTCTGACATCTGTCCTATATCTATTACCCCTCAATTTAAGGCTATGTCCCCTTGTGCTAGCCACCTCCATCCATGGGAGAAGGCTCTCACTTTCCACCCTATCTAACCCTCTGATCATTTTGTATGCCTCTATTAAGTCATCTCTTAACCTTCTTCTCTCTAACGATTTTCTCATAAGATTTTCCCTCCATACCAGGCAACATCCTGGTAAATCTCCTCTGCACCCGTTCCAAAGCTTCCACGTCCTTCCTATAATGAGGCAACCAGAACTGTACGCAATACTCCAAATGCGGCCGTACCAGAGTTTTGTACAGCTGCAACATGACCTCATGGCTCCGGTACTCAATCCCTCTACCAATAAAGGCCAACACACCATAGGCCTTCTTCACAACCCTATCAACCTGGGTGGCAACTTTCAGGGATCTATGTACATGGACACCGAGATCCCTCTGCTCATCCACACTGCCATCCACCATTAGCCAAATATTCTGCATTTCTGTTTTTCTTTCCAAAGTGAATCACCTCACACTTCTCTACATTAAACTCCATTTGCCACCTCTCAGCCCAGCTCTGCAGCTTATCTATGTCCCTCTGTAACCTGCAACATCCTTCCACACTGTCTACAACTCCACCGACTTTAGTGTCGTCTGCAAATTTACTCACCCAACCTTCTGTGCCCTCCTCTAGGTCATTTATAAAAATAACAAACAGCAACGGCCCCAGAACAGATCCTTGTGGTACGCCACTAGTAACTGAACTCCATTCTGAACATTTGCCATCAACCACCACCCTCTGTCTTCTTTCAACTAGCCAATGTCTGATCCACATCTCTAAATCACCCTCAATCCCCAGCCTCCGTATTTTCTGCAATAGCCGACCGTGGGGAACCTTATCAAACGCTTTACTGAAATCCATATACACCACATCAACTGCTCTACCCTCGTCTACCTGTTCAGTTACCTTCTCAAAGAACTCAATAAGGTTTGTGAGGCATGACCTACCCTTCACACAACCATGCTGACTATCCCTAATCATATTATTCCTATCTAGATGATTATAAATCGTATCTCTTATAATCCTCTCCAAGACTTTACCCACAACAGACGTGAGGCTCACCGGCCTATAGTTACCGGGGTTATCTCTACTCCCCTTCTTGAACAATGGGACCACATTTGCTACCCTCCAGTCCTCTGGCACTATTCCTGTAGCCAATGATGACATAAAAATCAAAGCCAAAGGCTCAGCAATCTCTTCCCTAGCTTCCTAGAGAATCCTAGGATAAATTCCATCAGGCCCCGGGGGCTTATCTATTTTCACCTTGTCCAGAATTGCCAACACTTCTTCCCTACGCACCTCAATGCCATCTATTCTAATAACCTGGGTCTCAGCATTCTCCTCCACAACATTATCTTTTTCCTGAGTGAATACTGACGAAAAGTATTCATTTAGTATCTCGCTTATCTCCTCAGCCTCCACACACAACTTCCCACCACTGTCCTTGACTGGCCCTACTCTTACCCTAGTCATTCTTTTATTCCTGACATACCTATAGAAAGCTTTTGGGTTTTCCTTGATCCTACCTGCCAAAGACTTCTCATGTCCCCTCCTTGCTCGTCTTAGCTCTCTCTTTAGACCTTTCCTCGCTTCCTTGTAACTATCAAGCGCCCCAACTGAAACTTCACGCCTCATCTTCACATAGGCCTCCTTCTTCCTCTTAACAAGAGAGTCCACTTCTTTGGTAAACCACGGTTCCCTCACTCGACCCCTTCCTCCCTGTCTGACTGGTACGTACTTATCAAGAACACGCAATATAGCTGTTCCTTGAACAAGCTCCACATATCCAGTGTGCCCAACCCTTGCAGCCTACTCCTCCAACCTACACATCCTAAGTCATGTCTAATGGCATCATAATTGCCCTTCCCCCAGCTATAACTCTTGCCCTGCGGGGTATACTTATCCCTTTCCATCACTAACGTAACGGTCACCGAATTGTGGTCACTGTTTCCAAAGTGCTCACCTACCTCCAGATCTAACACCTGGCCTGGTTCATTACCCAAAACCAAATCCAATGTGGCCTCGCCTCTTGTTGGCCTGTCAACATATTGTGTCAGGAAACCCTCCTGCACACATTGTACAAAGAACGACCCATCTAATGTACTCGAACTATATCTTTTCCAGTCAATATTTGGAAAGTTAAAGTCTCCCATAACAACTACCCTGTTACTTTCGCTCTTTTCCAGAATCATCTTCGCCATCCTTTCCTCTACATCCCTAGAACTATTAGGTGGCCTATAGAAAACTCCCAACAGGGTGACCTCTCCTTTCCTGTTTCTAACCTCAGCCCATACTACCTCAGAAGAAGAGTTTCCATCTAGCATCCTTTCCGCCACCGTAATACTGTCCTTGACTAGCAGCGCCACACCTCCCCCTCTTTTGCCCCCTTCTCTGAGCTTACTAAAACACCTAAACCCCGGAACCTGCAACAACCATTCCTGTCCCTGCTCTATCCATGTCTCTGAAATGGCCACAACATCGAAGTCCCAGGTACCAACCCATGCTGCCAGTTCCCCTACCTTATTTCGTATACTCCTGGCATTGAAGTAGACACACTTCAAACCAAGTACCTGAACACTGCCACTCTCCTGCAAAGTCAAATCTGTGCTCCTGACCTCTATACTCTCAATCTCCCGTACCCCAAAACTACAATCCAGGTTCCCATGCCCCTGCTAAATTAGTTTAAACCCCCCGCAAAGAGTACTAACAAATCTCCCCCCCCAGGATATTGGTGCCCCTCAGGTTCAGATGTAGACCATCCTGTCTATAGAGGTCCCACCTTCCCCAGAAAGAGCCCCAGTTATCCAGAAATCTGAATCCCTCCCGCCTGCACCATCCCTGTCGCCACATGTTTAATTGCTCTCTCTCCCTATTCCTCGTCTCACTATCACGTGGCACGGGCAACAACCCAGAGATAACAACTCTGTTTGTTCTTGCTCTGAGCTTCCATCCTAGCTCCCTAAAGGCCTGCCTGACATCCTTGTCCCCTTTCCTACCTATGTCGTTAGTGCCAATGTGGACTACGACTTGGGGCTGCTCCCCCTGCCCCTTAAGGACCCGGAAAACACGATCCGAGACATCACTTACCCTTGCACCTGGGAGGCAACATACCAAACGTGAGTCTCTCTCGCATCGTTGGTCTTTCAATGAAATGACTGACAGCATGTGCCGCAGGAGACAGAGCGGTGCCTGTGCCACATTCTCACGGACTTGAAACTCCGTGGAGGAGGAGGAAACCTGCTCCTGGTAGCCATGAATGTTACTGCAGCCCTGCACTTTTATGCAACCGGACCATTCTAAGGCTCAAGCGGGGTTGTGTGTCATTTCCAAAGCTACAGCGCACAAGTGCATTTGTGGATCACGGATGCTCTATATGCCCGGGTATCAGACTGTATCAACTTTGAGCTGGACCGGACCCAACAAGCTGCCTGGGCTGCAGGATTCTCCGCCATCGCCGGGAAACCCCAGGTCCAGGGGGCAATAAATGGCACCCATGTTGCCCTATGTGCACCAGGGCAGGAAGAGGTTCTACTCCCTGAATGCTCAACTTGTATGTGGCCTCTGCCTTCAGTTCATGCACGTGTGCACCCTTCCCAGGAGGGTGCATGGCAGCCAACATCTGGGGCACATGGAGGTCACTGGTGTCTTTGAGGACCACCCCAGGACGATGGGTCGACTCTCGGGGGGGAAATGGGTACCCGCTGAGGTCCTGGCTGATGATGCCAGTGCGGAGGCCAGAGACCAAGACAGAGACCCGATATAATGAGGCCCATGTTGCCACCCATGCTGTCATTGAGCAGTGCACCAGACTGCTCAAAATGCAGTCCCGTTGCCTGGAACGCTCTGGTGGTGCACGGCAGTACACCCCACAAAGGGTCTCCAGCTTTGTGGTGATCTGCTGTGCCCTCCACATTCTGGCACAGCAGTGGGGCAACATGCTGGAGGAGGAACATGCACCTGGGGGAGGGGTTTAGGCCTGCTGTGAAGATTAACTTGACAGAGGCTTGTCATATGCACTACTAAATCATGTTATGCCTGATATGTTTGACATTTCCATTCCCCCGAGCTACAGATAGTGACAACCATGCCCACTGTGATCCTCTCTCTTGATCTTTTGTGATCTCGTGCTATGTTTAGGTGTGACCCCAGGATGCACATTAGAGTTGGGGGCAGCCTGCTGCTTTCCTCACCCTGAGTCCCTTAATGCCTTTGACAGATTCTGGAAGGCCTGAAGCCGGATGGCCTGGCTTACATACCTGTGTCGCAGGTGTCGCCGTGACACTCTGCTCTGCCCTTGAGATCCGCAGGTGTTAGAGGGGGGGATTCGGAAGAACTGGAGGCTGTCGTTTCCTTGAAGCCCCAGGTTGGCCTCCAGAATTTCTCCTCCCTGATTGTGCCGGTGTGGCCCTGGGGTCTCCATGGGATGGGGTGGGAAGGGGGCAGCTGGAGTGAGCTCCAGAGGCCTCGAGCCATCTGGCTCTGCCAGTCCTGGAGGCTCCCATTGTCTGAACAAATGCAGATGATAGCACACAGCCGTGAGAATCAGGACACCCTCAGCAATGCTCCTCCTCTGCAGTGCATCGGCAATGTCCACCTGCATCTGGGACATTACCCTCAGTGACTGGTTCATGATGTTGAGGCCCTCAACTATGGTCATTACAGACTGAACATGCCTTGGACACCACCACTTAAGACTCAGAGGTTGTTCTCCAAGCTTTCCATTGCAGTCGCCATCCTAGCAATGTTGGCCTGTGTGCCACACATTGTCGGCATCATCTCCAGTGCCCAGAGTCTTTGGGACTCCTCCAATCGGCTACGCACTCGCTGGAATGTTGCTGACATCCCCTCCTGAATCTCACGGATATGTGCTATCATCTGCATCAAATCTGTGATAACCTTGTCAGATGCTCCACACCAGAATCCAGAAGACCTCGAACTGCGGTCTCACTTGGGTGCTCCTTCCTTCAGCTGTTGTGCATCAGCAACTGTGTGGTGTTCACCAGATTTGCCCCAGAAGCCTGACCACTGATGTCGCCCACCAAGGTGTGTGTCTCAACGTTGGTGGAAGGGGGGATGATGGCTGTGATGCACCGATGGTGGTCTCTTCAGACCTCTCCTTCAAGGTGATCTCTTGAGTGTGGGGGGTGGCAGAAGGGAGAGGGAAACCGACACCGGATGGCTTGGCCCCATCAGATGGATCGGTGGTCAGTGAGGGGGAAGGATCATTTTGTCTGACATGAACAACTCACTTGAGACAGGTCATCTGAGTGAAGGGTCAGTGGATCCTCGCCTTGGTGGTGCAGCACAACTCAATGTCAGTGACTGCTCTCTCCTCGGACAACCCCTCGATCTCCTGGGTCCATTCCTCATGGGTGTGAGGACTTGAATCTCTGGTGCTCTGCTCCCCTGTTTTGCCCTTTCTGGCTTATGATGGGCTATTTTCTCCTGCGGGAACAAAGAGAGGGCATTGTGAGCCACACACTCAATGGGTGGGGGGGGGGGTCTATAGCAGGTGGCATGTGTGGGCACTACACCATACATGAAGGGGCTGTGCTTTTTGGTGCCAGGGGGTTCTGTGGAGCTGGCATGAAGATTGGATTGGGGAGGGTGCGAGGTGTCAACCGGTGATTTGTGGGGGAGGGGGAATTTGAGGGGTTGCAGGCAGAAGTGATGCCAGGAAAGAGGTGGTAACTTACCCTTGCATCTCGGTGCAGGTCACTGGTCATCTTCCGATATTGGACGTCAATCCTCCTGGTCATGCTGCCCAAAGTGAAAGCTGCTGCCAGCAATGGTAAGAAGCTCATTGGGGCTAATTTCCGGCAGTAAGTGCAGTTGAATATGGGCTGCGATCTCACCAATGTAGCTGTTGAGAAATACCCCACCAATGGTGCCCAAAATTACACTTGGATATTTTACCGCTAAATCGTTCCTATTATTGTGGACCCTTTTTTGCAAAGAAGATTTTGAGTTCAAGGAGAAATAATGTGCCATAATAATAAGTTATTGTTGCCTTAACATGGTTCTTGGGAGCCATTTGACTTAACAGCAGTCAGCATACATTAACTTCAAAGCCAATAATTAATACATTGCGACGTTATGTGGATGTAACCACAAAACATCTCTGCTTTGTATTTCAATGTTACATGTTAAATGATGTAAAAATTATTTTACAATTTTGAATTAAACTTTTGGTTTTTATTTATTTGTCCCCAATTCTATATTTAAGTCTCCTGTGCTTGGTACGCAGTGTTGTTTCTTCCTGTGTTCAGTGAATCATTCCAAAGGAATTGCCTTGTGTTCAAGCTCCATTTTGTTTTTAAAATTATATTAGATTTGCAATGGAAATTAGGATGGGCAACAGAATTACACCGAATCGCCTCCAATCGAGGGTTTTCTCCTCTGAAAACTAGATCAATGTATTGATTTACAATTCTGATTTTAGACCAGTGTGGCTTGTATTTGGTCTGGCGTGATTCAGTTAATTGTTAACAACGTCCTGGGGCTAACTTTTTCTTTGCTTTATTGATTATACCTGTTAAAGAAGCATTTCCTGGAATACCAAGATAAAGATTTTGCCAATGAAATTGTTCGAGTGACGGAAATACTAACTGAGCAATCTGAATATCCAGGCTAAAATTTAGCTTTGCAGCTCTTATCAAAGTTCAGCATTGTGCATTTTACAGCACTCCGAGAAGTAAACAATGTTCTAGCCAACACAGCTGGTGGAATAGTCCAAAAAAATGAATAAGTGTCATTTTTGGATGTGAAAATCAGTGCGAATTGTGCCAGCTGTTCCGGCATGATTCCTATTGTGATCCTCCTGCACTTAAGTCATTTTTTCCAAGGGGACGTTATAAATACTTACCCAACTGTACTCATTGTACTCAAAGGCTCACCGACCGTATTCAAAGGATCACCTCATTCCCTCCTTAACAAATTCCCTCAGTCACTAAACTCCAATTAAGCATTCCACTGCAGCCCAAACCACCACTCCATTGCTTTCCATATTTATATGCAAATGAGAGATTCTGCTCATACCTGCAGTTAGCCTTTGACCATCCCTAACTTTTTATAATATCTGCAAAGCACTCCTATCACACAGCCTTCAGCTTGTTTCTGAAAAGTAGCTGTCAGTGGATCTGAGTAAAGTAACTGGCTAAAAAATAATTTGATAATAAGGACCAGTGAGTCCGTAGCACTGAGGTAAAATTTTATCCTTTATGCCTGACCAAGGTTGTGGCAATGTCAGGAAGATCATTCCACAAACCATAAAAGAAATGTTTATCGAAGCATTCAAGGACATAAATTCCATTTGATGCTACCTTAATACTTCAGCAACCAGCAGCACCTATTTTAGAGTAGGCTAAGCTGACAGTTAAGCTGGCTATGTCTGCTCTTGTATACTTTGATTAAAATAAAACAAAAAGCTAAAAATACTAGGTTGTCCTTTTAGCATCTGTGGAGGACGAAATGGAGTTTATTTCAAATTAATGACCTCTTATCAGTACTCGTGATTGGATTGAAAACAAACAGTCTCAAGATGACCTGCAAATACAAGTGAAACACTTGAGTCAAGAGCTGATTGGCCACTTGGTACTAACAGCATGAGGTGTTTTTCATGAGCCACACGAGAATTTTTTGAACGATAAGTTTATTTTTCTTTGTACCAGTGCTCTCGCATCCAGCATCCAGACTTGACTTTTGTGACATTCATTGCTCTGTTGGTGTGGGATCAGACCTGGATTAAATCCCGATGACAGAGTCCCGACCGGAAGTGGAAAACCTTGCCCAGTGGGGTGGGGGGTGGTGTTGGTGGCGGTGGTGATCAGGAGGAGAATAATCTCTTGGGTTCATCTTCTATCTAATTTCGAGTTGAGCTGCTTTTAAAATTTGTTTGGAATCCAGAAGTTCTGTTGGTTTCTGTAGCTCAGGGCAGACTACATAAATCTGATTTAACATGGTAAAGCAACTGACCCATGCAGAATCTCAATAAAAGAAAGACTAACGGAGACCTGCTGATACTGAGAGCAGCATTCTTCTTTCCGCACTTGATCTACAAGGGTCTAAAATCTGCATGGTTCTTAGTCAAAGAGATTGAAAGGATTTTTAATGACTTCCTGTTTTTTGTAGTTTGAAAGTGAATATTAATGTGTTCACTGAGTTAGTTTTACATCCTCCTATTACCTAATACAAACGTTGCCAGAGATTGGTTAATGACATTCATCCTTGGATACAGTATGTAGGAGTGCCAAAAGAATGATTGTATAGGTATGTACAAAAAATTGTTAGAAGCAGAACGTAATTCAGAATATTTATTGTCCATTGCGACACATGTTCATTTTTTCCCCCATCAAGCAAGGAATGGTACTACCAGTTGTAACTTGCTTAACGTTCATTGTCAATGTGCATTCAGCAGATCTGATGTTGATAAGACATTGCCAGAGCGCGATGGAAGAAATAATCTGTCGATGATAAACATACATAGAGACCCCTGATAAATGCGAGTGATCTCACCGAGGCTCATGTGAGGTTATCAATCATGTGAGTTAATCTGGTGAGATTGGTGGATTCTTACCATCTGAACTACAAGAAAGAATTTGCATTGACTCAGCACCCCACAGGATCTCCAGGCACCACAGCCAGTGATATATTCTTTTGAAGTGATATCGCTGTTTTAATGTAGGAAAAGGTGGTGCACAAGTTAGCCTGGAACGATATCCCAACATGGGATAGAGAGTTCAGAAAGGGAGGGAAAAATGATGAGTTAAAAAAGAAACAACATTATTACATATTAAAGGTTCATGGCGAACAACTTTGGTTAAGTTTGGATCCTTTGTTCTGATTATGGTGCACGTTTTTATTTCATTTGTAGAGACCACCAATGGCTGCAGGTCAAACTAGAATTTTCAAATTTTGTGCTATACTTTGCAAAGTGGGTTGTCGCAGAAAGAGCAAGCAAGGCAACAAACAGCACATAAAAGGTGAAGTAATACAGGGTCTTGGGTTCTGCAGCTCATCACTACTTTAGAAACCAGTTCAGATATATGAAGTTCTACTTAATATGTGACAGTGGGATGCACGGTTTCCTCAATTGAGGAGGAAGTCTTGCAGTCAAGGAGGAAGTGTACTAAGCTTTGTGAAACTGTATGAAGTAGCCTGTTCCCAGTGTTTATGTATTGTTCTGAGATGCCAATTTGGGCATATGGCGAGAATTTGTATTACAATATAAATTTGGATCAGAACACCTGTGTATTTTTGAGTTGCTGTTTGTATTTACACACACAGTCCATTGAGGAGAAGGGGAAAGATTGTGTTTCAATGTGATATAATATTTTCTTTACTGACAAAATTAATTATGTTTGGCATTGCTTGCAGACAGTTTTGTTGTTTAAATCAATTTCTTTGTCATATGTCAGCACAAGGTATGTTTATCCCAAGGAATTGTTACGTTTTTTTGCCGTCAGCATAGAATCACAGAATTTACAGTGAAGAAGGTGGCCGTTCGGCCCATCGACTCTGTAACGGCCCTTGGAAAGAGCATCCTACTTAAGCACATACCTCCACCCTATCCCAGTAACCCCGCCTAATCTCTTTGGACACTAAGGGCAATTTAGTGTGGCCAATCCACCTAACCCGCACATCGTTGGACTGTGGGAGGAAACCGGAGCACCTGGAGGAAACCCAGGCAGACACGGGGAGAATGTGCAGACTCCGTGCAGACAGTGACCCAAGCCAGGAATTGAACCTGGGACCCTGGAATGTGAAACAACTGTGCTAACCACTGTGCTACTTGCTGTCCTTTTATATTTCTCTTATTTTCACATTGAGACTGTCTACTTTTTATCTGACTGGTGTTTCCAAGTGTTTGTTTCTGTTAGATGCTCTCTTGCCCCTGAGTAAAGTGGTTGTGGATTCAAGCATCAGTGCACGTTCTACTGACCTAGCAGTGCTGAGAGAATACTACTCTGTCGGAGGTCATCTTCTATTCGCAAGTTGATTATAGAAGATTCCACAACATGACTTGCAGAAGGTGCCCAGGCCAAAATTTCCCTTTCAACCAAACCAATGATTTGGTTTCCCCATTCTCCACGTGTCTGTGTGGGTTTCCTCCATGTGCTCCAGTTTCCTCCCACAGTCCAAAGAAGTCCAGGTTGGGAGGATTGACCATACTAAATTGCCCCTTGTGTCCAACGGTTATATGGGGTTACGGGGTAGGTCAGGGGAGTGGGTCGGTGTAGACTAGGTAGGATGCTCTTTTGGAGAGTTGGTGCAGACTTGATGGGCCCACTGGTCTCCTTCCGCACTGTAGGGATTCTATTGTCATTCAATAAAATGCTGTTTGTGGGACGTGCAGTGTACAATTTTGCTTATTTAACAGTGATTCCCGAACCAAGTTTTTGGTTATCTGGCCTTTGGGGGCTTATTGTCAAATTCTGTCTGAAAGGTCCTGCCAGGTTACCCTGGGATGTAATATATTAATGATGCTGCATAAATGCAAGTTGTTGTTGTTGTTGACTAGATTTATTGGCTTTAAAATACCTTGAGACACAAATAGGCACAACATAAATTAAGTTTTCTTTAAACTCTGTTGGATTATGACTGCTTCAATAAAATCGCACAATCTGTATCTGAGTCAGATTTGATAAGTTTATTCAAAATTTGTCTTTTGCATGGAAATATTTTTTAGAGAAAGAAACAGAGCAAAGGACAGGATTTTATTTTGGAGGCAAATTGCATGTGAATTTGCGTGGAGGAGTTGGCTCGCGGCTGTTGTGAGATTGGGAAATCTGGAGGAGCATATTTCCTGAATTTGCTGCCGATTTTAACCGTGGAGCTCCTGCCCACAAGCAGCATGAGAGGCTGGAGGCCTTTAGAGTGGCCAATTTGCTTCACAGGACCCCAAAGCCTATGACAGCAGGAGAGTGAGAGAGAGGTGTCCAGGTGGTTTCAGAGACCAGGCTGGGATGGTTGATGGCCCAGGACGATCCTGATCTTTGGGAGGGGGCTGGATTATTGGAGGAGGTTTGAATGCTGGTACGGAGTGAGGGGTGCGTGGGGTCTACTCATGTGTTGATGGAGCCCGGGGAGTGGGGGGTGGGGGTGTAGGGTGGGAGGGAGTGGTGGTGGTGAAGGGGATGGTGATTGCTTGTTGTTTCTGAAAGACATTTTCTACTCCTCCTGGCCCACAAGCAGCAGTGTAAAGGCACTTACCTCATGTATGCAACTGCTGTGTTTTCCAAATCATTGGGAACTCGGCTGCATGCATTTTTTTTTTAAATTTAAGAGTACCCACTTATTTTCTTCTCCAATTAAGGGGCAATTAGTGTCACCAATCCACCTACCCTACATATCTTTGGCTTGTGGGGGCGAAACCCACGCCTACACGGGGAGAATGTGCAAACTCCACAGGGCCAGTGACCCGGGGCCGGGATCGAACCCGGATCCTCAGTGCCGTAAGACAGCAGTGCTAACCACTGTGCCGCACTAGGCTGCCTGTGTTTAATAGGAGAATAACTATTGAAATGAAGGGACACAGCCTCATAATAACATTCCCGTGAATGGAATAGTGCCCCAACCCATGTCCTGCCTCTGTATAAACAGGAAGTACGCTGGTTCAGGTGACATCAGCTCTGTTCCAGATTTTAAAAATTTCCACTTCTGGCATGCTCCCTCCTGTTTTTGGGAGTTAAGATCCAGCCCAGAGTGTCTGAGATTGATCTGTAGAGTTGTATGTTTGTGGGTGTGTCTGATATAGATCTGACTTAGTCGTTCTAACATGTTCACCCTGTTTTTACCTGAACATCTCTTAAAGGGACAAAGTTGACTGAACTATTGATAGGAGCTAAGATATCTGCGGATAGGTTCTTCCTAAGTGAATTTACAGGCAGAGACATGGAGAGAAGTATCACTTGTGGCTGAGGGCAGGAGTAGAGTATGGTTGCTAATTACAGCTAATATTGGGCGAGACCGGAGTTTCTTGTGTGCGTGGGTGAGAATTGTTGGAATTGAGAGGGGAGGTGCTGATCTGGGATGCTTGGTGTGCAAGGACAGAGTGAGTGAGTTACTGGGACAGGAGGAAGAAGGATTCAGGTGGTAGGGGTTGGAATCAGGGAGGTGGTATGGATTTGTTGGGGAGAATGCGCATGGTGTGATAGAACGGTTGGTGGAAAATGATTCTTCTGGAGAAGAATTTGGGCTGGTACACGAGGAATAGAGAGCGAGATAAATGGAAAATCAGGATGCGAAGTAAAATGCAAACCTTGCAGAGAAAACATTTTTCAAAGAATTAGAAGGCGATGAAAATAAGGCTATGACTAAGGATAAGCAATTTATTTATAATCTGTAAAAAAAAACAGGCCTGCCATTTCTTCCAGACCTCTAACGACCTGGAGCTAGAATTTTCATTTAATTGACCTCAGAAATTTATAAGCAAATATAATTACCCTGATTCCCACAAGGAATGTTCAGACCATAACCTTGAAAGGGTCAGGCCATTTTAGCAGTCAGCATGATGGCTGTTCTCCAGATCATAGATTGCTCATTAGATTTGCCACAGGAGGTCCGCCAGTAGTTTATTAAAAGGAAAAACATTTATTCTACAGAAAAACAGAAGCTTATTGATTGACTGGAACCCTGCCAGTGGCTTGTCATGTTGATCTCCGAGCGTGAGGAAAATGCTCTCAGTTGGCATTTGTAGCTGATGAATCAGTAGATTTGTTGTGCAAGTGCAGATCAACACCCTTTCCAGTCCCACACGTAGAATAACGTGGAATGTAATTTAGGACTCCAAAGAGTGTGATATGCTGATGTAAAGGTTATTGGCCAGTAAATTCTCTGCGATCTCGTCATCCTTGTTTTGATCATTTATTTTTTCTTGATTTTTAAAAAAATAAGCTGAAACTGATCATTTTATTCTGTCACATGAAATAATATTCCCTTTTTTAGACAATGAAGTCACCACTGGAGTTGAAAGATTGCTTCCTATTTGCTATCAATTCTTGTTTTTCTACCATGTTTGATTCTCATCACCATACCGGAATAAATATTTTAGAAAAATAAAATCCCAGCATTGTGCTTTCAGTCTGTTACCAAAACGGGGATTGACTCAGAGCTCTGAATAATGTTAAAGTCATCATTCGTCAAAGGTTTAACTCGGGCATAATGATCCCTACAAAAGTTCTAACACCCGCTGCGTTATAAATGTTAATAGATGCACTTGCAACCGCAACCCCCCCCCCCCCCCCTCCCCCCTTACGTCTCCTCCTCTGTTAATGGATGTTAATGGAACAACAGGGATACAGAAGGCTTAATAACAGGAAACAGATAATAGTGGTGATGATGTGGAGATGCCAGCGTTAGACTGAGGTGAGCACAGTAAGAAGTTTTACAACACCAGGTTAAAGTCCAACATGTTTGTTTCGAACACTAGCTTTCGGAGCACTGCTCCTTCCTCAGGTGAACGAAGAGGTATGTTCCAGAAATATATATATAGACAAATTCAAAGATGCCAGACAATGCTTAGAACGCAAGCATTAGCAGGTAATTATGTCTTTACAGATCCAGAGATAGGGGTAACCCCAGGTTAAAGAGGTGTGAATTGTCTCAAGGCAGGACAGTTGGTCGAATTACGCAAGCCCAGGCCAGATGGTGTGGGATGAATGTAATGTGACATGAATCCCAGGTCCCGGTTGAGGCCGCACTCATATGTACAGTACTTGGCCATAAGTTTCTGCTCAGCGATTCTGTGTTGTTGTGCGTCCTGAAAGCCGTCTTGGAGAACGCTTACCCGGAGATCAGAGGCTGAATGCCCTTGACAGCTGAAGTGTTCCCCACTGGAAGGGAACATTCCTGCCTGATGATTGTTGCGCGATGTCCGTTCATTCGTTGTTGCAGCGTCTGCATGGTCTCGCCAATGTACCACGCTTCGGGAACATCCTTTCCTGCAGCGTATGAGGTAGACAACGTTGGCCGAGTTGCAAGAGTATGTACCACGTACCTGGTGGGTGGTGTTCTCTTGTGTAATGGTGGTACCCATGTCGATGATCTGGTATGTCATGCAGAGATTGTCATGGCAGGGTTGTGTGGTGTCGTGGTCACTGTTCTGAAGGCTGGGCAGTTTGCTGCAAACAATGGTTTGTTTGAGGTTGCACGGTTGTTTGAAGAAAAGTAGTGGGGGTGTGGGGATGACCTTGGCAAAATGTTCATCTTCGTCGATGACGTGTTGAAGGCTGCGAAGAAGGTGTCGTAGTCCGCTCCAGGAAGTACTGGACGACGAAGGGTACTCTGTCGGTTGTGTCCCATGTTTGTCTTCTGAGGAGTTCGGTGCGGTTTTTTGCTGTGGCGCATTGGAACTGTCGATAGATGAGTCGAACACCATATCCCGTTCGTACGAGGGCATCTTTCAGCGTCTGTAGATGTCTGTTAAGCTCCTCCTCATCTGAGCAGATCCTGTGTATACAGTGGGCTTGTCCATAGCGGATGGCTTCTTTAATGTGTTTAAGGTGGAAGCTGGAGAAGTGGAGCATCATGAGGTTATCCGTGGGCTTGCGGTGAAGCGAAGTGCTGAGGTGACCGCCCTTGATGGAGACAAGGATGTCCAAGAATGCAACTGATTGTGAAGAGTAGTCCATGGTGAGTCTGATGGTGGGATGGAACGTATTGATGTCATCGTGTAGTCGTTTCAGTGATTCCTCGCCTTGGGTCCAAAGGAAAAAAATTTAATCGATGTATCTGGTCTATAACATTGATTGAAGGTCCTGTGCGGTGAGGAGGTCTTGTTCAAACTTGTGCATGAAGATGTTGCCGTATTTAGGTGCGAATTTGACTTATTGGGTGGGATTCTCCCCCCCCCCCCCCCCCCCCCCCCCCCAACCCCCCCCGCCGGGTTGGAGAATCGCCGGGTGGTGGCGTGATTCCCGTCCCCGCCGGCTGCCGAATCCTCTGGTGCCGAGGGCTGGAATCGCGCCGCGCTGGTCGGCGGCCGCTGGCAGCGCTCCCCCCCCCCCCCCGGCATTTCTCCAGCCCACGATGGGCCAAGTGGCTGCCCGATTTCGGCCGGTCCTACCGGCGTATATTACAACAGGTACTTACCGGCGGGATCTAGCTCAGCAGGCAGCCTCCGGGGTCCCTGGGGGGGCGTGGGGGGGATCTGAACCCGGGGGGGGGGTGGCCCCATGGTAGCCTAGCCCACGATCGGAGGCCATCGATCCACGGGCGGGCCTGTGCCATGGGGGCACGCTATTCCTCCGCATCGGCCGCTATACCAGTCCGTGATGGCTGACGTGGAGATGAACCTCCCTGCGCATGCGCCAACATGCGCCGGCCGACGGAGACCCTTCGGCGCCAGTTGGCGTGGTGCCAAGCTCCTTCTGCGCCGGCTGGCGCGGCGCAAACCACTCCGCCGCCATCCTAACCCCTGAAGGTGCGGAGTGGCCCGTCGCCGGAGTGGTTCGCGCCACTCCTTCACACCGGAGTTGCCTGACCCGCTGGCTTCTACAGAATCCCGCCAATTGTGTCTAGTTCTCGGTGCCACATTTAACGAATGATGTGAAGGCATCAGAGGGAGCACAGAAAAGATTCACGGTGATGGTTCCAGGGATGAGGAATTCCAGATTTGAAAATGGATTAGAGAAGCTGGGACTGTTTTCCTCAGAGAAGAGAAGTCTGAGAGAAGGTTTGTTGGAAGTTTTCAAAATCAGGAGCAGTCTTGACAGAGTAGATAGTGTCATGTGAGTGTACCTTTAAGAAATGGATGTGGTGTTAAGTCTCTTGGATGTTTAAAGTGGGAACCAATATATTGTGACTATATATGGATGTGTCTACAAGGTTTCCAGAGGCCATTCCAGAACGTAATATTACAGCTAAAAGTTAGAGTTACTTAAATTCTTTACAAGATATGGACTACCCACAGAAATACAATTGGATCAAGGATCGAATTTTACTTCAAAGTTATTCAAAGAAGTTATGGATAGCTTAGGAATATAACAATTTAAATCAACTGCGTACCATCCAGAATCGCAGGGAGCGTTAGAAAGATGGCATCAGACATTAAAGACAATGTTGAGGGCGTATTGTCAAGATTATCCAGAGGATTGGGATAAAGGAATTCCATTCGTATTGTTTGCAATTAGGGATGCACCTAATGAGTCTACCAAATTTAGTCCTTTTGAACTAATTTTTGGTCATTAGGTAAGAGGACCACTTAAATTGATTAAGGAAAATTTGGTGGGTGAGAAATCGGAAATTACACTATTGGATTACGTGTCAAATTTTAGGGAATGATTAAATAGAGCAGGTGAATTGGCTAGACAACATTTGAAAGTTGCACAAAATGTGATGAAACGGGTAGCGGACAAGAAATCCAAAGTTTGTAGTTTTGCTAGTGGGGGTAAAGTGTTGTTACCAGTGGTAGGTGAACCTTTAAAAGCAAAGTTTTGTGGACCTTATCAGATTGAAAGGAAAGTGAGGTGAATTATGTGGTAGAAACACCAGATAGAAGGAAATCTCACCGAGTGTGTCATGTGAATATGCTTAAAAGGTACTTTGAAAGGGAAGGAGAGAAAAAGGAGGTTTTAATGATTATAACTCAAAGTGACGAACAAAATCCAGATGAGAGTGAATTTGACATACCTCAAATTAAATTGGAAAATTAAGATGTTCTTAAAAATTGGGATGAATTATTCAGTTACCTTCCAGAGGAAAAACAAACTGACCTGAAAGAGTTATTGATATCACATGGGCAAGTTTGTAGAGATAAATTGGGAAGTACTAAAATGGCTATACATGATGTAGATGTGGGAAATGCTGTTCCTATCAAACAACATCCATATAGCCTTAATTCTTTAAAATTGGCACAGGTTAACAGAGAGATTGAGAGTATGCTGAAAAATTGCATAATTGAAGTGGGTTGCAGTCAATGGAGCTCACCCATAGGGATAGTACCTAAACCAGACGGTACCCAACGGTTGTGTGTGGACTATCAAAAGGTGAATGCAGTTACAAGAACGGACTCTTACCCTATCCCACGTTTGAAGGATTGCATTGAGAAAGTGGGACACTCTGCTTTTATTTCCAACTTCCAGACATGGAAAGAACATTTAAAACATCGTATGGAGTTCATCGATCAACTTCAGGAGGAGGGTTTGGTGATGAACCTAGCCGCAAGTGAATTTGGAGAAGCCCAAATCACTTTCCTTGAGGAGTTTCTGATACCCTCAAGACGAAGGGAAATAATGCGATTTCTTAGCATGAGTGGATTTGATCGAACATTTGTGCAAAAGTTTTGTGGCGTGATTACACCACTGATGGAATTGCTGAAGAAACGTAAAAAAATTCAATGGACAGCGGATTTTCAACAGGGATTTGACTGCCTGAAAGCTGTGATCACCGATGCTCCTGTATTGGAGAATTGTAAGGGGCTCTGTGGTCAGATTGAACTAAAGTATCTGATTCTAAAGAGAAATGCCAAGGAGTAGTGGAATGGATGGATCGTGCATTGACTTTCTTGTTCAAAGAGACTGTCAATCGAGAAGGATTTCGGTTGGAGGAAGACGACTGGGAAAGATGGACTTTATTATTATGCCTGTTTGTGAAACAAAAAAGTCTATTTACTGTGTACATTTCTTAGTTGATGGTGCAAAAGTGAAAAATGAATCCATCTTGAAGTTGATGGTTTATTTTTTTTCTTGGGGGGAGGTGTCATGTGAGAGTACCTTTAAGAAATGGATGTTTAAGCAATGTACCTTTAAGAAATGGAGCAGCTCATATTACTGAAGTGATGTCAGAGGGTGAGGGGAGCTGAGCTGTGCTCACTTCTGCTTTTGGTTTCAGTTTTGAGCAAAAGAGCTTTGGTGTGTCTGTTTTTGCAGTGAGCTGGATCTGCTGTGATCTCTGCCATGAAAGACTATCTCTGAATCATTTGGGTGATTTTAAACACATAATAGTAATGTCTTTAATCTGATGTGTTTCTGTTTAAAGGTGTTACGTCTCTTGGATGTTTAAAGGAACAACTGAAGGATTATTTAGTGTTGTATTATTTTCGGGGTTATCTTTGAAGTAAGGGGTGGTAAGTGATCCAATGTTTATTTAAAAGGTTAAGTTGAGTTCATGGAATAAACACTGTTTTGTGTTTAAAAACCCACGTGTCCATAATTGTAATACCACACCTGGAGAACAAGCCGTGTGCTTCAAAAGCAACACTACATTAAAGGGGGAGGTTGGTCGATCTCCATGATACATTTCGGGGTTCAGTAAACACCGCTCCCATAACATTAGAGTGAAGCCGAAAGGATCGGGACTAAGACGGTGCAGATTTAAACTAATTGGTAAAATAAGCAAAGATGCTGTTAGGGGAAACCTCTTCACACAGCGAGTGGTTGGAAACTAGAATGCTCTGCCCGAGTGTGGTGTGGGCAGATTCAAGTGAAGCATTCAAAAAAGAATCTGCAGGGTTATGGGGAGAAGGTGGGAGAACGGGACTAGGTGAATTCCTCATTCACCGAGCCAGTGCAGACAGGATGAACCGAATGGTCTCCTTCTGCACTTGTTGTTCTTTGCAGCAAGCTGCCCTGCCAACACGCTGAGTGATCAAAGCCACCGGTTTACTGTTGATGTTGCTCTTCTTGAAGTAAGATTTATTCAGTACTCACAGGCAGTAGGGTTTCCTCTGGAGAGAGACTTTAGCCTTTATTAAACTGGGCCTTCAACTCAAAGATCCACCCTTGAGACAACCTCTCTCATAAGACTCTTGGTCTCACATCAAACCGAGCTTCCAGTCTCACATCAAACCGAGTTTCCAGCACGAGGTTTAATCTCAATCCTTTGCAGCTTCACTAAAATGACATCCAACCTGACTGGGGAAATAAAAGAGTTCTTACACTGGATTTCTTCAGAGAGAAGTCATTATATCTTTCAGAGAGAAAATCAGAGATGCTTCTGAACAGAACGCGAAACTAGAAAACCAACCATGTGACTCAAAGGCACTTCAGAGGAAAAATATACAATCTCTGCCTGGTTACCGGAAAAGCTCAGCATTTCAAGTTAGCTCATTGGCCACCAGCCAAGTGATCAAAGAGCCATCATTGATCTCTCCAGCCAGTTTTAATTAAAGACAAGGGGTGGGATTCTCTGTCCGGCGGTCCCCTGCCGCCAGCGGGATTGTCTATCTCACCAGCTGACCAATGGGGTTTCCCATTGTGGGCAGCCCCATGCCACCGGGAAGTCCCCGGGCGTGGGTGTGCTGCCGGCACAATGGAGATTCCCGCCAGTGGAGAATCCAGCCCAAAGTCTGCATTAAAGACTCGGCCCATTAATTGTCCATGCATAAAAATTGTAATAGCAAAAAAAAAGAAAGGGGAAAACAGGGAGCAAACAGAAGTATCCTAACAACATAAACAGAGGAACAGTCTGATTATGATGTGAGAGCACTGAGTATTAATATTTGACTGCTCTGCTGTTAAATTTTTAAAAGGTTTAGTTAGAGCAATAAAGCCCCTTTAAAAATGCTTGCTTTGAGGTGATGACTCATCTTTTTTTGTTTGTTATATCTCTTCTCGAGTGCAGAATTCCTTATCTTCAGCTCTCACTTCCTGAATCACCACTTGTTCCCTCTCCAAGCCTTGTACTTTAAAGTTCAAGCAGGCAGAACAGGCAACCTGCATGCTGGTCAATGGAGCTCTTTAGTTAACAACTAGGAGGCACTCAATTGTGCAGTTTCTCACCCATCCACGTGCGAATTAAGAAATAAATTTCTGCATTGAGGCTACAACACAGCCAGAAACTGACGACAGCCACATTACACACCTATGCCCAGAGCTATACCTAACAACATTATCTGTTGTATTGATTTTGTGGTGACTGCCATTCATCTTTTTATGTTTTATAGAGAGTCCCTTGGGTGAGTTGAAACCCAGCAACATGCTCACTACACAGCTCCAGGAAAGTTGGAACAAATCCAGAGGGAACCTCATCGAAGAGAAGTTGGTTTTTGAGGTTACTAGTGCCAATGTGGTCCATGACTCATCTTCCAAATATGTGGTGAGTGTTTATTGTTGTGGAGATTTGTCTTTGTTGCACTCATATAACTTATTGTTTTCATGGGTGGGAAGCATTTGTGTCTCGAAAATGCACTTTATTATTACATTCTAGTGTTGAGGTGGCTAGCATAGATATATTTAAAGGAAACTAGAAAAACATGAGAGAAAGGAACAGAAGGAGTTGTCATTAAGGTGACTTGAAGTAAGGTGGGATGAGGCTCATATAGAGACTTGCCACTCTCATAGACCAGTGGGCTAAATGGAAAAGAATATGTAAATTTACTTTCTCTTTAACTCTCCCCAAAAACCTTCTGCGGGATTCTCCGTCGGCGGGATCCTTTGTTTCGTCGGGAGCGCATCTACGCCCGTGGGTTTCCCGACGGCATGGGAAACTCCATTGGCCGGCTGCCGGAACAGAGGATCCCGCTGCTGCACCGGAAAAGGGGGCTAGTAGGATGAAGAATTCTGCTCCTTAAATTTGACATTACATATCCTCTGATCTTCAACCTAGAATCTATCAATGAAAGCTCCCAAAATGCACAGCACCTGAATTTTAAAAAACTTGACAAGTGGCAAGCAAACCAAAACACCCCCAAAAGACATAGGAGACATAGCCCATCAAGTCTGATCCACCATTCAGTGAGAACATGGCTGATCCATGATGAAACCCTTAATTCCCATACTGATTAAAATGTCTGTCTCAGCCTTGAACATATTTAATGACCCAGCCCTCTGTGGTGAAGAATTCCACAGATTCACTACCCTCTTGAGAGAAGGAATTCCTCCTCATCTGTGTTTTAAATGGGCGACTGTTTACTCTGGGATTATGCCTCTTGTCCTGTACTCTCCTACAAGGGGAAATAACCTGCCAACATCTAATCTGTCACGCCCCCTGAGAATCCTATGGGTGAAATCTTATACTAAAATGGAAAAGTGTCCGTTCCAGTGAGAAAAACGGTATGAATTCCTTTGGCACGGGTGGAAAATTTCACAGAATATTGAGCATTTTAAATAAACATTTTTTTGTTTTCTTCATGTGAGTCATGCCACGCTCATGGCAGCATCCTCCTCATTTGCTCACCCCGGGGTAAGTTAATCACTGCAATAGTTGGGGGCACTATTTAAATGCCCCCCCAGCACTTGTTCCAGGTCCAACCAAGAAGATCGCAGCCAGGAATCCTGCTCCAAGACTCTCGGAGGGAGCCCTCACCAGACTCCTGGATGGAATGCAGAAGAGCCAGGACCTTCGGGCAGCGCGGTAGCATTAGAACATAGAACATAGAACGATACAGCGCAGTACAGGCCCTTCGGCCCACAATATTGCACCGACATGGGAAGTCAAAAACTAAAGGCCATCTAACCTACACTATGCCATTATCATCCATATGCTTATCCAATAAACTTTTAAATGCCCTCAATGTTGGCGAGTTCACTACTGTTGCAGGTAGGGCATTCCACGGCCTCACCACTCTTTGTGTAAAAAACCTACCGCTGACCTCTGTCCTATATCTATTACCCCTCAATTTAAAGCTATGTCCCCTCGTGCTAGCCACCTCCATCTGCGGGAGAAGGCTCTCACTGTCCACCCTATCTAACCCTCTGATCATTTTGTATGCCTCAATTAAGTCACCTCTTAACCTTCTCTCTAATGAAAACAACCTCAAGTCCATCAGCCTTTCCTCATAAGATTTTCCCTCCATACCAGGCAACATCCTGGTAAATCTCCTCTGCACCCGTTCCAAAGCTTCCACGTCCTTCCTATAATGAGGCGACCAGAACTGTACGCAATACTCCAAATGCGGCCGTACCAGAGTTTTGTACAGCTGCAACATGACCTCATGGCTCCGGAACTCAATCCCTCTACCAATAAAGGCCAACACACCATAGGCCTTCTTCACAACCCTATCAACCTGGGTGGCAACTTTCAGGGATCTATGTACATGGACACCGAGATCCCTCTGCTCATCCACACTGCTAAGAATTTTACCATTAGCCAAATATTCCGCATTCCTGTTATTCTTTCCAAAGTGAATCACCTCACACTTCTCTACATTAAACTCCATTTGCCACCTCTCAGCCCAGCTCTGCAGCTTATCTATGTCCCTCTGTAACCTGCAACATCCTTCCACACTGTCTACAACTCCACCGACTTTAGTGTCGTCTGCAAATTTACTCACCCAACCTTCTGTGCCCTCCTCTAGGTCATTTATAAAAATGACAAACAGCAACGGCCCCAGAACAGATCCTTGTGGTACGCCACTCGTAACTGAACTCCATTCTGAACATTTGCCATCAACCACCCCCCTCTGTCTTCTTTCAACTAGCCAATTTCTGATCCACATCTCTAAATCACCCTCAATCCCCAGCCTCCGTATTTTCTGCAATAGCCGACCGTGGGGAACCTTATCAAACGCTTTACTGAAATCCATATACACCACATCAACTGCTCTACCCTCGTCTACCTGTTCAGTCACCTTCTCAAAGAACTCGATAAGGTTTGTGAGGCATGACCTACCCTTCACAAAACCATGCTGACTATCCCTAATCATATTATTCCTATCTAGATGATTATAAATCGTATCTCTTATAATCCTCTCCAAGACTTTACCCACAACAGACGTGAGGCTCACCGGCCTATAGTTACCGGGGTTATCTCTACTCTCCTTCTTGAACAAAGGGACCACATTTGCTACCCTCCAGTCCTCTGGCACTATTCCTGTAGCCAATGATGACATAAAAATCAAAGCCAAAGGCTCAGCAATCTCTTCCCTAGCTTCCCAGAGAATCCTAGGATAAATCCCATCAGGCCCCGGGGACTTATCTATTTTCACCTTGTCCAGAATTGCCAACACTTCTTCCCTACGCACCTCAATGCCATCTATTCTAATAGCCTGGGTCTCAGCATTCTCCTCCACAACATTATCTTTTTCCTGAGTGAATACTGACGAAAAGTATTCATTTAGTATCTCGCTTATCTCCTCAGCCTCCACACACAACTTCCCACCACTGTCCTTGACTGACCCTACTCTTACCCTAGTCATTCTTTTATTCCTGACATACCTATAGAAAGCTTTTGGGTTTTCCTTGATCCTACCTGCCAAAGACTTTTCATGTCCCCTCCTTGCTCGTCTTAGCTCTCTCTTTAGATCCTTCCTCGCTTCCTTGTAACTATCAAGCGCCCGAACTGAAACTTCACACCTCATCTTCACATAGGCCTCCTTCTTCCTCTTAACAAGAGATTCCACTTCTTTGGTAAACCACGGTTCCCTCGCTCTACCCCTTCCTCCCTGCCTGACTGGTACGTACTTATCAAGAACACGCAATATAGCTGTTCCTTGAACAAGCTCCACATATCCAGTGTGCCCAACCCTTGCAGCCTACTTCTCCAACCTACACATCCTAAGTCATGTCTAATGGCATCATAATTGCCCTTCCCCCAGCTATAACTCTTGCCCTGCAGGGTATACTTATCCCTTTCTATCACTAATGTAAAGGCCACCGAATTGTGGTCACTGTTTCCAAAGTGCTCACCTACCTCCAGATTTAACACCTGGCCTGGTTCATTACCCAAAACCAAATCCAATGTGGCCTCGCCTCTTGTTGGCCTGTCAACATATTGTGTCAGGAAACCCTCCTGCACACATTGTACAAAGAATGACCCATCTAATGTACTCGAACTATATCTTTTCCAGTCAATATTTGGAAAGTTAAAGTCTCCCATAACAACTACCCTGTTACTTTCACTCTTTTCCAGAATCATCTTCGCCATCCTTTCCTCTACATCCCTAGAACTATTAGGTGGCCTATAGAAAACTCCCAACAGGGTGACCTCTCCTTTCCTGTTTCTAACCTCAGCCCATACTACCTCGGAAGAAGAGTCCCCATCTAGCATCCTTTCCGCCACCGTAATACTGTCCTTGACTAGCAGCGCCACACCTCCCCCTCTTTTGCCCCCTTCTCTGAGCTTACTAAAACACCTAAACCCCGGAACCTGCAACAACCATTCCTGTCCCTGCTCTATCCATGTCTCTGAAATGGCCACGACATCGAAGTCCCAGGTACCAACCCATGCTGCCAGTTCCCCTACATTATTTTGTATACTCCTGGCATATTTCGTATACTCCTGGCACACTTCAAACCACCTACCTGAACACTGGCACCCTCCTGCGAAGTCAAATCTTCTGCATTGTGGTTAGCAGAATTGCTTCACAGCTCCAGGGTCCCACGTTCGATTCCCGGCTTGGGTCACTGTCTGTGCAGAGTCTGCACATTCTCCCCGCGTGTGCGTGGGTTTCCTCCAGGTGCTCCGGTTTCCTCCCACAGTCCAAAGATGTGCAGGTGAGGTGGATTGGCCATGCTAAATTGCCCTTAGTGTCCAAAATTGCCCTTGGTGTTGGGTGGGGTTACTGGGTTATGGGGATAGGGTGGAGATGTGACCTTGGGTAGGGCGTTCTTTCCAAGAGCCGGTGCAGACTCGATGGGCCGAATGGCCTCCTTCTGCACTGTAAATTCTGTGACCTCCTATACCCATGTTCCAGATGGCATCCATCCAGCAAGGTGACAGCCCACCTGGGAGGCAGTGGCTGCATTAGTAAGTGGCAGTTCCCTGCAGAGGAGGATGGGACAGCAGTGCTGGAAAAACGTGACCTTGTTGGTACGGCAAGGGTAAGTCTGCCACCTGCAGTATCTCGCTGCGCATTCCTCGCACCAGCAGGGTGATCACTCACCCAGCCACCTCGCGGGTTGCCCACCTGTCACAAGGCCACCTTCCCCCATCGCCCACCAATCCCCATGGTTACTCCCCATGTTTCTACCCAGCTCCTCACATCCCCGTTACCACTCAGTCCCCCGCATGCCACTCCTCGACCATCTGAACTGGCAAGACGCCCACCTACAATCTTCCCATCTGTCTTTCCACAGGACAGAATTGAGCACAACAGGTGTCAGACAGTGCAGCCACCCGGAGTCATGCGAGAGCTCACGTCCTCACCCCACATGAGAAATGAGCCCTTCAGCTGGCTGGGGAGGAGCAGGACTACACCTGTGTGGATGGCAAAGTGGGAGCATCGAGCAAAAGTGTGAACCCTAAAAAGGCACAGTCATTCCTTAAGCCTCACGTGAATAAACACCTTGGTTCATTTCCCCCATGATTGTGATGTACTAATGCCATGTCTCTTCCCTTGCAGGGCAATCAGGCGAGCAGCCCTGACCATCCTCATACCCTCTGGACACCACTGACCCGAGCAACTCAGAGAGTTAATACTCAGACATCATCATCAAAGAGGCGACATAGCTGGCACCTGCACCCTCCATCAGAGCAGATACTCACACCTTGGTGGGATTTACTCATAGGCAGGCTTTTGGGTCACTCAGTGGTGAGTACCTCACAGCTAATGACCCACAGCAGGTGGAGATAGGGACGTCCCAGGGATCCAGCGTGCTGAGGGATGCCAGAGCTCAGGACACTGTTAAGCCCCTGGCCAATAATATGCCCCTAGGCCCAGTCATCCCAGAGCTGCTGGAACTGCAAAGGCAGAGTCATGAAATTCAAGAAGGGATGACAGCATCCCTCCTCGGACTGCAAGCCTGATTGGAGGAGTCCCATCGCCTTCAATCCGAGGAGGTGATGCTGTCACTCCGACACAATGAGGTCAACACTGCAAGGGTGGCATCTGCAGTGGTGACCTTGATGCAGGTGATGCTCTCTATGTTGGGGATTTTGGCTCCATAGTTTAGCTCATGGCCTTTAAAACTGAGGGCATGAGCTCCATGGTGCAGGGCTTCAACTACATGTTGTGGGCACAATTGGGAATCCACGAGTGTCAGCGCCAGAGGACAGTGGGCATTCTGGATCGCAATGCAGCTGCCCCTCTATCCCATGGATGAGCACAGGGGCCACTGGACACCCGGATGGAAGAGGATTAACAGGAGCGCAGTCCAGGACCCTCCACCCAGGGAACCGTGGGGCTGAGGGAGAGGAGCATTGCTCTGTCCTCAATGCACGTCATCATCATTCTCCAGCAGAGTCTGGCTATTGGCTTTAGTTGAACCTATCTGTATTCCCCGCATCCTCTCTGGTGCACCTCCTGCAGCGGAGACCCTGGAGAATTATGGCTTCCTGAGTGCTAAACTCAAAAATGCCCCTCAGATGTAAGATCGCCAGGTTCATGTTTGTGTATACCTGTTCTAAATGGCAGTAGCATGATGTCACACCAACGCTTGCTGAATATACAGGTGGCCTTAACAAGAAGAACATTTGGGACTTAGTGGAAGGAAGTCCAACCCATAATAGTTGCCAGTCAATCTGATTGGTCAGCAGCTCGTGCAGTCCCTGCAGTGTCAGAAGAGAATAGTAAATGCTGCTGAAACTCCGAGGAGGCCCATGCAGAATGAGGAGGGTTTTGGAGGCCATGCACTGAGGCAGAAAGGGGTGGGGTGGATACCATCTTAGGGGAATGCCCCAGGGATGTGCACTTGGCATTCCCCCAAAGAGGGTACCTCTCACTTCCTGTCCTTTTGACAACTTTGGTGAAAAAAAACTGCCTTCTTGTCTGCCATCCAATGACCAGTAAGTATATTATGTCAGTGGATGTGGATTGAGGTCCTCAATTGAGCAGTTGAAGACCTTGATAGGCCTAAGAGTGGGCAGCCTAGTGCGCATCTTAACTCACATCCCCCTGCATATTATCTGGGTCAGGGATGGAGGGGAGGCATGAAGTAGTGGACAATCCACCTCATCTTTTTACATGCCCCTTTCTGAAAATGTACCCGCTGACTGCTGTATGGGATGATGACAGGGGATGGGGGATAGTGGTCTGTAAAGTTGCCCGCAAGTTATTGATATAGTTTGAAAGCACTATTTGTTCCAGCACTAATCTGTGGTGACTTTGTGATGTTCGAAAATGCTCAACAACCAATTGTCATGAGAATGCCACTTTAAGAAAGGTTTGGCTGCTCATGTTACTGCAGTGATGTCAGAGTGTGGGTGGAGCTGAGCTCTGGCTCTGCTTTTTAGTTTCACTTTGAGAAAAGCATGGGTGTGTCTGTTTTTTTGGTTTTGTTTTCAGTGTTGGAGCTGAAGCCAGACAAAGCAGGTGTACTGCTGTTCTCTCTGCCATGAAAAGACTATCTCTTGATCATTTGGTGAATTCAGAATTATAAATGTATTCAGTAGTGAATGTAAACGTGATGTGCTTCTGTTAAAAGATGTTTCTTTTGTCTTCTGGATGTTGTTTGGGAAGTTATTAAGGATTACTTAGTGTTGTATTCTTTGGGCGATATATGTGAATTGATGATTGCTAAGATGTTCACTATGTTTTAAAAAGGTTAACTTGAGTTCATAGAATAAACATTGTTTTGCTTTAAAAAATACTTTTTAAATTTCTGCTGTACCGCACCTGTAGAGTGAGCCGTGTGCTCCCCATACCACAATCTATTCAAAGTTGTGGGTCAGATGAACTCCATGATACACTTTGGGGTTCTCTAAACACTGGCCCATAACACAATTAAATACTTTTGCAGCATGTCATGATTGGCATGGGACATGGCAGCCAATGTTCACACAGCAGGGCCCTATATACAGTAGTACAATATTGACCAAATAATCTGTTTGAACTATTGATTGAATGATAAATATTGGCATAGTCACCAGGAGAATTTCCCTTCAAAGTAATACCTTGCACCCTCTTCCATCTACTTGAAGAGGTCTTAATGCGCCATCTTGAAAATTGTAGGGACAGCACTCAGTGCTGCACTGCAGTGTCAACATAGATTTTGTGTGCAAATCCATGAAGTGAGATTTGAACTCTCAATATTTTTAACTCTGAGCAAGAGCGTCACCAATAGCAATAAGGAGTGATCATAGTTCCCGTATGCTGGGGAAAGGCACTGCAAACATACCTTATACATTGCAAACATATTATGCATTGTTAAAGATTGTAGCGTGTGCCTTTTAAGAATACAGTTAATAAGTTTTCTCCCTTTCCCACAGGCCTATACCATACATGTTATAAAGTTGGGCAGCTTTGATGATAACAGGGCACTGATTATTCGGCGATACACAGACTTTGCAAAATTAAATGTGGAACTCCGCAAACATTTCAAAGAGGAAATGGGCAACGTGGTGTTTCCAAAGAAGATAATCCGGAGAAACTTCACACATGAAACCATAGCCAAACGCAGCCGGGCGTTTGAACAGTACCTCCAGCACATCCACTCAATTGCGGACATTCGCAGGTCCAAAGTTTTCCTGGAGTTCTTTTATCTCCGAGATTTAAAAGCGGGCCAAGGATTATTGCGTGGGGGTATGTGTGAGGATGCTGTGGAGACACTGGTCAATGCTTTTCACCTGCAGCAGAAGCTGTGCTCTTTGAACACTGAGCACTTACTTTTCACTCAAACTTCTATTTCTGTTTGTTACCAAGAACTGGATCGCTTGGAAGAGGCCCAGGAATACTGTGAACAGGCCTTACAGACCATAAACAGCCAGGAAAATCATCCATTACTAGTGCCTTTACTTCATTCCAATATCAGACTCTCCTGGAAAATAGCTAAGGACAAACGTGAGTCTGAAGCCAAACTCCAGCAAATCCAAGAAGCAGGGATAGATGTTTTAAATCAACCTAGTCTTAAAGAACATCTTATTAAAGATTTTTTAGAGTGAATTGGATACAGCTTGATGCTACATACGGATGGAGGGGGCTTCTCTAGCAAAATTTCAGCAGTTTTATTAAAATGTATTGTTTCATATCTGCAAGAACTTTAAAAGGAATCAAAGTTAAACCAGTTCCATTTTATTGTGTATTGTATTCAGCATCTCTGAATAGTATCACATAAAATAGCTGCATCAGGGGAGCTATGGCATAACATAGGTGGTGTAAAACATCTTCAATGAAGATCTACTTGTGGCTCACTTATAATAATGTGATTCTAATCTCTCCTGGTTCAAATTTGCAGTGCACCCCAGGCTGATGTAAATGTAACATGATGTCTATGTTCTTTAGAAACTAAACGGGTTAAACTTGCAATGCTGAGTGAATTCCTGACAAAGTTTCAGAGCTATTGCAATATTGGGACCTGTTCAGTAACATTTCTTGCATCTCTTTTGTAGTGATTTGGAGCTCATCGTCAATCGATTGATGTGCCTTGTTTCTAAACTTTGCTTCTAATTCTCAATACGTACTGTACATTCTTTGCTCTTCACATTGAACAAAACTACTCCAGGGTTTTCTACAGAGTCAAATTGGGTTGGCTGGGCAGTGGGGAACGAGTGCAATGTGCTAAGACACTGCTGTATTTGAAGTTGTTATTTCCTGAAAAAGTAAATAAAGATAGGTACTGCTACTGAGCAATATTGACTTTGGATGGCACCATGTTTCACCTCCCAGCTGCATGGAAGTAGCTGTTCTCGGCTGGGGCCATAATTGGCCTTCAAGTCATCTCTAGACATTGGATAAGGAGGATTGGACTCTGGTAACACCCTCGCTGTCAACACTCAATGGGTTAAGCCCACCTAAACAAGTTGTCCCTTGGGTGAAGTAATGAAAAGCTGCTACAGCCTGCGGAGCTACAGCCCAAACATGTGGGAATTGAGTGTGAAAAGCAGATAAGTGCCCTCGGAGCTGTTTCAGTCTACCGTGACGAAAATTAATTACAACCTGCGAAGCGAAGACAGCCTCGACCAGGTTTAAATACGTACAGCTAGAGACAGAAAGAAAACCAAAGAGTTCTTCACAATGGAAGAGCGAACAGTAAAAAGGAGCAGGTCCACTTGGACATCGTATATCCAACCGCTGAACCTGAACTTTCTATCTGTAGAATATCAGAAAGAGGATATTTTCTTTACAGCAGGCAACATATGGTATTTTTATTTGGAGATATCACAGTTTGAGTGTTTATAGTGAGAAGCCAGTCAATTAAATGATGGAAAAGAATTGTATCGTATTCTAACTTCCTTTTATTGCATCGTAATCTCTAGTGGACACACCTTTTGCAATTTGTAATGTACAAGTAGGGTTCAAGGTGACAAGTTAAAAACACTTATTCTTGACAGACAGGATTCCCAACCCTGTGCAGGCAGCCTCACCCCTCCACAACCTTTCAGTGGGGATGGGGATGCGGTCAATGTCACTGTGCAAAATTCCAGCCATCAATTAGGCTGGTGACTTTCCAAGCTGAATGGTTATAATTCAATGACTGTCAGAAAGCTATTTGACAATAGGTGGCATCAGAACTAAGCCTAGTTCCATCCTCCACAGACTATCCTTTTCACCAGGTCCATGGGGTAATGATCTGAAGAATTGGCTTATTTTTAAAACAACCCCCCCACCCTCTCCCTTTCTGTGAGAATAGGCTAATTTGCTGTTCTCCACCTGCTGTACTGACTGAAGGCAGCTAAACCAATGCAAACCAGCAATGGGTTCATATTTATTAGTGAATTGGGTCATTTATTTTCATGGAGCAATTTGGACAGTTCCTTTCCTGGAGCAGAAATGCTTGACCCCTGAGCTGTATCTAGCCACGATGACAAATCTGCAATATGGAGGAACATTATGTGGAAGATTGCTAATAAATAAGCAATTGATTATGCAGTTCTGAAATCAACTTCTTTTGAGAAACTGAATATATTGAAAACCTGGGCCCCTGCTTAATAAATCACTGCTGAACCTGCTAGGATATTCAACACTTTATATAGCCAGTTTAGAAGTTAAAAAACATTGTTGTTATTCACTAGAAAAAGTTTAAAGTTCTTGAAATCATTAAACTCTGAGCTAAATTTGTCTACAGCCATGTCCATGCACTGAAAGGGGATTGGTATTCATTAAGAGTTGTGAAGTTTGAGTCACGAGTGTGTGTCATAAGTATTTAAAGTCTAGCTCTTGCAAAGGGAGTTAATGGGAAAATAGATGTTTTGATATTAAAACACTAACTAAAAGGCAACAAGGCATTCCTCCTCATCCAGGTACAGTGCCCAAGAGGGTGTCGCTGACTATGCACTTCCAATGGATTAGTCCATAATTGTAATTGTCAAGGTACTGAAGAGAATTGAATAGGTCATTACATCTTTTAAAAATTGTTATTAATTCAAATCTTGTGTTTTTCTGAGAAGATTTTCCCCTTTTCCCCACCCAAAAGATGAGCTGCACTATATTGTGGAGGCCGGGATGGAAGGAAATCTCATAAGCCTCTAGTTATTCTTTTCTCATAGAAGTCCATGAAATAAGCATCTTAAAGTCTGCATCAAGCAGGTTAGATCAGTCCATTGTTTGGCAGATGGGTGCGTTCCAGCCCATACTCCCTCCACAACTCTCCACTAATTTCACCTTTCTGCTCTTCGAGTACCACAGTCATTTAAATGCTGAGACACTGTCCATCACTTGGGTGAACTCTGATTTTAAATTCCTCAGTATGGCAAGTTCATAGTCAGGATTTATTCCTGTTGTTTGAGGTGAGATTACTCTGTCTTTGTTATTATCCTATTTACAAGGGAATATTTTCTTGCCTTCTCCAGTTTTTGCCCTTTGCTCTTTCTTTGCCTACATGCTGTGAATCCTTTGACTACACTTGTGTGAAGTTTTACAGTATGTTCATTACAGTTGAGTAGCCTTGCCTATTGCCCTTGGACATGCACTTCCAACAACAATGACTAGAAGTAGGAACATTTGCTGCCTCTATTTGTCCTACTGTCTTGGACTCGCACTCCTGCCACTGATGAGATTAGCCTACCACATGGCACACCCTCAATTAGATGTATTTTGGCATATATTCCATTATTGGGCGATGAGGGAATCCTCTTTTCAGCTTCTCAGTTCTGTTCCTGGAATTGTTGGTGAGGTGCCTAAAAAATAAATGGGTTATGGAACTGACAGCCATTTAGAAGCAGTAATTGCTACCAAAAGCCTTGGGTTTATTATGCTTAATAGTAACCACCCCCCAACCTGGCCACATGTGGCAAGAGTGGAATTGATACAGTGCAAGCTAACTGCAGGTGGCAATGAAGCAAGACCTGAAGTCATTACCTGACCCTGACAAATGTAATATTTATTATTTAGAACTAGTGGCTCAAATGCTTGTACGGATTATGACTGCATTTTATTTCTGTGCCATTGCACAAAAGATGTATCACAGCCATTCTTTCAGTTGAATCATATGTCAGAACATGGCAAATGTGTGCTTTGAGAAGTGAATATTTGAATGTAAAACAATTGTCCATTAATGAGAATAGT
Source organism: Scyliorhinus canicula (assembly GCF_902713615.1). Taxonomy (NCBI): domain Eukaryota; kingdom Metazoa; phylum Chordata; class Chondrichthyes; order Carcharhiniformes; family Scyliorhinidae; genus Scyliorhinus; species Scyliorhinus canicula. The sequence continues at coordinate 140,841,144 of NC_052152.1, read as the reverse complement.
TGAGTTTGAGACTGCACATTCACCATTTTTTTTTTTAATTTAGAGTACCCAATTATTTTTTCCAATTAAGGGGCAATTTAGAATGGCCAATCTACCTATCCTGCACATCTTTGGGTTGTGGGGGTGAAACCCACGCAGACACGGGGAGAATGTGCAGACTCCACACGGACAGTGACCCAGGGCCGGGATTCGAACCCGGGTCCTCAGCGCCGTAGGCAGCAATGCTAACCACTGTGCCACCGTGCTGCCCCTTGCACATTCACCATTGATTGTCAGTTTTACACATACGCAGATACTTCTGCAAATTGAGGGCCAACATATCTAAATGAACTATTATTATTTGTATATTGTTTTTTTGACCACATTGGGCTGTGGTCAAACTGCACATCTGTGGTGGGGATCACGCACTTCTAAATATACTCCACAGAATAAAGAATAAACCCACCAATTTAAATTTTCAACGTCTTTGCCGGAACAAGCCAAGTTCGTATTGGACTGGATCATTATACAGTTTATGTTACTAACCTTGTGTTAAGAACCCCGCTGATGTTATCTGCTGTCTCGAACCTATGAAGGATAACTTGAAACACTGGTTCTTAATGATGTTTGGAATAATGTGAGGAACGAACAATGTACAAAATATTTATTAACATGAAAGGAAAACATGACAAAGGATTAATATGCACTATTACACTTAAGTATATTAATAACTCAACACACCATTTTATCTCTTGTTCCCAAAGTATACCCACATTCCCTGAACTGAGACATCCCTTTTTCCAAGCAACATCCAATTTTAGTAAATCTATAGGTCAAATCCAGCGGATAGTTCCTACACAATACTACTGAGGTGACCAAGTCTTTAAATGTCTCATCCTGGTTCTGTGTCTTTTACTGACTCTAGAACAAAAAAATGTTATATGGATGAGGCTTCTGTGACTTGGATCATAGATGGAACTGACCTATCTGACTGTTGGTTGGAGAACTAGTTTGCTACCCCAATGAGGCTGCTCGCAGTTATAGTGTTAAGTCTCATTGCTATCCCTGTCGATTCAGCTGTCATAAACATTTATACCCCCACGGATCTTTTGTAAACAATGTTTCTGATCTGGCTATTTGTACCTCAGCGACTCTGGATGTCTGTTAATCTTGTTATTGGGTAAATCACATCTCATTCTGTGAGACGCCTGTAAGTGTCGTTACTTGTCTGTTAATTTTTCATCTCAAATTCGCTGTTAACCTTGTTAATATCCCAAATTCCTAACACCCTGCTTTCGTGAACAGTCTTTTATAATTAAAATTTTTTAAAGATCAGATCAAGTTCCAGTCTACCAGCCAAACCAGTATATTGTATAAATCCTGTACTAGTGAAAACACGATCTGGAAAATTAATTGAGGCAATTTCTTTTGTTTAAAAGGTCAAATTGAGCTTTAGATTACGAGAAAGCTTCTTGTGTAAAATTGCAAAATACTTAATTGAAATATGGTCACATTCAAAGCATGCATCATTCCATGTTCTTAATTTAACTGGATTATTTTTCCAATTTTACATATCATTGTGTCACGAATCTTGGCAGTTGAACTTTTGTGTTAGAGATTTATCAATTGTTTACAAAAAGTGTGCTTTGTGAAGTTTCTGATACCATGAAGCCGTAGATCAACAATTAGTTTACAGGGGGCAGCGCAGTGGCACCTCATTGCTGCCTCACGGCGCTGAGGTCCCAGGTTCGATCCCGGTTCTGGGTCACTGTCCGTGTGGAGTTTGCACATTCTCCCTGTGTTTGAGTGGGTTTCGCCCCCACAACCCAAAGATGTTCAGGGTAGGTGGATTGGCCACACTGCATTGTCCCTTAATTGGAAAAATGAATTGGGTACACTAAATTTAAAAAAACAATGACTTTGCAGTGAGAGCATATTAAACATATCCTGAAAGCTGCGCAATAAGACCTTAAAAGTTGATGGTTTTTCTACTTCACTGCATTATCAGACTGACTTGCAAAAATGGTCCCAAATAGCAGTCTGAGCTTAGTGTGAAGTTTTTGTCAGAGATCAAGCTTCCAATGAACTGAAAGATCTCTTACAAGGTAGGTTTTGTTATTTCTAGTAAAACACTGTACATTTTCTAATAAAGTCCCTTCAATTGTAATTCTAATCTTGCATCTTTGCCAATGTTACATAAAGTCAGAGAAAATTCTTCCTTAAAAGCAATAACAATGTACTGTCTACAATAGTGAAAACGTTTAACAGTAAAGTTGGATAACATCCTGCAGTTTATACAAAAATTAAATCTGCGCTGGTCTCTCTGTCCAGCTACTTATTCCGATCAAGAGTTTCTCATGAGTTATATATTTAAAAAGTGATTTTCGATTTTCACTATCTTAAGTCAACATTGTTCTGGTAATTTGGTTGATCAATGGGTGAAAAAGGGAGTCATCAGTGGGATGAGTTTAGCATTTGAGTTACCACAGAATTGCAGACGATTAGTTTTCCTGGCTTTTTTACATCGACCCCTTTCTTGTATTTGAGCTACACTAGATTCACTAAAGGAAGGTATCTCGCTTTCAATCCAGTCCTTAAGTGACACCCTCAAATATTGTCAATTATTAAAGAACACTGCACATTTTAAACCATCCATGGCCAGTAGTCATTTCCTTCAAAATGTTAAAACTAAGTTATGGTACAACTATCTGTCTCTGATATTGTTTGTAGCATGTGATACTCAGGGAGGTGACATGGGGTAAACAGTGAGCTGGGTCAGTCAAGTCCATGGCAATGCATCTAGATGAATGTGACATTTAACACCAAGTGACTCACTTTTCATGCCTGAGGTGCACAAAGTTCTAAGTTATTACAAATGTGCCTTTCGAACTTCCCAAAAGGATAAACAAATCACCTGGACACTTCTTAAATGTGGGTTTGCACTGAGTGGGAATTATGCTGCAGCTGATTGAGTTCAAATACCAAGTTAACTTTCCAGAGAGCCTAAAATTGTGTTTCATGCTTTCATAAATCACTTGTATTTTGATGTGCACACACATACACACCACTTTTCAAAATTGTATAACTGCACTCGATATACAGATTAAGTCCACTATGCTAATTGAAAATAGATCATATTTGCATATATGGTTATATTTGATACAATACATACTATTGTGTAGCTGCTGTTATTTTAATGACCATTAAAATTATAAAGGGCTGGTCACAGGAGGGTAGGACACTGTTCTACTTGTCTGATCATTGTTTAGACCTTTTGATTCATTTTTATCTTCCTACCTTTACGGTTTCTTTAAATAAATTTTGGCACAAACTTTTTTGCTATCCCCAGGATATTTTTCTCTCCTGCAATTCCATTTTGTGGGGCAATGACATTTTCTGTGCTGCTAGTTTCATTTTGGCTGGATGGGTTTTTCCGTTTAAGACTCAATACACCGGTCTCCAATGTCAGCAAGGATCTGGACTTATTAACAACAACTATGAATGTTGGGGTTCTTGCTTTGAACAAGAATGCAAACAATTCAGCAAAATTGCAGTTAAGAGCTGGACATAAAAATGCCCATTGCACTGAACACCAAGGGAATTTTCCTGGCTAATATTTATTCCTCAGCCAAAAACAAAAATAGGTGATTGCATTCAGTTCATCATTTGTGGGACCTTACTGTGAGCAAAAACACTTTTGTATTTCCCTGAGTGTTTGGCACATCCTGAATGGGCACGAGGGGATTATATAAATGCAAATTATTTCCTTCTCTGTTGAAGACATATTTTGCGTTTCTCTCGCACTTGACTTTTAAGCACATGTATGTTCTCCTGCCTACCTTTAGCTTTTCTCAAAACATTTTAAACTGAAAATCACACTAGGGCTTGTCACACCTGTTTCTGGGAACCATGTTTGAAACGCACTTTAATAGTTTTATTAAGTCTCAAATGTAGTAGGATTTTAATGATTCATACAAAACAAATCTCAAAATTTTGCTATATTTTATTAGACTTTGAATATCAACAATTACAATTTTCTTTTCATTAAATATCAGGAATCGTGTGTGTCCAGGAGCCTATTAGAACAATTTAGAAAAGGCAAGTGGAAACTGAGTTGAACCAAGGTACAAATTGAAAATCCCTGTATGTTGGTTCATCTTCTGTTTCTCAGTGTTAAATTTTTTTGTTTGGACTTTTCTGTGCCCGAAGTACCCTGTATCCAGTATTTTCTGTATGCCTAATTAACAGTTGTTAGTCTACTTTTGAGTTTTATATTCCACACGTCATGTGTCTCTGATGTATCTGCATTTTGTTTAAATAGATATATACTATTAAATATCTGTATGATGCTTTGATGTATAAAGATGGCAAAAATAAAGTGGAGGAAAAAAGTTCCAAGTAGTTATTTAATACATGAATTCACATAGAATGTAAATTTGGCTATTGGCTTTATAATGCAGAAAATTCAAGATTTAATTGGAGATGATCTTGTTCCAGCTATTAATGCTGAATTTGGTAGTTACCCTAGCACCACAGTTATTAAAGCTTATCTCAGTCTCACAATTTGAAAAACATCCCTTTTCAATCAGCACGCAATCTTGAATGGGAGAGAGAAAAATGTAAATGTTAATATTTTGGGTTAGATTAGAGACGACAGTGCAAATAATGCAGACATTCAATTTTCTAACTCCAAAGGAAAAAAAATGTTGGGGAGGCAGAACCGTCAAAAGCAACTGATGAGTCAAAGGCTGTGCCAGGTGTAATAATAATATAACCACAAAAGATGGGTGTTCAGCACTAATCCATTCTGAATAAGGGTGGCAGAGGCAGATTAGTTAGTTATGTTCAAACCGGAAATGGCTGTGCAACGGAAAAATCTGCAATGCTATGAGGAAAGAACAGACGACTGCTAATTATATAGTCTCGCTTTCCTCCCCCCGCAAGGCAGGTTAGGTGCAGAAGCTTTAATAGAAATTAATCCAACACTTCATGCTCCTACGAGGTATATTTAACAACCTCAAGAGACATGGAAAGAAATGAATGATGTAAGAAAGCAAAAATAATAAATGCATCAACCCTGTGCAGAACACACAACATTTGAGGGGGAAAGTTCATACATGCTTTCAGAATTCTGAAAGGTTTTATGAGTAAACAATAGAATGTTGCTGTATTGGTGGGCAAAAGCAACAAGAGGACATAATAAGATTATCGCAAAAACAAGAGGAAGTCAGATGCACTGTCCCTCACCCAGAATCATTTAAAAATAATTATCCAGTTTCATTTTAAGTATTAGTATTAAATAGGGAAAAGGAATTATGAGTTTGTTAAAGAGCTTGCAACAGCATATTAAAGAATGGATTGAATAGCTTTGTGCTGTAATTGAAAAACATGTGCTGAAACGTCATGGTGAAATCATTCCATTTATTTTTATATCTCTTCCACATCATTTGCACAAAGAATATTGGTCCGGAAAACAGGAACTGTGATTTGAAACTGCAAAAGCCAGAAACAGGCTCTGGATATATCTAAGCTGAGCAGATCTGACACTGCACATTGACTATTTACAAAAAGAATACAATAAAGCCACAATCAGCACAGGCACTTTTAAAAATAAACACATCATTTAACAATGTATGTCTTGCAGTGGGATTCTTTATATGGAATGTACAAACATACATGCTGCTCAAATGACTTAGTTACAAGGAGATTCAAAATTCATCCTCTAGATTTAATAATTTTTCTGAATCCTTTGCTAAATGAATTGTTGAATCACAGCTAAACCACAATAAATATTCTATAAAATACCCCAGTAGCCTGAACACCTTCATGTATTAACATTACTAAGCCATACAGACTGAGAGACTTGAGATGCATTTCTTGGCCTGTGTTAGCTGATCACAGCCAAGGCCATTTGGGCCCATATGCTGAGGGTTTTGATAGCGGCGTGAGGCATGAAGATACAGGATACAGAATTCCTATTCCTTCTCGTGACTCCAGCTGCAAAGTGCACATAAGGGCATAGTAAGCACAGGCTTGGGTTTGTACATGGCTTTTTACCCCATAGTCAAATAGCTTGCACAGTCACTGTCCAAGCTTACATACAAGAAACAATAATTTACCATTTACCAGAGGGCAGCTGACAGTTATGCAATTGCAACCCAACATCTTCAAAAGAGGAAAAATAAATTTGCCAATGGCTATGGTTCCACGCGGCATTCTGCATTTAACTAGCTTGCTGCTCATGGCAACACACGTAGGTAATAGGACCCAAATATAACCTGTAGGTGATGAGAGGAGGCAAAGACATAATTTGCATCTTAGTTAACATCATAAAATTTGCATGTCTTTGATCCCAGAGTAAATGCTGGAATTGGGGAATCTCTTCGGGGTTATGTCGTGTTGGGGAAACGTTCCTTGGTTTGAGAGATTCTGGCAGATGCCTCTGCCACTATGGGCTGATCTCAGTCTCTCAAAAGAGCAAGTGACTGTGACCAGGGACTCATGAAGTCTACAGCTGCCTAGCTATAACAGAATGCTACAGGCTGATCAGCCCCTTGGAATAATTTATGTTAAAATTTTAACATTAAAAAAATCTCGAGGTGTGTCACAGAAATATTACAAAACAAAATATGGCATCAAGCCACATACGAGACATTAGGACAGGTGACAAAAGGTCTGCTTAAAGGGGTAGTTTTAAGGACTTTCTTAAAAGACAAGGCAGAGGCATGGACAGGTGCGAGAGGGGATTTCAGAGCTTGGGGCCGAGGCAGCAGGCCGGTAGTCAGTAATATGGCCTGACTGGATGCGAAAGCAGGCACAAGTCTTTGGGAAACCATGGCTAGATATCTTTTGGGCTCTGTATTGGTCAGCTGGGAGGCCAGATTGCCTTTCAGTGTATTGACTGCTGGCACCACACAAGTTGGAGCCAAAAACAATTCTAGACACCCCTCCACTGGCTGTGATCCTTCAGGTGCATGGGACCATGTTCGGGATGGACTGAAGTTCTTCTTCCAGGAACAATATGGTGGATGGCAGGACCTGGCACAGTGAGTCACAGCTTAATTCATGTGCCTTTATCTGTACCGTCAGCACCAGAATGCATCACAAGTCCCACACATTTTTTTGCACCCGCAACATTAATCTGTAGCACTCAATTTTAAATCACAGTTGTTTATATCATATTTGGGAATGAGAGGAGTTTATTTGCTGTACAGGCTGAAGAAGGGGATGGGACAAATTGCCAACACTGGCAAAAGGATATAGTTACAATGTAATTATTTTATATAGGCACTTTCATTGTAAATGTGGACATTGGAATTAATGCAGAACATGCGAACACAGGATATTTAATATAATACAGATGTTATAATACCGTGTGACAAATTACACAGTACCTGAGATTGAAGACATGCTGCAAATGCATGACATTTGTCACAACTTGCTTTCACTGGGAGTTGGTTTCACGTAAAATACTCCTTCTTGAGCACAAGAAACTGCCAAGACTCCATTTTGCTTCCAGAGACGACCCTGTACCAGACCTCTGCAGCCACCTATACACAAGTGAGAAGATCATGAGCTGGGCAGAAATCACCTGGTGCCACTGTTATTAGAATTTCTGAGCACCAAGAGACAAATCCTTCTCTCGCTCTGTGTTGATTTCCTGTTTTTCTTTTTGTTGCAATATACACTTTCACACTGTCCATTGTTCCCATTTGGTCAGTAGAATCTGATAATCAGAAGTTATGATGTGGAGATAGATAGATAGATAGATAGATAGAGAAATACAGCACAGAACAGGCCCTTCGGCCCACGATGTTGCGCCAAACTTTTGTCCTAGGTTAATCATAGAATTTTGGACAATTTTTCATGGCCAATCCACCCAACCTGCACATCTTTGGACTGTGGGAGGAAACCGGAGTACCCGGAGGAAACCCACGCACACACGTGGAGGATGTGCAGACTCCACACAGATAGTGACCCAAGTCGAAATCGAACTTGGGACCCTGGAGCTGTGAAGCAATTGTGCTATCCACAATGCTACAGTGCTGCCCTTAAGAAGTTAACCTACACTCCATTATTCTACCCTAATCCATGTACCTATCCAATAGCCGCTTGAAGGTCCCTAACGTTTCCAACTCAACTACTTCCATAGGCAGTGCATTTCATGCCCCCACTACTCTCTGGGTAAAGACCCTACCTCTGACATCCCCTCTATACCTTCCACCATTTATCTTAAATTTATGTCCCCTTGTAATGGTGTGTTCCACCCGGGGAAAAAGTCTCTGACTGTCTACTCTATCTATTCCCCTAATCATCTTATAAACATCTATCAAGTCGCCCCTCATCCTTCTCCGTTCTAATGAGAAAAGGCCTAGCACCCTCAACCTTTCCTCGTATGACCTACTCTCCATTCCAGGCAACATCCTGGTAAATCTCCTTTGCACCTTTTCCAAAGCTTCCACAACCTTCCTAAAATGAGGCGACCAGAACTGCACACAGTACTCCAAATGTGGCCTGACCAAGGTTTTGTACAGCTGCATCATCACCTCACGGCTCTTAAATTCAATCCCTCTGCTAATGAACGCTAGCACACCATAGGCCTTCTTCACAGCTCTATCCACTTGAGTGGCAACTTTCAAAGATCTATGAACATAGACCCCAAGATCTCTCTGCTCCTCCACATTGCCAAGAACCCTACCGTTAACCCTGTATTCCGCATTCATATTTGTCCTTCCAAAATGGACAACCTCACACTTGTCAGGGTTAAACTCCATCTGCCACTTCTCAGCCCAGCTCTGCATTCTATCTATGTCTCTTTGAAGTCGACAACAGCCCTCCTCACTATCCACAACTCCACCAATCTTCGTATCATCTGCAAATTTACTAACCCACCCTTCAACTTCCTCATCCAAGTCATTAATGAAAATCACAAACAGCAGAGGACCCAGAACTGATCCCTGCGGTACGCCACTGATAACTGGGCTCCAGGCTGAATATTTGCCATCCACCACCACTCTCTGTCTTCTATCGGTTAGCCAGTTTGTTATCCAACTGGCCAAATTTCCCACTATCCCATGCCTCCTTACTTTCTGCACAAGCCTACAATGGGGAACCTTATCAAATGCCTTACTAAAATCCATGTACACTACATCCACTGCTTTACCTTCATCCACATGCTTGGTCACCTCCTCAAAGAAGTCAATAAGACTTGTAAGGCAAGACCTACCCCTCACAAATCCGTGCTGACTATCCCTAATCAAGCAGTGCCTTTCCAGATGCTCAGAAATCCTATCCCTCAGTACCCTTTCCATTACTTTGCCTACCACTGAAGTAAGACTAACTGGCCTGTAATTCCCAGGGTTATCCCTATTCCCTTTTTTGAACAGGGGCACGACATTCGCCACTCTTCAATCCTCTGGTACCACCCCTGTTGACAGCGAGGACGAAAAGATCATTGCCAACGGCTCTGCAATTTCATTTCTTGCTTCCCATAGAATCCTTGGATATATCCAGTCAGGCCCGGGGGACTTGTCTATCCTCAGATTTTTCAAAACGCGCAACACATCTTCCTTCCTGACAAGTATCTCCTCGAGCTTATCAGTCTGTTTCACACTGTCCTCTCCAACAATATGGCCCCTCTCATTTGTAAATACTGAAGAAAAATACTTGTTCAAGACCTCTCCTATCTCTTCAGACTCAATACACAATCTCCCGCTACTGTCCTTGATCGGACCTACCCTCGCTCTAGTCATTCTCATATTTCTCTCACATGTGTAAAAGGCCTTGGAGTTTTCCTTGATCCTACCTGCCAAAGATTTTTCATGCCCTCTCTTAGCTCTCCTAATCCCTTTCTTCAGTTCCCTCCTGGCTATCTTGTATCCCTCCAGCACCCTGTCTGAACCTTGTTTCTTCAGCCTTACATAAGTCTCCTTCTTCCTCTTAACAAGACATTCAACCTCTCTTGTCAACCATGGTTCCCTCACTCGACCATCTCTTCCCTGCCTGACAGGGACATACATATCAAAGACACGCAGTACCTGTTCCTTGAACAAGTTCCACATTTCACTTGTGTCCTTCCCTGACAGCCTATGTTCCCAACTTCTGCACTTTAATTCTTGTCTGACAGCATTGTATTTACCCTTCCCCCAATTATAAACCTTGCCCTGTTGCACGCACCTATCCCTCTCCATAACTAAAGTGAAAGTCACAGACTTGGGGGCAGCAGGGTAGCATGGTGGTTAGCATAAATGCTTCACAGCTCCAGGGTCCCAGGTTCGATTCCCGGCTGGGTCACTGTCTGTGTGGAGTCTGCACGTCCTCCCCCTGTGTGCGTGGGTTTCCTCCGGGTGCTCCGGTTTCCTCCCACAGTCCAAAGATGTGCGGGTTAGGTGGATTGGCCATGCTAAATTGCCCGTAGTGTCCTAATAAAAGTAAGGTTAAGGGGGGGGGGGGGGGGGGGGGGGGGGGGGGGGGGTTGTTGGGTTACAGGTATAGGGTGGATACGTGGGTTTGAGTAGGGTGATCATGGCTCGGCACAACATTGAGGGCCGAAAGGCCTGTTCTGTGCTGTACTGTTCTATGTTCTAATTGTGGTCACTACCTCCAAAATGCTTCCCCACTAACAAATCTATCACCTGCCCTGGTTCATTACCAAGTACTAAATCCAATATGGCCTCCCCTCTGGTCGGACAATCTACATACTGTGTTAGAAAAGCTTCCTGGACACACTGCACAAACACTACCCTATCCAAACTATTTGATCTAAAGACTTTCCACTCAATGTTTGGGAAGTTGAAGTCACCCATGACTACTACCCTGTGACTTCTGCACCTTTCCAAAATCTGTTTCCCAATCTGTTCCTCCACATCTCTGCTGCTATTGGGGGGCCTATAGAAAACTAGAGATGCCGGCATTGGACTGGGGTGAGCATAGTAAGAAGTCTTACAACACCAGGTTAAAGTCCAACAGGTTTGTTTCAAACACGAGCTTTTGGAGCACCGCTCCTTCCTCAGGTGAATGAAGAGATATGTTCCAGAAACATTTATATAGACAAAGTCAAAGATGCCAGACAATGCTTGGAATGCGAGCATTTGCGGGTAATCAAATCTTCAGCCTCTGATCTCCGGGTAAGCGTTCTCCAAGGCGGCCTTCAGGACACGCGACAAACGCAGAATTGCTGAGCAGAAACTTATAGCCAAGTTCCGCACGCATGAGTGCGGCCTCAACCGGGAGCTTGGATTCATGTCGCATTACATTCACCCCCCACCATCTGGTCGGGACTTGCAAAATCCTACCAACTGTCTTGGCTTGAGACAATTCACACCTCTTTAACCTGGGATTACCCCCATCTCTGGATCTGTAAAGATTTGATTACCCGCAAATGCTCACATTCCAAGCATTGTCTGGCATCTTTGACTTTGTCCATATATATGTTTCTGGAACATATCTCTTCATTCACCTGAGGAAGGAGCAGTGCTCCAAAAGCTCGTGTTTGAAACAAACTTGTTGGACTTTAACCTGGTGTTGTAAGACTTCTTACTGTAATCTGAAGTTAGGATAGGCCTCCCGAGAGTGTTTCTATATTTGCAGGAGTCCTTTGTGACTCCTGCACAATAAACAAAAACGAGAAGATCACAGCCACACATACTCAATGCCCAGCTAACAAGATAGGCAAACACGTGCTCCTATGCATTGCCAATGCTACTCATGCAACAATGGCAAGCAGAAGCATGAGAATTGCTCATTTTTTAATCATTAGGTGGCAAGGGAACTCACCCGGCCCATGCCCAGCATGGCTAAGTAGGATCAAGAACTAATCTCATAGGGAATGAAATGCTGCACAAAGCTCATCCCACCATACTAAAGCAGAGGGTATCCTTGCACAGAATGTGCAGTGTACACACTGACGTTTTCTCCCCCAGCCCCAAAGGTTATTTCGACATTAGCTTTAAATACTTAATGAATCATACCTGTCCAGTTCTGTGCAAATGGGGCTGTCAAATAAAATGTAAAAACTTACCAGACCAGGGACTCTCACATTCGTATAACATCCACTCATCAGACCGGAATGGGACATGGAACCACATGGAATGGTCAAGGGATGCCATGAACTTCACCCTGTACTGTAAGTGCGGCAGTAATGCAGTTCTCAGGAAGGAGTAATCTGAGATGTAGGCAGCAACACAGCAATGCAACTTCATGTTCCCATCACCTACAAAGCACAGTTCAAAAGAAACAACTATGTACTTGTGTATCACGAGGATGGCATGTTAATGTCAGCATAATGGTGGCAAAGTATAAAGAGCTTGCATTTATATAGAACCTTCCACATCTTAGCAACATCGGAGAACATCTAACAGTCAATTAATTACTTTTGAACTGCAGCCATTTGTTCTGCAGGTTTTGGTTACGGGAGCATTGTTGGCCAGTTCAAGAGACTCTTCCTGTTGTTCTGAGTTCTTTGGGATCTTTTACATTCACCAGAGTTGAAGGGCCTAAATTTTCATGCCTTTATTCGAGTAGGATCGGGAGATGGGGGGGGGGGGGGGGGATTTAAAAATGCTGGGCATGAAAGGATTACATGTCATTGATGTGGTTAGTGAAATTTTGTGTTTGTTTTTACAACAGCATGCCCACTTGAGGAGATTTATTTTTCAAATCAGGTTTTATTAAGGAGAGGTGCTTTCTTTCCAGATAGGGACTATGTTTGAGATTAGATTGTTCATCTCTATTTCAAAAAAATGGTTCCCGAGGTCTGCCCACGGATACTGAGTGAGTGGCTATAAAAACATAAGAACTAGGAGCAAAAGTAGGCCATCTGGCCCCTTGAGCCTGCTCCGCCATTCAATGAGATCATGGCTAAACTTTTGTGGACTCAGCTCCACTTTCCGGCCTGAGCACCATAACCCTTAATCCCTTCATTCGTCAAAAAAACATCTATCTTTATCTTAAAAACATTTAATGAAGGAGCCTCAACTGCTTCACTAGGCAAGGAATTCCATAGATTCACAACCCTTTGGGTGAAGAAGTTCCTCCTAAATCTACGTCCCTTTGTTTTGAGGCTATGCCCCCTATGGAGGATACATGCCCATTGGGGCCAGACTACAGGATGGGTGGGAACCTGCACTGTGGGGGTGGGGGACCGGTTTGATGTCCTGACATTCACCGTTAAACTGGGCCAATATCCCAGTAAATGTAGTGGGGGTTCTAGCTTGCTGGCCTCGTCTTTCTGCCCATTTCCACTGCTGCCTCACACCTGTCTCTGGAGGCTGCAGGTCTGTCATAAAATACAACAGCTAGAGACTTCTCCGACACAAAGGTATGGCCGACAGGGGATCCTTTTTAAAGGAAACGGGTCTGCCAGGTCAGTATGTTTTCTGACATGATCTTCCCGCATCCTCCATGAAATTCTGACCCAAGGTTTCAATTTGAAATCTCAGCGAATAGGAAGCATCTGTAAAAATGCAGCATTCCGTCACTAGCCTAGATTTGAGTGGGTATGAGGAATGCGGTATCTTGCAGGTGCCATCTTGGACGAGTCTTCACACCAGGGCCCCACCTGCTCTCAGACTGTAAAAGATTCATAACATGTGCACAGATAAACAGAAGTGATCCAGTGCCCTTACAGTTATCTCTCAATCAACATTAAAAAACAGATCTAATAATTTCTATCTTTGTAGATCATTTGCTCTGCCCCAATTGGCTGCTGTAATTCTCTAAATTGCAGTAATTATATTTCATTATCTGTAAAGCACCTTGGGATGTCCTGAAATTGAGAAAGGTACAGGAAAGATCAAATACGTGTTGCACATTTCCAAGTTGGTATAGGAGGCCCTGTCCTTATTGATCCAGTCCATTAAGGAGATTTAGTTTACAATGTCTACAGAGTCAACTTGCAAGTAAAGTTTGGTGGGGAGGTGAATAGTTAATTATATATTACTCCACACTAATCAAAGATTTCTTTCATTTTAACCCCAAATCCTTGGATTTGAAATGTTTATCGAAGTTTTCACCCATTTTTTCTGTTTGCTGCAATGATTCCAAATAGATAACCACAACTAATTTGAATGCAGTCACTAATGGTGCAAGACAAGACAATGCTGACTGACAGTTCAAAACTATTCAAAGAAAAAAATTCAAGATGAAAAAAAAAGAGGCGCCAGTTGGCTCATGGTGCTAGTTCTAGTTCTTTGGTAAAGCTATCCATTTAGTGCCACAGTCTGCTCTTTCCTCACAGCCCTGCAAAAGTCCTCCATGCAAGCATTTATCTAGTTCCCTTTTGAAAGGTGGTTAATTAATCTGCTTCCATCCACCTTCCATGGTGTACATTCCAAATCATAACAACTCGCTGTGTTCAAACCATTCTTTGCACCATTTCTTTGCCAATCACTTTATATCAGTGCCCTCTAATTACTGACACTTCGAGTAAATAAGGAGCACTTTCCAGTGGCCTATCAAAATGACTCCTGAACAAAAACAGCTTCTCCAAATATTTGGCACCATTCCAGTAAATCTAGTGTGTGCCCAGAATTGAACGTGCAATACTACAGCAAAGGCTAAAAAAGGGTTCTCAATCTTTCTGTTTGAGGTTCCTCTCCCATGGTATAAACATTCAACAACACTCTTTTACACATTTCTTTGGTAGAATTAAGCGCATATATATTATTTTCTAACAAGGGAGTAAAACTAAAACAAAGGTAGTTTCAGGGATTTATATTTGTATTGGTAAATATTAGAAATAAGGTATAGTTTTAAGTGGGTTTAATTTAATATTTCTGTGCCTGGATGAAACCTATAGTTAGATTCATATTGGACAAAGGGGTTTGCCTGTGTGGGGGTTGGTTAGGTTCCAACAGTGTTTCTATTGTGTTTATATCGCTATGGGATGAAGGATAAATAAACCAGCTGTGGGTGCTTAGCAACTGGGAAGTGCAAGGTAGAAAGTTTTAGTTAAATTTGAGGACAGTTGGGGACAAGGCACCGGGGAGTGAACAGCGCTCAACTGTCAGAAGCTGGACAGGGCAAGGTGCACGCTTCCAAAGGAACAATATACAATCCAGATAACCAGGGAATTGTGACAGAAGGAAAATTTAAGACACCTGAAGGTAAGAGGATCGAGGCCAAGGTATTGTTCAGAAGAATTCAAGGAAGAGTAAACAAAGTTCTACGTTAAAGGGACAATTGCAGTAACTAGATTTAAAGTGGGACAGAAGACTTCAGAGGAAATGGTTGATGTCATTTTAATACTGTCAGGAAATCAAGAGTTAAGTGAACAATTTGCTCAGCGGTCAAGACCAAAAAAATCCTAAAGGGGTTAGTGTAAAATCCTGCAGTGGATTCTTCATTAAAAGTGGAGTGGAAGCTTGGTTTAAAAGTGTAATTTGTAAAACCGTGGACTAGATTTGGGAATGCAAATCACAAAGGGAAAGAATGAGGGAGGATTTTAAAAGCATGTTTTTGGGAGTTTTGAAACTCATGTGATCATCATCTGGGGAAATTCGGAGGAGAAGTCCACAGACACTAACTTGGATTCAGGAAGGAGTGCGTATACTTGACCACAGTCATACTTCATAATCCATGTTAATCTTTAAATCTGTATTTTTGGTGAAATTAAGGGGAGAGTAATGGAGTACTGTATAATAATCCAACTTTTCATGTTTAATAAATGCTATTTTTCTTGTTCGTGAAACTAATTGCTGGTCCTGTGACTCCATTCCTCCACGTTTTATGACTAAAAATTAAAAGATATGGGGCTGGGTTCTCCCAAAATGGGACTATGTTCCTACGCCGGCATGAAAACGCTGGAGCTTTACTTCAGAGATTCCTAGAAAAAAGATGAACAAATTCAATGGTCTGCAAGGGGCTAGCAGGGGCCTGGAGTGATTCTAGCAGCTTTAGCGGTCAATCCTGACCCCAACACTTCCGGTTTGGAGTCCGTGCATGTGCACGGCGGCGGCCCCCAGCAGCAGCCGCGCCAAGCTCCATGGCGGACTCATACAGTGGAGGCAGATGCAAAAAGAGACTCGCCCCCCCACCCCCCCCGGCCACCCGCCACCCCATCATCTAACTGCGCGGCGCTAACTCCTGGCCGCCTACAAGGCCCCCCCCCCCACCCACATGTCCGATTTCCCCCCCCCCCCCCGCCCACCAGGGGGGCTGCAGACTGAATCCGCAGCCGCCACGCCAGCACCCCAACCGGCAATAGGTGGGTAGTTCCACGCCATCGGGAACTCAGCCGGTTGGGAGCGGAGGATCGCTGGGTGGGCCTCTGTCAATTGGCCCACAGCTGCGCAGTGCACCCCGCAATCACACCGATTTGCGAGTTCCGGGAAATCACCGGACCGGCACCAGGTCCGATTTTGGTGTGAAAGTGCGTTCTCCGCCCCGCGCCAAAACCCCACGCCAAACGAGATTTCAGCGCGGGGCTGCGGAGAATCCAGCCCATGGTCTTTTGAATCACGGTTCCATTCTGGGATTTTCCCATGTGTTATAACATCAACTGGAATCGTAACACACTTAATGTGAAACTACATGAGGCCAATACTGAATGTTTGAAAATCAGTACCATCATTCACAACAAGCTCAAAGTATACCTGCTGGGTCAAAATCTGCACTGGGAAAACAAACCCCTTGTGTGAAAGACAGAGTGGCTTTTCTGGCAATGACTACAATACCCATGACACATCTCCGTGACAAGATACAAAGAGTTTCTGGGAGCTCCAGTTGTGGCCAATATTTAACATGCCCCAGGCAGCTGTAGCAGCTGCACCCACCAGGTGCTCAAATATTCCCAGCACAGCTCCATTATGATGTGATGCGTATTCTGGTGGGACAGCTCTACTGCCCATCAAAGGGAGCATCGGAACTTCATCCCCTTCCATTTTCTATTTGGGCTCAAGGTTTCTTCACATCAGACCTGCCTATATTTAAAACTGCTTTCGTGTCATTTCAAAAGATGTTAAATTTCACTCAAAGCCCACAATGTGTTATTTTTGATCCCAAACATTGCCACTCACTCAAGTAGGAGAGATGCGGATGGTGACTGCCCAGCAGTGTTGCTCTCCTTTCCAATACCTGACAAAATTTGGGGAGTATATGGACAATCAATAGTGAATTAGCAACAGAGGGAGCCAATCCCTACCACGTGGCTCTGCTTGAGCTGCACCTTGCAGATAGAAGTCCTGGCTTTCACAACATTACTGTCACAGTCTGGGTCCAGTGAGTGGAGCAGTCCTGTCTTGGCACAGCGACTGTGATGGCTCTTTCTGCCTGCAAGTTTAGTATGGACCCCTAGGGGGCAGTAGACTCCCAAATTAGAACCCTGAATAAAAATGTTTCTACTCTATTAATAAAGCCAAGATTCCCATGTTTTTTTTTTAGGCCTTCTCCACTTGTCCTGCCATCTTCACAGCTTTGTGTATACACCTCCAGGTCTCTGTTCCTGTTGCCCCTTAACAGTGTAGCATTTTGTTTTGCCTCTCCCGATTTTTCCTACCAAAATGTTTCACTTTGCAATTCTCGGCATTAAATTTCACCGACCACGTGTTTTGATCATTTTACTAATTAATGTCCTCCTAAACCTTCCCGACTCATTATTCGCTGCTTTTTGGAGTTGTGTCACCTGCAAAATTTGAAATTATATCCTGTATACCCAAGTCCATGTCATTAATATACATATGAAAATTATCAGTGATCCTGATGCCAACTTGCAAGGGAACATTGCCATATACTTCCTTACAGTCTGAAAAATATCTGCCACTCCACACTACATTCTGCACCCTAACCAATTTTGCATCCATTCTGCCACAGAATCAAAGAATCCCTACAGTGCAGAAGGAGGTCATTCGGCCCATTGCGTCTACATCAACCTTCCGAAAAGAGCACTCTACCCAGGTCCACTCCCTGCCCTATCCCGTAACTCCAACTAACCGTTGGACATTAAGGGGTAATTTTAAATGGCCAATCCATCTAACCTTCACATGGTTGTGATTGTGAGACGAAACCGGAGCACCTAGAGGAAACCCACACAGACATAGATAGATAGATAGATAGATAGAACAGTACAGAACAGGCCCTTCGGCCCTCGATGTTGTGCCGAGCAATGATCACCCTACTTAAACCCACGTAACCCGTATACCCGTAACCCAACAATCCCCCCATTAACCTTGCACTACGGGCAATTTAGCATGGCCAATCCACCTAACCCGCACATCTTTGGACTGTGGGAGGAAACCGGAGCACCCGGAGGAAACCCACGCACACACGGGGAGGACGTGCAGACTCCACACAGACAGTGACCCAGCCGGGAATCGAACCTGGGACCCTGGAGCTGTGAAGCATTGATGCTAACCACCATGCTACCGTGAGGCCACATGGGTGACTGTCTGTGTGGATTCTCCCTCAGTCAGAATTGAACCCGGGTCCCTGGCGCTGAGGCAACAGTGCTAATCACTGCGTCACCGTGTCACCAAGGCACTTTTAATACCATGGGCATTTAATTTCGTCAAAGCATCTATTATGTTTAATTTTTAAAAAAATTTTTAAACAATTTTTTTAAAAAACTAGGTGAATAGGTCCATGAGCTTACAACATCAACCTGTTCATTCTGGTTTACAAAAGTCACAGTATTTAGTTTCCCCAATGAGCATCTTTAGTAAGTCTAGAACTATGGTTCCCTCTCATGGTAAATCAGTTCATTTTGCAATGATCACAGAGCTCTGCATAATACTGTATACGTTCAGTTTTTCTCGAGTGTCACTAGTATCTTTCCACCCACTCTTTCCACAGGCCTCAAATGAAATCCAGAAAATGATGGTAGTACTGAAGAAGACAGGGTGGAGACCCATTGATCTGGAGACCTGAAGAATAAGCAATATGGACAGCTTGAGGAGCAAGTGGTAGGTAGTAGAATAAATTTGGGACTCATATCTTTGCTGAACTGGGTAAACTGAACATTAGGAATAAAAATGTCTTGGGAACAGCGGAACTCCTAACTTGGCAGACAGATCAGTCATGATGTGACATTGAACCAATTAGGTAGCCAAGACATAGGATGTTTTGGTTTGCCAGGACCTATGTAGATCTGGAGAGGTGATTCTAAAACTTGATTGAGAAATATTACATCTTTTTTTAAATTTTATTCTCCATTTTCACATTTTCTTCAGAATTTACACCCCACCAACAAACAGTAAACGGTAACAAATACAATGTCAATTAACAACAACGATCTCATCCTCCCATTACCCCCCAAACAACGGCCCACCTGACAATATAATCATCAAATAAAACAAAACCTCCCAAGGAGAAAAAAAAAAGAAAAAAAAGAGGAGTCAGGAATCACCTCTGGTCATCCTTAACACATACAGTCTCCCCCCCCACCCCCCTCCCCCCCCCCAGACAGGCCACTCTCCAACACCCCTCCCCCCCCCAATATTCAACGCCATCCAATCCCCGAAAGAGTACCGTGAATGACACCAATGAATTGTAGGCACCCCCCCCCCCCCCCCACCCTCCCTCCCAGACTCCTCCCATCCACTTCCTCTTTTAAAATCCTCCCCCCAACCTCGGTTCCTCGCTCCAACTTTTCACCCCGGCTAGACTCACCGAAACCTCTTCTACCAGGTTCCGAAAGCCCCCCACCTCATACCTGGTATATGCGTATACCAGCTCCAGCCCACTGCATCACCCGCTTCTACTTTGTCCACTGCATCACCCGCTTCTACTTTGTCCAGCACAGGACATTCTCCTTCACGCTATACCTACGGAAACACAGTTACTTTTGGCGGCTCACTCGCCTTTGATATAGGCCTTCATGATCGATGAGCCCGATCCAGTTCATATCGAGAGGGATCGTCTACCTCCCCCAATAGCTCCTCCCCCCACCTCACTGACCGACTTAATCCGGCCAGCGTGGAGGCCCCCGCCCGGGTCTCCTTCCCCCTTGCCCGTTCTCAGGAAAACCAAGAAATCCCCTTTAGCACACAACCCCAGCATACACACCCAAGCCCCAAAGAACCATCATTGCAAATGAAAGTCCCAACTCTTCCTTGTCCAAATATACAGTGTCAACTCATTTAGTACATACACCAACATGCAGTGAAAAAATAAAGTGACATGAGGCTATATCGGTACAGGACCCTTCTGCCTTTGCAAACTCCTCCACTGCTTCTGCCGTCCCAAAATAAAACTCCTTGGATTTGTAGGTCACCCTCAAATTAGCTGGATATACTAGGCCGCACTGCACCTTGCTGAAGTGCCTTCTTCACCCGACTGAAGGCACCCCACCTCCTCCCCAGCTCCACCGTAAAGTCCTGGTATATGCGTATACCAGCTCCAGCCCACTGCATCACCCACTTCTACTTTGTCTAGCACAGGACCTTCTCCTTCACGCTATACCTACGGAAACACAGTTACTACTTTTGGCGGCTCACTCGCCTTTGATATAGGCCTTCATGACCGATGAGCCCGATCCAGTTCATATCGAGAGGGATCGTCCACCTCCCCCAATAGCTTCGCCAACATCGTGGCAAAATACTCCGTCGGCCTCGGCCCTTCCACCCCTTCGGGCAGACCCAAATTCTCAGATTCTGCCGCTTGGATCGGTTTTCCAGGTCTTCCATTTTGGCTCGCAGACCCTTGTTGGTCTCTATCATCTTCCACAACTCCTTCTCCATTGAAGTGAGTTGATCACTGTGCTGCGATATTGTCTCTTCCACTTCCTTCAGTGTCACACCTTGCTCCCGTACCTCCGCCGCTGCGCTCGACACCGCCACCCTCACTGGGGCAATCGCTTCCTCCACCAGAACTTTCAATACTGCCCCCATCTCCTTCTTCATCACTTCCATGTGCTTTGTGAACTGTTTTTCAAAGTTCCACAGCCATCAGCTTGGTCATTTCTTCTGCTGTGAGCATTGCGGCCTCCCCTGGTGCCTCAGCCTCCGCTTTCCTTACAGTTCCTGCGCTGACTTTTCCACTCACTGGCGGACTTTCATTAACCCTCTTTTTCACGGCCATTTTTTTTTTGCAGCCTTGGACATTTCTCCTCCCTGCGCCTTCTTACAGCTTTTTCAGCCTCCGTTGCCCCCGGGAGCGGGCGTTAAAACCCGTCACTCGAAGTCTCAGAAATATTACATCTTAAGGTTGATATAGTCTCTTGGATGCCATAATCCTTGACATTGGCAACTGTGCCCAGGGCAAGGTTCTAATCCCAGGAAGAAGTCCAAGAGCAACCAGGCATTAAGACTAGCCTGTTATGAAGACAAAGCAATAAAAAAATGCCACTTTGAAACTTTTGGCACTAACACTAGAGCAAAAAATGCTTCAATGCACTTCGCTAGGTGATCGGAGTACCATTTCTCTTTGTTTGATTTATTATTTTGTTCTAATCCTTAAAACTTTGGATTTCTCATATGAATGTGGTGGAACTAGATCAGAATGGGAAGCTGACATATTTACAATGAGCATTTGGATTTGTGAGAATTATGATCAAATGATGGGTTCTGACTGTATCTTGTTTTTCAACAGTGGATAACCTTTATGGGACAATTGTGTACACTGGCTGATTCATGCTCTGCCAGATATTGATTCCTTTTTTAAATTAAAGCTCCCTGCAGCTCTTACAGGTAGACCTCATGGTACAGTGACAAGTATCACATAATCTCATCACGGGTCTTCCTTTCAAACTTGGTGGTGTCCAGCAGATTAGACGTTGAAAGAAAAGGGACCCAATTTTACACTCTAAACTCACGTAAACAGAAATAAACCTGAAAGCAGATTCGGAATCCTACCTATGTAACCACGCGCTCGGACCCAGAACCGCTGTACAGGCTCCTTGGCTACACGTTTGAAGTAATCTGGTGGATTTATGGGTTTGATTTCGATTGGAACCTCTTCCGCTAATAGTTTGGTCAGACCCATTTTATAATTCTCCGTTAAATCTGGATCTCTAAAAGGAAAAGAATCCAAAACTGTAAAACAAATTACGGAACAATGTAATCATATCAATGCATTGTGAGAATTACTTTTAATCACAGTGATTCGCATTGACAATGTGGCAATGTAGAACAAGGGGTCATTAATAATTAAGAGATTACTGCTTTTTGGTGGTGTCAGCTGGACGTTGACCAGGATATCAATAAATATTCCCTGGAATCGAGTGAACCTCAAAGGAAGATAGGATTTCAGTTTCAACTTATTTGAAGGACAACACCTCAGATAACACAGCGATACACTAACTAGATTAAGAATCAAAAGTCCTGAGAAAAAAAATGTAAATCTCAATTTGGAAGGGAAATCAACTCACTTCTGGAAACTGTCTTAGTAACATCCAAGAGAGCAGTGTGTTATAAAAAACAGAATTGTAATAAATGAGGTATGGTTCTATCGCGCTAATACACCACTTGTACCTTACTTTCTTTGAGAGTCGCCAGGTAATAAAAGTGTTGGAAACCCTAGTGGCTTTTCACAGTAACGTTATTGAAGCCTACTTGTGACAATAAGCGATTATTATTATTAAGCATGAAGGGGCTTGCAACCTAGCTTGGTTTTGGCCTTGTTGGACCGGCTTGCAAGCATACTTTCCAGTGGAGCAATGGAAGAGAAGTCAGGAGAATGGACCTTACTTCCTTTTACCCTTCCTTTGGCCACAAGTTTGCGGCCAATTGAGAGTACATCCAACTGTTTACCAGCTGATACCAGTTTAGCTCAATACAGACCAGGAATGGAGCATGGAACCTTTTGGTCTGCCTACTTTAGTACAGTACAGCAATCAACATTGGCTATTCATTCAAGGTTAGAGCCAACTCATAACAACAATTTGTAAAAGTTCCTTTAAACAAATTACAATGCCTACCTAATAAACCATTCCTAACTAAGGGAAGATACTTGCACTGAACTGTCATTACCTGTAGAACCAAGAGTATATTTCATTTAGAAAATATAATTACTTTTAGACCTGTTTTCTATGCAAAAAATGCTTAGATGAAAAGTTAATAAATTGTTATCTATTTAAAAATATAGCAACTTCTCCTTAGACTACTGTATGTTGGAGTTATAGAAAGCGTATTCTACAAAGGGCATGTTTAGAATCATTAGTACATGATATAAATAACATGTCTTATCTCAGTGCTAGTTATTGCTATACCTCAGGTATTTTTCAATGAGTTCCTCCTGGGTCAATACATTTTCAGGGGCAGGAACCACAGGCATGGTAAACTGGTGCTGAATTGGGCTCTCCATTTTCTTCTGGAAAGAGGTTTGGCAAATTAGGATCGGGTACCCATGTTGGATGGCCTTCACCGAACGGACAGAAAAGCTCTTACCATCCCGAATACGATCCACTCTGTATACAACTGGCACATTGGGATCGCCTGCAGTATCAAAACACAATGTCAAGGGTTAGGGCCTAACAGTACACAGCAAAACTAGTGTAATAAAGGACAATCCTTTTCACAGAACTCTGTGCTTTCTACATTTAGGAGCAATTTTTAATGAATGGATTGTTGGACAACATTTTTTCTTTATTCTTTCTTGGGCTGTGTGGTGAACAGTGAAGAAGAGGGTCATAGATTACACAAAATATAGATATGTTGGTCAGCTCAGTGGCAGATGGTAATTAACTCTGATAAGTGTGAGGTGATGCATTTTGGATGAAGAAACAGGACAAGGGAGTACGTAATGATTAGTAGGACACTAGGAAGCTCAGAGAAACATATGGATCTTGGGGTACTTGTTCACAGATCCTGGAAGGTGGCAGAGCAGGTGAATAGGGTAGTTAAGAAGGCATGTGGGACACTTGCCTTTTTCAGTTGTAGCATAGAATATAAAAGCAAGGAGGTTATGTTGGAACCATTCAGAACATTGGTTAGGTCACAGCTGGAGTATTGTGTGCAGTCTGGTCTAAAGACAGAAGAGTATACGTTTAACACCACAGCAATGTTCTGCGACTTCGCACACAGATTTCCCCTTTGGGGAAAGGACCCTACCCTTTCCCTGGTTAACTGCTGCCCCTTAATGTATTTATAGAATATCATAGGGTCAGTTAAGAGTCAACCACATTGCTGTGGTTCTGGAATCACATGTAGGCCAGACCAGGCAAGGATGACAGGTTTCTTTCCAGAGAGTCCACAGGTGAAACAATTGCTTTTTACGACAACCAATTATATTTTCATGGTGGTTATTACCGAGACTAGCTTTCAATTCAAGGTTTATTAATTGAGTTTAAATTTAACTAGCTGCCAATGTGGGATCTGAACCATGTCCCCACAACATTACAAGAAGCACTCTGGGGCCCTGCCAGCCCCCTGCAGGTGGAAGAATCACTAAGTTTTTTAATATGGAATCTCTGGCATGAAATGCCAGCATTTTAAACGCCGGCGTGGGGACATAGCCCCATTTTTGGAGAATCCAGCCCAGGGTCTCCAACACCAGTTTAGAAATGTGTAACGCACGCTCCATCCTACCTGAACAAACTATGAAAGTAAATAGGAGAGATTCAAAATAGCCAATCTAATTGCTCAGAAGAAAATTTATCACTTGCGCCAGGGCAAATCTTAGACAACTAATGTGAATTTCAAATGCTGGATGGCAGCTATCACATGCAAAGAGGGGAGGTGATAAATACATATCTTTCCTCTACTTGCTGTTATCCCTTGTAAGGTGCTTGCCACTACTTGGAAATTCCCTCTTTAAACCAGGCCAATATGAAATACAGATGTTACCAAGCTATGTAGCAATCACACTTTTTATCACAAAATATAAAGCTTCAATTTTAGCAAGTTCTGTATGGATTTGGAACTGCAGGACAGCATTGGATGATGCTACCTCCAGGAATCACAAAACTGACAAGTTGCAGACAACAGCTCTCCCCTCTTTATTTCTCTAATTTATTTATGGGATCAGCAATTGCTTCCATTTATATTGTAATTTTAATGTAAAGATACCTTAAAGCACACAACTGGAGGATTAAGGAAAAAAGACAAATGTCAGGGGGCATGGATGTTGGGTTAAAGAAATGAGCTTTAAGGGGGGTGGGGGGAAAAGAGGTGATCACCACAAGCCATGTGTGCAAAAGCAAATGTGTGCATACTGGTAAACTAGATACTTCAGACAGACAATTAGTTGGAGGAGTCATCACAGAATGTGCAGCATCAAATCATAGCAGATATGGAAATTAAAAGTCCTGCCACTAATTGAACAATGTTCGTGTGTGCCAGGATATTTTGCACTGAGAATTAAATCACCTTTAAACACCTTTGCCTGGAATTTTCTGGGATGGGGTAAGATTAGCTCTATCTACAGCTATGTGTGGTTGTAGTAGATCTTCCTAAGTTATGGCAGTCAATCAGGGTGCCGCAGACTCCGGGCGGCTTATTGCCCTCTCTCTCTCTCTCACCCTGACTTGATTTGAGAGCACCACAAATGCATTCGTGACTAACCCTCTGACGGTGGTGGAAAGATTAGTTAAATAATGTATGACCTACTGGGTCAGTTCACATGACTGCTGTTTATCAAAAATAATTAAATTTACGCTTGTTTCATTTCAATTTATATATTTTTTTAAAACACACCAGGAATATCCTCCCATTCCAAAAAGAATATCTGTCCTCCCTTCTCTTTTCCGTGTGCCCTCTTTCCCACCACCAGCAACAAGGATGTCAGCTTTGTCTTCCTGTATAAACTGATCAGAGAGCCAGTTTTGAAGCCTTAAATGGAGTCATCTTTTATGGAGCACGAGAGCCAAGTTTTGGTACGTAGCATTAGACAGTCTTCCTTTTTGGCTTGTAATACAGAACAAGACCAACAGTGCGGGTTTAATTCCCGTACCAGCCTCCCCAAACAGGTGCCGGAATGTGGCGACTAGGGGCTTTTCACAGTAACTTCATTGAAGCCTACTAGTGACAATAAGCTATTATTATTATTAATTATTATTATATAGTCTTAGGAATGTTGCCCAACTGCAACTTATTCCAGATTTTATTTTACAAAACCAAGTTATGTTTCACACTATTGTTACAGTGTTGAATGAGGCCATTCAGCCCATTGTCTCTACACTGGCTCTCCAAATGAGCATTATGATTTACTGTCATTCCCTTTTCCCCAAAACCTTGCATATTATTTCTATTCAAATAATCTTCTAATGCCCTATTGAATGCCTCAATCGCGCCTGCCTCCACCACATTTTCAGGCAGTCCATTCCAGACCCGAACCACTCGTTGTGTGAACAATGTTTTTTTCACATCACATTGCCTTTTTATGCGAATCACTTGAAAACTGTGCCGTCTTGTTCTTGACCCTTTCATGAGTGGAAAGTTTTGCCCTATCTACTCTTTCCAGCTCCCTCATGGTTTTGAGCATCTCTTTCAAATCTCCTTTTAGTCTTCTTCTCTCCAACGAGATGAGTCCCAACCTCTCCAATCTATCCTCATAACTGCAACCCAGAAACCATTCTTGTAAACATTTTCTGCACTCTCCCCAATGCATTCACATCCTTCCTAAAGTGTGGCACCCAGACTCTACACAACACTCCTGACTAGTGTCTTGTAGAAGTTCAGCATAATCTCCTATTATGCTCCTATTACTAAGGCCCAGGACACTGTATGCTTTATTAACTGCTCACTCCACCTGTCCTGCGACCTTCAATGATTTATACACATATATACCCATATCCCTCTACACCTGCTCTTAGAGTTGCACCTCTCCATGTTCTTCCTACCAAAATGCATCATCTCATCTTTCAGCTACACAAACGGTCAGCTACTGCATATAAACAGGCCAGTCAGCCCTTGTCCAGGTTAGCATTTATCCAACACAAGGAGGAATCCTAAATCCACGCACCTATACTTTTCCTCATATCCTTTTGTTTCCTTTCCATTGCCACCTCTCTTGTTCAGTAAGATATCTCCAAATTTGGACAACACAGCCTCCAACCCTTTATCAACAAGGGAAATATGAATGATTACTTCAGTGAGTGAAACATCAGGAATTCCAACTCGGATGTCCGATAATGGCAATGGTATTTTGGAGTTTTGAGGTATCAGCAAACTGAGGTGCAGGTTTTATCTTCTTAGCAGCAATGGAACAAATATGCCATTGCTCAAGAGCAGAAAATGTTAATGATGCAGATTGGGGGGTGGGGGTGGAAGAACCTAACCAGTGGAGAAGTTCACATCTTACCTGCTCGCACAAAGTAACAGTGCAATGAATGAACAAAAACATTCTCAGATACAGACATTGCAGCAGCTACTAGCGACTGGCCCACAATCTGCCCGCCAAATAACATGCGACTCCTTGGGATCCAGTGATGAGTTCCTCTTTAAAAAAAATAGAGCATTGAGAGTGGACGATGCAATGAGAACTTAAATTAAAAAATCATGAATAGCTTTTGAAAGTATCACAGAATATCTCATTTTCAAAGTGCTCACCACAGACACATTCTTTCAGTAACACCATGATAGAATATGTGGAAAATTGTACCACGTGGTTTCCGCTGTTATATTTCCACAAACTACACTCAATCGATTTGGGAAGTCAATCATAGCTCAAACTGTATGAAACTTACCAGCCTTAAAGATAGAGTTTGAGGCCAGTACAGAACTAAACAAAATACACTATCATCAATTGCAATTTCCTATACTCGATTCTTCACTTTCATTCATCACCAATTTTTACTTTGCTAAGCTTCCTCAGGCTTTGAAAGTTTCAATGGTTTTTATACCTATTGTGGTTCAAAATCTCTTTCACCCTGCTAGACTTGTGTTTTTCTCTCCTTCTCTCCTGAATATGTTTTGTTGGAATTGGTTCGCCTGTTCTGTCTCAGATGAGGGTGCTAGCAATTGAGTCATAACTGTCCACAAGAGAGAAGAAAGTTTCACTATTAAATATAACAAGGAATGGAGCAGTGAGTGTGACAACTGTTAAATGCATTTGGTATAGTACAAATTAAAATGCACAATTGAACATATACAAACATACACTGAGAGAGCCATTGCATTTATAAGTGAATGGAGACTTCATGACCCGTGCGTGGATACATTTGTGTGATTTTTACTTTTTCTAATATTCGTTCTTGGGATGTGAGCAAAGTTGGTAAAGGCAGTGTTTATTGTCCATCCCTAATTATACCTGAAACGTGGTCGTGGGCCTTCTACTTGAACTGCTCTGCTATACATTCAAAAAGCCATGACAGTGAAAAAATAGTCATTGTTTCAGATAATGAATAAACTATTGAACTTTGGTGTCATGTCTGTAGAAGTATAGACATTGTTTCAGTGAATGTTTCATATAATGAATTGACTACAGTATAATGTATCAGTAAATGTTTCATAAAATGTAAAAATGTTTCATAAAATAAAAATGTATCAATTAATTAGTTACATCAAAGTCTGTTGTCAGCAGTGGCGTGAGAAACTTATTCTCATGAGACTGCCCTGAACTAACTTTAATGGTCAATATCTGATTAATAAATCATCCTCTAAGTAACCGACATCTATTTGAACTCAGGGGGGACTCAGCAGAGAATTAGAAACCAATGAGTGTAAATTAGGGATTAGAGCATAGTTATGGATTCACTTAAAAGTATGACCTCGTGGTAGAAGTTTCATTCCTGAATTCCTGCCTTCCTGAATTCTTGAATCATCTATTTGTTTGTGATTTTTTTTGTGTTTAATGCGTTTCTTTGCCATGTATTTAAACCAGGTTATGTATGGTTTGATATTTTGTTTTTAAGTTTTGATTCAGTTCTTATGTAAGTGTATTAAAGTGACTAATTCGCAATAAAGTTGTATTTTGGACACCTCCAATGAACCGGACATTCGACCCTTATTATGAGATAGAATAAGAGACTCTATTGCCACTGTCGATTTGCTACTACATTGTGGCCATCCAAGTGGGTGTACAGTGGAATTTTTAATGCCATGGAGTGTGCTGTGTTGCTGAAAAGGTTGGTAATCACTGGCCGTGAATACCACTGGTGCTAGCGCTCACTCGTACTGTAGCCACCTAGGTTGGCCACTAACAAAGGATCTCGGGAAATATGGTCAACCCAGGACTTAGACACTCAGAGCTTATGTATATTGGCAACTCAGATAACTAGAGGCTATCGAAACCCCCAGCTACTTTGCTTTCTAATGGCCCATTTCCCCAGAACAAAAGACCTGTACTCAGGCAACAGATACAGAAACAGACTCATTGGTGCCACTCCCTTTGCTCAGAGAGCCCAAAAAGCCAAGGTTAATGACCGCCCAGGACATGCCCCGCCATCAAGGCACCCGCCCCTTTATTGGCCAAAATCGATGGCAGTAATCGAAGCCTGCCGAACTATTGGGTCCAAAGCTAAGGACTGCCCAAAAGAGTGCAAAACCCCAGAAGGATAACAAGAGACACCGCCATGCGTTCAGTCTCTCTTGGCACCGACGCTCGGTCTCTCTTGGCCCCGAACGCCAAAAACCAAGTGTAGCATCACAACCAGAAGACAAGTTCAGGACCAACGATCGCTACCAGACAGATAAGCCCAGCAGAAACAAAGTCACTTCTCCAGACCCAGCCACGCAAGATCCGAACAAAGGCTTTGTTCCACTCCATAAAGCCGGGTGCCTGAAGTTAAGTACAGGTTGTTGTAGTGTTAGGTGTAATTTAGTGTGCAGTGTTTTATGTTGCATGTCAGAGTAATTCTTGTGTGTAAATAAACTATACTTGAACTAACTAACTGGTTATTTGGTCTTTGATCGATATCCAGTAAAACTTTGTGGTGGTATCATTTGATACCTGGTGACTTTGAAAAGCATAATCATCATTAATAACAGTCATATCAGTATCCAGTTAAAAAGAGCAACTGTACTATAAACAAGTGACCATTCTTTATACATAAACACTTCATGGTGAGTTTCAGCTGGTATTCAACAGTGATAAGCATCATAAATGCACAACCAAAAAGAGATTGATGAGTGACAAAAATTGCAAACCTGATTTGAAGCCCAACTTCAATTTTGATTATTTAAGCAGAAGTTCCTGCCAGTGCCCAATAGAGAGTTCTACATTGCTGCATCGGATAAAACCGGGAAGAATGGACAGCACGGTGGTGCAGTGGTTAAGCACTGCTGCCTCACGGCACCGAGGTCCTCCCAGGTTCGATCCCGGCCCTGGGTCACTGTCTGTGTGGAGTTTGCACATTCTCCCCATGTTTGTGAGGGTTTCGCCCCCACAACCCAAAGATGTGCAGGGTAGGTGGATTGTCCACACTAAATTGTCCCTTAATTGAAAAAAATTAATTGGGTACTCTAAATTTAAAAAACAATCATGAACGACGAGAGAGGGGCCCTAACATTTGGGCAACCGACAGTCACCATAAAATCTGCCCAGGCTTGTGCCCTGTATGGACACACCAGCTTTGCTAAACTCAGTCAACCTCCAAGGCACAACCATCATTTCACAAGACAAAAAGCTGACAGGGCAGCTTGAAAACATCACTTTCTTTGCAGGGATTTGCCATTTTCTGTTCTGAGGGATAGCAATTGTGGCTTATATTAAATTGAACAGATACTTATCCTGATGTATTGGTTAATATTTGAAAACAGCATCTGGAGAGTTGATAAAAAGTAATGTTGACTCCTATAAAACACAAATCAAACATGCTGAAAACAGAGTCCAACATAAATATGAAAATAGCCGAATTCCTCCCATTAACATAACACTGGGTGTCTGAATTAGAAGTTATCAAGATCTCAAAACTCAGGCATATAGCACAGCACATGCAGAGTCGACCTTTGCCCAACACACTTGCCTCAAGCTTCCTACTTTCTCGACTTGCTCTCACTTTGCAGTTAATGAGACATGACCATTTGTTCTTTCATTGCTCCAATCATCTTATGCCCCTCATGTTTTGCACTTGTTTAAAGCAAAACATAATACATCACTCCAAACTTATTGTTATTGAATTGTCTCTTTATTCAGTCGTTTGACCACAA
Source organism: Scyliorhinus canicula (assembly GCF_902713615.1). Lineage (NCBI taxonomy): Eukaryota > Metazoa > Chordata > Chondrichthyes > Carcharhiniformes > Scyliorhinidae > Scyliorhinus > Scyliorhinus canicula. Next base: position 140,810,206 of record NC_052152.1, on the reverse strand, counting down.
TCTCAATCCTTCAGATTAGTAATTAATCGGAAAAGACAGCACATTCAAAGACACAGTCCTCATTTAGACATTATTCCAATCTAATTACATGGAGTCATAGAGCTTTACAGCACAGAAAGAGACCCGCTCAGCCCATCACGTCTGCACCAACATCTAACTTTCTGATCCCAATTTTCCTGCACTTGAAAAGGTCTGTAGCCTGATATGCTATGGCATTTCAAGTGCTCATCTAAATGCCTCCTAAATTGTGAGGGTTCCCACCGCAACCACCCTCTCAGGCAGAGAGTTCCAGATTCCCACCACCCTCTGGATCAAGTCCTCTACTACATCTTCTGCCCTTTTCTTAAATCAATGTCCCCTAGTTATGGAATCCTCAAAGCAGCGGTCACTTCCTTCCTATCTACAAACTTTATGTCCCACACAATTTTGTAGAACTCAATCAGATCCCCCTCAGCCTTCTCTGTTCCAAGGAAACCAACCCCAGCCTCTCTCTCCATAGCTGAAATACTCCAGCCCAGGCAGTATTTGGATGAATCTCCTCTGCATCTTCTCCAGTGTAACCACATCCTTTCTATAGTATGCACACAGTACTCTAGCTGTGACCTAAATCAGCATTTTACACAGCTCTATCATAAACTTCCTACACTTTATGTTATGCCTTGGCTAATAAAGACAAGAATCCCATATGTCTTCTTAACCAACTTATCTACCTGTCCAGGTGCCTTCAGGAATCTATGGACATTCCCTCAAGGTCCCTATGTACCTCCCAGCGTCCTGCCCATCATTATGGCACCCTTGCCTTGTTAGTCCTTACAAAATACATCACCCCAAACTTTACCATTGAGCTGGGCAGGGCCATGTCTCAGACAGTAATCAACTGATGGAGGGCAGATCATAGGTCATTCTGCCTGACCCACCTGTACAGATCCACATCCAGTTTCTCCAAATTCAGGACACTGGTAACCAACACACTGCGCAGATTTGCACTGGGAGAGGGCGAGCTCCGGCCAGAGTTCGGGCTTCCGGAACGCTGCCCCCGGGTCCTGCTCCCTGAGGCCGGACTGCGGGAGCGCTGTCCCCCGGTCCTGCTCCCCGAGGCAGGGCTGTCGGAGCATTGCTGCTGCCCTTCCCCAGGGCCCACAGCCGCCATTCCGCCAGCATCAAGAGTTGACCAACCGGAACACGAACCTTTTGAGCGATACCCATATTAACGAATCAGAAACAGAAGCGCGGTGCCGTCACAATGACTTTATTCCACCCAATCAGAGTCATGCGAAGGCAGGTGCATTGGCTACGGAACTGCCATTCATTGTGATTGATGGAAGATCCTGGGCTTCCAGACCCTTTGCAACGTGAGCAGATCACGCAATCATCCAATCCCTGGCACAGGAAAGACCATTCAGCCTATCAAGCAATCACCTGACCATTCTAATCCCATTTCCCAGCACTTGGCCCATTGCCTTGCATGCCTTGGCATTGCAAGTCCACTTCTAAATACTTCTGAAATGTTATGAGGACGACAGTGGTTAGCACTGTTGCTTCACAGTGCCAGGGACCCAGGTTCAATTCCAGCCTTGGGTCACTGTCTGAGCGGAGTTTGCAGTTTGTATGTTCTCCCCATGCCTGGATGGGTTTCCTCCCTGTGGGATCTCTCATTTTCTAATAAGAGTCGAGGTCCAGGAGTAGATTGAGATTGAGTTTATGGCAAAACTTGGTTAGTACACTTTCAAATGTAAACAAGAGAAACAAAAGTCCCAGAAAGGCAAAATAAAGAGAACAAAGACGAGAGAGAGAACGTGGTGCACAAAAGGCCTTATATATGCACATTTTTGGTACTGCCCCTTCTTCATCAGCCTCTCTTCCCCCAGACTCCTGGATCTTCCAACACATCAAATATCGGCACCTCTGGACTCGGGGCCACCCCCACAACACAACCTCGGACATAACATCCGAGACCCCTGCCAGAACTCCCTCAGTCTTGGATGTGATTCACGCCCCCACACACCACCAACACCTGTCTTCCACACCAGCAAAGAACCTGCTTATCCTTGTCACCGTCATGTGGACCCCATGCACTACTTTAAACTGAACAAGGCATAATCTCGTACACGACGAGGATGCGTTCAGCCTGCGCAAGTCCTCCAGCCATGTCCCAGCCCGCTCCTCCCCTCCAAGATCCTCCTCCCACTTGAACTTAATCTCCTCCAAAGAGTGCCCTCCCTCTCCATCAATTCCTTGTATATATCTGACACCCTCCCCTCCCCTATTTTGTCCTCTGACACCAACTTGTCCTGGAGGCGGCTGCTCCGGGTAGGACGGCACCTCTTCCCTCACGAAGTCCCTCACCTGCAGGTACCTAAAGCCGTTCAGCAACTCATTCAATTCCTCCAACTCCTCAGCCCTGCAAATTCGCCCCCTATAAACTAAATCCCTAAAATACTCCATCCCCACCTGCTGCTACCCACAGAAGCTCGCATCCAGCCCCGCCAGCACAAACCCATGGTTAGCATCCACAACGACATGCCCTCCAGCCCAGAATGTTCCCTGCAGTGGCTTCATACCCATAATGCGGAAACTACCCCCAAAATGACCTCTCCTCCACAGCCCATTTCCTCACCATTGCAATATTCACCATCCAATAGTAATTTACAGATTTGGCACCACCAGCCCTCCCCCCCCCCCCCCCCCCCCCCCCGCTCGCCCCCTCTCTAGGAACACCCGCCTCACCCATGGAGTCTTCCCCCCCCCTACCCCAACACAAACCCCAAAATTATCCCGTTAACCTTCCTGAAAAGGGACTTAGGACTTGGGAGCAAAGATAGAGAGGTTCTGGAACATGAACAGAAACCTGGGCAGCACCATCATTTTCACCATTTGCATGAACCCAGCCAGCGACAGTGGCAACACATCTTGAAATCCGTCTTCATTTCCTCCACCAATCGTGCCAAGTTCAATTTGTGTAGCTGAGCCCAGCTCCGCGCCACCTGGATTCCTAAATACCCAAAGCTCGCCCCCACTACCCTGAACAGTAAGTCTCCTAACCTCCTCTCATGCTTTCTAGCATTTATGGGGAATACCTTGCTCTTTCCCATGTTCAACGGATACCTTGAAAACCGGCCAAATTCTCCCAAAATCTCCATAATCCCTCCAATGCTGCCCACCAGGTCCAAGATATATAACAAATCATCCACATATAGTAGAACTCTAATCTCAGCAGCACCAATCACCCCCCCCCCCCCCACCCCAATTCCTCGATGCCCTAAGCGTCATTGCCAACAGCTCTATCGCCAAGGTGAAAAGCAATGGGGAGAGCAGGCACCTTGTCTTGTCCGACGATATAACCCAAAATACCCGAAACTCATCCGGTTCATCCAAATGCTTGCTACTGATGCCCTGCACAGCAGCCAAACCCAATCCACAAATCCCTGCCCAAACCAAAACCGCCCCAGCACCTTCAGCAAACACGTCACCATCACCTAATCAAAAGCCTTCTCCATGCCCACCGCCACCACTACATCTACCTCCTGCCCCTCCGAGGGCATCATAATTACATTAATTAGCTTCCACACATTCACTGACAATTACTTTCCCTTCACAAATCCCATCTGGTCCTCTCCTATCACACTGGCACCGTCCTCCATTCACGATGCTAGCTCCTTCGCCAACAACCTTGCGTCAATGTTCAGCAGCAATATCGAGCTGTGCAACCCGCATTGCTCCAGGTCCTTATCTTTCTTTAGAATCAGGAAGATGGAATCCTGCGACAGTGTAGGGGAGAGCTCCCCGCTCACCCTCACCTCATTGTAAGTCCTCACCAACAGCGGCCCCAGCTCCACACCCAACATTTTATAAAACTCTACTGGGAAGCCGCCTGGCACCGGGGCCTTTCCTGCCTGCATTGCAGCCATGTTATCCATCACCTCTCTTCGCCCAATTGGAGCCCCCAGCCCCTGCACTCTCTCTCCCTCCTTCTTAGAGAACTCCAACCCATCCAGGAACCGCTGCATCCCCTCCTCCTCGGTCGGGGCTTCGCCTCATACAGCCTCCTATAGAAGGCCTCAAATGCCCCATTCACCCCCTCCGGGTACCATATGCCTTCTTTACCACTTTATCTACCTGCCCTGCCACTTTAAGGGAGCGGTGTATATGCACACCAAGGTCCCTCTGATGCTCGCTGTTTTCAGGGTCCTGCCATTCATCATGTATTCCCTTTCCTTGTTTTTCCTGCCCAAGTTCATGACCTCACACTTATTTGGGTTGAATTTCATTTGCCAAACGAAGGCTATCCTCACTATTTACCACCCACCAATTTCCGTATCATCCGTGAACTTATTGATCAACCCTCCTACATTCGAGTCTAAATCATTTATATAAAGCATAAACAGCACGGGCCCTGGCACTGATCTCTGGGGGACCCCATTGGACACAGGCTTCCAGTCAGAAAAACACCCCTCGAACGTCACCCTCTGCTTCCTGCCACTCAGCCAATTTGAGATCCATGTCGCCATCTTCTGCACAGATCCACTGTCATTAAGCAGGCTGATGTGTATGTGTGACCAATTTGAATGGCCTTGGAAGGGCAGCACGGTAGCATGGTGGTTAGCATCAATGCTTCACAGCTCCAGGGTCCCAGGTTCGATTCCCAGCTGGGTCACTGTCTGTGCGGAGTTGGGGGGGGGGGGGGTGGGTTGTTGGGTTGTGGACACGTGGGTTTGAGTAGGGTGATCATTGCTCGGCACAACATCGAGGGCCGAAGGGCCTGTTCTGTGCTGTACTGTTCTATAAAGGTAAACCATGGCAAGAACAAGGTCAAGTTCCTTTGATGTACACGGTGCAAGTCTGGCCCATTCCCCACTCTGTGACTTGGCCATCACCCGAGACATATTCCTCTTCATCTGCGGGTTAAAAATGAATCACATACACAGAAACACAATATACAAACCTCCAGATAAAGGAGGAAAGAAATGTGCCCAACATCACTCTCACCTGATGGCACCCTTGTACTATTTTAATTCATTCATGGGATGTGGGCATCATTGGCTAGATCAGCATTTATTGCCCATCCCTAAACGTCCTTGAGAAGGTGGTGATGAGCTGCTTAGGGGAACTGATAGCATCCTTTGCAAGCAGGACCGAGAGTCCCGCATCATATATTGCCTACCCGGTGCCAGGGCGAGGGACATCTCTAATTGGCTTGAAAGGATATTGGAGTGGGAGGGGGAGGAACCAGTTGCTGTGGTCCACGTTGGGAGTAACAGCATAGTCAAGACTAGGAAAGAGGACAGGTTTGGGGAATACCAGGAAGTAGGAACAAAATTTAAGAACACGTTCTCAAGGGTTATAGGCAGGGATTCTCTGAGAATCGGGCCCCGATGCCGGCTTCCCCATTCTCCGGCGCCGTTTTTTGGGCACCCGTGGGATCACCGCCACACCAGTCGGGGGCTGTTGACAGCGGCCCCCCCAGCGATTCTCTGGGCCTCAATGGGCTGAGTGGCCGTCGAGTTTGGCCAAGTCCTGCTGGCATGGATTACTCAGCTGCCACATCGCGGGACCTGGAAGGTGAGTGTGTGGGAGCCGTCCTGGAGGGGAGGGCAGGGGGATCCGACCCCGGGGGGGGCCCATGGTGGCCTGGCCCGCGATCGGGACCTACTGATCAGAGGGCGGGCTGGTTCAGTGGGGGCCTACTTTACTTTGCACTGGGCCCCTGTAGGGCTCTGCCATATGCCCGGGGGCCAGCAGGGGGAAGGGAACATCCGCGCATGCATGGAAATATGCCGGCCGTTCCGTGCATGGGTGGAAATACGCCGCCGTTCCATGTATGCGCGAACTCGTGCGGGCCGTTCCGCGCTGGCTGGAGCTGCAGGGACCACTCTGGTGCCAACTTATACTCCTAGAAAGGGGAGAATTCCTCACTTTCGGGGGTCGATCATGCCAGCGGGGGTACATAGCCCCATTACTAGAGAATCCCGCCCCAGTCTCTTGATTATTTCCTGAGCCATGTGCAAATTGGTATAGGGATGAAAAAATTAGGGAACATGTGGCTAAAGGAGCGGTGTGGCAAAGAGGGGTTCCATTTCATGTTGCACTGACATTAGTATTGGGACAGGAGGGATCTGCACCGTTGGGACGGTCTCCACCTGAACCAATTTGGGATTAGTGTTATAGTGGAAAGGATAAATAGGGTGGTCACAAGGCCTTCCAATTAGAAATTTTTTTTTTTGGGGGGGCGGTCTCAGGGGAACTCAATACAGTTCCAAAAACAAATACAGGGCAGAGATAAAGAAATAATCAGGAACCTAACTTAAAGCACTGCAGCAAATGGTAAAACAACAAGGACTATATTGGTTAAACCAAAAGTGAAAAATAATAAACAAGTAATAAAATATTCGTGCTGAGGGACAGGTTAGGGGAAATAGTCCAATTAAGAGTTCTATATATACTAATGCATGGAGTGTAAGGAATAACCTAGATGAGATGCAGTTGCAAATTAAAATTATGATGTAGATGCTTTTACAAAGACATGGCTGCAGGATTGTCGGGTCTGGGAACTAAATATACCTGTTTATAAAGTTTCCAGGAGGGACAGGGAGTATGGCAGAGGGGGTGGACTGGCCTTACTGATTAGAAATTCTCTCACTTCCATGGTGAGGGAGGATATAATGAGGGGAAAGCATCCAGTGGAGACAATATGGGTGGAACTGAGGGATAAAAAAACATCTAAAGCTGAAAGGGGTGCTGTGTATCGATCCCCCAGTCACAGTTTTGAGGTGCAAGATTGTATAAATGCAGAAATTAGGCAAGCGTGTAACAAAGACAGAGTAGTATTAATGGGAGATTTACCTTACATATAGATTGGGAGAGGCAGACAAACATCTGTCAAAAAGGTAATGAATTTCTGGAATGTGTCAGGGATAGTTTCCTGCAGCAATATGTTCTAGATGCAACAAGGGGACAGGCTATATTAGATTTAGTTATGAGTTATAAGGCCAATTTAATTCGTAGCCTAACTGCGTGAACATTTATCAAATAGTGGTCACAACATGATTGGATTCAATGTAGCATTTGAAAGTGAAAAACACATTTCAGATACTAGAATTTTAGACTTGGGATGAGACAGAGATGCTTCATGGTAACCCGGGAAGATCTGTTAATGGGCCAAATGACTGAAGATCAGCGGAGAATATTTGAAGAAACATTTGATGAGATACAGAGCGAGTATATACCCCTGAGAGGAAACAGGGGAACATTTAAAGTTCAAACAGCAAGACCTTGCTAAAGCGTAGGGTTAATACAGAGGCTTCAGTTGCGTCAGGCTCACTACACCAGCTGTCAGCCTCTGAGCTGATATGCAACACAAATTCCTGCTGTGGTTAAAAATAGCAGAAGCAGTAAGGATCACAGAAATGGCTGCAATGTCAGATCCGTATATATGTTTTCACCACATTCATGGAACCAACGTGAGACTGGATGATTCTCAGACCCAGGCGACTAGAGCTGAGAGCTTTGGTAATGGGGTTTGTTTCAGCAAAGAACCTCTGGATCCTGACAAAATTTTCCTTGTGGAAATTGTTGAGAAAGAGTTAGGCTGGTGTGGTAATGCAAGGATTGGTCTGACAGCGCACAATCCAAGAAACCTAGAGTCAGTTCCTGAGTATTCTCTCCCTGATTTGGTAAACTTGGGGAGCAGTTGGGTTTTTGCAATAACCAGGAACCACAATAAGGTCATCACTGACGATCAGGAGTCCAGTCCTGCTCCAACGCCACCTTGCTATATGGAGGCCTATCTGCAAATCGGAAAATGTAAGATCCCCAAGGACAAGCTGGTGGGAAGAAGCAGGCCAGGAAGGTACAGTCACCTCTTGGATCAACTCTATAAGACTAACATTCTTCCTGCGACTGCCAGAGGAAGCAGAATTGGGGTCTTGTACACCACTCATGCTAATGTGGGGGAAATGCACCTTGTCATCAATGGGGAGGACATGGGCCCCTGTGCCAAAGGAATCCCCACAAACCAACCTCTCTACGCTGTTGTGGATGTGTTTGCTTCCACTAAGACTGTGAGGATCATACAAGTGGACTATGGTTGTAAGTATCACCAGATCAAATTTGTCACATTAGATAATATTTAAATTTGATTTATTTGATGGGTAACACTGCATGTATACTCGTGACTGCCTCTTGATGAGGAGTACTGCGTTTGTGATTTTTAAGTATATGCTGGAATTTTAAATGAGCTCTTTGAAATTGGAATAGTTCTTATTTTACAAATCAAACTGAGTACATTCATCTTCTAATATATGTTGTATTCAACAGGGGGAGATGGGGGAGCAGTCGTTATGTCATTGGATTAGTAAATAAACATTCTTTCATTGGATGTGGACAATGCTGGCAAGGCCAGCAATATTGTCCATCCCTAATTGCCCTTAAACTGAGTGCTTTGCTGGGCCACTTGAGAGGGCAGTTAAGAGTCAACCACATTGTGTGGGCCTGGATTCATTTGTAGGGCAGATCAGATAAGAACAGCAAATTCTCTCCCTGAAGGGGACACTTGTGAACCAGATAGGTTTTTATGATAGTTTCCTGGTCACCATTACCCAGGCTGGTTTTTCATTCCAGGTGTTTTTTTGATTAATTAAAGTTAACTTCCACTAACTGCCAAGGTGTGATTTGAACCCATGTCCCCAATCATTAGTTCAGGCCTCTGGATTACTAGTCCAGTGACAGTACCACAACATCACCATCTTCCCTAAATCTGGGCAGCAGCGTAGCACAGTAGTTAGCACTGTTGCTTCACAGCACCAGGGACCCGGATTGAATTCCTGGCTTGGGTCACTATCTGTGCGAAGTCTGCACGTTCTCCCCGTGTCTGCGTGGGTTTCCTCCGGGTCTCCGGTTTCCTCCCACAAGTCTTGAAAGACGTGCTTGTTAGGTGAATTGGACATTCTGAATTCTCCCTCAGTGTACCCGAACAGGCGCCAGAGTGTGGCGACTAAGAGATGTTCACAGTAACCTCATTGCAGTGTTATGGTAAGCATACTTGTGACACTAATAAAGATTATTAAAGGTAATCCCAATTGTGGTGACCACAACAGCTGGCATCAATTGTTTTAAAAACCTTTTGGGTTCACTAGTAATCTTCGGGGAAGGATATCTGCCTTCCATACCCAACGTGGCCGATATGTGACTCTTAATCATTCTCTGAAATGGCCCAACAAGCCACTCATGGGCAATTAGGGACGGGCAACAAATGCGAGCAATGCCCAGGTCACACAAAATAATAAAGAATTCAGTGAAAGTAAAGCTAAGAGCTGCTGAGTTTGATCAAAATCTTTGTACAAAGTGATCAATTGCTTCATCAGCCCCTCCACATCAGCTATATAAATAGGTGACACGGAGTGAATTCTCCGCCTCCCCGGTCACATGTTCCGCGGAGGCTAACGGAACTGGCAGTACAATTCTCCATTCCCTCAGCCGGCCAATGGGATTCCTATTGTAGCCACCCCAGGCCGGCAGGAAATCCGTGGGCTGGTGTGCTCTGCCAGCGGAATGGATAATCCCACCGGCAGAGAATTCACCCCAGTTTCCTTTTATCTCTATAGAGATAGCAGGACTTTTAATTGATTAATTCATTATTTTAAAAAATCAACAGCTAGTCTGTTACTGTTTAGATAAATCATAATTATACATAATTACCTGAGCAATAAAACTAGGCAGGCAAAACACTACAATAATAATGTACATTTAGAATGGCAAGAGATAAGGTCAGACAGTGTGTGAGTTCAGATTTGAATTCTCCCTCTCAACCTTCCACAAGAGAAAAAATAGCATGTTTCAAACAAGATCAGGTGAGATGACTCGCACAACAGTTTTAAGAGACAGTCCTCCAATCAAATCATTGCTTAGGTTTGTGGCCCTTGATAAATGCTCTGGATCCAATCTCTAGATCAAACGTCAATAATGCACAATGTATGTCCTGATTGATAGTTGCACACCAAATGCATAAACTCCTTCTGGAGAAGTGTGATTAACAATTTCATTATCTTCTTTATCTCTGCAGTTCCATCTCTACAGACTCTGTGCCGTCAACTTGTTCAGAAGTGCATAATGAACAGACTGGCCATCGACTGGCTAGACCTACCTGACCCTTTAAAGAATTACTGCAAATATGAATGATGAGGCAGTATGGTTTGGGAAAAGTCTTTGAACTAGGCTCATGATGAGAAGAGTGAATCATATGGTTTCATGTTAGCATCCATGTTGCTTATTCTTGTTTTACAGTTTCTTGTTCCACCCTTGTTTTGTAGTAAACTGTTATGTAAAGTATACTAAAATTTGGAACATGAAACAACACATAAAAATAGCCCATTTGTGAATGAATGTGAAACATCATCTTCCAAATTTGGAATTTGCATCTTCCAAACCCACAACCTCGTCCACCTAGAAAGACAAGGGCAGCAGATGTTTGGGAACACCCACCACCTGCAAGTTCCCCTCCAAGCCACACACCATCCTGACTTGGAAATATATCGCTGTCCCTTCATTGTTGCTGGGCCAAAGTCCTGGAACTCCCTCCCTAATAGCACTGTGGGAAGTCCAACAACACATAGCCTGCAGCAGTTCATGGCGGCAGCTCACCACCACCTTCTCAAGAGAATGTTGGCCAAGCCAACGATGCCCACGTCCCATGAAAGAATAAAAAAAGTTAGCAAAATCTAGGTCCTTACTTCCTCTCGCGTTCTAATTGTAGCTGATATCAGTGATATAATCAATGAAAGACCACAAGTCAGAAGAAGGGAGGCAGGCAGGTATCTGGAAAAGGCCCAAAGTCCATCTCACTCAAGAACCGTTTTTCTGTGTTGGAAAACGGTGGGAGTGATCATTCCTCTGGGGAGTGCAGCCAGAGCCAAGTGCACGGCACTGGGTGGCTCAGCTTCACAAGGAGGTTGGGGGAGTAAGAGTAGAAGAGCAATAGTGGTAGGAGACTCAATAGTGAGGGGTGCAGACAGACATTTCTGCAACCGCAGGTGTGACTCCTGGATGGCATGTTGCCTCCCTGGAGCCAGGGTCAGGGATGTTACTCAACGGGTTCAGGGCATTCTGAAGTGGAAGGGCAAGCAGACAGAGGTCATGGTTCACATTGGCACCAACAACATAGGTAGATAGAGGGACGAGGTCCTGCAACAGGAATTTAGGAACTAGGTAGCAGATTGAAAAGCAAGACCTCAAAGTTTGTAATCTCTGGATATCTCCCAGGGCCACGTGCCAGGGAGCATAGGAATAGGGAGAGCATATCAACGCATGGCTGAAGACAAGGTGTATATAAAAGCTCAGGAAGTTTGAGAAGGTAAGTTAAACAGTGTTTCATAAATCAACATAAAGTAAAGGCTGCAGCGTAGCTTACAGTTCAAAGGTCTCAACCGGGATTACCGATCACACTCGTCCCAATCGGGCCAGCTTCTATAAGGCAAATCTACGAGTCCCAGCTGGGCAGGCCTCTGACCACTAGCGGAGGAGCTCATATTCCACGCTCGTATTTAGAATGGTAGAAGATTCAGTAGGTGGGCCTTTTTTGTGACAGTGACATTAACTCAGTAGGATTTAAGGTACTTATGGAAAGGGACAAAGATGGACCGGAACTAAAGGTCTAAATTGTGAGAAGGCCAATTTTAATAGGATAAGCCAAGATCTGGCAAAGGTTGACTGGGAGCAACTACTTGTAGAAAAATCTACATCAGAGCAGTGGATTCATTCAAAAAGGAAATAGAGACAGCACGGGGCCAACATTTTCCTGTAAAAGTGAAGGGTGGGAGCAACAAGTCCAGAGAACCCTGGATGTCAAGGGATATCCACCTAGCCTGCAGATCTTTTGGGTTGTGGGGGCAAAACCCCCGCAAACACAGGGAGAAGGTGCAAACTCGACATGGACAGTGACCCAGAGCTGGGATCTGTGTTGGAAAACGGATGGAGTGACTGGTAGATTTTCTGAAGTGTGGCTTTAACTTCCTATCAGTTTCTCACAGCTTTTCATTTCACTTGTCTCAAGTTAGTCACTTGATTTTTCACCATCAGTGAAAAGAGTGAGATGATGCATTTTGGGAGGGCTAACAAGGCAAGCTATGGACAATGAATGGTAAGACTCTAGGAGGCACAGAGGATCAGAAGGACCTTGGTGTGCATGTCCATAGATCTCTGAAGACAGCACGGCAGGTAGATAAGGTGTAGGTGTAGCTGTGATGCCATCGTTCTTGCGACCAGATCCAATGCTGCTCCTGGCCTCACTCATCACACAATTTCTTCATAGTTAGGACTAGCATTGTAATTTGTGCTGAAAAAAAAAGAATGAGCATTATTAATGTGCTACTCAGAAATAGGACACCAACATGCAACACTGGAACTGAGAATTTGAAGGACAAGGATGTTCAGCATCCTTGGGATCAGGGTGCCCTGGCTGAGACCCCATTGTAGCATTAATTCATTTAAACCCACCGCGTAGCTGCAACCTATAGGCTGTTGAGACTGCTTATTGTTCACAGTATCCTGTATATGCTCAGGGGGATTTACCATATTTTTTACAGTGCAGAAGGAGGCCATTCAGCCCATCGAGCCTGCACTGGCCCTTGGAAAGAGCACCCTATTTAAGCCCACGCCTCCACCCTATCCCCGTAACCCCACCTAACGTTTTGGACACTGAGGGGCAATTTAGCTTCTGGTCATGTGAATCCCCACCCAGCCCGCCCCACTGGAAATATCTTCATGAGGATGGGAATGGCTATTTTCAATCACCAGCGCATCAGGTGTTGGCTATCTTCAATGCACGCCTCAGAAGCACAGCCCCAAATTAGAGGAAGCAAGGTTTTAGCAGAGCTCAACGCAAACAAAGGATATATGCACCATGGCTATTGGAACCCTCCCAGGCACACAACCCCTCTCAGAGTAAACATTTCACCAGTGCCAGTGCCACTATCAGCTAGCCCACCCATGAGGATAACAAGCTCTGCCTGTCCAATTCTTCCCTGTGCCCACCCATCCCACACCAGCCAAGAAACTATTACAGCCTGTGTGTTAAAGCCAGGCTTCACATAACTTGCAGCTAAGGTCCTGGCAAACACACACGTCCTTCGCTCACCTCCATCTGTTGGACCTGCCCACACAACAGGATCTTCGCATGGAGATGACTGGTTGCACAATATGACCGTCTTCACCACACAACCAGTTGCCACCCTCCTGGCAGGATAGCACGAGACCCACCCAGTGAGGAGACCACAGTAGACCTCAATGGGAGAAACATGACAGGTGCCGCAGAGCCTATCACTAACAGCGATTGTGGTGACCACTGGTAACCTTGCTGGCAGGGACTCCGGCTCAAAGGGAGACCGTGCGTGACCTGTGCCAGTTCATGGTGTACCTGGTACCGCATGGGTATGGAGGAGGACACCCGGTCCTGGTGGCCATCATGGTGACCATCTCCCTAAACTTTTATGCCTGTGGTTCATTCCAGGGCTCAAGCTGGGAGATTTTTGGGATATCGCAAACGTCAGTACATGGGTGTATCTATGCTGTCATGGATGCCCTATGCACCTGGGCATCGGACTACATCACCTTCAACCTTGACCAGGCCAAACAGGATAACTAGACAGCAGGATTTGTCACCATAACTGGCATGCCACAGGTCCAGCGGGTGATCGACGGTACGCATGTGGTCCTCCAAACATTGATTCCACACGGTGCTGATGCGATGGGCCGAAGGGCCTTTTTGTGCTGTAGATTCTAAGGAGTGCACTTCATTAATAGGAAGAGCTTCCACTCTATGAATGTGCAGTTGATGTGTGACTACCAGATGCACATCATGGCTGGCACGGTAGCACAGGGGTTAGCACTGTTACTTCATAACGCCAGCGTCCCAGGTTCGATTCCCGGCTTGGGTCACTGTCTGTGTGGAGTCTGCATGTTCTCACGTGTCTGCGTGGGTTTCCTCCGGGCGCTCCAGTTTCCTCCCACAAGTTCCGAAAGACATGGGGCGAAATTCTCCCAAAACGGGAGAAATCGTCAAACTGCCGTAAAACCCGGGCGGGTTTTACGGCATCGCGCCCCTTCCCGACGGGGGACCGATTCTGGTCCCCCGTCGGGGCTAGCAGCCCGACGTCGGAGGCCCCGACAAGTCGGGCTTAACGAAAATCGTTAAGCCCGCTTGTCGGACTTAGCGCCGGCTGACGCGTCATATGACGTCAGCCGCGCATGCGCAGGTGGGAAGACTCCACCCGCGCATGCGCGGGTGACGTCATCGCGTTTTTGCGCGAAACCCGCGCATGCGCGGTCCGGGTTGCCCCTCAGCCGCCCCGCGTATTGATACTGCGGGGCGGCGGAAGGACAAATAGTGCGCGGGCATCGGGCCCGCTGCCCGCGATCGGTGGGCACCGATCGCGGGCCCATGGCACCCTTGGCACGGCCGTGGTACTGCCGTGCCAATCGGTGCCATGGTTATTTTTTTCCAGGTGGTCACGACGTTTTTACGAATGGCAGGACCAGGTGTGTTTGCCGTTCGTAAAAAGGTCGTAAAGGGCTGGGACTTCGGCCCTTCTAACAGCTGTGAATCGCTGCCGGCCGTAAAAAAACGGCGGCAGCGATTCGTGTCGGGGGGGGGAGAATAGCGGGAGGGCGTCAAAAAAGTCGGGAAGGCCCTCCCGCTATTCTCCCACCCGTCGTGGGGGGGGGAGAATTTCGCCCATGATGTTAGGTGAATTGGACATTCTGAATTCTCCCTCAGTATAACCGGACAGGTGCCGGAATGTGGCGACTGGGGGATTTTCACAGTAACTTCATTGCAGTATTAATGTAAGCCTACTTGTGACAAAAATAAAGATATCATTAGTACATTAGTATCATGCACCTCTGCACCCTGATACCCAGGCAGTCTGCACGTGTCTACATCCTGGCGCACTCATTAGTTCATGACACCTTTGAGACTCTCCCTCGGGTGAGGGGCTTATGATTTGGCGGCAAAGCTTACCCACTGAAATCATGACACCCATGCGCCCCAGACCAAGGTGGAGAACTGTTATAATGACACTCAACAGCAACAATGAATGTTAGCAAGTGGTGCATTGGCATTCTGAAATTGCGCTTCCGATGCCTGGACCGCTCTGGTTGGGCACTCTAATATAGCCTCCAGAGGGTCTTGAACAACTTGGTAGCCTGCTGCATCCTTCATAACATCATGCAGCAGCAGCAGAGCGACACCCTGGAGGAGGAGGAAGAACGGCAGGCTTCATCTGACAAGGAGGACACGGATGGTGCCCAAGAGGGTCTGGGCAGGCTGCGCAACGAATGATCCAGTGCCGCCGGACATGGGACAACCTCATCACCTCCCAATTTACCAACTAAGAACCCTGGCCACCAGCAGTACTGCCTTCCTGCCCCACCACTCTCCACCCTCTCCACCCCACCCCTCCCCACCCTACCAATCTTCCCCCCACCACTCCCCCCCCACCAGTCCCCCACCCAGCCACTCCTTCCCTCCACTCCCCCCCATCACCACTCCCCTCCCTCACCATTCCCCCACCCCACCCAGAATCCACCTTATCATCAGCCTCTCACCCCTTCCCTCTTTAACAATAACCTCTATTGTCACAAGTTGGCTTACATTAACACTGCAATGAAGTTACTCTGAAAATCCCTTAGTCGCCACACTCCGGCGCATGTTCGGGTACACTGAGGGAGAATTCAGAATGTCCAATTCACCTAACAGCACGTCTTTCAGGAAACCGGAGCACCCGGAGGAAACCCACACAGACACAGGGATTACTCCAGTCCTTCCCCCCTTCTACCCTTCCCTCTCCTCAGTCCTTCCACCCCATTCCCCCTCTCCACCTGTCCTTCCACCCCTTCCCTCTCTCCCATCACCACAGGGTGTTGGCCCTGGGTTGGCAGTATCAGTGGGTCTTGTCCACGGGCCAGAAGATGATGACAACTCGCTGTGA
Organism: Scyliorhinus canicula; assembly: GCF_902713615.1. NCBI lineage: Eukaryota > Metazoa > Chordata > Chondrichthyes > Carcharhiniformes > Scyliorhinidae > Scyliorhinus > Scyliorhinus canicula. The sequence continues at coordinate 140,794,229 of NC_052152.1, read as the reverse complement.
GGTGAGCTCTGGTGCTCCTCATTGTCTGACAAAGTCTGACTTCTGTCTTCAAGATTACATAACGGGCAGCACGGTAGCCTTGTTGATAGCACAATTGCTTCACTGCTCCGGGGTCCCAGGTTCGATTCCGGCTTGGGTCACTGTCTGTGTGGAGTCTGCATATCCTCCCCGTGTGTGAGTGGGTTTCCCCCGGGTGCTCCGGTTTCCTCCCACAGTCCAAAGATGTGCAGGTTAGGTGGATTGGCCATGATAAATTGCCCTTAGTGTCCAAAATTGCCCTTAGTGTTGGGTGGGGTTACTGGGTTATGGGGATAAGGTGGAGGTGTTGACCTTGGGTAGGGTGCTCTTTCCGAGAGTCAGTGCAGACTCGATGGGCCGAATGGCCTCCTTCTGCACTGTAAATTCTATGATAACACTGTGATACCCCCTGCATGGGCACTGTTGATTCCTTCTCACGGGTCCACATTTCCTGGAAGGGTCTTGGCGGGGGTGGGGGGGGTGCGTTTGCAGGAAATGGTGAACTGTTATGGCTCACTCACTGCTGATGCTATCAAACAATGAGGGAGTGCCATTGCAGTTACTGCACTCTCCTCAGCCTCCCTGTGAGTTGCAGGGCCCTCTCCTCTGAGAGTGTGTGTACATGGTTGCCTGGAGTGCCCTGTCTGACTTCTGTCGCTCCCATTGATTAGAAAGTCATAGAGTGCAGAAAAGTCCCTTCAGCCCATCAAATCTATACTGACAATAACTACCCCTAATCTCTCTCTATCGCACTTACCAGCACTAGTCCCATATCCTTGAATGCAATGGTGTGTCAAGTGGTCATCCAAGTGCTTTTTAAGGGTTGTGAGGTTTCCAGCCTCCACTACCTTCCCCAGCAATATACTCCAGATTCTCACCACCCTCTGAGTGAACTTATTTTTCTCAGTTCCCCGGGACTCTCCTGCCCCTCACCCTAAAACTATTCCCCCTTGTGATTTACCCCTCAACCAAGGGGAAAAGCCGCTTTACCTATTTACCCTGTCCAAACCCCTCATCATTTTACATCCCTCAATCATATCCCCCTCAGCGTTCTCTGCACTAAAGAAAACAATCCAAGCCTATCCAGTCTCTCCTTAGAGCTCAGCTGCTCCATCCCTGGCAACCTGCTAGTTAATCTCCTCTGTACTCGCTCCAGTGCAATCGCCTCCTTCCCATAGTGCGGTGACCAGAGCTGCACACAGTATTCCAGCTGTGGCCTAACCAACGTTCTTTAGCTCCAACATAACCTTCTTGCTCTTATATTCTATGCCATGACCGATAAAGGCGAGTGTCCCATACGTCTTCTTAACTACCCTATTCACCTGCTTCCTAGTGTCCTTCCATTCATTACTTACTCCCTTGTCCTGTTTCTTCTCCAAAGTGCATTACCTCACACTTATCAGGGTTAAATACCATATGCCACTGATTTGCCCATTTGACCAACCGATCCATATCTACCTGTAACCTACAACCCTCTTCTTCACTGTTATCTACCCTATCAATCTTAGTGTCACTTGCAAACTTGCTTGTTACTCCCACCACGTTCTTGTCTATATCATTTATATATAAACAAACAATAAGGAACCCAGCACTGATCCCTGCGGTTGCTGCTGGACACCAGCCTCCAGTTACTCAGTCTTCTACCACTACCCTTTGTGTCCTATTACAAAGCCAGTTTCAGATCCATCTCAACAAGTTTCCTTGAATTCCATGTGATTCAACCATCTCAATCAGTCTCCCATGTGAGACCTTGTCAAAGGCTAAGCTAAAATCCATATTAACTACTTCAACTGCACTTCAGACACGCACTCAGTCACTTTATCAAAAAATTCTATCAAATTTGTTCGGCATGATCTTTCTTTGACGAAGCATTACTGGCTATCCCTAATCAAGCCATGCCTTTCCAAGTGGAAATTAATTATCTCCTAGAGGATTTTCTCCAATTGTTTCCCTACCACTGATGTGACACTGACTGGTCTGTAATTCCCTGGTTTATCTCTACCACCCTTCTTGAAAAGTGGAACAACATTAGCTGTCCTCCAATACACTGGCTCTTTTCCTATAGCCATTGAGGAATTATAAACGTGCATCAGAGCGTGTGCGGTTTCCTGTCTCGCCTCCCCAAGCAGCCTGGGATGCAATTCATCTGGGTCTGGGGATTTGTCTATATTTAAGCCTGTCAAAGCCTCCTTACTTCCTATGTCAAACTGCTTAAGGTCCTCACAGCCCCATTTCCTGAATTCTGTACCTAGGTACTCCTTCTCCTAGTGAAGACAATGGGCTGCCTTGTCCTTGGGGACACAGTGAGACACTGGGGTGTCCGTTTATGGGTGCTCTGTAGCTGGCAGCGTGTGAGGGCAAGGCTCGTGGTCAAAGAGAACAATAAATGTATTGGGTTTGGTGTTGAGTGGGTCGCAAAAGAGATGCAGACATGTCATGTGTTGTTGGCCTCTAGGAGTTTGGGGGTTGATGTGAGGTGTGAGGAACTAGGGTGATACCAGGGGCACAGTGGGGATGACTCACCTGAGCTGCCATAAGGAGGTCATTCATCTTCTTTCACATTGCATGCCTGTCATGGTGAGGCTGCCAGCACTGACAGCTTCTACCACCTCATCCCAGGCGCTGTTGAGAAGGGTGGCCTTGCGTTTCCTCCCCACCCTGGGGAACAGGGTGTCCGTCCTGCCCTCAATGGCATCCAGTAGTCGATCTCCGACTCCCAGGATCTGGGAGCAGTCTGCAAGTAGCCATCTTCTTGGCTGGAATGACGATCTGTTGTGAATGGAGTACTTAAAAGTTGCTCCAGTTTGTCAGGCTTTTAACACGAATCCCGACCCCAGCGAATCAGATGCCAACGAGGTCAGGAATGACTCAGGCTGCACATGGGCATATTTGCATCAACTGAATTTCATAAGTTTCCCACAATTCAAATCCGGTGGGAGAGCATAGTCTCACAAAAGAAGAATACTGCCCTAAATCTTTACCTCAATAATGAATGCATTATACTAAAATTAACATTTACAAGCACTATAAAGTTGAATGCATACAAGTAGTCACATAATCTAGTGTCTGACCAATTTACCAATTTTCACATGAGCAATCAATAATATTATCTAAGGTATCACTTGATTGTGGTTAAACACACATTTAGGGGCAGCACGGTAGCATGGTGGTTAGCATAAATGCTTCACAGCTCCAGGGTCCCAGGTTCGATTCCCGGCTGGGTCACTGTCTGTGCGGAGTCTGCACGTCCTCCCCGTGTGTGCGTGGGTTTCCTCCGGGTGCTCCGGTTTCCTCCCACAGTCCAAAGATGTTCGGGTTAGGTGGATTGGCCATGCTAAATTGCCCGTAGTGTCCTAAAAAAAAAGTAAGGTTAAGGGGGGGGGGGGGTTGTTGGGTTACGGGTATAGGGTGGATACGTGGGTTTGAGTAGGGTGATCATTGCTCGGCACAACATCGAGGGCCGAAGGACCTGTTCTGTGCTGTACTGTTCTATGTGCATCAGGCCTACAATATTTATAAATATGGCTCCGTTACACTTGATTGCAGGCTATGGGTATTACTTTCACTTGACTCTACATGTGCGCGCAGTGTGTGTTTTGTTTACTGAAAGGATTGAGATGAGCTGGCTCTCATTTGCTCTGCTATACCTTATAAATAACCATGTGGTTGCTAGGAGCATAATTCGATCACATGGAGAGTCACAATTGTGATTCATTACGTCCTCTTTGATTTATGCACACATTTTCTTCATTTCACTTCATGGTACTCAGAAAGAGTAGGCTCACCTGATAATTTTATTTTCTGTGATTTAAGTATTCTGAGAGCAAACATTAAAAAAAATAAATTTAGAGTACCCAATTCATTATTTTTCCAATTAAGGGGCAATTCAGCGTGGCCAATCCACCTACCCTGCACATCTTTGGGTTATGGGGCCGAAACCCACGCAAAAACGGGGAGAATGTGCAAACTCCACACGGACAGTGACCCGGAGCTGGGATCAAACCTGGGACCTCAGCGCCGTGAGGCAGCAATGCTAACCACTGTGTCACCGTGCAGCCTTCTGAGGGAAAACGTGATGTTCCTAGAAGTTCAAATAAGTTTTAGGCAAATTTATCAATAATGACCGGGTTTTCATCATTGCTGGATAACGGTCTCATAATTTGCTGATGTAACTGTGAGATTACCATCACCACAAGGCCTGCGGCTGCTTCTGGGAAAGCTAAACACTGCTTTATCAGGATGACTAAGGGTGGGCAATAACAAAAATACAGCTTGTCTAATATTCCCCACATCCCATAAAAAAACTTTAAAGAAACTGTGGATGAAATGCGTACAAGCTCGGGATCAAAAGGGGGCCTTTTGGTAGTTACCACAACTTTTATCACCTCAATTACTGGGAAGGGGCTCCAAAATAGTCTCCTAATCTTAAACTAATTTATAAATCTCATCTAATCCTCAAAGTTAAAATACAATCTTGAATTCATTGTGGGTAAGATTCATGGAGAAGCTTTTTTTTGGCTTGGAGTAACATTTTTTGAATTGGTGATAAATAAACTGGAAGGCTTGAGGTAACAATTTCTTGGAAATCAGGTATGTTAATATATACTCATATATTTGGGTTTTTGATGCCTATCTTGATTTGGTAAGAGAGACAAGTATTTTCCACTGAAGTTTTAAACTTCGAACTAGATCATGGGGCATATTGTGTGTTTATAGTCTGTGTGAGCACAATGGCAATGCATTCATATTTTCACTGTAAAGAAACGAAGGTGAAATACTCCTGACAGCTAGTTGGTGTAAAGAAGGCAGTCTTTACCTCGAATACACTTATTCACAGAGTGAAATGTTACAGATATCGCCTGACTCCATTCAAGTCTTGTGTAGTGAGTGTCTCTTTATATGAACACCAATCAATGTCCTCCGCTGCAGATACAGTTAACAAAAGACACAATGCCATTCGTGACCACTGGACACCCTAAAGTGTATTACAGCCAATTGTAATGTAGGCAACAGCCAATTTGCAAACTAATACAAATAGCAAGTAAAGTCACCATAATCCCAGATGACCACAGGCTGCTTTCCCCTTTGAAGGGAAGAACTAACTGGTGGTGATTTAACCTCAGGTCACCACACTTGAACTAGAATTGAACCTGTGCTGTTGACCTCACCTGTATCATGAACCAGCTGTCCAGCCAACTGAGCTAAACTGCCCCCACAAACTGCAATGTGATAATGATCAGAAAGCCTGTTTTTGTGATGCTGATTGAGGGATAAATATTGGCCAGGATACTGGGGATAACTTCCCATGCACTTGTGAGGTATGTCTGATACCTGATTCCGCCAAGCAAGGACTCAAACGATGCTTTCTAGTTATCTAAAGACCAACTAGTAATCATCTTTAGGGGAGATAAAGTGATCTTTCAGGACACAGTTGAGCTATGCCTCACAATGAGGAAGTTAAACCAATTTGATCTTTATCGATGCTTTCTGATTATAGAGTGCAACTAGTGTTGGCCAGTCCACGGTCCCATTAATGGAACCTGGAGGAGTAGATCTGTGGATCAGGGCAGAGATTCTTCCCTAACAATTAGGATAGCCCTAACTGGAAAAAGAGCAGTGCATTGAGTTGGCAGACTGCATTTACAGCTGCTTTAATTCTAGAAGAAGTGCACCTTCCCTACACACACCTCAGGATTGCAGAAATGTACCTTTATTGAGCTCAGATCTTTGGGAATGTGGGCTCCTCTGAGAAGGGAGTGTCTACTCAACATCACACAAATAGAAAAACCTGGCAGTTGGTATGAAGACCTCTGAGCAGGGTTTTGTGATTCCATGTACGCCAGACATTAAAGTGACCAAATAAACATTACTAAGGTAGATTTTAATCGCTTCAACAGCTGATCAGTTACAAACTGAAATCTATCCCATTTATTTGCTGTTGACACATGGTGACATCCACACTGAAGAGATGATTACTGTGCCATAAAGTCTATCCAATGACAATTAAGAATTGACTACCCAGAAGTAAGATGATCAGAAGATAAATCATATAACAATATATTATAGTCCTCCACTCATAGCACTCTGCGGTGTCAATTCCAGTGATAGAAAGTAAATATTAATTCAACATCTTCTGTGTTCTAATATATGAAAAGATGGAGATGTTTAAGGAACTCAGCATTTCCTCATCCTGAAAGTTTTTTGTATAAAGGTAAAACCAACTTGCTACACTCAGAAAATTGGCTAGACCACTCCAGAGAAAAGTGTCTCCACATTTCTCCCAGTTGAGAATAGTTTAAGAGACAATTAGAAATCCACTGGAAAATGATGCTGAATGATCCGCATTTATCAATTGTTGTATAGGAAATGGTTAACCTGACCGCATGACCAATACTTTTGTGTTGTTTGAATTCACAAGGGTTATAAAATTACATGCTCCAGTTGTCATCCATGTGCTCTGTTACTACCAATTTTCCTCACAAAATATTTTTACATCACTGAAAGTATTCCGCAACATTGACTTGCAATTAGTTACACAACGCTTTTAACACTAAAACGCTCCACAACACTTCACTGGAGGGTTATTAAACAAAGTTTAATCCCATGCTATATAATGAGATATTAGAACAAATGGAGATAGATTTTAAAGTCTATGATAAAGGAGAGAATCCAGAAAATTAGAGAGTTTAACGTTGTGAGCCTTGAGTGTAGGAGCTATAAATCTGAAAGGAATCTGTAAAAAAAAGTAAATTGCACAAATAATTTCTAAAATTGGAGGTAATTGAGTGATTGGCTCCTCTTCTTCTCTCTTAAACCTGCAGTTGCACAATATGCACTGTTGGCCTTGTCATTTTTTTGCCTGTAATACAAGTAAATCATTTGCATTTAAATAGTATCTTTCACCACAGTGTCACAAAATCAGAGAAACATAAACTTACAGTTCAGCATCAGCAGGAAAACAGCCAATCAACTTAATTGCGCTTCCCAGCCACAGCCATGTGAGTTATGAAACTTCATGTGCAGAATCCCAAGTACTTTTATAAATGGTGTGAGGATTACTGCCCCAAATATCGCCAGAGAGTGAGTTTTTAAAAACATTAATTTACTGGCTAGGCCGGTATTTATTGTTCAACCAGACCTCATCATCCCCTCGGCTAAATCATTTCTCAAATCCTCTGTAATCCTTCTAGCAGTTACCTGAAGTCGATACTTCCTGTTAACTAACGAATCTGCCAAGATGTGGAGATGTGGGCATTGGACTGGGGTGAGCACAGTAAGAAGTCTTACAACACCAGGTTAAAGTCCAACAGGTTTGTTTTTGAATCACCAGCTTTCGGAGCACTGCTCCTTCCTCAGGTGAATGAAGAGGTGGGTTCCAGAAACATATATATAGACAAAGTCAAAGATGCGATATGATACTTTGAATATGAGTCATAGCAGGTAATTAAGTCGACAGGTCCAGCCGGAGAAACTGGAGAGAGGGATTATCACAGGTTAAAGAGGTGTGAATTGTCTCAAGCCAGGGCAGTTGGTAGGATTTTGCAAGCCCAGGCCAGATGGTGTGGGATGAATGTAATGCGACATGAACCCCAGGTCCCGGTTGAAGCCGTACTCATGAGTTTGAAACTTGGCTAGAAGTTTCTGCTCGGCGATTCTGCGTTGTCATGCGTCCTGAAGGCTGCCTTGGAGAACGCTTACCCGAAGATCAGAGGCTGAATGCCCTTGACTGCTGAATCTGCCAAGGGCAATATATCCTTCCTATCCATTCTGTCCAAGTCCCTCATAATTTTATACATCTCAGTCAAATCTCTCCTCAACCTCCTCTACTCCAAATAAAACAACTCATGTTCTAGCCCAGAATAAAAAAGTTTGTGAGACATGAGCCTTAAATCTAATATTTGTTAAGTACTGTTCCTAGAGGATGTTTCTGAACTTTCTCACTGGCCTCATTCTTTTTGAAAATCTTTATTGTCACAAGCAGGCTTACATTAAAACTGCAATTGTAGAAGTAAATTTTTCCTGTTTCTTGACTGGTAGAAAGCCTCAACAAAGTTAGTTCCGACAAAATAAGTAGTCTTTATTTACGAAAAGACTGCATGCAGTATTGGCTGCAACTTGAGTTCAGAGAGCAGTTGTTACCCACTGTTAATTCCTCTTCAAGTCCGCGCTTACACAGAAAATCAGCTCAGTATTTATACATTATCATTATCAGTATTGCGTGACAGCTTAGTCAGGAATCAGAGGTAGAAACATAAGCAATGTCATAAAACAGGCACAACCTGCTGACCTCCTAGGACTCTTTGTCTCATCACTTATACCATTATCTTGTCCTTTGATAGAACATTAAAAGGTTGGTGACAACTTCATCCTTGACCGTATCTTGTCTTACACATACAGCCCTGAGTCATGAGGAGTTAACCTTATCAGAATTTACAGAGGTCAGGAATTTTGGAATACCTTGACCTTCTCTGATCTTATTCATGTTTTAAGTTAAGCGGAGTTAGCCATAACGGGTCTTACAGGGGTCGGCATATTGGAATAGCTAGGTCAGCTTTTCTTACATTGTACCAAGTAGTTGACCAGTTTTCCCATCATGCCATTACTTAATTTCTACAACATCACACAATGAAGTTACTGTGAAAAGGCCCCAGTCCCCACATTCGGGCGTCTGTTCGCGTACACTGAGGGAGAATTCAGAATGTCCAAATTACCTAACAGCATGGGCGCGATTCTCCCACACAGGGAGAAATCGTAAGGCTGGCGTCAAATCCGGGCGGGTTTGACGCCAGCCCCCCCCCCCCCTCCCCGACCGGGAACCGATTCTGGTCCCCGGTCAGGGCTAGCATGCCGCCGCCGTAAACTCCGGCATCGCGGGCTTAACGAATTTCGTTAAGCCCGCTTGCCAGAGTTTGCGCCGGCTGACGCATCATGTGACGTCAGCCGCGCATGCGCGGATTGGAAGACTCCAACCCGCGCATGCGCGGATGACGTCATCGCGCATTTGCGCGTAACCCACGCATGCGCGGGCTGGGATGCCCCTCAGCCGCCCCGCGAAGTGATACAGCGGGGCGGCGGAAGGACAAAGAGTGCGCGGGCATCGGACCCGCTGCCCACTGATCGCGGGCCCATGGCACCCTTGGCACGGCCGTGGTACTGCCGTGCCAATCGGTGCCATGGTTTTAAAAATCGGGACTTTACGGCCGTTTTTACGAACGGCCAGGCCAGGTGTGTTTGCCGTTCGTAAAAACAGCCGTAAAGGGCTTGGAACTTGGCCCATCAGACAGCTGAGAATCGCTGCTGGCCGTAAAAAAACGGCGGCAGCGATTCGTGTCGGGCGTTGGGGGGGGGGGGGGGAGAATAGCGGGAGGACGTCGGACTAGCGTGGCCATAAAATTTTACGACCCCCGCTATTCTCCGCACCATCGTGAGTGCGGAGAATTGCGCCCCATGTCTTTTGAAACTTATGGGAGGAAACCGGAGCACCTGGAGGAAACCCATGCAGACACATGGAGAATGTACAGACTCCGCACAGACAGTGACCCAAGCCCGGAACCGAACCTGGGACCCTAGTGCTGTGAAGCAACAGTGCTAACCACTGTGCTACCGTGCCGCCTTCTTGATGAAAGCCCATGGCTCTATGCACATAAAGTATTGAAATATTCAGAAAACGTTTGAACAAACTATAATTATAGTAGATTCCAGTAGGATGATTATTGCATAGAACAGAAGACAATTTAAATTTTGCCGATAGACCAATTGGTAGGGATTAGTACTTACAACCATCTGAAGTTTGCATGAACTCCTCTTCCAGGGTGGTTGTTAACTTGCAGTCTGTTTGATTAGCTACAATTTTATGCAGCATTTCATTAGTCGTCGCATGGTTCCTTTCCATTGCTGAAATTACTTTCAGTTGCGTTATTCATAATCATGAAGTATTTTTTATCTCTGAACTCGTCATTGGCATAAACGACTCCATCATCAGTCAAGGATTTAGCTCGTGCACCAAATATGGCCTCCAACCTCAGCGGGAGGGTCAGAGGACTCCAGCACCACAGCAACTCAAACATGTTCACCTCTTTCTTGACAATGTTCAACCCCCCCCCCCCCCCGCCCCCCCCCCAAAAAACAATGTTCACCTGCTCTTGACAATGTCCCTCTCCCGACCCAGGCTATGTTTACCTACACCTGATGATGTTCATGCCCCCTCTGTCCCACAATACTTATTCTCCTCTCTTGACTTCCATTCCAGAATCCTTGCCTCCTGCCTGGCCGATGTTAGAACAGTCAGCATTGTTGGTGGGTGTGTGGCGAGGGGAGGGGGGATGAGGCATTGCCGAGCGGCGAGGCATTGTTTGAAGGGAGGGTGAGCATTATTAGGGGTTGAGGGAGGGCAGGTGGGAACTGTCGGAAGTTGAGGAACTGGTGACTAAAGTCGGGAGGGAAGAGGTAAGCATTGTTTGGGAGAGGGTGAACATTGTCGAGGGGTGGGGGGAGAGGAGGGTGTCCACCAGCACCAAAAATCCCTTTCCCGACAATGTTCAAATCACCTGCTCTTGACAATGTTCATCCACGTTGTTTACCACTCCCCCCCAGACACTGCCAGTCGGGTGCAGGGGTCAATATTATCGGGGGTGATGGAGGGAGAAGGTCAAAACTGTTGTGCATGAGCATTATTGGAGTATGAGGGTGGGGTGAGCATTGGCTGGGAGGTGAGGGAGGGTTGAGCATTGGCTGAGTGGTAAGGGAGGGGGTGAACATTGGCTGGGAGGTGAGGGAGGGGGTGAACATTGGCTGGGTGGTGTGGGAGGGGGTGAACATTAGCTGGGAGGTGAGGGAGGGGGTGAACATTGGCTGGGTGGTGTGGGAGGGGGTGAACATTGGCTGGATGGCGGGGGAGGGGGTGAACATTAGCTGGGAGGTGAGGGAGGGGGTGAACATTGGCTGGGTGGTGTGGGAGGGGGTGAACATTGGCTGGATGGCGGGGGAGGGGGTGAACATTAGCTGGGTGGTGTGGGAGGGGGTGCACATTGGTTGGGTGGTGAGGGAGGGGGTGAGCATTGGCTGGGTGGAGAGGGAGGGGGTGAGCATTGGCTGGGTGGTGAGGGAGGGGGTGAACATTGGCTGGGTGGTGAGGGAGGGGGTGAGCATTGGCTGGGTGCTGTGGGAGGGGGTGAGCATTGGCTGGGTGGTGAGGGGGTGGGCATTGGCTGGGTGCTGTGGGAGGGGGTGAGCATTGGCTGGGTGGTGAGGGAGGGGGTGAACATTGGCTGGGTGGTGAGGGAGGGGGTGAGCATTGGCTGGGTGGTGAGGGAGGGGGTGAGCATTGGCTGGGTGGTGAGGGGTTGGGCATTGGCTGGGTGCTGTGGGAGGGGGTGAGCATTGGCTGGGTGGTGAGGGAGGGGGTGAGCATTGTCTGAGAGGTGAGGGAGGGTTGAACATTGGCTGGGTGGTGTGGGAGGGGTGAGCATTGGCTGGGTGCTGTGGGAGGGGGTGAATATTGGCTCGGTGGTGTGGGAGGGGTTGAACATTGGTTGGGTGGTGAGGGAGGGGTGAGCATTGGCTGGGAGGTGAGGGAGGGGGTGAGCATTGGTTGGGTGGTGTGGGAAGGGGTGAGCATTGGCTGAGTGGTGAGGGAGCGGGTGAGCATTGGCTGGGTGGTAAGGAGGGGTGGGCATTGGCTGGATGGTGAAAGAGGGGGTGAGCATTGGCTGGGTGGAGAGGGAGGGGGTGAACATTGGCTGGGTGGTGAGGGAGGGGTGAGCATTGGCTGGGTGGTAAGGGAGGGGTTGAGCATTGGCTGAGTGGTAAGGGAGGGGGTGAACATTGGCTGGGTGGAGAGGGAGGGGTTGAGCATTGGCTGAGTGGTAAGGGAGGGGGTGAACATTAGCTGGATGGCGAGGGAAGGGGTGAACATTAGCTGGGAGGTGAGGGAGGGGGTGAACATTGGCTGGGTGCTGTGGGAAGGGGTGAGCATTGGCTGGGTGGCGAGGGAGGGGGTGAACATTAGCTGGGTGGTGTGGGAGGGGGTGCACATTGGCTGGATGGCGAGGGAGGGGGTGAACATTAGCTGGGAGGTGAGGGAGGGGGTGAACATTGGCTGGGTGGTGTGGGAGGGGGTGAACATTGGCTGGATGGCGAGTGAGGGGGTGAACATTGGCTGGGTGCTGTGGGAAGGGGTGAGCATTGGCTGGGTGGCGAGGGAGGGGGTGAACATTAGCTGGGTGGTGTGGGAGGGGGTGCACATTGGTTGGGTGGTGAGGGAGGGGGTGAGCATTGGCTGGGTGGTGAGGGAGGGGGTGAGCATTGGCTGGGTGGTGAGGGAGGGGGTGAGCATTGGCTGGGTGCTGTGGGAAGGGGTGAGCATTGGCTGGGTGGTGAGGGAGGGAGTGAACATTGGCTGGGTGGTGAGGGAGGGGGTGAGCATTGGCTGGGTGCTGTGGGAGGGGGTGAGCATTGGCTGGGTGGTGAGGGGGTGGGCATTGGCTGGGTGGTGAGGGAGGGGGGTGAGCATTGGCTGGGTGGTGAGTGGTTGGGCATTGGCTGGGTGGTGTGGGAGGGGGTGAGCATTGTCTGGGAGGTGAGGGAGTGTTGAACATTGGCTGGGTGGTGTGGGAGGGGGTGAGCATTGGCTGGGTGCTGTGGGAGGGGGTGAATATTGGCTCGGTGGAGTGGGAGGGGGTGAACATTGGCTGGGTGGTGAGGGAGGGGGTGAGCATTGGCTGGGTGCTGTGGGAGGGGGTGAGCATTGCCTGGGAGGTGAGGGAGGGTTGAACATTGGCTGGGTGGTGTGGGAGGGGGTGAATATTGGCTCGGTGGTGTGGGAGGGGGTGAACATTGGCTGGGTGGTGAGGGAGGGGTGAGCATTGGCTGGGTGGTGAGGGAGGGGGTGAGCATTGGTTGGGTGGTGTGGGAAGGGGTGAGCATTGGCTGAGTGGTGAGGGAGGGGGTGAGCATTGGCTGGGTGGTAAGGAGGGGTGGGCATTGGCTGGATGGTGAAGGAGGGGGTGAGCATTGGCTGGGTGGAGAGGGAGGGGGTGAACATTGGCTGGGTGGTGTGGGCGGGGTGAGCATTGGCTGGGTGGTGAGGGAGGGGTTGAGCATTGGCTGAGTGGTAAGGGAGGGGGTGAACATTGGCTGGGTGGTGTGGGAGGGGGTGAACATTGGCTGGGTGGTGTGGGAGGGGGTGAACATTGGCTGGATGACGAGGGAGGGGGTGAACATTAGCTGGATGGCGAGGGAGGGGGTGAACATTAGCTGGGTGGTGTGGGAGGGGGTGAACATTGTCTGGGTGGTGTGGGAGGGGATGAACATTGGCTGGGTGTTGTGGGAGGGGGTGAGCATTGGCTGGGTGGTGTGGGAGGGGGTGAACATTGTCTGGGTGGTGTGGGAGGGGATGAACATTGGCTGGGTGGTGTGGGAGGGGGTGAACATTGGCTGGATGGCGAGGGAGGGGGTGAACATTAGCTGGGTGGTGTGGGAAGGGGTGCACATTGGCTGGGTGGTGAGGGAGGGGGTGAACATTGGCTGGGTGGTGTGGGAGGGGGTGAACATTGGCTGGATGGCGAGGGAGGGGGTGAACATTAGCTGGGTGGTGTGGGAGGGGGTGCAGATTGGTTGGGTGGTGAGGGAGAGGGTGAGCATTGGCTGGATGGTGAGGGAGGGGGTGAGCTTTGGCTGGGTGCTGTGGGAAGGTGTGAGCATTGGCTGGGTAGTGAGGGAGGCGGTGAACATTGGCTGGGTGGTGAGGGAGGGGGTAAGCATTGGCTGGGTGCTGTGGGAGGGGGTGGGCATTGGCTGGGTGGTGAGGGGGTGGGCATTGGCTGGGTGGTGAGGGAGGGGGTGAGCATTGTCTGGGAGGTGAGGGAGGGTTGAACATTGGCTGGGTGGTGTGGGAGGAGGTGAACATTGGTTGGGTGGCGAGGGAGGGGGTGAACATTAGCTGGGTGGTGTGGGAGGGGGTGAACATTGGCTGGATGGCGAGGGAGGGGGTGAACATTAGCTGGGTGGTGTGGGAGGGGGTGCACATTGGTTGGGTGGTGAGGGAGGGGGTGAGCATTGGCTGGGTGGTGAGGGAGGGGGTGAACATTGGCTGGGTGCTGTGGGAGGGGATGAGCATTGGCTGGGTGGTGAGGGGGTAGGCATTGGCTGGGTGGTGTGGGCGGGGGTGAACATTGGCTGGGTGGAGAGGGAGGGGTTGAGCATTGGCTGAGTGGTAAGGGAGGGGGTGAACATTAGCTGGATGGCGAGGGAAGGGGTGAACATTAGCTGGGAGGTGAGGGAGGGGGTGAACATTGGCTGGGTGCTGTGGGAAGGGGTGAGCATTGGCTGGGTGGCGAGGGAGGGGGTGAACATTAGCTGGGTGGTGTGGGAGGGGGTGCACATTGGCTGGATGGCGAGGGAGGGGGTGAACATTAGCTGGGAGGTGAGGGAGGGGGTGAACATTGGCTGGGTGGTGTGGGAGGGGGTGAACATTGGCTGGATGGCGAGGGAGGGGGTGAACATTGGCTGGGTGCTGTGGGAAGGGGTGAGCATTGGCTGGGTGGCGAGGGAGGGGGTGACCATTAGCTGGGTGGTGTGGGAGGGGGTGCACATTGGTTGGGTGGTGAGGGAGGGGGTGAGCATTGGCTGGGTGGTGAGGGAGGGGGTGAGCATTGGCTGGGTGGTGAGGGAGGGGGTGAGCATTGGCTGGGTGCTGTGGGAAGGGGTGAGCATTGGCTGGGTGGTGAGGGAGGGAGTGAACATTGGCTGGGTGGTGAGGGAGGGGGTGAGCATTGGCTGGGTGCTGTGGGAGGGGGTGAGCATTGGCTGGGTGGTGAGGGGGTGGGCATTGGCTGGGTGGTGAGGGAGGGGGTGAGCATTGGCTGGGTGGTGAGTGCTTGGGCATTGGCTGGGTGGTGTGGGAGGGGGTGAGCATTGTCTGGGAGGTGAGGGAGTGTTGAACATTGGCTGGGTGGTGTGGGAGGGGGTGAGCATTGGCTGGGTGCTGTGGGAGGGGGTGAATATTGGCTCGGTGGTGTGGGAGGGGGTGAACATTGACTGGGTGGTGAGGGAGGGGTGAGCATTGGCTGGGTGGTGAGGGAGGGGGTGAGCATTGGTTGGGTGGTGTGGGAAGGGGTGAGCATTGGCTGGGTGGAGAGGGAGGGGGTGAACATTGGCTGGGTGGTGAGGGAGGGGTGAGCATTGGCTGGGTGGTGAGGGAGGGGTTGAGCATTGGCTGAGTGGTAAGGGAGGGGGTGAACATTGGCTGGGTGGTGAGGGAGGGGGTGTGCATTGGTTGGGTGGTGTGGGAAGGGGTGAGCATTGGCTGAGTGGTGAGGGAGGGGGTGAGCATTGGCTGGGTGGTAAGGAGGGGTGGGCATTGGCTGGATGGTGAAGGAGGGGGTGAGCATTGGCTGGGTGGAGAGGGAGGGGGGTGAACATTGGCTGGGTGGTGAGGGAGGGGTGAGCATTTGCTGGGTGGTGAGGGAGGGGTTGAGCATTGGCTGAGTGGTAAGGGAGGGGGTGAACATTGGCTGAGTGGTAAGGGAGGGGTGAACATTGGCTGGGTGGTGTGGGAGGGGTGAGCATTGGCTGGGTGGTGAGGGAGGGGTTGAGCATTGGCTGAGTGGTAAGGGAGGGGGTGAACATTGGCTGGGTGGTGTGGGAGGGGGTGAACATTGGCTGGGTGGTGTGGGAGGGGGTGAACATTGGCTGGGTGGTGTGGGAGGGGGTGAACATTGGCTGGATGACGAGGGAGGGGGTGAACATTAGCTGGATGGCGAGGGAGGGGGTGAACATTAGCTGGGTGGTGTGGGAGGGGGTGAACATTGTCTGGGTGGTGTGGGAGGGGATGAACATTGGCTGGGTGTTGTGGGAGGGGGTGAGCATTGGCTGGGTGGTGTGGGAGGGGGTGAACATTGTCTGGGTGGTGTGGGAGGGGATGAACATTGGCTGGGTGGTGTGGGAGGGGGTGAACATTGGCTGGATGGCGAGGGAGGGGGTGAACATTAGCTGGGTGGTGTGGGAAGGGGTGCACATTGGCTGGGTGGTGAGGGAGGGGGTGAACATTGGCTGGGTGGTGTGGGAGGGGGTGAACATTGGCTGGATGGCGAGGGAGGGGGTGAACATTAGCTGGGTGGTGTGGGAGGGGGTGCAGATTGGTTGGGTGGTGAGGGAGAGGGTGAGCATTGGCTGGATGGTGAGGGAGGGGGTGAGCTTTGGCTGGGTGCTGTGGGAAGGTGTGAGCATTGGCTGGGTAGTGAGGGAGGCGGTGAACATTGGCTGGGTGGTGAGGGAGGGGGTAAGCATTGGCTGGGTGCTGTGGGAGGGGGTGGGCATTGGCTGGGTGGTGAGGGGGTGGGCATTGGCTGGGTGGTGAGGGAGGGGGTGAGCATTGTCTGGGAGGTGAGGGAGGGTTGAACATTGGCTGGGTGGTGTGGGAGGAGGTGAACATTGGTTGGGTGGCGAGGGAGGGGGTGAACATTAGCTGGGTGGTGTGGGAGGGGGTGAACATTGGCTGGATGGCGAGGGAGGGGGTGAACATTAGCTGGGTGGTGTGGGAGGGGGTGGACATTGGTTGGGTGGTGAGGGAGGGGGTGAGCATTGGCTGGGTGGTGAGGGAGGGGGTGAACATTGGCTGGGTGCTGTGGGAGGGGATGAGCATTGGCTGGGTGGTGAGGGGGTAGGCATTGGATGGGTGGTGTGGGCGGGGGTGAACATTGGCTGGGTGGTGAGGGAGGGGGTGAACATTGGCTGGCTGGTGAGGGAGGGGGTGAGCATTGGCTGGGTGCTGTGGGAGGGGATGAGCATTGGCTGGGTGGTGAGGGGGTGGGCATTGGCTGGGTGGTGTGAGAGGGGTGAGCATTGGCTGGGAGGTGAGGGAGGGTTGAACATTGGCTGGGTGGTGTGGGAGGGGGTGAGCATTGGCTGGGTGCAGTGGGAGGGGGTGAACATTGGCTGGGTGGTGCGGCAGGGGGTGAACATTGGCTGGATGGCGAGGGAGGGGGTGAACATTGGCTGGGTGCTGTGGGAGGGGGTGAGCTTTGGCTGGGTGCTGTGGGAAGAGGTGAGCATTGGCTGGGTAGTGAGGGAGGGGGTGAACATTGGCTGGGTGATGAGGGAGGGGGTGAGCATTGGCTGGGTGCTGTGGGAGGGGGTGAGCATTGGCTGGGTGGTGAGGGAGGGAGTGAACATTGGCTGGGTGGTGAGGGAGGGGGTGAGCATTGGCTGGGTGCTGTGGGAGGGGGTGAATATTGGCTCGGTGGTGTGGGAGGGGGTGAACATTGGCTGGGTGGTGAGGGAGGGGGTGAGCATTGGCTGGGTGGTGAGGGAGGGGGTGAGCATTGGTTGGGTGGTGTGGGAAGGGGTGAGCATTGGCTGAGTGTTGAGGGAGGGGGTGAGCATTGGCTGGGTGGTAAGGAGGGGTGGGCTTTGGCTGGATGGTGAAGGAGGGGGTGAGCATTGGCTGGGTGGAGAGGGAGGGGGTGAACATTGGCTGGGTGGTGAGGGATGGGTGAGCATTGGCTGGGTGGTGAGGGAGGGGTTGAGCATTGGCTGAGTGGTAAGGGAGGGGGTGAACATTGGCTGGGTGGTGAGGGAGGGGGTGAGCATTGGTTGGGTGGTGTGGGAAGGGGTGAGCATTGGCTGAGTGGTGAGGGAGGGGGTGAGCATTGGCTGGGTGGTAAGGAGGGGTGGGCATTGGCTGGATGGTGAAGGAGGGGGTGAGCATTGGCTGGGTGGAGAGGGAGGGGGTGAACATTGGCTGGGTGGTGAGGGAGGGGTGAGCATTTGCTGGGTGGTGAGGGAGGGGTTGAGCATTGGCTGAGTGGTAAGGGAGGGGGTGAACATTGGCTGAGTGGTAAGGGAGGGGGTGAACATTGGCTGGGTGGTGTGGGAGGGGTGAGCATTGGCTGGGTGGTGAGGGAGGGGTTGAGCATTGGCTGAGTGGTAAGGGAGGGGGTGAACATTGGCTGGGTGGTGTGGGAGGGGGTGAACATTGGCTGGGTGGTGTGGGAGGGGGTGAACATTGGCTGGATGACGAGGGAGGGGGTGAACATTAGCTGGATGGCGAGGGAGGGGGTGAACATTAGCTGGGTGGTGTGGGAGGGGGTGAACATTGTCTGGGTGGTGTGGGAGGGGATGAACATTGGCTGGGTGTTATGGGAGGGGGTGAGCATTGGCTGGGTGGTGTGGGAGGGGGTGAACATTGTCTGGGTGGTGTGGGAGTGGATGAACATTGGCTGGGTGGTGTGGGAGGGGGTGAACATTGGCTGGATGGCGAGGGAGGGGGTGAACATTAGCTGGGTGGTGTGGGAAGGGGTGCACATTGGCTGGGTGGTGAGGGAGGGGGTGAACATTGGCTGGGTGGTGTGGGAGGGGGTGAACATTGGCTGGATGGCGAGGGAGGGGGTGAACATTAGCTGGGTGGTGTGGGAGGGGGTGCAGATTGGTTGGGTGGTGAGGGAGAGGGTGAGCATTGGCTGGATGGTGAGGGAGGGGGTGAGCTTTGGCTGGGTGCTGTGGGAAGGTGTGAGCATTGGCTGGGTAGTGAGGGAGGCGGTGAACATTGGCTGGGTGGTGAGGGAGGGGGTAAGCATTGGCTGGGTGCTGTGGGAGGGGGTGGGCATTGGCTGGGTGGTGAGGGGGTGGGCATTGGCTGGGTGGTGAGGGAGGGGGTGAACATTAGCTGGATGGCGAGGGAGGGGGTGAACATTAGCTGGGTGGTGTGGGAGGGGGTGAACATTGTCTGGGTGGTGTGGGAGGGGATGAACATTGGCTGGGTGTTGTGGGAGGGGGTGAGCATTGGCTGGGTGGTGTGGGAGGGGGTGAACATTGTCTGGGTGGTGTGGGAGGGGATGAACATTGGCTGGGTGGTGTGGGAGGGGGTGAACATTGGCTGGATGGCGAGGGAGGGGGTGAACATTAGCTGGGTGGTGTGGGAAGGGGTGCACATTGGCTGGGTGGTGAGGGAGGGGGTGAACATTGGCTGGGTGGTGTGGGAGGGGGTGAACATTGGCTGGATGGCGAGGGAGGGGGTGAACATTAGCTGGGTGGTGTGGGAGGGGGTGCAGATTGGTTGGGTGGTGAGGGAGAGGGTGAGCATTGGCTGGATGGTGAGGGAGGGGGTGAGCTTTGGCTGGGTGCTGTGGGAAGGTGTGAGCATTGGCTGGGTAGTGAGGGAGGCGGTGAACATTGGCTGGGTGGTGAGGGAGGGGGTAAGCATTGGCTGGGTGCTGTGGGAGGGGATGGGCATTGGCTGGGTGGTGAGGGGGTGGGCATTGGCTGGGTGGTGACGGAGGGGGTGAGCATTGTCTGGGAGGTGAGGGAGGGTTGAACATTGGCTGGGTGGTGTGGGAGGAGGTGAACATTGGTTGGGTGGCGAGGGAGGGGGTGAACATTAGCTGGGTGGTGTGGGAGGGGGTGAACATTGGCTGGATGGCGAGGGAGGGGGTGAACATTAGCTGGGTGGTGTGGGAGGGGGTGGACATTGGTTGGGTGGTGAGGGAGGGGGTGAGCATTGGCTGGGTGGTGAGGGAGGGGGTGAACATTGGCTGGGTGCTGTGGGAGGGGATGAGCATTGGCTGGGTGGTGAGGGGGTAGGCATTGGCTGGGTGGTGTGGGCGGGGGTGAACATTGGCTGGGTGGTGAGGGAGGGGGTGAACATTGGCTGGCTGGTGAGGGAGGGGGTGAGCATTGGCTGGGTGCTGTGGGAGGGGATGAGCATTGGCTGGGTGGTGAGGGGGTGGGCATTGGCTGGGTGGTGTGGGAGGGGTGAGCATTGGCTGGGAGGTGAGGGAGGGTT
Source organism: Scyliorhinus canicula (assembly GCF_902713615.1). Lineage (NCBI taxonomy): Eukaryota > Metazoa > Chordata > Chondrichthyes > Carcharhiniformes > Scyliorhinidae > Scyliorhinus > Scyliorhinus canicula. The sequence continues at coordinate 140,774,431 of NC_052152.1, read as the reverse complement.
GAACATTGGCTGGGTGGTGTGGGAGGGGGTGAGCATTGGCTGGGTGCAGTGGGAGGGGGTGAACATTGGCTGGGTGGTGCAGCAGGGGGTGAACATTGGCTGGATGGCGAGGGAGGGGGTGAACATTGGCTGGGTGCTGTGGGAGGGGGTGAGCTTTGGCTGGGTGCTGTGGGAAGAGGTGAGCATTGGCTGGGTAGTGAGGGAGGGGGTGAACATTGGCTGGGTGATGAGGGAGGGGGTGAGCATTGGCTGGGTGCTGTGGGAGGGGGTGAGCATTGGCTGGGTGGTGAGGGAGGGGGTGAACATTGGTTGGGTGGTGAGGGAGGGGTGAGCATTGGCAGGGTGGTGAGGGAGGGGGTGAACATTGGCTGGGTGGTGTGGGAGGGGGTGAACATTGTCTGGATGGCGAGGGAGGGGGTGAACATTGGCTTGGTGGTGTGGGAGGGGGTGAACATTGGCTGGATGGCGAGGGAGGGGGTGAACATTGGCTTGGTGGTGTGGGAGGGGGTGAACATTGGCTGGATGGAGAGGGAGGGGGTGAACATTAGCTGGGAGGTGAGGGAAGGGGTGAACATTGGCTTGGTGGTGTGGGAGGGGGTGAACATTGGCTGGATGGCGAGGGAGGGGGTTAACATTAGCTGGGTGGTGTGGGAGGGGCTGCACATTGGTTGGGTGGTGAGGGAGGGGGTGAGCATTGGCTGGGTGCTGTGGGAAGGGGTGAGCATTGACTGGGTAGTGAGGGAGGGGGTGAACATTGACTGGGTGGTGAGGGAGGGGGTGAGCATTGGCTGGGTGCTGTGGGAAGGGGTGAGCATTGGCTGGGTGGTGAGGGAGGGGGTGAATATTGGCTGGGTGGTGAGGGAGGGGGTGAGCATTGGCTGGGTGCTGTGGGAGGGGGTGAGCATTGGCTGGGTGGTGAGGGGGTGGGCATTGGCTGGGTGGTGAGGGAGGGGGTGAGCATTGTTTGGGAGGTGAGGGAGTGTTGAACATTGGCTGGGTGGTGTGGGAGGGGGTGAGCATTGACTCGGTGCTGTGGGAGGGGGTGAGCATTGGCTGGGTGGTGAGGGGGTGGGCATTGGCTGGGTGGTGAGGGAGGGGGTGAGCATTGTCTGGGAGGTGAGGGAGTGTTGAACATTGGCTGGGTGGTGTGGGAGGGGGTGAGCATTGGCTGGGAGGTGAGGGAGGGTTGAACATTGGCTGGGTGGTGTGAGAGGGGGTGAGCATTGGCTGGGTGCTGTGCGAGGGGGTGAGCATTGGCTGGGTGCTGTGGTAGGGGGTGAACATTGGCTGGGTGGTGTGGGAGGGGGTGACCATGGGCTGGGTGGCGAGGGAGGGGTTGGCATTGGCTGGGTGGTGAGGGAGGGGGTGAACATTGGTTGGGTGGTGAGGGAGGGGTGAGCATTGGCTGGGTGGTGAGGGAGGGGGTGAGCATTGGCTGGGTGGTGAGGAGGGGTGGGCATTGGCTGGATGGTGAAGGAGGGGGTGAGCATTGGCTGGGTGCTGTGGGAGGGGGTGAGAATTGGCTGGGTGGTGAGGGGTTGGGCATTGGCTGGGTGGTGAGGGAGGGGGTGAGCATTGGCTGGGAGGTGAGGGAGGGTTGAACATTGGCTGGGTGGTGAGGGAGGGGTGAGCATTGGCTGGGTGGTGAGGAGGGGTGGGCATTGGCTGGATGGTGAAGGAGGTGGTGAGCATTGGCTGGGTGCTGTGGGAGGGGGTGAACATTGGCTGGGTGGTGAAGGGGTGGGCATTGGCTGGGTGGTGTGGGAGGGGTGAGCATTGTCTGGGAGGTGAGGGAGGGTTGAACATTGGCTGGGTGGTGTGGGAGGTGGTGAGCATTGGCTGGGTGCTGTGGGAGGGGGTGAGCATTGGCTGGGTGCTGTGGGAGGGGGTGAGCATTGGCTGGGTGCTGTGGGAGGGGGTGAACATTGGCTGGGTGGTGTGGGAGGGTGTGAACATTGGTTGGGTGGTGAGGGAGGGGTGAGCATTGGCTGGGTGGTGAGGGAGGGTTGAACATTGGCTGGGTGGTGAGGGACGGGGTGGGCATTGGCTGGGTGCTGTGGGAAGAGGTGAATATTGTCTGGGTGGTGAGGGAGGGGGTGAGCATTGGCTGTGTGCTGTGGGAGGGGGTGAACATTGGCTGGGTGGTGTGGGAGGGGGTGAACATTGGTTGGGTGGTGACGGAGGGGGTGAGCATTGGCTGGGTGGTGAGGAGGGGTGGGCATTGGCTGGATGGTGAAGGAGGGGGTGAGCATTGGCTGGGCGGAGAGGGAGGGGGTGAACATTGGCTGGGTGGTGAGGGAGGGGTGAGCATTGGCTGGGTGGTGAGGGAGGGGGTGAACATTAGCTGGGAGGTGAGGGAGGGGGTGAACATTGGCTGGGTGGTGTGGGAGGGGGTGAACATTGGCTGGATGGCGAGGGAGGGGGTGAACATTAGCTGGGTGGTGTGGGAGGGGGTGCACATTGGTTGGGTAGTGAGGGAGGGGGTGAACATTGGCTGGGTGGTGAGGGAGGGGGTGAGCATTGGCTGGCTGCTTTGGGAGGGGGTGAGCATTGGCTGGGTGGTGAGGGGTGGGCATTAGCTGGGTGGTGAGTGAGGGGGTCAGCATTGTCTGGCAGGTGAGGGAGGGTTGAACATTGGCTGGGTGGTGAGGGAGGGGTGAGCATTGGCTGGGTGAAGAGGGAGGGGGTGAGCATTGGCTGGGTGGTGTGAAGGGGTGTGCATTGGCTGGATGGTGAGGGAGGGGGTGAGCATTGGCTGGGTGGTGAAGGAGGGGGTGAACATTGGCTGGGTGGTGAGGGAGGGGGTGAACATTGGTCGGATGTTGAGGGGGTGGTGGGCATTGGCTGGGTGTTGTGGGAGGGGGTGAGCATTGGCTGGGTGGTGAGGGAGGGGTGAACATTGGCTGGCTGGTGAGGGACGGGTGAGCATTGGCTGGGTGCTGTGGGAAGGGGTGAATATTGTCTGGGTGGTGAGGGAGGGGATGAGCATTGGCTGGGTGGTGAGGGAGGGGGTGAACATTGGCTGGGTGGTGAGGGACGGGGTGAGCATTGGCTGGGTGCTGTGGGAAGGGGTGAATATTGTCTGGGTGGTGTGGGAGGGGATGAGCATTGGCTGAGTGCTGTGGGAGGGGGTGAACATTGGCTGGGTGGTGAGGGAGGGGGTGAGCATTGGCTGGGTGCTGTGGGAGGGGGTGAACATTGGCTGGGACAGGGAGGGGAGCTGGGCAGTGGTGCGGGTGACTGGCCCATTTAAAATCTCTGCAAATCAGTGAACTGAAAAGAGCCCTTAAGGAGAACGTCTTCAGTTCCTGATGGAAAAGCGGTTTGATGTGATGCGAATGTGTGGTCGGGATGGACTGACCCAACTGCGCACACGGCGAGGGCACTGGAGGAGTGTTTTTGCCAATTGCTGCTGTCCGTTTTGCACTGTCGCTTGTCCGATATCCTCAGCCTGGAGGGCGAGGAATTGTTGCTGCTGCCTCCTTTGGTTCTGTGTGCTGGAGCGAGGAAAGGGAGACTGTGCAATGTCTTGTCATTAACGTTCGAACAGAGGCAAGGCCTCTCCCCCGGCACACCCTGCATGGTGTGATTGTCGGGTGTGTATTTTCACTGCTGGAAAGTGCAGGAGAGGCAGCAGGAGACTGAATGGCCGGAATGGACACCTTGATGCAGGTATTGCAGGCATGTTCTTTCGGCCTGCTGCTGACCTTTGTTGTTGCTGTCTCTTTTCTTACTGTTCAACATGTATTTGGCTTTCTTTGTGTAACTGCACTGTTGTGGTTTTGTACTTGTACCATTTGTCCAATTGCAATGTTTGCCATGTAATAAACAAAATATTCCCGTGATGTGGTCACTCAAACTGTAGGCAGTAATCTAACTTCTGTCTAACTAGTTCCCACCTAACACTCTGCCTTCGTAACCACCTTATTTACCGACCTCCAGGGATTGGTGGCTGTGCACACTAAGGTTCCTCTGTTCCACCTCCATTCTCAGCCTCCTATCATTCATTCTGTATTCTCTTTGTCTTGTTTGCCCTCATTTCACCTCACACTTCTCCAGATTGAATTTCATTTGCCACTTTTCTGCCTACTTGTTGCCAGTCTATTGCTATCTTCCCAGAGTCTACAGCAGTGGTTCCCGACCTATGGTCTGGTCGGCGAGAGTACTGCAGGTGGTCAGTGGGAAAGCAAATACAATTACGTGTACCTAGTATGCATCATAATCGATGCTACATTATAATTGGCAATGACATATGACTCCCAACATCCTTGTGTAATATAATCTGTAATATATTTCTAGGTATGCATCATAAGCTATTAGAAATAGTTGCGTTTTAATACACTTTGATATGTATGTGTGACCCCCGTCAGCCGGAGGCTATGGAAAACCATTATGTTTAAAATGGCTTGCACACATGGTGGTCCGCAAAGGTTTTATGACGACCAACTATGGTCCACATAAAAGGAAAGGTTGGGACCTATTGGTCTGCAGCTTTCTTCTACAGTTACTGTCTATCACATGGCTAATTTTTGTATAATCTGCAAAATTCTTAACCCCACCCCCTAAACATAAGTTGATACATACCACAAAAAAGCAAGGAACCAAATATTCTGCATAACCCTACTGGAAGCAGTCTTCCAGGCACACAGACTTCCGCCAATCATTTCATTGACATCCTGCCATTTGCATTTTCCTTTTTTCAAAAGCCTTGCTAAAATACATGTAGATTACACCAAATGTGCTGTGCTCAACAACTTCCCTTGTCAATGCCTTTAGAAAATCCAATCAAGTGAGTCAGACGCTACCTTTACTTAGCAACCCCATAATTAACAACCCCTAAGGACATCCCAAAGTACTTCACTGCCATGGTACTGCAGCCAGCGACATCCCATAAACAGTTCATGTGGTGTCATCACGTTGGTTAAGCGGTAAGTGCCGTTTGGGCATCGGGAGAACTGGTCTAATACCAGGGCAGCCTTTCCATTCACTTGGCTGCGTTTTCTACCTCATTGCATTTCACATCAAAAGCAAAATCCAGTACCTCACTCTTCTCCAGACTGAATTCCAGTTTGCCACTTTTCTGCCTATTTAGTGCCCAGTCTATCGGTATATTTATTTTAGGGTTTCACAGAACAATATAAAAAAAAATGAAAATACTCGTAATAAAATGGAATTTGGCCTGTTTGCCATAATAACAACAGCTGGGATTTATGGATCGTTACTGAGGGCGCAAAAGTGCCCTATGCTCTTCAATAGGAGGGTTCAAAAGTTACCATCGTGATCGTCCAGGTAACAAAACTATCGGTATTATTTTGTTCCTTGACTTGCCAGAGTTCTCTTTCAACTTTTGGTGAAACATTTCTTACTTTCCTTATACGTACCAAATGTATGTTCAAGAATTTGGAGACGTGGTCATGAATGTTTTTTGAGTTTTATTGAAAAGCTTCAGGCGTCGGCTGCTCTCGCGGAAATGGAGGAGAGCTCCTTGTACCTCCCCTACAACTTCCCGCATTCTGAGAGTTGGCAGGAGTTGGTCACCTTGGTCCCCCACCCTCCCAAGTGTCGCTTCAACTCCGGAGTTCCAGGCTCCGACTTGCCTCTCAATCTGCACAGGTGGTCTGGAAGCAACACTCCGAGTCGGAAGGCTTGTTGGTGCAAGGGGCCTGCCTGGTGTTCTGCTTCCTGTAGGGGCAATGTGGGCCGTGGTAGCGGGTTAATTTCGGAAAGTCGCTCGGCGGGTCCCCCAAGTATTCAACTGGTGTCGTCTCCTCCGGGCATTTGCTGGCGGTGGCAGCGGCCGGAGAAGGCTTCTTGGTCTGGATTTTCAGAACACGATTGTTGCAAACGGTGAAGGTCAAAGCGTCGGTGCACAGGCCCGAGGGGAGGTTAATTTCGTTCGAAAAACCCCGCAGGTTTAAATTCATGACTCCGTTTTCGTCCTTGGTTCTTTCCACGTGTTCCCCATAAATGCACATCTTCCCGTCTGTGATCTTCACAGCCAGGTCCTGGGGAGGAACCCCGCTTAGATTTACAGTGCAGCAGAACTCGGGAGGGTCGCTCTTGGTTTGCATTGGTCCCGGCTGTCTATTGTCGTACCGCCACTCAAATCCTCACGAAGCCTCCCAGGGTGGCCTGCCCCTTTGTGTGATGTTTGGCTGCTCAGCGGCCTTCACAAACTTTCTGGGAAAGGGCCGAGTCGCCCCCCCCCCCCCCCCCATCCCCCGGGCTGGCCTTTCCGTTACGCCACCGGTCTGTCAGTGTGATATCACACAAGCTTGCGCGCCTCAGTGATGCAAAACAAGTGAAATCAACTTGAGGCATTGTTTATTTTGTTAAGAATGAATGAAATGTGCACATTTCCAGAAGGAGGGTAGCAGGGGTTTCTTTCCGGAATCCTTCCAAGCTCCCTAGATCAGACCGAGCATTTTCCCGCTCAAGCATTTCGAGGAGAGCTCGAAGCTAGATGCGGCACTTGCTGTTTGGACTTGAAGTTATGGGCACTCAGTCATTTCAAGTTAGTGGGGCCGTTTGGAATCAACACGGCTCTTGTTCGGAACCCGAAATGAAAGAAAATTGGGCATCAAATCCCCTGATCGTTGATTCTTGAGTGAACATTTATGGTGTCTGATTCTCAAATCCCAGCCTTTCATGGATGCAGTCTGGTTGAACGTTCGCTCAGACTCCCGGTGCGAATTTATAATGAGCATCGGTGCCAATATGGGGGGAGGAGAAATATGTGAGTAAAATGCCCCCTTCCTAACGTGTTAGCAAATGTTGTTACTATTTTGTTTTGCTTTTTCCTGATCGTCTCAATGTATTTATTGGTCTTATCCTGTTTACTCTGCCAATGACATCACACTGGTTTGGTTGTTGCATCACACACAGATGTCCGAGTCATAAACCACTCTGGGCTGTGTAAGCAGTGTCATTCCTTTTTCTGGATCAGGGAAGGTGTAAAGATACCAGTGTTTCGGGGATTACATATGCCAATTCATCAGGTGAGATTAATTTTCAATATATTTATGAGAGAGTGGACTAAAGTCATTACTAACAACCAGTTCCATCACTAACATATTCAATGATGTGTATTTGGGTTTAAGACACAACCATGAGTTCTGCTTAACCCACATTCGTCTATCTCTCCCTGTCCCACTGGGTGGGGGCAACGTGAGGGCGATCCCATATATTATCCCTGCGTTTAACAGAGCTCTCAATGAGATAGTACCTGAGGGAGGTGTTAGCCTGTACAATTCCATTGTCTTCCAGTTGGTTGTGAGGGTATGGCCCTGAGTCCAGTGTGATGATAGGGATCATCAGGACCATCTGTACCCCCGTCATCTCATCCATTTTACAGTCAGGGATCGCTGAGTATACTCTGGTTACTAACTTCAGAGTACGGTTGTCCATCGTCCCTTGTCATTTGGCTAGCTTATCCAGTTTCAGGCTGTCTATTCAACCAGGCACCTCCCCCCTTTAGATCAGATCAAGGTTATGTCTTAGCTGCCCCTGTCCGAAACTTCCGGCTGACTCCCTTTCTTGGTCGATGAGTTTGTTAATTAACGTTGAATGTATTAGTGTGTGTACCTAATACTGTTGTCCTATTCAATTGTATATCTAGAACCTTCCAGCTGACTCCCTTTCTTGGTCGATGAGTTTGTTAATTAACGTTGAATGTATTAGTGTGTGTACCTAATACTGTTGTCCTATTCAATTGTATATCTAGAACCTTCTGGCTGACTCCCTTTCTTGGTCGATTAGTTTGTTAATTAATGTTGAATGTCTTAGTGTGTGTACCTAATACTGTTGTCCTATTCAATTGTATATCTAGGCCATCTTCCCCAAGCTGGCTAGTCCTTTCTCTGCTTTCCCTAATATTGTCTTCCTTATTCCTGTAAGTTGTTCTACCTTCGCATTTAACCTTTGTATGTCTACTGACTTTACCATAGAAGTTTCTCTGTTAAGTCAAGTCACTGCATCATTGATTATGCCTCTTCTAACCCTGTGTAGGTTGTCATGCCCTCAAAATCTAGCCCGTGTTATTGGCTGCCTGCTTCATAACAACCTTACTTAAAACATTGTACATATTTACTTCATATTATAAACAATATCGGAATGTGCAAGTAGTACAGACACAAGTTGTATACGCATCCGATGACTTTCCCCGAATGTAGCTGTAGCCAAACATTAAAATAAGCTATATCATTGGTCCAGTCTCTGGCTGCAGGGATGCATATCCCGTCAATAAAATTATATAAAGCACCATAGTTCATATAGCTATGTGCATCCTGTGTACGTTATGAAGTCAATGATCAAGCGCCTTGCAGTGCTTGTAGTTGTTCAGAGATCTCAAGAGCCATCACGAGTCCCCACAGTTGCTGCTGTCGTGCCAGCCTTTCTTGAATGTTTAACCTAAAAAGTTAAAGGAAAAGTGGAAAAGTGTCCTGGTCATCACCAGGTGTTAGATGTTGTCCGTATAAAGCTTTTCCTGTATGGGCCAAACACGTGTGTTATGCAGGGGTTAGATCCAGTTGTTATTGTGGAATTTATACTATTCTTCTTTGTAGACAAATCAAGCATTCCATCTGCTTGTTGAAAATCTTTCTGCTGATTTTTATTCACAGTACCGACCCTTTCATATCTATTTTCCTAATTCTGTTGCATCTGAACCCGATCCTGACGTGCATTTGCCTGGTCAATTAGCCAGTTTACAATAACTCAACTGTCTCAAATTCCTGAAGCTACTGCAAATATCATGGCACTTGTAGTTACCTGCAAAGTTCTGCACTGTATGTTCTATGTTCTAACACCAAAGATCCATGCAGCATGGGACAGAGTGGGTTAACTAATCTGAATATATCTGAAAATTTAAAACTTAAGATTTGTAACTTCCAACTAAAAATACATCTTCAGTTGTTTTGTCTTTGAGATACCCTCAATTACGACACGGGAGAGAGGATTGGTAATTCAAAGGCTTTAATCATCCGAGAACTGGACAGCTGCCGAGAAGTGTGCTCAGTCTGCTGCCCAGTGAGCATCATTTTATATACCGTTTCCTGGGGGTGGAGCCAGAGGCGGAGTCCCCCAGGGTTCCAAGCCTGGTCTTAAAGGGCCAATGTATTAAAGGCAAGGTACAGTTACAGCAGTTACCGATACTATTCATCACATTCGCCCCCGTTTAAAAAAACACATAGTTCGTCGGGGGTGAAGTGGAGTTATAAGTTCAGTCTTTTGGGTGGTCTGACCGTCTGTGCTGACCTTCTGCGCTCTGGTGGTGGTGCCGTGGATACGGTCGGTTTCGATGGTGGTATATCCGGGAGCACGGTTGACTGAGCCTTTGCCCGCTTTGGAGCGGGGGGAGTATCCGGGGTGACTAGGGTGATCGGTGCCAGCGCCGGTTGGGGGGCAGGGGCGCTGTCAGGGTCGGCACTTGGTGCGGGGAGGGGAGCGTCGGTAGGAGGGGGGAAGCCGGCGGGGTGGGTGGGAGAGTCGGTGGGGTCGGTGGGAGAGCCGGCGGGTGCCAGGTCTCGCAGGGAGACGGTATCCTGCCTGCCGTCGGGGTACTCGACGTAAGCGTATTGAGGGTTTGCGTGTAGAAATTGGACCCTCTCGACTATTGGATCTGTTTTATGGCTCCTCACGTGCCTCCGGAGTAGGACTTGTCCCGGAGTCGTCAGCCAACGTGGAAGCAAGACCCCAGAGGTGGACTTCCTGGGGAAGACAAACATACGATTGTGAGGGGTCTCGTTCGTGGCCGTACAGAGGAGCGACCTAATGGAGTGCAGGGCATCGGGTAGGACATCCTGCCAGCGGGCGATTGCGAGACTCCTTGACCGTAGGGCTAAGAGGACAGCCTTCCAAACTGTCGCGTTCTCCCTCTCCACCTGCCCGTTTCCCCGCGGGTTATAGCTCGTCGTTCTGCTCGAGGCGATGCCCTTGCTGAGCAGATATCGACGCAGCTCATCGCTCATGAACGATGTACCCCAGTCGCTGTGGATATAAGCGGGGAAACCAAACAGTGTGAAGATGCTGTGCAGTGCCTTGATCACGGAGGCCGAGGTCATATCGGGGCAGGGGACAGCAAAAGGGAAGCGGGAGAACTCATCGATAACGGTGAGGAAATAGATGTTGCGGTTGGTGGACGGGAGGGGCCCTTTGAAGTCCACACAGTCGCTCAAAGGGCCCAGAGGCCTTTATCAGGCGAGCCCTGTCTGGTCGATAGAATTGCGGTTTGCACCCCGCACAGATCTGGCATGCCTTAGCCATGGCCTTGACCTTCTCTGTGGAGTAAGGTAGGTTGCGGGACTTGATGAAATGGGCAAGCCGGGTGACCCCTGGGTGGCAGAGGTCATCGTGGATGGCTCTCAGGTGGTCTTTTTGCACGTTGGTGCACGTGCCGTGGGACAGGGCATCCGGGGGCTCGTTGAGCTTCCCCGGGCGATATTTAATATCGTACGTATAGGTGGAGAGCTCTATCCTCCACCTCAGAATTTTGTCATTCTTTATTTTGCCCCGTTGTGCGTTATCAAATATAAAGGCAACCGACCTTTGGTCGGTGACGAGGGTGAACCTCCTACCGGCTAGGTAGTGCCTCCAGTGCTGCACGGCCTCGACTATGGCTTGTGCCTCCTTCTCGACTGCAGAGTGCCGAATTTCAGAGGTGGTGAGGGTTCGGGAGAAGAACGCTACTGGTCTGCCCGCCTGGTTGAGGGTAGCAGCCAGGGCGACGTCTGATGCGTCGCTTTCTACCTGAAAGGTAAGAAGTCTTACAACACCAGGTTAAAGTCCAACAGGTTTGTTTCAAACACGAGCTTTCGTGGGAAACAAAAGGTTTGAAACAAACCTGTTGGACTTTAACCTGGTGTTGTAAGACTTCTTACTGTGCTCACCCCAGTCCAACGCCGGCATCTCCACATCATGGCTACCTGAAAGGTGGCTTCATCCACCGCGTGCATGGCGGCCTTGATGATGTCAGCCTTGATACGGCTGAAAGCTGACTGGGCCTCAGCCGTCAGGGGAAAAACCGCAGTCTTAATGAGTTGTCGGGCTTTGTCCGCATATCTGGGGACCCACTGGGCGTAATAGGAGAAATGCCCCAAGCATCGTTTGAGTGCCTTGAGGCTACAAGGGAGGGGGAGCGCCTTAAGGGGGCGCATGCGGTCGGGGTCTGGGCCTAGGACCCCATTTTCCACGACGTTGCCGAGGATGGCTAGCCGGGTTGTGTGGAACACGCATTTCTCTTTGTTATATGTGAGGTTGAGGGCCCGGGCAGTCTGGAGGAACTTACTCAGGTTTGCGTCGTGGTCCTGCTGGTCATGGACGCAGATGGTGACGTTGTCCAAGTACGGGAAGGTAGCCCGTAAGCCGTACTGGTCCACCATTTGATCCATCGCCCTCTGGAAAACGGAGACTCCGTTTGTGACACCAAAAGGGACCCTGAGAAAGTGAAACAGCTGACCGGCTGCTTTGAAATCTGTGTAGAGGCGGTCCTCTGGGCGGATAGGGAGTTGATGATAGGCCGATTTTAGGTCGACCGTGGAGAATACCCGATACTGGGCGATTTGAGTCACCATTTCCGCTATGCGGGGAAGTGGGTACGCATTGAGTTGTGTAAAGCGGTTTATGGTCTGGCTATAATCCACTACCATTCGTTGCTTTTCCCCGGAGCGGACTACCAATACTTGAGCCCTCCAAGGGCTGTTGCTGGCCTCTATGACCCCCTCTTTTAGTAGCCGCTGAACCTCTGACTTGTTAAAAGTCATGTCTTGGACATTGTACCGCCGACTCCTGGTGGCGACGGGCATACAGTTGGGAGTGAGGTTTACGAAGAGGGGGGGTGGCGCAACTTTGAATGTCGCCAGGCTGCATACCGTGAGTAGGGGCAGGGGTCCGCTGAACTTCAGTGTCAGGCTCCGGTGGCTGTACTGAAAGTCCAGACCGAGCAGCAGGGGGGGCGCAGAGGTGAGGGAGGATGTAGAGTTTAAAACCGGTGTATTCAGTGCCTTGAATCGTGAGGTCCGCGACACAATACCCCGTGATTTGTACCGAATGGGACCCTGAAGCGAGGGCGATAGTTTCGGTGCGCAGAGAGCAGCGCCTTACCTCCAGAGGTAACCAGCAGTCAAACACCAGATAACTTAAAAGAACCTTTTATTTACTGCGGGGCTGCAGCACAAGTGTAACTCAGAGTTACAGCAAATGAAAAGGCAATTGTTTCTTAATTACAGTTGACTATATATTGTTACAAAACCCCTCAAGCCTTTCAATCATTAGCCATACAATTAGCTCATTAGACCCCCTCCTTCATGTAATTATTTCTTCTCATCATTAGTAGTACAGTTAGTTCACAAGTTTAGCAATTCTTTATCAAAGATCCTGAGGAGTGCGGTTCTCAGACAGTTACAGACTCTCATGGATAATTCACAGGCTTTCCCAGACAGCCAAGGCCATGATAACGTCTTTCTCACAGAAGCAATTAATTTCACAATGCACGTACACATTTTGCACAAACTTGACATTCCATTTCCCATCAGCTCTGATTTTTAACTGACCAAACTCTCATTCCCCCCTTTTATCATTTCATGATAACTTCTAATCCATAGCCACTTGCCTCAGTCTTTCCCATTCTATCTGTTCTTCTAGCATTTTCCTCCTTCCCTCTGCATCTTCTTTTTCATCCATTAGGCTCACTTCATGTTGCTGTATTAACTGTTGGGGAATTACTGCTGCACCGACACTTTTACATCAGCATTTCATTAGGAAGCTAAATATGATTATTACAAGTATTACCACTCCCAGGATCATTAATCCATGCACCAGGTAAGACCCCCATGATCCACCCAGATACGTGTTTACATGTAATTCCCTTTTCTGCCTTTCGTTTACATTACGCCTTGTCCTTTGAAGGGTTAATGTTTGATCCCTTTCATTTTCCTGCCTATAAGGGTTGTTCTTCACTAACACATTTCTCCCTTGTACTTTTGTCCTGGCGGTACTATGCCTGTTTTTGCAACTATAGTCCCAACTACATCCAATCCGATGGCAGGGCAATCTTCCTTCAGTTCTTCCATCAAAGAGCAGAGTTTGGTGCGGTCGTTGCCCGGAGGCCGAACATCCGTCCACCGGGATCACATTCCAGGATCCTCCTTCCTCAGGGTCATTGTTGATACAGCACAAAGTGTTCTCCCGATACAGGTGATGGACTCGCCTTCCGCTGCCTCCACAGGTTCTTTGCTTGGCCTCCCCATTTGTCTCCAAGAGTCCCATCAGGATCATGGTGATAAGTAGGTACTTCATCCTACTGGCTGGGTGGAACTGTAACCTAGCGCTTGGAAACAAAAAAGGTTACTTTTCATTTCACTTCAAGGCCTTACAATGATGGATGTGGATCCAGGCATTTCCCCCCAGTCCTTTCCTAATCCAATTTACGAATCAGGACACACTCTCCCGGATTAATAGTGACAGAAGGGAGGTATTTCCTCATAAGCAGCTCGCACCCGTGAATGGAGGCCTTTCAACACCTTAGTTAAGGTTATCACATAGTTGGCCATTTCAGTAGTCAGGTGATGGAATTGTACGTCCTTGGGGTTTTCTTGATCCCAGGGAGTGCGAAAGCGTCTGCCGTATAGAATTTCGGCGGGACCCAGTCGTGTCTTTCCGGCCGGGGTTGCACGTATCTGGAAGAGGGCAATAGGCAATAGTTTGAGCCAAGTGGCTCCAGTCTCTATAGTTTTGCCAGTTTCGTTTTTAATGTCTGATTAGTTCTTTCTACCATTCTCGCTGCCTGGGGTCGGTACGTGCAATGTAATTGTTGTTTTATTCCCTGCTGAGTACAAAATTCCTTATTGATCTGTCCCACAAAATGAGGTCCATTATCAGAGCTTAATCGATGTGGAATCCCAAATCTAGGAACAATTTCTTGCATCAAAACTTTTACTACTGTGGAAGCTTTGTTATCTACAGTGGGGTAAGCTTCTATCCACTTAGTAAATACATCAACAATAACCAATACATGTTTGTAACATTGGCATCTTTCCAACTCGATGTAATCCATCTGGAGTGTCTCAAAGGGACCTTCTGGTAACAGGGTTTTACCTATTTCACAGGATATTGCTTTTCCAGGGTTATATCGCTGACATACCAGGCAATGACTGCTAATGTTTTGTGCTATTTCCTGCAGCTTGGATGTCACCAAGTCTTCAGCAATATATCACCCGTAGCACGTGCCCACAATGAGTTGCAAAGTGAACACATTCGATGACCCAGGCTGCCAAGGTGTCGGTCATACAAGTTTGTCCTGCCGGGGTGACCCACAACGTAGTCACGTGATCATAATGACACCCCATTCCCACCACTCTTTCATACGTTTAGGGGCATCCTGCAACTTACAACGTCGGAAATAGTTGGCATTGGCTTTTCCGAGGGAGACTGGCTTGGTGAGCTTTTAGTCTGACTCATCATTCTTGGCACCACCATCTCCTTCCATTGGGAGGCTTCTTTGGCTTGGTGGTCTGCCTGTCTATTTCCTATATCTGTTGGGGGTTTTACCCGATGTATGGGCAGTGCATTTTATAACCGCGATTTGTTTGGGCAACATCAGGGCCTGTAGCAAGTGAGAAACTAATGCCTTTTGTGAAATTTGTTTGCCGGCGGATGTCAAAAATTCTCTATTTTTCCCTTATACTTGGCCAAAGTCATGCGTGACTCCAAAGGCATATCTAGAGTCTGTATAAATAGTCATCCTTAAATCCCTTCCGAGGACACAGGCGCGAATTAGGGCAAATAACTCGGCTTGTTGGGCTGAGAACGGGGTTTCAAAGGCTGCTGCCTCCAAGGTTTTCCCGTCCTGATTTACTATCGCATATCCTGATAACCGCTCCCACCTTTCACCGATGGAAGCACTTCCATCTGTGAACATGGTCAGGTCTGGGTCGCTAAGAGGGGCATCCGACAGGTCCTCCCTGACAGATGAATCGTCCTTTATAAGTGACATGCAATCGTGTCCAGGGTGTTCTTGCTCAAGGATTGGTGAGAACATTTGCAGGATTAATAGTGGTGCAATGGTGGAATTGGAGCTTTGGATTGTTCAAGAGATAAACCTCATACTTGTTCTGTCGAGCCATGGTGAGATGCTGAGTTTGGAGCTGTCCTAGTAAGGCCGTGATTAAATGAGAGCACAGGCTGGGAATAGCTTGTTGTTTTAGCGGATACTGCCTGTACATACCCATGCTTGGGTCTCATAAGACAGTTTACAGGGAATGTGGCTTGTTCAGCCATTTTGTGTCATTAATATCTAAGTTGTTCTACCTTCGCATTCAACCTTTGCATGTCTAGCGAATTTACCATAGAAGTTTCTGTCTTAAATCAAGTCACTACAATATTGATTATACCTCTCTAACCCTGTGTAGGTCATCATGCCCTCAAATTCTAGTGGCACCCGTGTCATTGGCAGCCTGTTTCATAACAACCTTACTTAAGACACTGTACATATTTAATTAATATTATGAACAATACCGAAACGCGCGAGAAGCAGACACAAGTTGTATACGCATCTGATGTTTTTCCCCGAATGTAGCTGTAGTCAAGCATTAAAATAAGCTATATCCTTGGTCCAGTCTCTGACTGCTGGGATGCATATCCCATCAATAAAATTCTATAAAGCCGCATAGTTCATATAGCTACATGTATCCTGTGAACGTTGTGAAGTCAATGATGTTCAAGCGCCTTGAAGTGCTTGTAGTTGTTCTGAGATCTCAAGAGTCATCACAAGTCTCCACAGGTGCTGCTGTCATGCCAGCCTTTCCTGAATGTTTATCCTAAAAATTTAAAGGAAAAGTGTCCTGGTCGTCACCAGGTGTTAGATGTTGTCCGTATGAAACTTTTCCTGTATGGGCCGACCACTTGTGTTATGCAAGGGTTAGTTGTCCTTATATATATATTCCAAACCTTTCATATCTATTTTCCTAGTTATGTTGCATTTGAACCCGACCTTGACGGCATTTGCCTGGTTAATTAGCCAGTTTATAATAACTCAACTGTCTCAAATTCCTGAAGCTTCTGCAAATATCGTGGCACCTATAGTAACTTGTAAAGTTCTGCACTATACGTCCTATGTTCTAACACCAAAGATCCATTCTGCATGGGACAGAGTGGCTTAATTAATCTGAAAAAATCTGAAAATTCAAAACTTAAGATTTGTAAGTTCCAATTAAAATGCATCTTCAGTTGTGTGGACTTTTCATTACTTTATCAGAATTAAAAGGCCAGAGCTCACAGCAAACCCAGCATGGGAGTGTCAAGACATCTTCTGGATTATACACAAAAGCTTGTTGAAAGGGTTAATTTTCTTGCAGAGACAAAAAGGGGCGTATAGTGGGTGGATAAATTGGAAGGATGCCATTCGCATCTCTAAATGTTTTTTTAATATTTTCACTCAAATGGACTGGGAGTAAAAGTTGGAGTGCTGCCAAATTCCCGTTATAAAGTCTCTTAGAACGATATGTTCTCTCTATGGATTTGCTTTAATCAGAGTTACTTTTCTGAAGTTTTAATTTCCAAGCTAATTTTGAACAATTATTTTAAAATATCAAACACAATATGTTATTGAATCTCTGACTGAACCAATTTTGCGCTGTATCGTGGTTCTTTCCCAGACGAACAAGATCATGGACATATTTTATTTACCCATTTGTTCTTTATACTTAATTCTGCAATCTCATAATTAAAACATCTGCGTTGTGAGACAGGTTACATTTACCCCACTGATGACTGCAAAGTATTTGTGTCAGGGAAGTTTTAACCCTGAACTAATGAAACACCGGCTTGATCATATGTCATATGTATTGCAACTTGTCATATGTATTTCAACTATCCTAACCTCCACTGAACACCATAAAACTAATATTTTCCTATTCTTACATACGTGATTTTGCACCCTGATTAAAATTCCTTGTGTATCAAAATTACCCTGGAAATGCCAATGTTAGCCTTTGAAAAAAAAAATTGTTAACTGTACTCAAACTATAATCTTTAAATCACAATGTCAGATGACACACCACAATAAGTTAGTGAAGGATTTTAGACTGTGTCAGTTGAGGGATTTTGAAACCATCAATTCAAAGTTACCAGCTGCTCTTGCGATTACTGGAACTCAGTAGAAATTCAAGTTAAAACTTGTCAGGTGTAAATAAGAATTGTATTATTCGTCTTCTATTGATCACAACTTGAAAGTCATTTAAAAGGCACTGCGTAGACAATTTGAAGCTTTCAAATAATCACAGCTCGAAACAAAACTTTTAAAAGTCAAAGTCTGAAGTCAAAGTCTGAAAATGAAACATGAATACAGAGACAGTGAACAGTTCAGAACAAAGTTTAGATGCCTAAAACTCCATCTCTATAGATGCCTAAAACTCCCTCTCTCTCTCTCTCTATCTCTCTACGCAACTCTGTCTGTCTTTGGAACTCTTGTCGCTCTTTCTCTTTATCTACCTACCTCTCCGTCTCTGTCTCTCCCCGACTCTCTCTCTTTTGCTCTCTCAACTTTCGCTGTCTCTATCAGTCCCTCTCTCTGTCTCTGGCTCTCTCTCTTTCTCTAACCCTCTCTCTCTAACCTAACCTAACCTACTCTCTCTCTCTCTAAAATGGCGGCAAAACTGTCAATGGTAGAAATACCTGGCTTCTACAGTTAGGTAAAAATCTTTCTGGAGCCTATTTTAAAATTCCAGATTATAAACCCAAGGTTACTTTCTCAGAAGATAAATCGTAGCAGAGAGATATTAACATTCACAGACCAAGCATACACATTCTCACAGGTTGCAAATATCTGAGTAAAGAGACAGAAGTTTCACAATAGCTCAATTAAAATACTGAACAATATCTTTAATTCTCCTTCGAAAACTTTATCTGTGTTATTCCATTTAAGTCAATTTCCACTGATTAATTTTATAGGCATTAGCTATTCTTAGAGATGTATATTTATTTGTGCAGATGACCTGCTTGCTGAAATGGTTATATTTTTGTACAGAATCGAAAGTGGTGGAGAACTTGGCATGATGCCATTTTTATCCGTTATATGACATCAAACTTTACTTATTCTTTCCTTCAATGTTACTCAAATTTCTTTCTTGTTCTTTAAACTGAATTCAATTTTCAATGTTCGTTATCTAACCATGTTTTGGAAAGAGACATTACTGGATGTTTATTTTTCTTTTATTTCAAATGAACTGAACCACCGCCGAGTCTATCTGGACGGCCTGAAACAATCTGAAGTTATTTTAGACAAGAATCCATTGTTGTTCCCAACCTTAATCTTGTATTGACTTTCCTCCCCATTTTTCATTTTGGGAGGGGGATTTGTCATCCTCAGATATTCCTGAACAAAACTAATTGAGTGTTTTAGCCCCTTTCTGATCTTTTGGACTTTACTTTATTTGATTTTCTTTTTCTCTCCTTGAGACATTCCGGGATAGTCATTTGCCGTAAGTGTTGGCAGTTTTGTGATGTCTTTACCAGTTTGCACAATTTGTACTGCCGCTATCTTTACTTGCTTTATTGTGATGCTTAAAGGAGTCAGAGCTCAATTCCTTTAAACTAGCCTTTTTCCCAAATGGTATGAAGGTTTAATTTATGTAATTTGTGCTTCGAACTTTATTTGTCTTATATCTACTTCTGTGTATCTCACCATTTTTCTCTGTTCCACAAAGATCACACCCAGCTTTGATCATTGTTCTATTTTGTACCAGAGTATTTTGCTCTTCGAAAACCAAAAAAAATTTAAACTGACTTTTACTCATTTGACCTTGATACCAGATTCGTTGGATGTTACCTCACCGTCTGTCCGCCTTGCCGAGTGACTCTAATTTTTGGCGGTCAAAGGTTTGACTACTCGCCTTGTCCACCGGCTCGAGTGGCGTCCGGCTAAGCAACATCCTTCCAGACTTACACCAAATGTTAGGGGTGAAAATATTCACATGAAGGCCTGAGTATCAGTAACAAAGCAGTTTATTATGTCGGAATTCTGGGATATAAGATTTGGGGACTCCGCAGTCCCTGACAGCACCTTATCCCACTTAAACTTAAACTCACATGGATTACTATACAGATTGTAGGCGGATAGCCTAATGACTTGGTTTTTTTCCATATGCGCATTCCTTTTCTCCAAGACCGTGGCTGTTTTAACTATTCCTTTCTCTGTCAATTTTATACCCAATTTTAATGCATTCGTTTTCCCCCAGTGGCCATTTTTCTTCTCCTAAACATTTATGCAATTCCCCAGATAATCTCAGCTGCTCAGATTGCTCCAGATATTGTTCACAAAGCGTTTTTGGAATGCACTGCCATTTTCAAAAGTTGTGTCTAAAGTATTACCCATTGTACCCTTTGTCTGATGCCAGATGGTCCTTCCGATTACAATTTAATAGTGATCCTAGATCACTAATCCAATTTTGAATTTATTACAGGGTTATTCTGCCCTGTTTTCCAATTGATTGAGGCGATTACATGTGTGGTGTTTTATGCCAGGGTCCGCACGCTTTTGCCCTGTTTATGCGTTGGTAAGCAGAGTTATCCGCATCTGCAGGAGATTATAATTTAAATCACGGAGTAATCGCGCTCCGTACAAGCAAATTAACAGCTCGTAGGTGACACCGTAAAGATTCTATGTCACCCGCCTTACAAAGTTAACGGGAACCTTTTATTGTGAAGGTTTTAGGTAATAACAAGGACCATGTTGGCATCGATATCTCTTTACCTCTTCTACTTCTTAGGGACTCCAACCCTTGTTCTTTAGAGGACTCCCTTCCTCAGGGATTTTAACCCTAGGCTTTTAGAGGAATTGATCCTCAGGGACTCGAACCCGAAGCTTTTAGAGGAATTGATCCTCAGGGACTCAAACCCGTAGCTTTTAGAGGAATTGATCCTCAGGTACTCGAACCCGTAGCTTTTAGAGGAATTGATCCTCGGGGACTCAAACCCGTAGCTTTTAGATGAATTGATCCTCAGGGACTCAAACCCGTAGCTTTTAGAGGAATTGATCCTCAGGGACTCAAACCCGTAGCTTTTAGAGGAATTGATCCTCAGGGACTCAAACCCGTAGCTTTTAGAGGAATTGATCCTCAGGGACTCAAACCCGTAGCTTTTAGAGGAATTGATCCTCAGGGACTCAAACCCGTAGCTTTTAGAGGAATTGATCCTCAGGGACTCAAACCCGTAGCTTTTAGAGGAATTGATCCTCAGGGACTCAAACCCGTAGCTTTTAGAGGAATTGATCCTCAGGGAATCAAACCCGTAGCTTTTAGAGGAATTGATCCTCAGGGACTCGAACCCATAGCTTTTAGAGGAATTGATCCTCAGGGACTCAAACCCGTAGCTTTTAGAGGAATTGATCCTCAGGGACTCAAACCCGTAGCTTTTAGAGGAATTGATCCTCAGGGACTCAAACCCGTAGCTTTTAGAGGAATTGATCCTCAGGGACTCAAACCCGTAGCTTTTAGAGGAATTGATCCTCAGGGACTCAAACCCGTAGCTTTTTTAAGTTTCTGGGGTTCGCCGGACTGACCTGAATCTCGTAGGGACGTCTCCAGCAGCAGGCAGTAGGACAGGCTCGTGACTGGGACAGCGAAGGGGAAAAACCAAAGTGATAAAAATACTCATAATTGGGGGCCCTATTTTCCCCTATGCATCCGGAGGCGATCTGCTGCTTACACCATCTGCTTCTGTCGACGCACTAGAGATGCCCGCATTCTCCACCAAATGATAATACTAAATTTTTCAGTTCGGAGGTAATCAGCAGTTGAACACCAGATAACTTAAAAGAACCTTTTATTTACCGCGGGGCTGCAGCACAAGTGTAACTCAGAGTTACAGCAAGTGAAAAGGCAATTTTTTCTTAATTAGAGTTGACTATATATTGTTACAAAACCCCTCAAGCCTTTCAATCATTAGTCATACAATTAGCTCATTAGACCCCTCCTTCATGTAATTATTTCTTCCCATCATTAGTAATACAGTTAGTTCACAAGTTTAGCAATTCTTTATCAAAGATCCTGAGGAGTGCGGTTCTCACAGACAGTTACAGACTCCCACGGATAATTCACAGGCTCTCCCAGACAGCCAAGGCCGTGATAACGCCTTTCTCACAGAAGCAATTCATTTCACAATGCACGTACACATTTTGCACAAACTTGACATTCCATTTCCCATCAAGCTCTGATTATTAACTTGACCAAAATCTCAGCAGTTGATTTTTACCCGCATCATTGAGTTCCGCAGGTGCTTTGGCCGCGATTGATGGAGCGTGATCGCTCCTAGTTGCAGGTAGTCAGAGTCCTCGGTTGAGTTGGACTCACAAAATGGCCACCTGGAGACACAAAATGGCCACCGCCATCAGTTGCACGTGTCAGGATTAGAAGATGGCTGCTGCCAAGATGGCTGCCCCATGACTCGCACGCGGTCGATGACACGTCGGAAGTAGGCGTGTCCGGCCACTGCGCGGCCGCATTGCGGGGCCTGTGAGGCTGGGAGCTTGATTTCTGGGCCTGGTGAGGATTTTGTTTGCAGCCTTTGGGCCCAGCCAGGCAGACTTTAGCGAAGTGCCCCTTCTTCCCGCAGTCGTTGCAGACCGCGGAGTGGGCCGGGCAGCGCTTACATGGGTGCTAGCCTTGCCCACAGAAATAGCATGGGGAACCCCTGGAGTGAGCAGATCGCTGCGCGGCGCAGGCCTGTAGGGTGGCCGAGTCTGGAGGGGATCGAGAGGGGTTCGCAAGGTCCGCGGAGTATGTACGGAGGTTATGGTGGGCCGTTTCTAGAGAAGAGGTGAGCGTACCGTGCCTTGGAGATCCTTTGCCCCGTCTTCTAGGAGCCGCTGCGGGATGTACGAGGACCTGATACCGGACACGAAGGCATCGCGAATATGCAAGTTCATGTGGGCTTCTGCCGTCACTGCTTTATGATTGCAGTTCCTCGCGAGCGCAGTGAATCTCTCCACGTATTCGTCTCGAGTTTCCCCGGAGCGCTGGCTGCAGGTTGAGAGCAAATGTCTGGCATGTACCTCGTTAATCGGCTTTACGAAGCATTTCTTTAATATATCGACCGCAGTTTCGTAGGTTGTAGCGTCCTCGATCACGGAGGAGAGTCGGTGGCCCACCCGGGCATGTAGTAATCTCAGCTTGCGAGCATCGTCGACTTCAGTCTCTGAGGAGTCACGATAGTCCTCAAAGCACCGGAGCCAATATTTAAACATTTCTGGGGTTTCCGGCGACCGAGCGTCTAGGTTGAGTTTCTCCGGCTTTAGAGCGCTGTCCATCTTGATGTGTCTGATGATTAAATTGAGATACCCTCAATTACGACACGGGAGAGAGGATTGGTAATTCAAAGGCTTTAATCATCAGAGAACTGGACAGCTGCCGAGAAGTATGCTCACAGCCTGCTGCCCAGTGAGCATCATCTCATATACCATTTCCTGGGGGCGGAGCCAGAGGCGGAGTCCCCCAGGGTTCCAAGCCCGGTCTTAAAGGGCCAATGTATTAAAGGCAAGGTACAGTTACAGCAGTTACCGAAACCATTCATCACAGTCTTTTTATTACTTTATCAGAATTACAAAGCCAGAGCTCAGAGTGTGGACAGGCAAACCCAGCACGGGAGTGTTGCATTGCTGCCAAGTTCCTGTTATCAAGTGTATCAATATTAACGATGTGTTTTTTGGAATATAGATTTGCTTTCAATCAGAGTGTTTTTCCTTTTAAAAACCAGTTTCCACATTGTCTGCAGTTTTAATTTCCAAGCTAATTTTAAACATTTATTTTAAAATATCAAACACAATAAGTTATTGAATATAAAACTGAACCAATTTTGCGCTGTATCGTGGTTCTCTACCAGACGTCATGTTGTCACCACCCTACTTTTGTTTAAACAAGAAACATGATCATGGACATATTTTATTTATCCATCTGTCCTTTACACTTAATTCTGCAATCTCAGAATTAAAACATCTGTGTCGTGAGACAGGTGAGTTTTACCCTACTGATGATTACAAAGTATTTGTGCCAGGGAAGTTTTAACACTGAACTAATGAAACACCGGCTTGGCCATATGTCATATGTATTGTAACTGTCATATGTATTTCAACTATCCTAACTTCCAATGAACACCATAAAACTAATATTTTCTTATTCTTACATACATGATTTTGCACCCTGATTAAAATTCCTTGTGTATCAAAATTACCCTGGAAATGTCAATGATAGCCTTTGAAAAGAAAAATTTCTTAACTGCACTCAAACTATTATCTTTAAATCACAATGTCAGATGACACACCACAATAAGTTAGGTAAAAATCCTTCTGGAGCATATTCTAAAATTCCAGATTATAAACCCAAGGTTACTTTCTCAGAAGATAAATCTTAGCAGAGAGATATTAACATTCACAGACCAAACACAAACATTCTCACAGGTCGCAAATATCAGAGTAAAGAGACAGTAATTTCGCAATCGCTGATTTAAAATACTGAACAAAATCTTCCATCCTCCTTCGGCATAAAACTTTATCTATGTTATTCCATTTAAGTCAATTCCCACTGATTAATTTTAAGGTGTTAGCTATTCTTAGAGACGTATATTTCTTTGTGCAGATGACCTGCTTGCTGAAATGGTTACATTTTTGTACAGAATCAAAAAAGGCGGAGAACTTGGCATGATGCCATTTTTATGTTATGTGACCTCAAACATTATTTATTCTTTCCTTCAATCTTATTCAAATGTCTTTCTTGTTCTTTCAACTGAATTCAATTTCCAATGTTTGCTATTTACCCGGTGTTTGAAAGAGATATTACTGGATGGTTATTTTTTTGCTTCAAATGAATTAGATTACTGCCGAGTTTATCTGGATGGCTTGAAATGATCTGAACTTATTCTAGACAAGAATCCATTGTTAAGTTTCTAACCGTAATCTTGTATTTACTTTACTCCCCATAATTTTCCATGGTTTTAGGAGGGGATCTGTCATCCTCAGATATTTCTGAAAAAAAAGCTGATTGAGCGTTTCAGCCCCTTTCTGATCTTTTGGACTTTATTTGATTTTTTTCGTTCCTGTCCTTTGGACATGTCTAAACTTTTAGTTGATTTAAAATGTCCATTTCCGGGGAGCCCATTTCTTTCCCCTCTCCCTGAGACATTCCAGTACAGTCATTAGCCATAATTGGAACAGTTTTCAGTGATTTCTTTGTCTGTTTGCACAATTTGCACTGCCACTATCTTTACTCGCTTTATTTCTATGCTAAAAGGAGTGAGAGCTCAATTCCTCTAAACTAGCCTGTTTTCCAAATGGTGTGAAGGCTTAATTTATGTAATTTGTTCTTCTAACTGGTGAACTAAGATGACTCCTGCTTTATTTGTCTCATCTCACTTCTGTGTATCTCACCATTTTCTTTGTTCCACAGGGGCTGCGCGGGATCCCACCAAGCTTCGATCATTGTTTTTATTGTATCAGAGTATTTTGCTCTTACCCGAACGCCAGACTCATGGATCCCCGGCGGACCCCAGAAAAGCGGTCTCATGTTTCTCTTTCCCATGATGTATTAACCGTGTCATCTCTATCACCCGCGTATCCGGTGTGACTAGGCGACTGTGCTGAGAGGCTTTACCTATCATCCACTACCGTAGGGTGGCGGTCCTGGCTTGGCACTGTGTCACGATAAATTTTGCGACCCGTTATTCACTCAACAGTTTGTGCATCTCGGATTCCCAACTAACTGCCCATCATGTGAGAGCTCAATTGCCTCCTTAATTCAGGCTCAGAATGGGTCCTCGAGCAGCCAATTAGTACTAAAGAAAAACAAAACAAAACCAAAAAAAAGACATTTTAAACTGAGTCTTTTACTCACTTGGCCTTGATACCAGATTCGTTGGATGTTACCTCACTGTCCGTCCTCCTCGTCGAGTGACTCTAATTTCTGGCGGTCAATGGTTTGACTATTCGCCTTGTCCATCGGCTCGAGCGGCGTCCGGCTCAGCAACATCCTGCTGACTATGCCAAATGTTAGAGGTGAAAATATTCACATGAAGGCCTGAGTATAAGTTTTTAAAAAAGCAGTTTATTATGTCAGAATTCTGGGAGACAAGATCTGGGGGCTCTGCAGCCTTTGACAGCACCTTTTCCCACTTGAGCTAAAGCTCACACGGGTTAATATCCAGATTCAAGTGGCGGAATTAGTTGTATTCTCATTTACATACATTCAATCAACTATATTCGCGTCACACTTATTACATGCAGTCAATCAATTTTTCCTAGCATCCCACTTATCACATATCTGGTTAAAGTGGGTGTTGTCTTACCCGCCCCTCGCTTCATACAGAAGTCATTCAAAGCTAACATAATGATGTGTCCTGTCTACAGCTGTAGACCTTGAGCTTATCAAGGATACATTGCATGTCTTATTCTGTGAAGCTGTTATTAGCGGCTTTTGGGACACTCTCTATACATACCCATTCTTGGGTCTCATGAGACAGTTTACAGGGAATGTAGCTTGTTCAGCCATTTTATATCACAAAATAGCTAACAGCCATTTTGTGTCTTTTCTGATATTAACAGCATTGTGTATACACGATCTATTTCCACAAATTGCCTCTTCTAAACAAGCATCAAAGCCAATGAGTACCTTTTGTCTCATGAGAACTATTCAAAAGTAATATAGGAGCACAAATGTAGTTACAGGGCCACCTATAATTTATATCATAGTCCAGTATCACAAAATGCCCTCCAACAGGTTTATTTTTTTAAAAGTTAAATAAGTTATTGAGATTACTATTCAGGAAATAGAGTTTTTTTGTTGGTCGGACATCTTGGGTTGAGAAAAAAAGTTGACTTTATCTCCTTCCTTATCTGCCCCTGGAGGAAAGAACATTTTTTCCCAAACAATGGTACATCTGCAGTACCAAATCTCACCTGTCTGCCCTATTTTTTTATATAAATGTTTTTTATTGGGGTCTTGTACACAGAATAAGATATATATATATATATATATAAGAGAAGGGCACACACAAACATACCAAAAACAAAATAAATAAAAATAAAATAAAGTAACTGGTAAGGCATTATGCACCAGCTCAACAGCAGCAACTCTGTACAATTGGCAATATTATTTACAACACATAAGTAGGCATCTGTTTGTCGGGGGGGGAGAGGGGGTTGTTGTGTGGAGACTGGGGCGGTAGATATACATTTGGGTGCCGGAGAAACAATTACAGAGGGCAATGCTCGAATGGGTCTAGTGTTGGTGTTGTCACTTTCTTCTCCCAGATGGATTTCGCTGCCGTTGTCGTCTCGCGCTCACCTCCACTTCAGCCGTTCGTCCCATCTTTCACCTGTATTCTCCTTGTTCTCTGTTCCTGTAGATGCCAAGTTTGTTATCGTTTCCCATGCCCTCCTTCCGGCTAAAATTTTCCCTGCCTCCCCCCCCACCTCCCTGGTTCTCCTCTATTGTTCTCTGCCTCTTCCCTCTTCTCCGCCCCCCCCCCCACCCCTGCTTCTGCCCCCTCCTCCCCTCCTGTGGTTCGCCTTTCTTTAGAACATAGAACATAGAACAGTACAGCATAGAACAGGCCCTTCGGCCCTCAATGTTGTGCCGAGCAATGATCACCCTACTCAAACCCACGTATCCACCCTATACCCGTAACCCAACAACCCCCCTCCCTTAGCCTTACTTTTCAGGACACCACGGGCAATTTAGCATGGCCAATCCACCTAACCCGCACATCTTTGGACTGTGGGAGGAAACCGGAGCACCCGGAGGATACCCACGCACACACGGGGAGGACGTGCAGACTCCACACAGACAGTGACCCAAGCCGGAATCGAACCTGGGACCCTGGAGCTGTGAAGCATTTATGCTAACCACCATGCTACCGTGCTGCCCTTTTCTTCTTAGGTTTAGCTGTCTTCCCCGCCCCCCCCCCCCCCCCCCCCCCCCCCCCCCCCCCCGGCCTCTCCCGGTCTATCTCTCCCTCTCATGCCTTGGCCACTGTCCCCTGATTCGTGGCTACCTGGCTATTCTTCTGCTTGTTCGTTGGCCACAAACAGGTCCCGGAACAATTGGGTGAATGGCTCCCACATTCTGTGGAAGCCGTCGCCTGGCCCTCGGATGGCGAATTTGATTTTCTCCATTTGGAGAGATTCTGAGATGTCGGCCAGCCAGTCTGCAGCTTTGGGTGGTGCTGCTGACTGCCAGCCGAACAGGATTCTACGGCAGGTGATCAGCGAGGCAAAACAAGGGCGTCCGTCCTCCTCCCCAGGAATAGATCTGGCTGATCTGAAACCCTGAAGACCGCCACTTTCGGGCATGGCTCCACCCTCATCTCCACCACTCTGGACATTGTCTCGAAGAATGCTGTCCAGTACCCCACAAGTCTGGGGCAAGACCAGAACATGTGGGCGTGGTTGGCCGGGCCTCCTTGGCTCCGTTCACATCTATCCTCCACCTCCGGGAAGAACCTACTCATATGGGTTCTCGTTAAGTGGGCTCTATGTAACACTTTTAGTTGCGTCAGGCTGAGCCTTGCGCAGATGGAGTTGACCCTATGCGGTGCTTCACTCCAGAGTCCCCACCCTATTTCAATCCCCAGGTCCTCCTCCCATTTCTTTCTTGTTGTGTCCAGTACGGTGTTGACCCTTTCTACCAGTCGGTCATACATTTTGCTCCAGTTCCCTTTATCTAGTATGCTTGCGTCCAGTAACTCTTCCAGTAATGTCTGCCATGGCGGTTGTGGTATGTCCTTGTCTCCTTTCGTAGGAAGTTTTTGAGTTGCAGGTACCTTAGCTCGTTCCCCTGGCTAGCTGGAATTTCTCTGTCAGTTCATCAAGTGTTGCGACCCTGCTGTCGGTGTATAGGTCCCTGACTGACAGTATCCCTCCGTCCTGTCCCCACTTTTTAAAGGTGGCGTCAGTCAGTGCTGGTGTGAACCTATGGTTGTTGCTTTTTCCGACATTTTGGTCAGGCCAAATTGCTGCCGTAGTTGGTTCCAGGACTGGAGGGTGGCTATCACCACTGGACTGCTGGAGTGTTTTTGAGTGGGGATTGGTGGCGCCATGGCGAGGGCCCGGAGGGAGGTTGCCATGCAGGAGGCCTCTTCCGCGCGCATTCACTCGGCTTCGGGGTCCTTGATCCACCCCTTTATTCGCTCAGCCATCGCCGCCCAATGGTAGAATTGTAGGTTTGGGAGGGATACCCCTCCCTGGATTTTGTTTTTTGTAGGACCTTTGTTGGGATCCTAGCATTCTCCCCTCCCCCCACTATACGAACGCCATGATTAGTTTGTCTAGTGCTTTGAAAAAGGCCTTGGGGATGTAGATCGGAATGGATCTAAGTAGGAAGAGGTACCTGGGCAGCACGTTCATTTTGTCATCTGGACTCTCCCCGCGAGGGAGAGTGGGAGTGTGTTCCATCTTTGCAAGTCCTTTTTTACTTCCTCCGTCAGACTGTTGAGGTTCCATTTGTGGATCTCTTTCCAGTCATGGGCTATTTTGATCCCCAGCTAGCGGAAGTCGTGTCGGGCTTGTTAGTGCTGCCCCCGTACTTGTGGGTGTACCGGGAAGACCTCGCTTTTGCTCATGTTGAGTTTGTATCCCGAGAAGGCGACAAACTCTTTCAGGAGCACAATGATTCCGTCCATGCTGCTTTGTGGGTCCGAAATGTTGAGGAACATGTCATCTGCATAGAGTGAGACTCTGTGCTCTCTGCCACCCCTTCGGATCTCCCTCCAGCTTTTTGCTGCTCTGAGCGCAATTGCTAGTGGCTCGATCGGTCGAGCGAACAGCAGCGGGGACAGTGGGCATCCTTGTCTGGTGCCCCGGTGCAGCTGGGAAGTATTGGGAGTTGGTGCTGTTGGTCCGTACGCTCACCACGGGAGCATTGTATAGGAGTTTTACCCAGGTGGTGAACCCTGTTCCAAGCCCGAACCGCTCCAGTACCTCTATGAGGTATTTCCATTCGACCCTGTTGAAGGCCTTTTCTGCGTCGAGGGAGATGATCACCTCTGGTACTCTCTCCCCAGAGGTGGTCATTATCACGTTCAGCATGCACCTGATGTTCGAGGTAAGCTGTCTATCTTTGACAAATTCCGTCTGGTCCTCTGCGACCACCTCTGGTACGCAGTCTTCTAGCTGATCACCCCGGTTCTATTTGTCCCACCATTGTCCCACCATTGGTGCTCAGTGTCTTCAGCTATCTGGGCCCTCAGCTCTGGAATTTCCTCCCAAACCTCCCTGCTTTTCAACTTTGTATTCCTCCTTTAAGGCGCTCCTGACAATTTATCTTCTTGGCTAAGCATTTGGTCACGGTGTCATATTTGCTTTATAACACTCCTTTGAAACACCTTGGAATGTTTTACAATATTTAAGATGCTGCATGTCTACAATTTGTTGTGACGTTGAATTTATATACTGAATTTTTGTCCCTGGATGTCCCAAAGCACTTCAGAGACTTTTTTTTAAAGAGTATCTTCACAACCACACTATTTTTATCCTTTGGGGAGTAATGGAAGTGGGGGAATGATTACCAAGCTGATTATCAGCCTGTTTGACAGTGTTACCAATGCTCCTTCCATGGCCAACAAGTCCTGGGGTTGGATTCAGACCCAGAGCTTTCCTTCAGAGATAGTGAAGCACTTTTGAAGTATAATCATTGGATTGAAAATAGGGAAAATAAATAGAGTTTTGTGCTGCTTATAAGATTGCATCTGGCAGCATTCAGAAATTATGTAGACTTTGATGAAGGGAAGACTGCGACTACCCTCATGGGATGTGGGAGTAGTAAGCCAATTAAGTGAAATACATAACTTGAAATCTAATTGTTATTTAAGCAAATGAGGACATGGAGTTCATGGGCCCTTCTACTTATGATTTTAAAAAGGAATGATGGACTGGGTGATACAACACATTATTGTTTTCTTTCTAAGATTTTTATTAGGATCTAATCAGACTGATGGGAGTAAATACTTCAACTCTTGATTGATTGTAAAAATGTTGCATGTGAATGCAGCAAGATAAGGTTTATAAAAAGATGTCACTGCCATTTGAATTTTACAAATGGGGCAAGGGGTACAAGAACAAAGTTGAGATTAATCTGTAGAAACATTTAATTAGGTCGCAGCTGAGGTAAATTGTACAGTTCTTTATAGAAAGGAAGTTAGAGCCTCAGAGAGCATACAGTGCAGATTTAATGACCAGAGATTAGACTAACAATGGAGAGAATCTTGAGGCACTGGAACAATTTCAACGGATCTGAAAAAATAAAAGATCTAATTGTGACTTTTTAAAATTATGAAACATTTTGATAGAATGAAGAGGGAAATATTATTTTGGTCATTCATCTAGCAGCGTTACTGAAAAATTGAAGAGAGAGGTTAGCAGAAATGTACTTACATGGTTAATTACTGGAGTATAAAATGCTTTGCGAGGAAAATAGTTTTGTTTTTGGAATCAGAAGCCAACCTAATAGCATTTTTATTCGAAATCTATTACAAATCCAAATTATAAATCACAATAATTTCCACCACCGTTTAAGATATCTCAGAAGATGCCGAATTATAACATTCACACACTATTTGACTCAATACATTCCTAATCCGTGCACGCAACAGCAAAAGTCACAATGCAAGAACTCACGATTAATTAAGCCTTCCGCACGGCCTCGCAAAAAAAAAACATTAGCAAAAAAGCAGGTGCGCCTGGCTATTTGCAAATTTTGAATGAAAATGAAAAAAAAAATCAAAAGGCACGAGGCAGATGAAGCAGTTTTTGTCCACCGCCTCGTCCATCGCTTCCTGGACCATTTGCAACGACGGAAATAAATAGCACATTTCCCCCTCTTGCAAAAGGACGGCAAAGCTAAGATTTGCTGTACAAATCGGTTGCTCCAGTTACCGGCAATAGGGAGACACAAGAACTCGAACCGAAGGGATGTTTTTCTTTGGTGGCCGGACCCCGATTTCGGATAACAAAAACGAGCATGCTCGCGGGTGTTTATTTACCTCTCCCTCTCCTTTTTGCGCGTCTTCCACCGTCTTCGGGCCATTTTCGGTTTCGAAAACCTCTAACTTCGGAGGATTTCTCCCCATATAAATAAATATATATTTGTTGTTTGTTGCATGGTAAGGTGGTTAAGAATTGATTGCTGACTAAAGAAGGGGGTGGAGGGGAGGGTGTTGGTCGACGGCTGGGCTGGGTCCCCGGAGAACTCGCTCCCAGGCCGGCTCCCGGCGCGCGGTATCCGTCTGTCTGTTTCTCGCTACATTTCCTTCCCCTTGTCTCCCTACCTTGTGGAGATGTCGGCGTTGGACTGGGGTGAGCACAGTAAGAAGTCTTACAACACCAGGTTAAAGTCCAACAGGTTTGTTTCAAACATTACCTTTCGGAGCACTCCTCCTTCCCTCGGTGAATAGATGGTTTATTAAGGTAAATAACTATTTATAGAGAGTGAGATAGAGGCGACCTTAGCCCACAACCCCAAAATTCAAATTCACCTGAGGAAGGAGCAGTGCCCGGACGTACCTTAACCAGTTGAGAGTCAGCCCATTGACATTCAAACCAACGTTTCCACCACTGTTGGAGTACATGCCAGTAAATTACGATGCTCCCAAAGGATCAGGAAGTCCCTGGATCAACTTACCTTAGGATTGAGTTGAGATCCGTTTGTTGTATGATATTGTAAAGATTTCCACTGTTGTTAAAATGTGTTAATCAGGGTCTTAAGCGGGGGGGGGGGGGGGGGGGGGGGGGGGTGGTGGTGGTGGTGGTGGTAATGTGCCCCTTTAAGAGACAAGTTATCAGAGGGTCATGTAACCTGTTCAGCAAATCGGGCTGGAGCGTACAAATTCAAGGACCAGGAGGTTTAAGTTGTCAATTTGGAGCCTGCAGTCATGGAGCCTTTATCTCACTCTCTGTAATACTTATTTACCTTAATAAACCGTTAACTCATCAATCTATTTGGTGGTCGTCAGTCTTTCAAGATACTATAAAAAATATCAGCGAAGACTTACAAACTTGTCAAGCTGACATAAAAGAAAGAAACACTTGTATTTACATTGCACTTTTCAAAATCACCAGAGGTCTCAAAGCACTTTACAGTCAATGAAATACTTTTTTGATGTGTAGTCACTGTTGAAATATAGGAAATATACGTAGAAGGTTGTTATTAATAGGTACATCTTTGATTGTGGCCTAGTTACAAGTAAACCTCATTGTATCTCTTACCCTGGTCACCATGCATTGGTGGAACCATTCTTAAATTGTTTGATGTAATATAAAAATGGATAATGATCAAATTGGTAACTGATTTAGGAAGTAAGTCAAGTATTTGTTAGATGTTATTTAGATGAACAAATAAAGGGTGGGATTTTTCCCTCCCACTTCACTAAGTGTGGGCAAAAGGGTGAAAAATATTTTATCCACTGGCAGCAGTGGAGGGTTCAGCACCATTTCATCCGCTTCCTCCGACATTAATTATACATGCAAGGGAAATACGCTGGAGCACTGGCAGGCAGCCTTTGATTTGTCACCCCTGCATGAGCACTTCCTCATTCTGGGTGCCATATTTAAATGGTACCCTTGCATAGCTTTGTTAATTTTTGCAGCCCAGGACAGCTACAGATGGGAGACGGTCCTGAAACCCAGCATGGTGGTTAGCACAAATGCTTCGCAGCTCCAGGGTCCCAGGTTCGATTCCCGGCTGGGTCACTGTCTGTGTGGAGTCTGCACGTCCTCCCCCTGTGTGCGTGGGTTTCCTCCGGGTGCTCCGGTTTCCTCCCACAGTCCAAAGATGTGCAGGTTAGGTGGATTGGCCATGCTAAATTGCCCGTAGTGTCCTAAAAAAAAAGTAAGGTTAATGGGGGGGGTTGTTGGGTTACGGGTATAGGGTGGATACGTGGGTTTGAGTAGGGTGATCATGGCTCGGCGCAACATTGAGGGCCGAAGGGCCTGTTCTGTGCTGTACTGTTCTATGTTCTATGTTCTATGTTCTATGACTGCCGCCAAATTCAGTGATGCCTCACTGGTGTGCCTTTTGTTAAAGCCTGCTGCAAAGTCCTCTGCCCTTGTCCTGGCCACAGGAGGTCCAGCAAGGTCATCAATCCACCTTGGGATTCAGTGAATTTTTAAAAATTTATGGGATGTGGACATTGCTGTTTGGACCAACATTTATTGCCCATTACTGGGACATTTTAGGAGTCAACAACATTGCTGTGGGTCTGGAGTCACATGTAGACCAGGTAAGGATGACATATTTCCTTCTCTAAAGTACATCAGTGAACCAGATGAGTTTTTTAACAATAATTGACAATTGTTTTATGGTCTTCATTAGACTTCTAAATCTAGATTTTGTCTTGAATTCAAATTTCACCATCTGCCCTGGTGGGATTCGAACCTGAGTCCCCAGAGCATTACTGTGGTTTCTGGATTACTAGTCCAATGACAATACCACTACACCACTGACTCCCCAATGGTAGTGGTGGTCAATGCCAATGTCATGCGGAAGTGGTCAGCCACCAGTACAGGAAGAGGGTGAACAATCTCATCTGTGCTGCCAGGGTAAGTCAACCATCTCAGCAATCTCATCTCACACTCACAAGCCCATCACACACTTATTGGCATCTCACTCACTGCCAGTTCAAATGACATAACCACTTACTCTCAGAAACACCCTCACATCTCCCTCTGGCTCCATCACCCCTGGAGCTTCCGCCGTGTCCCATCCATAGTTTTACTCTTCACCCGTACATGCCAGATATCGTTATTATCTGCCCTGGCATGCGTCTTGATCACACTCTCTCCATCTGTCTTCATGCAGGATAAGCTTGTGCACTAAAAAGGCACAGTAAAAGAACAGTAGCTGGACACCCTGGGGCCATCCTGCCAGCTGATCCTGGGACTCCCTTGCTGATCAAAATCCCTTCTTACTGTGACTCCATCACTTCCAGCTCCACAAGCCCTGGAATCATCTCCCCTACAGAAGGCTATCAAAGCAGAATGGGGCCCTCCAGGTCTCAGCTCTCTAGAGGACGCCTGCTCAGGTCATCACAGACGTAGGGCGTAGCCGTCAGCAAGCTGCCTCCATCTCCACTGCGGTTGTTGGAGAAGCAACAAGACATTACAATAGGATTAGGAAAGTTGCAACGGTGTAGAAGCACAATGGGCCATGGGTTTTCACAACAAATGTAAATAGAATTGCACTCATTTCACATCTCTTGTGTAAACCTGCTTCCTTTGATGTACTGTGTTACTGTCAATCACTTATGATTTCCTGATTCCTCCCCACATGGGCTTCTCGTCTATGTAAGCCGCTTCCATATCACCACAGTGTGTGACCCTTTTGCAGATCATTCTCCACATGCTTTGCAGGTCATATCATGTTTATTCTTGGCTGTGTAAGATTGAGGCAGAAGTGTTTTCCTACCCTGTCTGCATGCTTGAATGGTGAAGGTTGTAGTGCTCAAGGAGAGATGTGATCATGCATGGAGAAAGTGCACATATCTTGCAACTCAATGTGCTCTCTGTCTGTTGGCAGAGTTTTCATTCTTTCAGCCCATACTATTAGCTTGTGTGTGCTGCTGTCAGCCAGCCGCATTTATGGTCCCTTGAAGATTTCCAGGATCTGTGTTCTACTTAGTATGTGAGTTGTGGAAGCTTCCTGGGTATCTGGCTCAAGCCTGCATGATACGTTTCTTATAATCACAGACCAGCTGTACATTGAGTGAGTGGGTAACCTTTCCTGTTTGTGTTGGAGTGCTTGTTGCCAGGGAACTTTTATAGCCACATGAGTGCAGTCAGTGGCATCCTGCACCTGTGGGAATACAGAAATCTCAGCAATACCCAATGCTCTGGTGTCCTGGTTTGCTTGATCTCTATGGATGCTGACATAATTGTGGGCCTTGACAAAATGGGCGTTTGTGAACTCATGAATGCATTTCTGCGTGGATGCTTGAGAAATCCCACAGAGGTTTCCAGTGGAGCCCTAGAAGGGGCAACTGTGTAGATATTTACTGTAATGGTTACTTTCATAGTCATGGAAAATGGTTACACTCTCAGTCCTCTTGGTGCCAACCACTGGTGAATGTGGCAAATGTAAGCCACCAGATCCCTGGATGTATGAAGGCACTGGTGGCACTCGTTCTTGATCATCTACAGGTAACAAGTTCTGTACCCTGGGTCTTAAGAATCGCATATGCATGGTGTTTCTGTGAACCTGATCCTCTGTGTCTGGAGAAGGCCGACTGGCCCTTAGTCTTGAAGGTATTGCCCCTCTCAACTGAGCCAGGAGCCTCTGTCGCAATCTTCCCCTATATATTCAGGCGATAAATAAAGGGTTCTATCTTCCTCATGGGATCCTCTCTGCAGTATCAATGGGAAACATTCAAGAGTCAGCAGTAATCTCCAATGTAATCTCCACTTTCTGTCAATGACTCGACAGTGAATGTGTGTTCAAGGGCTTTGTTCCTGTGTAGGAAAGTACTGGCCCCTGAAATGATGGCCAGTGTGGGGTGCATATAAAGGAGCCCACAATGCAACCCCCAAAATGCCCAACTGCTTTGGCCCGGCATTTGGATGTGCCGCTTTCACCTCTTGCAATCCAAAACTATACTCTTTGGAATAAACATGATGGTAAATATTTAGGCAGAAAATGAGATTGATTGAGAGGTGTCTGAGGCTTCTCCTCTGTGAACCGTCCAATGCCAAATTTCTAAAAGGTTTCAGAATCTTTTGCAGTTGCCCAATTGCTCTTGGGTTTGTTACTGGGGAATTTCCAGGCTGAGATCAGAGGTTAAAAGAAATTGATTGATCAGTGCCACTTTGTAAGATTAGTCTTGCACGAATGTGCATCATTGCTTTGCTTTTCTGATTCCCTGCACTGCCATTGAAAGGCCACCAACATATCTTAGCTGTGCCTCTCTTCTCATTTGTGAATGCACAGTTCAGTTGGGTGCCCTTTTAATTGCAACCCCCCCCACCTCCCAGTGCACATAGCTGCCCTTCATTTCACCCAGAGAATCTTGACTAGCAAGCAGTGCTTCTCCTTATTTTAATTTTCTACAGCACCGTTGCTGCAGGCTGGAAGATGTTGGTGCAGATATCCGACTACCAGGCCAGTTTGGAACCTCAATGTCTGCGTATGAAAACCCCCTGCCATTGTTCCACAGGAGCTTAATGTTCAGGTTTCCGGCCCTCACAGACCTCTGAATCCTTCCCTTGATCCCACTTCGTTTGAGGTGCATATCCATGTTAGCCCCTGAATATCTTGAACTGGGTGTGACTAATCCTCGTTTGGACCTCATCCCTCATCATCTTGAGCCCAGTTACACAGTTAACATATATCCACCCCAAACCCTGGTATGAGCCACAATACCTTTTCCCCACCTGTAGGCTGCAGATTTTAGAATTTAGAACAGTACAGCACAGAACAGGCCCTTCGGCCCTCGATGTTGTGCCGAGCAATGATCACCCTACTCAAGCCCTCGTATCCACCCTACACCAGTAACCCAACAACCCCCATTAACCTTATTTTTTTCGGACACTAAGGGCAATTTAGCCTGGCCAATCCACCTAACCTGCACACCTTTGGACTGTGGGAGGAAACCGGAGCACCCGGAGGAAACCCACGCACACACGGGGAGGACGTGCAGACTCCGCACAGACAGTGACCCAGCCGGGAATCGAACCTGGGATCCTGGAGCTGTGAACCATTTATGCTAACCACCATGCTACCGTGCCGCCCCCTTGACTGAGTGTGCCAAGTGCAGACCATTATGATTGCAGAAACCTCAGGAGCAGAGGCTTGTGATGAGAAAACCATGCCCTGCTCACAGTATGCTGGGCACAACTGAGATTGGACTGACATGTTACCCAGGTTCAGGGTCGCCAGGTATCTCTCGATACCGCCACAAGGTTCAACCTGAATACCGAACAAACAGCCAATACACCAGTTAGTTAGTTCAAAGTCAATACTACTTTATTTACACACAGTATGATTTACTCATGCACAATAACACACAGGCTAAACTATACCTATCACTAACACCTATACTTAACTTCGGGTGCCCACTGAGGTCAGAGGAACAATGGCCGTTGTTCGGATCTGAAGCTGTTGGGTTCGAAGAGGTAACAGGAGAACAGCTAAGGTCATCCGTCTGGTAGCGAGCATTGAACTTGAACTTACTTGCTTCTGGTCGTGCTGGTGGAGGGGTCTCTGCTTGAGAGCCGAATCCAAGAGGCTGAACCTGTGGCGGGGGTTCCTTCTTATACTTGGAGGGGCTTTGCGCGCTTTTAGGTATGCCTTAAACTTGGTCCCAATTAATTGGGCAGTGGGCAGCACGGTGGCGCAGCGGTAGCACTGCAGTCTCACGGCGCCGAGGTCCCAGGTTCGATCCCGGCTCTGGGTCACTGTCCGTGTGGAGTTTGTACATTCTCCCCGTGCTTGCGTGGGTTTCACCCCCACAACCCAAAGATGTGCAAGGTAGGTGGATTGAACAAGCTAAATTGCCCCTTAATTGGAAAAAATGAATTGGGTACTCTAAATTTATTTAAAAAAAAAAAAAAATAATTGGGCAGCTTCTTGATCATTGTCATCGATCTAAACCAAAAAAGGGGTGGTTGCCTTGATGGCTGGGCGTGTCCTAGGTGGCCGTTGGCCTTGCTTTGCTTGTGTCTTCTGGTTGGGATCATGGCGCCAGACTGTCAGGGACAGTATTGGCTACCTGAGCACTCGTTCTTTGTTTCCCGGAGATGGGCCATCAATATGTAAATCGACCCAGAGTTTTGATTCCGTCTGCTGACTGCCTTCCAAATATACATTCAGGCTCTGTGCCTGCTTGTTGCTTAGTATAGTCCATATTTCCCTATAGGCTCTGCGAGTGTCCATTTTATATGCTGAAAGTGACCATCCCAGGTGGCTACACTCCCTACTTGTGATCCTCAATGCGAAACGTGAAGGATCATATTACTGAATCTTCTTTGTTCTCTGCCTAAGTCAAGTACCCGCAATCAAGGACAGGTTCTACTCTACTCTGTCCTATGGATTGAAACTTTTACCTAAATTTCTTTATGTACATCATATTATTATAAAATCCTAAGGGGGCACTATGACATTCAAGCATGCATTACAAAACATGGGAACCTGTAACTATCCTTCTCTAAACTATCGTTAGTCAATTAAAAAGAATTTACAACAGCATAAACTATACATTAGCAGCATTACATTTCTCTATCTTGCCGGTCAAGTACAGAATTTCACATCTTTTATTAGAACAAACAAAAAATTAGTCAACGCACTTTATTTACTTAGAGGGAGTGGGGGTTTGCTGAAGTCCGAAAATAGGGGGTCTGAGGGTATATACCGGAGTGCGGGAGGCTTTCCTTCACAATTACCGAAGTCTTAGTGTCTGGATGACCCTACAGAGTATTGCTATGACTAACGGTGCTTCCACGATGTACGACAGGGAATACCATTTGATGAATTTGTCACACCAGGTTGGTGGTGTATCAGTTGGTGTCTCTGGGTGTGGTGTAT
Organism: Scyliorhinus canicula; assembly: GCF_902713615.1. NCBI lineage: Eukaryota > Metazoa > Chordata > Chondrichthyes > Carcharhiniformes > Scyliorhinidae > Scyliorhinus > Scyliorhinus canicula. The sequence continues at coordinate 140,735,891 of NC_052152.1, read as the reverse complement.
GGCAGGGATGGGAAACATTCACGGCCTGTGGGGTAGGGGTCAGGGGGGTCGCGTCCGCGCGCAACTGTTGTGATCCCATGAAGATCCAAATGTAGATCATGATGTCTGTCTTCATGTTCTCTTTGTCCTTCTTGGTGTTGCTTTGTCTTCTGTTCTGAATTTCCTGTGGACACAAGCATAATATGTTATTACCTTGTTTAGGATCTTGTATGTCTGTCTGTCCTTTTATTATCAATTGCCCATTAGAATTGTCACCATATGAGAGTCCCTCATTTTTTTTTAAGCCAAATATTTTTGGGGACAAGACGTCCGAGAAGAAAATACTGTCACGGTGCGAGCAGTCTCGCAGCCTGTGTGATCGATGCGGTGAGTGCACGGCCAATTTCTCCGTCCAGCAGTAAAGTGTTCCATTCAAGTGTTTGAGGATGTAAATAGAATATGGGAGAGCGACCTAAGGGTCGCCGGAAAGCAAACAAAACTTGTGGCAAAGAGCATTCTTTAATCCACAGATTAAAAGAACAGTAAAAGAGTTTCGAACCAAAAGTTCTGAATGGGGTGCGCATGGGCCGTGGCGGGGCAAGAATGGGTGGAATCCGCGGGTAGGACAGTGACCAGTGCCGCAAGTGTACTACCTGAGTGTAGATAACCAGATGGGGGTCCTCAGGCACGGCGGGGATCAGTGCCGTTACTCCACTGCCTGAGTGACCGGACAAAAACGGAAAGAATTTGTGTTCATCGTGGATACTGCCTCTTATGAGTAGCTTCCAATCAGAAGAGTAGCTATGAATGGGTGTCTGTCAACAAACTAGTTCCTTTAACTGCCACTCGGCATTAAAAGAGTGGTTATGACTGCATCAAAATTTGGCGTGGGTCCATGAATAGACTTTAAGTGCACAAACAAACATTCAACAAATTAACAAACTAAAATAACAAAATTGTGCAGGCTCCAACAGAAAGAAGGACACCGGAAATCTCAATCAGTTCCGTTCTACATCATCTAGACACCTCATTGTTCCACTGCAAAAAGAGTCACAAAGGGGCTCGTCTGGTGGGAGTCAGACTCTGAGTCATCATCTTCTCCCAGTTGCCACACTCGTGACTGGAGTAGCCGTGCCAAGGATGCTTGGGGCAATGTGGGGTCCATCTCAGTGTTACGGATGAGTCTGTAGGAATTGTCGTGGTGCCAATGTTTCGTGTCGAGGTTGAAGGTGGTAGGGGCAATCCATAGTCGTCGGGGGTGGGTCCGGATCAGTGGCTTTGAAATACATGGTCTCAAAGATGTTGAACGAATCTTGTTCGGAGTCGCTGGGAGTGGGGCCTGGTGCAGAATTGAAATTGTATGGTGGTTGCATGGGGTCTAATGTATCATTGCTATCACTGTTGCTGTCACTGTCGGTGCTGGTGGAATGAAGGGAGAGGCGGAATCGTGCCTCTGGGGGTGGAGTTGAAGTGGTGTCTGAGGATGGGCTGGACTGGCTGGGGGAGGGTAGGAATAGGCCATCCATGGGCGGGGCATGTTCGTCTGCTGCTGCAAATGAGATGTGGTGTGCGTGGTTGCTCTGTATGCCATAAGCATTAAGTTGGTTTATGTGAAACCATCCTGACTGGATTTGGGATGTGATCTTGTAAACGGAGGGGCTGACGTTATCTGAAATGGAGTAGGGCCCTGAAAATTTGGGGGAAAGAAATGAACTGGGTTTGTATAGGGAGAGCATGACCTGCTGTCCCACTGAAAATTCAGTGGCGTGTACCGTTTTGTCAAAACATACCTTACTTTGCTGCTTTCGTGTACCAAGCCCAACTGCTGCAGCGAGCTGGCCTGCTTTAACATTTTCGATAATCTGCTGAACTGCTTTCTCATGCATGAGGGCGGTGACCATGGGGCTGGCCAAATTGAGCCCTCACAAGTATTCTGTTCCCTTCATGGGTCGTCTGGTCATGAGGGTGTGGGGGGTGTATCCGGTCGAAGTGGATACCGTGTTCCTTATCAACATAAGCGCAAAGGGGAGAACTGTGTCCCATGTGGTATTGTGCTGATGCACCATTTTCCTGAGGGTTGCCTTGAGGGCTCTATTCATTATCTCTATGATTCTGCTTGATTGGGGGTGATAGGCAATATGGAATTTCTGACGTTGCCGAAAATTGTGAGGACATTTTTCATGACGCGTCCTATAAAATGTGAGCCTTGGTCTGACTCTATACTATGGGGAAGTCCCCATCTTGTAAAGATGTGCTGCGTTTGGATCTTGGCTGTCGTTTTGGCTGTGTTGGTTCTGGAAGGAAAAGCTTCCACCCATTTTGTGAAGGTGTCAATGACTACCAACACATACTTAAAACCATTCTTGCAGAGGGGGCAGGGGTCCTCGGTAATCAATCAGCAAATCCGTCCAAGGGGCCATCAACAGGGCGGGAGTGACTGAGCTGACCTTTCCTTGCATATCTGTCTGGATTGTTCTGGGCGCAAATTAGACAATTTTCGATGTAGTGCGTTACATTGGATTTCAAATCGGGCAACCAGCAGAGAGGTCTGAGGTGGGCAAGGGTTGCATCTATCTCTTGATGTCCATGGTTGTCATGAAATAGGCAGATAATTTGGTTTCTGTCTTGGGTGGGGACCACATAAATACCATCCTTTAAAATTATGCCGCCTTGTGTCGTTAAAGTGTTTCTGTACTTATTGTAGGGGGCAGAGAAGTTACCTTTTAAAACTTCCCTGAGCTGTGTGTCTTCCTTTTGGGCTTGAGCTGAATCTTGAATATTGGTCTGTGAGACCTGGACCGCGTGTACTGGAGCACTCTCGGGGGGATTCAAAAAGTGACCGTGTCTGGAACCTGCGTTTGCTAGGGCTTCTGCCTTAACGTTACCAGGGGGGGAAGAACGATGGTGGCTACGAACTTTTATGATACCATATTTACGGTCTTTAGCTGTCCTGAGAATGTGCTGGAGTAATGGGGCTGAGGGTAGGGGTTTTCCATCTGCGGAAACAAAACCTCTAGATTCCCACAGGAGTAGGAATTCCGTTAAACTATTGCAGATATACGGGTTGTCGGAGTATATGTCGGCTGGGGTCGGGAATAAGTCGGGGTGCTCTACAATATGGCTGCTAATTCTGCTGCCTGCGAACCTAGATGTCCAGGCAATTTCAGTGATATCTCATCTAACTCCTCCTGTGCGTCCTCTACATAAATGCCACAACCAGTAATTTGTTTACCATTCAAAACTGTGGAGGAGCCATCCACATAAATCTTAATGGGTGCATCTGTGTCTGTGGGCTGGGGTCTCTGAGGTGTAGTACCTGGTTTCGGGGAGCTGATTAGGGTACAAAGGGTCCTGTATTGTGCCTGGTGGTGATGATTTCACACTTGTGTGGGGTGCCTGCGTATTGTAAATTATCTGCGAGAAACGTGTGTGTCTTAGTCCTTTTAACTGTAATGTCCTGTCCTTGTAAGAGTAGGGTCCATTGTGCGGCATGAATTTGGCTGACTGTGCCGTCCTTTAGTCTACCGTTGAGTAGAAGTTGGGTTGGGGTGTGCTCTGCTAAGATGGTTATGGGGTTGAGTCCTGTTATGTATGCAAAGTACTGAACAGCCCAAAAAACTGCGAGCAGGTGCCTTTTGCAGGCAGAAAACTCTTGCTCTACTGGATCGAGAACTCGTGAGGCATATGCTACGGGGCCTAAATAATTGTGTCTTTCCTGGAGGAGCACAGCCGAAAGGGTTTGGTTGGTGGTTGCAACCTCAATTGCATCTGGGGAGAGTGAATCTGGGACCTGTAATGCGGGAGCTGTGCTGAGGGCTCATTTTAATGCATCCACGGCATCCATGTGCTGTGGAAGCCATTCCCATGGGGCTTGCTTTTTTAGGAGTTCGGAGAGAGGGGCTGCCTTTGTGGCAAAACCGTCTATGTGGTTCCTACAGTAGCCAACCAGTTCTAGAACTGACCGGAGGGCAGTGACATTATGGGGCAAGGGTAATTTGACAGTGGAGTCAATGCGTTTCTGCTCGATCTCGCATTTGCCATGGGTGATGACTGTGCCTAAATAAATTACTTTTTCTTGTAGAATCTGGGCGTTTTTGGGGTTTACCTTACACCCAATTTCGTGAAGGAGTCCTAATAATTCGTCGAGAAGCAAAACGTGCTCTTTCTTAGTGTCCGTTTGTAGAAGTAAGACGTCTACATACTGGACAAGGCAATCGGGTCGGGAAAATTTAGCTGATCCAGTTACCAGCTGTCGGTGGAAAATGGAGGGGGAGTTGTGGAAGCCTTGTGGTAGGCATGTTCATGTGTATTGCTGTTCCTGGAAGGTGAAAGCAAAATGATATTGGCACGCTTTATCCAAATGGAATGGACCAAAAGCCATCGCTGATGTCCAAAACAGAGAAAAGTTATGACTGCCGTCCCTGTTTTAGCATTGTCTTGGGACTCGTGGCTATGGTGGGGGCTGCTACTGGGGTTACTTTGAGAGTTTGGCTCAAGTTAGAATCAGAGCTTGATGGGAAATGGAATGTCAAGTTAGAATCAGAGCTTGATGGGAAATGGAATGTCAAGTTAGAATCAGAGCTTGATGGGAAATTGAATGTCAAGGTTTGTGTAATATGTGTATGTACCTTGTGAGATGAATTGCTCCTGTGTTCGGCTTGGTATGGCCTTATTGCGATCTTGGCTGTGACTGTCTGTGGGAACGTGTGACTGTCCGTGGGAACAAAATGCAGCTGTGGGATGAGTTACTCCTTCTGTTGATAAAAATTGACATGCTATGTAAGCTAATGAACTAACTGTGAATATTGAGACGAAGAAGAAAATATATGAAGGAGGGGTTTGAGGGGTTTTGTACAAGTATATAATTAACTGTAACTGAAATAAAATTACCTTCGCTTACTGTAACTCACAGTTACACTTGTGTAGCCCCGCGGTGAATAAAAGAATCATTGAAGTTATCTGGTGTTCGACTGATACTTGCATCCTGACTGAAGTTTAGAATTCTCATTTGGTGGCCCATACGGGGATCTCTGGTGCGTCGACAGAAACAGATGGTGTAAGCGACAGATCGTCTCCGGACACGTAGGGGAAATAGGGCCCCCAAATGTGAGTGTTTTTATCACTTTGGTTTTTCCCCTTCGCTGTCCCGGTCGCGAGTCTTCCCTACTGCCTGCTGCTGGAGATGTCCCAACGAGATTCAGGTCAGTCCGGCGAACCCCAGAAACGAAAAGCTTGGGTTAGAGTCCCTGAGGTTCGAGTCCTCTAAAGAGCTTGGGTTAGAGTCCCTGAGGTTCGAGTCGTCTAGCAGAAGGCAGCAGAGCAGAGCTTCTGATTGGCTGTTCTGGGGAGATTTGCATACGTGCAGTGCGGTCAGCGTAAGTTGAAGGTGTACCTGCGCAAGTGACCCGAGGAGTTCGAGTGAAGGCAAGCATCCAGCAGAGGGCAGCAGAGCAGAGCTTCTGATTGGCTGTTCCGGGAGATTTGCATATGTGCAGTGCGGTCAACGTAAGTTGAAGGTGGTTTGTGAAGGGGCTGTTCTCGAGTGACAGCTTTACCCGAAACACTACTTACATAGTGTCTCCCACCCATCCTCCTCCTCTAACCAAAAAGAAAAGCTCTGTCCGTCGGATTGCTAAACTAACAAGTTTAAAAAAAATTTTTTTTTAAAAATATTTTTATTTATTTATTTATTTTCGTTTTCAGTAGTTGGGAAGTTAGTTCAGTGGGAATGGAGGTTAGGGCAATTTGATGTTCCTCCTGCAGAATGTGGGAGGAAACGGTCACCTCGTGTGTCCCTGCTGACTACATCTGCGGGAAGTGCACCCAACTCCAGCTCCTCGAGAACCGCATTAGGGACCTGGAACCTGATGAACTTCGGATCATTCGGGAGGCGGAGGGGGTTATTGAGAGGAATTATAGGGAGGTAGTCTCACCTCAGGTAAAATAAGAAGGTAGATGGGTTACCGTCAGGGGAACGAGAGGGAACCGGCAGGCAGTGCAGGGATCCCCTGTGGTCGTTCCCCTCAATAACAAGTATACCGTTTTGGATACTGTTGGGGGGGACGACTTACCAGGGGTAAGGAATGGGGCATAGGTCTCTGGCACAGAGTCTGTCCCTGTTGCTCAGAAGGGAAGGGAGAAGAGGAACAGAACACTTGTCATTGGGGACTCCATAGTTAGAGGAACAGACAGGAGGTTCTGTGGGAATGAAAGAGACTCACGGTTGGTGTGTTGCCTCCCAGGTGCCAGGGTTCGTGATGTCTCTGATCGTGTTTTTGGGATCCTTAAGGGGGAGGGGGAGCAGCCCCAAGTTGTGGTCCACATTGGTACCAACGACATAGGTAGGAAGAAAGATGGGGATTTGAGACAGAAATTCAGGGAGCTAGGGTGGAAGCTGAGAGCTAGAACAAACAGAGTTGTTATCTCTGGGTTGTTACCCGTGCCACGTGCTAACGAAGTGAGAAATAAGGAGAGAGAGGAGTTGAGCATGTGGCTACAGGGATGGTGCAGGAGGGAGGGTTTTGGTTTCCTGGATAATTGGGGCTCATTCTGGGGTAGGTGGGACCTCTACAAACAGGATGGTCTTCTACAGGATGTTGAGAGTAGTGACATCAGGGTTGGGTTAAAAGTTCGAAAGTGGGCACCGGCAAGCAAGATGCTGGTTTGAAGTGTGTCTACTTCATTGCCAGGAGCATCGAAAATAAGGTGGGTGAGCTTGCAGCATGGGTTGGTACCTGGGATCTCGATGTTGTGGCGATTTCAGAGACATGGGTATAGCAGGGACAGGAATGGTTGTTGCAGGTTCCAGGATTTAGATGTTTCTGTAAGAACAGAAGATGGTAAAAGAGGGGGGGGGGGTGTGGCATTGTTAATCAAGGAAAGTATTACGGCGGCAGAAAGGACGTTTGAGGACTCGTCTACTGAGGTAGTATGGGCCGAGGTTAGGAACAGGAGAGGAGAGGTCACCCTGTTGGGAGTTGTCTATAGACCTCCGAATAGTTCCAGAGATGTAGAGGAAAGGATAGCAAAGATGATTCTCGACAGGAGCGAGAGTAACAGGGTAGTTGTTATGGGGGACTTTAACTTTCCAAATATTGACTGGAAATACTATAATTCGAGTACTATAGATGGGTCAGTTTTTGTGCAGTGTGTGCAGGAGGGTTTTCTGACACAGTATGTAGACAGGCCAACAAGGGGCGATGCCACATTGGATTTGGTACTGGGTAATTAACCCGGCCAGGTGTTAGATTTAGATGTAGGGGGAGCACTTTGGTGATAGTGATCACAATTCGGTTATGTTTACTTTAACGATGGGCAGGGATAGGTATATACCGCAAGGCAAGAATTATAGCTGGGGGAAAGGCAATTAGGACGCTATTCGGCAAGATTTAGGATGTACAGGATGGGGAAGGAAACTGCAGGGGTGGGTACAATCGAAATGTGGAGCTTTTTCAAGGAACAGCTACTGCGTGTCCTTGATAAGTATGTACCTGTCAGGCAGGGAGGAAGTTGTCGAGCAAGGGAACTGTGGTTTACTAAGGAAGTTGAAGCACTTGTCAAGAGGAAGAAGAAGGCTTATGTTAGGATGAGACATGAATGCTCAGTTAGGGCACTTGAGAGTTACAAGTTAGCCAGGAAGGACCTAAAGGGAGAGTTAAGAAGAGCGAGGAGAGGACACAAAAAGTCGTTGGTGGATAGGATCAAGGAAACCCCTAAGGCGTTCTATAGGTATATCAGGAACAAAAGAATGACTAGAGTAAGATTAGGGCCAATCAAGGATAGTAGTGGAAAGTTGTGTGTGGAATCAGAGGAGATAAGGGAAGCGTTAAATGGATATTTTTCGTCAGAGTTTACACTGGAGAAAGATAATGTTGTCGAGGAGAATACTCAGCTACAGTCAACCAGGCTAGATGGGATTGAGGTTCACAAGGAGGAGGTGTTAGCAATTTTGGAAAGTGTAAAAATAGATAAGTCCCCTGGGCCAGATGGGATTTATCCTAGGATTCTATGGGAAGCCAGGGAGGAGATTGCAGGGCCTTTGTCCTTGATCTTTATGTCGTCTTTGTCGACAGGAATAGTGCCGGAAGACTGGAGGATAGCAAATGTTGTCCCCTTGTTCAAGAAGGGGAGTAGAGACAACCCTGGTAATTATAGACCTGTGAGCCTTACTTCGGTTGTGGGTAAAATGTTGGAAAAGGTTATAAGAGATAGGGTTTATAATGATCTTGAAAAGGACATGTTGATTAGCGATACTCAACATGGTTTTGTGAAGGGTAGGTCATGCCTCACAAACCTTATTGAGTTTTTTGAGAAGGTGACCAAACAGGTGGATGTGGGTAAAGCTGTTGATGTGGTGTATATGGATTTCAGTAAAGCGTTTGATAAGGTTCCCCACGGTAGGCTATTGCAGAAAATACGGAAGTATGGGATTGAAGGTGATTTAGCGGTTTGGATCAGTAATTGGCTAGCTGAAAGAAGACAGAGGGTGGTGGTTGATGGCAAATGTTCATCCTGGAGTTCAGTTACTAGTGGTGTACCGCAAGGATCTGTTTTGGGGCCACTGCTGTTTGTCATTTTTATAAATGACCTGGAAGAGGGTGTAGAAGGATGGGTTAGTAAATTTGCAGATGACACGAAGGTCGGTGGAGTTGTGGATAGTGCTGAAGGATGTTATAGGTTACAGAGGGACATAGGTAAGCTGCAGAGCTGGGCTGAGAGGTGACAGATGGAGTTTAATGCGGAAAAGTGTGAGGTGGTTCACTTTGGAAGGAGTAACAGGAATGCAGAGTACTGGGCAAATATCAAGATTCTTGGTAGTGTAGATGAACAGAGAGACCTCTGCATCCAGGTACATAAATCCCTGAAAGTTGCCACCCAGGTTAATAGGGCTGTTAAGAAGGCATATGGTGTGCTAGCCTTTATCAGTAGGGGGATTGAGTTTCGGAGCCACGGGGTTATGCTGCAGCTGTACAAAACTCTGGTGCGGCCACATCTGGAGTACTGCGTGCAGTTCTGGTCACCACATTATAGGAAGGATGTGGAAGCTTTGGAAAGGGTTCAGAGGAGATTTACTAGGATGTTGCCTGGTATGGAGGGAAGGTCTTACGAGGAAAGGCTCAGGAACTTGAGGTTGTTTTCGTTAGAGAGGAGAAGACTGAGAGGTGACTTAATAGAGACATATAAGATAGTCAGAGGGTTAGATATGGTGGACAGTGAGAGTCTTTTTCCTTGGATGGTGATGACCAACACGAGGGGACATAGCTTTAAATTGAGGGGTGGTAGATATAGGACAGATGTCAGAGGCAGTTTCTTTACTCAGAGAGTAGTAGGGGTGTGGAACGCCCTGCCTGCAACAGTAGTAGACTTGCCAAATTTAAGGGCATTTAAGTGGTCACTGGATAGACATATGGATGAAAATGGAATTGTGTAGGTCAGATAGGCTTCAGATGGTTTCACGGGTCGGCGCAACATCGAGGGCCGAAGGGCCCGTACTGCGCTGTAATGTTCTATGTTCTATGTTCTAAAGAGCTTGGGTTAGAGTCCCTGAGGTTCGAGTCCTCTAAAGAGCTTGGGTTAGAGTCCCTGAGGTTCGAGTCCTCTAAAGAGCTTGGGTTAGAGTTCCTGAGGTTAGAGTCCTTTAAAGAACAAGGGTTGGAGCCCCTAAGAAATAGTTAAAAGAGGTAAAGAGATATCGATGCTAACCTAAAACCTTCGCGATAAAAGGTTCCTGTTAACTTTGTAAGGCGGGTGACATAGAATCTTTACGGTGTCACCTTCGAGCTGTAGATTGACTTGTATGGAGCGCGATTACTCCGTGACTTAAATTATAATCCCCTGCAGATGCGGATAACTCTTCTTACCAACACATAAAACACGGCAAAAGCGTTGCGGACCCTGGCATAAACCACCATAAACGTAATCTCCTTGATCAATTGAAAAACAGGGCAGGATAACCCTGTAATAAATTCAAAATTGGATTAGTGATCTAGGATCACTATTAAATTGTAATCGGAAGGACCATCTGGCATCAGACAAAGAGTACAATGGGTAATACTTTAGATACAACTTTTGAAAATGGCAGCTCACTGCAAACGCTGTGTGAACAATATCTGAAGCACTCTACGCAGTTGAGACAATTATTGGGGGAATTGCATAAAACTTTAGGAGAAGGGAAATGGCCACTGGGGGGAACTAATGCATTAAAATTGGGTATAAAATTGACGGAGGGAGGAATAGTTAAAACAGCCGAGTTCTTGAAAAAGGAATGCGCATATGAGAAAAGAACCAAGTCATTAGGCTATCCGCCTTGAATCTATATATTAATCCATGTGAGCTTAAGTTTAAGTGGGATAGGGTGCTGTCAGGGGCTGCGGAGTCCCCAGATCTTGTCTCCCAGAATTCTGACATAATAAACTGCTTTTTTTACTGATACTCAGGCCTTCGTGTGAATATTTTCACCCCTAACATTTGGTGTAGTCTGGCAGGATGTTGCTGAGCCGGACGCCGCTCGAGCCGGTGGACAAGGCGAGTAGTCAAACCTTTGACCGCCAAAAATTAAAGTCACTCGGCAAGGCGGACGGACGGTGAGGTAACATCCAACAAATCTGGTATCAAGGCCAAGTGAGTAAAAGAGTCAGTTTAAAATTTCTTTTTTTGGTTTTTAAAGAGCAAAATACTCTGGTACAAAAAAACAATGATCAAAGATGGGTGTGATCACTGTGGAACAGAGAAAAATGGTGAGATACACAGAAGTGAGATCAGACAAATAAAGCAGGCATCATCTTAGTTCACCAGTTAAAAGAACAAATGACTGAAATTAAGCCTTCACACCGTTTGGAAAACAGGCTAGCTTAAAGGAATTGAGTTCTAATTCCTTTAAGCATAGCAACAAAACGAGTAAAGATAGTGGCAGTACAGATTGTGCAAACTGGCAAAGACATCACAAAACTGCCAACAATTACGGCTAACGACTGTCCTGGAATGTCTCAAGGAGAGAAAAAAAACAAATAAAGTAAAGTCCAAAAGATCAGAAAGGGGCTGAAATGCTCAATCAGTATTTGTTCAGGAATATCTGAGGATGACATATCCCCCTCCCAAAACGAAAAATGGGGAGTAAAGGCAATACAAGATTAAGGTTAGAAACTTAACAATGGATTCTTGTCGAGAATAACTTCAGATCGTTTCAAGCCGTCCAGATAAATTTGGCAGTAATTCAATTAATTTGAAATAAAAGAAAAATAAACATCCAGTAATGTCTCTTTCAAAAACTGGTTAAATAGCGAACATTGAAAATTGAATTCAGTTTAAAGAACAAGAAATAAATTCGAGTAACATCGAAGGAAAGAATAAATAAAGTTTGATGTCATGTAACAGATAAAAATGGCATCATGCCAAGTTCTCCACCACTTTCGATTCTGTACAAAAATGTAACCATTTCAGCAAGCAGGTCATCTGCACAAAGAAATATACGTTTCTAAGAATAGCTAATGCCTATAAAATTAATCAGTGAAAATTGACTTAAATGGAATAACACAGATAAAGTTTTCGAAGGAGAATGGAAGATTTTGTTCAGTATTTTAATTGAGCTATTGTGAAATTTCTGTCTCTTTACTCTGATATTTGCGACCTGTTAGAATGTTTATGCTTGGTCTGTGAATGTTAATATCTCTCTGCTACGATTTATCTTCTGAGAAAGTAACATTGGGTTTATAATCTGGAATTTTAGAATAGGCTCCAGAAGGATTTTTACCTAACTGTAGAAGCCAGGGTTTTCTAATACATCTAATATAGGTTAAAAAAAAATAGCTGTTTAAGCGTAAATATTAATTCCCAGTTTTAAAATTAAAGACAACACATATTTTGCAAACTCATTGTCATAGTTTTAAAGTAACACAGAAGTCTGATAAGACAAACACTTTTCATTACATTTCTCCAAGGACAAGGGCTGAATCCATGGCAACAAGGTGGCAGGGGTGAAGGTTCTACTGTTCTCACGCCGTTTGAGATTAGGGTGAAATACATCCCATGACTTATACAAGCTGAAACATTTTAGACTATGTTGCCTTGTTTTTAATAAATGGACAGTTAGAACATTGAATCAAATATATATATTTGATTCCAACATTCTCAAAACAAGAATTTTATAAAAGCAGCATAATTAACTTTACTAGATTGAAATAGACAGTTTGAATTATATTTTCAGAATCATGTCCAGCATGGCATAGCATTAGACCAGTTTTTGCTGGCTTTGATAAAGCACAATATCGCATTCTTTAATATGCACAAGTAGGCAGACAGGCAACAATTAGAAGTAATGTTACATATTGAAGATGGACATCTTGCCATCAAATCAAATGTGTTTGAGTCTAACCCAAATCAATTAGGATTATATTGGGGTGTGATCAGATCGCTTAAGACAGATATGAAATAGTATAACCGTAGATGATTTTTCCGCCATTTTAGAGAGAGAGAGTTAGGTTAGGGTTAGGAGAAAGAGAGAGTTAGGTTAGGTTAGAGAGCGAGGGTTAGAGATGGAGAGAGAGAAAGAGTTTTAGGCATCTATACTTTGATCTGAACTATTCACTTTCTCTCTGTATTCATATTTCATTTTCAGACTTTGACTTCAGACTTTGACTTTTAAAGTTATGTTTTGAGCTGTTTGTCTAAGAAGATAATTCCTGTGATTCTTTGAAAGCTTCAAATTGTCTATGCATTGTCTTTTAAATGACTTTCAAGTTGTAATCAATAGAAGACAAATAAAACAATTCTTATTTGCACCTGACAATTTTAACTTGAATTTCTACTGAGTTCCAGTAATCGCAAGAGCAGCTAATAATCTTGAATTGATGGTTTAAAAATCCCTCAACTGATACAGTCTATAATCCTTCACTAACTTATTGTGGTGTATCGTCTGACATTGTGATTTAAAGATCATAGTTTGAGTACAGTTAACAATTTTTTCTTTTCAAAGGCTATCATTGCCATTTCCAGGGTAATTTTGATACACAAGGAATTTTAATCAGGGTGCAAAATCACATATGTAAGAATAAGAAAATATTAGTTTTATGGTGTTCGGTGGAAGTTAGGATAGTTGAAATACATATGACAAGTTGCAATGCATATGACATATGATCAAGCCGGTGTTTCATTAGTTCAGGATTAAAACTTCCCTGACACAAATACTTTGTAATCATCAGTGGGGTAAAACTAACCTGTCTCACAACGCAGCTGTTTTAATTGAGATTGCAGAATTAAGTGTAAAGGACAGATGGGTAAATAAAATATGTCCATGATCATGTTTCTAATTTAAACAAAAGTAGGGTGGTGATAACATGACGTCTGGTAGAGAACCACAATATAGCGCAAAATTGGTTCAGTCATATATTCAATAACTTACTGTGTTTGATATTTTAAAATAAATGTTTAAAATTAGCTTGGAAATTAAAACTTGAGACAATGTGTGAAGCTGTTTTTTTAAAAGAGAAAACACACGGCTCTGATTGAAAGCAAATCTATATTCCAAAAGACACACCGTTCTCAGACACTTGATAACAGGAACTTGGCAGCAATCCAACACTCCCGTGCTGGGTTTGCCTGTCCACAGTCTGAGCTCTGGCTTTGTAATTCTGATAAAGTAATAAAAAGTCAAAACAGCTGAAGATGTATTTTGAATTTTCAGATATATTCAGATTAGTTAACCCATTCTGTCCCATGCAGAATGGATCTTTGGTGTTAGAACATAGAACGTATAGTGCAGAACTTTACAAGTAACTATAAGTGCCACGATATTTGCAGTAGCTTCAGGAATTTGAGACAGTTGAGTTATTGTAAACTGGCTAATTAACCAGGCAAATGCAACATAACCAGGAAAATGGATATGAAAGGTTTTGAATATATATGTATATAAGGACAACTAACCCCTGCATAACACAAGTGTTCGGCCCATACAGGAAAAGTTTCATACAGACAACATCTAACACCTGGTGACGACCAGGACACTTTTCCTTTAAATTTTTAGGATAAACATTCAGGAAAGGCTGGCATGACAGCAGCACCTGTGGAGACTTGTGATGGCTCTTGAGATCTCAGAACAACTACAAGCACTTCAAGGCGCTTGAACATCATTGACTTAACAACGTACACAGGATACACATAGCTATCTGAACTATGGGGCTTTACATAATTTTATTGATGGGATATCCATCCCAGAAGTCAGAGACTGGACCAAGGATATAGCTTATTTTAATGCTTGGCTACTCGTTAAGTTGCAGGAGGACGCTCCTAAAAGTATGAAAGAATTGTGGGAAGAATTTGGGTGTCATTATGATCACGTGACTAAGTTGTGGGTCACCCCGGCAGGAAAAACTTGTATGTCTGACGCCTTGGCAGCCTGGGTCACTGAATGTGTTCACTTTGCAACTCATTATGGTGCACGAGCTACGGGTGACATATTGCTGAAGACTTGGTGGCACCCAAGACTGCAGGAATTAGCACAAAACATTAGCAGTCGTTGCCGGCTATGTCAGCGATATAACCCTGGAAAAGCAATACCCTGTGAAATGGGTAAAACCCCGTTACCGGAAGGTCCCTTTGAGACACTCCTGATGGATTACATTGAGTAGGAAAGACGCCAATGTTATAAACATGTATTGGTTATTGTTGATGTATTTAGTAAGTGGATAGAAGCTTACCCCACTGTAGATAACAAAGCTTCCATGGTAGTAAAAGTTTTGATGCGAGAAATTGTTCCTAGATTTGGGATTCCACATCGATTAAGCTCTGATAATGGACCTCATTTTGTGGGACAGATCAATAAGGAATTTTGTACTCAGCTGGGAATAAATCAACAATTACATTGCGCGTACCGACCCCAGGCAGCGGGAATAGTAGAAAGAACTAATCAGACATTGAAAACGAAACTGACAAAACTACAGGCAGAGACTAGAGACTGGAGACACTTGGCTCAAATTATTGCCTATTGCCCTCTTCCAGATACGTGCAACCCTGGCCGGAAAGACACGACTGAATCCCGCCGAAATTCTATACGGCAGACACTTTCGATCTCCCTGGGATCAAGAAAACCCCAAGGACGTCCGATTCCACCACATGACTACTGAAATGGCCAACTATGTGATAACCTTAACTAAGGTGTTGAAAGGCCTCCATTCACGGGTGCGAGTTTCTTATGAGGAAATATCTCCCTTGTCCAGTTCAGTCACTATTGATCCGGGAGAGTATGTCCTGATTCGTAAATGGATTAGGAAAGGACTGGGGAAAAATGCCTGGATCCACATCCATCATTGTAAGGCCTTGAAGTGAAATGAGAAGTAACCTTTTTTGTTTCCAAGCCCTAGGTTACAGTTCCACCCAGCCTGTAGGATGAAGTACCTACTTATCACCGTAGTCCTGCTGGGACTCTTGGAGACAAATGGGGAGGCCAAGCAAAGAACCTGTGGAGGCAGCGGAAAACGAGTCCATCACCTGTGTCGGGACGACACTTTGCGCTGCATCAACAACGACCCTGAGGAAGGAGGATCCTGGAATTTGACCCCGGTGGATGGATGTTCGTCCTACGTGCGACGACCGCACCAAACCCTGCTCCTTGATGGAAGAACGGAAGGAAGATTGCCCCGCCATCAGATTGGATGTAGTTGGGACTATAATTGCAAAAACAGGCATAAAACTATACCGCCAGGACGAAAGTATAAGGGAGAGATGTGTTGGTGAAGAACAGCCCTTATAGGCAGGAAAATGAAAGGGATCAAACTAAACCCTTCAAAGGACAAGGCGTAATGTAAACGAAAGGCAGAAAAGGGAATTACATGTAAACACGTATCTGGGCGGATCATGGGGGTCTTACCTGGTGCATGGATTAGTGATCCTGGGAGTTGTAATACTTGTAATAATCAGGTTTAGCTTCCTAATGAAATGCTGATGTAAAAGTGTCAGTGCAGCAGTAATTCCCCAACAGTTAATACAGCAACATGAAGTGAACCTAATGGATGAGAAAGAAGATGCAGAGGAATGTAGGAAAATGGTAGAAGTGCAGATAGAATGGGAAAGACCGAGGCAAGTGGCTACAGATTAGAAGTTATAATAAAATGATAAAAGGGGGGAATGAGAGTTTGGCTCAAGTTAGAATCAGAGCTTGATGGGAAATGGAATGTCAAGTTAGAATCAGAGCTTGATGGGAAATGGAATGTCAAGGTTTGTGTAATATGTGTATGTGCCTTGTGAGATGAATTACTTCTGTGTTCGGCTTGGTATGGCCTTATCGCGATCCTGGCTGTGACTGTCTGTGGGAACCTGTGACTGTCCGTGGGAATGAAACGCAGCTGTGGGATGAGTTACTCCTTCTGATGATAAAAATTGATATGCTATGTAAGCTAATGAACTAACTGTGTGAATATTGAGACAAAGAAGAAAATATATGAAGGAGGGGTTTTGTACAAGTATATAATTAACTGTAATTGAAAGAAAATTGCCTTCACTTATTGTAACTCACAGTTACACTTGTGTAGCCCCATGGTGAATAAAAGAATCATTGAAGTTATCTGGTGTTCGACTGATACTTGCGTCCGGACTGAAGTTTAGAATTCTCAACTTTGTTTAGTGCTCTATAATCGATGGTCTGTTGCCATGAGCCATCGGGTTTCCTGATGGGCCAAATTGGGGCATCATTCATTGAGGCTACTGAACGAAGGGCGCCTTGGTCAAGCAAACTCTGGATAACCTTTGCGATTTCTCCCTCTGCTTGTTGGGGAAAACTGTACTGCTTTGGGGGTTTGGGATCAGTTCCTGTAATGTTCACTAAACCTGCTATCTTACCACAGTCGTGTTTGTGCTTGTGCTTTGTGTCGCTGACAAACGTTTCTAACGTCTTTGTCATGACTAATGGCTCGTGGATCAAACCAGAAGTCTCCTACTGCACTAATCCTGTGTGCGTAGTCTCCAACTGTGAGCGTGGCAGGGGCTCGTGCTGCCTTTGCCATTCTCCACACATTTATTTACGGGGTCGAACAAAAGATTGTGGGAGCTCATAAAGTCTATCCACAAAATGTGTTCTGCTGTCTGGGGTAGATCTACGAGAATGACGGTGTGTTTGGTATTAATGTTTCCTATCTGAATCGGTTCAGGGGCTGTAATGTGTCCCTGCTGCAAGTGTCCTGTGAAACCGCTTCAGGTAATGGTATCTGTGATGGGCCATGTATCTCGTTGGAACCTTGTGGTGGAATTGAGCGTAGTACGGGACCATCTTGTGTCCCAAAGAACTTCTACGGGGTGTCCCCGAACTGTGTCTGCTACTACCGGTCTCCCGGACTTGGCCCAAAGGGTGTCGCAGACCCAAGTTGGGGTGTCCGAACACCGTCAATTGGTGCTGTTCATGTCTGCGTTCTTGGAATGGGAGTTAACACTATGAATTGGCTTGGCTCTATTCTTATTCAGGGTATTTGCCTGATGGTTTCGCTGTTGTTTCTGGGGGGCATTGCACTCTCAGGCGTAATGTCCTAACTGTCTGCAATTGTAACACTCGTGGGATTTAGGCTGCTGTGGGCTATTTCCTCCCTCGTTTACCCATGCGGAGTTCTGATGCACCCTGACTAGATGCATGTTAGCAGCTGCCTGCTCTTCCTCTGTCTTATTGTAATCTTATTTTTCCTGAATGGACTGTTCCCAAGCTCGGGATAATCTCTTTAGTACCCATTTCTCATTGTGGGTCTTGTCTGAGGGGTCATAATTGGTGCAAGCTCTCTGTCCTGCTTTGGTCGTGTGAGAGAGTAGGGTTTGAGTCCATTTGGCCATATTCTCTGGTGTCAAATGGGCAGGGGCTAACTCTCCGAATACTGCTGTGAAATGAATCCAAAGGCGCCCAGAAAACGCTGTTGGGTGCTCGGTCTTTTTCTGCCTACATTGATTGAGGCCTTCTACGGGATCTCCCTTATTGTAGCCGATCGCATCTAGGATCGTGTCATGCATTTCTTGGAGGGTGCCTCCCCCTACATTTTGTGGGTCGGCCAGGGCTGCCACGACTGAGGGGGTCGAGGTTGAAAACCGTGAGCATAACTTGCTCTCTTTCGTCCAGGCTGTACATGGTCGCTTGTTGTTTAACTTTCGCAAAATAATGGTTCGGGCCCGATGTGGGTTGGAACAGCATTATCTTATCACACGCATCCCTTAATTGAGTGACGGTTAATGGGGTGGTGTACAGAAAATTGGGTTCTCCGTCTGTTGTGGCCCTGCGCTGTGTGGTGACAGGGTTCATGGGATTGTGCTCTACCTGTGCGGTCAGGGATGGGGGTGCTTTTCTTTTCTGAGCTTTATCCTGAGTACATGTTCCATGTACATATCGATGGGCAGTTTCATTTAACTCCTGACAATCAGGGCCATTTTCCTGATCTAACTGGGGTCCGAATCTATTCTGGAAACCATTTTGTACAGAAAGCAGGGATTTCAGGTCTGCAATTTGCTTTCGGCATTTGGAGTGGTTTACCGAGCTCTGCCTTTGTTCCATCGTAGAACTGTGGAGTGCTCGTGGGGCTGCTTTTAAATCTTTACATTATTTCTTTAATTGCTCGACTTGGTGTTCTGTCTCTTTTCGTACCACACCTCACGTTGCGCGTCTTGGTAGGCCTTATCTATTGTGACTGAAAGCTGCTTAGGTGAGCGAGACAAGATTGGTGTGCCCGTTTGACATCAGCCATCTCCTTGTCCTGCGCTGCTAACTGCTCTCTAAGTTGCCTGTTAACTTTTTCGTACTCGCTAATGTCTTCCTCACTATTCTTCTCTTTCTCTTCAAGCTGTCTGCGAAGCGTCTTTACGACCTCCTCTGTGCCTTGCTTGTGCCAAGCAGGACACTATTGCCATCAGCTTACGAACTTTACCTAAGCTTTTCTTACGAATCTCGGTCAGGTTCTCCCACCAAGTATGCCCTATACTTCCGGGACCTGGTTTGCCGTTGCACAAAATTCGCTCCAAAGGGGCCATCCTTTCCATTTTAGATATTTCCGTATTTCCTCTTCCCATATGGGACACTGCCCTGCTCTATTGGTCGCTGCGACCTGAAATTCCTGGGCGTTCATAGGGTGTTCCATTGCTTCATTGCCATTTCTACTGTTATCTCTGGGTATCTACCGAATTTGGAACGGGGGGAATAAAGTGGTGATGTAAACACAGGTACGGCTAACGCTATTTTCCGGTCCCGACAGATTTACGCAACAAAATCTATCGAGGTTATCTTATTTCCCTTGTTAGCACGCATGCAAATAACACACTTCCGAATCTTGGTGGTTTGATCGATATTAGTCTTACGCTTGTGGTTTTTACCTTTTCCAATTGGGTTTCTAATTCAAATTTGGGTTCTCTCGGAGTGACAAAGCCACTTCTAGGTCGAGTCCCGTCAGATGTCGCCAGTAATGTTACTCTGTTTACCTGCTATAAGTATGGTGGTTAATATGGTCGCCTTTCTTAATCCTAATTATGAGTATTCTTCGGAGTCGCCAGGTATCTCTCGATACCGCCGCAAGGTTCAACCCGAATATCGATCAAAGAGTCAATACACCATTAGTTAGTTCAAAGTCAGTACTACTTTATTTACACACAGTAAGATCTACTCATGGACAATAACACTACAGGCTAAATTATATCTGTCACTAACACCTATAGGCCCACTTAGGTCATTGGAACAATGGACGTTGTTCGGATCTGAGGCTGTTGGTTTCGGAGAGATAACAGGAGTACAGCTAAGGTCGTCCGTCTGGTTGCGAGCGTTGAACTTGAACTTACTTGCTTCTGGTGGTGCTGGTGGAGGGGTCTCTCCACTTGAGAGCTGAATCCAAGAGGCTGAACCTTTGGCGAGGGGTTCCTTCTTATACTTGGAGGGGCTTTGTGCGCTTTTAGGCAGGCCTTAAACTTGGTCCCAATTAATTGCCTTGATGGCTGGGCATGTCCTAGGTGGCTGATGGCCTTGCTTTGTTTGTGTTTTCTGGTTGGCGTAGTGGTGCCGTACTGTCCGGGACAGTATCGGCTACCTGAGCACTCGTTTCCTGGAGATGGGCCATTAATATGTAAATCGACCCAGAGTTTTGATTCCGTCTGCTGACTGCCTTCCAAATATACATTCAGGCTCTGTGCTTGCTTGTTGCTTAGTATAGTCCATATTTCCCTACAGGCTTTGCGAGTGTCCATTTTATATACTGAAAGTAGCTATCCCAGATGGCCATACCTTGCTCCCCACCCCCCCCCCCCCCCCCCACCTCCCACCCCAACACTCCCTGAACTGAGACAAGGATAGTCCCTGCAAGCTCAACAATGTAAACTGAAATGATTTTCCGCTCTGCACTCCTTCATTCTCATGCCGAGTGACTTCTGTCATTGAGTCACACATCCTCTCTCCATCCTGGCACTGAGGATGCTAACCCCATTCATCTGTCTGAGTGCAGCTTTCCCCACTTACGGGAGCGGAAATTCCCAGGCGTAATCTGTATACAGGGAATCGAGAGACTCTTGGCACACATATTCCATGCAAGATAATAAGAAGGTATTTATTTAAAGTTAGCAGCAAAAGAATCAGAGGAGACAAAATGAGTGGTTAGAATCTGGAGTGCATTACTTGGTAGGCTGGTGGATTGAATAGTAGCCTTTAACAAGATAAAGATGTGAAGAAAAAAAGCAACTTCAAGGATTGGCAAAAGAATGGGATAGGAGTATTTACTGGATAATTCTTTGAACAAGTTGAAATTGACACAGACTTGATGGGCTGAATGGCCTTCTGTACTGTTCCATGATTCTGTTCTACTAAACTACCCATTAACAAATGGACCTGGAAAGAAACCCGGAGCTAATAGTTAATTACTTGTTATAAGTAAGCATGTGATGTGAAGTAGGCAAAACCAAAAGAGTTCTGGGTTAAATTGCTCGGATTATTGAATACAGAATGAAGAATACTACAGTTATGATACATAATGCTCTAATACATCCATACTTCTATGTCCCACCACTCCATAGACATACTTTATGCTGCGAGAGGTGAAAAGATTTTGTGAGCTATTCAACAAACAAAACCCGGGGTAATTATTTCTGATTCCCTAAGATAATCAAGCAAACTGAAGGATGCCGTGGTTTCTCATGAATCATTGGAATCCCAATTAACTTGCAACCTTTGCTCAGGAACCTTTCAAGTGCCCTTTTCAAGTGCTGGAGCAATGCCATCAATTGCGTCTTGACAGTTGTTTTGGAGTGTGATGACTGCAAAAGGACAAAAAAGACTGCACTTGCTGATAGCGTATTTTCATGTGAACTATCTAGCCATCTCCTCGAGTCCCATCACTCTATCGATTTCAAGTAACCTATCAAATCAGACAGTAATCAATCAGCCACATCAACTTTTTTTCATACAATACTTTTACCATTAAAAATTAGCATGTTAAAGACAACAAATATATCTGCTTGAGTTCCTCCAAATTAAATAGCGCTTTCAGAGCCCAGCCTCATAACATCCTTGAACAGTTTGTTGTTTCCAACATCCTACGAGTTTTTGTAAGGTTCTGCATGTGTGTGACTCAAAACTATACGCAATACTCGAAGTATGGATGTACAGGGGCCTTGCACAATATACTTTTAGATAACTCTGTTGTTCCCAGCATTACAACTCAAAATCTTATTTATTTCGACTTTTAGCCAGCTTTTATAGCTTATACACCTTTAAACAAATGATCACCTGTGACCACCATGTCTCTAATTGACCTGTATCATTACAAGGGGGCACAAGTTCAAGGTGAGAGGGGATGGGTTGAGTGGAGATGTGTGGGGGACATTTTTTTACACAGAGGGTTGTGGTGGCCTGTAATGCACTGCAAAGTGAGGTGGTTGAGGCAGATACATTAGTGACCTTTAAGACTAATCTAGATAGACAAATGAACAGACTGGATATAGAAGGGTACAGGCATTTGGCCTAGATAGGACATGTGGGGCTGGGTTCTCTGATTTTGAGGGTATGTCCTGACGCTGGCTTGGGAATGGCGGCCTTTTATGACTGTAAATTTGGCGCAAAACGGCCACCAATCCCCCATTTGGCTGGGGGCTAGCAGGAAGGCAGCATAGAGCACCCGATTCTAGCTGCTGATATGGCCCGGAGAATTGTCGAGTCCGTGGCTGCGCACGCGCACGGCAACATTGCGCCAGCCGCGCGCGGACCCGACCTGCATAATAGTGTCCCCCTTTGGCCGGCTCGTGTGCCGGGGACCACCCCCCAACAGTGCCCCAGCCCCTGCCAAAATCCCACCTTCCTGCAGATCAGCTCTTCCCCGGCTGTGACGGCGCTGGACTGAGTCCGCAACCGCCACGCTGAGTTCCCGAGAGGTAATACCATGAGAGACCCACGCCAGAGGGAACTCAGCGGTCGGGTGCATATCATCAGGGGGAGGGCCTCAGGAAACATCCTGAGGCCCTCCACTATGGGGGAGCGGAGCATCACGAAAGCGGCGGCGCCCCCGATTTTGTTGGAAACGGGAATTCTCTGGCCGATCGCCGAACGTGATTTGGCATCAATGACCGTGATCGGTTCAGGCTTGGAGGGCAGAAGGGCCTGTTCCTGTGCTGTATTGTCCTTTGTTCTTTGTATCCTTTGACAGATACCTCGGTATGGTAAAAACATTCCTGGAGTTTTGTTATACCAAAGCATGACACTTGATCCGTCTCTGCTGCATTACATCTACCATGCTTGGATCTATTTATTCAACTTACCTAAATTGATCTGCAGATATTGTTTTTGTCTGAATTACTAACCTGTGTGCAAGGTTTTGTATAATCTTTGATTATATATTATATTCAAAATGGAAATTAATACTGCTGCTTGAGATTGGGTCATTGACTAGGTAGTATCGACATATTATTTGGCCTCTTTTCATACATTTATAGTTAATAAAATGGTTATTCTAAAAATGTGGGTGGTTGGCTGATGCTTTGGTACTCGTAACAATAAACATTTGAACAGTGTGCACGTGAGGAAGAAATAGTAGAGACTTAAACCCAGTGTCTCTTGTTTTTCCATCACCCCTTCCATCTGGATTCCAACCTTTAAAGATTATGGGCATCTCTTCTTCTCCTTGGTTAAGAATCTTACCCACTTAAGCATGCTTTATTCCTTGTTCTTAGAATGTGCCATTTTATATTTCTCTGCATTGAGTTGCATTTTCTACAGCTTTGCCCAGTCTGCTCAGCTGCCTATGCCCTCATGCAAACTTTGTCAATCTACCTCACAGCTTACTATGCTTCCAATTTGGTGTATTCCAATCATATCAATGCCATTCCTTTTGTGTATGTCCAATCATTTCCATAAATGGAAAACAAGAGGTCTTACCATAGACCTCAATGGCAGCCGCTGCTCCTAAAATCCCTTGAAACTAAAATTTGCCCGTACTCTTTGCAGTAAAATGATGGCCTTTATAGCTCGAGGTACAGAATACAGGGAGTTAGAAATTATGCTATATTGACCATGCTTTCGTTAGACACCACTTAAGGCAAGCAGTTCTGGGCACCACACTTCAGGAAAATATACTGACCTTGAAAAGTGTGCACAATGTTTAAACCTGAATTACAAGGAAAGGTTACATAAACCAGAGTTCTAGAATTATATTCCCTGGAATTTAGAAGATTGAGATGATGTGATTGATATTTTCAATATGTTTAGGCTAATTGATGGGAATGGCAGAAACACTTTCTGCTTATCGGGAACCTAAGACTGGGGGCAAGGTCTAAACATTACAACCTTTACAGGAGTGAAACTAGAAGACACATTAACACTCCCAAAGTAGTAGAAGTTTGGAACTCCCTTCTGCAAATGACAGTTGATATCAAATTAATTGTAAGTTTTAAATCTCAGATTGATTCTTCTTTGTTAACCAAAGGTATGAAGGGATATAGGCAAAGGCTTACGATGCAGATCAGTCATTCATAGAATTTACAGAATTTACAGTGCAGAAGGAGGCCATTCAGCCCATCGAGTCTGCACCGGCTCTTGGAAAGAGCACCCCACTCAAGTCCACACCTCCATCCTATACCCACAACCCATTTACCCCACCCAACACTAAGAGCAATTTTTGGACACTAAGGAGCAATTTAGCATGGCCAATCCACCTAACCTGCACATCTTTGGACTGTGGGAGGAAACCAGAGCACCCGCTCATTGAATTGTGGGATGGGGCTAAAACATCAATGTTAGTATCAGATGCCACAAGTTTTGCAAGTTTGTTGGGTGAATATATCGCATTCCTTCTCAAAATCAAGAAATACAATATTCATGTGATTTTTCTTAATATTTGTTGATGTATGAAAATACAAAACAAGTGAACTAGGTTATTTGGACCCTGAATCAAAACTGCTCCACTATTCAATGAGATCAGGCTGATCTGTGTGTGTTCGGTTTCACATTCCCCATCTACCTCCAATACCCATTGATTCCTTTGTTGAACAAGAATCTATCTATTTCCGCCTTGAAAATATGCAGTGCCCCTGCTTCTGTGGCAGAGTTCCAAAGTCACACAACCCTTTGAGAGAATAAATGTCTCCTAATCTCTATCCTACAAGGGTATCCCCTAATTTTAAAAGTGCCCCCTAGTTCTGAAATCACCTACACGAGGAAAGATCATTTCCACATCCATTTTGTCAATACTATTCAGGATCTTCTGCACTTCAATCAAGTCACTCCTCACTCTTCTAAACTCGAATGGAAACATGCCCAGTCTATCTAACTCTCCTTCATAAGACAATCTGCCCATTCCAGATATATAGTAAATCTCCTCTGAACCACAACCAATGCATTTCCATCCTTCCTTATAAATAAGGAGACCAAAACTGCACACGATATTCAAGATGTGGTCTCGTAAAACTGAATTTCCACCAAACTACATTAGAAATCCATGCAAGCTATGCCTGATTACTCCATTTATTCTCCAGGCGCATAATCATTTAAAAAAAAAATTTAGAGTACCCAATTATTTTTTCCAATTAAGGGGCAATTTAGCGTGGCCAATCCACCTTCTCTGCACATATTTTGGGTTGTGGGGGCGAAACCCACGCAGACACGGGGAGAATGTGCAAACTCCACATGGACAGTGACCCAGAGCCGGGATCGAACCTGGGACCTCAGCGCCGTGAGGCGGTTGTGCTAACCACTAGGCCACCGTGCTGCCCATCATTTCTTATTTATTGTGACGATTGGTATTCCATTCACAGTCTGACCTGATTGGCCAAGAGGAAATACATTCAGTAAAAGTTGGGATTCTCATTCACAATCGGCAGTTGGTGCTGGGTCAACTGTTACTTTTACATCTGAGGCTGATAGACTTCTGTCCTCTGGTGGTATTTAATATATAAGAGACAAGGCCTGTATATGCAGCCATGGTCTCATTGAATAGCGGGCAGAACAGGCTAAATGGAATGAGTACTCCTGTTCCTATAATGGTAAAGTAAGAAGTCTTACAACACCAGGTTAAAGTCCAACAGGTTTGTTTCAAACACGAGCTTTCGGAGCACGGCTCCTTCTTCAGGTGAAGAAGGAGCCGTGCTCCGAAAGCTCGTGTTTGAAACAAACCTGTTGGACTTTAACCTGGTGTTGTAAGACTTCTTACTGTGCTCACCCCAGTCCAACGCCGGCATCTCCACATCATGGCTATAATGGTAAACACAAAGATAGCACACGTCAAGGAGTCGTAACTGTATTGCTGACTATTTCAGGGTCTACATTGACCGCTCAAGTGAGCACTCCCGCCCGGTAATGTGTATTTGGAAAGTTAATTGAATCCATCTCTGCGTTAGTGCTTACCTTTTCTTGAACCGGGTATAACACTTCAATCTTCCAGCACATGTCGGGTCTCCAACTATCCTACCAACTGCACTAAACGACCATTATTAATGGATAATCTCAGATAACACGATTTACTTCTAACGCGCGTGACTTACCCCAAATACCATCATCACTGAGCCAGGAAACGTGCGAGGCCAAAAGTTCTGCAACTAGAGGAAAAACGTGAGCGTGTTGTAACACTGTTGAAAATATGCCGCCCCAGATCTGTTCCTTATCTAAAACAAACCCAAGAGGAGTGGAGAGTTCGCCAAGCGTTAATTCAGAATTTTATTAAAGTTGCATTTTAGAGACTTGTAATTCCAAATGTGTGTAAAGCTAGATCTTCTGCTTTGATTTAATATGCCAGAAGTTTAAGAAATTAAATGCCTTTATTGTTCTAGAAAAAAAATGAGGAGGTTCTTTATTGTCTGGGTGGGTCGATGTTCAGCTCTGGTCGTCTTCCAGCGGTGGGGCTATATTTTACAGGGACAGGGATTCCTGCAGGCTGGTGGCTGGCTCTCACAATAACCGGGGACAACAGCAGAATGGGAAACTAGCAAATTTCATTTTATTTCCTTTCTTGGTAGCCTTTGGACAATGTCTGCGTCTTCTGTGTACGGATATAGAGGGGGCCGGTGCTTGGCGGCATGGTGATCGCTGTTTTGGCGGGCAAATGCATGGCTGCGCAGTGGAGGTGCGCGATCTCCTGCCGAGTTGGGCGAGGCACTCTGGGGAGTGCTCGCCCGTCATGATCGATTCACTGTTCGTAGCTTGATCGCTGAACGTCATTCTGCTGGTCTCTGAGGTCGTATTCATGTCGCTTGTGAGCAGGGGGCTATCGCTGGTCTCGGTGGTCATTTCTGGAGTTGGGGTCAGGGCTCTCCTACTCAAATCCCTGTTGGATCGCAAGTGTCTGGAGTGGGGCATGGCTGACGCGCTCTTTCTGTCGCCATGGTGAGATTTCTGGATGTTTTCTGTGTTTGCAATGGAGCGTCTGCTGATTCCGTGGTGGGATTTCGCGTCTCTCCTGTCTGAGCCCCCCCTCTCCGAGTCCCTCCAGTCGATGTCGCTGTGTAATCTGGAGTCTTGTCTGGAAGACATCCTGCTCATGTCTCGAGTCGATTCGAAGTACAGCGGAGCTGTGTGGTATGTCTGTGAGCCTGCGCTGATGTCCTGGGATGATTGAAAGGGTAAACCGATGTTCTGGGATGACGGTAAGAGTGTGCTGGCGTGCGGGAAAGACTGGAATTGTGTACTGGGATTGTGGAATGACTGTAAGGGTGTGCTGGCTTGCGGGGAAGACTGGAATTGTGTACTGGGATTGTGGAATGACTGTAAGGGTGTGCTGCCTTGCGGGGAAGACTGGAATTGTGTACTGGGATTGTGGAATGACTGTAAGGGTGTATTGAGGCTTTGGGATGACTGGAAGGGCGAATTGGCGTGGTGAGATGACTGGACGTGTGCATTGGGGTTGTGGGATGACTGGAAGTGTGCACTGGGGCTGTGGGATGACTGGAAGTGTGCACTGGGGTTGTGGGATGACTGGAAGGGTGCACTGGGATTGTGAGATGACTGGAAGTGTGCACTGGGGTTGTGGGATGACTGGCCGTGCGCACTGGGGCTGTGGGCTGACTGGAAGGGTGAATCGATTGTTGAAACTAACAAGGACCTGTCGCCCACACTTGCCCAAGAGCTTCGTGTTCGCGAAGAATTTAAATCCTGGGATTCTGGGTCCATGGTGTTTAACCTGGGGAGAGATTTCCTGGAGAATGTCTGGGACGACTTGGGCACGTATTCCTGGATGGCGCCAATGCTATCCAAGTATTCGGCTTCCACCAGGAGGGTGTGCTGCTCGCAGATGGTCAGGTTGAGAGTGTCGAGGTCCACCTCCGGGGGGATGTTGAAGGTGTTGGAAAAGCCCTGGTAGTTGCGCCTGATCATGCCATCCGTTTCCTCCATCAGTTCCACCCGCTCCCCACTGATGTTGATCGTCCTGCCGGTAATGGTCGCGTTGACTCTCTCTGGTGAGACATCGCCCAGATTAATGCAGATGGAAAAGTGCGACGGCTCCTCATGTTGTACGGAGTGCTTGCGTCGTCTTTCTAGAAGTCTGGACTTTCCCCTGCTCCTTATTAATTCCGAGGAGTGGTTATATGCATCGTCATCCTCTGTTGACCGGCGATGCATAATTCACAGGCTTGTAACTTTCTGAAACCGGCAGAGAGCATTTGTTCACGCAACCGATTTGCTTGCGTTTGTCCACCTCTGTGATGAAAATGACTATGCACAATTGAATGTTAACACAGCCCATGAACTGCCTGGGGAAATCATATTGCCCTGGCTATCAAGGTAAAACTGCTTGAAAAATATTGGCAATGAAATTTATTAAATATGTAAACCACAATACCGAAATTATAAAGCGGATATTAATCTCCTGCCGGGGGCTCCGGTAGTCGACACCCCCCCCCCCCCCCCCCCACAGTCGACTAAGTTTGGAATCCACCCGGAGTGATGCAATGGATGGCTCTTCGTGAAACCTTGAAATTCTCTAATTGTCACACAATTCTTGTTGAATTCATTCAGATACATAATGTTACCTTATCAATAACTTCATCGGCTATCATGTGAAATGGGGCTTTCTCAACTTTGTCTTCCAATTCATGACCTAATTATCTGCGCAGTAAGAAGTCTTACAACACCAGGTTAAAGTCCAACATGTTTGTTTCAAACACGAGCTTTTGGAGCACTGCTCGGACATTCACCTGAGGAAGGAGCAATGCTCCGAAAGCTAGTGTTTGAAACAAACGTGCTGGACTTTAACCTGGTGTTGTAAAACTTCTTACTGTGCTCACCCCAGTCCAATGCTGGCATCTCCACATCATAATTATCTACCAGCTAACACTCAATTTTCTGAAAGGTGAATGCCCAGTATTTGAGTACATTGAGACTGATATTTCAGCATAGTTTTGGGATCAGGTAGATCCCAAAGTAGTATTCAAAGAGAAGGTAGCTCTCCCAGTTTTCTGGCCAACATCCCTCCCACACTAACATGATCAGAAATATATTACTTAGATGGCTCATCTAAATCGCTGGCTTTTAAAGCAGACCAAGCAGGCCAGCAGCACGGTTCGATTCCCGTACCAGCCTCCCCGGACAGGAGCCGGAATGTGGCGACTAGGGGCTTTTCACAGTAACTTCATTGAAGCCTACTCGTGACAATAAGCGATTTTCATTTCATTTCATTTGCTGTTCAGGGGAAGTGACAAAAATCGGTAAATCGCTTGATTCAGTTCCATCCGTAACTGGGCCTGCACTTCATTGTGAAGACCTGAGAACTGAGGAGGCACTAGCTAAATGCTATTCTTACTTTATGATCAAGAAGTACTTAGTATTTTGCCAAGTGCACAAAGTGTACAAATGCTATCATATCAGTGAACCTTCCTTTGAATTTTCGTACAGTCACCCCAATTTCACAATGTGCCTGCAGTAAAACTATCATTAATGAATGAGCATGTTAAAAGTCAGCTCTGGCTCAGTGTTATAAATGCCTCGACAATGGGTGAGTTAAATACACCCAAGTCTATATTGATTGTAAAATTAATTGGGAATGATCCAAATTACCAAAAAAAATCAAGAGTCAAAGGTTTAGGAGCCAGGAGGAATGTGGAGTTGAGGCCTCAATCAGATCAGCCACAACTTCATGGATTGGCAGAGCAAGCTTGAGGGGCTAAATGGCCTACTCTTGCTCCTAATTCATATGTTTGTATGTTCTTATGGGAACTCCTTCTTGGGGCAGTCCATCAGGGTTGAGGATGACTTGCTTCCACTCCAGGGAGGTTGGTTCTGCTTTGGCTGAATAGTCCGATCCTGGATCCGCAGACTCTGCTACAGGTTTGGCAGGTGGTGTTTGATAAACTGGGTGGGACGCTCCGGATTCTGTGCTCTCCTTCTGCACTGTAACAATTCTTTAATAAGGCATCTGAATTCTTAGTATGCATCACTGATGCTGTAGACTCACAGGGTTCCATAATAGGTTTTACCGACATATCATGAAATAATTTGGAAACTCAGGGATGGTAAATATGTCCTAAGAAATTCACACTGGTAAAATTCTGTATCACCAATCATTTGTTTAGGAACCAGGAAATGAGGAATGGCATGGAAAAGCGAAAAGTTTAAAACCCAAATTTTTAGTTACGTTTTTGAGCACATTTTGTTGACCAACATATTTGGTAATCTCTGAACAGATAAAAAGGCTGGGTTGTGTAAGCTTATAGAATGATAAAATCCTACTGCGTGGAAGGATTTTGTCCCATTTTTTTTTCTTATTCATTTATGGGATGTGGGCGTCACTGGTTAAGCCAACATTTATTGCACATTCATAGTTGCCCTTCAGAAGGTGGTGGTGAGTTGCCATCTAGAACCGCTGCAGTCCTTCAGGTGTAGGCACACCCACTGTGCTGTTAGAGAGGCAGTTCCATGATTTTGTCCCATATTTCCAAGTTGGGGTGGTGAGTCACTTGGAGGGGAACCTCCAGGTGGTAGCGTTCCCAGGTATCTGCTGCTCTTATCCTTCTCGACGGTAGTGGTCATTTGTTTGGAAGGTGCTGTCTAAGGAACCTTGGTGAGTTACTGCAGTGCATCTTGTAGATGTTACAGAAGGCTGCCACTGTTCATCAGTGGTGGATGGTTTGCATGTTTGTGGAAGCAGGAGCAATCAAGTGGGCTGTTTTGTCCTGATAGCGTCGAACCTCTTGAGTATTGTTGGAGCGGCACTCATCCAGGCAAGCGGAGAGTATGCCATTACAATCTTGACTTGTGCCTTGTAGATAGTGGACAGGCTTTGGGGGACGGGGGTCAGGAGGTGAGTTACTCACCGTAGGATTCCTAGCCTTTGACCTGCCCTGGTAGCCACAGTATTTATGTGACTAGTCTATTTCAGTTTCTGGTCAATGGTAACCCCCAGGATGTTGATTCTGCCCGTGTCTGCTCTTTGTAAGAGCTATCCAATTAGTTCCATTGTTATTTCATCAAATAATTCAGTGAGGTTGGGCAAACAATTCTCTTTTGCAAAACATGTTGATTATGTTTGGTTTTTAGTTGTTTTTCTATTTTCTCCTTATTTAGGGATCCCTTATTTTTCTACGGCCAATGTCAAGCTATCTGCTCTTGAGCTTGCTGGGCACGATCCATCTTCCTTCTCATATTAGGTACATACCAATACCCAGGAACTACACATTTTTTAGGTTAATTAGTAAATATATATAGTAGTACCGGTCCTATCTTTTTATTAGATTTTTGTTTAGAATGCAGACATGCAGATAAAAAGATTTTATCGACTTTAAGTTTGATTCATTTATTTAACATTTTGGCCATTTTATTTCAAATGCAGTTTCATAAATTATAAACTCATCAGCAGGTGCCTTGTTTACTTGATGATGCCCTTGCTTTTGTAGTCTTTTAAAAATAAATTCCTGAGATTTGTGTGTTGCTGTCAAGGTCAGAATTTATTGCCCATCCAAAATTGTCGTTGAGTAGATGGTGACTTAAACCACTGCACCATGTGGTATAGGTACATCCAGAGTGCTGTGAGGGTGCGTATCTCAGGTTTTTGATTCAGTGACAGTGACGGAATAGTGATATATTTCCAAGTGAGGATAGTGCGTGGATTGGAGCAGAACTTGCAGGTGAAGATATTTCCATGCATCTGCTGCCCTTATCCTTCTAGGTGGTAGAGGACGTTTGGAAGGTCCTGTTGAAGGAGCCCTGGTGAGGTATTGCAGTGTATCCTGTATTTGGTACATACTTGTATATGATGCATTGCTGATGGAGGGAATGAATGTTTAAGGTGATGGATGGGGTAATGATTAAGCAGGCTGCTTTTACATGGATGGTGTTGAGTTTCTTGTGTGTTGATGGAGCTGCAGTCAGTGAGAAGTATTCTTTTTATCATACTCTGTGCCTAATCAATGCTGGTTAGTGTTTGGGGAGTCAGGAGGTGAGTTACTCACCACAGAATTACCTGCTTTGGACCTGCCACAGTATTTAAATGTCCAGTTCAGTTTCTGGTCAGTGCTGGCCCCCAGATGTTGATGGTGATTCAGTGATGGTAATGCTGTTGAATACCAAGGGCAATGGTTAGATTCTCTCTTGTTGGAGATGGTTATTGCCTGGCACTTGTGTGGTACAAATGTTACATGCCATTTCTTTGTTCAAGCCTGAATGATGTCCTGGCCATGCTGCATCTGGGCACAAAGTGATTCAGTATCTGAGGGGCTGCAAGTGGTACTGAACATTATGCAAATAAATAGCAGCGAAAATCCCCACGTCTGACCTTAGGGTGGAGGAAGGTCATTGATGAAGGTGGGTAGGCCCAGGACTGAGGAACTAGAATTGAGGAACTCCAGCAGCAATGGGCTGGGGTTGAGATGATTGTTCTCCAACAATCACAACCACATTCCTTTGTGCTAGGTATGATTCCAACCAATGGAAGAGTTTTCCCTAGATTCTCATTGACTTCAATCTTATTACAGCTGCTTAATGCCACACCAAGTCAAATAGCGCATCAATGTTCAGGGCAGTCACATTCATCTGATGCCTGAAATTCTGCTCTTTTTAACACGTTTGGATCAAGGCTGTAATAAGGTCTTGAGCCATGTGGGTAATATCTATTAGCAAGTTGGTGCTGCGTACTTGCTACTTTATAGCACTATTACAATCACTTTACAAATGATTGAGAACAGACTGCTCGGGTGGCACTTAGCTGATTAGATTGTGCCATTTGTGGACTGGACATTCCTGCAAAATTTTCCACATTGTCTGGTAGATGCCAGTGTTTTAGGTGAACTAGAATAGCTTGGCTAGGAGTGCAGCTAGTTCTGGAGCATCGGTCAGCAGCAGTACTCTTGGGATATTGTTAGGATATCAAGCCTTTTATGTATCCAGTGTGTTCTTGATATTATGAAGAGTGGATCAATTTGGCTAATGGTTGGAATCTGATGACCACAGGCAAAGGCTGAGATGTTTCATCCACTCCATACTTCTAGCTTCAATATGCTTCTTCTGCTGTTTAGCAAACATGTGGAATCATCTCAGCCCCAGGACATTGCTGCAGGAGTGTGCTAGGCCCGGCTATCTTCAGCTGCTTCATCAATGACCTTTGACTCCACCCTGGATATACCAATGCTAAATTTCCTACTTTCACCCATCTTTAGGGTTTTACCATTGACCAGAAATTCAACTTGACTAGCCGTATAAATACTGTGACTACAGGAGCAGGTCAGTGGCTGGGAACTCTGCTGCGAATAATTTACCCCTTGACTCCTGGAAGCCTACCAGGAGTCAGGAGTATGGGGATATGGTACCTACTTAGCTAGATGTGTACAGCTTCAACAACACTTAAGAAGCTTAACAGCATAACCCAGGATAAAGCAGACCACTTGATTGACACCCCCATTCTCCACTACCACATTCAGTTCCTCCACCACTGATGCACAGTGGCAATAATTCACCAAGGCTCCTTGAATAACACCTTCCAAACCCATGATCTCTACCATCTAAAAGAAGAAAGATAATGGACACATGTGAAAATCATCATCTGCAGTTCTCCTCCAAGCCACACACTATCCTGCCTTGAAACTACAACTCAGTTTTTTCACTGTCACTGGATCAACATTTTGGAACTCCTATTCAAACAGCACTGTGGATGTTGGAACAATGGACTGAAATGGTTCAAAAAGGTGGCTCCCACCATCTTCTGAAGAACATTTAGGGATGAACAGCAAATGTTGGCCCAGCCAGTGACACTTGTACCTCATGTAAGTCTAGAATATGGTCCTGTCGGTTACAGGTAAGGCACCTGTTGTTGCTCCACTACACTCCTCTTGTTTGTTGTCCACCATTTTCCACAGTCGGGAAAACATGACGTTCAGAACTTGGACAGCTCAGTAAGCAGTGCAATCACCTTACTCAGAATACATTCGGTGCGCATACTACCCTCAATGCTTCTGGATGAGTGTTCAACTTGGAGGAGTACTGATTCATCAGTTGAGAGGCCAGTAGGTGACAAGAGGCAGGAGGTTCATTTGCCCAATGTTGACTTGATGCCAAGGTACTTAATGGGGTCCAGAATGATTTTCCAGGACTCCCTAGGCTACTGACTGCTGACTGTATGTAACTCACCTCTGGTGCATTGATTCTTCCTATGAGACTGGACAGACCCTGCGATAGTGATGGAGGAAATTAAAAACAGAAAATGTTGGTAATACTCAGCAGTCTGGCAGCATCTCTGGAGAGAGAAACAATATTAACATTTCAGATTAAAGGCCTTTCTTGAAGATTGAAGGAAGATTTCCTTCAATTTAGTATTTTGCAGGAACAGGAGTACGAGGAACTGGAGTACACCATTTGGTCCTGGAGCCTGCTCGGCCATTCAATAAGATTGTGGCCTTAACCCCACTGTCCTGCCTATTGCCCATAACCTGTGACTGCCTTGTGGATCAAAAAATTACTCAACTCAGTCCTGAATGTATTCAAGGGCTCAGTTTCCACTTCTCTCGGGTTAGAGAAAATTCTAAGTTTAACAACCTTCTGAGAGACAAAAATTGTTCTTATCTCTGTCTTATAATGCGGACACCGAATTTTGAAACTGTGCTCCCTATTCTAGATTCCCCCACAGTTGGGAACATCCTCTCCGAATCTGCGCTGTAAAGCCCCCCCTGAGAACCTCATGTTTCATTAGGTTTCAGAGGTCAGTTAAGGGAAAACCATATTGATGTGGGTTTGGAGTCACATGTCGGCCATATTGGGCAAGGCTCAGAAATTTCTTCCTCTGAGGGTAATCCAATAGCTTTATGACCATCATTATTGAGGATTAACTTTTTATGCCAAATTGATTAATCATATTTTAATTCTATGCTGGAATTTGAACTCATGTCTTCGAGTATTAGTCTGTGTATCCACACAATAGGCTAATAGCATGACCACTATGTTGCAATGTCATGTGACTTGAGCTTAGGATCTCATAATCTTACCTAAAAACATGATTGACTTGCCCTGCCAGTGCTTTCTAAATGCAAACCCCTGCTCATGTATCAAGTTGGCATGCACTGCCTGATAGTTCCATACATGTAGCTCCAAAAAAGGGTTAGAACCACCTTGATTACGTACTTCATGGACCACTGTTGGCCAAATCAGATGCTATCTCACTCATAGTAAAGAAATCTGTGAAGCTGGATTGGTAGAGAAATTTCAAGTAGACTCTCCTTCAAGGATTCCAAAAAAAGACGACATGTTATTGGCTTTTGCATTGGAGTTCATGAATCTCATTCTTTGAACAGATGATTTCCACTCAGTGAATCAATGAGAGCACTCATCATTCAAAATTTAATAAGATTCTTCGCTGTTTAACAATGTCTTCTGGAAATTCAGTACTGGGTAGTTTTAAATATGGGATGACATTACGATTAATCTGGTGTGTCCAAGGTGTGAATCCTAAACAATGTAAAACTACTTTTGGTCTCACATCTTCTGGTTTATGTTTGTTCAAAAGCACCTAGTCACATCACAAAATCCTGAACTGCCTTACGCAAAACCAGACTGTCATGATATGCAGACACACACATAATGATAAACTGGCAGGCACAGACAAGCAGCTAATGGACACCAAGAACAGGACATGACCAATAAGCAGGCAGGACACTCGGGTGGGATCTGACAATAAAAGACACGAGGCACTGACACTGCATCTCTTTCCACTGATGAACATCTAGAGAGTCAGTCAAGGGTGTTGTTACAAACTCACACCTCCACCACATGGCTAAGAGCTAGTCTGGTTCAGTCAGACAGAGTAACCACACTTAAGTTAGCAGAGAGTCAACCACACAGAGAACTGTGCTAACTGTGCTATTAGTTCAATAAACCTGATTGAACTAACTTCAAGGTCTGGAGTATCTTTTGATCTAAACTGCATCCAGTTGCAGCCAGTGTTATACCAGTGTACCGAGCACAACATGATACCAGGAGACTACTAATTTAAGGTGACTTACCTCAGTCCATTCCGTGACGACCAGCAACTGTATCCGGGCACCATGGAGAAGATTCAGGTTCCTCACCAGCTCAGGACCTCCGGGAATCTCAGTGCCAACTGGCGGACATTCAAGCAAATGTTTCTGTTTACATCGAAGCTTCAGACCTCGAAGGTGCATCTGATGCAAGAAAGATCGTGCTTCTCCTCTCAACAATGGGTGATCAAGCCATCGAACTCTTCAACTCGTTTAACTTCACCGAAGGCCAGGACAAGACAAAGTTTCAGACTATCGTGGACAAGTTCGATAGCCACTGTGAAGTGGACACCAATGAAATCTTCGAGCGCTACATATTCAATCAGCTTCTTCAAGGTAAAGATGAATTTTTCAATGTCTTCTTAACTAACCTCCTGCAACTTTGGTGATATTGCTGACTACATGATCAGAGACCAAATCATGTTTGGAGTTCACTCTGATCCTCTGAGAGAGCAGCACTTAAAAATCAAGCATATGACCCTGCCAGTCGTGATTGAAACACGTACAGTGCATGAGCATGCAAAAAATCGGCATTCCCAATACAAATCAGCTGAAAATGAGATACTTGCCTCCCACGAGGCAGAGAGTGTGAAGACCATCTCCCGGATGCAGCGCCTCAGCATTGAAGACAACGACCATCTCGCGCGCTTTTCCTGGAGCCCCCCGCATGCGAGAAGTGAACGGGATAACGAAACGGCCGATACCCACACTGCGCAGGTGCAGACGTCTGCCGACCGCACTGCGCATGTGCGACGATGTACACTGCGTCACGACACAGATGTCATGGCGTGCCCGAACTGTGGCAACGGCCACTTAAAGGGACACTGCCCTGCAAGAGGCAGGCGATGTTTAAACTGCGGGAAGCCTGGGCACTATGCAGCCTTGTGCAGGTCTGCATCACCAGTCAAAGGCCAGCACTCCCAATTCCGACGATGGCGTGTCCAGAATGTGCAACAACAATAACAGGATTCTGATCCTGGCAGTACAAAGGATCCAGAGGACAAGTGCCTGGAGGCCGCCTAACGAGTGGGCATCATTATCACATGTGAACATGCCATACCTAACTCATCTCTCATTCAGTCCATCCTCGTTGTGGATTCGGAGGACGAATAGCGTGAGATGATGCAGGTCAACCGCTGATCCATCCAGTTCAAGCTGGACACAGGTGCTTCTGCCAACCTCCTCTCACAGGCAGACTTCAAACGCATCAAGAAGCCCCCCTAGCTGCTTTCAGCGGCCTGCCAGCTCCTGGACTATAATGATAATGCCATCATGGCACTGGGGTCCTGCCATCTACTCGTCTCCAATCGGAGCACCCATGAACGGCTAAGGTTTGAAATTGTCAAGCCGGACAGGGCATCCCGACTGGGCACACATGCCTGCAAAAAGCTAAACCTGGTGCAGCGGGTTTATTCAACAGCATCCTCCAACATGGATCTTCAAGCTGGCATTGATGACATCCTCGCTCAGTATCCAGATGTTTTTGACAGGATGGGCACTTTGCCATATCGGTACAAGATCCTACTACGACCTGATGCCAAGCCAGTGGTCCATGCACCACGCCGGGGCCCAGCTCCGCTGAAGGACTGTCTGAAGGAACAGCTCAAAGAGCTGCAGCAGCAGGGGATCATTTCCAGGGGAACCGAACTGACTGACTGGTTCAGCTCGATGGTTAAAAAACGCTCTGGAGACCTGCCCATCTGCATTGATCCCATGGATCTCAACCAGAATATAATGCGTAAACACTACCCCATCCCGAAGTGGGAGGAACTCACCAGTGAGATGGCACATGCAAGGTTTATCACAAAGTTAGATGTGTCACATGGATTCTGGCAAATCCAGCTGATGAGTCCAGCAGAAGGCTCAGCACCTTCAACAGACTGTTTGGCAGGTACTGCTATAACTGTATGCCGTTCGGCATCGTCTCGGCATCGTCGATATTTAATCGCATCATGGAGCAGATGATGGAAAGCATTGAAGGGGTTGTGTGTGCGTGGAGGACGTCATCATATGGTCCACAGCCCCGAAGGAGCATATTTCCCATCTCCAGCAAGTATTCCGCCGTGTCCACGCTAATGGCCGGAAGCTGAACAGGGCCAAATGTTGCTTTGGCATGTCGACACTCAAGTTCCTAGGAGACCAGATCTCTCAGCAGTGCGTGTGCCCCGACGCAGACAAGGTCAAGTTCATCGCAGCCATGAAGGTCCCGGAAGACAAGAAGGCGGTGTTGCGCTTCCTGGGCATGGTCAATTTTCTGAGCAAGTTCTTCCCAAACCTGGCCTCACACACCAAGGGCCTACAAAACATAGTGAAGAAGTCCACTGCCTTCGAGTGGAAAGCAGCCCATCAGGCAGTGTGGTTGGAGCTGAAAGCCAAGCTCACCACTGCACGCGTTTTGGCATTTTTCGACCCAGACAGGGAAACGAAAATCTCGACAGATGCGAGCCAGATGGTATCAGTGCGGTCCTGCTGCAACGTGATGACACCTCATCCTAGGCACCGGTTGCCTACACATCAAGGGCAATGACGCCCACCGAACAAAGGTATGCACAAATCGAGAAGGAATTGGCATTCTCAAGTTTCACGACTCTGTCTACAGCCTGTCGACATTCACAGTTGAGATGGATCACAGGCCCCTGGTCCACATTATCCACAAGGACCTTCATGACATGGCGCCTCGGTTGCAGCGCATCCTCCTCAAACTCAGAAGGTACGACTTTGACCTGGTCTACACGCTTGGCAAGGAGCTCATCATTGCCGATACACTGTCCCACTCCATCACCGTGCCTTGTGAACCACTGAACGTCATCCGGCAAATTGAGTCACAGGTTGAGTCACAGGAACGTGTGATAGGTGTGATAGCACCCTCCAGGCATCTGATGAGAAGGTGATTTGTATCTGTGAGGAGACAGCCAAAGACCCCCTCTTGCAGCGTGTTATGCAACACCTAGCCAATGGTTGGCAAAAAGGGCAGTGCCCTCAATTTTTCAATGTAAAGGACGACCTGACGGTGGTTGATGGTATCCTCCTCAAACTGGACCGGATTGTAATTCCACACAGTCTCCAGAGCTTGGTGCTCCATTAAATCCATGAGGGCCACCTGGGGTTGGAAAAGTGCAGACACAGAGCCAGGCAGGCTGTCCACTGGCCCGGAATCAGCCAGAACATCGCAAACATGGCCCTTAACTGTGCGACCTGTCAACGCTTCCAGCCAGCACAGAGTAAGGAGACACTTCAGCAGCATGAAATCGAAACCTCTCCGTGGTCCAAGATTGGCATCAACCTCTTTCATGCAAATGGTCGTGATTACGTGTTAATCATTGATTATTTTCCAATTACCTGAAGTCGTGAAGCTCTCTGACCTCACATCTCGGACCGTCATCAAGGCCTGTAAGGAGACATTCTCCAGGCGTGGTATCCCACTCACTGTCATGAGTGACAATGGCCCGTGCTTCAGCAGCCATGAATGGTCTCTGTTTGCCCAGTCGTATCAGTTCAAACACGTCACTTCCAGCCCACACCATGCGCAGTCAAACGGAAAAGTTGAGAAAGTGGTGCACATAGTGAAGCAGCTCATCTGCAAGGCCGCGGATTCTGCGTCTGACATTCACCTTGCGCTGCTTGCGTACAGGGCGACCCCACTGTCCACTGGCAGGTCGCTAGCTCAACTCCTGATGAACAGGGACCTGCGGACGATGCTTCCACCCATACACTTGCCCAACCCGGATCACCTCCCGGTGCTGCAGAAGGTGCAGTAACTCCGAGACCGGCAAAAACAGGGCTATGGTGCTCATGCTACCGATTTGCCCGTGTTATCTCCATCAGACACTGTTCAGGTCAAGATCCCTGATGGAGGCTGGTCAGCTCCAGCTGTCTTTGTTCGACTGGCTGCCCCCCGCTTGTATGTTGTGCGTCTGGCTGATGGTTCTGTTGTGCGACAAAACAGATGAGCATTGCGCAAAGTTTCCTGCCCACAACCACATTCTTCTCCGTTTCCTTCTGTTGTTTTGTCACCACCTGACACCACGACTCACGAGGCCACCAGTCAGGCTTCAATCCCGCCCATCAAGGTGCTGTTGTCCCCACCACCACCACTCCGGCGGTTGACCAGGATCAGACGCAAGCCACAGAGACTGGACTTATGAACATTTGTTCTGTTTACTTTGTTCTGTGTTCTCGCCTTGGACAGCTGTTTTCACATGTATGTATGTTCACATCCACTGCATGTATATATTTTAATATTGGCCTATTCTTGTAAATATGTTCACATTTGTCATCTAAACATAAAAAAAGGGAGATGTCATGATATGCAGACACACACATAATGATGTACAGGCAGGCACAGACAAACAGCTAATGGACACAGAAAACAGGACATGACCAATAAGCAGGTAGGACACTCAGGGGTGGGATCTGACTATAAAAGACATGAGGCACTGACACTGCATCTCTTTCCACTAATGAACATCTAGAGAGTCAGTCAAGGGTGTTGTTACAAACTCACACCTCTACCACATGGCTAAGAGCTAGTCTGGTTCAGTCAGACAGAGTAACCACACTTAAGTTAGCAGAGAGTCAAACTCACAGAGAACTGTGCTAACTGTGCTATAAGTTCAATAAACCTGATTGCATTAACTTCAAGGTCTGGGTATCTTTTTGATCTAAACTGCATCCAGTTGCAGCCAGTGTTATACCAGTGTACCTAACATGACACAGATCATTTTGTTGAATTACCATTTCATAAGGACCATTTGCTTGAAGGTTCCTTTATGGCCTTCCTCACCTCTCGCTCTATAATCTTCCCAGGCTGAATCACCAATTCACTATGTTTTAGCTTTTTAGGTCAGTGGTGGCTAACCATCTCCCCAGGGGCCACATGCACCCCGTCAGGGTTCTGAGTGTGGCCCATGAGACATTTTGTTGACTGCTGCCCATGCAGAGAATGACCACATTCCACTGATTTCTGCCCGTAGTAGCTTTTTTTCCTACTGGTATGACTGAAGTTGTACGCATGTAAAGCAAGGGCAAATGAAGTGAGCTGAGTGGTGATATGCCTATGGGCTATATTACAGATGGATGTGTGTGACCTCCAACCTCCAGGTGCCAGTACAGACACACCATGCGGTCTGTAGACCAAGGTCATGTGACCTGTGACTCCGCTATAAGGGGAGAGACATCCAGCCATCTTGAGAAGAAGATTGACAGGGGAATAAGACATACATGTGAATGTTCGGTGCGAGGTGTAAGTTCCAGTGAAGTAGTTAGCAGACTCCATGATAAAGTGCTCTATATCAGATTGGTATTGTACCACACCAGACTGAATAAAAGATTCTGGTTTGGACAAATCAAAGTGTTTGGTGGATTCCTTCGTAAAATACAAAGGACCAAACACAAGGTGCATGCTGATAGCATACATTGACTGTGAGAGCCATGTGCTCCATTTACTCCCAAAGTGTAAATATTTATTTTGTTTCTACCACTTGAAGTTAATGACAGTTCTGGGCAGCATGGTGGCACTGTGTTTAGCACTGCTGCATCGCGGCACCAAGGACCCGGGTTCCATCCCAGCTGCGGGTCACTGTCCGTGAGGTGTTTGCACATTCCACCCATGTCTGCGTGGGTCTCGCCCCCACAACCCAAAGATATGTAGGGTAGGTGGATTGGCCACGCTAAATTGCCCCTTAATTGGAATAAAAATAATTAGGTACTCTACATTAAAAAAAAGTTGATCACAGTTCTTTTAATACATGAATGATTAAGCATATTGTATGGGCGAGATTCAACAGATACATTTCAAAGTCTGGTTTTGGATGAGTTTAGTGTGACATTTCGCGGTGGCTGTGTTGGCAAGATCGCGGCCTATATTCAATGCTTCCCCACCACTCACTCCCAGTCAACCCACAAGCATAACAATGCACAGACGTGCTCCTCACTTTTTGCAGATGCTGGACAATTGACACTGTGGATGACATGCGGGCCATCCTGTCTTCCAAAGGGGTCGGAGGACCAGCAGTAGGATCATGAATGCTGCCTTGGAGGCAGTGGTGGTGAGTGTCAGTGCGGGCAGCATGACCTGGAGAACTGCCATCCAATGTTGGAAGAAGACAAACAACCTCCACTGGGCAGCTAGGGTAAGTTAGCCCTGCTCTCCTGGTATCAGTTCAGGCTGCCAACCCTCAAATTCCCAAACGCACCCACCCCCTCCAAATAAGTGGCTGACACCTCGCATCCTCCCCACATCCAATCTTTGTGCTTGTTCCTCAGAACACCCTGGCAGCTACCAGCACAATCCCTCATGTCTAGGTGCAATCTCCACACATGTGACCTGTTGTAGATCCCCCGACCTATCAAGCATACACTCTCAATGCCTTCTCTTTGTCCCCAAGGGAAAAGATAACCCATAAGAGAAAAGGGCCAAGAATGGGGGGACGGAGTCCCAGAAATTCAAGTCTTCATCTCCTATGAGGAACGGGCTCTGGAAATTGCAGGTTTGCCTGAGGAGAGAGCAGTCACTGACAGCAATGTTGGTCTGCCCCACAGAGCTTAGGATCCACGCCCCTTCACCCAAATGATCTGTCTCAAGTGAGTTCTTCATGTCAGACAAAATGATCCTTCCGTCTGACTGACCACACGGCCATTGTCTTTCAGGATCTCCGTCTGACAAGGCCGGGCAATCCTGAGTTATTCCCCGCTCCCCCCCTTCGTGACCCAAGTGACCATCTTAGAGGAGAGATCCAAGGAGATCACCATCAAAGCGTCACAGCTATCACCTGCACCTTCCACCAGCACAGAGACACACACCTCGGTAGGCGACATTAGTGGACAGGCAACTGGGGCAAAATCTGGTGAGCACCACACGGTTGCTGGTGCACATCAGGCAGAGGCAGGAACATCCAAGGGAGACAGCTGTTGGAGGTCTGCTGGATCCCAGGGCATAGCTGGGTCCCAGTCAGATGCCGAGCCTCAGGACAAAGTTCTCCCAAAGCTGATAAAAATGATAGGACACAGCAGTGAGATTCAGGAGGGGGTCTCAGCTACTCTCCAGCGACTGAAAAGCCGATTGGAAGAGTCCCAAAGGCTGCAAGCACAGGAGGCGGTGCCGACTACACATGACATCGAGGCTAAAACTGCTAGGGTGACGACCGCAGTGGAAAACCTGCAGCGTGACATCCACTTCTTGAGTGATTGTGCTCAAGGCACGGCTCAGTCTGTGATGACCCTGGCTGAGGGCCACAACATCATGTTCCAGTCACTGGGGGACATGTCCCAGATGCAGGTGGACATTGCCGAGACACTGCAGAGCATGGTCACTGAGGACCATCGCTGAGGTTGTCCACACCCAGTGCAGACAATAGGAGCCTCAAGGACTGGCAGTGCCAGGTGACTTAGAGGCCTCTGGAGCTCACTACAGCTGCTCCTCCATCCCATGGAGTCACTGAAAGCCCTATGGCACTGTCAAGCAGGAGGAGGTGCAGGAGGCCAACATGGAGCCTGTCACCAAGGAGATGACGGTGGTTTCCAGTTCCTCCAAATCCCCGTCTCCTGACACTGGTGCATCTCAAGGGCTGTGGGGCATAACAGGGTGGCCCATGTCCTCGGTGGATATCCCTTGTCCCTGATGAGCCAAACCATCATCCTGTCTTTGAAGACACTGGAGAACTCCGAGTATCCCAGGATGTAGCTGCCATGCACACTCCCTGGATAGTGGGCACACACATGCATGATTCTGAGGTGGTGGTCACACATTCAGGGAGTGGAACCCCTACCTGTTAGCATAGCACTCCCTGATGCCCAGTTCTTGCAGGTCAACACGTGTGCATCAATCACTCCCTGGACCTGGGGCATCCTGCCAATGGCAACACATCTTGCAGCCCAGGCATTTTGGTGGGTCTGGTCCAGCTTAAAGGTGATATAATTGGATGCCCGGACATTCAGAGCATCTGTAACTTTACGGATACACATGTGGGCTGTAGATTGTGGTATTCCATACAGATCCCTGCTTAAGCTCTGGAATGACCCAGTGGCAGAAATGTTCAGGGCTGAGACTCAGTCTTCTGTGGCACATGGTGTCCATCAGCTCATTCAATGACCAACGAAGCCTCTACACCGTGGGCCGTCCCCAACCTCCCTTTTTGGGACCCTCCTCAGCGTGATGGCCCGGCCTTCGGGGTGCCACCTCCAGCTTGTTTTG
Source organism: Scyliorhinus canicula (assembly GCF_902713615.1). NCBI lineage: Eukaryota > Metazoa > Chordata > Chondrichthyes > Carcharhiniformes > Scyliorhinidae > Scyliorhinus > Scyliorhinus canicula. Next base: position 140,691,820 of record NC_052152.1, on the reverse strand, counting down.
GCTTTGCTGCTGTCTCCGGCATCTACCCTTCTGGGCTGCCACAAGTAACGCGAGGTGGGGTGAATTCCAGCATTGGTATGTCTGTAAGGAATTGGAGAAGGAAAGAGACCAACAATAATTTCGGGCTTCCAACCCAGGGCCCCTCACACCCCATGCAAGACACCCCACCCTTACATGTTCTGCCTTCAAAGTGCCATCCAGCGAGCCAGTTGTGCTGGCAAACCTTGCTCAGCACAGTAACGCCCAGTCACATCAGGAGCCCCTAGACCCCAGACCTCTGCCGGGAACATTAGGGAGACCATGCTCAGGTGCCTTTTGCTTGTCCATACAGTTACACTTTGGGCATGAGAAGATCCACAGTGCTGAAGCCCTGCTCTTTAGTGTTTGATTATCAGCAGCTACCTCTATGGTGCTGATGCACCTAGAGTTCAGGCACATTGTTGAGGCTCCAAGATTTTCTGGACATGCAATGCATTACTCATCCTCTGAGGCATGGCACAGATGCAGTCGAGGAGGCACTTGAAAGTTGAAGAGCATGAAGTGCTATCACAACTAACAAGGCTAACTCCTTATTTGCAATACCCTTTAGCTGTGAAGCTAGAGGCTGCTCACAGTCAAAGGGAATGAAATTGAATTATTAGGAGAGAAGCCACAGCAGAGCTCTGCCCTGAGAGAGTTTGGGAGGATAGTCAGGCTGCAGCCGTGATTGTCCACAAGATGGCTTGATGGCCTCACAAATGCAAAGCCCCTCACCCCTCTCCCCCAGCCCAGGGACGACCACTGAACTCGGATGCTTCAGCCCCCGACCAACCCCATTGAGGGGTCCTCAAAAACACCCCCCACCCCACCCCCAAGCATTGCGGCAACAGCTGTGTTGCCCTTGAGCTGTACATGGGAAAATGGAAATGGTTTCTCACCGCCTCACTTCCCCTGAGTAGCCATTGCGCCAGCTTCACGCTTTTAAAATGGTGTACCAAACAACACCCACTTGCCTTTGTTGCTAATTGTGCTTTTACTTAATTGCTCTGTTTAATAACCTTTGTTCTAGAGTCGCCAGGTATCCTTCTGATACCACCACGAGGTTCAAAGCCAAGTGCTGATCAATAACTCAATACACCAGTTAGTAAGTTTCAAATCAAAACACATTTATTATACACAGTCAATCACTACTCATGCACACAACTCTACTTACTAGACTATCATGACAACTAAAGGCCTATACTTAGCTTTGGAAATGGAACAATGGCCTTTCGTTCGATTCTGAGGCTGCAGGCTTCCAGCTGGTATGGACCAGTAGCTAGGAGCGCCTATCTCGTAGTGTGCGTTGACTGGAGACTTACTTGGTTGGTGGAGCTGCTAGGCAGGTCTCTCCTTGTTGAGAGTCACGGTCAAGAGTTGTTTCAAGGGACTTCTGGTTGCGGCTATGCGGAGCTAAGCCGCACGTTCAGCAGCTCCCGCCAGTAACGAACTTTTGGGCTCTTTTAAGGGCCCCCAGTGGTACTTGCTCGATGGTTCCCGACGTGGGAAGGTGTCTGCAGCGGATCCCCAGTGGTCTGTGGTCTTGACCAGGAGCGGGGCCAGCAGAATAGTGGTGGCAGCGCCTAAGAAAAAGCGGGGGAAGAGAATCAAGATGGCGGCCGGTGGAGGCCTCGAGGAATGGAGGAAGTGGGCGCAGGTGCAGCAGGAGACTCTCCAGTGCTGTTTTCAGGAGCTAAAAGTGGAGTTGCTGGACTCGCTGAAGGCGAATACAGACAAGTTGCTGGCGACGCAGACAGCCCAGGGGGTGGAGATCCGGGAGCTCCGACAACAAGCCTCCGAAAGAGAGGATGAGGCCGCGGCCCTCGCGGTAAAGGTGGAGATGCACGAGGCATTCCACAAGAAGTGGCAGGAGCGGTTCGAAGAGATGGAGACCCGGTCGTGGTGGAAAAATGTGCGGATACTGGACCTCACGGAGGGGCTGGAAGGGTCAGACCTGGGGGCCTATGTGGTCATTTTGTTGAACTCACTGATGGGAGCTGGGTCCTTCCAGGTGCCCCTGGAGCTGGAGGGGGCCCACAGAATACTGGCCAGGAGGTCAAGCCGAATGAGCCGCCATGGGTGGTGCTGGTGCGGTGCCACCGGTTCGTTGATCGAGAGTGCGTGCTTAGGTGGGCCAAGAAGGAGCGGAGCAGGAAGTGGGAAAACACGGTAGTGCAGATCTACCAGGACTGGAGTGCGGAGGTGGCCAAGCGGAGGGCCGGGTACAACCGGACGAAGGCGGTGCTCCACAGAAAGAGTGGGAAGTTTGGCATGTTATAGCCGGCATGTCTGTGGGTCGCCTACAAGGACCAGCACTTTTATTTTAAGTCCCTGGAGGAGGCATGGGCCTTTGTGCGGGCCGCGAAGTTGGACTCTGACTGAGGGTCGGGGGTTTCTAAATAACTGTGTTAACTTTTGGTAGGAAGGGTCTCTGTTTTATGCTGTTTCATGCTATTTTAAGCTGGTTGTGTGTTGTTTCTAGGGTGGGTGGGGTGCTGTCTTTTTTGCGGGGGCGGGGTCGGGCAGAGGGAAAGCGCGGGCTTTTCTTCTGTTTCCCGTGCTGAGGGTGGATGTGGGCGGGGTCGGAGCTGAGAAGCGCGGGCCTTTTTCCCGCGCAAGAGCGGGAGGGGGAGGAGGAGGGTCTGCTGATGGGTCTGGGGGAGGAGACGTAGCCCCACGTTGGGAGTGGTTGGAGGTTTGGCGGGAGCTGCCGGGGTCAGCAGAAGTTAGCTGGCTCACGGGAGTGCTACGGAGGGAGTAACGCGGCTGGGAGGGGTCCTAGCCTGGGGGGAGGGATGGGGAGGTACCGGGTTGCTGTTGAAATGGCCAGGAAGGAGCTGGAGTCTGCAGGGAGGGCCGGGATGGGGGTTTGCCACCGTGGGGAACGGGCCGAGAGAGGGGCGCTGGCCTGGGGCGGGCAGGGGACGGGTTTTGGCTAGTCGGCAGGCAAGGGGGGCAGGGAGCCCTATGATCCAGCTGATAACTTGGAATGTGAGGGGGCTGAATGGGCTGGTTAAACGGGCCCGGGTGTTTACGCTCCTGAAGGGGCTGAAGGCGGATGTGGCTATGCTCCAGGAGACGCACCTGAAGGTGGCGGACCAGGTTAGACTGAGGAAGGGCTGGGTAGGCCAGGTGTTTCATTCGGGGCTGGATGCAAAAAATAGGGGGGTGGCGATTCTGGTGGGAAAAAGGGTGTCGTTTGAGGTGTCAAAGGTGGTGGCTGACAGTGGAGGGAAGTATGTGATGGTGAGCGGCAAGTTGCAAGGGGAGCGGGTGGTGCTGGTGAATGTCTATGCCCCAAATTGGGACGATGCGGGTTTTATGCGGCACATGTTGGGCCGCATTCCGGATCTGGAGACGGGGGGCTTGATACTGGGGGGCGACTTTAACACGGTGCTGGATCCCCCATTGGATCGATCCATGTCCAGGACGGGCAGGAGGCCCGCGACGGCTAAGGTGTTAAGGGGGTTTATGGACCAGATGGGAGGGGTGGATCCGTGGAGGTTCACGAGGCCGAGGACCAGGGAGTATTCCTTTTTTTCCCACATGCATAAAGCCTATTCCCGGATTTATTTTTTTGTCCTGAGCAGGGGGCTGATTTCGAGGGTGGAGGATGCCGAGTATTCGGCCATAGTCATTTTGGACCATGCCCCGCACTGGGTAGACCTTGGGCTGGGGGAGGAGAGGGACCAGCGCCCGCTCTGGCGCCTGGAGGTGGGATTGCTGGCGGATGAGAAGGTGGGCGGGCGGGTTCGGGAGTGTATCAAGAGGTACTTAGAGGCCAATGATAATGGGGAGGTCCGGGTGGGGATGGTTTGGGAAGCATTGAGTGGTTAGAGGGGAGTTGATTTCCATCCGAGCCCATAGAGAGAGGGGAGAGCAAAGAGAGAGGGAGAGGTTGGTGGGGGAGATGGTGAGGGTGGACAGGAGATACGCGGAGGCTCCGGAGGAGGGACTGCTGAGGGAGCGACGTAACCTTCAGGCCAAGTTCGACTTGCTGACCATCGGAAAGGCGGAAGCTCAGTGGAGGAAGGCACAGGGAACGGTGTACGAATATGGGGAGAAGGCGAGTAGGATGCTGGCGCATCAGCTTCGTAAGTGTGACGCAGCCAGGGAGATTGGTGGAGTGACAGATAGGGGAGGCAATGTGTTGCGAAGGGGGGTGGACATTAATGGGGTCTTCAGGGACTTTTATGGGGAATTGTACCGGTCCGAGCCCCCGGTGGAGGGGGGGGGGGGGGGGGGGGGGGGGGGGGAATGGGGCGCTTTTTGGACAGGCTGAGATTTCCAAAGGTGGAGGAGGGACAGGTGGAGGGGCTGGGGGCGCCGATTGAGCTGGAGGAGCTGGTCAAAGGGATAGGTAGCATGCAGTCGGGGAAGGCGCCGGGGCCGGATGGGTTTCCGGTCGAATTTTACAAAATGTATGCAGACCTGCTGGGCCCCCTGTTGGTTAGGACCTTTAACAAGGCAAGGGAGGGGGGGGGGGGGGCTTTGCCCCCGACTATGTCACGGGCGCTGATTTCCTTGGTCCTTAAACGGGACAAGGACCCCCTGCAATGTGGATCATATAGGCCGATCTCGTTGTTAAATGTGGATGCCAAGCTGTTGGCAAAGATCTTGGCCACAAGGATAGAGGACTGTGTGCCGGGGGTCATTCATGAGGACCAGATGGGGTTTGTGAAGGGAAGGCAGCTGAACACCAAGATACGTGGGCTGCTGAATGTTATCATGATGCCGGTGGTAGAAGGGGAGGCGGAGATAGTGGTAGCATTAGATGTGGAGAAGGCCTTTGATAGGGTTGAGTGGGGGTACTTGTGGGAGGTGCTGGAAATGTTTGGGTTCGGGGAGGGGTTTGTCAGTTGGGTGAGGCTGTTATATGAGGCCTCGATGGCGAGCGTAGCCACGAATAGGAGATCGGAGTACGTTTGGTTGTACCGGGGGACAAGACAGGGGTGTCCCCTGTCCCCCTTGCTCTTTGCGTTGGCAATTGAGCCCCTGGCCATGGCGTTGAGGGAGTCGAGGAATTGGAGGGGTCTGGTGCGGGGTGGGGAGGAGCATCGATTATCATTATACGCAGATGACTTGTTGCTATATGTGGCGGACCCAGTGGGGGGAATGCCGGAGGTGATGAAGATCCTTAAGGAATTTGGGGGCTTTTCTGGGTACAAGCTCAACCTGGGTAAGAGTGAGCTGTTCGTCGTGCACCCGGGGGATCAAGAGGAGGGGATTGGTAGGCTCCCACTGAAAAGGGCAGGGAGGAGCTTTCGGTACCTGAGAGTCCAGGTGGCTAGGAGCTGCGGGGGGGGGGAGGGGGCCTTCACAAACTTAACCTCACTAGGCTGGTGGAGCAAATGGAGGAGGAGTTTAAAAGATGGGACATGTTGCCGCTGTCACTGGTGGGCAGGGTGCAGTCCGTCAAGATGACGGTGCTCCAGAGGTTTTTGTTCCTGTTCCAGTGTCTCCCCATCCTTATCCCGAAGGCCTTTTTTAGGACGTCAACAGGAGTATTACGGGATTTGTATGGGCGCATGGGACTCCGAGGGTGAGAAGGGTGTTTTTGGAGCAGGGCAGGGATAGGGGGGGCTGGCGTTGCCCAACCTCTGTGGGTACTATTGGGCTGCCAACGCAGCAATGGTGCGTAAGTGGGTAATGGACGGGGCAGGGGCAGCATGGAAGAGAATGGAGATGGCGTCCTGCGTGGACACGAGCCTGGAGGCGCTGGTAACGGCGCCGTTGCCGCTCCCTCCAATGAAGGAAACCACGATCCCGGTGGTGGCGGCTACCCTCAAAATTTGGGGGTAATGGAGATGGCATAGGGGGGAGGTGGGGGGCTCAATGGAGTCCCCAATACGGGGGAACCACCGGTTTGTTCCAGGGAGCATCGATGGCAGGTTTCTTGGCTGGCACAGGGTATGTATTAGGAGGTTGAGGGACCTGTTTGTGGATGGGAGGTTTGTGAGCCTGGGTGAGTTAGAGTGGATGTTTGGGCTCCCCCCGGGGAACATGTTTAGGTACATGCAGGTTAGGGCGTTTGCCAGGCGGCAGGTGGAGGTGTTCCCTCTGCTGCCCCCACGTGGGGTACGGGACAGGGTGCTCTCGGGGGTGTGGGTTGGAGGGGGGAGGATTTTGGATGTGTACCACGTCATGCAGGAGGTGGATGAGGCCTCGGTGGGGGAGCTGAAGGGTAAATGAGAAGAGGAGCTGGGTGAGGAGATTGAGGAAGGGACGTGGGCGGATGCCCTGGAGAGAGTGAATTCCTCCTCTTCCTGTGCGAGGCTTAGCCCCATACAGTTCAAGGTGCTGCACAGGGCCCACATGACTGGGACGAGGATGAGTAGGTTTTTCGGGGGCGAGGACAGGTGTGCTAGGTGCTCGCGGAGCCCAGCGAACCACGCCCATATGTTCTGGGCATGCCCAGCGCTGGGGGAGTTTTGGAAGGGGGTAGCAAGGACGGTGTCGAGGGTGGAAGGATCCAGGGTCAAGCCAGGCTGGGGACTTGCAATTTTTGAGGTTGCAGTGGAGCCGGGAGTGCAGGAGGCGAAAGAGGCCGGTGTTCTGGCCTTTGCGTCCCTAGTAGCCCGACGGAGGATTTTGCTTCAATGGAAGGATGCGAGGCCCCCAAGCGTGGAGGCCTGGATCAATGATATGGCGGGGTTCATCAAATTGGAGAAGGTGAAATTTGCCCTGAGGGGATCAGTACAGGGGTTCTTTAGGCGGTGGCAGCCTTTCCTGGACTTTCTGGCAGAACGGTAGGAAAATAGGCCGGCAGCAGCAGCAACCCTGGGAGGGGGGGGGGGGGGTGGAGGGAGGGGGGGGGGCAGAGGAGGCGGGGGGGGGGTCTGTTGCGGGGGAAGGGAGAAATGTGTACATGTGCTTATTGAATATGCCGGGTGCTTATCTATTCTTTTTGTAGTTGCTGGGGGGGGGGGGGGGGGTTTGGTTTTGGGGGTTATTGTGTTTTTTCTTTTGTTAATACGGTTTTCTTGTTGTTATTTTATGTTTTTGATATGTTTTTGAAAATCTTAATAAAAATTATTTTTTAAAAAAGAGTTGTTTCGAGCTGCTGAGAGACCCTGCCAAGAAGGAGCCTGCCAAGAGAGCGAACTGAACCTGGGGACTCTACTTTATGGTCCCCAGGGGTTTTGTGCCCTTTTGGGCGGACCCTGGGCCTGGTCCCAATCAATTGGATCAAGTCCCAATCACTTGAATCGATTTCTCCAATACTGGAGCTGTTCCCTGATCGCTGGGCGGTTCCTATGTATCCGTTGGCCTTCCTTTGTCCTGGCTCCCGCTGGCGCCGGGGAGTCTGGTTTGGTCCCGATCGTTTTATTGTTTCCAACTGTTCATGGGGATTGCTGGTTTCAGTTCTGTCTGGGTTTTTGCAAATCTTAATACACAGGAAACCTTGCACCTGCTTGTTTCCCTGTGCCTGACCATTTTTCCCTGTGTTCTTTGCGGGCTCCATTTTGGAATCGGGAAGTGGCCAACCCAGGTGGCTACACTTCCTCCTTGTGATACTCAACGTGAAGCGTGAAGGATCACATTACTGCGGTGTCTTCATTCCCTGACCCAGCGAGCACTCTTCCTTGGCGTCTACACTAACCATAACTATGCAATAAAATATTTTAACTAACAATTCTCAGGGGTGCTATGTCATAACAGGGACATGCATTACAACACAAAAAACGGAACCTCTAACTATCCTCAATAAACTACTCTCACTTAAATCATCCAAACATAATAGCTTCCTAACAATACAAAAAATAATAGCAGCATTCACATTTTCCTCTGGCTTGGCGGTCAAGCACATAGTTTTACAATCTTACAGTCATGAACGAACATCTCTCTTTATTTACAAATGAAGACGCACAAACAAAAACAAAAGTTCTTTATTACATCTCAAGGGGTTCGGGGGCCTGGTGGAAACCGAAAATAGGGGATCTCATCCTGTATACCGGGGTGCGAGAGCGGTAAGCTCTCCTTCGCCATTTCTTCATGCGAATAGTCTGCACGATGCTGCAGAGTATTGCCAATGCCAGAAGTGATTCAACTACATATGAAAGGGAGTACCATCACACCATGTCAGGGTACAGTTGTTTGTTACTGGGCTCTGTGTACTATGGGGAAGTGAATCATTGACGGCTGGTGGAATGGGGGTGAGGGAGTTCGCGTTCGCGCGCAACCAAATACAAATTGTCCAACAAAGAAAGATGGAGGTTGTCTTATTCTTTCTCTTCTCTTCTCTCTTTCCTTCTCTTCTCCTCTCTTCCTGGAGCTTCTGGAATTCTGTGGACACAAGCATAATTTCTGTTATTATCTTGCTTAAAATCTCGTGTGTTAGTCTGTCTGTCCTTTAGTGCCAATTACCCTTTATAATTGGTCACCATCTGTGACTCCCTCATTTTTTTAAAAACCGAATTTCAGGACCAGACATTCTTGAAAATACTGAAACAGTGCGAGCCGTCTCGCAGCCTGTGCGATTTACCATCCAAATGTTTGAGGATGTAAATAGCATGAGGGGAAGCAACCGAAGGGTTACCTTAAAACAAAACAAAACTTTTGAACCAAAAGAGGTGAAATGAGGTGCGTATGGGCCGCGACGGGTAAGAGTTGGATGGAATCCCCGGGTAGGGCGGGCTGTGCTCTACCCGAGCTTAGCTGACCAGAGGGGGGGTTCTCAGACAGGGCAGGGCCCACTGCCGTTTCTCCACTGCCTGACTAACCGGCATGAACGGGCAAGAATCTAGTCATCATAGGGGGTCGCAGTAATGTCTCTACCGTCGAACCAGAAGAGCAGTTACGAATGGGGTGCTGGCAAGTTCTCAGTGGTTTCTGATGACCAACTTGGCGTGGGGCTGTGGAAGGCTGTTTAAATGCAAACAAAGAACATTACACAAACACAAACAAACAAACATGCAACGAATATCATGCAGGTTCCATCAGAAAGGACTCCCTTTCTCTCTTAAGCGGTTCCTTTTTAAAACATCATCTGGACACCTCAGTTATCTGTTGCGAACAGGGTCGCAAAGGGATTCTCGTGTTGGGAGTCAGACTCAATGTCATCCTCTTCTCCCGGATGCCATACTCTTGTATGGATACGGGTTGCCAAAGCTGCGTGATGTGACTTGGGGTCCATCTCATCGTTCTGGACGAGCCTGTACGAATTGTCACGGTGCCAAATAGTTGTGTCTAGTTCTGTGGAAATGGAGTCGGGGTCGTCATCGCAGGGCGGGGGTGTTGGGTGTCGGTTGTTAAGGAATGTGATCAGGAAGGGATCACTCGATTCGTGTTCAGAGTCGCTGGGAGTGGGGCCTGTTGCATGGGGTCAGTAGCGAGGAGTGCTGTGGCTGTCATTTGAGTCACAGACGCTGTCGCTGCTGTTGCTGCTTGTGGGCGTTCTGAGTCAAGAGTCAGGGGGCGGAGTCGAGGTCGAGTCCGTGGATGAGCTGGACGTGCTGGGGGAGGTTAGGAATACATTTCCTGTGGGCGGGGTGAGGTGTTCTGCTGCGTCGAGCATGACGTGGTGTGCGTGGTTAGACTGCAAGCCATATGCCTTGAGCTGGTTAATATGAAACCACGCAGTCTTTCCGTTGGGGTACTTAATTTTATAAACGGAGGGGCTTACTTTGTCCGCAATGGAGTACGGACCCAAATACTTAGGTGACAGGAATGTGCTGGGGTTGTAAATGGAGAGCATAACCTGCTGTCCTACATCAAACTCAGTCGCATACACTGTCTTGTCGAAACAGGCCTTGCTCTGTTACTTCCTGGTGCCTAGTTTTACTGCGGCTGCTAGTTGAGCCGTTTTAACATTCCCCACTAATTGTCTCACTGTGTTCTCGTGGGTGAGGGCCGTCACTTCGGGGCTGGTCAAGTCAAGTCCTAATAAAAATTCTATGCCTTTCATGGGGCGTCCGGTCATGAGAGTGTGTGGGGTGTAAACAGTGTTACGCAAAAACATCAGTGCAAAAGGGAGAACACAACGCCAAGTGGTGTTGTTTTGTTGGACCATTTTTCTCAGAGTTGCTTTTAGCGTCCGATTCATTCTTTCCACAATACCACTTGACTGGGGGTGGTACGTGATATGAAATTTTTGGGTGATGCCAAATATAGCTAGGACGTTTTTCATAACACGTCCCGTAAAATGGGAGCCTTGGTCGGATTAATTGCTGGGGGGAGTCCCCACCTCATAAAGATGTGGTGGGTCAGAATGTTGGCTGTGGTTTTCGCCGTATTTGTCCTTGATGGGAATGCGTCTACCCATTTCGTAAATGTGTCGATAACTACCAACACATATTTGTAACCATTCCTGCAACGGGATAAGGGTCCTATAAAATCAAACTGGAGTTTAGTCCAGGGGCCATTAACGGGGCGTGTGTGGCTGTGTTGAACTTTTTTCGCATACCTGTCCGGATTGTTTTGGGCACAGGTAAGGCAATTCTCAATATAATGGCCGATGTCTTCCTTTAAATTCGGCCACCAACAGAGCTGCCTGAGGTGGGCTGTAGTGGGATCAATTCCCTGATGCCCATGACTATTATGGAATAAACAAATAAGCTGATTCATGTCCTGTTCAGGAACCACATAAAGAGTGTCTTTCAGGATCACACCGTCATGTGTGGTCAGTGCATTTTTAAACTTATCGTACGGGGCTGGGAGGTTTCCTTTTAAAATCTCCCTGAGATTTCCATCTTGCTTCTGGGCCTGCACTAAATCTTCGATATTGGTCTGTGAGACCTGAACTGCGTTCACTGGGGCGCTTTCGGGGAGGGGGGGGTTCCAAAAATAACCATGCCTGGAGCCTGCTTTAGCTAGTGCGTCGGCCTTTACATTTCCAGGTGGGGAAGAACGGTGGTGACTGCGAACTTTTGTGGTGGTTAGCATAAATGCTTCACAGCTCCAGGGTCCCAGGTTCGGTTCCCGGCTGGGTCACTGTCTGTGCGGAGTCTGCACGTCCTCCCCGTGTTTGCGTGGGTTTCCTCCGGGTGCTCCGGTTTCCTCCCACAGTCCAAAGATGTGTGGGCTAGGTGGATTGGCAATGCTAAATTGCCCGTAGTGTCCTAAAAGTAAGGTTAAGGGGGGGTGGGGTTGTTGGGTAACGGGTATAGGGTGGATAAGTGGGTTTGAGTAGGGTGATCGTTGTTTGGCACAACATCGAGGGCCGAAGGGCCTGTTCTGTGCTGTACTGTTCTATGTTCTATGTTCTATGTCCTGTCCTTTGCTTGTTCTAAGATGTGGCAGGGTAATGGGGCTGTTGGGAGGGGTTTTCCGTCCGCGGAAAACAATCCTCTTGCTTCCCACAGGGGTAGGAATTCTGTTAGGCTGTTACAGACATAGAGGCTGTCGGAGTATATGTCTGTTGGACTGGGGAAGGAATTGGGGTGATCTACTATATATGCAATGGCTGCCAGTTCTGCCGCCTGCGAGCCTAAATGCCCTGGTAATTTTAATGAAATTTCCTCTAGGGCGCGTCCCTGCGCGTCCTCTACATAAATTCCGCATCCTGTTATGCATTTTCCATCTAATACAGTGGAAGAACCATCCACATATATTCTCAGGGGTGCGCACGTGTCTGTGTGCTGGGGTCTCTGGGGTGAACTACCTATCTTCTTAGGAGGTGTTTTAGCGATGAAGGGGCCTGTGTTATGGTGTGGCGTGATAATCTCACATTCATGGGGGGTGCCTGGGTACTGTAGGTTGTTGGCTAGGAAAGTGTGGGTTTTAGTCCTTTTAACAGTGATGTCCCGTCCCTGCAAAAGAAGGGTCCATCTGGCTGCTCGCATCTGGCTTACTGTGCCGTCCTTAAGTCGTCCGTCTAGTAAAGGTTGTGTGGGGGTGTGTTCCATGAGGATTGTGATGGGGTTTAGTCCGGTTATTATGAAAACTATTGAACTGCCCAGAAAACTGCGAGCAGGTGCCTTTCACAGGCAGAAAATCTTAACTGGTCGTGCCGTTCCTGGAGGAGCACGGCCGAAAGGGTGCGGTCTGTGCTAGCTACCTCCATAGCGTAGGGGGAAAGTGGTCTGGAACCTGTAGTGCGGGGGCTGCGATGAGTGCGCCTTTCAAAGCATCCACGGCATCCGTATGCTGCGGAAGCCATTCCCAAGGGGTTCCTTTCTTTAGGAGGTCGGAGAGGGGTGCTGCTTTGGTGGCGAAACTGCCTATGTGGTTTCAGCAGTAGCCAACCAGTCCTAAAAACGACCGGAGGGCTGATACACTCTGGGGAAGGGGCAATTTGACAATCGAGTCAATCCTTTTATGCTCGATCTCGTGTTTACCGTGCGTGATAATCGTTCCCAAATGTACCACTTTGTCTTCCAAAATGTGGCCCTTCTTGGGGTTCACTTTGCATCCAATCTGCTGTAGGACTCCTAGGAGTTCTGACATAAGTGAGATGTGCTCTGCCTTTGTGTCTGTCTGCAGTAACAGGTCGTCTACGTACTGGACCAAACATTCGGGGCGAGAAAATTTAGATAAACCATTTGCCAGCTGTCGGTGGAAAATGGAGGGGGAGTTGTGGAATCCTTGTGGGAGTCATGTCCACGTATATTGCTGACCTTTGAAAGTGAACGCAAATTTATACTGGCTCACTTTAGCCAATGGAATGGACCAGAATCCGTTACTGATGTCCAGAACCGTAAAATATCATGAATGGAGTCCCTGTTTCAGCATGGTCTCGGGACTTGTGGCTACAGTGGGGGCTGCGGCTGGGGTGACTTTGTTGAGTTCCCGGTAATCAATGGTCAGTCGCCATGATCCATCGGGTTTTCTTACTGGCCAAATCGGGGCATTATTAGTGGAGGCTACTGATCTTAGTACACCCTGTTCTAATAAGCTATCAATCGCTTTTGAGATTTTTCCCTCTGCCTCTTGGGTAAATTCGTATTGCTTCTGGGGTCTAGGGTCAGGTCCTGTAATCTGAACTGAGCCAGTCATCCTGCCGCAGTCGTGTTTATGATGTGCAAATGCTGCTCTGTTTTCCTGCAGAACTGCCCTAACCTGCTTGTCTGTGATGTGGAGATGCCGGCGTTGGACTGGGGTGAGCACAGTAAGAAGTCTTACAACACCAGGTTAAAGTCCAACAGGTTTGTTTCAAACACGAGCTTTCGGAGCACGGCTCCTTCATTCACCTGAAGAAGGAGCCGTGCTCCGAAAGCTCGTGTTTGAAACAAACCTGTTGGACTTTAACCTGGTGTTGTAAGACTTCTTACTGTGCTTGTCTGTGCTAATTGTTGTTGGATTAAACCAATATTCACCTACTGCGCTGATCCTATTAGCATAGTCTCCTACTGTGAGCGTTGCGGGGGCTCTTGCTGTCTTTGCTATTTTCCAGACACAGTTGTTTACTAGATCGAATGAAAGGTTGTGGGAGCTCATAAAATCAATGCCCAAAATGTGTTCTGCTGTGTGGGGTAGATCGACTAAAACTAAGGGGTGTTTGGTTGTAATATTGCCAATCTGAATGGATACAGGGGCTGTGATATGTCCCTGCTGTGAGTGGCCTGTAAAGCTGCTGAGGGTGATGGTGTCTGTCGTGGGCCACGTGTCTTTCTGGAACATGGTGGAGGAATTAATTGTGGTGCGGGACCGTCCTGTGTCCCAAAGAAATTCAATGGGCAGTCCCCATATTTTTGCTGCAACGACAGGTCGGCTGGACCTATCCCAAAGGGTGTCGCAGGCCCAAGTTGGGGAGCCCGAACACCATCAGTCTGTGCCGTTCATGTCTCCCTGGTCTGGACGTGCGCTTACAATGTGAATAGGCTTTACCCTATTTCTATTTAGAGTGCCTGTCTGTTGGGCTCTCTGTGGCTTTTGTGGGGCATTGCACTCTCGTGCAAAGTGATCTAATTGTCCACAGTTAAAACATTCCTGAGATTTCTGTGGTGGTCTGTTTCTACCTTCATTCACTGTAGAAGTCAGGTATTTTAAATACACTTAAACTCAGACATGTGTTTGGGAAAAACAGAACCACTGATAAAAACATCACATTCTTTCAAGGGCAGCAGCGAAATCCCATGGGTTGTAAGGTGGGATCATTAAAGGCTCCATTGTTCTGATTTCTGGCCACTTGTGATAACAGCCTGAACCACATTCCATAACGTATGCAAGCCGAAACATTTTAGACTGTGTCAAAATACAGTTTCATTTATATTTTCGGAATAATAGCATGATGAGATGACTAACGTCTCAATTGTTGCAGATAAGCAACAATTGGAAGTGGCGTTGCATTGGGAGGATGGATGGCTTGTTATCAAATCAAATGTGTTTTGAATATAGCTTAAACCAATTAGGATTATATTGGGGTGTGATCGGATCGCTTAAGACAGATATGAAAGAGTATATCCATGGATGATTTGGCCACCATTTAAGACAAGAAGAAAGAAAGACAGAAAGACAGAAAGAGACAGAGAGAAAGAGACAGGAAAGAGACAAAGAGAACAAGACAGAAAGAGAGAGAGAGAGAGAAAGTAAAGGAAGAGAATTAGAAAAGAGTTCTGTATTCCTATTTCATTTTCATACTTTGACTTCAGCCTTTGACTTTTAAAGTTGTGTCTCAGAAGATAATTCCTGTGATTCTTTGAAGAAAATCAAATTGTCTACAAACTACCTTTTAAATCATTTTCAAGTTGTAACCAATGAACTTCAATAAAACAATTCTTATTTGCACCTGACAAGTTTTTAACTTGAATTTCTACTGAGTTTCAGCAATGTCTCAACAACAACCGGCAACCGTAAATTAAATAAAACTGGATTCAAATCCTAAGATACTACATTCACCCATGCGGGGTTTTGGTGTGCTTTAATTGCCTGGATATCTGCATCTGCCTGCTCTTCATCGGGTTTTCTAAACGCGGGTTTATTGTGTACAGATTGCTCCCAAGCGCGGGACAACCTTTTTAAATCCAATTTTTCATTGTGGGCCTCATCTGAGGGGGTCATAATTCACGCAAGCTCTCTGTCCTGCCTCTGTGGCATGAGAGATCAGGGTTCGGGTCCATTTGTACCGTGTTTTCTGGGGTCAAATGGGCGCAGGTTAAGTCTCCGAATACCGCCGTAAAATGGATCCACAGGCGTCCAGCAAACGCTGTGGAGTGTTCTGTTTTCTTCTGCCTGCACTTATTGAGGCCTTCTACTGGGTCACCTCTATTGTAACTGATTGCGTCTAGGATCTCCGTGTGCATCTCTGCAAGGGTGCCTCCTCCTACATTCTGTGGGTCGGGAAGGGCTGCTACAACGGAAGGGTCTAGGCTCAAAACTGTGGGCTTCACTTGCTGTCGCTCATCCAGGCCGTACATGGTCGCCTGCTGCTTAACTCTAGCAAAGAACTGGTGGGGGTCTGAGGTGGGGAGGAATGGTGTGATCTTCCTGCACACGTCCCGTAATTGGGTCACGGTTAAGGAATTGCACATGTAAAGGAATTCTGCGTCTCTGTCTGCTGTGGCTGTGCGATGGGTAGTTACTGGATTCATAGGGGTGTGATCTATATGCTCTGTGGGGGGTTGGGGTGCTCTTCTCTTTTGGGGCTTTTCTTGCGCACATGTTCCCTGTACATACCTATGCGCGGTTTAATTTAGTTCTTGCCAATCAGGGCCGTTTTCCTCATTTAATTGGGATCCAAATGTGCTTTGGAATCCATTCTGGACTGAAAGCGGAGATTGCAAATCTGCAATCTGCTTCCGGCACTTTGCATGATCTACTGAGCTTTGTCTCTGCTCCGTGGTGGCAGCGTGGAGTGCTCGTAATGCTACTTTTAAATCGCTGCACTGCTTTTTCAATGCCTCTACCTGTTTCTCTGTCTCTTCTCTTACTAGGACTGCACGTTGTGTGTCCTGATAGGCCTTATCATATTGGGTCTGGAAGCTGCTTAAGTGCACCAGACAAGACTGGTGTGCCCTCTTGGCATCATCCACCTCTCTGTCTTTTTCTGCCAACCTCCCTTTTAACTCTATATTCTCCTTCTCTATCTCACTCACATCTACTTTACTCATCCTATCTCTCTCCTCTATCTCTTTACGTAGTGTCCGAACGACCTCCTCTGTGCCTCGCAATTGTGCCAGATAGGACACGATTGCCATTGGCTTGCGAGCTTTCCCTCAGCGCTTCTTAAGGATTTCGGTCAGGTTCTCCCACCAAGTATGTCCTATACTACCGGGACCTGTTTTCTCATTTGCACAAAAGTCACTCCAAAGGGGCCATCCCTTCCCTTTGAGGTACCTTCTAATCTCAACTTCCCAAACGGGACACTGTCCTGCTCGGCTGGTCGCTGCGACCATGAATTCCTGCGGGTTCATAAGGCGTTCCATTACCTTCTGTGCCATTTTTTCCTATCTGAATGCTCTTTAAAAATTTGGAACAAGGGGTAATAAAGCGGTGCTGCAAACACGGGTATGGCTTTCGCTAATTTCCGGAATACAAACTCCCGACAGTTTTTCGCAACAAAATCTATCAGGTTTACCTTATATCCCTGTTAGTACGCATGCATTAACACACTTCCGAATTCTGGAGGATTGATCAGAACTGCTTGAACACTTGTGGTTATTTCTGTTCCCAATTGGATTCTAATTCAAATTTTGGGTTCTCTTGGAGTGGGGGGGGGGGGGGGGGGGCACTTCTCAGTCGAGTCCCATCAGAGTTGGCCAATAAATGTTGCTCATTGTGCTTTTACTTAATTGCTCTGTTTAATAACCTTTGCTCTAGAGTCGCCAGGTATCTTTCTGATACCACCACGAGGTTCAAAGCCAAGTGCTGATCAATAACTCAATACACCAGTTAGTAAGTTTCAAATCAAAACACATTTATTATACACAGTCAATCACTACTCATGCATAAAACTCCTTACTAGACTATCTCTAATACTAAAAGGCCTATACTTAGCTTTGGAAATGGCCCACCTGGTCAGGGGAACAATGGCCTGTTGTTCGATTCTGAGGCTGCAGGCATCAAGCTGGTATGGACTAGTAGCTAGGAGCGCCTATCTCGTAGTGTGCATTGACTGGAGACTTACTTGGTTGGTGCAGCTGCTAGGCAGGTCTCTCCTTGTTGAGAGTCATGGTCAAGAGTTTCGAGCTGCTGAGAGACCCTGCCAAGAAGGAGCCTGCCAAGAGAGCGAACTGAACCTGGGGACTCTACTTTATAGTCCCCAGGGGTTTTGGGCCCTTTTGGGCGGACCCCGGGCCTGGTCCCAATCAATTGGATCAAGTCCCAATCGCTTGAATCGATTTCTCCAATACTGGAGCTGTTCCCTGATCGCTGGGCAGTTCCTATGTGTCCGTTGGCCTTCCTTTGTCCTGGCTCCCGCTGGCGCCGGGGAGTCTGGTTTGGTCCCGATCGTTTTAATGTTTTCAATTGTTCCTGGGGATTGCTCATTAATATGCAGATGGTTGCTGGTTTCAGTTCTGTCTGGGTTTTTGCAAGTCTTAATACACAGAAAACCTTGCACCTGCTTGTTTCCCTGTGCCTGACCATTTTTCCCTGTGTTCTTTGCGGGCCTCCATTTTGGAATCGGGAAGTGGCCACCCCAGGTGGCAACTCCTTCCTGCAGGCAAGTTAGGTAACTCCTGGAAGGCCACTGCATTTAACTTCAATCTCGTCAGTGAGATTGAAATGAATGCAAATGAGGGTTAATACTATTCTCACCATTTGGGGGCAAGATCCAGAACTCGCCATCGGGAGTGGGTTGGTGGGCGCAAATCTTGATTTTGGTCTTTCTCGCTATTCACTTGGCGCAGGGGCAATGCAGTAGTTGAATTGCACCCTATAACTCATTATGAAATATTCAGCATGTATTAAATGTATCCAATCTTATTCATAGCAACGAGTCTGATTTCAGCCTTGCACCTGACTGAGATGAAGGATGGCCACTCACTAGCTTAGGTTACCTATCACTGACCTTGATCTTTGACCGTGGACTGGTGATAATGATATCCATGCAATGTTGTGCTGTATCATGAGGCTGTTACAACAGATTCAAATTCCTGACCAGCCACATGATGATATTTGCCAGAGTAAAGGCAGATATTTATCTATGGGGGGGGGGGGGGGGGGTGCAATTGCTAGACAAGTCAGTCTGCTTCAGCTACTACCTGGACTTGGGTGCAGGAGACCGAAATTGAGTTTTTAAATCTTAATCATTAGCTGTTCACTGTCAAGGTAAGAATATTTAAAACAATACAAATCTTAGTCCTGTAACCTTATTCCAAACTGAGCATGTTTGTGATCAATTATATTCCTGTATCCAATATATTTTTGATATATCTGTTTATAAATCACACCAACAAATTTATTTTCTCGGTTTTATTAAGCAAGGTGGAAACTGGGGATTTTTGTTTCAATGTGCAACTAACCACCGCAGAAGTTTCAGATACTACAACGCTTTCCGAGGAGCTAGTTAAACGTCTTCCCCAATTCTCGGTTTATTCTGGTATGGTGTTTCTGCCTCTTATAGTTGCAGGGGAAGTGTCTGAGCTTCGTGCAGCTTCGCTATGTTACAACGGGACCGCAGCAAAGTGGGCAACAGGGCGCCCTTGAGGGCGAGGTGTATTTTAGCTTCACCCAGTTGGCGTCCGGCTCACAGGGACTGCTGCCCATCGTGGTGCTTTGGTTTTTCTTGGGCGCCTGCACCTCTTCGTCTTTCACTGCCTTCCAAGGCGTCGGCTCGTCTGTGTTCTCCGGGTTCCGACCGTCTTTCCTGTTTGTCGCCTCGCCCGGTTGGGCCAGGGTCGGAGGCCTGGTCTGGGACCGAGTCTTCTGCTCGGGGGAGCTTTGTCTGTGCTGACTTCCTCGGCGATCCCGCTTGGTGCCCTGAATGAGGATAGTTTGGTTATCGGCCATGCTGAGAGTCAGAGAGTCTGGATCCACGTTGTCAGGCAGCTCAAATTCGTTGGAAAAGCCATGAAAGTTGTACCTAACTTCCCCGTCTTTCGTCTTGATCTCGTCCACATGTTGCCCATAGACATTGACCCGTGTGTCCCTGACCGTCGCGTTTACCCTGTGCGGCCCATCGGCGTCTTGCAAGTTGACGGCCACGGTGTACTTATTGGGGGAGTGAGCGAACGACGCGTGTCCCTTCTGTTTTTTGTTCGGCATGGTCTTCCCTGCCATCGATTCCAGAGCGGAGTAAGGTCCGGAAGCACGATGCGCTGACCCACGTTGTCCAATTCACAGGCTTAATTTTTTTTTTGATGAAAACGACACAAGCCTCTGCTTACGCCACATCACTGAAAAACGTCTCTTCACACGTCTATGATGAAATGATTGTAGCACCAACAATATTTGTTGTTTTCAGCAAAGTGTACACAAGTGGCGAGGTTTGGGGGATCAAATGGACATCCAAAGGCTAGTTTCAGTACGGTAAAGATAGAACCCAGTTGTCACATCATGGGGAATACTGTAAAGGTTTTTTTCGCTGCACCTTGGCTGGTGTTTCCCAATCACATTTGCGTGTTGGGGTGAGTTAACGCGGCAAGTGTAGCGATTTCCGCGTTGACACTGAGTCTCGGGCTGGGTGACCTTGATCTGAGTTGGGTGAAAAGCTGTAACTGGCGTCGAGTTCCCACTGGGCGCTTTGCGACCAGAATACTGGCCGGGGACTTAACACTGGGGTTTATATGGCGGCAGCACCCGGGATTCTGGGCACATTGGCGCAGATTTCGAGACTTTCAGATGGCGAGTGTCTAACGTTCACTCTCACAACCCCTCTGAATCTGAACGCAACCTCTGAAATCAGTGCATGTGGCGGATAACGCCAACATATTGAAGTTGTCCCAATCTTTATTTCACTCTCTTTAAGTTTTTTCCCCCTAAAAAGTGGTTTGATTACTATTGCTCTTCTTTTCCTGATTGGTTGTCAGTGAGAAACCTATAATGTGATTGGCTGCGTGGATAGCTTGATGACACACGGCCGCTTGATGCTGGGAATCCAAATTGAACAGCATTATATTACAATGAATTGCAGATCAAATGTTCTTGCCGGATACATTGCTAGATTTCTCCGCAAGGCTCTCTTCAAAGTCAATGGTTGCTATCGCCCTTGTTTTATCACTGACTGAAGAATCCAGGACAATATGATGACCATATCTGAACTGGCACAATTGTCAGAATCTCACCATTATGGCTTGGTGATATGGCCAGTTTGGTGAGCCGTGCCTGCTTTAGACAATGAGACTTTTGAACATGATCTGGTGCAAATTTGCTTGATTGTGGGCAGGTTAAACTGATACCTGGGCTGAAGTGATAGGAAATCCAGGTCATTTAGGCTTGGCACCACAGGGTGTAACTTCAGTGATTTTATTACATACCCAGGGGTTTCCTACCATCTCAAGAACTTTAAACAAGGGTTTCCTGCCATCTCAAGAACTTTAAACAATGACGTTAAGCTGACTTTAATGGTTAAAAAGCACAGGCAATTCTGCAGTCCTTAACATTTCAAATGTAACCATGGAGAAGGAAATGATTTGTCCTCCAAACTCATATGTGCAGTGCTCTCTCCTGGGCTGGTGAGAATCCCGTTGGAAGGAGAGGAGAGTGAAGGATGACGTTTTTGGCTGGAATTGATACTGCAGCTACTAATGATGTTATCATGTTAGTAATGAGAATGACGTGCACAGTTGGCATTCCACAGATATGTTGTGAGACACATTTAAGAAAGAAAAGAAAGTTAGAGTGAAATGGTGGTGATTGTGACCTGTTCCAATAAACTGCTGAAATCAATGCTAGCACTGGTGGAGGTTCCATTTAGAAGTCACATGCCTTCATATGGAGTGAAGAAGTGGGGATTAATATGTGGGAGGGAAATACATATAAATAATCCACAAATTAGGTTTATTAGTATTCACAAGGCCAATTCACCCATTACTTGCCGGTTTAATGAGTCAAGTGACATTACCCATAAGGTAATTTTTCCAGTGGATGGTTTATCAGGCAATTGAAAAGCAGAAACTGAGTAATCCAGAATTATGTAATAAAGAGATATTCAAAATGTTTATGTAGCACATTAAATGTAATCTGACTGAATACTGCCTTCATTAATCCTTCTAGCATGAATCAATCATCATACCAATCTCCTTTCATATATTATACACCTTCCCGTACCAGCCTCCCCGAACAGGTGCCGGAATGTGGCGACTAGGGGCTTTTCACAGTAATTTCATTGAAGCCTACTCGTGACAATAAGCGATTTTAATTTTTAATTTCAGTAAACCCAATTTCTTGAAATGATCCAATTGACAAAAGGTAATATGTTTTTCACAGAACCGGGTCCGCACTATGCCATCATCATCGCCCCTTGTGGTGAAGAGACAAAAAAAAAAACATTTTAAAAGTGAACAGAAGTTAAACGTATGGTGCAATAAATTACTCACCACTAATATTTCATCAGCGGATTGATGCGATTGCTCTTGAAGAAACATTCACAGAGGAGTTTTGGCTGACCCAGCAGTGAAAGTCTTCACTGTATTTCACCCCCATGCAGAATTCTGTTTGTCACAGGTTAACAAAGAAATCAGTATAACAGTATTTGAAAATGCTAGTTATAGAGTTTACAACACAGAAACAGGCCACTTGGCTCAACCATCTATGTGGGTGTTTTTGTTTCTCAGAAGAGTCTTCCCATCCTACTTCATCTAATGCTATCAACATTTTCTTCTTCCTTTCTCCCTCACGTCTTATATAGATTTTCATTAAAGGTACCTGTGCTATTTGCCTGAACTATTAGATGATGTAACGAGTTCCACATTCTAAACATTGTCTCAGTAAAGATGTTAATCCAGACGTTTTTCTTGTATTTTGTTTTACCAATCATCTTATATTTATGGCACCTAGTTTTGGATTCCCTTCACAAGAGAAAACATCTTTGCTACTACAGCTACCCTAAACAACCCTGCATAATTTTAAATACCTGTATTAGCTCACCCTTCATTATCTCTTTCCTATAGAAACAAATCTCAGACAATTCCGTCCTTCTTCATCGTTATAACCTGTCAGTCTAGAATCATTCATGTAAATCTATTTTCACTTTCTTCAACACCTCTATATCCATTTATTTTTATTCGTAGGTTGAGAAAGTTGCTGCAAGGCCCGTATTATTGTCAATCCCTATTTTACCCTCAGAAGGCAGCAGTGAACTGTCTTATTGAACTTTTGAAGTGTATGTCTTGTAGATAGAGAATTGTTAGGGTGGAAGTTCCAGAATTTTGATCCAGGGACAATTAAAGAGCAGCTATATAGTTCCAAGTCAGGAGAGTGGTGGACTTGGGAAGGGAAATTTGCAAGTGGTGGTGTTCCCATTCATCTTGTCCCTTTAGGTGTAGGTTACAGGTTTGGAAAGTGCTGCCTTGATAAATTGCTGCAATGCATCTTGTAGATAGCACACCATTGTGCGCTGATGGTGGAAGGAGTGAATGTTTAAAATGGCAGATAAGATGGCAATCAAGTCCTGGAGCAGTGTCCAAAATATACAGAGGAGGCAGGCAAATTGATCTCTAAAAGCCCCCAAAGGAACAGATACCATATTTTTTCAGGAAAACAAGGAATTATGTTTTTCTTTTGGTCGTATTTCTGACGTACTGGAAAATAGGATGGTGGGTCTGGTGTGTTTTTGTAATAGGATTCAGAGACAGTGACTGCAAGGGTGACAGTGAATGGTGGTTTTGATAAGTTAATGAACCAAGAGGAACTTCAATATGAATTTACACATGGCAATAAAAGAAGTTGTTTGAAGTGTGTTTTAATTCAAATGGGACATACAGTATACAAGTTATAAAATTGCAAGTAAGGTAAAGGTAGGGTAGGTTTATTTTTTAAAATATTAGAGCTCAAGTAAAGAAATTAGGTTGATCAATTCTGGGAAAAGGGCACTTCTGAGAGTCTGAGTGAAATAATAGAGGGCAGAGAGATCAAAGGGAAGGAATACCTTTACAAAAACACTGAGTCTTGTGTGAGGGGGTAGCTGCCTAGATCTCCCAGAAGACAGCATGGTAGCTGGTCGGAGTCCCCAAAAGACACTGTGGAAAAGGTCAAGCCTGGAGTCCGAGTTGCTGTCTGCCTCAGAGGACACTCCATGAGCAAAAGGGCACTGTGGGGTAAAATTGATGGACTTTGATTGAATTAAAAAATCTACAAGAGCTGTTGGCAAGCGGAAAAGGTAAGGTTAGCTTTGACTGTAAATTAAGTTAAGATCTTTTAGATTTTTTTTAAAGTACTGTTAACTTTGTGAAGCCATTTTTAAGTTTAAGTGTAACTTTTAAAATTTTCTGTATTTTTAAATAAACATTTACTTTAATATAAAATCACCCCAGTTGGTGAGAGACACGATTTCCTGATTTCAGAACACCTCCTCACAATATATAAATTGGAAAAAATGTTTTGCAGCTGTTTCAAGTTTCCCTTTTGGATTTGGGCAACTCAACATTTGCCATCAGCCATGTCATAAGAATTTCAAGTCCAATATGACTCTTTTTAGGAACAATATTGGAATCAAAATATTGGCCGCAATTTACTTGTCGTGTCCCGCCGGTATCAGAGCAGCACGTGACCGGTAATCCCAGGAGAGGCCTCTCCCAGGATTCCCAATTGCGAAATCTAACCACACCTTGGGAGATGTTGTGATCTGGATCCCACCCACAATGGGAAGGACCCAGTCTTGCATGGTTAAGTAAGTTTAAAAACCCATTTTTAGTCGTGCAGATGCCGGATTGAATGGCCACATAGAATCTATTGGCCTTGCCGAGGAGACCCCAGCTGAGTGCCGATTAGTACTGGTCCACACCAATGGCAAACTGGTGAATGACACGTGTGTGTTCTCCCAGGTTTTTGGAGCCCCCCTGGGTGGTTGGCTTCTGGCCATACTGGCACCCTGAACTGCTGATGTCACCAGGGCATCTTGGCACTGCCGGTCTGGCACCCTGGCAGTGTCACCTGGGCACCCTGGCAGTGGCACCTTTGTGCCAGCCTGGCACTGCCAGGTTGCCCAGGTGGAACTTCCAGGCTGGTAGGGGACTGCCTGGGTGCCAGGCTAGCAGTGCCAAAGTGTCAAACTGGCATTTTACCCATGCTGGGAATTTGAGGCGGCCCGGAGTCACGTCGGAGGGTCGAGAGAGAAGGGCACCACATCACTTCCTGCACTGAGGAGCTCTGCAAGGTCGTTCCCACACTACAATCAATGGGAACGACCCCACTAATCCTGCCCAGAACAGACTCTGACTTTTTCTGGTTAGATCACACTCATTATCTCTCCTCTCTGCACAGAAGCTGCCAGACCTGTTGAGTTTTTAAAAAATATTTTTATTGACATTTTCCAACTTGAAGAGTGTGACAATTTAACATATAAAGCACATGATATTTACAAAGTGGCAGCGCAAGTGTGTCTGATATTTACAAGCCAGTTCATGTCTTATGTACAATGGTTTTTACAAGCGGACCCCCTCCCTCCTCTTCCCTGGTTGGAGTTATGTCCCGCTTTCCCCCCCTTTTTTTCCCTCCGCTGGGGGTTTTATTCTTTGTTTGGTGTGGACGTTCCCATCCCCTCCTCCCCTTGCTCCTTGTGTTTCATTTTGTGCCTTCTTTGGTATCCATTCCCTCCCCACCCCCTTTGCCCCTGTCTTGTGTACATGCCCTCCCTTGTCTTTCTCTCTCTCTTCCGCCCCCTCTTCCTAATCACTGTTTGCCTCAACCAGGTCTTTGAACAGGCTGATGGATGGCCCCCACGCTTTTTTGTGGAGATGCCAGCGTTGGACTGGGGTGAGCACAGTAAGAAGTCTTACAATACCAGGTTAAAGTCTAACAGGTTTGTTTCAAACACGAGCTTTCGGAGCGCAGCTCCTTCCTCAGGTGAATGGAGAGGTATGTTCAAGAAACATTTATATAGACAAAGTCAGAGATGCTGGACAATGCTTGGAATGCGAGCATTTGCAGGTAATCAAATCATTACAGATCCAGGGAGAGGGATAATCACAGGTTAAAGAGGTGTGAATTGTCTCAAGCCAGAACAGTTGGTAGGATTTTGCAAGTCCAGGCCAGATGGCAGGGGGTGGATGTAATGCGACATGAATCCAAGATCCCGGTCAAACAAACCATTGTTTGCAGCAAATTACCCAGCCTTCAGAACAGCGACCACGACACCACACAACCCTGCCAGGGCAATCTCTGCAAGACATGCCAGGTCATCGACTTGGATACCACCATTACACGTGGTAACACCACCTACCAGGTACGCGGCACATACTTGTGCGACTCGACCAATGTAGTCTACCTCTTACGCTGCAGGAAAGGATGTCCCGAAGCGTGGTACATTGGCGAGACCATGCAGACACTGCAACAACGAATGAACGGGCATCGTGCGACAATCAACAGGCAGGAATGTTCCCTTCCAGTCGGGGAACACTTCAGCAGTCAAGGGCATTCAGCCTCTGATCTCCGGGTAAGCGTTCTCCAAGGCGGTCTTCAGGACACACGACAACGCAGAATTGCCGAGCAAAAACATATAGCTAAGTTCCGCACGCATGAGTGCTGCCTCAACCGGGATCTTGGATTCATGTCGCATTACATCCACCCCCGCCACCTGGCCTGGACTTGCAAAATCCTACCAACTGTTCTGGCTTGAGACAATTCACACCTCTTTAACCTGTGATTATCCCTCTCCCTGGAACTGTAATGATTTGATTACCTGCAAATGCTCGCATTCCAAGCATTGTCCAGCATCTCTGACTTTGTCTATATAAACGTTTCTGGAATATTCCTCTCCATTCACCTGAGGAAGGAGCTGGGCTCCGAAAGCTCGTGCTTGAAACAAACCTGTTGGACTTTAACCTGGTGTTGTAAGACTTCTTACCACGCTTTGTGGAGCCCTTGTCCGACCCTCGTATGGTGCACTTGATCTTCTCCAGGTGTTACTCTTAGTCAAAGGGTCATTTACGAGAGGACACAAGTTCAAGGTCAGGGGCAGGAGGTTTAAGGGGGATTTGAGGAAAAAGCTTTTTACCCAGAGGGTTGTGACGGTTTGGAATGCACTGCCTGGGATGGTGGTAGTGGCGGGTTGCCTCACATCCTGGATGAGCACTTGATGAGCACTTGGCACATTTTAACACTCAAGACTCTGGGCCAAGTGCTGGCAAATTCCAAACTCCATTCCCTGGCTCCTGACTCCACTTTCTCCCTGGAAACAGTCTGAGTTTAACCCAATCTGTTCACAATATTGATGGTATATCTGACCCGAAGATGAGATTCCATAGAATCATAGAAAAGTAACAGTGCAGAAAGATGACACTCAGCCTATCGTTTCTGTGCCAGACAAAAAAGAGAAAAATAAAATAAATCAGTCACTCATTTTAATCCTACTTTGCTGCATCTGGCCTGAGGCCTTGCCCTTTACGGCACTTCAGGTGCAGATCCAGGTAACTTTTGAATGAGTTGAGAAATCCAGCCTCAACCACCGAATCAGGCAATGAATGCCAGATGCCCACCACCCTCTGGCTGAAAAGTTTTTCCCTAATTTTTTTCCGCATGTCCCATCTAAACCTTCTACCCATCACTGAAATCTGTGCCTGCTGGTAATTGGTGAACAGGTCTTTTGATCAACAAGGGAGTCAAGGGTTATGTGGTGCAGACTGGAAAGTGGAGTTGAGGCCACAATCTAGGCCCCTCATAATTTTGTACACGTCAATTAACCTCCTTTGATCTAAGGAAACAATCCTACCATATACAATATGTCCTCAAAGCTTCAATTTTCAAGCCCTGGTAACATTCAAAATTCATTACTAAGACTCTACTTTTCTCCATAACATTGACTGACTTTGCCCTTGTCTCAGCTCATCTGCTGCTGAAATCCCCATTCACGCCTTCGCTATCTCTAGACTCGACAAACCCAAGGCACTCCTGGCTAGGCTCCCAAATTCTACCCTCCATTGGCTTGAGTTCATGCAAATCTCTGCTGCCCATGTCTGAACTTGAAGCATGTTCTGTTCCTCTACCACCTGTGTGTTTGCTGACCTACATTGGCTACTGGTTAAGCAATGTCTTGACTTTAAAATTCTCATCTTTTAAAAAAGAAATCGCTCCATGGCCTCGCTTCTCCCTATCTCTGTGATCTCCTCCAGCTTCCTCTCTAATGTCCGTGCTCCTCTAATTCTGGTCTCTTGGTTACCTTCGATTTTAATCATTTTTGCCATCAGTGGCTATACCTTCAATTTTCTAGGCCCAAGCTCAGGAATTTCCTCCCTGCACCCTTCCATCCATCATCTACTTTAATTTCTGAAGCCACTCCTTAAAACCTCTTTAACCAAGTTGTTGGTCATCTGATCTGCTTCTTCATTATGTGGCTCAATATTATAGTTTGTTTTATAATGCTCTTGTGAAGCATTCTAGAACATTTTAGTATGTTAAAGATACTGTATAAACATTTGTGGTTGTTGCTAACTGAAATGGCCTGCAGTAATTGATATTAGAATTGTTTGCACGCTGCTGCTGTCATAGAACTGGTAACTCCAATCTTGATCTTATTGTTTGCATTTACTGACCCACTTCATATACCAGTACCCTTAATGGTAAGCTTAATGGTGCAGCATACACTACCACCAACTGGAGCTTCGTGGAGGTTGAATGTGTAGACAACTTTGGGCCTATTCACACAGTTTAATCTTTGTTTCAACGTGTCTACATTATGCCTGTATCTCTGTGGAGCCATGTGCCTTATATAATCTTTTTGTTTCAGTTCTTTGATGTTGCACTGATGTCATCGGTCAAGAATCAAGAGTGTATCTCAACTTGCTCAGAATTAATTAATCTATGGCAGAAATGCCTTGAATTAACTGTTGGACCGTAGAGTGACATAGAATAAATGCATACAGACAAATTTACCAGGGTACCTGACACTGGACAATATGCCATTCTGATGGTCATAACCAGGATTTGATGGAACAGAAATTCTTCCTATTCATAAATGACATTGCATTTGTGGATGATTCTGGATGGCCACAAGGGTTAAATGCAAGAACACAAGAATTAAGAGCAGGAATAGGACATTTGGTCCCTCCAGCACTTGATAAGATCATCGTTGATCTGATTGTGGCTTCTACTCCGCTTTCCTATCTGCTCACCCATAACCCTTCACTCCCTTGTTGATCAAGAATCTGTCCAACTCAGCTCTTGGATATATTCAATGGCCCAGCCTTTACTGCTTTCTGGGAAACATAATTGCACAGACTAACAATCATCAGAGAAAACCTTTTTCCACGTGTGGGATTTTCTGGTCCCGCCATTCCCCTCCGGCAGAAATTCCCAAAGTCAACAGATGTTTTGCTGGCCTATCAAATGTTCTGTCCCATCAGCGATGATTCCCACAATGGACAGGATGGAAAATTCTCCCTCCTCCCCATATCTCAGTATTGAATGGGTGATCCCTCATTCCAGACTGCCACAGAAGAGAAAACATCCTCACAGTATTCACCCTTTCAAGTCCTCTCAGAACCTTATACATTTCAATAAGAACAACTCTAATTTTTCTAATCTTCAAGGGACATAAACACAGCCTGCTCAATCTTTCTTCATAAGAAAATCCCTTCATGTCAGGAATCAGTTGAGTGAATCCTTGCTGGACTTGTTCTAATGCAATTACATACTTTATTAAGGGGAACAAAACTGCACACAGTCCTCCAGATGTGGTCCCACCAATGCCCTGTACAACTATAGCAGAGCTTCCCTACTTTAATATTCCATCCTCGCTGCAATAAATGAGAACATTATATCTGCCTTTATGATCACTTGCTCTACCTGCATACCAACCTTTTGTGATTCATGTTCTCGGATACCCGTATCCCTCGGTACAGTAAAATCTTGCAGTCAAATAATAAACTGCCTTTCTATTAGTCCTGCTAAAGTGGACAATTTCAAATTTCTCGGAATTATGAGTAGAATTTTCCCAAATTCTGGCAGTCAAGCTCAGACTGAAAACCAATGTGTATCTCTCCAGATGCACAGCTGAGTTTTCATTCCAGATTTTCTGGAACTCAATGCACATAAAACCTGGGAGCATGGTTTGTACCATCTCTCTGGCAGAGCTGGCCTAATAGAGCTGGCAAGGCCAGCTCCACAGATCGGGGTGTCATCTTTAAAGGGTGCCCGAATCTATGATAAAAATAAACTCCCTCCCAACCCCCATATGGAGCCCTCCATAAACATGGGGATGAACCCCTATGCAAGTATTGGGAAACTCCCTCCACCCACTCCAACATGTCGGTATCTGCCCCCCCCCCCCCCAACCCACCGCCTCCCCCCATCCCCACCACACAAGTATTTGGGCACTTCCCTCCCAGGTATTACTCCCCCCCCCCCCCCCCCCACAATAAGGGGAACCCTTCCCATAAGGGCCCACCTCGGCAGTGCCAATGTAGCATGCTGGCAATGTAAGTTTGCATGCCCATGGTGGCAGTGTTAGGGCACTATCTGACTATATCCCTTACCACGCAGAGGCTTTACGTACCTGTGCACCTCGACCAGCTTGGTCACTATGACTGTTGTTTGTAAGCTAATTGTGATTTGGCCTGTGTGGTCACATGCGGAGAGGACGGAAGGAGCTGCGTTAAGCTCCATAACTAGATTTAAATTTATTTTCAAATATGCTAATCAATCTCACATCCTTCCTGAGTGTGAACCTGACTGTGTTATTGGAGGGGGTCAGTGAAGGTCCCAAACTGAAATCTCACTGGTGCAAATCTGGTGCAAGATAGCGTGGCTGCTAGATCACAGCGTATATTTAACCTGCCAAATTTTTGTCCATTCACCTTAATCTACCAAAATTCTCTGTAGATGCTAAATATTTTATTGAGAATTTACCTTCCTACCTATCCTTGTGTCATCAGTAAATTTAGCAACCATGCCGAAGTCCCGCCGCTGACTAGCCTCTCCCGCCGGCGTGGATTAAACCACCTCTCTTACTGGCGGGATTGGCGACTCGGGCGGGTGCCGGGGTCCTGGGGGGGGGGGGGGCGCGGGGTGATCTGACCCCGGGGGGTGCCCCCACAGTGGCCTGGCCTACGATCGGGGCCCACCGATCGGCGGGCGGGCCTGTGCCATTGGGGCACTCTTTTTCTTTCGCCTTCGCCATGGTCTTCACCATGGCGGAGGTGGAAGAGACCCCCTCTGCTGCACATGCTCTGGTATGACGTCAGCAGCCGCTGACGCTGCGGGGCATGCGCGGACTTACGCCGGCCAGCAAAGTCCTTTTGGCCCCGGCTGGCGTGGCGCCAAAGGCCATTCATGCCAGCCGGTGGAGTGGGAACCACTCCAGCGCGGGCCTAGCCCCTCAATGTAAGGGCGTGGCCCCTAAATGTACGGAGACTTCACTGGATAAATCTATTATCCAATGTGCGCTTGACATACTTTCTGGGTTTTTTTAAGTAGAAAACTACAGTGAAAAATATAATCAAAGAGGAAGTATTAAACTTACCAGTGGAATAGTTCCTAGAGGCTGAAGTAATATGTCTTACTATCTTCCAGTGACATCATATCCTCTGTAATGTATCTCATATCTCAATGCAGCCCAGGATAAAAATAAAAACAAATTTCCACACCAGTGATGTCACAATGGCTGAGTTATGTCAACTGAAAGTTTGGCCATTTCCTGAGATGGTAGGTGAAATAGCAGTGAAGCAATTTATCTTGCTTCCCAGCCCCCTGTTATCAGTTTATTTTATGAATAGGATATTAATTTATTCTCTACACATTCCATTTTGTTACCTTCATTCTCTGATATGAGCTTAAAATTTAAGATGCACAGTGGGTGGAAAGAATATCATAAGGATTCACTTGTGTGACATTTCTTCTATTGAAATTAATGCAATTCCTGCCCGCACCTACTCCTTTTTGTGGTAACTTTATTTCTTTTGACCAGAGGAAGAATGTTAACAAAATATCCAGTGCTCAAAGGAAGATTAAGGTATTGTTTCACAAAGCTTTCTTCAAAGTTTAACCTATGACTGGTTATTTCTTGTGACGTCAGGTTCATAATAAAAAGAAAAAGATTTGTTTTTATGTAATCTTTCCACAATTTCTGTACATGTCAAAGCATTTGACACCGACTGATGTACTTTTGAAGAGTAGTCGCTATTGCAATGTAATAAGGCAAATTCAATATGTCCACTCCCCCCACCCAGAATGGACTTGATAAGCCTTATATTTCTTGCTTCTAACCCCTGAGATATTTTACAAAGGAGCTTTCAAAAGAGGAGAAAGCAGAAGGA
This sequence comes from Scyliorhinus canicula, assembly GCF_902713615.1. Classification (NCBI taxonomy): domain Eukaryota; kingdom Metazoa; phylum Chordata; class Chondrichthyes; order Carcharhiniformes; family Scyliorhinidae; genus Scyliorhinus; species Scyliorhinus canicula. The sequence goes on along the minus strand of NC_052152.1, from coordinate 140,660,573 downwards.
ATAAAGAGAAAATTATCGGAACAAATATAAATGCTCATGACGGAGAATCATCTGGTCAAGGTGAATGAACAAAATGGCATGGATCATACATACAGAAGTGAAATAGGAAAAGACCCAATTGGTCCATGCCTATATAATTGTGATGCCTTCACAAACATACACTCCACACCCATCTGGAGTACCTTCTGATTTGCTGGAAAGACAAACACAAAATTAAAACTCCAGGCCAATTTTGGGAGGGATGAATGTGTGTGGAAGGCCGGGGGGGGGGGGGGGGGGGGAATTAAATCCTCCCCTGGACCCCCTCAGGTGATCAAAACTATTTGAGGGGAGGGCAGTAGGGTGGCGCAGTGGGTAGCACTGCAGCCTCACGGCACCAAGGTCCCAGGTTGTGGGTCTGGGTCACTGTCCATGGGAGTCTGCACATTCTCCCCATCTTTGTGTGGGTTTCACCCCCACAGCTCTAAAGAAATGCAGGGTAGGTGGATTGGCCATGCTAAATTGCCCCTTAATTGGAAAAATGAATTGGGTACTCTAAATTTATTTTAAAAAAACAATTTGAGGGTGATGATTTTTCAGAAGGCAGGGATTTTCAGATGCACCACTGCTGGCTTTGTGAGTTTCGAAAGGATGGCAAATTATGGATTCCCCCAAACCCAGCTAAGTTTGGGATCATGCAAGCCACTCAGCGAGGAATTTGGGGACATGTTGCAAGGTGGATAAGGGAAGGCACAACTATGGGCAAGGTTTCCATTGGCACAGGGAGCCCAGAAAGTTGCCCCCCAAGTCCCCTTTTGTACTGACCACCAGCCCATAGGATTGGATAGGCGTCTCCCCTGCTGGCCATTGAATTGAAGCAGCGGCTGGATAGGGCCCTTAATTGGGGTCAAGGGTCTCTACTGGACCATGGATGGGTGGGCCACCCAATACCTTCCCGATGCTTGTAAAATAATGGCTGGGTTGTGGACAAACGGGCCAGTGGCAGACACGCACCGGATGGCATAATACTACCTCTTTTCCCAACCATGGGTGGCCCCTCGTTTGCTCTGATGTATGTTATGGGACACTTACCTGATCTCCATCCCAGCCAAGAACTTGTCCAGTTTTCCCTTGAAGGAATGCAGTGAATCGATCTTAACTGTGAAAAAAACTGCTTAACATCTGACATATCTCTATCTTTACACAATTGTTATGGAGGAACACTGGTTCTCACCCCACCTATTGAATTGAAATAATGGGTCTGGATACACACAGTCTATCCCTTTTATTATCTTATAACCCTCAATCAAATCATCTCACTCTCTAATAGCTGGCTGAGTAAAGCTGGTTGAGTTTATCGAGATCACTATTAAACTTAGTTTTATTAAGCTATATTAAATTGGGAATTAATCGTATGGGCCTCCACGGTACCCTTTAGACATCCACAATTTAAAAAGCCTAAAATTGGGCACCATATTCTAACAGAAACCATAACAGGGCTTTGTACAAAGATCACATAGTATGCTTTGTTTTATATTAAATTGTATACATTATAGAGCTAGTTGTAATATTGAGGAATAAACGGTTTTTACAATAACATAGATTATTGGAAATAAATTGATAATAAATGACTGTGCACAGTTTGACAAGAATTTTGGAATATTTAAACATTACAGGCAAATGCAGATATACAATATGAATATTTAAATATGAGTCATTACTTTTGACACACCTCCTGGTTTGCTGTTAACTATGACTATACCATCCCTGTCAAAGATTCTTCTGTAAAGAGCAAAAGAGGTCTGGATTCCATGGGCAGAATTTTATGCCGGTGGATTTTACAGTGCCTTTGAAGTCAATGGACTTTTGAACAGCTTGCCACATTTTATGCCCCACCCCTGTTGTAAATGTTTGCCGTATGGTGCCATCATGGGTCAATTCTTGCTGTTACATGCTGCAAGTTTTAACGCAGTTTAAATCTCACACCAGATAAACAAAACTGTCTTAATTTTGTTCAAGCAAATCAGACACAAGTTGTTTTTGAACAGTAGGGATACAGATAAATAAACTAATTTTCCGCTCTGTAGAAATAACCTTCATCCATCACTTCAAACTCGACTCTCCAAAAGTTATTCAGTAAAGTTCACAACCTTTATAGACCATCTTTCGTACACATTTTCCTTATTGATTCATTATGGCTTGATACATTTTATTGTGAGGATCCCGAGAAATGAAATATTTCCTTCAAAACAGATGCCATTTTATTTATCATCCTGGTCGATTATTTCATTTCCTGTCTCAAATTTTTCTTGGAAATCTCATTCACAATGTGATGACACAAATAAGTCAGCAGGCCTACAACATACATCCTGCACTTCCAGAAGAAGGTTAGTAGCACAGGCAGATAAATTGTACACTGGCTCCTAACACATCCAAGGAACAAATGTTTTAACCATTTCATTATTGTCAGGTGTAGCACATATCTACAAGCCAATTGAAAGCAAAAATGTGAACCATATGAATGAAGCAAAATCCTCACTCTACATATATATATATATTATATGTGTGTCTGTGTGCTGTATCTCAACAATATAACAGTTTTCATACATTGAAAATACAAAAGGCATCAATAATGTCAGGTAGTAACATAGTTGTTGGATGTTCTAAATGAATTGTCATCATCATTTCAAGGTCCCTTCCAAATAATTACTGTTTAAACCATGTTTTGCAATTCTTGCAGTGCATAGCTTAGCATAATAGGATAGCAGTAGTATTTTGGGCAGGAAAATGCCATTGATCCAGCCAGATCACTTTTTCCAAAGGACCATTATAATCCTTACTTTAATTATGGAACTATTAGTTTTATATACTTTTCAACTGGTAATAATTAATAGGTATTCATCAGTTTTTTCCAGCACCTTCGATGAATTTCTCTTCCACCACTATTGATCTATTTCAAGAATTCCATCAAACTAAATTTCTTAAATCTTTTTGACACCATCAGTTTTAAATTATGTCACCCAGTTCTCAAATCATATGTTGAACAGAATAACTTTGTGTATCCAAATAATTCATATCTGTGAACATTTTGAGCACCACTATTATGTCCACCTTCATTCTGCTCTTCCTCAGACCGTTAAATCTCAAGGTTAGACTATCTGTCCAAAAACACAGCCTTCTTAAATTCAAGAATCAGCTTGTGGCACTCCTCTGTACTCAAAAGTGAACATAGTACTCCAGATGCATCACCAGACCAGAAACAGTTTCAAGATGATCTCTTTGGACTTGTGCCACATCCCTAATGGTACATCTTGAAAATTTGCTTGCTTCCCCCACTGTCCAAGCAGAATAATTCAAGCTAATTGTTTAATTTTTATCCATCTCATTATTTTATACTTCATCTGTCAGATCTCTGGCTATAGACTTTGAATCCTTTTGATTAACTATAGTTGACTACTACAACCAATTTGGTGTAATCTACAAGTTCCTTTCCGGGCCACGCACCATCCTGACTTGGAGCTGTTGCTGTTTTCTCATTGGTGGTGGGTCAAAAACCTGGAACTTTCTAATATCACTGTGGATGTTCCTGCACCACATGGCCTGTAGCCGTTCAAGGCGGTGGTTCACCACCAGCTTTTCAAGGGCAATTAGGGATGGGAAATAAATGGTGGCTTAGCCAGTGACGCCCGCATCCCATGAAAGAATGAAACAAAATAAGTTAATTTGATTTCCCTATTGGATTTCTTGATGATTACCTGACAATGATGACCTCTAGCTATGCTTGGTTATCCAACAGGGATAAGGGACTTCAGTTACGTGGAGCAACTGGAGAAGCTGAGAGTAGAAAAGGTTAAGAGGAGATTTGAAGTGTTCAAAATCCTGAACAGTTGAATGGAATAAATCAGCAGAAATAGTTTCCGGTGCCAGAAGAGTTGATAACCAATTGACACAGATTGATAAATAGAACACTGGAGATGTTGGAAATCTGAAACAAAACCCCAGAAACTCTGGAAATACTCAACAGGTCAGGCAGCATTTTGGAGAGAGGAAAACAGAGTTAACGTTTTAGGTCGGTGAACTTTCACCAGAACTCAGATTGAAGATAATTCATAAAAGAACCAAAGGCAACATGACAATTATTTTTGGAAAAACATTTGCCCTGATCCAGAGTGCACTTCCTGAATGAACGTTTGAAGCATATTCAAGTGCAACATTTAAAAAAGGAGATAAATCAAAACTGGAAGGGAAAATAATTTGCAGGGTTATGGGGATAGAGGAAGGGTTGGGATTAGTTTTATAACAGTACCAAAAAGCCAGCTCAGGGACAATGAGCCAAATACCATTCTATGATTCAGTGATTCTGTACTGCCAATTGTACTAACAATTAAAAGGAAATTAGGTTGAAATTTGAGAATAATAATAAATGAATGCACATTTCAAAGGTCAAACCAACTGAATTATGACATTGGGCAGACTCTTCCTAATCTCACATTGACAGTGGGACCAAGCTGAAGGTAAGATGGGGTGAGGGCATTCGATTGGTGGCTGATACGTTTTGGTCTCCGTCTGATCTTACTGGCAGCGAGGTGGAGGCAGCAAGCGCTACTCGCTTGGCAACATTGGGCATCTGATTTTAACATGTTCTGGCAGATTGGAATGCCGGTGGCTCCCCTACTGAGGTCAAAACCCAGATGTTGCCAGGAAATGGCTTGCCGGAGCTGAAGGGCAGGGCCTCTGAAGCCTTTTTTACTTAACCCCCACCAGAGCTACAGCAATCAGCAGATTAAAGGTCCAGCTGCAGACCATGAAGTGGAAGGGGTTTCCTTCCACTGTGATGATCTGGTAGCAGTGGACCCAGATTATTAAAATAAAATGGAAACATCTTCAAAGAACACCACAAGGTGGGAGTCCCCATCACAGCCCCTCTCCAACAGAAGCTATGCCCACTTCTGCTGGTAAGGCTCTATCCTTCCAAGATTGTGGGCCCTGTGATTTCACCTGCAGCTTCAGGAAACTACTGTTCTTAATTGGAAGGTGGAGGCTGAAGTGGCTAGTTAGAAAGCAGATTCCTGAGGGTATACTGTTGGTAGGTTTGGGGTCAGAGCCTAGAAAAGGTCCTGTCAAGTGATTATTATTAAAGCGGGCAAGATTTCACCTGTTGTCTTCTTTTCCCTGGGCTTTTCGCTACCTGTTCCACATTCTTTTGTGACAGATATTCTTGAAAATGTCAACGTTAAGCATCATGAAGCATGTAGCAAAGCTAACTGAGAATCAAATGAGTGAGCTGAGCACTGTCCCCTATCTACTGTTGATGTGTGGAACGGTAGCACAGTGGTTAGTACTGTTGCTTCACAACGGCAGGGTCCCAGGTCCGATTACCGTTTGCATCACTGTCTGTGCGGAGTCAACACATTCTCTCCGTGTCTGCGTGGTTCTCCTCCGGGTGCTCCGGTTTCCTCCCACAAGTCCCAAAAGATGTGCCTGTTCGGTGAATTGGATATTCTGAATTTGCCCTCAGTGTACCCCAACAGGCGCCACAATGTGGTGACTAGGGGCTTTTCACAGTAACTCCATTGCAGCGTTAATGTAAGCCTACTTGTGTCAATAATAAAGACTAAAAGGAAAGATTGTTGATGATCAGGCCTCTCAGCCATAGTACACTTAGGGGCTAGAAACTGTGTAGAACACCTTGGTTGTCTGCCTGGTATTGTAAATATCAAGACTATTGAAATTGTATTGAGACACTTCAGAGTGGAACATGCTGTACAGAGTCAAGTTGAATTCTATTGCATTTTCTATCATTATTGTTGGAAGGCATTTTGTGATACTGGACTATGATATAAATTATAGGAGGCCCTGTAACTACATTTGTACTCCAATATTACTTTTGAATGGTTGTGATGAAACAACAGGTACTCATTGGCTTAGATGCCTGTTTAGAAGAGGCAATTGTAGAGATAGATAGTGTGTACACAATGCTGTTAATATCAGAAAAGATACAAACTGGCTGTTAGCTATTTTGTGATATTAAAGACACAAAACGGCTAAACAAGCCACATTCCCTGGAAACTGTCTCATGAGACCCAAGTGTGGGTATGTATGGAGAGTGCACCAACAACCGCTGATAACAGCTTCACAGAACAAGACATGCAATGTATCCTTGATAAAGCTCAACGTCTACAGCTGTAGACAGGACACATTATTATGTTAGTTTTGAATGACTTCTGTATGAAGTTAGGGGCAGGTCAGAAAACACCCACTGTAACCATATATGTGATAATTGGGAAGCTAGGAAAATTGATTGACTGCATGTAATAAGTGTGACGCGAATATAGTTGAATGATTGTATGTAAATGAGAATACAACTAATTCCGCCCCTTGAATCTGTATATTAACCCGTGTGAGATTTACCTCAAGTGAGAGAAGGTGCTGTCAAAGGCTACGGAGTCTGAGACCTCCTCTCCCAGAATTCTGACATAATAAATTGCTTTTTTACTTATACTCAGGCCTTCGTGTGAATATTTTCACCCCTAACATTTTGTGCAGTCGGCAGGATGTTGCTGAGCTGGACGCCGCTCGTGCCGTTGGGCAAGGAGAGTAGTCAAACCTTTGACCTCTAGAAATTAGAGTCACATGATGAGGCGGACGGACGGTGAGGTAACATCCAATGAATCTGGTTTCAAGGCCAAGTGAGTAAAAGACTCAGTTTAAAATTTCTTTTTTTTGGTTTTGTTTTGTTGGTCCGCTGTACCATTTTCTTTAGTACTAATTGGCTGCTCGAGGACCGATGCTGAGCCTGAATTAAGGGGGCAATTGAGCTCTCACGTGACGGTCAGAGTTAGTTGGGAATCCGAGACACACAGACTGTTGAGTGAATAACGGGTCGCGAATGAGACCCAAGCGTGGGTGTGTATAGAGAGTGTCCCAACAGCCGCTGATAACAGCTTCACAGAACAAGACATGCAATTGTGACACAGTGCCAAGCCAGGACCACCACCCTATGGGAATGGACGATAGGTAAAACCTCTGAGCACAGTCGCCGAGTCATACCGAATACGCGGGTGATTGAGATGACATGGTTAACACATCATGGAAAAGAGAGGCATGAGGCCGCTTTTCTTGGGTTCCCCGGGGATCCATGAGTCTGACGTTCGGGTAAGAGCAAAATACTCTGATACAATAAAAACAATGATCAAAGTTTGGTGAGATCCCGCGCAGCCCCTGTGGAACAAAGAAAATGGTGAGATACACAGAAATGAGATGAGACAAATAAAGCAGGAGTCATCTTAGTTCACCAGTGAGAAGAACAAATGCCTTCACACCGTTTGGAAAACAGGCTAGTTTAAAGGAATTGAGCTCTCACTCCTTTAAGCATAGAAATAAAGCGAGTAAAGATAGTAGCAGTACAGATTGTGCAAACTGGCAAAGAATCACAGAAAACTGCCAACAATTGCAGCTAAGGACTGTCCTGGAATGTCTCAAGGAGAGAGGAAAGAAATAGGCTCCCTGGAAATGGATATTTTAAATCAGCTAAAGTTTAGACATGTCCAAAGGACAGGAAAGGAAAAAAATCAAATAAAGTAAAGTCCAAAATATCAGAAAGGGGCTGAAACGCTCAATCAGCTTTTTGTTCAGAAATATCTGAGGATGACAGATCCCTTCCTAAAACGGCGGGAAAAAATGGGGAATAAAGTCAATGCAAGATTACGGTTAGAAACTTAACAATGGATTCTTGTCTAAAATAACTTCAGATCGTTTCAAACCATCCAGATAAACTCGGCAGTAATCTAATTCATTTGAAGCAAAATAATAAAAAACAAACATCCAGTAATATCTCTCTCAACACTGGTTAAATAGCAAACATTGAAAATTAAATTCAGTTTAAAGAACAAGAAAGAAATTTGAGTAACATTAAAGGAAAGAATAACTAATGTCACATAACAGATAAAAATGGCATCAGGCAAGTTCTCCAACTCTTTCGATTTTGTACAAAAATGAACCATTTCAGCAAGCAGGTCATCTGCACAAAGAATTATGCGTCTCTAAGAATAGCTAATGCCTATAAAATGAATCAGTGGAAATTGACTTAAATGGAACAACACAGATAAAGTTTTATGATGACGGAGAATGGAACATTTTGTTCAGTATTTTAATTAAGCGATTGTGAAATTGCTGTCCCTTTATTCTGATATTTGCGACCTGTGAGAATGTGTGTGTTTGGTCTGTGAATGTTAATATTTCTCTGCTACGATTTATCTTCTGAGAAAGTAACCTTGGGTTTATAACTGGAATTTTAGAATATGCTCCAGAAGAATTTTTACCTAACTTATTGTGGTGTGTCCTCTGACATTGTGATTTAAAGATCATAGTTTGAGTGCAGTTAACAAATTTTTCTTTTCAAAGGCTATCATTGACATTTCCAGGGTAATTTTGATACACGGGGAATTTTAATCAGGGTACAAAATCACATATGTAAGAATAAGAAAATATCAGTTTCATGGTGTTCATTGGAAGGTAGGATAGTTGAAATACATATGACCAAGCCGGTGTTTCATTAGTTCAGGGTTAAAACTTCCCTGAGATTATAGAATAAAGTGTAAAGGACAGATGGGTAAATAAAATATGTCCATGACCATGTTCCTTGTTTAAACAAAAGTAGGGTGGTGACAAAATGACGTCTGGTAGAGAGTGCAAAATTTGTTCAGTCATCTATTCAATAACTTATTGTGTTTGATATTTTAAAATAAATGTTGAAAATTAGCTTGGAAATTAAAACTGCAGACAATGTGGAAACTGGTTTTTAAAAGAAAAAACACACAACTCTGATTGAAAGCAAATCTATATTCCAAAAAACACATTGTTCTCAGACACTTGATAACAGGAACTTGGCAGCAATCCAACACTCCCATGCTGGGTTTGCCTGTCCACAGTCTGAGCTCTGGCTTTGTAATTCTGATAAAGTAATAAAAAGACAAAACAACTGAAGATGTATTTTTAGTTGGAACTTACAAACCTTAAGTTTTGAATTGTCAGATATATTCAGATTAGTTAACCCACTCTGTCCCATGCAGAATGGATCTTTGGTGTTAGAAAACAGAACATACAGTGCCGAATTTTACAAGTAACTACAAGTGCCACAATATTTGTAGCAGCTTCAGGAATTTGAGACAGTTGAGTTATTGTAAACTGGCTAGTTAAACAGGCAAATGCACGTCAAGGTCGGTTTCAAACGCAAAAGAATTAGGAAAATAGATATGAAAGGGTTGGAATATATATAAGAACTGCTAACCCCTGAATAACACATGTGTTTGGCCCATACAGGAAACCCTTTATACACACAACATCGAAAACCTGGTGACGACAAGGACACTTTTCCTTTACATTTTTATGTTAAACATTCAAGAAATGCTGGAACGTCAGGAACAGCTGTGAAGACTAGTGATGGCTCTTGAGATCTCAGAACAACTACAAGCACTTCACTTCACAACATACACAGGATGCAAGTAGCTATATGAACTATGGTGCTTTATATAATTTTATTGATGGGATGTGCATCCCTGCAGCCAGAGACTGGATCATGATAGTAGCTTATTTTAATGCTTGGCTACAGCTACATTCAGGGAAAGACATCGGATGCGTATACAACTTGTGTCTGTACTTCTCACGCGTTCCGGTATTGTTTATAATATGAAATAAATATGTACAGTGTTTTAAGTAAGGTTGTTATGCAGCAGGCTGTCAATGACACGGGCTAGATTTTAAGGGCATGACAACCTACACTGGGTTAGAAGAGGCATAATCAATGATGCAGTGACTTGACTTAACACAGAAACTCCTATGGTAAAGTCACTAGACATACAAAGGTTAAATGCGATGGTGGAACAACTTACAGGAATAAGGAAGAGAACATTTGGAAAAGCAGAGAAAGGTCTAGCCAACTTGGGGAAGAGGGCCTGGATATACAATTGAATAGGACAACAGTATTAGGTACACACACTAAGACATTCAACATTAATTAACAAACTCATCGACCAAGAAAGGGAGTCATACGGAAGGTTCTAGATATACAATTGAATAGGACAACAGTATTAGGTACACACACTAAGACATTCAACATTAATTAACAAACTCATCGACCAAGAAAGGAAGTCAGCCAGAAGGCTCTGACAGGGGCAGCTAAGACACAACCTTGATCTGATCTAAAGGGGGGGGAGGTGCCTGATTGAATAGACAGCCCGCAACTAGCTAAGCTAGCCAAATGACAAGGGACGCTGGACAACCGTACTCTGAAGGGAATAACCAGAGTATACTCAGCGATCCCCGACTGTAAAATGGATGAGATAACGGGAGTACAGATGGTCCTGATGATCCCTATCATCACACTGGACTCAGGGCCATACCCTCACAACCAACTGGATGACATCGGAATCATACAGGCTAACACCTCCCTCAGGTTCTATCTCATCGAGACCTCTAGTACACGCAGGGAGACTATATGGAATCTCCCTCACGATGCCCCCACCTGCTGGGACAGAGAGAGATGGATGAATGTGGGTTAATCAGAACTCATGGTTGTATCTTAGAGATTACACCTGCCCTCATGCATTTTAAGTTTACGGAAGAAAAGGAAAATACCGTAACCTCCTGTCGCTATAACTTTTGTACCCCTTAGGCCCACCACTATAGGCCTAGCAATGATCATTTGAGATAGGAGTATAAATAGCCAGAGATGGTCCCACAGAAACTCTGAGGGAACGAAGACTCAAGATCAGTCAATCAGTTAAGCTTTACCACCAGTTAACGAAAAAAAAATCCACGCTTTGAAAAATAAACACACAGTGGATCTACTTCAGAGTGACAGTCAGTGGCAGCGGGTATGGGACTGTCAGATGAGCTTACTTGATGAATAACATCATTTAATAACAGGCAGCAGAGTTAGTCAGGGGGCAAGAATGATTGATATCACGACATTAATAGTGACATATATGGGTTCGTTTGAGGGGGATCATTTAATCACATGCATGGTGTACGTATGGAACATCTGGGAGGTTACATGCCCCAAAGGCCGTATTAAACACACCCCGCAGCCCTCATATCATTTCATTGTGGTCAGTTGGAGTTCTGTAAACATCTATGACCAAAAGGGTGAAGTGTTGGAGGGCATTTTGTGATACTGGACTATGATATAAATTATAGGTGGCCCTGTAACTACATTTGTGCTCCTATATTACTTTTGAATAGTTCTGATGAAACAACAGATACTCATTGGCTTAGATGCCTGTTTAGAAGAGGCAATTTGTGGAAATAGATCGTGTATACACAAGGCGGTTAATATCAGAAAAGACACGAAATGGCTGTTAGCTATTTTGTGATATTAAAGACACAAAATGGCTGAACAAGCCATGTTCCCTGTAAACTGTCTCATGAGACCCAAGTGTGGGTATGTATAGAGAGTGTCCCAACAGCCACTGATAACAGCTTCACAGAACAAGACATGCAATGTATCCTTGATAAAGACATGCAATGTATCCTTGATAAAGGTCAAGGTCTACAGCTGTAGACAGGACACATTATTATCTTAATTTTGAATGACTTCTGTATGAAGTTAGTGGCGGTAAGACAACACCCACTTTAACTAATATATGTGATCATTGGGAAGCTCGGAAAATTGATTGATTGCATGTACTAAGTGTGACGCGAATGTAGTTGATTGTATGTAAATGAGAATACAACTAATTCCGTCCCTTGAATCTGTATATTAAGTGAGCATTAGCTCAAGTGAGAGATGGTGCTGTCAAAGGCTGCAGAGTCTGAGACCTCTTCTCCCAGAATTCTGACATAATAAACTGCTTTTTTACTTATACTCAGTCCTTTGTGTGAATATTTTCACCCCTAACAATTATCAATTTGAAACCTTTTGCCCAAATCTGACATGGGATGAATATTGTGAATATTGAGAGTGATACAATTGTATTGCAGCACCTCAGTGTACAACATGCTGTACAAAGACAAATTTTAAATGCACCTTCTGAATTGTTCAAGTTGGAATGTTATGAAATGTACATTTAGAAATGTTATGAATAAAATATATTTGTGACCCCCCCCCCCCCCCCCTGCTCACTCAGACAGTTGCAATCCTTTACTTTACACAATGCAGCCCTGCAGGTTTCCCATGTTGAGCCAAATGGTCAGATGTTGACATTGTTCCTACTTGTTACCCAACCGGTGCCCCATATGGATTAGGCAACCAAGGATTGTTGTTTGTTTATTATTTTATCATAGCCTTTCATGTCAAAAACCATGACATTAATATTTGTATTGTTTTGAAAACATGTTAGTTGTGGTGCACAATTCTAGATAAAGTCAGGCATGAGAACTAAAGTTGAAGAACTGGAACAAATATTGAGACTGAGTTTTATTTAACAACTACATAAATGGTGGTAGTCCTTTCAGTTCTAAATGAAAGTAAAGTTGTCTCAACTTTGCTGTCTTAGCTCACTGCTCCAGAAGTTCCAGGAATGTTTCTTTAGAAGACAGTTGAAATTCAGGATCTAGCTTTTCATTATCTGACAGAAAACCGTTTTGTGTTTGGGTCCACCAGGACCATCAGCAGCATATCAGGATTACCTAATCCTCCTCTTGCATCGAGAGCAAGTACGAAGCATATGTTTGCGACCACATTTGCATTCCTTTGTGGCTTTCTCAACTTTCTCGAGCAGTTGCCGACTGTGATGGGAGCGAACCTTTCTCATGTGGTCTTCCTCGTCAAGAAACGTTTCGAAGGGATGTTGGCCGCTTTGAGTGACGAACATCGAATGAGTGTGCCTACATTTGCATTGGGCTATTTGCAGCCACTGCTTCGCATGGGACTGAATGTCGGAGTGATCTTGCGGACGTTGAAATTTGTTCCCATTTCCGGAGGACATTTCGTGATGAGCTTCTCTGTTGTGAGGAACGGGTCTTGAGGTCGTCTTTTTGTTAATTGAGTGGTTATCCTGCTCGTTTTGGATGTGGGATGTTCTGACCTCTTGTGCAACTTGTATTTCGATTCTAGCACAATCAAGCTGAATTTGGGGGTTAGTTTCCAGGCGAACTTGTCTACCTCGGGGCTCCAGTTTTGGGGCAACTTGCTTGTCTGCATTAAGGTATTTGGGACAATCATGTATGTCTTGACGTTGAGATGTTATTTTAGCTGGAAACGGGGTTACTAAATTATTGACCCAAATTGTTGGAGTGAATGTATCTTGGCTGTTATGATGTGACGTTTTGTTTTGTATAGTTTCTTGTCTGTCTTGCATCACTTTTTTGTTTTCCGCTGATTGCGATGGTTGATGTATTTGACCTAATGCGATGTATTTGTGACTGTTTTGTGCCTCTTGCTTGGAATTTTGGGAGAGCTCAGCAGGAGGCATTATATCTCTCTCAAGTTTACATTTTGTTGATCTCCATGAAGTTTCCTTCTCATTCTGTAGGAAAACTATGGAATGTTGTGGGAAATAAAGATTCCTTTCAGAGGCTGTGTCCAGGAGTAGTACTTCACTTTGACAATAGACTTCGGAGATACTCTCTGTGTTTTCAGGGTGGTCAGCCAGGCGATCTTGGTTATTTTGGTTGCTCGTATTTCTGTTGTCTTGAGTGACTTGATTTTGCTTTCCTGGGAAATCTTTTTCTTCTTGAGAAGAAGATTCCACGGAAACATGTCTGCATTGGGGTTTTGCGTCTTTGTGATTTCCCGCAGAATCCTGACTCGTTTGCAACTGAATTACTTCAGTGTCTTGTTTGGCTGAATTTTGGATTTCATGAATATGTTGGAAATCTCTTGCAGAGAAAATTAATACATCTTGGTGGCAATTTTTAGCTTGTTCTTTGTGCATTGCCCTTTTCCTGTTTTTTGATCTGAATGATTGGTTTGTTTTTTCTGACTCACTGCTGGATGTTGGGACATTGTCTACCTCAGACCTTTGAGGCTGCTTCACTGTCTTGGGGTTTAATTTATTGCACACTGAATCATTTTTGGGCGCAGTATTTGGAGGCATGAGTGCAATTTCTTTGCCTTGCTTTTGAGAAGAATTTTGATGACATTGAGCTGGGATTGAAGTAGTGATTGCTTCCCCATCAAGAACTGGGCTGTTTTGGGAAGATATTTTCAAGCATAGTTCTCTACAAGGAAAGTTTTTTGTGATATGTTGCTGCTTTTTAGGTTCAATATTCAAATCCTGTTGGTTTTGGCTGTGAAAATGTCTTCTTCGTTTAATTTTGGATTGCATTTTGAGAAGATCTTGCCCATTTTCTGAAGACATTTCTGAGGTTGGTTGTCCGCCATAGAGATACATTTTTTGTTTATCTTGCATCTTATCAGGTTGGCTAGCCAAGGAATTATATTGGGTTTGGCCATGGGTGTTTCCAATACTTTGCTCTATTTGGGAAAGAGTTTCAAGAAGATCTTGACCAGTTTCAAAAGAAGTTTCTGCATATACCTGTCCATCTCGGAGATGAACATTTGGTTTATGTTGCTTGTTTTCAGGGTGGCTTTCCAAAAGATCTTTCTCCATCTGACCACTTGGTATTTTCATGTCTTGTTTGACTGTGGATTGCCTTTTTAGATGTTGTCCTTCCATTGGAAAGAGCTTTGTAATATATTTACTGCAATGGTAGGAATCTTTGGTTTGTGTTTGTTTGTCAAGTTTAGCCTCTCTCTTCTGTCTTGATTTAGCTGATCGAGGCTGTCTGCCTAAATCAGTGGTGGATGTCTGGATATTTCTTTCTACCTCACACTTTTCAGAGGTTTTGAAGCTCTTGTTGGTCGGTTTTTTAGACATTGCGTCAGTCTCAGGTAATGATTTTGAGTCCCTCAGTGGTGTTCCCATATCTTTCTCTTGGAAATCATTAACATCTCGAATTGGTGCTTTCGGGCTTGAAGTGATTATTTCTTCCTTAGGGAGCATAGGCCCTGTCTCCAAAACAGGAATCAGGCTTTCATGCTCTTTGGAAGGGGTTGACAGGTCTTCATTTACCTCAAAAGATGGTGGGAGATTTTCATCATACACTCTTGGAGCTGTTGGGAGATGTTCAGTAGCCACATTGGAAGTTGGTGGTAAGTATTTTTCAGCTATCTTGAGAGGTGCTGGCAGATATTCACTCTCACGAGGTTGTGGTTGTGATTCCTGATCTGTCACAGGATGTGGAGGTTGGTATCCATTTAATGTTTTAAGTGGTAGCAGTATTGTTAATTCCTTTTTGCCTTTTTGGTGGTCAGCTGTCAATAGATTTTTAGTATCCACGTTATGAGACAGTGACTGTTGTTTTTCAAATACTATTCTATCTGTCTTTTGGGGTTTCTGGTACCTGTCTGTAAGTGAACTCAGGGGTGTTGTTTGATCTTTATTGACAGGTGGCATCTGTAGACATAGTTCTTCAGTAGTTTTTATTGACATATTGTGTTTATTGGATTTGGCATTTTGTGTTTCTGGATTGCATGAAATATTTTGTTTTGGATTGCGAGTGGGTTTTAGCAAAATGTTGGCGATTATGGGAATATTTAACTTTTCTGTCTTGATGGCACTTACTTTTTGATCAATGCTGATAGTAATGCTGTTTCTACTAGAAATAATGAGCTTCAGAGAATCTAGATCCGCATTTAGTGGGAAATCAAATTTGTTACAAAATCCATGAAAAATATTTCTGATCATTCCATGTTCATCCTGTGTGGTAATTGACTGATCTCCAAAGATATTTATTGTTCTACCGTTGATTGTTGAATTAACCTTATTCACTGGAATATGCCCGAGATTTAGACACACTGAGAAATGTTGCCATGCTTCGCTATATTCATTGCCTCTTTCATCATTCATGACCATATTAAAATCATCCAAGGATTTGTTTCCCTCCATGCTTGGTCAACTTTGCAGCAATCATAGGTTTCTAGCTTTCTGACTTTCTGAAAATAACAATTACAAAACAACATTTCCCATTTACAATAGCAATTTGAAAGCACTTGCGATAACTCTAAAATGGAAATGGCAGTGAGATGAAAGTCTATGGGCTTTGAAAAAAACATTGTGGTCCAAAAATTGCTGTCACAAAGCCGTGAGGCTAATAGCGCAAATGCCACAGCAACTTCAGGTGAGGACAGGGGGCGGATTAAATTCTAAAATTCAAGTTGTCAGAATGTATGTCTCTGCCAATCGCTTAGCAAAATTGGTGCCTGGCTCCTCATTCAAGTGCATTGAGTAATGTGAAGTTTCTGTGCTTGCACAGTGTATATACAGTAAACTCACCACACGGAAATGTAGTTAAGGGTGACGATAATTCATCACCTTGTTTTAAATTTTTTTTATCGTGCCTAATTCATTTTTTCCAATTAAGGAACCAATCCACCCAGCCTGCACATCTTTGGGTTGTGGGGGCGGGACCCATGCAAACATGGGGAGAATGTGCAAACTCCACACGGACAGTGACCCAGAGCCGGAATCGAACCTGGGACCTCAGCGCCGTGAGGCAGGGCTAACCCACTGTGCCACCGTGCTGCCCATTCACCTTGATGAATGGTGGAGTAGGGTTGAAGGGCCAAAAGGCCTACTCCAGCTGGTATTTCTTATGTTCTCAAGTCTAAGTACCTGTTTATTAAATTGTTAATTACTGTCAATCGATCTGTCGGGCACAGAAAATTAATTATTACATGTATGGAGTCTCATTCCTTCAGATTTTTACTGTTATTGATGTTTGAAATAAAGTGTTACATTTAGTTTCTTTCCTTTTGTCTTCCTTTTAACTTCTGCACTTTTTTTCTTTCTGTATCCAAGTTGACATTGAATTTACCATTTTAACTTGCACTTCCTTGTTCAAACCCTGTACTGTTATTTTCACAGTTCCTCAAAATTGAGGTTGGGCCAGAGCCAACCCTTCTTAGGCCTCAATTGGGGCAAGCTGGGCTTCCTGTCTGATGTCTTTCCCAACACAGCATAAAATTGCTGCATGGTCAGGGCAAATGAAAACCCAGAGGGAATCCCATCTCTTCAATTTCATGCTTCCCGCAGTTTAAAAATCCACTGGTGGGGGGGGGGGGGGGGGGGGGGGGGGGGCGTGGAGCATAACATTTAGGCCACCGGGCAGCATTTCTTGACCCCCTGCCTATGGATTTGAAAGTGAAATCTTGCGGGTAGCATGAAGTTGAAGGGATGGGATTCCCTCTGAGTTCCCGCATGCCCTGACCGTGCAGCAATGATGGCCTTCCCACCAAATATCTTCCTGCCCTCATCTGTCTGAAATTTCATGGAGAGCAGCGAAGGCATTGGGTGGCCCATCCGCCCCTAGCCATTTAAAGGCTTCCTCCTTCTGCTGGACATATTCACTAATGGCGCAGGGAGGCCTATACCATGCCTACACCATGCCAGAAACCTAGCAATTTTACGGGCTGCTGTCAGGCGATAGCGTGTGTCGACACCTCTCGGGGTCTCCTTGTTCGATTGGAAGTAGCCAAAAACATTCTGAGCTTTAATCCCACCCTTCACTCATTCCCACCTCACCAAGACACCCCCCCCCCCCCCATTCCATACATAGATGTCAGTTCAGTCTCCTCACCATTCAGGATTTTGTTGCTTTTGTTGTCCTAGCTGGGATTACAGAGTTGCTGTCCAATCCAATTGGACTTCCCTATATGGGACTTCCTCGTGGAATTGCTCCAGCATTAAATTGCGGCATCTTGGCAGACTACACCTCCTCTGCCCTGACACTTTAGGCTGCATGGGTGTTGTGGTGGGGACCATGGTGCCCCATAAAATTCAATTTATAGAGTTTCAATGGGAAAAGTTAAGTCTAACTACAGGTGGCTCCGGTTTGAACCATTTTTGGACCAATAAAAATGTTGGCAGTGATTAAAATAAAAGAACAATTTACTACATAAGTTTAATAAATAAATTAGCATGGATATGATATTGTGCATATCAGCTACAGCACAACTGTGATGAATGGAAGATTTTAGGAATATTGGATTCTAAATATTTAAGGGTTAAAGCCTGGGGTTATAGTGTGGGTTGACTGCAGTGGTCATGTTTTAAAAAATAATTTTGTTTTGTAGGGCCTTCAAGGTGAAATTGACCAGAGGAATGTGTTTTTCAATGTGGGTTCAGGCCCTGTGGTTTGACTGGGGAAAGTCCCTGTGGAGTTGATGTGCTTTCAGCCATGGAGGGTTAATTTGTTTTTCAACTTGGTGAGATGATGTCATTGCTGGCTGGAGTGAAGGGATTCAGAGATTTTGAAAAAGCTTTGGAGAGAAGTAGAGGTCTGATCTGTCTGACAGTGCGTCCACAATTCTCTCCCAGCAGGATAGTTATAAAAGGAGTAATGATATTTAAAGAAGAGCCACCTTGTTTGAGGACAAGGAAGAAGCCAAAACATGCAGGTAAACCAGCTTTTTGGAGAACTAGAATCTGAAGGGGTTCTAACAGGAGCCAAATCTGTTCTGCAAAGCAAGTATCATTCTATACTATGCTGATTTTAAGATTGTTTGACAGCTATAACTTTCTTTTCTTGTTGTATAATGGGGAACTGAGTAGTAGTATTTAAAGGGTAATTGTAAGTTCTTTTCGGATGTGAAGTTAAAGAGTTTTATATTTCATTCATAATAAAGTTTTGTTTTAAAAATACCAAATCCCTATTTCTTCTTGCAATCACTTCTGACGTGAATGATTCTTTCCACATAGTGTTGCAAAACAAACTAAAATATTGGGGTTTCAGTCCAGCATCCTAGCTACTATAGGTGTCTGGTCTGGAATCGTAATACAAGCATATTTTACTTTAAGGTATGCAAAAATTCTGAATTCATAAATAAAGAATAATTACTTTACAAAATGTGTAAAATAAAATGTATAATCCACAAGTTATCTGACCAACAGTTATCATTAGCACCAAAGATATAATATATCCCACGGCCATTTATATATTCCGTTCATGCCACATGTGGAACAGACAACTAGAATTAAAGAAAGAAGAGGAAACATATTAGACATCTAAGGTAGTTTACAATGCAAAAGAGCCAGACTGTGATATCAACAGATCTAAAAATGTTCTGCAGATAGACATTCATTTCCTAGACAGGCTTAACATTGAACTGTGCTCAACACTGCGGCCAAACCGGGAAAACACTTCCTGGGTAAGGATATTTTAGTCTTTAATATCCATATAATTGAATCTTAAATTTGGCCAGGAATTAACCTCCTCCTGTACACCTTTTTAAAAATGGCTTTATCAGAGTTCAAAGCCAAAGCTCAGAGTGTGGACAGGGGCAGGCCCCTAATCCAGCTCCTTGCCTGCTCCAAAAACCAATTCAAATTGAATCCAATTCATGGTCCCCACAAGGGAGACATACCAGATCCATATATTACACCTGACCTTACGCTCAATCTGAGCCAAAAGGTCGAGAAGCGATTCCTGCATAACTTTAATGTTGCTTGCTTATGAGTATTTACTTTTTAAAATAACATTATACCTTTACCTGGGTGGATTTTTGCACAAGAGAAACAAACTCCCCATGTTTAAACTGAAGAAAACCTGTCAGACTGAGTTCTTAGCAATCAGAACATAAATGGTATAGACATTGAATTAATACCCTGATCCTTATAAATTGCAAAAAAACTCCATTACAATCAATTCATCAATGGGGATGAAAGGCCGAGTTCTGGCACATGTCCTCATTGGGTGTAACAAATGACTCAAAGAATATAGAAACATGGGACCAGGGCTCGGCATTGAGTTCCCAGAGACGTTTTTCCATCATTCAATTGAACAGATCTTGGCTGATCTGTACCTCAATTTCATTACATATCTGATCCTTATCCCTAACATTATAAAAATCTGTGGATCTTAGTCTTGAATCTCAATCGCTCCAGATTCAAAGCGTTTTGAAGATGAGATTTTAAGATCTCTCTACAATTTGTATGAGAAACAAATGCATTCCAGTTACATTCTTGGACGGCCTAGCTCTAATTTTAAAATTACACTCCTTTGGTCTGGACTCCCCTACCAAAGAAAATCTTTTCTCATATCTATGCTGTCAAATCATTTTATCATTTAAAACATACTGAAACCATCCTCATTATTTGACCCTTTTAGCCTTGGTATAATTCTGATGAATCTAAACTGTACTACTTTCAAGGCAATTCTATCCTTCCTGAGGTGTGGTGCTCAACGTTGAATACATTACTCCAGAAGGGGTCTGGCTAAGGCATTTACCAATGCAAGAATCAGCTCATCCCTTTGTAATTCAACCTCCTCAAGAGCTGAATTTTCTGTGTCCTCATCAGGCACATTTTTGGCAAGGTGGGGTGGACACATAAAAAAAGGCTGGTTCCCACCGCTCCAGCTTCCCAAGGTCACCTGCATAATATGGGGATGCTGGACAGGTACTAAAATTGGCCATATTGAAACAGGTAATCAAGGGTCAATACGCCTTGTTACCAAGTGAATTGACCCAGATAATACATTGCCCATGCCATTAAAAGGTTTGTTAAGGGCGGGAGCTGGCAGCCAGGTTTTTAAAATAATTTTGTCAAAGGGCAGGAAGGAAGGGGATATATCTTCGGGAGCTGCTGTTTGTGGATAAGGGGCAGACCCAACATCCTCCCTGACCTGCCCAAATTCTCTCCCCCTGCCTACGACTCCGGATCTACTTAGATCTGGGGACCCATGGACTTTCTTCATCCTCGGCATGGTTGCACAATGGTTTGCACTGCTGCCTCACAGTGCCAGGGTCCCAGATTTGATTCCCACCTTGGGTGACTGTGTGGAGTTTAGACTTTTTCCCCGTGTCTGTGGGGGTTCCCTCCGGGTGCTCCGGTTTCCTCCCACAGTGCAAATTGCCCCTTAGGGTGAGGTTATAGGGCTTAGGCCGAGTGGTCTTTCAAAGGGACAGTGCAGACTCGATGGGCCGAATGGCCTCTTTCTGTACTGTAGGGATTCTATGATTTCTCTTGCAATCCCTGCAGTGTCCACAATTGCATTCTTGGCACTACTGGGACTGATGGGCGGAAGACCCTCTCGGCCCTTGTAACCAACACAGCGTTCAGTCTGCCTGTCTCTGATCATAGATCCCAAACAACTGGCCTGAAATGTACAGATATGTAGTTTCCTGTTTCTAAATCCCACATTTTAAAATGTTGGAGTGACATTTAGCAAAATTGAAGTCCAAAATTGGAATGGACAGTGGCTGTATAGGTGCTAAATTGACAAAGGAAAAGGGGGCTGTGAGTAAGAATTAATGTTATTTTTCATACTGCAGGGAAATGAGACCATGGGCAAGATTCCCTATTGGCCAATGGCAAAATCGTGAAACACAATTGGGCGGAGAATCGGTTCCAACAGCAAAATCGCGGCGGGCTCTGATTTGAAGCCAAATCACAATTCTCCGTCACCTTGACAGCGGTGTCAATGCATACCAGAACGCACATTTGCATATCATTAGGGGGCGTGACCCGGTATTCTCTGGGGCCCCAGTGATTGTCCACCTCCGCTGTGCCGTTCCCGATGGCGTGGTTCACATATGCTTTTAAAAATCATGAATTCGCCTTTGTGGCTGATGAGGGAGAGAGAAAGGAGGTAGGACAAGGAGGGGAGCTACTGTGGGCTTCCGGGCTGGATATGGGCCAGGCATGCTGGGGTGAGGGGGGCCCATCCAGGGTCAGGGGCAGGTATGAGCATAGAACAGGCCGAGTTGCCGGTGTGACCCCCCCCTCCCACGGGACTGAGGCGGTGCCCAAGCACGGACCGCCATTACCACGGCCATCTTTCTGTGTACGCCACTGACTTCACCTTGGTCCCTGCTTCTGCAAAGTGACACCGGCCTTATGGGTGCCCTCACTCCCCCTACCCCCACACCCCGCACTCCACCCCCGGCAAATAAGAACATAAGAACTAGGAGCAGGAGTAGGCCATCTGGCCCCTCGAGCCTGCTCCGCCATTCAATTAGATCATGGCTGATCTTTTGTGGACTCAGCTCCACTTTCCAGCCCGAACACCATAACCCTTAATCCCTTTATTCTTCAAAAAACTATCTATCTTTACCTTAAAAACATGTAATGAAGGAGCCTCAACTGCTTCACTGGGCAAGGAATTCCATAGATTCACAACCCTTTGGGTGAAGAAGTTCCTCCTAAACTCAGTCCTAAATCTACTTCCCCTTATTATGAGGCTATGTACCCTAGTTCTGCTGTCACCCGCCAGTGGAAACAACCTGCCCGCATCTATCCTATCTATTCCCTTCATAATTTTAAATGTTTCTATAAGATCCCCCCTCATTCTTCTAAATTCCAACGAGTACAGTCCCAGTCTACTCAACCTCTCCTCATAATCCAACCCCTTCAGCTCTGGGATTAACCTAGTGAATCTCCTCTGCACACCCTCCAGCGCCAGTACGTCCTTTCTCAAGTAAGGAGACCAAAACTGAACACAATACTCCAGGTGTGGCCGCACTAACACCTTATACAATTGCAACATAACCTCCCTAGTCTTAAACTCCATCCCTCTAGCAATGAAGGACAAAATTCCATTTGCCTTCTTAATCACCTGTTGCACTTGTAAACCAACCTTCTGTGACTCATGCACTAGCACACCCAAGTCTCTCTGAACAGCGGCATGCTTTAATATTTTATTGTTTAAATAATAATCCCGTTTGCTGTTATTCCTACCAAAATGGATAACCTCACATTTGTCAACAATGTATTCCATCTGCCAGACCCTAGCCCATTCACTTAACCTATCCAAATCCCTCTGCAGACTTCCAGTATCCTCTGCACTTTTCGCTTTACCACTAAATCTGCCAGATGATGGCACACCTGACAACGTGGGCGTGAGGGGGGAGGACACCCGCTCCTGGTGGCCATCAAAGTGACGGTTGCCTTGACCTGTGTGCGATGGGGTCCTTCGAGGTGCCAAGTGGGGACCTGTCAGGGATCTCACAAAGCTCGGTGCACAGGTGCACATGTCACGGAGACCCTGTATGCCCAGGTCGCTCAATACATACACTTCAATGGAGACCAAGCCCACCAGCTGCCCGGGCAGTTGGGTTTTCTGCCATCGCCGATATGCCCTGGGTCCAGGATGCATGTTCCTTTACAAGCATCTGAAGATGTCAGGCCACTTTCACCAACTGAAAGGAGTAGCACTCGATGAACGTGCAGTTGATATTTAACCATCAGTTATGTATCGTTCATGTCTGTGCCTGAAACCCGGGCAGTATGCACGACGCCTTCATCCTGGCACACTCGATGATTGTTGACATATTTGAGACGCAACCCCCCCCCTCCTATGTGACTCTGCAGAAGATGACAACATGCTCTGCGACGTGCTCTGGTGTTCCACATCATATGTCAACATTGAATCTCTGGAATGGCGTTTGTGGGGATGGGCGGGGCAGGGGGGAGCATGGGAAGCCCAGCCCACCCACAACGCCTGCCCATTCGCCCCCCCCCCCCACTTCTGTCCAGCCCAGACCACCCCACCCCTCACACCCATCTGACAGAGCACCGAGGCAGGTTGTAACAATGGTAACAAGTTGTTTAACGTGGACAAATATTTACAGATTTGTGACCTAGCCCCTATAACTAAACTGTGCCCTGCACCCATGCCAACCTAACATGTGTCTAACTTTCTGGCCTTGCAGGGCCCTATATCTATGCCTAGGTAGTTCCCCAGATGGTACAGCAGGAGTGGATGTGGTCTGCTGTGATTCCTGCCCTGTGACCTGGGACCTCGTTGGCGGGCGTCTTCTGGGGTGACCGGGCCTGGATGGGCCTGTCTGCTGCTCGGGTGTCCCAGGTGGCGTGATGCCACCTCGTTCTGCCCGCTGCCCACCTGATGCACCAGGGACAGGAGGGGGGCGGTCCCTGGTGCTGCAGTGTTCTGGCACCTCCCCTGCGGGAGTCAACGGCACAGGCCCCATGACCACCTCCTCCCTCGGTGTGGCTGACACCCATGTGATGTTGGCCTGGTTGGCATGCATTATCGGCACCACCTCCTGCTGTTTCACGCATTTGGACTCCTCCAGCTGCACCTGCAGGTGCTGGATGCTCACCGGCAAACCCTCATGTAGTCCCTGGCTCTGCGACTGCATTTCCATGATTGACGTGACTGTCCGTTCTAGAAGCCCGAAACCCGTCTGGACGGCAGCTAGTCCCCGTGGTCTGCCCACCCTCAGACCGTCTGCCCACCCTCCAATCTTCTGCCCCCTTTCGTGTTCCTACCTCCACCTGTAGTACTGGATCGAATACAGGAGGGAGATAGAGAACCTAGTGGAGTGGTGCAGCGACAACAATCTCTCTCTTAATGCCAGCAAAACTAAAGAGCTGGTCATCGACTTCAGGAAGCAAAGTACTGTACACACCCCTGTCAGCATCAACGGAGCCGAGGTGGAGATGGTTAGCAGTTTCAAATTCCTAGGGGTGCACATCACCAAAAATCTATCCTGGACCACTCATGTCGACGCTATCACCAAGAAAGCACAACAGCGCCTTTACTTCCTCAGGAAACTAAGGAAATTCGGCATGTCCACATTAACCCTTACCAATTTTTACAGATGCACTATAGAAAGCATCCTATCGGGCTGCATCACAGCCTGGTATGGCAACTGCACGGCCCAGGACCGCAAGGAACTTCAGAGAGTCGTGAATACCACCCAGTCCATCACATGAACCTGCCTCCCATCCATTGATTCCATCTACACCTCCCGCTGCCGGGGGAAAGCGGGCAGCATGATCAAGGATCCCTCCCACCCGGCTTACTCACTTTTCCAACTTCTTCCATCGGGCAGGAGATTCAGAAGTCTGAGAACACGGACGAACAGACTCAAAAACAGCTTCTTCCCCACTGTCACCAGACTCCTAAATGACCCTCTTATGGACTGACCTCATTAACACTACACCCGTGTCTGCTTCATCCGATGCCAATGCTTATGTAGTACATTGTATATATTGTGTTGCCCTATTATGTATTCTCATGTATTTTCTTGAATTCTGTTTAATTCCCTTTTCTTCCCATGTACTGAATGATCTGTTGAGCTGCTTGCAGAAAAATACTTTTCACTGTACCTCGGTACACGTGACAATAAACAAATCCAATCCAATCCAATCCAATCAGCTGTTTCGTGAGCACCAGCTAATGTCCTAGGAGCCTCATCACTAAAGTGCCTAACCGAGGTGAGTGTCTCTGAGATGCTGGAGGGTGTTGGAGGCAGCTGTGGCGAAAAGTCAGTGTCATCCTCTGACTCGAGCTCTGGGGTCTCCTGAGTCTCGGGCAGAGGGCTGGTGTCTGAGCTGCTCCCATTGCTGCTCGGCTCACAGCGGGGCTCCGGCTGTGGCACTGGCTGGGGCAGGAGACGGCAGGTGAAACCATCCCATCACCAACAGGCCCTGCAAGACACAAGACAAGACGTATGATTGGGCCATGGGCTGGGGAGGAGTGGGGTTGGGTGTGTGGGTATGTGTGGGGGATAGTGGGTGTGGGGTGGGAGTGGTGTAGGGTGATGGTGGTGGTGTGGGGATGAGGGTGGGGGTGTGGGTGGCATGGGGTTGAATGGGGGTTGTAGGGTGAGGGTGTTGTGGGAGTGATGTGGGGGTGAGGGTGGTGTGGGGGTCGTGTTGGAGGGGAGGGTTGACACACGTGTCATGGGGAATATTTAAATATTTAGCATGTTTGACCCACTTTGCTCCTTGCCTCTGCAATGCGTCACTCCTCTCAGGCAGAAGTCACGCAGGCGTGATTTGCTGCAGGAATTTCTAAATGGGGACTGGGTGCCATGGCTGCTGAGGGGTACAGAGAAGCTCAGCAAAGTTTGACAAACTGTTTAAAATTAAAGCGGGTGCTGGGGGGGTGGCTGCCTGGGTTGGGGGTGGGGAGGAGCGGGGAGCGACTTGCTGACAGCTATGTGGATTTGGGGTGCCCCCCTCGGGACAGGGTGGCCTGGCTCAGGCTGTCATTCCTGCAGTATTTGTGTAAAATTAAAACATTTGGTTAAAGTTACAGGCTCCCGACTGCTCATTCTGCTGACTTCTCTCTGCCCTGTAAATGTTCACAGAGCCTTTGGCCAGTTGGGAGCTCTCTGGAAATATCAGCTCCCAGCTGACCCATTAACGGGTTGGGCATGGCCAAGCTCAATCAGTGGCACACCAGGTGCTACCACTTCTCAGTTCACTCATCAGACGTGCTGCCTTACTGCAGGGGAAGCAGGAGAATAGCAGAGCCCACCCCAAACAAAGAACAGAAGCACCATGGCCTTTCGCACCCTCCCTGTGATACGAGGTGTCATAGACAGGCCGGCCTGGTGATCCTGCAAGACAAAAAGCAAGCCACCTGATGCGATCTTGGGAAGGAGTGGTCTGGAGAGAGGGGTGATTCATTTGCTATTGGGACATCACTCTATATTGAGACCTCACTTGGTTGTTGCAAGCTGACCTCCGCCTTGGAGATAGCTCTAACATGCACGTCCCTGGCTAATTCCAGCGCTCAGCTCGGCGAGCATGAGAGCCCTGAGGTCCAGAACGCTCCCTCTGGTCTTCTCCCACTCTCTTCTGTTATGGGTCCCCTTTTCCTCGGGGACACATAAAAGACAAGATGAGATGCTTGGAAATGAGTTACAAGGAAACGTCCGTAGCTGGTGGTAATTGTGTGCAAAGCAACTGCCAAAGATAAACAATACAAGTATTGGAGTTTCTTGCAGATTGTGATTTGAGGACAGGGGAACAGAGGTGGCGACTCACCCGAGCTGACCTAAGGAGGTCATTCATCGTAGAACATAGAACATAGAACAGTACAGCACAGAACAGGCCCTTCGGCCCTCAATGTTGTGCCGAACAATGATCACCCTACTCATCCACCCTATACCCGTAACCCAACAATCCCCCCTTAACCTTACTTTTATTAGGACACTACAGGCAATTTAGCATGGCCAATCCACCTAACCCGCACATCTTTGGACTGTGGGAGGAAACCGGAGCACCCGGAGGAAACCCACGCACACAGGGGGAGGACGTGCAGACTCCACACAGACAGTGACCCAGCCGGGAATCGAACCTGGGACCCTGGAGCTGTGAAGCATTTATGCTAACCACCATGCTACCCTGCTGCCCCATCGTCTTATGACATTGCATGCAGGTCCGACTGGTGATGTTCACCCCTTGACAACCTCGGCCACCTTTGCCCAGGCCCGGTTGCCGATTGCGGGCTGGAGCCGCCTACTCACCCTGGAGAAGAGGGTGTCCCACCTCTCCTCCACCACATCCAACATTGAATTGAGCTCAGCCTCAGCGAACACAGAGTCTCTCTCTTGTCCGAGCCATCTTCTTGGCTAGAATGCGATTGTGTGGGGAGTGGAGTGATTGTACGCTGCTCCAGCATGTCAAGCTCTCCAACACCAATTACCGTCCCAGTGAATCCAACGGCAGTGGGAATGAGAATTGCTCTAGATTCACCTGGGCAGAGTCATGACCCATTAGCGTGTTCTGAATTGCTCCACAAATAGTGCCCCCAATGGGAACGTGACCCATATGCTATTCAATCCTGGCGTCAACACTTTAGGCGGGATTCTCCGATTGCCGATGCCGAAATTGCATTCGGTGAATGGCCGAAATCGGGGGCGGCACCTGTTTTCGGATGCTCCGCCCCCTCTAAAACAGTGTTATCGGTGAGTATGCCGCACGCAGCTGGGACGGCCTCAGGACGTCACCTGAAAGCCGTTCCCCGATGCTCGCCCCTGATGGGCCAACTTCCCGATAGCGTGGATCACTTGTGGTCTGAAGTTTTGTCAACCTCGCGTGGCAGCTGTGGACTGTGTCCAGCCGCCACAGTCAGGCGGGGGTGGGCTTCGCTGGCCAGGGGGGCATTGGTGGGGGCTGGGGGGACTGGTGGCAATGGTCTCGGGATGGCAAGGGGGTTTACAGGGGGGCACTATCTGGCAGGCTGGTTCCACACGCGGCCGGCACCATGTTACACGCTGCAGGTCGACGCCATGTGCATGCGCGGCCACAGACCCGGCAACTTTTACATCCATATCGGCGCGGCTGCTAGCTGACCACTGGGCAGAGCATCGGTGTGGGGGCACCGACAACTTTTTTGTCGTAATACTAAACATATGCTTTGGACATAGCCTCAAAATCGGAGAATCCAGCCCTTAGTCTCCCAAACTGAGAATTTCACCCATCATTTCAAAGAATTTTGATAAGAGTAAATTAAGACAAGAAAAATTGGATGGGATTCTCTGTAGCCCGATGCCAAAATCATGTTCGGCGATCAGGTGGAGAATGGGCCCTGACGCCGAAATCGGGGAAGGCACTGGTTTGACTCCGGTCAACCATGCTCCACAATGAAATGGCATCATTGTGACAGTTGCAATGCCGTTGGTGCCTCATCGGCGGCTCAACTACGATGGATAGGCCGAGTTCTCGATAGCGCGGGATACGTGTGGTCCCACAAATCATGAACCCGGCATGCCAGCTGCGGACTGTGTCCAGCGCCGCCACACCCGGCCGGGATCTGTGCCGCTGGCTGAGGTGCTTCTGAGAGGGTTGGGGGGACTGGAAGGGGGTGGCCAGGGGGTGGGCTTTGGGGTTGCGGATGGCAGGTTTGGTTCATGCACGGTCGACGCCATGTTCTATGGCGTGACCCCTGAGGTCATCAGCCGTGCGCGTCCCCCGTTTTCGGCGTGGGAGGCGGGAGTTTCGGTTGGTGCCAATGATAACCTGAGAACACATGTTTAAGGTCGTTGTGAAAAGATTTATAGGTGATATGACGTTTATTTTTACACAGTAAGTTGTCTGATTCAGTAATCACCTGGATGAATATTTGAAGGCGGAAAACCCGGAGAACAGTGATCAGAGGAGTGGGACTAACTGGATAACTCTTTGAAAGAACAGAGGCAGGCATGATGGGCCTGCGTCTTTGTTATCATCCTGTAGTTCTGTTATGTGTAATTTTACAATAACGTCGATAAATTAAGACTTCTTGAGTTTATTTTCCTGTATCTTCAAATACTCTAGGGTTCTGGAAACAGCTCTACCTAAATCCTATAGCTTTCTTTATTCCCATTAAAAAAAAATATTGACCAGAGGTTTCTGGCTGTTCATGCCAATGGGATTTACCAGGGAATGTCCTGCCCACGGTGGGCCGCCTCTGCCACCGTGAAACTCATGGCAGGCCAATCCAATAAGTTACAGCCCTTGACTTAACTTTAGATTGCTTCTCTTAACACCACATTTTAACATTTTAAAGATTTTTAAATATTATTTAAAATTTTTGTTGGGAGCTGATTCCCAGGCCACGTGCACATCGGATTTCTCACAGGGGATCACCTTTTGGCCTACTGTCTGGTTTAGGCAATTATCCAGCATGCTTGAAAATCATCTGAAGCCGGTGTGGCGTTTATGTTTTTCAAATGTTTTTAAGGTAGCGGATGCAAAGTTGATCATTGTTGAGAAATGGGCAAATTGATGACCGAGTTTATATTTCTTAGAGTTGGCAGCTGTGGACAAAATTACTGAGGACTTGGATGAGCTGAGCCAATCGATAAGCCTTTCGAAATGTTGGATGGAATTCTGTGATATTTTTTCAAGGTGCCAGTTTCAGCAAGAAACTGGATAGAATTCCACAGGCTCCGTCAGCGAGAAAGCTCGCTGTATTTTCTGTCTCTTTAAGGAAAACATTTCCATGAATTTCACACCGTGCCCATGGTGGCATGTTTCTGATTCGCTCGCTCCTCTACAACTTCATCTCAGCAATCAATGGGGAACACCATTTAAACACCTCCCCAGCACTCATTCTTAGTCCAATAAAGGGGATGGCTGTCAGAGAGAAAGCACCACACTTGATCGAGGGAACCCTCAGAGGGATGATGTTGAGCAGAGGCAGGAAGCCATATACCCACGATCAGACAGATGTCGAGCTAGCAAAACGACCAATTCTGCCTGGTAGGCTATGGCCGTGATTATGAGTGCCAGCACACTCCATAAGAGGACGAAGACACAATGCTGGAAGAAGATGAATTACTTTCTCCTTGCAGCCAGGGTAAGTCTGCCTCCTCATGTCTCCCTTGGCACCGGCCTTAATTTATGGATAAGGTGTTGTATCTTGACAAGATGGGGAAGGGAAGATATCAGACATATATGGGAAGATGGTGGTGAAGGAGAAGGCTTTGTTGGAAGAACACGGGGCTGGTTTAGCACAGTGGGCTAAACAGCTGGATTGTAATGCAGAACAATGCCAACAGCGCGGGTTCAATTCCTGTACCAGCCTCCCCGAACAGGCGCCGGAATGTGGTGACTAGGGGCTTTTCACAGTAACTTCATTGAAGCCTACTTGTGACAATAAGTGATTATTATTATTATATTATTACTTACGTTTAGCACAGTTGTTTCTGACCCAAGTTTCTCATTCTCAAACTGAATGTTAAATTCTAGCATGATATAGAACATAGAACATAGAACAGTACAGCACAGAACAGGCCCTTCGGCCCTCAATGTTGTGCCGAGCCATGATCACCCTACTCAAACCCACGTATCCACCCTATACCCGTAACCCAACAACCCCCCCCCCCCCCCCCCCCCCCCCATTAACCTTACTTTTTTTAGGACACTACGGGCAATTTAGCATGGCCAATCCACCTAACCCGCACATCTTTGGACTGTGGGAGGAAACCGGAGCACCCGGAGGAAACCCACGCACACAGGGGGAGGAGGTCGCTGTCTCCTCGGGGATATTTTACGCAGCGATTTTTCATTACACCTGATCCAAAGTAGCCTGATCCCATGTTGGATCCGCAATATATTGTTCCAGGAAACTGTCCCAAATAAACTCTCTTTTTCATTGCTACCTCTATCAATTAGATTTTCCTAATCCACATGAAGATTAAAGTAACCCATGATGAAGATACTGCCTTTTTTACATGCCCTCATCATCTCCTGATTTATTCTCCATCCTACAGTATAGCTATTATTGTGGGGTCTGCAGCTTACTCCCACCAGTGTATTCTCCCCTTATTATCTCTTATCTCTTCCCTTATGGACTCTACATCTTCTGATCCAAGACAATTTCTTGCTATTGTACTTGTTCATCTTGTACTAACAAAGCTACCTCTACCACCCTTTTCTTCTTGCCTGTCCTTATGAAAAGTCAGATGTCCCTGAACATTTAGTTCCCAGATTTGATCTCCTTGTAACCAAATCCCTGAAATAGCAATAAGATCATGTCCATTAACCTCAATTTGTGCCATTAACTCATTTATTTTGTGCCTAATGCTACATGCATTTAAGTAAAGAGCTATTAATTTTGCCTTTTTTACCATTTTTTCCTCCTTTGATCCTATTTGCTGCTGTTTTTTTACATTTGTACACCTTGTCCCTTCCTGTTACACTCTGGGTATCAATCCCTAAATAGCTACCTTATAATGCAGCCGTACTCTTTTGCTTTGTAAGCATATGTATCCCCTTCCCAGAAGCATCCCCCTCTATTTAGTTTAAAGCCCTGTCTACTTTCCTAGTTATGCGGTTTGCAAGAACATTGGTCCCAGCATGGTTTAGATGTAGGGCGTCCCAACAGTACAGCCCCATTTTCCCCAGTACTGATGCTACTGCCCCATGAACCAAAATCCACTTCTCCCATACCAGTCCTTAAACCATGTATTCATCTCTTTAATTTTATGTACTCTATGCCAATTTTCATGCAGCTCATGTAATAATCCAGAGATTCTCACTTTGGAGGTTCTGTTGTTTAATTTAGTGACCACAACAATGGGATCCTCTCCCTCCCACTGCAAGTTCCTCTCTAACCCGAAGCAGAAGTCCTGAACCATGGTACTGGGCAGACAACGTAGCCTTCTGGACTCTTGCTTTTTGCTGCAGAGAACAGTGTCAATTCTCCTGACTATACTGTCCCCTACTACCACAACATTCTTATGTGCTCCCCCCACTTGAATGGTTTCCCGTACCATGGAGCCAGTCAGCTCATTATAGCTCCCATTCTCATCCAAACAAGCTGAAAGAACCGCAAATCTGTTGGGACAATTACAGAGGCTGACACTCCTGCCCTCTGGGTCTCCTTATCTTCCTCAGTTGCAGTCACTCTCCCTGTCCCTGGTCACTTTCCAAACCAGAAGACCCTATCCTGAGGGTTGTGACCGCCACTTGAAACAAAACATCTGGTTTACTGTCTCCCTCCCTGATGTGTCACAATGTCCTCAGCTCAGCCTTCAGCTCAATGACTCTGAGTCGAAGTTCCTCAAGCTGCAAACACGCATTGACATATACGCAGCACAAAACAAAAAAAATAATGATTGTAGCAAAGAAGCAATGCAATATTCATTGCAAAGAAAAATAATTAAATATTCTACCAGTAAGTTTCTATCCCATTAGAACTCCTTTAAACCCAAGTTATATGAGTGAGCTGATTATACCCTGTCCTGAAAACCGAGAGATAACGGGCGCGATTCTCCGCTCCCCAAGCCGGGTGGGAGAATCGCGGGAGGGCCGCTCTGGCACCCCCCGCGATTCTCCCACCCCCGCTCGGAGAATCGCCGCTCGCCGTTTTTCCTGGCGACCCGCGGTTCTCCGGCCTGGATGGGCCAAGCGGCCTGACGACCCCGACGGGTTCACGCCGGCGGCAACCACACCTGGTCGCTGCCGGCGTGAACAGCGCGTGACAGGTAAGTGTGGGCCTGTGGGGGGCAGAGAGGGGATCGAGCACCACGGCCGTGCTTGGGAGGGGACTGACCCGCGATTGGTGCCTACCGATCATCGGGCCGGCGTCTCTAAGAATCTAGTTGGCCGTCTCCAACCCGCGCCGGTTGCCGTCTTCCCCTCCGCCGCCCCGCAAGATCAAGCCGCCACGTCTTGCAGGGCAGCGGAGGGGAAGACGGCAACCGGCGTGGGTTGGAGCCGGCCAACCTGCGCATGCGCGGCTGGCGTCACTTAGGTGCCGCCGCCGCGTCATTCTCGGCGGGCCACCTTGACGCAAGCGTCAAGGTCCGGCGGCCGAGTTACACGAAACGCCGCTCCTAGCCCCCCAGGGTGGGGGGGGCGAATAGGGGGCGAGGAGCGGCCTCCGATGCCGACGTGAAACACTCCGGGTTTCACGACGGCGTCGGCCGTTGCGGAGAATTCCGCCCGTTTTCTTACATTTCCATTAATTGCAGCTTTAGTTATATGTTGAAATTATTGGCAAACAAACCATTGAATGAAATCTACATGGGAAATATTCTTGACAGGAAAGTTCTTTTCAGTAGCATTGCCGTGAGGACTTTTTAGCCTAGGCATGAGTGACCTGCAGGCAGGGCAAGGGGAAAGAATTTAAGAACACAAGACTTCGGAGCAGAAGCACTCCCTTTTGGCCTCTCAAGTCTGCTTTGCCTTTCAGTAAGAAATGGCTGATCTGTTTAAGCCCCAACCTCACGTTCTGTTTTTTAAAATAAATTTAGAGTACCCAATTCACTTTTCACAATTAAGGGACAAATTAGCATGGCCAATCCAACTACCTTGTACATCTTTGGGTTGTGGGGCCGAAACCCACGGAAACACGGGGAGAATTTGCAAACTCCACACGGACAGTGACCCAGAGCCGTTATCGAATCTGGCACCTCGGTGCTGTAAGGCAGCAATGCTAACCACTACGCCACCGTGCCTCCCCCCAACCTCACTTTCTTTTTTGCCCCTACATAATCCTTGATAGGCAGGTTGTTGACGATACTCCATAGGAGTACTGGAGGATGGCGCAGGTTTTAGTTCCCTGGATGGCAAAGTCACACACTGATTCTGTTGAAGGGGGCTCTGACAAGGTCTTTGGTAGGAGGGCATTTATGAAAATGGGTAATAGGCATGCACAACAAAGCCTCGATACAGTCCTGGCCAGAAGTATCCATGTAGAAGCATGGAAGAGTCAAGTTCTGACTTGGCATAGGGTTTTCTGCAGTTTTGAGCCCATTATTTCCCATTTGGAAGTGGTGGCCAACACGACGAGAACACCTGCAGATTCAACCATGATGCAATACCCGTTGTTGGATAACTTAGTTTGTACTCCATTGAAAGCATCTGTCATCCAGTATCAAAGTGCTGCAGTGGAAGCACCTGATGAAATTTTGAAATCACAGCCTGTTGCCCGTTGGCTCAAATTTCTGCCTTTGGGCTGCAGATGCCAGTGTTCAAACGGGTTTTCAGGATCTCTCAGCAGTCAGTTGTGTTTGTAATCTGTTGTGCAGCAGATTATTAGGATTCCTAAGAAGCTGTCCCATGTGGCTGGCAGTAGCTCTGTGTAGCACAAACCTGCTGTTCACTCTCAAGATACCTGCTTTTGAGCTCCGCTCCCTCCGACACTGTCAGTGCTTCAGCTGGTTGTTCTCAGCTAGGCAGACCTGACTTCTGCGATCCAAGCCCAAAGGAGGACGCACAAGGCCGATAGACATTCAAGGACATTCTGAAAGGACATTCTGTCTCCTCAGTGAACGTTAGGAGCTTTCCATCAGCCAAGCCACAGCCAATGTGCTGTACCACTGTGTAGGAGCAGTAGGCCAGGTAAAGGCTCATATAAGACAGGCACCAATTAAATGCACAAAGGTGGTTAGTTGAGCATTGTGTAGAATGTTGGATATTTAGTAGGATAAGGTTGGAATGGAATAATTGTTTTGTTGTATCTTTTATTTCAGCATTTTGGCAAAAACATCATTATGAATATCCGTAATGGAAGAATGGTACAAAAAAGAATGTTCTACAAAAATGATCACAAACAGCCCACCGTCTATGCAGATGTACCAGCTGATGGCAGATTGTGGATGATACAGCAGAGTATTGTGTGTATTGGAAGGATTCCCAAGAGCAGTGAAAGTAGAGGAATCATTGCTTCATCCCCAAGTGCTCTGCTCAATGATACATCTTGTGACAACATGCATGCCTGCTGGCCATATGTGTTTGGATTAAGTTAGGGGAGGTATGAGCCAGTCGTAGAACCCTTTTTGCTCAGTCACCATCTTCTAGCTTGACACAGTGCCGAAAGGTTAGTGGGACAGCAAACTGGCACCAGGAAAGTGGGAATTCAACAGTACAATTTACAATGTGTGGTTGCACACTTGTTCAGGGAGTGGCAACATTTATGTTTCTTGATGCTCCTGCTAAGCCACATATGTTTAGCCAATGGCAACCTGCACCCACAACCTACGGCCGTGGAAGAGCCACATGATGCTTCTCTCTGCGCACAGAGAACACAATGAACTCCTTCTCCTGGCATGGAGTTTGTACCTCTCTGATGCAGCAGTGCATGATGAACTGGGAGATGTTAAAGAAGTTGTTGCTCCAGCCTAGAAGGTTTGTGATGTGAAGAAATTTAGAACTATAGTCACCTTCAAAGCCCCTGACAGTGGTGCCTTTACACCTTCCGCTGAGGCTGCAGATCTGGTTGCAAGAGCTGTCAGACATCTATGAGCACTTCCTTTGTAAAACAGATGATGCACGTACTGCCCCTGGCTTTGATGGGGGTAAGAGATAACATGGATAAGGCCTATCGGTGAGAGTGCTTTACCCCTCCTCTTCCTCCCTCTGAGAGCAGCTTGTCCTCTGCTTTGCTGCCTCTGCTCCATCTCCCTCTCATGCTGCATCCAAAAAGGAATTGTAACTATATCACCCATGACTGGGAGTGAGTGACCTGAACTAAAGCCTTCGCAATGCACAGCACTACTTGCTGCAAACTTCACCAAATGTAAACCCGTATTTCCACAATCTCAAACAGAACCAGCAGAAAGTAATCAGCAACTATCCTGCAAGTTCTGTATTAACGTTTTAAACAGCCCTTCCTGCTGCTGAAACATTGGTCTGCATTTTCAGGATGGTGAGCACTCGTTCTCCATCATCCAGAGAGTCGGTGGGCAATGCATGCCTGCCATCTTGACAGGCCCACTGCCATTTCACACTCAATTCTGCACTTAGGTGAAAGTGCCACCTCCAGCCCATTTCAGCACAGTGCTGCAGTGGCCAGATGTGGTATTGCAGTGCTGCATCTGAAACTTAATCCCGGGACTGCAGTTCTGGTAAGTACCAGGGGTCCCAGGGAAGGGAAGGTAGGGGATGCCCTGCGGGCCCTGAAGGGACCAATCTTAGTATCAGGTATTAGACCAGTACAGGCGGGAGGGCTGAGCTCTTTAGTCCCTGAGGGGAAGGTGCCCACAGCTTGAAGGGACCATCCGATTGAGGTGCCCCAACCCCCAACCCTCCCAACCCAAGATCAAGGATGAGAACCTTTTCTGTTTCCCACCCTCCGTCACCGAGCGACTGCCAGCCTAAAAATTGAGGCTGGGCATAAAAGGTTGGGGCATGGGTGGGCTTCCTGTCTGAGACCCTATCCACCCCACCATAAAATCCATCCAGTTCAGGGCAGTGGAAGGAATCCTATCCATGCTATTTGATGCTCCCTGACTCAGAACCCCCCGGGGGTTTAAGGAAATGTATTAGTTCGAGTAACGGGGTTAAAAATGACAGCTCTCTCATCAGATCAGCATTATAGGCTGACTAATGTCATGATCTGCCTACTCTACATACTTTCAGAGCACTCTGCTAATGCCCTCAGCAAGATGGCATTATGTGTGGGCTATGACAGACGTGCATGCACATCACGGGGATGCCATTTTGCTACCAAAGTCCTATTTGTAGGAGCCAAAACTGTGGGCCCACGGAGCCCAAGTTTGCATCTAGCATGTTTAGAAATGTTTGAAACTGGACATATTTATTCAATTGAACTATTTAAATTTCACCATTTTGTTAATCTATTTTGTGAAATAAAATGAAACTCCCTATTTTAAAGAGTGGAAGCATTTTTCCCTGTGTTCAGTAATATCAAGGCACCGACGGTCTCAGTTGTCATAAAGTATTGCTTTGTGCAGCCAAAATCATTTCTTTTACACTCTGTGAATTATATCAAGTGTTATTCTTCAGCTTGCAATGGTTATAACATTAACAAATGACCATCACTATTCTGATGTCTACTTTCTTAAATCTCAAATCAAACATAACGCTCCATTACTTACCAGCCAGTTATTTGGAAAATTATCTCATCGATGTTTACTGTCTTCCAATGGGCTGTTAACGGCAAAGCCTTTGATTTGTCTCCATCCTTATGCAGAGTCTTCAGTGCAGGTAAAAGGTTTATGCCACAAATGCGGCGATATCATAATGGCAAAATGATGTCATCGGGCATTTTCCCCTCATTTGCTTGCGTCGAAAAAAACTACAAAATATAATTACTAAATCGTTGGTTTTTAAAGTTCTTTCTTTGTCCATGAAAAAAGGTTCAATTTGTCATACTTGTCATGTCCAGGTAGATTGTCACTTCTGCAGCAGGAAAATAATTTTTAGTTTGAGATTAAGGCAGAGATGTAGGCAGTGCCTGATGTCCTGGACACTTTGTAAATGCAACGGACACCTTTTAAAAGGGAGGTGCGTTCAGCTTCAAAAACAGGAAGAAATGGGTACCAAGTTTTTTTGATGCTACACTGGAGGTTTGGGTCAGGCAGCAGAGATGAGAAAGAACATATATTTTTAGCAAAGGAGCAGAAAGCTCTGGAGCTGCACTACTCTCAGCCTCATTAATAATCACAATGGTCACAACACTCACAACACTGTTTTGAACTGTCCTGCAGTTACTGCACCATAAACCCCTGCCCCTTATAAACACAACATCATGGAGCATGGAGGAATCCAGCTTCAATTTGTGCCAAGTCTTTGCGCCAGTATGAACTAAATTATAAGACCTATGAACAGGACAGTGATGGCCACCATGAGAAAATCACTGCTAACATCTCTGACAGCAACCATGTCAGCTCAAACTGCTAGTGGGTATATGAAGTTGGATGCTATCCTGGATTTGTGGGCAGGGGAAGGGTGTGTAGGAGCACTGTTGAAAAGGGACTTTGGGGTGTCACAACACATCTGCATTCCGTTCTCCAGTAGAGTCCAAA
Organism: Scyliorhinus canicula; assembly: GCF_902713615.1. Lineage (NCBI taxonomy): Eukaryota > Metazoa > Chordata > Chondrichthyes > Carcharhiniformes > Scyliorhinidae > Scyliorhinus > Scyliorhinus canicula. Next base: position 140,622,631 of record NC_052152.1, on the reverse strand, counting down.
GGATGTAGCACCATCTTGGAGCGTGCCCTTGGCTCCATGTGGGCAGTCATCTGTTATTTTATCTCAGGATAACAATCTGCCTGCTAGCCACCCATCCGCCCTCCCAACACTGCCAGCACTCTTGGTGGTGTCACTCTGCCAGCCTGCCAAGAAAGATGCTTGTTTGCAGCTGGGTCCTTTCATCCCAGAACTGCTGCAGCCTTCACCCTCCCACTAAGGGAACAACTCAATGGATCACCAGGATAGAAAAGCAAGTGCACCAAGAGTTATAACATTTTTTGTCAATGCTGACAGGAACTGTTTGATAAATTTTATTTTTGGTCTGGCTTTGGTATTTGGAGTTGTATCTTTGTAGTGAAAGTTAGGGCAAAAGATTCATGCTTCGAGTGAGGGAAGGCAGTGGGATGGTGCTCATATGCAAAGTCATAAGGACTGTGGAACTTTAGGTGAATGGGGAGTGAGACACTGATTATTGAATTTTAAAAAAAAAATTCAGAGTACCCAATTATTTTTTTTCCAATTAAGGGGCAATTTAGCGTGGCCAATGCACCTAACCTGCACATCTATGGGTTATGGGGGTTAAACACACGGAGACACGGGGAGAATGCGTAAACTCCACACAGACAATGAACCGGAGCAGGGAATGAACCCAGGTCCTCAGCGTCATAGGCAGCAGTGCTAACCACTGTGCTGCCATGCTGCCTGATTAAAAAATTTTAATCATGGAATATTTACTCAGTGATATTCTTTATGGTAGGATGGCTATCATCATAAACTGCTCTCACAGTTCACGAGTTACTGACTGGCTGTCGCAAGATCAGTGATTCATGATGGCACAGTGGTTAGCATTGCTGCCTCACAGCTCCAGGGACCCGGGTTCAATTCCAGCCTTGGTTGACTGCCTGTGCGCAGATTGCACATTCTCCCCGTGTTTGCGTGCGTTTCCTCTGGGTGCTCCGGTTTCCTCCCACAGTCCAAAGATGTGCAGGTTAGGCGGATTGGCTTTGTTAGATTGCCCCTTAGTGTCCAAAAGGTTAGGTGGGGTTACTGAGTTAAGGGGATAGGGTGGAGTCTTCGGCTTAAGTAGGGTGTTCTTTCCAAGGGCCGGTGCAGACTCGATGGGTCGAATAGCCTCCTTCTGCACTGTAAATTCTGTGATTCAGGTTAATAGCATGCATGGACTGTGAACCCTCTTCTTTTCCGCAATATCAGGAGTTTAGTAAGCTGCATTCAAAACTCAGTGCTACGTTGTTAAATTCGTAGACAATTCACTTTTCTAACTAAAGAGTACTTTCAGAAAGACAGGAATTACATTCATCATTCAATAAAGGAATAAATTAATACTATTCATAGTTGTACAAAATGATTGGGAATGATTTCTGAGCATAACTTGGATAGGATTTGAAATCCAGCCAATTTAAACATGCTTGAACCACAAATATTTCCAGTTTCAGTTAATTTGTGTGGATAATCGCTACCTGGACTAAAATGATCAATGGACTGATGTGCCACACTGAGAAAAGGTTGGTCAGTTAATCAGTATGGGATTCAAGGATTACAGGGATAAAACGGGAATATGGAGTTGAGGATTATCATATCAGATCAGTCATGATCTCAGTGATTGGCGGAGCGTACTCAATGGGCCGAATGGCCTACTTCTGCTTCAACGTCTTTTGGTCTTATGGTCACTGCTGCAAACCTGAAACTCCTGCATCATGCAGGTCACTGCTAACTGAAAATGCAGTCAGACCAGCTCCAGGCCCAATATTGTGCTTTACTGGTCTTAACAAAATTCAAACTTATCCACAAGGTCAACCCTTCACAGATTCTCCAATGCAAAGAGACTAGCAGCAATGTAGGATACCCACTTTTTGGGAATATGGATGCATTTTACATGCTACATGCACGGAGTGAAATAGCAGCTGGTCCCATAAACGAAAGTGGCATGCCATCAACACGTGCCTGCTGCCAGCCATACGACCTCTGACCTGTCAAGATTTTATAAATGGTGCAGAGGATTTGGTTGGGTCACATACATAGCTCAATTGACATCCTTAAGTGGGCCAGCATATATTGCCCATCTCTAATTGCCCCTGATAATTAATGCCCTATTAAGGGTTTCATCTCAATGCTGCTCCCGTTTAATGAGGGACAAGGGAGAACTGCACACAACTTGTAGCCCAGCAGGTTTATCCCTCTAGGCTGCTGTTATATTTCTTTGTTGCCGCAAAGAGAAAATCTATGGAGATACCCACAGTTCTTTCAAACACGATGAGAGGTTTATGAAGAGGTGTTGCTCATACAACCTGAGATGGAGAACAGCAAAGCCCATGCAAACAGCCTGCTGATGTTACTACATATCATGTGACACTTCACCGACAGGGATGTACTCTCTGATACATAACATCTGCTGATCAATGAAAAAGGGGGAATGCCTCTCCCCAAGGTTCCTTGCAACAGTCAGAAGCCTCTCTCACAGTTTTTTTCCCCCTCATTCACCATCCCCCTTTGCCCTGGCGAACATGCTGTCCCTACTACCCTCCCTGGGTCCTATCAACTTGGCCCAAGTGACATCTTGGACTTGTATTGGTTTCAGGGCATCCATGATTCCTCCTCTACATGGGCCTCCTACATTGCTGGCTGTGGCCACCGATCCTGGTGTGGCATAACTGCTGGCCTCTGATCGGCCAGCAAATCTACAAGGCGGAATATCCTCCTGGAGATAAATAGAAGTCCGGCCTCTTATCAATTCAAGGGCAGTCACCCACAAAATTCAAGCAGAGCTCAGAAAAACTGAAGAACACAATAGTTAATTCAAGGTAAAATATTTATATGTCAGAAGAATGCTTATAGCAGCATGGCTTTCCCATACAGTTATAGAATTACAGTGAGAACTTATTTAACCCATCGCACTTGCACGGTGGCACAGTAGTCAGCACTGCTGCCTCACAGGTCCAGCGTCCCAGGTTCGATTCTGGCCTTGGGTGACAGTCTGTGTGAAATTTACACTTTCTTCCCGTGTCTATGTTGATTTCCTCCGGGTGCTCCGGTTTCCTCCCACAGTCCAAAGGTTAGGTTGGGTTACAGGGATAGGGTAGAAGCCTAGGCTTAAGTAGGGTGCTCTTTCCAAGGGCCGGTGGAGACTCAGTGGGCCAAATGGCCTCCTTCTGCACTGTAAATTCTATGAAGCTGCTGAAAAATGTAAGCATTGTGTTTTCCCTAAATCCTTTAATTTTTTTTTCTTTTTCAAGCAGTTATCCACTTTCCTTTTACAAACTATTATATGTTCTAATGTTTCTTTGTCGGCCATTCCTTTCATAAGAAAACGCTATGTGAAAAATGAGACTCCAAACATCAGGGTTCATTTCTTTGATCATAATTTAATGTTTATGCCGTTTGCTCAATTATCTGCCAATCATTGGAAATCATTTTAACATCTTTCCTTATCACCGCACTTCACAAGAACAGGGACACTGATATTTCATGTGGCCAAGGATTAGGCATATGAGGAGAGGGGGAGTTTCAGAATCTAACAGTATTAGGTTCTCAAGATCTAATTGCATTTTCAGAGAATTGCAGGATTTATAAGGCGGCTTAGTAGCATAGTGGTTAGCGCTGTTGCGTCACAGCGCTAGAGTCCCAGGTTCGATTTCCTGCTTGGGTCACTGTCTGCGGAGTTTGCATGTTCTCCTCGTGTCTGCGTGAGTTTCCTCCGGGTGCTCTGGTTTCCTCCCACAGTCCAAAGGTTAGGCGGATTGACCATTCTACATTGCACTTAGTGTAAAAAAAAAAGGTTTGATGGGGTACGGGGATAGGGTGGAGGTATGGGTTTAGGTAGAGTGATCTTTTCAAGGGCTGGTGCAGAATCGATGGGCCGAATGGCTTCCTTCTGCACTGTAAATTCTATGATATGTAGGGGATTTTCTAATAATGTGGGAACATTATTCCCACAAACAGTATTTGGATTTGGAACAATTGTTGAGGAGCATGATCTTAAGGTCTGGGAGCATTGGTGACAATCATGGGATGGTTTAGCTCACTGGGCTAAATCGCTGGCTTTTAAAGCAGACCAAGGCAGGCCAGCAGCACGGTTCGATTCCCGTACCAACCTCCCCGAACAGGCGCCGGAATGTGGCGACTAGGGGCTTTTCACAGTAACTTCATTGAAGCCTACTCGTGACAATAAGCAACTTTCATTTTCAGGAACATGGGAAATGTAGTTCAGGGGCTCGTGAGTACTGAGAGTGGGCTTCAAGATATTAAATATGGGTAGGCTGTCACTGAGGTATCATTGAAGCCGTCCAGATTGATTGGATGTTCTTGCTATATGCACTTCCTAAAATCCTATTTTACCTTCATCCCACAAACAGATATGATGTTGACGATCTAACCATGTAACTCTTCCCCCCTCTCCTACACAACCCCACCCACCATCTCTCTTCCCTCACCCCTAACCCTCCCCCTGTATATTTATGCTGCTAGCAATCCAAGAACTACTGCCTGTTAAAGCCAATGGTGCCAGAGGAAGAAAACCCAGAGAAATAACTGATTTTTGACAAAGAAACAGCATTGCTTGATATGACATTCACAATTAACGGCTCATCTACTGGCACATTGCAAGCATTAGAGGGTGGCAGAATCCCTACAGTGCCGAAGAAGGCCAGTTGGCCCATCAAGTCTGCACCAACTCTCTGAAAGAGTACCCTATCCTGACAGCCAGGCCGCCCATCAGGCTGAAGAGGAACAAAGAGGGAGACGCTGGTGATGGCCCAAGGTGTACAGGCGTTGTTGGTCATTCGAGCAGAAGACAGACAGAATGTGCCACAGGAGACTCCCTCTCAAGAAAGAGACAGTGCGACACCTGTGCCATGTCCTGGCAGACTTAGCACCATGTGGTGGAGGACATCCGCTCCTGGTGGCTGTGTAGATCACCGCAGTCCTGAACTTATTTGCCACCCATTCATTGCAGGGCACTCGCGGGGACTTTCACAGCATATCCCTAGCCACAGCCCACAAGTAGATCTGTGAGGTCACAGATGCCTTGTGTGCCAGGACAGTTGACTGTATAAACTTTGAGTTGTCTGTGCCCGCCAAGATGCCCCGGCTACAGGATTCTTCACCATAAGCAGGAGGGTCCAGGTCCAGGGGGTAATAGATGGCATGCGTTGCATGCACCGGGGCATCAGGGAGTGTCCTTCATTAATTGGAAAGGATTCCACTCCCTGAATATTCAACCAGTGTACAACCAACTCCTCCAGATCATGCAATGTGTGCGCATGCTTCCCGGGGAATGACACAAGTGTGCACGACACTTTGGAACACCTGGAGGTCCCTGACGGGTTGCCTCTTGGGGATAAGGGATAGTCGCTGAGGTCTAGGCTGATGATGCCAGTGCGAAGGCTGGAGTCCAATGCGGAGACCCGTTTTAACAAGGCCCATTTGCCACATATGTAGTCATTGATAGATAGAGAAATACAACACAGAACAGGCCCTTCGGCCCACGATGTTGTGCCGAACTTTTGTCCTAGGTTAATCATAGAATTTTGGACACTAAGGGCAATTTTTCATGGCAAATCCACCCAACCTGCACATCTTTGGACTGTGGGAGGAAACCGGAGTACCCGGAGGAAACCCACGCACACACGGGGAGGATGGTGCAGACTCCACACAGACAGTGACCCAAGTCGAAATCGAACTTGGGACCCTGGAGCTGTGAAGCAATTGTGCTATCCACAATGCTACCGTGCTGCCCTTAAGAAGAAGTTAATCTACACTCCATTATTCTACCCTAATCCGTGTACCTATCCAATAGCCGCTTGAAGGTCCCTAATGTTTCAGACTCAACTACTTCCACAGGCAGTGCATTCCATGCCCCCACTACTCTCTGGGTAAAGAACCTACCTCTGACATCCCCTCTATATCTTCCACCATTTATCTTAAATTTATGTCCCCTTGTTATGGTGTGTTCCACCCGAGGGAAAAGTCTCTGACTGTCTACTCTATCTATTCCCCTTATCGTCTTATAAACCTCTATCAAGTTGCCCCTCATCCTTCTCCGTTCTAATGAGAAAAGGCCTAGCACCCTCAACCTTTCCTCGTATGGCCTACTCTCCATTCCAGGCAACATCCTGGTAAATCTCCTTTGCACCTTTTCCAAAGCTTCCACATCCTTCCTAAAATGAGGCGACCAGAACTGCACACAGTACTCCAAATGTGGCCTGACCAAGGTTTTGTACAGCTGCATCATCACCTCATGGCTCTTAAATTCAATCCCTCTGCTAATGTATGCTAGCACACCATAGGCCTTCTTCACAGCTCTATCCACTTGAGTGGCAACTTTCAAAGCTCTGTGAACATAGACTCCAAGATCTCTCTGCTCCTCCACATTGCCAAGAACCTTACCGTTAACCCTGTATTCCGCATTCATATTTGTCCTTCCAAAATGGACAACCTCACACTTGTCAGGGTTAAACTCCATCTGCCACTTCTCAGCCCAGCTCTGCATCCTATCTATGTCTCTTTGAAGCCGACAACAGCCCTCCTCATTGAGTGGTGCATTGGATCGGACTGCTGAAAATATGATTTTGATGCCTGGACCCTCCGGTGCTGCTCTGCAGTACACCCTGATGCGACCATCAATTCACGCGAAACAGAGTGTAGATGTAAACTGTGGCTTTAATCGACTAGAACAGTGCCTGCCTGCAACTGCTCTGCTACTGAGAGCCTCCTACAGGGCTACTGCTCTTTATACCTCCCCTCAAGGGGAGGAGCCAGGGGCGGAGCCCACAAAGGCACCAACATCACAGGTAATACCTTACAATGGTCCATAGGTGGAGCCCTCATGGGCAACAGAGTGATACAGTTACATATATGGTGAATGGTTACTGCAATACGTTCACCACACACCCCTCAGAGGGTCTCCCTCTTTGTGGTGGTCTGCTGTGCCCTCCACAACCTGGCTCAGCAGTGGGGCGACATGATGGAGGAGGGGGAGTAGGGACCTGTGGCCTCATCTGAGGATGTGGAGGAGGAGGCGGGGCAGGAGCCGGCTTGAGGACAAGCCCAGGGAGAAGCTGCGGGAGGAGCCAGAGGATGGAGGATAGGCAGCGGCAAGGATCCCGGGGAAAGGAGGTCACTGGGTTTGGGAAGGGATGAAATTTGGACCAGGAAAGGGGGAATGGGAGACGGAGGGGAACGGGGATGGGGAAGTGTGAAATGGGGAAGGGGTAATGGGGGATGGAGGGGGAGGGGGGAAGGAAGGGAGGAGGGAGGGGTGAGCTGACTCTCTGAGAGGTAAGATCTGATGCTCCTCAATTTATGCCAAAGTCTGAGTCCTGTCTTTCTGCTGACAGTACACTCACACCCATCCTTTGAACTGGGTCTGTACTGGGGGCTTTTGATGTTGAACCACTGTGCTTGAGGAGCAGGGATGGAGGGGAGCGGAGGCCAACCAGGGGGTGGGGGTGCAGGCAGGCCCACTGTGACAGAGGTGTACATAATTTTGAAACATAACAATAAATAGATTTGAAAAAAAATGTGAGAGACCTCACATGTATCAGGTGTAACATGATTTAATAATGCACATTTTACATTTCCATTCCCTCTCGCTATAGATACTGCCCCACCCTCCCACGCTGGTGCCGTCCCCCTCCCTCCCCCAGTTCCCCTTAGTGATCCTTAATCTTCTCCATCATAAGTGTTCTACTGTTATGTCTCGTTGCGTCCCCAGGATGCACATCAGAAGTAGTGGCAACCTGCTGTTTTTTGTGCCCTGTGGTCTTTGATGCCCTTGGTGCATGTCCTCTGGAGCGCCTGGGGCCAGAGGGCCCTGGCCGACTTACTGGGGCCACTGGTGTCACCGTGCCACCCTGTCATGCCCGCTATCCTTGAGATGCATCAGTTTCAGGAGAGGGGTTTCAGGAGAACTGGAGAACGCATAGTCTCCTTGGTAGAAAGCTCCCGGTTGGCCTCCAGTGCTTCCTCCACTGAGACAGTGCCCATTGGGCCCTGGCGGTCTCCATGGGACCGGGAGGAACTGGAATGAACTTCAGAGGTCTCTAGGGTGACTCTGTATCTGCATAAGCAGCATAAACAGCAAAGGAGTGTAGTTAAGAACCACGGGCGGGATTCTCCAGGAATCGGCGCGATGGCCCGACGCCGGCACCTAAAAGGGCGTGAAACACTCCGGCGTCGGGCCCCCCGAAACGTTGGGAATTCTCCGGCCAGGAATGGGCGAGCAGTGGCGTGTCGCCATTCACGATGGTGTCACCCGTCATGGAAGCACGTGGCATCGCAGCTTTCTCCCCTTCCCCCATATCTCCCCTTCCCCATATCTCCCCTTCCCCTATATCCCCCTCCCCCCATATTCCCCCTTTCCCCATATTCCCCCTTTCCCATATCCCCCCTTTCCCAGATACCCCCTTCCCCCATATCCCCCTTCCCCCATATCCCTCCTTCCCCATATCCCCTTTTCCCCATATCCCCATTCCCCATATCCCCCATTCCCCATATCCCCCTTCCCCATATCCCCTTCCCCCATATCCCCCTTCCTGCATATCCCCCTTCCCCATATCCCCCTTCCCCATATCCCCTTCACCTATCCCCCTTCCCCCATATCCCCCCTTCCCCATATCCCCCTGTGGTGAATGTGATTCACACTATATATAGTTGCCAATATCACTCCATGTATATATGTTCATTATCTACCCGTTGTAAGATCAATGCTGTATATAGTTGCCAATATAACTCCGTGTATATATGTTCACTATCCACCATTGTAAGTGCAGTTGCACTATACGACCACCAGGGGGAGTCGCTCTGGGTGTACACGAGAGTTTGTACTGGGCTCCTCCCTTGGCTCCGCCCAGGACTCCTCCCCCTGGGACCGATGTATAAAGATCAGTGCCTTAGAGCCAGCCTGCCAGTTCATGGAGTTCAACGACGAATAGGCTGGCTCTGTTGTAAGTGTATTAAAGCCTCAGTTCAGATCCAACTACATGTGTTCGCTGAATTGATGGTTCCATCACCCCCTTCCTCCATAGCCCCCCTTTCCCCATATCCCCCCTTCCCCCATATCCCCCCTTCCCCCATATCCCCTTCCTCCATATCCCCTTTCCCATATCCCCCTTTCCCCATATCCCCCTTCCTCCATATCCCCTTCCCCCATTTCCCCCCTTCCCCCATATACCCCCTTTCCAATATCCCCCTTCCCCCCTATCCCCACTTTCCCATATCCCCCCTTTCCCATATCCCCCCTTTCCCATATTTCCCCTTTCCCATATCCCTCCTTTCGCATATCCCCCTTCCCCCATAACTCCCTTCCCCCATATCCCCTCTTCGCCATATCCCCTTCCTCCATATCCCCCCTTCCCCCATATCCCCCCTTCCCCCATATCCCCCATATCCCCCCTTCCCCGATTTCCCTCCTTCCCCCTATCCCTGTCTGCATGTCTAACTATGCATGCTGTATTGTGTATTGCAGGACTAAATGTCGACCGACCCGTCCCCAGGGATCCTGACTGCCCCCAGGACGTTCCAGGGCGGCCAAGAGACAGGGGCACACCCGGCCCATCAGGCATACAACGCTCCCAGGACATGCCCAGGCGGCCACGGGCCAGGGACAGACCCGGAGCACCAGGCGGACGCCGCACCCATCTAGTTCAAGTGTGGCAACGCAGGCGGGTCGCACCCAGCAATGAGGAGGGAAGCCAAAGCAACAGGCCTCCGTGGCAGTCGACCCAGGACACTGACGCACAGGACGCAAGCACCCAGGGCACACCCACCCAGGACACACCCACCCAGCACACCAACGCCCAGGACACTGACTCCCAGGACACTGACTCCCAGGACACTGATGCCCAGGACACTGATGCCCAGGACACTGACTCCCAGGACACCGACGCCCAGGACACAGATGCCCAGGACACTGATGCCCGGGACACTGACTCCCAGGACACTGACTCCCAGGACACTGACTCCCAGTACACTGATGCCCAGGACACTGACGCCCAGGACACCGACGCCCAGGACACTGATGCCCGGGACACTGATGCCCAGGACACTGACGCCCAGGACACCGACGCCCAGGACACTGATGCCCGGGACACTGACTCCCAGGACACTGACTCCCAGAACACAGACGACCAGGACACTGACTCCCAGGACACTGACGCCCAGGACACTGACGCCCAGGACACTGATGCCCAGGACACTGATGCCCAGGACACTGATGCCCAGGACACTGACGCCCAGGACACCGACGCCCAGGACACTGATGCCCGGGACACTGACTCCCAGGACACTGACTCCCAGGACACTGACTCCCAGGACACTGACTCCCAGGACACTGACGACCAGGACACTGTCTTCCAGGACACTGAAGCCCAGGATACCGACGCCCAGGACACTGAGGCCCAGGATATCGACGCCCAGAACACTGACACCCTCCACCATCGCAGAGACACTCACCTCGGTTGGGCACTTTAGCGATGAGGCATCTGGGACACTAACTGGTGCGCACAATACAGCCGTCCCAGTACAGCAGGTGGAGGCAGGTGCAGTTGAGGGACTGGGTGGTCGGAGGACAGCCCGGCGCAGGCAACCACCCCCCTTCCTCCTCCTCAGCACGCACCCTCTCCATCACTCGCCCTCCCTAGCGCCCCCTCTCCTCCCCGGCACGCACCCTCCACAAACCACCCCCCCCCCCCCCTCCTCCCCCGTACGCACCCTCCCCAACCACCCCCCTCCTCCCTGGCACGCACCCTCCCCAAACCACCCCCCACTCTCCTCTCCAGCACGCACCCGCCCCAACTACCCCCCCTCTCCTCCATGGCACGCACCCTCCCCAACCAACCTCCCCCTCTCCCACCACCCCCCCTCTCCTCCTGACACCCCCTCTCTTCCCCGGCACACTCCCTCCCCATCACTCGCCCTCCCCGGCCCCCCCTCCTCCCCGGCACGCACCCTCCCCAACCACCCCTTCCCTCCCCGCAACACGACTGGTTGACGCCTTTAAATAGGTGGTTTGATTTGCGCCAGCGTGACCCGTGGCCACGTCGGCGGGACTTCGGCCCACCCGGCCCGGAGAATTGGGGCAGCTCTGGGTCCCATTGCGTCGTGCCGGTCCTCGCCATTCTGCGAGGAGCGTGGCGCGATTCACGTCCATGGGGTTTTTGCGGGGGGCAGAGAATATCACAGGCGGCGTCGTGGCAGTGGGGCAGGATTTATGCCGCCCCTGGCAATTCTCCGACCCGGCGGGGGGGTCGGAGAATCCCGTCCCACATGTGCAGCCAGGAAGTGAGCACAGGAGCTGATTGATCAATGGCTGTTGCTATGCCATGGACAGACAGTAATTAAACACAGACCCTTGTGCATCCTGTTCCTGAGGATTACAACCCCTGAGTGAGTCACAGCTCTTTGAACATTCATGACTGAAGGATAGTGATTGATTAGTGCTGCCCTGTGAGCACGTGACTGGAAGCATGAGATCAGTGCCAGCGAGATCTGTCTAAAAAGGAGAGACAAAGAGATTTCATCAGTGAAACCTGGAGGAACAAGAAGCCTCAAGCCTCCAGTTTGAAGACGGAGTCCAATCCCCACTTACGTTTGGTCAGGGCGATGGGATAGTGATGTCCTCCACAAGTCCACTATTAGAAGTTAGATAAGTATTTAACAGTTTAGCCTATGCTTGTAAACCTGTAATGGTAGCAAAAGAAGGTACAATTGTTGATGTGCTTTTGAAACAGTGTATGATAGAACCTCTCTTGTAGTGATTAGCATTGGGATTTTATATTGTATTCAATAAAAAGTGATTTGATTCAAAATTAAAGACATTGTGCCTGTGAATCGATTGGAGTGAGGGTCCTGGTCAACACTGAATCATAGAATCTCCACAGTCCAGAAGGAAGCCATTCAGCCCATCAAATCTGCACTGACCCTTTGAAAGAGCATCCACCTAGGCCCACTATCCCTCCCCCGTGTCTGTAACCCCATCTAACCTGCACACCTTTGAACACAAAGGGACAATTTAGCATGGTCAATCTACCTAGCCTGCATATCTTTGGACTGTGGGAGGAAACCAGAGCACACAGAACACAGGAAGAACGTTATAAACTTCAGACTGACAGACCCTAGGCCGAAATAGAACCTGGGTCCCTGGTGCTGTGAGACAACAGTGCTAACCCCTGTGCCACCATGCCGCTCACCACTGTGAAGCTGCGAGCATTAGGCAGCCAAGGTGGAAAGGCATGGCACAGCTGGAGGAGATCAAAAAGGCTACTACTGGAAGAAGCACTCTGATGGTTCCAGCAGGTGAACCATTTGGTCAACACTGTATCATGGAACTTGGGTGTGGTAAAACTACTGTTGCATGGGACTTTGTGCTTAACCCCTGCATGAATAAAGAAACTGAAACTCTACCTGGGATGTACAGTTTTCTGTGAGATCTCTTTGCTTGAGATTAATGCCATATGTACTGGAGGGAGTACTTGCAAAATCTGTGCGATCTATCTTTGCTGTATTTGTAGTTTATAGTTTATATGGAACACAATTTGCCTGTTTTCTCATAATCAATTGATATTGAATTTGCTTTCATTGTTGTCGTAAAAGTTTTAAAAAGTGAAGTCTTATCCATCGTGTTTTCCATTGGAATCATAAGAACATAGAGACGGAGTAGAGAATTCAGCCCCTTGAGCCTGCTCTGCCATTCAATACGATCATGGCTGACCGCATCTCGGCCTCAACTCTACTTTCCTGCCCATTTTCCAAAACCCAATACTAATTTAAAATCTGTCTATCTTCTCCTTTGAATGTCCTGGCACCCTCCGCACTCTGGGGTAGTGAATTCCACAGATTCACGACACTTTGAGAAAAGTAAATTCTCCTCAAGTCTGTTTTAAATCTGCAACTTTTATCCTAAAACTGACCTCTCATTCTAGAATGCCACACATGAGGAAGCATCTGCTCTACATCTAATTTTTCAATAAATTTGATCATCTTTTATACCTCAATTAGTTCTCCTCTCATTCTTCAAAACTCCAGAGTATAGGCCTACCCTGCTCAACCTCTCTTCATAAGAGGTGGGAATCAATCTAGTGAACCTCCTCTGAACTGCTTCCAATGTATCAACATCTTTCCTCAAGTAAGGGGACCAAAATTGTACACAGTACTTCAGGTGCGGTCTCACCAATGCCTTATACAATTTCAGCAACACTTTCCTACTTTTGTACTCTATTTCTTTAGCTAGAAATGCCTAAATTATATTTGCCATCCTTATTACCTGCTGTACCTGCACACTAGTTTTCTTCGATACATGCACAAGGACACTCAGATCCCTCCACACCAAAGCACTCTGAAATTTCTCTCCATTTTGATAATAAGTTGCCTTTCCATTTTTCCGTGCAAAATGGATAACCTCACACTTATCCACGTTAAACTCCATCTGCCAAATTTTGACCCACTCACCTAACCTATACGATGTCCCCCCGGGGCATCACAGGCCGCCCCCCCCCCCCCCCCCCCAGCGTTCCCGCGAAGTTCCCGCCGGCAGGGACCAGGTGTTGACGGCGCCAGACGGAACCTGCTGTGCTGGGGTGGCCGCTAGGCCCTTCCGGGCTGGAGAACCGCCGCTCGCCTTTTGCAAATGGCGAGCGGCGATTCTCCAAGCGGCCAGCCATGATGCTTGCCGCGCTGGTTTGGGGGGGTGGGAGAATCGCATGCTCCCGGGGATGGGACGGCGTGGCGGGACTCACGCGGCGCCTTGGCGATTCTCCCACCCGGCGTGGGGGAAGAATTCCGGCCATAATATACTACGGGTGGAATTCTCCGCAAGGCCCGACGCCGTCGTGAAACCCGGAGAGGTTCACGACGGCATCAGAAGCCTCTCCCGGTCCTCTATTCTCCCCTACCCGGGGGGATAGGAGGGCCATACCGGGAAACTCGGCCGCCGGGCCTTGTCCCTGGCTTCAAGGCCCGGCGCACCAAGAATGACACCGCGGCGGGGCCTAATGACGTCAGCCGCGCATGCGCGGGTTGGGAAGCTCAAACCCGCGCATGCGCGGTTGCCGTCTTTCCCCATAGCCACCCCGCAAGACGTGGCGGCTTGACATTACGGGGCGGCGGATGGGAAAGAGTGCATCCCGTTGAGGCGCCGGCCCGACGATCGGTGGGCACCGATCGCGGGCCCGTCCCCTCCCGAGCACGGTCGTGGTGCCCGATCCCCGATCTGCCCCTCACAGGCCCCACACGTACCTGGTGTGGTTGCCGCCGTCGTGAACAGGTTGGGAACGGCAGGCCGCTTGGCCCATCCGGGCCGGAGAATCGCGGGCCGTCGTGAAAAACGGCGGCCCACGTTTCTCTGAGCGGCGTGTCGCAAAACCGGACACACCATTTGGGGGGGGGGGTGTGGGAGAATAGCGGGAGGTGCGGGAGCGGACCTCCTGCTACTCTCCCACCCCTTGTGATTGCGGAGAATCGCGCCTGATTGAGCCTTCATAAAACCATGCTGACTTAGATGGATGCATTTTGACTTTTCAAATGTCCTGTTTTTATATCCTTAATAATGGATTCTAACAATTTCCCAACGACAGATGTTAGACTAGCTGGTCTATAGTTTCCTACTTTCTGCCTCCCCTTTTTGAGTAAGGGCATTGCATTAGCAATTTTCCAATCCACTGGAACCTTTTCCCCATCCAGGAGATTTTGGAATATTATAACCAATGGATCCACTACATGTGTTGTGACTTCCTTAAGACCCTAGGATGTCGGTCATCAGGCCCTGGATACTTGTTTGCCTTCAATCCCAATAGTTTGATTAGTACATTTTCCCTATTGATGATGATTGTTCCAAGTTCCTTCTTTGCTGTTACCTCTGTATTACCTGTTACTATTGAGATGGTAACCTCCACTGTGAAAACTGAGGCAAAATATTGATTTAGCATCTCCACTATTTTTGTGTTCCTCACTATTAACTCCCTGGTCTCATCCTCCAAGGGACCAATATTCACTTTGACTCCTCTCTTCCCTGTTATATGCTTATAGAAACTTTTGCTATCCTTTTTTATATATTGTGTTAGTTTTCTTCTTTCACTTTCAATTTACCGTTGCACTTTTAATTGCATTTTTAGCAATCCTTTGTTGATGTTTAAAAGTTTCCTAATGTTCCAGCCTGCCACTTGCCTTTGCAATATGGTATGTATTCGTTTTTGGCTTTATGTTATCTTTCATTACCTTACATAGCTATGGATGTTTTCCCCCTCTTACAATCCTCTTCCTCTCTGGAAAATATTTTAGTTGAAAGGAATTGAATATCTCCTTAAGCAACTGCCACTGTTCATTAACTGTTCTACCTTTTAGTCTTCCTGCTCAGTCCACTAGGGTCACATTTCTGCTCATGCTTATTATCCAGAACACAAGTGCAGGACTCCAGTTTCTTGCCCTCAAAGTGAATATAATGCTGTGATCACTCTTCCCTGGAGGATCCTTAACTATGAGGCCATTAATTAATCCCTCCTGATTACATATAACAAATCAAGAATAACCTGCTCCTGGTTGATTCCAGAAAATAATATTGCTCAAAGACACAATCTCTCATACATTTAATGGACTCTCCCTCGAGGCTTAACTTGCCAATTTGATTAATCCAGTCTATTTAGGAAGGTTAATTCTTTCAAGTTATTGGTCCCCTTGTGGAGCAAACTAAAATACACAGTACATCAGATGTAGCTTCACCAAGGCTCTTTGCAACTGAAGTAAATTTTCGTTACTCATATACTCCAACCTCTTGTAAGAAAGTCTAATGAACTATTTTGCTTTTCTTATTGTTCTCAGTGTCTACATATTAATATAATTTGCCGACTGAGGGGGAGGTCGGGAGCGGGGGAGTGGAGACTAACAGTGACCGGGAATTTTCCTTTGTTCCACCTGCTGGGTGGGGCAGGTCGCCATCCTGGGGTGAGCCTACAGCCTGGAAATCATCGGTAAAGCAGTAGCCTACCACGGTGGTAATGGCTGACGTGAGGTTGGGGGGTGGGGTTGTTGAGAGAGCCCCAGTAGTCCCCTGGAATGTGCAGGGCCTGGGGGGCCCAGTCAAAAGAGCATGGGTTTTTGCTCATTTAAAGAGTCTAGGGTGCGCGTCATGTTACTCCAGGAGTCCCACATGCACAAGCGGGATCAGCTGCATCTTCAGAAGGCTTGGGTGAGCCACATTTTCTGCTCAGGGTTCGACAGAAAGGCCCAAGGGGTGGAAATTCTCATTAATAAAAGGGTCCGATAGATATAAATGGGTATGATATAATTGGGATTACGGAGGCATGGCTGCAGGGTGACCAGGGATGGGAACTGAATGTCCCAGGGTTTTCAGTATTTAGGAAGGACAGACAGAAAAGGAAAAGTGGTGGTGAGGCACTGTTGGTTAAAGAGGAAATTAACACAGTAGTGAGAAAGGATATTAGCTCTGACAATGTGGAGTCTATATGGGTAGAGTTGAGAAATACCAAGGGGCAAAAAACATTAGTGGGTGTCATATATAGACTCTCATACTGCAGTGGTGATGTTGGGACTGGCATTAAGCATTAAATTAGAGATGCATGTAATAAGGGAATATCGGTGATCATGGGTAATTTTAATCTTCATATAGATTGGGCAAATCAAATTAGCCACAATGCCGTAGAGGAGGAATTCCTGGAGTGTAATACGGGATGGTTTTCTTGACCAATATGTGGAGGAACCAACTAGAGACAGGCCATCTTAGACTGGGTACTGTGTAATGAGAAGGGAATCATTGCCAATCTGGCTGTGCGAGACCCCTTGGGGATGAGCGACCATAACATGATAGAATTTTTTATCAAGGTGGAGAGTGAAGTAGTTGATTCGGAGACTAGGGTGCTGAATCTTAATAAAGGGAACTATGAAGATATGAGGTGTGAGTTGGCCTTGATAGATTGTTACTTAAAGGGCTTACAGTAGATAGGCAACGGCAAACATTCAAGGAACGCATGGGGGAACTACAGCAACTGTTCATTTGTGCCTTGCACGAAAGCAAAATGGGTAAGAGGGCCAATCAATGGCTTACAAAGGAAATTAGAAATAGTATCCGATCCAAGGAAGAAGCATACAGATTGGCCAAGAAAAATAATAGGTCTGAGGATTGCGAGCAGTTTAGAATTCAGCAAAGAAGGATGAAGGGACTGATTGCGAAGAGGAAAGTACTGTACAAAAGGAAGATTGCAGGGAACATGAAGACTGACACAAAGAGTTTCTATATATTAAGAGAAAGAGATTGGTAAAAGTGAAATGTAGGCCCCCTACAGACAGAAACAGGGGAATGCAGAATAAGGGACAAAGAAATGGCTGAGCAATTGAATACATACTTTGGTTCTGTCTTCACAAAAGAGGATACAAATCAGATACCAGAAATGTTGGAGAATTAAAGGTTTAGTGAGAGGGACGAACTGAGGGAAATCAACATTAGTAGAGAAATGTTGCTGGGAAAATTGATGGGAGTGGAGGTTGATAAATTCCCAGGGCCTGAGAATCTGCACCCCAGTGTGCTTAAGGAGATGGTTCTAGAAATAGTGGATGCATTGGTGGTCATCTTCTAGGATTATGTAGACTCTGGGGGCGCGATTCTCCGCACTCACGACGGGGCGGAGTATAGCGGGCGGTGCAAATTTTTACGGCGACGCTGATCCGACGCCCTCCCGCTACTCTCCGAACCCCGCACAAACTCCGAGTCGCCATTCCCGCCAAACGCCTCTATTACGCCCCCGACACGACCAGAATCGCTACAAATTGCCCCCCCCCCCACTATTCACCGGCCTGGATGGGCCGAAGTCCCGACTTAATCGCGCACTGTTTACACGGCGTGAAACACACCTGCTTTTTAAGTTCGTCAACCTGTCGTGCTGGCTGACGACTGCTTCCAGGAGGTTAGCGCACCGCTCAGCGCACCGCTCAGCACACCGCTCAGCGCACCGCTCAAGTCTGGCCACAACGGGGAAGGCATCCCTGAGAACGGGAGGGGGGGTCCAGTGCGGGGGGGAGTGGGGGAGATGGAGGGGGGAGTGGGGGAGACGGAGAGGACAGTGGGGGAGACGAAGGGGGGGGGAGTGGGGGAGACGGAGAGGGCAGTGGGGGAGACGGAGGGGGGGGGAGTGGGGGAGACGGAGAGGGCAGTGGGGGAGATGGAGGGGGGAGTGGGGGAGATGGAGAGGGCAGTGGGGGAGATGGAGGGGGGAGTGGGGGATACGGAGAGGGCAGTGGGGGAGATGGAGGGGGAGTGGGGAGACGGAGAGGGCAGTGGGGGAGACGGAGGGGGGGAGTGGGGGAGACGGAGGGGGGGAGTGGGGGAGACAGAGGGGGGGAGTGGGGGCGATGGAGAGGGTAGTGGGGGAGATGGAGGGGGGGAGTGGGAGTGGGAGTGGGGGGGGGGGTTAGGTAGAGAGTGAGCGAGTGAGCCGTCCAACCCCGTAACAAAATGTCTGCCACCATGCCATGGCGTGCCGGTCACAAGGACACGGCCGCTGGTTCCCCTGTGGCTTACGGCCACAGGCCACTGACGCACCCGTGGGAGGACATAGTTAACTGCCCGTTGGATGCAGAAAGTGACCAGGGGTTAGGCTGCCCGCGTGTCAGCAGCGCGACCAGGCCACCGGGACACACAGGTATCCCGTGGCAGGCAGCTGCCGAGGTGTCGACTAACGTCCGTCTAACATGTCCCGTTTCTCTGCCCCCACCACCCTTCTGTAGGTTAGCACAATGTCTGTGAACAGAATGGCTATGTTCTGCGCAGTGGTTGGGGCCGCTGTACTGCATTTGGCGATGCAGCAGCATCCACAGCCACAACCCGCAGTGGATGCAGGGCCAGCTGCAGCAGCAGAGGGAAGGGCCGAGGAGTTGCCAGTCGTCGAGCAGCATGGGGAGGAGGAGGAGGAAGAGGAAGAGGAGAGAGTGAGGGTGCAGCCACGGCGCCAGAGGCGACGACCAAGGCCGAGGGTGTACCGTGTCCGGGTCTCTTTCCTAACAATGACGGACATCACCTGCAGGAGGAGACTCCGGCTGCGTAGGCGGACCGCGATACATATCTGTCACCTCGTGGCGCACCTCGCCCCACGTGGAACGGGGGAGGACACGTGATCCCGGTTGCCATCAAGGTGACGGTCACTCTTAACTTCTATGCTACCGGCTCCTTTCAGTCTCCGAGCGGGGACGTCTCCGGGATCTCCCAGTCATCGGTGCACAGGTGCATCCAGGATGTGACCGACGCCCTCTATGCTATCGCGGACCGCTACATCACCTTTCCCGAGGACCAAGCAAGTCAAGACTCACGAGCTCGTGGATTTGCCAGCGTGGCCGGGATACCGAGGGTGCAGGGGGCAATCGATTGTGTTCATGTCCCCATGCGCCCGCCTGCTGGGGACAGGGAGGTGTTCACAAACAGAAGGGGGACATACTCCATGAATATCCACATGCGACCCCCACATGAGGATCATGAACGTCTGTGCAAGGTTCCCAGGGAGTGTGCATGACTCCTACATACTGGCGCAGTCGTTCATCCCTGCGATGTTTGAGGGACGTCCCCCCCGGCTGAGGGGCTGGTTGCTAGGCGACAGGGGTTATCCGCTGAGGTCTTGGCTGATGACGCCTATACGGAGGCCTCAGACCAATGCAGAAACACGATACAGCGAGGCCCATGCAGCAACCAGGGGTGTGGTGGAGCGCTGCCTTGGCCTCCTGAAGATGAGATTCAGGTGCCTGGACCGCTCCGGAGGGGCCCTGCAGTACCAGGCCGACAGGGTCGCTCGCATTGTTGTGGTCTGCTGTGCGCTGCACAATATCGCGATGCAGAGGGGAGATGACCTGCTGCAGGAGGCGGAGGGAGAAGCCAGTGGCAGTGGTGCCAGCACAGAGGAGGAGGAGGAGGAGGCTGGCGGAGTGGCGGGTGCAGCACGCAGACACGACCCAGGTGCTGGTGATGTCCAGGAGGCGGCACGACAGACCCGGCGAGGACGGCGGGCACGCGACGCCTTGGTGGCAGCACGGTTCTCGTGTCGCATGTGACGTCCCCGCTGAACACCAAACCACCACCTGCATCGCTAGTCGTGCAGAGGGTCAACACACAACTTCCACCACCACAACCACCCCCCCCCCCCAACCCCCTCTCAGTGTACACTGCTCCACTTAGACATCACCCTTACCACTGGGTCCCGACGGTATGGCACAACATTGATGGCTGTGTCAGCGGGTGTGATCAGTGCCATGTGGAATGATGACAGCCCGCTCTGCGAAGAGCTGTGAGCTCAGAATCGTTAGAGAGAGTCTGACCCATGGCAATAGCTGAACCATCCACCTTGGTGGCCGCTGAGATCATCACGGACACTCTATCATGTGCCTGCGTGGGCTAGCTGTGGGAGGGGGTGGGGGGAGGGGCAGGGACTGCACACCCGGCACCGAGTTTTCACCACCCATCAACCCCAGCGACACTCGGTCACCATCACGATTCCTGTGGCTGTGGAACAACCACACGGTATTACAAGTAAGGTGGAACAGTGCGTTTAATGTTAACAATTATTTACCGGTGCCCTAGCCCCTACAACTAAACTGTGCCCTTCACCCGTGCCAACTTACTCAGTGTCTATCTTAGTTGCCTTATGGGCCCTAACACTACATCTACGTGACTCCCCAGATGATACAGCAGGAGTGGAGGAGGACTGCTGCGAATCGCCCCCCTCGACTAGTTTCTCCTTGGCCAAGCGTTTCCTGGGGCAACCCAGCCTTGATGGGCCAGGGTGCTCTGCGGGCGTCTCGGGTGACATTGTGCCACCCTGCTCTGCCTGCTGCCCACCCGATGCACCAGGGATGGGACGGGGGGAGGCCGAGAATTCCGGGACGTCCCGTGATGGACTTAATGGGACGGGCCCCGAAACCTCCTCCTCCCTCGGGGAGTCCGGTGGCCCCCGGGCCTCACTTTGGGACAGAGGTGCGAGCGGGGAGGTGCCCCGTCGCACCACCGACATCTGGCGCTGCCAGTCCTGGAGGCCTGCAACGGTATCCACCAGGATCCGAAGGTTTGCAGACACGGAGTCCAGGGAGTTAGACATTCCGCCAGGGACTGTGCGACCTCAACCTGTGTGTGCACGACGCCATCCAGCACGTGTCAGGCGGTTGATGCTCTCGGCGACTGACTGCTGCGACTGGGCCATGACCTGGTGAGACTGGGCCAAGGCCTGCAGGGCGCCGGCAATGTCGTTTTGCCTCTGGCACATTGCTGCCTGTGTGAGGGCAACCCTGTCCAGGGCTGAGGATGACGCGTGCACATTAACCCCAACGCCTTGCATAACCTGACCCATTGCCTCCACCGCGGATGCCATCCGTGCGGTGTCGGATTGGGTCTCTGCCAAGAGCGGCACCACTCCCTGCTCGTGGACGCGGTTCGACTCCTCTAACAGCGTCTGCAGAGTCTGGAAGACAGCCCTCATCCCGTCATTGTCTCCCTGGGTTTCTTGAGGCATCGGCTGTGCGGGTGGGTTGAGAAACTCCAGGAACTCCGAAAACGTCTGGGAGCCAGCTGCATGCTAGGCCTGGCCTGGCCTCCGCGAGTCCGGGCCCTCGGTTGCTCCGACCTCCACCTGCTGTACCTGCTCAGCTGTGATGTGCGAACCAGACTGTGACCCAGGAGACTCTTCACTAAATAGGCCCGCCGGGGTGAGTGTCTCTGGGATGATGGATGGTGTGGGAGATAGCAGTGCCGCAAGCCCGATGTTGCCGCAATTTAGCGCCTCCTCAATGGTGTCGGGCCGCTCAGAGTCCGGAGGGTTATCGCTGGCCATTTCCATGGCTTGTGGTCTCGCCACCCTCTGGTCGTCCTGCTCCGCAGATTGGGTTGGGGAGGATGGGACTCCCCGCTGATCGGGCACCCTCTGTTGTGCGGCCCCGGGTGAGGTGGGGGCAGATGCCTGTGTCCTTCTGCAGCCAGACGGCCCTGGTCGTTCGGCATCACGTCCTAGGGAAGAGAATGAGACGGGTTATTTAGATTTGCTCGGCAGGCCGCTGGATGGTCCCAGTGGGCAGCGTGTGAAGGGACAGAGGATGGGGGAGGTATCCCAGTGGGCAGGGTGTGTGATGGGACAGAGGATGGGGGAGGTATCCCAATGGGCAGGGTGTGTGATGGGACAGAGGATGGGGGAGATATCCCAGTGGGCAGGGTGTGTGATGGGACAGAGGATGGGGGAGGTATCCCAGTGGGCAGGGTGTGTGATGGGACAGAGGATGGGGGAGGTATCCCAGTGGGCAGGGTGTGTGAAGGGACAGAGGATGGGGGAGGGGTGGGTGTTTGTCAAGGAGGGTTGTCTCACTTGTTGCAGCTCCGCCAACCTCGCATAGCGCGACATCCCGGGTGGCAGACCCCCCAACAAGGTCCAGTGCCCTCTGCTCAAAGGTGGTGAGGGGGTGCAGGTTGGGCGAACCCCCTCCAGTCTGGTGCCGCTCACGGGTGTTGTGAGCGGACTTGGCCGGTTGGGGGAGGGTACATAGGTAGATCATTACAATACGGCAGGTATCAGCAGTCCGTTCAGATACTGGCACAGTTTGGGGGTCAAGTTGTCATAAGACAATTGCATCTCTCCACGGGGGCCAGAGCGCTGGGTCTGTGACAACTTTGTGAACCACCCTCAAATAATTCTGCCCCATCCCCCTCCACCCCCCCATTGATCAGAAACTGAACTGGACCAGCCACGTTTATAAATACTGTAGCTACTAGAGTTTTTTTTAAAATTTAGAATACCCAATTCATTTATTCCCATTAAAGAGCAATTTCGTGCGGCCAATCCACCTAATCTGCACATCTTTGGGTTGTAGGGGTGAGACCCACGCAAACACGGGGAGAATGTGCAGTAACCCAGAGCTGAGATCGAACCTGGGACCTTGGCGCCGTGAGGCAGCAGGGCTAATCCACTGCGCCACCGTGCTGCTCTGGGCTACCAGAGTTGATCAAATGCTCGGAATCCTGTGGCGAGTAGCTCACCTCCTGACTCCGCTTCCCCTCACCAAGTACAAGTTAGGAATACTGTCCACTTGCCTGGATGAGTGCCGCTCCAACAACACTCAACAAGCTCAACACCATCCAGCACAAAGCAACCTGCTTGATTGCTCCTCCTTCCACAAGCATTGAATCCCTTCACCACTGATGAACAGTGGCAGCCATGTGTACCAACAACAAAGCGCACTGCAGAAAATCACCAAAATTTACAGAAATAGCTTCCAAGCCCCCAACTTGTATCATCTCCAAGGACAAGTGAAGTAGATACTTGGGAACACTACCATCTGGAGGTACCCTCCAAGTCACTTACCATCCTGACTTGGAAATATATTGCTGTTCCTTCACTGTCGCTGGGTCCTGGAACTCCCTACAAACAGCACTGTGTGTGTATCTACACCTCAGGGACTGCAGTGTCTTGAGAAGGCAGCTCATCACCACCTTATAAAGGGAAGCTCGCGATGGGTAACAACCACATCCTGTAGAATGCATTTTTTAAAAAGACGTTTTGGCATTTATTGCCAAAGACTGAGGGAAAAAGTCAGAATAACAGTTGGTAAAAATAGTTCACTGTAAATCATTCATCCTCTCCATGTCCCCTATATGACATAAACATTCGATGTATAAAGTAACAAACCACTTTTGCACTTTGAACCATACTGTGGTGGGTTTTATTGTCTCGGTGTAACATATATATATTATACACAAATAAACATGCAAATGCAAAATACCTTTATTTAACAATCTCATGTAAACTTCAAAAATTGTGAAATTGTACTTAACTGTATTCATTTTAATTTTCCTGTATTATAATTTTTATGGGGCAGGGTTTAGAGAACACCAAAATATATCATGGAGTTCACCTGACCTACAACTTTTAATAGATTTTGGGTATGAGGAGCACAAGGGCCCACTTTCCAGGTGTTATGCAACTGGGATCTTAAGTATTTATAACAAAGGAATGTTTATTCTATGAATCCAGTTAACATTTTGTAAACACACAGTAAACATCTTATCAACTACCAACACTGATACCCCCCCAAAGATACAGCTCTCCATAGGTAACCCTTCGTAACTTTCCTAACAACATCCATAAGCCAAACACCCTTTTTTTTCCTACAAAAACAGTAGGTTTGTATTCCTTAAAGAAACAGGTATTACTTTGAAATCATCAAGTGATATGAGACATTCTTTAGCATGCAGAGAGAGAGAGACCAAAATATACCTTCTTGGTTTGAATGCAGCTCCCAAATTGAAAACCAAAAGTAAAACTCAGAGCCACAAACAGCTTCCAGCTCAAAACAAAAGTAAAAAGCAGAGCCAGAACCCAGCTCCACCCACACAATGACGTCACTGCAGCCACTTGAGAAGACAAACATTTCTTAAAGTGACATTCCCATGATAGAATGGGCCATTATGCCCAAGCTCCAAGTGGTCATATTTGAGGGGTATCCCAAAGATGCGCTGGAAAACTGTTCCCCCCACCTGGGGAGGTTCTCAAGTAAGGGGCTGAATTCTCCATTTTTGGGACTATGTCCCCATGCCGTCGTGAAAACTGTGGGGCTAGATACTCCGCCCCGCC
Organism: Scyliorhinus canicula; assembly: GCF_902713615.1. Taxonomy (NCBI): domain Eukaryota; kingdom Metazoa; phylum Chordata; class Chondrichthyes; order Carcharhiniformes; family Scyliorhinidae; genus Scyliorhinus; species Scyliorhinus canicula. The sequence goes on along the minus strand of NC_052152.1, from coordinate 140,598,020 downwards.
GTGCTACATTTCTGTTTCACTCCACCGGCGGGATGCTCCATTACGCTGGCTGGTCAATGGGGATTCCCATTATGGGACAGCCACATGCCGTCGGGAAACCCCCGGGCTGCTGGCAAAATGAAGCATCCCGCCGGCGGAGTATTCAACCCATAGTCTTTTACACCAGAGAAACTGGCATCAAAAGGCCACAGATTCACAGCCTTGCAGGTGGCGAGCAGGCAGCTGTCGTGGAGCTCGCAGCTCCAGCTGCCAACATTGACCCCCCCCCGCACTTCTGGGTCAGAGGCCGTGCATGTGCACGGCTGCGGCCTCCAGCGGCCGCGTTGTGCTCCATGGTGGACTCAGCCCGTGGACCTGGACCGCCGAAGTAATGCCCCGCATCGGCTGCTCACCCCATCTGGACCGCTCACACACAAAGCCCCAAGTACCGAATGAGGCCCCTCCCTTCCCCTCTGATCGGCCCATCCCAACTGTGGAGGCCGCGGACTGAGTCGGCAGCCATCTCGCGAGTTTCCTGAACGGCAGGACTACATTAGAAACACGGCACCAGGGATTCGGCCAGTCGAGAACGGAGAATAACTGGGCAGGTCTCAGGCAATGGATACTCGGCATGGCGTGATCCCCAAGTACGCCGCTTTTCGGGGGGGACGAAGAATCGTGGAACCGGCGCCAGTCCTGATTTTGTGCGGAAAACAGATTCTCTTCCCATTGCCGAACATGATTTCACTGTCGGGGTGCGGAGAATCCAGCCCACGATTTCCACAGCAATTGCCTAGGAAGTAAAACTTCACGATGGAGAAATGCCCAATACTTGGACCATTCAAAAATGCAATTTAAGTTGCAAACATCTGATGGTTTTAACGGGTTACAACAATAATTACCCAGAAAAAATGGAAGAATTGAAAGAAATTCTACCTTCTGAGTAATGATTGCACAATCCATCACCTACCCCACCACATTACTCCCACCACACCACTGGATCCCCAAGGGACTCCCCTCCACCCACAATAATCCCCCATTCCCCGATCCTCCGAAGGGATTCCGTCCATTCACTTTACTACCCTGCCACAGGGCCCTCCTCAACCCACTGACCTCCAGGGACTCCCCTCACAACCCCAACTAATTCCCCCATGGAACACACTCCCTCCCCTTCCCCCATCTCCTCCAAGGCATTGCACCACTGACGGGAATGCCATAACCCAAGGGATTTCCCCGACAGGGCTCCCCTCGCCAGTCAAGTCTGACTCTCCCCCATAGATGCAAATATCCTCACACCTCCCCTCGCAATACCCGACCCAACACACCACTCCCCCAAAGCCAAACCCGACCTAACACCGCTCACAAGGCCCAATCTGACACACCTCCATCGCAATCCTACCCAATTACCTTTCTCCATGCTCATCAAAGACTTTTAAACTTGACTGGACTTTTAAACATATCTGGTATCAGGCACCAATGGCATACAAAAGGGGTGTATGGTATATTTACCTGACTCTACAGCCCTTGACACTAGGCACTGGGGACCTACTGCACTGCCGTGTTCTTGCCTGGCCTTACATAGCATCACCTGGGCTTCAAGGTAAAAACTTTCAGAGGAGATGCAATTCGACTCAGCCCCCATTCCATCGTTTTTAGCCAAATGTGTAATTTGGATTAATTTATACACAAGCGGTTAGATTTTCATGTTGGGCTCAGTAAGTGGGAGCGTAGCCATTTTCTGATTTCAGAAATCTGAGCCCATCACCTTTGTTCTTACGTGTCATACTTTGATCTTGTGGAAACTTGAACAGGCAGTGTTTTTGTTTTCTGACTCCTGAGGCAGTGCTGGAGGGCTGCGGGTGCTGAGATAGGTTGATTATAAGGCCAGCCTCGATTTGCCAGGACATCAGTTCAGCTCTGCAACCTGCTCATATGCCTTTTAACCTGCACCCATCAATTCCCTCATCTACCCACCCACTGCCTGTAATCCCCTCAATGACCCCGCTGATTCACCATGGGCGCGATTCTCCTCAAATGCAGCGAGTCGTAAAGGCTGTCGTGAAACTGGCCGTGTTTCACGGCAGCCTCCGCGCCCCCTCCCGGGACCCGATTCTCCCCCTGGGCAGGGCTAGCAGCGGGGCCCCGTGAAGCACGGCATCGCGGCCTTAGCGACCGTCGCTAAGTCCGCGCCCCAAGCGTCACGACGGCTGGCGTGCACGATGACGTCAGCCGCGCATGCGCGGGTTGGACGGGTCCAACCCGCGCATGCGTGGATGACGTCATCACGCAGACGCGTCAAACCCGCGCATGCGCGGGACGTCATGCCCCTCAACCGCCCCGCAGACTGATCCTGCGGGGCGGCGGAAGAACAAATAGTGCGCGGGTATCGGACCCGCTGCCCGCGATCGGTGCCCACCGTTCGCAGGCCCATGCCACCCTTGGTGCGGCTGTGCCAATCGGTGCCATGGTTGTCCGGGACGGGCACTTAGCGGCCGTTTTCACGAACGCTGAAAGCAGGTGTGATCGCGGCCGTGAAAACGGCCGTAAACTCCGTGGTATTCGGCCCATCGGCCTGCGGAGAATCGCTGTTCGCCGTAAAAAACGGCGAGCAGCGATTCGTGTCGGGGGGCGGCCGGGGGGGGGGGGGGGGGGGGGAGAATAGCGGGAGGCCGTGAAAACTGTCGGGAAGGCCCTCCCGCTATTCTCCGCCCCGTCGTGGGCAGCAGAGAATCGCGCCCCATGTGTCAGTGTACCCATCATACCCATCTTAATTCCTCATTCCTCCTCCATAACCCTCAAAGCTGCATGCCCCTTCCATACACCCAGGTATCAACAATACCACTCACCGTGTATCCACAATGTACAATCACATGAATGATATAATAGTAATGGGAATACTTGAAATGGATTTTAAAGAAAGAAAATTTCTGACAATCTAAAAGATATCTCAGTGAAAAACACAACCAAAACAATTCTTGGCAAGTGTAGAGAAACCTAAATTCCCTCAAGTGGCCTTTCACATGTAAAAGCAAGCAAACGTCTTTTCAACAATCACATCAAAGACAGAAAACCTCTTAAAACTGAGATAAGTGGTTGGGTGTGAAGTTACAAAGTTTAATATTCTAGTTACAATAACGTTTTTAAAAAGAAATAGCCAAGCCCTATTTTTTAATGCCACCTCCCCTGGAGCGAATCATTCTTTCCGCACAGCCTTTCAAATAAACAAAAACATTGGGTTTCGGTCCAGTATCCGAGCCACTGTCAGGGCCTGTCTGGAATTGTTAAAGCTCTTAACCATTTGGGTACATGACTAGGTAACTGGTCAGTGATTGATGGGTAGATGAGTACGTGTTTAGGTTGTGAGTGCAGATGATTGGGTTAGAGGCTGTCAGGTTGAGGACAGGCTGAGAACAGACAGGCACTCAGGGAACAGGATGTTGGGTTGGTGTTACGGTAATAGCATTGGGGTGGAAGATAGTCGGGTCAGGTGATATTTTTCAGTGCGGTGGGGGTATGTGTGGGGTGTAGTGGGTTATGTTGAACTGTTAATAATTGAGTTATACGAGAAATTAAACAGCGAGGCAGGACTAGGGTATTGTACCATACATCTAGCTCAAGCCTCTAATAATGAGTTCAGGGTAGGAAATATTCTCATAATGTCCCAGCAGTGGAAATCAGCCCACTGGAAGTTAAAATTTGACAGACAATTACCACACATGTGCACAGATCAAGACTTCCAACAGGCCCTAAAGAGTTACAGCAGCGGACCTCTCAACATTCCTCACGGTTGACATCAGAACATAGCGGCCAAAGCTTTTATAATTCCCGACCCCATTCCGATGAGATGGACAACACCTCAAGGTTCAAATGAATTTGGACAACTGGAGCAAATATTGCGTGAAAGTTTTATTACACAACTACAAAACAAGAAACTACTGCTTAGTGCTTCAAATCAATGTAAGATAAGTTTTAAGCAACTGCTCCAGAAGTTCCAAATTGATTACCTTGAGAAATCTTAAACACCTAAAGGCCTTATTTTCTTGTTTCTGTGATGATTTCTTATGCTGGGTGACAGTCTGGTGTTGGGGTATCCCTTCTGCACTAGATTCTTCTCCACAAAATCTACAGAACAGACAAGTTTCAAAGAAATCCTGACTTCTTTGGAGGTTGGTCTCTGAGGGATATTTTTGTCTACATTGAGTGATCCTGAAATCCTCGAAGGGGATGGCTTGCGTAACATCTGTTTGGGAAATACACTACCGATCTTTGCTGATTTGCTCTGGGATATGTTTCCAAGAAATTCGGATTATTTTCGGTGTGGATTGAGATTTTCCGGAATGAGGCTTTTGGATGGTCTTGCTCATTTGCTGAGGAACTGTTGGAAGGGAGTTATTTGTATGAGCCTTTTGGTAGTTTGGAACACATGTGCTTGAAGATGCTGGTCATTTTCAGTGAAAAATTTATTGACTTCATGGGTGATTTCAGTCTGGGTTTCTCAGATATTTTATCCACATATCTAATGGAATTTCTTGAGGAATTTGCCTACCCTGGAGATATGATTTTGGAATATGATTCTTGTCTCTTGGGTTGATATCCAATAAGTCGTCTTCATCTTGGATGGAGATTTCACTGAAATCTCTTAAGATTTGTGGTGGGGGTTTTGAAGGACCCCGTCGATTTTGAGATTGTTTGGCTGGCACAATTCCCCTGACCCCTGGATCAGATATTGGGATATGCTGTTTCTCTTTTGAGTGGTCTTTTTGTGAATACTCATGTGGATTAGTTTTTATGACATCCTGTTTGTCTTCAACTTGAGATTCCAGGAGATTGTCCTTATATGCTGATTTGGATCTTTTACTGTCTTGTTTGAATGGAGATTGTGTTCCCAGGTGTCGATCATTTGAAGAGATAGGCACTTTTCCCCAGGTACCATGGTGGATTCCTTTGCTTGGTTTAAGGTTGAATTGTCCATTCTCTGAAACCCTTCTGGAACTGAACATTGGAATAGCTTGGGGGGACTCAGTCTGTGTCGCTACACTGTGTGTCTCTGATTTAGGCTGGCGGTAGCGCTTGGTGACCTTTGGATATTTTCTGGCTTTTTGCTTTGGAATGCTTTCAGGTTTCATGGACTTTGATGATCTATCTTTTCTTTTCTTTTCAAAATAATTGATAAGTGGTTGGATTTTAAATGGACCTGAGGGGGGTTCCGCTTCCATCTTGGGATGTGTTGAATGTGAGGAGCTGTACAGCAGCTCAGGTGGGGGTGGTGGGAAATCAGCATACGAGTCCTGAGGTAGTTCTGCTGGTTTGGTTGGGTTTCGCTTCAAATGCGTGGCTTGGTGCTCAGAGACATTGGACAGAGTTCCAGACCCCAGGTGTGAAATCTGTTCATTATAATTTCTGAGGAACGCTGGTTCTTGTTTGTTTGAAAGCTCAGGTTGCCTTTCAGGTTTGGTGACATTTAACGTGTACCGGGTGCCACTGATAGTGACACTGTGTGGACCTGAAATACTGAGGCTAAGAGAGTTTGGATCAACATCTGGTGGGAGGTTAAATTTGGTGTAAAACCCATAAAAAACATTTTTGGTCATTCCAATTTCATCCTTTGTTGTCACTGACTCATCTCCAAATATACTCACTCTTCTATTAGTGACTGTTGAATTCACCTTACTCACAGGAATGTGTCCAAGGTATAAACACAGAGAAAACGTCTTCAATGTCTCACTTTCTCTTCTATTATTCATGTCCTTTCAAATTGTTCTCCATCGAAGAAGCCACCTTCATTTGTTAGTATCTTTCATACATCTATTAGAAAAATAGCTACATGAAATTGAAACTTCACTCGAATCAATCAATTATCTATTGGAAAGAATAACAATAATATCCCTGTGGTTGTGGTGAATATGAAATGAACATGCTAAATTAAAAAAATTAATAAAACAATGACAATGGCCAAGATCTACCTTTCAAAATCATAATGAGTTTAAGTTCAAATGAAACAGCGATTTCAGGCAAGGGTCCACACAGGGTTAAAGGAAAATATCCAAATTTAATGTCTAAATCTGCCACTTGTAAGAGTCCTTCTTGTAAATTCCCCCCCTCCTTTCTTTACGTTTGCTGCTAGCATTTCGATCCATGGATGCTTAATGGACATATATCTTTAAGTCGAGCAACGGGAGAAAGGAACTCAAAAGTTACAAAAGGGAATACTGTGCTAGCTTTAGGACAGCGGAACTCAGACTTTTCGGCACACGAGAGGTCAGTGGGACTCAGTTCAATTGGTTGGCTGGTGGCCAATGAATTAGCAAAAAGGCTGTATTTTGCACGGTAACAGGGAATGATTGTATCCTGCCTGAATGGAATAATATTTTTCAGAGAACCAAGGAAGGACAGTTGGAGTCCTGGATGTTCAGAAGGAAAAATCTGCTCCTTTTCTCGCTTGTATTTTCTCCAGAAAAGCTGCTAAGTTGTACAGGGAATCTGAATGCATCTACAGTGAAAACCATTATAGACTGAAAGCAAAGAAAAACTTGAATTGAAAGCCTAGATTGAAGGAAGGTGTGCTATTAGAAGACCATCTGAAACAAAGACTTTTATTTGGGTTTCCCTAGGTTCCTGTGGCTATGCCATCTTTCATTCTCAATCTACAGTATAAATATTTCCCAGTTTCTCTGCCTTTTAGCTTTGACAAAGGGTCATCTGGACTTGAAACATTAGCTCCTTTCTCTCCCTCCAGATACTGCCAGACCTGCTGAGATTTCCAACATTTCCTCTTTGGTTAAAGTCTTTTCTCTGTTTGACTTATTATTTAACTCCCCTCTTTTCCCCTCTTTGTTTGCCAAAGACCAAAGACTTTGGGTATTTTTCTGAGAATGATTTATTAATTTCAATTGCGTTATGACTCCGGGTCAAGTGGGGCTAGAATTGAGAGTGCACTAGCCCAGGGAGGCACAACTGCACTGTTAGATATGAGACAGAGGGACGCAGAATTCGTGGACTTTCACGACAGCAAAATGGTGCCTCACTTGGACTGATTCCGCTACTGCTAAGGGGCTAGCACCGGCGTCATGTGGAACACAATCAATTTGAATCAGAAACGTTGCAGGATTCGCCGGTTTCACGATAGATACTCAGGAAGCTGACCAGCAACAAGATGGCAGTAAGGTGAGCAGCATCCTGGATGCCGTGGAGGAGGATGACCCTGTACCTCATCCCATGAAGGAGGCTGCCAGCTGCCGTTTGCCGTGCATGGGCACAGGTGGCAGAGGCGGTTACGCCATAGGCATTATCGTCCGGACTGGCCAGCAGTGCCACAAAAAACTGTATGACCACCTCAGGGCAGCCTGGGTGAGTAGGCAGCACCATGCCTCTGGCACCAACCCCTGTCCCACACACCCGTAACCCGATACCACCCCTCCCCCACCCGGAGAATATGTGAAATACTACCCTGCACCACAAGCCGGTATCCATACCGGCAGCCATGGCTGGGTGCCATGGCCACTAAGACCATTAGCTACCCCTGGGCTGCTTGCGTCGGACTGTCTACCAATGTTGTTTTCTGTCTCTCCCCCCCCCCCCCCCCCCCCCCCCCCAAGGAGAAGGCCCCCTCATAACCGCCAGGCCCGGGAGAAGACAGGAGGGTGACCATCGGACTTGCAGCCTCTTACTGTGGCTGAGCAGAAGGCCCTGGACATGGTCGGTGGCCCAGAGGAAAGGGAGGTCGGCGAGGTGGAATTTGGCCGCAGGCGAGGAAGTGAGACTCCGCTAATTTGCGTTTCCCCATGACACGTGTGTCAACACCGCCCAACACCACCTTCACCCAACACTACCCCATCCCCATTCTCACCACTACCCAACCCCACCCACACGCTCACCACCCCACACACCCCTGTCTAATCATGCGTCTTGTCTTGTGTCTTGCAGGACCTGCTGGTGATGGGGTAGGTCCATCTGGCATCCCCCACCCCCAGCAAGTGCCACAGCCAGAGGCCCCTCCCCCCCCCGCCTATGATCCGAGCAAAGATGAAAGCAGCTCATATGGCAGCCCTACACCCGAGAATCAGGAGATCCCAGAGCTCAAGTCAGAGGATGACACAGATTTCCCATCCAAACACCCTCCACCATCCCAGAGACACTCAACCTCAGTTGGGCACTTTAATAAGGGGCTCCTGGGACCCTATCTAGTGCGCACCATACAAATGATCCGGTACAGCAGGTGGCGGTGGGAACACCCGAGGGGGCAGACAGTCGGACGGCAGGACGACCCCTGGAACTAGTTGCAGTCCAGATGGGTTTCGGGCTTCTGGAACAGACAGTCCAATCAATCATGGAGATGCAGTCACAGAGCCAGCGACTACGTGATGGGTTGTTGGCAAGCCTTCAGTCCCTGCAGGCACAGTTGGGGGAGTCAGACCACGTGCCACAGCAGGTGGAGATGCCGACAATGTGTGCCACCCAGGCCAACACCGCATGGGTGGCATCCAAGGTGGAGGCACTGGGGGCGACAGTTTTGGCTGTGGATCAGCGTGTCCAGGGACTGTGGCATGCTGTGCGGGCGCTGGCTGAGGCACAGAGCAGAGTTACCTGTGAAACAGGCAACCATGCGCCAGAGCCACCTGGAAATCACAGCGTGGCCCAGTCACAGCAAGCCATGGCTGGAAACGTCAGCGACATTGCCCAGGTTATCATGGAATCAATGTAGCCTCGATTGAGCCATCAACCTTGGCGACTCGTTCGCCTGCGGCTACCTCATCAGCGCCCTGTGTGCCCGTTGACCTGCAGTACCCAGTCAAAGGCCCCCTCTCCAACCATCAGCTGCTCCAGTATTTTGACTACATATAAGCCAGTGTCCGCTCCCTCGATACCCCCTGGCATCCCAACAATTCTTAAATATTGTCTCCGGGAGCAGTTCTCCTGATCCTCCACCTTCTCCTTCAGCCTCTTCTGTGTCTCCCTCACCATCCGGCCAAAGAGGTAAGATGCTCCGTGTCATCCCCCACCTCCTCCTCCACTTTCTGGATCGTCTGGCCCTGGGTCTCCAGCCTCTGCTCCACCGCTCGATTCTTGCTTTCAGCAGTTCTACCACCTTAGCTATTTCCTCCTGAGCTTGCCTTCTCTGTTGGCTGAACTTCTCATTCAAGAAATCCACCAGCTGCTCCATAGACCACCAGGCTGGTAGAGCCGCCCCTTTACCTTGTCCATAGTCACATGTGGTGCACAAAGAATTTCTTGCTCCACCAGCTCCTTCCTTCTCGACCCACTTCTGGTCCGCAGATCCACCCACCGACACCACCGTGGAGTTTTACTCTCCTCTACCTCCTCTACACCTTTTTCCATCAAAACATCCGCCCAACAAACGGGGAAAAGGACGGAAAAACCGCCTCGAGCAGGAGCTGCAAAATGTGCGACCACTTACTCCATGGCCGCCAGCGGAAGATTTCATGATCATCATTCGTCTTTTAATTTCATATTTTAATTGACTTATAATTTTGTGGTGGGACACAAAACCCTGGTCCCAGATCATTATCCTGCGTCTCTGAATTATTAGTCCAGTGACAATACTATTACACCACTGCTGTCGCCCCTCCATGAGGTTAATCTCGCAATCCTCCAATCTGATTGGCTCAGGAGATCACCAGCACTTGCCTCGTCAACTCAGGTCTCAGAAATGGCAAACAATTTGTTTTAAAAGCTTCAATATGCCAGGGCAAGTCTTGTTGTCTTACTTTGGCAAAATCTAACTAATTGATAAAATACATATTTCATTCTATTGCTTATTTTGTTGAGTACAATGATTCATGATAAGAACAAAGAACAAAAAACAAAGAGCCAACATTACAAAGTACGTAGAATAAGACCTATATTACAGAAATGGACTGATAGCTCTTGGAGTGAAAATTGCTGAGGCAAGTAGATTCCATGTAACATTTTGCCCAGGATATTTTTGTTCATAAAATGGCAGTTGCCTGATCAGGCTGCAATTACTGGACATACTTACCAGCTGCCTGGTGTGAAATGTGCTTGAATTCTTTGCAGGAATTTTTAACAAGCCCTGTGCTTTGTCAACCAAAATGCAGGATATGATCATTCATTGTGCAAATTTATTCACAAAAGTTAGTTCAGAAACAGCTTCAACATTGTTGTTTTTACACATTTGCCAACATCTCTGCTGCCAGCAAAATGGCATAGAGGCAGGGAGATGTCAGGCACCCCTTCTCCAATGCATTCTTACACAATTTTGCCAGCCTTCTACCTCCTAATTCATCACCAAAGACCTGATCAAATTCTGAGCAAAGTCCCTGCATCCACTTAGTTGCTACACGATTCACCTGCCATCCCAGACATGGCTCTTTAACCATGTGTAAGGGATGCTCTTTGAATGCTGACCTTTGCCATCTGCTTCAAGAAGACCTGCAGCCAATCATAAACATCAGGATTTCCATGTTGCTGTATATCAACATGACCATGGCTGTCAATTACTTTTTTCTCTTGACCGATCTGCCTATGTTGACCCAGGAAAGATGTATTTCGGTTCGGGCTGTCATACCCCCTTCCTTTTCCTAAGAATGTACCTCTCCCCACAGTCAAAAATGTCAGGAAATACAGGAAGGTTCACAATCCATTGGCAACATTTTTCTCAAAACTTACAACCCCCACCCCCAACCAACCCGTATGAAACCACCCGCGACACAACCTCCCCAACATACACTCCCAGGATTAAAAAATTATCTTTAAAAATTGGGTGTAATTTTAATGGAAAGGTGGGATTGGTGTGCCTGAGACATGAGGCACAACACACACAGACATTTTGAAGAAAGTGAGTCCTGTTCAATTTAAACATCTGAGTCCAAATGTAATATTTGATGTTAGTCTCCCACTTAAAGTTGATTCAATGGCAACAAGGTCAGTGAGTAGGGGATGGAATTACAGTGGAAACTGGCCACATTTGGGAATCCAAGGAAAGTCCTAGGGAGGTGTTCCTAAACTGATGGCAAAGCAGAAAGGGAGAGTGAAAGCCAGGCCAGGATTCTAAGCGCCCAGAAGAACAGACCTGCTCCTTCTGGACCCCAAGGAATCCTACCAAAGGATCAAACATTAAAGTTTTTAACTTTCCTTCATCTCCTGGCTACATTATTACCTCCTCTGTAAGTTATCTCTGACTGCTTTGACACTGGCAGGACTCCCCAAAGTGGCCTTTACAAAACTGATGATGAGGGTTAAAGTGGATAGCTGTCTACGCTGCTGAAGCTATCTCCCTGGATTTTTGTTGCACATAGGTTGAAAGTTTTTTTCCTGTTACACCATGGCTCTTTATGGACGTTTGGATGTCTTTGATGCTGCGCTGGAAATTTCAAACCACTACACACAACGGATGCATTACTATTTCCGGGCAAACAACATCGCCAAAAACGAGCGGCAGGTGGTCATTTTGCTCACTGCCTGCGGCCCGCATATGTTTGGGGTGAGTAGGAGCCTTATGTACCCAGCTTTGCCAGACACCAAGACATTTGATGAGCTTATGACCTTAGCGGGGCAACATTTTAACCCAACCCCGTCCATAGTAGTCCAGCGGTACCGGTTTAATACCGCTGAGAGGACCCCAGGAGAATCCCTTGCAGAGCTTCTATCCAGGCCAAGCAGGATTGCGGAGTACCGTGATTATGGTGAGACTTTGTCATAGAACATAGAACAGTACAGCACAGAACAGGCCCTTCGGCCCTCGATGTTGTGCCGAGCAATGATCACCCTACTCAAACCCACGTATCCACCCTATACCCGTTACCCAACAACCCCCCCCCCCCCCCCCCTTAACCTTACTTTTAAGACACTACGGGCAATTTATCATGTTCAATCCACCTAACTTGCACATCTTTGGACTGTGGGAGGAAACCGGAGCACCCGGAGGAAACCCACGCACACACAGGGAGGACGTGCAGACTCCGCACAGACAGTGACCCAGCCGGGAATCGAACCTGGGACCCTGGAGCTGTGAAGCATTTATGCTAACCACCATGCTACCGTGCTTTCCTCTTAGGTTTAGCTGTCTCCTCCCTCTCCCGGTCTATCTTTCTGTCTCATGCTTTGGCTACTTTCCCCTGATTTTTGGCTACCAGGCTATTCTTCTGCTTATTCGTTGGCCACAAACAGGTCCTGGAACAATTGGGTGAATGGCTCCCACGTTCTGTGGAAGCCGTCGTCTGACCCTCAGATGCCGAATTTGATTTTCTCCATTTGGAAATGTTTATTTTTGTAAATGTTTTTATTGGGTTTTTGAACAAAGTATATTTACCGTTATGTACACAGAATAAGAAATATATATCTATATACATTTATAGAAGAGAAGGGCACACCCAAATATACCAAAAAAAAAGTAATAATAAAAATATAAAATAAAAAATGAAATAGAATAACTGGTAGGGTATTGTGCACCAGCAGGAACTCTGTACAACTGGCAAAATTATTTACAACACATAAGTAGGTGACTGTTTGTGGAAGGGGGGTGGAAGGCGGAGTGGAGACTGGGGAGGTAAATATACATTTGGGTGCCGGAGAAACAAATACAGGCGGCAATACTCGAATGGGTTTGTCGTTGATGTTGTCACTTGCTTCTCCCGGACGGATCTCGCTGCCTTTGTCGTCTTGCGCACACCTCCGCTTCAGCCGTTCCTCCCATCTTTCGCCTGTATTCTTCTTGTTCTCTGTTCCTGGAGATGCCAAGTTTGTTATTGTATCCAGTGTCCTTCTTCCGGCTGTCATTTCCCTGCCTCCCCCCCACCTCCCTGGTTCTCCTCTCTTGTTCCCTGTCCCTTCCCTCTCCCCCCCCCCCCCCCCCCCCCACTCCTCTCTCCTGTGGTTCACCTTTCTTTCTTCTTAGGTTTAGCTGTCTCCCCCCTCTCCCGGTCTATCTTTCTATCTCATGCTTTGGCTACTTTCCCCTGATTTTTGGCTACCTGGCTATTCTTCTGCTTATTCGTTGGCCACAAACAGGTCCCTGAACAATTGGGTGAATGGCTCCCACGTTCTGTGGAAGCCGTCGTCTGACCCTCAGATGCCGAATTTGATTTTCTCCATTTGGAGAGATTCCAAGAGGTCGGACAGCCAGTCTGCAGCTTTCGGTGGTGCTGCTGACCGCCAGCAGAACACGATTCTACGGTGGGCGATCAGGGAGGCAAAGGCAAGGGCGTCCGCCCTCTTCCCCAGGAATAGATGTGGCTGGTCTGAAACCCCGAAGACCGCCACTTTCGGGCATGGCTCCACCCTCATCCCTACCACTTTGGACATTGCCTCGAAGAAGGCTGTCCAGTACCCCGCAAGTCTGGGGCAAGACCAGAACATGTGGGCATGGTTGGCGGGGCCTCCTTGGCACCGTTCACATCTATCCTCCACCTCTGGGAAAAACCTACTCACACGGGTTCTTGTTAAGTTGGCTCTTTCTACCACTTTTAATTGCGTCAGACTGAGCCTTGCGCAGGTGGAGGTGGAGTTGACCCTGTGCAGTGCTTCGCTCCAGAGTCCTCACCCTATTTCAATCCCCAGGTCCTCCTCCCATTTCTTTCTTGTTGCGTCCAGCACGGTGTCGGCCCTCTCTACCAGTCGGTCATACATGTCGCGACAGTTTCCTTTATCTGTGTGCTTGCGTCCAGTAACTCTTCCAGTAATGTCTGTCATGGCTGTTGTGGGTATGTCCTTGTCTCCTTTCGGAGGAAGTTTTTGAGTTGTAGATACCTTAGCTCATTCCCCCTGGCTCGCTGGAATTTCTCTGTCAGTTCATCCAGTGTTGCAGTGTTGTGATCCTGCCGTCTGTGTATAGGTCCCTGACTGTCAGTGTCCATCCGCCCTGACCCCACCTTTTGAAGGTGGCGTCAGTCAATGCTGGTGTGAACCTATGGTTGTTGCAGGTGGGAGCTTTGTCCGACATTTTGGTCAGGCCAAATTGCTGCCGTAGTTGGTTCCAGGACTGGAGGTTGGCTATCACCACCGGGCTGCTGGAGTGTTTTTGGGTGGGGATAGGAGTGCTGCCATGGCGAGGACCCGGAGGGAAGTCCCCATGCAGGAGGCCACTTCTGCGTGCACCCACTCAGCTTCTGGCTCTTGATCCATCCCCTTATTCGCTCGGCCATTGCTGCCCATTGGTAGAGTTTGGAAGGGCTAGCCCCCCCCCTGGATTTTGTTTTTTGCAGGATCTTCTTTGGGGTCCTAGCTTTCATACCCCCCCCCCCCCCCCCCCCTCCCCCCCACCCCCCCACAAGAATGCCATGAATAGTTTGTCCAATGCTTTGTAAAAGGCCTTGGGGATGTAGATCGGAACGGATCTGAGTAGGAAGAGGTACCTGGGCAGTATGTTCATTTTGATCGTCTGGACTCTCCCCGCGAGGGAGAGTGGGAGTGTGTTCCATCTTTGTATCCTTTTTTACATCCTCCGTCAGACTGGTGAGGTTCCATTTGTGGATCCCTTTCTAGTCATGGGCTATTTGGATCCCCAGGTAGCGGAATTTGTGTCGGGCTTGTTTAAACAGCAGTCCTGTTAGTGCTGACCCCCCCCCCCCCTCCTTGTGAGTGTACCGGGAAGATCTCTCGTTTGCTCATGCTGGGATTGTAGCCCGAAAAGGCGGCAAACTCTTTCAGGAGCGTGATGATTCCGTCCATGCTGCTTTGTGGGTCTGAAATGTAGAGGAGCAGGTCATCTGCATAGAGTGAGACTCTGTGCTCTCTGCCGCCCCTTCGGATTCCCCTCCAGCTTTTTGCTGCTGAGCGTGTTTGCTAGTGGTTCGATCACTCGAGCGAACAGCAGCGGGGACACTGGGCATCCTTGTCTGGTGCCCCTGTGCAGCTGGAAGTATCGAGAGTTGGTGTTGTTGGCCCGTACGCTCGCAATGGGAGCGTTGTATAGGAGCTTTACCCAGGAGGTGAACCCTGTTCCAAGTCCGAACCGCTCCAGTACCTCTATGAGGTATTTTCATTCAACTCTGTCGATGCCTTTTCTGCATCTAGGGAGATGATCACCTATGGTGTTCTCTCCCCGGAGGGGGTCATTATCACGTTCAGCAGGCGCCTGATATTCAAGGTAAGCTGTCTACCTTTGACAAAGCCCGTCTGGTCCTCTGCGGCCACCTCTGGTACACAGTCTTCTAGCCTTTTGGCTAGGACTTTGGCCAGTATTTTGGCATCTGCGTCCAGCAGTGAGATGGGTCTGTATGACCCACATTCCGTTGGGTCTTTGTCTTTCTTAGGTATCAGCGAGATTGAGGCCTGTGCTAGCGTGGGTGGCAGTGTGCCCCTAGCTACCGAGTCTGTGAACATCTCCCGCAGGTACGGGGCCAATGCTGTCACAAATGTTTTGTAGTAGTGAGCCGGGAACTCATCTGGTCCTGGCGCCTTCCCCGCCAGCATAGAGCTAATGCTCTCCATGATCTCTCCCAGTGCTAGTGCTAGTGGTCACTTTGTCTATCCCCGGAAGCACCGTTTTCCCCACGACAAAGAAGTCAATTCTGGTGTATACATCGTGTACTGGGGAGAAGAAGGAGAACTCCTGCTCCCCTGTGTGGGTGAACCTCCAGGAGTCCACCGCTCCCATGCTTGAGGTTTTCCCCATTTTTGGGGTTTGATCTGTCTGTCATTGGATCCTGTGCACAGTTGATTTGTTGGTGCATCGAGATGCCAGGAATTTCTGCCATGGTCTTCTTAGTCGGTTAGTCAGGTTAGTCGGTGTGTCGCTGTGTTGGGGATTTCTGCCATGGTCTTTTTGATGAATCTCGTGCCGTCCCAGTTGGGCGCGTACACGTTAACTAGCACTACCGTGCCCCACCCAGGGCCCCTCTGATCATGACGTACCGTCCCCCTGGGTCTGTAACAGTCTTTGTCACCGTATACATCGTCTTCTTGCTGATCAGTATTGCCACTCCCCTGGCCCTTGCCCCATAGCAGGAATGGTAGGTTTGTCCCACCCAGCCCTTTCTTCCCCGCAGTCGGTCCTGCTCTCTCAGGTGTGCCTCTTGAAGGAAGACTATGTTGGCCCTCATATTTCTTAGGTGGGTGAGGACTCTGGATCTTTTCACTGGGCCGTTGAGTCCCTTTACGTTCCAGGTGACTATCCTGGTGGGTGCATCGGTCCCCTCGCTCCTGTGGGATTAACCATACTTACCTGGTGGACGCGTCCCAGCCCTCCGGGGTTTCCCTTTGTGCAGAGGGCACCCGACATGGCCGCCCACTGTGCGTCCGCCATGCGGGCAGACCCCTGCACTCTGGGGTCTCCCTTCGCCCAAAGACCGTACTGGGTGGGTGCTTGCAGCGATTCCTTGTTTCAAGCCCTTTCTAGCCCAATTGCTATTTGTTTGTCCCTCCTTCCCTGTGTCGTTTCCCCCCCCCCCCCCCCAACGGTCTGTCCCTCCCTGTGTCTCCTCCCTGGTCTCTCCTTTCACCCCCTTTTTCCCCCCTTTCCCGTATACCCCTCCTTTGTCCCTCTTTCCCCTGTTCCTATCCCCGTTTGCTCTCCCGCCTTTGTTAAGTGGTTCCGCCCCCCCCCCCCCCCCCCACCCCCTGCCTGGAGCCTTCCCCCTGTTGGGGGCACGCTGTGGCCCTGCTTTGTTGCATGTCCCCGGCACTAGCTTTCCTGCTAGTGCGGTGGCCCCCCTCTCGGGAAATACTGTCTTGCTTCTCCCCTGCCCAGCCTCTGCGGTTTTCTGCCCGCTCGTCCCCCATCCTACCCTGTACTCCTCTTGGCTTGCTCTCCCTTCTCCGTTACTCTCGTTCCCTCGTGCTGGGGCCTGGTCTCCCACCTGAAGCGGTCCCTCGGGCAGTTGGTTTGCTTTTTGTTCAGGGTGCGCTTGCCGTGGCGGGGGCAGGGGCCGGGGGGTGGGGGGGGGGGGGGGGGCTGGCGTTGCCTCACCCCCCTCCCCGTCGGCGTGTTGTTGCCCCTTGCCAGCGGCCCCTTATTTCTACCCTAGCTGCTGGTTTTCCTGCCCCTGTTCCTCGACAAACTTATTTGCTTCGGTGGGGGTTGTGAAGAAGTATTCTCTTTCTTGGTATGTGACCCAGAGTTTTGCTGGGTCCGGCATACCAAAACGCACTTCTTTTTTGTGAAGAGCTGCTTTCGCTCTATTGAATTTGACTCGTCTCCTGGCTAGGTCTGCCCCAATGCCCTCGGAAATTCTAATGGAGTGGCCTTCCCATTTGCAGGTTCTAATTTTCCTGGCCCAGTGCAGGATTGGTTCCCTGTCTTGGTACCGGTGCAGTTTAGCTATAACTGTTCTCGGGTGGTCCCCTGCTTTGGGCTTTGGGCGAAGCGGCCGGTGTGCTCTGTCCATTTCTGGTGAGTTGGGGAAGGTTTTCCTCCCCACTAAGTTGTCCAGCATCTCGGCCATGTATGCTGTAGGGTTTCTACCCTTGATCCCCTCCGGTAGGCCTACTATCCTGACATTTTGCCTTTTCGAGCAGTTTTCCTGATCGTCCACTCTGCCCTTCAGGATCTCCTGTGTTGTGCCCAGTATCGCCACCTCATGATCCGGTCGCTCATGTCAGTCGCGGCTTTCTCCAGCTCCTTAATGGTCGCCTCTTGGGCTTCCAGTTTTTCCTCTAGGGATTCCAGTTTCTCCTCTGCTCTGCCCAGGGCGAGCTGCACCTCGGCCAGGGCCTTGGCCATTGCTGCCTGCACTGCGGCCTTTATGTCTGCCCTAACCTCTGCCTTGTTTTCCTGCTGATGTTCCCTCAGCGTCTCGGAAAAGGCTGCCTTCCAGTTCCAATTCCTCTCTGGCCCAGGGGGAAAATGCTCTTGCCTGCCCCGTTTTTTTTGTTGAGGCGAACCTTCCGTTTCGCTGCTTCGTGCGCTGATTAGCGCGTCTGAACGGGCTCGCACATTGCCCCTTCTGCTCTTGGTGCCCCTTCTCCCTCTGCTTTGGCTCCCTTCTGGCATTTTTCCCCCCCTTTTTTTCCCCTCCCTTTATTTTTTTCCTTCTTTTCCCCCTTTCCCCCCCCTTTTTCTTTCCCCCCTTCTCTCCTATACCACTTTTTTAAAAATAAAATTCTTTTCAAGAGATTTTTTTTTTCAAAAAGTGAAAAAAAGTGAAAACATTTCTTTCTCTTTAAAAGTTCTCTTTTCAAAGTTTTGTTTTTGCAAAAGGGGAGGTTCTTTTATCTTTTCCCTCACTCACCCATGGTCGATAGAGAGAGAGAGAGGCTTCTGGCTGGAAGTCCCTCTTCGTTCCTGCCTCGTGGTGGTCGCCGCCGGGGGATGGCGCGGTCCTTGCTGCTGGCTTGGTCCCCACTTTGGTCCCTGCCTTGGTCTGGCCCGCCGCTCATCTTACCCTGCGCTCTCCTGCCGCGGGGGGGGCGTTGTCGGTCGTTCCTACTGGCTCGGGCCCCGTTTTGGTCCGGCCACTGCTCGTCCTGCCCTACGCTCTGCTGCCGTGCGTGGGGCAGGGGGGGGGTCTGCCGCTGGATTGCTCTGCTCCTGAGCTTTGGAGTCCGCGTTTTTCTTCGTCCCCACTCTTTTGTTGCGGGGGGCCCCAAACGGGTGAATTTGCACGCTTGGCTGCAAGTTCTCGGCGAGGTGCGGCGCGCAACATTGTTCCCCTCCGGGAGCTCCTCCACCCGCGACTGCTCTCTTCCCCCGCTGGAAGCCGGCCACCTTGTCAGAAATGTTACGTGACCGTTTGGTTTGCGGTAATAACAACGCGGCCACCCAGAGAAAGTTGATAGCCGAGCCAACATTAACTTTTCAACAGGCCATTCAGATAGTATTGTCCCGAGAGAGCGCAGAACGGGGAGTGCAGGAGCTACAGGGAATGGAGATGCATGCCTTGGGGCACAACCCCTTCCATCCAAAAGTGTCTCCCCGCATCCCTGCGGTACCTTGGGCGGGCGGCATCCAGGTCATCGACAGTGGCCACCGGATGTTCCTTCCCAAAGGGAGACTTCTTCAGAACCAATGGACGAGGAGCCATGTCAGTCGGACTTGTGGGTGCCAGCCCCGTCGCGGACACCACTCCTGGGGGTGCCAGAGGCGCTGTCGTCCCGACAGAAACTGGGGCCAGCCCAGGGGCCGTACCTTCCATTTGGATGAACCTGAGGGGACTACTCCCGAGGACGTGGAGACGGAGGATGACTACCTGCAGCTGCATTGTGTGGCAGCTCCCTGTGTGACCCCCATTAAGGTGACCATACGGGTCAATGGTCATTTGCTTGAGATGGAGTTGGACAGTGGCTCAGTGGTCTTCGTGATCGCCCAGAGGACATTCAACCACATCAAGCAGGGTATACAGACCCTTACATTAACTGAAACACAGGCCAGGATGGCTACCTACACGGGGGAACCATTGGTCATTGCTGGTCATTGTTTATGGACACCAGGAGAGGCATTCCCACTTATCATGGTGTGCGGCCACGTCCCAGCCTGCTGGGTCGGGACTGATTGTGCCATTTGCGGCTGCAGTGGCAGCACATTCTTCAAACAGGTTCTGGAGGGTTGACGGAGGTGCTCGGTCAGTACCCAGATGTATTCCAGCCTAGTTTGGGGAAAATAAAAGGGGCTGTAGCCCATATCCAAGTCGAACCAGGAGTCACGCCGCGCTATTTCCGGGCGTGCCAGTGCCTTACTCCTTGCGCGAGAAGGTAGAAGGGGAGCTCACTCATTTGGAGTCCTTGGGTATTATCAGGCCTGTCCGTTTCACTGACTGGGCAGCGCCAATTGCACCTGTAATGAAACCAGACGCCACAGTTTGCTTGTGCAGCGACTATAAACTTAGTGAATACGTCTTCCCGGGTCGACCAATATCCAGTGCCCCGTGTAATGATCTGTACATCTGCACATACACCAGGGACTACAGCACAGATGTAACAGCCACAGCATCACAAGAAAGCAGCATCAGAGACCGGTAGAAAGGGTCCGACCAAGGGAGGATCTGCCTCTTTTAGAAGCATAGGGATAGTGAGCAGCAGCACACAGAGACAACTCAGCATAGGCAGTTTATCTTAGTTTCACTGGTCATACCTCTTGACTGTATTACATCTATTTGAGCTCTGGAAACAGAATGAACACTCTGAATAAAGTATTTGTGTTAACTGGAAGTCTATAATCTTTATTCAGACTTGGAGAATAACATACCCCGCATAGAAGATCTCTACATGAAGCTTGCAGGCAGCACGGTAGCATTGTGGATAGCACAATCGCTTCACAGCTCCAGGGTCCCAGGTTCGATTCCGGCTTGGGTCACTGTCTGTGCGGAGTCTGCACATCCTCCCCGTGTGTGCGTGGGTTTCCTCCGGGTGCTCCGGTTTCCTCCCACAGTCCAAAGATGTGCAGGTTAGGTGGATTGGCCATGATAAATTGTCCTTAGTGTCCAAAATTGCCCTTAGTGTTGGGTGGGGTTACTGGGTTATGGGGATAGGGTAGAGGTGTTAACCTTGGGTGCTCTTTCCAGGAGCCGGTGCAGACTTGATGGGCCGAATGGCCTCCTTCTGCACTGTAAATTCTATGATCTATGACTCTCGTTCACGAAATTAGATATGAGTCACACCTACCTACAGTTGGAGCTGAAAACTGCCTCCCGGCATATGTAACTATTAATACACGCAGTATGAACATACATGGTTGCTCTCTGGGGTATCCTCTGCCTGCGTTATCTTTTAACGCATCATGGGAGGCATCTTTAGAGGTTTACCCCATGTCGCTGTCTACTTAGATAACGTTTTGATTACAGGGACTTTGCAGCACGAACATTTGGAAAATTTGGAGGCTGTCCTCAGATGCTTTTCAAAGGCTGGAGTCCATTTACATCGTACAAAGCCTTACAGGCGATGGAAGTAGTCTACCTGAGTTATCGGGTGGACCGCGAAGGTTTGCATCCCGTCGCAGAGAAGGTGCGCGCAATTTAACAGGCCCCTGCCCCGACTGACACTTCGCATCTTCATTCCTTTCTCAGCCTCATAAACTATTACTGGGAATTCCTCCCCAATCTGGCAATCTTGCACCTTCTGCTAAAGAAGAATCACACCTGGGTTTGGGGTCAGCCGCAAGAAACCGTTTTCCGGCTGGTAAAACAGCAATTGTCGTCTGGGTTACTAACCCACTATGAACCTGGAAACCTTTGCTCATCACGTGTGATGCATCCCCATAAGGTATTGGGGCTGTCCTGTCCCACAAGATGAAGAACGGGGCCGAGCGCCGATAGCTTTTGCCTCCCACAGATTGACTGCAGTGGAAAAGAAGTACTTGCAGATCGAGAAGGAGGGCCTGGCGGTGATCTTTGCGGTGAAACGCTTCCACCAGTATGGGTATGGCCGCCACTAATACAAGTATTTTCTGGAGCATAAACCAGTGACCCAGATAGCGAATGCCAATGCAGTGAAACGATTGTCATTGTCGACCGGCCCCATGTCGACCCCCACGACTGGTGAGGTGGTTGCAACCCTGAATTTTATTGACCTCTTGCCTGTCATGAATCACAGATCCATGAGTGGACCCAGGTGGAGCCAGTTCTGTCAAAGGTTCGGCCCATAACTCTGCATGGTGGGCAACATAGACAGCTCCCAGGTGAGTTGCAGGCATTTGACTCCAAGCTGTCAGAATTTAGCGTGGAAGACGGTATCTTCTTGTGGGGGACGCGTGTGATTGTCCAGGAAAATGGACAAGATGTAAAGGACTTGCACAATGGGCATCCGGGTGTGACCAAAATGAAAATGTAGGCCCGGAGTTATGTCTGGTGGCCAGGCCTCAACACCGGCATTGAGAAGGTGGCCCAAAACTGCTCCATTTGCCAGGAGCATCAGACGCTTCCGCCGGCCGCGCCCCTACATCACTGGGAATGGCCAGGGCGGCCTTGGGCGTGCTTGTATGCGGAGTTCGCCGGCTCTTTTCAAGAATCCATGTTCCTTCTATTAATCGATGCCCAGTCTAAATGGCTAGAGGTGCATAGGGTGGTAGGCACAATGTCCTGCACAACAATAGAGAAGATGCATTTGTTTTTCAGTACACATGGCCTCCCCGAGGTGCTGGTCATGGACAACGGCACTCCTTTCACAAGTGAGGAGTTTGCGAGGTTCATGAAGGTGAATGGCAGACACCATATCGGCACCGCTCCATTCCACCCGGCTTCCAATGGGTTGGCGGAGCGTGCAGTACAGACATTCAAACGGAGCCTAAAGAAACAGCCTTCTGGGTCTATGGACACGAGACTGGCTCGGTTTTTTGTTTTCATATAGGACCACTCCACATGCGGTGACTGGGGTAGCTCCTGTGGGACTCCTAATGGACCGGAGACTTCGCACCCGCCTTAGCATGGTTTTCCCGGACATTGACACAAAAATGCGCCGTACTTAAGAACGGCAAGGACATGGGGCGCGATTCTCCGCTGCCCACGACAGGTCGGAGAATAGCGGAAGGGCCTTCCCGACATTTTTCCCGACCTCCCGCTATTCTCCCCCCCCCCCCACAGCTGGCCCACGACACGAATCGCTGCTCACCGTTTTTTACGGCGAACAGCGATTCTCCCCTGGCCGATGGGCCGAGTTCCCAGGCCTTTACGGCCGTTTTCACGAACGCAAACACACCTGCTCTCACTGTTCGTGAAAACGGCCGCAAAGTGCCGTTCCGGACAACCATGGCACCGATTGGCACGGCCGCGGTGGGCACCGATCGCGGGCAGCGGGTCCGAAACCCGCGCACTGACGGCCCGCGCATGCGCGGGTTTGACGCATATGCGTGATGACGTAATCTGCGTATGCGCGGGTTGGAGCCGTCCAATCCACGCATGCGCGGCTGACGTCATCGTGCGCGTCAGCCGCCGTGGCCCTTAGCGACGGTCGCTAAGCCTGCGATGCCGTGCTTCGCGGGGCCGCGCTGCTAGCCCCGCCCAGGGGGGGGGGGAGAATTGTGTCCCGGGAGGGGGCGCGGAGGCTGCCGTGCAACACGGCCAGTTTCACGGCAGCCTTTACGACTTTCCGCATTTGCGGAGAATCGCGCCCCATGGCCTTTCTCGACATTGGCAGATTCGGCAGTTTACGCCTGGTGACCCAGTGCTCGTTCAAAATTTTGCTGGTGGTGCCCAGTGGGTCCCTGGCGTTACCTTTCACCGAACGGGCCCTATCTCTTACCAGATAGAAGCCCAGGGTTGTCTCCAGAGCAAGCATGTAGACCACGCTCGGTTCAGAAAGCCACTTCTTCCAAAGGTTCTCTGCCCCCGGAGCTCACTTCTACAGCCACAGAGACCAGACACAGTGGAGAGTATTCCTCACAATCTTCCTCTGGCACCTCACTCAAAGCCTGCACAGGTCGTTGCTAAACCGCGTGGAGATAGGGATGCCGAGATGACGGAGGCAGTGGACTCCGACGCCGAGATGGAGACACAGGATGTCTCAGAGGGGGAGTCCTCGGTCCCATGGGCCGTGGATGTACAACTGTTACAGTGTTCATCACGGAAGCGCCATTCTCCGTCTCGTTACAAGCCGCCCGATCCAGCGCCTCGTGCAATGGTGTCCGGCCTGTGGCAAAATGATTCCGACACCCTCCTTCGCCAGGGTCTTCGGTGGATTCCTTGGACTTTGAGGGGGAGGGATATTATAACCTGCCTGCTTACCACTGGCTGGGTACTAATCGCAATCCAGAATCCTTAGGAGTATGAGGTCCCCCAATGAGGGGGGCGGAGAAATCATTAGGAGAGTCCCTGCATAAATACAGCTGGCCAGTATGGAACCAACTAGAGAGAGGAGTGAGCAGCAAGCGAGTACTGCTGCTGTGTATACATACATATATAATTGTAAATAAAGTTATTTCTTTCTAGTCTACAAACTCGTGCTGGATTCTTTGTGGCCCTCACAAAAACTTTTGTGTGCATAACACAATTAGCTTGACAACAGCGCCAATTCAGGATAGTTTGAACAGTAGTTTGACTATTAGCAAATATTCTTGACCATCAAGGTGGAATAAGTCTTTCCCACATTTTGCCAAGGAATTGATTCAATTTTGCCCATCCCCAATTGGTTCCTTTGCTTGTCTATATTGGTATCATTGACAAGTGGTACACTTTTCCACCATTGTCTGTGTATCTTTATTTCTGGCCAGTATACCGTATCTCACGCTCTTCTCTTGCATTTCTCAATCCCAAGGTGATGCTTATGAATCTTTTGCAGTATTTCATTGTGCAGAAACTGTGGAATAATGATTGTCTGTTGTCTTCCTAACAAACCATTTGGTATGCTTAGCTCTGATTGTATACTATGATACTTGGAGCATGAACCTTTCAGCCATCTATCCTTCAGATTATATATTACCATTTGCGGAACTTTGTCTTTTTCTGTTTCTGCAACAATCAGTTTTGACTTTGCATCTGACATTGGTAGTGTCTCTGGTTTTTGCCTTTGCACTTTGTGCAAGTTTTCCCATATGCTGGACATTGCCTCGGTAGGTGCCTGTTTCCACATCTTTTACACGTAGTGGCTGCTTCTGGCAAACGTTTAAAATAGCCACAGCTGCGGACACCACATTTTACTTTAGAGTGCGTCACAACATCAGTGTCGACAGCATCGCTCCCAATTTTCGCATCAAAACTCTGTGCACTCTATGTGTTTATATGCTGCACAGCTAATTGACTCACATGGCAAATCTTAAATGCGTCATCTAACTGAAGCTCATTCTCCCATAAGAGACGGTGATGCACCTTATTATTATTAATTCCGAAGACAATCTGATTTTGAATCATTCAGGGTTTTAACATTGCAAATTTACAAGTTTGTGCTTCCAACTTGAGGGCGGTAAAAAAGTTATCAAAGGACTCCGCTGTCGTCTGTGTGCATGTTCTAAACATGTACCGCTCAAAAGATTTGTTCTTTTCCAGAGTACAATGAGCATCAAAGCTTTACCATCTTCTTCCCTTTCAAAAACAAATGTGTTGTAAATCACTATCGTCTTGGAACTTGCTGCAGTTAGCAATAACGCTATTTTGAGTTCATCTGGTTGTGCTTGTAATCCTAAGGCTGCCAATGTGAACTGTTGCTTAAATGCATGCCAATTGCCATCTACATTACCAGTTATTTGAAGATACTAAGGTGTTTTCAAACTTTCCATTATCTTCTTTTAACTGTTTAACATTCTGAGAAATTTATTTCAATGTTCGCCATTTGTTGTTTCTTATTTGTAGCACCGTTTCCGAATTTGAAGACTGTGGGCAGGATTCTCTGACAACCCCCCACCCCCGTTGGGTCGGAGAATCGCTGGGGTGGGGGGGTGGCGTGCATCCTGCCCCCGCCGACTCTCTGATGCCGGGGATTTGGCGGGGGCGGGAATCACATCGCGTCGGTCGGCGGCCGCTGGCAGCGGCACACCCCCCCCCCCGGAGATTCTCCGGCCAGTGATGGGCCGAGTGGCCGCCTGTTTTTTGCCAGTCCCACCGGCGTAAATTAGTGTAGGTACTTACCGGCGGGACCTGGCAGAGCGGGTGGCCTCCGGGGTCCTCGGGGGGGGGGGGGGGGAGGGCGCGGGGGGACCTGGCCCCGGGAGGTGCCCGCACGGTGGCCTGGCCCGCGATCAGGGCCCACCGATCCACGGGTGGGCCTGTGCAGTGGGGGCACTCTATTCCTCCGCATTGGCTGCTGTGGTCCTCCGCCATGGCCGATGTGGAGACGAAGCTCTCTGCGCATGTGCTTGGATGATGCCAGCACATCCTGGCACTCCTGCTCATGCGCCAACTTGCACCGGCCGGCGGAGGCCCTTCGGCGCCGGTTGGCATGGCGCCAAGCCCCTTGCCCGCTGGCCGGTGCGGCGCAGACCACTCCGGAGGATTCCGCACCTTTGGGGCGGCCCGACTACGTAGTGGCTCATGCCACTTCTTCCCACCTAAGTTGCCTGCCCCGCCGATTATGGCAGAATCCCACCCTGTGTCTTTCAAATGTTCATACTTCAGATCTTCAGTTTGTAGATCAGCACTTCTGGTACCATGTTATGTTCTAGTGCATGAACAATGATTGAGTCAGCACACCAAAGAGCATCTAGTTTAAGACTAGTCAAATTTATTATTGTATAACAAACTGGGTTGGAAACTAATACTAACAAACTGGAACAATCAGAAACACAACTAATCACGACAACTTCTCCTACAGACTCCCTCTAGCTTGAAGTGTCACATGGTATAATTTGCCTGCTACCTCGTGGTCAGAGGCCAAACATATTTATATGTACAATTGCTTATGCATATCACTACACTCATGTCCTCATTGTTCACCATGCATTCAAAGAATTATCCTACATCGAAACATACGTAGAAAATAAAAGCAGAACGAGGCCATTCGGCACTTCGAATCTGCTCCAACATTCATTATGATCATGGCTGATCATCAAGTTCATTACCCTTGATCCCTTTAGCTAAAAGAGCTGTGTCTATTTTCTTCTTGAAATTACACAATGATTTGGCCTCAAATACTTTCTATGTTGATGTATTCCACAGCTTCACCACTCTCTGGGTGAAGAAACTTTTCCTCACCTCAATCCTAAAAGGTTCATTCCTTATTCTTAAACTATGACCCCTAGTTTTGGACTCCCCCCACCATCAGGAACATTCTTTCTAGAATCTACTCTGTCTAATCCTGTTAGAATTGTATATGTTTCTATCAGATTCCCTCTCACTCTTCTAAACTCCAATGATGATAATCCTAATCAACTTAGTCTCTCCTCGTATGACAGTCCTGCCATCTCAGGAATCAGCCTGGGAAATCTTTGCTGCACTCCCACCATGACAAGAACATCCTTCCTCAGATAAGGACACCAAAACTGCACACAATACTCCAGGCGTTGCTTCACCAATGCCCTATACAATTGCAGTAAAACATGTTCCTGTAATCAGAACCTCTTGCTCTGAAGGTCAACATACCATTTGCCTTCTTTACTGCCTGCTGTACCTGCGCACTTACTTTCAGCGAGTATCCACCTCTCTTAATTTACACCCATCTAAATAATAATCTGCCTTCCTATTTTATAATAATAATCTTTATTGTCACAAGTATGCTTACATTAACACTGCAATGACGTTACTGTGAAAATCCCCTAGGCGCCACATTCCGCCGCCTGTTTGGGTGCACAGAGGGAGAATTCGGGACTAGTGGGTGGAAACTAGAGCACCTGGAGGAAACCCACGCAGACATGGGGAGAATGTGCAGACTCCACACAGACAGTGACCCAAGCCGGAATCAAATCTGGGACCCTGGCGCTGTGAAGCCAAAGTGCTAACCACTATGCTACCGTGCCATTTTTGCTTTTGAAGCAGATAACCTCATGTTTATCTATATTATACATATGCCCACTCACTTAGCCTGTCCAAATCCCTCTGAAGTATCTCCGAATCCTCCTCACAGCTCACTCTCCCACCCAACTTTGTATCATTTGCAAATTTGGAGATAATACAACTAGTCCACTTGTCCGAATCATTAATATATGATAAGAAAAGTTGGTTCCAGCACATATCCCTGCAGTACCCCACTAGTAACTGCCTTCCAATCGGAAAAGGACCCGTTTATTCCAACTTTTTATTTCCTGCCTGCTAATCAGTTTTCTATCTATCTCAAGACACTACCCACAATCCCATGCGTTTTAACTTTAATAACAAATCTGCTATGTGAGACCTTGTTGAAAGCCTTCTGGAAGGCTAAATAAATCACATCCACTGACGCTCCCTGCTCAACCAGTTACATCTTCAAAGAACTCTAATAGATTTATCAAGCATGATTTCCCTTTCATAAATCCATGTCGACTTTGTCTGATTATAGCACTTTCTAAATACTATGAAATCTTTGATCTTTGATGGACTGCACAACTTCTCTAATACTGACATTAAGCTCACTGGTCTCGTTCCATTTTCTCTCTACCTCCCTTTTTGAATTGCGGGGTTATAGTAGCCACCCTCCAACCAGTAGGAACCATTCCAGAGTCCAAAGAATTTTGGAAAATGGATGTACTATTTCTAGTTTTTAAATTTTTGTTTTATTTGTTCATGGGATGTGGGCATCGCTGGCTGGACTTGCATTTATTGCCCATTCGTAATTGCCCTTGAGGGGGCAGTTAAGAGTCGGCCACATATAGGCCAGACCAAATAAGGGTGGCAGATTTCCCCTATAAGCCAGACCAAATAAGGGTGGCAGATTTCCTTCGCTTATCGACATTAGTGAACCAGATGGGTTTTTCAAAAATTGACAATTATTTTCGATTATTAGACTTTTAATTCCAGGGTTTTTAAATTCACTTCAGGGGCGGCATTCTCCCCTACCCGGCAGGACGGGGGGTCCCGGCGTAGGGGAGTGGCACCTTTGGGGGCTAGGCCCACTCCGGAGTGGTTGGCACCATGACTGGCGCCAAAACCGGCACCAGTGGCCTTTAAGGCCCGCCGCCCGGCGCCGGGGCTGGCCGAAAGGCCTTCGCCGGTTCACACATGCGCCGGTGGTGACGTCAGCGTCAGCTGCCACTGACGTCACCACCGGCGCATGCACGCTGGGGGATTCTCTTCCACTTCCGCCATGGCGGAGGCCGTGGTGGCGGCGGAGGAGAGAGTGCCCCCATGGCATTGGCCCGCCTGCGGATCGGGGGCCCCGATCGCGGGCCTGGCCACTGTGGGGGCACCCCCCCGGGGTCTCAGCACCCCGCGCCCACCCCAGGACTGTCTGATCGCCCTGCGCCCACCCCCCTGCCTGTCAGCGGCGGGACTTCTGCCCATCGCGGGCCGGAGAATCGCCACAGGGGCCTCGCCGATCGGCGCGGCATTCACGCTGATCGATGGGGCGTGATTCCCACCCTCGCCAATTCCCGGGTGGCGGAGAATCTCTGCCACTGCTGGGGGTCGGAGAATTTCGCCCCAGATTTCACCACCTGCTGTGGTGGGATTTGAACCTGGGTCACCCGGGCATTATCCTAGGTCTCTGGATTTCTAGTCCAGTGATAATACCAGCATGCCACCACTTCTCCCTAAAGGAAGATTAAGATTATCAGGCCCAGGAGATTTACCGCCTTCAATCCCATTCATTCCCCAAAACCATTTTTTTACTAATCCTAATTTCCTTCAGCTCCTCACTGAAACTTGTACAGTACATTATTCACGTCTTCCTTTGTGAAGACAGAAGCAAAGTACGAATTTAGTTCCTCAACCATTGTTTTGTTCCTCAGTTATGAATTCCCTCGTTTCTCCTCCGCCAGTTCCGCCAACTCCAGCATGATGCCACCACCAAAGAAATCTTCTTCTCACTCCCCCATTATTCCCTAACCACTGTCACCCTTCACCCCCACCCCACCTGGGCCATCTGTTCCCTGTTCCTAGTTGTCCTTTGATACACTGCTTATCTATGTTCTGCCATTTACAAATTCTGATTTGTTAATGTGCCACTATCAGCACCCTTCTTAGCCTTGATCACCACCTTGTACATTCCCATTGTCTTTCTGTCCACGCCACCTTTGTCAATCTCCACCTATCGCTGGCCCTCTATTTGGCCCCACGCCGCCATGCTCACCCGCCCGCCCACACAACAGTATAAATTTAATCCTTGTTCCAATTCTCTCTATCTTTGACAAAGATTCATCCAGACCCAAAAGTTTAGTTCCCTCTCTCGCCACAGATGGTGTCAGTAATGCTGTGATTGTCTGTTATTTTCTGTTTTTGTTTTAATTTACATAGATAGAACAGTACAGCACAGAACAGGCCCTTCGGCCCTTGATGTTGTGCCGAGCAATGATCACCCCACTCAAACTCACGTATCCACCCTATACCCGTAATCCAACAACTCCCCCTTAACCTTACTTTTTAGGACACTACGGGCAATTTAGCATGGCCAATCCACCTAACCCGCACATCTTTGGACTATGGGAGGAAACCGGAGCACCCGGAGGAAACCCACGCACACACGGGGAGGATGTGCAGACTCCGCACAGACAGTGACCCAGCCGGGAACCGAACCTGGGACCCTGGAGCTGTGAAGCATTGATGCTAACCACTATGCTACCGTGCTGCCTCATTTTAACTTCTTGTCCATTTTTTTCCCCTCAGGGTAGTGTCCAAGGCCCAATTATCTTCAGCTATTTCATCAATGACCTTCCCTCCAGAGTCAGAGATGGGGATGTTTGCTACGATTACACAATGTTCCACACCATTCATGACTCTCCAGATACTGAAGCTGTCCAAGCCCATTTGCAGCAATACCTGGATAACATTCAGCCATGGACTGATGAATAGTGGAATAACCTTTACAAGACCCAGGGGGACTCCTCAATTGATCTCCCTGTGGGATTCATGGAGTCCCCGCTAGTGGGAGGAGTCCTGCCCAGCTGGGGCTCGTAAATCAGCCATATAAAAGCCAGCCTGGACTGGGAACTGGGTGATTGTTAGTCCCGGTTGGTTGCTTTGAACTACCTGTGGCTGTTCTTCTAGTGGCATTGAGGCTAGATCGGGGATGGGGTGTGGGAGGTGGGGGGGTGGGGGGGCGTGTATTGTGACAGGGAGTGTCTTTTTCGCACAGAACACCGAAAGGTCTCTGGCAGTGCCCCATCTCTGATTGTCACATCCTCCGAGAGCACTGAGGATTCTGTGTCCATATCTGATGCCGAGTCATCCACATCTTGCTAGCCTGGGCATCGATCCCTGGTGGGAAGCACTTCCTGACTAAATGATGGAAGACAGGGTGGTCCCGGTACAGATTCATCTGGCACAGCTTCCAATGGGATTGGCTCCCAGCTCTTGTGGTGGCCCACGTGCTTTCACATGGTCCACTCTCTAGTCCTGACTATGGATGAAACTGGCCCCATTCTCTCCACTATAGTCTCTGGGATGGCACCATTGGGTACCATCCCCAAATTCCGAATGTGAACAGCGTCCCCTGGTTTAAAACCTCTGTCACCTGTTTGGTGATTATGATACCTCTTCTGGAGGTCCTACTCCCTTTACACCTTTCTGCCATGACTCGGGAACGTTAAACTCAGGCAGGTCCGGAGGTGTTGGCCCATCAGTAATTCTGCCATCGTTTCTCCAGTTGTGATGTTCGGCATCATTCGGTAATTGAAAAAAAACATGCCAGCTTTGTTTCAGTGTCACCTGCAGTCTGTTTCTTCATGCCCTGTTTAAATGTCTGTGCTTCCTGCTCAGCAGACCATTGGAGGATGGATGGTATGGGGCAGTCTGGAAGTGTTTCACCCCATTGACACGCATAAACACCTCAAATTCCTCGCTGTTAAAGGGGGTCCCATTGCCCGTGACCAAGCACCTCTGGGGCACTAAAGGATTGGCTCAACTTCTCCATGGTAATTTGCGAGGTGATGCAAGACATTTGGGGCAGGTCTGTCCACTTTGAGTGGGCATGTATAAGAAGTAGAATCATTGACCCCCCATGAAAGGCCTGGCGAAGTCGGCATGCAGGCGCACCTAGAGGCATCACTGTAAAATCCCAAGGGTGTCGTGAGGCTGACAGAGGGAGCTTCTGGTGTTCCTGGCAAGTCATACACTGCTGTACTATTTGCTTGATCTCACCCTCGAGCCCTGGCGACAACACACAACTTCTTGCGAGCATCTTCATTTTGGAAACACTTGGGTTTCCATTATGCAAATCACCTACCTGGCCGCAGCATGACTATGTGGGTTCCCCACAGAATGACGCCGTACTCCACACTGAGCTTCTGCTGTTTTGCCCGATAGGCCTGCAGTTCCTCTGGGAGTTTTCCTTGCAGCCCACCATATCGGATGACCTGGTGCAAGTTCGCAACATAGGGACCCATTGGGCCCACATGCGGCTGTCACAGGTAGGGTGCCCATAAAATTCAATGACTTCATCGGCTACTGGCGGGGACCAGGGGTTTACAGGCAGCAGGAGTCACCTGTGGGCGGCCGCATGTGCAACCCATGCACCTGGACGATGTTTAAAAGTATATTCACAAACCGTCAACAGCAGTGCCCATCGTTGGATTCTGGCTGAAGCTTTTGATGGTATCATCTTGTCTTCCTTTAAAGAGGTCAACTAAAGGCTTGGGCTGCGTGATCACCTTGAAATTACCCATAGACATACTGGTGGAATTTCTGTACTGTGAATATCATGGGCAGTCCTTCCTTCTTAATTTGCACATTGCAGCGCTCTGCGACGGCCAGGGTTCTGAATGAGTAAGCTGTTCGGTCTCATCTTCCTGCCGGTGGAACAACACTGCCGTAATGCCAAATGGAGAAGGGTCACATGTGATGACAAGTGGCTTTGAGAGATCATATTGTGTCAACAGCTTGAACAACAATTGCCGCTTCACTCTGGCAAATGCTTCCCCCTGCGGCACTTTCCATGCCCACTTCTTAGGTGGATTGGCCATGCTAAATTGCCCGTAGTGTCCTAATAAAAAAGTAAGGTTAAGGGGGGGGGGTTGTTGGGTTATGGGTATAGGGTGGATACGTGGGTTTGAGTGGGGAGATCATGGCTCGGCACAACATTGAGGGCCGAAGGGCCTGTTCTGTGCTGTACTGTTCTATGTTCTATGTTCAGGTTCTTCTTCAATAGCGGGTGCAGGGGTGCCAACAAGGTGGCGAGGTTTGGGATGAACTTCCCCTAATAATTGACAAGTCCGAAAAACGACCTCAGCTCCGTCGCCTTCTCAGATGTCGGCACTCCCTTGATAGCCCGGATTTATTTCTCCACGGGGTGCAACCTGTCATTATCGACGCAATATCCAAGGTATGTGGCCTCTTTCGCCTGGAAGATGCACTTTCCCCTCTTCAGGCAGACATCCTCTTCGGAGTACCATCGCAGGACCTTTTCCAGGGTGTCCAGGTGCTCTTCTAGGTGGCTCCTGTAAAGAGCACATTGTCCAGGTAGACAGCCATCCTGGGAAGCTATTGGAGGATGTTTTCCATTCCCTGCTGGAAAATCACACACACTGACAACACCCCGAATGGAAGCCTCTTATGTACAAACTGGTGTGGTGTTGATGCTGAAATATTTCCTTGATGCTGCGTCCAACTCCAACTGAAGGTAAACATGGCTCATATCAAACTCGGAGCGGCTGCAGGACATTCTGGGGGGGGGGGGGGGAGGGTGAACAGCCAGCTGTCGTGGTGCACATAGGCACCAACGATATAGGTAAAAAACGGGATGAGGTCCTACAAGCGGAATTCAGGGAGTTAGGAGTTAAACTAAAAAGTAGGACCTCAAAGGTAGTTATCTCAGGATTGCTACCAGTGCCACGAGCTAGTCAGAGTAGGAATGTCAGGATAGATAGGATGAATGCGTGGCTCGAGAGATGGTGCAAGAGGGAGGGATTCAAATTCCTGGGGCATTGGGACCGGTTCTGGGGGAGGTGGGACCAGTACAAACCGGACGGTCTGCACTTGGGCAGGACTGGAACCGATGTCCTAGGGGGGGTGTTTTCTAGAGCTGTTGGGGAGGGTTTAAACTAATGTGGCAGGGGGATGGGAACCAATGCTGGAAGTTGGAAGGTAGTAAAACAGGGACAGAAACAAAAGGAAGTAAGGGGAAAAGTGCAAGGCAGAGAAGACATAGTCAGAAATCCATAAGGGCGACAGTACAAGGTACAGTGACTGAGGGGAGCACAGTGAATAGGCCCAGTAATAACAAAAGGAATAAAACTGGAGATGTTAAGATTCAAAACAGAGGTAAAAAAACCAACATAAGTGTACTTTACCTGAATGCTCGTAGTATTCGGAATAAAGTAAATGAGTTGGTGGCACAAATCATCGTAAATGACTATGATTTAGTGGCCATTACTGAAACATGGTTAAAGGATGGTCACGACTGGGAGTTAAATATCCGAGGGTATCAAACTATTCGGAAGGACAGAGTGGATGGTAAGGGAGGTGGTGTTGCTCTGTTATTTAAGGATGACATCCGGGCAATAGTAAGGGATGACATCGGTGCTATGGAGAATAAGGTTGAATCCATTTGGGTGGAAATCAGGAATAGTAAGGCGAAAAAGTCACTGATAGGAGTAGTCTATCGGCCACCAAATAGTAACGAGATGGTGGGGCAGGCAATAAACAAAGAAATAACTGATGCATGTAGAAATGGTACAGCAGTTATCATGGGGGATTTTAATCTACATGTCGATTGGTTTAACCAGGTCGGTCAAGGCAACCGTGAGGAGGAGTTTATAGAATGTATCCGCAATAGTTTCCTAGAACAGTATGTAATGGAACCTACGAGGGAACAAGCGGTCCTAGATCTTGTCCTGTGTAATGAGACAGGATTGATTCATGATCTCATAGTTAGGGATCCTCTCGGAAGGAGCGATCACAATATGGTGGAATTTAAAATACAGATGGAGGGTGAGAAAGTAAAATCAAATACTAGTGTTTTGTGTTTAAACAAAGGAGATTACAAGGGGATGAGAGAAGAACTAGCTAAGGTAGACTGGGAGCTAAGACTTTATGGTGGAACAGTTGAGGAACAGTGGAGAACCTTCCAAGCGATTTTTCACAGTGCTCAGCAAAGGTTTATACCAACAAAAAGGAAGGACGGAAGAAAGAGGGAAAATCGACCGTGGATATCTAAGGAAATAAGGGAGAGTATCAAATTGAAGGAAAAAGCATATAAAGTGGCAAAGATTGCTGGGAGATTAGAGGACTGGGAAATCTTTAGGGGGCAACAGAAAGCTACTAAAAAAGCTATAAAGAAGAGTAAGATAGAGTATGAGAGTAAACTTGGTCAGAATATAAAAACAGACAGTAAAAGTTTTTACAAATATATAAGACAAAAAAGAGTGGCTAAGGTAAATATTGGTCCTTTAGAGGATGAGAAGGGAGTTTTAATAATGGGAAATGAGGAAATGGCTGAGGAACTGAACAGGTTTTTTGGGTCGGTCTTCACAGTGGAAGACACAAATAACATGCCAGCGACTGATAGAAATGAGGCTATGACAGGTGAGGACCTTGAGAGGATTGTTATCACTAAGGAGGGAGTGATGGGCAAGCTAATGGGGCTAAAGGTAGACAAGTCTCCTGGCCCTGATGGAATGCATCCCAGAGTGCTAAAAGAGATGGCTAGGGAAATTGCAGATGCACTAGTGATAATTTACCGAAATTCACTAGACTCTGGGGTGGTCCCGGTGGATTGGAAATTAGCAAACGTGATGCCACTGTTTAAAAAAGGAGGTAGGCAGAAAGCAGGAAATTATAGGCCAGTGAGTTTAACTTCGGTAATAGGGAAGATGCTGGAATCTATCATCAAGGAAGAAATTGCGAGGCATCTGGATAGAAATTGTCCCATTGGGCAGACGCAGCATGGGTTCGTTAAAGGCAGGTCATGCCTAACTAATTTAGTGGAATTTTTTGAGGACATTACCAGTGCAGTAGATAACGGGGAGCCGATGGATGTGGTATATCTGGATTTCCAGAAAGCCTTTGATAAGGTGCCACACAAAAGGTTGCTGCATAAGATAAAGATGCATGGCATTAAGGGTAAAGTAGTAGCATGGATAGAGGATTGGTTAATTAATAGAAAGCAAAGAGTTGGGATAAATGGGTGTTTCTCTGGTTGGCAATCAGTAGCTAGTGGTGTCCCTCAGGGATCCGTGTTGGGCCCACAATTGTTCACAATTTACATAGATGATTTGGAGTTGGGGACCAAGGGCAATGTGTCCAAGTTTGCAAATGACACTAAGATGAGTGGTAAAGCAAAAAGTGCAGAGGATACTGGAAGTCTGCAGAGGGATTTGGATAGGTTAAGTGAATGGGCTAGGGTCTGGCAGATGGAATACAATGTTGACAAATGTGAGGTTATCCATTTTGGTAGGAATAACAGCAAACGGGATTATTATTTAAACGATAAAATATTAAAGCATGCCGCTGTTCAGAGAGACTTGGGTGTGCTAGTGCATGAGTCACAGAAGGTTGGTTTACAAGTGCAACAGGTGATTAAGAAGGCAAATGGAATTTTGTCCTTCATTGCTAGAGGGATGGAGTTTAAGACGAGGGAGGTTATGTTGCAATTGTATAAGGTGTTAGTGCGGCCACACCTGGAGTATTGTGTTCAGTTTTGGTCTCCTTACTTGAGAAAGGACGTACTGGTGCTGGAGGGTGTGCAGAGGAGATTCACTAGGTTAATCCCAGAGCTGAAGGGGTTGGATTATGAGGAGAGGTTGAGTAGACTGGGACTGTACTCGTTGGAATTTAGAAGGATGAGGGGGGATCTTATAGAAACATTTAAAATTATGAAGGGAATAGATAGGATAGATGCGGGCAGGTTGTTTCCACTGGTGGGTGACAGCAGAACTAGGGGGCATAGCCTCAAAATAAGGGGAAGTAGATTTAGGACTGAGTTTAGGAGGAACTTCTTCACCCAAATGGTTGTGAATCTATGGAATTCCTTGCCCAGTGAAGCAGTTGTGGCTCCTTCATTACATGTTTTTAAGGTAAAGGTAGATAGTTTTTTGAAGAATAAAAGGATTAAGGGTTATGGTGTTCGGGCCGGAAAGTGGAGCTGAGTCCACAAAAGATCAGCCATGATCTAATTGAATGGCGGAGCAGGCTCGAGGGGCCAGATGGCCTACTCCTGCTCCTAGTTCCTATGTTCCTATGTTCCTATGTTCACCAAATATGTGTACAGGTCTTCTATGCGTGGCATGGGGAACCGGTCCAACAGTGAGGCCCTGTTTACTGACATTTTATAATCCACACAGGTGGATGAGCTTGTTCGACTGAAACACAGGGACCATTGGCGCTTCCCACTTTGCGACCTGGACTGGCCGTATGATGCCCAAGTTCTCCAGTCACCTTTGTAAGCAGGGCATATGGGACCGGCCAGACCCTGAAATATTTGGGCTGGGCCTGTGGGTCAACGTAAATTTTTGCTTTGGTCCCCTTTATTTTTCCCAGACCCTCCTGGAAAACCTCCAGCTACTTTCCGAGGAATTCATACAGACCACCAATAGCCATACGGAAAATCTGTTGCCAGTGCTGACAGAATCTTTGTCACCAATCACAGCCGGG
This sequence comes from Scyliorhinus canicula, assembly GCF_902713615.1. Classification (NCBI taxonomy): domain Eukaryota; kingdom Metazoa; phylum Chordata; class Chondrichthyes; order Carcharhiniformes; family Scyliorhinidae; genus Scyliorhinus; species Scyliorhinus canicula. Next base: position 140,561,115 of record NC_052152.1, on the reverse strand, counting down.
GAGATTGGGCTCATGTCCCTGAGCTCCATGGCCGCGAGCAGTGAGACCTTGGTTGAGACGAGAGCAGGCCTCCAGGACTGGTAGTGCCAGGTGACAGGGGAGCCCACAGAGCTCGCTCCAGCCACATGCCCGTCTCAAAGAATAGCCCGGAGCCGTCGGGCACCCCGAGGGAGGAGGTGGTGACAGAACCTGTGTCGATGAGTCACGTAAGGTGATGCCGGAACACCGCAGAGTTTGCGACTCCCCCCCCTCCTTTCTTCCCTGCCACATCCAATGGGCACCACGATACCTGGGAACCCGAGAGACTGCCAGGCCCATCCAGGCCTGGTCACTCCAGAGGACGGATGCCAAAAGGATGGCATGGTGGTACAATGGTTAGCACTGCTGTCTCACAGCACCAGGGACCTGGGTTTGATCTTGGGTGATTGTTTGGAGTTTGCACATTCTCCCTGTGTCTGTATGGGTTTCCTCTGGGTGCGCCGGTTTCTTCCCACAGTCCAAAAATGTGCAGGTTAGGTGGATTACTCCTTTGGATGTGGTTGCAGAAATTGGATAGATGATTGGGCCTAGGTAGGGCGGTCTTTAAAATGGTCAGTGCAGACTCGATGGCTGAATGGCCTCTTTCTGCATTATTACGATTCTATGATTCAAAGGGGACCCAGGTCACAGGGCAGGAATTGCAGCAGGCCGTTTTCACCCCTGATGTACCGCCTGGGGATCCACCTAGACGTAGGGTTAGGGCTTGTAAGGTCCAAAAGGTAGACAGCAGTAATTTGGCATGGGTACAGCACACAGAATAGTGCTAGGGGCGAAGGCACAAACCTGTAGATACATATTCATCTGTTCACCATAAACACCTGTTAACAACCGTTTGAACCTGCCTCAGTGCTCTGTCAGAAGCTTTGAGTGATAGGCTGGGCTGGCTGCGGGGGGGGGGGGGGGGGGGGGGGGGCTTGATGGGTGGCCATAGGCCACGGTGGGCAGTCAGTGGGTGTGCAGCAGGATGGCGTCATTATTATTAATGTATTTCAGGCTGTGGCAATGATGGTCTGTGCCTGGACCACGGTCCTGGGGTCACCCTGATGCCACGGCCTATCCCCTGGTCACTGCCACTACTGCCCCTGGCCTTGGCAGACGCCCTCCCATCCAAGCCAGCCATGCCAGCGGTAGAACCTGCAGCCCACTGTCACACCTCTGGGAACATGTCCTACCTCAACTCTCTCCCTCAGCAGCCACTGTGCCTGTTTCCCAATTTTTAAAACCACAAGTGAACCTCACCATCGGTAATTGCTCCTGGCGGAGGTGGACCTTCGCGGGAGACCTGGAGAATACCGGGATGGGCCTGTTAATGAAAAGCCAATCGCGTTTACTGTGCGTGCGGCATAGAATGCATTCACGCCGCTGTCCACACACCAGAGCATGGCATTCTGTCGGAACCTGGTGCCAACCTCGATTTCCACTGACGCTGAATTCTATACCCAGTTGTATTTCCCGATTCTGGTGTTGAGCCGATGGAGAAACCCACCCAACGTATTTTCATATTTTAAAAGCTGAAATATTTTCATTGTGGTTTTAATTGCCATAAAATATTACTTTATGCACACAATAGGGATCCTATGAAATGTTGATGTCTACTTCTATGTTAACTCTGTCTTACCTTTAATCAGCGTAAATTATACGTTAACTTAAACTGTACATTGTCGGAATAGCCATAACATTTATAATTAATTATAATCCCTGCTATCTGAACCCTCGAACCCTTCATTACTTACCAGCTAGTTATTAGGAATAGCATCTCCTCAAGGAAAACAAATTTTCTAATGGGCCTCTGTGAGAAGATTAAATTTGCCTCCATGCTTGAGTAGAGACTTCATTGCAGTTAAAAATTTATGCCTCAAATGCAATGATATCATAATGAAAATGTGATGTCATCAGGTAGTTCCCCCTCATTTGCTTGAACTAAAAAACTACAATAATCACAACTAAAATACTCTGTTATAAAAGTGTATATTGTGTCCAAAACAGCTCATGCATGACAATACTCATAAGTCATCTGTGACTCAGGTAGATCAACACCTGATAAAATTAATTTAAAGAATAACAGCATGAAATATAATGAGGTTCAATTCTTCCTTCTCATTAGACCCTTGGTTCCCTCAGTTTTCTGGGGAAAGATTTGTGTTTTCTCCGTGAAGACTGAACTAAAGCAATTGATTAATTGTTCTGCTATTTCTTTGTTTTCTATTATAAATTCTCCCATTTTGGACTGTACATTTGCCTTCACTCATTTTTTTTTTTACATACTTACAGTCCACTTTTATCTTCCTTGCAAGTTCATTCTAATACTCTACCCCTCCCCCCCCCCCCCCCCCCCCCAATCTCTTGCTCCTTCCTTACTCAATAGTAAGAGATTGCAGTCAGATTCAACCAGGTGGTTGCATTGTGGACCTGAATTCCACCTGAAAGCCAACTCTTTGCACAATGATAGAACTTTTGAGTCATAGAGACTGTCGACCTGGTGAACTGGAAGGTCAGGCCACTTCAAAAGAAAGCCTGAGCAGATATACCACCTGAATTTCCGGAAATCATTCAGAGAAAGAACGAGAGAGAGAGTTAGATGTCTTGCAATGATGGAGGAACTGATAGGGTGCTGACTCCAAGGTACAAAGAAGTTCTTGCATCACTAATTAACTGACCAATAGAGAGAAATTGGTCTGGGTCAGGATGTATTCACCTTTTGTTGAGGGAGGATAAGAACAATTTGCCATGACATTCTGACACCACTTGGGGTGTCAAAGTTAAGATGGCCAAATTCTACAGCTGCTGCCTCCACCCTCCCCCCACTCTCCCCCCCCCCCCACCCCCCGCCCCGCCTTTCACCGTACATGCATAAAATATAGCAATCGAACATCATCATACCAGTCACTGAAATTGGAAACTATGGTAACCTGACAACAAAAAGGTAGTTGAAACACATTAATCTTGAAGTTAAAGTTCATATTCTTTAATATATAAAACTAACAAAGTTTAAAATGCAAGTCCAAAGATGCGCACGTTAGGTGGATTGGCCATGCTAACTTGCTCCTCTGTGTCCAAAGGTTGGGTGGGCTTATGGGATGGGGCAGGGGAGTGGGCTGCGGTAGGGCGCTCTTTCAGAGGGTCAGTGCAGACTTGATGGGTCAAATGGCCTCCTTCTGCACCATAGGGATTCTATGATTCTATAATATGTACTCAAAGACAGGAGCAGCTGACTAAACATAAAAATAACACTTAAGAACAGAATTAGAACAGTTAAACATAAATATGCACAAGTAACAACAACTAACCACATCACAGCACATAATGATGTCAGCAATGGATTTAAATAAGATGCATAATAACGCTTCTCTCCCCCCCCCCCCCCCCCTTCCCCCCGGCCCCCTAAATTGTATCCCCTTAAAGACAGGAATACAATGTGACTGATGCCACAATTTTACATCTGTCTTTCAGCAGCTTTGCAACTTTCCTGTGCTGCACTTTTCTTTGTTCTTTGTTCCTTTATACTGTGATTGTCACAGTACTACTGGTGTGTCCATGAACTCTGGTAATGCTTGATTTAGTTCAACTGAACTTGTTGGTACAGGAATAGGTTGACTATCTGTGCATGAGTGTCCCTCTCCTAAAGTAGAGTCCATTGGAAGTCCTGGTACAACAGGAATTGCTTCTTGCTAGATTTCCATAGCCGCATTTTCTTCTATTGCGTCATCCCAAACTTTAGCTATCATGGTGTAGACAAATATGATTTTGGTGCCTGCGAGTGGCTCTTCCATTGTTCAATTTCAGTACCGAAGATACTGGACCGCTTTGGTTAAGAATAACTCCAGGTAGCCAACAGTGATTACTGCCAAAATTCCCCATTTTGGTTAAATCCTTCATGACTACAATAACTTTTCCGCAAACATTTTCATTAGCGAGTGGCATTGAGTCCATCCTCCATGTAAGTCCCTGGGATTGACCTACTCTCAGTCTAATGTCCATCAAATGTGGAGTGTGATCAGAGACCACAATTGCCCCATATTTCATTTAAATTATTTCTGGGGAATTGAATTATTCATTATTAAAAAATCTATACATGAATATACCTGATGTACATGGGAGAAAAATTCTTTCCTTCCTGGATTTTGAAATCTCCAAGATTCTACTTCCCATCTTGTCCTTAAATATCCCCAGTTCCTTTGCCATTCCCAATTTTAGTAATGTTTTTGGGCAAGGCCGGTCTAGTTGGTAAATTTTAATAAATTTCCCAACATCCCAATTCGGCTATTAAATGCTTAGCAGCACTATCGGGACCTTTCTGGGATTCCACTAATCATTATAAATCAACAATCTGGACCTTGCAATTCCTTGGTCAGTACAAATGACACCTTGTTGCCAAATAAAATAGCAGCTCCCTTGATTTACAATTAAATCCAAAATGAAATGCCTGTCCAAACCATTCCACTTCTGACCTAACCTGGGCCGGGATTCTCCCCTACCTGGTGGGGCGGGGGAACCCGGCGTAGTGGAATAGCGCCAACCACTCCGGCGCCGGGCCTCCCCAAAGGTGCGGAATTCTCCAGAGTGATTGGCGCCAAGCCGACTGGCGCCAAAACCGGTGCCAATGGCCTTTGACGCCCGACGCCCTGCATCGGGGCTGGCCGAAAGGCCTTCGCAGGTTCACGCATGCGCTGGTGCGTCAGCGGCCGCTGACGTCACCACCGGCACATGCGCGGTAGGGGGCTTCTCTTCCGCCTCCGCCATGGTGGAGGCCGTGGTGGTGGCGAAAGAAAAAAGTGCCCCCACGGCACTGACCTGCCCGCCGATCGGTGGGCCCCGATTGCAGGCCAGGCCACCGTGGGGGCACCCCCCCGGGTCCGATCGCCCCGCGCCCCCCCCAGGGCCTCGGGGGCCCGCTTGCACCGCCAATCCCGCCGCCACCAGAGGTGGTTGAAATGACGTCGCCGGGATTGGCCTCTCAGCGGCGGGACTTCGACCCATCGCGGGCCGGAGAATCGCCGCGATTCCCGCCCCCGCCAATTCCCGGGTGGCGGAGAATTCCGGCCACGGCGGGGGCGGGATTTATGCCGGCCCCGGGCGATTCTCCGACCCTGCGGGGGGGTCAGAGAATTTCGCGCCTGATCTGTAATCGTCATATGTGTCTCCTGGAGAAATCTTACTCCCGCTTTCAAGCTATTTAAATATGTGAATACTCTGGAACATTTCACCGGTCCATTTAAACCAGGGGTGGGCAAACTTTTCCGTGCAAGGGCCACATTCAGAAATTCACAATTTTAAAGGGCCGCATAGTATATTAAGTAAAATAATTACTTCACCCGGTTATGATTCTGGGCGCCTCATATAGAACATAGAACAGTACAGCACAGAACAGGCCCTTCGGCTCTCGACGTGCCGAGCAATGATCACCCTACTCAAGTCAACATATCTACCCTATACCAGTAAGTAACCCAACAGCCCCCCCCCCCATTAACCTTAAAAAAATAATTTAAAATTTTAAAAAAAATTTTTTTTTTTTTAAATGACTTGGTGGGCCGCATAAAGACCTTTGGCGGGCCGCATGCAGCCCGCGGGCCGTAGTTTGCCCACCCCTGGTTTAAACAGTGTACATTCTAGGTCACTATTCTAAATGGGGGCTTCCAGACATTGAAGTCCCCCACCCAAAGTATATTCTGCATCCTTGCCACTCTCAATGCTTCCTCAAAGTAGTGTACAACATGGAGGAGTAATGGTTATTAGCTATTGGTGGAAGGTATGCGGTAATCAGCAGGAGGTTTCCTTGCCCATGTTTAACCTGAAGCCATGAAACGTCATGGGGTCAAAAGTCAATGTTGAGAACTCCCAGGCTGGCTGTCTGCCAACTGTATACCATGCGCCGCCACCTCTGCTGGGTCTGTATTACCGGTGAGACAGGACATACCCAGAAATAGTGACAGTGGTGTCTCAGACATTGTCTGTAAGATATGATTCTGTGAGTGTGATTATGTCAGGCTGTTGCTTAACTAGTCCGTGAAACAGCTCTCCCACTGAAGAGCCTCAATTGGCTTCTGGACAGAAAGGCCGATCTTGACATTTTTGCCCTGGATTAAATGGGGGGAGTTAGCAAAGAAATTTTGTCTCCACCCCACATCTTTCCACCGCATTTTACACGCAATCACCATGTTTCAGCTCTATTACAGGGGAGCATTAAATTCATCTCACTGTCTCTCAATCACCTTGCTATGCCTGCTTCCTTCAGAGGGTGGTGAACTTGTGGAACTCGGTGCCCCATAGTGCAATGGAATGAAAATCGCTTATTGTCACAAGTAGGCTTCAGAACTGTGAAAAGTCCCTAGTTGCCACATTCCGGTGCCTGTGAGTCATTAAATGGTTTCAAGAGATAGATATATTTTCGATAAAAAATGGTTAAAGGGATACGGCCAACAGGTGGGGAGATGGACTTGACTCCACGAAGAGATCAGCCATGATCTGACTGAATGGCAGACCAGTCTCGAAGGGCTGAATTGCCTACTTCTGCTCCTAATTCCAATGTTCCTACATTCATGTTCACCCATCCCAGCCCACCCAAAATCCTAAATATATTGTCTTCTACTCTGGTAGCATGTCTAGTGATATATTAATTGGGAGGGGGGTGGGGGGGGAGCATTAGCATTGCTATGTGCCACGCCTACTGAGCCTACCACTCACAAACGACGGGTCTTATTGCGGGAGAAGGATTATGCCGTGACAGCAAGCCAAGTGGTTGGAGGTCAATCATCTTAGCCCCAGGACATCACTGCAGGAGTTCCTCAGGGTAGTGTCCGTGGCTCAAAAACCTTCAGCTGCTTCAACAATGACCACCCTTCCATCATAAGGTCAAAAGTGGGAATGTTAGCAGGTGACTGCACAATGTTGAGCACCATTTGCGACACCTCAGGTAATGAAGTGGTCTGTGTCCAAACGCAGCAAGACTTGGACAATATCCTGGCCTGGGCTGACAAATGTCAAGTTACATTTGTGCCACATAAATGCCAGGCAATGACCATCTCTTACAAGAGAGGATCTAACCATCACCACTTGACAATCAATGACTTTACCATTGCTGAACCCCCCACAGTCAACATCCTGGGGGTTTACATTGGTCAGAAACTGAACTGGCCGAGCCATTCTAATACCGTGGCTACCAGGGCAGGTCAAAGGCTAGGGATCCTATGGTGAGTAACTCACCTCCTGACCCCCAAAGCCTGTCCACCACCTACAAGGCACAAATCAGGAGTGCAATGGATACTCTCCACTTGTCTGGGTGAGTGCAACTGTAACAACACTCAAGAAACTCAACACCATCCAGGAAAAAGCACTGCGCTTGAATGCTCCCCTTTCCACAAACATTCAAACCCTCCACCACTGATGAACAGTGGCAGCTGTGTGTACCATCTACAAGATGCACTGCAGTAACTCGCCAAGGTTCCATAGATTCCATAGACAGCACCTTCCAAACCCACAACCACTACCATCTAGAAGGACAAGAGCAGCAGATACATAGGAACCCCACCACCTGAGGTTTTCCTCCAAGTCACTCACCACACTGACTTGGAAATATAACGCCGTTTTTTCACTGTCATTGGGGCAACATCCTGGAGCTTCCTCCCTAACAGCACAGTGGGTGTACCTGCTCCTCAAGGCCTGCAGCGGTTCAAGGAGGCAACTCACCACCACTTCCTGAAGGGCAACTAAGGATGGGCAATAAATACTGGCCTAACCACTGATGCCCACATCCCGTAAATGAATAAAAAACAAATTTGACTCATTCAGGCCAATCAGGAAATAATAACATGCTGTGGGTTGTGGCTCAGAATGGGTTAATAAACAGAAATTTCAGTGAGAAAGGTGTGCATCAGGGTTGAGAGTGAAGTTTGTGGAGCCTGCATTCCAGAGAAGCTGAAGACCCACAGAGTTTATGGAGAGAATGGAAGCCGATAGTCACCTTGAGCCCAACAGTGAGCCGGAACGCAAAAGCCGTAGCAAGCCCACCAATTCACTGCCCTACTTTGTGAAGTATAGCTTAAGTAAAGTTTCCTGAGTTACTTCGCTGGACTGCCTTTTTTTGCCTTTTTTGGTTAAGTCTCAAATTAATTAAATTGAACTTAAGTTCAAATAATACCTAGAACTTGCACTATGTTTACCCTGTTTGTTAGTTACTTTCCAAGTCACTGGAAGATTTGCAGAATGTTTTCTTTGAAGGGTAGGTTCTGTGGGAATATTGCCTCCATTTGTGGCATCATAGAATCTCTACAGTCCTGAAGGAGGTCATACAGCCCATTGAATCTGCACCAACCCTCTGAAAGAGCACCCAATTTAGGTCTACTCCCCTTAACCCCACCTAATCTTTGAACAATAAGCGGCAATTTGGCATAGCCAATCCACCTAACCTGCACATCTTTGGACTATGGGAGGAAGCCGGAGTACCTGGAGAAAACCCATGTACACAGGTAAAACGTACAAACTCCACACGGTCACCCAAGGCCAGAATTGAACCCGGAATTGAAATCCTGAATATCATAGAAAGGGTTATTGGTATGATCATGTTAATTCTGCAATTAGTTGGGAATGGTTTCCTGGAGATTAGGTTCATTTGATAATTCTGATACTTTGCATGTTTTGGAAAGCAATATGGAGAGGAATTTTCTTGAATTTGGGATGAAACATATTGTTCACCTTTGAGTGGGTGTTTAAGATATCCTGGTCACTTTCATTGTGGAATTCACTGATATCTTGTCGCTTAGAATTGAATTTGAATTAATCTAGTGAATTTTGTGATTGAGTTTTTAGGGGAATTTAAAGGGGAATTTGTCTATCTATTAATCCTAATAATAATCTTTACATTTGTCACAAGTAGGCTTGCATCAACACTGCAATGAAGTTACTGTGAAAAGCCCCTAGTCGCCACACTCCAGCGCCTGTTCGGGTACACTGCGGGAGAATTCAGAATGTCCAATTCACCTAACAAGCACTTCTTTCAGGACTTGTGGGAGGAAACCAGAGCACCCGGAGAAAGTCCACGCAGGCACCATGAGAACGTGTAGATTCCGCACAGACAGTGACCCAAGCCAGGAATCTAACCAGGGTCCCTGGCGTTCTAAAGCAACAATGCTAACCACTGTGCTACTGTGCCACGACTAGATACCAAGCAGAAGATCCCGCTGCTGGTCAATGGTGGTCCACCTCTCACCACCAAGAAAAATGACACGGGGTGCCAGAGAATCTCATCCATTATTGGAACATACCGCTGCTCTCTGGGTGGATACTGGGAGGCATGGTTGCACTGCAGCCTCACAGCACCAGAGACCCGGGTTCAATTCCGGTCTCGGGTGACTGTGTGGAGTTTCCCCTTTCTCCCCGTGTCTGCGTGAGTTCCCTTTGGGTGCTCCAGTTTCCTCCTACAGTCCAAAGATGTGTATCTTAGGTGGACTGGCCATGCTAAATTGTCCCTCAGTGTCAAAAAGGTCAGGTGGGACACTGGGTTTAAGTAGGGTGCTCTTTCCAGGGGCTGGTGCAAACTCGAAGGGCTGACTGGCCTCCTTCTGCCCTGTAAATTCTATGCTTCTATGACATTTTCCAGCTGTTCAAGCTGGCGGGATCTTCCAGCCTCTCCAATGGTGCACCCCTGCTTGCAGTTTCCCCATGACGTGTGGTGGATTTAATGAGAAATTCATTGACATCAGCAGGACAAGCTGCTGGTCAATGGCATTCCACTTTTTACCACCAAGAAGCACGACATGGGGTGGCCGGAGAATCTCACCCATTATTGGAACATACTACTGTTCTCAGGGTGGTTAGCCAAGAAATCTTGCTGGTTTTGTATGTTAATTTTGCTGATGTTCAGGTTTCCAGAATATCCTATCCATTTGAAAAGATGAGAGGGTGGAAATAGTTTGAATTGAATATGTGAACTTGAAGATATTGCTTACCTCCTAGATATTAAACCTTCCCTGATTCGTGAATGAGTTTTTAATATCTTGCTGATGCTGTTTTCAGGTTGATGGGAGATCCTCCCTGTTTTTGCATTTAATATTTTGATGCTTTGCTGGTGACAATTGGGTTTGCAGGAAATTTTGCTTATTTTCTGAAGAGAGTTCAAAGATCGTGAGTGTCCTGGTGGGAATTTGGAGATGGTATCAGTTTATTTTGTCCACTATCTTTCATCCTTGAATATTTGAGAAATGCTGTATGGTTTAGTCTGTAGACTGCCTGTCATCCAGAATTGGATATTTTCTGAATATTTCACTTCGGTGGTTGGGAGTTTTTCTGAATCTGGATTTTGTACACTTTCCCTTGGTGGGCAAATTTGAGAGAACACGGGTTCTGTGCAATTGCACTTGAGGGGGTTTCTTGTTCCTTGAAATCCTTGACTCTGTCCAAGGATAAATTTGAGAGGGCGCTTATGGTAGCATGACTTGAATTCAAAGAGTTGTTTCTGTGCTCAGGGACATTTGGCTGGATTTCATTGACTGGGATCTGTGGTCCCAGTCGCGGGTATTTTTGAGTTATTGGTTCAGTCAATGGCTTTGCCGAGGTTGTTTGGTCTTCAGTTACAGGTGACATGTGTGAATCTTGTTTAATGTTGTTTTTATGTAGTACTGGATGTTGTCTGTTTGTGACATCATCGTCCTCTGGGTTTGATGTTGAATTCTCAGAATGTTGCTCAGTTTCAATGTTCCTTAGGTTGATCCGAGTACCACTGATAATGACTCCATGTTGGTCTGAATTACTGAGGCGAAGAGAGGCTGGGTCAATATCTAGTGGGAGGTTAAGTTTGCTATAAAACCCATGAAAGATATTTTTCGTCATTCCTAGTTCATCCCTTGTTGTCACTGACTGATCACCAAAAACAGTCATTCTTCGACTGTTAACTTTTGAATTCACCTTACTCACAGGAATATGTCCAAGGTTTAAACATAGAGTAAACTTCTCCAATGTCTCATTGTGTTCACTGTTTCTTCCAGCATTCTCATGAATGTCAAGTTCATCTCCATTCAAGAAATTGTTTCCATCCATGTTTGATCAACTGTATGGAGATCACAGGTTTCTTCTCTGAAAATAAAAGAGGAGAAGACAACAGATCTTATGTACAACAGATTTGTAAGCATTTTTCCTACATGCTGGGAGGTGTTGATCTATAAAAAACATGTGAAACTGAAACATGCTAAACTGATAACCAACACAATGACAACGTATATTACGATATCACACGAGCAGGAATGGAGGAGCATAATAAATAAAGATGCTATACCACAAAGGATAAGATCAATAACTCTTAAGTGGGTTGGTTATAAGCTCATGAACTGAAAATTACTGGGGCAAGTAAAGTCCCATTGTTGGGAGGCAACCAATAATGGGTTTTCCACCTGCAACTTAGAAACAAGGATCTGGTGTCTCAGGCTGCCTAGAGTTGGATTCCAGCCCTACATCTAAGAACTAATCACAAACAAGTTGATCCTGTATTTGCTGGGAAAATGACATAGATTTTGATGTGCAAGACAATCCTGATGCGTTAGTGACACAGAAAGTTATGGTGAGGAATTGAACCAAGGTGAGTTGTAAATTGCTAAACTCAGGATATTATTATGTACTTTACAGACAATAAAATACACTTGTCGTGCAGCCAACATTATAATTTAGAAAATGAGGCATCCATTGTGCGCACAGCGTGACCCATAAACAGGAATTTGGAATGACATGAATTATTTTTTTCAGTTGCAGTGTCACGGCCTGTTCCAAGACCAGTTCGAAGCCAACAGCAATTAGGGGGAAAAGAGAGAGATGGGAGAAGACAGACAGGAACACACAACTCGGGGGGAAGGGGGGTGGAAGAGAGGAGGGAACTCAGGGGAATTACAGGGAGAAGCACAGGGGGAGGGGGAAGGAACAGCAGCCCCCTCCCCAAACTCACAAGGCAGGCAGCAGAAAAGATAAAGGGAAGGGGGGGACAAGGAGAGAATAGAAGCCAGTGGACAGTACACCCTGAGCTAAAAAGGGGGATACCAAGAAGCGGCCGGGAGGGGGGGGCGGGTGCTATGTGGAGAAGGGAAGTGGGGGGGGGGGGGAGGAGGACACACCTAGACAGACAATATCAATATGTATATAAGAACCACACGTACTCTGAATATTAATCGTAAAATGTTATTGTGTATAAATTGAAAATACCAATAAAAATATTTAAAAAAAAGAAAGCATTGGTCAAGTCACAAAGTTTTTTTTTACGGCCAACCACTGACAAACTCACACATAAAAAATCCTATTCAAATGTATTAGTAATGTGAGACATGGGGCAGTACTGCTGCCTCACAGCATCAAAGTCCTGGGTTTGATTCTATAACTGTCCGAGTGGAGTTTAAACATTCTCCCCGTGTCTGCGTGGATTTCCTCTGGGTCCTCCGGTTTCCTCCCACAGTCCAAAGATTGCAGGGTAGGTGGATTGGTCACGCTAAATTGTCCTCAGTGTCCAAAAAGATTAGGTGGGGTTTTAGGGATAGGGCGGGGGCATGATCCTGGGTGCGATGCTCCTTCAGAGGGTCGGTGCAGACCTGATAGGTTAAATGGCCTCCTTCTGCACTGTAAGGATTCTATGGTTCTATTCTATGCCTTACTTGGGAGGAAAAGGTGACTTTAGACATGAACATTAATTTTATAATTAGAGTTGGCATAAGGAATTTCTTTCAGTAACTGAGTTGCTGCAATCTTTGTCAAAATAATGCCTTGGGAACTTCTACAGCCATTTGAGAGGCAGATGGTGTCTCTGTTTAAAGTTTCATCTCACAAGATGTACTGCAACAGTGAAGCACTCTCACAATAACGGTACTGTGGTAGCCTGGATTACATCCCCAAGTCACTGGAATCAGACTCAACCTTCTGACTCAGAGTTAAGTGTGCTACTGAGGTGTATCTTGGCCCTTGTAGGCAGTCGCTAAAAGAACAACTGGATTATTGCAATTGATTGAGCTATGTTAATCTGACACGGCCTACATGGCAACCAGGGCACGTCAAAGGCTAGGAATCCTACAGCGAGTAACTTACCACCTGACCCTCCAAAACATGTCCACCTTCTACAGGCACAAGTAAGGAGTGTAATGAAATACTCTCCACTTGCCGGGATCAGTGCAGCTCTAATAACACTCAAGAAGCTCGACGCCATCCACGACAAAGCAGCCTGCTTGATTGCTCCTCCTTCCACAAATATTCAAACCTTCCACCAATGACGCACAGTGGCAACAGTGAGTACCATCTACAACATGCACTGTAGTAACTCACTAAGGTTCCTTAGAGAACACCTTCCAAGCCCACGACCACTACCATCCAGAAGGACAAGAGCAGCAAATACCTTGGAACTCCACCACCTGCAGGTTCCCCTCCAAGTCATTCACCACCCTGACTTGGAAATATATCACTGTTCCTCCACTGTCGCTGGGGCAACATCCTGGAACTCCCTCCCTAACAGCACAGTGGATGTACCTACACCTCAAGGATTGCAGAGGTTCAAGAATGCAACTCAACACTACCTTCTGAAGGACAACTAGGGATGGGCAATAAATGCTGGCCTAACCAGCAACGCCCACATCCCGTAAATGAATTTTCAAAAAATGTTCTGCTGTTTGTGATCTCGAATCCTGCAATACATAACGGCATCTAATGGCACCTAGAAAGGCATGCAATTAAACTGAAAATCAATCACTCTGAACAACATTCTGAAATGCCATTTAACACACAGTTTTCAATAAGGTGGCCAACTGCCATCTTTTCAGAGCAACTAAGGATGGGCAATAAATTACAACTTTGCCTATATTTGATACATCCTAATAACAAAAGAAAATAAGCCAATTAGAAAAAATATCTTACCAATGAATGCCACCAACATCATACCCTCTAGTCTACTTTACATCCATAGTTGTGTGGAAATTTCAGTGAATGTTTGTCTCAAATGCTGTGACATCATAATAGCAAAATGATATCACAAAGTAATTTCCTTTCATTAACTTGTGCAAAATACATTGTGTAAAAGCACTCACTAAAAGTTGGATATTTGATAATATGCATGTGATAAATTATGTTGTACCAGGTATTGTTAGAGATAAAAAGAACAGATTACAAATACAGGCTCATCTAAAATAAAACAGACACTGCAAGAAATAGACTACAAACCTGTAAGTATAAGTAAATCGTAAATATTTTGGCATTTTGACTACAGAGCCTACTTTAAAACTGTCTTGATTCGGCATCTATATTTATGCCTGAAACTTGCCTTTACTCCTTACAGTTGCTGACAGGACTTGCTGTATATTTCTAGAACTTCTATTTGTGAAATTATAAATAACTCGTCTCATAAAAGCTGTTATTTCTGACTTCTTTATACAGGTAGCTAATATCTCACTTGAATCTGGGAACATATTCTAGTGTTTATATGATGGAAGATCAAATATTAATAATAATACTGTTGCTTAGTGTCACAAGTAGGCATACATTAACATTGCAACGAAGTTACTGTGAATATCCCCTAGTCGCCATACTCTGGCACCTGTTTGGGTACACTGAGGGAGAATTCAGGATGTTCAATTCAGCTCACAGCATGTCTTTCAGGACTTGTGGAAGGAAACCAGAGCACCTAGAGGAAACCCATGCAGACATGGGGAGAACGTGTAGGCGCCGCACAGACAGTGACACAAGCCGGGAATCGAACCTGGGTCCCAAAATATTGTAAAATGTACTGGAAGACACATTAGTACAGAAAGCTGCAAAAAGAGTAAAATCACAGGACTTCACTCCTTTAACATAGCTTTGGAATTTCCACAGCTTTCCTGAGTGATGAAGAAAAGAGTTTGACACCTGAAGAGGGGACAGTAGCTGCACATTATTTTTCTCTCCCTTCCACTCGGATTAGGATCTGCCATGGAGTGGTTGGGGGTGGTGAATAAGTCAGATTTGAAATCTGGTATTCGCGGGCTGATGAGGAGCAGGGTTGTCCAGCATTAATTACCAACAAGTTGGGGGATTAATCCTGGTTCAATGAAAAATGTAGGCGGGCATGCCAGGAGCAGTATGACAGGCATTCCTAAAAAAGAAGTGTGAACCAGGTGATGCAACAATGCATACCTACTTGCATGGCAAACAGCATAAGCAGCAAATGATAGACACAGCTAAACAATTCCACAATTGGCAAATCAAAGCTCTAAAGTCCGGCTGCATCCAACTGTGAAAGGTGATGGAAAATTAAGAAAATCACTGGAGGAGGCGGCACCGCTAATACCCCTATCCTCAGTCATGGAGGAGCCCAGCACATCAGTGCAAACAATCAGGCCGAGGCATCAGCAACAATCTTCCGCTGGAAGTGCTGAGTGGATGATCCATCTTGGCCTCTTCTGGAGGTCAGCAGCACCACAGATACCAGCATTCAGCCAATTCAGTTCACTCCACTTGACATTAAGAAATGGCTGAAGGCACTGGATACTGAAAAGTCTATAGCCCGAACAATATTCCAGCAATGGTGTCACAGTGGTTAGCACTGCAGCCTGACAGTCCGAAGATGTGGGCAGCATGGTGGCATAATGGTTCGCACAGTTGCTTCACAGCTCCAGGGTCCAGGTTCGATTCCCAGCTGGGTCATTGTCTGTGCGGAGTCTGCATGTTTTCCCCATGTCTGCATGGGTTTCATCCAGGTGCTCTGGTTTCATCCCACAGTCCAAAGGTGCGCGGTTTAGGTGGATTGGTCATGCTAAATTGCCCTTCGTGTCCAAAAAAATGTTAAGTGGGCGTTACAGTGATAGGGCTACGTGAGCTTCTGCAAGGTGCTCTTTGTAAGGGCCGGTGCAGTCTCGATGGGCCGAATGGCCTCCTTCTGCACTGTAAATTCTATGATTCTATGTTGTGCTAGTTAGGTGGATTGACCATGCTAAATTTCCGCTTAATGTCCAAGAACGTGCAGATTAGGTGGGGTTACTGGGATAGGGCAGGGGATGTGTCTAGGCAGGATGCTCTTTAAAAGGCTTAGTGCAACTCGATGGGCCAAATGGCCTCTTTCTGCCCTGTCGGAGTTCTATGGTTCCAATAGTACCGAAGGCTTGGTGTGCTCAATAACGTCCCGTGCCCTGGCCGAGCTGTCCCAATAATGCTACAATATTGGCATCTACCTAGAAATGTGGAAAATTGCTGGGTGTCAGGAAACAGAGGCAGTTTTAATTAAGCTATATTTGGATTTGTGGGTATTAGAAATAGGGCATAGTTTTAACTAATTTTAATTTTGTGTTTCAGTATTTAAAAGGGTTAATGACTTCAGTTTGGCTTAGATGAATGCATGGTGATGAGGGTTTATGACATGAATGCAAACAAGGCTTAAAGGAAAACTAGGTTGCTGTTTCGCAACCAGGGCCACCCTAGGACAGGTAGAACTTTTGAGTTAGTTGCAAGCTAATGCAAGAGAAGCTGGACACAAGGCCAGGGAACTGCAGAAAGCATATTTCCCAAAAGAACAAAGTATGTAACAGGAAGACAATTAAGATAAAGGAACAAATAACAAGAAGTTGGACAAGGGTCCTGTTCAGGAGAATTCCAAGAAAAGGCAGCGAAAGTGTTACCAGCACGGTAGCATAGTGGTTAGCACAGTTGCTTCACAGCTCCAGGGTCCCAGGTCCGATTCCCGGCTTGGGTCACTGTCTGTGTCCAGAGTCTACACATTCTGCCCGTGTTTGCGTGGGTTTCCTCCGGGTGCTCCAGTTTCCTCCCACAGTCCAAAGATGGGCAAGTTAGGTGGATTGGCTATGCTCAATTGCTGTAGTGTCCAAAAAAGATTAGGTGGGGTTACGGGTATGGGGTGGAGGTATGGGCTCAGGTGGGATACTCTTTCCAAGGGCCAGTGCAGACTCGATGGGCCAAAAGGCCTCCTCCTGCACTGTGAATTCTATGATTCTATGAAGTGCTTTGATTAAATAAATATTGCCAAGAATCAGGTTTAAAGTCAGCTAGGTGAGAAGCCAGGTCTCCAAGGTAAATCAAAAGTCTGGTGACATCTTAATACAGTCTGTGAAGCAGTCATGTTCTATTGGCATGGCTAGGATCCTGAGATATTGTGTGGAATCTTGAATGCATGTTAGAATCCAAGGCAGAGGAATGCTGAAAGTAGAGATTGAAAACATGAAGGTGGATCCTTGGTGAAGGCATCTGAGGGAAAGCTTGGTTTAGGGGAAAATTCCAACTGCACTTTTCGAGAGTGGAGTCTTGAAACACTTGTGTGGAAGTCTGAGTTCTATTGAAACCAACTGTCTCACAATGTGACGCAGTGGCGGACTGGGTCTAAAAATATTGGTTGCCAGGAGACAAAGGGGGCCCAGCCACAACTACAATGCTATCATTTAATTTTCATAATGAATAAATAACATTTTCAAAAAATACATATGGAAAAAAGGGTACAATTAAAATTTTTGTGGAAAAAATGTATATTTCTTAGTAATTACAGTGTACATGTACTGTACATATTACTGGCAGTAGATACCAAATGTAAATACAGAATGTTATAATTGAATTTTTTATTTATTATTTTAAATTTTAAGTAATTGGTTGATATTTTCAAATAGTTTACTGCACAATTTACACATTAACAGATAGTTCAAAAGCACAATAGAGCATTGCATGCAGTCCACTATATTAAGAGCAATCGTTTGTGTTCGTTAGATGATTGTGCAAATCTGCCAATAATTGCTTCTGAATCCAATTAATCCTTTTCAATGGATAGCAACATGTATGATTCCAAATTCTCCTCAGACAGCGAATTTCTTAACCTTGTCTTTATGATCTTTAGCTTTGAAAATGTCCTCTCACATTGGACTTGAGTAACTGATAGTGTGCAGATGACTTTATAAAGTTCATAAAGGTTATCATATGCCTTGTCATGAAGTCTATTGGAGGCCAGAATTTTTAGTACACACGATGGGCAAGTGCTGCAGATTTTACAGTTGTTGCAACTGGAATCCATATTCTCACCATCATTAAGCAATAGCTTTAATACATCAAAGTTTGAAGCAAAAGAAAACAATTCCAATATTACTTGATCTTTGCTGATTTGTGGAAACAGCTTAATAATACCTTCAAATGCTTCATCTTCAAGGCCCTTCTCTGCAACAGTTTTAAACTTTGCTGGGTCCAAGCAGGACAAATCTTTATACAACTGTTTGTGTTGTACAAAGCGTGATTCTAGTGACTGGACAATGCGATCCATTATTAGGTTAAACACATTTACTCGAAAATCAGATAGAGAATCTGAGGAATTTCTTTCATCTTCAATAAGCTCATCTGCCATTCTTTTCTTCTTCCTCTGCCTCTTAACTGGCAATGCTATTTCCAACGCATCAATTTCCAATGTTTGATTTTCATCCATATTCATCTGTGAAATCCTGTCATTACATTTATTTACAAATTCCAAAGCCTTGCTGCGAACGTTGTCAAATGTTCTTGTCTGTTCCTTCAACTTTGTTGTAGCTGAATCTACCAAACTCCATGCAGTAAACATATCTAAACCACTTGTCTGTAGATAACTTGATAACGGGGTTGTAGTTTCAAATATATACAAGTAAGTAAATGCTGTCAATATGGTTTCAAACTTTAGAAGACTTTGAAGTAAAACATTTGCTTCATGTTTTGTTTTTGTATCAAACTTTTCTGAATCTTGTATCATTGATAAGCATGACAATAGATTTACGAAAGTACTGGCAGTGGCATCATCAAAATATCCAAATATAGTTGTTGCTGCATTGGATTTTCCTGACCATCTGGTCTCACCAATTAGCTTTAATCGTTTCATTTTTTCTTTTCCTAGATATTTTCCAACAACTTCTATCCATACAGCCATCCTCTTGTACGATGCTTTCACAAACGTTGCTATATTTTGGAGCAAATTGAAAAAAGAAACTGCAGGCACACAACATTTTGTTGTTTCAGTTATCACCAAATTCAAGACATGGGCATAGCACCATATATGAACATGTTGATCAGCCACATCAGCAATTTTACTTTGTAAACCATTATACTGGCCATGGTAGCTTGCAGCGCCATCTGTGCTATCAGATACACATTTTTGGGTTTCCAACTTTAAGATGCTGTAATGTTTCAATCAATAGATCAAAAAGTCCCTGTCATGTACCATCATTACTTGGCGCAACTGAAAGTAGTCGCTCACAGATAATACCTTTAAGCACATACCGAATAATAATGCTAAACTGATCGATGGATTAATTATCTTGTGTTGAATCAACCTGAATAGAATAATATTTTGCTTGAGAAACTTCATGACTAATTCTTTCTTGTATCATATTCTTCATAATTTTGATTAACATGTTTATAGTTGTTTTACTCGGGTATGTAACAAGTCCACCACGGCCTTTACTTTGAGCCTTTCCTTGTTGCTCTAATCGTTTGTTTCTTTGTTTAGACTTGTTTTGCACTGCAGAAACGTGAGCTTCAATAATGGGGTCATATTTTGCCATCAACTGCACTGTAGCTAAAAAATTGCCATGATTCAGAACCTCATTATCTAGAGCGTAGGCCGATTCATTTCTGTGATCTCGAAAAGGAAGTGCTTGCTTGCCTAACTTCTTTATGATGTCTATAATCCTCATGACAATACTTCTCTACTTCAATACTTCTTTCCTTTTAATTCCTAATAATTTTGATGCTGCAAAAAATTTATCTAAGGTGCCATCATTAACCACACTGATATATTGCTGAGCATTTCTGACATGTGTTGTTGTCGATTCATGTAAAGTCAAGCTCTGGCTAATACGCCTGTAGTCACTAAAGCCATGTACAAAGGGTGATGGATTACAAGTGTTAGGAAACTCAAAGGCTAAGCAGTGTGAACAATATAAGCATCTATTTTCTTTGTTATATGTTAGCCATTTTCTTGGGACTGAGTCATTCATAATTTTCCTCTCATACAAACGAGCATCAAATGGCAGATCATCAAGGGGCTGAAGTGGATGTTCAGCAAAAAACTGTTTTAGCTTTGCTCGTGATGGATATTGGAAGATTTCAGTAATTGATCTTTCATTTTCTTGCGTAGGTTCATTTACAGGATGTGCTTCAGAAACCAAGTCATTTATGCTTGAAGGAATATCTGATTCCCTGTCACTAGTTGAAGCTATGTGTTCAGATGTTGCAACTACAGGCAGTACAGATACCGGAACAAGGAAGCCAGAAGAAATATTGGGCCTGGGTTGATTAGTAATGGATGCACTTGTATTTGTCTCTACATTCAAAGTAGCTCTTCTCTGTTCTTGTAACTCGCATGTCATTGCATCATCACCATGAGCATTGTTTCTTGCTTCTTGATTATTTGTTGCAGAACTGGATATTAATGTGGATTGTGCTTGTGGTATTATAAACTCTGTAATAGGCCTGCATCGCTTGGCTGATTCCTTCCTTTCTGCTTCTTTTTGTTCTTTGCGTTTTAGTGACCCAGATGTATGCTTTTTCTTTTCCATGCTGGTAGGGGTAATATTCCTGAAATGAAAACCTAATTAAAAATAGCCCACATTGGGAAAAATGAATATTGATGATTGCAAGAATAACTTGAAGGAATGCCAGATAAACCCCTACTTGATAAAAATATAAAATAACTTACTTACACTTCAATAGGCTATGTTCATTAGTCAATACTACTGTGGCCTATGCAGCTTCAGAAGAGGAGACAATCCACGGTCCAGTGTTCACACCAGCAAGCAACTGAGACAACTGTTGAAACTTAGAAGTTTGGTCCGACTATAGTAAGACATTAAGAATGGTCCTACGGCCAAAGTAAACATGTCCAGTTTGATACCAGTGTAGTGTTACAAGTCGCAACCCTTTGAGTTTACCGATCATGGCTTATCACTTCAATATCTTTGACCTCATGATTCACGGTCAAAGGTACCGCTTCTCCTTTTCGGTGACCTCACGACCCTATGTACTGCTTGATATCCTTTCAAGTTGCCGACCATCTCAAATCACGAACTGTAACTTTATCTTTAAATTCACACACTCTTGCTGAAAACGTGGATTTCCAACTATGTCTGACCCGGGTGTACCAGCCCTCCCCCCCCCCCCCCCCCCCCACTCCTTTTCACATCCATTTAACACTGCTTCGTTCCTTCATAGACTGAGTGATTATTTGTTTGTTTCTTTATTGCATTTTTATTTGGTATTGCTCTTTTTAAAAACAATTATATTTTATTAAGTTAAAATACAAATCTCAAGAAAGAAGTTGGAGATTTATTTATCTAATTAATTATAATTTTTAAGGGCCCTTCAGAGATTCACGGGCCCCTTCTTGGCTCTCCGGGCCCCGGACCGATGTACCGGCTGAACCAAGACTACTGCTTGATATCCTTTGAAGTTGCCAACCATCTCAAATCACGAATTGTAACTTTATCTTTAAATTCACACACTCTTGCTGAAAACATGGAATTTCCTTAATTATGCCCGACCCGGGCCCCCCTATTCCACATCCTTCCGCTACCTCCCCTGCTTCGTTCCTTTTCATGCACTGCTTATTTGTGTCCTGTTCTCTTTTTTTTCTTATTCCTTTTTATTACTAAAACAGTTGTCTGTGTTTGTTTCTTTATTGCATTTTTATTTGATATAGGGGGCCCACTTCATCAGGGGCCCACTTGCCATCGGGCAAGCTGACACCCTGGCCAGTCCGCCACTGATGTGACGCGCATCTGGGGGGATTTGATGAGCAATCTACAGAAGTTGTATTGGATAGCACCTGTCACATTTTTTCAGAGTGCAATGTCTCTGACCACTTTTTGCTTATTTATTTAAATGGTCTGTATACTTAATGAGAGCATGAGACTATGACATATTTTGTAACTTGTGTTATCATGACAGATCTAAGTACATCTGCGCTGGTATAGAGGGAGTGTCGGAGCTGTGTATTATAGTTAATCTTTTCACTTTCAATAAATATTTTACTCTTTTGTTAAAAGTTAATCGGTAGTAATGCAACTATATCAATTCACATCTTTAAACAAAAAAATTAAATTACTCGGTCCTGACTATCGAGTGGTAACATCGGCTGGGACCCAAACACCAGTTATGTCCTATACACAAAAAGCAGGACAAATTCAACCTGGCCAATTACCACCCCAGTAGTCTAGAATCATAGAATCACTCGAGTGCACAAGAAGCCCATTTGGCCCATTGAGTCTACACCAACCTTCTGAAAGTTAACCCTACCTAGGCCCAATCTCCCAATCCATACTCATACCCCAGTAACCCCACCTAACATTTTGAATTAAGGGGCAATTTAGCATGGCCAATCCACCTAAACTGCACATCTTTGGACTGGGAGGAAACCAGAATAGCCGTAGGAAACCAACATAGACACGGGGAAAAAGTGCAAACTCCACACAGACAGGTGCCCAAGGCTGGAATTGAACCTGAGTCCCTGGTGCTGTGGGTTCACAAAAAGCAGGGCAAACCCAACCTGGCCAATTACCGCCCCATCAGTCGACTCTCGATCATCAGTAAAATGATGGAATGGATCATCAGTGCTATCAAGCAGCACTTGCTTAGAAATAACCTGCTCACAGGTGCTCAGTTTCAGTTACACCAAGGCCACTCAGCTCCTGATCTCTTTACAGCCGTGTTTCAAACATGGCCAGAAGAACTGAAGTCCAGATTGGATGTGAGAATGACTGCCCTTGATCAAAGCAGCATTAAGAAGACAGAGCAAAACTGGAATCAATGGGAATGAGGGAGAAAACACTCCATTAGTTGGAGTCATACCTAGCACTAAGAAAGATGGTTCTGGTTGTTAGAAATCTGTCATCTTAGCACAAGGACAGCACTGCAGGAGTAGTGTTCTTGGCCCAACCATCTTCAGCTGCTTCATAAATCAACTTTGTTCCATCATAAGGTCATAAGTGGGGATGTTCCCTGATGATTATGCAATGTTCAGAGCCATTCTCGACATCCCAGATGCGGAAGCAGTTCCTGTCCAAATGCAGCAAGATCTGGATAATGCCCAGGCTTGGGTTGACTGGGGGCAAGAAACAATCACGCTATACAATTGCCTCGCAATTACCGTCTCCAACAAGAGAGAATCTAATCATCACCCCTCTGTATTCAATGATATTACCATCACTGAACTTCCCACGATCAACATTCTGGGGGTTACCATTGACCAGAAATTTAGCTGGACCAGTTATATAAACACTGACTACAAGAGCAGGTAGGAATACAGTGGCAAATAACTCAAGTCTGCACTCCCCAAATCCTGTCCACAACCTACAAGGCACAAGTCAGGAATGTGACGGAATACTCTACTTGCTTGGATGAGTGCAGCTACAAAAACACTCAAGAATCTTGACACCAAGATCATAGAATCCCAACGGTGCAGAAGGAGGCCATTCGGCCCATCAAGTCTGCACCGGTCCTTGGACAGAGCACCCTTCTTTAGCCCATGACTCCACCCTATCCCCGTAACCCTACCTAACCTTTTGGACACCTGAGGCCGGAATAGAACCCGGTTCCCTGGAGCTGTGAGGCAGCAGTGCTAACCATTATGCCACCATGCCACCCTATCAATGATTCAAAATATATTACAAAGTAGCAGTTAAAACATTTTTTAAGGAGAGAATTCCAAGATTTGGGGCTGGAATTTCACCAAGGAGGCTTGTAATAGGAGCTAGGTTGTTACTGCCTCAATTGGAAAATGGTTAAACGTTTAGCATGGGGAAGCCCTTAATTAGTATGGAGGTGGGTTTCCTGTTCACTTAGTCAATGGAGATGAGAATAGAGACAAATCAGATGAAGTGTGAGATTCATTTAGGTCCAGATCGTCCAGTGTCTCGATCATTTTAGACTGTGCAAACACAGAGGATACACTATGTGACCCTTCAGAAGTCCCAATGCAAGGACGCCATGGGAATTGCCCAGGAAGTTTCAAGGGAACAAAATTCCCCTGCATACAGAACCTCTGAGGAAGTTTGCAACTCTGAGTTTGAGTCAGAGACTTCACGGGTTCTAACACAGTTAACTGGATAGTTACCAAGGAAATATTAGACAAGAAAAAAACATACCAGAAGCATAACTGACAACCACCCTACCTCCTCTCCTCAACTCCCTCCCAACTCTCAGGCTGCCCTCCAACTCTCCCTCGACCCTCTGACTACCCCCATGATCCTCTGACCTCCGCTGACCAACTTCCTCCGAACCTCCAACTTACCCTCTGACCAACTCCCCCCCCCCTAACATTCTGACTCCTTTTTCGATCCTCCAACTCTCCCCCTCAACCCACCGCCTCGCAACCTTAACCAACTGTCCACTTACCCAATTGCTTCACTCACATTCATTCACTGACACACTGAAATGCTATTTAAATATCCCTAAGCACTTAGTGTGTTAGTGAATGAAGGCTTACCAAAATACAACAGCTAATGCCATAAAAGGAAGGCATGGTTTGGCTTCCTCCAACAATCCAGCACTATGAAGGAGGACTCAGAACAGATATGCTCCACATTTCTCAACAGGCCCATTTTTTGGAAGACCACCTTAGTGTAAGAAAAATGGAGTGGAGTGGAAATCCCATTGTGATTGTCACTTCTATGATGATTCAGTCCATAGACTCCGCACAGAAGCCTTCACAGCTACAGCCTTCCAGTGTCTGAATGATTTTAGACTGTGCAAACACAGAGGATACACTATGTGACCCTGTGTGCCTCGGGGCAAAATATTCTGATTTTATTTTATTCGTTGGACCAGCATTCATTCTCCGTCCTTGAGGGAATTTCAGAGTCAAGCACATTGTTGATCTGGAGTTACATTTAGGCCAGGCCAGGTAATGATGACAGATTTCTTCCTTAAATTACATTAGTGAACCAAATGAGTATTTACAACAATTGACAATTGCTTCATGATCATCGTTAGACTTTTAATCGCAGATTTCTGTTGAATTCAACTTTTGCCATCTGGGGGTGGCGGGGACTGGGGGGAGCACGCACACATTTGGGTGCCGGGGAGAAAATCACGGTGTGCGATATTTGGCTGTGCTGTGTGTTGTTGTCGTCCGCCCCTCCCGGACGGGTCTCGCTGCCGTCCCATGCTCGCCCCCGCTTCTGCCGCTCCTCCATCTCCATTTTCCTCGTTCCCCGCTCCTGGAGGTGTCATGCACGTTTTGGCATCCTGTGCCCTCCCTTTGGCTCCCGCTTCCCTGCCCCTGCCCCGCCCCGCCGGCCCTCCTCTCCCGTCCCCGTCACCCTCCACGGTTCGCCTCCCTCTCCCCAGGTTTAGCTGTCTTCCCCCCCCCCCCCCGTGGTTCGCCCCTCCCTCCTCAGGTTTAGACGCCCCCCCCAGTCCATCTCTCCCCTCAATGCCCCGGCTACCTTCCCCCGATTCCCGACCATTTTCCCCTGATTTTTGGCCACCCGGCTATTATTCCTCTTGTTCGTTGGCCACAAACAGGTCCCGGAACAGTTGCATGAATGGCTCCAACGTTCTGTGGAAGCCGTCGTCTGACCCTCGGATGGCGAATTTGATTTTCTCCATTTGGAGAGATTCCGAGAGGTCGGACAGCCAGTCTGCAGCTCTGGGCGGTGCTGCTGACCGCCAGCCAAACAGGATTCTACTGCGGGCGATCAGGGAGGCAAAGGCAAGGACGTCCGCCCTCCTCCCCAGGAATAGATCTGGCTGGTCCGAGACCCCAAAGTCCGCCATTTTCGGACATGGCTCCACGCTCACCCCTACCACTTTGGACATGGCCTCGAAGAAGGCTGTCCAGTACTCCACCAGTCTGGGCAAGACCAGAACATGTGGGCATGGTTGGCTGGGCTTCTTTGGCACCGTTCACATCTGTAATCCACCTCCGGGAAGAACCTACTCATACGGGTTCTTGTTAAGTTGGCTCTATGTACCACTTTTAGTTGCGTCAGGCTGAGTCTTGCGCACGTGGAGGTGGAGTTGACCCTATGCAATGCCTCGCTCCAGACTCCCCGCCCTATCTCAATCCCCAGGTCCTCCTCCCATTTCTTTCTTGTTGCATCCGGTGTCGGCCCTTTCTACCAGTCGGTCATACATGTCGCTACAGTTCCCTTTATCTAGGGTACTTGCATCCAGTAGGTATTCCGGTAGTGTCTGTCGTGGCGGTTGTGGGTACGTCCTTGTCTCCTTTTGTAAGAAGTTTTTGAGCTGCAGATACCTTAGCTCGTTCCCCCTGGCTAGCCAAAATTTCTCTGTCAGTTCGTCCAGTGTTGCGATCCTGCCGTCCGTGTATAGGTCCCTGACTCTCAGTGTCCCTCCGTCCTGCCTCCACCTTTTGAAGGTGGCATCAGTCAGTGCTGGTGTGAACCTATGTTTGTTGCAGATGGGAGCTTTGTCCGACATTTTGGTCAGGCCAAATTGCTGCCGCAGTTGGTTCCAGGATTGGAGGGTGGCTGTCACCACCGGGCTGCTGGAGTGTTGTTTGGGTGGGGATGGGAGTGCTGCCGTGTCGAGGGCCCGGAGGGAAGTCCCCACGCAGGAGGCCTCCTCCGCGCGCACCCACTCGGCCTCTGGCTCCTGGATCCATCCCCTTACTCGCTCGGCTGTTGCCGCCCAGTGGTAGAATTGTAGATTCGGGAGAGCTAGCCCCCCCCTGGATTTTGTTTTTTGTAGGACCTTCTTTGGGATCCTCGCATTTTTACCCCCCCCATACGAATGCCATGATTAGTTTGTCCAGCGCTTTGAAAAAGGCCTTGTGGATGTAGATCGGGATGGATCTAAACAGGAAGAGGAACCTGGGCAGTACGTTTATTTTGATCGTCTGGACTCTCCCTGCGAGGGAGAGTGGGAGTGTGTTCCATCTTTGCAGGTCGTTTTTTACTTCCTCCGTCAGACTGGTGAGGTTCCATTTGTGGATCACTTTCCAATCATGGGCTATTTAGATCCCCAGGTAGCGGAATTTGTGTCAGGCTTGTTTGAACGGCAGCCTCTTTAGTGCTGCCCCCCCCCCCCCCACTTGCGGGTGCACTGGGAAGATCTCGCTTTTGCTCATGTTGAGTTTGTAGCCCGAGAAGGCTCCAAACTCATTCAGGAGCGCAATGATTCCGTCCATGCTGCTCTGTGGGTCCGAGATGTAGAGGAGCAGGTCATCTGCATAGAGTGAGACTCTGTGCTCTCTGCCTCCCCTTTGGATCCCCCTTCAACGTTTTGCTGCCCTGAGCGCGATTGCTAGCGGTTCGATCGCTAGGGCGAACAGCAGCAGGGACAGTGGGCATCCTTGTCTGGTGCCCCTGTGCAGCTGGAAGTATTGGGAGTTGGTATTGTTGGTCCGTACGCTCGCCATGGGAGCGTTGTATAGGAGCTTTACCCAAGAGCTGAACCCTGTTCGAAGCCCGAACCGCTCCAGTGCCTCTATGAGATATTTCCATTCGACTGTCGAAGGCCTTTTCTGCGTCCAGGGAGACGATCACCTCTTGTGTTCTCTCCCCGGAGGGGGTCATTATCACGTTCAGCAGGCACCTGATGTTCGAGGTAAGCTGTCTACCTTTGACGAAGCCCGTCTGGTCCTCTGTGACCACCTCAGGAACACAGTCCTATAGCCTTTTCGCTAGGATTTTGGCCAGTATTTTGGCCTCTGCGTTCAGCAGTGAGATGGGTCTGTATGACCCACATTCCGTTGGGTCTTTGTCTTTCTTAGGTATCAGCGAGATAGAGGCCTCTGCTAGCGTGGGTGGCACTGTGCCCCTAGCTAGTGAGTCTGTGAACATCTCCCGCAGGTGCGGGGCCAGCGCTGTCGCAAATTTTTTGTAGAACCCCGCCGGGAATCCGTCTGGTCCCGGCGCCTTCCCCATCTGCACGGAGCTAATGCTGTCCATGATCTCTCCCAGTGCTAGTGGTGCTTCCAGGCCCCGTTTTCTGCCCTCCCCCATGACTGGAATGTCCAGTCCATCAAGGAACCATTTCATCCCAGCCTCCCCCCTTGGGGGCTCTGAGGTGTACAGCTCTTGGTAGAAGGCCTTGAACGTTTTGTTAATCTTCTCTGGTTCTGTTTCCAACGTGCCTCTGGTACCCCTGATTTGCGCAATTTCTCTGGTGCTGCCTGCTTTCACAGCTGGTGTGCCAACAGGTCTGTCTCCGTGCTCGTCCAGGGTCCCGCGCGCCTGGCGGAGTTGGTGCACTGCTTTCCTGGTGGAGAGCAGGTCAAAGTTCCTTTGTAGTTCTTTCCTCTCCGCCAGGAGCTCTACGGTCGGGGCCTCGGAGTATTTACAGTCTGCCTCCAGTATAGAGTCGACCAGCTTCTGCGTAGCCACCCTTTCCTCCCTATCTCTTTGCGCTTTGAAGGCGATGATTTCCCCTCTTAGTACTGCCTTTAGCGCTTCCCAGAACATGGAGGGTGAGACCGCCGCATTTTGGTTGTTCTCCGTGTACTCTGCTATGGCCCGCACTATCCTTTCGCTGAAGGCCTTGTCAGCTAGGAAGGCACCGTCCAACCTCCATGTGGGGCGCTGGGCCCTTTCCGTCTCTAGCCACACGTCCATGTAATGTGGAGCGTGGTCTGATACCACAATTGCGGAGTATTCCACTTTGTCTATCCCTGGAAGCACCGTTTTCCCCACCACAAAGAAGTCAATTCTGGTGTATACGTTGTGTACTGGGGAGAAGAAAGAGAATTCCTTCTCCCCCAGGTGGGCGAACCTCCAGGGGTCCACTGCTCCATAAAGTGACTGAGTTCCCTTGCCATGCTTGAGGTTTTCACCGTTTTGGGGTTTGATCTGTCCATCTTTGGATCCTGTACACAGTTGAAGTCCCCCCCCCCATGATTAGTCGATGCGTCGCTATGTCCGGGATTTCTGCCATGGTCTTATTGATGAAACTCGTGTTGTCCCAGTTGGGCACGTACACGTTGACTAGAACTACCGGTGCCCTATGCAGGGCCCCTCTGACCATGACGTACCACCCCCCCCCCCCCCCCCCCCCCAGGGTCTGTAACCATCTTTGTCGCCCTTAACATCGTCCTCTTGCCGATCAGAATCGCCACCCCCCTGACCCTTGTCCCATAGCAGGAATGGTAGGTTTGTCCCACCCAGCCCTTTCTTACCCGCAGTCGGTCCTGCTCTCTCAGGTGCGTCTCTTGGAGGAAGACTATGTCGGCCCTCATATTTCTGAGGTGGGTGAGGACTCTAGATCTCTTTACTGGGCCGTTAAGTCCCCTTACGTTCCAGGTGACTATCCTGGTGGGGGGCTTCTGCCCCCTCGTTGCTGTGGGATTAACCATACTTATCTGGTGGACGCGCCCCTGCCGTCCGGAGTTTCCCTTTGTTAGGGGGCCGTCCAGGATGGCCGCTATCACTGCTCTCCCCATGCGGTCGGGTCTCTGCGCTCCGGGTTTTCCCCTTGTCCCGGGGGCACCCGCCATGGCCGTCCACTGTGTGTCTGCCACGCGGGTAGTCCCCTGCACTCTGGGGTCTCCCTTCGCCCAAAGACCGTACTGGGCGGGTGCTTGCAGCGGTTCCTTGTTTCGAGCCCTTGGTTGTGGCACTTTGTAGCCCTGTTCCTTTTCTAGCCTCTTTTGTCCCTCCTTCCCTGCATCCCCCTCCCCCCCCCCCCGGTCTCTCGCTCCCTTTGTGCCCCCCCCCCCCCCCCCCGGTCTCTCCCTTTTCCCTCCTCCCCTGTATACCCCTCCTTTGCCCCCTCTTTCCCCTATTCCTGTCCCCGTTTGCTCTCCTGACTTTGACGGGTGTTCCCCCCATCCCCTGCCTGGTGCCTTCCCCCCTGTTGGGGGTGTGCTGCGGCCCTGCTTTGTTGCGTGCCCCCGGCGCTAGCTTTCCTGCTGGTATGGTGGCCCCCCTCTCAGGGGTTATTGTCTCGCTTCTCCCCTGCCTGGCCTCTACGATTTTCTGCCCGCTCTTCCCCCATCCTACCCTGCACCCCTCTCGCCTGCTATCCCTTCTCCATTGCTCTCGATCCCTCGTGCTGGGGCCTGGCCTCCCACCTGGAGCGGTCCCTCGGGCAGTGGTTTGTTCTTTGATCTGGGTGTTCTTGCCGGGGCGGGGTGGCCTGGCATTGCCTCACCCCTCCCCACCCCCCCCTCCCCCCCCCGTCGGCGTGTCGTTGCCCCTTGCCGGGGCCCCTCGTCCCTTCCCTCGCTGGTTGTTTTCCAGCCCGTGTTCCTCGACAAACCTATTCGCCTCAGCGGGGGCTGTAAAGAAATATTCCCTGTTTCGGTATGTGACCCAGAGTTTCGCTGGGTACAGCATACCAAAACGCACTCTGCTCCTGTGGAGAGCTGCTTTCGCTCTGTTGAACTCAGCCCGTCTCCTAATTATATCTGCCCCAAGATCCTCATAGATTCGAATGGCGTGTCCTTCCCATTTGCAAGCTCTATTTTTCCTGGCCCAGCGCAGGATTGTCTCCCTGTCCTGGTACCGGTGCAGTTTAGCTATGACTGCTCTCGGGTGTTGCCCTGCCTTGGGCTTCGGGCGCAGTGACCGATGTGCTCTGTCCATTTTCGGTGGGTTGGAGAAAGTGTCCCTCCCCACTAAGTTGCCGAGCATCTCAGCCATGTATGCTGTGGGGTTTCTACCCTTGCTCCCCTCTGGCAGGCCCACTATCCTGACATTTTGCCTTCTCGAGCGGTTTTTCTGGTTGTCTACTCTGCCCTTCAGGCTCCCCTGTGTTGCGCCCAGTCTCATCACCTCCCTCTCCAGGGCCGTGACCCGGTCGCTCACCTCAGTCGCTGCTTTCTCCAGCTCCTTAATGGTCGCCTCCTGGGCTTCCAGTTTCTCTCCTTGGGCATCCAATTTCTCCTCTAGTCTGGTCAGGGCCTGCTGCACCCCTGACATGGCCCTGGCCACTGCTGCCTGCATTGCAGCCTCTATTTATGCCTTCACCTCTACCTTGTGTACCTGCAGATGCTCCCTCAGCACCTCGGTAAAGGCTGCCTTCCAGTTCCCACTCCCACCTGGCCCCGGGGGAGAGGGCACCTGTCAGTCCAGCTCTTTTCGATGCGGCGATACTTCCGTTCCGCCGCTTTGTGAGCTGGCTTGCCCCTTGCCCCGTCTGATTCTGGTGCCCCCTCTCCCTCTGCTTTGGCTCCTTTCTGGCATTTTTTCCTCCCCCTTCCCTTTCTTCTTTTCTTCTCCCCTTGTTTTTCTTTTCCCCCCTTTTCCGCACCCTATTTTTATTTTTTGTCTCTTCCCTCCTCCCTCCTTTCCTTTGCTACTTTATTTTCCCCCTTTTATACTACTCCTCTCCGGTGGGCTTGTTTTGGGTGGGAAAGGAGAGTGCAAAAAGAGAGGAAAAAAATAATAAAATATATATATATATTTCCCCCTCCCCTCTCTTTAACAGTTTTCTTTTCGATTTTGTTTTTGTAACAGTTCTTTTTTTTTCTTCCTTTCCCCTCACTCACCCAGGATAGAGAGAGAGAGAGAGAGAGAGAGGCTTCTGGTCCAGAGTCTCTTTGTTCCTGCCTCGTGGTGGTCGCTGCCGCTGGTGGGGGGTGGGGGTTGGGTCGGTCCCCACTGCTGTCCCTGCTGCTCCGTCCGGATCGCCGCTCGTTGCTCACCGCGCTCTCCCAGTGGGGGTGGGGATGGGGGTGGTGGTGGGGGGGGGGGGGGGGGGGGGGTTAGGACGCTCCCCATGCCCTCCTTTCCGTAGGTTGGGCCCCGCTTCGGACCAGGCCGCTGCCGCTCCAGGCTTGCGCTCTGGTGCCGCTGGTGGGGGGGGGGGGGGGGGGTGGACCTGCTGCTGCCGCTGCTGCTGCCTCCACCACCGCCGGACCGCTCCGCCGCCGAGGATCCTCTGCCAGCAGTTTTATTGGTGGGGGGGTTCCCCTCCCTTCCCTTCCCTTCCCTGCCCTGCCCTGCCCTGCTCTGCTCTCCCCGCTGCCAAGAGACAGGCCCCGACCTCGTCACCCTGCGGGAGCCCCTTTCCGTGCGACCACTCCGCCCGCCGCCCGGAAGTCAAATCTCAGATGCCTGGAAAGTTGAAATCCTCTGTGGTGAAAGGTCTCAGTAAACTCTACAAAGTCCTTTCTTTGGGGTTAGATCCTTTTGAGGGTTTGACTTTCTGCCTCTCTTTTGTCTCCTGTGCCCTGAGCTGCTTGTGGTTCTGCCTTTCCTGGGGATGATGTTGCTCCTCATCGCCATTTGGTCCAAATTTGTGCTCCCATTGCCAGCTACAGCTCTCCTTCAAGACAGATGGCCATCCAGTTGTCCTTGATAATCTGTGGCGGGATTCTCCGCCAGCGGGATTCTCCATTTTGCCATTGACCAGGGGTTTCCTGATGGCGCGGGGCTGCCCTGCAATGGGAAATCCTATTGACTGGCCGGTGCAATGGAGAATCTCGCCGATGGGTCGAGGCAAAAATGTGGAGCAGCGGGGCGGAGAATCCAGCCTCTTACCTCTTGCCTCTGGGATCATGGGTGGGAATGCCAATCTATTTCAAGGGGTCTTGACAAATACATGAATAGGATGGGAATAGAGGGATATGGTCTCCGGAAGGGTAGGGGGTTTCAGTTCAGAGGGCAGCATGGTTGGTACAGCCTTGGAGGGCTGAAGGGCCTGTTCCTGTGCTGTAAGTTTCTTTCTTCTTTGTTCTTTGTTCACTCTCACTAAGGGCATCTTTGTGACAAGTGGTGAGCCCATTTGCCATGCTGACATGCTTATGGGCCTTGGTTGTCCTGGGGCAGCCGTGACTGAAGCAACATCCTTTTGTCAGTTCCATTCAGCTGACCTGTTTCTGAAAGCAAGGGTAACTTATTCCCCCTTCAAATTTTAACTTCCACTCTTGACAAACACTTAGCAAGTTTTTGAACAGCTTTGATTGGCCTCAGGTGGGAAGAAAGGAGGATTTTGTTCCCAACTTCTTGGTGAGCATGGCTGGCACTGGGAATAATGTCCTATAACTGGCATGGTGCTGGGTGTTGGCATTTTCAGGATCCTCCCAACTCTGTTCTCACTTCTAGGAGCACTGAAAAATCAGTCCTAATGGCTTAACATTACTATTTTGACTATTTTTTGCAAAATCATTTTCATATGATTGGACCATTCATAATTGACCAGCAAACTAGACGATGGAACCTTGCCTATTAAATCGCAAGTTGAATACTGCACCTGTCAAAACCAGTTTTTTAATTCAATATTAAATATTTGCAAGTCACAAAAGTATCAGAAGATGAAACAGACCCTTGTGCTTCTGACCACAAAGGAACGCATTCAAAGTTCCATTAATCATTTTGTTACTGCCACATATAAGCCCAAAGTCACCCACCAGGAACAAGAGACAATGTGCCAGAAGGGAGCACACAGGATGATGCACAGAACATGAGCGAGGAGGAGGAGTCGGAGGTAAAGTTGAGGAGACCGACATTGTTACCAGCTGATAAAAGGCCTAGGCTCAAGAAATCACCAGTGTCGTATATTTACAGGCAGTGGAGACAATCTCTGAGAATGAGTATTAGAGACTTTGAGCAAAACATAGAGCCTGATACTCTTGTGTCATACTGAAAGAGTGTTCTGTCGTTCAAGTCAGATGTGAGACTGATATCCTGACTGCTCATACAGGTGAATGGGAAAGTTACCACTACACTGTTGTTGTGTTTCCTGCACTACAATGGGCGGGATTCTCCAATAATCGGCAAGGTGGCCGGAATGTGGCACCAAAAAGGGCGCGAATTACTCTGGCCCTGAAATGTTACAAATTCTCCGGCTTTGAACGGGCTAGTAGCGGCGTGACGCCGTCACCCGTCACGGACACGCACGGTGTGAGTGACGCTGCGCGGCATCGCAGAACAAAAGACCGACCCCTGGAGACCCGTCAAAATGCAGCGCCGAGGTTCCAGGAGTAGGACATCGAGGCACTCCTGGATGCAGTGGAGCAGAGTCGGGAGGCCCTGTACCCCGGACACAGCCGCAGGGACGCACCACGCCTCAGCTGGCGCTTGTGGAGGGAGGTTGCAGAGGCTGTCAGCACCGTGGCTGTAACAACAAGGGTAGGTGCCTAGTGCTACAAGAAGGTCGATGACCTAGTCAGGGCAGCTAGGGTGAGTACCCCCCACCCCCTCCGATGTGCGGCACAGCCCTAGGTGCAGCTGACATGGCTGCATCCCACCCATGCAGGCTGCAATGGCAGGATGGGTTGTGAACCTCTGCCAACATACACACAGCCGCTGGTCCACATGTATATATCTGCCTAACACTGTTGCCCTTTATCCCTGCCCCCACCCGCCCCCCACTGGAGAAGCACACACACAACAACCGGGAGCGTGAGAGGTCCGGAGGGGGTCCACCAGAACTGCGACCACTCACCATCCATGAGGAGAGGGACCTGGAACTCGCAGGCGGACCCGAGGACCGGGAGGTTGCAGTTGCAGAGGTCGGGGGCGCACCACCAAGTGAGACCCCCCCATGGCCTGCCCCTCTTTTCCCCTTCCCCCATATCCCCCATAACCCCCTTCCCCATATCCCCCTACCCCATATCCTCATCCCCATATCCCTCTATCCACCATATCTCCCTTGCCCCATATCCCCCATATCTCCCCATGCCCATATCCCCCTTTCCCCATATCCCCTTCTCCCATATCCCCATATCCCCCATATCCCCCTTCCCCCATATCCCCTTCTCCCATATCCCCCTTCCTCCATATCCCCATATCTCCCTTGCCCCATATCCCCATTCCCCCATATCCCCTTCCCCCATATCCCCCTTTCCCCCATATCCCCTTCCCCCATATCCCCTTCTCCCATATCCCCCATATCTCCCTTGCCCCATATCCACTACCCCCATATCCCCCTTCCCACATATCCCCCATATCTCCCTTGCCCCATATCCCCTCATACCCATATCCCCCTTCCCCATATCCCCTTCTCCCATATCCCCATATCCCCCTTCCCCCATATCCCCTTCCCCATATCCCCTTCCCCCATATCCCCCTTTCCCCATATCCCCCATACCCCCCTTGCCCCGATCCCCCTCTGTGTGTCTAACCATGCTGCTGTATTGTGTACTGCAGTACCAAACGCTGACGCACCTGTCCCCATGGCTGCCAATCGCCCCCAGGATGATCCAGGACAGCCACGAGCCAGGGACAGACCCGGCCCATCAGGCATATGATGCCCCCAGGACGTTCCAGGGCCGCCATGAGCCAGGGACAGACCCGGAGCACCAGGGAGACAATGCCCCCAACTCATGTGAGTGTGGCGATGCCGGCGGGCCAGACCCAGCGACGAGGGGGGCAGCCACAGGAACAGGCCCCCATTGCAGTCGACACAGGACACCCCTACCCAGGACACACCTACGCAGGACACCCCTACCCAGGACACCCCGACCCAGGACACCCCGACCCAGGACACACCTATCCAGGACACACCTACCCAGGACACCCCGACCCAGGACACACCTATCCAGGACACACCTACCCAGGACACCCCGACCCAGGACACACCTACCCAGGACACACCTACCCAGGACACCCCTACCCAGGACACCCTGACCCAGGACACCCCTACCCAGGACACCCCGACCCAGGACACACCTACCCAGGACACACCTACACAGGACACTGACATACAGGACACTGATGCACAGGACACTGACGCACACAACACTGACACACAGGGGATGGATGGACAAGAACCACCACTCCAGGGGACCATGGACTTTGGGTTGGATGAGGAGCACAACACTACGTTACTGCTATCTCCTACACCCTCCACCATCGCAGAGGCACTCACCTCGGTTGGGCACTTTAGTGATGAGGCATTTGGTACATTAACTGGTGCGCACAACACAGTCGTACCGGTACAGCAGGTGGAGGCAAGAGCAGCCGAGGGGCTGGGCAGTCGGAGGGCATCCCGGTGCGAGCAACCATCTGCCGCCCAGACGGGTTCCGGTTTCCTGGAGTTACTACACCCACCCATAGACCCGATGCAGTCACGGACCAAGGGACGATCGAAGGGGGTAACGGCCGGCTTGCGGCAGCTGCAGACGAAGGTGGAGGAGTCCATCTGCGTGCAGGAGCAGGGACTGGTGCCAGTCATATGATCCACCGAGTCCAAAACCGCAAAGGTGGCATCTGGGGTGGAGGCAATGGAGGTGTCGGTGTCAGACATGAGGAGCAGTATGCAAGGCCTCGGGCTTTCTGTGCAGGCGGCGTCTGTGGGCCAGGACATGGCTGCTCTCTCACAGGAAGCCATGAGCCAGAGCCAGCAGCAGAGCGCAGAGGCGCTCAATGCCGTGACCCAGTCTCTGCAGGCAGTGGCCCAGTCTCAGCAGGCCATCGCTGAGGGCATCGGCGCCATTGGCCATGTGCTGTCCGGCGTCGCCCACACACAGACAGAGATGGCCAACTCCCTGAGCTCCATGGCTGCAAACTTGCAGACCCTTGTTGATACCAGGGTGGGCCGGACTGGCAGCGCCAGGTGACGGGGGTGCGTCGGATGGTTGGTCCGTTCGCATCCCCAACCCATGTAGAGGCCTGGGGGCCATCGGGCACCCCGAGGCAGGAGGAGGTGCTGGGGCCCATTCCGGGTCCCCCTGTCAGTGAGGCCCCGGAACATCACAACACCTAGGACTCCCCCATTTCCGTCCCAGGTGCATCTGGTGGGCAACGGGCAGGACAGGCTGGCAGCTCGCTATCCCAGTCGCCCAAGCTGCAGCCTGGCCCATCTAGGCTGGGCCGCTCCAGGAAACAGCCACCAAAGGGATTCTGAGTCATAGGGCAGGAATCACAGGAGTCCCCCTCCAGTTCTGCTGTACCATCTGGGGAACCACCTAGACGTAGTCACAGGGCCCGTAAGACCAAACAATTAGACACTGAGTAAGTTGGCATGGGTGCAGGGCACAGATGAGTTGTAGGGGCTAGGGCATGTGTATGAACTGTTTGTTATTAAAATCACTTTCACACCTGCAGAAGCTGCCTTTGTGCTCTGTCCGATGCATGCGGGGGTGTGGTGTGAGGTGAGCTCCAGTGGGTGTGTGAGGGGTGATAGAACATCGGCCTCAGGTGAGTGTGTCCCCCCTCCCCTGGGTCACACTCGCCATCCCCCGGGCAGAGGACGGGACCGTGTGCTGCAGTGTCACGGCCGCATGCAGGGACGGTCCGGGTGGATGGTGGTACTGTGGCCATGGGTCAGGCATTGTCCAACAATGTAGAGCCCAGAGCTCATTGCAAAGCGGGTTGTCATCATCCTCCATGGCCTGCAATAGACACACTTCCACCGGCGACCGTGTGAGTCTGGCCCGTTGTGTCGCAGGTGGATGTGCAATGGAGGGGTGGTGTGCATGCGGGTGGGGTGAGGGTGGTTGGTGTTGGGTGGGTGGGGGTGGTGAGGGTGGTTGGTGGTGGGTGCAGTCTGTGCCCATACTCGGCGATTCCCACGCCCACCCCAGCCTTTGAACCGGGTGGCTATCAGCCTGTCCCATACCAACAGTTCATGTTAATACAACCTTAGCTACAAGTGTTCTTGTAATGTAAATCAGGCCATATGACAAGAACATTACACCAACCATCCTCAAGAAAGAAACATCCACAACATAAAGGATTGTTGATAGAGACATTACAACAGTGACTATATTTGAAAAATAGATTGTGTAAAGCTATTTCTGGGTTGCTGTATAAATGCAAGTTCCTCAAAAGGTATACATGTCTTGATTCCTGTCTATCCAGAAACATGTTTGCGTGTCTCCCACTGATTCTTCGGAACTACATTTCTCTGTTGCTCCATCTGGCACAAGTTCATTTTTTCGTATTTTGTCTTCCATCCGTGTTTTGTCACGCTTGCTTTCACTCTGCAAACTTTGTCCTTCCCTCTGCTCTTGCTTGTTGCAAATTGCTTAGTCTCGCAATGTATCATTATTCACACACTTTCTTTGCATTTAATATTCTGATCAGCCTGAATAGTTCATGGATTAACCATTAATAAAGTAATTACCTATTCCATATTCATCATCACTCAAAATACATTCTGTTATTTAGCAAAATAAAATATGGTTACAGATGATTCCAGATTTCCAATTTGCTTGCAATCAGAAATGAATTAATGCACACTCTGTGCCGACAGCTTTTCTAAGCCCTTTAATGTATACAGTATGGACTCATGAGTGGTTGTACACCTTGGCTGAAAGAATAATCTGAGGCTGGCTAAGAAGTGAATTGCAGTATAAATGAAGAACAGCAAATATGTTGTTTCAAAAAATTGGTGACCTTTGATTTCACCTCGATTGGGTCGGTCTTGTTATTTTGGTTATGTCTTTTTTAAGTTAAAAAAATCAATCACTTGGGGCACTGGCGCAGGGCCAGCAGTCAATGAGATTGCTACGTCTAAACTTTATGCTGTAATTTTCATCATAGAGATATTTGAAACGCGGGATTACAAACTGGCGTTAAGTTTTACATTTTTTGTACACACCCGTTTTCAAATGGTGATGAATCTGTGACTTGGGCTCTGCGGCTCCAACATTCGGCCACCAAGGTGACATGACGGATACGGATACAAACACACCGTTCTCTGCTTCGATAAATCTGGGGAGTATTTCTCCAGAGAAAGTGCTGGTGAAGATCAAGGATAGGAGGATGACAGTTTCTGGAGAACACATCGAGAGGTTTCAGGATGGAAACGGGGCGATCAAGTTCAAATTTCACCGCTTTTCCAACGAGTTCGATCTCCCCCCTGGGGTGGAGTACGACTCCCTGACCTTCACCGTTTTGGACAACAAAACCATGAAAATCGAAGCTGACGACTTGCCAGCCAAAGATGAAACGCGCGAAGCAGACGTCGACGCCACGATACCCCGTGCCTTTCCGGCGAACACCGCGAGGGCAGCGACCCCCTTGCAGACCCTCCCCTCAAAATCCGATGTCCCAAAGTCCATTCTGAGAAAATCGAACTTCAGCCCCCACTCCAAACAGTCAAAGGCGAAGTCCACCGGCCCGAACAGGAGCCTCAGGAATTGATGCACAGAACTGAAATGTGGAAGGCCACAATCTCCAAACCCTCAGTGTTGTTTTGACAATGAAAACATGTAACAAACTTGCATTGGTACGACAAGCAGCCGGCAGTCTTAATAAAATTCGAGGGGCGTAAAGATTGCTTCGGTTTATTCGAAATGATTTACAACTTGTCGGTAGGTGTAGCTATGAATGCCTTAAACAACTGGTTGAGTTGAGAAACTTTGACGAGTGCGAATTGTATAGCATGATGTGTATACTTCAGAATTACTGTATGGAACATTCATATTTATACACCCATTGGAACCTGTGTCCTGATACATGTTTGTGTTCACATAAAAATTATTTTTTGTTCCTGTTATTGTCATCTCGCCGCAAATTACGCCCATATCACCTCCTTCATCGTTCCTCCCAAGGCAGTCTAATCAAACAGCTCACAACTTCCTGGCTCCCCCAACGTGGGATCTGGGCGTAGTCCAAAGATTGCACTGCCTGTGGAAGTAGTTGAGTCGGAAAAGTTAGGGACCTTCAAGCGGCTATTGGATAGGTACATGGATTAGGGTAGAATAATGGAGTGTAGGTTAACTTCTTAAGGGCAGCACGGTAGCATTGTGGATAGCACAATTGCTTCACAGCTCCAGGGTCCCAAGTTCGATTTCGACTTGGGTCGCTGTCTGTGTGGAGACTGCACATCCTCCCCGTGACTGCGTGGGTTTCCTCCGGGTACTCCGGTTTCCTCCCACAGTCCAAAGATGTGCAGGTTGGGTGGATTGGCCATGAAAAATTGTCCAAAATTCTATGATTAACCTAGGACAAAGGTTCGGCGCAACATCGTGGGCCGAAGGGCCTGTTCTGTGCTGTATTTCTCTATCTATCTATCTATCTATGGGCTGGGGAATCATAGAATCCCTTCAGTGTGGAAGGAGGCTATTTGGCCGATCAAGTCTACACCGATATTCTGAAAGAACTCCACACCCAGGCCCACTCCTCCACCCTGTCCCTGTAACCCCATAACCCTACATAACCATTGGACAAGTTAGGGATAATTTATTATGGCCAATGCACCTAACCTGCACATCTTTGGACGGTGGGAGGAAACCAGAGCACGGAGGAAACCCAGGAAGTCGCTGGGAGAATGTGCAAACTCCAGACAGTCACCAAGAGCTGGAATTGAATCCGGGTCCCTTGAGCTGTGAGGCAGCAGTGTTAACCACTGCGCCACTGTGTTGTTTGGCCCATTCACTGCTCTGGAGGTCGATCGCTAGCATCTTCAACATGGGATCATGAACCAAGTTCTGATTCTCGGCTGTATTGCTGCTGTTGTGTGACAGGTCCTTCCACAGGTCTGAAGCAGAACTGGCTAGCACAGGCAGGTTGGTGCAGATTGGGCTGCCTTGAGATGAGGCGTTTGCTGGGTGGGAAGGTGATGTCTTCTACAAGTGGCAGGTCCAGATTTTTGTGCACTCTTTCTAGCAATCATGCTGTGCTAGCTACAGAACACATTTGTGGTGGCTCAATGTGCAGAGCACAGGTAGATAATTTGTGTTATTTGACTGGATTACTGTTCCTCATGATCTCATTCAGCTGGATATCTACCAATTCATAGCGCACAGAGTTCTTCCAGACAGAATGGTTACGCTGTACCTACTGATCAAAAGCAGCAGGAATTTCTATGTTCTATGCTTACACTGCTGCCTGGAGCTGCCATTTTGCTGCTCAGCAGATGGGCGGGACTCTCCAGTCTGAAAGCCACATTTTCCTGTGTGGCGAGCCGCCCCCCCCCTCCCCCCCACCCCACTGGCAAGAAAACGGGTGCAAATCACTCTGGACTTACCTGGAGAAGGTCCAGAGACATTCGCCATTTTGCAGGGCGCTTTCAGGGTCCTGGAGTAGTCCACACAAATCCGGCTGCTGATACAGGGCTCTGCACTTGCGCACATGCGCATGGCAGCGGCCCGCAGCGGTGGCCCTGTGCAACATGGCGGACCCATACAGCAGGCCGGCCCCGACAATATAGGACCCCCCAGATCACGCGCACCCGCTGATCGGTGGCCCACGATCGCGAGCCTGGCCGTCCTGAAGAGCCCCCCAGTGATGGATCACCCTGTCCCCCCCTACCAGGGCGGTCGCAGATTGAGTCCGCAGCTGCCATTCCGAGCTCCCACCGAGTGGAACCATGAGTGAACCGCGCTGACGGGAACTCGGCCAGTTGTCGGCGGAGAATCGTCACAGGGGACTCTTCCAATGGCCCCCGAGCGGCG
Organism: Scyliorhinus canicula; assembly: GCF_902713615.1. Lineage (NCBI taxonomy): Eukaryota > Metazoa > Chordata > Chondrichthyes > Carcharhiniformes > Scyliorhinidae > Scyliorhinus > Scyliorhinus canicula. The sequence goes on along the minus strand of NC_052152.1, from coordinate 140,519,894 downwards.
CTGTGTCAATCCCGCATGCCTGGTTGGCAGCGATTCTCTGGTTCCTGGAGAATTGTGGGAGCAGCGTTGGATACGATCGCGGGTCTGACATTCCATTCTCCGTCCCCACGCTGAGTATGATTGTGGCACGGAGGCTCGGAGAGTTCAGGCCCATGTATAGGAATATTAAAGCAGATGGTCAAAAACCTGGCCCAATAAGATAGCTCTTAAGTCCTTAAAAGAAGAAAGAGTGGTGAGGAGGTATAGCGAGGGAATTCCAGAGCCTACACTACAAGTAAGGGAGCAATTAAAATCAAGGATGGTACTTGAAAGACTAGAACTAGAAAAGCACAAGTCTCTCAGTGAGTTGTGAGGTTGGAAAAAATGATAGAAATAGAGGGACTTGATTTGAAACAAGTGTTAGAATTTCTCCCCTTAGCAATCATGCCCCCTGCTCAAAGGTCCGCCAATGGCAGCATGATGTCACCACAGCGCTATTTACGATAGCCTTTTAAAAAAGGGAACCTGGCAAGCTCATCCCGAAGGGAATTCGGAGATGAGCATGCAGCCCGCCATGGGCTCCAGGTAAGAGAGTGCATTGGCAAGGATGAGGGCAAGGGCAAGGATCCTCAGGGTGTGGGGAGGTGAAATAGCAATTGACCTTGGATTGTGGGAGGTGGGGGGCAGGGTGGGCGGGGGTGCGTTGGGGTTGCAGTCAGCAACTGGTGCCAGAGGTGAGGTTGAGGGGTTGGTGGGTGAAGCGGCGACTGGGTCAGAGGCGGCGGTGGGTTGAATTGGCAGTTGGTGGTCAACTAGCAAGGTTGCCCGGAGAGAGGGGGCATGAGGGTGTTTGAACCAGCAGGGCTGCTTGGCCAGAGAAGTTGAACCAGCATTAGATGTTAAGAGATGGGGGGGGGGGGGGGGCAGCAGGGTGGGGGTTACATGAAGAGGGGGCAATCGGCAGTGGGGAAGCAGCAGGTGGAAGGAGAAGAAAAGTTTAAAACTTGGGTAAGGCTGTATGCTTCTGCTGCTAGGCCTCTACCTACTTGGAGGGCCCTGAGACTGCGAAGGGGAGCCTGGGCAAGTATATTGGGTGGGTGGCCAGTAGCCATGCACAGGCTGAAGGATCCTCTCAGACGTTGGGCCAGGAGAGGGGAGTGGGGTTGGGGGGAGGCGGGCATTTTCTGAAAATTCAGTACTAACATGTCAATTCCAATGGACATTCCTTTGCAGCTGAGATCATTGAGCCACAAGTCAATTAATATTCCTTTACTCTGACAGCTTAGCTGCCCACGAACTCACTACTGATGTGTGGGAGTGCCACTGATTACTGCTCAGGAGTTAACTCCTGGTGCACTGACCTTGTCATTCTCTGACTGCTGTGGTTTCCCTTCACCATTCACTGAGTGGGCAAGCACCTACATTCCCTTGGCAGCGAACAAAGACACACAAGCTAAGAAGAGTGCCCCAATCCATCAGAGGTGGGTGCTGGGTGTCTTTAAAGGCTTCCTCCCACCCACCTTGTCTGACTTATGTGCAGGGCCTTTAAATTAAACTAGGGACACAGGCCAGCACCTTTCATGACAGCTCAGGAGACAGGAAGGTTGCCAAATCTGTGGTCACTTGGACACGCTGAGCGGGGAAAGGGCGGTGTTGGGTCTTGTTCATAATGGGTGCTGTTGAGGGATAGGTCCTGAATATGATAGCCAGCACAGTAGTCACTACCATCAAGATACAGCTTCCGAAGGGGAATGGATAATGGGTCAGCCCTTGGAGGCAAAAGCTCACCGTTAACTCTTATTTTCCTTTGTAGTGAATAGTGCCTGAGAAAGAGAGATGCAATCTGGGATACTGGCTGCTTGCACTTTGGTGGAATAGTTCATTGGGATGTTTAAAATACGGTTGGGATGTGTTTCTGGTACCGAGACCAGTCTGGTGGAGTCCTGCTGTACAGTCCATAGAAGGTGTCATGCAACGTGGTCATCTGCTGCACCCTTCACAACCTGGCCCTTCAACGGGGTGAGGAACTGTTGGGGAGGAGATGGAAGAGTGGCATGTTTCCTCGGATGAGGAGGACATTGAGACGGATGATGAAGAAGGGGTCCCAGAGGGTGAGGAGATCAGCCATCGTGCAGTGGCAATGGTCAGTAGGGGCAAAAGAGCTCAGCACTCATGTTCATAGCCGGCTGATTCATGGATGGTGATAATTAGGACCAATAATCACATCCCATCACCCTGAAGTCACAACCGCTTCTTTCCCATCCAACTATTAGGCACGCACAACCTCACTGATAAGCTTCATGTCATGGGGTGGCAGCGGGCACCCATAGTTTTGATGGTGCAGGAGAATGATGCTGACTTGCAGTGGGGACAATGTTTTGTTCCTCATAGAGCTACGACAAATATCTGACTCCTGTCTGGCCAAATGCAGCTCATTGGTTCTCACTGACCAGGGTCATATCATGATGATGTGCAGAGATTTTCATCTTTCCTGATCTAGGTTCTCCTTAGTGATCTGTGAACTTGAGGTCCAGTGTTGCTGGAGGCCGAGGCTTACTTTCATGCCCTAGCCACTGGATAATTTGTGCAGAGGGTACATGTTGACAATGACTGGGTTGACCGATTTTACCCCTGAACATTTTGTGGGAGGTGCGAATTACCAATGATATGCAGGCATGACTGACGTGTTCTGTCACTGTCAGGGGATGCCACCAATGTGCTGGCAACCTTCCAGAGAGAAGATGGAGGAGGCGCCGGTCTGAGCTTCCAGTCTTTCTCTGACACAAGATTAGAGATGTCTGAGCGGCACAACAAGAAGACATTTCATCAGAACAAGGAGCAATAGAGAGGATGTAATATATAAGAGTCTATTTACAGAGGTGGGTGCTTATTTACATAAGAACATAAGTACATAAGAACATAAGAACTAGGAGCAGGAGTAGGCCATCTGGCCCCTCGAGCCTGCTCCACCATTCAATGAAATCATGGCTGATCTTTTGTGGACTCAGCTCCACTTTCCGGCCCGAACACCATAACCCTTAATCCCTTTATTCTTCAAAAAAACTATCTATCTTTACCTTAAAAACATTTAATGAAGGAGCCTCAACTGCTTCACTGGGCAAGGAATTCCATAGATTCACAACCCTTTGGGTGAAGAAGTTCCTCCTAAACTCAGTCCTAAATCAACTTCCACTTATTTTGAGGCTATGCCCCCTAGTTCTGCTTTCACCCGCCAGTGGAAACAACCTGCCCGGATCTATCCTATCTATTCCCTTCATAATTTTATATGTTTCTATAAGATCCCCCCTCATCCTTCTAAATTCCAATGAGTACAGTCCCAGTCTACTCAACCTCTCCTCGTAATCCAACCCCTTCAGCTCTGGGATTAACCTAGTGAATCTCCTCTGCACACACTCCAGTGCCAGTACGTCCTTTCTCAAGTAAGGAGACCAAAACTGAACACAATACTCCAGGTGTGGCCTCACTAACACCTTATACAATTGCAACATAACCTCCCTAGTCTTAAACTCCATCCCTCTAGCAATGAAGGACAACATTCCATTTGCCTTCTTAATCACTTGTTGCACCTGTAAACCAACTTTCTGTGACTCATGCACTAGCACACCCAGGTCTCTCTGCACAGCAGCATGCTTTAATATGTTATCATTTAAATAATCATCCCATTTGCTGTTATTCCTACCAAAATGGATAACCTCACATTTGTCAACATTGTATTCCATGGACCCTAGCCCATTCACTTAACCTATCCAAATCCCTCTGCAGACTTCCAGTATCCTCTGCACTTTTTGCTTTACCACTCATCTTAGTGTCATTTGCAAACTTGGACACATTGCCCTTGGTCCCCAACTCCAAATCATCTATGTAAATTGTGAACAATTGTGGGCCCAACACGGATCCCTGAGGGACACCACTAGCTACTGATTGCCAACCAGAGAAAACACCCATTAATCCCCACTCTTTGCTTTCTATTAATTAACCAATCCTCTATCCATGCTACTACTTTACCCTTAATGCCATGCATCTTTATCTTATGCAGCAACCTTTTGTGTGGCACCTTATCAAAGGCTTTCTGGAAATCCAGATATACCACATCCATTGGCTCCCCGTTATCTACTGCGCTGGTAATGTCCTCAAAAAATTCCACTCAATTAGTTAGGTACGACCTGCCCTTTATGAACCCATGCTGCGTCTGCCCAATGGGGCAATTTCTATCCAGATGCCTCGCTATTTCTTCCTTGATGATAAATTCCAGCATCTTCCCTACTACCGAAGTAAAGCTCACTGGCCTATAATTACCCGCTCTCTGCCTACCTCCTTTTTAAAACAGTGGTGTCATGTTTGCTAATTTCCAATCCACCGGGACCACCCCAGAGTCTAGTGAATTTTGGTAAATCATCACTACTGCATCTGCAATCTCCCCAGCCATTTCTTTCAGCACTCTGGGATGCATTCCATCAGGGCCGGGAGACTTGTCTACCTTTAGCCCCATTAGCTTGCCCATCACTACCTCCTTAGTGATAACAATCCTATCAAGGTCCTCACCTATCATAGCCTCATTTCTATCAGTCACTGGCATGTTATTTGTGTCATCCACTGTGAAGACCGACCCAAAAAACCTGTTCAGTTCCTCAGCCATTTCCGCATCTCCCATTATTAAAACTGCCTTCTCATCCTCTAAAGGACCAATATTTATCTTAGCCACTCTTTTTTGTTTTATATATTTGTAGAAACTTTTACTGTCTGTTTTTATATTCTGTGCAAGTTTACTCCCATACTCTATCTTATTCTTTATTGCTTTTTTAGTAGCTTTCTGTTGCCCCCTAAAGATTTCCCAGTCCTCTAGTCTCCCACCAATCTTTGCCACTTTGTGTGCTTTTTCCTTTAATTTGATACTCTCCCTTATTTCCTTAGATATCCACGGTCGATTTTCCCTCTTTCTACCGTCCTTCCTTTTTGTTGGTATAAACCTTTGCTGAGCACTGTGAAAAATTGCTTGGAAGGTTCTCCACTGTTCCTCAACTGTTCCACCATAAAGTCTTTGCTCCCAGTCTACCTTAGCTAGTTCTTTTCTCATCCCATTGTAATCTCCTTTGTTTAAATTCCACCATATTGTGATCGCTCCTTCCGAGAGGATCCCTAACTATGAGATTATGAATCAATCCTGTCTCATTGCAGAGGAGAAGATCTAGGACCGCTTGTTCCCTCGTAGGTTCCATTACATACTGTTCTAGGAAACTATCGCGGATACATTCTATAAACTCCTCCTCAAGGTTGCCTTGACCGACCTGGTTAAACCAATCGACATGTAGATTAAAATCCCCCATGATAACTGCTATACCATTTGTACATGCATCAGTTATTTCTTTGTTTATTGCCTGCCCCACCATAACATTACTATTTGGTGGCCGATAGACTACTCCTATCAGTGACTTTTTTGCCTTACTATTCCTGATTTCCACCCAAATGGATTCAACCTGATCCTCCAAAGCACCGATGTCATCCCTTACTATTGCCCGGATGTCATCCTTATATAACAGAGCTACACCACCTCCCTTACCATCCACTCTGCCCTTCCGAATAGTTTGATACCCTCGGACATTTAACTCCCAGTCGTGACCATCCTTTAACCATGTTTCAGTAATGGCCACTAAGTCATAGTTATTCACGATGATTTGCGCCATCAAATCATTTACTTTATTCCGAGTACTACGAGCATTCAGGTAAAGTACATTTATGTTGTTTTTTTTACCTCTGTTTTGAACCTTAACATCTCAGTTTTATTCCTTTTAGTATTACTGGGCCTATTCACTGAGCTCCGCTCAGTCACTGTACCTTGTACTGTCGCCCTTTTTGATTTTTGACTATGGCTTCTCTGCCTTACACTTTCCCCCTTACTTCCTTTTGCTTCTGTCCCTGTTTTACTACCTTCCAACTTCCTGCATCAGTTCCCATCCCCCTGCCATATTAGTTTAAACCCTCCCCAACAGCTCTAGCAAACACCCCCCCCTAGGACATCGGTTCCAGTCCTGCCCAGGTGTAGATCGTCCAGTTTGTACTGGTCCCACCTCCCCCAGAACCGGTCCCAATGCCCCAGGAATTTGAATCCCTCCATCTTGCACCATCTCTCGAGCCATGCATTCATCCTATCTATCCTGACATTCCTACTCTGACTAACTCATGGCACTGGTAGCAATCCTGAGATTACTACCTTTGAGGTCCTACTTTTTAGTTTAACTCCTAACTCCCTGAATTCAGCTGGTAGGACCTCATCCCGTTTTTTACCTATATCGTTGGTGCCTATGTGCACCATGACAGCCGGCTGTTCACCCATTCCCCCCCCCCCCCCCCCAGAATGTCCTGCAGCCGCTCCGAGACATCCTTGACCCTTGCACCAGGGAGGCAACATACCATCCTGGAGTCTCGATTGCGTCCATAGACCCGCCTGTCTATTCCCCTAACGATTGAGTCCCCTATCACTATAGACCTGCCATTTTTCTTCCTGCCCTGCTGTGCAGCAGAGCCAGCCACGGTGCCATGAACCTTGCTGCTGATGCCTTCCCCTGGTGAGCCATCTCCCTCAACAGTATTCAAAGCGGTATATCTGTTTTGCAGGGAGACGATTACAGGGGACACCTGCACTGCCTTCCTACTCTAGCTCTGTCTTTTGGTCACCCATTTTCTATCTCCCTCAGTAACTTTCACCTGCGGTGTGACCAACTTGCAAAAACGTGCTATCCACGACCTCCTCAGCATTGCGGATGCTCCAAAGTGAGTCCATCCGCAGCTCCAGAGCCATCAAGCGGTCTAACAGGTGCTGCAACTGAACACACTTCTTGCATGTGAAAGAGCCAGGGACAGTGGACGTGTCCCTGAGCTCCCACATCACGCACGAGGAGCATGACACGGGTCTGGGATCTCCTGCCATGTCTTAAACCTTAAGTAAACTTAGATAACTACAATTTCAAAAAACGAAAGAAAAATAAATAAATTAGACAATGAAAAGAAAAACTACTTACCAGTCACTTACCAGGGTTAAAAAGCACCTCCTCCCTATCCAGCTTTGAATTCCCACCGAGCTTCAAATTCCCAAACTCACTCTTGGTTGTGCATCACTCTGGCTGTGCCTTCTCTGGCTCACTGGGGGAACTCACCCAGGGTCTCAGATGCTCTCTGGTTCTCTCCCTGCAGATTAAAAGTTACAGGCCAGAAGAAAGAGAGAAAACAAAACAGTAGAGAAAAAGCATCTTCTCCCACTCTGCACCGAATTACCTCACTGCACCAAATTACCAAGTTCCAACTTCCCACTCTGGATGTGCCTCACTCTAGCTGTGTCTTCTCAACTTGCGCAAAGCTTAGGTGGATGCTACCTACAAGTGCCTGACACCCGAGCCCATCCTGTGCAAGTATACTCTATTAATCTTCCTAACCCTGCCGCTATGTCTTCGTGTATCCCCTGGATCCACAGGGGAGGTGGAGGCAGGTCAGTTGCCTGCCGCACCCTCTTGCCTGTGATGGAGTTGGCAGACAACCTCTGGAGTGCGAGACCTGGAGAACTCCAGCCTATTTTCAGGGTCCTGTGTTGTGGTAGTGCCATCTTTCTCGGTCTTGTCATAATATACACTAGTATATCATGGTGCAGACACACACTGATGGACACACACAGGGACCACTCAACATATACAAACACCGCAGCCAATCACCAGTTAGAATACACACACTATAAAGGCAGAGGGTACCATGGTTCCCGCTCATTCTGGGTGCTGCCTCTGAGTGTAACAAGAACTCATCTAGCCCAGCACAGACTTACAACACGTGCTGAGAGAATCAATTGGTTCGGACAAGACTTAGGTCTCTAGTTTAAGTTAGCATCATTTAGACCCACAGTCATCGTGTGTTAGTTAGTTAGAAGTAGTTAATAAAATTGAGTTGAACACATCAGTGTTGGAAAAATCTGTTCATCTCTGAAGTCTACATGAGCCAACACTTCATGGTACCAGAAGTTGAGGGATGCTCGCACTTCTGAGACCTACCTTTCAGTGATCTGCCTTCCACCAGTCTCGTGCCATCCTACAGAATAGACTCCGTTCGCCCGCCGCCGCCTCTCCGCATTGCAGGGAATCTGGGCTCGAACTGGAAACTTTTCAAACAGCTTCCAGCTGTACCACAAAGCCAGGGACCTGTAAACTGCCTCGGACTCACGGAAGATTGCTCTCTTCTCTCTTCCTCTTCACTGCCGCTGACCACGCTCTGCACATTTACAACTCGCTCACCTTCGATGAGGGGGAGGACAAATCGAAGTTCAAGACCATAATTCTGAAGTTCGACAGCCACTGCGTGGTCGAGGTCAACGAGAGCTTTGAGAGATACATGGTTCAGCAGCGAATTCAGGGTAAGGACGCAAGCTCTCAGGCAATGGCCCCTGCTTCGCGAGGCAGGAATGGGCTGGCTTTGCCCGACACTACAACTTCGAGCACGTTACGTCCAGTCCCCTATACCCCCAATCCAATGGGAAGGCGGAAAAGGGGGTCCACATCGTTAAGCGGCTCCTCAGCAAGGCCGGCGACGCCGGCTCAGATTTCCATCTTGCTCTGCTGGCCTATCGCTCTGCCCCGCTCTCCACCGGCCTGTCGCCTGCTCAGCTGATAATGAACCGCACCCTCAGAATGACGGTGCCATCAATTCTCACTCCCAACCTCAATTATATCCCCGTGCTCCACCGCATGCACATGTTTCAACTGCAGCAGAAAACTTCCTACGACTCACGGGCTGCTGACCTTCCTGACATCCATCCACGCGACAAGGTTCGCATCCACCTCCCGGATGGTGGCTGGTCTGCGCCTGCTGTCGTTCTAAGGCAGGTGGCCCCATGCTCCTTCCTGGTCCGCTTACCGGATGGATCCATTCGGTGCCGCAACAGGCGTGCTCTTCGCCTGGTTCCAGGGTCGTCATGGGATCCTCCGACCAGCTCTTCTACTGATCCCGCCGTGGACTGTGTGGCGCTCCCGGTCACCCTGCCTGCCCCTGACAGTGCTGCAGCCCTCCCGGATCCTGAGGAGCCAGCCATTGCCCCACCCTTGAGGCGGTCAAAGAGAGTTCGCCGCCCACCTCAGAGACTGAACTTATGAACTCTGTACACATGTGGACTCTCTGAAATGTTTTTTTTCTCCCTGTATCCTTTATTGTTGCATTCGCTATCCAGTGATTTGTAAATAGATTCGTTGGTTGTTCTAGTTCATGGTAGTCATCTGCGCCAGGCATCTTACTCTGTAAATAGTCTTGTTCCCTGTATATAGCTTTGTACATATGTCTTCGCACCTCACACGTAGCTAGGCACATTCTCCATACACCCACACTATTTATTATCACATGCCTATCTCAACATTTTTTTATAAAAGGGGGGATGTCATAATATACACCAGTATATCATGGTGCAGACACTCACTGATGGACACACACAGGGACCAATCAACATGTACAAACACCGCAGCCAATCACCAGTTAGAATACACACACTATAAAGGCAGAGGGCACCACGGTTCCCATTCATTCTGGGTGCTGCCTCTGAGTGGAACAAGAACTCATCCAGCTCAGCACAGACTTACAAAACGTGCTGAGAGAATCGACTGGTTCGGACAAGGCTTAGGTCTCTAGTTTAAGTTAGCATCATTTAGACCCACAGTCATCGTGTGTTAGTTATAGAACATAGAACAGTACAGCACAGAACAGGCCCTTCGGCCCTCAATGTTGTGCCGAGCCATGATCATCCTACTCAAACCCACGTATCCACCCTAAACCCGTAACCCAACAACCCCCCCCTTAACCTTACTTTTATTAGGACACTACGGGCAATTTAGCATGGCCAATCCACCTAACCCGCACATCTTTGGACTGTGGGAGGAAACCGGAGCACCCGGAGGAAACCCACGCACACAGGGGGAGGACGTGCAGACTCCACACAGACAGTGACCCAGCCGGGAATCGAACCTGGGACCCTGGAGCTGTGAAGCATTTATGCTAACCACCGTGCTACCCTGCTGCCCCTAATTAGTTAGTTAGAAGTAGTTAATAAAATTGAGTTGAACCTTCATCAGTGTTGGAAGTATCTGTTCATCTCACAAGTCTACACTAGCCAACACTTCAGGCCTATAGGGCTGTAGTAAATCAGTCACAAGAAGAATGGATTTAGATGGGATGGACACACCTGGGTATATTGCCTCAGGCTGCACACCAGATTCCGCCCCCTCCTTGTGAGTGCCCAGGAACTCCTGGCTTCCTCTTTTGCATAGACGGGCATTTGGAGTGAACTCAAGAAACCCCACTGTCCTCTGGAATTGGCATTCATGGACGCCCAGAAATCCCTGCACCATGGACTGCACAACGTGCGCCATAAAATTGAATTTACAGTGCAGAAGGAGGCCATTTGGCCCATCAAATCTGCACTGGCCCTCGGAAAGAGCACCCTGCATAAGCACACACCTGCACCCTATCCCCGTACCCAGTAAATCTGAATTACCCTTCTACAGAACTGAAGCAAGATGGAAATGTACCGAATATATAGTTGGAAATGAGGCGGAAGAGATGGGGAAGAATAGAAGACCGGGGACAAAGGAGCCACAGATAAATTTGTCATGGGACATAAGACAAAGGGGATTATTAATGATGTTAAAAAGGGATAAATAGTGCTAATGGTGGCAAAAGGTGAGGTAGCAAAATGTGTTAATGGAGAAACTGATCAAATGGAGGAGGGCAGAGGTAATGTTAGGGCAGGTCAGTGAGTTGAAAATAACTAACATCAAATTACAAATTTGTGTGGTGGTGGGGGAGTTGGAATTACAGTCTAAAGTTGTCAAGCTCATTGTTGAGTTCAGAAGACTGTAATGTGCCTAAGTGAAAGATGAGGGACAGGATTCTCCGTTTCTGAGTGTTGACGGCAACTCAGAATTCGTAGAATTCCCCGACAGCAAATCTGGCGCCAAATCTGGACCAATTCAACTACTGTTAAGGGGTAAGCACTGGTGCCATGTGGAACACAATTGATTCTAATGAGAAATGGTGCCAGATTCTCCAGGTTCGCGATTGACACTCAGGACACTGACAAGCTGCAGCTGCATATACACACTTCACTCCCCACACACACCATCCCAGCCAAGATAGCAGTGAGGAGAGCAGCCTTACAATTTACAGATGCTGAACTGGAGACCCTCCTGGGTACTGTGGAGGAGAGGAGGATGACACTGAACGCCGGCCCAGGGAGAAGGCTGCCAATCGCCGCCATTCACCGTGCCGGGTTGCAAACGGCACAGGCGGTCAGCGCCGTGGGCAATGTCGTCTAGACCGACCAGCAGTGCCGAAAAAACTGTGCAACCTCGTCAGGGTGGCTAGGGCGAATAGGCAGCACTGTGCCCCTGGCACCAACCCACATCCCATAGACCTGTGATGCTATCCCCCCTCTCGGAGTGCGGTCAAACCCTCACCATGCACCACATGCCGGCACCCATAACGGCCGCCATGGCCCGGTGCCCTGACCACTGAGGCCACCAGTTACCCACCTCCTGCGCTGCATGCGTCGGACTGTTTAACACTGTAGTTTTCTGCACCCCCGCCCCTCCCCCCACCCCCACAGCTGGAGAATGCACAACTGCCAGGAGTGGGAGAAGTCAGAAGAGAGACCGCCGTCCCATCGGCCCCGCACCACCGCTGCTGCAGCTTTCTCCCCCTCAAGCAATGGCAGATCGCACAGCCACAAGGCATTCCGCTGGGCTGAGCCGGCTACCAGGAAGGCAACCATTGCTGGTTGAATTCCGAAATCTATTGCCTGCAGGGGGTGCAGGGCTGGCATTTTAGCATGGTGCATACCCTCGTGCCAAACCTGGTCCAATGAGCTACATGGTGGCATTGCGGCCTCTGCATGTCCCCCCCCCCCCCTTCCCCGCATCCCTACCCCCACCAATGCCCAGCACTGTGGAGACCTTTGGCCCTGACCCTGCTGCCAAGGGTACCGTCGGCTGGCACTGCCCTTGCCAGTGGTACACTCCACAGTCCCCCCCACACCACACCCCCTTAGGGGCTCCTATAGGTGTTTCTCTGGGTGGGCCGGCAGCAGGTGGTGGCCGTGTGGGGAGGGGGGTAGTGTGGCGAATGTGAGATGGGGGCTAGGAGGCACCCATATGGCTGGTGTCACTCTGCAGAACCATGGGCCAAGGTGGGTGGTCAGTGGTGTGTGCAGCAAGATGGCTGCCTTGTAAGTGGTCTGAGACTGGGCACCACTCCAGTCTGGTGGGGAGTAACCCCATTCACTGTGCCTGTTCCCCCATCATCTCCACCTCCCTCCCCTGGCCCTGGCAAGGTCCCCACCACCCCAGCCAGCCTGGCCAGTATCCAGCAACCCAAAGTCGCTCCTCTCTGTGTCCTACCTCCTCTCTCCCTCATCAGCCACGACACCAATTTCAGAATTTTTAAAAGCACAAATGAACCACGCCATTTGGAACTCGGCCGTCGGAGGAGGAGAATCATGGATGCCCCGGAGAATACCGGGTCGGGCCTGCTAATGATGTGCAAACGTTGTTTACTGACCGTCGCATTCCTGACCGCATTGACGCCGCTGTCGAGAGGACGGAAAATTGCGATTTGGCGTCATATTTGGCGCCCGCCGTGATTTTGGCTTTGGACCTATTCTCCGCCCAATTGTGTTTTGAAATTTCAGAGATAGCCACTGGAGAATCCCACCCGAGGTGTTGTTCTTCCCGTTTGCATTGGGCACCACTGGAACATTGCAGCAGGCCTAGGATGGACATGTGGGAATGAGCCACAGTGTTGAGTTGAAATGGCAAATGACTGGAAGGTTGGGAGCATACTTGAGGAGAGAGCTAAGATTTTCTGCAAAGCGGATACCCAGCCTACTTTTGGTCTCCCTAATGTAGAGGAGACCACATTGGAAACAGCGAATACAGTAGAGCAAAACTTGAAAGAGGTGGAATTAAAATGTTCTTTAACCTGAAAGGAGTGTTTGGGGCCTTGGACAGTGAGATGGGAGGAGATAAAGTTGTAAATTGCATCTCCTGCAATTGAAAGAGAAGGTGGTGAGTGAGGGGATGAAGAATTTGGTGTAATGAGGGTGTCATGGAGGAAGTGGCCCCAATGGAATGCTAACAAGAGGGTGGAGGGGGAAGATGTGTTTTTCTGCTTGCATCGTTCTTTAGTTGGTTGAAATGGCTGAGGATAATCCTTTGAATGCAAAGGCTGTTGGGTGACAAGTGAGGTCAAGAGGGACTCTGTCATGGTTCTGGGAGGGAGGGGAAGGGGTGCGGGAAGAGGTATGAGAGATAGGTCAGACCCGGTTGAGTACCCTGGCAACCATATTGGCAAGGAATCCGCGGTTGAGGAAAAAGGCAGACGTACCTGAAGTGTTGTTTTTGAAAGTAGCATCAAATGTGACGGAGAGGAGAAAATGAGAGAATGGGACAGATTTCTTAAAGGGAGTGGTGACTGAAGAGCTGTAGTTGAGGGAGCTGTAGGAGTTGGTGGGTTTGTTAGTATAAATTTGGTTGAGAAAAAACAGGCAGCGGTTTGATTGGAGCATAAGGGTAGCACGGTGGCACAGTGCAGCGTTTGCACGCTCTCCCCGTGTCTGCCTGTCTTTCCTCCAGGTGCTCCGGTTTCCTCCCACAGTCCGAAGATCATGTAGGTGGATTGGGCATGCTAAATTGCCCCTTAGTGCCCAAAAAGGTGAGGTGGGGTTACTGGGTTATGGGGATAGGTTGGGGATCTGAGTCTAGGTAGAGAGAGCATTGGTGCAGTCTTGACGGCTGAATGGCCTCCTTCTGCACTGTAAGGATTCTTTGATAAATATGGGCATGGATTGGTTGGGCCAAATGGGCTGTTTGTACCATATATCCTAAGTACTAGTCTAAAAGCTTTTTTTTTTAGCTCTTAGCCCTCTCTTGAAAAGAAGTGCACTTTATTGATCATTCCTAACAGATATAATCAAACATTTCTAGTGCTTTCTTTGTGAATACATTTTGGACCTCCTCCAGTGCTTCCATGTCCTTTCATAATAAGATGGAATTATGTAAAGTATTCAAACTATGGGCGAACCAAAGGCTAATGAGTTTAGCTACTTTAAATTCTTTCTCTCTAAAATAAATCATGATGTGTGTTTTTTAATAGTTGTGTAAATCGGCAGAACAGCAGAGAGGTGAGTAATAGAGGAGCATAGTTTGCAGGAGACACTACTGTATTGAGGCAGAGGCTGAATTTTTTTGATATTCCACAGTAATATCTCAGGAGGCTCAGGTTATCCCATTAAGTGATGGCCTTCTAGAAGAGGACTTGTTCCCTATGTCTTCCCTTGTGTATTTGTTTTATTTTCTGTTACAACGCCAGATTTTGTAAATCTGGACAACTACTGAACCTCCCCCCCCCCCCCCCGCCCCAGCAGAGGTGGTATTTGGTCTGACCTCAAGACACTCCTGGTACCAGTGCTATTTGGTCTGGCCCAGATATTACATATTTTGATGGACTTGGCTGGCAGCCAATTGGTTACTTTGATTTCCTGGGATTTGACTGGCTCTCGATGATGATTGGTGCTTGTGTTCTGGAATGTTCTGCCAAACTCAGACAGGCTCCATTTTGTAGAGTGAAGCTCACTTTTGATTAAGAGGCTTGGATAGCCGCAGTTCTAATTTCTCTCTCTCTTTCCTGATGATCTCTCAAAGGTCCTGAAGAAAAGGCCATTCTCTCTCTCGCCATAGCCAGTCGAACCTGCAGGAAGATCCAGATCAGCTGCAGGCAGGCTGGGTTATTTGAAAACTTCCTTTAAAGCCTGATAATTATAGAAACCTAATCTTACCCCGTGAGGCTGAAAATTGTGAGTTCTGACTGAATGCACATGCCAAAAGATCCAATCCAGCTGGTGGTTTTCAACACTCCATGTCCTGAGAAGATAGCCAACTACAAAGACTTCAACATCAGCAATAAGAACACATCACTCTTACTTCCAAATTTTAATCCCCTATCGTTTGACCCTTTCCCTTCCTCTGTGTGCTTCTGTCCTGTGTGTGTTTGGGTAGCGAGTTGGACAGCCAAAAGAGAAAGTAATAGATTAGCAGGCCATTATTCCAGTTCAATTAGTTCAGTAAGCTTTGCGCACATGAAGTTGGAGACAGCCTGAGTGAGAGAGCCAGAGTGGGGATTGAAAGTTGGTAATTTGGTGAAGTGTGATATTTCGGTGCCGAGTGGGAGTAGGTGCTTTTACCCTTTTTATTTTGTTTTCTTTCTTCTTCATTTGTCACTGTTAGTCTGCAGGTAGAGATCCAGAGAGCATCCTGGAAAGGTGATATAAAGATCTATTTCATTTCAGGAGCTGTGACTAGGAGAAGCAGAGTGCAGTGTGGGGTAAGGTAAGTGACCAGGAGAAGCAGAGTGCTATGAGGGGGAACGTAAGTGACCAGAAGAAGCAGAGTGTTGTGTGTGTGTGTGTACGTTGGGGGGGGGGGGGGGGGGGGGAGGCAGTGCTGTGTGTGTGTGTGTGTGTGGGAGGGGGGATGGGGGAGGTGGGAGGTGGAGGGACTACTCTTGATTCTCTGAAACTGACATCGAGTTCCGACTGAAAATAAAACTTAAAAGTGACATCAAAGGAGGAGGGCTTAGTTTTGATTGACTAATAGGAAGCTGTGCTAAATTTGAATCTTCATTTAAATTACTGGTTAGAGATTGCATTGAGACTGAGATAATAAGGAGAAATATAAAAAAAAGTTTAAGTTTAAAAAAATTAAAAACCAAATTAAAAACGAATTAAATAACATAGTTATGGAGGGTCAGGTGATGTGTTATTCCTACATGATGTGGGAGCTGGTGGACCTCATTATGGTTCCCAGTGAGCACGTCTGTAGTAAGTGTTGGTTGCTTGAGGCACTCTGGCTCAGAGTCTTTGAGCTGGATTCTGAGCTTCAGATGCTGTGACACATTGGGAAGGGGGAGAGGTACCTGGACACTATGTTCCAGGAGGCAGTCACACCCCTTAGATTAAATACCTTAAACTCAGCCACTGGTCAGGGACAGGAGGGTGTGGCTGCGAGTGTGGCAGGTAGAGGGATCCAGGTGGTAGCGTTGCAAAAGCCTCAGTCCCTGAACTTGTCCAACAGGTTTGAGATTCTTGCTCCCTGGGTGGACGGGAACAGGGATGCAGGGAGGATGAGCAAACTGACCATAGCACCGTGGTACAGGGAGCCATTCAAGTGGGGGGAGAAAAAAGAAATGTAGTCGGAATTGGGGGTAGTATAGTTTTTAAATAAATTTAGAGTACCCAATTATTTTTTTCTAATTAAGGGGCAATTTAGTGTGACCAATCCACCTACCCTGCACATCTTTGGGTTGTAGGGGCGAAACCCACGCAAACATGGGGAGAATGTACAAATTCCACACGGATCGAAATTGGGACCTCAGCGCAGTGAGGCAGCAGTTCTAACCTCTGTGCCACCGTGGTGCCCGGGGATAGTATAGTTAGGGGCATTGACACGGTTCTCTGTGACCAGGATCAAGAATCCCGAAGGTTGTGTTGCCTGTCTGGTTCTCAGGTTCAGGATACCTAATCTAGGCTGCAAAGGAACTTGGAGTGGGCGGGGAAAGATCCAGTTATCATGGTCCACATAGATACCAATGGCATAGGTAGAACAGGAACAGAGGTTCTGCTAATGGAGTATGAACAGCTAGGAGCTAAATTCAAAAGTAGAACCCAAAAGGTAATAATCTCCGGATTACTACCTGAGCCATGAGCTAATTGGCACAGGATCAATAAGATAAAGGAGGTAAATGCGTGGCTCAAAGATAGGTGTGGGTGGAATGGGTTTGAATTAATGGGACATTGGCACTAGTACTGGGGAAGAAGGGACCTGTTCCAATGGGAAAGACTTCATCTGAATCATGTTGGGACCAGAGATCAGAATCATTAGGGGGGGGGGGTTCAGTTTAGCATTAGAAAATCAAAGTTAAAGGAGAGGGTACAAATACAGGTTAATGATGAGGACTTTCAACTAGTTAAAGGAGTCAAGGGCTCAGGAGAGGTTAGTAAAGTTTCCAGATTACATAATAGAACAGAGAGTATAGAAGGTGGCAGGAATCTAACCTCAGCCAGAGCGAACAAGGTGATAAGTATGAAAAGGGTCAATGCAGGACTGAGGGTGTTGTACCGAAATGCGCTCAGTATATGGCACGTTGAAATTGGCGGGTATGATGTTGTGGACATCACTGAGACGTGGCTGCAAGGGGATCAGGACTGGGATCTATACATCCAAGGATATGTGTCCTATCGAAAGGACAGGCAGATGGGTAAGGCGGTGGAGTTGCATTGTTAGTAAGGAATGAAGTTAAATCAATAGCAAGAAGCAAAATAGGATCAGAAGGTATAGAATCTCTGTGGGTAGAGTTGAGGAATCGCAAAGTTAAAAAGACCCCGATGGGAGTTCTGTACAGGCCCCCAAGCAGTAGTCAAGATGTGAGGCAGAAAATAAATCAACAGATAGAAAAGGAATATATGAAAGGCAATATTACAATAATCATGGGGGACTTCAATATGCAGGTGGACTGGGAAAATCAGGTTGGTTATGGATACCCAGAAAAGGAATTTGTGGAATGACTAAGATTTTTTTTGGAGCAGCCTCTGACAGAGCCTAGTAGGGAACAGGCAATTCTAGATTTGGTGATGTGTAATGAGGCAGACTTGATTAGGAAACTTAAGGTGAAGGAACCCTTAGGGAGCAGTGACCATAATATGATAGCATTCATCCTGCAGTTTGAGAGGGAGCAACTGGATTCATAAGTAACGGTATTACAATTGAATAAGGGTAACCCCAAAGACATGAGGGAGGAGCTGGCCAGAGATGATTGGAAGGGGAGACTAGCAGGGAAGACAGTAGAACAACAATGGCAGGATTTTTTGGGATTATTCGAGAGGCAGAACAGAAATTCATCCCAAGGAGGAAGAAACATGCTAAGGGGAGGATGAAGCATCCATGCCTGATGAGGGAAGTCAAGGAGAGCATCAAAGCAAAAGAAAAAGCATACAAAGTGGCGAGGCTTAGTGGGAAGCCAGAGGAGTGGGAAGCCTTTAAAAGCGAGTAGAGGACAGCCAAAAAAGCAACAACGGGGGAGAGAAGATGAAATATGAGTCTAAGCTAGCTTGTAACATAAAATAAAATAAATTAGTGGGCAGCACGGTTGTGCAGTGATTAGCACTGCTACCTCATATTGCCAAGGTCCCAGGTTCGATCCCGGTACTGGGTCGCTGTCCGTGTGGAGTTTGCACATTCTCCCCGTGCAGGATAGGTGGATTGGCCACGCTAAATTGCCCCTTAATTGGAAAAATGAATTGGGTACTCTAAATTTTAAAAAAATATATAAAAGATAATAGGAAGAGTTTTTTCAAAATATGAAAAGTAAGAGAGAGACAAAAATAGACATTGAACCACTGCAAAATGGGGCTGGAGAAATAATAACAGGAAACAAAGAGATGGCAGAGGAACTGAATAGTTACTTTGCATCAGTCTTCACAGTGGAAGACACGAGTGGGATGCCAGAGCTCCAGGAGAATCAGGTGAGTGTATTGGCCAACACTAAGGAGAAGGTTCTGGGGAAACTGAAAGGTCTGAAGGTGGGTAAATCACCTGGATCTCATGGACTACATTCCAGGGTTCTGAAGGAGATAGCTGAGGAGAATGTGGAGGACATTGGTTTTTCAGGAATCACTGGAGGCAGGGTGGGTCCCAGAGGACTGGAAAGTGGCTAATGTAACACCATTGTTTAAGAAGGGAGTGAGGCAGAAGACAGGAAATTATAGGCTAGCTAGCCTGACTTTGGTCATTGGCAAGATTTTAGAATCCATTCTTAAAAATGAGATCGCAGAGTGCTTGGAGGTGCATGGTAAAATACGACTGAGTCAGCACAGCTTTGTCAAAGGGTGGTCATGTCTGACAAATCTGTTAGAGTTCTTTGAGGAGGTAACAAGGAAGTTAGACAAAGGAGATTAATTTAGATTTCCAAAAGGCCTTTGACAAGGTGCCGCATAAGAGATCATTAAATAAGTCAAGAGCCCATGGCGTTAAGAGTAAGATCCTGGCATGGATACAGGATTGGCTGACTGGCAGAAGGCAAAGAGTGGGGATGAAGGGGTCTTTTTCAGCATGGCAGCCAGTGAATAGTGGTGTGTCTCAGGGGCCGGTGCTGGGACCACAGTTTTTCACAGTATACATTGATGATTTGGAAGAAGGAACTGAAGGCACTGTTGCTAAGTTTGCAGATGATACAAACACATGTAGAGGGACAGGTAGTATTGAGGAAGCAGGGGGGCTCCAGAAGGACTTGGACAGGCTAGGAGAGTGGACAAAGAAGTGGCAGATGGAATACAATGTGGAAAGGTGTGAGGTTATGCACTTTGAAGGAGGAATGGAGAAATAGATGGAAGAATGCTTCGGAATCAGAAGCACAAAGTGACTTGGGAATCCTTGTTCAAGATTCTCTTAAGGTTAATGTGCAGTTTAAGTCGGCAGTTGGGAAGGCAAATGCAATGTTAGCATTCTTATCGAGAGGGCTAGAATACAAGAGAAGGGATCTACTTTTGAGGCTGTAAAAGGCTCTAGTCATACTCTATTTGGAGTATTGTGAGCAGTTCTGGGCCCCGTATCGAAGGAAGGATGTGCTGGCCTTGGAATGGGTCCAGAGGAGGTTCATAAGAATGATCCCTGGAATGAAGAGTTTGTCATATGAGGAATGGTTGAGGACTGTGTGTTGGAGTTCAGAAGGATGAGGGAGGATCTTATTGAAAATTACAGGATACTGCGAGGCCTAGTTAGAGTGGACGTGGAGAGGGTGTTTCTACTAGAAGGAAAAACTAGAACCAGAGGGCACTATCTCAGACTAAAGGGACGATCATTTAAAACAGAGATGAGGAGGAATTTCCTCAGCCAGAAGGTGGTGAATCTGTGGAACTCTTTGCCGCAGAAGACTGTGGAGGCCAAAACATTGAGTGTCTTTATGACAGATAGATAGGTTCTTGAGTAATAAGGGGATCAGGAGTTATGGGGAGAAGGCAGGAGAATAGGGATGAGAAAAATAATAGCCATGATTGAATGGCACAGCAGACACGCTGGGCCGAGTGGCCTAATTCTGCTCCTATGTCTTATGGTCTTAGAATTATTGTATGTTTTAACTCTTTTCTTGTTGTAAAGAAACAATTATTGTGTTTTTACTTAGAAATCTGGCAGCTGTATGACATTGGAACAGTCTAGTCCAAAGATCTCGAAAACTTCATAAGAATTATTGGTTAATTCACTTATGTTGTGACTCCGGGTGAAGGAGGGCTGGAATTGATTGCACCCTAGCCCAGTGTGCTGCAACACCTACTGGAACATATATTACATGTGGCTATCAAAGTTGCCATCACCTTCAACATTTTTTACCTTCAGATCCATCCAGCTCTCTGCCAGATCTTATATTCAGGATCTTCAAGTCTGCAGCACAAAATACATGAAAGGGGTGACTGATAATTTATTTGCCAGGGCCAGCAATCGTATGAACTTCACCTTTGATAACTAAGCAGCTGCTTGGATTCGCATCTCAGGCTGGCTTCCCACAAGTAAAGAGCATCGTTGACTGAACACTCTTGGCAAGCCAGACTCTATAATTTGGCAGCCTGTTTGGAATAAGACAAAGGTATTTCTTTAAGTATGTGCCAGCCAGATGATTTGTAGCCTGTTGAAAGAGGTCCCTTTTGTGTTGGACCTGTCAAGCAGATGTAAAGAGTTTAAGACAAGGGGTGTCCACTTTATAGTTAGCTGATACACCATCAGAAACTCAACTAACGTAGATCACAAGCACTACAATGTATGCCTTATGACTATAAGATGTGTGATCAGTATGCTCAAAATGGGTTGCAGGTTCTTAAGTAGATCTGGAGATGGCCTTCAATTCCAACTCGGATCTCCAGAATTTTCCAGGTGCATTGCATTCCAACAGTTGATTTGGACATGCTGGAGTCAGATAGCTCATATACACTCCTAAGAGCAGTCGGAGCAAAATAATGAGCTAAATTCACCACTGCCACTGGGGTTCAGAATGACAAGGATCCCCTTATTAGTGTTCTGATCTCAGTTGCTGTATAACTGGACAGGATGATCCCAGAATGGAACCATGGCTTAAAAGACCGTGGGCTGGATTATCCGCCTGCAGGATCCTCCGTTTCTCCAGCAGCGCATTCATGCCAACGGATTTTCCGACGCCGTGGGGGTGCCCATAATGGGAAACCCCATTGGCTGGTGGCGAGACGGAGGATCCTGCTGCTGGTGGGGGTGCACTGCACCAGAAAATGTAGAATCCTGCCCCGGTACGTTTACCTTTTTTTAAACATAAAACGTGGAACAGCAGAGCCACAGGACTGCTAATTAACAACAAGAAAAAAAAATTATTAAACGTGAAAAAAAGAATTACAATACAATACTCCTTTACTGCCCCTCAGTTTAACAAATGCACAGACTTTAAAATTAAGATGGATAACAAAGTATATCCTAAGTTGCAACAATCTCATTAACACAACATCCTTTTAAATACACACAATGGCTGTGGTCAAATACTCTCCCCTCTGAACCACAAGTGAATGTCTATGGATTTCTCTCCAGAATCCCCCAGATGATTGTCACATGACAGGTTGCAAACTCCACTCCCAAAAACATTCTGTAAATTCTTTCATAATAATGCTTTCCATTTAGGATGGCAGAATGGCGAATGGATCACTGTTCGTTTGGAGATTGCACATTCTCCCGGTGTCTGCTTGGCTCTCATCGCCACAACCCAAAATATGTGCAGGGTAGATGGATTGGCTATGCTAAAAGTTCCCTTTAATTGGAAAAAAAAAGAAAAAAATTATGCTTTCCATTTGTGGTTTGCATTCAAATCCATGTTTTCCAAATTACATTTTAAATAAAGCTCTCACTCCACTTTTAACAAACAATCCAGTATCCAAGTTTCACAACTTCCCCTTCAAGAATTCTTTGTCTTGACTGCTGTATCAACTGTTCACAATTGCTTCACCTCTCAATTCCCAGACTCTATTAAAATGGAATTCAACTTTTGATTTACCTCTGAAGTCTGCTTTTCCACTTTAATTCTGGTCACTGCTGCTGCCCCTTTCTCTTACAGCACTTTGATTGCTCCAGCCCTTGAATTCTCCTGAACAAGATGTGGAGATGCCTGCTTTGGACTGGGAAAGAGGAAGGAGCAGTGCTCTGAAGGCTCGTGCTTTGAAATAAACCTGTTGGATCTTAACCAGTTGTTGTAAGACTTGTTACTGTGCTCTCCTGAACAATACCTTGGTCTGTGTTCTTGTAACTTCAGTATTCTTAAGACGACACGGTAGCACAGTGGTTGGCACTGTGGCTTCACAGCGGCAGGGTCCCAAGTTCGATTCCCACTTGGGTCACTGTCTGTGTGGAGTCTGCATATTCTCCCTGTGGTGCTCCAGTTTCTTCCCACAAGTCCCGAAAGACATGCTGTTAGGTAATTTGGACATTCTGAATTCTCCCACTGTGTACCCAGACAGGCGCCAGAATGTGGTGACGAGGGGCTTTTCACAGTAACTTAATTGCAGTATTAACGTAAGCCTCTGCCTTCCATGCATAAATTCTATTTTAGATTCCTACTTTTACTACTAACTTTTTACTATTTATATATCTGCGAATACTTTTCAATTCCCATAAATATTAGATGAACATTTCTTCTCATACTCACTCTTGTCTTCTCATTCTTTTTTCATTTCCCTCCTGAAATTGATATTCGGACTTGTTTATTCACCTGATATCTGCCATAGGCTTCATTTTTTCTGCTTCCTCTTATTATCTCTTTCATTATCCAGGAAGATTGGACATTATTGTCTTAACTTCCGCGCCATGGAAATATCCTTCAACTGTAGCTGGCCTATCTGTTCTTTGAAGGCAGACTTTAATTGTTCCATTGAAGTTTTGCCTGACAGTCTTTGTTTCCAATTTACCTGGGCCAGATCCATTCTCATCCCAGTGAAATTGCACCATCCATAATTAATTACCTCTACTCTGCATTGCTCCTTGTCCCTTTCCACCTAAATCAACGGTACTATGATCATTGTCTCAGAAATGTTCCCCTGATGACACTTGATCCACATTAACAGATCCAGAAATGCCTCTTTCCTCCTTGGACCAGAAGAAGTTAGAGAAAATTATTCTGAACACACTTTAGAAATGTTTACCCTTGTGTTCTTTACACTATTAATTATCCTAATAAAGACTGAGATAGCAAAGTCCCCAATTTTGCATCTCTGTAATTTCCTTGTAATTTTTTTTTCATCTGTATCTTTCCTGATAGTTGGTGGCTTCTAGAATTAACCCAGTATACCTAGTGTAATGGTCCTGTTTAATATTTCTTAGCTTCAGTCAAATAGATTTTGTCTTTGACTCCTTTGGGATATCTTTCCAATGCAACACTGTAATATTCTCCTTAATTAAATTGTTTCCCCTTCTTCTTTCTTATCTTTCCTCAACACATTGTAACCAAAAATATTTAGTACCCAGTCATGTTGTAATCTGAGCCAAGTCTCCACTATCACCATAACATGACATTCTCACATGACTATCCATGCTGGCAACTCACCAATCTTATTTCCCATGCTCTGTATGTTCACACGCATACACTGTGATCGTAATTTATGCCTTATTACAGTGTTTTTCAAAGCCTTTTTTTTAACCAGGACCCACTTTTGCCAACCAGCCAACCTTTGGGACCCACAGCAACCGACTTTTACAATCTGTGCTGGCCGACCTTCATGACACACACCACATTAGCTTACCTTAATGCAGAAGAGGAGCCTGCTTAGGTCCACACTATCTCACTTGAATCAGGAGAGAGGACAATGCACATATCAGGTACAGACATTAACCAGTCCCTTTGTGCCATCTTCACCTTTGTGAAAACGTAAAACCCAACCTCGCACTGTTGGTCATCATAAATAAAAATAAATAAATGAAGGCAATTGCAAAAAGATGCTTGTTTTACTCTGCACTGGATACTCCTGGGAGATGCTGCTCCAAAATGCTGACAGCCTCATGGACTTTGGCATGTTTTTAATGTGCTGTCACTGGTCAGCTACAGCGGTATCATCTTTTAATTTGGAGTCAGTTGTAAGTTAATATCTGACTCAGGGATCTCAACCTCAAAAGGAATTTTTCATCCACCACTGCTCAATAATATCTGAAACTTCTCCTCTCAATTGGTAGTACTTCCCTGCATATAACACACATGAGCTTTGCATCCTTATTTGTATTGGTACAATTGACAAACCGTACCTCAAGAAATCATCTTTATACTGCTTTGTTCTTGAGTTAAGTTTCTTCTCTGTAGGCTGTTAATCAGAGACCCTGGAGCTCTGCACAGAGCTAACACTAGCACTGTTCTACCCTGCCCTCGACTCTCCTGAACAGCAGATTCTGTTGCGAGACCCTATCCAGTAGTTACACCTCTTATTTGTGTCTATCGCTGTCTCTTACCTCTGACCCATCTTCACAATCCTCTTGTCTTGTTTGCCAGTAGCTAGGAAATGGAAGCAGCTCTTCTTCATGACTTGGCATCAAAAACAAGTACAAGCTCTTCTTCATGATTTGGCATCAAAAACAAGTATTTGACATACAAGTCAAATGTATGTGCAGGGCACTGACCTGTTGCTGCATCTGGCCAGAAGACTGCACATCGTCTCATTTCTTTTCATTTAATGGTGGCGGCCATTGGGCGCTTCTCCTATGATTGTGACCACAATGGGAAAGATGCGACCGATCACTCTGTGACCAGCCCAACATTCACCCTTATTGCATTCCTTTTTTACTCTGACTCCCAACAAACATCTTTCTGTTTTTTTCCTCCAATGCTATCCATTCATCCTAATTCTTCGTGCACCTTGTTTTCCTACCTAATATCTCCTGGCTTACATTTACCTGTCAAGTTACTTTAAACCCTCCCCAATAGAATTGGAAACAGCCCACAAGGAAGTTGCACAGAACATTGTGCAGCCAGTGTCATCTTGGACCTCGGCACGAGACAACATTTCCTATGCACACGGTTGTCCTGGACAAAAGAAGCAACCCTGAGTTCCAACATGGAACAGGAGTTTCTGCTGTTTTCACCGTCTGGCACTTCCAGCAACAATTAAAGCGTGCGGTTTAATTTATGGAGAAACTAAACTGAAAACAGTGATCAAATTACGACTGTACAAATCGGAACTATTTACCTTGCATATCCATAATTCTCGAAACACTAAAACTTAATCAAACCGGGTTGACTGCCGGAATAGACTCCTTGAATCTGTTATTGTCAAATACTATCTCAAGACCTGATACTTATTCGTTGAGCGCTCACCCCACCGTGCACCCTCCCAAAAAAAGTTTTCTTTCAATAAATCTTAAATTTCAAAATGACATGCCTATGTTTAATGTGAATCAGTATACGCAAGTAGTAAGTCTAATATCCCCCTCCGGTAAATTAATACTTGCATTAATATTAATTACTGCAAACAACCCTTAACCCAATTTGGCATATTTTTCTTGAGTTGCATTTTCAGCGACTGTAAAGGTGACAATTCAGTATTTTCTCAAAATTGCAAAATAACAACTTTACATGTGGCCCTTTTCATCATAAAGATACAAAAAGACGTGCATAGTCTCGCATTTGTGGCGTAAGCAGACACATTTATCGGTTGATGCACTAACATTTGCGGAAGATTATGAAGCTGTAAATTATGCAAAATGATTCAACACCGGATCCTATGGGATCCGCCCTGGGAATCGACACCGGCAACGAAACCAACAGCGAGTCGGAAAAGAACGGGGAGACCCAGGGGACCGAGAAGCAATCCACAAATCAATGCGAGGACAAGTCAGATAAATTTTCCGTCTCTTTCGACGTGGGTAACGTTTCTCCCGAAGAGGTGACCGTGAGAATCAAGGAAGGGACGCTGTCGGTTTCTGGCCAACATGTGCAGAACAAGGGGAAAGGATTCAGCTTCCAAGGCTTCACTGAAGAATTTGCCATTCCTCCGACCGTGGATGCGAAAACTCTGATCGCCACCATTGTGGACGGTCAGAGAATGCAAATCGAGGGAAACTACCTCTCACCGCCTCTGAACACCAGCACTGCCCACAAAACCTCGAGCCACATTGGCACGGACGGAGCCAAGAACTCAAAAGGCAAAAAACGTTATTTAGCGACGATGGACCGCGAGGTGTCCGCTTTCCAAAGTCCAGACCGCAAAAGGATTTGCACTGCTACCTCTGAGTGCACAGGTCCGGACTGCCGCATCTCCACCGTGTGCTGCAGCAGCAGCACAGATACCCCAGTACGCTGCAACATCACCGGACCAACCCTCGACAAGCCCACCACCCACATTCAAACCTCGGCCAAAAAACGCAAATCTGGCAAAATGCCCCTTTCGGGAGGCAGCAGATCCACCAGCCCCGCGTTCACAATGACCGTCAACAAAGCGTCCGCTTCGAACTCAAACACCAGCAAAGCGCCCACTTCCAACTCATCCACTGCCGAGGAACCAACTCGCCAAACAGCAACACCCTCTGCTCGGACAATACACTTCGTTACAACACCCACGCCCGTGGAAAGGCCAGACGATGACTCCTTGATGCCTAACCCCTGGTTAATAACATGGACAACAAATGACACTGAGCCACTGAACGCTCCCCCAACAAGCGACACGGGCAGCGCTCAGTCAAACGACACAAAACGCGACTTAAAGACGCGCAACCCTACCCCAGGCCCCCGGGGTGCTCGGAAGAAGCAACTCCCTTCGGCTAAACGTTAAGACTTCTCATCTGGCCCTTCCAATCGAGGTGAACTGTACCCACAGGATGGCGACAACATGCCTCAACATCCATAACAAAGTTCCATCTGGAGACTGTTATGCAGGACAGCAACCTCAAGATCTGCTTTGCCGGAACAGAAGTTGCCATTTGTGATCATGACATGCAGTTGGAGGCGAAAGACCATCTCCTGGCGGTAAAACATTTGAGATAAATATTTTTTCGGGAACTCTTTCTATAATCTCTGGCCTGAGGACGAACAGTCTTTACATTCATGTTGACCTTGCAGTACCGACTCAGATCCTGTTCAATAAAATCTGGTGACATTCTGCTGCATTGTTTAAATTCAATCTTACCTTTGATATTGCCGGATAAAGATTTATTTTAGGAAACAATGAGGTTCCATAGATCACATACATAGGTGGATTTAAAAAAGTATATGTTTATTTTAAAAAAAATCCTAGTAAACAAAATCACCCGAAACAATCAAACAGAAATTCACAATAGAAGAGTCGAAAAAGCGAAAGCACACATTAACTCATACAAAAACTAAACTAAACCCCTTAACAGCTGACCGTGACTAGCTCTTTAAATATTAATAGGTGTCATATTAGGTAGAACCCCTCCACTGACCCTCCGATGGTGTACTTAACCTTCTCCAAATGTAGAAAAGACACCCAATCAAGCTGTAGATGAAGTAAGAGATCCCTACCCAAACAGAACTCGTCTCCAGGCTATTACTGAGGAAAAGGCAAGGACATCCGTCTTCACCCCCAACTGAAGCACCGGCGAGTCTGACAACCCAAATATGACCACCAGCCGACAGGATCCAAATCTACATGAAGTATCTCCAACAAGGTGTTAAAGAAAGAAGCCCAAAAGCTCAGCAACTTGGGACAAGACCAGAACATATGCATGATTAGCCACCACCACCCCACCCCACTGAGAGCAGCAACCCCACACTTACACTCCACCCCAGAGAAGATTCTGCACATTCTCTCCTTAGCCAGCTCCACCCTGTGCAAAACCTTGAATTGGATCAAAGTCAGCCGAGCACATGAAGAGGTAGAATTGACCCTGTGAAGGCCCTGACTCTGCACCTCGCCATCAAGAACAGGACCCAACTCACTCTTCTATTTCATCTTCACCTCACTCAATGGAGCAGGCTCCGTTGAAAGGATGCAGCCAAATATGTCCGAAGTAGTCCCCTCTTCAGGCATGGGCAGAGGCAAATCATCTCCAACAGCAAAGAGGGTGGGGCCAAGGGAAAGCAGGGTAAAGTGTTGCGCGAAGAATCACAAATTTGAAAATCCCTGAAAAGACTGGAACAAGGCAGTTGAATTGTCTCAGCCAACTCCTTAAATCTGGCAAACCTCCCCTCCACAAACAGACGCCCAAATCTCTCCAGACCCTTTCCCTCCCAAGACTTAACCATTGGGTTCAAACCCACTGGTAGAAAAAGGTGGTTGTTGCAGATGGGGACGAGCAAAGACAGGGATCAGAGCTTGAAATGCTGCCTGAACTGCTTCCAAGTTCTCAGTGTGGAGACCACCACTGAGTTAATGAAAAGTATCACGCCCTTGTCTTGTGCCCCTATTCAATGGAAAATAACCAGGGTTCAAGACATTCAGATGAACAGTGGCAGTGGGGGCTTATACAGTTGTCTATTCCAGGAAAAAAAATTGTGGCCAAAGCCGAACCTCCCAAGAATCTCAGATACTCCCACTTTACACAGTAAAGCTTTTCACAGTAACTTAATTTGAAGCCTACTTGTGACAATAAGCGATTTTCATTTTTCGAGGGGAAAAAGACAACATTTAGCAGGTGACATATATTGGCCGACAATTGGCCCCCTTACTGATACATGTCTGATCCTTCAAGATTACCTTTGGGAGGTAGGGCTCCAACCGCAGAGGCAACAACCCGGCAAGTAACTTGCATCCGCGTTCACGAGTGCGATAGGTTGGTACGACCTACACTCTGTTTGGTCATTGCCCTTCTTGAGAATCAAGGAGATAGAGGGCTGTGTAAGGGTAGAGGGCAATGAACAACGAGATAAGGAGTCATTTTACTTTTACAAACTTTTACAAATTTCTTGCAGTAAATATATTTCCTCATTTAAACACAACATAATAAAATATATTTTTCCACATAAACAACAGTTCTGTCTATTTGTGAAGGGGAGGGAAGGGGGAAAGGGGGAAGGAGGGAGGGAAGGAAGAGGGGGAAGGGGAGGGAGGGAAGTGGGGAAGGGGAGGGAGGGAAGGAAGAGACGGAAGGAGAGGGAGGGAGGGAAGAGGTGGCAAGGTGAGGGAAGGGTGGACAATGGGAGGGTTGGGAGGGGGTAGAATGGATGATGAAGGGTTAAGTTTTACAAGCGAAATGTCCGAAAGCTGCAGCTGGCAGGTGATCTTGAATAACCCTTGCGTCACGTGGAGCCTGGGCTTGCACACCTTGCACCAGAAGGTATGTCTGCATCAGGCTCCAGAAGTGAAAAATAAGAGTCCCCACAATTTGGCGAGCCAGCCAGGAGTGCCAGAAGAAAGAAACCAACACCAAATACCGAGGTGTTGGGTAGCGGACAGGCAGAACTCAGGTAAGAGACCCTCATGACAGTCTGTGGCCATTTAGAGTCAGGTGACCTCCTGCGCACCACCCCTTACCACCCCAACCATCCAGGTTGATATCGGCCCAAGTTCCAAGCACAGAGATCTGATGTACAATGGTATAGATATATATCTATACTATTCAGTGGTATAGATATATATGTATTGCCCCCCCCCCCCCCCCCCCCCGACTAATGAATAGTCCATGACTTGAGTCCCAGAGTCAGAAAATACTATTGAAGGAAGAACATCGGAGTTGAAATGGCGGCTGAAAATCTGCCTACAAATTCTCGGGGTGACCGAGCCCCACCGGATATTTCCGTTGAAGAAATGTTCAAGATAACAAAGGGCCATATCGAGCAGCGATTTTACTTGGCTGAAGCCAGTACAGAGATTGAGGAAAAGTATGGTACCTCTACAGGACAATTGTCCTTGGAAGATATTAAGAGAGTCACAAAAAGTTGGTTTACAGGTGCAACAGGTGATTAAGAAAGCGAATGGAATTTTGTCCTTCATTGCTAGAGGGATGGAGTTTAAGACTAGGGAGGTTATGCTGCAATTGTATAAGGTGTTAGTGAGGCCACACCTGGAGTATTGTGTTCAGTTTTGGTCTCCTTACCTGAGAAAGGACGTACTGGCGCTGGAGGTTGTGCAAAGGAGATTCACTAGGTTAATCCCAGAGCTGAAGGAGTTGGATTACTAGGAGAGGTTGAGTAGACTGGGACTGCACTCATTGGAATTTAGAAGGATGAGGGGGAATCTTATAGAAACATATAAAATTATGAAGGGAATAGATAGGATAGATGCGGGCAGGTTGTTTCCACAGGCGGGTGAAAGCAGAACTAGGGGACATAGCCTCAAAATAAGGGGAAGTAGATTTAGGACTGAGTTTAGGAGAAACTTCTTCACCCAAAAGGTTGTGAATCTATGGAATTCCTTGCCCAGTGAAGCAGTTGAGGCTGCTTCATTAAATGTTTTTAAGATAAAGATAGATAGTTTTTTGAAGAATAAAGGGATTAAGGGTTATGGTGTTCAGGCCGGAAAGTGGAACTGAGTCCACAAAAGATCATCCATGATCTCATTGAATGGCGGAGCAGGCTCGAGGGCCATATGGCCTACTCCTGCTCCTAGTTCTTAAAACAACACATATGAAAGACCAACTGAAAGTACTGCGCAAACATATCCAGACAAGGAATATCGAAACAGTGGCTTTTGCTACTCCGGAGAGAAAAATGTCATTACAAAATGATCAAACAAAGAATTTGTTGGGTTACAGAGAAATACAAGCTTGTATTGTACTGAGTCACAGTCAGATTATAAACTTGCAATTTGGCACTGATCCAACTTGAATTCTTCAAAACAAGTTACGAGTGAAATGTTAAGATTTCTTTCAAATTTGGTGAAGTAACTAAATTGAAATAGGTTTAAAGGAAAATAAAGGATATAGGAAAATAAATTGGATCACAGAAGTCAATTATTTCCACAAGCAATTGATTGATTTTTAAATTGCCCGGAAACATTTTTGTCTAAATCTGTAGCAGCGAGAGAAGGCTGATGAACTGTTTGAACTTTATAGGCAAATTAATCTGTATGTTTCATTCATTTCTGTGGATGTTCAGACTGATTTGTTCCCTGTAAGACACTATTCACAACGCCCTATGCTGCTCTTGCTCATGCATTTGCCTTGTCTGGCCCTTGTTCCGCACTGTAACCAATTACTTATTGGTCAATGTACTTTGTCAATTATTCTTTTTGGTGGCAGAAAAATACTTTTCACTGTACTTTGATATATGTGACAATAAATCAATAAATCATAGTCATGTTATCTTTCTGAGGAATTAACCGTGTCTGGATTTTTTTTAATTAGACATTTGTGAAATGTTGCAACAGAAACACGAGGACATTGATGTAATTCATTTGTTGTTTTAAAGCATTTGATATATTTTGCTGCTTGTGTATGAAGGATATTTGCATGTGTCTGTTTCAAGTGTTGACGTTTTCTGTTGAGATTGTAATCTTTGAGCACACACCTAACAAAATCTGGAGGCATGTTTTTCTGGCCAGCGGTATGATTCCAGAATATTCGTGATCAACATGTGAGAATTTTTATCCAGACACAAATTCAGACATGTAAGAGTGAGATAATTTAGTAGGATTTATTGGAATTTGGGATATCTAAAATGATTATGGTTAATATTATGGTTAATCCTGTGTTGGATTGATCTTGTGTACAAACTTCTTGTCAGGTTCAAAAATAATTATTCCTGACACAACTGGCACAAAAAGATTGGAGTTTAAAGTCGAGGTTGTTAAAGAAAAGGGATCCCCTGATCATGTTTCTCCTTAGTTTGAAACAAAGCAAGATGGTGACGTAATGATGTCCAATTGAAAAGTTTTACTCCATCCCTTTCTTATCCCACCCCTTTTTCAAAGGAACAGGGAATTGACCCCTGGCTGTTAACAGCTGAAGATATATTTATATTTTAAGTTTGAATTGTCAGATATGTTCTGATTAATTAACCCTTTTGCCCCGAGCAGAATGGATCTTTCGTGTTTTACTTTACAGGTAACTAAAAATTGAACAGGATTTGCAGTAACTTTAAGAATTCGAGAATTTATTCATAGATTTCCAATAGTGCAGCAATAGTTGGTCCAATTTAAAATCTAGTGAAGGGGGCGGGGTGGGGCGGGGGTGGATACGGGCATTCAGTGAGAAGTTGTAAAAGACAGAATAGATGGAGAAGCGCGAGGTCACATTCACCAGTCTGAGACAAGTCTGAGCAACAGAGCCGGTATTGGGTTTGCTAAATTTTACTTCCCACCTTCCACATACATGGCCATAATAATGCAAATTACGACATTGTGATAATGACCCAACAATATGATGATTATAAGTGACCTGTAGTCTGTTACTCCAACAGGCAATCAGCAGTTACTGTTCAATGCCAGAAAACCATATAGATCATCTCTTAGTGCAGATTATGATCATGGCAAGATTGAAAATGATCTTGGGGCAGCACGGTGGCCTAGTGGTTAGCACAACCGCCTCACGGCGCTGAGGTCCCAGGTTCGAATCCCGGCCCTGGGTCACTGTCTGTGAGGAGTTTGCACATTCTCCCCGTGTCTGCGTGGGTTTCGCCCCCACAACCCAAAAAATGTGCAGAGTAGGTGGATTGGCCATGCTAAATTGCCCCTTAATTGGAAAAAATAATTGGGTAATCTAAATTTAAAAAAAAAAAATGATCTCAGATACCAGAAGAGCTCAATGGGGGTGTCTATTACTTAAATCGGTGGGTTACAGTAATTAAGGACAAGACGAACAAACAAGTGGGATATATGAACATTGAGGAAAAGAATATGTATGCGATGTGCAGATTGGAATTAAGGAAGTGAGTAAGGCAGGAGAAGAGCGATTAGAGGAGGCTCTGTTTGTCGATGGGATGTGGTGGAGCAAATGAAGAGCCAAGAACAGGATGGTCAATAGTTGAACAAGGCGGGATGAAATTAAAAGTGGAATCTATTTGATAGGTAATGAGAACAACAATGATGTAAAAAAAAAACATATCGTTTAGTTGGTGTCCATGGACATAAGGACAAAGCCTCTTTTGAAGAAGAGTTCCTATAACTTAAGTCAAAGAAGAGATGAAACTGGACATTAATAAAAACTTGAAAGCCAACAACACTGTTGATTGAATTTGGGACAAATTCTGGGATGAAGAAATACAATGTAATTTTGCAAGTTAAGTTAAAAAAATGTGTAATTTAAAACAAAGAACAAGCAATCGAAATGTTACTGCCTCGAATCAAATGAAAATGTTTTGATTCTTGCTTTAAATATGAAAATATTTTATTTGAATACAAGATTTCTCCAGGATGCATGGTTGGGATAGGATTAAGTAATTGAGCGTAGACGACTGAGATAGGAAATTAAAAGAGGAAATAGGAATTGGTGGAATATTGGGTTCAATTCAATCGAATATTTAAATCTGGCATTAATATGAAGGGGAAAGTCTAGAGGAGGCTAATACATTGATAAACTTTCTCTTGGTAATTCTTGTGTCCTTGTCCCTGTTTTTATTTAAAGAGAACAAAGTTTGATACTCTGGCCACAACCCACGGCATCTGGACCATACTTGGTGAGACAAGCAACCACTTTGAGATCTTTTGGTAAGATCACAAAGGGTTCAAGAATGTGCCATATGACATTGGGGGCACTGCGTATGTGTGCAGATGAGATACATGTGAACTAATAGATAGAAAACCAGTTCACAATAGACCCTTTCAAGCTTTTGAAACTCCTTGCCATTATGCGTTGAAGAGTAGGTCCCATGTAGGCCCACTACTTGACAAATAGCATGGCTGAAAATGGGCAATGCGGCCAATGAGTGCAAGAACACCATTAAGTGATCAAGGCACTGACACATATTCCATAGAGAAATTGACTTTAAAATAATTTTGATAGAATCAAACACACCGATGCCTGTCGAAATGAGCACAATTGAAGTGACAGGATAAATTATTTGGATAAGAACAAGTAAGGGCCTGGTACCAAGTAAACTTGGGGAGAAGTATCCACAAGATGGATGCAGGTGATTGGAGAGCTAGAGAATATTTTCAGTCCATGTCATTTTGAATGAGATTTGAGTGAGATGATTTGCAAGTAGAGAGTGTCAGAGAGAAAGGGGTATCAATCCAATTATTCAGAAACCACATTCAAGGTACAATAGGTTATGGAATAAACTGGAATGTAACACAAGTTATGTGAAGAGAACACTGGAATTGAAAACAAAAACAAAGAAGTGAATTTTCTCCCTGCACAGATCACCCCACTCAAGGGCTAGAGAAAGAAAGTGACCAAGAATAATAATGAGACAAGGAGTGGAAGAATAAGATCTCACCCTGTGAAAACTTGAATCATGTTATACATTACTCACAAGTTAAAATTACATTTAATCCTCAAAGGAAGTAAAGAATGAAATTAATAACATAGCAAGTGGTCAATGTTTGTTTACTTGTGAGTTGCAATGACACGGGTGAAGCCAGTCTAGTACCCCCACTTACAGTGGGAAACACTGTCATGTGAGAGTACCTTTAAGAAATGGGTGTTTATCAGTGATGTCAGAGTGTGGGTGGAGCTGGGCTGTCTGTCAGCTTTTTACTTTTATTTTAGGCTGTTTGCTGCAGGGTGTGTTTTAGTTTTGTTTTCAGTGTTGGAGCTGAAGCCAGACAAAGCAGGTGTACTGCTGTTCTCTTTGCCATGAAAAGACTATCTCTTGATCATTTGTTGAATTCAGAATTATAAATGTTCTCAGTAGTGAATGTAAACCTAATGTGCTTCCATTAAAAGGTGTGTCTTATGTCTTCTGGATGTTGTTTGGAAAGTTATTAAGCATTACTTAGTTTTGTATTCTTTGGGGGTTGTATTTGAATTGATGGTTGCTAAGATGTTCACTGTATGTTTTAAAAAGGTTAACTTGAGTTCATAGAATAAACATTGTTTTGCTTTAAAAAATACTTTTCCATTTCTACTGTACCACATCTGTAGAGTGGGCCGCGTGCTCCCCATACCACAATCTGTGGGTCAGGTGAACTCCATGGCCCTAAACCCTGGCCCATAACAACACGTATAACACATATATAACAAACAGCAATGGAGTTATTATGTGGGGGATCAAATGCCCAGGCAATATCAGTGTCAAGGAAGAGAAACCAATGTTAAATTATTTATTTTAGTTTAGTTAACACATAATCTAAGTATGGCAACTTAATATGATTTGATAGTAAATTTCAGATCAAAAGCTCATCTCATGACCTGGAAAAGGGAAAAAGTACATATGGCCTTAAGGCAGTGATGTGAAACGTTAAGGTTGAACAAAATGTCAGTCCAAAGAAGTAAACATGTCATTACTGCACGTGGCAGGTTTTTTGCTCTTTTTATTCCTTTTTTGATGATGCCAAGGTAGCCGAAGGGTTATCATACATAAGGTAGCTAATGACACCGCCACAGGGTATGAACAGTTCTTACTATTAGTCCAAGTTGCATGTAACCCTATCAAGGCTCGCCCTTTCCAGTGTTGAAGGCTGTCCTCAAACAAAGGGGCCATCAAAGGCAACTGTGAATGTGTTCATGTTAGTTGTATTTGTTTATTTTCTTTCATTTTCCTTTTCGCTTTACTTTAATTATGATTCATTCTTTTAGGTTTAGAAGAATCAAAGGGGGGTCTGATAGAGTCTACTTTTATTTCTTGTTTTATTCATACAGGGGCTAGTTGATTGCATATAATTAATAAGCAAAATATTAAAAGTGTCTTGAATGTGGGAACCCTAGTCATTTTCTCATATAATAAATTAACCATTGTGTTCCATTGTATTCAATCCTGAGAATGGAGTGTTCCCTTTGTAACCAGCCAATCAATTTTTAGTTAGGTCTCCGCCAAGCTATGAAACATCGCAAAGAGTGAGAAAACATATCCAGTATTTTTC
The DNA here is from genome assembly GCF_902713615.1 of Scyliorhinus canicula. Taxonomy (NCBI): domain Eukaryota; kingdom Metazoa; phylum Chordata; class Chondrichthyes; order Carcharhiniformes; family Scyliorhinidae; genus Scyliorhinus; species Scyliorhinus canicula. The sequence goes on along the minus strand of NC_052152.1, from coordinate 140,483,932 downwards.
CTAAGACTGCGCACACAAACACTAAGCTATGTTTGATAGGCACCAATCAATCTCAAGTAATGTCCAATGTTTGATTAACAAGTTATCCTCTAAGTAACAGACATTCATTTGAACAAACTGGGAGGTCCCAGCTAAAAATTAGAAGCCAAGGAATGCAAGTGAGGGGTTAAACCAGAGATAAGAATTCCCTTAAACATAGGACCTTGTGGTGGAGGTTCTTTGTTCCTGAATTCTTGAATAATCTATCTGTTTGTTTGTTTTTCATGATTTATTTTGTGCTTATGTTTTTGCCATGTGCTTGACGTTTTTCTGCATTGTTTGATATTTCATTTCTAAGCTTATTCAGTTCTGCAGTTCTTATTCAAGTGTATACCAGTGAGTAACTAATAATAAAGTCCTATTTTTTACACCTCCATCAACCGGATGACTGGTTCTTATTAAAGGAGAAAAACAAGAGTCCCTCCAAGGATCCTGATTCCATTAACTATGTGGGTTTTGAAAAGAAAATACCCCGATACTAAGAAAAAGGGGCAAAAAGCACAATACTCTTGCGGGTACCACCTCATGCATAACTTCCCCCGACATTACACCACTGGAAGTCCCAGAGGTAGAAAAGAATAATGGTGAGTTCAAGGTGTCTTTGAAAAACAAATCTGAGGCAAAAAAAGAGAGACTGAGTTCTGATTCATCACAAATTTCTGAACAAAACGCAATGCTCTGCTATTAGCTTTGGGAAATGACAACATCGGGACGTTGCCATCAGTCGCTCTGCTGACAAATAAAACTTTTTTTTACCCATCCTTAAAGTTACAAAGCTAATTTGCAGAGTGGACAGGGCACACCCTTAATCCATCTTATTGTTTGCTCCAAAAAACAATTCAAATTCAAATTGAATCAATTCATGATCTCCACAAGGGAGACATACAAGATTCAAGCTGGCAACAAAAGGCATTGCCCTCATTTTGGGCTTAATCTGATGCTTAAGCTTAGCCAAAAGTCTGAGAAGCAACCTACTGACATTCATTGCATGTCAGGAAATTGCAACATTTGCACTATAAATATGGAACAAACTCATTGCCGTGTTTAGGGCTGACAATTCACAATACAGTGACCCAGCTAAAGGTTGAAATTGTGGGACTTCCCAGAACTGCACACAGTTCTACAATAACGTGATGCTTTGTCAAAAATTGTAAATACAAGCCTGTTAAAATAAAAATCCCAAAATCAAAATATGCAAACTTTTTCTCACAATTATTCAACAAGCAACAATTAAAATGTCACTAAATAGTAGCAACAAATTTAACAATTTAAAGACTTTAATTCTCACAGGAGAACTTGAGGGTCAACTGTGATTTGAGACTGAGCGTGAGGTGATGGCTTGCGTATCAGAGTGGCGTCCTATCCTGTCCCTAGCTTCTTCCCTCCTTGTGCATGAATCCTTGTACCAAGTGCACGGTTTGTTGGTAAGGATTCAGGACTTGGGAACTGGGTTGCAGATGTTGCTCTGAGGAGTCATATGGAGAGGTTGAACTGAGATTACTGGCAATGAATCCTATGGCTGCATCAGTAAAGGACCATCTGCCACTATATCTGGGGATGAAAGGAAGTGGCCTTGCACCTGATGCCTTCCCACTAGTCAGCAACATGCCCCTCATGGCCTTGGACAATGTGCACAGTGGGTACTACAATGAAACGGATGAGGGTGCTGTGGCATCCGGCTGCGACCACACAAGCTGTGAGACACTTGAATGATTGCATTGTGGCCCTTGAATTAGTACCTCTCAATTCTTTTTAAATTAAAACAAAATGGGGGAGTCACACATGGTGACAATCATTAAGGGCAATTGGAACTAAGCGAGAAAGACTAATGCACAGATATTAACCAACGATAATGACATGACACTATGCTTGATTCTCTAGGATTACATGGAGAACAGGCACATCGCAGGATGAATCCAAGACACATACATGACCCTGGTGAGACCACATTTGGAGTATTGTGTGCAGTTCTGGTCACCTTATTATAGGAAGGATGTGGAAGAATTGGAAAGGGTGCAAAGGAGATTTACCAGGATACTGCCTGGTATGGAGGGTAGGTCTTATGAGGAAAGGTTGAGGGAGCTAGGGCTTTTCTCATTGACGTGGAGGAGGATGAGAGGCGACTTAATAGAGATGATGAGGGGGATAGATAGAGAGGACATTCAGAGACTATTTCCTTGGGTGGATGTAGCTGTTACAAGGGGGCATAACTATAATGTTCGGTGTGGGAGATATAGGAGGGATGTCCGAGGTAGGTTCTTTACTCAGAGTGGTTAGAGTGCGGAATGGACTGCCTGATGTAATAGTGGAGTCAGACACTTTCAGAACTTTCAAGCGGTTAGTGGATAGGCACATGGAGCACACCAGAATAACAGGGAGTGGGATAGCTTGATCTTGGTTTCGGACAATGCTCGGCACAACATCGAGGGCCGAAGGGCCTGTTCTGTGCTGTACTGTTCTATGTAAGCTGCAGTGGGTTGGTGTATACCCTTGCAACACCCTTGCAAAAGTTTCCCATATTCTTTGCTGCTTTTGCCCCATATTTCAATTGATCTTTTTGTCCAGGATTCCTGAAATTGCAGTTACCTGCAATGCTCCTAAATGAACCTCATTTGTATTTTTGCAGCCCTGTTTTCCTGACGGATAACAACATTTTCATCTTACGGGAGACGAGAGACACCGCAGGCTGGATTCTCCGGCTAAGTGCAGGCAGAAATGGAGAATTCGCAGGTGTTTTACAACGACAAAATCGGCGCCGAACCCTCACTGATTCCAGGATTGGTGAGGGGCTTGCAGCGGCACTGGGTGAAACTCCCGGCTCCCATGCCAAATAGAGCCAGAGAATGGCCCTGTCCATGGCTGCGCATGCGCACGGCGATGACCTGCAGCGGTCACACTGTACAACATTGCGCTGGCCGTGTGACGGCGTGCTGTCTCACGGCGCGGAGGTCCCAGGTTTGATCCCGGCTCTGGGTCACTGTCAGATGGAGTTTGCACATTCTACCCGTGTCTGCGTAGGTTTCGCCCCACAACGCAAAGATGTGCAGGCTAGGTGGATTGGCCACGCTGAATTGCCCCTTAATTGGAAAAAAATAATTGGGTAAGCTAAATTTATAAAGAAAGGACACGGCAACAGCCATGTGCGGACCCGACCCGCCAAATATGACTTCATAGGTCATCTCCTGGCTACCACCAACCAGTCCCCCCAGCCCTTGCTGAAGCTCCCCCCGGCCAGATGCATAGCTCCCGGCCAATTGTGGTGGTGCTGGACACAGTCTACGTCCGCCACGCTGGGTTCCTGACCGCTCAGACCACAAGTCAACCGCGCATTTGAAAACTCGGCCCATCGGGGGCGGAGCATTCGGGGAGGGCCTTCCGATGATGCATCAACTCCATTTCAACAGCGCGCTGCGCACAACGGAATGACGCCATTTTAGAGGGGGCGGAGACTTAAAAACCAATGTCAAACCGGCGCCGCCCCCGATTTGGGCGTCGGAAGGGATTGTCCTCCTGATCACCGAATAAAATATCCGCATCAGACAATGGAGAATCCCGCCCCGCGTGTTTTGTCCCATTCACAAAGCTTTCAGCAGATTGTGAGTCTGCTCTCTGAGCTGATGTGGCAGCAGCTTGATAAAGTGAAAACATGTGCGTTTAGGCTGGGACTGGAGTGACCAGAAATTGATGACCAGGATTAGGGCTCATGGTGGTGGTTTGGGGGTTGGGGGTGAGTGCGGGTCATTGGAGTGAAGGTTTGACGTCCCACCTCCCCCTCACACCAGGAGCATAGCCTTCTCTTCCGCCTTCTGTCCCCCGACTAACCTAGGGCGCAATTTAACAGAAAAGTTTTGAAGTGTCATTTCAGGCGGGTTTGGCTGGAAAATTCTCCATGGCTCTGTCAGCGAGTGCCCCACCATTATCTAACCAAACTTAGTCACTTGTTAAAAATAAATTTACAAAAGTACCCAATTCTTTTTTTTCCCACTTAAGGGGTAATTTAGCAAGGCTATTCCACCTACCCTGCACATAGAGTCATCGAGACACAGATGTTTACAGCATTGAAACAGGCCCTTCGGCCCAACTTGTCCATGATGCCCAGTTAGTACCACTAAGCTAGTCTCAATTGCCTGCATCTGGCCCATTTTCCTCTATACCCATCTTACTCATATAACTGTCTGAATGCTTTTAGTTTTCCTTTTATGTCCTTTAATGTGAAGGTTAAAATAAAGGGAAGCAGCAGCAACAGTAATAATGTTAATGAACAATTGCGTGAGATCATGTTGCCTCAGTCACACAAATGTAAGCCCCAGTAAGGAGGGGTAGAGGACAGAAAGGTACCAGATCGGGAGGAGAGTGGTGGGCAGGGAATGGAGAAATTGCTCTGGGTGGGCACCTTACTAGTGGACATGCTAACACAGGGAAGTGGGGGTGGGGGGGGGGGGGGGGGGGGGTGGGGGGGGGGGGGGGGCGAGGCACAGCACCAGGCATGGACAGAGTGCCTGGCAGATGGGGGGGGCAAATAACGCCAGATCAGGGGGAAGGAAGGTGAGAAATTGGGGATGGGGGGCTGTAGGTAGAGGGGGATGCCCATAGGGGCATGGGGAGGGGGGGCGCGAGCAAAAGATTGGTCCGGTGGGGGTTAGCAGGGGGTTGGGGGGGAGGGTGAAAGGGTAGAATGCTAATTGCAACAGGTTGCTCATGGTGATGATGGGAACAAGGATATTGAAAACAGCCATCTTGGATGGCCGCCAAACAAGGGGAAACCCCAGAGTGCAGGTGCACATCCACATAGTGAATATTGATGCCCCTGCAGGAGGTCATCAGGATAGTTACGCAGAATGTCAGGGGACTGAACGGCCCGGTGAAAAGATCCAGAGTCCATGCCCATCTGAAAAGACTGAGGGCTGACGTAACATTCCACCAAGAGACACACCTGAGGGAGGAGGACAGACTGAGGTTAGGAAAGAACTGGGTGGGACAGACGTACCAAGCATGTTATGGACGAAGGTTAGTGGGTGTGGCAATACAACTCAATAAGAGGACGATATTCACAACAATAAAGACGTTTATAGACCGGATGGCGGTTTGGGGGAGGTTGGGGGGATCGGGGGGGGGGGGGGGGGGGGGTGCAGTATGTCATGGTGAGCGGTGTCCTAGAAGGGGCACCGGTGGTGCTTGGAAATGTGTGCGGCCACAAATAGAATGACGTTGACTTGTAAAGAAAACCATGGCAAAAATCCCTGACACAGACTCCCACCAACTCATTATGGGGGGGAGCGGAGAGTTCAGCTGCATACAGGACCCTGGGATGGACAGATCCAGTCCCAAATCAGGTAAACAGTCAAACATGGTGAGAGAACTGAGAGCCTTTCTGGAGCAGATGGGGCAGTGTAGACATGGAGATTCAATCTGAATGCATTCTCCTTCTTCTCGGAGGTCCACAAGGTCTATACAAGAATCAATTTCCTTGTAATGGGAAAATCGGTGCTTCCAGGAGTGGCAAGAGCAGCATATTCCGCAATAACATTTTGGGAGGCAGTGAAGGCGGTGATAAGGAGGGAGATTATTGCACACAGCGTACTCAAAGATAGGAAGAAGATGGCAACTAGGCAACAGCTAATCGCCTCCATATTGGAGGTGGCTCGTCGGTACTCCACGGCCCCAACCGTGGCAGTGAGAAAAAAACTACAAATGGAGTTTGATTTGCTCTCCACCGGAAAAGCTGTGAACCAGCTCTGCCAGACATTGGGGAAGCTTTATGAACATGGAGACCAGGCCAGCAGGTAGCTGGTTCACCAGCTGCGAAAGCAGGCAGCCGCGAAGGAAATAGCGCAGGTAAATGATAGGAACGGCAAAATAGTCGCAGCACCGGAAAAGATTAATGAGATCTTTGCGACTTTCTACCGAGAGCAGTACACTTTTGAGCCTCCAGAGGGAGACTCGAAGATTAAATGATTCCTCGATGGACTGGATATGCTGGGCATGGTGGAGGAAAATGGACAGGGCCTGGACAAACCACTGGAATTTTATGTATTGATTTTATTTTTGATTTATTTGATTTGTTGTCACATATACCAAGATACAGTGAAAAGTATTATTCTGCGCGTAGTTCAAACAAATCAATCCATACATGAAAAAACATAGGACACACATAAATACACAATGTAAATACATTGGCACAGGCATCGGGTGAAGCATACTGAATGTAGTAACACTCAGTGGAGAAGATGTGTGAAGAGATCAGTTCAATCCATAAGAGGCTCATTCAAGATACGTCTGGCTGCACAGAGACACAAGGGCAGGGATGCCCTATATCCCCGCCATTGTTTGCCCTGGCAATTGAGCCACAGGTGGTCACCCTTAGGACAGCGAAGGGTTTGAGAGGCATTCAAGGAGGAGACAGAGAGCATAGTGTCTCACTCTACATGGATGATCTGCTCCTCTATGCCCATGTAACTGTCTAACTGCTTTTTAAAAGACAAAATCATACCTGCCTCTACCACTGCCTCTGGCAGCCCAATCCAGATGTTCACCACCCTCCGTGTGAAGAAATTTCCGTTCTGCCCTCTTTTGTATCTCTCCCCTCTCACTTTAAACCTATGCCTTCTAGTTCTAGACTCCTCTACCTTTGGGAAAATATGTTGACTATCTACCTTTTCTGTGCATGGGGTGCTCATCAGCTGCCCTTTCCTCTGTAATTTTTTTCTTTTGTATCCTTCTCGACCAATTTTTGGCTTTAATAAACACATCTTCTAAGATACGTTCTCTATGTATGATTTAATTTAATAGAATTCCTGCAGTGCAAAAGGAGGCCATTTGCCCCATCAAGACTACACTGACCCTCTGAAACAGCACCCTATCTAGGCCTACTGCTCCATCCTATCCCCATAACCCCACTTAACCTTTTGGACACTAAGGGATAAAATGGCCAATCCACCTAACCTACCTGGAGGAAACCCACACAAAAAGCATGAGAATAGCATACAAAATGATCAGAGGGTTAGATAGGGTGGACAGCGAGAGCCTTCTCCCACGGATGGAGGTGGCTAGCACGAGGGGACATAGCCTTAAATTGAGGGGTAATAGATATAGGACAGAGGTCAGAGGTGGGTTTTTTACGCAAAGAGTGGTGAGGCCGTGGAATGCATACCTGCAACAGTAGTGAACTCGCCAACATTGAGAGCATTTAAAAATTTATTGGATAAGCATATGGATGATAAGGGCACAGTGTAGGTTAGATGGCCTTTAGATTTTTTCCATGTCGGTGCAACATCGAGGGCCGAAGGGCCTGTACTGCGCTGTATCGTTCTATGTTCTATGTTAATGTGCAAACTTCACACCGACAGTCACTCATGGCCGGAATTGAACCCGGGTCCCTGACGTTGTGAGGCAGCAGTGTTAACCACTGCGCCACCATGCCGCCCCATCCAAACATGCTAATCAAAACTATAATTGTTATAATTTGTCGATACATATTTTGTTGGTTTTGTCTTATTCTTTAACTTTTGATATAAAATGTAAAAAATCCACTAACAATATATATTTTTTAAATGAATAGATTCGTCAAACACCTTTCTCAAAATCTCCCACTATTTGTTTGCAGTTTTATCGACTAATAGTAATGCCCATGACTATTTTGGTCAACTAAAATTTCATTCTTTCAACCCAAGTCTAAAATCTTGGCTCATGTTCACTCTCTCTCTCAAATCTCATTTGAAATTCTAGTTTATTATGATCATTTTATGTTTCCTTTCAGATTATTGTCCAATTTAGGCTAATTACTAAATCACAGGTGACTTTTTAAATATAGAAACAAACAATGTTGGAAATACTTAGCAGGTCTGGAAGCATCTGTGGAGACAGAAACTGAATTAAAAGGCTCAATTTTATGCTAACGTGCCAGTGGATATGAAGCAGGGGAGCATGTAAAATAAAGTAGGCTCTTATTGCCTTCAAGGGCCTACAGAGAAACATTTGCTTTGCCATAACAGAAAGGGCTAACCACATAAGCCCTTATCAAATAGGTTCATTCCCTCGGGAGGATGGAAGTTTTCAGTCACAAATTAGCTGGAATTTACCTGCATGTCCCTTGTGTGCATTCCCATCCCTCCGTCCTTCTATTACTCTGATTGGTGCCAAAGACAAATGGCTCAGAGTGAATAGCAGCTCGACACATTGCTGGGATCATGCTGCAATGGAATCCTCTAGACCAGACCTGCTGCCATGAGTGTTTCACCAGTGAGGACTGGCTGTGCAGAAAGCTCCTGTACAGCTGCCAAATGATTATATGATCTTACCGTCAGTTGTGGTGACCTTCAGCTCCACCCACCCGATAACACCAAAATTCCACCTTGTTCAGCAGCTAGACATCGAAAGCATCGCCTTTCTGATCTGCCTCTGACTCCGGATGGTGCGTGTCACATTTCGAACTGTTTCCACCACATTTTACCCACCAACATCCCCCACTACCATTGATCGCCACCCCGATGTGACGTGCACCCTATTTCATCACCCTGGATCCCATCATAATGAACCCTGACATACCTTCCCTCTGCAATGAGACAACACCAGTCCATGCTCCTCTGCCCACCCTGTTCCTGCCCACCTCCGCAATTGGTGCCACCATCCTTCTATCCATTAATGATCTTCCAGACCACAAATCCTCCAGCCATACCTGAACCTTTAACCTCTCCCCCTACCACAGCATACCTTCCCCATAACAGTCAACATGCCTTCATACCACTAGTATCCTCCCACTTCGCCTGCTCCTCATTCATGACTTCCTTCCTCCCTACTTCAAACATTCCTTTCCTTTTTTCTTCACCCACCCAACCTTTTGTGTCTTTCACCCAGCACTTCATATCTTCCAGCACCATCCTACATTGTGTCATCCAGCATTCCCCCATTCGGTCTCTCCAGGTACACCATTTATGAAGTCACCCTATCCTCCAGTAATCCAGGCAGTGGTTTGTCTGATGAATAGTTTTACATTTCTCTCCAGGCAGATTCATGCCAGGATTTTCTGGTTGTGAAACTGATTGATATGAATTCCTGCTGGTGGGGTGCACAATTTGATAGGAACTGAAGATTTTGGTTTGCTGGTGTTTTTTTGAGCATGCATGAGATGCAAATTGCATTACTGATGAGCTTCAGTGGGAAAAGCGACATGTCATTAACCCATCATGAAAGGAGGGACTGCAAGTTCTCTCCAACATTTCCTGACATTGTGAATCCAAATCTTCTCATTGTTCCTGCCTGCCACAAATCCATTGGTGGGGGGGGGATGATTCCAGTCATTATCTCTGATTACTTCTTTGCATCCCTCTCCACTCATATTCATTTTCCCACTACACCAATCACCGTTCCTTCTGTGTAGGACCCCCAAAATTAAAGACATTCACAAATGTATATTCAAATTCCAAATTGTTTCGCCTTTAGCCTTTGGTTCTTCATTCATCGGACTCGTAACGTCTGAGCTCCAGGGCAGTGTAACTGGGAGGCACCCGAGAGATGCTCTGAGGAACATCTGCCCCCCCCCCTCTCCACCCCTCCTCTCCCCCCCCCCCCCCCCCCCCAGCACCGCAGGTTTCTAGGTAAGGATTGCATGGCAATTATCCAGCACGTTCAAACCTCCAATATGCAATGGGATCCATCTGGAAGTGTGACTTCAATAAAAAAAATCAGATTGTTCTGATTGTCTTACAGCAAGGGTTCCAGACGTTAGTGACCTGAGGTCATCCTAACACGACCTATGAGCACACTCTTCCCACCTTTCCAGCAGAGATATTCAAACATGATGCACAATATAGGTCTCATTATGCTTGTCTATGGATACAATTAATACATTTTTAAAAAATTCACACGGGATGTGGGCTTCGTTGGCTAAGGCCCATCCCCAACTACCTCTGAGAAGGTGATGGTGAGCTGCCTTCTTGAACCGCTGCAGTCCATGTGGTGTAGGTGCATCCACTATGCTATTATGGAGGGAGTTCCAGTTCTTTGACCCAGCGACATTGAAGGAACAGCGATATACTCCAAGTCAGGATGGTGAATGACTTGGAGGGGAACTTCCAGGTGATGGTGTCCTGTGTATCGGCTGCCATTGTTCTTTGAGACAGTGGTGATCATGGGTTTAGAAAGTGCTGCGTAAGGAGCCTTGGTGAGTTCCCGCATTACATCTTACAGATGGTATACACGGCTGCTATTGTGTGTTGGTGGTGGGGGGAGTGAATGTTTGTGGAAGGGATGCCAATTGTCCTGCATGATTTCAAGCTCCTTGATTGTTATTGCATTGCACTAATCCTGGCTCGTGGGGAGTATTCCATCACACTCCTGACTTGTGCCTTGTAGGTGGTGGACATGCTTCGGAGAGTCAGAAGGTGGAGTTACTCACCACAGGATTCCTAGCCTCTGACCTGTTCTTGTAGCCACAGCATTTATATGGCTAGTCAAGTTCAGTTTATGGTCAATGGTAACACCCAGGATGTTGATAGTTGGGGAATCCCAGTGATGGTAATGCCATTGAATGTCAAGGGGCAATGGTTTGATTCTCTCTCTTTAAAGATTATCATTGCTTGGCACTTGTGTGGATGAATGTTACTTGCCACTTGTGAGCCCAAGCCTCGATATTGTCCAGGTGTTGCTGCAGTTGCATGTGGACTGCTACAATACCTGAGTAGTCGCGAATGGTGTTGAACATTGTGCAATCGTCAGTGAACATCCCCACATCTGACCTTATCAATGAAGGAAGGTCGTTGATTAAGCAGTTGAAGATGTTTGGGCCCAGGACACGACCCTGAGGAACTCCTGTAGTGATGTCCCAGAACTGCGATTACTGACCTCCAACAACCACAGCCATCTTCCTTTGTACCAGGTATGACTCAAACCAGCGGAGCATTTTCCCCATGATTCCCATTGTCTCCAGTTTTGCTAGGGCTCCTTGATGCCACACTCAATCAAATGCAGCCTTGATGTCAAAGGCAGTCATTCTCACCACACCTGTGGAGTCCATATTTGAACCAATAAGGTCGAGACCTGAGTGACCCTGGTCAGTGAGCAGGTTATTGCTCAGTAAGTGCCATTTGATAGTACTGTTTATGACCCCTTTCAAAACTTTATTGATGATTAAGAGTAGACTGATGGGCGGTAATTGGCCAAGTGGATTTGTCCTGCTTTTTGTGTACAGGACATAACTGGGCAATTTTCCACACTGCTGGGAAGATGCCAGTGTTGTAAATGCCCTTAGGAAGAGCACCCAACTTAAACCCACACCTCCCCCCATCCCCGTAATCCAATAACCCCACCTAACCATTTTGGACACTAAGGACAATTTAGAATGGCCAATCCACCTGACCTGCACATCTTTAGACTATGGGAGGAAACCGGAGCACCCAGAGGAAACACATGCAGACACAAGGAGAACGTGCAGACTCTGCACAGACAGTGACCCAAGCCGGGAATCGAACCTGGGACCCTGGAGCTGTGACGTAACAAGTGCTACAACTGTGCTACCGTGCCGCCCCTTGCTTTGCTTTACTAATGTCTTTTAGGGAGGGCACCTTTGCATTAATGTGTGCAAGAGTGTTCTTGGTCCATGGAGGAGCCCAGCACCCTTCAATGATGGAGGAGCCCAGCATATTTATGCAAACGACAAGGCTGAAACATTCGTAGTAATCTTCAGCCAGATGTGCTGAGTGGATGATCTATCTCGGTCTCCTCCAGAGATCCCCGGCATCACAGCCAATTTGCTTCACCCCACATGATATCAAGAAACGGCTGAAGGCACTGAATTCTGCAAAGGCTATGGACCCTGATAATATTCCAGGAATAGTACTGAACCTTGCTCCAGACCACCCAGCCCTGTCAGCTTACTGGAACAAGAGCATTTGAAGAACCACAAGATGGTGTTGAAGCGGTTTTCCAAATATGGGGTCCGCCTGCGCCATGCAAAGTGTGTGATTCATGCAAAAGAAGTTGTTTATTTGAGATATCGGGTGGACTGAGACGGCCTGCACTCCATCGCTGAGAAAGTACGAACAATCAAAATGGTCCCGCTTGGCGAGGAGCCATGGAACTTCGCTCTTTTCTTGGATTAGTAAATTATTATGGGTGCTTTATTCCGAATTTGGCTACCATACTTGCCTGCCTCCACTTGCTCTTGAAGAAGCGCCAGCTTTGGGCATGGGGCAAGCCCCAGGATACAGCGTTTAACAAGGTGAAGTGGCGATTGCCTTCTTCAAGGTGTTGACACATTTTGACTAATCAAAACCATTGTACATCACATATGATGTTCACCGTCTGGCATTGGGGCAGTTTAGTCCCATTGAATGGACGATGGCCGCGATTGTCCGATCGCTTTAGCCTCCTGGATGCTGGTTGCGGCCGGGAGAAAATATGCCCAGATCACAAAAGAATGGTGCAAAGTGATTTCATCAATTCCCGCCATTTTGTTATCATCACAAATCGCAGCCCATTGCTAAGCCTCTTCTGTGAAGACAAATTGATCCCGCAAATAGCGTCTGCAAGGATTCAGTGCTGTGGTCTGTTATTGGCTGCTTTTGAATATTCGGTTGAGCACCGCCTGAGGACCCAGATTGCGCCTGCTGCTGAGTTGAGCCCTCTTCCCCTGCAGGCCAAATCCGCGAACCTCCTAAGACGGATGGAGTGATTGCTGTCCTAAATTGCATGGGACTCCGTGCCTGTCACTATCTTGTGTGTTCGTGGCTGAGCTCAAACTGCCGATGTACTTGCCAAGGTCCGTCATCCGGTGCTTTACGGTGGGCAGCATCAGCAGTTACCAGGGGAGTTGAAGGCTTTCTCCTCAAAATTGTCAGCGTTGACCGTGAAGGATGGCATCCTCCTGTGGGGCACCAGGGTTATTGTCCCGGCGAAGGGCCAGGCTGCCATGTTGAAAGACCGTCAGAACGGACATCCCAGAGTGCCCAGAATGAAAATGTTGGCGAGAAGCTACGTCTGGTGGCCAGGTTTGGACACGGATATCTAGATGTTGGCCCAGCAGTGCTCCATCGGCGCAGTATACACCGACTGATCCAGCGCATCAGTTCCTTGAGGACATAACGGAGCCAAAGAGACATCCACCCCTGCTCCTCCTTCTCCATTTCATTGCTTGTCAAAGGGGTCTTCCCCGTGTTCCTTGTGGAGTATGAGCTACCCTGCTAGGGATGGGGTATCTGAATTACCCAGTGTATATAAGTTCAGTAAGGCACTGACCAAGCCAGGAACCCAGTAGGGGTCTACCAGAAGTGTATGTATGTCGTTTGGAAATAAAACTTTGTTCATAATTTTACTCGGTGTGGGCTTCTCATGTCCTCATGAAAGTTACAATCAACATGCACAAAGGCCCATACGAGTACACTCCCTTACCCTTCAGAGTCTCATCAGTGTGCACCATATTCAAATGGATCATGGAGGACATACTCCAAGGGTTACCTAAAGTGGTGGTGTACTGGTCATGGGGACTTCAGAACAAGCACACCTGGCAAGTCTAGAAGAGATAGAACATAGAACATAGAACATTACAGCGCAGTACAGGCCCTTCGGCCCACGATGTTGCACCGTCCTGTGAAACCCTTTTAAAGTCCCTCTACACTATTCCCTTATCGTCCATATGCCTATCCAATGACCATTTGAATGCGTATAGTGTTGGCGAGTCCACTACTGTTGCAGGTAGGGCATTCCACGCCCTTACTACTCTCTGAGTAAAGAACCTACCTCTGACATCTGTCCTATATCTATCTCCCCTCAATTTAAAGCTATGTCCCCTCGTGCTGGACATCACCATCCGAGGAAAAAGGCTCTCGATGTCCACCCTATCTAATCCTCTGATCATCTTGTATGCCTCAATTAAGTCACCTCTTAACCTTCTTCTCTCTAACGAAAACAGCCTCAAGTCCTTCAGCCTTTCCTCATATGATCTTCCCTCCATACCAAGCAACATTCTTGTAAATCTCCTCTGTACCCTTTCCAATGCTTCCACATCCTTCCTATAATGTGGCGACCAGAACTGCACACAATACTCCAAATGCGGCCGCACCAGAGTTTTGTACAACTGCAACATGACCTCATGGCTCCGAAACTCAGTTCCTCTACCAATAAAAGCTAACACACCGTACGCCTTCTTAACAACCCTCTAAACCTGGGTAGCAACTTTCAGGGATCTATGGACATGGACACCAAGATCTCTCTGCTCGTCCACACTACCAAGAATCTTACCATTAGCCCAGTACTCTGCCTTCCTGTTATTCCTTCCAAAATGAATCACCTCACACTTTTCTGCATTAAACTCGATTTGCCACCTGTCAGCCTAGCTCTGCAGCTTATCTATGTCCCTCTGTAACTTGTAACATCCTTCTGCACTGTCCACAACTCCACCGACTTTAGTGTCATCTGCAAATTTACTCACCCATCCTTCTACGACAAACAGCAACGGCCCCAAAACAGATCCTTGTGGCACACCACTAGTAACTGGACACCAGTCAGAGCATTTCCCATCAACCACCACTATTTGTCTTCTATCAGCTAGCCAATTTCTGATCCAAACTGCTAAATCACCCTGAATCCCATGCCTCTGTATTTTCTGTAATAGCCTACCATGGGGAACCTTATCAAACGCTTTACTGAAATCCATATACACCACATCAACTGCTTTACCCTCATCCACCTGTTTGGTCACCTTCTCGAAGAACTCAATGAGGTTTGTGAGGCACGACCTACCTTTCACAAAACCATGTTGACTATCTCTATTCAAATTATTCCTTTCCAGACGATTATACATCCTATCTCTTATAAACCTTTCCAAGACTTTTCCCACAACAGAAGTAAGGCTCACTGGTCTATAGTTACCGGAGTTATCTCTACTCCCCTTCTTGTACAAGGGGACAACATTTGCTATCCTCCAGTCCTCTGGCACTATTCCTGTAGACAAAGATGACTTAAAGATCACAGCCAAAGGCTCAGCAATCTCCTCCCTAGCTTCCCAGAGAATCCTAGGGTAAATCCCATCCAGCCCAGGCGACTTATCTATTTTCACACTTTCCAGAATCGCTACCACCTCCTCCTTATGAACCTCAAGCCCTTCTAGTCCAGTAGCCAGTATCTCAGTATTCTCCTCGACAACTTTGTCTTTTTCCTGTGTGAATACTGATGAAAAATACTCATTTAGCACCTCTCCTATCTCCTCGGACTCTACGCACAACTTCCCATTACTGTCCATGACTGGCCCTACTCTTGCCTTAGTCATTCTTTTATTCCTGACATACCTATAGAAAGTTTTAGGGTTATCCTTGATCCTACCTGCCAAAGACTTCTCATGTCCTCGCTTGGCTCTTCTTAGCTCTCTCTTTAGAGCCTTCCTAGCTAACTTGCAACTCTCAAGCGACCCAACTGAACCATCACGTCTCATCTTCACATAAGCCTCCTTCTTCCTCTTGACAAGTGTTTCAACTGCTTTAGTTACCCATGGTTCCCTCACTCGACCACTTCCTCCCTGCCTAACAGGTACATACTTATCAAGGACACGCAGTAGCTGTTCCTTGAACATGCTCCACATTTCCATTGTGTCCATCCCCTGCAGTTTTCCTCTCCAGGCGATGCATCCTAAGTCTTGCCTCATCGCATCATAATTGCCTTTCCCCCAGCAATAACTCTTGCCCTGCGGTTTATACCTATCCCTTTCCATCGCTAAAGTAAACGTAATCGAATTGTGGTCACTATCACCAAAATGCTCACCTACCTCCAAATCTAACACCTGTCCTGGTTCATTACCCAGTACCAAATCCAATACGGCCTCGCCTCTTGTTGGTCTATCTACATACTGCATCAGGAAACCCTCCTGCACACATTGGACAAAAACGGATCCATCTAAAGTACATAGAACATAGAACATAGAACGATACAGCGCAGTACAGGCCCTTCGGCCCTCGATGTTGCACCGACATGGAAAAAATCTAAAGGCCATCTAACCTACACTATGCCCTTATCATCCATATGCTTATCCAATACATTTTTAAATGCCCTCAATGTTGGCATGTTCACTACTGTTGCAGGTAGGGCATTCCACGGCCTCACCACTCTTTGCGTAAAAAACCCACCTCTGACCTCTGTCCTATATCTATTACCCCTCAATTTAAGGCTATGTCCCCTCGTGCTAGCCACCTCCATCCGCGGGAGAAGGCTCTCGCTGTCCACCCTATCTAACCCTCTGATCATTTTGTATGCCTCTATTAAGTCACCTCTTAACCTTCTTCTCTCTAACGAAAACAACCTCAAGTCCATCAGCCTTTCCTCATAAGATTTTCCCTCCATACCAGGCAACATCCTGGTAAATCTCCTCTGCACCCGTTCCAAAGCTTCCACGTCCTTCCTATAATGAGGCGACCAGAACTGTACGCAATACTCCAAATGCGGCCGTACTAGAGTTTTGTACAACTGCAACATGACCTCATGGCTCCGGAACTCAATCCCTCTACCAATAAAGGCCAACACACCATAGGCCTTCTTCACAACCCTATCAACCTGGGTGGCAACTTTCAGGGATCTATGTACATGGACACCGAGATCCCTCTGCTCATCCACACTACCAAGAATTTTACCATTAGCCAAATATTCCGCATTTCTATTATTCTTTCCAAAGTGAATCACCTCACACTTCTCCACATTAAACTCCATTTGCCACCTCTCAGCCCAGCTCTGCAGCTTATCTATGTCCCTCTGTAACCTGCAACATCCTTCCGCACTGTCTACAACTCCACCGACTTTAGTGTCGTCTGCAAATTTACTCACCCATCCTTCTGCGCCCTCCTCTAGGTCATTTATAAAAATGACAAACAGCAACGGCCCCAGAACAGATCCTTGTGGTACGCCACTCGTAACTGAACTCCATTCTGAACATTTCCCATCAACTACCACTCTCTGTCTTCTTTCAACTAGCCAATTTCTGATCCACATCTCTAAATCACCCTCAATCCCCAGCCTCCGTATTTTCTGCAATAGACGACCGTGGGGAACCTTATCAAACGCTTTACTGAAATCCATATACACCACATCAACTGCTCTACCCTCGTCTACCTGTTCAGTCACCTTCTCAAAGAACTCGATAAGGTTTGTGAGGCATGACCTACCCTTCACAAAACCATGCTGACTGTCCCTAATCATATTATTCCTATCTAGATGATTATAAATCGTATCTTTTATAATCCTCTCCAAGACTTTACCCACCACAGACGTTAGGCTCACCGGCCTATAGTTACCGGGGTTATCTCTACTCCCCTTCTTGAACAAAGGGACCACATTTGCTATCCTCCAGTCCTCTGGCACTATTCCTGTAGCCAATGATGACCTAAAAATCAAAGCCAAAGGCTCAGCAATCTCTTCCCTGGCTTCCCAGAGAATCCTAGGATAAATCCCATCCGGCCCCGGGGACTTATCTATTTTCACCTTGTCCAGAATTGCCAACACTTCTTCCCTACGCACCTCAATGCCATCTATTCTAATAGCCTGGGTCTCAGCATTCTCCTCCACAATATTATCTTTTTCTTGAGTGAATACTGACGAAAAGTATTCATTTAGTATCTCGCTTATCTCCTCAGCCTCCACACACAACTTCCCACCACTGTCCTTGACTGGCCCTACTCTTACCCTAGTCATTCTCTTATTCCTGACATACCTATAGAAAGCTTTTGGGTTTTCCTTGATCCTTCCTGCCAAAGACTTCTCATGTCCCCTCCTTGCTCGTCTCAGCTCTCTCTTTAGATCCTTCCTCGCTTCCTTGTAAATATCAAGCGCCCCAACTGAAACTTCACGCCTCATCTTCACATAGGCCTCCTTCTTCCTCTTAACAAGAGATTCCACTTCTTTGGTAAACCACGGTTCCCTCGCTCGACCCCTTCCTCCCTGCCTGACTGGTACGTACTTATCAAGAACATGCAATAGCTGTTCCTTGAACAAGCTCCACATATCCAGTGTGCCCAACCCTTGCAGCCTACTTCTCCAACCAACACATCCTAAGTCATGTCTAATGGCATCATAATTGCCCTTCCCCCAGCTATAACTCTTGCCCTGCGGGGTATACTTATCCCTTTCCATCACTAACGTAAAGGTCACCGAATTGTGGTCACTGTTTCCAAAGTGCTCACCTACCTCCAGATCTAACACCTGGCCTGGTTCATTACCCAAAACCAAATCCAATGTGGCCTCGCCTCTTGTTGGCCTGTCAACATATTGTGTCAGGAAACCCTCCTGCACACATTGTACAAAGAATGACCCATCTAATGTACTCGAACTATATCTTTTCCAGTCAATATTTGGAAAGTTAAAGTCTCCCATAACAACTACCCTGTTACTTTCGCTCTTTTCCAGAATCATCTTCGCCATCCTTTCCTCTACATCCCTAGAACTATTAGGTGGCCTATAGAAAACTCCCAACAGGGTGACCTCTCCTTTCCTGTTTCTAACCTCAGCCCATACTACCTCAGAAGAAGAGTCCCCATCTAGCATCCTTTCCACCACCGTAATACTGTCCTTGACTAGCAGCGCCACACCTCCCCCTCTTTTGCCCCTTCTCTGAACTTACTAAAACACCTAAACCCCGGAACCTGCAACAACCATTCCTGTCCCTGCTCTATCCATGTCTCTGAAATGGCCACAACATCGAAGTCCCAGGTACCAACCCATGCTGCCAGTTCCCCTACCTTATTTCGTATACTCCTGGCATTGAAGTAGACACACTTCAAACCACCTACCTGAACACTGGCACCCTCCTGCGAAGTCAAATCTGTGCTCCTGACCTCTATACTCTCAATCTCCCGTACCCTAAAACTACAATCCAGGTTCCCATGCCCCTGCTGAATTAGTTTAAACCCCCCCAAAGAGCACTAACAAATCTCCCCCCCAGGATATTGGTGCCCCTCAGGTTCAGATGTAGACCATCCTGTCTATAGAGGTCCCACCTTCCCCAGAAAGAGCCCCAGTTATCCAGAAATCTGAATCCCTCCCGCCTGCACCATCCCTGTAGCCACGTGTTTAATTGCTCTCTCTCCCTATTCCTCATCTCACTATCACGTGGCACGGGCAACAACCCAGAGATAACAACTCTGTTTGTTCTCGCTCTGAGCTTCCATCCTAGCTCCCTAAAGGCCTGCCTGACATCCTTGTCCCCTTTCCTACCTATGTCGTTAGTGCCAATGTGGACTACGACTTGGGGCTGCTCCCCCTCCCCATTAAGGACCCGGAAAACACGATCCGAGACATCACGTACCCTTGCACCTGGGAGGCAACAGACCAAACGTGAGTCTCTCTCGCTCCCACAAAATCTCCTATCTGTGCCCCTGACTATTGAGTCCCCAATTACTAATGTTCTACTCCTTTCCCCCCTTCCCTTCTGAGCAACAGGGACAGACTCCGTGCCAGAGGCCTGTACCCCATGGCTTACCCCTGGTAAGTCGTCCCCCCCACAAGTATCCAAAACGGTATACTTGTTACTCAGGGGAACGACCGCAGGGGGTCCCTGCACTGACTGCTTCTTCCCAGTCCCTCTTACAGTTACCCATCTATCTCCAGTCTTTGGTGTAACAATTTCCCTGAAGCTCCTATCTATGACCCCCTCTGCCTCCCGAATGATCCGAAGTTCATCCAGCTCAAGCTCCAGGTCCCTAACACGGTTTTTGAGGAGCTGGAGTTGGGTGCACTTCCCACAGATGAAATCAGCAGGGACACTGACGGCGTCCCTCACCTCAAACATTCTGCAGGAGGAGCATTGTACTGCCTTCCCTGACATCACCTCTAGATTTAAAAAATAACAAGAAAAAGAAAGGAAGAGCTTACCTGATATTACCTCAAACCCTGCTCCCGCTCAAAGGTAAGCAAATTTAAAGGCACTCACTCACCTTCACGACAGGCCCCTGCTCCCGCTTCCCAACCACCGTGGGGTGGGGGGGTTGGTTCGAGGAGGAGGTAGGGTGGGAAACACTCACGAAGTGTTTCGGGTTTAACTGTCACTTGCCAACAGCCTCTCCACAAACCACCTTCAACTTAGGCTGACCGCACTGCACGTATGCAAATTTCCCCAGAACAGCTGATCAGTAGCTCTGCTCTGCTGCCCTCTGCTGGATGATTGCCTTCACTCAAACTCCTCAGGTCCCCTTCGCAGATTCACCTTCAACTTAGGCTGACCGCACTGCACGTATGCAAATTTCCCCAGAACAGCTGATCAGTAGCTCTGCTCTGCTGCCCTCTGCTGGATCAAGTACTCGAACTATAGTGTTTCCAGTCAATATTTGGAAAGTTAAAGTCCCCCATAACAACTACCCTGTTATTTTCGCTCCTATCCAGAATCATCTTTGCAATCCTTTCCTCTACATCTCTGGAACTTTTCGGAGGCCTATAGAAAAGCCCTAACAGGGTGACCTCTCCTTTCCTGTTTCTTAACTCAGCCCATACTACCTCAGTATTCGGGTACTCATCAAATGTCCTCTCAGCCACCGTAATACTGTCCTTGACTAACAATGCCAACCCTCCCCCTCTCTTACCACCTTCCCTGAGCTTACTGAAATATCTAAACCCCGGCACCTGCAACAACCATTCCTCGCCCTGCTCTATCCATGTCTCCGAAATGGCCACAACATCGAAGTTCCAGGAACTAACCCATGTCGCAAGCTCACCCACCTTATTCCGGATGCTCCTGGCATTGAAGTAGACACACTTTAAACCACCTTCCTTCCTGCCGGTACACTCCTGCAACTTTGAAACCTTACTCATGACCTCACTACTCTCAGCTTCTTGTGTACTGGAGCTACAATTCAGGTTCCCAATCCCCTGCTGAACTAGTTTAAACCCTCCCGAAGAGCATTAGCAAACCTCCCCCCGAGGATATTAGTACCCCTCTGGTCCAGGTGTAGACCATCCTGTTTGTAGAGGTCCCACCTACCCCAGAATGAGCCCAGATCTTGTGGCTATTTTCAAATGCTGGGGTACATTCTGTCGGATTGCTGATCTGCTCGTAATTACTTAACTTGAAAACCAGCTGCTCCTATCTTGCCCAATCTTCTTACTCAGGTTGGGTGAGATCTGTGTAATGCAGTTGTGTACTACTAGCTGCTAATATGCAGCTAAGTTTAAAATATCTATGCACTGAGAAGTCAGGGAGAAGGTAAGTGTATAAGGCAAGTAGAATGGATTGTTGGGGGCTGGGTTGCTAAGGTAAGGTGGTCCCAGATAGTGGGAGCCAGATGGTCTGTGTTTGCGGGGGGGGAGTTGTTGCAGGTGGGTTAGTGGTGAGGAAGCCTGGTAGTTTGGGGAGGGATGAACAGTTTCAGTGGTCCAGAGTTGGGTGGCCATGGGGTGGGATCCAGTCAGCTGACAGGGCTGGATGGTCTGGAGCAGGGCTGGGTGGTCTGGAGCAAGGCTGGGTGGTCGGTCGGGGGGGGGGGGGGGGGGGGGGGGGAGGCATGGGACATTGGGGGAGGTAACTACAATAGTTACCTGGAAGCTAGAAGTGGTTTTAATTCCTCTAACTAATGCTGGTTGACAGAGGTTCCCAAAATGTTGATCGTGGTCGACCCGTTAATCGTTAACTAGTTTACAGTCAGAACCTTTCTGTGCACCGCACATGCTCGGAATTGATGCATGTGCAGTGCATGTCTGCTGCTTGTACTTTCTCCATGGGAAAGGTGAATATAAACTTTATATCATGATACAATAGAAACTAAATTTGATACCTACTGTTGTGCATTTTTGTGAAGACAGCTGCAAACATCCTGTTGAAAGCAGAATGCATTTAGCACCATATTGAGAATGCTTCCACCTGTCAACAGGGTTGACACTGGGTTAGACAATGGCCTGACAGCTTTGAATTCAGATTTTGCCTGGTGTTAGAATCCCCACGAGACCTATGGGGACCACCCTAATTTCCCCCTGAGCCTTGTGGAATACGAGCTTCCCCGCTGAGGGGCGGAGACCCGTCAGTGGGATTGTCAACTCAAGACCTTAAAAGCCAGCCCAGGTGGGGGCCGAGCTGCACAGCAGTCCTGACTGGGACTGGGACTGGTACTGTAAATACTTTACTTTTTGTAATAAACCACTTGTTTGACTCTCCTTTCCAAACATTATGACTAACCTCTCTCTTTTATCTTTTCTTGCAGGCTTGAACATCCTCCGAGGCCCGTGGAGACCTTTTGACCTGACCCGACCTGATGTCCACGACTGGAAGTGGATTGGACCCAAACCGGAAGCGAAGCACCGACCTCGATTTGGAGCCGACCCAGACCTCGGCGCTCCCAACCTGGCCTAACAACCGACGCCAGCCGCCGGATCGCCCGGCCCAGTCCATGGAGCTCCCGACCTGACCCCCGACGATGAGACCCGGCCCAACCCGACCCCGAGAGACCCGACCTACCTGGAAATGGAAGAAAGAAAAATCCACGTGGAGGCCCGACCGGGCCTACTTCGGGACCCGACCCCAGAAGCGCACAGGGAGGGAACTGACCACGGGACTCAGCCCAACCTGCCTCAGGAAGCCTCTGCCCATGACCCAGGACCCCCAAAATGGTGGAGACCCCGCGCAAGGACCTGAATGTGCTGCAAGGTATTCACGTGCCCGCAGAACACCAGGACCCATCTGGATTGCAAACATGTCCCCCTAGCAACCCCTCTACCTCAACCAGCCCCCAGGACCCTGCCAGACGCGACCCCGGGAACGTAACCAGTGCCCTGGTCCCTGCCAGTGCCCTGGACCCTGCCAGATGCAATCACCTACCTTCCACAATGTCAGACATCTACAGTCGGATCCCAGAATCATCCAGCCGCAGCTGCTGACCGAGGAAGCGAGGGAACGTGGCCGTCTGCATGTTAGACTGAAGCAACACAGTTTCAAGACCCCAGCATAGTCCTGGCAAACGTCCAAGCGATCAAAAACAAGCTGAATGAACTTAACGCCAGACTTACCTCTCAGAGGGAAGTAAGAGACTATTGTGTGCTCTGTTTCACAGAGACATGGCTCACTGGACTGTGCCATGCAACCTGAAGGCTTCTCAATTCACCGGGCGGACCGCACCGTATCATCAGGCAAAGCAAAGAGTTGAGGGGTTTGCCTCCTCATCAACTCCTCCTGATGCTTGGATGTGGCGACCCTAACGACCTACTGCTCCCCGGGCCTGGAATACCTGACTGTGAAGTGCCACCCATACTACCTTCCACGTGAGTTCACTTCAGCCATTATCACAGCGGTCTCCATCCCACCCCAGGCAGAAGCGAGGAAGGCCCTGGACAAACTGCACACAGTTATAAACAACTAAGAAACAAAACACCCAGAGGCCTTGTTCACTGTGGCCGGAGACTTCAACAAGGCCTACCTCAAGAGTGTACTGCCAAAATTCCACTAGCACATCTCCTGTCCCACCAGGGGTGACAACACTCTTGACCACTGCTACTCAAAAATCAAGGGCGCCTACCGTTCCATCCCCCGACCGCACTTTGGAAATCAAACCATAAGACGGTGCTCCTTCTCTTGGCATTCAAGCAAAAACTCAAGCGGGAGAATCCAGCTAAGAAGGTTGTGCAGTGCTGGTCCGAGGAAACAGAAGAGCTCTTACGTAACTGCTTAGAGACAGTGGGCTGATCCACATTTAAGAACTCAGCAACCAACTTAAATGAGTATGCCACCACTGTCACAGACTTCAACAGCAAATGTGTGGACGACTGCAAGCCAAAAAAAGCAGTACGTATTTTCCCCAACCAAAACTATCGCTCAATCACGAGATTGACTCCCTACTGAAGGACAGATCTGAGGCGTTCAAGTCAGACGACCCTGACCTATACAAGAAATCCAGGTATGACCTCCGCAAAGCCATCCGAGATGCCAAGAGGGAATATCAAACTAAGCTAGAGCCACAGAGAGATTCTCGGCGATTGTGGCAAGGACTAAACAACATAACGGGCCACAAAGCGAAGCCGGGCAGTATCTCCGGCAGCAGCGCAACCCTCCCCGATGAACTCAATGCATTCTTTGCTCGGTTCGAGCAGGTAACCAACAATCCGCTGTTGAGTGCCCCAGCAGCCCATAATTCACCCATACTCACCATCACAGCTTCCGAAGTGAAAAATGAAAATGAAATGAAAATTGCTTATTGTCACGAGTAGGCTTCAAATGAAGTTACTGTGAAAAGCCCCTAGTCGCTACATTACGGCGCCTGTTCGGGGAGGCTGTTACGGGAATCGAACCGTGCTGCTGGTCTGCTTGGTCTGCTTTCAAAGCCAGCAATTTAGCCCTGTGCTAAACAGAAGTCAGATCGGCCTTCCTGAAAGTGAACCCTCGGAAGACGACGGGCCCAGACGGGATCCCTGGTTGTGCACTCAGAGCCTGCGTGGACCAGCTGGCAGAGGTACTCGCGGACATCTTTAACCTGTTCCTACTCCACACCGAGGTCCCCAACTGCTTCAAGAAGACCACCATTATACCGGTGCCAAAGAAGAACCAGGCAATGTGCCTCAATGACTACCATCCGGTGGCCCTGACTTCAGTCATAATGAAGTGCTTCGAGAGGTTGATCATGAGGTTGATCATAAAAGTACAGATAGTATTACAAATTCAGCATCACCTCCATACTCCCAGAACACCTTGATCCACTGCAATTTGTATATCGTCGCAACGGGTCCACAGCAGATGCCATTTCCCTGGCCCTACACTTATCCCTAGAGCATCTCGACAACAAGGACTCCTACATCAGACTCCTATTTATTGACCATTATTGACTACAGCTCCGCCTTCAACACCATAATCCCAGCCAAGCTCATATCAAAGCTCCAAAACCTAGGACTTGGCTCCCCACTCTGCAACTGGATCTTCGATTTTCTGACCAACAGACCACAATCAGTAAGAATGAACAACAACAACTCCTCCACAATAGTCCTCAATACCGGGGCCCCGCAAGGCTGCATACTTAGCCCCCTACTCTACACCCTGGACACACACGACTGCGTGGCAAAATTAGGTTTGCTGACGATACGACGATAGTGGGCCAGATCTTGAATAACGACGAGTCAGAATACAGGAGGGAGATAGAGAACCTTGTGGAGTGGTGCAGCGACAACAATCTCTCCCTCACTGCCAGCAAAGCTAAAGAGCTGGTAATTGACTTCAGGAAGCAAAGTACTGTACACATCCCTGTCAGCATCAATGGGGCCGAGGTGGAGATGGTGAGCAGTTTCAAATTCCTAGGGGTGCACATCTCCAAAAACCTGTCCTGGTCCATCCACGTCGACGCTCCCACCAAGAAAGCACAACAGCGCCTGTACTTCCTCAGGAAACGAAGGAAATTCGGCATGTCCACATTAACTCTTACCAACTTGTACAGATGCACCTATCTGGCTGCATCACAGCCTAGTATGGTAACTGCTCGGCCCAGGACCGCAAGAAACTTCAGAGAGTCGTGAACACCGCCCAGTCCATCACTCGATCCTGCCTCCCATCCATTGACTCCAGTTGCACCTCCCGCTGCCTGGGGAAAGTGGGCAGCATAATCAAAGACCCCTCCCACCCAGCTTACTCACTTTTCCAACTTCTTCCATTGGGCAGGAGATACAGAAGTTGATGCACTATCAATTACGCAAAGACGAGAGTAGAATGTAATCAAGGCTTTATTACACTGAGATGTGTGGCCTCCTACAGCAGCTGCCAAAAAAGCTGCTGTACGGGGAGCACACATATTTATACTCCGCCTACTGGGCGGAGCCAGCAGGGAGGGATCTACCCCATACCTGTAGTACAGGAGCCTTACTGTAAAGCACCTATATCAATATCCTACATATACAATATATACATCAGTGGTGACTACCACATTCACCCCCTGTTAAAAATGAGTCCAGCGGGGGTGGTGAAGAACTATATACAAAAAATTGTGTTTTAAAAGTACAGATAGTATTACAAATTCAGGCGATCCAGTGCCTTTATCTGTTGTCAAGAGCGCCATAGTGCTGGTGGCGACTCTGGCGGCGGCTTGGTCTTTGGTGACTCCGGGAGCGTGTCGAAATTCTGTTCATCCCCGGGTGTGGGCAAGGGGAGGACCGATTGTCCTGGAGCGGTGGCTGCGGTGGGGTGCGCCGGGGGAAGGGAGGGTGGCGCTGGGTCAGCGGGGTGTGTGTGTGGGGAACCAGCTAGTGTCAGGTCCCTGAGGGAGACTGAGTCTTGGCGGCCATCGGGGTACGCTACGTAAGCGTACTGTGAGTTGCCGTGAAGTAGCTGCACCGTCTCAACCAACAGGTCTGCCTTGTGGAGTCGAATGTGTCTACGGAGGAGACGGTCTGGAGCTGCCAGCCATGTCGGGAGCGAAACCCCGGAGGTGGACTTCCTAGGGAAGGCAAAGAGACGTTCATGGGGGGTTTCATTAGTCGCGGTGCACAGGAGCGACCGAATGGAGGGAAGTGCATCGGGGAGGACCTGCTGCCAGCGGAAGGCCTGGAGATTTCTGAACCATAGGGTCAGCTGGGCGGCCCTCCAGACCGTCCCATTCTCCCTCTCCACCTGCCCGTTTCCCCTGGGTTGTAGCTGATCGTCCTGCTCGAGGCAATGCCCCTGTTGAGCAGGTACTGGCGCAGCTCATCGCTCATAAATGAGGATCCCAGGTCACTGTGGACGTAGGCGGAGAAACCGAACAGAGCAAAGATAGTGTTGAGGGCTTTGATGACGGTGGCAGACGTCATGTCGGGGCATGGGACGGCAAAGGTGAATCGGGAGTATTCATCGACCACACTGAGAAAGTACCTGTTGTGGTCGGTGGAGGGGAGGGGCCCTTTGAAATCCACGCTGAGGCGTTCAAAGGGGCGAGAGGCCTTCACCAGCCGCGCACGGTCTGGCTGGTAGAAGTGCGGTTTACACTTCGCGCAGACCTGGCAGTCTCTGGTGATCGCCCTGACTTCCTCAATGGAGTTGGGCAGGTTGCGGATCTTGATGAAATGGTAAAAACGTGTGACCCCTCGGTGACAGAGGTTGTCGTGCAGGGTCTGGAGTCAGTCCACTTGCGCGCTGGCACATGTACCTCGGGATAGGGCATCGGGGGGCTCGTTGAGGGGCGATACAAAATCTCGTAGTTGTAGGTGGAGAGCTCGATCCTCCACCTCAAGATTTATCGTTTTTTATCTTGCCCCCCTGGGTGTTATTAAACATGAAGGCAACCAACCATTGGTCAGTGAGGAGACTGAATCTCCTGCCGGCCAGGTAATGCCTCCAATGCCGCACAGCTTCAACGATGGCTTGGGCATCTTTTTCGACGGAGAAGTGCCAAATTTCGGAGATATGGAGGGTGCGGGAAAAGAATGCCATGGGCCTGCCTGCCTGGTTGAGGGTGGCGGCCAGATGCATCGCTCTCCACTTGGAATGGTAACGTCTCGTCGACCGCGTGCATGTTGGCCTTGATACGGTTGAAGTCCTGGTGAGCCTAGACCATCAGAGAAAAAACGATGGATTGAATGAGTGGGCGGGCCTTGTCCACATAGTTTGGGACCCACTGGGCATAATACGAAAAGAACCCCAGGCATCGTTTGAGGACCTTGGGGCAGTGGGGGAGGGTGGGTTCCATGAGGGGGCGCATGCGATCAGGGTCGGGCCCCAGAGCTCCGTTCTGGACCACGTAGCTGAGGATGGCTAAACGGTTCGTGCTGAACACGCACTTCCCCTTGTTATACGTGAGGTTGAGGAGTTTGGCGGTGTGGAGAAATTTGGCAAGGTTAGCGTCATGGTCCTGCTGATCGTGGCCGCAGATGGTGACATTGTCCAGGTACGGGAAGGTGGCCTGCAGTCCGTACCGGTCAACCATTCGGTCCATCTCCCGTTGGAAGACCGAGACCCCGTTGGAGACGCCGAAGGGAACCCTAAGAAAGTGGTAAAGGCAGCCGTCTGCTTCGAACGCAGTGTATGGGCGGTCCGCATTGTGGATGGGGAGCTGGTGGTAGGCAGATTTCAGGTCCACTGTCGAGAAGACCCGGTAATGTGCAATCTGATTGACCATATCAGATATGCGAGGGAGCGGGTACGCGTTGAGCTGCGTTTACCGATTGATGGTCTGATTGTCGTCAACGACCATCCTGTTTTTCTCCCCAGTTATGACCACTACCACTTGGGCTCTCCAGGGGCTGTTGCGGGCTTCGATGATGCCTTCCCGAAGCAGCCGCTGGACTTCAGACCTGATGAAGGTCCTCTCCTGGACGCTGTGCCGTTTGCTTCTGGTGGCGTCGGGTTTGCAATCCGGGGTTAGGTTTGCAAAAAGGGAAGGTGGTTCGACCTTGAGGGTCACGAGGCCGCACACAGTAAGGGGTGGTAAGGGCCTTTCAGGGTTAGGCTCTGGAGGTTGCACTGGAAGTCCAGGCCAAGTAGCAAGGCAGCTCAGAGGTTGGGGAGGACGTAGAGGCGGAAGCCGCTGAACTCCATGCCCTGGACAGTGAGAGTGGCAATGCAGTACCCCCGGATCGCCACCAAGTGGGATCCGGAGGCCAGGGAAATTCTCTGATTGGCAGGGTGTACCGCGAGGGAGCAGCGCCTTACCGTATCGGGGTGAATGAAGCTCTCAGTGCTCCTGGAGTCCAGCAGGCAGGAGATCTCATGTCCGTTGACATTTACTTTAGTTGAAGCAGTCATGAGGTTGTGTGGTCGAGACTGGTCAATCATGACCGAGGCGAGACATGGCTGATCGTCAGCGGTTCCTCAACTGCCGAGGGATGGGAGTTGAGTTCTGATTTGGTGATGGACTAGACGGGCACCTTCAGTTGAGGAATAAACACTTTTACACGAGGCTCCTCCTCTAACTGAAAGACATTGCTGTCTGATGCACCTTGTAGCTCCTGAGCCCTTTTCTCTGCGTTTTACATTAATAGAGCTATTTCAATATTTTATTTTATTTTCGGAGATGCCACTTGCGTTCGACATTGAAGGCTGCTTGAAAAGACCTCTTTACTCCTCATCACCAATTTAATCATTTCGCTAAGGCCAGTCTTCC
This sequence comes from Scyliorhinus canicula, assembly GCF_902713615.1. Lineage (NCBI taxonomy): Eukaryota > Metazoa > Chordata > Chondrichthyes > Carcharhiniformes > Scyliorhinidae > Scyliorhinus > Scyliorhinus canicula. Next base: position 140,454,896 of record NC_052152.1, on the reverse strand, counting down.
AGCACCAAACCCTTTTATTAAAGTAATGAAAAAGCTGCTGCCACGGCTTTTAACACTCTAGTCCAAGCCCGGGAATACAGGATACCAAAAAGGGGCTTTGACAAAGAGTCATCGGACTCTAACGTTAGCTCTTTTCTCTCCCGACAGATGCTGCCAGACTTGCTGAGATTTTCCAGCATTTTCCCTTTCAATATAGGATACCGGCTTGGGTTGAAGCAGCAGATTTTAAGCTCCCACGTTACATTTCGCATTGGGCCCACTTAATGATAAGAGTAATTCTTATTCTACAAAGCCAATGGGGTGATCTATTGAAGATCCCCATGTACCACAACAGGGGGAATCAAAGATGTAGCTAACCTTAGATTTTCATCCATTTAGTTTCAAATCCAGTTGGCCAACAATGTCAGCAGAGATATAAAACAGGTTGCTTTTACTTTAATTTATACGCCAGATAATCTGGTGTTTCTAGTGAATTACAAAAGGGCTTTCCATTTGTTCTTGGCTGTTACTGGTTAATAGCAATAGTCATGCCAAGAATGCATGAAAGAAAATATATGCCTATATCATGTTGGCTACGATATTTTTTTTCACATCTTAATATTTTTTATTCTCTTCTTTCACATTTTCTCCCAAATTTACACCCACCAACAACAAACAGTAATCAGTAACAAATATGTCAATCCCCATATCAATAACAACAATCCCATCCTCTCACCAAACCCCGAACATTAGCCCGCATGTTCACGTAAACAAATGACAAAAAGGAATCTGGAATCACCCATCGTCACCATGCACACACACCGTCCCCCCCCCGCCCCCCAACCCTCCCACCCCCACCCCCAAACTAATGTTCGATGTTATCCGCTGGAAAAACAGTTTACAAGGCACATGGAGGCTTTGAGGAAGGAGACAGCGGTCGCATTAAAGACATTGGTGGAGGATGCAATCATCCCGGTGAGGGTAGCTGTGGCAAAGACGTCGACCGAGGTGAGAGAGCAGGGCGAGAAGATGAAGGAAGTGGGGGAGGCCGTGTCGCAGCACAGCGACCAGCTCACCTCGATGGGGGATGAGCTGCGGAGAGTGCTGGAGGTCAACAGAGGACTCTGAGCAAAGCTCGAGGACTTGGAGAACCACTCGAGGTGGCACGATCTGAGAATTGTGGGCTTGCCCGAAGGTACAGAGGGTCCAAGGCCAACAGAGTACTTCGCTAAGAAGTTGGCGGAGCTGATGGGGGAGGGTGAGAACCGCTTCCGGTACAAACTGGACTGAGCCCATCGGTTATTAAGGCCGAGTTCTTGTCGACAAAGTGAATGAGCCGCCAAGATCAGTAATTATCTGCTTCCATAAGTACTGCATTAAGGAGAAGGTGGACGAAGCAGAAGCGCGAGGTGCAGTGGGATGGTGCTGGAGTTGGCAACTATATTTTAATACAATGGACAAAGGCTTTCGACTGACTGAAGCCATGACTGGCTATGACTTTCGCAAAAGGAATTTGTAGCCTGGAGAAGACTACAGCAATTTTGTTTTCCCTAAAGAGGTACTTGTGTTCCCATGTGACTACAGAAATTAAATTTTAAGGAAATGCGTTTGCATTTCTGAGACAAAATCCTGGCTAATGGAGAAGATCCATTTGCAAGGACAAAGGGCCTTGAAACCTCTGGTAAACTCAAATATGGATGAAATATTAATGGAAGAAGGCACGCAGAGATGAATTAGTCTTATAGGCACTGAAACTGGTGAGTTCTGATGTTTCCATTAGTACATATCGTAAATGAGGGCCAGATAACTCACCTGATCAGAGGGCTTTTTACTCGTGTCTGTTGGGTGAAAATATGGTAACCTGCCTGGGTTCAGTTGCATTAGGCTCTAGCAGCTTATCGACATGCGACATGTCATCTTCTCCTTGGGCTTGGGCAGAAAGTGTATTTTTACAGCTCTGAAATCTTGAGGTGTATTAGGGAAGTCAGGGTCAGGTTTACAAAAGTTCTTGTCGACATACTGCCTCGATGGGCCAGAGTCCTGCCTTAGATGTTGGTGCATTTTTTTGGAATTAGGTTTTCTGCAGACACAGGGGGCATTTGTGTCTGTTGAAAGGTAACAAGATTCAGTAGCCACAGCGGAGTCTAAATAATGGGCGTAAAGAGAACTAGTTTACTACAAAGTAAACTGTATATACCGTACACCTCAGGCCCCAGCCGGGTCTGCACATGTTTGGCTCTCATCTGGGCTGACATTTATGCTAGAGCTCATGTATTCTGCTAATGGGGGCCCTCCTCAGTGTGGAAGTTCGTATTCAAGAGGCTCACAGGGATGCTAATTGGTCCATCCCCATATGTCTTGTGTGGGTTATAACATCCCTCCCCCATAATGTCCCAAGATCCATCAGAGGAAGGTGAAACAGGAGGGCGGTGTCTCTTTTCCACGCGTCCTCGTACCTCTTGGCCCTGTGGGGCTTGATCAGGAGGTGTTTATCTGGATGGTGAACCTTTTAGATCGCAGTGGGGGGGTTGGGGGTGGGGGGGGGGGTGATCGGGTGGAGGCAACACCTTTGGTTTCATTGATGCCATGGCTGTCAGCCTTGAAACTGGTACCTCCAGAGGAGCTTCATGTAGAACCCGGCATGAAACTGTCTGTCGAACTACCATTCCTAGGACCCACTTGATGTCATCGCCGAAGTTTTGAATGGAAACTGTGTCACCTGGTCTGAACTGTCTGGTCCACTTCCATCTGTCTGAACAATGCGCTTGCTGTTCCTGACTGGCATATTTTCCCGCCAATATCTTGGAACTCGAGTCTGGAGTCTTTGGCCTATTGAACATTTAACTGGCACCATGCTGGTCGCGGCATGTGGGGTGGTACGGTAACAAAATAGAAATCTGGAGTGTGTCGAGTGACGGTGAGGTCTGCTTCTCCAAGCCTCTTTTAAATGTTTGCACCACCCTTGCGGCTAGCCCATTCGAAGCCAGGTGCGATGGGGCATGCAGATGTGCTGCACCCTGTTAGCCTCCATGAAACCCCAGATCTCTTCACTAGTAATAGGTGTGCTGTTGTCAGTGACCAACACTTCCGGGATACTGTGTGTATTGAACGAGAGTCGCAGTTTTTCAATCGTCCCCTTTGATGTCGTGGGTAACATCCAGTGGACCTCCAGTCACTTTGAATGGGCATCCACAAGAACTAAAACTGGATACCTTGGAAAGGATCGGCAAAGTCAACATAAAGCCGCACACAAGGCTGACCCGGCAATTCCCATGAGTGAAGGGGCACCTTCTGCTGCTCCTGGCAAACACCGCACTGCTCAGCCAGTCGCACTATTTCCACATCCAGACTAGGTGCTAGACATAGCTTCAGGTGAGCATTTTTGACATGCCTGGGTGCCTGTTGTGCAGATCTCGCAGCATAAAGTCTTGACCATTGTGTGCGATCACAACATGGGTACCCCATAAAATGATGCCGTCTTCACCGATGAACTCTGATATTTTAGTCGAAAAAGCCGTTAAACTTGTTTAGCAGCTTTCAATATTGACCACTATATAGCACAATATGGCATACTTTGGGCAATAAAGCACCTCTTTGTGCCCAATCTCATATTTGGGCAGTTGTGACAGGCAACGTATCCATGAAGTTCAATGTGGCTACCACTTTGTCTGCTCTTGGAGGAATCGGGGGTTGTGTCAGCTGAGGAAGTCTGCTTAGTGCACCTGCAATCGTGACGTGTGCCCGAATGGTGCTCAAACACATATTCATACACCACAACAAAAGGGCCCATCTCCGAATGCGGACATACGCGATGGACGGGAGGAGTCCCAACAACGACTTGTGATCTGTCAGAATTGTAAAACAGCGGTCATGCCCATGTTGATGGAACTTTTTGACTATGAAAACTATGGTCAATCTTTTTTTTGTCGATTTGTGTGCAGTCCCTTTCTGCCACGGCAAGTGTCCTGGAGGCAAACACCTGACTCTGAAAAGCAGCGGAGTACCTTGTCTAAGTTGTTCAAGTGTTCTGACTCTGTTTTACCGTGACCAATACGTCATCCAAATAAACCGTCACATGTGGCAGGTCCCTAAAAATGATTTCCAGGCTGACAATATACCAAAGAGCAATCTAGTGTACTCATAAAGGCCCGTGTGGGTATTTATGCTCACAGATTGTCTGGACTCCCTGGGCGGGATTCTCCAATCCCACAGCAGAGTATCCACGCCGTCGTAAACGGCGTCACGTTTTATGACAGCGTGAATGGGCCACTCCTACGACTAATTCTGGCCCTTCCAGGGGGCCAGCACGGCGCTGGAGTGGTTCGCACCGCTCCAGCTGCAGATCCTGGCGTGAACAGTGTGCCGCGGGATCTGCGCACGCACAGTTGTGCCGGTGCCAATGTGGACATGCGCAGTGGCACTGGCGCCAATGTGCGCATGTGCAATGGCCTCCTTCAACGCGCCAGCCCCGAAGCAACATGGCACAGGACTGCAGGGGTCGGTACGTAGGAAAGGAGGCCCCCAGCCACAGAGGCCGGCCCGCCGATCGGTGGGCCCCGATCGCGGCCCAGGCCACATCGGAGGCCCCCCCCCCCCCCATCGATTCGACCCGGCACGGGGTCAGAGTATCCCGTCCAGGGTCTAACTCCAGCTGAAGGTAGGCATGACTCACGTCAAGCTTTATGAATGAATGACCACCAGCTAGTTTTGCATACAAGTCCTCGTGCATGTCCATTGGATGCCTATCGAATTGGGAGGGCCTATTTACTGTCAATTTCAAATTGCCGCAAAACTTTTATCCAGTTTGAGGAAGAGGACTACTGGTGCTGCCCAATCGGTCAATTTCCCGGACAATGTTCCTGAGGCCCTCTAGCCGGCTAAGCTCTGCCTCAAACTTCACCAGTAGCGCATAAGGGACTGGGTAGGCCTGAAAATATTTTGGCTGTGCTTCAAGGTTGATATGAATTTGGCCATGACTTCCTTGATTTTCCCCAGCCCGGTTTGGAAAACTTTGGAGTATTTCCCTAACACCTCATAGAGGCCTTCAGTACTCATGTGGAAAATCCACTGCCAATCTAGGCGAATGCGTTACAGCCAATTGGAGCCGAACAGACTAGGCCCTTGTGCTTTTACCACAATCAATGGCAGTTTTACAGATTGCTGCCCATAAATCACCGGGCTCATTTTGGTACCAGCTATGACAAGCGGTTCCCCGTATAGGTTGCCAGTCTTGCCTCCATATCAGGTAGAGTCAACTGTTATGCCCCTGACTGAATTTTTTCAAATGTTTTACTTACCTATGACCGAGGCTGCTGCTCCCAAGTCCAATTCTGTTACAAGACGGTGACCGTTTACTTGGATAGTGATCTGAATGTGTGAAACCTTGTGTGGTAATCAGCACTGTTGTATATATTAGGAGATGTGTGGTAAGACCCTGTACTACAGGTAGGGGAGTATATATATGTGTGCTCTTCATACAGCAGCCATTTCACCAGCTGCTGGAGGACGCCACACATCTTAATGTAATAAAGCCTCAGTTATATTCAACTCTCGTCTTTGTGCAATTTAGCGTGCATCAATTTATTGCACTAAGATTTTCAGAAGATGGACCTCCGCATCAAGCCGGATCGCCTGCAGCTGGATCCGTAATCAAGCGACGCCAAAAGGGACTTTCAACATTGGCTAGCTTGTTTCAAAGCTTACATCAGGTCTGCACCAGACCCAATTCCGGAAGCTCAGAATATCCAGATACTCTACTCGCGGCTGAGCTCCAACGTATTTCCTCTTATCCAGGACGCGCCGACCTACGATGAAGCCATAGCGCTACTGAATGAGAATTACGCCCAGCGAACGAACATGCTCTTCGCCAGACACGTACTCTCCACTCACTGGCAACTCCCTAGTGAGTCCATAGAAGATTTCTAGTGTGCTTTAATTCCCCTGGTCAGAGATTGTGACTGTCGGGATGTCACGGCCACGGAACATTCAAATCTCGTCATGCGGGACGCTTTCGTTATGGGGATAGGTTCAGAGCTCATACGCCAGCGACTTTTAGAAGGGGCAACACTCGACCTCACAGAAACCAAAAAGCTGGTGCTATCGATGACGGTCGTCTCGTGCAATCTTCAGGCCTGCACCTCCAGCCCCACGGGCCACCCCTCCTACGCATCGTGGACTCCACAATCGGCCGCCCCACCGGGGACCCCACTCAGCCAACCCTATGCCTGTGCCACACGCCAGCCAGCCAACCCCGGGGACCCCTGATATTACTTCTGCAGGCAACAGAAACACCCCTGCCAATGCTGCCCGGCCCGCTGCGCCATTTGCAAGGCCTGAAGCAAAAAGGGGCACTTCGCTGCGGTGTGCCAGGTCCGCGCAGACGCCGCTATCGCCCCGACCCCCCTCGCGTATGGACAGTGGGCGCCGCCATCTTCCCCTCCTCAGGCCACGCACGGCCAGTGGGCGCCACCAGCTTCCCCTCTTCGGACCACATGCGGCCAGTGGGCGCTGCCATCTTCCCCTCCTCAGACCACGTGCGGCCCATGGGCGCCGCCATCTTGTCCACCCCAAGAACATCAGACGCCGCCATCTAGTCTCCCCCACGGCACATGGGCGCCACCATCGGACCAGGACCCGTGCCCCCCGGGCACCCCATCGTTCGACACCAGCGACGACCATCTGCGACTCGCCTCGGTCACTATTGACCAGTCTCGTCCGCACAATCTAGCCACCGCCTCGACAAGTGTGAAGATCAATGGGAACGAGCCCTCTTGTCTGCTGGACTCCGGAGGCACCGAAAGCTTCTCCCAGGCCTCCGGGTCCCACTCCGTGGTAATCCGGGGGTACTGTATAGCCACGCTCATGGTCCAGGGTGTAGAATTCAGTGGCTTCCGCCTCTATGTCCTCCCCAACCTCTGCGCTGCCCTGCACCTCGGCCTGGACTTCCAGTGTAACCTCCAGAGCCTAACACTGAAATTCGGCGGGCCCCTACCACCCCTTCCTTTGTGCGGCCTCACAACCCTAAAGGTCGACCCACCTTCCCTATTTGCAAACTTAACTCCAGATTGCAAACCTGTCGCCACCAGGAGCAGATGGCACAGCGCCCAGGACAGGACCTTCTTCAGGTCCGAAGTCCAGCGACTGCTTCGGGAAGGCATTATCAAGGCCAGCAACAGCCCCTGGAGAGCCCAAGTGGTAGTGGTGGAAACTGGGCAGAAACACAGGATGGTCGTGGACTACAGCCAGACCATCAATCGGTACACACAGCTCGACGCGTACCCCCTCCCACGCATATCTGATATGGTCAATCAGATTGCACAGTACCGGGTCTTCTCAACTGTGGACCTGAAATCCGCCTACCACCAGCTCCCCATCCGTAAGGCGGACCACCCATACACTGCCTTCGAGGCAGACAGCTGCCTCTACCACTTTCTCAGGGTTCCCTTCGGCGTCACCAATGGGGTCTCGGTCTTCCAAAGGGAGATGGACCGAATGGTCGACCGGTCCTGGCTTTCGCGTACCTAGATATCGTCACCATCTATAGCCATGATCAACAGGACCACGATGCCAACCTTGCCAAATTTCTCCACACCGCCTCTCTCCTAAACCTCACCTATAACAAGAAGGGTGTATATAGCATGAACCGCTTAGCCATCCTCGGCTATGTGGTCCAGAACAGGGTTCTGGTGCCTGATCCTGACCGCATGCACCCACTCATGGAACTCCCCCTTCCTCGCTGCCCCAAGGCCCTCAAGCGCTGCCTGGGGTTCTTTTCTTACGATGCCCAATGGGTCCCAAACTATTCAGACAAGCCCGCCCACTCATCCAGTCCACCCTTTTTCCCCTGACGACCGAGGCTCAACAGGCCTTCAACCGTATTAGAACCGACATCGCCAAGGCCGCGATGCATGCAGTTGATGAGATGTTGCCCTTTCAAGTGGAGAGCGACGCATCAGACGTCGCTCGAGCCGCCACGTTCAATCAGGCAGGCAGGCCTGTGGCATTCTTTTCCCGCATCCTTCATGCCTCCGTAATTCGCCACTCCTCCGTCGAAAAAGAGGCCCAAGCCATCATTGAAGCTGTGAGGCATTGGAGACATTACCTGGCCGGCAGGAGATTCGCTCTCCTCACTGACCAACGGTCGGTAGCCTTTATGTTTAACACACAATGGGGCAAGATCAAGAACGATAAAATCTTGAGGTGGAGGATCGAGCTCTCCACCGACAACTATGAGATTTTGTATCGCCCAGGTAAGCTCAACGCCTCCTGATGCCGTATCCCGAGGTACATGTGCCAGCGCACAAGTGGACCGACTCCGCACCCTGCACAACAATCTCTGTCACCCAGGAGTCACCCATTTTTACCATTTCATCAAGGCTCGCAACCTGCCCTACTCCAGTGAGGCAGTCAGGGTTATCACCAGAGACTGCCAGGTCTGCGCGGAGTGCAAACCGCACTTCTACCGGCCAGACTGTGTGCGCCTTGTGAAGACTTCCCGCCCCTTTGAATGCCTCAGCGTGGACTTCAAATGGCCCCTCCCCTCCATCGACCATAACACGTACTTCCTCAGCGTGGTTGATGTGTACTCCAGATTCCCCTTCGCCATACCGTGCGCCGACATGACATCTGCCACCGTCATCAAAGCCCTCAACACAATTTTCGCTTTGTTCGGCTTCCCCGCCTATATCCACAGTGACAGGGGATTCTCATTCATGAGTGATGAGCTGCATCAGTTCCTGCTCAGCAGGGATACGCCTCAGGCAGGATGACCAGCTATAACCCCGGGGAAACGGGCAGGTGGAGAGGTGGAACGGTACAGTCTGGAGGGCCGTCCAGAAATCTCCCGGCCTCCCACTGGCAGGAGATCCTACCCGATGCACTGCACTCCATTCGATCTCTCCTATGCACTGTGACTAACGACACACCCCATGAACATCTCTTTGCCATCCTCAGGAAGTCCACATCCGGGGTGTCGCTCCTGACTTGACTCACAGCTCCAGGACCCTTACTCCTCCGTAAGCACGTACGACTCCACAAGGCGGACCCGTTGGTTGAAAGGGTGCAGTTACTCCACGCTAACCCCCAGCATGCCTACGTAGAGTACCCCAATGGCCGCCAGGGTACTGTCTCCCTCAGGGACCTAGCACCAGCAGCAAGTTCCACACACACTCGCCCGGTGCCTCCCCTTCCCCCGTGCACCCAGCAGCACCCCCCCCCCCCAGGACCATCCATATCCATCCTTCCCCTGCCCATGTCCGAGGATGAAAAGGATTTCAGCATGCTCCCCAGTCACCGAGGACCAGAGCACCACCGGAATCGCCGCCACCACTGCGTTGCTCCCAACGTCACATTAAGGCCCCAGACCGGCTAAACCTGTGATTGGTTCGAGACTGTTAAAGCACCTTGTACTGGACTTCAACATTTTTTTTTGCCTCTGTATATTAAACTTGTTCTGTATTTAGTTCTCCATCACCCCCTCCTCAATTTTAACAAGGGGTGAATGTGGTAACCATCACTGTTGTATATATTAGGAGATGTGTGGTAAGTCCCTGTACTACAGGTACGGGGGTAGGCCCTGCCTGCTGGTTCCGCCCAGTAGGTGGGTATAAATATGTGTGCTCCCCATACAGCAGCCATTTCGCCAGCTGCTGTCGGAGGCCACACACCTTAGTGTAATAAAGCCTCAGTTGTATTCAACTCTCGTCTTTGTGCAATTTATCGTGCAGTTTAGCTGCGTGCATTCGTCACCAGGCTCTGTGTTGATGCCAACCTGGTGGGAAGTCGGGTTTGCTGACTGCCCTGTGGCTTTCGCTCCCTGCGATTTCCCCAGCCACATGCCCCACATCATCTGGGATCACCCTCTACAGGTTCGGCGGACGTGTCTGGCCTGGTCAATGCGGTCCTAGATCCACGGCCCTGGCATCAGTGGTGTTTGCCCCAAGGTGGGGATCTGGGGGTTCCTAATCTGGGGGATGGCTGAATTTCAAAAGACTTATGTCCAACACTGTTCACTTCAATCTTTTGGAGTTCCTATACTCCATTTTCTGCACTTTCTCTTGAGAGCAAAATATCTATGGCCTTCTTAAGGTCTAATAATGGCTCAGCCAGTCATTTTCATTGGGTCACCATATTATTCACGCAAAAAACCAAATGGTCCTGCTGCATCTCGGGAGGGGAAGGTCTGTAATCACAAAATTCAGCTAGTTTCCTCAAATGTGTTAAGAACTCGGTAACAGACTTCCCTACGATCCTTTCAGCCATGTTAAACTAGTAACGTTGCTGAAGTGTATTGTGTATATAGTTTACGATAAACTAGTTTTCTTTACACACCAAATCGCAATTCTCTGGTGCCTCGACAGCGGCGTTGATGAGTTCTAGAACGCATGTACAGTAAACATCGTTGGCATATCATTAGCAGGCCTAACCCAGTATTCTCTGGTCCTCCTTGATGCTCTGCCTCCACTGGGGCGATTTCCCAATGTCGAGGTTCACTCGTGCTTTAAAAATCAGGAAACAGGTGCTGTGGCTGCTGAGGGAGAGAGAGGGGTACAGAAAAAGTCCAACATCGCCATAGTTTGCTGACAGTCATGCCGCTGGCCGGGGGAGCTTCTGCCAGGGCTGAAATGATTCCTGAAATGATTTATGGCAAGTCAGGCATGTCAGGGTAACGACTTTGTTAATTTTTAAAATAAAAGAATAATTTTATAAAGTAGCCAAGTTGATGCAAATATATGTAGGTTTGCTTTCCTGACTTCTGGATAGGCCAATGAAATTTTCAGTTTCATATACATTGCATTTCGTGATTTGTTGTTATACATTGTATAAGATGTTCTTGTATCTATTTACAGTTTGTCACCATCTATCTCTGTGCTTTTCCCACTGTGGAAGTCAGTGCTATTGGAAAAGTGGATTACCATGCATCAACTTCAGCCTGCTAACTTCTCTGAAGGAATACACCATTGGACTTTTGATTCTGGACTTTGGAACTCGCGTAGAGCAATAGTTCTTATCTTGTCCGTGGTCTTTGCCTGCACGTTTTTCTTTCCCTTACCCCTCTTTTGTGTGAATGTGCCAGGGCTTCAAAGTGACACCCCTCCTCCCACGTTTGTGTGTGTGTGTGTGTGTGTGTGTGTGTAAAACGAACTCTCTGATTTTACCCTGAGTCAAATCTGCTGTGGAATTATTAATAACTGATTGGATCACTCTGAGACTGGTGATTGGGGATAACACACCACCATTTTTAAAGGGGGAAATCAAAAGTCAAAAACACCTTTCTGTTTACGGACAGGTAGGAAAAGGAGAAAATCAGGGCTGTTTTAAATTCAACTCCCTTCTGTCCATAAAACACTACCTGAGTGAATAAAGTTTAAAATAAATTTAGTAAAATACTGCACAGTAATTGATGATGATATGCTTTTTCTCTCTCCTTATCCTTCCATCCAATTAACTGAAAACCTGTCCTTTTTCTGGCATTCACCAAACAACATAGGCTACTGATTGACAATTTGAAACACAAAAACATGTATAACATGAAATACCATTTCAAAATGTTGTGTCCCCTTCACCATGCAATTTCTTCAAATACATGTAGGACTTTGTACAATACAGATAAGATTGTTCTGCTTCATATAGCCACTAGGAAGCTTAAAGTAGCTCAACATTGTCAATAAATAGAAATGTTAGTTACTCGAAGCATAAATCTTCATCTTTACAAAGCCATGGCAATAATGAAACACAAAAGTGCTAAATTAAGCAGCTTATTCAGCTATAAAACACGACGCTGATGTAAATAAAATCAAATGGAACACAAGCCCCCAACAATGCAGTCAATATGCTATTACGCATGCAAGATTTACAATTTATACAGTCTAATGTTATTTAACGGTTTATTTCCTGGAATACACTGACTACAATTTTATGTTGTGCCTGCATCCTATAACTGCATCATAAACTATGAATCTTTATCAATTCTTGTTTAAAGAGGAATTTTGTTAACTTTGCACAAATCTAAAATTGGAATAATTGCGCAATTAAAAATTTCAATTTTACTATGTCGTAATAGACATTATTGCATTGTATTTCAGCTCCAAATTAATGATGTTTTTTTTATTCTGTACTGTGAAACATAAATTTCAGACAACTTGAGTACATTTCAAGGACATATTTCCCAACCAAAGTAATAAAAAGGTGAGCTTTTGTCTTTGTTGGATGAGATTTTGTTCTTAGTTTGAGCTGTTTAAAGTTCAGATGCAGAACTGTCTGGGAACTATATTATACCTGTAATCACAGTGGTTTGGGTTTCCTTTGCAATTTATCTTCGTCATCATCGCAAGACTTTGAGGCGGAATCTTGTATAATTAGGAAGATTATTTGTTTGAAATTGCAATTCTCAGGGGTCTGACTCAGGGAAGTGTCTGTGGTAGGATTTTGAAAGGTGCAGATTGTCCCTGGTTTTGAAGAGGTGCAGGATGTTCCTGGGGTGGATTCTGGTAAATGGAAGAAGACATTTTTGGATGAGGTGAAAGATGCTTTTGGAGTAAGTTTAAGTGGGGTGAAGGAGGGGTTGGGGCTGATTTTTTGGAATGTGATCATTTTTTTTTTGATGGCTTTTGAAGAACAGGAAACTGTTTTTTGAATGGGGTTTGGTAATGTGAAGCTTGTTCCTGCAACAGGATTTAAGGGATTGTAGGTTATCTCACTGAGATTCAGAGATGTATTATATGTTACTGTACTAGGTCTTGGGGATGCGCTGCATTGCACCATGTAGAATTTGAAGGAAATGTGCTGCATTGCCTGGTTGAGATTTAAAGATGGGCTGTATGTCAATGTGCAGGGTGTCAAAGAGGAATGGGCTGTTATATGATGTAGCCTTGGAGATGTGCTGCATATCACTAAATCAGTTGTTGGACAAATGCAGAATGGCTTTGCAATAACCATTGTATAATTGTAGTGGTCCTCAGATACAGATTTTACAGAATTGCACTGTTTCCTTGAGATGGATTTGGTAGTTGTGTTTGGATTTTTGAAAGAGGATTTTCTCGTGGAGATGCTTATCTGCTGAACTGTCTTGCGTTTTGCAGAGCTCCAAAGTTTATTCTGAATAGAATTTGTGGTGATGCAGCTCATCTCCAGGGCAGAGTTTGCAGACGGGCAGCTGGAATACTGAATAGAATTTGGAGAGATACAGATCTCCTGCAAAGCATCATTTATATGGATGCTGCATGACTCCAAGATAGAGTTCAGAGTGAGGCAATAGACTTCAGGAACAGTATTTGAAGAAATGGGTCCTGTGTAATTTAAAGGGAGGTAGCATAGTTCTGAACTGTTGTTTAAAGATAGGCAATAGAATTCGGAGACATAATTTACCGGCAGATGGCAAGGCTGGAGGGAAATACAGAATGGCTCCACGGCAGAATTTGAAAAGAAGTAGCATGGCATCAGGGCAGGGTTTACAAATTGGCAACAATTTTCCAGGGCAGGTTCAGAAAAACAACATAGTTCTGAGGCAGAATTTACAAAGAGGCTGCTTGGCTTCAGTATTGATTTTGGAAGTGGGCTGCATGGTTCTTGGACAAGCTCTGGAGATGGGCAGCATAGTTCCTGGACAAGAGCTGGAAGAGTGCAGAATGGCTCCAAGGCAAGATTTGGAGAGAGGCAGCATGGATCCGAGGCAGGATGTGGAGAGAGGTGGCATGGTTCTGATGCAGAAGCTGGAGTTAGATGGTCCAGCATTGGGGAAGGATCTGGAAGGATGCAGCATGGATCCAGAGCTGGATCTTGAAGGATACAGCATGGATCTGGAGCAGGACCTGGAAGGATGCAGGATGGATCTGGAGCAGGAACTGGAAGGATGCCGGATGGATCTGGAGCAGGACCTGGAAGGATGCAGGATGGATCTGGAGTAGGAACTGGAAGGATGCAGAATGGATCCATAGCAGGACCTGGAAGGATGCAGGATGGATCCATAGCAGGACCTGGAACGATGCAGGATGGATCCATAGCAGGACCTGGAAGGATGCAGAATGGATCCATAGCAGGACCTGGAAGGATGCAGGATGGATCTATAGCAGGATGTGGAAAGATGCAATATGACTCTGGGGCAGGACCTTGAATGATGCTGCATGGATCTGGATCAGGACCTGGAGGGATGCAGCATGGATCCATAGCAGGACCTGAAAGGATGCAGAATGGATCCGCAGCAGGACCTGGAAGGATGTAGCATGTATCCAGAGCAGGACCAGGAAGGATGCAGCATGGGCCCGAGGCAGAATCTGGAGGAATGCAGCATGGATCCAGTGCAGGACCTGGAAGAATACTGCGTGGATCCACAGCAGGAACTGGAAGGATGCAGCACGGATCCAGGGCAGGATCTTGAAGGATGCAGTATGGATCCAGAGCAGGATCTTGAACGGTACAGTATGAATCCAGGGCAGGAGGTGGAAAGCTGCAGCATGGATCCGCAGCAGAAACTGGGAGGATGTAGCATGGATCCACAGCTGTGCCTGGAGGGATGCACATTGGATCAGGAGCAGGACCTGGAGGGATGCAGAATGGATCTGAAGCAGGAGCTGGAGGGGTGCAGCATGGATCCCGGGCAGAATCTGGAAGAATGCAGAATACCTCTAGGGAGGGATTTGGAAGAATACTGCACATTTGCCTCGTTGAATCTGAAAGAAAGTAATCTGGTTCTGGGGCTGGCTTTGGAGAGTCACAGTGTGGTTCCAGTGCTGGCTGTGGAGACTGACAGTGTTGTTCTAGTGCTGGCTGTGGAGAGTGGCAGCATGGTTTCAGTGCTGGCTGTGGAGAGTGGCAGCATGGTTTCAGTGCTGGCTGTGGAGAGTGACAGTGTGGTTCCAGTGCTGGCTGTGGAGAGTAAGAGTGTTGTTCCAGTGCTGGCTGTGGAGAGTGGCAGCATGGTTTCAGTGCTGGCTGTGGAGAGTGACAGCGTGGTTGCAGTGCTGGCTGTGGAGAGTAAGAGTGTTGTTCCAGTGCTGGCTGTGGAGAGTGACAGCGTGGTTCCAGTGCTGGCTGTGGAGAGTAAGAGTGTTGTTCCAGTGCTGGCTGTGGAGGGTGACAGTATAGTTTCAGTGCTGGCTGTGGAGAGTGACAGCGTGGTTCCAGTGCTGGCTGTGGAGAGTAAGAGTGTTGTTCCAGTGCTGGCTGTGGAGGGTGACAGTGTAGTTTCAGTGCTGGCTGTGGAGAGTGACAGCGTGGTTCCAGTGCTGGCTGTGGAGAGTAAGAGTGTTGTTCCAGTGCTGGCTGTGGAGGGTGACAGTATAGTTTCAGTGCTGGCTGTGGAGAGTGACAGCGTGGTTCCAGTGCTGGCTGTGGAGAGTAAGAGTGTTGTTCCAGTGCTGGCTGTGGAGAGTGACAGCGTGGTTCCAGTGCTGGCTGTGGAGAGTAAGAGTGTTGTTCCAGTGCTGGCTGTGGAGGGTGACAGTGTAGTTTCAGTGCTGGCTGTGGAGAGTGACAGCGTGGTTCCAGTGCTGGCTGTGGAGAGTAAGAGTGTTGTTCCAGTGTTGGCTGTGGAGGGTGACAGCGTAGTTTCAGTGCTGGCTGTGGAGAGTGACAGCGTGCTTGCAGTGCTGGCTGTGGAGAGTAAGAGTGTTGTTCTAGTGCTGGCTGTGGAGGGTGACAGCGTGGTTGCAGTGCTGGCTGTGGAGAGAGACAGTGTGGTTTCAGTGCTGGCCATGGAGAGTGACAGCGTGATTCTAGGGCTGGCTGTGGAGAGTGACAGCGTGGTTCCAGTGCTGGCCATGGAGAGTGACAGCGTGATTCTAGGGCTGGCTGTGGAGAGCGACAGCGTGGTTCCAGTGCTGGCCGTGGAGAGTGACAGCGTGATTCTAGGGTTGGCTGTGGAGAGTGACAGCGTGATTCTAGGGCTGGCTGTGGAAAGTAACAGTGTGGTTCCAGTGCTGGCCGTGGAGATTGCCAGCACAGTTCTGGGGTAGGATCATGCGTGTGGCAGCACTGCTTTGCTGCAGAATCTGGAGAATGGCAGCATGGCTTTGGGGCAGGTTTTGTACAGTGATGGCATGAATTTGGTGCAGAATTTGGAGAATGGCAGCAATGCTCCCAGGCAGGATTTGGAGTGTGGCAGTGTGGTTCTGGGGCAAGACATTGGGAATGAAAGCACAGCTTTGATGTAGAATCTGGAGAGTGGCAGAACCATTCTGGGGAAGAATCTGGAGAATTGCAACACTGATCTAGGGCAGGATCTGGAGAGTGGCAGCACTGCTCAGAGGCAGGAGCTAGAGATTGGCAGCACCATTCCGGGGTAGGATCTAGAGAGTGGCAGAACCGCTCCGGGGTAGGATCTCGAGAGTGGCAGCACCGCTCCGGGGTAGGATCTCGAGAGTGGCAGCACCGCTCCGGGATAGGATCTTGGGAATGGCAGCACCGCTCTGGGGTAGGATCTCGAGAGTGACAGCAGCGCTCCGGGGTAGGATCTCGAGAGTGACAACAGCGCTCTGGAACAGGATCAGGAGAGTTGCAGTAAGGCTTTGGGGTGGTCTCGGGTAGTAAACAATACAGTTGCATGGCAGAATCTCGAAAGATGTAGTATAGTTGCACAGGATCTGGAAGAAAGCAATTTAGTTCTGGAGCAGGGTCTGGCCGTCGTTGGTCCTTGCTGAATGGAGTTTTCTTTGTCCTCTTAGATTGTCTTCGAGCGGATTTGACTGTCTCTGGGTGTGTGGTATCGCATTGAATCTCCTCCGTTGCTGGGGTGCCTACTTTCCGCTTCTTTACTTGGAGATGTGATGGTGAGGCACGAGATGTTGCAGACTGTGCCTCAATGGCAGCTTTCGGAGTTCTCTTCCGTTTTCTCGATGCGGGTTTCGGGGAGCGCGCAACTGGCTGTGTGCGTGAGGTCAGGGTAGTACAATACACCTCTGTTGCCTGTCTCGTTGACAAGTTGCCGACCTGAAATGGTAACCCTGTTTCCCCCTCCATCGATGCTGCTTTGCTTGCTGAGGACTTCCAGCTTGCTCGCTTCAATTTGCAGCCCGATGGTCTCGCGTTTACTCTCATTCTGCTTTTCGCAGCCGAGAGTCCGGAGCTCTTTTTCATTATGCTGGTGAGAGATGGCAGATTGTTGAGAGTCGGCGGGCTTGACCTCGCAGAGTTGAATTGCGCAGGAGCTGTGGCTGTTCGAGTGTTGCATCTTTTGCGAGTCGCTCTGGTAATGGGCAACTCTGCTTCCACCACAGAGGGTGTGGCCGCACAGCATAGCTCCGAGATGGCTTTCGAAGCCCTCTTTCGTTTCCGCGAAGTGTTTTTTTCTGAGCGGGTGCATGCCTCTGGCGGACTGATGCAGTTTAGCGCCGAGCTGGATTTGGAGGTGGTTATCTTGGAACGGCTGTGATTCCTCCCCGCGGCGTTTGCAGTGTAGCTGTGGGCTCCCCGGGACACCGACTGGGCGTCAGTATTTGGCGTGGGGCAAAACATGACGTGCCGAGTGTTTGAACGGGATTTGCGTGTTCTTTTGAATTTGATTAAGCTGCGTTTCCTGGAGGACTCCATGAGAGGCAGAGCGCGGCAGGGCGGCGAGGTAATGGGTGGCAGGCTCTGTGGGAGTGCGGCAGGTCTCCTCACCGCTGTGAGATCTCTGCGTGTTTGGCAGCGGGAAGGACGAGTGTGGAGAGGTGTAAAAGACAAGTCACGCGGCTGCTGCAGAAAAAGTGCCAAGGCTCGTTTCTGTCACACGTCGATTGCCGGAAACGGTGACGATCATCGTCGCGCTCCTGAGCTCGGGTTGTTGAACCTAAGTCGATCGTTTAGTTGATTATTCCATCGCAGCCGGACTCTTTCTCCATCCTGAGCAAAGGCAGCCGATCTTCACACCCCACTTTATTCGGCAATGACGAGAAAATTCACCACTGTTCCAGTTGCCTTCCGTTCCCTTTTGGCGGTGGAGCAGCCTGAAATGTAAATGTCAGTGTTAGCACTGTTGTCAATGTCTGGCCAGGGTTGAGCTATCTAGGGGTGAATCAGTTACAGTACTGAGAAGGTTTGTATCATTAACTTTGATACATCTGACAAGGGCACCACGGGAAACCAGTGTATTTGTTACGTCAGAGCATTGTCAGCGTGAGATCACGTGTGTATTATAAAGCACTGAGGGAAGCGGTGATCAATCACTTGCTTTAAAAGTCGAAAGCTTTTCAAATTGGATGGCCAATTGACTAGTGGTGGCTATGTTGAAAGCGGTGCTAAATCTTAAGTGACAAAAGATTCCAGCCGCTCAGTCTCCAATAATTTATTTCAGGTTTCGTACTTGAAGAAAAGAACAACGATTGTTTTCTGTGTTTCTGTATGTTAGCACTGTTGCTTCACAGCTCCAGGGTCCCAGGTTCGATTGCCGGCTTGGGTCAGTGCCTGTGCGGAGTCTGCATCTGCATGAGTTTCCTCCGGGTGCTTCGGTTTCCTCCCACAGTCCAAAGATGTGCAAGTTAGGTAGATTGGCCATGATAAATTGCCCTTAGTGTCCAAAAAGGTAGGGTGGGATTACAAGGTTACAGGAATAGGGTGGAGGTGTGGGCTTTAAGTAAGGTGCACTTTCCAAGGGCCAGTGCAGACTCGATGGGACACCACGGTGGTGAAATGGATGGAGCTTTCTCTGAGTCCTCTGCTCGATGTTGTCAGGGGGCAGTCTTCAATGATGTAAGTCATTGATGGGGGAGGCGCACCACACCATAGCTGAAGTTTGGGCTCCCTGCAAGACCCCACTTTTGCTGATTTGCTGCACAAAGGCACTGGCCAGTGTGGAAACAGTTGAGGAGTCCCCAATGTTGGTATGGAAGATTGAAACCGGGTGGGCGAGCTGAGGGATACAAGATGATTTATTGTTTTCTAGTGGTGGCGTGTTGGTTCCATGCCTGTTACCATAGGGCCCCTGCTGTTTTTCCTTGGTATGGTAGTCTTAGCCATGTAGGCTGGCAAGATGGGAGGTGAGCAGCAGGTGGATTCTCAAGGTCATTGTGTAGCAGCACCTTTTACTCAGAACTTTTCTTGCAGCGATATCCCTTTTTATGTGCAAGGGTGGGATGTTAGTCAAAACAGGGAAGTGGGAAAATTAAGTTGATTGGAGAGTCATGGATCAGTGTTCATGTCATGTATCCAGTAAAACCCAGGTAAGCTAATGATCCTACAAGCACCAAATTCAACAAGCTCTGACTTCAAGAATCCTGTAAGAAGTCTTACAACACCAGGTTAATGTCCAACAGGTTTGTTTTGAATCACTAGCTTTCGGAGCGCAGCTCCTTCCTCAGGGGAATTCTTGATTCAACTGAGGAAGGAGCTGTGCTCCGAAAGCTAGTGATTCAAAACAAACCTGTTGGACTTCAACCTGGTGTTGTAAAACTTCTTACTGTGCTCACCCCAGTCCAATGCCGGCATCTTGATGGATTTAACCATTCGGTTACCTGCAGCACTTTGTGATTACTGGAACTCAGTCGAAATTTAAGTTAAAACTTCTCAGATGCAAATAAGAATTGTTTTATTTGTCTTCTATTAATTACAATTTGAAACTCATTTAAAAGGCAATTCGTAGACAATTTGAAGCTTTCAAAGAATCACAGAAATTATCTTCTTACTTAGGCAAACAGCTCGACAATAACTTTAAAAGTCAAAGTCTGGAAATGAAATATGAATACAGGGAAACAGAGAATAGTTCAGATCAATGTATAGATGATTGAAGAAAAACAGAGAGAGAAATCCAGCTAATCTTCAGCTTCAAACCAACACCACCAACTAACTAAAAATAGCGGAACGAAACTTACAGCTATACTGTTTCATATCTTGTCTTAAACCATCTAATCACACCCCAATATAATCCTAAGTGGTTTGGGTTAGACTCAAGCACATCTGATTTGATGGCAAGCCGTCCATCTTTCATATGCAACATTACTTCTAATTGTTACGTATCTGCATACTTGTGTATGTTAAAGAATGCGATATTGTGCTTTAGCAAGGCCAGCAGAAACTGGTTTTAGCTATTGTAACAATGGAGCCTTCACGTCATCTTGTCATGCAATGCTGGACACTGACTTGAAAAATGTACTCAAACTGTCTGTTTTAATCTAGTAAAGTGAATTATGCTGCTTTTATGAAATTGTTGTGTTTTGAGAATGTTGGAATCAAATATATTTGATTCGATGTTCTAACTGTCCATTTTTTTTTAAAAAAGCATCGTAGTCTAGAATGTTTCAGCCTGTATAAGTTATGGAATGTGATTCAGACTGTTATCACTAATGGCCCAAAATAACAGTAGAGCCTTTAAGTTACTGGGATCTCGTCACCTCATTGCCATGGATTCAGCCCTTGTCCTTGGAGAAATGTAGTGAAAAGTGCTTGTCTTATCAGACTTCTGTGTTTCTTCAAAACTATGTATTTAAAAGTTGTCTTAGCATGCTGTCCTGTTAATGAATTTGCAGAATATGTTTTTTTAAATCCTTAATTTAAAACTGGGGCTTAATATTTACCCTAAACAGCTATCTTTGACCTATATTAGGTGTATTAGAAATACCTGGCTTCTGCACATCTCCACATCACGGGTAGAAGGTGCAGACTCCACAAAGACAGTGACCGAAGCGGAAATCGCAACTGTACCCTTTAATTGTACATTACTTATTTGCAGAAGGTGGTCTAACTGGGGATTAATTTATGACACAATGAATAGAAACAGGCAGAAAAGATGTGGCATATTTGAGGAGAATCATGTTTGTGATGTATATTTCTGTAAGTAAATGTTTATAAATTTATTATAAAAGATCCTAATTGCTTGTTACACCTGCATGTTGCAGTCAATGTGAATTCGGAGAAACTCTCTGCAGTTAGAGTCATAACTCGCACAAAGGATAATGAATGGTTGTTGGAATTCACTTATCGGAATCCTCAAACATTCCTTCCATCATAAAGTCAAAAATGGAAATGTTCACCGATGATTGCGCAATGCTCAGCACTATTCATGACTCCTCAGGTGCTGAAACAGTCCATGTCCAAATGCAGCAAGCATGGTCTGACAAGTGGCAAGTAGTATTCTAGCCACAGAAGTGCCAGGCAATGACTATCTCCCACAATAGAGAATCTAACCAGCACCCTTTGACATTCAATGGTATTACCATCACTGAACCCACCACTATCAATGACCTGAGAGTTACCAGAAACTGAACTGGATGAGCCAAATAAACACTCTGGCCACAACAGCAGGTCAGAAGTTAGGAATCCTGCAACAAGTAACTCACCTCCTGACTCCACAAAGCCTGTCCACCATTTACAAGACACTTGTGTGACTCAGTAACAGGAAACAAAGTTAATGGTTAATGGATGTTTTTGCGAATGGAAAATGGTTTCCCGTGATGTTCCACAGGGCTCTTTGCTGTTTGATGTATATATAAATGATTTTGATATAAGTATGAGAAGCATTATTGGCAAATTTGCAGATGACACTAAAATTGTCTGCATTGTTCATAGTGAAGAGGACAGCTGTTGACTCCAGGATTATATTAGTGGTTTCATGGGTGGGTGTTGAAGTGACAAATGGAATCCAATCTGGAAAAGTGTGAGGTAATGAATTTGAGAAGGACGAAAAAGCAATGGAACAATCAATAAATGTGAAGATATTGAGAGGAGTTGAGGAAGTAGGAAACCTTGCAGTGCATATCCACAATGAAGGTGGCAGGACACGTGGACAAGGTGATTAAGAAAGCATATACATTTTTATTGGGCAAGTGATAGATCTGTACTTTGGCCAATATATCTTATGTGTCACCGCACTATATATCACTCGACAAAGCTTAAGACTGAGCTTCATGCGTGAAGTTTATTCAAGCTTTATTCAGTCAGTTTTCAGATGTCTCTTTCAGATGCACAACATCATGGGCCGAAGGGCCTGTTCTATGCTGTATTTTTCTATATTCTATGGCTCTTGATCAAATCAGTTTGCTTGCAAATACAGTGTTTTCAAAAGTTTGTTTTGTCAAAGCAAATACAGATGATTGAGTCAAATTCAACACAAATTACAGTTCTTGATGATTTCTTCAAATTAAAATACATGATACAGAGAAGTTGAAAATAGACAAAATGGCGGCTTTCAGAGCAAAGCACAGGAAATAGTTAAAGACAGGAAGTAAAGATGATTCTGGAATAATTTGCTCAAATCAGCACCTATTTTTTTTTTTATAAATGTTTTTTTATTGAGTTTTCATATTTTATATATGACAAATTACAAGTTATTAGAGAGAGAGAAAAAAAAAAGGAAAACACAAAAATTTAACATGAATATTTACAGGTAAGCATCTTCATAACAATAATTGTGGCCGCCCCCTTTAGCCAGCATACATATTTTACATTCCCCAATATGGCCGAGGCACATGTTTATAGGCATTTATTTATAGTTTGGTTTTGGGCCTTGGCTTGCCATCAAACCCCCATACCGAGCCCGTAGCCCCCCCCCCCCCCCTCCCCCCGGCTACCTTCCCCCGATTCCCGCCCATTTTCCCCTGGTTCTTGGCCACCCGACTATTCTTCCTCATGTATGTTGGCCACAAACAGGTCCCGGAACAGTTGCATGAATGGCTCCCACGTTCTGTGGAAGCCGTCGTCCGACCCTCGGATGGCGAATTTGATTTTCTCCATTTGGAGAGATTCCGAGAGGTCGGACAGCCAGTCTGCAGCTCTGGGTGGTGCTGCTGACCGCCAGCCAAACAGGATTCTACGGCGGGCAATCAGGGAGGCAAAGGCAAGGGCGTCCACCCTCCTCCCCAGGAATAGATCTGGCTGGTCTGAAACCCCGAAGACCGCCACTATCGGGCATGGCTCCACCCTCACCCCCACCACTTTGGACATAGCCTCGAAGAAGGCTGTCCAGTACTCCACAAGTCTGGGGCAAGACCAGAACATGTGGGCGTGGTTGGCCGGGCCTCTCTGGCACTGCTCACGTTTGTCCTCCACCTCCGGGAAGAACCCACTCATACGGTTTCTCGTTAAGTGGGCTCTATGTACCACTTTTAGTTGCGTCAGGCTGAGCCTTGCGCACGTGGAGGTGGAGTTGACCCTATGCAGTGCTTCGCTCCAGAGTCCCCACCCTATCTCCATCCCCAGGTCGTCCTCCCATTTCCTTCTTGTTGCGTCCAGTACGGTGTCGTCCCTGTCTACCAGTCGGTCATACATGTCACTACAGTTCCCTTTCTCTAGGATACTTGCGTCCAGTAGGTCTTCCAATAGTGTCTGTCGTGGCGGTTGTGGGTACGTCCTTGTCTCCTTTCGTAGGAAGTTTTTGAGCTGCAGGTACCGTAGCTCGTTCCCCCCAGCTAGCTGAAATTTCTCTGTCAGTTTCGTCCAGTGTTGCGATCCTGTCGTCCGTGTATAGGTCCCTGACTGTCAGTGTCCCCCCGTCCTGCCTCCACCTTTTGAAGGTGGCGTCGGTCAGTGCTGGTTTGAACCTATGGTTGTTGCAGATGGGAGCCTTGTCCGACATTTTGTACAGGCCAAATTGCTGCCGCAGTTGGTTCCAGGATTGGAGGGTGGCTGTCACCACTGGGCTGGTGGAGTGTTTTTTGGGTGGGGATGGGAGTGCTGCCGTGGCGAGGGCCCGGAGGGAGGTTCCCATGCAGGAGGCCTCCTCCGCACGCACCCACTCGGCTTCTGGCTCCTGGATCCATCCCCTTACTCGCTCGGCTGTTGCCGCCCAGTGGTAGAATTGTAGATTCGGGAGGGCTAGCCCCCCCCTGGATTTTGTTTTTTGTATGACCTTCTTTGGGATCCTAGCATTTTTACCCCCCCCATACGAACGCCATGATATGTTTGTCCAGCGCTTTGAAAAAGGCCTTGGGGATGTAGATCGGAATGGATCTAAACAGGAAAAGGAACCTGGGCAGTACGTTCATTTTGATCGTCTGGACTCTCCCCGCGAGGGAGAGCGGGAGTGTGTTCCATCTTTGCAGGTCCTTTTTAACTTCCTCCGTCAGGCTGGTGAGGTTCCATTTGTGATCCCTTTCCAGTCATGGGCTATTTGGATCCCCAGGTAGCGGAATTTATTTCGGGCTTGTTTGAACGGCAGGCCCTTTAGTGCTGCCCCCCCCCCCCCCCCCCCCCCTTGCGGGTGTACTGGGAAGATCTCACTTTTGCTCATGTTGAGTTTGTAGCCCGAGAAGGCTCCAAACTCTTTCAGGAGCGCTATGATTCCGTCCATGCTGCTTTGTGGGTCCGAGATATAGAGGAGCAGATCATCCGCATAGAGTGAGACTCTGTGCTCTCTACCTCCCCTTCGGATCCCCCTCCAATTTTTTACCTATTTTTAAGGTAGTTACTATTGTTAATGTCCTGTCCCCTTTCTGTCTCTGATTGGGTCATAATAATTATAGTTCATTTTATTCAATAGAAATGGCTGTCCATCAAATTTTTAGTATGGGGTGACTGTAACATCCCGTTCCCACCACACTTTATCAGTTCTCATGAACACTGAACTAGGAACTTTGCCCAGAGTCACAGACTCACGAATGTGTGACGAATGTGTGTGTCTGGAGTTTTGAACTGATCATTCTCATGCTATTCAGCAATTTTCACTGTTTGTCTGTTTGAACTGTGTGACCATAGTGAACCATTTTAATCCTGAACCACTTTAATAAGCCATTTTGATTTTGAACCATTTCTTGCCTTTAAACTTGTTATACAAGAAAAGCTAGATTTCTATCAGCAAGGTATTGAAAATAAAAGCATGGATGTAATGATCAAATTGTACAACATGTTAGTTAGGTCACACTTGGAATTTTGTGTGCAGTCTTAATCACTATGTTACAGGAAGGCTATCCTGTAAGTGCAGAGGGGGTTTTACAAGTATGTTGCCAGGGTTTGAAAATTGTAGGTATGCGGAGCGATCGCAGAGGCTAGGATTATTTTTCTTATAATAGGGAGGCTAAGTGGGTCAAACTCCTGGAACTCCCTCCCTAACAGCACTGTCTGCACCTCAGGGACAGCACGGTTCAAGAAGGCAGCTCACCACCACCTTCTGAAGGACAACTTGGGATGGGAAATAGTTGAATCTGTATCTGCTATGCTTTAGCCTTCAAGGTTATGGATTATGTGCTGGAACATGGAATTAAAATGAGCAGCTGGTTTCTTTTTTTCTCCTTTTTGGCTAGCACAGACAATGGGCTAAATGGAATCTTTCTGCACTGCAAATTTATGGTTCTGTGGAATACTCTACACTGGATGCAGCTCCAAAAATATTAAAGAAACTTGGCACCATCTGGGACATAGATACATAGAAAATAGGAGCAGGAAGAGGCCATTCAGCCCTTCAAGCCTGCTCTGCCATTCATTATGATGATGTGGCGATGCCGGCATTGGACTGGGGTGGGCACGGTAAGAAGTGTTACTACACCAGATTAAAGTTCAACAGCTTTGTTTCAAATCACTCATTTTCGGAGTGCAGCTCCTTCCACGGGTGAATTATGATCATGCCTGATGATCCAACTCAATAGGCTGATCACTCCTTTCCCCCATATCCTTTGATCCCCTTCGCTCCAAGTGCTATGGACAGGCAGACTGCTTGATGTGCACCCCATCTAGAAATATTCTCTCAATCCACCACATACAAACACTGGGAGCAGTGTGTTCCATCTACAGGATACAGTGCAGGAATTCATCAAGGCTTCTTAGACAGCACAATCCAAACCCACAACCTCTTCCAGATGGACAGGGCAGAAGACACGTGGAGAACCAACATCCGGAATTATCCTCCAAGCCACATATTATCCTGACTTAGAAATATAATCATTATTCCTTCAATATCCCTAGGCCAAAATCCGGGAACTCCCTCCTTAACAGCACTGTGGGTGTATCTGCACCACATGGAGTTTAATGGTTCAAGAAAGCAACTCACCACCACCTTCTCAAGGGTAATTAGGGGTGGACAATAATTGCTGCCCAAGCATTGATGCTTGCACTCTACCCAGCCTGCCAATCTGAGAATGACCCATTTAATCCTACTATGTTTTCTGTCCATTAACCAGTTCTCAATTCATGCATGTGTATTACTCCAAATACCATGTTCTCTAATTTTGCTGATGAATCTCTTGTGTGGGATCTTTTTGAAATCCACCTGAAAATCCAAATGCACCAAATCCATTGGTTCACCTCTATCTGTTTTGCTAATTACATTCTCAAAAATCTCCAAAACATTTGTCAAGCATGATTTCCTATTTATAAATCCACATTAACACTGCCCGCTTCTACCACAATTTTCTAAGTGCTCAGTTGGCTAAAGGCACTGATAACTATCAGGAAAGAGCTGAAGGCATTCGATACTGCAAAGGCTATAACCCCATACGATATATTCCCACAATAATACTGAAAACTTGTGATCCAGGACTTTCCGCACCCCTGGACAAGCTGCTCCAGAACAGGCAACGGCACTGGCATCCACCCATTTCCACTATGTCTTATAAACTTTTGATTTCCTCTGATCAAATCCATCAACGCTCCTGGGAAATCCATCTCTTCCTCGGCCACGCCCTCTTCCATCTCCACGTTGAAATGTGAAATATTGCCCAGGTATGTCCTGTACACTAGAAACAGGAGAGATTAACCTGGCTAATTAGTATCCCATAGTCTGCTCCCAATCATCAGTAAAATGGTGGATGGGTACATCGACAATGCCATCAAGTGGCAGATAGACAGCAATAACCTGCTTACTGACACTCAGTTTGGGCTCCATCAAGGCTACTCGGCTGCTGACCTCACTACAGCTTTGGTTCGAAAATGGACAAAAGTGCTGAACTAGAGAGGTAGGGTGAATTTTTTAAAATTCATTTTGCGAGATGTGGGTGGCATTGGACAGGCTAGTATTTACTTTCCAACCCAAGTTGTCCTTCAGAAGGTGATGAGCTGGCTTATTGAACCGCTGCTGTCCCTGAGGTGTAGATACACCCACAGTGCTCTAAGGGAGGGAGTTCCATGATTTTGACCCAGTGACAGTGAAGGAATGGCGATAAATTTCCAAGTTAGGATGGTGAATGACTTGGAGGGGAACATCTATGAGGTGATATTCCCAGGTATCTGCTGCTTTTGTCTTTCTAGATGCTAGTGGTCATGGCTTTGTTAGGTGCTGCCGAAGACACCTTGGTGAGTTCCTGCACTGCATCTGGTCGATGATACACATTGTTGTCTCTGTTTTATGGTGGTGGAGGGATGGAATGTTTGTGGAAGAGGTGGCAACCAAGCAGGCTGCTTTTTACTGGATGGTGTTGAGCTTCTTGAATGTTGTTAGAGCTGCACTCATCCTGGCATGTGCCTTGTAGATGGTGGATAGAATTTGGGTGGTTTGAAGGTGTGTTACACGCTGTAGGATTACTAGCTTTTAGCTGCTCTGGCAGCCACAGTTCTTATATGGCTAGACCAGCTCAATGGTAACCCCCAGGATGTTGATAGTCGGGATTCAGCAATGGGAATACCATTGAATATTAATGGAAATTTTTAGATCCTCTCTTGTTAGAGATAGTTGTTGCCTGGCACTTCTGCGGTGTGAATGTTACTTGCCATTTATCAACCCAAGCCTGGATATTGTCCAGGTCTTGCTGCATTTGGCAATGAACTGCTCCAGTATCTGAGAAGTCATGAATGGTGCTGAACATTGTGCAGTTATCCACAAACTTCTGACCTTATGAAGGAAGGTAATTGATGAAACAGCAGAAGATGGTTTGGCCTTGGATACTACCTTGTGGAACACCTGCATAGATATCCTGGAGCTGAGATTGACCTCCAAATATGAAACAATCTTCCTTCATGCCAGGTATGACTCAAATCTGTGGCAAATTTTCTGTTCTGTAGAAGGGTAAGTTGGATCCAAATAAGATGCTGCAAGACCTGCTGAGTTTATCTAGAATTTTCTGCTTTGATTTCAGATTTCCAGCATCTGCAGTATTTTGCTTTTATTTGGAGTGTTTTCCCCCTTATTCCTATTGACTCCAGGTTTTGCTAGGGCTCCTTGATGCATACTCTGTCAAATGCTGCCTTAATGTCAGGGGGAGTCACTCTAACCTCGCCTCTGGAGTTAAGCTCTTTTGCCCATGTTTGAACCATAGCTGTAATGAAGTCAGGAGCTGAGTGACCCTGATAGAACCCAAACTGAGCATCCATGAGCAGGTTATTGCTGAGTAAGTGCCACTTGATAGCGCTTTGATGAGCACGTTCTTCACTTTGCTGATGATCAAGAATAGACTGATGGGGTGATTATTGGCTGGATTTACTACGTTTTTGTGCACAAGACATACCTGGGCAATTTTCCAAATTTCTGGGTTGATGCCAGTTGTAGCTGTACTGGAACAGCTTGGATAGGGGAACGACAAGCCCTGGAGCACAGGTCTTCAGAACTGTTATTGGAATATTGTCAGGGCCCAGAGTCTTTGCAGTATCCAATGCCTTCAGTCGTTTCTTCACATCCCGTGGAGTGAATTGAATTGACTGAAGATTGACATCTGTGATTCTGAGGACATTCGGACGAGGCCGAGATGGATCAGCCACTCGACTATTTTGGCTGAAGATTGTTGCGAATGCCTCAGCCTTATCGTTTGTACAGATGTGCTGGGCTCTTCCATCATTGAGGATGGGAATTTTGTGGAGTCTGTTCCTCCAGTGAGCTGTTTCATTGTCCACCACTATTCACAGCTGGATGTAGCAGGACTGCAGTGCTTAGACCTGATACGTTGGTTGTGGAATCGCTTAGCTCTATTAGTTGCTGCTTGCCACACAGGTAGTCCTGTGTTGTAGCTTCACGAGGTTGGCACTTGATTTTTAAGTATTCCTGGTTGTCCCTTGCATGCCCTCCTCAACTTTTCATTTAACCAGGGTTGATCCCCTGACTTTGTGGTAATGGTAGTGTGGGGGATATGCCGGGCCATGAGGTTGTGGATTGTGGTTGAGTATAATTCTGTTGCTGCTGCGGCACCTCATGGATGCCCAGTTTGATTTGCTAGAGTTGTTCAAAGTCTATCCCATTTAACACACGGGTAATGCCACATGACATGATGGAGGGTTTCCCCAAGGGGAAGACAGGACTTTTTCTCCACAAGGACTGTGCAGGGTGGTCACTCCCGCCGATACTATCATGAACAGATGCATCTGTGGGACAGTTTAGTGAGAATAAGGTCAAGTATATTTTTCCCTCTTGTTGGTTCCCTCACCATGTGTTGCAGTCCCAGTCTAGCAGCTATATCCTTTAGGTCCTGGACAGCTTGGTCTGAGGTAGTACTTTTGAGCCACTCTTGGTGATGGACATTGACGACCCCCAAGCAGAGTACATTCTGTATCTTTGCCACCCTTAGTGCTGCCTCCAAGTGGTGTCAAAACATGGAGGAGTACCTATTCATCAGCTGAGGGGGTAAGGTTCATGGTAATCAGTAGGAGGTTTCCTTGCTCATGTTTAAATGTTGAGGACTCACAGGGCAACGTCCTCTCAACTGTATACCACTGTGCCGCCATCTCTGCTAGATCTATCCTGCCAGTGTGACAGGGCATACCCAGGAATAGTGATTGTGGTGTTTGGGACATTATCTGTAAGGAATAATTCTCTGAGTAACACTATGACTGCCCTTGACATCAAGGCAGCATTGTCTGGCATCAAGGACCCCTAGCAAAACTGAAGCCAATTGGGAATCAGCGGAGGTGGTCGTGTAGTGGTACTGTTACTAGACTAGTAATCCAGAGACCCAGAGTAATGCTTTGGGTTTGAGTCCCACCAAGCAGAAGGTGAAATTTGAATTCAATAAAAATCTGGAAATCAATGTCTCATGATGACCATGAATCAATTGTTGTAAACACCCATCTGGCCTTTTGGGAAGGAAATCTGCCAGCTTACCTGGTCGTCTATATGTGACTTCAGATCCACAGCAATGTGCTTGACTCTTAAATGCCCTCTGAAATGGCCTAGCAAGTCACCCAGTTCAAGTACAATTAGGGATGGGCAGTAAATGCTGCGCCAGCTAGCAAACCAAATCCTGGAACCCCCTCCCTAACCATGGACTTTCTACACCACATGGGCTGTAGCAGTTCAAAAAGACATCTCCCCATAACCTCCTCAAGGGGAGTTTGGGATACTTGCCTAGCCAGTGACATCCCTTGAATTGAAAACAATGTTATCACACCCTTAATAATTGATTCTAGAATTTTCCCTCTGGGCCTCTCGTTTCCCATTTTCTCTCTCCAACCTTTCATAAAGAGTAGGGTTAATTTGCTACCTTCTTATCTTGAGGCACCATAGCATTTTGGAAAAGGAGCACCAATGAATTTACTTGCACCTCTTTCAACACTCTGATCATTAGATCCAGGGTATTTACAACTTTTAGTTGCTCAATCCCCCCAGTCCTGATGTTCTCTAGTATTTTGGGGTGGTTGTCCGTATCTTCTTCTAAGAAGATAAACATAAAAGACGGGATTCTCCATTGGCTAACGCATCCCGTGTGCATTGGCCCTGGTGCACACATCGTGCGGCCGTCCGCGCCTACCTGGATTCCACGTCCTGCCACTCTCCCCCTTTCCCTCATCAGACGAGGCCTGGTGTTTATCCTCCTCCTCCAGCACGTGCGCCTTCAGCTGCGCAATGTTGTGGAGGACACAGCAGGTCACCACAATGCAGGTGACACTCTCATCATCATGCCGGAGTGCCCCTCCAGAACGGTCCAGGCACCTGACCACATCTTCAGGAGGCCAAAGCACTGCTCAATCATGCTCCTGGTAGCTGCAAAGGAATCATTGCAGCGGGTCTCCATGTCAGTCCACTTCGGATAGGTGTTATCAGCAACGGCCGCAGTGGATAACCCCTGTTACCCAGGGGCCAACCTCCCAGCCGGAGGGTGTCTCGAACATGTCGGGAATCGTCAAGTGTGCCAGGATGACAGCGTCATGCAGACTGCCTGGGTATCAGATGCAGAGGTGAATGATGCGCATCTGATGGTCACATATCAGCTGCATGTTCATTGAGTGGTATCCCTTTCGGTTTGTGTAGACCATCCTGTCATCTGCAGGTGCCCTTAGGAGGTTATGCATCCCGTCGATCACCTCCTGGACCCGGGGCATCCCGTCGGTGGCAGTGAACCCCGCTGGCCGGGCATCCTCTTGGGCTCGTTCCACATTAAAATGGATGTCCTGAGCTGCTGGGCATATAGGGTTCATGTTACAGATTAGCTACTCACTGATCAAGACTTGGTGTCGCCATGCTGCATGCACCTCAAACTTTTCTTGTCCTGTTTAACCCTTGTCACCAAAAAGATGTGGTAACTTTAGCGTATAAAGGTAATTGAATGCATTGTGAGAGTTCAATCTTCTTATAAAAATATCGGAATAACAGTACAGCAGGGATTCAGAAACTAGCTGCAGTTATACACAACTGTACACGTTCCTCATGATGATACTGAAACCCACACAAATCCACGCTGCTGATGACATCACTCGCGCATTCTCACACTTGCTAAAGACATCCATACAGATAATCAAATAGAAAGGTGCTGAATGTAACACTCTATAACATAAAAAAGAAATGTTTTGCAAAGACAAATGTAGGTTCAATACAGCCAGAGTCAGGCACATTTGATAGGGAATGGAGAAACGGCAGAGACGCTGAATTCTCCCACCCCGCCTGCTGCAAGAAAATGTTACCCCACTATTTCAGAAGGGAGGGAGAGAGAAAACAGGGAGCTAGAGACCTGTTTGCCATACATCAGTAGTAGGGAGAATGATAGAATCTATTGTAAAGGATGTGATAAATGGAAACTTGGACAACAATGATCTGATTTGGCACAGTCAACATGGACTTGTGAATGGGAAATCTTGTTTGACAAACCTATAGCGAGTTATCCTGAGGATTGTACTAACAGAATTGATAAAGGGGGATGGGTGGTGTTTCATTTTCAATCGACTTTTGATAAAGTGCCTGTTATGTATCAGGCAATAAGGGCAGCACAGTGGTGCAGTAGTTAGCAGTGCTGCCTCACAGCGCCGAGTCCCAGGTTCGATCTCGGCTCTGGGTCACTGTCCGTGTGGTGTTTGCACATTGTCCGGTGTTTGCGTGGGGTTCGCCTCTACAACTCGAAAGATGTGCAAGGTAGGTAGATTGGCCACGCTAAATTGCCCCTTAATTGGGAAAAATGAATTGGGTATTCTAAATTTATAAAAACAATGTATCAGGCAATACATTCCTGCTGGTTTAGCGTCACGTGAAGTGTAGTGATGTCAGCAGTGTTTGTGCAGGTTTTGGGCAGTTCACCATCTTTGATTGCATGAGCAACACCTCTTAATAAACCTCTCATCTTGATTTACAAGAATCCAGAGTGTGGACACCACCATATCTTTTCTCTTTGCAGCAACAAAGAAATATAACAGAAGGGAAAACTGGTGACGAGACTGAGCCAGAAAAGAAACACTGAAAATAACATATTGTCATTGACTGAACAGTGGAGATGGCATCAGGAGCAACGGAAGATCCTTGGGGCCAGACTCTCTCACATGCAGATGTCAGGTGAAGCACTGCTGATGGTTTAAAAATATTTTTGACTGTAACTGTGAGTAAGAAGACCACCAATCAGGGAAAACGTGCCTGCATTGAGGTGAGTGGGGTCCGGGCTGCAGAGGCTGTGATTGTGGAGAAGCTAAATGGGCTGCCAGGAATGGAAATTTTGAATTCTGCTGACTGCTTGGACCACTACTCAGGGGGAGGGGGCGAGGGAAGTCGGACTACAGACAAGCAAAACAGAAAAGAAATTCTAGTTGCTTATAAAAGGGGATTGATTGTGCCATACATTCCACAAAATTCGGAAGCGAGGAAGTTAGTTGAAGGAACTGGAGTCCAAAAATGCCGAAAGAAACAGGCACCATGGATCCATTTGATGAAGCCTGAGCAACTTGGAGAGCAAAGATTCCAATTATTTCTCATAGTAAATCAGATACTGGAGGACCTAAACATTGCAATGTTTCTCAGCTCAGCAGGGCGTAAAACTATTATGCTGCTGCAGAATTTAGTTCACCAAGCAATACCAGGAGATACGTCCTATACTGAAATAATTAAAATCTTAGCGGGTCATTTCTCTCCCAGACCATTACCGATTGCAGAAATGTTTCGGCTCCACCACCGTAGTCAGGAAGAAGGTGAAAGCATTTTACAGTTCATAGCAACTTGAAGAAAGTTGGTTAAATATTGCAAATTTGGTGCAACACTTAATGATACTCTTCGTGACACGCTGGTTTGTGGATTATGCAGTGAAGTTATTCAGAGGAAGCAACTCACTGTAAGAGATTTAAATCTAAGAGCAGCTGTGGAAGCTTCCACATCTTTGGAGCTAGTGACAAGTTAAGTTCACCGATAGTGTCATGAGCGAAGATCCACACAATGGATACCACAAGGAATAAGGCTGCAAAGGTGCAGCCATTTCACTGATATACGCAGGTAGGACAGTCAGCAGAGGAATGCTGGATTAAATCAACCACAGGCAAGAAGGGCAACATTACCAAGGCATGTTGGGCTCAGGAAACTTCTACAGCACAAATAAGCAAAGAAAAAAAAGCACAGCTAAACAGACTAGTTGTGTCTTTTTTTTTAAACAACATTTTATTAAGGTATTTGTAACTTTACAACAACAATTTCAAATGTAAACAAAACTCAGTAAATAGCGTCCCCCAACCAACACCTATACCCAGCCAGCATGGCTTACACACAGTTACCCAATCCCTCCTCCTCCTCCTCTCGTTGATCACGCCTAAACTATCTCCCCCAACCCCACTCCTTCCCTAATCCTGCCCCCCCCCCCCCTCCCCCCCCCCCCCCCCTCCGCCCTTATCGTCTCTGCTAACAGTTTCATTTTCCCCAAAGGACCTCCGGACGAACCCTAACGTCGAGCCTCTCCGGGCAAACTTAATTTTCTCAAGCCTGAGAAACCCGGCCATGTCACAAACCCAAACCCCTGATTTCAGGGGCTCCGAGACCCTCCACACCAAGAAGATCCGTGCCAGGCTACCAGGGAGGCAAAGGCCAAAACGTCAGCCTCTCTCGCCCCCTGGACTCCCGGGTCTTCTGACACTCCAAAAACACCACCTCTGGACTCGGCGCCACCCTTGCATTTAGTACCGTGGACATGACATCCGCAAATCCCTGCCAGAATCCCCTCAGCTTTGGATATGCTCAAAACATGTGGACATGATTTGCTGTCCCTCCCGCACACCGCCCACACTTGTTCTCCACCCCTTCAAAAAACCTGCTCATCCGGGCCACCGTGATGTGTGCCCGGCGTACCACCTTAAATTGTATCAGGCTGAGCCTGGCACATGATGAGGAAGTGTTGACTGTACTCAGAACAACCTCCCACAGACCTGCCTCCAGCTCCTCACCTAGCTCATCTTCCCACTTATGCTTTACCTCCCCTATCTGGGTTCCCTCCCACTCCAGGAGCTCTTTATAACTTTCCGAGACCTTCTCCTCCCCCACTCCCATTTTCGAAACAACCTTATCCTGTATCCCCTGGGGCAGTCGAAGTGGAAAGGTCGAGACCTCCCTCCGTGCTAAGTTCCTCACCTGCAGATGATACCCATTTCCACCTGGCAGTTCAAACTCCTCCTCCAAATCCTCCAAATATGGAAAGCTCCCATCAGTAAATAGGTCCCTCAGCCGCTCAATCCCCGCTCTCTGCCCCCTCTGAAACCCTACATTCAGCCTCCCCGGCACAAACCGGTGGTTCCCACAAATTGGAGACCACACCAACGTTCCCTCCACTCCCATATGCTTCCGCCACTGCTCCCATACCCTCAGGGCTGCCACTACCACCGGGGTTGTGGAGTACCGAGCCGGCGAGAACGGCAGAGGTGCCGTTACCAGTTCCACTAAACTTGTGCCCCTACATGATGCCACCTCCACCCGCTCCCATACCGGCCCCTCCCCCACTACCCAGTTCCTAATCCCTCGGCTCCACCTCAACAGCACCTTCCTTACTCGTGGGATTTTACCTGCCCATAGATCACCGCATTGACCTACTTAAAAAAAGCTTTTGGGATAAAAATAGGGAGACACTGGAAAATAAACAAAAATCTTGGGAGAACTGTCATCTTTACCGCCTGTACCCTCCCCGCTAGTGACAACGGGAGCATGTCCCACCTCTGAAAGTCCTCCTTTGTCTGCTCAATCTACCGGGCCAGATTTAATTTATGTAGCTGCTCCCATCCCCACGTCACCTGAATTCCCAAGTATCGAAAACTCCCTCCCACCACTTTAAACGGCATCGCCCCCAATCTTCTCTCCTGCCCCCTCTCCTGGATCACAACGATCACTCTTACCGTATTCAATTTATACCCCAAAAACCGGCCAAATTCCCCTAGGATCCGCATTATCTCTCCAATCCCCCCCAGCGGGTCAGAAATATACAGGAGTCGGTTGTCTGTATATAACAAGACTCTGTGCCCCACCCACCCCTCCACCCCCAGACTAACCCCTGCCAGTTGTTTGACGCTCTCAGCACCATTGCCAGCCAGGGCAAACAAAGTGGGGAGAGTGCACATCCCTGCCTTGTCCTCCGGAGTAGTCTGAAATAACCCAAGCTCACTCGGTTTGTCTGCACACTCGCCTGGGACAGCAACCGGACCCGCAGTCTACAAAGCCCTGCCCAAACCCGAACTGCCCCAAGACTTGCCACAGATAATCCCACTCCACCTGGTTGAAGGCCTTCTTCGCGTCCATACCGACCACTACGTCCAGCTCCCTACCCTCGGAGGGCATCATGATAACATTCAAGAGCCTTCTAACATTAGCAGTTAACTGCCTCCCATTTACAAATCCTGCCTGGTCCTCCCCTATCATCTCTGGGACACAATCCTCTATTCTCGAGGCCAAAACCTTGGCCAACAATTTGGTGTCTACATTCAAAAGGGAGATTGGCCTGTATGACTCGCATTGTTCCTGGTCCTTCTCCTATTTCAAAATCAGAGAAATCGAAGGCTATGACATTGTTGGAGGACAAAGTCCTAGCTCTCTTGCCACATTAAACGCCCTTACCAGCAAGGGCCCAGCACCCCAGAAAACTTTTTGTAGAATTCCACTGGTACCTGTCCGACCCCGGGGCCTTGCCCGACTGCATAGCCTCCAATCCTTCCACCACTTCAAAGAGCCCAATCGGGGCTTCCAGGCCCTCCACCAACACTTCCTCCACGCTCCAAAACTCCAATCCTTCCAAAACTCTCCTCATCCCTTCCACCTCAGCTGCGAGTTTCCTGAACACCCCATTCACCCCCACTGGGTCCAAGATCGTGTTCTCCCCTCTATTCTTCACTCCTCCTATCTCCATAGCTGCCTCCCATTTCTGAGCTGGTGTGCTAACATCCTGCTGGCCTTATACACCGCTCATCTCGCCTTTCTCTACTGCCAACTGCCTTCCCTGTAAATAGCAGACCAAACTCCATCAATAGCTTCTGCCGCTCCTTCAACAGCTCGCCCTCTGGGGACTCCGACTACCTTCTGTCTACCTGAAGAATCTCCCTAATCAATCTGTCCATCTGCACCCACTCCACCTTCTCCCTGTGCGCCCGTATCGAAATAAACTCCCCCCCCTAACCACTGCCTTCAGCGCCTCCCAAACTGTTGCTGTCAAAACCTCCCCTGTGTCATTTATCTCCACATAGTTCTGGATGGTCTCCCTCCCCCACACACACACCTCCTCCTCTGCTAACAGTCCTACATTTACTCTCCAATCCGGGCACTGGCCTCCCTCCTTGCTCACCCGTAAATCCACCCAGTGTGGGGCATGGTCCGTCACTACAATCGGCGAGTACTCGGTGTCTACCACCCCTGCCAGAAAGCCCTATCAAAAACGAAAAAGTCGATCTGAGAGTACATTTGCGTACATGGGATAAAAAAGAAACCTCCTTTGATCTCGTCCACCCAAACCTCCACAGATCCACCCCTTCCATCTGCTCCATAAACCCCTTTAGTTCCTTTGCAGCCACCGACATCCACCCTGTGTCCGAACTCGACCAATCCAGCCTTGGATCTATAACTGTATTAAAGTCCCCCCCCCCCCCCCCCCCCCATGATCAGCCGATGCGAGTCCAGGTCAGGAATCTTCCCCAACACCCACCTCATGAACGCATCGTCCCAGTTTGGTGCATAAATGTTAACCAGTACCACTGGCATCCTCTCCGACTTCCCACTCGCTATACCCATTTCAAATGACA
The DNA here is from genome assembly GCF_902713615.1 of Scyliorhinus canicula. Taxonomy (NCBI): domain Eukaryota; kingdom Metazoa; phylum Chordata; class Chondrichthyes; order Carcharhiniformes; family Scyliorhinidae; genus Scyliorhinus; species Scyliorhinus canicula. The sequence continues at coordinate 140,417,714 of NC_052152.1, read as the reverse complement.
CCCACTTACTAATCAAAATTGCTAGCTCTCTATTTTTAGTCTAGCCCCGAATGAAATACCTGCCCAACCCACCCCTTCTTCAACCTAGTCTGATCTACCACCTTCAGGTGTGACTCTTGGAGCATTGTAACATCCCCCTTTAAACTCATCAGATGCGGGACCCTGCGACCCTGTTGACTGGCCCATTCAGTCCTCTCACATTTCATGTGATCAGCCTGATCGAGGGGAATTCCCCCCACCCCCCACCCCCTCCCCCCCCACCCGCCCCCACCCGCTGCCAATCAACCATTACACTTTTTAGGAAGCCTCCAGCCCGTATCCCAAACCTCTTTAAGCCCGTTTGCAGGTGCCCACCATCATCGACCCCTGCCCTGTCGTTTTTCGTCAGTCCTTCCCCTGTTAGCAGATCTATACTCTTCCTCCCTCTCCCTCCCCCAATCCCTTAACAAAATAACAATCCCAACCCCCATCACGTGCACCCCCCTCACTGCGCTTCCATGAGCTAGCCCGCCCAGCTAGCCTGGTATCGCCCGCCCATGGCGGCAAGCATCCTACCCCCCACTGATCTCCCCTCCCACCCCCGCTCGACCAACTCACATATGCAAACATTACAATCCCCAACAAACACAAAGAAGAAAATTCCACCCACCAAGTTGGCATGCGTGCAGGGCCCAGTTTAGTTCCAGGGGCTAGGACACAAATTTGTAGGTATCGTTCACATTAAGCACCATTACAACTGTAGCCATTTAAAATGGCCATCTGCAAAGGACTATGGGAATTATGGTCAATTTGGGACACAGACAGGTACACAGCTTCTGTGTATTGTGCAAAGAAACCAGACCTGGTAAGAAACCCCCAGTTCGTTAAAGATCGATCACCGTTTTCCCCCAAGACAATAGCATTCACATTAAGGACCATCAACGATAGCAGACTAATCGGCGCCACCCCCCTCCCCCTTATTTGGAAAGGCCTACGTGCCTGGAACAATGATAGCTAGGACCCGCCCAGCCATTGAGGCATCCGCCCCCTAATTGGCTAAGATCAATGAAAGTGATTTAAACCCTATCGATCCATTGGACCTGGAGTAAGGACCGCCCAAAAAGACGACAAAAGAGACGAATGATTAAAAAGCCCTACGCACTAGGGATTGGCCTCTTTTGGGACTGGCCTGTGCATGACCAACTGTAGCAGAACAATCAAGTTCAAGGACACACGACCATTCCTGAAGGGCGAGCCCAGCTGAGACGAACCCAACAACTTCCAACCGACTACGTTGACCCGGATAAAGGCCTTATCTCGCACAGTGCCGGTCACTTGAAGTTAAGTAAAGGTCACCTTAGTTGTTGGGTGTAGGTTAGTACGGAGCCACATGTATTATTGCATAGAGATACAAGTCCTGTGTTATTAATAAACTGGATTTTTGAGCAAACATATTTGTTGTGTGGTCATTTGGTCAATATAAGAAACAGGTTCACCTAAAGGGTAAAGACAAAGGCAACACAACCTACCTTGGTGTTCTGTCTGATGGGTGGGCTGGTCTGGCCGGGGGGAGGAGAAATGGGCAGAGGTTGGGGGGGTGATGGGTGCACCCTGTGGGTGGCCTGGGCTCTCCGTCCCCCACCTTCCCGACCGTCCCCACACCGCCAGCCCAGGGATCCGATGGGACCATCTGATGAAACTTACCTCAGTGCTTGCTGAGAAGGAGGGTAACATTTTTTAAAAACTTACTGTTGGGAGTTTCCAGACAGTTCTGTGGCAGTGAAAGAGACTCATGGATGGTATGTTGCCTCCCGGGTGCCAGGGTCCGTGACGTCTCAGACCGTGTTTTCAGAATCCTTAAGGGTAAGGGGGAACAGTCACAAGTCGTGGTACACATCGGTACCAACGACATTGGTAAGAGAAAGGACGGGGATTTAAAACGGGAATTTAGGGAGCTAGGGTGGAACCTGAGAGCCAGGACAAACCATGTTGTCATCTCTGGTTTATTGCCGGTGCCACGTGCGAGTGAGGTGAGGAACAGGGAGAGAGTACAAATAAACACGTGGCTGCAGGGATGGTGTAGGAGGGAGGGTTTCAGGTACGTGGATAATTGGAGCACATTGGGGGAAAGGTGGGACTTGTACAGACAGGACGGTTTGCACCTGAACCAGAGGGGCACCAATATTCTGGGAGGGAAATTTGCTACGGCTCTTCGGGGGGGGGGGGGGGGGGGGGTTTAAACTAATTTGTCAGGGGGCTGGGAAAACGAGCTGTAGTCCAGAAGCCAGTGTTGAGAGTAGTGATACTGAGGAGGGTATCAAGGTCGCAGGAGTGTATCGGCAGACAGAAAGGTGGGTTGAAGTGTGTCTACTTCAATGCAAGGAGCATCCAGAATAAGGTAGGTGAACTTGGAGCGTGGATTGGTACGTGGGACTACGATGTTGTGGCCATTACGGAGACATGGTTAGAACAGGGACAGGAATGGTTGTTGGAGGTTCCGGGGTATAGATGTTTCAGTAAGAGTAGGGAAGGTGGTAAAAGAGGTAGAGGAGTAGCATTGTTAATCAAGGATGGCTTAACGGCTGCAGAAAGGCAATTCGAAGGGGATCAGTCTACTTAGGTAATATGGGCCGAAGTTAGAAATAGGAAAGGAGCGGTCACATTGTTAGGAGTTTTCTATAGGCCCCCAAATAGTAATAGAGATGTGGAGGAAGAAATTGCAAAACAGGTTATGGATAGGTGTGGAGGTCTCAGGGTAGTTGTCATGGGTGACTTTAACTTTCCAAACATTGATTGGCACCTCTATAGGTGGAACAGTTCAGATGGGGTAGTTTTTGTACAGTGTGTGCAGGAGGGTTTCCTGACACAATATGTGGATAGGCCGACAAGAGGGGGGGCCACATTGGATTTGGTTCTGGGTATTGAACCAGGCCAAGTGTTAGATTTGTTTGTGGGAGAGCACTATGGAGATAGTGACCACAATTCGGTGTCTTTCACTATTGCAATGGAGAGGGATAGGGCCATACGGCAGGGCAAGGTTTATAATTGGGGGAGGGGTAATTATGATATGATTAGGCAAGAATTAGGGAGCATAAGATGGGAACAGAAACTGTCAGGGAAAGGCACAAATGAAAAGTGGAGCTTGTTCAAGGAACAAATACTGTGTGTCGTTGATAGGTATGTTCCTGTCAGGCAGGGAGGAAATGGCTGTGTGAGGGAACCATGGTTCACAAAAAGAGGTTGAATGTCTTGTCAAGAGGAAAAAGGAAGAGTATGTAAGGATGAGAAAACAAGGTTCAGTTGGGTCGCATGAGGGTTACAAAGTAGCAAGGAATGAGCTAAAAAAAAAGGGCTTAGGAGAGCTAGGAGGGGGCATGAGAAGTCCTTGGTGGGTCGGATCAAGGAAAACCCCAAGGCTTTTTACTCTTATGTGAGAAATAAAAGAATGACCAGGGTGAGGGTAGGGCCGGCAAGGACAGTAGTGGGAACTTGTGCATGGAGTCAGAAGAAATAGGAGAGCCATTGAATTAATACTTTTCTTCAGTGTTCATCAAGGAGAGGGGCCATGTTTTTGAGGATGACAGTGTGATACAGTCAGGTAGGCTGGAGGAGGTAGATGTTCTGAGGAAGGATGTATTAGCAATTTTGAAAAACCTGAGGGTCGACAAGTCCCCTGGGCCAGATGGGGTATATCCAAGGATTCTTTGGGAGGCAAGGGATGAGATTGCAGAGGCTTTGATCTTTGGGTCCTCACTGTCCACGGGGATAGTGCCAGAGGACTGGAGAGTGGTGAATGTTGTTCCTCTGTTCAAGAAAGGGAATAGGAATGATCCTGGTAATTGTAGGCCGGTTAGTCTTACTTCGGTGGTCGGTAAGTTAATGGAAAAGGTCCTGAAGGATAGGATATATGACCATTTGGAAAGACGCAGCTTAATCCGGGATAGTCAACACGGATTTGTGAAGGGTAAGTCTTGCCTCACAAATTTGATTGAATTCTTTGAGCAGGTAACTAAGTGTGTAGATGAAGGTAGAGCAGTTGATGTCATATACATGGATTTTAGTAAGGCGTTTGTAAGGTTCCCCATGGTCGGCTCATGAAGAAAGTAAGGAGGTGTGGGATAGAGGGCAATTTGGCCAATTGGATAAGTAACTGGCTATCATATAAAAGATAGAGGGTGGTGGTGGATGGAAAATTTTCAGACTGGAGACCAGTTACCAGCGGTGTACCATGGGATCAGTGCTGGGTCCTCTGCTATTTGTGATTTTTATCAATGACTTGGAGGAGGGGGCGGAAGGGTGGGTCAGTAAATTTGCTGATGACACCAAGATTGGTGGAGTAGTGGATGAGGTGGAGGGCTGTTGTAGGCTGCAAAGAGACATTGATAGGACGTAGAGCTGGGACGAAAAATGGCAGATGGAGTTTAACCCTGATAAGTGCAAGGTGATTCATTTTGGTAGAAAAAATTTGAATGTGGATTACAGGGTCAATGGCAGGGTACTGAGGAATGTGGAGGAACAGAGAGATCTTGGGGTTCATTTCCACAGATCTCTCAAGGTTGCCACTCAAGTGGATAGAGCCGTGAAGAAGGCTTATAGTGTGTTAGCGTTTATTAACGCGGGGCTTGAGTTTAAGAGCCGCGGGGTTATGCTGCAACTATACATGACCTTGGTGAGACCACATTTGGAGTGTTGTGTGCAGTTCTGGTCACCTCATTATAGGAAGGATGTGGAAGCATTGGAAAGGGTGCAAAGGAGATTTACCAGGATGCTGCCTTGTTTGCAGGATAGGTCTTATGAGGAAAGGTTGAGGGAGCTAGGGCTTTTCTTTTTGGAGCAGAGGAGGATGAGAGGCAACTTAATAGAGGTTTATAAGATGATGAGGGGGATAAATAGAGTGGACGTTCAGAGACTATTTCCTCGGGTGGATGTAGCTGTTATAAGGCGGCATAACTCTATGATTCAGGGTGGGAGATATAGGAGGGATGTCCGACATAGGTTCTTTACCCAGAGAGAGGTTAGCGTGTGGAATGTACTGCCTGCTGTGATAGTGGAGTTGGACACTTTAGGAACTTTCAAGTGGTTATTGGATAGGCACATGGAGCACACCAGAATAACAGGGAGTGGGATAGCTTGATCTTGGTTTCGGACAATGCTTGGCACAACATCGAGGGCTGAAGGGCCTGTTCTGTGCTGTACTGTTCTATGTTCTATGTCCAACTCGCATGCAGTGATCACCCAGATGGATGCTGGAAAGTGCTACCGTGGGCAGGAGTCAGACATTGTCAAACGCTGAAGAGCACCAGAGCTCATCCAGACCTGGTGCTGCTGCGAACCCAGGGCCCCAACCTGTAGTGCAACAGGAGTTGCAGGCAGGAGGTCGCCGGGGAGGAGGGGGGGGGGGGGGTTGGGATGCGGTGTCTGTGTCCCTGACCAGTCGCCCCCCACTCCACCACCGTCCCCCATTGGAGGCAATCAGAGTGTCCCATGTGCGCTGGCCCTAGTGCACACATCGGCGACCTCCCATGCCTGCCTGGGCTCCATGTCCTACCCACCCTCTCCCGAATCCTCCTCGTCGGACAAGGCCTGCCCTTCTTGCTCCTCCTCCAAAGTACCGCCCCTCTGCTGCCCGATGTTGTTGAGGACACAGCAGGCCACCACAATGCAGGAGACCCTCTCAGCATCATGCTGGAGGGCTCCTCCAGAATGGCCCAGGCATCTGAACCGCATCTTCAGGAGACAAAGCCCTGCTCAATAATGCTCCTGGTCGCTGCATGGGTTTCGTTGTAGCGAGTCTCCGTGTCGGTCTGTGGCCTCCGGTGTCCCAGGATGAAGGCAACGTGAACATTGCCCGGATACCAGGCACAGACATGTATGATGCGCAGCTGATGGTCATATATCAGCTGCACGTTCATTGAGTGGAACCCCTTTTGGTTTGTGTAGAGCAGCCTGTTATCCGCAGGTCAAAGGAGGTCGCAGGTTGATCACATCCTGGACCCAGGGCATCCTGGCAATAGTGGCGAACACCGCTGCCCGGGCATCCTGGTGGGCTTGGTCGACATTGAAGTGGATGTATTGAGCTGTCTGGGCATATAGGGCTTTCGTGATGGTACAAATGTACCTGTGTACCGAAGTCTGTGAGATCCTGGACAGGTCCCCACTCGGCACATGGAAGTGCCCTGTCGCTTAAAAGTTCCGGGTGACCGTAACCTTGACGACCACTGGGAAAGGGTGTCCTCCCCATACTCCCGCGGTGCTAGGTGTGCCATCACCTGGCAGCTATGTCACACTGTCTCTCTGCTCAGCCCAGTGTTCGACGATATGCTGGTCCGGCAGGTCCACGAATGACAGGCGGTGCTGGTACACACGAGGCCTCATGAGGCGCCCCCTTGGCACCTCCTCCTCCTCGGCCTGTTGGGCAGCCAGCTCTCCAACCTGGCAGCTGTCTGCTTCACTGCTGCAGCTTCCTTCCTCTAGCAACTCTTGCATGAACAGCTGCAGCGAACCCCCCCCCCCCCCCCAGGTCGACTAGCAGAGAGGCCACCATTGCTGGTTGAATTCCAATATCCATTATCTGCAGGGTTGAAAAGCCAACATGTTCGCATGGTGTGTACCCCCATGCCCAACCAGGTCCACTGGGTTACATGGTGGCCCCGGCTGGCACTGCGGGCTCCACCCATGCATTTCCCTCCCCCCATGCCCACACTCCTAGACCCATCAGTGGCTGGCACCATGGGGGCCTCTGGCCCTGGAACCCATTCCTGATGCCAGGGGTACCATTGGCTGGCACTGCCCTTGCCGGGGTAGACTACTGAGTGTGTTGCCCTTGTTGGGCTGCTGGTGGGTGGGAGGGTCATGGCGGGGGCTGGGATGCTGAGTTAGGGGGCCCCAAAGAGTTGGTGTTACTCTGCAGAACCAGAGGCTAGGGTAGGTGGTTAGTGGGATGTGCAGCAACATGGCTGCCTTGCAGGCAGCGGGAATGGCGGTCCATTCATTGTCACCTCCCCAGTCCCGTGTGAGTTCACCCCACCCAATCGGCTTGTACCCACGTACCCCCCTCTCCCAGCCCTGGCTGGGCTCCCCCCTGCCCAGCCGGTGTTCTGCCCAGCAGCCCGCAATGGCTCCTCTCCGCGTCCTACCACCTCTCTCTCCCTCAGCAGCCAGCTATTATTAATTATTATTAATAGCACAAGTGAGCTGCATCGAGAACTCGGCCCAAAGGAGGCACTGGAGAATACCGGGTCAGGCCCGCTAATGATATGCAACCATGTCTACTGTACATGCGTTCCAGAACGCATTGGTGCTGCTGTTGAGGTCACGGAGAATCGTGATTTGGCATCAAATTAGCACCCGCTGCGATTTTGACACCGGAACCTATTCATCACCCTATCACCTTTCCCAATTTCACCATGGGCCAACAGAGAATCACGCCCAATGTAACGGAAACTGCTACATTCATCACAAAGTGCAGATATGTCTAATTTTATAGAACCTATAATTTCATAGAATTTACAGTGCAGGAGGCCATTCGGCCCATCGAGTCTGCACCAGCTCTTGGAAAGAGCACCCTACCCAAGGTCAACACCTCCCCCTATCCCAATAACCCAGTAACCCCACCCAACACTAAGGGCAATTTTGGACACTAAGGGCAATTTATCATGGCCAATCCACCTAACCGGCACATCTTTGGACTGTGGGAGGAAACCGGAGCACCCGGAGGAAACCCATGCACACACGGGGAGGATGTGCAGACTCCGCACAGACAGTCACCCAAGCCGGAATCGAACCTGGGACCCTGGAGCTGTGAAGCCATTCTGCTATCCACAATGCTACCGTGCTGCCCCAGTAGTCCTATTTTATCGCTTAAAGACCCAAATAATCACTGAATATGAATACAACTGCAAGAGAACTTCCCCTTTCACATTCCTACCCTGTAGCAGCACAGGACATTATGGCATTTTCTTTACATGACACCCTTTCCCTCACATTCCCTAGTTAATGGGGGGGGGGGGGGGGGGGCAGAATTACATCTATATTTTAGGATTGTTGCGGTGCTGAATTCCTCGACTGCGGCCGACCAATCAAATACGGAAAAAATTTTCAGGTCTTAAAAAGTTACACTGCGTTTAACGTAATGTCGTTCTTCAAGCGAAGTATTAATTCTCCCTAGTTGAAAATAATGTCGAATGTCGTGAACTATTAAGGCTTTCTCTGATTTGTTATCTTCAGTGGTACGGTGTTGGTCTATATTTGGAAAAAATACATTAACGCTTGAATTTATTGTCCAGTAGTTTATTTCATCACAGAGGTGTGTACGCGTGTGTGATCTCATGCCTACAAATCTGTGGCGTAAGGAACTGCACTTGAGTGGGGTCCAGTCCTTCTGGAGGAAAAAGCCATGAACTCCTGATCTATAACAAAGCGGGCCAAAAACTAACAATGGGCGACCATGAAAGCAGGGTCTTCTTCGGCCGGGATTTTGACAACTGGATGCAAGCTCAGAGATTACAATCACAATTGGAAGACAATGCGGTGCCCAGGTTTTCCCTTTGTTTAAATCTGGGGGATATCTCTCCCGAGAATGTGCAGATGTCGATTACGGACAGGGTGGTAACAGTCTCCGGGTATCAAAAAGAGGTGACTGAAGACGACGACGGGATGATTAGGGAAACCTTTCACGGGTTTGCCAATGAATTCGGCCTGCCAGAGGGCGTGGACGCAAACACTCTCTCGATCAATGGTAATCGAGATCAAAGTATAAGCATTGAAGCCGATTATTACATCCCCCAGGAGGATCCAGCCTCTCCTTCGGCCTGCCACATAGCCTTGCCAATGCCACCCCCCAGCTCACAGCAGGAGCATGGCTTAAGTGCCTATGATATGTCCAAATCAGCCAACTTCCAGCCATCGATCACCAGTTCCACTCTCAATAACTCCACCCCGAGAGGGTTACTAACTCATTCCCAATCATTTGACGACTCCGTCTTCGACCCGCTTGAGCCGGAGGTTGAAACCCCGGCAACTGCCGCCGTCCCGATGCCTTCCCGCTTCGACATCTCCCCCGTCTCTCCCGCCTACTTCCCCAGTCAGAACGAGAACCAGCAGGCGAGCATGATGCACTCTGAGGACTCCAGCTGCGCACTGTCGCCACAAAGCGAGATGAACACCCTGCAAAATACAATGTGCCCCTTCCCGGGGAACAAAGCTGGAAGTTTCACCCAGTTCAATGCCACTTCCCAGCTCAGTCAGACTCTGCAAAGCAATTCCTTTCCCTCTGCAGATGACAGTGACACGCAATGCGGATTGAATTATTCAGGGCCCTCAAACCACGGGCTCCAAACTAGCATGATCTCCCGACCTGACAACGGTGCAATGTTCTCCCCATCCTCCCCTGCAGTCCAGCTCAGCCTATTCCAGTCGAAGACCCTACAACAAAGCCAGGTCTCCTCTGCAGATGACAGCAATATGCAAAACAGATTGAATTACTCAGGTTTATCAAACCAGGGGCTCCAAACTCTAATGCCACCCTCACCTGACAACAATATTTTTCCATTATCTTCTGGAGTCCAGCTGAGCCCCTGTCAGATGACGGCCTTGCAACAGAGACAAGTCTGCTCTGCAGATGACAGCAGTATGCAAAACAGATTGAATTACTCACGCTTATCAAACCAGGGGCTCCAAGCTATAATGCCATCCTCACCTGACAAAATTTTTCCATTCTCTCCTGGAGTCCAGCTTAGCCCTTGTCAGATGAAGGCCCTGCAACAGAACCAATGGCCCTTTGCAGATAACAGCTGTGGGATGCCATCAAAAAGCATTTCTAGACTCAGTCCCAGACAAAAGAATGCCCAGCAAAATTACCAAGCATCTGCTGTAGAGAATAATTACAGAAATGGGACTGGTTCTTCATCCTTCCATCTTCAGACGAGTCCTCTTCAAGAAAGCTACAGAGACATCCACAATGTAGCAACACCTTCACTCAAAGTACCAAACAGGCCCTCACCCTGCCAAGCAAACCGCTACTTGTTAAAACCTGGAACACGGTGTGGTGCATCCTCTTCTCTTTCTTCTCCAAGATATGACTACAAAGTACCAGGTACACGTTGCCCTCAGTCAGCAAAGTACCCACCTGAAACGTGGCTGCAAAACAAGTCCGTTTCTAATGCAAACATTATGAGGAATGCAAGTACTTCTGGACTTGCAAACGAGACATGGTAAAGCCAATGGCCACACCATCACAAGCCCAAACAGAGATGGGAAAGAAGGCAAAAGTTCTTGAACTGTACTCATAGAAGGAGTTTTTGAATTTATTGGAGCACTTTCTTAATGCCAAAAAAACCCAATTCTGTTAATTTCCTCCAGAAGTACCATTTCCACATTCTCCAACTGTATGTGTGACAATGTTTCTTAAAGATTAAGCTTCATGGCTTCGACAGGTTGAAGACTTGTCCTTGCATTAATTCGAACTGGAAGGCTAATTCCAAAATCTGCAACCGCTGAATAAAGTTCTGGCTTCACATTTGTTTAAGTAGTCCAAATTATTTGACTAATTATGTGCACAGAGCTTGAAATTGCTTGCTACATTGCATAGAGTATATTTGGTCCTTAGAAAATACAGTAGTAAGACATGAGTGAGAATCCGTGGCAAAAAGCTAGTCTGGACTATTACAACATTGGCATACTAACATGATGTTTTTAAAAAGTCCATTGTGCTATTTTAATATAAAATGGAAAAATTAAAATGTAAATCCAAATATCTGTTTCTAATAATATTCTATTCTTTCTCTCATTCTACCTTTGTCTCCTTATATCTCATACTCACAAATACACTTAGATTTGATAACTTGATACAGTAGTGTGGTGTTTGTTTTTCATAGAATGTACAGTGCAGAAGGAGGCCATTCAGTGCATCGAGTCTACACCGGCTCTTGGAAAGAGCACCCTACCCAAGGTCAACACCTCCACCCTATCCCCATAACCCAGTAACCCCCCCCCCCCCACACACACACACACGAAGGGCAGTTTTGGACACTAAGGGCAATTTATCATGGCCAATCCACCTAACCTGCACATCTTTGGACTGTGGGAGGAAACCGGAGCACCCGGAGGAAACCCACGCACACGTGGGGAGGATGTGCAGACTCCGCACAGACAGTGACCCCAAGCCGGAATCGAACCTGGGACCCTGGAGCTGTGAAGCAATTGTGCTATCCACTCAGGTACAAAATAGACAGTTCAGTTTTTGACATGGCAGTCTGTTTGAGTACAGTTATTCCAAACTAAAAGTATGGCACCAGCTGGTGTATTGATGAATTTCTCCACAGACATTGACAACACAGTTAGAACTATTAAAATCGATACATGTAATATGCAAATTCCAGTTCAAATTTTTTTGTAGATCTAGTTTTTGGTTCTTTATCTTAGAATCATAAAACTCTGACAGTGGAGAAGGAGGCCACTCAAACCATTGAGTCTGCACCAACCTTCTGAAAGAGCACCCTACCTAGGCCCAATAGCCCGCCCAATCCCCATAACCTAACCTGTACATCCCTGGACACTAAAGGGCAATTTAGCATGGTCAATCCACCTAGCCTGTACATCATTGGACTGTGGGAGGAAACTGGAGCACTCAGAGGAGATTCACGCAGACAGGGGGAGAAAATGTAAACTCCACACAGTCACCCAAGACTGGAATTGAACCCAGTCCCTTGTGCTGTAAGGCTATCTGCTAACCAATGTGCCACCCCTCTTTTTTCCATTCCTGTTCTTCCCATTCTAGTTGTTCGCATTCCCAGTGGGAAACTGTAAGCCAAAAGAACCAATTTTATGGAAATATCCCAAAGGAAGATATCTACCGAGGCAGGTTTCACTTTTTGTAAAGCAAATACCGCTGATACTGGAAAATCGAACTGAAAACACATAATGCTGGATAAGTGCAGCACCCATGGAGGCAGAAACAGAGTTCATTTTTTAGGGCTGTGATCATCCATCAGAATGAGAGAAAATTAGAAATATAATATGTTTTAAGCAAGGAGTAGGAGGGGCAAGGACAAACAATTGGTCGCTGATGGGATGAAAGGAAGGCAAAGTGTATTGACAGATTTAGTCTTCCAGGGCCAAAGGAAATAGTAATAGGCCAGGAAGAGAAACAAAACACTGGCTGAGAGCATGTGTGTTGCTGATCAAAATAAAAAGATCTATTGTATATGGAGGCTGGTGGGGTGAAAAGTGAGAACATTGGGAACTATATCATGGTTCTGAAGTGGTGAGGAAGGGGAGTTTGGAGAAGAAATGCAAGCAATGGGACACTTGGGAAGAATGGAGGATTTTAGGAATTTTGGATTCTAAACGTATTGGGAAATTTAAAGGTTAAAAGTCTGGGGTTAGATTCGATTGACTGCAGTGGTCATGTGTTTTTTTTTAAGAATTCTGTTTTGCAGGTCCTGGGAGTTTTTAGCTGCCAGAAGGTGAAAGTGACAGAGGAATGTGTTTATCAGTCTGTGCTCAGGCACCCATGGTTTGACTGCAGACAGTCCCTGGTGAATTAATGATTAATGTGCTTTCAGTCCTTGGAAAGTTAATTTGTTTTTCAGCTTGGGGGGATGATTTCAATGCTGGGTGGAGCAAAGAGAGATTATTGATAAAGCTTTTAAAGAGATCTGATCTAGCTACCAAGAGTCCTCAGATAAGGCAGTTTTCTTTCCCAGTAGGATCGTTAAAAAGAAGAGTAATAATATTTTAAAGCAGTGCAGTCTTGTCTGAATACAAGGAAGAGACTGAAACAACCCAGTTGAAGCAGCTATTAGAGGAAATTCAGCCAGAGTCTGCAGGAGTTCGAAATCTGTTCTGAAAATCAAGTATTACTCTATGATTCTTAAGCAGGATTGAGAGCTGTATGTTTCTTTTCTTGTTGTTTGAAGGGGTATTGAATAAGAGTGTTAAAGGGTAATTGTAGGCTGTTCTTTTTGGGTGTGAATTTAAAGAGTTTAATATTGCATTTAGAATAAAGTTTGTTTGAAAACATCAAAGCCCTATTTTTTCATGCCATCAGTCCTAGAGCAAATTATTCTTACACACCGTGTTACAAAATACACTAAAATATTGGGATTTTGATCCTAGCCATAGGGTCCGATCTGGGATTATAATAAAATTGTGGGGTCAGATCTGGGATCTTGTGTATAATTCCTTGTTTGGCTTGGGTTTATTGAACTTAAAGACCATGTGTGTGTGTGGAACAATTGCATTCTTTCAGGTTTTGAAATTTAAATTGTGAGTGACTGGAGATGGCTCTTTCAGTTGCAAACATTTCCTGGGCGTGGAAGAGATTACTCGGGATGGTTTGCAAAGGACGACTAATGCAAACCTTTTGGGATTGGTGGAGAAGTTGCAGTTAACCTTAACTAAAGGTGTGAGGAAGGTAGAGATAATACATGCCACAGTTCAATGTTTAAATTTGTCAGAGACACAGCCTGAAGCATCAGAATTAGCTGGAATTTAATTACAAATACAAGTGAAGTGTTTGGAAATGAAAGAAAAGGAGAGACTGGAAATGGCAGAAGAAAAGGAAAAAGACAGCGCTTTTCAAAATAAATGGAAAGGAGGAAGATTGAGCTGGAAATGGAAAGATTAGCAAAGGAAAAAGGGATAAGGAAAAAGAGAGAGAATTTGAACTTCGGAAATTGGCACTACAAGGAGAACGGCAACTAAACTGTTGGTGTTAAAGGCAGAACCTCAGGAAGGTCGAGAGAAAGATGAAATATTTCTCGATCAGAAACTTAGTTGGGATATGTTTAAATATATTCAAGCATTGCCATGATTTGATGAGAAAGATGTGGAAGCTTTTCTCAACTCGTTTGATAAAGTAGCCAAATAATTGAATTGTCCAAAAATATTTTGGGTAGTGATGGTTCAAAGTTGGTATATAGAGCATGTGAAGTGTTTGCAGCACTATCAGTGGAGGTATCCAGGGATTATGATGAGGTGAGAAAAAACATATTAAGTGCATATGAATGAGTGCCAGAGGCCTGTAGACAAAAGTTTAGAAATCAAAGGCAAGAACCAGATCAAACATTCATAGAATTCAAAAGAATTAAACAAAATAATTTTGATAGGTGGATAAGAACATTAAAAATAGACCAAATGTATGACACCGTTAGGGAAACAATTATTATGGAGGTATTTATAGATTCACTTCCACAGTAGTGAGAACTTATGTGGAAGAGCAAAGAGTTAAAATTCTAGATTGGCAGCAGAAATGGCAGAAGATTTTGAATTGATTCACAAAGAAAAGTTTGGTTTTCAACAACAATTTTACTCTGTGAAGGATAGAAACTGGGAAAATGAGAAATTCACAGGGGAATTAGTTGGTGATGTTAAGGAGAGTGTCCCTCGGAGTAAAAAAGAAAACTATGATATGGGAGAGAGATAAGAAAATGTAAATGTTTTCATTATAATAAAATTGGTCATGTGAAGCCACAATGTTGGTGACTTAAGAAAAGTACTGGGAAGACAGACTTGGTAAAACAGGTTAACCAGTAGGGTTTATTAAAATAGAAAGAAAAAACATTGTCCCTGTGGAAGAGGTACAACAAATATACAACTTGTTCAGAGATTGATGGATAAGCAGGTTCCAGAACTTTTTAAGGATTTTATTTGTGACAGTAAGGTTTACTTGTGTGTACAAGGAGGGGTGGGTCAGGAGATTACAATGTTAAGGGACACAGGAGCAAGTCAGCCTTTAACACTTTGAGACAAGGAGATATATAGCTCGGAAGTTTTGCCAAAAATGTGGTAATATGTGGAATTACTGGTGAGAACGGTAATGTGCCAGTAGTGTAAGGCAGGGTTAGAGAGTCCAGTGAAAAGTGGTGAAGTGGTGGTGGGAGTAGTAGGAAAGTTACCTTTTCCAGCGGTACAATTTATCCTGGGTAATTATATAGTTGGATCGCAGGTGGTGCTGCAGCCGACTGTGGCTGAAAAGCCAGTGGACAGTCAAGCTACTGAGACGTTGCAAGAAGTATATATATCCTGGAGAGTTTCCTGATTGTGTGGTAACAAGATCACAAAGCCACTGGTTGACACAGGAGGAAAATACATGAGGAGCACCGATAGGGAGGCTGAGGTTCAGTTGTTAGATACCATGCTTGATCAGATGATTGGTAAAAAACAAGAGCAGGTGTTGGATGAAGGTATATCTTTAGTTCAAGCAAGTTTGTTGAATTACAACAGAAAGATTCAGAGATAAAGTAGTTGTATCAGAAAGCATAGACGGAAATGGAATCCGAGTGTCTATCAGAGTATTATTACATTAGAAATAATGTATTAATGAGAAAATTAAGACAGTTACATATTCAAGCAGATAAGAAATGGGCAAAAGTTCATCAAGTAGTATTACTGGTGGCTTATAGAAAGACGATTTTGTGGGTAGCATGAGCCTCCATTACAGGATCATTTAGGAGTTTGGAAAACTCAAGCAAAAATATTTTTATTGGCCTAGACTGCATAATTTTGCCGTATATGTCACATGTCAGGTAATAAGAAACCAAAGACGTAATCAAACCAGCACCTTTAATACCCATTCCATATATGAGTAGTCTTTCATTAGGGTCCGAATTGATTGCATGGGACCCCTGCCTAAAAGCAAAAGTGAGAATCAGTATCTGTTGATTATAATGGCTATGCTACAAGATTTCTGGAGTGAATATCATTAAGAAATATTATATCTAAAAGGGTTGTAGAGGAGTTAACACAATTTCTTACCAGATATCGACTACCAGAAGAAATTGAATCAGATCAAGGATCCAATTTTATGTGAAAGTTATTGAAGGAAGTTATTGATAGCTTAGGAATAAAGCAATTTAACTCAATGATGTATCATGTGGAATCACAATGGCTTTATAAAGATGCATCAAACTCTAGAGACAATGTTGTGGGCCTACAGTCAAGATTATCCAGAGCAGTCATTTTCAAAGTCGGTGGCGGGCAGGTGTCAGGAGGGTCGCAGAGCCATCCATCGGGAGAATTAATGCGCAATGGCCGTAGCAGCCATGTTTTAAAAATGCCGTCTGCGACCCTTTAAAAAAATTATGGCCGCGACCAGCTTTCAGAATGCAGGCACGCTGCACATGCGTGCCCGCTCATCAGTGCGCATGCTCAGAGCCCAGCTAGAAACACCGCCTCCTCCTGACGTCAGCGTGCTGACCCAGGAGAAGTTTTTTTAAAATTCAATGCAGTCTTCATGCCGGAAGCAACAGCAGACAACAGGTGACACCCCCCGAACACTGACATCACATGCTCTGGGCACGATTGTGATTCCTCCATTTTGCCAGCAGCAAACAAGTAACAGGACTGTAAAATTTAAGACATATCATTTTGTAATAAGGAAGAGAGTGCCAGAGACACAAACAGGCCAGGATCTCACAACTAAACCTGCTGGAGAGAGTTGCTCAGGGGAATACACAGCAGGACAAAGTTGTGGTGGTGTGAGCTATTGAGCAGAATCCACAACAGGACAAAGCAGTGGTGGTGCGAGCTCCAGGACCTCTGATGAACAACACATAGAGAAATGTAACATTGAATGACAAAGCAAGTGAGATTGTGAGGACTGAGCAGGCTCACCTGTTGCATTAAAGGTAAGCAAAAATGGTGGGTCACAGAGGTCAGCCAGAGTGGGTCGCGACAGTCAACTGGCATGGGTCCCGAAGGTTGGCCGGTTGGTAAAAATGGGCCCCCGCAAATAAAGTTTGAAAAACACTGATCCAGAAGATTTTATTATTTGCAATTAGGGATGCAACTAATAAATCAACTAAATTCAGTCCATTCAAATTGATTTATGGTCATGAGGGGAGGACCACTTAAATTGATCAAAGATGAATTGGCAAGTCAGCGGTCAGAGCTATATTTTTGGACTCTCTTTCAAACTTTAGGGACAGGTTAACTAAGGCTGGTGTGTTGGCTAGGAAACATTTATAATTGTCACAAAGTGTGATAAAAAAAAAGAGATGGATAAGAAATGAAAAATTCATAGTTTTGTTAGTGGGGAGAAAGTTCTAGTTTTATTACCAGTGGCAGGTGAACCATTAAAAGCAAGACTTAGTCACTTTATCAAAATGAATAAAATGAATGTGACAGGTGGTGAAGGAATGAACAAGAGGGAAAAGTCTTCTTGACCACGTCCTCACCAATCCCCCAGTCTCAGATTCATCTGTCCATGACAATATTGGAGGAGTGACTACTGCACGATTCTTGTGGCGACAACGTCCTGCATTAGGGATAAGATACCATCAATCATGTCGTGTGCACTACCATCCTGCTACAGAGACTAGATTTAGAACAGACCATGCATCCCCATGTGAACCATCAGCAGCAGAATTGTATTCAACCACAATGTGTATTCTCAAGGACTAGCGTGTACATTATTTTACATCACCATCAAGCCTGGGAAATAACCTTGGTTGAATCAGGAGTGCAACTTGACAGCATACATAAGATGCCAAGGTGCCAACTGGGGAAGCTAAAATACCGCAGTAGAAGTATGCAAAACTGCAGAAACAGCATACGGCAAACACCTAAGCAATTCCACAGTCAATCAGTCTGGTTAATGTTCTGCACTTCACATCCACATTCATTTGTGAATGGTGGTGGGTAATTAAACAACTAACTAGAGGAAGAGGTATCACAAATAACTTCATTAAAATTATGCAGAGCAGCACGAGTTTCATTTGCAACTATCTTCAGCCAGAGCGATGGTTGATATTGGCATCCTCCTGAGCTTCCCAACTACAAAGGTCTTCAACTAATTCAATTCACTTAACAGAATAGCAAAGATCAGCAGAAGTCACCAGATACAACAAATGCCCTGACAACATATTTTCAATAGTCGTGAAGACCTTGTCTCCAAAACTGATTGCATCTCTAGCCAACCTGTTCCAGGACAGTTACCACACTGCTAACACTGTGGGAATTTACCTATGATGTGGACATGCCAGCGTTTGGACTGGAGTGAGCACAGTAAGAAGTCTTACTACACCAGGTTAAAGTTCAACAGGTTTGTTTCGAATCACTAGCTTTTGAAGCACAGCTCCTTCCTCAGATGAATGAAGAGGTGGGTTCCAGAAACATATATATTGACAAAGTCAATGATACAAGACAATAGTTTGAATGAGAGTCTTTGCAGGTAATTAAGTCTTTACAGATCCAGACAGAGCAACTGCAGAGAGGGATAATCACAGGTTAAAGAGATGTGAATTGTCTCAAGCCAGGATAGTTGAGGAAGGAGCTGTACTCTGAAATCTAGTGATTCGAAACAAACCTCTTGAAATTTACCTAGGCATGCTTGGTCCACAAAAACAAGACAAATCCAACCCATCTAATTCCCACCCCATCAGTCTGCATCATTAACAAAATGAGCTGCTGTTGATAGTGGTATCAAGCTGCAATCACTGAGCAATAACCTTCTCAGTGATGCTCAGTTTGGGTTTTGGCAGGGCCATTTAGCTCTTGCCGTTATTACAGCTTTGATCCAAACAAAAGAGTTGAATTCCAGAGGTAATGTGAGAGTGACTGAAGTCAGTAGGAATCAGAAGGAATATTCTCCAATGGGCGGAGTCTTAACCAGCACAAAATCAGCTGATTATGGTTGTTGTGGGGCCCAGAATCTCAGCCCCGAGACATTGTGGTAGAAGTTCCTCCAGTCGTGTCCTAGGCCAAACCATCTTTAGCTGCTTTATCAACTACCTCCCTTTTACCATAAGGTCAGAAGTGGGGTCTTATGGTTGGGCCTAGGACATGACCCTGAGGAACCCCTGCAAGGTCTCAGGAGATTCAATGTGATTATTATTTTTCTGTTATGGCATACAATATGCTCCAACTCAGCAACCACAATTAAAGCTACAATACAAATGACAGCTCGTCTGTGAGCATTAAGTACGTTGAACTATTCTGATGAATGAAGACTTGATTTGATTTGAATTAATCACAAGACCATATATACAAGCAAGTGGGGCAGCACGGTGGCTCAGTGGTTAGCATTGCTACCTCACGGCGCCGAGGTCCCAGGTTCAGTCCTGGCTCTGGGTCACTGTCCGTGTGGAGTTTGCATATTCTCCCATGTTTGCGTGGGTTTCGCCTCCACAACCCAAAGATTTGCAGGGTAGGTGGATTGGTCACGCTAAATTTCCCCTTAATTGGAAAAAATGAATTGGGTACTCTATTTTTTTAAGAAGTGATGCGACCATCAATTCACTTGAGACATGAGTAGAAGTAAACCGTGGCTTTAATCAACTTCGAACAGTGCCTGCCTGCGACTGATCCAATACGGATAACCGTCAACAGGTCGACTGCTCTTTATACCTCCCATCAAGGGGAGGAGCCATGGGCGGAGCCCACACATGCCCCAACATGTTCCCCTATGGATAATGCCATACAATGGCCCATAGGAGAAGCCCACAAGGGCAACAGCATAGCACAGATACAAATACAAGGGCAACAGCACAGATACAAATACAATGGTGAATTATTGGTATAATACATTCACCACATTCACCCCGTTAAAAAAAATGAAGTCCGGCGGGGGTGACGGGTTCATAGGTTTAGCCGGTGCGGCACATGGATTGTGCCCTGTGATTGCCGAAGCTCTGGCATTGTTGCTGGCCCGGGTGTCGAACTTGTCCGTGCTGGCATCGGTAGTGAGGGCGACGGTGTGGGTACAGAAGTGGACTCCGGGAGCGTCTCTTCTGGAGCTTCATTCCTGTGGATCAGTGAAGGGGGGATGGCGGGTGGGAGGGAGCGCGGGAGCCATATAGGGGCGGGGGCGCTGGTCATGGTAGGTTGGGTGGGATATGGTGGAGGGGCGGTGGTGTAACCGGCGGGCGGCAGGTCTCGGAGGGAGACCATATCCTGTCGGCCATTGGGGTGTTCAATATAAGCGAACTGGCCATTGGAATGTAGGAGCTGGACCCTCTCTATCAGAGGATTGGACTTATGGCTCCTGACGTGCTTTCTGAGTAGGACTGGCCCCGGTGTGTTCAGCCAGGATGGAAGTGAGGCCCCTGAGGTGGATCTCCTGGTGAAAACAAATAGGTGGTCATGAGGGGTCTCGTTTGTGGCCATGCAAAGTAGGGACCTAATACAGTGGAGTGCAGCGGGGAGGACATCCTGCCAGTGAGAAACTGGGAGATTCCTGGACCGCAGGGTCAGTAGGACGGTCTTCCAGATCATCACGTTGTCCCTCTCCACCTGCCTATTTCCCCTGGGGTTATAACTGGTAGTCCTGCTCGAAGCGATGCCCTTACTGAGCAGGTACTGACGCAGTTCGGCGCTCATGAACGACGAGCCCCAGTCACTGTGGACATAATTGGGGAAACCAAACAGGGTGAAGACACTATGTAGGGCTTTAATAACGGTGGACGTGGTCATGTCGAGGCAAGGGATTGCAAAGGGGAAGTTGGAGAACTCATCAATAATATTGAAGAAATATGTGTTGCAGTTATTGGAGGGGAGGGGCCCTTTGAAAGCGATACTGAGGCGCTCAAAGGGCCGGGATGCCTTTACCAGGTGGGCCTTATCTGGTTGATGGAAGTGCGGTTTACACTCCGCACAGATCTGGTAGTCCCTGGACATAGCTCTGACCTACTCGGTGGAGTAGGACAGGTTGCGGGCCTTGATATAGTGGATAATCCGGGTGACCCCCGGGTGGCAGAGGTCATCGTGGATAGCCCGTAGTCGGTCATCTTTCGTGCTGGCGCATGTGCCGTGGGACAGGGAATCTGGGGGTTCGTTGAGCTTCCCAGAACAATATACTATATCGTAATTATAGGTGGAGAGTTCGATCCTCCACCTCAAGATCTTATCGTTTTTGATTTTGCCCCACTGCGTATTGTCGAACATGAAAGCTACCGATCGTTGGTCGGTGACGAGGGTAAACCCCTACCAGCGAGGTAGCGCCTCCAGTGCAGTTCGGTTTCCACGATGGCTTGGGCCTCCTTCTCGACTGAGGAGTGCCGAATTTCATAGGTGGTGAGGGTGCACGAAAAAAAACGCTACCGGTCTGCCTGCTTGATTGAGGGTAGTGGCGAGAGCGACCTCTGATGCGTCGCTCTCCACCTGGAAGGGGACGGACTCGTCCACCGCGCGCACCGCGGCTTTGGCGATGTCCGCCTTGATGCAGCTGAAAGCCTGGCAGGCCTCAGTTGCCAGTGGGAAGATGGTGGCCTTGATTAGTGGGCGGGCTTTGTCCGCATAGTTGGGGACACACTGGGCATAATATGAAAAGTACCCGAGGCACCTCTTCAGGGCCTTGCGGCAGTGGGGGAGGGGAAGTTGCAGGAGGGGGCGCATACGGTCAGGGTCGGGTCCTAGAGCCCCGTTTTCCATGACACAGCCAAGGATGGCTAGTCTGGTTGTGCAGAAAACACATTCCTCCTTGTTGTACGTGAGGTTTAGGGTTTGGGGGGTTTGGAGACATCTGTGGAGGTTGGCGTCATGGTCCTGCTGATCATGGCTGCAGATGGTGACATTGTCCACGTACGGAAATGTGGCCCGCAGCCCGTACTGGTCCACCATTCGGTCCATTGTTCTTTGGAACACCGAAACCCCGTTCGTGATGCCAAAGGGGACCCGGAGGAAGTGGAAAAGATGGCCATCTGCCTCAAAAGCCATGTAGTGGTGGTCCTACGGGCGGATTGGGAGCTGGTGGCATGCAGACTTCAGATCCACCGTGGTGAACACCTGGTTGTGTGCGATCTGGTTTACCATGTCTGCAATCCGGGTAGGTGGTACGCATCGAGTTGTGTGTACCAGTTTATGGTTTGGCTGTAATCTACAACCATACGGTTCTTTTCCCCGGTCTTGACGACCACCACCTGAGCTCTCCAGGGAATATTGCTGGCCTCGATGACTCCCTCCCGCAAGAGTCGCTGGACCTCGGACCTGATAAAAGTCCTGTATACTATACCGCCTACTTCTGGTAGTGACTGGTTTGCAGTCAGCGGTGAGGTTTGCGAAGAGTGGGGGAGGGTCGACTTTTAGGGTCGCGAGGCTGCATATGGTGAGTGGGGGTAGGGGCCCCCCGAACTTCAGGGTTAGGCTCATGAGGTTGCATTGGAAATCCAGTCCCAATAGGAGAGGAGCGCAGAGGTCTGGGAGCACATATAATTTAAAATTGGCATACTCGGCGCCCTGTATTGCTAGGGTTGCGGAAGTGCACCCTTGGATTTGCACGAGTGCAACCCAGAGGTGAGGGAGATGGTTTGGTGCACCGGGAAAATTGTGAGCGAGCAGCGTATTACCATGTCCGGGTGAATTCTCCCGGAGTCGAAAAGGCGAGGCGTCTCGTGCCCGTTTACCCGGACGGTCATCACAGAGCTCCAGAGGTGCTTGGGCCGCGACTGGTCCAGGGTGACCGCGCTGAGTTGCGGGTAGTCGGCGTGATTGGAGGTGCTGGGGCGGCTCCGCAATGGCTGCCCTTGTTGATCGTACGCGTCGAGCGGTGTAGCAGGTGGCGGCTAAGTTGGCGGCCCCCGTTGGTCGAGCGTGGTGGGCGGTGAGGAAGATGGTGTCCAAGATGGCAGCCCCCATGGATCGCACGTGGCCAGCCACGTAGGAGAGGATGGCCAAGATGGCGGCCCCCATGAGTCGCATGTGCTGTGAGGGCTGGAAGATGGCTGCTCCCACTGATAGCACAAGGCTGATGACCCGTCTGCAGGGGTCGGAGTCGGCAGACACGCTGCCACATTGCGGGATCTGCGGGCCTGTGAGTCTGAGGATCGGGCCTGTGAATTAGTGTTCTTGGACCTGGGCAGGCAAACTTTGGCGAAATGTCCTTTTCTCCTGCAGCTGCTGCAGTTCGCATTACAGGCCGGGCAGTGCTGCCGGAGGTGTTGGGACTGGCTGCAGAAATAGCAGGGTAGCCCCCATGATGGGTGGGCGGCCGTGCGGCACAGGCCTGGGATAGTCTTTGGTCGGGGGCCCACGAGGAGGTCGCGTTAAAGCTCTGGAACGCAACTTCCAGAGAGGAGGCTAACTTTACAGTCTGATCCAGGTCCAGGGCCCCATTTTCGAGTAGGCACTGTCTCACATAGTTGGACCGGACTCTCACCACGTAAATGTCTCGGACGGCAAGTTCCATATGTTGAGTGGCCATAACGGCCTGCAAGGACTTTGAGGTCATGTAGGTAGTCTTCTAGCCATCCCCCGGGATACTTGCGGTGAGTGGCGAGGATGTGTCGCTCGTAGACCTCGTTCATGGGCCGTACAAAGAGGTGTTCGAGCATCGCGAGGGCGTCTGCATAGGAGGATGCCCCATCGAGTTGAACAGAGATTCGATGGCTCACCCGTGTGTGGAGGAGGCTCAGCTTCTGTTCGTCGGTGACGGAAGGCGTGGAGAAGGCTGTGAGATAGGCCTTGAAGCAGCGGAGCCAGTGCAAAAAAAATTATTTTGCCTCTGCGGCCTGCGGATCGAGTTCCAGTCGGTCAGGTTTGAGGGCTGCTTCCATAGTTGCATTTAAGTTGATTAAATTGATGCGACCATCAATTCACCCGAGACATGAGTAGAAGTAAACCGTGGCTTTAATCATGATGTGGAGATGCCGGCGTTGGACTGGGGTGAGCACAGTAAGAAGTCTTACAACACCAGGTTAAAGTCCAACAGGTTTGTTTCAAACACGAGCTTTCGGAGCACGGCTCCTTCTTCAGGTGAATGGAAAGGCTTGTTCCAGAAATGTTTATATAGACACAGTCAGAGATGCCCCGGAATGCGAGCACCTGCAGGCAATCAAATCATCAAAGATGCAGAGAGAGAGGTAACTCCAGGTTAAAGAGGTGTGAATTGTCCCAAGCCAGTTCAGTCGGTAGGCCTCTGCAAGTCCAGGCTTGTTGGTGGGGGCCGAATGTAATGCGACATGAATCCCAGATCCCGGTTGAGTCCGCATTCATGCGTGCGGAACTTAGCTATAAGTTTTTGCTCAGCAATTTTGCGTTGTCGCGTCTCCTGAAGGCCTCCTTGTAGAATGCTGACCCGGAGATCAGAGGCTGAATGTCCTTGACTGCTGAAGTGTTCCCCAACTGGAAGGGAACAGTCCTGCCTGTTGATAGTCGCACGATGCCCGTTTATTCGTTGTCGCAGTGTCTGCATGGTCTCGCCAATGTACCACGCTTCGGGACATCCTTTCCTGCAGCGTATGAGGTAGACTACATTGGTCGAGTCGCACGAGTATGCGCCGCGTACCTGGTGGGTGGTGTTTCCACGTGTAATGGTGGTGTCCATGTCGATGATCTGGCATGTCTTGCAGAGATTACCCTGGCAGGGTTTTGTGGTGTTGTGGTTGCTGTTCTGAAGGCTGGGTAATTTGCTGCAAACAATGGTTTGTTTGAGGTTGCGCGGTTGTTTGAAGGCCAGTAGTGGGGGTGTGGGGATGACCTTGGCAAGATGTCCATCCTCGCTGATGATGTGTTGGAGGCTGCGAAGAAGATGTCGTAGTTTCTCCGCCCCAGGAAAGTACTGGACGACGAAGGGTACTCTGTCAGTGGTGTCCCGTGTTTGTCTTCTGAGGAGGTCGGTGCGGTTTTTTGCTGTGGCGCGGTGGAACTGTCGATCAATGAGTCGAGCGCCATATCCCGTTCGTACGAGGGCATGTTTCAGCGTCTGTAGGTGTCTGTTGCGCTCCTCCTTGTCTGAGCAGATCCTGTGTATACGGAGGGCTTGTCCATAGGGGATGGCTTCTTTAATGTGTTTCGGGTGAAAGCTGGAGAAGTGGAGCATCGTGAGATTATCTGTGGGCTTGCGGTAAAGCGAGGTGCTGAGGTGACCGTCCTTGATGGAGACGAGTGTGTCCAAGAATGGAACTGAATTTGGAGAATAGTCCATGGTGAGTTTGATGGTGGGATGGAACTTATTGATGTCATCGTGTAGTCGTTTCAGTGATGTCTCGCCGTGGGTCCAAAGGAAAAAAAATCAACTGAGAACAGTGCCTGCCTGCGATTGATCCAATACTGAGAACCCCATGCAGGTCGATTGCTCTTTATACCTCCCTTCAAGGGGAGGAGCCATGGGCGGAGCACATACATGCCCCAACATGTTCCCCTATGGATAATGCCATACAATGGCCAATAGGAGAAGCCCACAAGGGCAGCAGCATAGCACAGATACAAATACTAGGGAAACAGCACAGATACAAATATAATGGTGGATTATTGGTATAATACCATCACCACAAGTATATACAAACAAGCCTTGGCGTCATCCCATAGATCCATCAGGATATGATAAGCAGTGACGCTGAACCTTCCCTGCAAAATATTCACTAATCGCACACCCAAATTATTGACCTATTTTTCACTTCCCGGTGCAAAGTCCATTGTATTTTCCAGTGTTTTTTTAAACGTCAGACTTCCGGCATTGATCATATTCTCTGTTGTCCCTTAATATAAAACGCTGAATAATTAGTTAATAGATGCAAAGGACATTTGTCATGACACGGCAAAAGTAGTTGAAATGCTGCATTATAGCAGTTTTCATCACAAAAGTGTACTCGCGTATGTGATCTCACGCTTACAAATCAGTGGCGTAAGGACAGGCACTTGCCTCGCAGGACCTGGACTTACCGCCCTTTCCAAAAGGTTATGTGGTCGGCTTTCCGGATCGCACTCCAAGCCACATTTGAAGGGAAAGGAAGAGAGGGATGAGCAACATCTGCAAAGCGCTGGGAAAGTTCACCTTCTACGTCGATCTGGACAATGTTTCACCGGAGAGTGTGAGAGCATCCGTGATGGACAAAGTCGTTACAATCTCTGGAAACAAGGCCGAGGTCACTGAAGAGATCAATGGGATGGTCAGATGCACCTATCGTGGGTTTTCCAACAAATTTAGCCTCCCCGAGGGAACCGACCCGGACACTTTGAAACTTAGTGCCCCCGATGGCCACACTTTAGTTGTGGAGCTCGCCTACCTCGGCCTTCGAACTCCCAAACTGGCAGCTTCCTCCAGCCCCAAGAATGTCTTTATCGCCGCTCGTTCTCAGCCAGCAGCCACTTCGCTCTCTAACGCCTTGACCGGGAAAAGAGCTCTTGCAGAACCTGGTTTACCAGTGCCCAATTACCCGCCCTACTCCTGCTTCAACAGGAAAGCCATCGCCAATGGCCATCGCCAATCGCCATCGCCAAGGGCGGCCGTTTCTGGGTTGCCGACTGCCCATGAGATGTCCGCGGCCCCAACCGCAGCTGTGAAGCCCATTCGCCGCGTCTCGTTCACTCACGGCGACCCATCGGTGCCCCTCTCCGACGGCCAGCGCAATCCCCTGTCAGCGGTGTACGGAGGGTATCGCTCTTCAGTCAAGACGTCCTCCAACGACCAGAAGGTGCAGTACCGCTACCAATCCGTTTCACACTACGACTCAAAAGCCCCTCCGAAGTACATCGCGGAGGGAGCAGTGAAGTGTCCCCCCCGGCAGCGTATCGGCTGCTCTCCTGTCCCCATGCAGAAAGCCACCAAGAGAAGTCACTGGAGAGATCTCGGGAAACACAAATTCTGAGCCCCCCAGCCCAGCCTAATATCAACCTTCGCCGTGTTTGAAGCGCACTTTCCTGCCGTCCTTCAGACGCGCCGAAGCAATAATAACGATCCTGATTGGCGTTCCCGGCCCTTTTTTGACCGAAACAATCGTTCCAACTTGGAAGACAACCCTCAGTCTGCGCCTCACTGGAAGGGTGCAGTTTCGGGGAAGTTCTTCATCAATGCGATGATGCAGGATATTGAACTGGAAACATTTGTCCACAATATGTAACAGTTAAATAAATTTAAAGCCTGGACATTTGTTGCAGTCGTTCAGATCCATTCATAGCCCATGCGTAGATTTACCTGAAGTTGTATGTTTTAAATAAACGATGAATCATTGTACTTTTGGGCTCAGATCTGTCGTTGCAAAATCGCTTTCTTTCATTTCCTTGACTTCTGATGGACTGTAATCTTGGGAATTTCTTAAAATCAAGTTTCAAAATGTTTCAGAGACTATTATTGTTGCCCAGGAATGAAATGTTTGATCAAGTTGTGACATCTCTCCTGATATATACCCACTCAACTGGCCAGAGAAAAAAATCCAGTCATTTTTCAATGGCATGGTAAGTTTTATTTACCGCAAAACAGTAAAACTGGCAGAGCCATCCGAAGTTAGCAATTTAAATCGTTCTGTCGAATGTTTCCCAGCTCAGAGCAGCAGTCCAGGGGAGGTTACAGCTCTGGAGAATTGTCGGTAAACTCTTACCTGGAAACTTCCGAAGGGGATTCCCCAGCTCCTCTTTGGCTATCCCCAAATCGGACTTTGGGGAGCCAGGAAGTTACGAGCCAGATCACTGTCTACATTGCCCACTAACAAATCTTCAGCCTGATTAACATGACAGACACAACGTTGATTTCCCTGTTCACTCATGCCCCAGGTAACCTGTACAAGGACTGGCACCAAAATTGCTATCTAAATTCAGCATGTTTCAGGACGAAGAATGGGCAAGTCTTGAGATGATTGTACAGGGCTTCGGGGACATTACCATGTGAGGTTTCGGTGTCCATATTTACACTCTTAAATAGCTTCAAAACTAAATCACAGGCTAAACTGGAATTCCCTCCCTAAACCTTTCCACTCTTTAATCTCCAATAAGACATTCCTTGAAACCTGCTTCTTCACTTGTTTTAATATATCCTGATATGGTTCAGTGCTAAAGTTTAACTGATAATGCTACTTTGAGATGTGAACCATACTGTAGATACTATATACATGCCAGTTAACACTGTTGTGAGAAAACCCTTTCTAGAGAGTCTTGTTTAGATTAATCAGAAAGTAAGACACATTAAACTATTGGGGGCGCCAGTAACAAACGTTCTGAACAATTTTTTAATCAATGCTTTTTGCAATTATAGATAAAAGAAAAATAGTAGATGCAGTACGTATGAATCTTTAGAAGATATTTGATCAGGTATCTCACAGGAAGGAGACTGAGTACTAACATTCACGGGGGAATAGGGGTTAGCACTGTTACCTCACAGCGCTAGGGATCCGAGTTCGATTCAGACCTCAGGTTACTATCTGTGAGAAGTCTCCCCGCGTCTGCTTGGGTTTCCTCTGGGTGCTTTGGTTGCATTCCACAGTCCAAAGATGTGCAGGCCAGGTAAATTGGCCATGGTAAATTGCCCCTAAGTGTCTAAAGGTTGGGTGGAGTTACAAGGATAAGTAGAGGATTGGGCCTTGGTAATGTGTTTTTTTGAATGGTTGGAGCAGATTCGATAGACTGAATGGCCTTCTGCACTGCAGGGATTCTATGATTCAGAATCATGCTACAGAAAAAAAAAATCATTTCACACAGAAAACAGATTGACAGCAACGAGGTAAAGACTTAATGTCAATGGATATTGTTTGGAGATTAATTCAAAATGGTGCACTCCATCAGCCTCAACGGCATGGCTATGTTCATTGTCCTATCTTATGCTACACAGAGGCCATGAAGAGTCAACCATTTGGTATTGTGGGATTTGAATTAAAAATATCTAGATTTCGAGTTATAGACTTCACACAGCACTGTGGGCTAATGAGCATTTTATACAGCTCCATCATAACCTTCCCGCTCTTATATTCTATGCCTTGCCTAATAAAGACAAGTATGCCATATGCTTTCTTAACTATCTTATCCACCTGTTCCACTGTGTTCATGGATCTTTGGGCATGCACACCATAACCAGTACCATAATCACTAATCTACTGTACACATGGCCTTATGGTCAGAGCTTATTGGTTTAAGACTTGCCATGACTTGGCTGACGAATGTTTTCAGCCAGAGGGTGGCAAATCTGTGGAACACTTTGCCACAGAAGGCTATAGAGGCCAAATCACTAAGTGTCTTTAAGACAGAGATAGATAGGTTCTTGATTAATAAGGGAATACGGGTTATGGGGAGAAGGCAGGAGAATGGGGATGAGAAAAATAACAGTCATGATTGAATGGTGGAGCAGACTCGATGGGCCGAGTGGCCTAATTTTGCTCCTATATCTTATGGCCCTTATGGTCATGACAAGGTATAACATTAAATTCAATAGATCTGTTACATTGTGGTCTAGCACCAGGAAAATGTTGGTCAAAGCAGCATTGAAAAAATCCAATCGACTCACTAACGTCAGACACTGAAAATAAATTGCCTCACAAAACTAATCGGGATTCCATTTGACTCTTGACAACACCATCTGTTTGACCTTTACTAAATAGTCAGTCATTGTAAACCATTCAGTTGTAATAAAAATGGCACATTGTGATGAACAGTAAATGCCTTGTCCACCTGCTAAGAACAAAGAAATCTAAAAATGAAGAGCTAGAAATAACAAGGCAGAAAGGATAAATAGCTCAAATGTAAAATAAAATGCATTTATCTTACAGTGAATTATGTCCAATGCTTTTAACAGCATTGCTATTATGTTGTATACTGTTAGAAAACAGGCTAGTTAAGTAAGTTGTATTTGTGGGCATTGAGAGTAAGCTATAGCTTTAAGTTAAATTTTTTTATTTGTGGGTTAAAAATGTTTAAACCTGGGTCTAGTTTGATTTCACAGTGAAGACAGCAGGTCTAGAGCTAATTGTACACTTGCATTTTTAATGAGATTTTACTACACTTAAAAGCTGTTTTAAATTAGATTTTACTACTCTTGAAAGGAAGTTAAAGCAAACACAAATTCTTTTTCATGTTCAAGCTGCTTGATCTGTAATTGAATTCTTGCCATTTCCAATGATTCTGACTGCGTCTCAGGCAATTTTAAATGCCACAATTACCTCTTTACCTATCACAATTACCTTAAATGCAATTTTAAATTACCGCCACAATTACCTCTTCTTTTCGTATTTTGTCAGGCAATGTTAACTGCAATGTTTTTGCCAAATCTAAAAGCCTTTTTTTAGTCTCTGTTTGTAATGTACCGCATGTGACCTTCTGCACCCCTCAAAACTTCTGAGCCTCTGAAAGAGCCATTGTCCACAACACACTCCCTACTTAAACTGGAATACACCACCTGAAAAGCAAACACAAATGTGCTCACCCCTCACTGTCTTAAAGTTTACTAAGCCAACCCAATCATGAAAGACAGACTTTTATCGCACAAGCTCCCAATTTGTTATGGGCCAGGGTTTAGAAAACTCCAAAGTATATCATGGAATTCACCTGACCTACAACTGTTTATTGATTTTGGTTACGATGAACACAAGGGCCTGCCTTTCAGGTCTTATTCAACAGTGGCCTTTAGCACTTTTAAGCAAAAACAAAGTTTATTCTACAAATTTTGTTAACATTTTGATAAACACTCACGGTAAGCATTTTTTTTTATCAACTATAAACATAAATACCCCACACAGCTACAGTGATCTATATATCACCCTCAATAAATTTCCACCTTTAACTGTTCCAATTTAATAACAAGATCCCATTAACCGAGAACCCCTTTTCAACGGTGTGGCCCAGCACACAGCACTCAAGACCTGGTATGGATACTCTGTTTCCTTTCTAAAACAGTAGGCTTGAATTCTTTCCAGAAAACAGTTATTTCTTTTCAAGCTATCAAGGAATCTGGAAACAGCTTTTAAAATGCAGATAGAAAAACACTTCTTTTCAACCTGTGCAGAACAAAACCAGGTCAAACTCAAAGCAAAAGTAAAACTCAGAGCCACAGCCAGCTCCTAACTCAAAAACGATAGTAAAAATCCCAGAGCCTCAGCCCAGCTCCACCCACACCATTACATCACTGAAGCCATGTGACAAGACAAAAACATTTCTTAAAGGGACACTCCCATGACATTAGACACTAGTTACGTTGGCACAGGTGAAGGGCGCAGTTTAGTTATAAGGACTAGGTCACAAATCTGTATATGTTTGTTTATATTAAACACCCATTGCTACCGTTACACCTGGCCATGTTGCTCTGTCTGATGAGTGTGAGGGTTGGGCTGGTCTGGGATGGCTGGGGGCGAATGGATGGACCCTATGGGTGGCCTGGACTCCCCACCGTCTGTCCCCTCAACTTTCCTCACCACCGGCACCCCAGGGATCCGAAGGGATCATGTGGGCTGCGAACACCATGTTGCACTGGGCAGGAGTCAGGCACTGTCTTCTGATGCAGAGCACCAGAGCTCATCACAGAGCAGGTTACTATCATCCTCCATCCCATGGACCAGACCTGACATTACTGTCAACCCAGGGCACGCACCTTGTAGTGTGACAGGCATGTATCATGGAGGGAGTTGCAGGGAGGGGGTGGCTGGGAGTAGGGGAGGAGTGAGGGAGTGTGGCATCGGGATGCAGTGCCCGTGTCCCTGGCCAGCCGCTCCCTCTACCGCCAGTGAACCTGGAGGTGATCAGCGGATCCCGTGCACGTCGGCCCTGGCACACAGTTCGTGCAGCCTCCCGTGCCTGCCTGGGCCCCATGTCCTATCCATCCTTGCCCTTCCCTGCTTCCTCCTCGTCGGATGAGGCCTAGTATTCCACACATCACCCCTCTACTGCACAATGTTGTGGAAGACGCAGCAAGCTGCCACAGTGTGGGCGATCCTCTCAGCATCATACTGGAGGGGCCCTCCAGAACAGTCCAGGCACCTGAATCGCTTCTTCAAAAGACCAAAGCACCGCTCAGTCATGCTCCTGGTTGCTTAATGGGCTTTGTTGTAGCAAGTCTCCGCGTCAGTCTGTGGCCTCCATATAGGCGTCATCAGCCACGACTGCAGTGGATAGTCCCTGTCACCCAGGAGCCAACCCCCAGCCAGGAGGGGGGGAGGGTCTCGAACATGTCAGAATCTTCAAGTATGCCAGGATGAAGGCGAAACGCACACTGCTCGGTTACCATGTACAGCCATGTATGATGTGCACATATCAACTGCACGTTCATCGAGTGGAACCCCTTTTAGTTGGTGTACAATGGCTTGTTATTTGCAGGTGCTCGTAGGGGGACATGCATCCTGTTGATCACCCCTGGACCAGAGGCATCCCAGCAATGGCGGCCAACCCTGCTGCCAAGGCATCCTGGTGGGCCTGGTCCACATTGAAATAGATTTATTGAGGCACCTGGGCATATAGGGCCTCCGTAACTGTGTGGTTGCAACTGTGCACCAAGGTCTGCGAGATCCGGAACAGGCCACTATTCGATGCCTGGAAGGACCCCATTGCGTACAGGTTCAGGCGACTGTAACCTTGACGGCCACTGGGATTGGGTGTACTCCCCCATACTCCTGTGGTGCCAGGTGTGCCATCATCTTGCAAATATGCCAGACAGTCTTTCTACTCAGCTGGAGTCTTCAACGAAACTAAATGCCTGGTTTGGCAGCTCCTTGAATGACAGGCGGTGCCAGAACACACAAGGCCTCATGCGGCGCCTCCTTGGCATCTCCTCCTCCTTGGCCCGTTGGGCAGCCAGCTTACGACCCGGGAAGCCAGCTTCCAACCTGGGCGGCTGCCACCGCTCCTCTGCTGCAGCTTCCTCTTCCTCCTCGAATAGTGTGGTGGGCAGTGGGGTGGTGTGTGGTGTGGGGAATCGGGTGGCTGGAGGCGCAGGGACCAGGGTGGATGGTTAGTGGGGTCCACAGCAAGAAAGCTGCCTTTCAGGCCGTGGTAATGGCAGTCCGTGCCTGGACACCGCCCCAGTCCTGTGGTGGATCACCCCAGTAACTCTGTCTTTTCTCCCGTTCCCTTCCACTCCACCGGCCCTGATAGGGCCCCTCCACCCCCAGCCTGCCCAGCCAGTGTATGGATCAGCAGCCCGCTGTCACTCCTCTCCATGTCCTACCTCCTCTCTCTCTCCCTCAGCAGCCACCACGATTTTTGAAAGCATAAATTAACCGTGTATACGGGAACTCGTTCCATCGATTCATGTGAGGCCTCATCCCCACTGTCTCTCTGTACACACACAGACAAGCAATCCAGGGAGGAATGGGTGGTTAAAAGGTAAAGAAAATATTAATAAAATAAGAGGGCAGCATGGTAGCACAGTGGTTAGCACAGATGCTTCGCAGCTCTGGGGTCCTGGGTTCGATTCCCGGCTTGGGTCACTGTCTGTGCGGAGTCTGCATATTCTCCCCGTGTCTGTGTGGGTTTACTCCGGGTGCTCCGGTTTCCTCCCACAGTCCCACAGTCCAAAGATATGCAGGTTAGGTGGATTGGCCATGCTAAATTGCCCTTAGTGTTCAAAAGGGCTGGATGGGGTTACTGGATTACGGGGATAGGGTGGAGGGGTGGCCTTGGGTAGAGAGCTCATTCTAACGGCCGGTGCAGGCTCAATGGGCCGAATGGCCTCCTTCTGCACTATAAATTCTATGATTCTATGGTTCTATGAAAAGAATAAAGAATCTTTGATGCATTGGATTGACTTCTAGTTAGTGTCTTTCTCAGGTTCAGCTTTTGTTCGTGTATTTCTTCCTTCCATGCTTGTTATGTTTTTTTCTTGCAAGGTTGTCTACTTTCTCTGTAAATTCAGGATCATTTCAAGTTTACAGCAAAGATGTGCCAGGCACTCGCTGGTGTTTGAACAATAAGGCTGTGGTTTCACTTCAGCAAGCAAGAGAGAGAGAGGGCAGGTTCCTAATAAAAGAAAATTACTGCGGATGCTGGAATCTGAAACCAAAAGAGAAAATGCTGGAAAACCTCAGCAGGTCTGGCAGCATCCATAAGGAGATAAAAGAGCTTAGAGTCCAATGACTCTTTGTCAAAGCTAACAGACAGAGAAAGTGGGAAATATTTATACTGTGGGGTGAGGGGATGAAAGATGAGTCACAACCACAGAAACCAAGGGAAAAGAGTGCTAATGGCAGTCCCCTAAGAGAATGAAAGGCGTAAAAGACCAAACAGCAGAGAAACTAAAATCAGAAGGTAAACTGTCACAGATGTGGGGGGGGGGGGGGGGGGGGGGGGGGACACAAAGGGGAGAAAAGGTAAGGAGAGGGGTATAAGATAGAGGGGGATATATATACATATATATAAAGACTAAAAAATAAATAAAATGTTGAAATGTTATGAAAATAAAGGGGTTGAGGTGGGGTGGAGCTAATAATCTGAAGTTGAATTCGATGTCCATCGAATGTGCAGAAGGAGACCATTCAGCTCATTGATTCTGCACTGGCCATTGGAAAGAGCACTCTACCTAAGCCCACACCTCCACCCCATCCCCATTGTAGTGATCTTTACATGGGTATGTACATAAGGGGTTAATGGGAAATTGAAAAATCATTAGGGGGCAGCACTAGCGGGTATAAAAGCAGATGCAAGTGGCTCTCTGCCGCTCTTGGTGATTAAATTGTGATGAGAGCAGGAGCATAGATCTAGCTCAGGGCTACTAGTGTGGTCAGACATAGCTACTGTATATAAATGTTGGAAACTTTCTACTGGCCTTGATCTTAAAGTAAGAACTCACGCAGTTGTTAAATTCTGTTATTCAATAAATCTTTCAATACCTCTGGACGACTTTGAGCCTTCTTCATCAAGCTGCAGAAAGCCTCTGCAGCAACTGGATTGAGTAACGCATGTTACATACAGTAATGATACCAAACACACAACAGTAAGGTAACAAAAGATGGTACCAGGCTGGCTTTAAACGAACAATACTAGCTAGATTAGGTTAGAGAAAATAAAGAAAAAGGACAGAATTAAAGCACCGGTCACTCGACTGTGGAAGACATTTGGATCGTAGAGAACCAACCGACGTGATGGAACACATGCAAGCACCATGGCAGCTGAAAACTACCGGTAACTTAAATAGTAACTGGACAATGTTTAAACGACAGTTCCAAATATACATGGCAGCCACTGACTTAAACACAGCCTCCGACTAGAGAAAGATTGCGCTGCTACTCGTAAGGGCAGGCCAGCAAGTGATACACATTTATAACTCTTTCACTTAAGTTGAAAATGAAGACAAAACTAAATTTCAAGTCATACTCGGAAAATTTGAAGAACACTGTAAAACACAGTCTAACGAAATCCTGGAAAGATTTAACCTACGCAACAGGTTCCAAAAAACGGTGAGACAATCTCTAATTTTGTCACAGATCTCAGATTAACAGCACAAGGCTGTATCTATGCTGATTTAACAGATTCCATCATCAGAGATCAATTAATCTATGGACTCTCCAATGAACACTTAAGGGAAGCACTAATGCAACAAAATGACCTAACTCTAAAAACCACCATAGCAAAGTGCACAGCGCAAGAACAAAGGAAACAGCAGTACCTTGAGTTTCTTCAGAAAAAAAAACGGGGAGAAATTCCCCCATGAGGTGGAAGAAGTTAAAATGGTGTCCTTTCCTCACAGGCATCTTCTTCCGGCTGCTGGCTCCAATTCAAATATGTACGCGCATGTGCACAGTCAAGAGGGATGCGACCCGGCGAGATCCCGTTCTGCGCATGAAATGAAATGAAAATCGCTTATTGTCACGAGTAGGCTTCAATGAAGTTACTGTGAAAAGCCCCTAGTTGCCACATTCCGGCGCCTGTCCGGGGAGGCTGGTACGGGAATCGAACCGTGCTGCTGGCCTGTTTGATCTGCTTTAAAAGCCAGCGATTTAGCCTTGTGAGCTAAACCAAGAAGCTGCGCATGCGCACTACGCAAAATACCAAACTCAGCCAGAGGAGCGATTCGCGCATGCGCAATCACTTCCTACGCATGATGTCATGAACGTCATGACGTGCTACTACTGTGGCAACGCCCACGTAAAAGGGAAACGTCCTGCACAAGGGAAAAGATGTTTAAAGTGCTCCAAACTGAATAATTTCTCCTCCCAGTGTAAGTCAACAGCAACATATCAGTCTCCAATACAGAAACATGCAAACTTCAAGGTTCGCACAGTGGATACAATGGAAAACAAAAACACCCAAAGAAAATTTGTCAGACCACGAAGATTTCCACTCCTGGGAGAACACAACTTACTCGGAATAATAGATTCGGCAGAGGAACCTCAAGCACCGACCACGAATCCTCAATACGTTAATGCCATTGACTCCAAAAGTGAATGGAACGCCACTGTGCAAGTGAACAACTTCCCAAATATGTTCAAGCTTGGTACGGGAGCATCTGCAATCTTGATGACAAGCAAAGATCTTGCATCCATCCCAGGGACACATGAGATGATATCTATTGCATGCAAGTTAAAAGACTACAATGGCAACTAGATCACCTCAAGAGGATCATGCCATCTGCAAGTAGTCAATAAGAGGGTCACAAAAGGAATACACTTCAAGATCGTGGATGACAAAAAGACATCGCTGTTAGGCGCTCAAGCCTGCAAGGACTTGCGGTTGGTCCAGAGAATATTCATGCACACAAATGACTCATCACGACTGGACGATGACATCCAGCTGTTGCTCACCGAGTATCCTGACATCTTTCATGCCATGGGTGAGTTACCTTACAAATACAAAATCCTGCTCAAGGAAGATGCAAAGCCTGTCATTCATCCACCTAGGAGGGTACCAGCTCCCTTGCGGGACAGGCTAAAATCAGAGCTCGTACACCTACAATCTCAAGGCATAATATCAAAGATCACAGAGCCGACTGACTGGGTCAGCTCACTGGTGTGTGTCAAGAAGCCATCAGGTGACCTCAGAATCTGTTCAGATCCCAAAGATCTGAACAAAAACATTCACAGGGAACACTATCCAATCCCCAAGCAAGAGGAGATATTTGTGAAATAGCAAACGCTCGCATATTCACCAAACTTGATGCTTTCCAAGGGTTTTGGCAGCTGCAGCTCGACGATTCCAGCAGACTGTTATCTACGTTCAACATGCCGTTTGGACGATACTGCTATAATCACATGCCTTTCGGGATCATCTCCACATCCGAAATCTTTCACAGAGTCATGGAGCAGATGACGGAGGGTATTGAAGGTGTCAGAGTATATGTCGATGACATCATCACATGGTCAATGATAGAAGAAGACCACATTGCTCATTAAGACAAATCTTCAAAAGAATTCACCAATTTGGGTTGAAACTCAACCAATCCAAGTGCACCTTCGCACGCTCAACTCTGACCTTCCTGGGTGACACTATATCAGCGCAAGGGTTGAGGCCAGGTAATGAAAAGATTGCGGCAATCCAGAACATGCAGCAGCCAAGAGACAAGAAAGCTGTGCTCAGGTTTCCTGGATTCATTAACTTCCTAGGCAAGTTTATACCAAACTTATCAACAAGGACGTCAACATTACAAAACGTGATAAGGAAGAACACAGAGTTTGACTGAACTCCACGCCACCACGAAGGGTGGGTGGATCTAAAGCACCAATTGATGGCAGCTCCAACTCTGACATTCTTCGACGCAACAAAACCCACAAAGATCTCCACTGCCACCAGTCAACATGGAATTGGTGCGGTACTCCGCCAACAGGATGACCAATCGGACTGGGTCCCAGTTGCAAACGCGTCTAGAGTGATGACCGCCACAGAGTGCAGGTATGCACAGATAGAGAAGGAGTGCCTGGGGCTGATCACAGGTATAATAAAATTTCACCACTATGTGTACGTTCCTAGGTGAGACTGATCATAGACCGCTAGTCAACATAATAGAAGAAAATCTCAATGATATGACGCCGCGCCTACAATGCATGATGATGAAGCTGAGGAGGTATGACTTCACACTGGTCTACACTCCTGGGAAGGACCTCATCACAGCTGACACACTGTCCCGGGTCACTGACACTGACAGCTCACCTCCTGTATCCATTGACGATGTCGAAGCTCAAGCACAGTTGTGCAGAGAGACTCTCCCGGCATCTGATGAGAAGCTGCAGCAAATTCGTCTGATGACACGAGAAGATGTGACCTTGCTCCAGGTCATGCATAACGTTCAGCATGGCTGGCCAAAAGGACTGTGTCCGCAGTTCCAAAACATCAAAACTGAACTGTCAGTAGTGGAAGGATTAATATTGAGAAATGATAGAATCGTCATTCCACTAATGCTCAGGTCACACATATTCCGCAGGATTCACGAGGGACATCTCGGAATCGAAAAATGCAAAGGAAGTGCAAGGCAATCCGTGTACTGGCCTGGGATAAATGAGGACATTACAAACATGATACTCACATGTGACACGTGTCAAAACCATTAACCGGCACAATGCAAGGAACCACTCCAGCAGCATAAGATGGCTACGTCACCGTGGAACAAAGTTGGCATAGATTTGTTTCACTCCATGGGTTGAAATTATGTTCTTATCATTGACTATTACTCCAACTTTCCATAAGTAATGAAACTCCCGGATCTCACGTCCACATCAGTTACCAAAGCCTGCAAGGAAACATTCTCGAGGCATGTATTCCACAAACAGTCATGTCCGATAATGGTCCTGGCTTTGCGAGCTGGAAGTGGACAGGACTCTCCAAGGAATACAACTTTAAACACGTGACATCAAGTCCACACTTTCCCCAATCCAACAGCAAAGTAGAGAAAGGTGTACACATTATCAAAAAACTCAAAGCAAGGCCACTGACTCGAATTGCGACATACACTTGGCTCTATTATCATACAGATCATCACCGTTGAGCTCAGGGCTATCACCAGCTCAAATGCTCTTCAATCGAGATGTGAGAACAATGCTGCCAGCGTTACACTTCAGCAATCCGGATCACTCACAAATGCTTGACAAGATACGACACCAACGTCACAAACAAAAGCAGCACTATGACTGGCATGCAAAATCGCTGCAACCATTAGTGGTTAATGACATGTTTCAACTGCAACACCCAGGTGGAGGATGGTCCAACGCGACAACAATGCTACGACAAGCAGCGCCACGATCATACATTGTAACGTCCGACGTGGGTGTGCTGTTCAGTTGCAATCGACGAGACCTGCTAAAGGTTCCACTTCCTGAACCTGTCTTTCCGATGTTAAATCTACAGGACTCACTCACTCGACAACACTTGACACCATCAGCCGGTGAACAGACAACATTAAAACCTCAGTGTCTCCATGCCCACTTAGGAGATCAACACGAATCAGACGCACATCCAACCGTCTGAACCTGCGAACATTGGACTGATGCAATCATTGATTTCTGTAATGCATTTGCACACGATACCATTCCAGTAACAACACTGAAACTATGTAAAAAAAGAAAAGAAAGGGGGAATATAGTGAACTTTACATGGGTATGTACATAAGGGGTTAATGGTAAATTGAAAGATCACTGGGGGCAGCACTAGCGGGTATAAAAGCAGACGCTAGCGGCTCTCTACCGCTCTTGGTGATTAGACTGTGACGCGAGCAGGAGCATAGATTGAGTTCAGGGCTACTAGTGTAGTCAGACATAGCTACTGTATATAAACGTAGCCTTTCTACTGGCATTGATCTTAAGGTAAGAACTCACGCAGTTGTTAAATTCTGTTACTCAATAAACCTTTCAATACCTCTGGACAACTTCGAGCCTTCTTCATCAAGCTGCAGAAAGCCTCTGCAGCAACTGGATTGACTAATGCATTTTACATACAGTAGTGCTACCAAACACACTGCAGTGGGAGGAAACCGGAGCACCCGGAGGAAACCCACACAGACACGGGAGAAAGGGCAAATTCCGCACAGACAGTGACCCAAGCTGGGAATCAAACTGGAGCCGTGAAACAATTGTGTTAACCACTGTGCTACCATGTCCCCCTGTTGAGACCAGGAGGCTGTAGCATGCCTAACCGGAAGATGAGACGCTGTTCCACCAGTTTGCATTGAGCTTCACTGAAACATTACAGCAGGCCAAGGACAGACATGGAGGCATGGGAGTAGGTTCTGGGGCGGGATTCTCCCATGCTGCACCGTTTGGGAGAATCGCCGTTTGCGCTGAATTTTCGCGCAACGCCAGTCCGTCGCCATTCCGCTATTCTCCCAACCGACGAGAATGGCGTCATCGAGATCAGCGCCGTGCCTCCCAGAGAATCGCCCAAGGTGCTAAATCGTGCGATTCTCCAGGCCCCCCGCGGCTTGACTTGGCGTCACGCCGTCACGATTCACCCATGCAAAATAATTTTGTCAGCCAGTCATGCTGGCTGACGATGCGGAGTGAGGAGGTAAGTGGCCACCGTTTTCTGAGGCAGCATGCTGTGGCGTCCACGGCTGGTGCTGGCAGGGGGTGGAAGGGTGCCGCCAGGCTCGGGGGTGGGGGGAGGAGGTGGTGAGAAGGTAAATGGGGGAGAAGGAGGAGGAGGGGAGGAGGGGGATAGGAGGAGGGGGGGAAGGAAGAGGAAGGGAAGGAGGAGGGGGGAGGAGGGGAGGAGGAGGAGGGAGTAGGGGAGGAGGGGGAAGGAGGATGAGCGAAGGAGGAGGGGAAGGAGAATGGGAAGGAGGATGGGGAGGAGGAGGGGTAGGAGGAGGGGAGGAGGGGGAGAAGGAGGGGAGGACGAAGGAGGGGGAAGGAGGATGGGGGGAGGTAGGAGGGGCAGAAGGAGGAGGTGGCGGAAGGAGGAGGGGGAGGGGGGAAAGGAGGAGGAGGGGAGGAGGAGGGGGGAAGGAAGAGGGGTGGAAGGAGGAGGGGGAAGAGGAGGGGGGAAGGTGGAGGGGGGAAGGAGGAGGGGGAAGGAGGGGGAGGTTGGTGCAGTGGGCCTCCATGTTCCGGGGAGTGGGGGGAGGGTTTTCCGCGGGAGTGACATGCCAGCCGGCCTGCCATGGCAGGATGGTGGCGAAGCCACGCCTGCAAGTTGAGGTCATGCTGATGGGCAATGGCCAGTGGCATCGCCATCCCGTGCGGCCACACGCCTTGACCATGGGTGCTCCCAGCCCCCCCCCCCCCACAGGTGCCGCAACACCCAGCTGACGGTGACCATCTCTGGGACGGGTCAAGGCAACACACATGCCAGCCCTCATGAGGGCATGGCCAGCACACGGTGGCGCAATGTGGAGGGACGGGCAAAACTGGTCGGTGGACAGATACTGTGGGCAGGGGTCAGGATGCCTGTGTGTCTGCAGTGACACCAGCCAACTGGGGCACACATGTATCCCATGGCACCTGGCTGTCGAGGTGTCAATGCGCTATCATTAAACATGTTGTATCTGCCCCCCCCCCTGCAGATCGTAATGTTTGGGCACCAGCCAGCGATGTTTGCCGCCGTGGTGGGAGCCACTGCCCTGCAGGTGGCCCTTTGGCAGCGTAGATGCAGGCGGCTCAGAGCAACTGCGGCAGCGGCAGCTGCAGCAGAGGGACAGGCTTCAGAGGGCCTCGTGCCACCCCCTCAGGCTGAGGCCCGCCCGCCCAACAGGTGCAGGAGGAGGT
Organism: Scyliorhinus canicula; assembly: GCF_902713615.1. Classification (NCBI taxonomy): domain Eukaryota; kingdom Metazoa; phylum Chordata; class Chondrichthyes; order Carcharhiniformes; family Scyliorhinidae; genus Scyliorhinus; species Scyliorhinus canicula. The sequence continues at coordinate 140,376,489 of NC_052152.1, read as the reverse complement.
GGAGGGGGATCATGACCACCACATTTTTGGGAATGCACAGGACGAGAATACCGATCTTGATGGTGCACAGGGGGAGGAGGAGGAGCAGGTGATGATGCCAAGGCACTGGAGGCGCCCCATGGGGTCTCGAGTATATTGTCACCACATGTCCTTCGAGGACCTGCCGGACAGGGCATCGAGGAGGAGACTCCGGAAGAGTAGGGACACCATCGCACATATATGCCACTTCATGGCACAACACACGGAATGGGGGAGGACATGCTATTCCGGTGGCCGTCAAGGTGACGGTTGCCCTCAACTTCTACGTGATGGGGTTGTTCCAGGTGCCGAGCGGGGACCTGTCCGGTATCTCCCAGGCATCGGTGCACCGGTGCATCCGAGCAGTCACCGACGCCCTGTACGCCTTCGCCGACCGGTACATCCAGTTTCCAGAGGACTGCGCACACCAGGGTGCCCGGGCAGCGGGATTCACCTCCGTGGCCAGGATACCAATGGTCCAGGGGGTGATTGATGGGGTGCACGTCGCCATGCGTCCACCATCGGAGAACAGGGAGGTGTTCATGAACAGAAAGGGGACCTACTCCATGAATATTCAGGTGGTCTGCGACCACCACATGACGATCATGCACGTGTGCGCCCAGTTCCCCGGCAGTGTGCATGATGCCTTTATACTGGCGCAATCCTTCATCCTCGCCATATTCGAGGAACATCCCCCCCTGGCTGAGGTGCTGGTTGCTGGGCGTCAAGGGTTACCCCTTGCGGTCGTGGCTGATGATGCCTATACGGAAGCCACAGACAAACACTTTTTTTTTTTTTTTTATAAATTTAGATTAGCCAATTATTTTTTCCAATTAAGGGGGCAATTTAGTGTGGCCAATCCACCTACTCTTCACATTTTTGGGTTGTGGGGGCGAAACCCACGCAGACACGGGGAGAATGTGCAAACTCCACACGGACAGTGACCCAGAGCCGGGATCGAACCTGGGACCTCAGCGCCGTGAGGCGGTTGTGCTAACCACTAGGCCACCGTGCTGCCCTCCACAGACAAACACAGAGACCCGCTACAATGAGGCCCATGCAGCAACCAGGGGTGTTGTCGAGAAGTGCTTTGGCCTCTTGAAGATGCGCTTCAGGTGCCTGGACCGTTCTGGGCAGTCCCTCCAGTGCCATTCAGAGAGGGCTGGCCGCATAGTTGTTATTTGCTGCGTCCTGCACAACATAGCCCAGCAGAGGGGCGATGTCCTGGAGGAGGAGGCACAGGGGGAGCCCGATGAGGGCAATGCATCTGTACATGAGGAGGAGGAGGAGGATGGGGAGGGGGGGGGGGCACAGATGCAACATGGGACTGGATATTGTCGGGAGGCTGCACAACGCCACCTGCTTGGCGAGCGAGCACGCAAGGTGTTGATCGCTGCACGTTTGACCAACTAGGGGGAGGGCATTGCTGAGCAAAGCACTTGCACCACCGTTCCACCCAAACACACCACCCAGCACCCCCCCCCCCCACCTCCCGCACCATCCGACAACCCTAGCTCCCACACCACCACTTTCACAGCACCCTACACCTGCGGCACAACGGGATGGTCTCACACAATTGCTTGTGTAAGCGGGTGTGATCAGTGCCATGTTGAATGATGACAACCCGCTCTGCGATGAGCTGTGAGCTTTGGATCGTTAGACAATGTCTGACTCATGGCCACAGCTACACCCTCCACCTGGGCGGTCCCTGTATGCATCATGGACACTCCATCACATGGACATGTGGGGTAGCTGGAGTCGGTGTTCTGACGCGGGTGGTTGGGCGGGGGTGGGGAACACACACCCGGCCTCAACGTTCTACCGAACTTCGACCCAGCGCCACTCAGTCCCCTTCACGACCCCTCAGGCACCGGACATAGCACAGAGGCGTCTAGGTTTGGTGTAACAGTGACTTTAATCGTGGCATTCAAATACCAGTTCCCAAGCCCCTATAACTAAGCTGTGCCCTGCACCCATGCCAACTTACTATGTGTCGAACCTCTTTACCTTACGAGCCCTACCACTACACCTTGGTGTTTCCCCGGACAGCACAGCAGGAGTGGAGGCGGACTGCTGAGACTCCTGACCTACGACTTGGCTCCCCTTCGGCGCGCGGTTCTTGGGGCCAGGCTGCTCGGCAGGCATGCTGGATGACGTGGTGCCACCCTGTTCTGCCCGCTGCCCACCAGATGCACCAGGGATGGAACGGGGGGGAGTCCGAGTGTTCCGGGACCTCCCTTGCATGAGTCACCGCGACGGGCCCTAGAACCTTCTCCTCCCTCGGGGAGCCCGGTGGCCCCTGGGCCTCACTATGGGACTGTGGTGCGAGCGGAGACAAGCGCCGTGGCACCACCGACACCTGGCGCTGCCAGTCCTGGAAGCCCGCTGTGTCACCGACCAGGGTCTGAACGTTCACAGCGATGGAGTTCAGGGAGTGCGCCATCCCTGTCAGGGTCTGTGCAACCTCCCTCTGGGCTTGTGCGGCGCCATCCAGCACGTGCGCAAGGCCGCCAATGCCCTCAGCGATGGCCTGCTGAGACTGGGCCATGACCTGCTGAGACTGGGCCACGGCCTGCTGAGACTCGGCCAGGCCCCGAAGCACGTTGGCAATGTCCAGCTGGCTCTCGGACATGGCTGCCTGTGAGAGGGCAGCCCTGTCCTGGGCCACGGATGACGCGTGCACATGAAGCCCCACCCCTTGCAGAACCTGACCCATGGCTGAAAGCATTGCCCCATTGCCTTCACCGCGGACGCTACCCATGCGGTGTCGGCCTGGAGGGGGCGGAGCATTGCAAATCAGCGCCGCCCCCGATATTGGCCGATCGCCAAACGCGATTTCGGCGTCAGGGTGCAGAGAATCCAGCCCCGTGTTCTTATTAAATTTACGCCTTAACTTGTAATCTGTTTATTATGATACATCTTAAATACCCCAATAATAAACTAATAGCTGCTGCAAGTACTCTCGCATGGCATGGCGGTCATGATTGACCAACACCACTCCCTGTTCCTAGACGCGGACTCCTCCAACTGCGTCTGCAGATGCTGGAAGGTGGCCATCATCCCGTTGTCCACTCCCTGGGTTTCCAAACGCATCGGGTCTGTGGGTGGGTCTGGTAAGTCCAGGAACCTGGGAGCTGTCTGGGCGGCAGCTGGGTGCTGGGGCTGGTCTGCGCTCCGACCGTCCAGCCCCTCGGCTGCTCCTACCACCACCTGCTGTACTATTTCGGCTCTGTGGTGCACACCAGTCAGTGTCCCAGAAGCCTAATCACTAATGTGCCGAACCGAGGTGAGGGTACCGGTGATGGTGGAGGGTGTGGGCAGTCTTATCCTGCGGGCGGCCTGGGGGGGGGGGGGGGGGGGGGGAGCATCAGAGTTAGGCGGTCAGCAGCAAAATGTGCAGAACATTATGACAGGCGGGGCACTGGGCACTATGACACAGCAGCTCGCAAGGGCGGTGTGGTGCCCATGTGGGTCATGTGGTGTGTGGTGCCCCCCCTTCTGCATGGGTGGGGGGGGGGTTGCATGGCAGGTGGTGGGGGGGGGGGGGGGGGGGAGGGAGGGGTGGAGTGTGGCCCGGGGGGACTCTCGGGGTCCTTACCCTGGCTGCCCTTGTGAGGTCGTGGAGTTTCTTGCGGCACTGCTCTCCCGAGCGTGGGGTGTGCCGCACAGCACTAACGGCGATGCCCACATCACGCCAGCTGCTCCTGACTGTGCTGCCCGGGTGCTGGTGGCCACGTGTTGGGCACAGGATCACCCTCCGCTCTTCCACTGCGTCCAGCAGTGTATCTAGATCATTGTCCTGGAACCTGGGAGCGGCACGGCGGGACGCAGCCATCTCTCTTTGTCGGGGCCTGTGTGCAGGTTGTGCACATAAAATGACATGGCCCTGTGGTGATCCGGGTGTCGCGTGTTGAAGGCGCCGCTCTGGCGGCACGCCCAATGTGTTTCTTGCGGCCCCGCTGCTGGCCCCTTTTTGGGGCCTGAATCGTTGCTGCCGGCGGCTCGTTAGCGCTGTCGTTGAATGCGATGGTGTGGACACTCTGGGCACGATTCTCCACTTCCGTGCGGCATCGGGAAGGCCGTCATGAACTCGGCCGAGTTTCACGATGGCGTCGGAGGCCGCTCCTTGCACCCTATTCACCCCCAGGGGGCTAGGAGCAGCATTGTGAGAAACACGGCCGCCGGGCCTTGACGCTTGCGTCAAAGCGGCGCGGCGAGAATGACGCGATGGCGGCGCCTAAGTGACGTCAGCCGCCCATGCGCAGGTTGGCCGGCTCAACCCGCGCATGCGCGGTTGCCGCCTTCCCCTCCGCTGCCCCACAAGACATGGCGGCTTGATCTTGCGGGGCAGCGGAGGGGAAAGAGTTTGTCTCTTAGAGACGCCGGCCCGACGATCGGTGGGCACCGATCGCGGGCCAGGCCCCTCCCGAGCACGGCCGTGGTGCTCGATCCCCTCTCCGTCCCCCACAGGCCCCAAACTTACCTTTCGCGCTATGTTCACGCAGGCAGCGACCAGGTGTGGTTGCTGCCGGCGTGAACAGGTCAGGAACGTCAGGCCGCTCAGCCCATCCGGGCCGGAGAATCGTCGGTCGCCGTGAAAAACGGCGAGTGGCAATTCTGCGACACGCCATTTTGAGGGGTGGGGTGGGCGAATCGCGGGGGGTGCCATGGCGGCATGTCGTGATTCGCCCGGCCCTCCCGCGATTCTCCCACCCGGCGTGGGGAGCGGAGAATCGCGCCCTCTGACTTGCCATCGGAGAATCCCGCCCCTGGTGTTAAAATGGCAAGCAACAGGAAGGTTAGCACCCTGAATGTGCACAGAACAGCATCTCATCTTCTGGCCCATCGAGGCATGGGAGTGGGGGAGGACCTCAAGTAACATCCTGAGCTCATCCCCATGGTGTGCAGCATATTGTGGAGGGGCCGGAGCTTTGCAAAAGCAGCTGCGCCTCCGATTCCGGCGTGGGGGAGCGGAGAATCCAGCCCCCCGTGTCCTTATTAAATTTACGCCTTAACTTGTCATCTGTTTATTATGATACATCCTAAATACCCCTATAATAAACTAATAGCTTCTGTAAGTACTCTCGCACGGCACGTTAACTTGCCTTTCCCCTTAACAAACGCCAAAAGATCGAGGTATTTCTTCGCATTTTGCTTGTTTTTATTTTAGATTTCCAGCATAGGTGCACCTTACTTTAATAAAATTGTTTCACCCGAGATTGTTGTGATCCACGGGATCTCAGCTCACTTGCCGCCTTGGCGTTATTTCCAGCGTAAACGGCACCCATTTCAACGCAACACGTGGTGCATGCAGGCGAATGAATTTGGTGAACTCGATAAAACTGAACTCTGAATTTCAATGCAGGTCGGGCATTGCAACTGCAAACTGAGCTCAAACCATCAACTCATACTAACGGGGGGTCCCTTCAAGACAAACACCGGTGGACAAACACAGCAAAGCTCAATTTGCCGCATTGTCCAAGATGTTTCAATAAATTATTTCCTTCAATATCCACCGCCCACGTCTCTCATTCTCTCTTGCAGAAGGTTTCTGTTTTGAGCCCGTGTTGAATTGGCCTACATAATTTTTTTGTTTACATTTGCTGTTGGGATAAAATCTGATGCTGGGACCATTGGGTCAAAGGTTTTTTTCTGGGGGGGGGGGGGGGAGGTTACGTGGATTTGGGAAACGTGGATGACTTCAGGGTTTTGCTGCAGATCGTGCCAGGAAGCGAATGGTGGCAGCGGTGGGCTAAATGGTTGGGCTGGCCCTCGTACCGGGAACCCAGTATTGGCAAGAAGCAAGGTGTCCAAATAAAATTGAAGTTCCGGCTGCTGTTGCTGTACGCCGAGGTGTACTTCAGAAAGATGGGGATTTTCCGGGGGTCCGACTCAGCTGGGCTGGTGCGGGAGGGGTTAACATAATAGGAAGCTTCGATCCTGATGATCTTCTCGTCGATAATTGTGGCCATCAGGGTGTTTAAATCCAGGCTGGGAGAGAGGGGCAGGTCGTTCGAGAATCCGCAATAATTGTACCTGCTGAGTCCCGAATCTTCCTTCACCTTCTGCATTTGCTCCCCCGACACGTTCAGTTTGCGGCCAGTGATGAATACCTTGACCTTCTGCGGATCGGTACCGGCCAGGTTTAAGGATAGTGCAAAGGCGGCGCCACCCTCACTGTCGCTGGTGTCGCTCATATCTGGCCCAGTGTGAAGTGCGCGGTCTTTGAGCTGTCATTCTGGGCCATCATTCAGTCGCAGGACATCAAACTGGCGCGTCTCTTACGCCACCGATTTGTAATCATGAGATCACACAGGCTTAGGTATCTCTGGGGTGAAATTTGAAGCAAATTAAACGTTTCACCGACGGGAGTGGAGGAAGCAAGGCTGCGGTGCACAGTGTGCATACCCATTTACACCTGGGAAGGCCGTGAGTCCACCCACATGGAACCGTGGCTGTCCCGAGGACAGCCTTGTTCGCTTCTCTTTATTCGTTCACAGGATGTGGGCACTTCAGGCACGACGAGCATTTATTGCCCTTGAGACTGTGGGGTGAGGCTTTCGCTTGAACCTGCTGTGTGGTGTCAGTGCCGTTCGGTAGAAAGCTCCGGGATTTCGACTTAACGAAGATCAAGGAATATATTTTCCAGGCTGGTCTGTGACTGAACGGCAAACTTGCAAGTGGTGATGTTTCCATGTCCTTGCTGCCGTTATCCTACGAGGCGGTCTGTTTAGCTCGATTGGCTCGACGGCTGATGCCGAGCCCGGTTAGCAAAAGGTTTAATCCCCCAATGGGTTCATTGTGTCCATGATGGGGGGGAATGAATATTTAACGTAGTGGATGGGGTTCAAATCAAGTGGCTGCTTTAGCCTGGACGGTGTTCAACTTTTTGGCTGTTAATGGAACTGCACTCATCCAGGCAAGTGCAGAGTATTCTATCACACTCCTGGCCTGTGCCTTGCCGATGTTGAACAGGATGGAGTCAGGAGGTGAGTTATTTGCTGCAAAATTCCCTTTGACCTGCTTTTGTAGCCACAATATTTATATGGCTGGTTCAGAACAGTTCCTGGTCATTACTAACCTCCAGCATGTTGATAGTGGGATGGGTAGTGATAGTAATAACGTTGAATGTCAAGGCAGAGATGACTAGATTCTTCCTTGTTAGGGATGGTCATTGCCTGGTACTGGTGTATGCAAATATTGCTTGGCATTTATCTGCCCAAGCCTGGATGTTGTCCAGGTCTTGTTTGATTAGGACACAGACTACTGCAATATCTGAGGAATTACACATTATTCTGAACATCGTAAAATCATTAGTGAGCTTCCTCATTCTGACATTATGATGGAAGGAATGTCATTGTTGAAGCAGCTAAAGATGGGTGGGCCAAGGAAAGTACTCTGAAGAATTGATCTCCTGGGACTGAGATGATTGACATCATGCAACCACAATCATATTCATTTAGTCTAGGTATGACTCCAACCAATGGAGAATCTTCCCCTTTACTTCAGTTTTTCTTGGATTCATTAATTCATAGAATCATTTGGCCCATCGAGCCTGCACCGGCCGTTAGAATGAGCTCTCTACCCAAGGCCACACCTCCACCCTATCCCCATAACCCAGTAACCCTACCCAACACTAAGGGCAATTTTGGATACTAAGGGCAATTTATCATGGCCAATCCACCTAACCTGCACATCTTTGGACTGTGGGAGGAAACCGGAGCACCCGGAGGAAACCCACACACACAGGGGAAGGATGTGCAGACTCCGCACAGACAGTGACCCAAGCCAGAATCAAACCTGGGACCCTGGAGCCGTGGAGCAGTTGTGCTAGCCACAATGCTACTGTGCTGCCCATCAATGCCACATTTGCTCAATTTTTTTTATTTGTTCATGAGATGTGGGCATGACTGGCTGGGCCAGCATTTATTGTCCATCCCTGAAGTCATTTAAGAGTCAACCACATTGCGGTGGGTCTGGAGTCACATGTAGGCCTGACCAGGTTAGGATGACAGATCTCCTTCTCTAAAGGACATGATTGAACCAGATGGGTTTTTACGGCAATTCACAATGGTTTCATGGTCATCATAGACTTCTAATTCCAGAAGTTTTTATTGAATTCAAATTCCACCATCTGTCGTGGTGGGATTCAAACACAGGTGCCCAGAGCATTACCCTGGGTCTCTGGATTATTAGTCCAGTGAAAATACCACTACACCAGTGCCTCCTTCAACTGTGGTCTGAATGTCAAGACAGACACTGTCACCTCACCTGTTTAGTTCAGCTCTATTTTCCATGTTTGGACCAAGGCTGTAATGAGGTCAGGAGACATGTGGCCCTGGAAGAACTCAAATTGACTATCAGTGAGCAAGCTATTGCTGTGTAAGTGCCGCTTGATAGGGCTAGGGCCAACATGTTCCATAGTTTTGCTGAACTAGTTTTGAGAGTGGTCTGATGGGGCAGTAATTGGCTGGGTTGGATTTATCCTGCTTTCTGTTCAAGGAACTTAGGCATTGCCAGAAAATTGCTAGTGCTCTGGCCGTACTGGAGCAGCTTGGCTAGCAAAGTGGCTAGTTCCAGAGCACAAGTCTTCAGTAATACTGCCAGAATGCTATCAGAGCCGTGGCCTACGAAGAATCCAGTGCCTTCAGCTGCTTCTCGATATTAAGTGGAGTGAATTGAAATGGCTGAAGACTGGCATTGAAAAGTTGGTGAATTCTGGAGAAGATTAAAGTGGATCATTCACTCAGCACTTCTGGCTGATGCTGGTTGCAAATACTTCACCCTTGTCTTTATGGTGTGGAGATGCCGGCGTTGGACTGGGGTGAGCACAGTAAGAAGTCTTACAACACCACGTTAAAGTCCAACAGGTTTGTTTCGCATCACTAGCATTTGGAGCACTGCTCCTTCCTCAGGTGAAAGAAGAGGTGGGTTACAGAAACATATATATAGACAAAGTCAAAGATGCAAGGCGATACTTTGATGGTGAGTCTTTGCCGGTAATTAAGTCTTCACAGATCCAGACGGAGCAACTGGAGAGAGGGATAATCACAGGTTAAAGAGGTGTGAATTGTCTCAAGCCAGGACAGTTGGTAGGATTTTGCAGCCGAGGCCAGATGGTGGGGGGGTGAATGGAATGAGACATGAATCCAAGGTCCCGGTTGAGGCCATACTCATGCATGCAGAACTTGGCTGTAAGTTTCTGCTCGGCGATTCTGCGTTGTCGCGCGTCCTTAAGGCCACCTTGGAGAACGCTGACCTGAAGATCAGAGGCTGAATGCCCTTGACTGCTGAAGTGCTCCCCGACTGGAAGGGATCATTCCTGCCTGGCGATTGTTGCGTGATGTCCATTCATCCACCGTCACAGCGTCTGCATGGTCTCACCAATGTACCATGCTTCGGGATCTTCTTTTCCTGCAGCGTATGAGGTAGACATCTTTGGCTGAGTAGCACGAGTATGTATCACGTACCTGGTGGGTGGTGTTATGTGTAATGGTGGTACCCATGTTGATGATCTGGCACGTCTTGCAGAGATTGCCATGGCAGGGTTGTGTGGTGTTGTGGTCGCTGTTCTGAAGGCTGGGTAGTTTGCTGCAAACAATGGTTTGTTTGCGGTTGCGCGGTTGTTTGAAGGCAAATAGTGGGGGGGTGGGGATGATCTTGGTAAGATGTACATCTTGATCGGTGACGTGTTGAAGGTTGCAAAGAAGATGTCGTAGTTTGTCCTTTCCTCATCCTACTGGATGAGGAAGGATACTCAGTCGGTTGTGTCCCGTGTTTGTCTTCTGAGGAGGCCAGTCCAGTTTTTTGCTGTGGAGCGTTGGAACTGTCAATTGGTGAGTCGCGTGCCATATTCCATTCGTACGAGGGCTGGGTCCACGAGCAGCTGGCGCTATGTGGCACGGCACGGCCACTACATGATGCCGCCATGCGCATGCCCGGCCACGGATCTGGTAATTTTATGTACCATATCGGCAGTTAGAGCGGGTGCTCTACTCTGCCGGAATGCTAGCCCCCAGCTACACGGAGGATCGATGGCCATTTTGCACCGAATGTTTCGGCCGTAAAACATCACCGTTCCCAGGCTGGCATGAGGGCGTAACCTCACAATCGGAGAATCCAGCCCAAGCTACCTCTCCAAGATATTAATTGAGGCAATAGAGAAGTGGGAGAAACATACATGCATTAGGGTTCAGCAGATCAAAAGACCCTTGGGGAAGAGAACAATTGGAGCCTTTCGAACATTTGGTGAAGGAAAGTGAAATTAAAGGGGAGTCCATTTTAGAGGAACAGTCAGGTTAGGAGACAGCGAAAAGAGAATGTTGTTATTTAGTAGATATATATAAATGTCTAGCTTCGAGAACAAATTAAGATGGTTAAAAAAGAAGAGAAGGGAAGGAAATGGTGCATGTTACTCGGGTCATATATGCAGTTGGATTATCCGTTCCTGAGACAAAGTGTTGATGCAGGATTCGTGGACTTCCACAATAGCAAAACTGACACCGCACCTGGACCTATTCCGCTACTGTTAAGGGCTAGCACCAATGCCATGTGGAACACAATCGATTCCAATGAGAAAAGGTGTAGGATTCGCCGATTGCATGATTGACACTGAGAAAGCTGACCAGCTACAGCAGCATGTACACACTGCACTCCCCACAAACACACACACCATCCCATCCAACAACATGGCAGCGAGATGAGCAGCACCATACTTCACTGATATCGAGCTGGAGACCCTCCTGGACGTTGTGCAGGAGAGACAGGCCAACCTGTATCCCAGCCCGAGAAGGAGGCTGCCAGTCGCCGCCATCCCCAGTGACTGGTCAGCGCCACCAGCAAAACCATTCGGACCGGCCTGCAGTGCAGAAGAAACTGCATGACCTCCTCAGGGGTGCCAGGGTGAATAGGCAACACCATGCCCCTAGCACTAACCCCTGTCCAACACCCCCGTAAGCTGATACCCCCACCCGGAGGGCGTCCAAACCCCTATCCTGCACCAAATGCCGACACCCATACTGGCCACCATGGCCCAGTGCCCAGGCCACTGAGGCCACCAGCAACTCACCCCCTGGGCTGCATGTGCCGGACTGTCTAACACTGTCGTTTTCTGTTTCCGCACCTCCCAGGAGAACGGCGCCCATAACCACTGGGAGTAGGAGAAAACTGGAGGGTGACCAGCGGACCTGTGGCCCTTCACCATGGCTGAGCAGAGGGCCCTGGACATGATCGGTAGCCCAGAGGAAAGGGAAGTCGTAGGGGTGGAGGTCGGCTGCGGGCGAGGAAGTGCGACCCCACTTTGTTGCTGTTCCCCATGCCACGTGTGTCAACCCCCCCAACACCACCCCCACACCAACCTCACTCCCACATCAGCCTCCCACCCCCACTGGCCCATGGTCTAATCATGCGCCTTATCTACTGGCTTGCAGGAGCTGCTGGTGTTGGGGCGGGTCCATCTAGTTTCCCCAGTCCCCAGCCAGTGCCACAGCCTGAGCACCCACCATGTGCCGAGCAGTGACAAGAACAGCAGCACAGCCAAAAGCCCTCGATGTGAGACCAAAGACACTCTGGAGCTCAAGTCCGGGGATGACACAGATTTCGCATCACAGCTGTCTCTGCACCCTTCACCATTCCAAAGACACTCACCTCGGTTGGGCACTTCAGTGAAGAGGCTCCTGAGACACTATCTGAATGTGCCACACAGCTGCTCTGGTACATCAGGTGGAGGTAGGAACACCTGAGGGGGCGGGCAGTTGGAGTCGAGGCATTGGGGGGTGAGGGTTTTGGCTATGTATCAGCATGCCCAATGCCTGGGGCATTCTGTACAGTACAGGGCTACCGTCTCACGTGCACTTGGACATTGCAGTGGCGCTCCTGAGTGTGGCCCAGTCACAGCAGGCCAAGCTGGGAATGTCAGCGGCATCGACATGGCACAGACACAAACGGAGGTGGCCCAGTCCCAGAGGGAGATGGCGCAGTCACTGGCTGATGTGTCACAGACCCAGAAGGAGATGGTCCGCTCCCTGTGCTCCATGGCCGTGAGTATGCAGACCCTGGTCAAAACGAGAGTGAACCACCAGAACTGGCAGCGCCAGGTGGCGGAGGGAACCTCAGGGCACAGCTCCGCTCACATCCCGATTTCATGGATAGCCGGGGACCATCGGCACCCCGAGGGAGGAGGAGGTGATGGTGTCCGTGCCGCTGTCTCTCACAGGGGAGGTGGCGGAACACTGGAGCACCTTTGACTCCCCCCCCCCCCCCCCCCCATCCCTGGCGCACCCAATGGGTGGCGGGCAGAACTAGGCAGCACCACACTATCTGGAACACCCGAGCAGCAACCGGGCCCGTGAAGATGCCCGTCAACGGGGACCCAGGCAGCAGGGTGCTTCCACTCCTGTTGTACCTTCTGGGGATCCAGCTAGGCTTAGCATTAGGGCCTGTAAGGCCAGAAGGTTAGGCGCCAGTTAGGTTGGCATGGGTGCAGGGCACAGTTTAGTTATAGGGGCTAGGGCATGTATATATACTTATTTGTGCATATTAAACACCTGTTAACACTGTTACAACCTTTCTCGATGCTCTGTCAGATGGGTGTGAGCGGTCAGCTGGTCTGGGCTGGTCTGGCCAGAGCGGGGGCGTGGGCGGGTTGGGGGGGGGTGCAGGATTGAGAGGGGGATGGGCAGATGCTGTGTGTGGGCTGGGCTGGTCAAAGAGGGGGCACCGGTGGGGATGGGCAGACATTGTGGGTGGGCTGGGCTCCCCCACCCCTGACCGTCCCCACCGCCGCCACCCCAGGGATCCGATGGGGTAGCGTGATTGAATGGCCAGGTCGCATGCAGGGATTATCCTGGTGGATGGTGGAAAGTGCTACCATGGCAAGAGTCAGATGTTTATGAGCAGTGCGGAGCACCAGAGCTCATTGCAAGTGGGTTGTCATCATCCTCCATCTCATGGACCAGACCCGTTGTTACAGCCAACCCTGGGCCCACACACCTGTCGTGCGGCAGGTGTATATCACAGAGGAGGTGGCGGGCAGGATGGTGGCTGGGGGTGGGGGAAGGGATTGTGGGATGGGGTATCTGTGCCTCAGGCCATTCCCCACTACCCCAGTTGGTAAACCTGGGGGCGATCAAAGCGCCCGTGCATGTTGGCCCTGCCTGCCTGGGCCCCATGTCCTGTCCATTCTCGCCCTCCCCTACATCTTGCTTGTCAGGTGCGGCCTCGCGTTCCTCCACCTCCTTCACCACATAGCTCCTCTACTGCATGATGTTGTGAAAGAGGCCGTAGGCTGCCACAAAGCAGGCAACCCTCTCAGCATCTTTTTAGAGGGCTCCTCACAAATGCCCCAAAGGCACCTGAACATCATCTTCAGGATGCCAAAGCACCGCTCAATTACCCCCCTGGTTGCTGCATTGGTGCTGTTTTAGCGGGTCTCCGCGACGGTCTGTGACCACTGGTTAGGCGTCATCAACCATGACCGCAGGAGATAATCCCTGTCACCCAGGAGCAAATCCCCCAGCCGGGTGGGGGGGGGGGGGGGGGGGGGCCAGGGGGGATCTCGAACATGTCAAGAATCGTCGAGTGTCAGGATGAAGTGTCGTGCATACTGCCCAGGTATCGGGCGCAAAAGTACATGATGCGCATCGGATGGTCACATAACAGCTGCATGTTCATCGAGTGGAATGACTTTTGGTTTGAGTAGTGCACACTGTCATTTGCTGGTGCTCGTAGAGGGGCATGCATCCCGTCGATCACCCCCTGGACCAAGGGCATGTTGGCGATGGTGGTGAACTCCACTGGCTGGGCAACCTGGTGTGGTCGGTCCACATTGACATGGATATATTATGCCGACCAGGTACATAGAGCCTCCGTAACAGCATGGATGCAGCTGTGGCACTGAGCTCTGTGACAGATGCCAGACAGTTCCCCACCCGGCGCCTGGAAGGAGCTTGGGGTGCAAAAGATCTGGTGACAGCCATTCCCGCCAGCCCAGCCAGGCCCCCCCCCACGCCAGCCAGCCTGGCCAGTGTCCGGCCAGTGCCCGGCCCGGAAGCCCACGGTCGCACCTCTCCGTGACCAGTTTTTATGGCATGACATGCAAATCAAATATCATCTCTTTACCTTTTCAATGTTATTTTAGGCAAGCAGCCCATAATCTGAGAGGAATGTGACAAGTGACTGCCTATTATATGGAAAATGCTCTTTAAATTGTGGCGAGAGAGAGGCAACAGAGGCCTTTGGAGGAAGGAAAGGAGATGAGCTGCTCCATTAGGATCCTTATGAATTTTTGGATCTCTCCTTTCTCCTCTTACTGTACTTTGCAGAAACTGTTCGTCAATTAAATGGCAAAACTCTCAGCTCACGTTTGCTGAACATGATGTGTACTGTGCTCCTTGGTAACCAATTGCAAATGCACTACTTTGTCTAGATGGGGCTGAGAATGTAGAACCAGGTTGCAGTGCATTGCCCACCAGCCCTCCAATTCATACACCTCTGTTCGTCTCATTCTTTCAAATACCTGTCCAGAGAAATTCACCCCAGGGGAATTAGTGTGACACAAAGAATACACTGGAAGAAACAGGGAGCAGGAGCAAGTAGGCTCTGTTGGGATTGGGATGTGAAGAGGAAGGCATTGCTGATGCAGATGTATGGGAGTCATTGCCACTCAGCTCGACAACTTGGGGTCCCTCTGGCACAGCAGCTTCCTAGAATCCTAAATCTTTAATGCACAAGAGGAATCATCACACCACCTACCATTATCTCCCACTCAGGGAACACTTAATCATAGAATCATAGAATTTACAGTGCGGAAGGAGGCCATTCGGCCCATCGAGTCTGCACCGGCCCTTGGAAAGAGCACTCCACTTAAGCCCACACCCCCACCCTGTCGCCATAACCCAGTAACTCCACCTAACCTTTTTGGACACTAAGGGCAATTTTATCATGGCCAATCCACCTAACCTGCACAACTTTGGACTGTGGGAGGAAACTGGAGCACCCGGTGGAAAGCCACGCAGACACAGGGAGAATGTGCAGACAGTGACCCAAGCCAGGAATCGAACCTGGGACTCTGGCGCTGTGAAGCAACTGTTAAACTGTGCTACCCCTAATGAAGGGAACCGGGGGGGGGGGGTTGCCGATCAGCGGAAATCAAGAATTTGAGCTAGGGAGGATGGATGCGAGGTTCCTAGGATGGGAGGAGAGGGGAATCAGGGAGATGAAGAATTTGTTTCTGAGAGGTCGGTTTGCGAGGTTGGAGGACCTGAATGAGAAGTTTAGGCTGGCACAGTGTGGTGAATTATAAACCTAGTAATTCACACTGTGTTCTATTATACGTATTGTGTCCTTGTGGGCTCTGTATACGAGCTGTTGCACGGCTCTGCCCATAGGGGGAGATGAGTTTGTACTGGGCTCCACCCTTGGCTCCGCCCATGGCTCCGCCCATGGCTCCGCCCATGGCTCCTCCCCTCCCACTAACCGGAAGTATAAAGCTCTGAAGTCGTGAACCTGCTGCCAGTTTATCTCGTCGCAGGCAGGCTCTGTTGTAAGATTATTAAAACCACTGTTCACTTCCAATCACGTGTTTTGGGAATTGATGGTCACATCAATTTAATAATCTTAGGAAACTTGAAGAAAATTACTATGGAATCAGCCCTCAAACCTGACCGACTAGAACTCGACCCGCAGGATGCAGAGGCGAAAGAAATCTTTCTACACTGGTTCAGATGTTTCATGGCCTACCTGGCTGAATCAAGCACTTCAGAAACTACAGAGGAGCAGAAACTCAGCCTACTGCATGCAAGGGTGAGCCACCGTATCTCTACTCAACAGTACTACCTCGTATACGGAGGCCCTGGCCATGCTCGATCGAATGTACGTGAGGCCCATCAACAAAGTCTACTCGCGCCACATTTTTACGACCCGCCGCCGGCGCCCCGCGGAGTCGCTGGACGAATTCCTGCGTGATTTAAAAGCTTTAGCTCGGGACTGCAATTACCAAACTGTATCAGCCGCCCATCATATGGAGCTCGCTGTCTGAGATGTATACGTAGCAGGGCTCAGGTCCAACTATGTGCGCCAGTGGTTGCTCGAAAAAGGGGCTCAGTACTTGGAGAACACTGTAGAGTTAGCTACAACTATGGAGGTCTCGTTCCGCAGCCTCACCTCGTTCCCCGCGGACCAAGTGACCCCATCATGGGCCCCTGACCAGCAACTGCCCCAGGCCTGCGCCACGCGGCCACCCACCCACTACGCAGCTCCAGTGTGCCATTTTTTTGGGTAGCCCCAACACCCACGGCAGCACTGCCTGGCCCGCAACGCGACCTGCAGCAGCTGCGGTCGCAAAGGACACTGTGCCCGGGTCTGCCTGGCAAAGAAAACCCCCACTCCAACTCTCCCGCAGCCCAGAGGACTCGCTTCTCAAACTCGCAGGCCTGCAGGCCCAGAGATGCTGCAGCCTGTATGCCGACTCCGCCCCCACCCGACATGTGCGACTCATGGGGCGGCCATCTTGGCAATCCTCCTCCATGTGGCTGGCCATGTGCGACTCATGGGGGTGGCCATCTTGGGCTCCATCCTCTTCAACCTCTAATACTCACCTTGAAGACTACGACCTCAGCAGACAGTCATCACGGGGCCTCTCCAGCACAGCTGATCGAGCCGCCGACTA
This sequence comes from Scyliorhinus canicula, assembly GCF_902713615.1. Taxonomy (NCBI): domain Eukaryota; kingdom Metazoa; phylum Chordata; class Chondrichthyes; order Carcharhiniformes; family Scyliorhinidae; genus Scyliorhinus; species Scyliorhinus canicula. The sequence continues at coordinate 140,359,805 of NC_052152.1, read as the reverse complement.
CCCGCAACTCAGCGCGGTCACGTTGGACTAGTCGCGTCCGAAACACCTCCGCAACTCGATGGTGACCGTTAAAATCAACGGGTACAGGACACCATGCCTCTTTGACTCCGGGAGCACTGAGAGCTTCGTACACCCAGATCTGGTAAGACGCTGTTCGCTCCCTATCTTCCCTGCACGGCAAACTATCTCCCTCGCTTCGGGCTCACACTCTGTTCACCTCCAAGGGCGCACCGTCGCGACCCTAACGATTCAGGGCACTAGCTACTCGAACTTCCAGCTATACGTACTCCCCGAACTCTGCGCCCCACTCTTACTGGGACTCGACTTCCAGTGCAACCTTAAAAGCCTCACACTCAGCTTCGGCGGGCCCCTGCCCCCACTCACTATCTGCAGTATAGCGACACTAAAAATCGACCCCCCCTCCACTCTTTGCCAATCTCACTCCAGACTGCAAACCCGTAGCCACTCGCAGCAGGCGATATAGCCTGCAGGACAGGGTGTTTATCAGAACCGAGGTTCATAGGCTTCTACGTGAGGGGATCATAGAGGCCAGTAATAGCCCCTGGAGAGCTCAGGTGGTGGCCGTCAAGACCGGGGAAAAATTCCAAATGGTAGTGGACTATAGCCAGACCATTAATCGGTTCACACTCCTCCATGCTTACCTCTTCCCCAGGATTGCAGACATGGTGAATCTGATTGCCCATTATCGCATCTTCACCACGGTGGATCTGAAGTCTGCATACCACCAGCTCCCAATCCACCCGGAGGACCGCCACTACACGGCGTTCGAGGCCGACGGCCGCCTCTTCCACTTCCTCCGGGTTCCCTTTGGCGTCACAAATGGGGTCTCGGTGTTCCAACGAGCAATGGACCGAATGGTGGACCAGTACGGGCTGCGGGCCACATTTCCATACTTGGACAACGTCACTATCTGCAGCCATGATCAGCAGGACCACGACGCTAACCTCCATCGATTTCTCCAGACTAACCAGAAACTCAACCTCACGTAGAACAAGGTGAAATGCGTTTTCCGCACGACCAGGCTAGCCATCCAAGGCTATGTCATGGAAAACGGAGTCCTGGGCCCTGACCCGGACCGTATGCGCCCCCTCTTAGAACTCCCTCTCCCTCACTGTCCCAGGGCCCTCAAAAGGTGCCTGGGGTTTTTCTCTTATTATGCCCAGTGGGTCCCTCAGTATGCGGACAAAGCCCGCCCACTATTTAAGGCCACACTATTTCCTCTATCAGATGAGGCTCGCCAGGCCTTCACCTGCATCAAGGAGGACATCGCCAAAGCGGCCATGCGGGCGGTGGATGAATCCGTCCCTTTTCAGGTAGAGAGCGATGCCTCAGAGGTCACTCTCGCAGCCACTCTAAATCAGGCAGGAAGACCAGTCGCCTTTTTCTCCCGAACCCTCTCCGCTTCGGAACTTCGACACTCCTCAGTTGAAAAGGAAGCACAAGGCATCGTGGAAGCTATACAACACTGGAGGCACTACCTCGCAGGTAGGAGGTTCACCCTCATCACAGCCAAAGATCGGTTGCCTTCATGTTTGACAACTCACAAAGGGGCAAAATTAAAAATGATAAAATCCTGTGGTGGAGGATCGAACTCTCCACCTACAAGTACGATATTATGTATCGACCGGGGAAGCTCAACGAGCCTCCAGATGCCCTGTCCCGCGGCACGTGCGCCAGCGTGCAAGACAACCGCCTGCAAGCTATCCACAATGACCTCTGCCACCCGGGGGTCACCCGGCTCGCCCACTACATCAAAGCCCAAAATCTGCCTTTCTCCACCGAGGAGGTAAAAACCATCACCAGGGATTGCCCGATCTGCGCGGAGTGCAAACCGCACTTCTATAGACCAGACAGGGCCCATCTGGTAAAGGCATCCCGACCCTTTGAATGCCTGAGCATCGACCTCAAAGGGCCACTCCCCTTGACCAATCGGAATGTGTACTTCCTGAACGTCATCGACGAGTTCTCCCGCTTCCCCTTTGCTATCCCGTGCCCCGATATGACCTCCCACACAGTCATCAGAGCCCTGCACAGTATCATCACCCTGTTCGGGTTCCCCAGCTACGTACACAGTGACAGGGGTTCGTCCTTTATGAGCGACGAGCTGCGTCAGTACCTGCTCGACAAGGGCATCGCCTCGAGCAGGAGTACCAGCTACAACCCCAGGGGGAACGGGCAGATTGAGAGGGAGAACACGACGATCTGGAAGATCGTCCTACTGACCATCCAGTCCAGGAATCTCCCGACCTCCCACTGGCAGGAGGTCCTCCCCGCACGCTCCATGCTATTAGGTCCCTCCTATGCACAGCCACCAACCAGACCCCGCACGAACGGCTATTTGTTTTTTCTAGGGGCACTACCACGGGGGTTTCGCTCCCAGCATGGTTGAAGACACCAGGCCTGGTTCTCCTCTGGAAGCACGTCCAGGCACACAAAACTGACCCACTCGTAGAAAGAGTGCTCCTACTCCACTCAAACCCCCAATACGCTTTCATCGAATACCCTGACGGCCGTCAGGACACTGTTTCCCTCCAGGACCTGGCGCCTGCAGGATCCAAGTCCACCACCACTACCGCCGAGGTACCCATCACACTACACCCCACCCAACCCTCCACGCCCTGCGCCCCCGCACCTACAGGCTCACTGCCCGTGCTCCGCGACCTCGCGCCTATAGGTTTCCAGCGCTCCCCGTCGCCAGTCGAACCAGTCGGGTACGAAGCTCGGACCGAATCACCCCCAGAGTCCACTATTGTACACTCACCGACCGCCCCCACCCAGCCACCCGAAGAGGCTGCAACCCCGGTGCTCTGCCGATCCCAAAGGACGACTCGACCGAAGGACCGGCTCAATTTGTAGACCCATCACCCCCGCCGGACTTGATTTTTTACAGGGGGTGAATGTGGTGAATTATAAACCTAGTAATTCACACTGTGTTCTATTATATGTATTGTGTCCTTGTGGGCTCTGTATACGAGCCGTTGCGCGGCTCTGCCCATAGGGGGAGATGAGGAGTTTGTACTGGGCTCCACCCTTGGCTCTGCCCATGGCTCCGCCCATGGCTCCTCCCACTAACCGGAAGTATAAAGCTCTGAAGTTGTGAGCCTGCTGCCAGTTCATCTTGTCGCAGGCAGGCTCTGTTGTAAGATTATTAAAACCACTGTTCACTTCCAATCACGTGTCTTGTGAATCGATGGTCACATCACACAGGTGGAGAGTTTCCAGTACATGCAGGTGTGTTCCTGACCTTCCCAATAGCGCCTGCCCCCTCATTGCTGGAGGAGGTGCTCTTGGCGAGGGGGGGGGGAGGGGGGCTGGAGAGGGGCTTCAACTTGGTGAATTATAGGAAGATTTTGAAGGATGGTAAGGTGTCCATGGAGGGGGTAAGACTGAGTGGGAGGCGAAGCTTGAGGCTGCCTTGGAGGAGGGAGGTTGAATTCCTCAACTTTGTATGCGAGGCAGGGGCTGATATAGCTGTAGGTGGTGTCAGGGCGTACCTGACAATGCCAAGGATGAGCCGGCTGTTTGAGGGGGTAGAGGACATCTGTCAGTGGTGTGGGAGGGATCTTGTGAATCATGCGCATATGTTTTGGTCCTGCCCGAAGCTGGGAAGGTTTTGGAAGGCAGCTTTCAGCACCATTTTGGGGGTTTTGCCCATAGATGTGGAGCCCGGTCCCCTGAAAGCCATATTCAAAGTGTTGGAGAGGCTGGAGTTGCAGACGGGTGCAGGGCTGATGTCTTAGCCTTCACCTCGCTGATTGTTCTTGAGGTGGAGGTCAGCTTCTCCTCCCTGTGCCATGGCGTGGAGGGCAGGGGGGACCTGCTGGAGTTCTTAGCCCTGGAGAAGGTGAAATGTGCTCTATTGGGGGTGAGGGCGGTGGTGAGTAATGGCTTCCACAAAAGCTGGGGTTTGTTTCTGCATTTTGGAGAGTTGGTTACCGTTGACTGCTGGGGGAGGGGTGGGGGTAGGGAAGGAGTGGGTGGCACTGGAGGTCTAACGTAGTGGGTGAGTTTGTTATTGTAAAATGTAAAAAATTGAAAATTTGGAATAAAAGTACCTTTAAAAGAATAATAATTTCTGAGCAATTGATAAGGTGAGACTTTAGCAGGTTCAGTCTGATGATACAGCCATCCTCCATGATTTCCCTTCTACAACAAGTAAGAACCAATGCCACATGATTGAAAATATATTGACGAATACATCACAAACACGTTGATTACAATTTACTGTCTACTATCTATGGATCTCTTTGTAGGATCTTCACCTCTTGAACCCCAAGTTGATGTTAAATAAATAATGCTCAAGTTTGCTCTTGACAATGGATTCCTTTATTTTACACCAAGTGGTCGATCAAGTTTAAGGTCACAATGACAGACATGGATAGTGAGCAAGAAAACAATACCCTCAGGTATTGAATAGATCTTTGACTTACAACTGGGATACTTTTCTGTGACCAGCTCCTCACTGCTTAGCTTAGACAGCATTAACCCCACAAAAGTCACTTCCTAACATCCCGGCATTGCCACTGATATAACAACCCTCCAAGTCGTCACAGATTTCAACAAGCCACAAGATGTCAGCAAATAAACACAGCTCACTGCAACTAAGTGGGAGGATGAACTTTATTGTTTGGGATTAGACAATAGATGGCACAGTTCAAAAGTGGCGCGAAATGAACCGTTCTGATTTAACAAAAGGAAACAAAGACCGTACAATGCATTCAATGGTTTCCTTTTGCACCGAACGCAATGGTAGCTGACGCTTCCAGGTGGAAATGAATGTAAAATTGTTCTGCGGTAGCGCACCTAGAGCCAAATTACTTCAGTCTGCTTTCATCCCGTCTTGGACAAGTTTCACGTTATAGGGTGAAATTTTTCCTGGCTTCCCACCTCCGTTGCAGGAATCAGCCTTGCCTGTCACTCACGCTCTGATTTGGGAAAGTTGATGTTACTTGGGGAATAGCTGCACAGGCTGCCGGGCAGGGGGTGATGGCAGACGTTGACGAGAGCACTCTTCGAGTCACAGCGGGTTCCAGGTATGGGGAAAAGGCACGGCGTCCAGAAACTGCGTTCTTTGTTCTTGTTGTCCTCTGTTAGGGGATTGGAGGCGGTGGTATACTTGTAAACAATTGGAAGCATTCTGGGGTGGAAGAAATCGTCATCCTTATCCTGTACCTCCACCAATATCCCTATACTATAGTGGTAAGCCTCGATGGTGATGATGACATCGTCGGTAATAGTGGCGGCAAGAGTGTTTAAATCCAGGTTTGGAGGGAGACGAAGTTCGTTAGAAAACCCGCAGTAGTTGTACCTGCTGATACCCAGCTCTCCCTGCTTAAACTTCCGCACATGTTGACCGCTGATCTCCAATTTCCTGCCGGTTATGGTCACTTTCACACTCCGTGGGTCAATGCCTGCCACGTTTAAGGACAGCGAGAACTTTTCATTTTTCTTAGGGTCCTGAGCCGAAGCGGATTCCTGTCCCTGGCCACGTTCTAGACTTTTCGATGATGCCATAACTATAGTTCCTAACTTTTTGAAAAGGGTGGGTACATCAGGACAAGGGCTGAGTGCATTTCCTGACGGTACAGATTTGGGTAAGCGTGAGATCACATCTGTTTGTGTTAGACCTCTATGATGAAACTGACTCACATAATACATTTAAATCAGTAAGTCAACTTCATTGATCGAGATATATAGGATAAGGAGGCAAGTATAACATTGAAAAGGCATGCTAAAGGCACAAAGTGTACTGAACCTGCCCTGCAGGTGGATGGCATCCTGGGAAAGTTTGAGTCATAGAGTCATATATTAACACAGAATCACTTTATTAATCTATTAATACATTCTGCTATCTCACCTTTATGCCACTATCAGCGCCTTATTTAGTCTTTAACATTACCATTAACACTCCCTTTGTTTTGTGCCCATGACACATTTGTCAAGATGCCGCTCCTGCTCCCACTTATCACCATCCTTCTATTTTGCTCCACTAGCTTCACCTGCTCTTAAACAGTGCAAATATCAAGCACATTTCTCTCTTTCTTTCGCTCTGAAGAAGTCATATGGGGCAGGATTATCTGATTCTGAAGTTAAGTGCAGAGGATCTGTGGCATTTTACGTGGAAAACAATTGGCACCGCCCCATCACCGATACTGTGACCAGTGAGGTGCTAGCAGTCACATGACATAAAACTCCCAGCCTCCCTGAAATAAACGGCCGGAGAATGGCTGGCTCCGTGGTCGCGCATGAGCACGGCGACGATCTGCAGCAGTCGTGCTGTAAAACATGGCGCAGCCATGAGCGGACCCGACCTGCCAGACAGTACCTCCCTGGCCATTCCCTGACCATCTCCTGGGCACCCCCCAGCCCTCGCGGAAGCCCCCCGGCCAGCAGCACGTCTCCCGCCTGACTGTGGTGGTGCTGTACACAGTTCACAGCTGCCACAGTCGGGTTCCGCATGGATGAGACCACAAGTAAACCACGCCATCAGGAACTCGGCCCATTGGGGGTGGAGCATAGGGGGAGGGCCTTCACGTGATGCACTGAGGCCGTCCAAAGGCGTGTGGCCTGCGCCATGATGAAGCTGTTTTGGAAGGGGTGGAGCATACAAAACCTGCATCAAAGAGTTGCCGCCCCCCATTTCGGCATCAAAAGGGATTCTCCGCCCAATCGCCGATTACAAAACCGGCATCGGGGAACAGAGAATCCCGCCAATGGAGTCTTAACATCTAACTCAGTTTCTCTCTCCACAGATGCTGCCAGATCTTCTGAGTTTTTACAGCATTTTCTGTTTTATTTTGGATTTTCAGCATCCACAGTATTTTGCTTTTACATGGAATAATTATGACACAGAAGGTGGCCAATTGCTCCTTGAGTCCATGCTTCCAATCAGCTCCATCATCTGCGGTATCCCTGTAACCCTCTAAGTTTATTTCCCCTCATGTGCTCATTCTATCTTCTATTGAAATAATTTGTCATCTCCACTTCTATCACCCTGATGGCCAGCAAGTTCATGGTCTTCACCAGTGACTGCATAAAAATGGTATTTATTGCATCCTCCATGTATCTGTTGCCCAAAATGTTACATGTATGTCGCCATGTGACTCCTTGTACCATCAATGAATGGAAACAATTTTCCTTTGTCTATTTTATCCATTAGTTTGGAGTTAGAGGACTTGAATGAATCAGGTTCAATTTACCTTATGGCCACAGTGAAACATCGAAGTAAATTAAGGCATGGTGACATAAATTTTGACATACTTTGTTTTTAGGGCCTTTCCCCAAAATGATTCTCAGTTTCCCTCTCATCTTCCTTCATGCCCTCATTGGTCCATGATACCATCTTCTATATCACTGATTCTAATCCCACTGAACTCCTTACCATGGAGGTTATCTTCATTCTGTGGTTGTAAATCATTCTTTCTCCTCAGACATGATCTCCATTCCCTTTAAATCGCAACTAATACATGTTGTTACTAGTTATACCATCTTCAATATTCCTTTTTGTACAAAATTATTGACCAAGGTTCTTTAAAGAAATTGTGCCATCTCCCTGCAACCCCCCCCCCCAACACACACACAATTGAATGGTCAAATGTTATTTCCAATGCGGGCACAATGGCTTTCAGCAGTGGTTCTTCTTCTGTGGTTCTGGAACATTATTCCAGATCATAAACTCCAAAATTTTTGGCAGTTTTGACCAACCCTCCTCGTTCAATGGCTTCTGTTGACCAGCCAGCTTTATTTCACTCTTCCTAATCTGATCATAGCCACAGCGTCTCCAACAATGGCTTCTTCTCTTTCACTTCTGCATCATTATCTCCAGAATCTCCTAAGAGTCTTTATTTGGCCACTTTCCTCGTCTACATGCTACATTTTGGCAACTATGCCCACCAGCAAGATGTCAGCTGTCACATTTATTTTGACCAAAGCTAACTCTTCCTCTCCACCATGCCTCCATGGATTTGGGAGATGATAATGTGCCTCTGTCTTGCCAGACTGTTTGTTGGGCATTCAGGCTTGGAAAATCTCCAATGTACTCTTGTTAAGTAGTGAGAGGAATGGAGTCATCATCATCAAATCTCACAATTGTCATCGATTCCATTTGCCACTCTGGTCACTATCTCAACCTGGATCAAACTTGAGCTGAGTATCCAATTAGATAATGGTTGGTGGGTCAGGGCGGACTTGATGAGCCGATTGGCCTCCTTCTGCATATAGTGATCCTATAATCCTCTGATGAATACACCATCACAAAAGATCACAACTTCTGGAATTTTGCCTCCACCGTGCATAATTCATTGTGTCTGCTACTGAAATCCTCATCCATGCCTGTGCTAATTCTAAAATTGATTACTTCAAAGCTCTCCTGTCCCACCTTCTGTAAAGTTAAGCTCATCCAAAACTCTGCTGCTGGTATCCTATCATGGGCCATCAGCCTTGGCTCAGTCCTAGCACACTTGCCATTGAGTCAAAAGGTTGTGGGTTCAAGGTCCACTCCAGAGACCTGAGTATAGATTCCAGACTGACAATGAAGTGGAGTACTGAGAGAAAACTGTACTTGTAGAAGTGCCATCTCTCAGCATTGAGACCATGAAATTGAGGTCAGGTTGTCTCTACACGGGAATATAAAAAAAGGGGTGTTCCTCCTTCAGACAGCACTATTAAAACAAATTATATGGTCAAATTGCTGCATTCTTCCTTACAACTCAAATTATCTAACAATATTTCATTGGCTGTGGAGCATCTTGACACATACTGAATTCATAGCAAGCACAATATAAATAAATGTAAACTCATTTTTCTTTCAAGTCTTGCTTACCCTTCATCCCTGTCCTTACTGATTTACATTGCCTTCCCATCCCACTTTTTAAAATATCCATTTGTCGTCTTTTCTGTTCCTGCCTCAAAACCAAACCCAAGTTTAAAGCATTCTCCCACCAAATTCTTCACATTCCAGCCATGTCTTCAGCGCTCTAAGTCCCACATTCTGAAAATCTCCCCCTAAACGCTTATACATTCCTGCCCTAAATCCAATTCTTTGACCAATCACTTTGTCAGTCGTTTTAATGTCTCTTTCCATAAGTCAGTTTTTCTTTACCTGACTTTGTCTCCATCAATGGTGCTATATAAATTCGAGTTGTTGATGAAAGCTAAGAATTGGATTTGCTGCTTGGTATATTATAAAATTACTTGTCACTAAACATTCAGTTGTAATGGTAACTTTTCACGGGAGCAAATTTAACGAAACCAGTGATGATTACAATGCCATGAAATCAGCTAAATTTGCACTCTAGAATTATATTAGAATTCTTTTTCACAGAATGTTTGCAATCCTGCCTATTATGACATTTTTAGAATACTGGTCGATTGTTTCCATGAAACCATTTTCTCATTTTGAGTGTTAAGATCGGTTACAAACTTTATGAGTGATAGTTATGTTTGGAAGGTAATTTAAAAATATTTTAGTGGGACATGTACGGACATCTTCAAAGGTAAAACATAAGCAGTGCAGTTTTTAAAGTGTAAAGATTGCAATTATACTGGGCAGTATATATGATCAATATAATTCTAGTTAATCGTTGCAACAAATAATTTCAACTTTTCATATTGCGTTTGCATTCGCACTAAATTATATTAAATAACATTTTGCGTATTGCGGGGTTGATAATGCCCAAAAGCACATCATAGACACTTTTTAACTTTAAGTTCTTTTTACGATTAACTTAGCTTTGACGTACTTCTGACTGCTTTCGAAACATTTAAAAAAAGCCAACCCTCTTACCATCAACAATCTTTATTTGTAGGTGCTCCTTTGTTCATAGACAGCAATATTTGGCGCAAAAGAGGGCGTGACCGAATTAATAAAATTACACAATCTTCACACTTTTCTTGGCCATTCCGATAAAATGTTGACAGCAAAATTTAGTTTCACGTTAATTAAGACCATAAGACCATAAGACATAGGAGTGGAAGTAAGGCCATTTGGCCCATCGAGTCCACTCCACCATTCAATCATGGTTGATTTCAACTCCATTTACCCGCTCTCTCCCCATAGCCCTTAATTCCTCGAGAAATCAAGAATTTATCAATTTCTGTCTTAAAGACACTCAATGTCCCGGCCTCCACCACCCTCTGTGGCAATGAATTCCACAGACCTACCACTCTCTGGCTGAAGAAATTTCTCCTCATCTCTGTTCTAAAGTGACTCCCTTTTATTCTAAGGCTGTGCCCCCGCGTCCTAGTCTCACCTGCTAATGGAAACAACTTCCCTACGTCCATCCTATCCAAGCCATTCATTATCTTGTACGTTTCTATTAGATCTCCCCTCAACCTCCTAAACTCCAATGAATATAATCCCACGATCCTCAATTGTGAGGGAACCTCGCGCAAAAACCACAGATTTTCCCAAAGACTTACCTCAACTGCCGAAGTTCCTCTGGGATCAATGAATTCGCTCGTTGTGCACCGCTGACACTGGAGTCAAGCACCTACATAAAACACAGCTGCAGGGTACAGCTGCCGTGACGGAAGTCCTCTTTCAGTGCGGGACCTCGCGCGTGTAATTATCGCCATTCATGAACTCGACAGCTTAACATAAGAAGTAATTGTCTCTGATTTTTTTTTCGGGATAAAGATTTCCATCAGTTCTAACGTTTTAAAATCAAGAAACATCAAACCAATTGCACACAAGCAGTCTTTCTGGTAGGCTATCTTTCATTTTCTTCTTCAAAACACGCGTGAAACGGAGGCCCCAAAGGAGAGACTGCTTGTTAAGGACAACTCACATTGTCTGTCTCTCTTCTGAATGGTGTATTAAATGTAATGGGTTTGAGATTGTGCAGCACCCTGCAATACAGGAATAAAAGCAAGCGATTGTTTAAATTCAGTGCAGAAATTTGCAGCTCAAAGACTAAACAGAGCTGAACTTGAATTCCATCGAATCATTGTGTCCCAGCCAGCCGGATGCCGAGCCTATTCAACGAGGCTGCCCGGAGCTGATGGACATGTTAGAGAGAGGCCGGGACATTCAGTGGAGTTGTCAATGACACTCCAGCAAGTCCATAGCCAACTGGAGGAAACCCAGAGGCTATGGGCGCAGGAGATGCCACCGGCAATGCATGACACCTAGGTCAACACTGCTAGGCGGGATATCGCAGAGGAGAGTTTGGTGCAAAGCGTCAGCAACATTAGTGTCCAAGACGTGGGGCAGTCAGTGATGGCCATGGCTGAGTGCCTCCGCAGAATGTATGACTCACTGGCGAACATGACCCAGTTCCAGGCTGACTTTGATGAGGTGCTGCAGGACATGTCCTGGTCTCAGATGGGAATGGCCGAGGTGCTGCAGAACATGGCTCAATCAGTGAGGAGCATCACTGAGGGCATCAATACCATGGTGCAGACATTGGGGAGCCACTAGGGCTCACAGAGCCGGATGACGCAGGGACAGCCGGGGTTTGAACCAGCTGCTCCTTCATCCCATGGTGAACCCCATGGCCTTATGGACATCAACCAGGAGGAGTGGGGATGCCAATCCACCCCATCCCACTGAGTGGGGATTATGGCCACCAGTACCCTCGAGTTCCACCCCTCTCATGACGCCGCATGGCATTGTCAGCACACAAGCATCGGAACCACATTTGAGCAGTCCCAGATTTGCCTCGTTGTATCAGGTGTCCACATCGGGCTCTGGCCTCCATTCTGGTGTCATTAGCCAAGTCCTCAGCGGGTACCCCTTATTCCCCCAAGATTGAAATGGCTCCTGGGGGGGTACCCTGAAGAGGTCGGTGATGTCTGACTGGCCCAGGATGTAGCTGCCGTGCACAGTCCCTGGGAAGTGTGCACATACATGCATGATCCCATGTGCTGGTCGCACATGAGCTGGATGTTCAGAGTAGAACCTCTTCTTGTTGATGTAGGGCACTCCCAGCTGGCCTGGAGTACACAAAGCGACATGCATGCAGTCTGGACCTGGGGCATTCCAGCGATGGCAGAGAATCCTGCTGCTCGGGCACCTTGATGGGTGGCTGGGTTCTCAGTGTGTGTGGCGGCATCCGACCCATGGGCTGCTGCCTCGAGCCTTTGTAGACAATGCTGCTGCTGCCGCCATCTTCGGCATCTGGTCACCCGGCCTACCAGCAGCACATCCAGGGCCAGTCCTGCGGGGTCCATGCCATTCAATATCTGTAAGGAATTGGGAGAGGGTGTTAGACTGACAAACAGCGGTGGCTCCCACCCCTGGACCCTCCATAACCCCATTGATCTTCCCCCCCCCTCCACCTTCTCTCCCCATGCCCGGAACACCTTGCACTCCCAGCAGCAAAAGGGCCCCCACTCACGGAACCCCAGAACCTGTACCCCTGACATCCATGCTTAATGTTACCTGGACCTGCCACGGGTCCGCTCCCCACTGCACTCACCCATACTCTGGCTGTGGACATGTCTCCGGTGCTGGGGCCTATCACCTGGGTGTTTGGATCACAGCTGCTGTGTGTGTGGTGTTACCTCCTGCAGTGTACAGACACAGTTTCCAGGCATCACAGTCTTATTGGGATGCTAGGCAATGGCTCCCACATGCTACATGGCCCTCCAACTCATATGTGAATCCACTTGGGATTTATGAAGTGCTCACTTAACCATGATAGCCGATTCAGCAGTAGCCATTAGATGCATGGCCAGGGCCTCAGCAATTGGGGGGTGGGGTGCTGGGGTTATTGGTGGTCAGTGGGTCAGATGGGCAAGGGCAAAGGTTGCCCCTGGAATGGATATGCACAATCCAGGGGTTGGCATGAAGGAACCGCGTGCAGTTGCATCACCTAGCGGACCACCCTCGACCACAACTTCGACCCCCTGCATGGCGGCCCACCAAAGCCGAAGGTGCCTCCCTACCTCGGTTGCCTGCCCAACCCCCTCCGAGCACTGAGGTGGCAAACCCAGTGTCTCCTGCCATATTGTCTGAAAGTGAAGATGGCTACTCACCTCTTTGGCCCCTCGCAGAAGCCCTTCCTCCTGGTTCATGTTTGTAAAAAGGAGTACTAATCGGTGCCAGTGTGACCACTTGCTGGGGAGGCCACTGCATCACAGGTGGCTGTTGGATATAGGGTGGCTCCCATTAATTGTATGGAAATAGGGCTTAATTTGTGATTATTGACTTTTCTCCACACTACACCGAGATCCCAATTTCGCCTACGGGAGTGGGCTGGTTGTTTCTCATTTTTGGCCTCTTCCCCTATTCACCGGCCTTGTCATGCTCTTGCTTGAGCGAAGCAAGGCCAGAGAATCGCGCCCCAAGGCAAAGAAGACTATATGCAATTAAATCTCAAAGTGATTACCAGCGCTGTGACATCAAAAACCCTCACAGGTGCAAACAGTGTCATGTGCAGATCAAAAACCTCTAAACATACAGTGAATCTTCTCACAGAATGCCATCAACAAAATGGTAATCTCACCAAGACCAAGAACAATAATGCTTCTTTTGCCAGATTAAAAATCCCAGAATTCTGACATATGCGTCAATGGCCACCATACTAATTTTAAATTAGAAAGAGGCGAACATGTGACAGCCCTGACTGATAGGGAACCATAGCTAGCCAATCTCTTGCTATGGACAACATACACACCATTATATGGCCCAGGAAGTATCAGACTAACATTCAAAGGCGTGTTTCAGAACTGCTCCATGACAGAAACAAGCAGATACCGGAGAGACTATATCTGGTTCACACTCAAGAATCTTCTCTCCTGAGCTGAGATGCCTGTGTTGCCCTCAACCCCATCAAAACAGTGGAAGACATCACGGAACAGACAGTTATTGAGTATACCAAGGTGAAGACTCTCAAACTATCCAACAGTGCTGATGACCTCAGCTAGGACTTCAGTGCACGATTTCTACACGCTTTGCTGACGCAGGTAATCCAGCTATTTTCCAAACAGATGAAGGTAATTTTCTTCAGCCTGAAGAGGAAACAGACCAGCTGGATCAATGAGTACCTGAGCGACCATACTGTTCATCAGTCAGCGAATCATCAGAGAGGATTGAATTCGAAAACTGGGTGATCGAAGATGCTGGTACAATCCCACATTCATCTGTCAATATTGACCCCTTCTTAAGTGTATCCACACTGATGCACCCATCAGAACTGGTGGCCCAGGGCACAAATAACTAAATCTTTTTGGAACTAGAAACAAAACTGAATCAGATGAGCTCCACGTCTTCTATGATAGAAGATACCGACCATCATACTACAGCAGGGTTACTGCAATTGGACAAACAGCAAGGCATTAAGCAAATGCCTTCCTCACCTCTGGAGTCAGCAATCCAGGATTTCCCCAAACCTCAGGAACCAGGAGCTACACAGAGCCATTGCTGTAAAAGCAAAGTATGGAGGATAAAATTGTTAAAAAGGATGTGTCAATTCAATGAACAAGGATAGGCAACATTGTCATCATAAAGAAATAGATAAACCCATGACATCTGGCATGAAAGGAAAGCTATTGATAGGAGAAAGTGCAAAAGCAAGGAGAGGAAGAAAGGATGAAGTGTTGAAACAAGTACCAAATACCACAGTTTCTACTGAAGAACAACCAAGTCAGAACAAAGAGATCCAAGTTGACAACAAATCTTCTAAGCTTCAAAAGAACATTATCAGGAAGTTGCGAACCCTCCAGGCCATTTAAATCTGTGAAGTCAGAGAACTGAGAGGAGAAGAGGTAGCTTGTAAATATAAATGTAAATAGATTTAAATAAGTACTTGGGGCAGGTGTAGTCTTCGGCTGTTCAGGACTAGTTTAATATAACCTGCCTGCTTGCTGATGAGTGTTCTTCTTTAGTCTCCAAGCTTGGAGACGTTAGCTGTGTAAATTAATAACTAATTGACTCATGAAAGTTGATATGGAGGCACAGCATGTAACAAAAAAAGGCAAATGGAATTTTAATGTTTATTGAAAAGGACTGGAGTATAAAAGTAGAGAGGTGTTGTTACAATTATATTGGGTGCTGGTGAGAACACATCTGGAGTGTGTGTCGAGTTTTGGTCTCCTTAGTTGAGGAAGCTTGTGGTGGCATTGGAGGCAGTTCAGAGGAGGTTCCCCAGATTGATTCCGTGGATGAAAGGGTTGATGTATGAGGAGAGATTGAACAGTTTGGGCTTGTACTCACTGGAGTTTAGAAGAATGAGATGGGATTTGATCGAGGTATATAAAATACTGAGAGGGTATGATAAAGTAAATATAGATCAAACCTTGTAGGGCAATCTAGAATGAGAGGTCACAGATATAGGTTGAGAGGTGGTAGATAAAACTGTGATGAGGAGGCACTACTTCTCACAGAGGGTGGTGAACTTGTGGAACTCGCTACCCCATAGTGCAGTGGAGTCTGAATCATTAAATGGCTTCTGAAAGGAGATAGATATATTTCTGATAAAGAAAAACTGGTTAAAGGGATATGGGGGACAGGCAGGGAGGTATATTTGAGACCAGGTTGAGGTCAGCCATGATGTGATTGAATGGCGGAGCAGGCTCGAACGGCTGCATTACCTACTTCTGCTCCTAATCCCTATGTTCTTATAAGGTTAGGCATGCATGGCAGGGATGGTGGGGTGCCTGACTGCAAAATGTGGGAATCTGTAGAATGCATTGCAAACCTGGACAATCATATCTGCAGAAAGTGTTTGTGGTTTGAGTAAATTTGGCTCAGAGCTATTGAGTTGGAGTCTGAGTTACAGACATTGGTTGCAGAGCCTTGGGTGTTGTGATGGGGGAGATGGGCGTTGTGGTGGCAGAAGTGTAAGAGTTACCTTGACACTGCCTTAAGCTAGGTAGAGATGGTTAATGGTCAGGGACAGTAGGGTGCGACTGATTGTCAAGCAGGTATAGAGATTCAACAGGTAATGATAGAGGAGCCTGAGTCTGTGACTTTGATCATCAATAAATGAGGTGCTTGCTATCTGAGGAGAAGGACTACTGGGTGGATGAGCAAATTGACCATGGCACCATGGTGCAGGATGCCATTCATGTGGGGGGAATGAAAAGGAATGTGGTTGTGATAGGGGACAATATAGAAACATAGAAAATAGGAGCAGGGGTAGGCCATTTCGTCCTTCGAGCTTGCTCCACCATTCAATATGATCATGGTTAATGTGGAGGGACTCGAAGCCCCCAAGTGCAGAGACCTGGGTTAGTGATATGGCTGGGTTTCTCAGTCTCAAGAAAATAAAGTTTGTTATGTTAGGGTTCGCCCGGAGGTGGCATCCGTTTGTCGACTTTATCGGGGAAAATTAAAATGTCAGCAGATACAGTATTCCAAGGGGGGGGGGGAGGATTGTTGTTGTATGGTTGAGGTGCGCAAAGATTGGGCTGGGGGGGAAATGTTTATTTTACCATGTTGATGTCATTGTTTATGTTACTGTTATAAAACATTTCAAATACCTTAATAAAATATTATTTTAAAAAAACAATTTGATCATGGCTGATCTATCTCAACACAATACTCCTGCGCAGTCTCCATGCCCTTTGATATCTTTATCGTCTAAACATCTATCTATTTATTTCTTAAATATATTCAGTGACTTGGCCTCCACAGCCTTCTGTGGTAGAGACGTCCACAGGTTCATCACTGTCTGAGTGAAATAAATATCTCCTCATCTCAGTCCGAAATGGCCTCCCCCATATCCTGAGATTGTGACCCATTGTTCTAGAGCCTCTGAGCCAAGGGAAACACCATTCCTACATCCAGTCTGTCCAGACCTGTCAGAACATTTATTTCAACTAGTTTCCCTCTTATTATTCTAAATGTATTCTAAATTGCAGTGAATACAGATCCAGTCCACCCAATCTTTTCATATATGGTGGTCATGGGGATAGATACTGTTCTCTGCAGCTGTGAATGGGACTTCGGAAGGTTGTTTTGCCTGACTGGTGCCAGAGTTAATAACATCTCCTTGTAGCTGGAGAGCAACTTGAATGGGAGGGGAAGATTCAGTTGTCGTGGTCCACATAGGAACCAGCAACATATGTGTAACTACCTGAGAGAGTTTGAGAAGTTAAGGTCCAATTTAAAATGAAGAACATCAAAGGTAGTCATCTCTGGACTGTCACTTGCACCAAGTGCAATTGGCATGGGTCATCCACCTTGCAGCTCCCACTCTCACTCAAACAAGCTGAGGGAACCTCACACCTATTGACAATTACAGAGGCTGAAACTTCTGCACTCCTTCCCTCTGGGTACCCTTACCTGCCTCACTCACAGTCACACTCTCCCATCTCTGACCACTGACAAAATCAGAAGATCCTTGTCATGATGGGGGCCTCACGGTAGCATGGTGGTTAGCATCAATGCTTCACAGCTCCAGGGTCCCAGGTTCGATTCCCGGCTGGGTCACTGTCTGTGTGGAGTCTGCACGTCCTCCCCGTGTGTGCGTGGGTTTCCTCCGGGTGCTCCGGTTTCCTCCCACAGTCCAAAGATGTGCGGGTTAGGTGGATTGGCCATGCTAAATTGCCCGTAGTGTAAGGTTAATGGGGGGATTGTTGGGTTATGGGTATACGGGTTACGTGGGTTTAAGTAGGGTGATCATTGTTCGGCACAACATCGAGGGCCGAAGGGCCTGTTCTGTGCTGTACTGTTCTATGTTCTATGTTCTATGATAGGAAGAAATTAGAACTTGGGTCCAGAAATGGGGTCCAAGATGTAGCAGGAACTTTAGGGTTTTACAAATACTGCCAGCAGCAGAGTCAGAGGGATATGCCCACAGCCTGAGTTGCCTTGTCCCATTCAGACTTAACCTCACTAGTGGGAACGTACAAGATGCCCCGTTTCAGCCAGGATGGCCTATTCACGATCCAGTGTCATTCGGGACAGCCTTGTTTGACCAGCCTTTCGCCCATCAGAGTCTGATGACCAATTTGTCCATCAAGGGATGGTTAGTTCCAAATGAATGGCATAGCTCTGTTCTTTTATATAAATGGGAATGGGTAATCAGCCAAGATAACAATAAGAGATTCAAGTCTGGCCAGCTCAGGGGATAACCTTTGTTTGAGGGGGTGGGCAGAGCTAAGAGACAGGGAGAGAGAGAGAGGATGAAATGCTGTTCTGAATAGTAACAGGGGAAGGCTTTGAAAATAGACCAAGAAGGTCATGAAAGTTGCCACAGACAAGGCTGTGGAAACTGACCAGAGAAACCATGAAGGTTGCCACCGAGGCTGGCTTTGGAAAAGAGTTCAGAACGAATATCCCTACCAGAAGGCAAGCTGCTTTGTAAATGCAAGCATTGCCTTTGTCGTGGAAGAGGAATTCCTGGAGACTATACGGGATGGTTTTCTTGACCAATATGTGGAGGAACCAACTAGAGAGCAGGACATCTTAGACTGGATACTATGTAATGCGAAGGGAATCATCGCAAATCTGGCTGTACAAGACCACTTGGGGATGAGCGACCATAACATGTGGGATTTTTGTATCAAGGTAGAGAGTGAAGTAAATAATTCAGAGACTAGGGTGCTGAATCTTAATCAAGGGAACTATGAAGATATGAGGCATGAGTTGGCCTTGATAGATTCGGGAGAGTTACTTAAAGTGATGACAGTGGATAGACAATGGCAAACATTCAAGGAACATATAAGGGAACTACAGCAACTGTTTATTCCTGTCTGGTACAAAAGCAAAGGGGGTAAGAGGGCCAATCCATGGCTTACAAAATTAGAAATAGCATCCGATCCAAGGAAGAAGCATATAGATTGGCCAAGAAAAATAATAGGTCTGAGGTTTGGGAACAGTTCAGAATTCAGCAAAGAAGGACAAAGGGATTCAATAAGAAGGGGAAAGTACAGTACAAAGAAAACTTGCAGGAAACATAAAGACTGACACTAAGAGTTTCGAAAGATATGTGAAGAGAAATAGATTGGTAAAGAGAAATGTAGGCCCCATACAGACAGAAACAGGGAAATGCATAATGAGGGACAAAGAAATGGCTGAGTAATTGAATACATACTTTGGTTCTGTCTTCACAAAAGAGGACACAAATCAGATACCAGAATTGTTGGAGAATGAAAGATTTAGTGAGAGGGAAGAACTGAGGGAGATCAACATTAGTAAAGAAATGGTGCTGGGAATATTGATGGGATTGAAGACAGTTAAATCCCCAGGGCCTGAAAATCTACACCCCAGAGTGCTTAAGAAGGTGGCTCTGGAAATAGTGGATGCATTGGTGGTCATCTTCCGGGATTCTATAGACTCTGGAACAGTCCCTGCAGATTGGAGAGTAGCTCACGTCACTCCAATATTCAAAAACGGAATAGAGAGAAAGCAGGGAATTATAGACCAGTAAGCCAAACATTGGTAGTGGGAAAAATGCTTGAATCCATTATCAAGGACTTTATAGCGGAACATTTAGAAAGCAGTGGAAGGATCAGTCAAAGTCAGTATGGATTGAAGGGAACGTCATGCTTGACAAGTCAGTTGGAATTCTTTGAAGATGTAACCAGTACAGTTGATAAGAGGGAGCCAGTCGATGTGGTATATTTGAGATTTCAGAAGGTGTTTGACAGAGTCCAGCATTAGAGATTGTTGTGCAAAATTAAAGTGCATGGGATTGGGGAAATGTATTGAGGTGGATAGAAAACTGGTTGACAGAGACGAAACAAAGAGCCAGGATTAATGAGTCCTTTTCAAATTGGCAGGCAGGAACTAATGGGGTACAACAGGGATCGGTGCTGGGACCCCCAGCTATTCACAATATATATTAATGATTTGGAATAGGGAACAAAATGTAACATCTCAAAGTTTGCAGATGATACTAAGTTAGGTGGGAGGGTGAATTGTGACGAGGATGCAGAGATTCTACAGCATGGTTTGGACAGGTTGGGTGAGTGGGTAAATGAATGGCAGATGCAGTATAATTTGGATAAGTGAGAGGTTAGTCACTTTGGAAGCAAAAACAGGAAGGCAGATTACCACCTGAATGGTTGTAAATTGGGAGAGGGGAGTGTGCATCGGGACCTGGGTGTCCTTGTCCACCAGTCTCTGAAGGTAAGCATGCAGATGCAGCAGGCGGTAAAGAAGGCTAATGGTATGTTGGTCTTCATTGCGAGAGGCTTCGAGTATAGAAGCAGGGATGTGTTGCTGCAATTATATAGGGCCTTGGTGAGCCACACCTGGAGTAATGTGTGCAGATTTGGTCTCCTTCTCTGAGGAAGGATGTTCTTGCTCTCGAGGAAGTGCAGCGAAGGTTTACCAGGCTGATTCCAGGGATGGCGCTACTGTCATACGAGGAGAGATTGACTAGGATGGGATTGTTCTCGCTGGAGTTCAGAAGAATGAGAGGGGATCTCATAGAGACTCATAAAATTTTAACGGCACTAAACAGGACAGATGCAGGGAAGATGTTACCAATGATGAGTGTGTTCAAAACCAGGGGTCACAGTCTGAGGATTCAGGATAAACCATTTCGAACAGATATAAGGAGACATTTCTTCACCCAAAGAGTGGTGAGCCTGTGGAATTCAATACCACAGGAAGTCGTTGATGCTAAAACATTGAATTTATTCAAGAGGCGGCTAGATATAGCACTTGGGGAGAATGAGATCAAAGGCTATGGGGAAAAAGCAGGATTAGGCTATTGGTTGGATGATCAGCCATGATCGTGATGAATAGCGGAGCAGGCTCGTAGGGTCAAAAGGCCTCCTCCTGCTCCTATCTTCTATGCATCTATGTATCTGTGACTGCCTGTGAAAATGAGACAAGAGCTGCATGTTGTGTTGCAGTGTTGTCTAATGGGAACTAATGTGTTAAGGTTAAAAATTTGGACGCAATCTGTTAGTGTTAGAGTTGAAGTAAAAGTTTAAATTTTGTTTTATTTTCTTTTGTTTTATTTAAATAACCCAGCCGTATTTCTATATTATCATTCCTGGAATTAATTGATCTTTCCATACCACTTTTAAATTTAAAAACGTTATAGCATATGGTCCAGCCTGTTAGTCCACTTTTGAGAGCTGACCTGGCGTCCGTAACACCCTGTCCAATGAGGTGTAACTGCCTCCTGATACCTTTACCAGTTCTCCACTCATACCTATGAATCTTGTGATCTAGTGCATGGCAGCTTCAGTGGAGAGTGAAATGTTGTCAGGGTCCTTCCTGTTTGTTCTCTGCTTATTCCATTATTTCCCATTTCTTTTATTTTGCTGTTACTTTTTGATCCATGGATGATTACTGGACCTGTGACTTTAAGGCAAAGCAGCTTGCCGGTGGCCTGTGCCTTTAAATTCACGCAGAGGATTGCAGCCGCAGGAGAGATCAGCAATTACTCGATTTGGTTGATTTGGCTGAAGGTCAAAAAGGGCGGTGCTCTGCCTGCTAGCAGGTGGTGATTGGATCTGATCACACTGCGATGTTTTTCAGTGTCACAAGGCTTGTTTTTCATTTCACTTTCGTTTCTGTAGACTGGATGGAGGAATTTAACCAACTCACTCCAGGAATATCCAGTTCATTCTCACCAAAAGGCCACTGTGAGAAACTGATCATAGAATTTACAGTACAGAAGGAGGCGTTTCGGCCCATCGCGTCTGCACCGGCTCTTGGAAAGAACACACTACTTGAGCCCACCACTCCATCCAATCCCATAACCCAGGAACCCCACCGAACCTAAGGGCAATATAGCATGGCCACTCCACCTACACTGCACATCTTTGGATTGTGGGAGCAAACCGGAACACCCGGAAATCCCCATGTCTGTGTGGAGGAAATCCACACAGACATGGGGAGAACATGCAGATTCCGCATAGACAGTGACCCAAGCCGAGAATCGAACCTGGGAGCCAAGAACTATGAAACAACTGTGCAAACCACTGTGCCGCCCCACAAATGAGAGATAACACTATCTCTGCCTCCAGAAAAGGCAAGCATAATCAAGAAGCTCAAATCTCTCTCCAAAAGAAACTGATGTGAAGCAGAGACCAGAATTTGGTAACTCTCTAAGAACATGCAGATGTGAAGCCAGAGGCCTCTCCTGGAAGAGCTGTAAGTAAAATATATTGCTGAACTGCAAGCTCTATTCCAGAGACTTTAACCCACACTGATACTTTGAAGAAGGTGCACTGAAGAACTCATTATCTGGAGCAAGAACTCATATCTTTTGATCTTAATCCTTATTATGTTTACCACTTTCCATCCCTCTGTGTTTGTCTGTCTTGCATGTGTGTGGGTAGAGGGTGGGGCAGTTAAATGGGGTAGTAGGTTATTCAGCTGTAATTAATGCATGCTTTATCTTTATCCTGTTCTAACTAAACAGTAATTGTGTTTTAACTTACAAACCTGGTGACTGTAATTATTGGACAGCCAAGGGCCAAATATGTCATTTTTTAAAATAAGAATTACTGGTTAGTGCACTTGTGTTGTGACTCTGGGATGAGTGGGGCTGGAATTTAAAAAATAAATAAATTTAGAGTACCCAATTATTTTTTCCAATTAAGGGGCAATTTAGCGTGGCCAATCCACCTACCCTACACATCTTTTGGGTTGTGGGGGTGAAACCCACGCAGACACGGGGAGAATGTGCAAACTCCACATAGACAGTGACCCAGAGCCGGGATTCGAACCCGGGTCCTCAGCGCCGTAGGCAGCAATGCTAACCACTGTGCCACCGTGCTGCCTGAGTGGGGCTGGAATTGACCGCCACTTGCTCAGGTGTCGTAACATAAATTGGGAGCTTGTCCGGGATTTTTGGAATCGTAGACAGCACATTTAAATTACAGTGTAAATTAATAGAGACACCAGTCTCTATAGTCTATAACAGGATGACTCTGGAAGCTGCTAATTGTTTTCCTCAGGTGGACAACTTAACATTGGTTTATTTAATAGAGCTTTACAAAGCCAAACTAGTTCATCTGGTACTTGAATTTAAAATAGAGTTACCAGCTATAGCTCTGAAGGCGGAGACAATTGAAGGATTCCTCAACATTTACATTTGTAGAGATGCTAAGAAGATGGGGAGCCCACGAGATAGTGTAGCATCAGGAATGTTTCTGGTGGGGATGTTGAGCTGGAGAGAGTTTGGTTGCAGTTAGAGCACAAAGGGAATTAAAAAGAGTAGAAATGAAGATGCAGAAGAAGGAAAGGGAGCTGAAGTTTAAAGGAAGAACAAAAGAAATGAAGCTGGTGCAAAAAGAACAAGAAAAAGAAATGGAGATGAAGCAAAGAGAAATGAAAATGAAACAAAAAGAAATGGAGATGGAAATGAGGAGAGAGGCAAAGAACAAAGAAAAGTACTGCACAGGAATAGGCCCTTCGGCCCTCCAAGTCTGTGCCGACCATGCCTCCCGTCTAAACTAAAATCTTCTGCACTTCCGGGGCCCGTATCCCTCAATTCCCATCCTATTCATGTATTTGTCAAGGTGCCCCTTAAACATCACTATTGTCCCTACTTCCACCACCACCTCCGGCAGCAAGTTCTAGGCATCCACTACCCTCTGTGTAAAAAACTTGCCTCGTACATCTCCTCTAAACCTTGCCCCTCGTACCTTGAACCTTTGCCCCCTAGTAATTGACCCCTCTAACTTGGGAAAAAGCCTCTGACTATCCACTCTGTTTATGCCCCTCATAATTTTGTAGACCTCTACCAGGTCGCCTCTCAACCTCTGTCATTCCAGTGAGAACAAACCGAGCTTATTCAACCTTTCCTCATAGCTAATGCCCTCCATACCAGGCAACATCCTGGTAAATCTCTTCTGCACCCTCTCTAAAGCCTCCACATCCTTCTGGTAGTGTGGCAACCAGAATTGAACACTATACCTCAAGTGTTGCCTAACTAAGCTTCTGTACAGCTGCAACATGACTTGCCAATTTGTATACTCAATGCCACGGCCAATGAAGGCAAGCATGTCATATGCCTTCTTGACTACCTTCTCCAGTTGTGTTGCCCCTTTTAGTGACCTGTGGACCTGTACAACTAGATCTCTCTGACTGTCAATACTCTTGAGGGTTCCAAAGGAAAAAGAGAGGAAAGAGACAGAGAAGAAAAAAGAGAGAGAGACTTCCAGCTTCAAGCGCTTCAAATAAGTGGGGAGCTAAAAAAACTAAAGGGGCACTTCGGCCTAGAAGGGAACCCGGTGGTGATATGCTTAAATTTATAGAAGCCCTCCCACAATTGGATGAGGAGGAAGTAGAAACCTTTTTTAGAGCATTAGAGAAAATAGCATCCTAAATGGAGTGGCCAAGAGAAAAGTTGACATTACCCATGGCAGAGTAAACTGATGGGATGGGCAGAGGAAGCTTATGCTTCCCTGTCAGAGCGGGAGTCTAACAATTATAACGCGTAAGAAAGGCCATTCTGAATGCATACGAATTGGTTCCTGAAGCATATAGGCAGAAGCTATAGAATTAAAGGAGACAGCCGGGACAGACTTATGTAGAATTTTCAAGGGTTAAGCAGAACAATTTTGACACGTGTGTACAAGCATTGGGAGTTGAAACTACCTATTAGTCTCTGAAAGAACTTAAGAATTCCCTATGTTTGATAAGAACCCATATTGAAGACCAGAGGGTGAAAACTGCTATACAGGCAGCAATTATGGCCGGCGATTATGAGCTAATCCATAAATTTCAACCTTTGTTCTATCACCTCCATAATTTTATGAGGGATAGAAAGTGGGAGAGTGAAAGGAAGGCAGGTTACAAAGATAAAAAGTGGATAGCTGGGAATGCTCCAAGGTCTGCTCCTCAGACCAGGAAGAAAGGTACTGCTGGCGGAGGTGAGACTTGGAAGCTGAGGTGTTACCATTGTAATAAGGTGGGACACATTTGTTCAGGATGTTGGAAGTTGCAAGGAAAGCCCATGGGACTTGTGGGGGTTCATAAGGAGGATTCGGAAAAGGGAATGGAAGTGAAGAATACTACAGGGCAGACTGTAGCTTTAACTGGGCTTAGGAGACCTGAGGTAAACACTGCTGTGGGAGCAGGTGTGAGAAATGAGGTAGATGAGAGATATCCTAGGGGGTTTTCTAAGGGAATGGCCACCCCGTTTTCCTCACTGATGGAGCAAAACCCATAATTGTTAATTTAAGGGACACAGGGTCTACTCAAACTCTCATATGGAGAAGGATTTGTTTTTTTCCTTCAGAGAGCTCAATGAAAGCTGAGCTGTTAGTGAATAGGATAGATGGAGTTTGTATCCCAGTTCTATTGTATAAAGTAAAATTGGAGTGTGATTTAGCATCAGGTCCAGTAGTTGTCAGAGTCGTTAATGAATTCCCAATGGAAGGTGGTAGACTTACTTATGGGGAATGATTTGGCAGGAATGAAGGTCGTAGATTCACTAGTAATTACAGAGAGTCTGAGGGAAGTACTCCAGAGAGCTCATGAGATGCCAATGGGAGGTCATGTGGAAGTTAGGGCCGTAAATGACTCGAAGAAAGAAATGTTGAAAGATGTTGATTACAGAACATATGACAGTAGTAGTGAACCAGATTCTGAGAATTTTAAGACTAAGGGTGACTGTAGGAAGGAGGAGTCCGAATTAATAGTAATGACAGTGATGAGGAGTTACACGAGAGTTTTGACTTTGATTTTGGTTCTAATTATGAAGTAATAATAAACAGTTGTTACCGAAAAGACCTGGCACTAACTAATCTTGAATAAATAGCAAGTAATTCTTACAAAGCTAGGAAAGAAGACAGCAAAAGGGAAGAAGAAAATGAATTGTACCTTTCTAAATGTAATTTGTTATAACTTCTTGCAGAAAACCCATTGCCATTCACTTAAGGTGCAAATATTTCCCAGAACATGTTTCCTTTGAAGGAAAGTATAAATAATAGCATGACATTAGCTAGTCAGGACGAGGACAGTAAGGACTGTGACGTGATACCAAGCAAGCAGCTAGTTAACCGACATCCTTTTGAAGGTCCACAATGCCTCTTCAAGTTAAAAGAAGTCAACAGCAAAGGAGATGAACTGATCAGTAAACCATTCCTTTTAAAGATTAAGAGGTTCATAGAGCCAATAATGTGTTATCCTCTGAACCAATGAAGCCACATCTGTCTAGACTAAAACCACAGAGACGGGCTCAGTTAGAGACTAACTACAATGCATGTTTAACATGTTGTAGAAGGAAGCGAAACCGCTGTGGTCCACAGAACGCCAAGTTGAGTCTGAAAGATTGATGGTAATAACGGATGGATCGGTGCTAGCCACCATGGACATTCCCAGAACATTAGCCACGTGCATTAATAGAGAAGCTTGAAATCCAGAATGCAAGATTATTTTGTTGGAGTTTATTATTACCACAGTTTAATGTTAAAACTGTACATATTCCCGGAAAGGAAAATGTGATTGCAGATGCTCTGACACGTGTTTAAAGATTGCCTAGTTACAAATGTGGAGGCTGGGGGGGAGGGCGAGGGGGGAAGTTGCGTAATGGGAATAGTTTGGATGAGTATGTGTTTGTGATTCATGTCTTGTGTATCACAGACTGAAACTTCCGTGTCCTGAAGCTTCATTCTTTTTTTGGGTGGGGGATATGTAAGGGTTCTTCCTGTTTGTTTCCTGTTTATTCCCTTATTTCCCCCTTCTTTTATTTTGCCATTACATTGCCGATCCATGGATGACTAATGGACCTGTGACTTTAAGGCAAAGCAGTTTGTAGATGGCCTGTGCCTTTAAATTCAAGCAGAGGATTGCAGCAACAGGAGAGATCAGATATTACTCAATTTGATTGATTTGGATGATGGCCAATGAATTGACCAAAAGGGATGATGCTCTGTCCAGTAGCAGGTGGTGATTAGATCTGATCACACACTATGCCGTTCAGTGTCATAAGGCTTATTTGTTGTTTCACTTTTGATTCTGCAGGCTGGATGGAGGAATCTAATCAATAGAGGAATCACTCCAGGAATATCCAGTTATTTCTCACCAAAAGGCCACTGAGAATCTGATTACTCTCTCTCTCTCCAGAAAAGACTCTGCAAGCAGATTCCAGAATCGGATAACTCTCTCTCTCCATAAAAGACTCATGTGAAATAGAGACCAGAATCTGACAACTCTCTCTTAGAACATGCTGATGTGAAGCCAGAGGCCTCTCCTGGAAAAGCTGTGAGTAAGATATATTGCTGAGCTGCAAAGAAGATCATTACAAGCTTCATTCCAGAGACTTGAAATCACACTTATACTGTGAAGAAGGTGCACTGAAGAACTCACTATCTGAAGCAAGAACTCTTACCATGTAACCTTAATCCTTATGATTTTTTACCCCTTTCCACCCCTCTATTTTTATCTGCATTTTGTGTGTGGGTAGAGGGTGGGACAGTTAATGAGGGTAGGAGGTTAGCTTGTTTGTTATCCAACTGTATTTATTGTATGTTTCATATTTATTCCATTATAAATAAACAGTAATTGTGTCTCAACTTGCAAACCTGGTGACTGTAATTATTGGGCAGCCATTGGCCAAAGATTTCGGGAATTTGTGACTCTGGGATGAGTAGGACTGGAATTGACTATGCATTTGCCCAGGATGTTGTAACAATCCAAACATTTTAGATTGACAATGACCGGTCCCAATAGATATTAATAAAACCTCAGTGAAATGAGGTTCTGAAATGGCTGGCGCTTTCCAGTAGGAGTTCAAGATAACTGAGATGACCTTTGACTCTGGACATTTAACCTCAGAATTTAAGGAAGGTGATAAGAGGTTGAACATGTGGTGTTGTCCTGAGATATATCATCACAATGGGACTATTGGCCCTCCGGTACTGAGCTCTGCCTTGAGTTCACCATGGATCAGCAGGACAACAAGCTGCTTACAACAAGGTGTAAATTAAATCACTGAAGTCTTGACAAATAGACTCTCCATGATATTGTCAAAGTTGTCAACTACATAGTTGCAGCTTCCAGGCTAGAAACTGCAAGCATCCGGAAATCATCTGCTGCTGATCATGGCTGTGCACACATCCATCATAGTACTGCAGATTTGACTAGTGGTCTTCTTCAGCTGAGTCATCATCACCACAAAATTCTGGGATGTCATCTCTACCGCCCGTGTGTATGTTTTATGGTCTTCAACTGACCTTGTTTTAAATTCCGAATCCCAGAAATTTGGATAATGTCTTCTGACCTTTGGGACTGCAATGGCTGCTGCACCCTTATCTTCCACTCCCATATCCTCATGGCACCTCATACAGTACCATGTGATTTCCCTCCTCCGGATATTACTTACTCCTCCAGGTGGTTATCTCTGGACAGGTGCTTGTGAATGTTAGATGCAATGACCTAGTTGTTGAAGACAGGCCAATCATTCTTGAATCAGAAGGCCCAGGTGGTTTTTGCTTCTTGCTGTGACAAACTACAAAAACAAAATGAAGTAGAAGTAGATGAGAAGGAAAAAGACGAGGGTGCTTTCTGTAAAAATATCATCCGAAACATTCACCGTATATTATAATTACAGGTATTGCAGAAGGTAAAGATACAAGATGATAAATATTAGGAGAAATCAACAGATTACAATTCACCATCTATTTCCTCCCTCTTATTTATTTTGTATGCCTGCCCAGGACTTTCCCCTTTTATGTAATGAGAGGTTATAGGATGGGGCTTATACCATCTGCAACTGCCGTCTGGTTACTTTCTCTTTGAAGAAGAAAGTACAAAATCTGAAGGTTCTCTATTTGATGTTATATGGAGTAGTGGAATATAACAAAATACTTCTAAATGGGGCAATACCAGGTGGAGCAAATTGTGCTAAACGTGGAAATTCATGGTTGTGAGTTTGCATGGGAAGCAAGTGAATGTGAAGATTTTTGTGGTTGCATAGACATTCTGGGAATTTGTAGATTGTGTCCACTTTATGAAGACAAAATAGGTGGAAGGATATGTATCTTACATTGCATTAACACAAGACAGAAATAATATTGACTTTGGAGATAGTGTTAAACAGCAGATATGCTTATTTTAATTACGTACAATTGGCAGCTTGACGTATGTGGGTTATTTTACAATACCACTCAAAGCGTGTTTGTCTCTTCTTATTTTGACTATTCTGCTTCGGTCATTGAAATCCTCCCAGCACTAGATTATTGTGAAGGGTCAGGAAAAAGGGACATCGACCGGTATCTTATTCTACTATGCCTCAGTCATTGTTTTGGTTTGTCACCTTGCTTCAGTGCTATAATGCTCACGAGACCCCGGGGGACACCCCAATTGATCTCTCTGTGGGAGTGGTGGAATATAAGCTACCGGCTAGTGGGCGGAGGCCAATCAGCTGGGGCTCATAAAATTGGTTGTAACATCACCTGGAATGTGACTGGCATCATCGGTAGTCCTGGTTGTGACCTTTGGATTGTAAGTGTTGTCACCTTTGCATGGTGGCACACATTGCTGTCTCACAGCACCATGGACCTGGGTTCGATTCCAGCCTTAGATGACTGTTGGAGTTTGCATATTCTCCCCTTGTCTCTGTGGGTTTCCTCCAGGTGCTCTGGTTTATTTCCACAGTCTAAAGATATACGTGTAAGATGAATTGGCCATGCTAAGTTGCCCCTACGTAGGGTTATGGGGATAGGCTGGGGGTCTGGACCTTAAGATGCTATTTCAGAGGGTCAGTGCAGACTCAATGGGCCGAAAGGCCTCCTTCTGCATTTATAGGGATTCTATTCTATGGTTTTGTCATTGAATTGAACTTTATTTGAACTTACCTTCTCGGCCTCCTGAGCTTTTATAAGTGCCAAGTAAAGCTCCCTTTTCTCCCTAAGTCAAAAATACCTGCATAAAGAAGTCTGCAAACCTGGTAGTTTGGTACCCTGCTTTTATTTACTCAAAGTTTGAGGTTTGCTCCCCTCACTTTCAAAGTGACTGCAGTGCTCCTTTCAGATGCTGCGGCAGTGCCAGGTTACACCACATTTTACCAAGAAATCGGCAACCAATTGAGGCACAAATAGCTCTGGAGAATTCACCACAATGTTAACATGAATCTGACCCAGGAAAATAGGAAGGGGGGGATGGGGTTGGGTCACATAGTGATACTGATGGGCAGAAATGCATTCCTGATATAATTCCTACAGCTATTCTGACATGGAGAACAATCAAACATTTAGAACCTATGAAAACAAATCATAATTTATGATTTGCCTCATAGCAAAAGGTATTCATCACTTTTTGCTGCTAGCCAGGACATTTTTTCTCTATTGCACCATTTTATGTTATCAGCCAAGAGTCACAGGAAACTAGCTGGTGATGTCACTTTGCACTGTGAGGTCACACCAGTGCAGATAACGATTTGAATTTCCACTGATAACCCGACATAAATGTGTGGAGTTAGAGCAGAGGGCATAATTTTGTCAGGCCCATGATAAAACTCCGGTACACCAATCTTGGGATAATACATAATAGATAATTGAAGGTCAGTAAGAAGCCTATTAGTTAATTAGTGTTCAATAGATTAATTCATAAATAATATGTTAAATTTATAACAGTTCTGAACAGGGTACACAAAATGTACCAAAATCAAACTGAAGACTTGACAGACTACATCATGTCATCAGAGTGACTACTATTGATTAATGAAGGTGTAATAAAAGGAATTAATTTGCAGTTAATCGATAACTTTAAAGAGCTATTGAGATCATGGAAGATAATTTAATGAACCATTTGAGTAGAGGATAATCATTTTATCTTTCAGATTGTACTTCAGCTCTTCTTTGAAAGATGCTATTTTTGAAAGAATTATACCAAGGCAAGCATCGTATTTGAAGCCTCTTTTGAAAGACCAGTGGCAATAAGGTTTTGAAAGACCAGAGGCGCCCCTTCACTATAATAATTTCAATATTTACAATTAATGTTAAGTGGTTAGGGTTGGAGACCACCATTGACAATGCTTGACCAATGGCAGAAATTATTATTGACAATGGGCACATTCATGCTGGAATACATTGATAAATCAACATCTGTAAAGATTTTCACAGATGTGAGTGTATCCCCTTAGCCTGAAGTGATGAACAAGCCAGCATTTAAATGATCAAAAATGTTTGCAATCAGTCTGTCCCCCCTCTTCCTCAATGCTGGCAGATTCATTCACATCATCATCAACTCTGCTATAGGTAAAAATGGATGATATAGCTGAAATCTGAAATTAGTAAAGTCAATATTCAGACCAGATGAATGCAGAGACCCAGAAGAATTAAGCACTGTTTCTGAAATTTCAACTGACCCTGGTTAGAAAGAGGTCAAAAATGGAGAAGCTAGAGTTGGTATGAGGAGGAGAGTAACAGTGATAATGCAGAGGGAAGTCAGGATAATGTTTGTATACAGAACTGAGGTGTTGAGAAAAGTGGCCACCTGACTTGTGCTTAGAGACCAAAACAAGAATAACGAAAACCATTTGGCAGATTGCAGGAAGTGCACACAAATGGCATTACCATTTGGAAGAATTGTTTGGGACAATGGTATGGGAGAAGTCAAATGAAGCTTAACTCCCATCTCTTCTGGATGAACAGGAACAGGCTAGAAGACAAGCTAGGAATGGCCAGATTTCCATAAATTTGAACATTTTTTTTCTTCAACAGTGTTGTTTGGAGGTAGTCAGAAACTCTGATTAACCAACTACTGCGAATTTGTAAAAATTAACTATTGCATTTTTAATATTTTTAAATTGACCATCGGCAGAAGCCCAACAAAGCATAAAATTTAAAGTCAGAAGTAAAAACAGAAAATGCTGGATAATGTAAACAAGGGCTTGAACACTCTTTTCAGATGACGCAAAGCTTCACATGCACCTCCTTCAATCTGGTCTATTGTGTTTGCTGCTCCCAATGTGGTCTACTCTATATTGGAGAGACTAAACACAGGCTGGGTGACCGCTTTGCAGAACACCTTTGGTCCGTCCACAAGCAGGACCCAGAACGTCTTGTTGCTTGCCATTTCAACTCACTGTCTTGCTCTCATGTCGTTGGCCTGCTGCAATGTTCCAGTGAAGCCCAGCGCAAACTGGAGGAACACCGCCTCATCTTCCGATTAGGCACATTTACAGCCTTCCAGACTTAACTTTGAGTTCAACAACTTCAGACTGTGAATTCTCTCCTCCAACTTCACTTCATTTTTAATTTTATCAATTTATTTTCATTTCTTCCATCAATCCGTTTTCCCCTCACCATTGTCTCCCCTCCCCCCAACCCACCTCACTAGAGCCATCTGTTCTCTTTTCCAAGTTTTCCTTAGACACACTGCTTACCCCTGTTCTGCCACAAACACATTCTGATTTCTTAATATGCCACTCTCAACACCTTTCTTAGTCATTATCTCCACAATTGACATCTCCTTTGTCTTTTTGTCCATGACGTATTTGTCCACGACCACCTGTCGCTGGTCCTCTTTCCAGCTCCGCTGCTCCATGCCTGCCCACATGCCCCTCCCCCCCCCCCCCCACCCTCCCTGTCCCCAGCATACACAATGGTATAGAATCATAGAATTCCTACAGTGCAGAAGGAGGCCATTTGGCCCATCGAGTTTGCACAGATCCTCAGGAAGAGCTCTCTACCTGGGCCCAATCCATCACCCTATCCCCATTACCCTATAACCTCACCTAATCTGCACATCTTTGGACTGTGGGAGGAAACCGGAGCACCTGGCGGAAACCTACGCAGACACGGGGAAAAGGTGCAAACTCCAAACAAGAAGTCACCCAAGGCTGGAACTGAACGCGGGTCCCTGGTGCTGTAAGGAAGCAGTGTTTGCTAATCACAGTGTCACCTCATCCTATTTTTAGATCTTTTTCGCTTTGACAAAGAGCCATCCAGACTCAATGCTTACTCGATTCTCTCTCCATAGATGACGGCCGACCTGCTGAGATTGTCCAGCACTTTCTGTTTTTGTTTCATATTCCAGAATCCGCTGTATTGAAGTCGGAAATCTTCTGCTCAACCCACTTTAATTGTGTGACTGCAGAATAAAACTTTTGATCATTATTTCAAAGTGAAATGCAGTAAACGTGCAAGGCACACTCTAATTCTGGTGTCTGTTGACTGCAGAATAAATAATCTATCAATCTGGAAGCAATATAAGTATAGCTTACCAAATATACAAGGGGGATGGACATCAAAAGACCATCCAGCCTGCCTCATACATATTGCAACTGGGCACAATAATCCTTAACATTACCTGCCCACCAGCAACAATTTAATCTCCTGAAAGAAGTACAAGCACAGATTTAAAAAATAGATCAGGGGAACGAAATTCTGGGAAATTTCCCTCCCAACTCCAAAAGGCAGTAAGTTTCAGGAAATGACAGTGACAAATCACCCCGTTCAATATCCCATCCATCATTCGTACACATAAGTTACAGCAGGAAACTTAAGAACATATGAACAAGGAGCAGGAGTAGGTATTTCAGCCTCTTGAACCTGTTACACCATTTAATAAGATCATGGCTGATCTGATAGTAAGCACAAATCTGCACCCAGCCTTCCCCTGATAAAGTTTCACTCCTTTGTTTCCCAAGAATCTATCCACCTCAACCATAAAAATATTCAATGCCACTGCTTCCACCGTCTTTTCATGGTGAAGATTCCAAAGACTCACAACCCTCTGAGAGAAAATGTTTTGCCTCATCGCCAGTTTAAATGGGCGAATCCCTATTTTTAAACTGACCCTTAGCTCTAGATTCTTGTACAAGAGGAAACATTCTTTCCATATCCACCCTATTAACACCCCCCCAGGATCTTATATGTTTCAATCAAGAAACTCCAGTGAATACAAGCCTCCCCTGTCTAACCTTTCCTCGTAAGACAACCCATCCATTCCAAGTATTCTTGTAAACCTTCTCTGAACAGTTTCCAATGCATTTAAATCCCTACTTAAAAAGGAGACCTTTACTGTCCACAATCTTCCAAATCTGGGGCGGAATTCTCTGACCCCCCGCAGGGTCGGGGAATCGCCCGGGGCCGGCGTAAATCCCGCTCCCGCCGTGGCCGGAATTCTCCGCCACCCGGGAATCGGCGGGAGCGGGAATCACGCCCCGCCGATCGGCATGCCCCCCATGGCGATTCTCCGGCTCGCAATGGGCCAAAGTCCCACCGCTAACAAGCCAATCCCGCCGACGTAGTTTAAACCACCTCTGGTGCCGGCGGGATTGGCGGCACGAGCGGGCCACTGGGGTCTTGGGGGGGGGGCGCGGGTCGATCGGACCCCGCGGGATGCCCCCACGGTGGCCTGGCCCGCGATCGGGGCCCACCGATTGGCGGGCGGTCCAGTGCCGTGGGGGCACTCTTTTTCTTCTGCCGCCGCCACGGCCTCTACCATGGCAGAGGAGGAAGAGACCCCCCCTACCGTGCATGCACCGGTGGTGACGTCAGCAGCCGCTGATGCACCGGCGCATGCGCGGACCGGCGAAGGCCCTTCGGCCGGCCCCGACGCCGGGCTGCGTAGCGCCAAAGGCCGTTGGCGCCAGTTCAGCGGAGCGGAAACCACTCCAGTGCGGGCTTAGCCCCTAATTCCCCTAACCCCTAGGAGAATTCCGCACCTTTGGGGAGGCCCGACGCCGGAGTGGTTGGCGCCACTCCGCTACGCCGGGACCCCCCGCCCCGCCGGGTAGGGGAGAATTTCATCCCTGGTCTCACTAGTGACATGTACAACTGAAGCATAAAGACATAACTTCCTACTTTTGTACTGAACTCCCCTCGCAATAAACTATAACATCCTATTTGTTTTCCGAGTTAATTGCTAGTCTTGCATACTAGCATTTTGTGATTCATGCACTAGCAGGTCCCTCTGCACCTCAGAGCTCTGCAATCTCTCACCATTCAGATGATAAGCCTTTTTATTCTTCCTGCCAAAATGGACAATTTGAGATCTTCCCACATCACACTCAATTGGTCAGAACTTTGCCCGCTGACTTAACCTACACGCATATTTTGTAAGCTCCTTATGTCCTCCTCAGAACTTACTCTTCTAACTATCTTTGTGTCAACCTATCCCTTCTAAATGCTTGTCCCAAATCCACACTTACTGTACAATTTGGAAAAATTTACTAAAGATTAAAGAGCTTGTTCTAAGCTATAGGCATGCCACTGGTTCTCACTTTCTAAATCAAATAGCCTATCCCTGAGGACACAATCTAGTTCCTTGGATCTAATAAAAGCCATGTCCTGAAATGTTAACTCTGTTTCTCTCTCCACAGATGTGCGTAGTATTTCTAGCATTTTCTGTTTTAATTTCAGATTTCACGCACCACAGTATTTTGCTTAATTTGCATTTTGTTCTACTTTAATTGATTTTTGTTGGAGCTTCCTGGCACTATAGTCCTGGCACTATACCAGTTGGTCTTGTTCCATTAAGTTTAATTCAGACTTTAATTCAGTATCTTAAATGACACAAAAAGTGTGGTGTTAGCCCAAAGGTGTGCCTAACACTACATTTATCTATTAAATGTCATCGGCCACATGTGGGTCCATTGCTCCTTTGCACCTAGATCTGACTTTAGTTGTCTCTCTTCAGTCAAAGTTATAATCTCTGCATCATCCATTAATTTGCAGCCTGTTTTCTCAATGCCTACATCTAGGGCATTGATGAGTACCATCAAACGAGAACTGTACAAAAGGATATTGTGGAGAAAGAGAGCTCCAATTATAAAGCAGAATCAAATATAGAACATTTCTAAGTTTGTAGCCATTTGAAAATAAACTTTACAAACATAGCCGTTATTAAATGGAGTGAAATCCTAGATTCCTCAAGCTGAGTAAATTTAATAGGTTTGTTTCGAATCACTAGCTTTCGGAGCGCAGCTCCTTCCTCAGGTTCATTCACCCGATGAAGGAGCTGTGCTCTGAAAGTTAGTGATTTGAAACAAACCTGTTGGACTTTAACCTGGTGCTGTAAGACTTCTTACTGTGCCAACCCCAGTCTAAAACCGGCATCTCCACATCATGAGTATATTTAGATTTCTTTGCTACCTTTTGAATTTTGCACAAATTGCATGTTTGAATTCAAAGCAAAATATTTCTTGAAAACTAACATCATTTGATGCATAGAAACATATGGCTTTATTCACTTAAGGAAAGCATATCCAATGGCATTTAAAATGGTTCTCAAAATCCTTGCCACATTGCAATTTGGATATTTATGTTGTTGTAGCAAAGGTAAAGGTAAAAGCAAATTCTTGTTCAGCAGCTGGCATCATACTGGAGAAAAGAAAATTCAGGAGAGATTCAGCAGCTCTGAAAGAGTTATACAGACTCGAAACATTAACTCCTTTTTTCACTCCACAGATCTGCTGAGACTTTCTAGCATTTTCTGTTTTTGTTTCAGATTTCCAACATCCGCAGTTTTCTGAATTTCACCATAACTGAGAAAGTTGGAATGTTGGTCAAACCTTGTTATGTGGACATGATCAAATTCATTTGTGTTTTAAAATTCAAATTCAAATGTAACACAGCATACCAAGGCTGAAATTTCCCTGCCCTTCACACAGGCGGGATCTTCTCGTCCAGCCGATGTGAATGGAGATTTCAATGGCTCGCCAGCCCAGCCACAGGAGAACCCACAGCTGGGAGCTGAAAACTGCTGGTCCACGGATATGAGCATTGACTTCATACACTAACAGACTGCTGAAAATTTAATCGGACTGAATAAATATGTGTAATGCTCTGATTGGAATGATTGTGATCAGTGATTAATTATTTAACTTTAATTAAAATAATTATCTAATGCTTTCATTTTTTGCAAAATTATATTTCCTGATAGGTGATCATTGGAACTAAAGTTCATTCAGAACAAGCTCTGATCTTTAATGACCCCAAGGCATAATTTTGATGCAGTCTGAATGCACTGGTTTGTAGGAAATAACCAGGAAAACTAACTCCAGGATCTGTGGAGATAGAATACAATACTATTTCATCTATCCATGCACCGTTTGTACATCCGTACTGACACTTTCAGTATCTGATGAATCACTTTCCGCTACAAGACAGTATGGAATATCCAGGACAACAGTGGAAGCAGTGGGGAGATTATTATCCAGAGATATACTCCCAGAGCTTTTATGAAGGATATTCATTAAACACTGTACTCGGTAATCATGCAGATTATTTTCACCATCAGAATTTTTTCAACCACCCAACTATGACACTGAGCAGGAGATCACAGAATGTACTTCTAAACCGTGAAGGATCTTCGTCTCACATAATTCCACACCAGCAGCTTGAAAATTATCAACAAACCAACCAATTACAAAGAACAGGATTTCCTGATGCAACTTTCTCGTCTGTCCCTCGAGTGATTGTCACATCTCGACCTGGCCTGCCTCCTTATGGAGCTAATAATGAAGGAGTAAAGCAAAATGAAGCACCCAAAATGTGCATTCTTGCTCTTGCTATGATGATAGCTGGCATCCCTACAGTCCCTGTACCCAGAGTAAAAGCAGAGGACATGATGGTGGCAGCACAAAAATTTAGAGCGGACAACCCAAACCTCAGTGGAGATATAGATGAAATGCTAAAGGACAGAAGAGAAAGGAAAGGGGTCTTTACTGTGGATCATGTTTTCCCCAGTAACAGTGCGGATGAAAGAATCAACTGGAAGAGAACGAGAGATAGTACAATTCGTTACCCTCAAATAAATGTCCTGGTATTAGAGAGTGATGATCGGGTAGATGCAAAGAAACACAAATCAAATGATTTGATGCTCATATGAACACAGAACCCTTTAGAATAGAGAGAGCAAAATGAAAATTACATTTGTTACAAAGAATACGGTTTATAAATATGCTTCTGTTAGTTCTTTAACATTTGCAAAGAATTCTTGAAAGTAAATTTGTAAACGATTGACTATCGTAAGCTGTGCTTACAGTCCAGTTATTCTAAATTATGCTTTTTAATTAGTATTACTGTGCAGTAATACAAATAACATGTGTTGGGTGCCATTTTTAATTGGTAATCTGCAAGGTTTTGGTTATTAAAGCAAATGCAAACTTTCGAATCCAAAAGAGAAAGTGGCATCTAATTATATATGAATGATAAAGTTGAGCACATGCATTCTTTATGGGGAATGATGGGAATCAGTGGGAAATGGAGCTTTATTACATTCTCCATGTTACTTGCAGGGTAGGTAGGACATTGGCAATTTTGGGCTGAA
Organism: Scyliorhinus canicula; assembly: GCF_902713615.1. Lineage (NCBI taxonomy): Eukaryota > Metazoa > Chordata > Chondrichthyes > Carcharhiniformes > Scyliorhinidae > Scyliorhinus > Scyliorhinus canicula. The sequence goes on along the minus strand of NC_052152.1, from coordinate 140,321,695 downwards.
TTTTAATATGCAGAGGATGAGTGAAGGAAGATTGTTAAATGATCAGAATATATGAGTGTGCCAAAACATAACATGATATGCTCAAACAATAAGCAAAATACTGTAGATGCTGGAACAGAGAATTCTGGAAAACTCAGCAGGTCTGGCAGCATCTGTAGGGAGATAGAAACAGAGCTAACATTGAGAGTCAGTTTGGCTCGCCAGAACTAAAGAGAGGTAGGAATGTGTTTGATATTAAAGTGAAGCTGTGAGAGATTGTAACAAGATGTGGCAAGCTTAAGAAGAAAAGACAGATGGTCTGGTGTGGGGGACGGGAGGAGGTGTTGTGATGGGGAATACATGTATGGGATATTTTTTGAAAAGGTGTTTAAAATGAGAAAGCTGCAGAACTCAGTGTTGAGTCCCGAGTGCTGGGATGTGATGAGGAGGTAAAGGGACAGGTATTGCACCTTCTGCGAGTGCCAGGGAAGGTATCGTTGGAAGGGGATGGTGAGTTTGGCGTGATGGAGGAGTGAACCAAAGTGTCACAGAGGGATTGGTCCCTGCATAATGCTGATGAGAGGGTCAGTGGAAGGTGTGTTTAGTGCTGGCATCATACTGTAGTTGACAGAAATGGCGGAGGATGATCCTTTGAGTGCAAAGGCGGGTAGGGTGGAAAGTTCAGGTTAAGGGACGGGAACGGGTGAAGACAGAGGGGCAGTAATGGGTCAAACCCAGTTGACTGCCTTTTCATGCACAAGTGGGGGGGAGAAGGGTTGGGGGGGACCTCTCTTCAGGGAAAAAGCTGACATGTCCAATGCACCATTTTTCAAAGATGTCATCATCAGGACAGTTGTGATGGTGGAAGAGATATGGGGCTGGATTCTTCGCCCCACCACATTTCTGTTTCAGCACGCCGACGGGATGCTCCATTACGCCGGCTGGTCAATGGGGTTTCCCATTGTGGGGCAGCCCCACGCCGTCGGGAACCCCCCGGGCTGCTGGCTAAATGGAGCATCCCGCCGTCGGAGAATCCAGCCTCTGGCATGTGAATTAGTTAAACAGGTGGAAAGAATATGGGATCGCAGCGGGCTCATACTGGGTTGAATGGAGAAAAACACCAACACTGCCCACTTGGCCTACCAGTTGTGAACACCCAGAGGATGAGTCATCACTGACATTTGTCGACTATTTAAGGTGAGCCATAACAGGATAAGGGTGGGCAGACCAACATCACAATGATCAACAAACTGATATGGAAGATCAGCAGAGTCGCAAGTTTTTGGGTTAGGGTGAGGAAGATAGGCATGGGATCAGTTGAACGAGAGGCTGTCAGGGCATGCGGAGGAGGGACACACACTGAGTTACGACCCCCTCAGGGGCCACGCACTGCAATTCCCTTCTTACACCATGAAATATGAACTCCCCTTGTAATTGTAGAGGCAGAGCCTCCCCCTGACTGGGAGATGTGGTGATATGCCTATGAGCCACGTCACAGTTGGACACACCATGCAGTCTCAAGACCAAGGTCATGTGACCTGGAACCGGTATATAAAGAGTGATTCATCCGGCTATCTGCAGAACATGAGATAGAGGGTAATAAGACGTACATGCAACATGTCAGCAGAAGTTGTACGTTCCAGAGGAGTAGCAAGACTCCATGATAACGTACTCTGTATCAGGTTGCCACCCTAACGCACGAGACACAATAAAAGGATCTTTGTTGGACAGATCAAAGTATTTGGTGAGTTCATCTTAAAGTACAAGGGACAAAACACAACAGGAGGAGCATCGCAGTATATAAACCCTGGCCTGGGTGCAGCGCAGGGAGGGTGTTACTTCGGGGTGAGGAGTTGTAGTACTTGTGGTTATTGTGTATAGTATAAATAAACCTTGTGCTTATCCAGCCTACAGTGCGTTCCACAAAGTCTCTTCCTTCGGCTACTACATTCTTAACCAACGACAAAATGTTTAAATTCAAAGTAGGAAGGGTGACACGATGGCACAGTGGTTAGCACTGCTGCATCACTATTCAATCCTGGCCCCGGGTCACTGCACGTGTGGAGTTTGCACATTCTCCCGTGACTGCGTGGGTTTCACCCCCACAACCTACAAATATGCAGGATAGGTGTATTGGCCGCGCTAAATTGCCCCTTAATTGGAAAAATTTAAAACAAAACTAAAAAAAAATGAATTAAAAGTAGGAAAGATGCCTACATCCAGACAACATTTGACCGGAGCTTTGACAAAATGTTGCCAATCACTGTCTCCTGGTGACCAGATCACTGCATATAGATCGGATCACTGCATATAGATCGGGTTTTGAGAATTACATCAGACCACAGTTTTGTGACAGACAAAACATAATAAGAATGCACTGAGCTCAGAAAGCCTGATTACAGCACCACCTGCAGGCAAGTTTAAATGACCTGAAAGTTTAGACATTGAAAGATCAATAGGAAGAATTACAGGTGACAAGACATGCTGGTTTTAGTGTTATAAAGATAGAGGGCTGGATTCTCCATTATTGGGGCTATGTCCCCATGCTGGCGTCCAAACGGTGGTGTTTCACGCCAGAAAAACTGGCATCAAAGGGACACAAATTCCTGGCCCTGCAGGGACCCGGATATACATTTCACAGCTTTTGCTGCAGATACGGCGCCCGCACTTCCAGGTCGGAGGTCAGGCATGCGCACGACCCTCAGCTCCCGCACAAGCATTTACCAGCCGTCTGTAAGACCAGCCCCCACCCTCTGATCTGCTTGCCCTCAACCTGTTTCTTGATGGAACATGGATTCTCCGCCCCCTCTCCGGACGTGATCCAGCCCATGAATGAATATTTGTATTGATGCTCCCCCCGAATAGCAGAAATGAATATGGGATTGCAACGTAGCAAAGAAAGAGCAACTGGTGAACAAAATAAGAAAAGGCACATTTACCAGGAAATGGGAAGTCAGAAAACAGAAGAGTTTTGCAGTTCAGCATATACCAGACACGTATCCTATATGGGAGATATGGACAGTGAATAAAATGGAGAATCAATAGGTGGGATAATACTGAGGGAGGGATTGATGTGGATGGATTTTGTTGTTGGGTGAATTGTTGTGGGAGTGATTGGTTGTCTGGCAGGGAATTCCCATGGATATGGGTATTGTTGTGTGGGTGAACTTGTGGGGGAAATTTGTTGTTGGAGGATTGTTGTCAGAATTGGATTGTTATGTGGATTATTTTGAGTTTGTTTCTGAAACCTATTTATTGTCACTGATTTTCATGCAAAAGCTACAGTAAATTAGTGGAGGTATTCAGGTGCCGTTCTAAATTACTTTAATTGTTCGGTGCTTTTTGTTGCAATATGCCTTTCAGGGATATCAACATGACATCACCAGAAGGAAAATGCGTCATGTGATCCAGTGTTAGTTTCTCTTTTACTTTGAGCAGAACACACACATTTCTGGTGTCTTCAACTTTGTGCCTATATATGACTGTTCTATTGTCACTAGTCTTAATAAATGAACACACAAATGGTTTACCCAGTCCCTTATTTGAAATTGGTGCCCTGTGTCTTGTACAGTGAATAAGCTGAGGACATTGTATCATTAGAATAACATGACATGGCGATTAGTGGTGGTCAGACAAGTGGCATCAAGATTAAGTACAGGTACGATATGGCGAACAGTCTTAGGTCAGACTGCATGCACGAGAAGACCCTCAATGTTTTGGTCCGGCCAGAGCTAAATTCAATATCGGAGAGTGTTGAAGACACAACATGTTGGCTGCGATGAAAAGCTTTGAAGATGCTGTGCTGAGACAGCGCTCAAGGAAAGAGTTGGTAAGAAGATGGTGAGATTTATGCTGAGATTATAGTGCATAGCTTCTCAGTTCCATGATTGGGATAACGCGTGGTGAGGGCTAACACAGGGTTAACTCAGTTGGGAAAGACGAATGACCGGAGTGTGGGATCAATAACGACCAATCGAAAGTCAAATAAAAGCACCCAAAAGACAAAGCACCATTACAATTGGACCAGTACCGTTTGCAATTAGAACATGTGTCTTTGGGAGTTGCTGAACAATAAATTGAATAAAAAGCAAAGGTGCTTTCCAAGCATCTGTCTTCAGATGGGCATGTTGTTTTGACTGGCTGCCTTGATCTTTACTCCCCCTTTCACAGCTTCCCCCACTTTATTGACTCCCCCAACCTTGGGGAGACCCCTGGGAACTCCCCCACCTCACCTCCCCTCCAAGTGGCAAGTGTAGCCACCTGAGTTGGCCACTTCCCCACACAAAATGGAGAAACACAAAGACAGCAGGGAAATTGGACAATCCTAGAGAAACAAGCAGTTTGCAGACTTTTCCTGTGTATTCTGCCTGCAAAGAAAGCAGACAGCACTGAAACCAGCAGTTACACATATTGATGAGCGATCCCCGGGAACAATAGCTACAACGATTAGCTACATTTAAGACACTCAATAGCAAGTCAGACTCCTCGGCGCCAACGGGAGTCCGAAACAAAGGAGACAAACAAGCCAGAAAGAACCGCCCAGCGATCGAGAAACAGTCCCAGTATTGGGTAATTCAAACCAATCGATTGGTATGGGATCCAATCGATTGAAAGTACGCTCGGTGTCTGCCCAAAGGGGCGCGAAGCCCCAGGGACCTATAAAAGACAGGTCCCAAGTTCAGTTCGCTCTCTTAGCCGGCCCTCCCAGCAGAACACCTTAGCAGCTCTCGAAGAACTTGACCGTAAGGAGAGGCCTGGTCAATTGCTGCACCACCAAGTAAGTGTCATACAACGCACGCTACGAGATAGACATTCCTGACCCCTTAGTCCATACCAGCTGGAAGCCTGCAGATCCAGTACAGAGCAACAGGCCATTGTTCCCTGATCCGGCGGGTTCCCTTATCCAGATAAGTATTGGCCTATTAGTGGTAGGAATAGTTTAGTCTTTTAGTATTATATGTATGAGTAGCGAATAACTGTGTATTAATAAATGTGTCTTGTTTTGAACCTTATTAATTGGTGTATTGAGTCATTGATCTGAACTTGAACTTGAACCTCATGGTGGTATCATAAGGATACCTGGCGACTCTAGAGCGAAGTAATAAAACAGAGCCAATTGAGTGTAAAGCGCACTCACCAGAACAAGCAACACAAGGTACCACCAGCAACGCCAACCTGATACCTGGGTACCCTGGAACTGCCAACTTGGCACCCTGGCAGTGCCCCAGCCACCCTGGCAGTGCCCTGGGAACCCTGGTAATGCCATCCAGACCCCCGGCAGTGTCAGGAAGGCACTACCAGGGTGTCAGGCTGGCAGTGCCAAGGTACCCAGGTGCCAGGGGAGTGCCAGAGCACAACCCTGCCCTGTCCCCGACCACCTTGCAGTCTCCAATGATCTGAGAGACTCAGAGGTACCGTTATGACTCATCCACGTTTACGTGCAGCAATACTAAACAGTACCCTGGTACGTCTCTCAGGTACAGCACTTGAGTTCTGGGTGCTGGGTGAACCTGGCGCTTGGTATTTGAGGGAACTAGGCTGTTATCTTTGGAGCGGAGGAGGATGAGAGACGACTTAATAGAGGTTTATAAGATGATGAGGGGGATAGATAGAGTGGACGTTCAGAGACTATTTCCTCGGGTGGCTGTAGCTGCTACAAGAGGACATAACTATAAGGCTCGGGGTGGGAGATATAGGAGGGATGTCCGAGGTAGGTTCTTTACTCAGAGAGTGGTTAGGGTGTGGAATGGACTGCATGCTGTGATAGTGGAGTCGGACACTTTTGGAACTTTCAAGCGGTTATTGGATAGGCACATGGAGCACATCAGAATGACAGGGAGTGGGATAGCTTGAAGTTGGTTTTGGACAAAGCTCGGCACATCATCGAGGGCCGAAGAGCCTGTTATGTGTTGTACTGCTCTATGTTCATTGTTCTATGTTCTGTGTTCTGTGTTCTATTTAAATGAGCCATTATTTTAATTTAAATATGCAGATCTGTACCACACCCAGCAAGGGTGAGATCCAGATTGCGCCTGTCAGAGCAAGTTGGAGACTCGCGATGTGCTTGGAGTGGAGCCAAAATTGGGGCTATTGCACAATTCACCCATTGCACCCGGCTCTGCACCTTGGACTACCCGACTCTGCCATCCTATCCCTGGAGCCTCTGGTTCACAGTGTGCAGAACTGGGCGCCACCACGCCACCTGGGAGAGCCAGAGAGCAGCCATCCAGGTCCGGTCACCTCAGAAGACGACTAGCAACGGGGACCGTTGTCGCAGGGCAGGAGTCACAGCTGGCCGCCTCCACTCCTGATGCACCATCTGAGGATCCACTGAGGCGTAGTGTTAGGGCCCGTAAGGCCAGAAAGTTAGACACCAGTTACGTTGACACGAGTGCAGGGCACAGTTTAATTACAGGTGTTAGGGCATGTATGTGTATATATTTGTGCACGTTAAATCCCTGCTCACACTGTTGCAACCTTTCTCGGTGCTCTGTCAGATGGGTGATGTGCCAAAGGTGTTTACAGTATGTGTGTTCTGGAACGCATTGACGCCACTGTTTAGGTGACGGAGAATTGCGATTTGGCATGAAATCGGCACCCACCCCAATTTCGGCATTGGAACTGATTCTCTACCCAATCGCATCGGTCAATGGAGAATCCCGCCTGTGATTTCTCATTACATGCTCCTGCTGTTAAGTAGGTCTTCAAAAACACAGATGACACCAGACATGAAAAAGTAACAACGATTGTGAACTTTTGGAAATACAAATTTGGTGGACAAAAAGAAGATTGTTTGGAAGTTGCATAGACATCTGGGTTCACAAAAACTGAAGACATTCCTGTGAGATGCCAGAGCTCTTGGTAAAACATACAACTACATTATTGAGCAAATTATTGCTGTACAAAATTTATATAAAATAGTGGAAGACACCACCACATCCTGTTACATCCTGTTACAAGATTGCTACCAGCCTGGGAATTGAACAATGCTGTGGAAATGCTTCAAAGTATGGGACAAAGATAGTGGCCGGGATTCTCCGTTTCTGAAAGTGTGTTGATGCCGGGACTGAATCGGTGAACTTCTCCGACAACTAAATTGTGCCGGTCCTGGAGCAAAACATGGTCCGATAATGGGCTAGCACCAGCGCCACCTGGAACCTGAGCGATTCTAATGAAAAGCGGTGTCTGATTTGACGGGATCGGGATTGCCACTCGAGAGGCTGACAAGCAGCAGCCGCATATCAGCACTCCACTCCCCACACACACTCAGCCCAGTCAACAAGGCGGCAGCACGAAGAGCGGCATCCTGGTTCGTGGACGCAGAGCTCGAGGCATAGAGGAGAGGTGGGCCACCCTGTTCCCTAGGGTAGGAAGGAGGCTGCCACCGGCCACTGTACACCGGGACTCAGAGCAGGTGGCAGAGGTCGTGAGTGCAGTGGGCCCCATCACCAGAACCGGACAGCAGCGTTGGAAGAAGTTGCAAGCCCTCCCTAGAGATACCAGGGTGAGTAGGCAGCATCGTGCCCTTGGCAACAACCCCTGTCCCATACTCCCATAAACTGCCCCTGCATCCGGAGGGTGACTGAGCCCCACCCACCGGCAGTGTGGACGCACCCTACACCACATTCCAGCGAGTATGCCCCCCCACTATGGTGGGGTTCCCTGGCCACAAAGGCCACCAGCTGCTCACTCCTGTGCTGCAGGACAAGGCAACGCATAATCATAGAGAGAGAGAGAAAGCTGGAGAGGGACAGGCAGATAGGTGGGCATTGGACCTGATCGGTGGGCCCTGAGAGGCGGCAGTTGTCGAGGTGGAGGTTGGCATCGGTAAACCAAGTGAGCCCCCGTTGAGTTGCGGTGTCCCTATGGCATGTGTAGGCACGACCGTCACACCACCATCCCCACCTCTCCCACACCTCCCTCACACCACAAGCACACTGCCCCCACACTACCGCACTTCCCCCACACCACCCACACCACACCACCCCATCTCCCTCACATCACCCTCCACCCCAACCCGCTATCCAATCATGCGTCATGTCTTATGTCTTGCAGAATCACCTGGCAATGAGGCGGGCCCTTCTGGTGTCCCCCGTTCCCGACCCTAACCCCAAGCAGATTCTTGTGACGGGGCGGCAATGGACAGCGAAGAGATCCCCAAACACCAGTCGGAGACACCCTGGAGCATCAGTCCGGAGACAACACCAACTCTCTGGCACATCTCTCTCCAACACCCTCCATCCCAGAGGCACTCACTTTGGCTGGATACTTTAGTCAAGAGGCTCCTGGGACGCTATCTGATGTGCTGTGGTACATCAGGTGGAAGAAGGAACACCTGACGGGCGGACGATCAGAGGGCAGCCCGACCCCAGGGACTAGCTGTCGTCCAGACAGGTCTTGGGCTTTTTGAAAGGGTGGACCCATCGACAATGGAGATGCTGACACAGAGCCAGGGTTGACATGAGGGGCTGTCAGTAACCATCCAGTGCCTATTGGTGCAGCTGGAGGAGTGCCACCGCCTGCAGGGACAGGAGACGATGCCAACAATGCGTGCCACACAGGCCAACACTGCACGGTGGAGTTCACGGTGGTGGACTTGGGGGCGACCAAGGGTCATGATGTCCGAGGCTTGGGGCATCTTTGTGGTAGGTGGCCAAGGCATATGACAGGGCAGTCCTGTCGCAGTCAGTTACGTACCAGGGCCACCAGGACATTGCAGTTACGCTCCGGAGCTTGTCCCAGTCACAACGGGTTATGGCTGAGGGCATCGTCGGCGTTGCCCGGGCACTGTGCTGGCTCAGGGTTCAATGGGACCATGTGATAGAATGGCCAGTCCCAGGGGGAGGTGGCACAGACTCAGAGGGAGGTGGCTCAGTCCCTGTGCACATCGCCGTGAGCATTGAGACCATGGTTGAGATGGGAGCAGACTTCCAGGACTGGCAGTGCCAGATGGTGAGGGAGCCCCAGGAGTTTGCTCCAGTTGCCTCCCCAGCTTGTGGAGTAGCTCAAGGCTCCCCCACTCCTGACCCTTGTGCAGCTGAATGGCAGTGGGCAGAACATGGGGCACCATGCCAACTGGGATACCCGAGCGACTGCCGGGCCCAACCAGGCCTGGTCACTCCAGAGGTCAGCTGCTGAAGGGGACCTATGTCACAGGACGGGAATCGCAGCAGGCCACGTGCACCTCTGATGTACCACCTGGCAATCCACCTAGACATAACATTAGAACCCGTAGGGCCAGAAAAGTAGACACCAGTTAAGTTGGCACGGACACAGCACACAGGGTAGCTTTAAGGGCTAGGGCACAAAGCGTTATAGAGATGTTCACCTGTTATGTCCAAAATAAACACCAAGGCTGGGATGGCTAGGGGAGAAATGGACGGGCGTTGGAGGCTGGCATAGGGCTAGGTCGGACACTGCACATCGCCCCAGTACCCCATCCCTCCCTCTCAACCACAACTCTCCAAACCCCCTCCCCCACCCATTCCCCAGCACACCATATCCACCTCCACTGTCCCATGGATTCGATGGGACCGTGTGATAGAACGGCTAGCTCGCAAGCAGGGCTCATCCAACTGGACAGCGAATAATGCTACTGTGGGTTGGAGTCAGAAATTGTCGAACGATGCGGAGCACCAGAGCTGATCACGGAGCGAGTGTCATCATCCTCCATCCCATAGACCAGACCTGATATTACTAACCACCCAGGGCCCGCACCCTGATTGAGACAGGTAGGAATCACGGAGGCAGTTGTAGGGGGGAAGGTGGGTGGCTGGCTGCAGGCGGGGTGGTCATGGGAGGAGTTGGTCGACAGGCAGGGGTGGAGGTGATGTGAGGGTCGGGTGGGATGGTCATGCTGTTGGTCAGGCCTCCTAGTTGGTGAACCTGGAAGCGATTAGAATGTTCCATGTGTGCCGGTCCTGTCGAACACCTCCTGTGGCCTCCTGTGCCTACCCAGGCCCCTTTACATGCCAATCCTGGCTCTACCCCGCATCCTCCTCATCAGATAAGGTTTGATCCCCTCCTCCAGAATGTCACCCCTCTGCTGCACGATGTTGTCGAGGACGCAACAGGCAACCACAATGTTGGAGATAAATGCTACACTGGAGAGCCCCTTCGGAGCTGTCCAGGGACCTGAACCATATCTTCAGGAGCCGATGCACCGCTTGATCATTCCCCTGGTCGGGTCAAAATTGTGTTGCAGCAGGTCTCTACATTGGCTCATGGTCTCCAGATAGGTCATCAGCTATGGCCACATTGGATAATCCCTGTCACCCAGGAACCAACCCTCACCCGGGGATGCACCTCGAATGTGTCAGGAACCGTTGAGTGTGTCAGGATGAAGATGTCATGCCGAGGTATCACGTGCAGATGTGAATGTTGTGCAACTCGTGGTCACACATCAGCTGCACGTTCATTGAATGGAATCCCTTTTAGTTTGTGAAGACCAGTCCGTCATGAGCCAGTGCTCGTCGGGCGACATGCACTCCGCCGATCACCACCTGGACCTGAGGCATCTTGGCGATGGTGGCGAACCTCGATGCCCGGGCATCCTGGTGACTCGGTCCACAAGATATATTATGATGACCGGGCCTCTGTGTTGGCACAAATACACATGTGCATCGAGGTATACGTGATCCCAGACAGGTCCCCACTCGGCACGTGGAAGGACCTAGTGGTGTAAAGTTCAGGGCAATGGTAACCTTGACGGCCATTGGGAGGGCCTCATAGCCCCGCTGTTCCAGGGGCGCCATGATCTTGCAGATATGCTCAGCTGGAGTTTTCAATGACTTGCCCGTTCTGACAGATCTTTGACTGACAGGCGCTACTGGCCCAACTGAGGCCTTATGCTGCGCCTCCATCCCACTTCCCCCTCGGCTTGTTAGCTGGCTGGCTCTCCATCCTTACTGGCTTGCTCCTGTTCCTATGGGGAAAGCTCCTGGTCTGCAGTGTCCTCCCTGAGCAGTTCCTGCTCGTGCAGCTTCAGAGCGTCCCCAGGGCTATGGCAGCTAGGGTGATGGCAACCATTCCCGGTTTAATTCCGAAGTCCATTGTCCTCAGGGGGGAAAGACAGACACATTAGCATGGTGCACACCCACAATCAGGCCCAACAGGCAACATGGTGGCCCGGGCCACAGTGCAGCCACTGCCCGTGCATGTATCCTCCCTCCTATCCCACCCCACACCCAACACCTGCCATTACCCAAGGCACTCTATCCTTTGCATCACACCCCTGGCTCTGTCTGTGCCCTGCACCACGGGGGGACTCTATCGTCAGCACCCATCCTTGCCAGCAGGGGTACCAGCGGCTGGCCCTACCCTTGCCAGCGACCCCTGGGTGGGAATGGGTGCGAATAGGATTAGGTACACCATCAAAATTCCTGACATATAATGGCAGGGAATTTGACACGGAGGAATTTCAAGATGGGTGAAAATGTGAACATCATAGTTATGCACACTGTGCCTGAGAGCCTGTTCAATAATGCTTCGTGTAAGAGAAACCATGCAGTGATAGATGACATGTTCCATAAAATATCAATCAGAGTGTAAATTGCAAACGGTGCTGGCATGAGCAGAAGAAACAAAGAACTCTTTGCAAATAGTTGGAGGGTATAGTTCATACCAATTGCTGTATGCCATAAATCTGAAGTTGCATGCGAGCAGAAAGACTCATTAAAGCTGAAAATTCAGTGAGCCTTACCACACAAGGCCATCAAGAATACAGCTTCGACAAGGAGAGCTGGCGCATTACAAAAGAGAAGTGGAGAAATAATGGAAAGGCCCCTGGCACAGTGATAGGCAGGGAAGGAAAAGTAGTAATTGTACAACACAGGAATCAAACTGGTAGGGTTCATTCTTTGAGATTAGTTGGCATTGATTATGGGCGCAATTCTCCGCACTCACGACGGTGCGGAGAATAGCATGGCTCGTAAAATTTTACGGCCACGCTAGTCCGACGCCCTCCCGCTATTCTCCCCCCCCCCCCACGCCCGACTCCCGATACGAATCGCTGCCGCCGTTTTTTTACGGCCAGCAGCGATTCTCAGCTGTCCGATGGGCCGAGTTCCCAGCCCTTTACGGCTGTTTTTACGAACGGCAAACACACCTGGTCTGGCCGTTCGTAAAAACGGCCGTAAAGTCCCGATTTTTAAAACCATGGCACCGATTGGCACGGCAGTACCACGGCTGTGCCAAGGGTGCCATGGGCCCGCGATCGGTGGGCACCAATCGCGGGCAGCGGGTCCGATGCCCACACACTCTTTGTCCCTCCGCCGCCCCGCTGTATCACTTCGCGGGGCGGCTGAGGGGCATCCCGGCCCGCGCATGCGCGGGTTTCGCGCAAATGCGCGATGACGTCATCCGCGCATGCGCGGGTTGGATTCTTCCAATCCGCGCATGCGTGGCTGACGTCGTATGACGCGTCAGCCGGCGCTAACTCTGGCAAGCGGGCTTAACAAAATTCGTTAAGCCCGCGATGCCGGAGTTTACGGCGGCGGCATGCTAGCCCCGACCGGGGACCAGAATCAGTTCCCAGTCGGGGAGGGGGGGGCTGGCGTCAAACCCGCCCGGATTTGACGCCAGCCTTACGATTTCTCACCCTCTGGGAGAATCGCGCCCAATACCTTTACAGATTCTGAACAAGACATAGAGAGTGAAGAAGCACCATGTACTTCACATATGCACATAATAGGCAATTATGAGGAACTGACTGGGGAAAATAAAGAATTGATCAATGATGAATGAAGTAACATTGAAGCACATGATAGGGTTATCTGTTCAAAAGGACAACAAACTATGAACAAAGTAACATAAATGCCAGAAGAGATCAATGTGTGGAATGATGCCGTCATCAGTGGAAGAGCTGGAATGGCCACTGGTAAATATAAACATTGGGTAAATGTGCAGGTTGAAGGTTAGGAGATTGGCAAAAAGAGGTAAAAATGAGGAAAGCCAGAAAGCAAAACATGTTTTAAAAATTTTTTTTCCAGTTAAGGGGCAATTTGGCATGGCCAATCAATCTACCCTGCACATCATTGGGTTGTGGGGGTGAGACCCACACTAACATGGGAGCAATGGGCAAATTCCACATGGATACTCGCTCACAAGTCCTTGGCGCCTTGAGACAGCAGTGCTAACCACTGCACCTTGAGCACAGTACAAGTTCTGACAGTGAACCAGAAAGGGGTTATGAAAACAGCAAAAGGTCTCGGACTTGCAGAGGGAATGCTGACCACATGCGAGAAGGATCATGTAGCAGCAGTCCAGGAAGAAAGAAGGAGGCGGGTAGAGGTTGTAGCTTGCCCAGAAAGAAAACTGCAGAACATACTAGGAATGCCACTATAAGTAGAAGCCCTCAATATAGAGACATTTTAATAGCTGCTATTAAACTGAGCGATAAGCTGATAAACGAGGCCAGATGAAAAGTTGGAAAGAATTTGGAGTATGTAATGAAATCCCAAGTTGGGGACATCCAGCCTTGTCACACAAGGTCTGCACAGAAAAGGTGCTCCCTGCAGGCACATACAAGGCTAAAATTAAACTGATAGCTCGGGGTTTTGAGGAAAGACTTGTTGATCAAAATATCAGCGTGGACTCCCTTACTGCAGGGAATGTATGTTTGAAGATTGTTTTGGCCTTTTTGCAACATACTCCTGAGAGTGTAGATCAATAGGTATCAAGATAGTACTTTTGAAGGATGAGCAATTTCAAAGATAAGGGGCGAGATTCTCCCAAAACGGGAGAAATCGTAAAGCTGCCGTAAAACCCGGGTGGGTTTTACGGCAGCGCGCCCCTTCCCGACGGGGGACCGATTCTGGTCCCCGGTCGGGGCTAGCAGCCCGACGCCGTAGGCTCCGGCAAGACGGGCTTAACGAAAATCGTTAAGCCCGCTTACCGGAGTTAGCGCCGGCTGACGCGTCATATGACGTCAGCTGCGCATGCGCAGTTTGGAAGACTCCAACCCGCACATGCGCGGGTGACGTCATCGCGTTTTTGCGCGAAACCCGCGCATGCGTGGGCCGGGTTGCCCCTCAGCCGCCCCGCGAATGGATACTGCGGGGCGGCGGAAGGACAAGTAGTGCGCGGGCATCGGGCCTGCTGCCCGCGATCGGTGCCCACCGATCGCGGGCCCATGGCACCCTTGGCACGGCCGTGGTACTGCCGTGCCAATCGGTGCCATGGTTATAAAAAGCGAGTTGGTGACGCCGTTTTTACAAACGGCAAGACCAGGTGTGTTTGCCGTTCGTGAAAACGGCGGAAAGGGCTGGGACTTCGGCCCATCTAACAGCTGTGAATCGCTGCCGGCCGTAAAAAAACGGCGGCAGCGATTCGGGTCGGGACTTCGGCGGGGGGGTGGGAGAATAGCGGGAGGGCGGGAAAAATGTCGGGAAGGCCCTCCCGCTATTCTCCCACCCGTCGTGGGGGGCGGAGAATTTCGCCCAAGGAGCTGGAGTTTGGGAGACTAAGTGCTGATGCCAGCAGAGCATGTGTGGTCTTTCACGACTGAAAAATCGGCGTGAAACCCTCACTGACTCTGGTACCAGTGAGGGGCTAGCACTGGCGCCGACTGAAACTCCCACTGCTCGCACCGAAAATGACCGGAGAATGGCTGGATACCGGCCGCACAGGCGCACAGCTGACGGCCTGCATTGCCAAGCCGTACAACATGGCGCCGGCCGTGTGCGACCCCAACCCACCAACCGCGACCCACAGCCCACCCCCTGGACACCAACCACCAGTCCCACCAGCACTAGCAGAAGCCCTCCCAGCCAGTGGCACGGATCCCGGCTGAGTGTGGCAGCGCTAGACACAGCCCTCAGCTGGCGCGCCAGGCTCCCACATGGTTAGGACCACATATGGCCCATGGCATCGGGAACTCAGCCCACCTGGGGTGGAACAGTGTGGGTGGGCTAACCGATGACAATCACGATTTCAGCGGATACGGAAACACTTCCAAAAGAAGCCTCCAATATAGAAGAAAACCGTGGAAATTAAACAAGTGTGCTTTTTAAAAATAAATTTAGAGCGCCCAATTAAGAGGCAATTTAGCGTGGCCAATCCACCTACCCTTCACATCATTGGGTTGTGGGCGAAAAACCCATGCAAATATGGGGAGAATGTGCAAACTCCAATCGGACAGTGACCCAGAGCCAGGATCAAACCTCGGATATCAGCACCGTGTTTTTCTGGTTTGAATGATGCATCAAGAATATGGGGCGGGATTCCCCATAGCCCGATCGCCGATCACAATCCAAAATATATTTCCACACCAAAATCGGGGCTGGCACCGGATTGACGTTGGTCCGCCATGCTCAGCCCGCCCCAACCTAGCATGCTTGTGATGATGCATGTGGATGATGTGGTGAGTTTCAGTAGAATTTGAACAATGGGTGATCAATAAAATCAAGAAAGAGTTCAAAAGGTTGGAAGCCAGGCTTCAGTGGCGGCTAAATGCACAGGTTTAACATTAATAAAAACAAATCAGAACTGACATTGATCCAACAATCCTATCTAGAAAATGTTAGTTGGAATCCAATAAATTGGGTCAGATCTTCAGAAAAAGATGAACCAGCGTCCAAGGAAGAAAATGATCAATTGAGAAGTTTATTTGGGCAGTTGAATGTGCACCCAGACCTGACCTGCTGCCAGTTATGACGTGTTGGAGCTGAGTACCAAGATGAAGCATGGACAGTAAAGAAAGCTCTGAGAGCCAGCAAAATAATATAGAAATTAAACTTGGAGAAATGCCTTGGGTGAACCTGATGATATGAGATTTGTCATCTTTAGCGATGCTTCACATGCCAATCTTCCAGATGGGTTTGCATGCATCACAGGATTCATCACATTTTCTGGGAGGAAAGAATAATCCATTTGGCTTGGGAAGCCAAGAAAATTAAACATGGCCGTGAAAAGCGCCTTAGCTGAAGAAACCCTGCTATAGGTTGTAGCTAATGATATAGGGGCTAACGTGTCCAATATACTGACAGGAATATTGTACAAGGGGCAAGGTGAGAAAAATCTGTCCATAGGATGCTATGTTGATAACAGATTCCTGTGGGAAAATGCCCACTGGAAAAAGGCTAAGGATACACTGAGGTGGCACAAAATAAATGTGAGAATAAGTGCACTAGAGAACGTCTAGTTTGTAGTTTGTGACTAGTTAAATAGCACATAACGTTCTTTCCCTTTGTTTGGATTGAAATTAAACATGTTATTGAATTTTGTTTTTTATCTGAAGATTTAATTTAAGAGGAAGGACAGGGAATCAGTCACTGCAACAGCGAGTGCATCCTTTGGCAATTACATTGTTAAGATAATTGTCTTTTTAAAGACAAATGATGATTATTGGCTCAAGCTCCAAAGAGTATAAATGGACACAGCTGGAACAGTTGGTGTACGGGATTTATTAGGCATTTGTATTGCTCCTGAGTTGTATGCAGAATAAACTTGCTGAAGGTGAAAGGCAAGTTGCTGTATTATTCCTCCATCAGACACCAATATTGATATTAATACTATGTACAGCATTAGTCTCCTTATTTAAGAAAGGAACTGAATTAGAGGCAGTTCAGGGAAGATGTATTATACTCATACTTGGAATGGGCATGTTGTCTTATGTGGAAAGATCTTGGATCTGCTGGAGTTTAGAAGAATAAATATGAGGTGACTTGATTGAAGCATGTGATCCTGAGGGGTCTTGACTGGGTCAATGTGGAGACGATGTTTTCTTTTGTCTGAGAATGTAGTAGTTGGGTGGCATGGTAGCACAGTGGTTATCACTGTTGCTTCACAGTGCCAGGGTCCCAGGTTTGATGCCCGCTTGGGTCACTGTCTGTGCAGAGTCTGCACATTCTCCCCTTGTCAGTGTTAGTTTCCTCTGGGTGCTCTGGTTTCCTTCCACAAGTCCTGAAGGATGGGCTGTTAGGTGAATTGGACATTCTGAATTCTCCCTCTATGTACCTGAACAGGCAATGTGGCAACTAGGGGCTTTCCACAGTAACTTCATTGCAGCGTTAATGTAAGCCTACTTGTGACAATATAGATTATTATTACTTGGGGCCACTGTTTAAAATTAAGGGTTTGTCTTTGGAACACTCTTTCACAATGCAGTGGAAGCAGTCTGAATATTTTTAAGGCACAGGTGGATCGATTCTTGATTTGAAAGAAAGGGTGAAAGGTTATTGGGATAGGTGGACATGTTCAGTTTGGGTTACTGTCTGATCAGCCATGATCTTACTGAATGAAGAGCTGAGTGGCCTGTTTATGCTTCTAATTCATATGTGCACATCTATGTTCATATGTTAATGTTGGGGAATTAAGTTATGGTAATGCTATTGATTGGAAAATGGAGATGGTTAGATTATCTCTTGTTTGAGAGAATCATTGCCTGGAACTTTGATGGCTTGAATGTTACTTGCCATTTATCAACTTAAGTCTGAATATTGTTCAGGTCTTATTGCATGGGGGCATAGATTATTTCTTCAGTATCTGAGAAGTTGTGAGTGGTATGAACACTATATAACCATCAGTGAATATCCACACTTCTGATATATTTTGGATGGAAGGTCATTGATGAAGCAGCTGAATATGATTGGGGCTAGTACGATACCTTGAGAAGCTTTTACAAACAATGTCCTGGAGCTGAGATGAATAGCCTCCAGCAAACACAACTAGTACTAATGATGTGCTAGTTATGGCTGCAACCAATGGAAAGTTTCTCCTGGATTCCCATTGACTTTAATTTTGCTGGGACCTCTGGCTTTCAGCTCTTTCGTTTATGTTTACAGCAGGACTATAATGCGGTCTGGATATTAGCAGTCCTGACAGAACCCAAACTGAGTGTCAAGTTTGGATGGTAACTCTCCAGTAAGAACTAAAAGGCAGGTCTTGATTTCTTTGACTACAAGTTTAATGAGTTCAGCAATCACTTCTCCAACAACACCACAGTGCCACCTGTATTCCCTTTCTGTTTGGTGGAGTCTATTAAACAATACATGCAGTCTATTAAAGAATTAAAACTCCAAATTCCAACTTGAGTATTAGGGAGCATTAACTTTTTCCTGACACTGAGAATTGGTGTGCAGGTTATTTTTGATTAATTGCCATGACATTGTCGCTGACTACCGTCAGCACTTTGTTGATGAATGAGAATAGATTGATGAGATGGTAATTGACCAGAGTATGATTTGTCCAGCTTTTCGTGAATCAAATATATTTTGGTAATTTTTCACCTTGTTGTGAAGGTGACAGCTATACTGTAACAGCTTGTCCAAGTATAGCTAGGTCTGAAGGACACTCTTTCAGCTGAGATATTGTCAGGGTCCATAGCCTTTGTTATATCCAGTGCCTTCAGCCATTTCTTAATATCACATGGAGTGAATCAAATGGTCTGAAAACTGGCATTTATGATGGTGGGGATCTTGGGAGGAGGCTGTGTTGGATCATTCCCCCACCACTTCTGACTGTAGGTTGTTGAAAATGCTATTACCTTTATTTTACATTGGCATTCTGGCTCCTCCGTCACTGAGGATGGGGTGTGTTTGGTTCCACATTTTCTGATTAGTTGTATAATTGTCCAACGGCATTCATGACTGGATGCAACAGGATTGTAGATCTTTGGTCTGATCAGTTGGTTGTTGAGTCACTTAGCTCTGTCTATTATATGCTGCTTACATTGTTGAACACTTGCAGCCATGTGTTGTAGATTCATCAGATTGGCACCTCAGTTTTAGTTATGCCTGATGCTGGTCCTGGCTTGCTCACATCACTCATTGAACCAAGGTTGATTCCTTGGCTTGGTGGTTGAGTGAGAGATACACAGGACCAAGCTACAGATTGTGGCGGAATGCATTTCTGTTGCTGATGATGACCCAGGGCACCTCATAGATGTGCAATTTTGAGCTTCCAGCTCAGTTCAGAATCTCAACAGTACTAAGACATGAAACCACAGGAGCAGTGCTGGCATTTGCAAGGGCGATTCGAGTCCAGCTCCTGCTCTCACTGCTCACTCACTTCCACCTCTCCAAGAGATTAATGAGCCGATCATATAATTTGTGCTTGCCACTTATTTTGAGTAATATTGCTTCCAGTGATGTGAGTACTTAATGCATGACAGCTCACAGGGCATTAGACTAATGGAGCCATTTTCATTATGCTCCCTAGGTAATAATGTGACCTGTTATCCTGTGTCCTGAGTATAATTTAAACATAATATTTCTGTCGTCCTGATCATCAATTTTATTTCCTTGTTTAATTGCTTCATTCAATTTTCTGGATAGAAAACAACATGCCCATTATTACCCCCCAGGTGCCTATCTAAGTTTTGTTGTGATAATTGAATTCCATTCCATATACCCCTTGCATACAAGATAGCAGCTTTAGACTGATGGTAGCACTCTGCCTCTGAGTCAGAAGGTCATGGGCTTAAGCACCGCTATAGAGACTTGAGCACATAATCAAGGTTGAAACTCCAGTGCAGTACTAAATACAACAACTATATTCGTGGAGGTGCCATCTTTTGGATGAAATAATAAAGGAAGCCATCATGGCACTATTTCAAAGAGGAGCAGGGAAGTTCTGCACCATGTTACATAGGTGTGTTGTTGTCAAATATTACATTTAAAATTAATCTGCTGGACGTGCGACTTGTTTTAAAAAGGTCTGTTTTGACTGTTCAAACAAAGACACTTAAGGTGGCTGCCATGGGTCACCTGAAAAGTCTGCAACTATAAGTTAGTAAAGTTTCTGTAAGATTCCAATCTGGATAATAACTAAAACATACAGAGGCAATCCTCCTGTGGAATTTCACACCTGCTAATGTCAAGGATTACTTCAAAGATGGACTGAACCTTAAAATGGTGGTCATCATCGCACAGCTATAAAAGCCACATTCCATTCTATCAGGTTGGAGATGTTGAGAGGACAGAGTCAGAGGCTACCTTGGAGGTGTTGCTATGTTCTTCCTAGCTCATTACATGGAAGAATGATTAAATCAGAAGTGATGGTTTGGACATTAAAAAAATCACGTTGGCAGTAAAACAATTGGCAAGATCTGTCCTGACGTAAGCTAATCAATTATTTTTTTTGGAATACTCAATAATTATGGGGCGAGGGAGGTCTATTTTGTCAGGAGCACTATTTTGAAAAGTCTTTTCGTACAAAACATCGTTTGCTAAGGTCAGCCAAGAGAAGGGAACAAAAAGGCTATCTATGTTTCTCCCGCTTTCATCTGAGCTGGACTCTCCCTGCTTATATAATACTGTGCACAGCAAGCAGAGAAATTCTTTAAAAAACGACTTCACATTCTGTGGTGGTATGATTTGCATAGCTGTCTGCCATTGGTGCAGAACACCGGCTTACCATTGGCCCTGGTCGGTCATGTGCCTCTTGACCGATTGGTTGAGACCAGTCATGTGACGGCTCTCCGGTTGGTCAAGAGGCTGAGTTAACCACGCCTCCAGAGCGAGGTATAAATAACCAGAACGCCCGGCGGTCGTCCATTTACTGTAGTCGACAGCAGGGCTAACTTTTAGCTTATTAAAGCCTAACTTTTGTACAGCAACTCGTCTCGCGTTCGATTGATGGTTCATCACATTCCAAATCAGGATTTCCAGAAAAATAAACCCAAGGCCTAATGGTGTAGGAACTGCCGAAGCTATGAATAACAGCAAAGGAATCTTAATCCGTAAGCTCTTTATACCTATGTCTTTTATTGCTGAATCGTAATTTGGTGAAAAGTTAACCTCCTCTACTTTGCAACTGGTATTTCTTTTACACTTGTGTATCTGTTTACCGTTTTAACTATATTTAAAAAATTTTAGAGAACCCAATTCAATTTTTCCAATTAAGGGGCAATTTAGTGTGGCCAATCCACCTACCCTGCACATCTTTGGGTTTGGGGGCGAAACTCCACATGGACAGTGACCTCGGGCCGGGATCGAACCTGGGACCTCGGCATCGTGAGGCAGCAGTGCTAATCACTGCACCACCGTGCTGCCTTCCTTTTAAGATATTTAATACATTTCCCTGGTGGGTTTTTAGTACAATAAAAACAAATCCTTTACATGTTTAAATTGAAGAACACCCGATTCTGAGTTCTTTCCAATAAGCATGTAAAGTGAGTAAAGTCGCCATAGTCTCAGATGACCACAGGCTACTTTACCCTTTGAGGGGAAGAGCTGACTGGTGGTGATTTAATGCGAGGGTGACCACGCCTCATGCAAGGGGCAAGGTTGAGAAGGCAGGGCCTTCATGAATAACCTCAGCCGGTACTGCTAATAGTTAAATAGTTAAGTGCACGCACTGTATTAATACATCAATTTCTATCAATTGCATAAAACCCTGCTACAATCAATGGGGAGTGGGGAGTCCTTGCACCTATCCTCGCCCAGATGTAGCAACCACCAAACAATTCTTCCCCTTCCCTCACTGTCAGCATTCTGAAGGGACTGATCCCTTTGTGGCACCATGGTCCATTCCTCAATCACCCCCAACACCTCATCCCCCCCTCCCACAGCACCTTTACATTCAATTACAGGAGGTGTATCACCTTCCCATTTACCCCTTCTCTCCTCGCTCTCCAAGGTCGCAAACGCTCCTTCCAGGTGCAGCAGCGATTAACTTGAACTTATTTTGATTTAGTCTACTGTGTTCACTGCTCTCAATGCCGTCCCCTCTACATTGGGAGACGAAATACAGATTGGGCGGCTGCTTTGCTAGAACATCTCTACTCAGTTCGCAACCATGACCCCGAGCGTCCTGTCACTTGCCATTGCAATTCACCATCATGCTCTCACTGTCACATTCTGTCCTTGGCCCACTGCCGCATTCCAATGAAGCTCGATGCAAGCTTAAGGAGCAGCAGCTCCTCTTTAGATCAGGAACTTTACAGCCTCTGAACTCAACAAGAAATTCAACAATTTCAGACTGTGAGCATTGCCCCTGCACACCACTCTCCCCTGCACCAACCCCCCCCCCCCCCCCCCCACCCCTTCCCCAACACATACACCCCAAACCCCACTGTCGTGTTAATCACCCTGGGGTAACACGGACTGCAACTGGATGCAGTTGTACTTGAAAGTAGACTCCAAACTTTGATGTTAGTTCAATACGCTTTATTGAACTCGGTAAGCAGTGCACACAGTTCACTGTGGGTTTGACTCTCTACTAATCTAAGCATCCTTACTATAACTAACTAGACCAGACTAGCCCTGAGCCATGTGTAGAAGGTGCTAACTGTTTTATACACCCTGACTGTAACTACAGTTGTCACCAGCGGAAAGAGGCAGAGTGTTGATGCCTCGTGTGTTTTATAGTGGGAAACCACCTTCTAGTGTTCTGCCTGGTGATCGGTTGTGTTCTGTCCTGTGTGTTGATTGGCCGAACTGGGTGTCTGTAATTGCCTGTCTGTATCTCATTATGTGCATGAGTGCATATCATGACACCTCCTGTTTTGTAAAAAATTTGGTTGCTTGGAGCATATGCGATTGTATTGACATGTAGAACTATTTACATTAAATGGCGAGTTGCTGAAAGCGAGTGGATGAATATATACATAAGAGGTGTCTAGCGTGCAGATACATAACAAAATTTACAAGATAAATGTCTATAACTCCAATCTTTGGGGCTTGCGTCTGATCCTTGTCGACCGCCTCAGAGGTGGAGGTGGGGACGACGGCGCCTTGACAGGTGGGATTGCAGCCAGATTGGTGGCCTCGTGTTGCGAGGTGTCCGTAGGAGGCATAACAACATGTGGAAAAGTAGGATCTGGTGTGGGCAGGCATCTTTGTGCAGTGCCCTTCTGTTGCACCTGACAATTGAACCATCAGCCATATAAACTACAAACGATCTGGGAGCAGCCTGTCGAACAACAACAGCTGGAGCTGACCAACCTCCATCAGGTAGCTGGATCCGAACAGCATCTTCCGGAGCTAACACAGGCAAATCGGTAGCATGCGCATCGTACGTCAGCTTTTGCCGGTTCCTGAGCTGCTGCACCTTTTGCAGCACTGGATGGTGATCCAGGTCTGTTTGCTTCACTATATGGACCCCTTTCTCAACCTTTCCTTGGACTGCGGGTAGTGTGGGCTTGAGGTAATGTGGTTAAATTGGTACGACTTGGCAAAATTTAACCACTCTTGGCTGTGGGAGCAGGGAGCATTGTCACTCATGACAGCGAGTGGGATACCATGTCTGGCAAATGTCTCCTTGCAGGCCTTGATGACTGTCCTTGATGTGAGGTCTGACAGCTGCATAACTTCCAGGTAATTTGAGAAGTAATCTATGATGAGCACATAGTCACGCCCCATTGGCATGAAAAAGGTCGATTCCCACCGTGGACCATGGAGAGGTCACAATCTTGTGTTGCTGGAGTGTTTCTTTTGTTTGAGCAGGCTGTAAACGCTGGCAGGTCGCACAAGTGAGGACCATGTTGGATATGTCCTGGCTGATTCCAGGCCAATAGACAGCCTGCTGGGCCCTGTGGCTACACCTAGGCATCCCTCGTGGATTTGTTTGAGCAATAGGCTCTGCAGACTGTGAGGAATAACGATACGATCTAGCTTGAGGAGGATCCCCTCGAAGACTGTCAGGTCGTCCTTCACATTAAAGAACTGAGGGCACTGCCCTTTTTGTCAGCTCCTTGCCTATCATGACACCCACCATTTTGTTTCTATTTTGGTTTGCTATGTGCTACTTGAACTTTGTACCTCATGTTTTTGCTTTTGGACAGAGTTATGCATTATTAGTCTAAACCCTGCCCAACAGCACTAGCAAACCTCACTGCGACGATATTCATCCTGGTCCTGTTCAGTTGTGGATCTTCCCTCCCAATGTCTCAGAAATCTGATGCACTCACTCCTACACCAGTTTTTCAACCAAGTGTTCAATCGCTGAATTCTCCTATTTCGATACTCACCAGCAGTTGTTCTGAGGTTACTGCTTTAGTGGTCACAGGGTCATAGAGTCCTCAGCACTTCGGGGAGCTAGGCCGGCGCCGGTCGGGTTGGCGCCGTGCCAACTGCTGCCCAAGGGCCGCCGTGGACTGGCACGAGTTGGCGCATGCGCAGAACCGCCGGCGTGTTTGCTACACGTACACAGGGGGTTTCTTCTCCCCGCCTGTCATGGCGGAGCCTGGCGCGGAGGGAAAGAGTGCCCCCACGGCACAGGCCCGCCCGCAAATCGGTGGGGCCCGATCGCGGGCCAGGCCACCGTGGGGACCCCTCCCAGGGCTGGATTACCCCGCGCCCTCCCGAGGACTCCGCTAGCCATCCTCCAAGCCAGGTCCCGGCAGGATGGACCATGTCCATTTCACGCCGGGGGACTGGCCGAAAATGGGCGGCCGCTCGGTCCATCGGGGCCCGGAGAATTGCTGGGGGGGGGGGGGGGCGCTGCTAACGGCTCCCGACCGGGCGGCGTAATCCCCACCCAGCCGGAAAACCGGCACCGGAGAATTCAGTAGCCGGCGTCGGAGTGGCAGGGCGGGATTCATGCCACCTCCTGCTGATTCTCCGACACAGAGTCACAGGTGTACAGCACCCAAAAATACCCTCAGCCCATCACGTCTGTGCCGGTTGTCATCAGAATCTCACTTTAAGAAATGTTTGTCTGCTCATGTTACTGCTGTGATGTCAGAGTGTGGGAGGAGCTGAGCTCTGGCTCTGCTTTTTAGTTTCACTTTGAGAAAAGCTTGTGTGTGTTTGTATTTTTTTGGTTTTGTTTCAGTGCTGGAGCTGCAGTCAGCCACAGAATGTGTAATGTTGTTCTCTCTGCCATTTAAAGACTATCTCTTGATCATTTGGGCAATTCAGAGTGAAAACTGTTCTCAGTAGTGAATTTAAACCTGATGTGGTTCTGGTAAAAGGTTTTTTTTAATGTCTTATGGATGTTAAAAGGAAAGTAAGGTTATTTTGTGAAATGAAAATGAAAATTGCTTATTGTCATGAGTAGGCTTCAATGAAGTTACTGTGAAAAGCCCCTAGTCGCCACATTCCGGCACCTGTCTGGGGAGGCTGGTACGGGTTCTTTGTGTTCTATTCTTTGGGGGTGGTATTTGAATTGATGGTTGCTAAGGAGTTCACTGTATGTTTTAAAAAGGTTAACTTGAGTTCATAGAATAAACATTGTTTTTCTTTAAAAATACTTTTCGATCTCTGGTGTAGCACACCTGTAGAGAGGCCATGTGCTCCCCATACCACAATCTATTAAAAGTCGTGGGTCAGGTGAACTCCATGATACACTTTGGGGTTCTCTAAACCCTGGCCCATAACATGGTCAAAAACAACCACCGAACGAGCCTAATCCCATTTTCCAGTACTTGTATGCCTTGGTACTACAAGTGCACATCTAAATATTTCTTACATGTTATGAGGGTCTCTGCCTCCACTACCTTGATGATATGCATAAAGCAGTTATGCACATAATGTTATGCATGATCTCCGACTACTCGGTGGCAATGTTAACCCACCAGGTGACCCTGGGTCTGGGGAGTTTGGAGTAGGTCATGCCAGAAGACAGACATATTTTACAGTAACTCTACAATAGTTAATTAACGTTAGTAGTTTATCATTTTATTTATCTTAGTTATCTTAATCACACAGTTGTTTAATATTAAATTATTTAAACTAGATGTTCTGCAGTTCTTCATTTACTTTGGCCAGTCTATAGAACATGACACCACCATTTCAGGCCGTGAGTTCAAGACTCCTACCACACTCTGGGTGAAAAGGTTTCCCCTCACATCCCCCCTAAACCTCCTGCCCCTTACCTTAAATCTATGCCCCCTGGTGATCGATCCCTCCACCAAGGGAAAAGTATCTTCTTGTCTACTCTATCAATGCCCCTCATAATTTGATACATCTCAATCATGTTCCCCAGTCTATCCAATCTCTCTATAACTAAAACACTCCAGCCCAGGCAACATTCTGGTAAATTTCCTCTGCACCCTTTCCAGTGCTACCACATCCCTCCAACAATGTGGATTCCAGAACTGCACACAATACTCTAGTTGTGGCCTAACCAACATTTTATACAGTTCCAGCATAACTTCCCTGCTCTTAAACTATATTCCTAGGCTAATAATGTCAAATATACCATATGCCTTCTTAACCACTGTATCCACCTGCTCTGTTACCTTAAAGGACCGGTGCACATGCACACCAAGGTCCCTCTGATCCTTTGTACTTCCCAGGGTATGGCCGTTTATCATGTATTCCCTTGCCTTGTTTCTCCTACCCAAATGCATCACTTCACACTTACCAAGATTGAATTCCATTTGCCAGTGATCAGCCCATCTGATCAGCCTGTCTATAACCCCCTCCCCCCCTGTAATCTAAAGCTATCCTCCTCACTATTTACCACCCCCAATTTTCTTATGATCCATAAACTTACTGATCAACATTCCTGCCTCCATGTCTAAAACATTTATATACACCACAAATAGCAAGGACCCCAACACCGATCTCTGTGGGACCCCTCTGGACACAGGCTTCCAATCATACAAACACCCCTCGACCATCACCCTCTACTTCCTGCCACTTGGCTAATTCGGGATCCAGTTTGCCAAATTTCCTTGGATCTCATGGGTTCTTATCTCCGCTATCAGTCTCCCATGTTTTACCTTATCAAAAGCCTTACAAAGTCCAAGTAGATTACGTCAAATGCATTTCCTTCATTTACACACCTGGTCACCTCTTTGAAAAATCCAAGCAAGTTGGTCAGACATGAGCTGCCCTTACAAAACCATGCTGACTGCTCTTGATTAACCTCTGCCTCTCCAAGCACAGATTAATTCTGTCTCAGAATTGCTTCCAATAGTTTCCCCACCGCTGAGGTTAGACTGACTGGCCTGTAGTTTCCTGGTTTATCCCGTCCTCCCTTCTTGAATAACGGTACCACATTGGCTATCCTCAAGTCCTCTGGCATCTCTCCGGTGACCCTTATTGCCAGTGCCCTTGCTATTTCCTCCCTTCCTCCCTCAGCAGCCTGAGATACATTTCATCTGGCCCTGGATATTTGTCTACTTTCAAGCCTGCTTGACTATTCCGAACCTTCTCTTTGTCTATGTTAATCTCTTTAATTTCATCACAGTCCTTCTCCCTGATTTCTATACCAACACTGCCCCTCCCTCGAGTAAACACCTACACAAAGTACTTACTTAGTACCCGACCTACTTCCTCCGGCTCCACGCACAAATTGCCACTGTGGTCCTTGATGGGCCCGACTCTCTCCCTTGCTATCCTTTTACTCATTATGTACTTGTAAAACAACTCAGGAATTCCTTTTATTTTACCTACCAGTATCCTTTCATGTCCCCTATTTGTTCTCATAATTTATTATTTAAGTTCCCTTTTACGCATTCCATATACCGCTAGGGCTTCTGCTGTTTTGAGCCCTCGATATCTGCCATAAGCCTCTCTTTTTTCCCTTGTCCAATGTTGTATATACAGGGTTCACTGGATTTGTTGTCTCACCCTTTTTCTTGAATGGAACATGTTGGCCCTGCACTCTCCCTATTTCCTTCTTGAATGCACCGCACTGTTTTGTCACAGGTTTTCCTAAAAGTGTCAGCTTCCAGTCCACTCTGGCCAAATCATATCTGATTTTATTAAAATCTAGAACTTTGATCTCAGGCCCATCCTTGTCCCTTTCCAGAACAATCTTGAATCTAATGGAGTTATAATCACTGTTTGCAAAGCGCACCCTCCACTGATACTTCAACCACTTGCCCAGCTTCGTTACCAAAAATA
This sequence comes from Scyliorhinus canicula, assembly GCF_902713615.1. Classification (NCBI taxonomy): domain Eukaryota; kingdom Metazoa; phylum Chordata; class Chondrichthyes; order Carcharhiniformes; family Scyliorhinidae; genus Scyliorhinus; species Scyliorhinus canicula. The sequence goes on along the minus strand of NC_052152.1, from coordinate 140,293,976 downwards.
ATGCTTCTTACCACTAGAGGGAACCACAGAACAGTCATAAATATATCATGTGACTCGGGGATTCTGGGAGTTAGAGTTAGAAGGAGTTAGAAGAGTGTCAGGCATAGAGAGCAGTTGTGTACTTGAGGGTTCAGTTTGTTAGAGACAGCATATTCAACACTATGCATCCAAGCCATCCAGGTAAAGCAAAATAGAGAACACAGTAGCTTTGACTGCACTCCTCAGAGGAACCACGGCCCTCACCAGCTTCCAAATGGACTATGTCACTGGACACTGGCTTCCAGTCACTAAAGTAGCCGTCTGTCATCACTCTGTTTCCTGCAACTAAGCCAATTTTGAATCCACCTTATCAAGTTACCCTGTATCCCATGAGCATTTGCCTTCTTCATACGTCTTCCATGTGGGACCTTGTCAAAGGCTTGGCTGAAATCCATGTAAATTACATCAACTGTACTACTCTCATCTGCACACCTGGTCACCTCCTCAAAAAATGCAATCAAATTTGCTATATACTTTTCTGTGATATCTCATTTTGATCCCTGTCAGAAGACGGCTGCCATAGGGGCATAGGGACACTGACTGGACACTACGTTCTGCCACTCGTACATATGGCGGACAAGCGATTGACACATACGGAACTTTCTGTTCATCAGCTTTACATTTCACCGATAGTGTGTCTGGCTGATTGGGAGAAAAAGATCAAAATCTTTTTGAGAACTTTATTTTTTTGCTGATCCTCTGTCCAATCAGCTGGTGATTTTGCTGTAAGCAAAGATGAGTTTGCTGTTGGTTTGGAACCGGTTCCTTATCCACTCAATACTCCACCTTTTGGAAAATACTGAACAATTATGTTGGAATATTATCAGGCTACTGGAACAAAATATCAAAAATGCCAAGCCTGGACTAATCTTTCCTCATGGGAGTACTCATCAAAGGAGACTTGGGCATTTAATGTGTAGCTAGTGAATACCCACTAACTTGATGCAATTATTTAAAAACTTAGTGTGGTGTAGAATTGGAGACAGTAAATTTAATCTCCAGTGATATCAGAATGAAATCCTGAATCAAAAATGATTGGAATTGGTGATTCAATCTTACAGTTGTAAGGTTATAAAATATAAATTGTACTAACTCAGTTTTTACCCATGAATTATTTCAAATATGTAAGTTTGGTCAGCTTTGATTAATAATTATTACCTACTGGCCCCATTTAACTGTTATCTATTACAACTTTGGAACACGATTTTCATTTACTCAGTAAAGACAGTGCATATGACTATGTGCTCCAGAGGATTGTATTGTTGGAGATAATAACTAAGCTGCAGCAGAACAGCTATTCAAACATCAAGTGATGAAATGACCACCCCAAAACTCTATCTAACTCCCACTTTAACATCCTGCCTCTCAGTCATTACAGTATAGAAGGGTGCCATCCAGTCCATCAAATTAATTCCAGCTCTCTGTAGAGCATTCAAATAATTCTAATTTTCATTCCACCTGCTCCATCTTCTTAGACCTGCACATTTATTTCCCTCAAGTGCCCTTTCAAATTCTTTTTGAAATCCTTCATCATCTCCACCTCCAGTATCCACCTCACCAGCGAATTTGAAGTCACCATTACTTGCTGAGTAAAGAAGTTGTTCCTCACATCCTGCTTGCATCTCTCGCATGAAAAAAACCCCTTAAATCCGTGTCCCCTGGTATCTGTTGTTTCTCTTCCTGCACCTAGTGGGGCATTAAGGCAGACTTCCATCTTTTCCCACAGCTAGTTATTCCTGGAACAGGTCGCCAGCCTGTCACCAGAGGCTTATAGCTTGAAGGGGCACCACTCCACACAAAGCTTGGCTGATTAGGAGTCTCTTCCACTCTTACTGCCATTGGTGTGTGTTGGAAGGATTTTTCAGGTTGGCACTCAACCTGTTTGTCTGCACGTTATGAATGCATCTTCCTCAACCATCAGGTCTTGAGGTGGGGTTTTAATCCAAAACTTCTGGCTCAGAGGCAGAGATGCTATCCACTCAGTAACAAGATCTCCCCCTATTACCTGTAACATTGGCTAATGGGGATAACTTTTCTTTGTCTACCTTCTCCAAACCCTATCATAATCTTGTGGATCTCAATCCTTCACTCTGAGGAGACCATTCCCAGCTTCTCCAATTTAATCTTGTCGCTAAAATCCATCTTATCCCTGGAGCCATTCTGATAAATTTCCCCTCCACTCTCTCAAGGTTCATCACATCCTTCTGAAAATGTAGCCGACTGAAACCTGGTGCAATATGATATTTGGGGTCTGACCAGAGTTCTCTCCCATTTGACCACTCTCTTTCCTGTCTCTCTCTCTCTCTCCCATTCCTCCGCTTCTACCTTCCCACCTCTGCCTTATTCAATAAAATTAGTTAAATAATAATAAAACAAACTGGTGGACTGGATAAATTCTGCAGTTCGTGACAAAGATTTGGGGTGAAAGGTCGTTGTTAGCGTCCAATGATTGTAACACTAATGTTACTCAGCTGTGCTTAAATCTTGTCAGGAGTGGTATATTAATTCTGTACCGCACTCTTGGTGAAACTGGCACTTGTCGTGGCAAATCAAGTGACACTAACTCAACAGCATTTTACTTTGGCCGTTACACTGCTCTCTGATATCTGGGATAAAAGAGTGCAATGAAAGTCTTATTCTCGACTGTCCAACAACACCAATTTGCTTTTATACGGCGCCTTTGATATGGAAAAACTTCCCTATGTTAGATGTCATCAGTTGACCTGGATGAGCAGAAGGCCAGATGCAGAGTTCCGAGGGTAACCTGTAGTTACCACGCAGTGATGCCTGAAGCTTGGCTCCACTTCTTTGCAGCCTTCCTGCTCTTTAGAGATGGGGCCAGGGGGATGCCAGGACATTTGCTGCATGGCTGCTTTGCTACTTGGCTCTCTAACTCAAGTCTGCATCTCTCTATCAGTGCTCTGCCCCTTCAGTTTTTCATAAGAGATGATAATACGTGAAGATGCCTTCTTGAGCTCTCCTAGAACAGTTACATTTTCTAACAACCTTTTAATGCGAAGGCATTGGAGGGCATACAGAGGAGATTCACAAGAATGATTCCAGGGATGAGGAACTGTAGCAAAGCGGATAGATTGGAGAGGTTGGGATTTCTTCCCATGGAGTAAAGAAGGCTGAGAGGAGACGTGATAGAGTTATTCAAGATCTTGAGGGGTACGGACAGGGAGGATAGGGAGAAACATTTCCCACTCGAGAGCATCAGGAACTAGAGGACACGGATTCAAAATAATTGGCAAAAGGAGCAAAAGTGATGTGATGAAAATTTTGATTAAAGTCCGGAATGAACTTCCTGAGAGGGCCTTGGAGACAGGTTCAATCGAGATATTCAAAACAGTATTGGAATGCTCTCTGAAAAGAAATGATGTGGAGATGCCGGCGTTGGACTGGGGTGAGCACAGTAAGAGGTCTTACAACACCAGTTTAAAGTCCAACAGGTTTGTTTCAAACACTAGCTTTTGGGGCACTGCTCCTTCCTCATTCACCTGAGGAGGGAGCTGCGCTCCGAAAGCTCGTGTTTAAAGCAAACCTGTTGGACTTTAACCTGGTGTTGTAAGACTTCTTACTCTGAAAAGAAAGATTGTGCAAGGTTACGGAAATAAGGCAGGGGATTGGGACTAGATGGAATGGTTTTTCAGAGAGCCAGTGCAGACTCGACAGGCTGAATGACTGCACCGTAAAGATTCTGAATCACACCCCTCTCTAATTGCACATTCCGATTACAATTTAATTTTCCACTTCTAATGCTACCGTGCTCCCTACACCCTTCTCAATAAGTTAATAAGTTGGTTACATAACTATGGGCTCAAAGGACACAATGAATCTGTGCAAGCCACTGTTCATCAAATGCAAAAGAAATGTAAGTCTGTGTCTCTTTTTATTGATGCTAGATTCCTGCACATTGTATGTTTGGGTTTGGCATTTGCAATATCTTGTTTTCAAAGCTGAATTGAAGCCAAATCTGAATGAAACTGAACTCGGGCTCCCTGAAATGATTAATTTCAATTTATTGATCCAAAAGGCGATTGTCAATCTTCAGTCAGCACTGAGCCAGCATTCCTCAGCCAAGGCAACCACTTAGGTGCTTTAATTGGATTTGGAATTGCAAGATTAGGGACTGATGAACAACAGAAGGGGTTCCTGCTCCTGATCGCTGACCAGTGACTCCGCCCCCACCCCTCCGACAAGTACACATGTGCAAACACCAATTATGATGCTTTATTTGGTCAAACATTCTGCCACATATGGAAAATGGGTCATGCATTCATCCAAAGTCCCATCGGACTGCTAATTGAAATATTACCTGTCAACTCAGTGCCTTCAGGAGTGGTGGGCAGAGTAAGGGCCCAAAACAATGGTTTCCTTAATGAGAGACAATATACGCAATTGGACAAGAGATGCGATTTTACACAGTCTTCATATTAATTTGTGTATCTACAATCAATTGTAAAGGGCAATCACTGCAGCTGTGCAGGAATGACAGCTAAACATGCTGTAGTTCCCTGATCTGACACTAGATGGTGATACAACACAAGTAACAGGACTGGTGCTTCTCTCTGACTCTGATGAAATCCAAACATGAGCAGTAGGTGGCAGCACAGATCGCTATAACCCTGTTGTTCCTCTTCGAAAATGGCCAAGGATCACTGATTTAATCAAATTTGGCGCTTAAGGATTTAGCCAGACCACTTGCTGGGATTTAAAAAGGATTTCAGTTTCCAATCATCCCATCCACCACGAGCCTGCTATAACTCTGACAAACATATGAAAATGGTGCAAAAACAGAAAATGCTGGAAAATCTCAGCAGGCCTGACCATGTCGGAGGAGAGAGAGTGGAGCAAATGTTTTGCGTCTGGATGAAACGTCAGCTCCGTTCTCTCTCCACAGAGGCTGTCAGACCTGCTGACAATGTCCAGCGTTTTTGGTTTGTGTTTCAGATTGCAGAATCTGCAGTAGTTTGCTTTGATCTTGTATGAAAATGGTGCACAGGAAAATACCAGCTGTTTCCAAGCCTGTTGTAAATGACTGATGGATGAAGGATTATGACTGGACATTGGTGGCACGCTCTCTTTATCACCCCGACACCGCCTTGTCGTCACCAAGGCAAAAAACAGAGAACTCAGAAACAACAGGAGAAAAAGAATCTTTGGAAAATTCCTCTCTGCGTCTCAGATGATCAAAATCAGTCCAGAAGATCACTTGAAAACTTCAAGACTGTGAAATTCCTCACCTCCCTCCTTTTTTCTTCCCAGCTTTTTGAAATCCAAGCCTGTCATCACCTCATCGATACTTTGTTCTGTTTGACACTCCTGTTCTGGTGCTGTATAAATGATCACAGTGCCCTGAAATTGTTTGTTATTGTAAAATTATTATAGCAAAATGTTGGGTTAAAATAGGATCCCATGTGATCAGCCTGGCTGGCGAAAGGGCAGCAGAGGAAGGGTGCAGGAACAGACCAACGTGATATAAACACCAAAAGTTGTCAAATAGAGCAGCAGGCACCAAAAAAAAAACCCCTCCTCTGATGCAAAGTTAAGAATTGAATATCTTCCTTGGAGATAATCCAGAGGTGGCACCCTGACAATATTTTGCTTTTGATTTTGACATTGGCACTTGACTGCAAGGTTTCTCTGGAACGATTCTCAGGTTTATAAAAAAAAGCTTCAGAAAACAGAACACTGAGATTTGCATTTTTCTCCCACTGATTGGCAAGCAACACAAGTTGCTCAGAAATAGTTTTGCCACCGAGAAGTTGTGCTTTAGAACCCTTTTGGTGAACTTTGTCCTTCTCTATTTTTTGGCCTTGAGTGCAGCTCTCACTTCCTGGCAGCACTGCTTGGGCCTCCAGCATTCTCTCTTCCCCATTTAAAGCCGTCACTTCGATCAAGCTTTTGGACACCAATCTTAATATCCGTTGCTTTCGTTTGGTGTCTGTTAGCTTGGTGCCCCGTCGAGCACCATGGGATGTATAATCATGCAAAGGTGTTAGAGAAATGCAGTTTGTTGTTGCACATGGGGATGAATTTCATATTTAACATTTTCCATGCTCTGTTCTCCATGTAACAGTTAGAGAGTTGTTTTCCCCCCCAAAAAATCGAGGAAGTGTAGTGGGAACAATCGCTGCCATCTTACTCTAGAAGTAAGGCCATAAGAAGTAGGAGCAGAAGTAGGCCACTCAGCCCATCAAGTCTTCTCTGCCATTCAATGAAATCATGACTGATCACATTGTATAATGCATGAATCAAGTCTTCGAGCATGATATATATAAATATAGCTATTCGGTTCCTAAAGGAAATTAATTTGGGTATCTCAGTCCATCATTCATTGGGAATTGACCAACAGTCCAAAGTTGCTGGTGCTATAAGTAGGCACATCTGTGCTGAGTTGTGTGACTTGCAGGAAGTGCAGGTTAGAACATAGAACATAGAACAGTACAGCACAGAACAGGCCCTTCGGCCCTCGATGTTGTGCCGAGCAATGATCACCCTACTTAAACCCACGTAACCCATATACCCGTAACCCAACAATCCCCCCATTAACCTTACACTATGGGCAATTTAGCATGGCCAATCCACCTAACCCGCACATCTTTGGACTGTGGGAGGAAACCGGAGCACCCGGAGGAAACCCACGCGCACACGGGGAGGACGTGCAGACTCCGCACAGACAGTGACCCAGCCGGGAAACGAACCTGGGACCTGGGACCCTGGAGCTGTGAAGCATTGATGCTAACCACCATGCTACAGTGAGGCCCCTGAGGTTGTAGTTGAAGTGCCAGTTGTTGGGCTGACTAATTTTAATGGATGAATAAAGAACAGCAGATGGCAAACCATTTCCAGACGGTTGCTCTCTATGGGCATTGACCCTTGACAGAATCAGCTGTTCATGAATAAATGATCGTTTCCAAAAGAAGAGGGGAAGGTCTAGTTTAGAGAAAGTGATCAGTTGCGTGGTGGGAAATGGGTGTTATTAAGGAGTGCACTAATGGTATTTATTGATGAAACAGAAGTAGCAGCTGTTGGAAATACTCAACAAATAAATCAGCATCTAATGAGAGAACAAGTAAGATAACATATAGGCTGTAGACCCTGCATCAGGATACAAAACACTTCATTCTACTACATCCCACGACAAATTGCTTGACATCGGCACTGGCTGCAGAAAGATACTCCATTCACTTATTTTTATTTGTTCATAAGATGAGCATGTTGCTTGGAAGGTCAGCACTTATTGTCCATCCCTAATTGCCCTTGAGAAACTGCTGGTGAATTGCCATCTTGAACCGCTGCAGCCCTTGTGGTGCACCCACAGTGCTGTTAGGGATTGAGTTCCAAGATTTTTATTTGATTTGACTTATTTGATTTGATTTGATTTATTGTCACATGTACCGAAGTACAGTGAAAGTATTGTTCTGCGTCAAGGGAACATACCCAGTACGTACATAGTAGGCAAAAAAGAATAATCTATAGAGTACATTGCCAAATGGTACATTGACAAACAGAGATTGGTTACAATGCAGAACAAGGGGCCAAACAAAGCAAATACATGAGTCAATAACAGTGGAGGGAGGACGATTTAGTCCACATCAGGTTGACGTGTGACTTGGTGGAGTACTTGCAAGTGGTGGTTTTCCTCTATGCTTCCTGTCCTTGTCCAGGTGGTAGAGGTCGCAGGTTTGGAAGTTGATGTCAAAGGATCCTTGGCAAGTTGTTGCAGTGCATGTTGTCGATGGTAAAATTTGGTGTTATTCTTACACTACTTTAGTGAAGACCTGTAATGAAATTGGATAGCACAGAGCAAAGCAGACACAAAGCCTGTTCCTGTCAACCTTTTGGTTTCACATGTAGCTCCAAAGTAATACATCTATCTTATAGCACGCCTCAACACTATCACACTCCTGAAAACTACTGCTAGCCTACAATCACTCTCATCCCAACTCCTAGGACCTACATAATTCCTAAATTTGTCTTCATGAAACTGCCTCAGTGTGTTCAATTGACGTTCACCCCTCGCCAACAATATGCTAAAGAGGCAGATGTCCAACTTCTTATGAGACTCAAGCTTCTGCTATGCACCTCCAGCCGAAAGTGGTCCAAATGGAATTTCCAGCCCTTTTTAGTCTTCAGTTCTGATGAAAGATGCTGGGTGCGATTCTCCAACGCCGGGTGGGAGAATCGCAGGAGTGCCGGGCGATTCCCGCCACGCCGCCCTGGCACCCGCACGCGATTCTCCCACCCCTCCGTCCTCCCCAAAAACGGCGTGCCGAGTTTTACGACAGGTCGCTCGGAGAATCGCCGCTCGCCGTTTCTAATGGTCGAGCGGCGATTCTCCGGCCCGAATGGGCCGAGCGGCCTGCCCAATCCGACCCGGTTCACGCCGGCGCCAACCGCACCTGGTCGCTGCCGGCGTGAACAGCGTGCGAATGCTGCGTGTGCGGCCTGTGGGGGGGGGGGGGGGGGGGGGGGAGGGAGGATCGGGCACCAGGGGGGTGCTCAGTAGGGGTCTGGCCCGCGATCGGTGCCCACTGATCGGCGGGCTAGCGTCTCTAAAAGATGCACTCTTTTTCCTCTGCCGCCCCGCAAGATCAATCCTCCATGTCTTGCGGGGCGCCCGCGGGGAGGACGGCAACCGCGCATGCGCGGGTTGGCGCCGGCCAACCTGCGCATGTGTGGGTGACATCATTTAAGCGTTGCGTCATTTACGCGGCGCCGCTTTGACGCGGCGCCAAGGCCCGGCACGCGAAATTGACGTTGCGCCCCTGGGGGTGGGAGAATAGGGGGCGAGGAGCGGCCTCCGACGCCAGAGTGAAACACTCCGGTTTTCACTCCCGTGTTAGCACTGTGTCTCCCGTTGGGAGACTTTCGCCCGCTTACTCAAAACGGCACACAGCCTGTCTTCTTTCTCTTTCTGGATTCCCGCTTATCTGCTTTATTGCTTACATTTGTGTTTTTTTTTCTGACGTCGATGGTCTCCTGACTTAGGAATTAAGGATTCTATTTTTATTATTAAAAAGCATGAATTTCTCACTGTGAGTAACATGAGTAAATGAAGAGGGACTCAGCTGAAAACTCAAAGCAGAAAAGGACGGACATAGTCGGCAAGTCAAGGATCATTTAGAGTTAATGCTTCTCCCCTATCCTCCCTGCACAGGTACCGCTTGAATGGCGGAGTATTTTCTAGAATTTCCTGCTTTAATTTCAGATTTCCAGGCATTGCTCTTTGTATGGACTAAACCTAGTTGGCTTCACCTCTCACTTCCCTAATTTATTCAAGTGCAGTAGCCAGGGCAACTTTTATTCCAGAAAGACATTCAGTTTCCAGAACACTATTACTTTTGCATTTGCACCCAAGAAAAGAATATTTGAATTTTTTTTTAAGCAAGTGAGCTGGATTTGTGCTCTCCTTGACTCAGCTAGGACTGCAAGCATCACACAAAAATGAATATAAATGTTAATGTTACTGTCTTATCAATTATGAGCTCAGGCCTTGCCTCAATTCCACAGTCTGCTGCTAAGCAGTAGGACTACAATGTTACATTTATTTCGATTCAATATTTTCCACATTCAGTGAAGGCAGAGTTAGAAGTTTTAAGCAGCTACACGAAAAACTAATGCATTCTATTGTTCGGCTGACTGTATCTTCCCTTAATTTCTAAATTAAAGATTGGTGACCAATGCTTTAGAGATAAATATGAAAGCTCCCTCATATAAAGTAACAAGAAATATTTAAATATCTCCCTGGCTCCCAATAATCCCCATTAGAATTATGTGCAAAATTGCAGTTTAACCCCCCATATGGGTTTAGCTATGCTCTACCACATCACCCCTCCCTCGACCCCTCCGCGATCTCTAAATTGCCACAATGTTTGTCTGACATTCATTACTGGGTGTGCTGAAGCTTTCTCCAATTAAATACTGAGAAGACCAGCGAGAGGTTTTGCTCCCGCTATGAACTCTGTTCCCGAGCCACTGACGTCAGCCTTCTGCTTGGTAAATATGAGGCTGATCCAGGCTCTTTGCAAACATGGACCTCAAATTAGCTTTTGATAACATACCCCCTGCCATCGTGAAGACTGTAATGCCCCCCACAAGGCCCTAGGGGAAACCATAAATGATCTGCCCGTGGGACTTGTGGAAGACGAGCTCTCCCGTTAGTGGGCAGAGGTCCACTCAGCTAGGACTCGTAATATCAAACCTAAAACCCGGCCTGAGCAGGGACCGGCATGTGGGTTGTCCCAACGGGGACTGTGAAGTCTAATTAGTTACTGTGTGAGCAGACTTTGTGTTCTGTTACATAAATCCTTTCTCATTCCCACCACTGGCTTGCTGGTCATTAGAAAGACCATCTATTTCTGCCCGTGTAGCATCACCAGACTCTGCCCTGTCTCAGTTTACACTGCTGACACTCTCATCCATGCTATTGTTACCTCTACATTTGTCTGTTGTAACAAACTCCTGGTTGACCTCCCTCCTCTCAGTATTTGTAAACTTGATGTCATTCAATACTTTGATATCCAAGTCCTAACTCACATAGTTTCTTGTTATCCCCGACCCCCATCATAGTTTTTCTGAAATCGGTGTTCTGCTGAATTAGAGATTTTAGATTCTGTATTTTACAAGAATGTGAACTCTGTGCTGTGAGTAACACTTCACCACTATGCTTGCTGATCTACATTGTCACTCTTGGTCTAGCAAGCTCTCGACTTTAAATTCCTCATCCTTGTTTTCAAATCAGGAACAGGAAATAGAAGTATGAGTAGATCATACAGCCTGTTGAGCCTGCTCTGACCTTCAATATGCTCCTAGCTGACCTTGAGCTTTAACTTCAATTTCCCGCCTACTCCTGCAATCTGTAACTCCCCCATCCGGTCCCTGGTGTATCTGGTGGGTAGCGAGCAGAACAGGGTGGCACCTGGGACATCTGAACAGTAGCTGGGCCCATCCAGGCCCGGTCTCCGCAGAAGGCGGCCACCAACGGGGACCCAGGTCGCAGGGCGGGAATCACAGCAGGCCACCTCCACCCCGATGTGCCATCTGGGGATCCATCAAGACGTATCATTAGGACCCATAAGGCTAGAAAGTTACACACAAATTAAGTTGGCACGGATGCAGGGCATAGTTTAGTGGTAGATCTAGGGCACAAATCTGTATTAATGAACAAATTAAACACCTGTTCACACTGTTACAACCTGCCTCAGTGACCTGTCAGATGGATGTGAAGGGTGGGATGGTCTGCCTGGCCCCGGAGGGGTGCAGGGGAGGGCAGATCCTGTGGGTGGCCTGAGCTCTCCAGCCCCCCCCCCCCATCCCCTGACCACCCCACCACCGTCATTCCAGGGATTCAATGACACCGTGTGATGGAATGGTCAGCTCATATGCAGGGATGACCCTTGTAGGTGGTGGAATGTGCTACTGTGGGCAGGAGTCAGATTTTGTCAAATGCTGAGGAACACCAGAGCTCATTGCAGAGCAGGTTGTCATCATCGTCCATCCCATGGACCAGACCCGGTGTTACTGCCAACCCAGGGCCCGCACCCTTTAGTGCGGCAGGTAAGTATCAGGAAGGGGGTTGCAGGTGGGGAGGGTTGCCAGGGAGGCTGGGGGGACGAGGGGGGTTGGGGGAAGAAGGAAGTGTGTGTGTGGGGGTGGGATATGGTGTTTATGCCCCTGGCCAGTTCCACCTTCACCCACACCCCTGCCCCCCAGTTGGTGAACCTGGAGGCAATCAGAACATTCCGTGCATATTGGCCCTGGCGCACACGTTGTGCGACCCCCTGTAAATGCCTGGGCCCCATGTCCTGCCCACCCTCACCCGCAACCTGCTCATATGACAAGGCCTGGCATTCATTCTCCTCCTCCAGCATGTTGTGGTGATATGCATCACTGTAAATACACAAGGTGTTAATGTAAATACACGTAGACTAGATAGACACTAGAGGGAGCACCAGAGACATGACACACAGACATTCAACCAATAGGCCAGTAAGATAGGACACGACCAATGAGCATTCAAAACACACACAGAGGTGACACTACCACAGGAGGGCATTACACCAACCCATATATAAGGACACAGCACACATAGAACATAGAACATAGAACAGTACAGCACAGAACAGGCCCTTCGGCCCTCAATGTTGTGCCGAGCCATGATCACCCTACTCAAACCCACGTATCCACCCTATACCCATAACCCAACAACCCCCCCCCCCTTAACCTTACTTTTATTAGGACACTACGGGCAATTTAGCATGGCCAATCCACCTAACCCGCACATCTTTGGACTGTGGGAGGAAACCGGAGCACCCGGAGGAAACCCGCACACAGGGGGAGGACAGGGGGAGAGACACTTAGTGAGAACACAGGGTTGATTGAAACACATCACACCCACCACGTGGATTGTAGCAGACTGGTTAGATAGTCTGAGTAGCTATAGCAGGATTAACAGGAGAGTTGAATCCAAGTAGGAGAATCATTAACAGTTTAATAAATGTCTTAAAGCTATCTCCAAGTCTGAACCTTCCTTTGTCAGAGTGTACATCAAGGAAGCAGCTTATGCTACGTCAAGAGCATAACAAAACACACATCACCTCTCTGCTGCATGATGCTGTGGGCGACGCAGCAGGCCGGCACGGTGTGAGCGATCCTCTCGGCACCATACCCGAGCGCCCCTCCAGAGCGGTGCAGGAATATGAATCACATCTTTAGGAAGCCAAAGCACCGTATGATCAGACTACTGGTCGTTGCATGGGCGTCGTTGTAGCCGGTCTCCGTGTCGGTCTGTGACCTCCGGGTAGGTGTCATCAACCTCGACCTCAGTAGATAACCTCTGTCACCCAGGAGCCAACCCCCCAGCTGGGGGACGGGGCATCACGAACGTGTCAGGAATTGTCAAGTATACCAGGATGAAGGTGTCGAGCACGCTGCCTAGGTTTGGGGGGGGGGGGGGGTGTGTATGGTAGCACAGTGGTTAGCACAGTTGCTTCACAGCTCCAGCGTCTCAGGTTTGATTTGCGGTTTGGGTCACTGCCTCTGCGGAGTCCGCACGTTCTCCCCGTGACTGCGTGGGTTTCCTCCGGGTGCTCGGGTTTCCTCCCACACTCCAAAGATATGCAGGTTAGGTGGATTGGCCATGATCAATTGTCCTTAGGTTAGGTGGGGTTACTGGTTTATGGGGATAGGCTGGAGGTGGGGGCTTAAGTGAGGTGCTCTTTCCAAGAGTCGGTGCAGATTCGATGGGCTGAATGGCCTCCTTCTGCACTGTAAATTCTATAATTCTGTGATTAATTCTATGATCTGGCACAGGCGTGCATGATGCGCTGCTGATGGTAACATCTCAGCTGCACCTTAATCAAGTGGAATCCCTTTCAGTTTGTCTAGAGCGACCTGTCATCTGCATGTGATCATAAGGGGATAAGCATCCAATCGATCATCCCCTGGGACCCAGGGCATGTCGGTGATGGTGGCGAACTCCACTGCCTGGACATCCTGGTGGGCTCGGTCCACATTGAAATGGATGTATTGAGCCGATTGGGGATACAGGGTATCCGTGATGGCACAGATGCACCTGTGAACCGAGCTCTGTGAGATCCCAGACAGATCCCTATTCGGCGATTGGAAGGACCCCGTCGCGTAAACATTTAGGGTGACCGTCACCTTGACAGCCACTGGGAGTGGGTGTCCTCCCCCATACCCCCAAGGTGCCACCATGATCTGGTCTCCCTGCTCAGCCGGAGTCTTCAACGACGTGCCTTGTATGGTAGGTCTTCAAATGACAGACACTGCTGATTCACACAAAGCCTCATGTGGCACTTCCTTTGCACGTCCTCCTCCTCGGCCTGTTGGCTGGTCGGCTCTGGGTGGCTGCCTCCTGATCCTCTTGGGCAGGCTCCACTGCTGCAGCTTCCTCCTTCTCCTCGAGCAGCTCCAGCTCGTACAGCCGCAGGCATCCTCCAGGCGGTGGCGACTAGCAGGAAGGTGTTCATTGCTGGCTGAATTCCAATATCCATTGTCTGCAGGGAGTGAAAAGCCAACATGTTAGCATGGTGCGTACCTCCGTGCCCAACATGGTCCACCGGAATACATGGTGGCCCCAGTTGGCACTGCGGGCTCTGCCCTGGCATGTCCCACCCCCATCTCAGCACCCTTGGCCCCATCGTTGCCTGGCATCATGGGAGCTTCTTGTTCTGGTGCCCGTCCCTGCTGCCAGGGGTACTGTTGGCATGTGCTGCCTTTGCCAGTTCCACACTCCGTGGTCCCCGTATGGCACCCCTGTAGATGCTACAGTGGATGTTGCCCTTTAGTGAGCCGCATGATGCCTCGCCGGCGGGTGTGGGGGGGCTATGGTGGAGGGTGGAGTGCGGGGGTGGGGGCACTCATACGGCCACTGTCACTCTGCAGAACCAGGTCGTCAATGTGGGTGGTCAGTGCGGTGTGCAGCAAGATGGCTGCCTTGCGAGCCATGGTAATGGCGGTTCTTGCCTGGACATCGCCCAGTTTCCTGGGGTCACCCCGGCCACTCAGCCCATTTCCCCATTCCCTACCCGCCCCACCCGGCTCTGGCAGGGCCTCCCCCACCGCAGCCAGGTTGGCCAGTGTCCGACTCGGCAGCCCACGGTCGTGCCTCTCTGTGGCCTACCTCCTCTCTCTCCCTCATCAGCCACAACACTGGTTTCATGATTGTTTAAAGCACAAGTAAATCGTGCCATCAGAAACTTGCCCCATCGCAGAGGCCCCGGAGAATACCAAGTCGGGCCCCCGCTAATGATATGCAAATGGTATTTATTGTACGTGCGTTCTGGAATGCATTGATGCCAATGTCGCGGTGACGGGGAATTGTGATTTTGTCTCTCGTAATAGAACAAATCATCCCAGAGACTAAATTAGTGAATCTTGGCTGCACGTCCTCTAATGCAAGTGTAATTTGCCTTCCGTATTCTTGTTGTACCCTGCCTATTAACATTCAGGCTCCTTGCACCAGCCACTTTACACATCAGCATTTACAAGCTTCACACCTTTAAAAAAAAATTCTGCTTTTTAATTCTTCTGATGTTACGACACCCTGGGCTAGTGAACAGTCAATTCCAGCTCCACGTGACCCAGTGTTGCAACAGAATTGAAATTAACAAATAATTCTCAGAAAAAATACCCAAAGTCTTTGGTCTCTGGCTACCCAAGAACTACAGTCACCAGGTTTATAAATTTAAACACAATTCATTTTTAGGTCTAACAATATAAACATGCAGCAAATACAACTGGTTAACTATTATCTAACACTAGGGCAGCACGGTGCCGCAGTGGATAGCACTGGTGCTGAGCTCCCAGGTTCGATCCCGGCTCTGGGTCACTGTCCGTGTGGAGTTTGCACATTCTCCCTGTGTTTGCGTGTGTTTCACCCTCACAACCCAAAGATGTGCAGGGTAGGTGGATTGGCCACACTAAATTTCCCCTTAATTGGAAAAAAAAATCAATTGGACACTCTAAATTTAAAAAAATCTATTATCTAATGCATAACCACTCCCCTTCTTTAACTTGCCCCACCCTCTATACATGAAGGCAGACAATCACAGAGGAAAAAGAGGGATGTAAAATAATGATGAACGTAAAAGGATATGAGATTTTGATTCATATGAACATTTTTCAGTATGCCTTTCTTCAATCTGCGCCTTTAACGGGAGATTTTTGCTTTCAGTCTGTAATGGTTTTCACTATAGATTTATCCAGGTCTCAAGAACCTCTCTGTAGGTTCATAAATCAGCAGGAGGCAGCAATTCTGGAGAAAGCGACAGAGCGAGAGAGAGAGAGATAGACACTCACAGCTGGTCTTCTCAGCATCCAGGATCCGACTCTCACTTCCTGCGTTATCTGAAAACCATCCCACTTGGATACCAATTACCACCTGATGCCGGACGGAATATGGCCTTTGGCCAATTCATTGGTCACCAGCCAGCCAATCAAACCAAATCCCTCCGATCCCTCGGGTGCCAAAAAGTTTGAGTTCTGCTGTTGAAAACCTAGCACAGTTTACTGTTTTGCAATTTCTGAGTTCCTCACTTCCTCTGCTCGAAATAAATGTACATGTCCGTTAAACATCCATGGATCAAAATGCAATCGACAAAGTAAAAGAAATGCGAAATAAGAGAATCAACAGGAAGGGCCCATATAGTGAATAAAACTAACAAATTCACACGTCCCCCACATTATCCTCCATCTGCGACCTTGTTGCCCAATCACTTAAACTGTATATATTTCTTTGCAGCCTCTCCAAGCCCTCCTCACAGCTTACCTTTCTAGCCAGCTTTATCTCATCAGCAAACCAAATTGAAATTCACATTTTCTGTTCATCTAAGCCAGTAATACAAAGTCATAAAGCATTAATATAGATTGCAAATATCTGAGGACCGACAGATTCTTGTGGCAATCCACTAGTCAAAGATTGGCAACCTGAGAATAGCCTGTTTATGCCCACACTTTGCTTGCTGTTAACCAAACCTCTATTCACGTGAATATATTACTCAGTCTCCATGAGCCAATTAATCTTTTGTGTGGCACCTTATCAAGTACCTTTTGAAAACCCATGTATACTATTCTACTTGTCCCTTTATCTACTACATCCCTTATGTGCCCTACTAGTTACATCATGTTTGGTTCATTCTAATCATACTTTTTTTCCAAAGTGCATTGTTAGTACGTACTTCATGGATTCCAGAATTTTCCCAACCACTGATGTCAGCGTTACAGTTTCCTGTTTTTTTTCGTTCCCTCCTTTTTATGTTACATTTGTCAACTTCTAATCTGATAGAACCATTCCTGAATCAAAAAAATGGTAGCATTGCTGACAAAAGAGACAGGCTATCAAAATTTTTCACATTGCCTTCGTCAGGGCAGATGCAAGAATGCCAAATTTCAAGGGAAGCAACAATATACATTTGATTTAAAAAAATGGTTGGCAATTTGGTTTTGATTGGTTGAGCATATTTCCATGGTGAATGCACCAGGGAGGTATTGCCCCCTGTGTTTTTGTTTATTTAAAGAAAGGTGAAGTGCCTGGACATATTCCGTTTGCCTGGAGGATATTCAGAAGTGTGAGGCTTTGGAGTGCATGTCCATAGGTCCCTGAAGGTGTGACAGGACAGCTGGATGAGGTGGTAAAGAAAGCATTTGGAATGCTTTTCTAAACTGGATAAGCTGTTAACTACAAAAGCAGACCTGTAATGATGGAACTGTATATAACACTGGTTAGACTACAGCTGAACTTTTGTGTGAATCACACAAACAGGACCAATTAAGATTAATGCCATGTTCAAATGGAACCTTGTTAATGCTGTTTCAAGGGCCTTGATCTGTAGTATGGGAGTTGCAGATTGGTGGACAAGTCATAAATGCTCCTGAATGACGAAAAAGGTCTGTTTAATTGTCATTATCTGAAGTTATTTAAATAATCAGCTCATTAAAAGTGAAATAAAAAACAGAATGCAGCTTTCAGTTGGAGTAAAAAAAACGCTGCTGCAGGCATTGAATCACAAAGCAAAATGTGGTGTGCCCTGAAAAAAAATCATTTGTCTGTTTAATTACTGACATATCCCAAGGGCTATTATTACAGCTGAACCCATTATGAATTCTTGGCTGAGTTTCAAAGTTCCAACGATTAACTCAGCAGGGGAATGAATTCACATGTTGATTGAAAGCTTTAAGAGCCTATTAAAGGTTCGATAATCTTTGATGTGATTAATGAATAGAATTTTGTTTGTTTTTACAATATATTAAACACTTGAAGGGATTTTAAAATTTTGAATTATTTTCTTGAATTAGAGTATTTTTCAGTATCAAGTGTGTGATTAGTTAGCGATCTCTTAGATCATTAGGAGGGTTTTTTCATCTCCACCTGCTTCCTGAGACCCACCCATTGTGGATATTGGGTGACTGGCTCTGGATATAATGTGAAATATAGTGTTATGGAGGTGTCATGAGGGTGTCAAGGAACATGGAGATGGGATGTGTGTTATGGGGGCATGGAAATGGCAAGTGATATGAGGAGGCATGAGGATAAGTGGGGAGACGGGGACGGTGAAGGCTTAACTGCTGAACAGCCTTTTATAAACTGGGCTGAAGTCTTGGACACTCAATGCTGGACTTATATTCAGTCTGCCTTAGCACTTGCATACCACGATGGCAGAAATCATGACTGGTAAGCTGGTTTAAGTGGCAGTGAGCTCAGTGTTGATTGGTTGGTTAGTATGCCTTCAATGCTGTAACTGATAATAATGGATGGGATTTTCTGCTCAACCCGCTGCCCACCATTGGTCATCAGTGGGATATTCTGGTTGCACCATTGTCAATGGGGTTTCTCATTGATTACACCCATGGCCAATGTGAAACCAATGGTGGGGGTATGCCATCAGCGAGACCAGAAGATCCCGCTGGTGTCAATGGCTGGAGTTAAGGTCTATGCAATTAGTACTGAAAACAAACCACAGCCATTGAACGGCGAGCATTTAGAATTGTGTCATGGTTGCAACGTTTTTGAATACTGTAAAAATACTTTTCCAAAGAAACACAACTCCTGAAGAAACCACCTTGTATTGTGCTTTTTCTTTAGGAGATTCTGTAAGTGTAGTGTTGGGCTACTTGCAACAAATCAAATGTCATGAAACTCCCAGTCAAAGAAGCATTGTAGGGCTGATTGCTCTGATCTAAAAGAACACAGTGCCACATCAGGGTTAGTTCTGTGTTCCATGAAGTGGCCTGTGCACAGGGAACAAGTTGAAGAATTGTGGTTCCAACTTTGACCTTTACTCCCTTAAAGCGATGCCTTCCTGCTGGGATGCGAATGATTGTGGAATTGCCTTGTGACACGTCAAAAGGAAAATGTACTTAGTTCTTTGGGAAGTTCTGAGGTCATGCAAGGCACAATATTAATACAAATTGCTCGAAACTGCATTACAAGTGTACCTTCATGTTTGCTGTACTGATGAAGTCACCTGAGTTTATGCGTAAACTTTTGAAATGATCATTTAGGTCCTTGCTTATGTGGCTATAGGGATACAAGGAAAAAAATCTAACTTCTTTTGCAGCCCAGTGATCAGGGCAGATATCTTATAGAAAGTGTATTAATATAGTGGTTTTCAGGTGAAGGTATCTTCAAGTTAATCACACAGTATCTTCAAGTTAATCGCTGCCGGAGGAGGTGGTGGAAGCAGGGATGATAGTGACATTTAAGGGGCATCTTGACAAATACATCAATAGGATGGGAATAGAGGGATATGGACCCAGGAAGTGTAGAAGATTTTAATTTAGACGGGCAGCATGGTCGGCACGGGCTTGGAGGGCCGAAGGGCCTGTTCCGGTGCTGTACTTTTCTTTGTTCTTTCTCCTTTGTTAAATTACTTTATATTACATTGTCCTTTTACCTTCTCCCTTCCTAACATCCAAGTCCCCTTCCAAGTGAAACATCAATTTACTTGTACTTCTTTCAGTGTAATACACTGTTAACAATACAATCTTCACAACAATAGGCAGACTGCACATAGAGATTAGGTCACTGCTTTGTGGAACACCTCTGTTCAGTCTGCAAGCGTGATCCTGAGCTTCTGATCAGCTGCAATTTTAAGTGTGATTGAATGGAAATGTTTCTAAGTGTCATTTTAGGTGGGTTTGGCTGTGGGTTTCTCCCCAGCTCTGTTAGCGAGTTCTGCAAAGCTATCCCGCCATATTTAAGGTGCGATCTACCCAAATGGGAACAGAGTCCTGTCGCGCAATTAGCCGGGCGATTCCCGGCGCTCGGAGCACCGAGAAACACCCCGCTATCTAACACCCATCAGGTTGATTGGAGACCTCAGCAGGGAATGAGCGGCTGAGGCTGGACTGAGGCCTATTCGCTGCACTGAGGAGCTCAGCTTGCTGGAAGTTCTCAGTGCAGAGAGATGTCAGGACCCCATTTAAAAATGCAGCCCCAATCTTTCGAGCCCCCAATGTGACCCTCGAACCCCCCCCCCCCCCCCAAGCCCCAGCTCATGTGTAAGTGTTTCCTCAGATCCCCTCTCCCCCCTCCCGTAGCCTCCACACCCATGCGGGACACCTCAGGCCTGATTCCCGAAAGCAAAAAATGCCAGCTTGTCAACCTGGTAGTTCCTCTGCCAGCACCACCTGAGCACCTTGGCAGTGCCAGGTGGGCACCCATGTGGCACTACCAGGGTGTGCAGGTGGCAGCAGCAGTACCCTGTCCAGAGGACAAGCACCGTGGGGCCTCCGATGCCTTGGAAGACTCCCTTGAGTGCCGTTCCGTCTGCTTCCCGTTTGTGGAAACCAACACGGAATGGCACTCGCCCAAGGTCTCCAAGGCAAGGGAGTTAGATCCTACACCACAGGGACTGCAGCAGTTCAAGAAGGCAGCTCACCAGCACCTTCTCTGGGGCAATTCGGGATTGGCAAGAAATGGTGCCCTAGCCAATGAAGCCCACACTACATGAAAGAATAAATTTTTAAAAACTGCAGTGTTTTGCTTTTGATTTTGTCTGAATTGCTTTTTTAAGAATACTTCCTGATGCCTGATCTATGACTCACCTCATTGCAACAGAGTTCATTGGAACCTGTCTTGCAATTAGAGCTGAAGACCTCTCATCTGATTCAAAATGAATAGCATATACTAATTGTGGTGAATTATAAACCTAGCAATTCACACTGTGTTCCATTATATGTATTGTGTCCTTGTGGGCTCTGTATACGAGCCGTTGCACGGCTCTGCCCATAGGGGGAGATGAGGAGTTTGTACTGGGCTCCACTCTTGGCTCCGCCCATGGCTCCGCCCATGGCTCCTCCCACTAACCGGATGTATAACGCTCTGCAGTCGTGAGCCTGCTGCCAGTTCATCACGTCGCAGGTAGGCTCTGTTGTAAGATTATTAAAACCACTGTTCACTTCCAATCACGTGTCTTGTGAATTGATGGTCACATCAGTAATGATTGAAGTGGAAGGGAACAGGACAATTCCTGCTGTTTTTCTAACTGTAATGTGATTTAATTGATTTGGATATAACACTCACTGGAGCCAATTTTCATGTGACTTCCCTATTGACCGGAGGGCAGACAGATCAACCTGTTACCCACGCAAATCATCTTTGCGGTGGACCTTGTTAGCATTGCATCGTCAAACTGCTTATCCTTTATCAACAGCTGACAGACTGGAAACCCCCATATCCCTGCCTTCCATTTGACAACTCCTCGAGCAATCCACCGCAGATTTGCATTCAATAAAGGAATTCATCTTGCAGTGGAGCTGTTACTTATCAAATAGCCTTGCGAGAGGTTACACTGCACGGAGCAGGTAAAGTACTGAGGAAATTTCCAGCACTGCACACTATCAAAAACAAACAAAACTGCCTATTGACTCTACTGCATACATTATGTATCGACTCTAATGGCTGGATGCTAGTGATTTCCAGCAAGAGTTCAGATGACAAGTACGAAATGCTTGATTTTCACTTCTATTTACAGTGCTCCTTTGCAAAGGCTGCCATTAGCTCCTGGGCGTCTTTTATTTTCAAAATAAAATCTGTCTTTTTTTCAACATACTTGCATCCAAAATAACAAATAAAATGTTTACAGTATTAAGTAAAGTGTGTTAAATCAAACCTTTGCAATTAATAACATTAGTGTGTCTCCCTTAGGAGGTAAAACATATGTTATGATTATTGCATTTTGAAAACTGGATTTTAGCTTCTAAATTGCAGCAAACTGCATAGGTTTCTATTGCTTTCGGAACTGCTAGATTTCTGCTCCATCTAAGTTCCGATACTGTGTTCAATGATCACCAATAAATGCTCGAGCTCAATCTGCACAAGGCTTCACACCACTGCTAATCTGTTTGGGGCCTTTATTTTCAGGCAGCTCTGGCATCTTCCTGAAATGGGCACAGGCTGCGTTCCAATTTGGATATTAGACCCCTGTGCCCATTTAGATCTCCATTTTTCAGATCCTTTCAACCTGGTGGGTGGCATGGTGGCACAGTAGTCACCACTGCTGCCTCACAGCGTCAGGGACCCGGGCGACTGCCTGTGTGGAGTTTGCACGTTCTTCCTGCGTCTGCGTGGGTTTCCTCCGGGTGCTCTGGCTTCCTCCCATTGTCCAAAGATGTGCAGGTTAGGTGGATTGGCCATGCTAAATGGCCCCTTAGTGTCCAAAGGTGTGCAGGTTAGGTGACGTTAAAGGGATAGGGTGGCGATGTGGGCCTAGGTGGGGTGCTTTTCGGATGGTCAGTGCAGACCCGATGGGCCGGATGGCCTCATTCTGCACGGTCGGGATTCTATAGTGTTTCAAGGTCTCAGGCAACCAAGTGTTTGGGAGGTGGAGGTGCTCAAATAAAAGCCCTAAAATCTCCAGAAATATTTAGTTGGAAGCAATATTACTGCTCCTTCCTGCTCTATAATGTATCTAGTGGAGTCAGCCCACCCTCTTGATTGCCATTCCCAAGCCCCCGGAATAGGTCAGGGCCTTGGCATGGGATGAATTTAGTAAGTCTGTTCAATAGGCGAGGTGCTTTGACATGCCCGATTGGCTCCTCCAACTCACTGAATTATGATGAGGGCTAAGGATGAAGTTAGTCAACCTATTTGTTCCAGTTTGCAATGGCTGTGTACTGCCAGAATCACGTCTTATTTGGGGCCTTAAGGAAGTTAGATGCCTTTGTGTTTGGGTTGTTAGTGGCTCATGGGACTCTCCTGGCAGAGAAAATGCTAACAATTCAGAACTTGCGTTGCTCACTGAGGAATCTATGAAGAGAAAAAGTAATAAAAGTTAAACTCTTTCATTCTTTTAACATTCAATAGCACCTGAAGTAATTTGGGCATTTTAAATTGAGATTTCTCATGTGTGGGTTGAAAGGAATAGTTCAGAAGATGAAACAATAAAGAAGGTAATGTTTTTTTAATACTAAACTTAGGGATTTTAAGGGTTTAAACAGTGCGAGCAGAATGGATTGAAGTGCCCTGAGATTTGCGAGGAGGGAATGGAGGAGCAGGGTAGCTTCGGGGAAAGCCAGAAAATCACGGTGATTCTATTTCCAGCCTGGCAGCCTGCCAAGTTAACCACTGGGTCGAATTCCCAGCAATCGGGAAAGATCATGCATTGAGATTCGAGGTTCGGTGTCAGACTGGCAATTGGGAGAGATTATGGAGTAGCAGGAGGAGTAGCAGGTTCTTGTGGATTTAGCAGAGTTTGTGCAGTCAGGGCAGTGAAGAAAGGCCACAATGAGGCCTTTTCCGTTTCCTTTTACTGCGTTTACTTTAGGGTATATAACAGGGTGCTCTGCTGCTTCTCCATTTTCACAAGGTGTACTGCAAAAGTTATTCACCCACTGCAGCCATCTCCAGATTACTGTTATTTTCCCGAGACCTGGAAAACATGACCAGAAATCATTAAATTTAAATCAGATTCCCAACTGCACTATTAGGGGCCTGATTTCAATATTTTAACAAAGCGTTCTGTCTTTCCAAGGCAGGATACCCAGGTGGCATGCTACATACATATGGGCCGGGATCCTCCGCTGGCAGGATGCTCCGTTTTGCCGGCGCCCGGGAGTTTCCCGGCGGCGTGGGGCTGCCCCACAATGGGAAACCACATTGACCGGCCGGCGTACCAGAGAATCCCGCCGGCCTGTCGGGGCAGAAATGTGTCGCGGCGGGGCGGAGAATCCCGCCCCCGGTGTCAGGCATGTATGCAGCAGATAGGGGATGCGTTTCACAGCACTGAATTTTTAATCCTCCACTCCCATGCTCTCTCCCATCATCATGGCGACATTAATACTGACATCAAGAGCATCATCATTTTTTGCAGAGTTGTGGAAAAGTGTCGGTTGCAGACATAACATACTTCAGCTCAGTTGGCTAGACAGCTGATTTGTGACGCAGACTGAGGCCAGGTTCAATTCCCAAACCGGCTGAGGTTATTCGTGAAGGCCCCACCCTCTCAACCTTGCCCCTCGCCTGAGGTGCTGCGATCCTCAGGTTAAATCACCACCAGTCTGCTCTACCCCTTTAAAGGGGAAAGCAGCCTGTGGTCATCCTGGACTATGGCAACTTTACACTTAGACAATAGTATTACATTTATGAACGTGAAAATCCAGATTTATGTGAACTGCAAAGGTTTCCATTCCCTTAAGCGGGCATATCCTCTTGCATGCAAATTCACAACATGTCGGGAGCCAGCATGATATTTTTAATGTTTTCAGTTTGTGTCTCAATTTTTAAATTCTCATCTTTGTTTCCAAGTCCCTCTGTGACCTCAACCCTCCCTATCTCTGAAGCCTCCCCATCGCTTCTGTGTTCCTGATACTCTAGCCTCTGGAGAATTTTTTTTTTTTTTTTTATAAATGTTTTTATTCAGTTTTCGTATTTTATATTGAACAAATTACAAATTGTTAGGAGAGAGAAAAAAAAAAACAAACAAAAACAAACACGCAAAAATTAACATACATATTTACAGGTAAGCATCTTCGTAGTAGTAACTGCGCCCCCCCCCCCCCCTCAACATGTTTATTTAGCTTGGTTTTGGGCCTTAGCTAGCCATCGAACCCCCGTAACGAACCTGTAGCCCCCCCCCCCCCTCCCGCTACCTTCCCCCGACTATTCTTCCTCTTGTACATTGGCCACAAATAGGTCCCGGAACAGTTGCATGAATGGCTCCCACGTTCTGTGGAAGCCGTCGTCCGACCCTCGGATGGCAAATTTGATTTTCTCCATTTGGAGAGATTCCGAGAGGTCGGACAGCCAGTCCGCAGCTCTGGGCGGTGCTGCTGACCGCCAGCCAAACAGGATTCTACGGCGGGCGATCAGGGAGGCAAAGGCAAGGGCATCCGCCCTCCTCCCCAGGAATAGATCTGGCTGTTCTGAAACCCCGAAGACCGCCACTATCGGGCATGGCTCCACCCTCACTCCCACCACTTTGGACATTACCTCGAAGAAGGCTGTCCAGTACTCCACGAGTCTGGGGCAGGACCAGAACATGTGGGCGTGGTTGGCCGGGCCTCTTTGACACCGTTCACATCTGTCTTCCACCTCCGGGAAGAACCTACTCATACGGGTTCTTGTTAAGTGGGCTCTATGTACCACTTTTAGTTGCGTCAGGCTGAGCCTTGCGCACGTGGAGGTGGAGTTGACCCTATGCAGTGCTTCGCTCCAGAGTCCCCACCCGATCTCCATCCCCAGGTCGTCCTCCCATTTCCTCCTTGTTGCGTCCAGTACGGTGTCGTCCCTATCTACCAGTCGGTCATACATGTCACTACAGTTCCCTTTCTCTAGGATACTTGCGTCCAGTAGGTCTTCCAGTAGTGTCTGTCGTGGCGGTTGTGGGTACGTCCTTGTCTCCTTTCGTAGGAAGTTTTTGAGCTGCAGGTACCGTAGCTCGTTCCCCCCAGCTAGCTGAAATTTCTCTGTCAGTTCGTCCAGTGTTGCGATCCTGTCGTCCGTGTATAGGTCCCTGACTGTCAGTGTCCCCCCGTCCTGCCTCCACCTTTTGAAGGTGGCGTCGGTCAGTGCTGGTTTGAACCTATGGTTGTTGCAGATGGGAGCCCTGTTCGACATTTTGGTCAGGCCAAGTTGCTGCCGCAGTTGGTTCCAGGATTGGAGGGTGGCTGTCACCACTGGGCTGCTGGAGTGTTTTTTGGGTGGGGATGGGAGTGCTGCCGTGGCGAGGGCCCGGAGGGAGGTTCCCATGCAGGAGGCCTCCTCCGCACGCACCCACTCAGCTTCTGGCTCCTGGATCCATCCCCTTACTCGCTCGGCTGTTGCTGCCCAGTGGTAGAATTGTAGATTCGGGAGGGCTAACCCTCCCCTGGTTTTTGTTTTTTGTAAGACCTTCTTTGGGATCCTAGCATTTTTACCCCCCCATACGAACGCCATGATGAGTTTGTCCAGCGCTTTGAAAAAGGCCTTGGGGATGTAGATCGGAATGGATCTAAACAGGAAGAGGAACCTGGGCAGTACGTTCATTTTGATCGTCTGAACTCTCCCCGCGAGGGAGAGCGGGAGTGTGTTCCATCTTTGCAGGTCCTTTTTAACTTCCTCCGTCAGGCTGGTGAGGTTCCATTTGTGGATCCCTTTCCAGTCATGGGCTATTTGGATCCCCAGGTAGCGGAATTTATGTCGGGCTTGTTTGAACGGCAGCCCCTTTAGTGCTGCCCCCCCCCCCCCCCTTGCGGGTGTAATGGGAAGATCTCACTTTTGCTCATGTTGAGTTTGTAGCCCGAGAAGGCTCCAAACTCTTTCAGGAGCGCGATGATTCCGTCCATGCTGCTTTGTGGGTCCGAGATATAGAGGAGCAGATCATCCGCATAGAGTGAGACTCTGTGCTCTCTACCTCCCCTTCGGATCCCCCTCCAATTTTTTGCTGCCCTGAGCGCGATTGCTAGCGGTTCGATTGCTAGTGCGAACAGCAGCGGGGACAGTGGGCATCCTTGTCTGGTGCCCCTGTGCAGCTGGAAGTATTGGGAGTTGGTATTGTTGGTCTGTACACTCGCCATGGGAGCGTTGTACAGGAGCTTTACCCAAGCTGTGAACCCTGTTCCAAGCCCGAACCGCTCCAGTACCTCTATGAGGTATATCCATTCGACTCTGTCGAAGGCCTTTTCTGCGTCCAGGGAGACGATCACCTCTTGTGTTCTCTCCCCGGAGGGGGTCATTATCACGTTCAGCAGGCGCCTGATGTTCGCGGTCAGCTGTCTACCTTTGACAAAGCCCGTCTGGTCCTCTGTGACCACCTCAGGTACACAGTCTTCTAGCCTTTTGGCTAGGATTTTGGCCAGTATTTTGGCGTCTGCATTCAGCAGAGATATGGGTCTGTATGACCCACATTCCGTTGGGTCTTTGTCTTTCTTAGGTATCAGCGAGATTGAGGCCTGTGCTAACGTGGGTGGCAACGTGCCCCTAGCTAGCAAGTCTGTGAACATCTCCCGCATGTGCGGGGCCAGCGCTGTCGCAAATTTTTTGTAGAAGTCCGCCGGGAATCCGTCCGGTCCCGGCGCCTTCCCCGCCTGCATGGAGCTAATGCTCTCCATGATCTCTCCCAGTGCTAGTGGTGCTTCCAGATCCCGTTTTCTGCCCTCTCCCACAACTGGTATGTTCAGTCCGTCAAGAAACCGGTTCATCCCAGCCTTCCCCGTTGGGGGCTCTGAGGTGTACAGCTCTTGGTAGAAGGCCTTGAAGGTTTTGTTAATCTTCTCTGGTTCTGTTTCCAACGTGCCTCTGGTATCTCTGATTTGCGCAATTTCTCTGCTGACTGCCTGCTTTCTCAGCTGGTGGGCCAACAGGCGGCTGGCTTTGTCTCCGTGTTCGTATAGGGCCCCGCGTGCCTGGCGGAGTTGGTGTACTGCTTTCCTGGTGGAGAGCAGGTCAAAGTTCCTTTGTAATTCTTTTCTCTCCGCCAGGAGTTCTACAGTCGGGGCCTCGGAGTATTTATGGTCTACCTCCAGTATGGAGTCGACCAGCTTCTGCCTAGCCACCCTTTCCTCCCTATCTCTTTGCGCTTTGTAGGCTATGATTTCCCCTCTTAGTACGGCCTTAAGCGCTTCCCAGAACGTGGAGGGTGAGACCTCCCCGTTTTGGTTGATCTCAGTGTACTCCGCTATGGCCTGCGCTATCCTTTCGCTGAAGGCCTTGTCAGCTAGTAAGGCACCGTCCAACCTCCATTTGGGGCGCTGGGCCCTTCCCGTCTCTAGCCGCACATCCATGTAGTGTGGAGCGTGGTCTGATATCACAATTGCGGAGTATTCCACCTTGTCTATCTCTGGAAGCACCGTTTTCCCCACCACAAAGAAGTCAATTCTGGTGTACACGTTGTGTACTGGGGAGAAGAAAGAGAATTCTTTCTCCCCCGGGTGGGCGAATCTCCAGGGGTCTACTGCTCCCATCTGCTCCATATAGTGGCTGAGTTCCCTTGCCATGTTTGAGGTTTTCCCCGTTCTGGGGTTTGATCTGTCCGTCGTTGGGTCCTGTACACAGTTGAAGTCCCCCCCCATGATTAGTCGGTGCGTCGCTATAGCCTCTGGAGAATTGAGAGTTTTCACTGGTGGCCACTGGTGGCTGTGTCTTGAGCTGCCTCCATCTTAAATTCTGGAATTCCCTCCCTAAAACTCTCTGCCTCTCGCTTTCTTTTAAGTCTTTTAGAACCTGCTTCCTTGTCTGTGGTTTCGATTATCTGTTCTGATATCTCCTGATGTGGGTTGGTGCCAAATCGTGTTTGATAAGCTTGGGTTGTTTTACTGTATTAAAAGCACTATTTAAATGCAAGTTGTGACTGTTGTCTCAGCTCTTTCATTTTGCGAATGCAAAGTAAGTTTTATTGTGTGGAACTTAGATAGGGCAAGTGAGCGGCATTTTGGCACTTTTAAAGATTTATGTGCTATATAAGATCACAGATTAACTGACATGGGTAAATGCTAGGATAGCTATTAATTCATGAGGAGCAACAGCCACTTGAAAGACTCATGAGAGCTCAATGGGTCACTAATAATGCAGAGGAGCATTACAATAAAACTCACTTGAGGGCAGGGATAAGAATCAATCAAATCATTGAGATAGGTTACTTCCCTTCTGTGTCCAGCAATGTCCTGTGAATCGTAAAGGGGACCTGAGTGCTTCACACATTTGCAAACAATCAGGAATGGGTTGATGGGAAATATCTCTGAGAGGATGTTGCAGACATGGAAAGCAATCACCGTGAACAGTCACTTTATCCTTGATGGATAGCCTCATTTGAACACTTTCACAAATGCATAGAGAAAATTATTAGGAAACATCAGCCCACAGAGCTCTCCCACCTCTCACCAACCCCTCCATAGGCAGAGTAAAATTGTGTCTTATCACAGTGAGCCAACATACTCCACTCCTGAACCTCAGGGTCTGCACATAACCTGTTTCCCACATGAGAACCAAACATTAAGTAACTTTTGTACCTGATAATCCAGTTATTTATTGCAATTATTTACAAAAGTAAAACCTTTTTACTGAACATCCTTGTGATTCTACTGAATTCCAACATTATTTCTACATACTATCTACCCGTTGTTATGTTGCTTTGAGAGACTTTACCCTTTTCAAATTGGTTGCTGTGTTACCTACATTACAACAGCAAGTTCATGAAGTTGTGAGAGGTGTTATAGAAATGCAATTCTCCTTTATTTTCTGTGTCACTTAGAGCTTGAGTCCGAGGGACTAAAGCAAAGTTATTTGCTGCAAAATATTATGAGCCTTTTGGAGGGGAACTGGCCCTTATGCAATAGGGCCCAAATACTGAACCTTTGCAAGGAGTTCCTTGGCAGTTTACTCCTGCAAAGGTGGAAATTTCTATAAGCCAATTTTGGAACCAAATTGTAATTTTCCCTTGGAACCCAGGAGCTTTTAATTAATTGAACAATCTATCAAATGGGACATTATCAAAAGCCCGACCACAAAAACAGTAGACATGCTGACCTCATCGTCCCTCCTTTTTACCTCCTGAAAAAATTCTACCAAGTTATTCAGACACAACCTTTCATTAACAAATGAAATGAAAAAATGAAATATGAAATGAAAATCCCTTATTGTCACAAGTAGGCTTCAAATGAAGTTACTGTGAAAAGCCCCTCGTCGCCACATTCCGGCGCCTGTTCGGGGAGGCTGGTATGGGAATCCACGCTGAATGTCCGTGATTGATTTGTGCCTTCCCAAATGATAATTTATACTGCCCATTGGAATTTTTCCAATACTTTTCCATCCACCAAGGTTGCTCTGATTGACCTATAATTCTTCAGTCTGTCCTTTCCTCCCCTTTTAAATAGTACAATGTTCGTAGTCCTTCAGTCCTCCCGCAGCACATCTATAGCCAGGGAGGATTAGAAATCGATAGAGCCTCCACTATTTCTTCCCTATCTTTCCTTTAGGTTTGTTTCATTTTCGTTTGGAGAATCATCCAATTTCAAGGAAATTAAACCTCTTGATATTTCCTCCCTTACTATGTTAATCCCCATCCAATCTTTCACTTTCCTCCTCAGCTGCAATATCTACATAGTCATCCTCTTAGTTGAAACCAGGAACAAAGTATTCATTAACAACCATGCCCACAACTTCGGCCTCCATACATAAGTTACTCTTTTGGGACGGAATTCTCCGACCTCCCGCAGGGTCGGGGAGCCGCCTGGGCTGGCGAAACTCCCGTCCCCACCGTGGCCGGAATTCTCCGCCACCCGGGAATCAGCGGGAGCAGGAATCACGCCCTGCCGATCGGCATGCCCCTCGAGGCGATTCTCCGGCCCGCGATGGGCCGAAGTCCCGCCGCTAACAGGCCAATCCTGCCGACGTGGTTTAAACCACCTCTAGTGCTGGCGGGATTGGCGGCGGGCGTGGGCCCCCAGGGTCCTGGGGGGGGGGGGCGGGGCGATCGGACCCCGGGGGTGCCCCCACGGTGGCCTGGCCCCCGATCGGGGCCCACTGATCCGCGGGCGGGCCAGTGCTGTGGGGGCACTCTTTTTCTTCCTCCGCCGCCACGGCCTCCACCATGGCGGAGGCGGAAGAGACCCCCTTACCGCGCATGTGCCGGTGGTGCCATCAGCGGCCGCTGACGCACCGGCGCATGCGCGGACTGGTGTAGGCCTTTTGGCCAGCCCCGATGCCGGGCGGCGTAGTGCCAAAGGCCATTGGCGCCAGTTTTGACGCCATCGGCAGAGCGGAAACCACTCCGGCGCGGGCCTAGCCCCTAAAGGTGCGGAGAATTCCGCACCTTTGGGGCGGCCCGACGCCGGAGTGGTTGGCGCCACTCCGCTACGCCGGGACCCCCGCTCCGCCGGGTCGGGGAGAATCCCGACCTTGGTCTCCAATTGGTTATGCACTTTATTTAGTTATCCTCTTTCTCTTTATGTATGTAGAAAGCATCTTTGGGGTTTCCTTCAATTTACTAGATAAGATGCCCGTCCCTCAAACTAATCCCAGGACTGCCACTTCTCTTGCTGGGCTCTCTGCATACAGGCTAAGAAATATCCCCCTGAAAACATTGGTGAATTTTTGGACTGTCCATGCCTTTGCATCAAATTTATTCCAGTTAGTATTTTAAGTAGTTAAAATCCGACTGTTACTACTTTTTCGATTTTGCATTTTTCACCAGTTTGACTGGGTTAAAAACCTGGAACTTAACAGCACTGTGGGAGTACCTACACCACATGTACCACAACAGTTTACAAGGGATGCTCATCAGCACCTTCTCAAGTGCAACCAGGGATGGCCATTAAAAGCAGTGAATGGCCCATCCTGTGAATGGATAGAAAGTATAAAACAATGAATATGCTCTGCTTCCCTAGTGTTTGGTTTGAGAAAAATGATTTATGAAAAGCACTCATGTTCTCCAGCTGAATCTGGCCCAAGATGACCTTTGCTGGTTAACTGTCAATGTTTGTGATGTTTTAACACCTTGTGTTGACAGAAAAAGGGATGACTGGACGTACCTGTCTGCTAAGCACCTTGGACCAATAGCTTTCAAACACAAATGAGATGCTTACCAATTACTGGCACAAGCTGACAAATTGCTTATTGTTTACAGTCTTTGGGGAAACAACATCAAAGTTGAGATGAAAAGCACGTTCTCTCATGTTAGTTTTTTTTAAACTTGCGTGGATAGAGTTTGCTTTAAAAATCTAACATTTGAATACAATATTTTCAAATCCATTCTGACAATCTTCACAAAACTTGACAGTATAATTTACCTCAATTGAAGCAGATGAAGGTAATGAATAATCTATATCGTCTCTGGTGCATAATATTAAGGAAAATAATAGTTGTTAGTTACTTCTATGACACAATACCCCATTTAGGTCAGGCACACTGAATCCGTTATGATAATTTCAAGCACTGTGTTTCAGATAAATTGCTAATTTACTCAGGTTTGATACCTTCAGTGTGAAATTTGAATGAGTAGTCTGTCTTTTGGGTAATATGGGTGCTGTTTATGTTCCAGAATGACACCTAAGGCATGTGCACACACTTCAAGGGTAAATTGTGCTAGGATGCCAAATTATTGAAGGCATGCATGCACACAGTGATAACCCACTGGAATTATGCAGAGGAGGCAGATCATGAGGTGAATCGCCCCACATCTTCCTGCCAGCGATAGGTTGAGATTGCAGTCCCTGACAGTGTTTGAAACTGTGGCTCTACCTTTTTGTACTGGAGATTGAGGAACTTTCCTTGGAGGGGAAGATCCTCCCTCCAAGTCACTAACCATTCTGACTTGAAAATATATTGCGACTCCTTCACTGTCGCTGAGTCAAAATCCAGGAACTCTCTCTGAAACAGCACCATGGGTGTACCTACAGCACATGGACGACAGCAGTTCAAGAAGGCAGCCATCTTCTCAAGGGCAATTAAGGATGGGCAATAAATGCTAGCCTGTCCAGCAGCATACGTGAATAAAAAACTTCCCCTCTTAGCTGTAGCATGGATCCATCGGCGAGGTGAGTAGTGAGGCCTAATGACGAGGCACAGTTGTAGAGATGTCGTGACCCCTTTCAGGTTATGAACTAAAAACACGTTTTCAGAATTTCCATTAACATAGTGACCCTCAATAGAGGTGAACTTCTCGGGCGGGATTCTCTGACGCCCCCCGCTGGGTCGAAGAATTGCCGGGGGTCGGCGTCAATCCCGCCCCCGCCGTCCTCCAAATTCTTCACCCCCCAAAAAAATTGGACCGGCATTGAGTCGCGCCGCCTGCCGTGGAGAATGGCGGTGACCGGCGCGACTCAATGGGCCCTGGGGCTCTACGAATTCTCAGGCCCGCGATGGGCCGAAGACCCGCCCGTTCTTTGCCAGTCCCGCCGGAGTAAGTTAGAGTAGGCCCCTTACCGGCGGGACCTGGCGGCGCGGGCGGGCTCTAGGGTTCTTGGGGGATGCGGAGGGGATCTGGCACCGGGAGGTGCCCCCATGGTGGCCTGGCCCACTATTGGGGCCCACCGATTGGCGGGCCTGTGCTGTGGGGCACTCTATCCTTCCGCACTGGAGGCTGTGGTCGTGCGCCATTCCCGGTGCGGAAACAAAGCCCTCTGCGCATGCGTGGGGATGACGCCAGCACACGCTGGCGCTCCCGCGCATGCACCGACTTGTGCTGGCCAGCGGAGGCCCTTCGGCACTGGTTGGTGTGGCGCCAAGCCCTTTTCCTGCCGGCTGGTGGGGCGCAAACCACTCCGGGACGGGTCTAGCCCCTGAAGGTGCGGAGGATTCTGCACTCTTGGGGCAGCCCGATGCCGGAGTGGTTCACGGCACTCCGTCTCGCTGGGTCTCCCTTCCCCGCCAGGTAGAGGAGAATCCCGCCCCTCAACTTTCCCGGGGAGATCTAGACCACTAATTTGATCCCAGCAGCCATTTTGGAGCTCAACACTCAGCTAACATTGGGCGCGATTCTCCCCAAAATTTCTAGTTAATTTGTGACGGGTTTTTCATGTAGTTTCCTGCCGGCTCTGCCGATGAGTTTCCACCACTTTTCAATGCCACTTAGTCATTTTTTGGGCTCTGGGGAGGTCCTCACCGGTTTAGCTCACACTTGGAATTTTCTTTTGCATGTTGGAGCCATTGGAGAAAACGGGCTGTCATTTTTGAAAGGGTACCCCGATCTCTACTTGAGCATGTGGGTCCCCCACACTTCCCACCCATGGGCAATAATGACAGTGCCCACTCACATGGACAGTACCCCACACCTCCCAAGTAAGGACACCCCACCATGGGGTCCCTGGGGGTCCCACCTCTTCATGCCCTCCCCAAGCCCCCTTCCAGCACCTCCTCCTGACTAGGAATGCTATCAATCACCCCCCAACCTCCCGGAGGCCCCTATTTACCTGCCCTGCACTTCCCCACCCTTCAAACCCCACCTCTACCCTCATTTCAAGAGCATGGCCCCCCTGGTCTTTGGCAGTGCCATGCTTACACTCTGGCACCCTTGAACTGCCACCCTGGCACCGAGGCAGTGCTCCTGCTGGCTTGGCGGTGCCATCCGGGCATGTTGGCAGTGCAAGAGTGACAGTGTCAAGGAGCCAGCTGGTCAGTGCCAAGGTGCCACATTTCAGGGGGAGGACCAGGGGGCCACTCTGCACTCACCCTGACCACCCAGGGGCCTCCAATGGCCCGGGCGACCCCCCTGGTGCCATTCCGCTTGGTCCTCATTTGTGTGAACCAGCATTGACTGCAGCTTCCCTGGGGAGGCCGGAGAACCGAAGGAGGCCGGTGGATCCTGCGCAGGTAGGTTTAATACCTACTTCCGTGAGCGACATTCGGTCCCGCCTATTTGGGGCGATTTATGACTCCGACGTCTCGCAGGACTTCGGCGAATCTCACGAGGCGCGGAATCTGTCCTGAGGCTCGCTGCAGGCCTCTCCCGGCACACTCTGGCTGCATTGTGCACTCGCTTGAGCACAATACAGCTGGAGATTCAAGCCAAATTGTCTCTTAATTATGCATGGATGAGCATGCTTTCAGCAGCAGCAAGGTCCCATCCCCACCAGTACAATTTAAATTGATCAGTAACAATGTACAGGCCAATAGCTGGTCGATTTCTTTTGGCTTTTGCTCCATTTCCACAGGTGCCTGGCGCTTTCTACAGTTTTCATAGAATTTACAGTGCAGAAGGAGGCTATTCGGCCCATCGAGTCTGCACCGGCTCCCGGAAAGAGCACCCTGCCCAAGGTTAACACCTCCACCCTATCCCCATAACCCAGCAACCCCACCCAACACTAAGGGCAATTTTGGACACTAAGGGCAATTTATCATGGCCAGTCCACCTAACCTGCACATCTTTGGACTGTGGGAGGAAACCGGAGCACCCGGAGGAAACCCACGCACACACGGGGAGGATGTGCAGACTCCGCACAAACAGTGACCCAAGCCGGAATCGAACCTGGGACCCTGGAGCTGTGAAGCCATTGTGCTATCCACAATGCTACTGTGCTGCCTGAGTTGCTTTATGTTGCAAAATTCCACAGGGAATAGTGTTAAAGATGCTAAGGCACGGGTTGGTACATGATGTGAGTGCGGCTGTGTTGCCGCGTGAACTTGCTCTGCTCACCTTTTAACCCTTTATTTTATACTAGTGCACATTTCATAATTACCTTTTTTGGGGATATATGCCTTGCACGATGTCCCTGGATGATCCTGACTGGACTTTAACGATGAGGAACCGAGTTAAATCATAGAGAATCCTTGTTTGGCTGAGGCAGCCAGAGTGGCTAGGGAGGGCCCAGCTTGCAGTGGCTGGTAAGCGGGTTTACGCCTCGGTGGAGTTCTGTACATCGGGCTGACGGCCAACACCGAGAATGTTGTTCTGGATGATGATCCCGGCTCTGTGGTGCAGGTCTTTGGAGCTCACTTTGAGGACCTGCAAAGAATCCAGAGGAGAATGGTGGAGGCGCAGGAGAAAACCCTTGTATTTGACAGAGCACTTTCCTTGGAAAGGGCCTGCCTTTGGTTTATTGAAATCTTTCAGCATGGTGTCATCTATCCTGATGGATTCAGGAGGTAGGTCTGATTTGATTTGATTTGATTTATTGTCACATGTATCAAAGTACAGTGAGATGTATTTTTCTGCAGCCAAGGAAACATACACAGTAAGTACACCAAAGGTCCGGAAAAGCAGTGTCTGTGAACCCCGTCCCTGGCAAGAAGTGGGAATTATTTCCCGAATGCGTTTGTAGATTGGCTGCCATGCTTTAATAATCTTGATTTGGATGCTGGGCGCATCAGGTTCGATGGAGCACAATGTACCCTGGCTTTGAGGCCTGTGGTCGGTTGGACCTCCCCTCTGCAGCCACTGGCTTCATATTATCCTGCTTTTAATGCTAGTCATGAGGGGATGGAGGTGGCTGATCATATTGAGTTATCCCCATTGGCCGAGGAGTTGGCTTTGGGTCACTTGTGCATCGGGGTGATGGCATGGTTGAAGTGAAGGTACTTTGTTCTTTGGAATTCTTGAGAGATCCTGAAGAGTATTGGATGATCCTGTCATGGCTTTGACCTTTCCAACCAACATAGATGGTGTTATTATCCTGCAGTTCTTCTATAAATCTGGAATTTACTCCCTTGTGATTATGCTGCTAATTATTTGTTGTCGTCTTATCTCCTGCAAGGGTGTGTGAGGTGTGAGCACGAGGGCGAGTCACCTGTTATCCTGTTCTAGCAAAAAGCCATGTTGAGTCGATTGTGCGATATGTGGTTTATGCACAGTTTAACCCCTTTTTTTAATGTGCTGTAATTGGTGTGACTATGGGAAGGGAGTGCGTTTTGGATATCCCTTAACTCGTTTATAATGAAACTACACGGTGGCACAGTAGTTAGCACTGCTGCCTCACAGAGCCAGGGACCTGGGTTAAATTCTGACCTTGGATAGAGTTCACACTTTCTTCCCGTGGGTTTCCTCTGGGTGCCGGATCCAGTTTCCTCCCAGAGCCCAAAGATGTGCAAGTTAGGTGGATTGGCCATGCCAAATTGTCCTTTAGTGTCAAAAGATGTGCAATTTAAGTGGATTGGCCATGCCAAATTGTCCTTTAGTGTCAAAAGATGTGCAAGTTAGGTGGATTAGTCATGCTAAATTGTTTCTTAGTGTCTAAAGGTGTGCGGGTTAGGTGGGGTTACGGTATTATGGGATAGGGCAATGTAGTCAGGTAGGGTGCTCTTTCAGAGGGTTGGTGTAGACTCAGTGGGCTGAATGGCCTCCTTCTGCGCTGTAGGGATTCTATGGTTATATGAGTGGAGATAAGGCAAGGTGGCGGGTAGATAGTTGGTGTGGCAGGATTAGTGGTAGGTTTAGGTGGTAGGATTAGTTAAATCCTCAGTGAGATTGAGGATAGCCTCTCAGTTAGAGACGCTATGCTTTTTTTAATGCTTGCTCATGTATTTATGTTTATTAAGCTTTTTTTTCTTGCTGTACTGTGCATTCCTGTGGTTTTGTTATGCTGTTGTTCAAATGTAAAACCTCAATGAATATACTTTAAAACAAAAGATGTGAAAGAATTGTTTGCTGACTTTCGACTTCTGCAAAAACATGTTGCCCCATTAGGCATGGGTGCATTAGTCTACATTCCCCTTGCAATACAGGATGACAGAATGAGCAGAGGTCAAATGGAGCAGGGCAAGCAGCTGGAAGAGGGAAGATGTGGAATGGGAGAAGGGCTCTCAGCAGGCAGCCAAATCTGACCAGGGTGTTCAAGGAGAAATTCCCATAGCTGAACCTTGTTGAGGAACAGTGTGTGATATGTCGGTTCTTCAACAAGTGCATCCTCACTGAAATCTGCTACCTGTTGCCATTACAACACACAGCAGGACAAGGACTGTATTACAAAATGCTGTGAAAATTACTGTTGCCAGGAATGTTTATATTGCTGGTTCTTGCAGGGTAGGACTGGAAATATTTGCAATATCTTGAAGTTTGTCATCCACTGCTGCATAAGTGAGGTCACTGACTCTGTAATCAGTGTGAATGTTTTTCCTTTCCACTTGAAGTAGGAAAGTGGGCTGGGTGGGGATGGGGGAACGGGTGTGGTGTGAGGGTGGGTGGGAAGGGGGGGCGAGATGATGCATGAGGCCTCACCCTATGTGAAGCAGGTGAGGATGGGGGCCTCCCTGGCCCTCCGGGCATGCTGGATCCTCATTGCTGCCGCCTGTCCTCCATCCTCTGGCTGGTCCTGTGGATTGCCCCCAGACACATCCTCCAGCTCTCTTGATTCGGCATCTCCTCATCCTCCTCCTCGGAGGTTGCCATATGTTCCTCCTCCAGCATGTCACCCTGCTGTTGTGGAGGTCTCTGCAGACCACCGCGAATTGGCTGAACCTCCAGGGTTCTGCAGTGCACCACCAGAGCAGGTGAGGCATTGGAAACACATTTTCAGCACTGATGAAAAGCACCGATGCACTGATCAATGATAGGCCAGGTGGCCATATGGACTTTGTTGTATTGGGTCTCCGCATCGGTCACCGGTCTTCGTGCTGGTGTCATTAGCCAGATCTGAAGCAGGTACCCCTTATCCCCAAGAACCAATTGGACATCCTGGGTGGTCCTCGAAGAGGCTGGCGATCTTGGCTGCCCTAGGATGTAACTGTCGTGCACACTACTTAGGAAGTGTTCGCGCACGTGCATGATCTGGTGGTTCCACATAAGTTGGACATTCAGGGAGTAGAATTCCTTCTTGTTGATGTAGGGCACTCCATGACAGCCCAATGTGTGCAAGGCGAATTGCGTTCCATCTATTACCTGATGGATGTGGGGTACCCTAGCGCTGGCTGAGACTCCTGCTGTCCGGGAATCCTCTCAGGTTTGGTCCAGGTCAAAGTCCAGGACAAACAGAGCATCCCTGCACTTGTGGGCCATAGCTTGAGAAATGCCGCACAAGTCCCCTCTCGAGCCCTGGACTGATCCTGAGTCTTAAAAGTTCAGTGCGGTGAGCTTGAAGGCCACCAGGAGCAAGTTTCCTCTTCCTCCACGGGTGCCACGTCTGAAACGACAGGTACCACTCCGTCCCCTTGTTGAGGCAGACCCTCCTGCAGCACAAGCTGTCCATCATCTGTTCGAAGGATCAGCAATGCCTGTATACCTTGGGCTTTGCCGGCCTCTTCCTCCCTGGGTCCTTCACTAGCCTGTTGGAAGGCCAGTTCCTCAGGGTGTGGGGCTGGGCCTTGCACATGGACTGCCACCTCATGCCTCTCTCGACATTGCTGCAGCTGCTTTCTCTGGTATCTGGCTGCCTGGCCTGCCCCCAGCACCACAAGTGCAGCCTCCATGGGGTCCAAGATATCATCCATAATGTAATATCTGTAAGGAATTGGAGAAAGTGAGAGACAGACAACCAGCGATGGCATCCACCCTGAGACCCTCCCCCCCTCACCTCCCTTGCCATCCCTCATGGGTGCCATCCCGCCCTGCCCATGCACTGCCGGCTGCAACCGGCGCACCTGGCCACCCGATCCTAGACCCTGTGTCCCAGACCCCGCTTGTAACGTTACCTGGACCTGACGCAGGTTCCCTCACAGGTGCACACCCCCACCCTCTGGTTGCGGGATTGTCCACAGTGCCGAGGCCCACCCCCTGGGTGTTTGGATGTTGACTGCTGCATCTGTGGTGTTTAGACCTCCAGTGTTCAGGCACAGTGTCCAGGCCTCACACTTTAGACAATAACTCTCACCTGTGATATGGCATGTGTACCCACTTGGGAGCTGTGAAGTGCTCACTGTACTATGATTGCCAATTCTTTATTAGCAATCGCCTTCAGCCACTCGGCCAAAGGTTGTCATGGTCAGTAGGAATTATGGGTGGTCAGTGGGACAGACAGGCAGGAGCTGGAGTTGCCCCCAATGTGCGTAAACTCTATCCAAGGGAGTGGCATGGTGGACCTGCTGGCGTTGAGACACGCACCACCCCCAGCCCAGGAGCAACCCCACAGATGGTGCCACCTCCCCCTACCGCCGGTCAAGGCCATTTGCCTACCAGGGGAAATAAGGTCTTAAAGTTATAACAAAACCTACTGTGTACAGACGTGGTAATATGTACCCTTCTATTTTCCCCTGAGACACGGACTACCTACTCCAGATATAGTAAGCGGTTGGACAGGTTCCACATGAGATGCATTCGGAACATCATGGGCAGCAAATGGGAGGACAAAATGCCGAGCACTGAGGTACTTCAAGGAACAATAATATCTGGAATTGAACCACTCATCATCAGAGCCCAGCTCAGATGGAGTAGATAAAAGCAAATTACTGCGGATGCTGGAATCTGAAACAAAAATTGAAAATACTGCACAATCACAGCATATCTAAGATATCTAAGACATCGAGTACATATGACTGATGATAAAATCCTGAAGTTGGTCACGTACTCACACCTTAAACTTGGACACCATCTGTGAGGTAGGGCGAGAGTAAGGTTCAAAGTCTCCTTCAGGGTGAACCTCATGTCCACCACAGATTGGGAGAAAAATACACAAGAAAGAACTACCTGGGGAGCAATCTGAAGTTGTGGCGTTGTTTCTTTTGAACAGCAAAGATTGCTAAAATATGGGCCAGAAATTCTCTGGCCGCTCGACAACTACGGGATTCCCTAGTCCCGCTGGCAGTGCACCTCCCGCCCCAGGTTTTGCAGCAGCAATAAGAATTCCCATTGACAGCACCAGGAATTCTGCTGCCAGTGAATGTCGCGTCACCTCTCGCCGTTGGGAAACATGCAGCTGGGAGGCCAGGAATTCCTCCCATTGTGTTTGAAAATACATTCACTGGCCTTGACCATTTTGTGAGTTCATTGTGCTTCCAGTGATACTGCATCCAGTAGCAATTATACTTCCAAAGTATCTATTTGACTAGAAAGTGCTTTAGGATGTGAGGCTGTTATGAAAGTCACTGCATGGACACAAGTTTTTCTTTTCATTTCTCTTTAAAAGGTGCAGTTTGGCGTAGTGCATGATAGTTTTGACTGGTGCTAGCCATTCATAGTTGTAGCACACCTGTTGGGATGTGCAGCCAGTGACCAGTGAAGCTGGTGCTGACTACAAACTGCAATCTCTTAAATCAGCAGGTGACACAAAGCTGGCATACTGCCTGTACCAGATTTGGATAGGCAAATGTTGATCAAACAACCATAGATGAGAACCATATAATCCCTTCAGTGCAGAAGGAGGCCATTCAGCCCATCGAGTCTGCACCAACCATCTGAAGGAGCACCTTATCTAGTCCCACTCCCCCTCCCTATCCCTTTAAACCCGCTAAC
Organism: Scyliorhinus canicula; assembly: GCF_902713615.1. NCBI lineage: Eukaryota > Metazoa > Chordata > Chondrichthyes > Carcharhiniformes > Scyliorhinidae > Scyliorhinus > Scyliorhinus canicula. The sequence goes on along the minus strand of NC_052152.1, from coordinate 140,253,177 downwards.
CTATACATTTTTGGACACTAAGGGTTAATTTAGCATGGACAATCCACCTAACCGGCACTTCTGGGCTGTGGGAGGAAACCGGAGCACCTGGAGGAAACCCACACAGATCCGGGTAGAAAGTGCAAACTCCACACGCCCATCGCAAATTCCATAGGTATCCATTGAAGATAATTGAATTTAGTCTTCGTTATGCTTTTTCTATGTGGTGTAATAACATTATAGAATAGATGGTTTGTAAGTGCACACTTGTGGAAAAAGGATGCTGGACTGCAATAGTCAGATAAATTACAACATTAGTGAGCCAAGACAAGTTATATTAGTGATAACATTGGGTGAGCAGATAAAATTCAACATTTATGCGGTGAGAGATTTAATAAATGTTTAAACGCAGAAGAGAAGTTTCCGATATTTTTGGACATTTACTTATTGCTTTAATATTTCAGATAAATATAGCATTCTTTAGACTGTGTGGAGCTGTCAGATTATCTCCCATGGAAATGACAAACAACTGCGACAGTGTCACTGCACTGTATGATTTCATGTCTGTGGGAATTCTGTGATGTTCTTGAAGCTCCATGAAGTGGGGAAATTTGTAAAAAACGTGTTTTGTATAGATCTCAGAAAAAACTGTATGTAAATCATCAAATTTCTATCCCAGCCCTTCATGAGTCACAGAGACTCCAGAGAAACGTACTGCACTCCATGAACTCTCGGTTGCATTTCCTTGTTGTATCACTCCTGTGAATAGTAACCCCTTATGAAGCAACACAATACTACCTGCCGACTTGTAAGTATCACATAGACAATATTGCAAGCAAAGTGCCGCAAATTGTTTCATTTCCCCAAATAGGCCACTTTGAAGAAAAAATAAGTAATTCTTGTGATGTCCTGTAACTCTAGCATCAGAATTACCCTGAGACATTTTCCTTTCTTTGTTGCATGCATTTTTTGTGACCATTAAGAGACGCATTGAATTATTCTTCTATAAGCTGCATACATTATTGTGGCAGACTTGTAAGTCCAGTAACTCCAGATCTATTCCATGTTGGAGGAGGGGAATGATTAGTGTACAAAGCAATTGGATGTTGTAAACCTCTGTTCTCCTTTTATAGTAACAGTCACTGCACTGTACAGTATTTAATTGTATGCTCAATGCTTTGATGGCATTTTTCAGGGAGATGACAAAGTGTCCAGCTCACATAATTCTTTTAACTGGGTTACATCACCGGACTGGACAGGCACTCGCCAGACAGTGCTTGCAGTTCTTAAATCGAAACAGAAAATGCTGAATAAACTCAGAAGGTCTGGTAGCATCAGTGGCGTAATGAAAATGAAATGAAATGAAAATCGCTTATTGTCACGAGTAGGCTTCAATGAAGTTACTGTGAAAAGCCCCTAGTCGCCACATTCCGGCGCCTGTCCGGGGAGGCTGGTACGGGAACAGAGTAAGATGGTAAGGAACAGAGTTAACATTTTGAGTCCATATGACCCTTCTCCAGAACTGAAGGTGGATAGAATTGTGATGAATCATACACTTGGAGGTCAGTGATAGGTCAGAGCTAAGGAAAGATTGCGAAAAATGTTATCGAATTAAGGCAAAGGGGCTGTTAATGGTGGCATATGGGTTCAAAGCATTAACTATATTTCTCCCTCCACAGGTGATTTCAGGCATGTGCACTATTTTGCTTTTACTTGCACTTCATCATTTGATTACAGTGGGATTCCTAATTGACACAAGGGGATGGCTATTTTTCCTCCAAGTTCCTTCCTTTCTCCCTTGCAGATGCTGACTCATGCTGGATGTGGTTCAATGGGTACAGTCAATTCCCACCAGTTGCAGACGGTTCCCATCTGCGAAATGTCGCCAAGGGTGAAATCGGGAACAGTGAACAAAGTTTATCATGGAACTGAGTTCCTAACATGCCACCGGAACAGACACAAAAATTTAGCTTGATTGTAATGATCTTTTCTTATAATTAATGAGCACCATCGAAAGTGACTCCAGAATCATCAGTTATCCTTAGCTCCGATCTCATGTACGGTACACCTAAAGATGGATTCATGGAGCCATCCTAGTCAGCCTGAATGCTCCCAGCTGGGTAGATCCAAACAAACTTGTATTTTCTTTGGCTGCTTTTACCAGTGCATGGTCACTGATATTGAGCGACATTTATAATTTAAGATGCCACCATGACTTTGGAGATTCTAGTGACATGGGCTTATTGAAGGAAATCTCGGGGTGAGAGAAATAGTTCCAGCGAGAAGGGAACCTCAGGGCAAGGGAAACAATGCAATGAGGGGGGTGGTGATCGTGGCAGCACAGACTGAAAGGTCGAACGCAAACACATGGAGGGGATGGTAGGGAAAGGAGGGTGAAGAAGACAGCCAGGAAAAGGGGAAAATGTCTCAAAGGTGATGACTCTTCTACAGCTGGGACCATTTAGCTTGAACCCAATTGACATGCTTGGAGTCAGGCGAGTCAAACAATTGTGCCCACTCAAACAGCACTAATTCCTAAGAGTGCCAATTTTTGCTCATCTACATTTAATCCCTCATGGCCTGACTTCAAAATTGAATGCGTCTGATGGTGCTGGGTGACTGGGCAAGCTTGTGGATACCCTTGGGAAAGGTGGCCATGGAACATTGACAGAGGAGTGCCGTCGTATTCCCTTGCATTATGTTTAAGAAATCATTGAAGAGTGACCTTCATGGTCCAAGCAAACTGAAAAGCTTTGGAGTGCAGGTTAGGAAAATGCCTGTGCCTAAAATGAAAATTCAGGATTCAGCCGAACAGCTGGAGCTGTCGCCACTTGGTTGTGTGGTGGCCAGGGCTCTCCAGCATGCATAAAGGGGCTTTGAGAAGCAGCTACAGATGCTGACCTGACCAAGAGTGGTCCTTCGGATATTGCAGTGAGGAAACCATCAGGAAGATGGAGACTAGTGTCCACCTTATTGCTTATGGGTAGGAGAGAAGAAAGAAAATGTGATGGAGATGCCTAGCTCACCAAAGGGAAGAACAAACCAAGACCAAGTGGAGGCAAGGACTCCTTCACATGCAGGGATTGAACCCCCGATAGCTACCGGTTGTAGATGCCTTGCCACAGCAAGGGTTTACAGGTGGAGCAAGCGCTGTCTGCAGATGAATGAGAATCAGTGTCGCCAATGAGTGATCACTTTTGTTGGGGCGGATATTCTCAGAGTCTCCTTGATGGAAGGCCCCAGCGTGTGCACCTGCTGATCCTTCCCTCTGTGGGTACCCGAGAGCCCTTGGCTGGCTCCTCGAGAGCATAGGGCATCTGGAGTGAGCTCAAGATACCCTGACCTCTCTAGCATTTGCACTGATGGATGCCAGCAAGTGCCTCAACTATGGAGTGACGCTCCTGCAGCAGTGCAGGACAGGTGTTGCATGACTGAGTTCAGAGGTTCCTCATCTGACTCAGACTCAGCAGATTCCTGGCCTTCACAGCAATCCTCTGAGTGCCAGCACCCTGGGATGTTCATGCCTCTGACTGCTGTGGATCACCAGTTTGCGACTCGAGGCTACTCTAGAACTAGGCTGTGTTGGTGGATGGTGTCTATCTCTGTGCTGAAGTAGGGTGTGGGTGAGCACTGTGATGGGCGATCAATGTCGGTGTCTGCGGATTCCTCTTTCGTGGTGTCTTTGGCTACTTCACAGATGTACCTGCGAAAGAAAGGAGGATTATTAGTGCATGGCAGGGGCCTGTGACTCAGGAGACATCACTCACAACATGGTTGTCTGATGGATCTTGCAGTGCTGGATTCTCACTTGATTGAGCGCTGCTGACCTCACTGTCAGCACACAAATGGTCCACATCCTCACTGGTCAGCTGAACTGCTCTATTTTCAAAGTCTGTCAGGACCTTGAGGTCAGCCATTCCGCCACGTGTCTGGGACATCTCCCTTTTGTTGTGTACCAGCTTGTCCTGCATGAAGACAGGTGGAGCACGTTTAAGCAGGTCACCTGCCAGGCCAGATGATAAGGATGCCTGACATAAATTTGGAGGCAGTATGCTTCCGTGCATCCGAAGCCATCAGTTCCCAGCAGCTTCCTATCCATTGGAGAGAATGAGCTGTGTGCAGCGGCGGCCTTTCAATATGGCCCCCGGATTACTGAAACCCTTAGGTCAATTCAGGGCTGATGAATCTGAGGCTAGTAATCCAATGTAAAACACATGCCTCTGATTTTTTTTAACAATGTTCCACATGATACATGTTGGAATTCCATTATTGCTAGGGCGGCTCGGTGGTTAGCCTCACGGCGCTGAGGTCCCAAGTTCACTCCCGGCTCTGGGTCACTGTCTGTGTGGAGTTTGCACATTCTCCCCGTGTCTGCATGGGCTTCGCCCCCACAACCCAAAGATGTGCAGGGCAGGTGGATTGGCCACGCTAAATTGCCCCTTAATTGGAAAAAATGAATTGGGCACTCTAAATTTTAAAAAAAGAGTCTCACCCCCACAACCCAAAATGATGTGCAGGGGAGGTGTATTTGCCACGCTGAGTTGCCCCTTAATTGGAAAAAAATAATTGGGTACTCTAAATTTATTTTAAAAAAAGAATCCCATCATTGCTGTCGACGGGCCAAATGGTGATTTCCCCACCCAATATCAGACTGGCACAATTTCAGGGAGCATACCACCTGCGGTGTTTCCTCCAAAATCTGTGCCCAACTTTCTCGCAGCTCCATACTTGAACCCATCCAAGCAGGTTTCTGATCCTGATCCACAGCACTGAAATGGTGTTGTGAAAGTCAAAATAACTCGATGGTTTGGTGACTGTATCTCTCTTTTAAATTATCGCTCTTGACTTGTCTGCAGTTTTTGACATGATTGACCGCATCATCCTTCGCGAATGCTTCTTCTCCATTGTCCAACTGAGTGGGACTACTCTCCCATGGTCTTGCCTATCCAGTCTGAATCAGAGTATCACCTGCAATGTAACTTCAGTCTCCCGCCATCCACCCCCTGCCCCCCCCCCCCCCCCCCCCCCCCCCCCCCCGCCCCCAAGGACCTATCCGTACTTCACCCCTCCTATAACTCATCTGAATGTTTCCTTTTGGTATCATTATTGGTAAATACCTCTATTTCCACATGTGCATCATTGAAATCCAATTCCACTTCAGCAACTCTTTTGATCCTTCCAATCCTGATGTCTGTTCACATCCAGTACTAGATGAGCAGAGATTTCCTCCAACTAAATATTCTTATTCCCATTTCTTAGCCACTGACTCCATCTCTCTGTCTGGTCACTCTCTCAGGCTCTGACCTCATATCTGCTCAATCTCCAAGACTGCCTAATTATATCTCCATAACTTTGCCCATTTCCATCTGCCTCAGATGCGTCTGTTCCCCGATCACCTTTATCGACCTTCTGAATATAAACCTGAATTGATCCAAATGCTGCTTCTTGTACCTGGTCGTACACAAAACCCCGTTTATCCATCACTCCTGTGCTCACTGATCTACATGACTCTACCAAAGCCTGGAATATAACATTCGCATCCTTGTTTTTAAATCCCTTCAATGCTCCTCCATGCCTTGCTAATGCCCCCGCAGCTCTCCCCCCCCCCCCCCCCCCCCCCCCCAAACTTTACCTGCCTTGGGCCATTCCTCAAGCTCTGCTTATTTTTCATTCTTCGAAGCCCTGGAGTTGGTTGGGCTTTTACAGAGCCACTACAGGAGTTGAATACAACAAACAAGGCTAACACTCTGCTGCATTACTAAGGGAGTGCCGACTATTAGGGATGCTATCTTTTGAATGACATGTTAAACTGAGACCCTACTTGCCCTCTCAAGTGAATGTAAAAGATCTTCTGGCATTATTCTGAAGAAGACCAGGAGAGATAATCCTGCTGCTCCTGATAATATTTACCTCTCAATCAACATCACAAAAATAATTTTTAAAAATATTATCACATAGCTGTTTGGAGGAGCTTGCTGTGAAAAAATTGGTTGCATTGTTTTCTAAATTACAACAATGATTACACTTCAGAATGGCTTAATTGGATGTAAAGCACTTTGGGATGTCTTATGCTTGTGAAAAGTGTGCTTCATTTTTAAAAATCTGCTTCTGTCACTTATGTGCTTTGGTATAACATTTTCTTTGATAAGCTTCCCACGAAGCACCTTGGGATATTATACTACATTAAAGGTGCTATATAAATGCATGTCATCGCTGGTAACCATCTTGGAATTGGCCCTGGATCTGTAATGACTGACCTGTCCTTTGCCTGGACAGCAGTTAAATTATTACAAAGCAGTGCAGCTCTCTTAGGCTTAAAAAGAGCAAGAGTTCTCACTTTAACATGATCTAATGATCTCTATTTTACAGTGAGCAGGCACAGACCTTGGGTTTGATGAGTATACCCCCACATGATTAAATAGTCTTCAAGACATAAAGGACAATAACTTGAGATACAACAGACCACACCTGGTACTTACGGGGTCGTTTTCCAGCTAGTGTCAACAGGTGGGTGAAAAGCATAGATATTTTTAAATAGGATGCCAATGTTTGTTCAAGCAATCAGCTTCAATTTGTGCCCAGGCAGTGATTAACATCCCCTAATGTCTGGTACGCCTGAATTCAAATTCATCATTGGCTAATTATAAGCTCGTTCAAGAGCTCAGTTGTACATTTGGCAAATCATGGCCAATTTAAGTGTTCAAATTGCTTCAGTCTTTCATTAATTCCACATTTTCACTGCCAAGGTCCTGCTTTGAAGATAAATTTGGCAAGTTGGATGTTTGTTTTGCCCTATATCATGCCTAAAAATTTAACCCTCTGCTTTGTTTCATGTCACTTGACCACAACGACTGCTAAACAGTATGTGCAGCTCTGAAGTTCTCTGAATTCACAGAATTGTTAAGGTACAAAAGGAGGCCATTTGGCCCAGTGTGTCTCCACTGGGTGTCTGATTCTGAATCTCACTAAAAAACATTCCAGAACTATTCAGTTTTTCCAACACCTCACCCTTGGACAATGGTCTGATCAAGGTAGCTGTCAGATTCTATATTGCCATGTTGGAGAGACAAACCAGTCTGACACCATAGCCAGGCGTCTTCATGTTCCCAAACAGCAACACATATCTGTGTAATCCATTGTTCTTGTGAATACCTACTTGTGCAAAAGGATTTAAAGGCAAGTTGGTGGTTCCAAACAATTTTATTTGACTGAAGAATTCCTTTACTGTCTAGGTCCAAATACTGATATATATTTCATTGCTTCATATACATTAAAAACATTGAATCTTTATACTCATACAATCCCTACAATGCAGAAGGAGGCCATTCAGCCCATTGACTCTGCACCAACTCCATGAGAGAGCACTCCACCTTGGCCCACTACATCACCCGACACCCGTAACCTCACAACCCCACCTAAACTGCGCATCCCTGGACCTCGAGGGTTAATTTAGCATGGCCAAAACCACCTCTGGACTGTGGGAAGAAATCAGAGCACAAGGAGGAAACCCACAAAGACACGGGAAGAAAGTGAAAACTCCATAGTCACTCAAAGCCGAATTGAACCCAGGTGTTATACGATATGAGGCAGTAGTGCTAACCACTGTGCCACCAATAATTGCTTTGAAGAAACTATTGTTCCCAGTCGCTTCTAGATGACATAATGGTTCTTGTTCAAATATATTGATGTTTAGAATGTTTGAGTTACTTCTAATTTTCCATTTCAAGGTACAAGAGACCATAAACACTTGGAAAACTCAGATTCTCTTTACCTGTTAAAAATAAAGGAACTTTCTCTGCACTTCCCCTAATTCAGAAAAGTAATCTCATTATTTCAGTGATAAAATGCTGTACTGGAGGATAGTTGTTTCCAATCCTCGACTTTAGGTGAACTAGTTGGCCTTCATGATAGTGACTGCGTCAGCAAGATTCTGGGAAAATTGAAGTTACAGTAACTGAGGGAGCCACCACTGTGGGTATATTTCCTTTGAAAAATAGAAAGAATAATGGAGGGAAAACTGGAAAGAAAAACCATGTCACAAATCGCTACTCACCTCACAATCAGTATGAGATAGTATTCTGAAAATAAAATCCAAACTCGCACCCAAGCACATTAAATTATGACCCCTTTGCCCACTGACTTACAGTAGCTCCTGGTCAAGCAGTGCCCTGATTTTAGCATTGTTATCCTTTCAAATCATTTCATAGCCTTGCTGCTCTCAAAGTCTGTAACCTGCTCACCCCTGAGAACCCTGCATTCTTCCAACTCTGGCCTATTGTGCTTACTTCATCCCACCATTGGTAGCTCTACATTTTCTGATGACTAGGCCCTAAACTCTGAAATTCCCTCCCTGAAACACTTCACCAAAGTACTAATTGTCCCTCCCATCTGTCAATCAACTGAGGGGGCTGGAGTTGTGAGTGGAGCGGCTTCCGGTAGAAATGGGTGATAAGCATGTAAGCTTCGCAATATGTGTTCTCAATAAAAGTTAAGTTTACCTGCACAAAATCTGCGCCTCCCTCAGATTATTATACTGACGACAAGGATAAACCCAATTTATGCTGCACACTTCACCCTAGTTGCTGTGAGTACCACAAAGTTCTAAAACAACAATGTCCTGCAAAGTTAAAATAATAACAAAAACTAAGACCCGCCTGGACAAGAGTTACTGCCCTTGTAAAGGTTTTGAAAGATTATTTTCATAAAAAAGGTCCATACTGTGGCTATCTGGGCATGTCAAATACAACGGCGAGTAATGCACCTCCTGACCCCCCCCCCCCAAGCATATCCACCATTTACAAGGCACAAGGCAGGAGTGTAATCCACGCCTGAATGAGTGCAGCTCCAACAACACTCAGGAAGTTCAAGACCATCCAGGACAAAGCAGCCCGCTTGATTGCTCCCCCTTCCACAAACATTCAAACCCTCCCTCCACCACCAACGAACGATGGCAGCTGTGTGTACCATCTACAAGATGCACTGCAGTAACTCACCAAGGTTCCTTCCACAGCACCTTCCAAACCACAACCACTACCATCTAGAAGGACAAGAGCAGCAGATACCTGGGAACACCACCACCTGGAGGTTCCCCTCCAAGTCTCTCACCACACTGACTTGGAAATATATCGCTGTTCCTTCACTGTCGCTGGGGCAAAATCCTGAAACTCCCTCCCTAACAGCACAGTGGGTGAACCTACACCTCAGGGACTTCAAGAAGGCAACTCTCCACCATCTTCTGAAAGGCAGCTAAGGATGGGCAATAAATGCTGGCCTAATCAGCGACGCCCACATCCCATAAATGAATAAAAAATAAATAAAAAATAATTGCTAGGATCCTCTCCAGCTTGAAAAGCACAGGATAATTACTGGGAGAGGGCATGCCGCAGATGGCCCCAAAGTCCAAAAATACCCACAGAACAAAAACAAAAGAAAAAGTATTACCTTCAGGTCGAAAGGTTTTCTACAGTGAACCTTCAAATTTTTAGAAAAAAAAAGATCCAATAACACTGGGACTCTGCCAAGACCAGAAAATCACGGGAAACTCAATGACAGAATCGACAAGCTGCTGACAGCCTCTAGTCTAAAAAAAGTGGTCACTGTCGTAAAGCGGTAACCATGTTTAAAGCAGTAAACACAAGAAAAAGGTAACAGCCAGCACATGCAGAAGCAGAAACAGAAAAATAAGACCGTCTGGTAATGCCGTTCTTCTGGAGGTTCAATCCGTTCATTACAAATGCAGAGGATTGGTGTCAGTAATGCTGCTATTTAAAAAACGTCTTACTGTGCTCACCCCAGTCCAAAGTCGGCATCTCCAGATCATTTAAAAAAAGGGGGAGGGCGAAATCAGGGATTTACAGACAGGCTGGCATAACATCAGTAGTAAGGAAAATGCTAAAGTCTATCATAAAGGATACGATAACAAGAAACTTAGAAATATCAGCAGATTAAACAATGTCAACATGGATATAGTAAGAAGTCTTACAACACCAGGTTAAAGTCCAACAGGTTTGTTTCAAACACGAGCTTTCGGAGCACGGCTCCTTCTTCAGGTGAATGACATCGTGAATGACATGCCGTGCTCCGAAAGCTCGTGTTTGAAACAAACCTGTTGGACTTTAACCTGGTGTTGTAAGACTTCTTACTGTGCTCACCCCAGTCCAACGCCGGCATCTCCACATCATGGCTAACATGGATATAGTAAGAGGTCTTACAACATCAGGTTAAAGTCCAACAGGTTTGTTTCGAATCACTAGCTTTCGGAGCACTGATCCTTCAAAGGAGCAGTGCCCCGAAAGCTAGTGATTCAAAACAAACCTGTTGGACTTTAACCTGGTGTTGTAAGACCTCTTACTGAGCTCACACCAGTCCAACGCCTGCATCTCCACATCATGGCTAACATGGATATATGAATTGAAATCATGTTTGATAAACCTACTGGAGTTTTTTGAGGCGGTATCTGGTAGAATAGATAAGGGTGAACCAGTGTTGTATTTGGATTCTCAGATGAATTTGATAAAGTCCCAGATTAGAAGTTATGGTCAATTTAAGTGCTTGGGATTGGCGATGGGTAGTATATTGGCATGGATTGAGAGCTGGTTAGCAAAGAGGAAACAGAAAGCAGGAGTAAAGTGGCAGGCAGTGACTAGTAGAGTCCTGCAGTGGCCAGTGCTTGGGCTACAGCTATTCATGGCATACATCAATGATTAGAATGAGGGAACTAAAAGTATTATTTCCAAGTTTGCTGATAACAAGAGACTTGGTAGGAAGGTGTGGAGGATGCTAAGAGGTTTCAAAGTGATTTAGACAAGTTGAGTGTGTGGACAAATACATGGCAGATGCATTATAACATGGATAAATGTGAAGAGTTATCCACTTTGTACAGAGAAACAGAATGGCAGAGTATTATTTAAAAGCTGATAGATTGGGAAATGCTAATGTACAAAGGGACCTGGGTATCCCGTACACCAGTTATTGAGAGCAAGTAGGAACAACAAGCTATTAGGAAGGCTAATGCCTGGCCTTCATTGCAAGAGGACTTGAGCACATGAACAGGGATATCATACTGCAGTTATACAGATCCTTGGTGAGACCATACGTTCAGTAATGCGTGCAGCTGTGGTCTCCTCATCTTAGAAAGGATATACTTGCCATGGAGTGAGTCAGTGAAGGTTTACCAGATTGATTCCTGGGATGGCAGGATTGTCATATGAGGAGAGATTGGGTCGAATGGGCTTGTATTCACAGAAATTTAGAAGAATGAGAGGGGGTTGAATTGAAATAATGTGAACGGCTGGAAAAACCATCCCTATGTTTCTATTTCATTATGAATGAAATGACTGATGAAGGTAAATGTACAACTATCCAGCTGAGGATGTGTGCAAGTAAAAAGTTTAATTTTATCAGAACCTGACTGCCCCAAAAGCATCTAGTACAAAGTTCTATAATTAATTAGTGGAGTTGTGAAATCACATTTTCAGCTAAATCCATCTGTAATCAGACAGCCCTTCATGTTCAAATGAGAGTTTGTGCTCCAGGAGAATCTATTGCTGCATTTGTGGTGAACCTGAAACAGCTCACTGAGCACTGTGAGTTGGGGATGCCTTGAATGATATGCTACAGGACTGGCTGGTATGCGGGGTGAACGATGATGTCATACAGTGCCGGTAGTTTGCTGAATTGGATATTGATTCCAAATGCACTCTGGGACTTTCCCTCACTATGGAGAATACCTCAAGAGATTCTCAGGATTTGCAGGACTTAAATAATGGAGCACTGCACCATGTTAGGCAGAAACCTGCTGCTGAAAATAGCACCAAAAATGGAGCAGCAGATCTTCAGTGCAATTCCCTGCCTACCAAATAACTAGTCAGGAAGCCAACTTACAATGCGTCAGCTGATAAGATACACATTTGCTATAGATGTGGAGGGAATCATGGAGTAGACACATGCAGATTTAGAGAGGCAGAGTGCTACCATTGTGACAAGAGAGGACATCTAGCTCAGCAGTGCAAAACAAAAAATAAACTGACAGCAGAATAAAGACCAAACCTGATTGAGTCAACTGACACAAGGGAAGCTGGTGCTGCTGCATACTCTCTAATCATGTAACTGCTGTTAAATCTGCGCCCATCTGTGACAGTTTAGATGAATGTCAAGCAACTGTAGATGGAGGTGAACGTCACTGCTTCAGCTACTATTGTTAGGAAGCACACGCAAGTACCCCAGAGAAAGGAGCAAACCGTTGACAGTGGAGTGCAGATCCATCCAACTGAGAACCTGACAATCATTCATGTCTAAGATATAGCTGCTTTTCCTGTCTGCTGCTAATAGCAGATACCTCAGCTTCCTGTGATGGTTGAAGAACGGGAAAGCTCAGCCTTTTGGGTTGAGATTGGCTGCAAAATATAAAACTAGATTGGTAATAAATATTTAATTTGACGTGCGATGAAATTCCAGAAGAAGAAACCAAATCATTCATCAAGCTAGATATGAATCATACCTATCAGCAATTGGAATTGGACAGCACGTCAAGAGAGTATGTGACAATCAATTTTCACAGAGGCCTCGACCAGAACACCCCAGTTGCCTATTAGAGTTTCATTTGCATGTGCAACTTTTCCACAAACTATGAAGCGTCTCCTGCAGGGACTTCCAAATGTGGTTGTGTATTTTGCTGACAGCTTTGCACTGGTCCGACTGAAACAACATTTAGCCAACCTCGAAGAAATGCTAGAAAGATTTATGGAAGCAGGTGTGCATTTGAAGTGCATTTGAGGAAACCTACCCGGGCCACAGTGTGGACTCTATGGTTAGGTTTCCTCTGCGACCGGTGAGGGGCAAGAAGCCGTGCCACGTAAAACGCCCGGCCTCCACAAAATAAATGGCCAGAGAATTGCCATGTCACTGGCCGCACATGTGCACAGCAACGACCTGCAGCGGTCGCTCCATACAACCTGGTGCTGGCTGTGCGAGGACCCGACCTGTTAGATAGTGCCCCCCTGGACACCCCCTCACCATCCCCTGACCAACCCCCCCCCCCCCCCACCAGTCCCCCCAGCCCTTGTGGAAGCCCCCCGGCCAGCAGCACGGCCCCCACCCGACTGTGGCGGTGCTGGACGCAGTCCGCAGCCACCATGCTGGGTTCCTGCACAACTGGGACTACATGTTCCCTGCACTGTCGAGTCTCGGCCCATCGGTGGCGGAGCACTGGGGCAGGGCTTTCAGGTGACATCCCAATAGCATGCAGCCGTGCCACAATGATGCCATTTTGGAGGGGATGGAGAATGCAAAACCTGCATCAAACAGGCGCCGCCCCGATTCTGTCGTAAAAAGGGATTCTCCGCCCGATCGCCGATTACCAAATCGGCATCACGAAAGGGAGAATCTCGCTGTAAGTGTTGATGCCTGGACCGAATTTCTGAATCTGGACAGCAAATTGACACTGTACCCAGACCAATCCACTGACTGTTAATGGGCTAGCACTGGCGCCATGTGGAACACAACTGATTGAAAGGAAAAACGGTGTCTGATTCGCTGTACTTGGGATTGACACTTGGACGCTGACAAGCTTCAGCTGTATATATGCACTTCGCTCCCCACACATACTCATCCCAGCTCCTGCACTGCCCACTCCACCATACCAGCCAGCCTAATCCATGGTCCAATCATACTTCTTGTCTTGTGTCTTGCAGGATCACCTGGTGATGAGGCGGACCCTTCTGGTGCCTCGCACACCGACCCCAACCACAAACACATCCCCAGGAAGAGAGCAGCTCGGTAGACACGGAAGTGGACATGAGCCCTCACCCTGCATTCCGAGACACCCTGAAGCACCAGTCCCATCGCAGCTGTCTCCAACACCCTCCACCATTCCAGAGACACTCATCTCGTCTGGGCAATTTAGTGAAGAGGCTCCTGGGATGCTATTTGTTGCGCACCACACATGTGCTGTGACACGATAGGTTGAGGTAGGAACCGCCGCGGGGATGTCTGGTCAGAGGCTGGCTGACCCCAGGGACTAGCTGCCGTCTGGACGGGTTTCAGGTTTCTGGAAAGGGTGGTCCCATCGATAGTGGAGACTCAGTCGCAGAGCCAGGGACTGCATGAGGGGTTGTCAGCAACCATCAGCGCCTGCTGGTTCAGTCAGCAGAGTTGAACCGCCAGCAAGAGCAGAACTTGGTGCTGACCATGCATGCCACCAGGCCAGTACCGCGTGGGTGATGTCCACAGTAGAGGCCTTGGGGGCGAAGGTTTTGGCCATGGGTCAAGATGTCCAAGACCTGGGAATTCTGTGCGGGCAGAGGCCGAGTCCCAGACAGGACTCCCCTATCAAATGCAGCCATGTACCAGAGCCACCTGAACACTGCAGCTGCATTGCCCTGGTGCAAGCCAACTTGGTACAGACCCAGAGGGAGGTGGCGCAGTCACGGGCTGATGTGGCACAGACCCAAAAGGTGGTGGCACAGTCTCAGAGGGAGAGATGAGATTTGAGACTAGACCCCACTTGGAACCTGGAAGGATCTTGTGGCATATAGGTTCAGGGAGACCGTCACTTTGCCAGCCACCAGGAGTTGGTCTCGTTCCCCCATTCCCCCACAGTGCCATGTTCTCTGTGATCTGGCAGATATGTCGCACTATCCCCACTGCTCAGCTGGAGTCTTCATCGGCATGTGCAGGTTCTTGAATGACAGTCGCTGCCAATATAAATGAGGCCTCATGCGGCACCTCTCTTGCATCTCCTCCTCAGTCTGTTGGGCGGCCGGCTCTCCATCCTCACCAGCAGGCTCTTATTCCTCTGGGGCAGACTTTGCTGCTTCATTGTGTCCTCCTTGGGCAGCTCCTGCTCACACAGCCTCAGTGCATCCCCCAGGGCATTAGTATTAGGAAGAAGGCCACCATTCCTGTTTAAACCAAAATCCATTGCCAGCAGGGGTGAAAGTCAGACACGTTAATTCTGTGCGTACGGCCGTGCACTGCAGCCCCTGCCCCCCATTTCCCTTCCATTCCTCCCCCATCTCCACACCCACTCCCGGCCGTTCCCCCGGCACACTGTCCACCGTACTCCTGGCCTTGTCGGTGCCTGGCACTGTGGGGCCTCCATCCCTGCTGCCCGGTGTACTAGTGGCTGGCACTACCCATGTCAGCAGTATGCTCCACGCCCTCCTGCAGGAGCTACTGTGGCCGCTGTCCTTGGATAAGCCGCATACTTCCTATTAGCGGGTGGTGGCTGGTAGGGGGAAACAGGGTTGGTAGGGGGCTGGGGTGCAGGGTGTGATGGGGTGGGTGCAGCTATACAGCCGGTGGCACTCTGCACGACCAAGGGCCATATGTGAAGTCAGTGGGGTGCGCAGCAAGGCTGCTGCCTTGTAGGCCAAGGCAATGACGGTCCGTGCCTGGGCGCCCCGGTCCTGTGAGGCGTCACCCTGATTCCACGGCCCCATCGCCTGGTTATGCCCATCACCCCCCACTGTCCCCTCAGGCCTGGTGGAGCCCCAGAGGTTGTGTCTCTGCGTGTCCTACCTTCGCTCCATCACTCATTCATCATGGCGCCTGTTTCCTGATTTTTAAAACCACAAGTGAAACCCCCTGGCAGAGGCGGAGTATCGCGCAGGCCCCGGAGAATACTGAATCAGGCCAGCTAATGATATGTGAACAGCCTTTACTGCGCGTGCAGAGTAGAACACCTTGGCGCTGCTGCTGAAGCATCAGTGCATGGCACTCTGGTGTGCACCCAATGCCCACCACGATTTTGACTTCACGACCGATTCCCCATCCAATCGCGTTTTGCAATTCCAGCGTCGGCTGACGCAGAATTCCGCCCTTTGTTTTACAAGGTTGGTCAGGTACCATTGTGTTGGATTACCTGCGCCCCTTTTATTCCAGAAACACTGAACTGAGTTTCCAGGACAGAATCTTACTGTGGGGTTTCAGAGTTGTGTACCCTTCCCAGGGCAGAGAGGCACTCTTGGCAGAATTCCACAGTACACACCCAGATATGTTAAGGATGACGATGCTGGCACGTAGTTATGTTAAACACTGTTCTTTTTTCCAGCAGCACCAGATGCAGCCTCCTTCAGCTCCTCTTCACCCATGGGAATGGCCTGGCCATCCTTGAGTCAGACGACATATTGACTATGTGGGACTGTTTCTAAGCTCCGTATTCCTGTTATTCGTTAATGAACATTCAGAGTGACTTGATGTCTACTTCAGTTGCAAACATTGAGAGGCTGCATCACTCCATGCATCCCGATGAATGCATGATATGCCTGAGGTCATTGTCTCTGTCAATGGGACTGCTTTCACCAGCGCATAATTTTACAGACCTGAAAGGCATCCGGCACTTCAAGACTGCTCTCTGACATCCTTCGCCCAATAGTCTCGCTGAAAGCTCTCCAGACCGCAAAAGCTCATGATGTCTGGAGGTCCTTTGGCGCGACGTCCTTCCAGATTCTTTCTGAGTTACTGCACAACACCACAGGCAGCACGGTAGCAGAGTGGTTAGCACAGATGCTTCACAGCTCCAGGGTCCCAGGTTCGATTCCCGGCTTGGGTCACTTTCTGTGTGGAGTCTGTGCATTCTCCCCCTGTCTGCGTGGGTTTCCTCCTGTTGCTCTGGTTTCCTCCCACAGTCCAAAAATGTGCAGGTTAGGTGGATTGGCCTGCTAAATTGCCCTTAGGTTCGGTGGGGTTACTGGTTTACGGGGATAGGGTGGAGGTGAGTGCTTAGTGAAGCGCTCTTTCCAAGAGCTGCTGCAGACCCGATGGGTCAAATGGCCTCCTTCTGCACTGTAAATTCTAGATATATGATCTATGAACTACTACTACTGGCTCCACGCCATCAGAGCTGCTGGTGAAATGCCACTTTCACACTGGATTTGGTGTTTCCAATTTGTAGAGGAAGGTGAGACAGAAACAAAAAGCCTCAGAAACTGAATCATGACTGACACAGCGGTGTTTGTATGTTCAAGGTGGACGATTCTGTGAAGATGCTGGACTTCAGGAGCCATCATTTCAGAAACTGGTCCACTGTCATTTCAAGTTCAAGTTGAGAACAAAGTAGTGAGCAGACATGTGGATCACATTCGAGAAAGATAAACATCCCGCCGAATGCAGGGTCAGCCTGCGATTGACGTTTCGCCACTAACCTCAGGAGCGTATGGTTGCCCTACAGTTGTTATTCTTGACACATCCAACAAGCTGTTAAATACCGAGCTACCCACTTCCAGCAGCAATCTTTTTGTGCAGCTCAAGACCCCATTGTGGACAGCACCATAGCACAGTGGTCAGCACTGTTGCCTCACAGCACCAGAGACCCAGGTTTGATTCCGGCTTGGGTCACTGTGCGCTGTCTGCACGTTCTCACCTTGTGTGTGTGGATTTCCTCCGGGTGCTCCGGTTTCTTCCCACAAGTCCCGAAACATGTGCTTGTTAGATGAATTGGACATTCTGAATTCTCCCTCAGTTTACCCGAACTGGAGCCGGAATGTGGCGACTAGGGGATTTTCGCAGTAACTTCATTGTAGTATTAATGTAAGCCTCCTGTGATACCAAGATCATTATTATTATTATTTTTCCTGTCCTGGAACCTTCCTCAGTAGAGCTATGTCATTCTGACCTTTCCCGCGGAGCACCTCAGACACTTAGGGCATGGTTCAACGGGACAAAAACAGAGTCCCGTTTCTGGTGGGTTTAGTGGGCTGTTTCTCGGCACGTGCAGTGCTGAGAAAGACCCCGCTATTCAATGGCACTTTGCTGGTTTTTTGGCCTCGGCGGGGAATGCCCCATCGAGACCGCAGTCACATAATTTCCTGAACTCAGCTCGCCAGTGCAGAGAGAGGACTCGCAGATCGGGGTGCCATTTCTAAAGGCCACCTCAATCATTTGAGTGCCCTTGGCCTCCTCAATGTGGCATCCGGACCTCCCATTGCACCCAACTGACCTCTTCTGTGATCCTTAAGCCCCCCCTCACTCCACCTCTTATTGGCAAGGCACCCCCACAACTGGTTCCTGGCATGGGAAACCTAGCAACCAGGCACCTGGTACCCTGTCAGTGCCCCTGCAGGCTGGCAGTGCCACCTGGTTGTACAGGCAGTGCTTGAGCGGCATTGCCAGGGTGCCAGGCGGGCAGTGCCAAGGTTCCTAGATGTCAGCAAGAGTGCCAGGGAACCATCTTTCCCAGAGCCTGACCACGCGGGGGTCTCTCATGGCCTGGGAGATGGCCTCCCCAGGTGCCATTATGCTTGGTCTAATATTGTGTGGACCACTGCTAAATAGTAGCCTGATGAGGTATCCCAGGTCCTGGACACCCGGAGAAGCTGGCACAGACAGATTTAAATGCGCTTATGTTAATCTGAATCTTACCAGCGAGGGTGATATCCAGATTGCAAAGTCTCGTGAGAACCTCATGAGGCGTTTCAAACGCTGCGAATCTCATGAGATGCCTCTCGTGAAATTCAACGGCTTAGTCGCGTCACCAAGTTGGGTGCGACAAGCACGATAAATCGCACCCTTAATTTGTAATAAAAGAGGGAATATTCTCTTCTTTGTTAAAGCGACATGACAAATATATTTTAATAATAATAATAATAATCGCTTATGTCGCAAATAGGCTTCAATTAAGTTATTGTGAAAAGCCCCTTTTTGTTCATTTTCAGGCATGTTGTTGTAGTGAAGATATAGTGAACTTAACGGGAATAAAATGCAATTAGATTGGCTGTCGCGCCCGCCTTTCTATCAGTTTGGGGTTTGGGGGTGGTGAAGGAGGGTGTTGGTGGTGGGCGGGAGATGGTGTGCGGCTAGAGAAATGGCTTCCAGTCGAAAGGGGCGACAAGTGTGTAAGCATCGCAATGTGCTTTCTCAATAAAAGTTACGTTTATCTGCACCAAATCTGCTCCTCTTTCAACTTATTGCAGCCACTCTCTCCTTAAAGTTTTAGTGCCCAATTCATTTTTTTCCCCAATTAAGGGACAATTTAGCCTGGCCAATCCATCTAACCTGTGCATCTTTGGATTGTGGGGGTGAAACCCACGCAAACACGGGGAGAATGTGCAAACTCCACAAGGACAGTGACCCAGAGCCAGGATTGAACCTGGGACCTCGGCGTCGTATGGCAGCAGTGCTAACGACTGCGCCACCATGCTGCCCTCTACTCCTCTAAGTTACTGCTGAAAACCTACAGTTTTGGTCAAATGTAGAATATAGAACATAGAAAAATACAGCACAGAACAGGCCTTTCGGCCCACGATGTTGTGCCGAACTTTTGTCCCAGATTAAGAACAAATTAATCTACACCCCATCATTCTACCGTAATCCATGTACCTATCCAATAGCCGCTTGAAGGTCCCTAATGTTTCCGACTCAACTACTTCCACAGGCAGTGCATTCCATGCCCCCACTACTGTCTGGGTAAAGAACCTACCTCTGACATCCCCCCTATATCTTCCACCATTCACCTTAAATTTATGTCCCCTTGTAATGGTTTGTTCTACCCGGGGAAAAAGTCTCTGACTGTCTATCTATTCCCCTGATCATTTTATAGACCTCCATCAAGTCGCCCCTCATCCTTCTCCGTTCTAATGAGAAAAGGCCTAGCACCCTCAACCTTTTGTCGTAAGATCTACTCTCCATTCCAGACAACATCCTGGTAAATTTCCTTTGCACCTTTTCCAAAGCTTTCACATCCTTCCTAAAATGAGGCGGCCAGAACTGCACACAGTACTCCAAATGTGGCCTCACCAAGGTTTTGTACAGCTGCATCATCACCTCACGGCTCTTAAATTTGATCCCTCTGCTAAT
Organism: Scyliorhinus canicula; assembly: GCF_902713615.1. Taxonomy (NCBI): domain Eukaryota; kingdom Metazoa; phylum Chordata; class Chondrichthyes; order Carcharhiniformes; family Scyliorhinidae; genus Scyliorhinus; species Scyliorhinus canicula. The sequence continues at coordinate 140,233,404 of NC_052152.1, read as the reverse complement.
GAACGCTAGCACACCATTGGCCTTCTTCACAGCTCTATCCACTTGAGTGGCAACTTTCAAAGATCTGTGAACATACACCCCAAGATCTCTCTGCTCCTCCACATTGCCAAGAACCCTACCATTAACCCTGTATTCCGCATTCATATTTGTCCTTCCAAAATGGACAACCTCAAACTTTTCAGGGTCAAACTCGATCTGCCACTTCTCAGCCCAGATCTGCATCCTATCTATCTCTCTTTGCAGCCGACAACAGCCCTCCTCACTATTCACAACTCCACCAATCTTCGTATCGTCTGCAAATTTACTGACCCAGCCTTCAACTCACTCATCCAAGTCGTTAATCAAAATCACAAACAGCAGAGGACCCAGAACTGATCCCTGCGGTACGCCACTGGTAAGTGGTGTCCAGGCTGAACATTTGCCATCCACCACCACTCTCTCAGCTCTATCGGTTAGCCAGTTCATTATCCAACTGGCCAAATTTCCCACTATCCCATGCCTCCTTACTTTCTGTATGAGCATACCATGGGGAACCTTATCAAATGCCTTACTAAAATCCATGTACAACACATCCACTGCTTTACCTTCATCCATGTGCTTGGTCACCTCCTCAAAGAATTCAATAAGACTTGTGAGGCAAGACCTATCCCTCACAAATCCGTGCTGACTATCCCTAATCAAGCAGTGTCTTTCCAGATGCTCAGAAATCCCATCCCTCAGTACCCCTTCCATTACTTTGCCTACCACCGAAGTAAGACTAACTGGCCTGTAATTCCCAGGGTTATCCCTATTCCCTTTTTTGAGCAGGGGCATGACATTCGCCACTCTCCAATGCCCTAATACCACCCCTGTTGACAGTGAGGACGAAAAGATCATTGCCAACGGCTCTGCAATTTCATCTCTTGATTCCCATAGAATCCTTGGATATATCCCGTCAGGCCCGGGGGACTTGTCTATCCTCAAGTTTTTCAAAATGCCCAACACATCTTCCTTCCTAACCAGTATCTCCTGGAGCTTACCAGTCTGTTTCAAACTGTCCTCTCCAACAATATGGCCCCTCTCATTCGTAAATACTGAAGAAAAGTACTCGTTCAAGACCTCTCCTATCTCTTCAGACTCAATACACAATCTCCCGCTACTGTCCTTGATCGGACCCACCCTTGCTCTAGTCATTCTCATATTTCTCACATATGTGTAAAAAGCCTTGGGGTTTTCCTTGATTCTACCCACCAAAGATTTTTCATGTGCTCTCTTAGCTCTCCTAATCCCTTTCTTCAGTTCCCTCCTTGCTATCTTGCATCCTTCCAGCGCCCTGTCTGAACCTTATTTCCTCAGCCTTACATAAGTATCCTTCTTCCTCTTAACAAGACATTCAACCTCTCTTGTCAGCCATGGTTCCCTCACTCGACCATCTCTTCCCTGCCTGACAGGGACATACATATCAAGGACACGAAGTATCTGTTCCTTGAATAAGTTCCCATTTCAATTGTGTCCTTCCCTGACAGCCTATGTTCCCAACTTATGCACTTCAGTTCTTGTCTGACAGCATCGTATTTATCCTTCCCCCAATTGTAGACCTTGCCCTGTTGCACGCACCTATCCCTCTCCATTACTAAAATTAAAGTCACAGAATTGTGGTCACTATCTCCAAAATGCTCCCCCACTAACAAATCTATCACTTGCCCTGGTTCATTACCAAGTACCAAATCCAATATGGCCTCCCCTCTGGTCGGACAATTTACATACTGTGTCAGAAAAGCTTCCTAGACACACTGCACAAACACCACCTCATCCAAACTATTTGATCTAAAGAGTTTCCACTCAATATTTGGGAAGTTGAAGTCACCCATGACTACTACCGTGATTTCTGCACCTTTCCAAAATCTGTTTCCCAGTCTGTTCCTCCACATCTCTGCTGTTATTGGGGGGCCTATAGAATACTCCCAACAAGGTGACTGCTCCTTTCCTATTTCTGACTTCAACCCATACTACCTCAGTAGGCAGATCCCCCTCGAACTGCCTTTCTGCAGCTGTTATACTATCTCATTAACAATGGAACACTCCCGCCGTCACCTCTTTTATCACCCTCCCTAATTTTATTGTAACATCTATAACCAGGAACATCCAACAACTTTCTGCCCGTCTTCTATCCAAGTTTCCGTGATGGCCACCACATCGTAGTCCCAAGTACCGATGCATGCCTTAAGTTCACACACCTTATTCCTGATACTTCTTGCGTTGAAGTATACACACTTCAACCCATCTCCGTGCCTGCAAGTACTCTCCTTTGTCAGTGTTACCTTCCCCACTGCCTCACTAGACGCTTTGACGTCCTGAACATCAGCTACCTTAGTTGCTGGACTACAAATCCGGTTCCCATTCCCCTGCCAAATTAGTTGAAACACTCCCGAAGAGTACTAGAAAATCTCCCTCCCAGGATATTGGTGCCCCTCTGGTTCGGATGCAACCCATCCTGCTTGTACAGGTCCCACCTTCCCCAGAATGCGCTCCAATTATCCAAATACTTGAAGCCCTCCCTCCTACACCATTCCTGCAGCCACGTGTTCAACTGCACTCTCTCCCTATTCCTATCCTTGCTATCACGTGGCACCAGCAACAAACTAGAGATGACAACATTGTCTGTCCTGGCTTTTAACTTCCAGCCAAACTCCCTAAACTCGTTTATTACATTAACACCCCATTTCCTACCTACATCGTTGGTACCAATGTGCACCACGACTTCCGGCTGCTCACCCTCCCCCTTAAGGATCCTGAAGACACGATTCGAGACATCCCTGGCCCTGGCACCTGGGAAGCAACATACCTTCCGGGAGTCTCGCTCACTACCACAGAATCTCCTATCTATTCCCCTAACCATTGAGTCTCCTATCACTATTGCTTTTCTATTTCCCCCCTTCCCTTCTGAGCCCCAGAGCCAGACTCAGTGCCAGAGACCTGGCCGCTAGGGCCTTTCCCTGGTTGGTCATCCCCCCCAACAGCATCCAAAACGGTATACTTGTTTTGAAGCGGAACGGCCACGAGGGATCCTTGCACTGTCTGCCCGTTCATTTTCTTTCCCCTGACTGTAACCCAGCTACTGTTGTCCTGTACCTTGGGTGTGGCTACCTCCCTGTAACTCTTCTCTATTACCCCCTCTGCCTCCCGTAAATGTTTATTGGTTGTCCTAAAGTCTCTTTCAGCTCAGTGTCATTATTTTTCTGATTATACTTCAGGGAAGTGCTTTGGAATGTTTGTGCTGAAGATGCTACATAATTGTTTGTTGTTGTGGTGGAGTGGAAAATGGCTGAAATCTTGAACAGTCAATGACTTAAACCTTTGAGATGCACAGCACACTGGAATGCTAGCAGAACCATGCTGATTTCCCATAGCTACTTTTCTTTTACATCTATTAACCAATGTTATATTTAAAGGCTTGAATGTCACCGTACCAAGTTTGATCCAGGCCTCACCTGACCTGACATGCACGCTTGCCTGCAGGAGTCACTCCATGCCATTCACTAGCTGATTTCTTCTCTCTGATCTCCCACCATTTACCACCTCCCTCCCACCCCCTGCCCAAGTTTTATTGCAGATTTTTAAAATGAAGAGAGCCCACTTAACCATGAGAGAGCTAGCTGTATAAATGATTGTCAGTAAAAGGAGCGTATCGATATAAATGGACTTGTCATGATTTCCTGCAATGCACAAACCAGCACCGTAACACCTGGCATGATGTTCTGATGTAAAACATTTAGTTGCTGGTGATGAATGTTCTTCTTCAAGGAAGGCAGGAGCACTGTTCTGTGCTCTATGCGGGAAATACAAATATCCCTATCAGTAAGGACACAGAGGAGTGCAATTGTACATCAGGTAACTAATCATTAGATAAATAGGTACAGAGATCCCTGGGGCCAGGTTCTCATTTAGTCAGGGATTACCTGGCTATTATTTGAGCTGGTGCCTTGTAGCAGTGGATTCAAGTGTCATTTAATACACAGTATATGCCAGAATCCATAGGGGAATAGCTATCTGTCAGGCTTTTCATGACCGGGTCAATTTCCTGAGACTGATCTTCAGGGAACATATTTCAGCAAACTTGATGCTTCGCAAGGATTCTGGCAGCTTAAACTGGATGAAGACAGTATCAAGTATTGTACATTCAATACTCATTTTAATATTGCTTTCTTCGTATGCTCTTTTGAATAATCTCAGTGCCAGAAATCTTCCACAGAGCGATGGAACACATTGGTGAAGGCATTCAGGGTGTTTGCGTATATGACGATGACATCATAATTTGGGGTTCCACACAAGAGGAACACAATGACAGGCTAATTAGGGCATTCCAAAATGTCAGAGAAAATGGGCTATGTCTCAACAAGGCCAAATGCCAGTTTGGTGTGAAGGAAATAACGTTCCCAGGCAACAGATTATCTCTTTGAAGCATTGAGCCTGATGACATGAAGATACAAGCCATCATAAATGTACTTCGACCTTCAGATAAAATGGAAGTACTAAGAGTACTGGGCATGATCAACTTAATTGGAAAGTCCATACCAAATCTCTCATCAGCAAAGACAGCACGTCTTAGAGATATCCTGAAGAAAGTGAACAACTTCACTTGGACTGAATAGCATGAACAAGAATTAATAAGATGAAAGAAAGCTCCAACACCACACCAGTATTAACATTTTTCGATTTCAACAGATGCATCGAAGGATGGTCTAGACGTTTTGTTGCAAAATGAAAATGGTAATGATTGGAAACTAGCAGCATATGCTTCAAGATGTATGCCAGAATCTGAATGTCGCTATGCACAAATAGAAAAAGAGTTTTTCGGGCTAGTGAATGGTTTGGAGAAATTCCATAGTTACATATATGGTCTTCCTATGGTCATTGTCAAGGCAGATCATAGTCTGTTTTTTGCCATGGTCAAGAAGAATCTCAGTGAAATGTCACCACGCATTCAACGGATGATGATGAAACTTCAGAGATATGACTTTGAATTGATTTATATGCCGGGTAAGCACATTGTAATAGTGGATGCGTTGTCCAGAGCTGAAACAGCACAAGAGACAATTCCATGGGAGAGGATGTGCAAGTTCATGTAGATATTGTCATGATATGCAGACACACACATAATGATGTACAGATAAGCAGCTAATGGACACAGAGAACAGGACATTACCAATAAGCAGGCAGGACACTCTGGGGGGTGGGGGGGGGGGGATCTGACTATAAAAGACATGAGGCACTCACACTCCGCCTCTTTCCACTGATAAACATCTGGAGAGTCAGTCAAGGGTGTTGCTACAATCTCACACCTCCACCACATGGCTAAGAGCTAGTCTGGTTCAGTCAGACAGAGTAACCACACTTAGGTTAGCAGAGAGTCGAACTCACAGAGAACTGTGCTAACTGTACTATTAGTTCAATAAACCTGATTGAACTAACGTCAAAGTCTGGAGTATCTTTTGGATCTAAACTGCATCCAGTTGCAGCCAGTGCTAGACCAGTGTACCTTACACGACATGATACCAGGAGACAACTAATTTAAGGTGGCTTACCTCAGTCCATTCCGTGACGACCAGCAAATGTATCCCGGCACTATGGAGAAGATTCAGGCTCTTCACCAGCTCAGGACCTTCGGCAATCTCAGTGCAACTGGCGGATATTCAAGCAAAGGTTTCTACTGTACATCGAAGCTTCAGATCTCGTGGGTGCGTCTGATGCAAGAAAAATCACGCTTCTCCTCTCAACAGCAGGTGATCAAGCCATCGAACTCTTCAACTCATTAACTTCACCAAAAGTTTCAGACCATCCTGGACAAGTTCGATCGCCACTGTGAAGTGGACACCAATGAAATCTTCGAGCGCTATATATTCAAACAACGTCTTCAAGGTAAAGATGAATCTTTCAATGTCTTCTTAACTAGCCTCCACCTGCTAGCGCTGTCCTGCAGCTTTGGTGATATTGCTTACTCCATGATCAAAGACCAAATCGTGTTTGGAGTTCACTCTGATCTTCTGAGAGAGCAGCTCTTAAAAATAAAGCATATGACCCTGCCAGTCACGATTGAAACATGTACAGTGCATGAGCACGCAAAACATCGGTATACCCAATACAAATCGGTTGAAAATGAGAAACTTGCCTCCCACGAGGCAGAGAGTGTGCAGGCCATTTCCCGGATGCAGCGCCTCAGCATTGAAGACAGCGGCCATTTTGCGCGCTTTTCTCAGGGCTCACGCATGCACGATGCGAATGGGATAACGAAGCAGTCGACACCCACACTGCGCAGTTGCAGACGTCTACCGACTGCACTGTGCATGTGCCACAATGTACACCGCGTCACGACGTCGATGTCATGATGTGCCCGAACTGTGGCAACACCCACTTAAAGGGATACTGCCCTGCAAGAGGCAGGCGATGTTTAAACTGCGGGAAGCCTGGACATTATGCAGCCTTGTGCAGGTCTGCATCACCAGTCAGAGGCCAGCGCTCCCAATTCCGCCGACGGTGCGTCTAGAATGTGCAACAACAATAACAGGATTCTGATCCTGGCAGTACAAAGGATCCAGAGGACGAGTGCCTGGAGTCCGCCTACACCTCACTCATCTCGCATTCAGTCCATCCTCGCTGTGGATTCGGAGGACGAATGGCATGCGGTGATGCAGGTCAACCACTGTTCCATCCAGTTCAATCTGGACACAAGTGCTTCTGCCAACCTCCTCTCACAGGCAGACTTCAAACGCATCAAGAAGCCCCCCAAGGTCCTTCCAGCAGCCTGCCAGCTATTGGACTATAACGGTAATGCCATCATGGCACTGGGGTCCTGCCATCTACTCGTCTCCAACTGGAGAACCCATGCAAGGCTAAGGTTTGAAATTGTCAAGCCGGACAGGGCATCCCTACTGGGCGCACATGCCTGCAAAAAGCTAAACCTGTTGTAGCGGATTTATTCAACGGCATCCTCCAACGTGGATCTTCAAGCTGGCATTGATGACATCCTCGCTCAGTATCCAGATGTGTTTGATGGGATGGGCACTTTGCCATATTGGTACAAGATCCTACTGCGACCTGATGCCAAGCCAGTGGTCCATGCACCACGCCGGGTCCCGGCTCCGCTGAAGGAGCGCCTGAAGGAACAGCTCAAAGAGCTGCAGCAGCAGGGGATCAATTCCAGGGTAACCGAACCGACTGACTGGGTTAAATCGATGGTGGTGGTTAAAAAACCCTCTGGAGGCCTACGCATCTGCATTGATCCCAAGGATCTCAACCAGAATATAATGCGTGAACATTACCCCATCCCGAAGCGGGAGGAACTCACCAGTGAGATGGCACATGCAAGGTTTTTCACGAAGTTAGTTATGTCTCATGGATTCTGGCAAATCCAGCTGGATGAGTCCAGCAGAAGGCTCAGCACCTTCAACACACTGTTTGGCAGGTACTGCTATAACCGTATGTTGTTTGGTATCATCTCGGCATCGGAGATATTTGATCGCATCATGGAGCAGGTTATGGAGAGCATTGAAGGGGTTGTGTGTACGTGGAAGAGGTCATCATATGGTCCATGACTCCTGAGGAGCATGTTTCCCGTCTTCAGCAGGTATTCCGCCGTGTCCATGCTAATGGCCTGAAGCTGAACAGGGCCAAATGTTGCTTTGGCATGTCGACACTCAAGTTCCGAGGAGACCAGATCTCTCAGTAGGGCGTGTGCCCCGACACAGACAAGGTCAAGGTCATCGCAGCCATGAACGTCCCGGAAGACAAGAAGGCGGTATTGCGCTTCCTGGGCATGGTCAATTTTCTGGGTAAGTTCATCCCAAACATGGCCTCACACACCACGGCTCTACGAAACCTAGTGAAGAAGTCCACTGCTTTAGAGTGGAAGACGGCCCATCAGGCAGAGTGGTTGGAGCTGAAAGCCAAGCTCACCACTGCACCCGTATTGGCATTTCTCAATCCAGACAGGGAAACAAAAATCTCGACAGAAGCGAGCCAGGATGGTATCGGTGCGGTCCTGCTGCAACGTGATGACACCTCATCCTGGGTACCGGTTGCCTACACATCAAGGGCAATGATGCCCACCGAACAAAGGTATGCACAAATCGAGAAGCAATGCCTGGGCCTTCTCACTAGCATTCTCAAGTTTCACGACTATGTCTACGGCCTGCCGACATTCACAGTTGAGACGGATCACAGGCCCCTGGTCCACATTATCCACAAGGACCTTAATGACATGGCACCTCGGTTGCAGCACATCTTCCTCAAACTCAGAAAGTACGACTTTGACCTGGTCTACACGCTTGGCAAGGAGCTGATACACTGATACACTGTCCCGCTCCATCACCGTGCCTAGTGAACCACCGAACCTCATCCGGCAAATTGAGTCATAAGTTGAGTCACAGGTGCAGCTGTGTGCTAGCACCCTCCCTGCATCTGATGAGAAGGTGATTCATATCCGTGAGGAGACAGCCAAAGACCCCCTCTTGCAGCGTGTTAGGCAACACCTAGCCAATGGCTGGCAAAAAGGGCAGTGCCCTCAATTTTTCAATGTAAAGGACGACCTGATGGTGGTTAATGGTATCCTCCTCAAACTGGATCGGATTGTAATACCACACAGTCTCCAGAGCTTGGTGCTCCATCAAATCCATGAGGGCCACCTGGGTGTGGAAAAGTGCAGACACAGAGCCAGGCAGGCTGTCTACTAGCCCGGTATAAGCCAGGACATCGCGAACATGGTCCTTAACTGTGCGACCTGTCAACGCTTCCAGTCAGCGCAGAGTAAGGAGACACTTCAGCAGCATGAAATCGAAACCTCTCCATGGTCCAAGGTTGGCATCGACCTCTTTCATGCAAATGGTCGTAAATGGGCAGCATGCTTGAAAAAGTAATTTTTAAAAAAAATTTAGTGTGCCCAATATTTTTTTTCCTATTGAGGGACAATTTAGCATGGCCAATCCACCTTTCCTGCACATCTTTGGGTTGTAAGGATGAAACCCACGCAGGCACGGGGAGAATGTGCAAATTCCACACGGACAGTGACCTGGGGCCTAGATTCGAACCTGGTCCTCAGTGCCGTAAGCAGCAATGCCAATCATCGTGCCAATGTATGAAAGGGTTGAGGCTTGTATATTGAGGCTTGTATATTTTTCAGTCAAATCTTCAAAAATCACAGCGCCAATCACAGAATTGTGATAGGAAAACAAAGGTAGTTTTAAGGGATTTATATTTGTATGGGTAAACATTAGAAATAATTAGGTGGGTTTAATTTAATGTTTCTGTGACTGGAAGGGCCCTATAGTTAGATTCAGGCTGGACAAAGGTGTTTGTATGGGGGATGCTGGTTTCAGTTCCAAGTGGGATTCTATTGTGATTAGAGAGGGCTATGGCATGAAGAATAAACATAGTTGCTTAGAGGTAAGAGGAAACATCTTTCCCTTGTTCTGTGTTTAATTGGAAGCTATGGCAGTTGCCGATAGAAACCCAGAGAGGGAACAGCTCACATAGCTTTGCTAAAAGGGTTTCTAAAGTTGAGAGGGCATATCCCTCTTAGCTTTTCTATAAGAAAACACATACAATGGTGTCATGGTTATCTAAAGAGCAGCTGACAACATGGAACACAGATAGAATGTACCGTGCCAAAAGAGGCCATTTGGCCCATCAAGCCTTCAACGGCCCTTGGAAAGAGCATCCTACCTAAGTCCACACCTCCACCTTCTTCCCGTGACCCCCACCTAACCTTTTTGGACAGCATTCAAGAATGCCAGCAATTATTCCAAGCTCACATTGCCAGGAATTTCACCTCAATCAGGAGCAAAGGAATTAATGGGTGGCCCGCATTCTCCTTCTATCATATAACATGAATGGGATTGCTGCCTAATCAAAGTATCAACAACAACTGCTTATATTGGCACATCACTTTTAAAGTAAAAAAATGTCCCAAGATCCCTCACAGTCATGTTATTAAACAAAGTTTTTTTTTTTTAAATTTTTTTTTTTAAATATAATTTTTATTGGAATTTTTTACAGAAAATATAAAACATAACGACAAACAATGAAATGCAACAAAATAACCCATAATAACTGTAACACCCCCAGACCATATGTATCCCATCCCCCCCCCCACCCCCCAACCCCAATGAACAACAAAAGAACTTAAAAATAAATTAAAATTAAATAAACAAACATAGTCTTTGTCCGCCCCCCCCCCCCCCTTTTCCCTCCCCCTTCCCCCCCTCCCCCCCGGGTTGCTGCTGCTACTGTCCCTGTACCCTATCGTTGAGCCAGAAAGTCGAGAAAAGGTTGCCACCGCCTAAAGAACCCTTGTACCGACCCTCTCAGGGCGAATTTGACCTTCTCGAGCTTAATGAAACCCGCCATGTCATTGATCCAGGTCTCCACGCTTGGGGGCCTCGCATCCTTCCATTGTAGCAAGATCCTTCGCCGGGCTACTAGGGACGCAAAGGCCAGCACACCGGCCTCTTTCGCCTCCTGCACTCCCGGCTCCACCCCAACCCCAAAAATCGCGAGTCCCCATCCTGGCTTGACCCTGGATCCCACCACCCTCGACACCGTCCTCGCCACCCCCTTCCAGAACTCCTCCAATGCCGGGCATGCCCAGAACATATGGGCATGGTTCACTGGACTCCCCGAGCACCTGACACACCTGTCTTCACCCCCAAAGAACCTACTCATCCTCGTCCCAGTCATGTGGGCCCGGTGCAGCACCTTGAATTGGATGAGGCTAAGCCGCGCACACGAGGAGGAAGAATTAACCCTCTCCAGAGCATCAGCCCATGTCCCGTCTTCGATCTGTTCCCCCAGTTCCCCCTCCCACTTAGCTTTCAGCTCCTCTACTGACGCCTCCTCCGCCTCCTGCATAACCTTGTAGATATCAGATATCTTCCCCTCTCCGACCCAGACCCCCGAAAGCACCCTGTCGCTCACCCCCCTCGCAGGAAGCGAAGGGAATCCCTCCACCTGCCGCCTAGCAAATGCCTTTACCTGCAGATACCTGAACATGTTCCCCGGGGGGAGCCCAAATTTCTCCTCCAACTCCCCCAGGCTCGCAAACCTCCCATCAATAAACAGGTCCCTCAGCTGTCTGATGCCCGCTCTGTGCCAACTCTGAAATCCCCCATCAATGTTCCCCGGGACGAACCTATGGTTCCCCCTTAACGGAGCCTCCATCGAGCCCCCCACTTCTCCCCTATGTTATTAAACAAAGTTAACCAAACAAAACAACACATGAAGAAATATAAGAATAGGTTACCAAAGATTTGATAAAACAGGTAATAATAATAATCACTTATTGTCACAAGTTGGCGTCAATAAAGTTACTGTGAAAGCCCCTAGTCGCCACGTTCCGGTACCTGTTCAGGGAGGCCGGTACGGGAATTAAACCCGTGCTGCTGGCATTGTTCTGCATTAAAAGCCATCTGTTTAGCCCACTGTGCTAAACCAGCCCCTTAAAGGAGAGAAGAAATCGAGGCAAAGAGGTAGAGGAAATTAACTCCAGTGCTTCAGGCCCAGGTAGTTGAAGGCAAGGTCACCAATAGTGGAGTCATGAAAATCAGAGACATGCAAGAAGCCAGAATTGAAGGAATCCAGGGTCCTCAGATAGTTGTCGGGCTGGAGGAGGGTATAGAGCTAGGGAGAGATGAAGTCATGAAGGGAGCAATCTTTATTTGTTAGTCCATGATAGGCCTAGACATGACATGAGAATTGTTATGACCCCCTTGGGGGCTAAGGACTGTGCTCCACTCAAATTCCCCCATACACAGCTGAGTATGAACTCCCCCAGTACTTGGGCGGGTTTTCCCTTAACAAGACTGTATAAAAACTTTGACCTGGGTACAGGTCAGGGAGGGTGACCCTTTGGGGAGAGGAGTAGTAATTTGGTGATTTTGTGTGTACTGTAATAAACTAATCATTCATTTCTACCCTATTGTGTGTTCCTGGTGTCTCTCATGTTCGGGTTCTACAAGGAAAACTCCAGTATTACTGAGATTTGGGACCCGTAGGACTAAAGTCACTTGTTCTTGCTAAGCATGCTGCACTTGTCGGACCCGCTGGAGAATATGGGTAGAATCATGGGTTTGTTGGAGAGTTTGGGGCAGCACATTAAACGTAAGGCAAAGCGAGGTGTTCTCGATGAATGCGGTGGGGGTGGTGGGGTGGGGGGGGGCTGAACCTGGGGGCTCTACCATTTAATGTGGCAAACGAGCAGTTTTGGTATCTGGGGATTCAGGTAATGTGTAAGTGGGCCACAATGCATAGATGGAACGTGACAGGGTTGGTGGAGGAGGTCAAGTGGATCTTAAGAGGTGGGATACGCCGCACTGTTGTTTCACAGCGCCAGGGTCCCAGGTTCAATTGCCGGCTTGGATCACTGTCTGTGTGGAGTCTGCACATTCTCCCCGTGACTGCGTGGGTTTCCTCCGGGTGCTCCGGTTTCCTCCCATAAGTCACGAAAGACATGGGGCGCGATTCTCCGCTCCCCACGCTGGGTGGGAGAATCGTGGGAGGGCCGGGCGACTCACAACACGCCGCCCTGGCACCGCCCGCGATTCTCCCACCCCCCCGCTCGCAGAATTGCCACTGGCCGTTTTTCATGGCGACCGGCGATTCTCCGGCCCGGATGGGCTGAGTGGCCTGACGTTCCCGACCTGTTCACGCTGGCGGCAACCACACCGGGTTGCTGCCGTCGTTAACATGGCGGCAAATCTTCATTTGTGGCTTGTGGGGGGCGGAGAGGGGAGTGAGCACCACGGCCGTGCTCGGGAGGGGACTGGCCAGCGATCGGTGCCCACCGATCGTCGGGCCGGCGTCTCCAAGCGACGCACTCTTTCCCCTCCGCCGCCCCGCAAGATCAAGCCGCCACGTCTTGCGGGGCAGCGGAGGGGAAGACGGCAACCGCGCATGCGCGGGTTGGAGCCGGCCAACCTGCGCATGCGCGGCTGACGTCACTTAGGCGCCGCCATCGCGTCATTCTCGGCCGAGGTTTACGGAGCGCCGCTCCTAGCCCCCTGGAGGGGGGGGGGGGGGGGGGTGGTGAACAGGGTGCGAGGAGCGGAGTTCGGCCGAGTTCACGACGGCCTTCCCGATGCCGCGCGGGAGCGGAGAATTCCGCCCATGCTGTTAGGTAATTTGGACATTCTGAATTCTCCCTCAGTGTACCTGAACAGGCGGCGGATTGCGACGACGAGGGGACTTTCACAGTAACTTCATTGCAGTGTTAATGTAAGCCTACTTGTGACAATAATAAAGATTATTATTATACATGACATTGACGGGGAGGGTGCAAGTGGTGAAGATGAATGTGCTGCCAAGGTTTCTGTTTGTGTTTCAGTCACTCCCAATTTCTCTCCCCAAAACAATTTTCCAGAATGTGGATGGGCTAACCTCAGAATCTGTGTGGGCAGGTAAGGTGCTGAGAGTGAAGAGGGCTCAGATGCAAAGGCAGAGACAGGGAGGGGGGGTTAACGTTCCAGAACCTGATGCATTACTACTGGAAAATGTGGAACATGTGAGGCGATGGTGGGGGCAGGAGGCAGAGTGGATAAGGCTTGAGGGGGTGTTCTGTAAGGGCTTGGGTTTGAGAGCTCTGGTGGTTGGTTCTGAGGACATATACGGGAAGTCTAGTGATGGAGTCAGCTTTTAAGATCTGGAGTGGGATTCTCCGACCATCCACCGGGTGTGAATCCCGCCCCCGCCGACTGCCGAATTTTTTGGCACCGGAGATTCAACGTGGGGTGAGAATCGCGAAGTGCGGTCGGCGCCCCCCCCCCCCCCCCCCCCCCGGCAATTCTCTGGCCCGCGATGGACCGAAGTCCCGCTGCTGTAATGCCGGTCCCGCCGGCGCGAATTAAACCACCTCCCTTACCGGCGGGACCAGGCGGCGCGGGCAGGTTCCAGGGTCCTGGGGGGGGGGGGGGCGATCTGGCCCCGGAGGGGCGCCGCCACAGTGGCCTGGCCCGCGATCGGGGCCCACTGATCTGCGGGCGGGCCTGTGCGTGGGGGTACTCTTTCCCCTCCGCGTCGGCCATCAACCTCTGCGATAGCTGATGCGGAGGTGACCCCCCTGCGCATGCGCGGGGATGACGTCAGCAGCCGCTGACGCTCCCGTGCATGCGCGGACTTCTGCCAGCCGGCGGAGTCCCTTCGGCACCGGCTGGCGTGGCGCCAAAGGCCTTTCCCGCCGGCCGGCGGCGCGCCAACCACTCCGGCGCGGGCCTAGCCGCTAAAGGTGAGGGCTTGGCCCCTAAAGGTGCAGAGGATTCACGCCACTCCATCCCGCCGGGATCCCCCGCCCCGCCGGGTAGGGCAGAATCCCGCCCCAGGAATCAGTTGAGGAGGCACTTTAAATTGGGCCACACGTCGGTGCTGACGCCACTATGTGGGAATCGTAGGTTTAAGTTAGGGGGAATGGATGTGATGTATAAGTGGTAGAAGAAGGAAGGGTTGGTGCGGGTCAGGGATATGTTCTCGGGGGGGAAGTTTGCAGGTCCCAAGGGGGAGTGAGTTCAGGTACTAGCAGGTGCAGGGCTTTGCACGAGAAGAGCTGTCTTCGTTCTACAATACCCAGAGTGTACGCTACTGAAGAAAGGTCTGCTCCCATATGTGGTAAACCACTGTTATACCTGAATTAGGTGATGTAAGAGAGGACCTGTACTACAGGTTCGCCGGAAGCCCCTGCCTGCTGGCTCCGCCCAGTAGGAGGAGTATAAATGCGTGTCCTCTATTCAGCAGCCATTTCATCAGTTGCTGTGGGAGGCCACACATCTTACTGCAATAAAGCCACAGTTGTATCCAACCTTAGTCTTTGTACAATTGATCGTGCATCAATTTATTGCAGTAAGATTTTCTAAAAGATGGACCTCCGAACCAAATCACATCGCCTGCAGCTGGATCCGCAATCAAGCGACGCCAAAAAGGACTTTAATCACTGGCTAGCTTGCATCGAGGCCTATATCAACTCAGCGACCACCCCTCCGATGGAGGCTCAGAAGATACCTGTACTCAAGATTGAGCTCCAACGTGTTTCCGCTGATCCAGGACGCCCTGAACTATGCAGATGCCATGGCTCACCTCAAAGGAAACTACGCACAGAAAACGAACACACTCTTCGCCAGGCACGTACTCGCCACTCACTCTCAACTCCCTGGTGAGTCCATAGAAGACTTCTGGCGGGCCCTAATCCCACTTGTCTGGGACTGTGACTGTCAGGCCATTACGGACACCGTAAATTCCAACCTTCTTATGCGCGATGCGTTTGTAACGGGGATTGGGTCGGACCTCATATGCCAAAGACTGCTAGAAGGGCCACACTCGACCTAGCTGAGACTAAAAAGCTAGCACTCTCCATGACGGTCGCCTCACGTAATGCTCAGGCCTACCCCTCCTCTCCCTCACCGATCCTACCAACGGCTGCCCCTGCCGGGGCTTTATCCAGCCAGTACGCCTGTGCCACATGCCAACCCGCGCACCCCGGGGGTCCTCGCTGTTACTTCTGCGGCCAGCAGAGGCACCCCCACCACGCTGCCCGGCCCGCACTGCCATTTGCAAGGGTTGTGGCAAAAAGGAGCACTTCACTGCTGTGTGCCAGGCCCGCACAGTCGCCGCTATCGCCCCCCTCCCCCCAACCTACACACAATGGGCGCTGCCATCTTCGTCCTGTACCACACGCGGCCAGTGGTCGCCGCCATCTTCACCTCCCCGGACCACGTGCGGACAGTGGGTGCCGCCATCTTCACCTCCCGGGGCCACGAAGCGGCCAGTGGGTGCCGCCATCGTCCCCCCCTCAGTCCACGTGCGGCCCATGGGTGCCGCCATCTTGTCCAGTCCCCGTAACATGCGGCCCATGAGCGCCGCCATTTTGTCCCCCACAGGATCTTCAGGCTCTGCCATCTTGTCTTCCCCACGGGCATGGACGGCGACAGTATTCCACGACCTGGGCCCCCCACGCTCTCCATCTTCTGACGTCAGCGACGACTGACCGCAGCTCACCTCAGTGACAATCGACCAGTCTCGTCCGCACAACCTGGCCACTGCTTTGACCAGTGTGAGAATCAACGGTCACGTGACCTCTTGCCTGCTGGACTCCGGGAGCACCGAAAGCTTCATCCACCCGGATATGGTAAGTCACTGCTCCCTCGCGGTCCACCTCGCCAATCAAAGAAACTCCCTGGCCTCCGGATCCCATTCCGTCGCGATCCGGGGATTCTGCATGGTCGCTCTCACGGTCCAGGGTGTAGAATTCAGCGGCTTCCACCTCTACGTCCTTCCTAATCTCTGCGCTGCACTACTACTAGGCCTGGACTTCCAGTGCAATCTGCGGAGCCTTACCCTCAAATTCGGCGGGCCCCTACCGCCCCTCACTGTGTGCGGCCTCGCGACCCTAAAGGTCGACCCACCCTCCCTCTTTGCCAATCTAACTCCGGATTGCAAACCCGTTACCACCTGGAGCAGACGGTACAGCACCCAGGGCAAGACCTTGATCAGGACCGAGGTCCAGCGGTTGCTTCAGGAAGGCATCATCGAGGCCAGCAACAGCCCTTGGAGAGCCCAAGTGGTAGTCGTTAAAACTGGGGAGAAACACAGAGTGGTCGTGGACTACAGCCAGACCATCAATCGGTACACGCAGTTCGATGCATACCCCCTCCCACGCATATCTGATATGGTCAATCAGATTGCGCAGTACCGGGTCTTCACAACGATAGACCTCAAATCCGCCTACCACCAGCTCTCCATTCATAAATCGGACCATCCATACACTGCTTCCGAGGCGGACGGTCGTCTCTATCACTTCTTCAGGGTTCCCTTCAGCGTCACTAACTGGGTCTCGGTCTTCCAAAGGGAGATGGACCGAATGGTCGACTGGTACGGTTTGCGGGCCACCTTCCTGTACCAAGATCAGAAGTACCGCGACGCCAACCTTGCCAAATGCCTCCACAGCGCCACTCTCCTCAACCTCACCTATACCAAGGAGAAGTGCATGTTCAGCACAACGCGCTTAGCCATCCTCGGGTATGTGGTCCAGAACAGAGTTCTGGGGCCCGATCCCGACCACATGCGACCCCTCATGGAGATTCCCCTCCCCCACTGCCCCAAGCCCTCAAACACTGCCTGGGGTTCTTCTCCTACTACGGCCAGTGGGTCCCAAACGATGCGGACAAGGCCCGCCCACTCATTCAGTCCATCCACTTTCCCCTTACGGCCGAGGCACAACAGGCCTTCAACTGTATCAAGGCTGACATCGCCAAGGCCGGGATGCACGCAGTAGACAAGACACTGCCCTTCCAAGTAGAAAGCGACGCATCAGACGTCGCACTTGCTGCCACCCTCAATCAGGCAGGCAGACACGTGGCATTCTTCTCCCGCACCCTTCATGCCTCTGAAATTCGGCACTCGTCCGACGAAAAAGAGGCCTAAGCTATTGTTGAAGCTGTGCGGCATTGGAGGCATTACCTGGCCGGCAGGAGATTCACTCTCCTCACTGACCAACGGTCAGTAGCCTTTATGTTTAACAACACGCAGCAGGGCAAGATCAAAAACGATAAAATCTTGCGGTGGAGAATCGAGCTCTCCACCTATAATTACGAGATTTTGTATCGTCCCGGCAAACTCAACGAGCCCCCAGACGCCCTATCCCGAGTTACATGTGCCAGCGCACAAGTAGACCGACTCCAGGCCCTACATGACAGCCTTTGTCACCCGGGGGTCAAACGATTGTACCATCTTGTCAAGGCTCGCAATCTGCCCTACTCCGTCGAGGAAGTACGGACAGCCACCAGGAACTGCCAGGTCTGTGCGGAGTGCAAGCCACACTTCTACGCGCCTGGTGAAGGCCTCCCACCCCTTTGAACGCCTCAGCGTGGATTTCAAAGGGCCCCTTCCCTCCACCGACCGAAACACGTATATTCTCAGTGTGGTCGATGGGTACTCCAGATTCCCCTTTGCCATCCCATGCCTCGATATGACGTCTGCCACCGTTATCAAAGCCCTAAACACAATCTTCGCTCTGTTCGGTTTCCCCGCCTGCATCCACAATGACAGGGGATCCTCATTCATGAGTGATGAGCTGCATCAGTTCCTGCTCAGCAGGGGTATCGTCTCCAGCAGAACGACCAGCTATAATCCCCGGGGAAACAGGCAGGTAGAGAGGGAGAACGTATGGAGGGCCGTCCAACTGGCCCTACGGTTGAGGAACCTTCCAGCCTCTCGCTGGCAGGAGGTCCTCCCTGATGCACTACACT
Organism: Scyliorhinus canicula; assembly: GCF_902713615.1. NCBI lineage: Eukaryota > Metazoa > Chordata > Chondrichthyes > Carcharhiniformes > Scyliorhinidae > Scyliorhinus > Scyliorhinus canicula. Next base: position 140,215,147 of record NC_052152.1, on the reverse strand, counting down.
CCATCCCGGTCACAACTGTGCATCGCTATGAATAACACACCCCATGAACTCCTTTTTGCCTTCCCCAGGAAGTCCACATCCGGGGTGCCGCTCCCGACTTGGCTCGCAGCTCCAGGACTGGTCCTGCTCCATAGGCACGTCCGACTCCACAAGGCGGACCCATTGGTGGATAGGGTGCACTTGCTCCGTGCCAACCCCCAGTATGCCTATGTGGCATACCCCAACAGCCTCTAAGATACTGTCTCCCTCAGGGACCTGGCACCAGCAGGTTCCACCCATACACACTTCTCCGGCCTGGCGCCACCCTCTCCTCCCCCGGCGCTCCCAACATTAACCCCACCAGGACCATCCCTCCCTCCCCCACCAACGACAGAGGATGAAGAGGATTTTGGCACACTCCTGGAGTCAACCAACATCAGGCCAGCATCGACATCGCCAGCATCGACATCATCACCACCGCTACGTCACTCCCAGCGGAACGTCAAAGCACCAGACCGGTTGAATCTCTAACTGGCACCGGACGTTCAAAGGACATTTTTTCTTTCCCTTTTCCCTGATATAACACTGTACATAAATTCACTACTGTATATAGATCTCCACCACCCCTGCTGGACTCATTTTTAACAGGGGGTGAATGTGGTAAACCACTGTTACACCTATATTAGGTGATGAAAGGTAGGACCTGCCTGCTGGCTCCACCCAGTAGGAGGAGCGTGTCCTCTATTCAGCAGTAATTTGGTCAGCTGCTGTGGGAGGCCACACATCTTACTGCAATAAAGCCACAGTTGTATCCAACCTTAGACTTTGTACAATTGATCGTGCATCACCATATGAGATTGGGAAGGCAGGATTGGGGATATTTATGGGTGGTTGGGTAAGCAGGGCAAGGCATTAGTGACAAGGATCAAGGGAAGCAGGGGGAGGAGCTGGTTAAGAAGATAGGATGGAGACTCTGGTGTGAAGTGATGCGGTGAGTGAACTCAACTTCCTCCTGTACAAGAATGAGTTTGATACAATTTAAAGTGTTGCACAGGATCCACATGACTCAGGCTTGGATGAGTGTGTTTTTTTCCGTGTGGAGCAGATTGATGTGAGAAGTGTGGGCGGGGGCCTGCGAATTATACCCTCATGTTCTGAGGATGCGAGGGGTTGGAGAGCTATTTGGAGGCAGCGTTCAGGAGCCTATCGAGGGTAGTAGGGAGTTGATGTGAAGCCGGATCCTCTGGTGCTGATCTTTGGGATGTCGGAGGTTCCGAAGCTGCTGGAGGGGAAAGGGGTCGATGTCGTGGCCTTCACTCCTCTGATTGTCCGGCAATGGGTTCTTTTGAATTGGAGGTCAGTTACGCCACTGGAGTTACGGCTTGGCTGGGGGATTTATATGAGGTTTTCCATTTGGAGAAGATCAAATTTGCCTCAAGGGGGTCGAAAGAGGGCTTTGAGTATAGTGGAGGCCATTCATATTTGAGAAGCTGTTCATTGCGGAGGAGGGGAGCGAGCAAGGAGACTAAAAAGGAATAAATGTACAAACTGTGTACTTTGTTTTAATTAGATGTAAAATTGATGTTATTAATTGTGTTTGGAATAAAATATCTTTTTATAAAAGCATGTTGCACTTACCATAAGCCACGTCTCAACTTAAGGTTAGTGGAATTGCAGATAGTGATGAGGACTGTCAGAGGATGTAGATCGGTTGGAGACTTGGGCGAAGAGATGGCAGATGGAGTTCAATCCGGACAAATGTGAGCTAATGTACTTTGGTAGGTCTAATACAGGTGGGAAATATACAGTGAATGGTAAGATCCTCAAGAGTATTGACAGGCAGAGGGATCTGGGTGTACAGATTCACAGGTCACTGAAAGTGGCAATGCAGGTGGAGAGGGTAGTCAAGAAGGCATATGGCATGCTTGCCTTCATTGGCCAGGGCATTAAATATAAAAATTGGCACATCATGCTGCAGCTGTATAGAACCTTAGTTAGGCCACACTTGGAATATAGTGTTCAATTCTGGTCGCCACACTTCCAGAAGGATGTGGAGGCTTTGAAGAGTGTGCAGAGGAGGTTTACCAGGATGTTGCCTGGTATGGAGGGCATTAGCTATGAGGAGAGGTTGGATAAACTCAGTGTTTTCTCACTGGAGCGATGGAGGTTGAGGGGCGACCTGATAGAAGTCTACAAAATTATGAGGAGCATGGACAGAGTGGATAGTCAGAAGCTTTTCTCAAGGTGGAGGGGCCAATTACTAGGAGACATAGGTTTGAGGTGCAAGGGGCAAAGTTTAGAGGAGATGTGTGAAATAAGTTTTCTTCACAGAAGGTAGTGGGTGCCTGGACTTCGCTGCCAGAAAAGGTGGTGAAAGCAGGTATGATAGTGACATTCAATCGGGTGGAATAGGGGCAATTCAAACTCAATTTCCAGATGATGACCTGAAATTTGGCAGGATGTTAATGGTGGGGAGGTGAGTGCTGGTGGATTGGAGGTGCTGAGAGTAGATTATGGATGGTGAGGAATTTGAATGGGAGAGTGGAAGATTGGGTACATGCACGGAATGAACGGCCATGCATGTGTTTTGAGAGAGATAAAAATGAAGATCTGAATTCTTAAGTCCACTTTTATAAAGGAAACAGCCTATGTTGCCGGAGCCCAGAAGATTTTAGTTTAGATGGGCAGCATGTTTGGCGCAGGCTTGGAGGGTCAAGGGGCCTGTTCCTGTGCTCTACTTTTCTTTGTTCTTTAGTTTACTGGATTATCTGCATTCTGTTAAATGGCATACTTGTTGCATATTACCAGTTGCTCTCCCAAGGCATTACAAACAGCTGAGACCAAGAGCTGTCTTCAGAAGGAATGATGTTAGAAGATGAAGAATAATTAGATTTGGCTCTATGGATCCATTTTAAAGTTACATATCATGTCCTGTTATATATGCCATGATTTTGTATTACTTTTAGATTTGTAACAAAACTTATTACAATTTAAGCGGAGAAGTAGAGCTTGTTGAGCATCAATCATAGTTTTTCTCTGCAGTATAAGCTGACGACTGGGATATGCAAAACTATGATGTTACAGCACCACCATTACAAGGAGGGTGAAGTTGTCATGGCAAATTTACATAGGCTGTTTCCCTTATAAAAGTGGACTTAAGAATTCAGATCTTCATTTTTATCTCTCTTAAAACACATGCATGACCGTTCATTCCGTGCATGTACCCAATCTTCCACTCTCCCATTCAAATCCCTCACCATCCATAATCTACTCTCAGCACCTCCAACCCACCAGCACTCACCTCCCCACTGTTAACACCCTGCCAAATTTCAGGCCATCATCTGGAAATTGACGTTGAATTGCCCCTTACTATTTTCATCAGTGGTTCAATGGTTAATCCATTCAAGCCAATTACAAGAAATATTCCTTCCCATTTGCTTCAATCACACAAAACTGTGAACAGCAGAGAGCAGGCATGGACCATGAATTTCCATACCAGGAAATAAGGAGTACATCATCCTCCAACAGTTCACATCAATTAGCTTGCTTTTAGCACGATCGCAGGGATGAGATAGTCTCAATCTATCCAAGGCAAAATACTCTATATTGTTGTCTGCCTTTTTATCAAGTCATACCTTAAAAGGTTTTTTTCAAAATAACCTATTACTGTGAGCAGTGTCATGGAAGATTTGCAAGTCCATACAATAGTACACTGTGTTTCATAGTTCATTCCATTCAGGGCAGACAGAAAAGGAACTGGCATTAATGTAGTGTTTTTCACAATCTCAGGACAATCCAAAATGTTTTACAGCCACTGGTATACTTTTTGAAGTGTTGGCATTCTAATGTACTAAATATATGGGCACATTTTGCACAGCAAGCTCCCACAAACAGCTATAAACAACTGACCAGCTGATCTGTTTTATGTGATGTCTGGGGGCGAAGTGTGAAGTAGAATATTGACCGTCTTCAAATATTCACCTGTCTGGGGGTCTTGTTTTAACTTCTCATCTGGGACAAAGCTCCTCCAGCACTGTAATTCTATCTCAATTCTGCCTTTGTTATAGGCATTTGACCCAAAGAAATTACTGTTAACTTCAAAGAAACTACAATGTGAGCAGATGTAGAATGCCCCATCATATATCCATGTGATTGTGTCGATCTGAACCAGCTGGATGCTCCTTCTGGTATTTTTCAGTTTGTGTTTTACAAGAATTATTTGCAAAACAGTTTTAAAGACAAAAAAATCACGCAAAAGAAATGATTATTGGATTCTCCGGCCTTCCAGCGTGTGTCCGCGGTAGGAGGTGACCTGCCGTTCTCTGGCAACAGGATTCTCAGTTCCCACCACTGTCAATGAGAATTCCTATTGAATTTGCCCACTCCAGCAGGAACCCCATGGGTGGGGATGTGCTGCCCGCTGGACCCGCTGTCAGCCAGCGAACGGCCGGAGAATTCTGGCAGACAGATGTGAGAGACAACGTTCAAAGATTCTCCATTGGGCCTCTGATCAAGGTGGTATTGGTTTACTTGGTTGCTACAATCAGATTAGGAGGGCTTGAATAACCTTCCTCTTTCCCCACTCCTCGTTTGACCACAATAGGGTTTTCTTTTTAAGGTAATGCTTGCCAAATCAATGAATGTTTAACTGTTCATGTGTTGGGTCTTTAAATGACACTCAGGCAGATTTTCTTGTATGTTTTTTGAAAACTAAAAGGGAACAGTATTTGTTGAGCTAACACCCAGAATGTCTGACTTCCACACACACATAGAGGAGATGGTGGCACAATGTTATTTTCACTGGACTAGTAATCCAGAGGCCTGGGTAATTCTCAAACCAATAAACACAATGGCCCATATCTTCCTGGTTCCCCACCATCACATTCAGGTGGTACCCCATTGATGTGCTGGGGAACCCTCTTGTAAGTTCCCATGTAAGGGTTTAACCGGCAATTGCCCAGAAGTGCTAACTTCCTCTGGACAATTGCGCTGGGCTGGGAAGCGTTCAATAGAAATGATTTAAATCACAACTTCAGATGGCTCTGCCAGTTTTACCCTGATAGTTACCTTGAAAGAGTTAGAAGAAAAAAATAATTTCTAACTCCAGAGTACATGTTTAAAAACTCACACCCGCCGCAGGCATATGACCCGCTAGGAGACCCACCACACCAATAACACTCTCCGGTCCAAAGTCCCTCCCACCCCAACCTGACTGACCCCCAGGCCCGACCTTCCCTCTCCCGGACTGACCCGACCCCTCACGGTGCAATCCGACCTGATCTGACCCCCCTCTTCCCAGTCGGAACCCCTATTCCCCCCCCCCCCCCCCCCCCCCCTGTCTTCGGCCAGACCCAACTCCCCATCCTGGAGTGATCTGATCTAAAGTCCCTCCTGTTGCCACCCAGTATGACCCTCCCACCCAATGTGACCCAATCTGGTGCACCCTCCCGGTGTGGCCTGTTCTGACCCACCATCCCAGTGCGACTGGGTGCGACCATCCTTCCTGTCCAATCCTCTCCACCCCTCCCTTTCCCGTCTGACCACCCCCACCCCTCTGGTGTGACTCCTACCCTTCCCCCCTCTGGTCCAACCACCCCCTTCATTCCAGCATCTTCCCCCACCAGTCTGACCAGCCCCAACCCCATCTGTTCCAATACCCCCCTCTCTAGTTCAACCCACCCCTCTGGTCTGACCCCCACCTCCAGTCTGACCCCACCTCTGGTCTGACCCCTCTGATAGCCTTTATATAGATTTAAAACATCAGTTTTAATTGTTCCTGTAAACCTTCCTTTTATGTGAGCTACTGCTGCAAAATGTCATATCTCTCTGCACACCAGTTACTTCCTGCCGATGCTGCCGGGGGCGCTCTTCACTGTTCCTGTCTCACCTACCCTCAGTGAGGAAGATTGGGCAGATAACAGCTTCAGAATCTCAGCGAAGGTAAATCCAGTGACAGTGGCAACCCGACAGAGATTGCCTTTCTGAGGAAGTTAAGTGCCATGAAATAATTTTCAGTATCAACAAAATAATTAACAGGCAAAAAATAAAAGCAAATTAAGGTGGATGCTGGAATCTGAAATGAAAGAGGAAATGCTGGAAAATCTCAGCAGGTCTGGCAGCATCTGTAGAGAAAGAAAAGAGCTAACGTTTCAAGTCCAATGACTCTTTGTCAAAGCTAACAAACAAAGAAAGTGGGAAACATTTATACTGTGGAGTGAGAATGAAAGATGAGTCATAGCCACAGAAGCCCAGGGAAACCGGGTGCTAATGGCCACAGAAACCAAGGGGAAAGAGTGCTAATGGCAATCCCCAGAAAGAAGAAAAGATGTGAAAGGTCAAATAGCAGGGAAACTAATATCAGACTAATATCTAATAACTGTAGATGTGGGGGGAGGGGAAGGGGGAAGCAAAGAGGAGAAAAATGAAGGAAAGGTGGATAAGATTGGGGGGGGGGGAATTTAAATATATATTAAGAAAGAAATGGTAAAAGACAGCTAAAATGAAATGAAAGCAAATGGGTCAAGGTGGGGTAGAGCTGATCATCTGAAGTTGTTGAATTCGATGTTCAGGTCGGAAGGCTGTAGCGTGCCTAACCGGAAGATGAGATGTTGTTCCTTCAGTTTGCGTTGTGCTTCACTGGAACATTGCAACAGGCCAAGAACAGACATGTGAGCATGGGAGCAGGGTCTTTTGTTAAAATGGCAAACAACAGGAAGATCAGGGTCCTGAATGTGCACAGACCGAAGATGCTCAGCAAAGCGATCACCCAGCCTGCGTTTGGTCTCTCCGATATAGAGGAGACCACATTGGGAGCAGCGAATGCAGTAGACCAAATTAGAAGAGATGCAAGTGAAACACTGCTTAATCTGGAATGAGTGTTTTGGGCCTGGAATGTTAAGCATGGAAGAGGTAAAGGGGCAGGTGTTACACCTTCTGCGATTGCATGGGAAGGTGCCATGGTGATGGGAGAGGTACTGGGTATCGTGGAGGAGTGGACTAGATTGTCTTGGAGGGAATGGTCTCTGTGGAATGCTGACAGAGGGAGTGAAGGGAAGATGTGTTTGGTGGTGGCATCACGCTGGAGTTGGCGAAAATGGCGGAGGATTATGCTTTGCATACGGAGGCTGGTGGGATGAAATGTGAGAACTAGGGAGCCTCTATCCTTGTTCTGGAAGGGAGTGGAGGGGGCGAGGGTAGTGGCGCGGGAGACAGACTGCACACTGTTGAGGTGCCCTGTCCACAACTGGAGGTGGGAAATCACGTTTGAGGAAGAAGGAACACATTTTCGAAGCACCATTTTGGAAAGCGGCATCATCAGAACGAATGCAATGGAGGTGAAGGAGTTGAGAGAAAGGTATGGAGTCCAGTCAGGGTGTAGGGTGCGAAGAGCTGTAGTCCAGATAACTGTGGGAGTCAGTGGGCTTGTAGTGGATATTAGTGGATAGTCTATTGCCGGAAATGGAGACAGGAAGATCAAGGAACGGAAAGGAAGTGTCTGAGATGGACCAGGTGAAATTGATGGAGGGGTGGAAACTGGAAACGAAATTGATGAATTTTTCCAGGTCCGGGCGAGAGCATGACGCGGCACCAAATTAATAGGCATCTAAGCATTAGTCTGCGGACTCTGGCTGCATTTCCGCTGTAGCATTCAGCAGAGTTTTCAGTCCTATCTGAGTATCCTCCCACTGCTACTTTAGCTCTTGGTATATGGCTTAGTTATTACTACCAGTGCTTTTTTGTAATACTTCCACTACTACTTTTGTTACCTTTGGTATGACTATTCCAATGAACTCCTGGCCGGTCTTCGATTTTTCATTCCCATGAACTTGTGATCATCCAAAACTCTGCTGTGTGTATCCTGACTCGAAATAAATCTTGTTGAACTCGGCGCTCTGCTCATTGGCCTCCATTGGTTTTGAGCGAGACAATATCTAGATTTAAAAATTCTTATGTTTATTTTAAAATCCCTCAATGGCCAAGCCCTTCACAATCTCTGTAATCTCCTGCAGTTCTACAACCCTATGAGATATTGAGTATTTCTGAAAAAATATGTTTTGTCAAAGCTTTTCATTTTGCACTTATCAGGACAATCGCAAGAATACCACTGTCAGGGGAAGCAGCAGTTTTAAACTGTCTGAGAAAAGAATGTTGATTGATTGGCAAATTGACTCTGATTGGTAGACACATTGCCATGGAGATGCACTGGTTCATAGCAACTGACAGTTAACTGCCAAGCATTGTTTGAACATTTAAACCAGACAGCTTGACTTTGGCTGCTCAAATAAAATGAACCAGTGAATGGCTATCATTTATTTTGCACAACTGAAAGTCACAATGCGTGTACACATTCTGTCTCTCTGCAAGAACAGGGCCCTATTTATTAATATATATGTAGCATTGTGGTTGATTTCTTCAAACTAACCATAGGAGACTCAGGGACAGGTTCCAATAATTTATTCATGATTCAAGCATGGAGTGCGCTACCCTAGAGAAACCTCCAAAGCTGCACTCTCCTCGGATACAGCCCTCACAGGGAGAGCACTCTAATACAGCTCTCGCAGCTCTAAGTCACATATAGACACTGCATTTATACAATTAGTCAGTACCCAGAACATCGCTTAAAATCCCAATCTTGTCTACATGGGTTTATTGTTAAACCTTCACTCAAAAACTGGACTCGCTATCTGCCTCTGACTGAATTTCTGTCCTTTTATCAACAACCTTGACAGCGAGTTCTGCTGATCTCAGATCTTGGAGAGAGCGTAAAGTTCACTTGGGTATAAACAATGAGCTAACTGTGATTTCACTCTATTGCAGGGATGTTAGCTCTAACCCCCATTTTATTAAATGTATTCATTTCTCTATCAGTAACGCGAATATGCCGCACTGTGAACCCGACTGACAATCTTAAATTGGTTGTCAGTGTAATTTTTAGCACACAGGATTATTCAGCAAATGTTGCCCAATCACGGAAACACTGGTGGACACTTAAAAAATTTTTTTTCAAGCATCAGCTGGCTGGGCACGCACTCCATCTTTCCCATTGTGAATCATCCGCCAGTCTTTGGGATACACGGCCTTCATACCTAGCGTCACACTGGCACTGAAATTCTTATACAGCATTGATTATTTGTGTGGTAGATAGCACGTCTTTTTGGCTTCACGGCAGCATCCTGTTTGTGGTGAATATCATTTGTGTTGCCAATTTTTGTAGAAGAGTGATTCAGCCACCCTCACCTATTGCTAAATTCTTTGAGGTACCTTACCCTTCCAGGGTAATCTGAGGTAGTCTGGCTACTTTACAGGGCCAGAAGAGATAGTATAAAGTTGTTGTTTCCCCTGACATTGGTATTCTTGTGATTGTCATGATGAATGACAAAAGAAAAGCTTCAACAACATACCCCTTTTCAAGCAATATCCAAATTCTGACCAAGCGGCTATTTTGATGGGATACCTGTATTCCTTCAATTGAACACTCCCAATTTTAATTGGCAGTCGAGCTTTCAGCTGGCGAGGCCCTGAGCTCTGGACATCCCTTCCTAAACCTACCAGATTCCCTACCATTTTCCAGTCTTTTAAGACACTCTTAAAGCCTGCATCTTTGATGGATTAGATTGGATTTGTTTTATTGTCTCGTGTACCGAGGTACAGTGAAAAGTATTGTTCTGCATCCAGTCCAGACAGATCATTCTATATGTGAAAAAAAAGGACATGCGTAAATGCACAATGTAAAGTTAGAGGCACAGGCAACGGGTAAGCATATAGGGTGCAGTAGAAAGGATGTGAGAAGGGATCAGATCAGTCCATAAGAGAGTCATTCAGGAGACTGGTAACAGTGGGAAAGAAGCTGTTCATGCATGTTCCCACACTTTTGTATCTCTTGACTGATGGAAGAAGTTGGAAGACCGAATAACCTGAGTGGGAGGGGTCATTGATTATGCTGCTGGCTTTCCCAACGCAGCGGGAGGTAAAGAGAGAGTCAATAAATGGGAGGCGGGTTCGCGTGCTGGTCTGGGTTCACGACTCTCTGTAGTTTCTTACGGTCTTGGGCCGAGCAGTTGCCATACAAGGTCATGATGCAGCTAGATAGGATGCTTTCCACGGTGCATCTGTGACAATTGGTAAGAGTAAATGTGGACATGCTGAATTCCCTTAGTTTCCTGAGGAAGTATAGGTGCTGTTGTGCTTCCTTGGTCGTCGCGTCGACGTGGATGGACCAGGACAGATTGTTGCTGATGTGAACACCTGGTGCGGCACGGTAGCACAGTGGTTAGCATAGTTGCTTCACAGTGCCAGGGTCCCACGTGCGATTCCCGGCTTGGGTCACTGTGAGGAGTCTGCACGTTCTCCCTGTGTCTTTGTGGGTTTCCTCCGGTTTCCTCCCACAAGTCCCGAAAGATGTGCTGTTAGGTAATATGGACATTCTGAATTCTCCCCCTGTGTACCCAGACAGGAGCCGGAATGTGGTGACTAGGGCTTTTTACGGTAACTTTATTGCAGTGTTAATGTAAGCCTATTTGTGACAAGAAAGATTATTATTATTTTTTAAAATATTATTATTATTATTAGGAATTTGCAGCTGTCAACCATCTCCACCTCAGCACCAGACAGGGGTGTTCTGATACTTTTTGCTTCCTGAAGTCAATGAACAGCTCTTCAGTTTTGCTGACATTGAGGGAGATATTGTTCTCATTACACCACTCCACTAGGTCCCCTATCTCCCTCCTGTATTCTGACTCATCATTGTTCGAGATCCGCCCACGATATGATTGTGTCATCAGTAAACTTGTAGATGGAGTTGGAATCAAATTTTGCCACACACTCGTGTGTGTGTGTATAGGGAGTAAAGTAAGGGGCTATTAATGATCTGCCCTAATTTTTACTCAGAACCTCTATGTGCAGCATCTCAGGATGTTTACTCCAGATAAGATGCTATATAAATACAAGTTGTTGTTTTATCAATCCACCCAGTGCTGTATTAGTGATAAGCTCAGTGTTGTTTCAATAGGCTTTCCTGGGACACTGAATTTCACGGAATAATTTAACAGCCATGATCAGATACTGGAACTGCTCTGAGCAGAAGGTACAATATAAGCAGAAAGCTCGTGACATCTGGCTATTCTGCGCCTAACTGAGAATATTGATTCAGAATTCCTGATATGCAAGAATATAAGAGCACAAAAATTAAGATGTGCCTGTCGAACCTGCTCCATCATTCAAAATGATCATGGCTGATCTTGGGCTTCAACTCCACTTTCCTGCCTACTCTCCATATCCCTTGATTCCCCAAGAGACCAAAGATATTTCTATCCCAGGCCTAAATGTGCTCAATGATGGAGTATCCACAACCTTCTTGCACAGACCATTCCAAAGATACAGCACAATTTGAGTGAAGTCATTTCTCCGCATCTGTCCTAAATAATCGGCCCCTACTCTTGAGGTCGTGCCCTCTGTGTTTTAGATTCCCGACCAGCGGAAACAATCTCCCAGCATCCACCCTGTCAAGCCCCTTCAGAATTATGGATGCTTCCATGAGATCGCCTCTCATTCTTCTGAACTCCTGAGAATATAAACCCAATTTACTCAGCCTCTCATCGGACAACCCCCTCAGGGACCAATTTTGTGAATGCTCGCTGCACCGCTTCCAATGCAAGTATATCCTTTCTTAAATGTATCAACCATAACTGCAAACTGTATTCTACGTGTGGTCTCAGAAAAATCCAATACAATTGCTGCAAGACTTCTTTATTCTTTTACTCCAAACCTCTTGCAATAAAAGATCAACATGCCATTTACCTTCCAAATTGCCTGCTGCACTTGCATTCTACCTTTCTGAGTTTCTAAGGAACACACCCAAGTCTTTTTCGACATCAGCATTTACAAGTTTCACACCTTTTAAAAATATTCTTCTTTTCTATTCTTACAGCCAGTTTAAATAACTTCACACTTCACTACATTATACTCCATCTGCCATCTTGTTTCTGACTCATTTAACCTATCTAATTTGGAAAAAAAACATCCTTCAGCACTGATGTTCTCTACCTTGAGTAGCAAAACGAGAAAAGTGTGCTGCTCTTTTAAATATGCTTCTGGTATGTTGTTGCTGTTATGGTGCTGCTGGATAATTCATGGAGAGACAATCACATTTCAAACCAAATATATATTAACTGACAGAATCAAACTGTCTTCAAGTTTTTATTTCCATTCTCCTTTCATATAAACATCCATAATTCTGAAGGGGCTTGACAGGGTGGATTCTGGGAGATTGTTTCCGCTGTTCGGGAATCTAAAACACAGAGGGCATGATCTCAAGAGTAGGGGCCGATTATTTAGGACAGATGCGGATAAATGTCTTCACTTAAATTGTGCTGTATCTTTGGAATGGTCTGTGCCAGAAGGTTGTGGATACTCCATCATTGAGCACATTTAGGCCTGGGATAGACATATCTTTGGTCTCTTGGGGAATCAAGGGCATCACTGGCTGGGCCAGCATTTGTTGCCCATCCCTAATTGCCCTTGAACTGAGTGGCTTGCTAGGCCTTTACAGGGGAGGGGGGGAAAGTTAAAAGTCAACCACGTTGTTGTGGATCTGGAGTCACATATAGTCCAGACCAAGTAAGAACAGCAGATTTCCTTCCTTAAAGGACATTCGTGAACCAGAAGACTTTTCAAGACAATCGGTGACAATTTTATGGTCACCATTACTGACACTAGTTTTATATTCTGGATTTATTTATTGAATTTGAATTCCACCAGCTGCTGTGGTGAGATTTGAATCCTTGCCGGAGCGCACTTTCCTGGCCCTTTGGATTACTAGTCCAGTGACATTGTGAATATGGCACCGTCCCCCATATTATAAGTATGATAATGGAGGAAATCTTTAAAAAATTTTATTTAATTCTCTTGAATTGCTGCCTTCTTAGAATTATATAATAGAATCATAGAATCCCTACAGTGCAGAAGGAGTCCATTCTGCCCATGTCGTCTGCACCGACCCTTTGAATGAGCTACGCATTTACATCCCCCATCCACCCCACCCTATCTCTGAAACCCCATAGCCCAACCTGCACATCCCTGGACACTAAGGGGAAATTTAGCATGGCCAATCCATCTGACCTGCACATCTTTGGACTGTGGGGGGAAACCGGAGCACCTGGAGAAAACTCACAAAGACACGGGGAGAATGCACAAACTCCACACAGACAGTGACACAAGGCCGGAAATGAACCTGGGTCCCTGGTACTGTTAGGCAGCAGTGCTAACCATTGTCCCACCGTGCTGTATTTGGGGAAGATTTTAAGTCATCTGCTGACTTAGCCAGTGGGAATTACACAATTGTGAACCAAACCATGCAGATGTATGCACTTACTAACAGGAATCACTGATTGGTAATCAGGGGCGAAATTCTCCGACCCCACGCAGGTTCGGGGAATCGGCCGGCAGCGGCGTTATTCCCGCTCCCGCAGGGTTTTTAATTCTCTGACCGGCCAAAAACCGGCGCTGTGCAAATCCCGCCGGCAGCCTCTGAAAACAGCTGGCGCCGGCGGGATTTCATTATATTTTTTTTTCCACAAATCTCCGGCCCGGATGGGCCGAAGTCCCGCCGACGTGGCCACGGGTCACGTCGGCGAAAATCACAGTACCTTTAAAACGGCGTCAACCATTGAGGATGGTTGACGCCGTTCAGTGTCGGGGGGGGGTTGCGGCATCGGGGGGGGGGTTGCGGCATCGGGGGGGTTGCGGCATCACGGGGGGGTTGCGGCATCGGGGGGGGGGGTTACGGCATCGGGGGGGGTTGCGGCATCGGGGGAGGGGGTTGCGGCATCGGGGGGGTTGCGGCATCGGGGGGGGTTGCGGCATCGGGGGGGGTTTGGGGGCAGCGGCATGCAGAGAGGGGGGGCGACGGATGCCCGGGGCCAACGCACCGTCGCCCCCCCCTCTGTACGCTGCTGCCCCCTACCCCAACCACCCCCCCCTCACCACCCCTACCTCCCTCCAATGCCCCTACCGCCCTCCCCACCACCCCTACCTCCCTCCAATGCCCCTACCCCCCTCCCCACCACCCCTACCCCCCTCCCCACCACCCATACCCCCCTCCCCACCACCCCTACCCCCCCTCCCCACCACCCCTACCCCCCTCCAACGCCGCAACCCCCCACCCTCAAACGCCGGTACCCACACCCCGTCCCCCTCCCTCTGAAGGCCGGTACCCACACCCCCCCTCCCTCTGAAGGCCGGTACCCACACCCCCCCTCCCTCTGAAGGCCGGTACCCACACCCCCCCCTCTGAAGGCCGGTACCCACACCCCCCCCCCTCTGAAGGCCGGTACCCACACCCTCCCCCCTCTCTCCTCCTCCCCCCTTCCTTCCTCCTCCCCTTCCTTCCTCCTCCCCCCTTCCTTCCTCCCCCCCTCCTTCCTCCTCCCTCCTTCCTTCCTCCTCCCCCCCTTCCTTCCTCCGTTAGTGGGGGGGGGAGGTGCGGCGTTGGAGGGGGTAGGGGTGGTGAAGGGGTAGGGGTGGTGAGGGGAGGGGGTTGGGGTAGGGGCAGCTGCGTGCAGAGGGGGGCGACGGTGCGTTGGCCCAGGGCATCCGTCGCCCCCCTCCTCTGCACGCCGCTGCCCCTACCCCAACCCCCCCTCACCACCCCTACCCACTTCACCACCCCTACCCCCTTCACCACCCCTACCCCCCTCCAACGCCGCCCCCCCCTCCAACGCCGCCCCCCCCTTCTCAACTCAACGCCGCAAACCCACCCCCCCCCTCCTCTCAACTCAACGCCGCAAACCCCCAACGCCGGGTCTGTCTCTCTCCTCCTCCCCCCCCCCCCCCCCCACAAATGCCGGTCTGTCTCTCTCCTCCCCCCCCCCCCAAATGCCGGTCTGTCTCTCTCTCCCTCTTCCCCCCCCCAAATGCCGGTCTGTCTCTCTCCTCCCCCCCCCCCCCAAATGCCGGTCTGTCTCTCTCCTCCTCCTCCCTACCCCCCCCCCCCCCCAAATGCCGGTCTGTCTCTCTCCTCCTCCTCCCTCCCCCACCCCCCCCAAATGCCGGTCTGTCTCTCTCTCTCTCTTTCCCCCCCCCCCCAATGCTGGGTCTGTCTCTCTCCGCCCCCCCCCCCCCAAATGCCGGTCTGTCTCTCTCCTCCTCCTCCCTCCCCCCCCCCCCAAAATGCCGGGTCTGTCTCTCTCCTCCTCCTCCTCCTCCCCCCCCCCCCCCCAAAATGCCGGTCTGTCTCTCTCCTCCTCCTACCCCTCCCCCCCCCCCCCCCCCCCCCAAACGCCGGGTCTCACCACTTCCGCAGCTGGTGAAACTGACGCGTATCACGTCAGTCAGCTGCTGGCCCCTCCGGGAACGGAGAATTGCCGCCTAAAAGAAGGCCCCCACGCCGGAGTCATGTACTCCAGTTTTGCTCGCCGGAAATCGGCGTTACGACGGTCTGCAGAGAATTCCGCCCCAGGAGTGGGACCCCTTTGCTGATGCATACATGGCTGATGTATCCATATATCTCAGAGAATGTGAGACCAATTAGAAAACCCTGGTGCTTGCCCTGGCTATGGTAAGCTATATTGGTATAGGTTGGTGATCTGTAACATGTCAAGTGTGGCTCATTGGAGAGCACTCTCACCCATGATCAGAACTTTGAGTTTGGAGTGCCGTACAGGAATTGAGTACAAAATATTTGTTAACAGGCTTGTGCAGTACTGAGGAGTACTACACTGTCGGAATTTTCCAAAAATTTGTCAGAATGTCAGGTCCTAAAACACAGCTGAGTTTTCAGATCAGATTTTCAGACACTTTGTGCACAGAGAATCTAGAGGCACGGTGTACACTGTCACTCCGGTGGGTCGGGACCTGATAGAGCCAGCAAGGGCGGCTTTGCAGGGATCGGAGCACCATATTTAAAAGGCGTCTCAATCTACATTTTAAATAAGCACCCCCATCCCTCCCATGGAAACAGAGGACCACCCCACAATCTTCGGGGTGACTAGGCCACACCATACAAGTATGCCTTTGTGGCTAAAAGAGCCAAGAAGATCTTTAAAATAACTTTTCCTACTGTAGGTGAATCTACCCTAAAATCCTGATCTTCTAAGTTTTCTTCAAATCCCCTCAACACAAGGCTGACCTTTGCCTTATGAGTTCTATCCGGATGAACCTTTTCCATGCCAATTCATCTGTGGGATAGAGCTCTTTGTCCCCTATCCGGTACTTCCATGTACACCCCAAATTCACTCTAACTATGCAGTTCTTGCTGTTTGGCATCTTTGATAACTTTTTCATCTAACTTATTGGAAGCCACCAAAATCTCACATGAATGTGGGCCTCTACTCCTTTTCGTATTTGTAGACTTACTCATGTTCCGAGACCTTGATAAACTACATCCCCTCTCCCGCCTGGTATCTCGTTCTGTACTGCTACTGCTTGATCTTTCCCTTCTGCTGTGGGATGTCCTTTCAATAGTTTTCAACCTTTTCCTGTGGACCTGTTCACTATCCGATGTACTATCTGAACTGGCAGTGTGTTTCTGTGCCCTCCATTTTTGAACTTCATGTTCCCAATCCATTGTCTTGACTCCCTCCCCGAATGCTGTATATTCAACCAATGTTTGTACTTTCCAGTGGCCTTACCTGCTCTACTAATAATAATTGCATCCTTCCATTGACTAGACCCTTCAGGCAAGTATGTCACTTTTGTACCAACTTTTGGCAGTTGTCCTTTCGGAAAAATGGCCTGTTCTAAATCATTAGAAGTGTCGTGTTCCTCTACAGAAACCCTGTCTATATCAGTTAACTGGTCCTCATAGTTCTGTAACATTTGCGTACCAGATGGTCCTAATTCCTCTTCATGTCTGTCTGCTCTGTCTAAATTTGAAAATTTGTAATCTGTACCCATTATCCTTGATGAAAGTACCCTAACAGTTTGATTGCCACGTTGCAAAATAATTGTTTTGTCATCTATGCCTATGATCTTCCCTGGGCCTTTCCATTCATTAAAATTGTCTCACGTACAGTGTAGTATGTCTCCTTGCTGAGAAACGTTATTTGATGGTTGTACATTATGTCTCAAAGCTCTGCGAATTCTTTCAGAGACTTCTGCTTCCAAAAAAGCTTTTCTACTGCTATGTAATGCATTTAAATGCTGAGCAGGCAGAGCTAATTGTAGTCCCTTCCCAAGCTGGAGGCTGGTCATCCAAAATGGACGGAATTTTAAGATTTCTACCAAACACTAATTGATAGGGACTATAGTCCTCAACCATCTCAAACCGAGATATTGCCGGTGCAAATCCCGATGGGCAGAGTTAGACCTTCTCACATGATTTGCCATACAGGATTTGCACTCGTATGCCACTAGATCTCACCCATCATCTCCTTGCTGAGACGTTTAAATTGGGCCGCCGGATGCCATCTCAGCTGAACTTTGACCATCCATCCCATGGCAGCTGGGGAGATATTCCCTGTGCCCCAGCTCAAAAATTACCCCCCCCCCCCCCTTCCCCCCCCCCCCACCACCACTCTGTATCTAACGTTGCTGTTTCAGAGCTTGCTGTATGAAAATTACCAGCAATGTCTGTATCTCAAAAGTACTTCATGATCATTTATCCTTAGATTGTGAAAGGTGTGACAATAATACGAGTTCTGTCTTTCTCCAAACACGTTTTTAGAGATTTTGGTTTTTAAGTAATGTTGTTCAAAGGTTCTGAATTACTCATAATTATCCTTTGCTGGAATGTGGGTAAACAGAAAGCTACATTCAAAGCAGGAACTCAGCACTCAATATTTCCACACAAAAATGACCAAGAGCAGGCAAAATGTATTCTCCCTTGAGTATATTTACAAAAATATTCATCTATTATTAATACGAAGAACTGGATGGCAGAATATATTGTGTTGAAAACGTGCTTTTCTATTAGGTCGGTGTTTTTGTCAGCTTGGAGTTTTCCTTTAAAAAGAAATAATTGAATGCCAACCGTGGTCAACATGCAGCATAGTGAGCAGAACAGGAATTAAAAGCAATTAAAGTTAATGCAGCATCATTTCCACTTTAATAAAGCAAAGGATTTGTATGTAAAACCCACTGGTGATAAGACAACCATGGGCCTGTGAGAAGGGCCAAGATCCTTATATTAGTGCTGGTGTTTGGATTAGTTTGATACAACAATTCAAGTTTATTCTAACGTCCTGATATCCATAGAATCCTAATAATTCAGAAGGAGGCTATTAGGCACATTGAGTCTGCACCAACCTTCTGAGAGACTAGCTTTTTCCAGGCCTCTCCCTCACCCTATCCCTGTAACCCAACCTAACATGCACAGCTTTGGACACTAAGGCCCAATTTAACATGGTCAATCCATCTAACGTGCACACTTTGGACTGTGGAAGGAAATGGGAGTACCAGAGGAAACCCATGCAGACACGGGGGGAACATGCAAACTTCCAAACAGTTTGTCATCGAAGGCAGAATTAAACCCAGGTTCCTGGTGCTGTGAGGCAGAAGAGCTAACCACTGTGTCACCGCGCCACCCTTGCAGTGACCCTTACTCTTTAGTAACTGCAACAGTTCCTACCCAGCACGTGAACAAGTATTTCTTATAATTACCTATCACCGATAGATGTTTTCATCCCTATTAGTCTGTCTGTCTGTAAACAATGGTTGGGATTCTCCGTACCCCAATGCCGATTTCGTAAACGGCGATTGGGCAGCGAATCCCTTTTTAAGATGGAATCGGGAGGTGGGGTGTCTGTTTTCGCATGATCCGCCCCCTCCAAAAAGGCGTCACGAGGAGTGGGCCGCACGCCCTTGGGACAGCCTCAGGGCGTCATCTGAAGCCCCTCCCCGATTCTCTGCCCCCGATGGGCAGAGTTCCCGACCACGAGGTTGACTCGGTCTCAGCAGACGGGAACCTGGCATGGCGGCTGCCACTGAGTCTAGCACCGCCACAGTCGGGCGGGAGCCGTGCTGCTGGTCGGGGCTGCTTTGGAGCAGGCTGAGGGACTGATAGAGGGTGGCCAGGGGGTCTCCAGGGAGCATTATCTGGCAGGTCGGGTCCGCGCATGGCCGGCATCATGTTGCGCAGCACGACCGCTGATGTTTGCCACCATGTGCATTCGCGGCCACGGACCCGGCAATTCTCGGCCATTTTTGTCATGGAGGCTGGCCGTTTTATGTGTCGTGGTTGCTAGCCCCTCACTGGTCAGATCGGTGCTGGGGCACCGCCAATCGGTTTTGATGTAAAATGCCATGGATCCTCCGCACTCCACCTGAAAATCAAAGAATCCAGCCCAATATATCTCAAAAACTAGTGGAGGGTTTCCAATGTAACTTGGTACAGATATGTCATAGCCCTATGGAGAACTGATTCGTTTTTGGCGAAAATGGAGATCCAAATCCAAGTTCTCGAATATTTAAAATGATGTTTTAAACATTGGAAGGTCGAGAAAATGACTTTATTTTAAAATGTTTTATTTAGAAAGTTGTTGTGCAGAATCTTCCATTATTGCTAGTGGTAGGAATCATGGGGGTCAGAGGCATCGGGCGTGATTCTCCGCTCCCCCGCGGCGTGGGAGAATTGCGGGAGGGCCCCCCGATAAAATTTACGCCCCCCTCGCGCCCCCACGATTCTCCCCCCCCGCTCGGAAGAATCGGCGTTTGCCATTTTTCACGGCGAATGGCGATTCTCTGACCCGGATTGGACGAGCGGCCTGCCGTTCGCGGCCGTTTCACAACGGCGGCAAACACACCGGGTCGCTGCCGTCGTGAAATGGGACTGAGAAGCCAGTTTGGGGCTTGCAGGTAGCCTAGAAAGGAAGGAGTACCACGACTGTGCTCGGGAGGGGACAGGCCCACGATCGGTGCCCACCAATCCTCGTGTCGGCATCCAAATCGGACGCACTATTTCCCCTCCGCCGTCCCGCAAGATCAAGCTGCCGCGTCTTGCGGGGCGGCTGAGGGGAAAGACGGCCACCGCGCATGCGCAGGTTCGTGCTGTCAGCGTCATGACGTCAGCCGCGCATGCGCGGGTTGGGACACGTCATTAGGCGCGCCGGCCTTGTCATTCTCGCCGCGATGCCCCCGCAGCCTAAATTTACGGAGCACCGCTCCTAGCCCCGCCGGGAAGGGAGAATAGGGGGCGAGGAGCGGCCTCCGAGGCCGTCGTGAAACTCGGCCGAGTTCACGACGGCCCTCCCGATTTTTCCCGGGAGCGGAGAATTCCGCCCATTAACTTTGACGTGATGGAAAAAGCCAGTTTCCCTCCATTGGGAAATTAGTTTGGAATTTTCTTCTCCCGACTTTGATGGCAGATTAAAGGCATGTCGGGTTTCCCGCAGATCGATGTCAGAAACCACATTTACACTTATTTGCATCGCATGAATGCACATTAAAAGGCCAACTGTCTAGAATTACATTCCCCCTTCAAATGAATCAAGTGCCCCACCAACAGATAATTAGAACAGTCTGTTTCTTGACTATGTATAACTGGTGCGTGCCTGACAAGTTTCACTCCATCAGTGACTTTGAGGTACATACCTCATGAGGTAGATACTGCTTTTGCCAAACTTTAAGGGCTTTACTGCAAGATCTCTGGTGCTTATAGTAGAAGCTTGACCGAGACTGGTCACAGGAGGCAATATATGTGGAGATGGGAAAAACGAGGTCAGGGCTGGTGCAGGGTGGGAGATATGGGTGGAACATGGAAGGAAGGCACAAGACGGAGGTTGGGGTGGGGGAACCAGGGTCAAGGAACAGAGTGGAGCAGTGAAAGGTAAGATAAGAGTTATAAGACTGTCCAAGCAGGAATCAGGGGCGCGATTCTCCGCTCCCCACGCCGGGTGGGAGAAACGTGGGAGGGCCCCCTGACACATTTCACGCCCCCCTGGCGCCCCCCGCGATTCTCCCCCCCTCCCCCTGCTCGGAAGAATCGCCATTCGCCGTTTTTCACGGCGAACGGCGATTCTCCGACCCGGATGGGCCGAGCGGCCAGCCGTTCGCGGACGTTTCACGACGGCGGCAAACACACCTGGTCACTGCCGTTGTGAAATGGGAGTGAGAAGCCCGTTTGGGGCTTGTAGGAGGCCTAACAAGGAAAGAGCACCACGACTGTGCTCGGGAGGGGACAGGCCCGCGACCGGTGCCCACCGATCGTCGGGCCGGCGTCCAAATCGGGCGCACTATTTCCCTTCCGCCGCCCCGCAAGATCAAGCCGCCACATCTTGCGGGGCAGCTGAGGGGAAAGATGGCCACAGCGCATGCGCGGATTCATGCCGTCAGCGTCATGACGTCAGCCGCGCATGCGCAGGTTGGAGCCGGCCAACCTGTGCATGCGCGGCTGATGTCATTAGGCGTGCCGGCCGCGTCATTCCTGGCGCGACGCCCCCGCGGCCGAGAGTTACGGAGCGCCACTCCTAGCCCCTCCGGGAGGGGAGAATCGGGGGCGAGGAGCGGCCTCCGAGGCCGTCGTGAAACTCGGCTGAGTTCACGACGACCCTCCCGATTTTTCCCGGGAGCGGAGAATTCCACCCCAGAGACTTTGCTAGGGCTGGGGCCACTCTAACAGGAGGCATATTGAAGAGGCTGTCCTGGGGCTGAGGCCACTCTATCAGGGGGCATGTTGAAGAGACTGTCTTGGGGCTCATGCCATGCTGTCGGGGGCATATTGAAGAGAATTTCCTGAGGCTGAGGCCACACTGACAGTGGCAGATTGAAGAGAATGCCCTGGGGCAGAGGCCACTCTATCAGGGGATATTGATCAGACTGTCCCAGGGCTGTTAGAGAGCTTAAAGTTTTGGTGAGTGAAGACCACTCTGGGCAGTGGTGATCATGCACAAGGATGGAGGGCGTGGACAGTCCCTAAGAAATGTGGTCCTGCAGGTTAGAGATATGGTACTGTAAGTCAAAGTGCACAATTATGGTCAGAAGATGTGTCTGCACCCTGGAAGGTGGTAGCTGAAAAGTTATAGGGGGCTATTGAATGATCTCATGGGGGGGGGGGGGTACAACAAGTCTCAGAAAGTCAGGGTATATGTGGCCTCAAGAAAGGGGTGGGTCAGGTCAATAAAGGGGATGGGGACAACAACAATAAGGGGGTGGGAGGACAGGAACACCAACATCTAGAATGATGGGTTCAAGGATAACAGAGGGAGGCCGGATGTGATAGGAGGAAGGGGAATTAGGGGGCGGTGAGGATAGTGGAGGATTGGAGGGACTTTGTGGGTGATAGGGGGAGGTTAGAAGCTGGTTTCCCACATGAAAGTTAGCTGCATCATTGTTGAGTTCAGTTTCCAAAGAAGCAGTTCGAAAATCAAGCTAGAAAAATATTGATTGGAAAGGGGTCTCGGGGCATATGGGAGGAGTTCAGGATGGTAAATCTCGGTTAAATGAAGGGGCATTCTATAACTGCTTTACTAAAACCATGAAGAGCATGACTCAGCTGAGTGCTGGACTATACATTGAATTAGTGTGGCTCCTTGACTAATGGTGAACATTCAGGGAAGAATCCATTGTGTTTAGATGCTACGATGCCGATGGTTGTAATTGGCACCTGATCCCCTCGGACATGTCAGAATGGATGTAGGCTTCAAGATTCAATGGTCAAGTCTGCTGCACAGAGGCAGCATGTGCCCTACAAGTCTCCATCTTCCCAGTGCATTGGCAGTGGCATTCAGGAACCATGCTTGCAGTCAGGACATAAGTATAAGGACTAGGTTTTTCTAATGGCCACTGGACAGCAACTAACACAAGGGTGATTGTGACTCCTCAGACTTGTCTTCTGACCTGAATTAAGACCTTTGTTGTGAATACACAGTTAGGTCTGAGAGAAAAGATCAGACACACGCCATCCTGCAAGGGTAGCCTTGCTATAATGATTTGCAGACTCAGGACAAGCCAAGGGCTGATGCATAAGGGCCTTGTATGTGCAGGAAGACAATTCAATAGGAACTACCATAGATTCCTCAACTGTATCCATCCACAGAAACAAGGAAGAGAATGTAGGCTGAAGACAACGCTGCCTTCTTGATAACTTTTATGAGACTGAGAAGACGAAAGACCTGTTGCCAATTGACACAAGTCACGGAACCACGTGTTGACCTGAGGAACAAGAACCAGTGGGACCTCAAGAAGACCAAAATGCTGACAAGGGGAGGCCAGAGCCACAAAGATGTTTTGTATGATCAAGGGTCGACAGAAGATGCAGTTCATCCATGGAGATGAGTGAAAGACAGTGGCACAGGTGTCTTCACTTGTCCACGGATGTGATAGCTCACATTTGCCACATTGCCACATTCTCCGTAAGGAACTCACACCACACGGACTTGGAAGGCATCCAATGATGGCTGTTCTGAAGGTTACTGCTGCACTGAACATTTTTGCTCATGGATTCTTCTAGGGCTTCACCTTTGCAGAATCTCACAATCAACGACACATAAATGCATAAGGGAGATGATAGGTCCCCTTTTAAATAAAGCTCACTATTACATGCAGGCTAACATTGACTGTGCTTATGTGGCCTTAAGAGCTCCATGATAGCAGGTTGTGAGGTTTATTATCAGAAAAGGATTTCCTCTCTAAACATCCAGCTCATTCGTAATCAGGGAACAGTAAGAAGTCTTACAACACCAGGAGAGATAGAATGTTGCACATTCATCGACAAGGTCCTTAATAGAGCAAACTATTGGCCTTTTAAAGATGTTTCACAATGTTTGGATTGATCGGACAGGGCTCTCCAATCCTCACCACAGACAGTGTCCTGCATCATTATTGGTTGTCATACCCTGAACAACCTGATACGGCAAAAGGGGGATGTTTTGCCACAGAGAGGCATGGAACAGCTAAAATCTCACTGGATGAGGAGACTGTTGAAGGGGAGGAGTCTGAAGAGGGTATGGATTCAGACAAGCCGCATGAGGATGCCAGTGCACAGGATCAATGCAGAAGATGTGCCCATGACAATCTCATAACAAGAAGATTCCAGGAAAAATAAGTTGAAGACAAGTTGTTACAAGTGAGTTCTCTCTACGCTTTGTGCAGGGAGAAAACTACACCTTCATCATTATCTTCAATATATCATGAAAAATCATCAAACTTACAATGATCACAGAGGAAGCATAAGTCACACCTTGAATGCTAACAATGCAGCCATCTTTGGAGGTTGCAGTAACCTTAGGACCATGTGGCTACTGTTGAATGGGATAAGCAGAGCAACTACACAGCGTAATCCTTTCAACTGTACTGCCAACAATTTAGTGACTATTGCATCCTTCAAGAGGCTGAAACAATATGGCAACCATAGGTGCACTCATGTCAATGTGACAGCAGCTTAGCAAGACTGCTGTAAGTGGAAAAACACTCGTCAATGGTTAGCACTACACCATCTCAAGACAGAGCTACATCCAGACAGCAGTGAATTGCCAAACGTCGGCTCTGATACATGAGTAATGTAAAGGCTGCAGCTTGATACTGAACCCCAAGATGCCATTGCAAATCAGGACACAGTGATCTGTTCCATGAAAGAATGGATGAAAAGTTGCAAGTAATGTTAGCACTGTCCTCACAGAATGGTTCAGCAGGACCATTGTGTAATTATTGGCAAACACTCACTAACCAGCATTTGCCGGAAGCCTGCCAAGTTTATGTCCTGCATTGTTTTGGCATCTAGGAAAGACGTGACCCAGTCAGTTTTGATATAGCAGTCAATGATAAATTATTCCCTTCACAGGTACCAATGAGCACTTAGGAGATGTATCAGTGCTTTGCTTTCACACCATTACAAACGTTGACATTGTCCATCTCACAAAAACTAATCTATTCTATGAATCCTGAGTGCACAGTGATTCAATTAATTCTGCATCAATTGATGTACTGTAACTTCACCGAGGGTTTCCATGAAGCAATGCTAGGCAGCCATTCAGGAGAAAGGTACTGAGCTCACAGATTATTGGATGGATGCCTTCAGCAGGATGAACACAACCTCTGACACCAAACACTCGTTCCATCCAGCAGATATTTCAAGCGTTATCAAATTGGACCATATTCCATTGCCCAACATCATGCATGAGGAGAATGGGAACTAATAAAGGAATGTTATGAACAATGTATAACTTTTAAGTTGAATATATATCTGTATATTTGTGCATTAAGAAAGTTAAAATGGTTTCAGTTTCATAGGTTGTGAGTCTTGGTGGCTGGGAGTCAGGATAGACTCCAGGCTGAAGTTCAGGCCTTTAGAGTT
Source organism: Scyliorhinus canicula (assembly GCF_902713615.1). Taxonomy (NCBI): domain Eukaryota; kingdom Metazoa; phylum Chordata; class Chondrichthyes; order Carcharhiniformes; family Scyliorhinidae; genus Scyliorhinus; species Scyliorhinus canicula. The sequence goes on along the minus strand of NC_052152.1, from coordinate 140,189,946 downwards.
TGCTTGTATATATACATTTTAATGAGGTTTTACAACCCCTGAAATTAAAAAGATGCGTTAAAAGTGGTTAAAGGGTTAGTCGTTCTGGAAACAAAACAACAAACTAGAAAAAACATTCCTGTTGCCAAGTGACAGTGGTCATGTGACACAGTTACAAAGGAACTATAAAAATAAAGGGAGACAGAGAGGACAGGAATTGTGAGGTTTCTGATAACGGAGACTACAAAGCTATTGAGATCAGTAGTTGAGTGAATAATCAGTTATAGAACTCAGTACAGTGATCAGTCTGGCAGAGTTTCAGGAATTCATTTGTTTGTTCTGTATTGAAGAAACAGAGTTTAGAGTGTGGTTTATGGGTGTCTCGGGGAGTTGTATGAGTTAGGTGAGAAGCATCAAGTGAATGCTCAGGAATTAATTGGAAGAAAAACGTTTGCAACTGTGCTAGTCCCAACAGAGAAGCCTTTGTGTCAAACTAGTGGTAAATCTTCGCTTGGTTAAGTGTATGTAAAGACATTGCTGAGGTAAAGGAACATTGTGAATTTGAAGTATCTTCTTGTGTTTGTATTGAAATCTTTCCAATCTTTTTTGTATGTTGTAATATGATTTTTGTTGTTTGAATAAATATTGTGTTAAAAGTTAAACGTGAATTTGTTCAGTAACTTTCCTTCATGGTTTCATAAAAGAAAGTTAGGATCTATCAAGTCAAGTTTCAGTCTGGGATCTGGGCCGGGATTCTCCCCTACCCGGCGGGGCGGGGGGTCCCGGCGTAGCGGAGTGGCGCCAACCACTCCGACGTCGGGCCTCCCCAAAGGTGCGGAATTCTCCGCACCTTTAGCGGCTAGGCCCGCGCCGGAGTGGTTTCTGCCACGTCAACTGCCGCCAAAACCAGCAACAACGGCCTTTGACGCCCGCCGGCCGGCGTCGGAGCTGGCCGAAAGGCCTTCGCTGGTTCGCGCATGCGCAGGTGCATCAGCGGCTGCTGACGTCACCACGGGCGCATGCGCGGTAGGGGGGGGTCTCTTCCGCTGCCGCCATGATGGAGGCCGTGGCGGCGGCAGAAGAAAAAGAGTGGCCCCACGACTGGCCCGCCCGCCGATCGGTGGGCCCCGATCGCGGGCCAGGCCACCGTGGGGGCACCCCCCGAGGTACGATCGCCCCGCGCCCCCCCCAGGACCCCGGGGGCCAGTTCACGCCGCCAATCGCACCGGCACCAGAGGTGCTCCAATTCCCGCTGGCGGGAGAGGCCTGTCAGCGGCGGGACTTCGGCCCATCGCGGGCCGGAGAATCACCGCGGGGGATACGGCGATTGGCGGGGCGTGATTCCCGCTCCCGCCGATTCCCGGGTGGCGGAAAATTCCGGCCACGGTGGGGGCAGGATTTACTCCGGCCCCAGGCGATTCCCCGACCCTTCAGGCGGTCGGAGAATTCCACCCCTGGTTTGTACAGTACTAACATCAACAGGGATCATAACAGGAATGCGTCTCCAGTGCGATGTGGAAAGTAGGGACATTGCTAGCGTCCAAGGCGACCATGTCTTCAGGATGTGTCTCCAGCTGCAGATACCCAAAATCCACATCTTTTACATGGAGCGTGGCTGAAGTCACTGTAGAGCATCCGCAAGGCTGAAATCTTCTGTGGGTGGCACAGTGGCACAATCTCCCTGTTTCCTCCCAAATTCCAAAGATGTGAAGGCTAGGTGGATTGACCATGCTAAATATCCCTTAGTGTTCGAAGGATAGGTGGGGATACAGGGATATAGATGGGTATTGGGCCTAGATAGGGTGCTCTTTCGGAGGGTCGGTGCAGACTCGATGGGCCGAATGGCCTCCTTCCGCACTGTATGAATTCTAGGATTCATGGATAGCACGTACAGTGATGTAGTCACGCTGCAGATAAAAGGTGGACAGACAAAAAGGGGAAGGGTGACCAACAGACAGAGTAAAAGCACTAGTCAGGCAGTGCAGGATACCCCTGGGTCCATCTTACCTGTAACATATTTTCTATTTTGGATACTGCTGGGGGGAGATGGCTTTGGAGGAGATTTCAGCAAGAGGCATGTCAGTGGCACCATGACTGGCTCAGTTGCATAAAGGGGAAGGAACAAGAGTGGGTGTGGAACAGTGATCAGGGATTACATTTTCAGAAGAACAGATGGATATTTCTGTGGCCGCAGATGTGACACCAGAATGATATGATGCCTCTCAGTTGCCAGGTACTCTGAAGGAGGAGGGTGAACAGCCAGAGGTACCGGCAAAAGTGAGAAGAGGGGTGTGGTCATAAAATGAGAATATAGAGAGCTAGGAAATAAATTAAAATGCAGGACTTCAAAGGTAGTAATCTCAGGATAATTCCATGAGCCACATGCAAGTGGGATCAAGAATACGAGAATGGACCAGGTGACTATATGGCTGGAGCAATGGTGTAGGAGGATGGGGTTTAGATTCCTGAGACATTGGGATCAATTCTGGGGAAGATGGGAGCTATCCAAATGGGTTTCACCCCAGCAAGACTGGGACCAATATTCTTACAGGGACATTCACTAGTGCTGTGGGGGGGAGGCGGGCCTGAACTAGTGTGTATGGGGGATGGGAACCTCAGCAGGGACATACAAGAGAGAGAAATAAACTAGAGAAATGAAAGATTGAAAAGTAAAAAGCAAAAGTGGAAGGCGAGCAACAAATAGGGCTATAGTACAAAAAAGTTGTGTAAAAATGTTAAAAAGTAAATTTTAATGACAGTGTCTGAATGCATGGAGCTTTTGCAATACAATGCAAATAGATGTAAAGGGATCTGGTATAATTGTGATTATGGAGACATGGCTGCAGGGTGACCATGGGACAGACAAAAAGAGAAAGGAGGTGGGGTGACATTGTCAGTACATGATGACATCAGGGAGAAGTGTATTGCCTCCAAACATCAAGATGTGGAATCTTCCTGGATGAATCTAAGAAGCAAGGGGTGGAAAACGTTCGTGGGAGTGGTCAGGAGACATCGAACCAGTAGCGGCAAGGTAGGGGATGACATTATATAGGGAATTAGAGATGAATGTAACAAAAGTGCTGCAGTAATCATGGGTGACTTTAATCTACAAATAGACTGGGCAAACCAAATTAGGAACAATACTGGGGTGGATGAGTGCTCACAAGACGTGTGTTTAGATCAGAACATGGAGGAACCAACGAGGGAACAGGTTATCGTAGATGTGGTATTATGCAATGAGATGGGGTCAATTAATAATCTTGTTGTACATGGTCCTTTCGGGAACAATGACCATAACATGATAGAATTCTCCATTTGGGTGGGAAGTAGTCTAATCCAAAATCTGGGTCCTAAATCCAAACAAAGGAATCTGCAAAAGTATGAGGCGTGAGTTGGCTACGATAGTTTGGGGAACTTCATTAAAAGACATAGCAATGGTTCGCCAATGGCTAATATTTAAGTATACCTATAAAAATAGTGGGTTAGATTCCCACTGCCGGCAGGGACGCGCTGTACCAAAAAACTGGTGGGACGGAGAATCCCGCCCAGTGGATGTGTTGATTGTCACCTTCCAAAATTCTGTAGATTCTGGAACAGTCCTGGCAAATTGGAATGTTGCAAAGATAATTCCACTATTTTAAAAAGGAAGAAGGGAGAAAACAGGGAATTAGAGATTGGTTAGCCTAACATCAGTAGGAGTCAAAATATTAAAATATATTATAAAAAATTGATAAAAGGACATTTAGAAAATATCAATGGGGTTAGGCAAAGTCAACATGGGTTTATGAAAGGAAAATCATGTTTGATAAACCTACTGGGGTTCTTCAGGACATAGCTAGTAGAATAGATTGGGGAGAACCAGTGGATGTGGTATATTTTGATTTTCAGAAAGCTTTTGAAAAAGTCCACCAGAAGAAGTCAGTGTGCAAAACTAAAGTGCATGTCTTTGGGAGTAACATACTGGCATGGATTGAGGATTAATTACCAAACAGGAAACAGAGACCGGGATTCCCTGAACCGAGTTCATTCTGCCACCACCTCAGCCGAAATTCTATTCATTGGGACCAGAGAATCCTGCTTGCGTAAACAGATGGAGAATTGTAGCCGGAGAGTAGGAATAAATGGATCTTGTTCAGAGTGACATCAGTGACTAGTGAGTGATTAGTGAGGCACCTCAGGCGTCAGTACTTGAGCCCCAGCTATTCACAAAACATATCAATGATTTGATTGAAGGAACCAAATGTAATATTTCCAGGTTAGCTGATGACACAAAACTAGGCGGGAATGTAAATGGTGAAGAGGATGTCAAAAGGTTTAAAGATTGTTGAGGCAAGTTGAAAGAATGGGCAGATGCATGGCAGATGCAGTATAACGTGGATAAGTGTGATGTTATCCACTTTGGTAGGAAAAACAGAATTGCAAAGTATTATTTAAATAGTGATAGATTGGAAAATGTTGATGTACAAAGAGTTCCCCTCTCACTTAACCACTGTTGGAATGCACCCATGGCTAGAGTGATCAAGTACAGGTCTGAGCGCAAATCAGTCAGAAACTGACATCCTGCTAGACCTGGGTCACCAAGGCAACCGCCACCCTTCCCATTTACACTTTGATGCACTCGCATGCCGGAGCTACAAAATCAAAGAACGTGGATGAACTTCTTCATTCCAGTTTTGTGACGGCCTCTAACATCCCTGCCTGATGTTGCCTTGCCTGTTTCTGCTTCTCCAACATTTCTCTCAGGGCCGATTGCAGAGACTCTGATTCAGCAAGGGCCTGGCCTCCAGATGCCTCCGGGTGTGATAGACCTCGGCTGTCACTGCCTCCACCTTCTGTGGTCCCGTGTCTGTGAGGTGATCACCAGATTGTGAACCTGAGTCTACTCTGGAACCCACCCAGGCGTGTCTATCTCTGCTGGCAGAGGGTGCAGATGAATGCAGTAATGGGCTTCAACTGATGTATCCTCTGCCTTTGCCTCAGAGGTGGTCTAGAGGCTGGGGCTAAGGCACTTGCTTGACCTGTTCCTCTGCCTTTTCTTGCTGGTGGCTGGAATAGAGAGAAGGGATAATGTGTTAGTGACTAGACATGCACCTGCAAAATTGTTCACTCACAGTCATTGTCCAAATGTTATCGCTGCATACTGCATTGAGCCTCACTGGCTTGTTGGGGAGTCTGAGCTTGCCTGATCTCCATCTTCTCCAGTGAGCTCTACAGCCTGCTCCTCATACGAGGAGAGTATGCTCAGCTCTGGGGTGTCTCCTCCAGTATTCAATCTCTCCTGCTGGTTATGGACAATCTTGTCCTGGATAAAAACAGATGGATTGACTGTGAACACTATGGATGAATGAGCAGTTCAGAAGCAGGCATGCCTACTTTGTGCCCTCCCTATAAGATGCTGGTGTGCCAGACACATGAGATGGTTAGCTTAAAGTGGCTGGCAGACAATAGGTGCTCATGTCCCATCTGCTGGTCATGTGTGGCATCCCTGTGGGCTTTAGTCAGACTGCCTGATACTTGTGAGTTTGGAGTGAGGAGAAAGTTCACTTACCCTCGCGGATCATTCAGTCATCCATCCCCTGCACTACAGGGTTGTCCTTTTTAGGTACCTCGGGTGTTAACCTCACTGCCAATATCCTCCCTGATCAGTGTGGCCAGGTAGGTGTACCTCCTGCTTCTATTCTGAGGAAATAAAATATCCCATTTTTGCTGGAAGGCATGGAGGACAATCTTCAGGGAAATCTCATTGAACCATGGAGCGGAGGGTTTGGTTCGCTTTGGTGCCTTTGTTTTCCTTTTCAACACACCACCGGGCCTGCAGTTAGTGAATATCTGTGTAGGTGCTATTTAAATATGGTACCAGGACATTCGACTTCCATGAACTAATGGCAGAGTGGATCACTGCCCATTCCACCACAGGATTTGATGAACTCCCTGTGATGCATAATTAATGGCGCTGAAATAAGAATGATCGGTGGTGAAAGTCTGCCCTGCCGATCAACACAAATTATACCAAATCTGGAGCCTGCCACCACACTTGGTCTCCAGAATTGAAAATTTCATCCACTGATTGTTTTAGAGGGTTGTCATTTGTCTCAATTACTGTAATACAATTTGTCACAGCTGTCAAAATGTGGGCAGAGTTTTCGGAACAGGTTGTTAGATGTGGATGAACCTGAAGCCTTCTCAGTGAGATGGAAGCTCTTAAAAAAAAAACACATTTATCAGCTTTGCAGTTACAGAACATGAACAGGCAGGTAAAAGCCTCAAGGAAGAGTTGCATAATGTTAATAATGTTGAGTTCACACAGTGTGAGAAAGCAAGTGGAAAACGGGAAAGAGAGCATACAACGGGCGGAATTCTCCGCTCCCCACGCAGCATGGGAGAATTGGGGGAGGGCCTCCTGACATTTTTTACGGCGTCCCCAGCGATTCTACCCCCCCCCCCCCTCTGACTAATCGCAGCTCGCCATCTTTCACGGCGTACGGCGATTCTCCGAGCCCGATGGGCCGAGCGGCTGTCCCTTCACGCCCATTTCACCACGGCAGCAACCACACCTCGTCGCTGCATTCGTGAAACGGTCGCCAGATGCCAGTTTGGGGCATCTAGGGGCCCGATTGGCACGGGAGCACCACGACTGTGCTCGGGAGGGGACAGGCCTGCGATCGGTGCCCACCGATCATTGGGCCAGCGTCCAAAACAGACGCACTCTTTCCCTTCCGCCGCCCGGCAAGATTAAGCTGCCACGTCTTGCCGGGCGGCTGAGGAGAAAGACGGCCACCGCGCATGCGCGGTTCGCGCCGTCTGCGCAATGAAGTCATCCACGCATGCGCGGGTTGGAACCGGCAACCCGTGCATGCGCGGATGACCTCATAAATGCGCCATTTTGCGCGTCATTTCCGGCACGATGAGGTCGCGGCCGGGAAAGACGGAGGCCCGCTCCTAGCCCCCTGGGTGGGGGTGAATTAGGTGCGGGGAGCAGGCCCCGAGGCCGTCGTGAACCTTGCCCAATTTCACGATGGCCATTCCGATTTTTATCGGGAGCGGAGAATACCGCCCAACATGTGGCAAAGGAAATATTGCAAAAAGAGAAAAATAAAAAGAACAAAGGAGAGGATGTTAGATGAGATAATAGCAATGAGGATAGACAGGGTAAATAAATGAAATACACCTGAGTGTGCTGAAATTGAGAATAAAATAAAGATTGCATGTAGGCAGGCTAAAGAGAAATGTTATAATGAGATGTCTGGTGAAATATTGGAGCTAGAATGAAATGAAAAATGAGAGTTTTGTACCAGAAGGTGAAGCTATTGACAGATAGAAAGGAAGGGATAAGATTATATAATGAATGCAGAGAAGACAAAGATGGTCAATTATTTTTTGAAAGGGATGCAATAGCTAAAGATGGGCAGAATACATTAGTAAATTGTCTGATGATTCAAACTGATGTAGGCAAACAAAGGACCAAATACAATATCAGTGGTATGGAATGCTTTGAAATGGATGGGAACCAGGAACTGTTTCAGGCACTGATGAACGAACCGAACATGAAAAAGGCCTTGGAGAAACAGAATTAGTAGTGATAACAGAAAGTTATGATCAAGTATATACCAAAGGATATTGTGACTTGAGATATTCATTATTTGTAAGAAACCTAAACAGTAACGTACAATCGCTTTAGAAATATAAGCTTAACAAGTCATCACATTAAAGTGATCTTGAAAATCATAATAAAAAGAAATAATAACACATTTTAACGAGAAATTGCTCAGATTAAGTCTGGATTTAGACCTGAGTAAGAGCAGGAGGGGAAATTTGTAACCTAAGAATTATCTTTGAGAAACATGGATGTTGGGGGTGGGGGGTTCTGGCCATTCTCAGCAGCAGGATCTTCCGGTCCTATCGATGATGAACCCCCGCCAGGGGTTTCCCGGAGCACGGGCGGATTCAATGGGAACTTCCTTTCACAACGGTGGGGCCAGATGATCTCGTTGCCAGCCACTGCCGAGTCCCACTGCCGAGAAACATGCAACAGGGTTGGAGAGGGGGGGGGGGGGGGGGGGGGGGGGGGGGGGGGGGGGGGAATGAAAATTGCCCCCCCCCCCATTAGATTCTCGAAGTAAACAAAAACATTTACATTTGTTTCATAAACTATAAAAAAGCGTTCAATTACGTTTGTCATCAAAGGCTACTCGGCAAGTTGCTAAAATGTAACATTGACAATGAAAATGTGAGATTTATTCTGAGCCTGTATTAGGATCAAATAATGGGTATCTGGTGCAGAAGATGGTCAATCATATGTGAAGACGGGAGCACGCCAAGATTGTTTATTGGTTCCAAAATTATTCAATCTGTATGCGGACAAATATTCAGAGAATTAGATCTACTTCCAGGGGTAAAAGTTGGAGGTAAGAATATCATAAACCTGAAGTGCACTGATGACAACAGTACTACTTGCAGAATCAGAACAGATAAAATATTGTCGATCAAGTAAAATCTAGATGTTTAGAATATAGATTGAGTATGAACACCAGAAAGGCAAAAACTATGATAGCTGTAAGGAATACATTTGAATAAATTGTAGTGAAGATTAAAGTGGATGGTGTCACATTGGAACAAGTAGATAGGTTTGTCGAAGACAAATTATAACAGAAGTTGGTTGATGTGATGCCAAAGTCAGAAGATTATAGATAGCCACAAGTAATTTAGTGAAGGATAAAGGATGTGTTAAGCAACAAGAAACCTCACCTTGTAACAAGGGAAAAAGCTCATGAGATGTTACTTTCATGTATGCCTCAGAAACTTGGACAATAAGCAAAGGTCTGTGGAAGAAAATAGAGGCCTCTGAAAGGTGGATGCTGAGACTTCTGTTTAAAGTTCCATATGTAGATCATAAGACAAGTGAAGAGGTGCTTTCATTGCAAGGACAATAAGAGCTTTCAAAAAGTGACATCCAGTAAGGAAAAAGGTCAGTATTTCAGCCATTTGATCAGAGCTGAAAAGCTGCAGAGATCTCTTCTAAACCTAGGCGTGGTTGAATGAATGATATCACAGAGCTGTTGCATAAGTGCTGTGTGTGAAGATGGTGCAATAGCTAAGTGTGACATACTATGACAGCAGATTCGGTCAGTTTAGCTATAAGCAGCAATACAGCGTGGTGAACGTATGCACTGTTCTGAGTGTCCTCTTCACTTGTTTAGGAATGGGATGGATGGGGATGTGGGGGGTTGCGGAGAGGAAGAGGAGCCACATTCAGAGCCACATTTTATTACATGTGCGATATCTTGAAAGTGTGCTTGCTCTGAATTTTGGTGTGCAAATGCTGTTCTGTGACATTCAAAGTTGCGTCCTATCCATTTGTCACAGTGCATTAAGCTTGGCATCTGAGGAAGGCATAATGTGGTGCCCAAGGCTTTTCAGGCATGTGAATCAATCAGATTTATATTGCATGATAAATAGTTTCAGCTTTCTGATAAACAGCTGACAACCTCTTCCAATGCTTTGGAAAATAAATATTCCTCCTACCATTATCCAGCCCTCACTGTATTGCCGAAACATAGATTTTGGGCCTGAATTTTCCAACCATGTGAAAAACGCCCGAAATTTTATTTTGAGAATCTTCTTTTCACTTCTCTCTCTACAAAAAAGTTTAACTTTCCCTCTTCTCTACTGTGAGAAATACAAAAACAACCATAATGTCAATGTCTTTATTTCAAAACTTTTCAAAATGAACAGCAATATTAATTTGAGGAGCGCCCAGGGTGGCACGGTGGCGCAGTGGTTAGCATGACTGCCTCTCGGTGCCGAGGACCCAGGCTCGATCCTGGCCACAGGTCAGTCTCCGTGTGGAGTTTGCTCATTGTCTGCGTGGATCTCACCCCCACAACCCAAAGATGTGCAGCATAGGTGGATTGGCTACTCAAAATTGCCCCTTAATTGGAAAAATTAAAAAACAAATTTGCGTAGCCCTCACACAAGCCACTTCACGTCCCATTACCAAAACTGTAATGTCCAGATTTCCTTCTGAAAATTGAAATGGAACTGCAGTGCGATTGAAAACCACTGCCCACCAAGTGAAAAACTGCATTGCTCAGCATGATTTCACTTTGGCCTGCAGTCAGAGCCTTGGTCACGTCTTACTTACAGAGCAAAGAAAATAACTTGCATTTATTTAACAGCTTTTATGACGTCAGGACATCCCAAAGCATTTCACAGCAAACAAAGTACTTTGTTCAAGTGTGGTCATTATTCTAATGTCGGGAACAGAGTGGCTATTTTTTTGCACAGTGAGATTGCACAAACAGCTAAGAGAAAATGAGCAAACAATCAGTTTCAGTGGTGTTGGCTGAGGGATGGGTTTTGTCCAGGATATTAGGGTGAATGCACCTGTCCTTCAGCAATTAGGACTGTGCGATATTTTGCAGCTTCTTGAATTTAATGTCTCAGTTGGAAGAGGGCAACTTTGATGGTATAACATTCCCATAGTACTGCACTGAGCCGCAATTATGTGCTCAAGTCTGTGGAGTAGAGCTTGAACCCACAATCTGCTAACGCAGAGACAAGTATGCTGCTATTAAGCCAAGGTTAACACATATAAGCCCAAACAATCTTCCCATACACAATTATTATGGTTTAATTATCCTATAAATGAGCTTCCTCAATGGCTGAGTTTGTAAGAATATTGCCTAGAGCTGTACTTAACCGTACTGACCCAATAGAGTCCAGGGTTCAGTCCCAGTTTGTTCTTAGTTAGTTGCTCTCAGCTAATATAGTGGTGCTGCCAGTAGAATGAATATTCCTCCATTAGAAAAGGGTTTCAAAAAAATTGATCAACAGTTACTACTCCTGACAGCTGTCTAGCAATTCCACTTATATGAACAACTGGTCAAGGCAGGACAGTTTGCAGCCATAGCATCCCCCTGTTAGTCAAATAGCCAGAGTTACAATGATGAATGGCCATTCAGACAAGGTACTAAAGGACCGCAGTATCTTATGAATTCATGCAACATTATAAACCAGCATTTTCAGAGAATTGAGGGGACACAAAGAACAAAGAACAATACAGCACAGGAACAGGCCATTCGGCCCTCCAAGCCTGCACCGATCAAGTGTCCTATCTAGACCAACCGCCTATATCATTCTATACCCCGTCTGTTCACGTACCAATCCAGATAAGTCTTAAAGGTCGCTAATGTATCTGCCTCAACCACCTCACTTGGCAGTGCATTCCAGGCCACCACTTCCCCACACATCTCCACTGAACCTTTCCTCCCTCACCTTGAACTCGTGCTCCCTTGTAATTGTCATTTCTGCCGTGGGAAAAAGCCTCCAACTGTTCACCCGATTTATACCCCTAATCATTTTTAAAACTCCTATCAGGTCGCCCCTCAGCCTCTCTCTAGGGAGAACAATTGCAGTTTATTCAATCTCTCTTCATAGCTAATACCCTCCATACCAGGCAATATCCATGTAAACCTTTTCTGTACTCTCTTACTTACTAATTTGACCCGCTATGTTTTCTTCCAAACCATTTATATAGATTACAAAGAGCAGGGGTCCCAGTACTGATCCCCTAAAGAACACCACAAGTTACAGATCCCCATTCGGAAAAATACCCTTCCATTGCTACCCTCTGTCTTCCATGGCCAAACCAGTCTGGATCCATCCAGCTAGTTCACCCCAGACCCCCATGTGATTTACTCTTTTGCACCAGCCTGCCATGAGGAACCTTATCAAATGCTTTACTAAAGTCCAGGTAGACAACATCCACAACCCTTCCCTCAAGAATCATTTTCATCACTTCCTCAAAAAATTAAATTAAATTAGTGAGACATGATCTCCCTCGTACAAAACCATGCTGTCCATCACTGATAAGACCATTCACTTCCAAATGTGCATGGATCCTATCTTTTCCAACAATTTCACTGTCACTGGCGTCAAGCTCACTGGCTGATAATTACCTGGATTATCGTTGCAACCCTTCTTAAATAATGGTACAATGTTGGCTATCCTCCAATCCTCTGGGATCTCACCTGTGGCCAACGAGGACACAAAGATTTCTGTTAGAGGCCCAGCGATTTCATCTCTTGTCTCTCTCAGTAATCTGGGATAGATGCCATCTGGCCCTGGGGATTTGACTACCTTAATGCTTTTTTAAACACCTAACACTTCCTCCCTCGTAATAATGACCTGTTCCAAGGTGTTTACACATTCCTCTGAGACACCACCAATCAACGTGTCCCTCTCCTTTATGACTACCGATGCAAAATACTCATTAAGAACCTTACCTATTTCCTCTGATGCTACACATAATTTCCCTCCTTTGTCCTTGAGTGGACCAACTCTTTCTCCAGCTATCCTCTTGTTCCTAATATACGTATAAAATGCCTTGGGATTCTCCTTAATCCTGTCTGCCAAGGACCTTTTGTGATCCCTTTTTGCCCTCCTAACTGCCTGCTTGAGCTCTTTTCTACTTTCCTTATATTCCTCAAGTGCTTCATCTGTTTTTAGTTGCCTATACCTTACATATGTATCTTTTTTCTTTTTGACAAGATTCTCAATTTCCCTGGTCATCCATGATTCCCGAACCCTGCCTTTCCTGTCCTTCCTTTTTACCGGCACATGCCTGTCCTGCACTCCAATGAACTGCTCCTTAAAAGACTCCCACATGCCAAATGTGGATCTATCCTCAAGCAGCCTCTCCCAAACAACAGCCTCCAAATCCTGCCTAATCTGGTTGTATTTAGCCTTCCCTCAATTTAGCACCTTACCCTGAGGACAATTCATCCTTTTCCATGAGTATCCAAAAACTTACGGAAGGGTGGTCACTGTTCGCCACATCTTCTCCCACTGCAACTCTGATGACCTGGCCAGGCTCGTTCCCTAGTTCTAGGTCCAATATAGCCCCCTCTCTAGTTGGACCTACCATATATTGTTCCAAAATACCTTCTTGAAAACACTTAACAAATTCCTCACAATCCAGACCCCGAGCCCTAAGGCATTTCCAGTCAATATGAGGAAATTTAAAGTCTCCCACTACAACAACCCTATTATTTGTATATCTATCCAGAATCTGCTTACATATCTGTTCTTCAACTTCCCGTGGGCCGTTGGGAGACCTATAGTACTGAGTGCCCCCTTGCTGTTTCTGAGTTCTACCCACAGTGCCTGGTTACTTGATTCTTCCATGGTGTCCTCCCTCTGTACAGTTGTATTATGTTCTCTAACCAGTATTACAACTCCCCACCTTTTTTACCTTCCTTCCTGTCTCACCTAAAAACCTATATCCTGGAATATTTAGCTGCCAGTCTGTCCCTTTTTTAACCAAGTCTCCGTTACAGCAACCACATCCACGTTCTGTGCGTGAATCAAGGCTTCAAGTTCATCTGTCTTACCTGTTATCGTCCGTGCATTGAAGCAGATACAGTCCAGACCTCCAGGCCCACTGAGTTCGACCTTCCCAAGCCTACCCTTAGCCAGCCTGATCCTGGTACCATGCTCATCACCAGTCTCTACACTTGCTGGCTCACTGTCCTGATTCCCAACCCCCTGCCAAATTAGTTTAAGCCTGCCCAAACCATACTAACAAACCTCCCAGCCAGGATATTGGTGCCCCTCCAGTTCAGGTGCAATCCGTCTTTCCCTGGAAAGCCCAACCTTCCCTGGAAGACATGCCAGTGATCCAAAAAACTGAAGGCCCCCCCTCCTGCACCAGTTTGTTTGCCACGTGTTCAACTGCATGATATCCCTGTTGCTAGCGTTGCTAGCACGTGGCACGGGCAGTAATCCTGAGAATACTACCCGAGAGGTCCTGCTTTTTAATCCTCTACCTAGCTCTCTAAATTGCCATTGCAAGACCTCGCTTCTCTTTCTACCTATGTCATTCGTGCCAATGTGGACAATGACCTCTATCTGATTTCCCTCCCGTTTTAGGATGTTTTGTACCCGCTCAGAGACATCCAGGACCCTGTCACCAGGGAGGCAAACTACCATCCTGTCATCCTTTTCGCGGCCACAGAAGCGCTTATATGTGTCCCTGATCCCCCTACCACTATTGCTTTTCCACACTTTGTACCTGCCCTCTGTGCAGTAGGGCTAGTTGTCATGCCTTCTCTCTGTCCACTGCTGGTGCTGTCACCTGATGGATCTTCCCCCTCATCAATCTCCAAAATAGCATACTTATTAGATAGGGGGGACAGCCATAGGGGACCGCTGCACTGGATGCCTACCCCGTCTGGCCTCACCCATGTACCTTCCTATACCTTGGGTGTGACCACATCTCTGAAACTATTATCTAGAACAATTTCAGCTAATTGTATGCTCCTCAGTGCTTGCAGCTGCTGCTCTAATCGATGCATGCATTCGATGAGCTTTTGCAACTGAATTTACTTTCCATAAATATAGGGCGCGATTCTCCGCCCCCCACGACGGGTCGGAGAATAGCGGGAGGGCCTTCCCGACATTTTTCCCGACCTCCCGCTATTCTCCCCCCCCCACGGCCGCCCCACGACACAAATCGCTGCTCGCCGTTTTTTTACGGCGAACAGCGATTCTCCCCTATCCGATGGGCCGAGTTCCCAGGCCTTTCCGGCCATTTTCACGAATTTAAACACACCTGCTCTCACCATTCGTGAAAACGGCCGTGCCAAGGGTAGCATGGGCCCGCGATTGGTGGGCACCGATCGCGGGCAGCGGGTCCGATACCCGCGCACTCTTTGTCCCTCCGCCGCCCTGCAGGATCAGACCGCGGGGCGGCTGAGGGGCATGACGACCGCGCATGCGCGATGACGTGATCCGCGCATGCGCGGGTTGGACCCGTCCAATACGCGCATGCACGGCTGACGTCATCGTGCGCGTCAGGCGCCGTGAGTCTTGGCAGCCGGGCTTAGCAAACGTTCGCTAAGTCCGCGATGCCGTTCTTCACGGGGCCGCGATGCCAGCCCCGACCGGGGGGGGGGGTGAATCGGGTCCCGGGAGGGGGCGCGGAGGCTGCCGTGAAACACGGCCGGTTTCACGGCAGCCTTTACGACTCTCCGCATTTGCAGGACATTCATCAGGTCGGATGTCCAACGGCTTCTGCGGGAGGGGATTATTGAGGCCAGCAACAGCCCCTGGAGAGCTCAAGTACTGGTAGCGAAGACTGGCAGGAAGCACAGGATGGTCATTGACTACAGTCAGACCATCAACCGGTACACGCAGCTCGATGCGTACCCCCTTCCACGCATATCTGACATGGTCAATCAGATTGCGCAGTATTGAGTCTTCTCCAGAGTCGACTTGAAGTCTGCCTACCACCAGCTCCCCATCCACACGGAGGACCGCCAATACACTGCGTTAGAAGCAGATGGTCACCTCTATCACTTCCTTAGAGTTCCCTTTGGTGTCACCAATGGGGTCTCGGTCTTCCAACGAGAGATGGACCAAATGGTCGACCAGTACGGACAGCGGGCCACCTTCCCGTACCTGGATAACATCACCATCTGTGGCCACGATCAGCAGGACCACGTCGCCAACCTCCAAAAATTCCTCCATACTGCCAAACTCCTTAACCTCACATACAATAAGGAGAAATGCATGTTCCGCATTAACCACTTAGCCATCCTTGGCTATATAGTGGAAAATGGAGTCTTAGGGTCCGACCACAAACGCATGCGCCCCCTCCTGGAACTCCCCCTCCCCCACTGCCCCAAGGCCCTGAAACGATGCCTGGGGTTTTTCCCGTATTACGTCCAGTGGGTCCCGAATTATGCGGACAAGGCCCACCCACTCATCAAATCCACAGTTTTCCCACTGATGGCCGAGGCTCACCAGGCCTTCAACCCTATCAAGGCGGACATCGCCAAGGCCATGATGCACTCGGTCGACGAGGCCCTCCCCTTTCCGGTGGAGAGCGATGCATCGGACGTAGCTCTGGCCGCCACTCTCAACCAGGCGGGCAGACCCGTGGCTTTCTTTTCCCGCACCCTCCATGCCTCCAAAATTCGGCATTCCTCTGTCGAAAAGGAGGCCCAAGACATTGTGGAAGCTGTGCGACATTGGAGGCATGACCTGGCCGGCAGGAGATTCATTCTCCTCACTGACCAACAGTTGGTTGCCTTCATGTTTAACAATACGCAGTGGGGCAAGATCAAAAATGACAAGATCTTAAGGTAGAGGATCGAGCTCTCCACCTATAACTATGAGATCTTGTATCGCCCGGGGAAGCTCAATGAGCCCCCTGATGCCCTATCCCACGGTACTTGAGCCAGCGCACAAGTGGACCGACTCCGGACACTCCACTATGACCTCTGCCACCCGGGGGTCACCCGGTTCTTCCATTTTTTCAAGGCCCGCAACCTGCCCTACTCCATTGAGGAGTTCAGGACTGTAATCAGAGACTGCCAAGTCTGCGCGGAGTGCAAGCTGCACTTCTACCGCTCAGACCGAGTGCACCTGGTGAAAGCCTCCCGCCCCTTTGAGGGCCTCAGCATGGACTTCAAAGGGCCCCTCCTCTCCACCGACAGCAACGTGTACTTCCTCAACGTAATTGACAAGTACTCCCGGTTCCCCTTCGCCATCCCATGCCTTGACATGACTACTGCTACAGTCATTAAAGCCCTGCACAACATCTTCACTCTGTTTGGTTTCCCCGCCTATATCCACAGTGATCGGGGATCTCTTTCATGAGTGATGAGCTGCGTCAGTTCCTGCTCATGCAGGGCATCGCCTCGAACAGGACATCCAGCTGCAATCCCCGGGGAAACGGGCAGATGGAGAGGGAGAACGGGACAGTCTGGAAGGCCGTCCTGCTGGCCCTACGGTCTAGAAATCTCCCAGTCTTCCGCTGGCAGGAAGTCCTCGCCGACGCGCTCCACTCCGTCCGGTTGTTCCTCTGCACCGCCACTAATGAGACCCCCACGAACGTGTGTTTGCCTTCCCCAGGAAGTCCACCTCCGGGGTCCCGCTCCCAATATGGCTGACAGTTCCTGGACCCATCCTCCTCCGGAAGCATGTGCGAAGCCATAAATTGGAGCCCTTGGTCGAGAAAGTCCACCTTCTACATGCCAATCTGCACTACGCCTACGTGGCACACCCCGACGTGCGCCAGGACACAGTCTCCCTCTGGGACCTGGCACCCGCTGGGTCCCCATCCACGACCCCTGACCTGACACCGCCCCTTCCCCCCTGGTTGCCTCCTTCACCCCTGCGCCACCTGCTCTCTCTCCAGTGAACATCACCGCAGCCCCCACCCCAGCAGGATCCATCCTCCCGCTGGATCCACTCAGGGGTGACGAAGAGAAGGACAACACGCTCCTGGAGTTGCAGGTGACCACGTCGGCGCCCACATCACCACCAGGACTGAGGCGATCGCGGCGGAGGGTCAAAGCCCGCGACAGACTCAATTTGTAATGTTTTCTTCATCCCCGCCAGACTCTTTTAACAGGGGGTGAATGTGGTAAACATCACTAGTAACACATTGCATGTATTACGGCACTGCTCGTATATTACAGGTACAATATAAATCCTTGCCTGCTGGCTCCTCCCAGCAGGTGGCGTATAAAAGTATGTGCTCTCCTGCACTGCTTCCATTCTGGTTCCAGCTGCAGGAGGCACAACACCTTGTGCAATAAAGCCTCGATTGTTTCACCATTCTTGTCTCGTGGTAATTAGTGGTACATCATAGATAAAAAGACAACGAAATACTAAGGCCCATAATAAAAAATCACTGCTGCTGCTTTCACGAATAGGCCCCCCAAATATCTAGTGTGTCTTCTGGTTACTACAGGTTAGTATTCAATATTAAATCCAACTTGTTACCGACAAGTGAGAAGAAAAAAAAAGTAAAAACCCTCACCTTCGGGCAGCACGGTAGCATTGTGGATAGCACAATTGCTTCACAGCTCCAGGGTCCCAGCTTCGATTCCGGCTTGGATGACTATCTGTGCGGAGTCTGCACATCCTCCACTTGTGTGCGTGGGTTTCCTCCGGGTGCTCTGGTTTCCTCCCACAGTCCAAAGATGCGCAGATTAGGTGGATTGGCCATGCTA
The DNA here is from genome assembly GCF_902713615.1 of Scyliorhinus canicula. Taxonomy (NCBI): domain Eukaryota; kingdom Metazoa; phylum Chordata; class Chondrichthyes; order Carcharhiniformes; family Scyliorhinidae; genus Scyliorhinus; species Scyliorhinus canicula. Next base: position 140,171,944 of record NC_052152.1, on the reverse strand, counting down.
AATTGCCCTTAGTGTCCAAAATTGCCCTTAGCATTGGGTGGGGTTACTGGGTTATGGGGATAGGGTGGAGGTGTGGACCTTGGGTAGGCTGCTCTTTCCAAGAGCCAGTGCAGACTCAATGGGCCGAATGGCCTCCTTCTGCACTGTAAATTCTATGACCTTATAAAATGTAACTCAGAATCTATTCCGGTGAGCCGGTTGCTAGGCTCTGCCCTCCGGACTCTGCTCCCGCAATTCCCGGCTGTTCCTGAGGTTCCTGTAAAGATAAGTTCCCGAGCGAGACTCAATTTATGTGCTTAGAAAAACTGTCCTTGAAGCACTCACCTCACTGGTAAATGACCATTGGAAATTGTTTTTTCCGGATATTTATTTCAGCAACATAATTAACGGCAGTAATTAATCAAAGCAAAAACACACAGCATTAAACAATCCCTCAGGAAGAATACTGTGTTTTGAATAGTAAAAAAGTAAATGATTGCCAGTTTTACTACATATGCTGATGCCTTGCAAAATTACCATTCTGTAACTCAGTGTTAATGTCATACCTGGATAATGGATGAACAGGAAAAGGGTGAATACATAATAAAAGGACTATATATCTGACCCAACTAGAGTGCTACAAATGTAATATTTTAATGAATGGATATCATTTCTAAAAGTATCGAAGTTAAACAATTTTTTTTCTAAATTGTGTTTGCTTAATCGAATATTAGAATTCGATGAGTCTAAGTGAATATTTTTACATAAAGTATGTTGAAGAGGAAGCATATCTTCCAGTTTTTAATACTTCTTTACTTACAAATGGACCTTTGTGAAAAAAACATTCTTTAAACATTTTGAACAATGGAGACCCTTATATTAGGGGAATCTCACATCCGAGAACAATGCCAATGTTAGTGTTTGGGTTTTGGAAATGCAATGCTGTACTCACTGGTTTGCCAGAGTCATGTGGTTCTGCCATAAGACTGCCATTGGAGGCAGCCATTTAAGATCAGTTCAATAAAAGCCTCTTCCAAAAACACATTGAATAAGTGCAGCTGTTCTAAGATATGCCGCAGGGTCCTCAGGAGGTCCCCAGCATCACAGATGCCAATCTTCAGCCACTTTGATTCACTCCACGTGATATCAAGAAATGGCTAAAGGCATTGGACACTGCAAAGCCTATGGGCCCTGACAATATTCCAGCAATGATACTGAAGACTTGTGCCCCAAAGGTTGCCGCACCTCTAACCAAACTGTTCCAGTACAGCTACAACATTTGAATCTACTCAGCAATGTACTCTTTCAGAGGGATGGTGCAACTTCGATGGACTGAATGGTCTCCTTCTGCTGTGGAGGAATTCTATGGTTCTATTCCATGGTTCTATGAAACCCATGCAGACACAAATAGAATGTCCAAATACCACACACAGTCACCAAGGTCCAGGTTTAACACGGGTCCCTGGTGTTGTGAGGCAGCAATGCTAATCAGTGTGCCAACGTGTTACTAATAGAACATAGAACATAGAACAGTACAGCACAGAACAGGCCCTTCGGCCCTCGATGTTGTGCCGAGCCATGATCACCCTACTCAAACCCACGTATCCACCCTATACCCGTAACCCACCCCACTTAACCTTACTTTTATTAGGACACTACGGGCAATTTAGCATGGCCAATCCACCTAACCCTCACATCTTTGGACTGTGGGAGGAAACCGGAGCACCCGGAGGAAACCCACGCACACAGGGGGAGGACGTGCAGACTCCACACACTATTGTTAGTAATGTTATGTTTATGCCTTGTTTACTTCAATTATCGTAATCATTTAATATTATCTCATAATTAAAGTTGTGAGCTTTGATGCATCAAAAATACATTTATAGAAGCTTGTAAAGTTTAATGTAAATCATTTCTTAATAAAAGTAATTTTATAAATATAAAACTTTGAAACCAGTTAACATTTGACTTAACATTTAACTTTATCAGCTGAACAATGACATAAAACTACCTCGACTTTCACAAATTTCTTTAAAAAATATATTTCCTCATTTAAACGCCACAGGCAATAAAATATATTTCCCCATATATGCACAACGGTTCTGTCTTTTTGCAAAGAGAGGGGAAGGGGAGGGTTTTGGCAGTCAATTGTTACTGCTACAAACTCAAAATCTGAAAGCAGCAGCTGCTGAAGCAGTGTCCTGGAATACATCTTCCCTGACATCATTTTGGGATGTCCTTTGGCAGTACACACTGAGGGGTGGGTAACTGATTCACTGCAATACTTGTCAGAGAGATAATTCACATTAGCTTACAGGAAGCTTGTAAATGTCAACAAAGGCATTAATCTTTGTTCAAGCATTTGAAGTAGTCACTGAAGATTGTAAGGGTGAACATTACTTCAGGGAAATCTTAAACAATATTGCTTAAAATACATTTGCGGAATCCAACTAACTCTGAATCAGCTCGGAGGACAGGCGTGCTACCATTAGTGTTCTTAAAAGAGTAAAAAGCACCAGTATAAAGGCCATGATCATCCAAAACCAAACTCCGCTGAGATGCCCATATGCTTAGGATGTCAGAGTCCCTAGTGCCAAAGCAAATCTTCTTCACCCAGCTCAAGGAAGGATCCCGAACAAGAGGAGGATAAAGAAAACGCTTCAATGACAACTTTAAGTCTTACAACAAGAAATGGAGTAAATACATCAATGTCAGGGAGACCATTGCTCAGAAGAGACCAACCTGGAGGAACCTCCTGATTGAAGGGTCACAGTTCTTTGAGAGCAGCCGACAGCAAGAGGAGGCCTGAAAAAGGAACCTGAGAAATAAATACCCGTGACCTCGCACCCACGGACCAATCACACCTTTAGGAAACTCCTGCAAAATGAGTGACTGAAGATATGGCTCTAGCATCGGGCTCATCAGCCACGCAAAGACCCACAGAACACATGACCAGTAACTCGGAGTATCTTAGGTGGACAATAATACTCATTAGCAAGTGATCGCTGCATAATATTCATTAGAGTTCCTTTAATGGAGTGACATGCTCATGACAAACCAAAGTTTAAAAAAAATATTTTGTTAATTTTGTGTTACTCCGACTCCTTGTCTGGACCCTGACAACCAGCAATTGTGAAAGCAATGATGATGTTGGAAACTTTTCGTACCCCTTTCTCTCCCTCAGCAGCCGGTTCCACGATTTTTAAAAGCACAATTGAACTGCACCATCGGGAACTCGGTCCATCGGAGGTGGAGAAATGCAAAGGCTCCGGAGAATACCGGGGCAGGCCCGCTAATGACATGCAGTGGTGTTTCCTGGACATACGTTTTGGACCGCAATGACACCGCTGTCGCGGTGATGGAGAATCATGATTTGGTGTCAAATCGGCGCCCACTGAGATTTTGGCTTGCAGAATCCACCCCCCCCCCTCCCCCCCTCCATGAATCCTGCCCCGGCGTCAACACTTAGGGCAGGATCCTCAATTCCCCGTTGCCGATATCGTAATCGGCGATCGGGCGAAGAATCCCTTTTTACAGCTGAATCGGGGGCGGTGTCTGTTTTCGGATGCTCCGTCTCATCCAAAACGGCATCGTCGGAGAATGCACCGCACGCCATTGAGACGGCCTCAGAATGTCACCTGAAGGCCTCCCCCCGATGGTCTTCCCTGATCGACTGTGTTCACGACGATGTGGATCACTTGTGCTCTCAAGGGACACTATCTGGCAGGTCGGGTGCGCATGGCTCGCGCCATGTTGTATGGCGCGACCGCTGTAGGTCATCACCGTGCGCAGGCACAACCACAGACCCGACCATTCTCCAACCGTCTTTGGTGCGGGAGACGGGAGTTTTACCCGGCGCCGCTGCTAGCCCCTCACCGGTCCCGGAATCAGTGAGGGTTCGATACGGATTTTGGTGTTGTAGAAAGTCACAGTTCCCATACCGGCGTCGGCACTTAGCCACACAATTGGAGAATCCAGCCCCATGTCTCAGGAATGGAGAACCCAGCCCCCTATCTTTGTTTCCCAGGTTCCATTCTCCATTAGAATGGAATGAAGCTGCTTCATGACCACTGTGATACTCAAGTTATGTAAGAGGAGGAGCATCCTAGAAATGTAGTAAAGTCCTCATTGACTACAGGTGAAGTTTCAGAGGATTGGCGAGTAGCCAATGGTGTTCCATTGTTTAAGAAGGATAGCAGGGATAATCCAGGAAATTATAGATCGGTGAGCCTTACGTCAGTGGAAGGGAAATTATTGGAAAAGATTCTTAGAGACAGGATTTGTTCACATTTAGAAACAAATGGACTTATTAGTGATGGACAGCATGATTTTTTGAAGGGGACGTCATGCCTCACTAATTTGATCGAGATTTTCAAGGCAGTGACAAAGATTTTTTTAAATTTAGAGTATCCAATTATATTTTTTCCAATTAAGGGGCAATTTAGCGTGGCCAATCCACCTAACCTGCACATCTTTGGGTTGTGGGGGTAAAACCCCCACAGACATGGGGAGAACGTGCAAACTCCACGCAGACAGTGGCCCACGGCCAGGATTTGACCCCGGGTCCTCAGCGCTGCAGTACAAGTGCTAAGCACTGCGCCACATGCCGCCCCTAGTAAGTGATAAAGTTGATAGATGAGAGAAAGGCAGTAGATGTTGTATACATGGACTTCAGTAAAGCCTTTGACAAGGTACTTTATGGTAGACTGGTACAAAAGGTGAAGTCACATGGGTTCAGAGGAGACCTGGCAAGTTGGATACAGAATTGGCGTGGGCACAGAAGACAGAGGATAGCTGTCAAAGGGTGCTTTTCTGAATGGAAGGCTGTGACTCACGGCGTTCCACCAGGATCAGTTCTGGGACCTTTGTTGTTCGTAGTGTACATAAATGATTTAGAAGTAAATGTAGCAGGTCTGATTGGTAAGTTCGCAGACGACACAAAAATTAGTGGAGTTGCGATAGTAAAGAGGATTGTCAGAGGATACATCAAGGTATAAACTGGCTGGATTCTTGGCAGAGAAATGGCAGATGGAGTTTAATCCAGACAAGTGTGAGGTAATGCACTTTGGAAGGTCCAATACATGTAGGAATTACATAGTAAATGGTAGAACTCTCGCGAGTATTGACAGGCAGAGAGATCTGGGCATGCATGTCCACCGATCACTGATATTGGCAACGTATGTGGATAAGGTGGTCAAGAAGGCATACAGCATCGGTCAGGGCTTTGAATATAAAAATTGTCAAGTCATGTTGCAGCTGTACAGGACCTTAGTTAGGCCTCATTTGGAATATTGTGTACAATTCTGTTTGCCACACTACCATAAGGATGTGGGTGCTTTGGAGAGGGTACAGAAGTGGTTTACTAGGATATTGCGTGGTATGGAGGGTATTAGCTATGAGGAGAGGTTAGATAAACTCGGTCTGTTCTCACTGGAATGAAGGAGGTTGAGAGGCGACCTGTTAGAGGTCTACAAGATTATGAGTGGCATGGACAGGGTGGATAGTAGGATGATATTTCTTAGGGTAGATGAATCAAGTACTAGGAGACATAGGTTTAGAATGTGTGGGGAAAAGTTTAGAACAGATGTGCGAGGCACGTTTTTTACACAGAGTTTGGTAAATATCTGGAATGCGCTTCCTGGGGAGGTGGTGGGAGCAGGTACAACAGCGGCATTTAAGGGGCATCTAGACAAATATATGAATAGAGTCGGAATGGAAGGATACAGACTCCGTAAGTGCATATGGTTTTAGTTTAGGCAGATACCATGGGCGCGATTCTCCGCTCCCCATGCTGGGTGGGAGAATCGCGAGAGGGCCGGGCGAATCACGACACGCCGCTCTGGCACCCCCCGCGATTCTCCCCCCCCCCCCCCCCACCCCCCCCCCCCCCCCCCACCCCCCCAAAATGGTGTGTCGCGTATTGCGACACGCCGCTCGGACAACCACACCTGCTCGCTGCCGGCGTGAACATCGCGCGACCGGTAAGTGTGGGGCCTGTGGGGGCTGAGGGAGGATCGAGCACCACAGGCGTGCTCATCAGATGTCTGGCCCGCGATCGGTGCCCACCGATCGTCGGGCCAGTGTCTGTAAACGACGCACTCTTTTCCCTCCACCGCCCCGCAAGATCAAGCCGCCATATCTTGCGGGGCAGCGGAGGGGAAGACGGCAACCGCGCATGCGTGGGTTGGAGCCGGCCATCCTGCGCATGTGCGGCTGATGTCACTTCGGCGCCACCGGCCGCGTCAAGGCCGGGTGCTTGGGATTCACACACCACCATTCCTAGCCCCCCCGGGGAGTGGGGGCGGGGGGGGAGAATAGGCGACGAGGAGCGGCCTCCGACGCCGGAGTGAAACACTCCGGGTTTCACTCCGGCGTTGGCTGTTTCTCTCCATTTTGGAGAATTGCGCCCCATATTCGGTGCAGGTTTGGAAGGCTGAAGGGCCTGTTCCTGTTCTGTATTGTTCTTTGTTCTTTGTACTCCTGTGTCCAGCTGAAAGGGTTATTGGTTTATTGACCCTTTGAGCTATTGTGAACAATGTCCTTTTCTGGGAAATTATTTTTATTAAGTATGTTTTTTTTTGTGCCAGTTGCACAGAGCAAACAGAGCCAGTTTGGTGCTCACTCAAAGGATAGTAATGTTGGGGCATGGCTTCCATTGTGACAATATGGCAGTCAATGTGTGTTGCTGCATGAGCAGCCTTAGCGCTTGATAGGTATTTTCATGAAGCTATCTGTTCACTTTAGTTCTATAGAAGTTATATAATGATATTTTAGCTTCTGGTAATTTGTACATATACTTTCCTCAAAATAAAAGAGAACAGCAAATTGTAAAGGTTATTTTCAGTTCTTGGATGACCTGAGTTATTTTAAAAATTAATGCCAATTTACAAACCCTGCTAGATTTAACAAAACAGGCAATGTTTTGGAGCAGTGGACAAAAAACATCAATTGTGTGAATAATTGAAGAAGAATCCAATTATTCTTATCTATTAGCATGTTTTGAAGAGTTGCAATGTATTAAGCTTTGAACTGAGCATTAGCAACAGCATGAATTAAAAATAAAACATTCAACTGATCATTTCAAATCAGATAGAAATCATGATAACAGTATATATGTATGGATTTGGAATTAGCACACATGTCATGTTATTTGCTTTTCTGAACATTGGTGAATTGTTTTAAAATCATTTCAAACTATCCAATTAAGTCGAAGATTAAGGAATGGGAAACATATTTGCATTTATTTGCATGTGGCTTTGTGTTCCATCGCCATTCGCAGACATGTCTTCACCCATCCAAACTTCGAGCGCTGGAATTTTCTCCCTAAGCTTCTCCATCACTCCGCCTCCACTACTTAAAACATATTTCTTTGACTAAGCATTTTGATATTGTCCTTAACGTCTCCTTCTTTGGCTCTGTGTCAGTTTTTTGATTGATAAAACTTCTGTGAAGCACCTTGAGAACGTTTACTGCATTAAAGATTCTGTGGTTCGGTATAAATGCAAGTTGTCGATTTTGTTTGTATTACACACATTATTGCAAAATTCTGAACAAACAACGTTCAGTCAAAAGTCAAGCTAACCACTCAAATAAGTTGTTATGAATGACAGGACCTAGATGAGGGTCAGGTCCATTGGATATTAGCTTCTCCCTACTTTCTGAACATTCATTGGAATAATGAATAGCAATGTTGGGGTTTAAATGTTAGTGACAGTGATTGTGTTACCTTGACAATTCACCATAGGATAGCATTGGGGCTGATTTAGCCCAGTGAGCTAAATCACTGGCTTTTAAAGCAGACCAAGCAGGCCAGCAGCACGGTTCAATTCCCGCATCGGCCTCCCCGGACAGGTGACGGAATGTGGCGACTAGGGGCTTTTCACAGTAACTTCATTGAAGCCTACTTGTGACAATAAGCGATTTTCAATTCATTTCATTTCATTTCATTGTTAATTATGTCAATATTAAAGTTAAAGGCCTTTTAAAAGATTTGGACTGTGCCGTTCCAAGACTTGTCTCCTTACCTCCCAACTTAAATTCAGATGAGTTGTTCCTATGAACTGTCGACTCCTCAGCCCTTTATTTATTATTAGAACCTCAGGAACTGGGCCACATTTCCCCCGATATAGCTATAAATTTGCACTTGGACCTCATTATCATCAGGCTGGCGAGCTTCCAGTTGTCCAGTGGAGGGATTCTAGACAGTCTGGATGCCTCGGCAGTTGGACCGGCAGGTATTGTAGGTCCAGTGTGGCATGGAAACCAATTGTGAAGGAATAACCCTGGGAACATGTGCAGCACACACAATTTAAATTGTCAGGGACAAATGACAGGGCATACAAATCAAGAACTCTGCCCACCTGTTCATCAAAATTGCAATCAGGGTACATTAAACAACTTTGATCTGCATATTAAAAGGTGATGGTTACAAACATGCACTCTGCAGCTGCCCATTCTAAGGTCCCTTGCAAGATGGTGGCAGCTTGAGTGCCAATGTAAAAAGGGCAGTGAGTGATCCAATGCTAAATTGGGGCCACCTTAATGCCAGACTGGCTAGTTTAAAGTGAGACCCAATAACTTCTGATGAAGATTTCCATCAAAACCAAGGCAGCATGGTGGCACAGTGGGTTAGCCCTGCTGCCTCACGGCGCCGAGGTTCCCGGTTCTGGGTCACTGTCCGTGTGGAGTTTGCACACTCTCCCTGTGTTTGCGTGGGTTTTGCCCCCACAACCCGAAAGATGTGCAGGGTAGGTGAATTGGCCACACTACATTGCCCCTTAATTTGAAAAATGAAAATGAAAATGAAAATCGCTTATTGTCACGAGTAGGCTTCAATGAAGTTACTGTGAAAAGCCCCTAGTCGCCACATTCCGGCGCCTGTCCGGGGAAGCTGGTACGGGAATGAATTGGGTACTCTAAATTTATTTTTAAAAATAAAAATAAAACCATGGCCGGGATTCTCCCCTACCTGGCGGGGCGGGGGGGTCCCGGCGTTTTGGAGTGGCGTGAACCACTCCGGCGTCGGGCCTCCCCAAAGGTGCGGAATTCGCAGAATTCGCGGAATTCACCGCACCTTTAGGGGCCAAGCCCTCACATTGAGGGGCTAGCTCACGCTAGAGTGGTTCCCGCCCCACCGGCTGGCGTGAACGGTCTTTGGCGCCACACCAGCCGGGGCCGAAAGGACTTCGCCAGCCGGCGTAAGTCCGCGCATGCGCCGGAGCGTCAGCGGCTGCTGACGTCATCCCGGCGCATGCGCAGGAGGGGTCTCTTCCGTGTCTGCCATTGTGAAGACCATGGCGAAGGCGGAAGAAAAAAAGTGCCCCCACGGCACAGGCCCGCCCGCCCATCGGGGGTCCCGATCGTGGGCCAGGCCACTGTGGGGGCACCCCCCACTCACCACTACCACCTGTTAGTGTGGGCAGCATGACCAGGAGGACGAGCGTCCAATTTTGGAAGAAACCCAACGGCCTCCACGGAACTGCAAGGGTAAGTTACCACCTCTCTCCTGGTGTCAGCTCCTCCTGCAATTTCTCAAATTCCCAATCCCCCCTCCCCAGCAAATCACTGGCTGGCACCATACACCCACCCTACATCCAATTCTTGTGCTTGTTCCTCAGCACCCCATGGCACCCACCAGCACAACCCCTTCATGTCTAGTTGAAGTGCCCACACATGCCATCTGCTATAGAGCCTCTGATCCATCAAGCGCACAGCTCATGAAGCCGTCTCTTTTTCTCGGGAGGAGCCCTTAATAAGCAGGAAAGGGCCAAGACGGGTGGCGGAGTACCAAACATCTGAGTCGTAAACCCCTATAAGGAACAGACCATGGAAATTGCGGGATTGTCCAAGGAGATAGCAGTCACCAACAGGGAAGTTGGCGTGCACTGCAGAGGTGGGGATCCAATGCTCATTCACCCACATGACCTGTCTCAAGTGAGTTGTGTATGTCAGACAAAATGGTCCGTCCCTCTCACAGATCACATGTGCCTTCCCTCACAGGATTATCATCTGATAGGGCCAGGCCATCTGGTGTCATCCTCCCCTCACCACCACCCAAGAGACGATCTCAGAGGCGAGCTCTGAGGAGACCACCATCGCGGTGTCACAGCTATCACCTCACCTTCCCACCTTCCACCAGTGCAGAGACACACTCCTCTGTGGGCGATATTGAAGGACAGGCACGGAACCAATAGAATTCCTACAGTGCAGAAAGAGGCCATTCGACCTATCAAGTTTGCTCCGACCTCCTGAAAGAGCACCCTACCTAGGCCCTATCCCACTCTATCCCTGTAACCCCATGATCCCACTAAACCTTCACATCTTTGGACATTAAGGGACAATTTAGCATGGCCAAATCACCTCACCTGCACATTTTGGACAGTGGGAGGAAACCAGAGCACCTGGAGGAAACCCACGCAGACACAGGGAGAAAGTGCAAATTCCGCACAGTCACCCAAGGCAGGAATTGAAACTGGGCCCCACAGTGGTCCAAGATTAAATGCCCCCGATGTAGACTCCATTCAGAGGATGGATGTGAGCATGCGGTCAGCAGAAAGACAGGAGTCAGGCTTTTGCATATTTGAGGAGCATCAGAGCTTCCCTCACAGCGAGTTACCATTACTCTCCTGCCTTGTCTATTGACCCGTTGAGAGTGCCAGCACAGGCCCATCACCCTGGGGTAATCTTACACAGGCTCTGGGAGGGTGAAACAAGGTTGGCGGGTGGAGGTTGGAAGAGTTGTGAATTGGGAGGGGGGAGAAAGAGGGGAATGGGGGTAAGGAGGGGAATGGGGGTGTGGCAGGGGGGTGAGCTGATGGACAAGGCCTCAACCTATCAGAAACAGAAGAGGATGAGGGACTCTCTGCTTCTCTAGACATGCTGGACCCTTGTCACCCACCACATGCCCTCCATCCTCCAGCTCCTCCTGAAGCTCCTCCCTAGGCTCATCCACCATCCCCTCCTGGTGCAGCTCCTCCTCAGATGATGATGCTGCATGTCCCTCCTCCTCCTCCTCCAGTATGTTACCCCATTGCTGTGCCAGGTTGTGTAGGGCACAGGAGATCTCCACAGAGTGGTGGAAGGTTTACTGCAGTGATCCGCGCATTGGAACTGTATTTTGAGCAGTCAGATGCTCTGCACAAAGAGAGCAGGGGTGGCAACATGGGCCTCATTATATCAAATCTCTGCCTCGGTCTCCGGCCTTTGCATTGGTGCCATCAGCCTGGACCTCAGCGGGTACTGCTTATCCCTCAAGAACCAATCCGTCATCCTGGGTGGTCCTCGAAGATGCCAGGGATCTCAGAATGCCCCAGGATGTAGCTGTCATGCATGCCCCTGGGAAGCGTGCACACATACGGGCGTGATCCGGTGATGATGGTTGCAGGGAATGGAACTCCTTCCTATAAATGAAGGGCACTCCCTGATTCCCCAGTCGTGCAAAGCGACATGTGTGCCATCAATTACCCCCGAACCTGGGAATCCTGGTGATGGCAGAGAATCATGGAGCCTAGGCATATTGGTGGGCCTGGTCAAGATCAAAGTTGATATAATCTGCTGTCCAGGCATACATGGCACCTGTGACTCACGAATGTACTTATGAGTTGTATGTTGGGATATGCCGCACAGGTCCCCACTCCAGCCCTGGAATGAACCGATTGCAAAAACCTTCAGGGCTGTGGTGACCTTCACAGCCACCGGGAGCAGGTGTTCTCCTCCTCCACGGGGTGCCATGTCCACAAGAACATGACACAGGTGCTGCACTGTCTCTTTGTTGAGACGGAATCTCCTGCAGCACATGTCGTCCGTCATCTCTTGAAAGACCAACAATGCCTATACATCTTGTGCCATTTCTAGCATCCCCCTCTGGATTCCTCCTCAGCCTGATTGGCAGCTGGGTCTTCAGGGTGCGCTGCGGCCCCCTGCACTTGGGGTGCCGTCTCCAGCCTGCGTTAATTCTGCTGCCTTCTCTGGCACCTGGCCATCTGGGCTGCCACCAGCACCGTGAGGGCATCCTCTGTGGAAGCAACACGACCATCATTCACCTGAGGAAGGAGCAGTGCTCCGAAAGCTAGTGATTTGAAACAAACTTGTTGGACTTTAACCTGATGTTGCAAGACTTCTTACTGTGCTCACCCCAGTCCAACGCCGGCATTTCCACATCATGATCATCTATTTTGGTATCTCAAGGAATTGGAGAAGGAGGGACACTGACGATCTCTTCGGGCTTCCACCCTGGGATTCCCAATTACCCCAAGCCCCAATTATCCCACCCTTATGTGTCCCGCCTCCTCTCAGCGTCTCATCCAGCGAGCCATTTGTACTGGGAAACCTCACTTTGCACTCTCACCTCCAGCAACAGTGAAAGCCCCTAGACTCGTGTTGTAAAATGGCCAACGGCCTGCATTTTAGGCCCAATTTTAGAATTGGACACTTTCAATTAAGAATTGAACATGTCAAACTAAACCACAGTCAGGACCACAAGCAGGCCTGAAGGGAATTCAGACAGCCAATTTTGAATACCCTGGACAGAGACAGACTGCCAGGGCAAGTCTGGGACATTGGAAAATAATTGGTCCCATTCAAATGGATCTATTGCTTTGGATTGCCTAGATGAAGCCAGACTTTCTGGCACCTCGATCACCTTATATAGGGTGAGGTAATATGTGGACAATGTACCTGTAGGTGGACCACTGGGGGTGGGTTCCTGGTGTCCTTCAGAGTTTCAATCAGCAACTCCATTAGGTGTTGCAACTCCCATCCTGAGACCTCATCGGCTGAGGACCAGAGAACTTTCTGGAAAGGTATGAAGAGGGATATAATGTTCAACCACCAGGGCCCTCTCTAGTGAACAGAGGTAGCAGAGACGATTGGGCGACTGACCAGAGTCGGATGGAAGCAGCGTGCGAGACCCACCTTCGCGGACGAAGGCTCTGGGACAGCAAGACTCAGAGAACTAGACCTGCAGCTCGATTGAGTTAATCGCCACGACTTGTGCGAAGAATCTCAGGAATGTTATTATTGTTTGGGATAATTTAAGGGAGGTGACTGTTTTCTGTTTTTAATAATGAATTTTGTTGAATCATACACTTGTATTTGTCATTTGTTTATCTTACAAAGAAAGGAACCTGAGTAAAACATTTGAGTGTCTGAGATTTCACAGACAATACCCCAGACCCCTGCCGGGAACATTACAGAGACCGTGCTCATGTGTTTTTCCCAATCCACAAACCCACCCTTTGGTCATGAAGATTATCCCAGTGCTAAGGACCAGCTCTTAAGTGCTTGATTGTTGGCTGCTTGCCTCTATGATGCTGATGCTTTGAGACGTCAGGCAAACTGTTCAGTCTTTAATGTTTGTTTGAAATGCAATGCAATAATCATTGTCTAAGACATGGCACGTGTCCATGAGAAGCCACTTGAAAGTGGTGAAGTGTTCCTTATTAGCCATAGCCTTCAACTGTGAAGCTAGAGGCTGCTCACAGTCAAAGGGAGTTAAAGTGACATTCAAAATATAACCAAGAAGAGGAATCTGTTCTGGAAGTGTTTGGTTGGACAGATAGGCAGCAATTGTAGTTGCTCCAGTGCTCTTGAGCTGAATGCCTGAAAATGGAAATGGCTACTCACCTCCTCATGTCCCCTCAGTAGCCATTGTGCCAGCTTCACATTTTTAAAAAAGAGGAGCAAACAATGCCCACATGATTTATCACTGGGCAGCCGTTTAATTCCCGGGAGGCCGTTGTATTCAACTTTAATCTCGCTAATGAGATGTAAATTAATACAAATTGGGCTTAATGATATGCTCACTATATTTAAGGGAGATCAGGAACTCGCCATCGGGAACGGGCCGGCTAGATAGCAAATTGATTTACATCCAGTGCAAATCTGATTTTGGCCTGTCCCGCTATTTAACCACCACTCCCAGAATCGACCAGGCACAGGACAGTGGTTGAATTGTGCCCATGGTTTCTCAGATGCATTGGGAAAAATATTATTATCAATGCTCAATCAGTAAATCTATTCTGTTTGACTCATTGCCTCCTATCAGGCATAAAATGGTTGTGATGGACTTAATGCCAAACTTAATAGGTTGTAGATAATCAAATTCCATTGCAATGAGATTTTTACGCAAATTTAGGAGAAGTAGAAAAGGAATGTACAGTCTATTGTTAATTAGTAAATTAAAGTAGTGATAAGAGGCCTCCACAATAATGTACTTTTCTTTCAGTTAATGAACATCTCTGAAACATGAATTTTTGAATAGCGTTCTACTAACACCTGTCAGTGTTTACTTTGCAGTCTGAGAATCTGTGAATCTTACTCACATAATTGGAATTTAATTTGAATACCTCTGCCAGTGTTCCAACTTATTTTCTGCATTTGCAGAGAGCCTGAAACTACTCCATCCCTTTGGAAATGAATTTCAGATGGTGACCCACAAGTGCACCAGCCACAGGTCAATTTTTAAAAATTCTCAAATTCACAAATGGAATGGGCTTTCTTATTTCAGAATAGTGCAAGGTGTCTTTTATTGTGGACATTGCTGGCTGGGCCAACCTTTATTGCCCATTGTGGATCTAGAGTCACATGTAGGCTAGACCAGGTAAGGACATGAGATTTTCTTCCCTAAAGGATATGATGGGTTTTTAGGACAATGGTTTCATGGTCGTCACTTTTAATTCCAGATTTTTATTGAATTCAGATTTTACCATCTGTCTGCAATCTACAAGGCAGAAATCAGGAGTGTAATGAAATACACGCAGTACCTGGTGAGTGCAGCTCCAACAACACTCAAGAAGCTTCACACCTTCCAGGACAAAGCAGCCAGCTTGATTGGTACCCCATCCACAAACATTCACTCCCTCCATCAATGATGCACAGTGGCAGTCATGTGTACCATCTACAAGATGCACTGCAGTAACTTACTAATTATCCTTCAGCTTCCAAATCAACAAGGATTACCATCTTGAAGGCTAAGGGCAGCAGATACATGGGAACACCACTACCTAGAAGTTGCCCTCAAAGACACGCACCATCCCGACTCGGAAATATATCATCATTTCTTCACTGTTGGTGAGTCAAAATCCTGGAACACTCTCGAACAGCACAGTGGGTGTACCTATATCACATGGACTTACAGTGGTTCCAGGAGGCAGCTCACCACCACCTGCTAAAGGGCAATTAGGGTGGCAA
Source organism: Scyliorhinus canicula (assembly GCF_902713615.1). Taxonomy (NCBI): domain Eukaryota; kingdom Metazoa; phylum Chordata; class Chondrichthyes; order Carcharhiniformes; family Scyliorhinidae; genus Scyliorhinus; species Scyliorhinus canicula. The sequence goes on along the minus strand of NC_052152.1, from coordinate 140,156,776 downwards.
TAAATACTAGCCTTGTCAGTGACACCCACATCCCTTGAAGGAATAAAGAAAACAAAATTATAGCACTAGTTTAGAATAGGAAATTAAATGGAGTTATGGAGATTTGAATGTCATCATTTCTACCTCTCCCCTCATTGTTAAACAAATCTGCCTCTGGTTGGTACTAATCCGAAGGGGCTGAGTGTGAAGATATGAGAAATTAATCCATCTCTTCCCCCTCTCCAGATGTATTAATTAAATAGAATCTGCAATTTGTGGAATTGTGAGATGTTTAAGCAATGAGCCCTTTGTGATCAGTTGGTTATAAAGTAAACAGAAACGCAGGGAGGAGAAAAGATCAACACATTCCCACCTCCTCTGAAATTCTCCACACTCTCCACGTCAATGAGCATGAACCTTCCAGAATGAACTATTTAAAAAGCCATCACCTGTCAGTAAAGAGACCAGATGACCTTTGCAGTTCTGTCATCATGATCTTTCATTAAACTTTATTAAAAATGCCAGAAGCCAGCTGACATCTTCTGATAAGCCACAAGGACAATTCAGAAATAATTTCTTCTACAGCAGCCATTAATTTCAGTATATATAAAGTGTCATTAAAGGGAAAGACTGAAAAATAAATTATGATGTTAAGTTGGGAAAATAACTCAGGGCATTGTGAAAGACGTGAGGTTATGTGTACCAATATGCACCATATTAGTTTGAATTTATATCATATGGAATGGTTGTCCTCAATTGTTTAAATGTTACATTACTGATTTGACACTCCTGACTTCAACCTTCCCTCATGTAGGGGTCCAGCAACAGGAACGTGGCAAACGTGGTGCTTCACATTATAAAACAAAACTTGACACTGGGCCACATAAGAAGACAATGGGCCATAATCTCCCAGCTCCCCACCGAGGTATGTGGGGGAAAGAGAATACCTCAAAGATGTGTAGTGCAATCCCTCTCAGAATTAATCAGGTTAGTATTTCCATGGCAATTGTCCAGAAGCATTAATTTGCCATGGGTAATTATGCTACGCTGGGAACCATCCGAAAGTGTGATTTAAATTGTTAACTTCAATGGTTCACCTTGGGTAACCCTCATAGTTACTCCGAAAAAGTTAGTAGAATTAAAAGCTTTTCGAGATTCTGGCAACTGATTACCGCACAGGAGTCCCCCACAACCCAGACTGACCATCCCTGCCATGGAATTCTCCACTTCTGATACACCATGGGATTCCACCCACCCATCAACTTCCCTATCCCCCGCAACTATGTGGGGCTTTATGCCCCCAACCTGTGGGCCCGGCTCTCAAGTCTGACTCGATCAAACCCACATATTAGAACATAGAACATACAGTGCAGAAGGAGGCCATTTGGCTCATCGGGTCTGCACCGACCCACTTAAGCCCTCACTTCCACCCTATCCCCATAACCCAATAACCCCTCCTAACTTTTTTGGACACTAATGGCAATTTAGCATGGCCAATCCACCTAACCTGCACGTCTTTGGACTGTGGGAGGAAACCGGAGCACCCGGAGGAAACCCACACAGACACGGAGAGAACGTGCAGACTCCGCACAGACAGTGACCCAGCGGGGAATTGAACCTGGAACCTTGGAGGAGATTACAGGGACTGTGGCGCTGTGAAGCCACAGTGCTATCCACTTATGTTACACTTGTGCTGCCCACCTCCAGAGCCCCTCACCCCCTTCCAATGTCTGTCTGTCTGTCGGGGTGAGGTGTAAGTAGTGCAGTGAGTGATCCAATAACGTTCTTGTGTCAGTACTGATCTATTTATACTAGCTGGATCTGCCTGGGGCATTTATATTCTGTCATTATCTTCAGACTCTTGGGCACTGCCTCATTTTTATTGCAGTATATTTCTCATAGCAGAGATATTTAATAAATACGTGATTCTTTTTCAACTAAAGGGAGTCTGATCAGAAAAGAGGTGAATCTTGAAGAAGCAGAGAGGGAGATGATCAATATTATGGTGGATAAAAAGAATATTCTTGATGTGAGCAGATAACAAAACTTCAGATCAGATGTTATAGGTCTGAGGATATTGAAAGTGATGAACGACGAAATAGAGAACATTGTCGACATTACACTTCAGGTTTTACTAAGTTGGGATGTGTGTTGGAGGTCTAGAGAATGGCCGGTGTAGTATTCATTGGGAAAACGGGAGACAGAGCTAATGAAATGAAATGAAATGAAAATCGCTTATTGTCACGAGTAGGCTTCAAATGAAGTTACTGTGAAAAGCCCCTAGTCGCCACATTCCGGCGCCTGTCCGGGGAGGCTGGTCCGGGAATTGAACCGTGCTGCTGGCTGGCTTGGTCTGCTTTAAAAGCCAGCAATTCAGCCCAGTGAGCTAAACCGGATATCGGCAATATAGGCCAATTTATTGTAACATCTGTGGTAAGGAACATTTCAGAGCCTTCAATTATTAATGAATTGACTGTATCTTTCTGAAGAGCAAATAAAAGTAGCAAACGCAGACTTCAAAAATATTGGTCACGCTTGACAAACCTCACAGAATTCTTTAGGGAGGTAACAGATATGGAAATAAAGTAGATGCAGAATACACAATTTTTTCAGAAAGGCACCACAGAGAAGTATTTAAAAGATTATGCGGGGAGATAGAAATGTTGGAAAATGGCAAATTGAAAGGGAGGAAGTAGAGTGTAAGAATTAAAAACAGTTGGGTGAATTCTCCACCTCTTCGGCAGCTTGTTTCTTGGTGGCACACTGTTGCTGGCGGCGGATTCTTGGTTCCTCCCGCTGGCCAACAGGAGTCCCCATTGTAGCCTCTCCATGCCGCAGGGGCACCCATGGGCCAGGGAGCACTGCTGGAGGCACGAAGAAGCCCACCGGCAGATAATTCACCACTGTGTTTTCTCCCCTTTATTCAGAATAAAATCTCAATGATCACCGACAGAATAGTCTGGCAAATTTATACAACTTTTATAAAAACATTCCCCCAATACAACCCCACCTAACCTGGATTAATCCAGAACCCTGCCCACCACAGTCCCTACCCCTCAAACCGCCTCCCCACTTGCTTACTCACCCCCCTCTTTATTTGCTAACGGTTGTAGGAGCGTTTTCAGGGACTGAGTATTGAGCTGGCTTTTAACTGGAGATCTTTCCTCTTCATTACGGCTCAGCTAAACACAAAGACTCGCGGAGGCAGCAACTCTGATTAAGACGGCTTTATTTTCCAAGTTTGTTCAATGGACGTGGGAGAGTGATTTGGATAAACGCCAAAAACATCTGCTTTACATTGCTTCAGGTTAAAAAATAATACAATTTCCAAAAATCAGCAGCCCACCCCAGTTGGACTCGATCCAATCCTTGCAGCTGTCGATTTTACCTTGACCAATGAATTTTACTTTAGGCAGCATGGTGACTGCGTGATCAGTTTGGAATTTAGCCGCATCCTGCTCCCTGGCCATATGTTATTTTTCAGGACCCTCGCACCTGTTGTCTCTTGCTCTCCCCTACTGCCATTTCTCTGGTCTCAGTTGGTTCTTGCCTGTACCATTGTCTGCCTGAGCACAGGATGCTGGAGCTGGTTCTTGCCCATGCCATGGTCTGTCTGAGCACAGGATTCTGGAGCTGCCGAGAAGAACTGCTTATTGAGCTGGCTGTATTACTTGTGACCACATTATTTCTCTCTGATTCTGTCTGTCCTGGAATGTGGTCAAGTTAGGTAGCTTAAATCCCATCATACATTGCAGCCACTATTATTCGCAAGAGTTTGAATGCTTCTTACTGTTATGTTCTAAGAATACATGTTTAATGGTTAACAATACTTACTGGATACACTTTCTATGATTAGTTTCAATCCTCAATAAACTAACTTATGTCGAGCTATTCTAGTGTTAGCCTAGCTATACGGTTTTAAGGAGTCTCATCTCAGAACCCCCCCCCCCCTCAACAGTAACCAGCTTCTTAAAGAAGATAATGAATGGCATCCACTTCAAGTACAACCCCTCCTCCAATCCCTGAATGGCATATTTATTTTTTTCCAAATGCAGGAATTCTGCCAAATTCCCCAACCACTCCAATGCCCTCCACCTGAGCAAGACTCGCCTCCAGACTCTTAGAGAGCAGAAGGTGAAGATATCAGAGATGTAGTTAACCCAATGCAGAGCCTCGATCTACACCTCCCCTCCAAAACCAAACCTAACTCTTCCTCCCATTCCACCTTTACTTCTTGATAATAATAATAATCACTTATTGTCACAAGTAGGTTTCAATGAAGTTACTGTGAAAAGCCCCTAGTCGCCAAATTCCGGCGCCTGTTCCAGGAGGCCGGTACGGGCGCTTCTGGCATTGTTCTACATTACAAGCCAGCTGTTTAGCCCACTGTGCTAAACCAGCCCCTACGTTCTTCCAATAAAGCCTTCTCCATCACCATCATCTTCCCATATATGTTTGATATCTTCCCTTCCCCTATCTTGTCAAGAGACAACACCTGATCCATAAATTAAGGCGCCGGCAACCCAGAAAGTGAAGAGTGGTCCTTACAATGTTTTGCACCTGCAAATGCCGAAACTCATTCCTTCTCAGGAGTTGAAAGTTCTCCACTAACTCCTCCTGCTCAGCAAACCTACTCACCACAAACAAATCCCAAAACCTCTCAACCTCCTCCCTCTTCCAGTTCTTATACATTAAGTCAATCCCAGCCAGTACAAACCTATGGTTCCCCTAGATCAGTGCCAGTGACGACATGGACCCTAATTTAAAGTGCTTTCTGAATTGATTCCAAATTCTTCGAGAGGCTGTTACCATTGGGCCTGAAGAGACCCTAGCTGAAGAGAACGGAAAATGAGCATAAACAAGTGCCCTCAAGCTCAAAACTATACAAGTAGCCTCCTCCATCTGCCCTATATGAGGATTTTAATAAGAATGAGGTTTCACCTTTCTCGTTTTGGGAAGCACTGAAGGTGATCATCAAGGGAGTAGATAATTTCACTTAAGGCCTTATAATGCTAAGTCGTCCACTGAGAATGCAACGATGATACATGGGCCTCTGCCATTTTGTCCCCTCCTGCAACACGACGGCCTTCCAAGTCAGACAATGATCCCTTATTCAACGTGTTCCTCGAATCATACCCTCCAGACACCACATACTGGACCAGGAACCAAAACTCTCAAACTGCACCATTTGTCTTCCTAACGAGCACCCATTAAATGATCAAAAATGGCCAAAAATCGAATCCCCAAGTAGGAGCTACCTTATGGGTGACTGTTCACCTCATGGCTACTACCAGCAGTCCTAAAAACAGTGTTTAATTAGAAGGGATGATCAGGCCCCACCATCTTCATTTGCTTTATCAATGATCTTAAGAAGTGGATACTTTTGCTGATGATTGCACAGTGTTCAATTCCATTTGCAACTCTTCAGATACTGAGGCAACACATAACTGCAAGTGGTAAGGCCTGGACAGCATTCAGGCTCATGCCAAATAAGTGTCAGGTGATGATCATCTCTAACAGGAAAGAATCATTCAACAGCATTACCATCATTGATTTCCATTTCCATCAGAAACCTAATTGGATCAGCCATATAAATACTGTGACTACAGGAGCAGGTCAGAAACAGTGAATTCTGCAGCTAATAACTCAATTCCTGAGTCCCCAGAGTTCACCAACTGAAAAGCACAAGTTGAGTGTGATGGAATATTGTCCATTTGCCTGGAGTGCAATTTCAATAACAATCACGCAGCTCAACAACACGCAGGACAAATCAGCTAATTTGATTGGCACACCATCCATCATCTTAAACATTTACTCCTGAGATACCCTCAATCACGACACAGGAGAGAAGATAGATGATTCAAAGGCTTTAATCATCTGAGAACTGTACAGCAGCCGAGAAGTGTGCTCATCACATGTTGCCTGAGTGAGCCTTATCTTATATACCATTTCCTGGGGGCGGAGCCAGAGGCGGAGTCCCCCAGGGTTCCAAGCCCGGTCTTAAAGGGCCAATGCATTAAAGGTAAGGTACCATTATATCAGCAACTGATAACATTCATCACATTCACCCCCTGTTTAAAAAAACACATAGTCCGTCGGGGGTGAAGTGGAGTTACAAGTTCAGTCTTGCGGGTGGTTTGACCGTCCGTGCTGACTTTCTCTGCTCCGGTAGTGGTGCCGTGGATACGGTCGGTATTGATGGTGGTATTTCCGGGAGCACGGTTGACTGAGCCTTTGCCTGCCTTGGAGCGGGGGGGGGGGGGTATCCGGGATGACTAGGGTGACCGGTGCCAGCGCCGGCTGGGGGGCAGGGGCCGCTATGGGGGGGGGGGGGGGGGGGGGCGCTGTCGGGCTTTATACTATCTAGAGCAACTCGCATAGGCTCCTTCAATAGCATTTTTCAAACCTCCACCATCTGGAAGGACATGAGCAGAGATGCTTGGGAACACCACAAAATTACCCTCCAAGTAACTCCCCAACCTGACTTGGAACTATATCACCATTCCTTCACACTCCCAGGGTTAGAACCTTGGAATTCACTCCCTACTGTATTGTGGGTGTACCTACACCACGTGGACTACATTTGTGAAGGTGGTTCCCCATCATCATCTCAAGAGTAATTAAGAATGGGCAATTAATGTGGGCCTTCCCAGCAGTGCATTCCCCCCCCAACCCAAATAATTTTTAAAAAAGTTCCATGGTGCTCTGTTTTACAGATTTCCAGAAATGTGACTGATAGATTTAATATCGATACGTGTGAACTGATGCAATTTAGCAGAAGGGATAAAGGAAGGCAATAGCGATTTCATGGCACAATTGTAAATAGTGTGCAGGAACAAAGGGACTGGGGGTGCATGTGCATCAATCTTTGAAGGTGACAGGACACAGTGAGCGAGTGGTTAGCAAAGAATATGGGATCTTGGGCTTCATAAACAAAGGCATTAAGAACAAAATCAGAAGACTTATGCTCTAGTTAGGCTCGAACTACAGTATTACTTCCAGTAGGAAAGGTTTAGTGTCTTATGGGCCAAATGCAACCAAATGGGGTTAGCTTTGATGAGTTTTTTGGTTGGCAGGGACCAGTTTGGGCCTAAGGGCCTGCCTCTGTGCTGTAGATTCTATGATCTATGATTCAGGTCACCACACTTCAGGAAAGATGTGAAGATTCTTGAAGACAGTGCAGAGGAGAGTTACCAGAATGGTTCCAGCAATGGTGGTGGTAGTGGTGGTGGTGGTGGGGGGGGGGGGGGGGGGGGAGGGGGGGGGGGGAGTGGGGGGTTGGGGGGGGGTTAGCTACATGGTTAAGTTGGGAAGGCTTTTCCCTGGCACAAAGGAAATTGAGAGATTTCATAGAGGTGTATTCAAATAGGAGTGTATAAAAATTATTATTTAGATAAGGTAGACAAGGAAAATTTCTTCCCATTAGCTGTTATTGGGCAAGAGAATGTTGGGAATAACTGTTTTACGCAGTGAATGGTAACTACCTGGAACTCCCATGAGGGTGGTAGCTATGGAAACAATCAAAGATTTCAGAAAAAAATACAATGGATATTTGAAGGGAATAAAAGTGCAGAGTTATGGGGACCAAGCAAGGGAATCGAACTGATTGGATTGCTCTATAATGGGCTGGCATGGACTAGATGGGCCGAATGGCTTCCTTCTGTGCCATAAATGACCGTATAGACCGAGAAGGAGTGGTGTGAATAATTGCGGATGAATCCAATATAAGAGGTAAATTCTTGGAAGGTTGTAAGGCTGGAGGTGGTCACAGAAATATAAAGACACTTCGGTAGTATAAAGCAGGCCATTTAGTGCATTTCCCCTTCAAAAGTCACACAGAGAAATATAAAAGCACCAACTTAACTTATTGCAGTGGATCTTCCTGTCGGCCTTTCGATTGACTTGGCATCTGACGGGGGAATCACTTTAGTTTGAAATGTGTTTAAAAGAAAAGTGCTGGTGAGACACAGAGACACCCCACCACGACCTCTGAACTCCTCCAATGCTCCTGTTCTCAAAGCAGAACTTAATATATATGGAGTATAAGAGTTTGACAGGATAGATTATACTAGGTTAGAGTTAAGGTGGACACAGTACTAGGAAAAAGTATTGATAACACTGGCTACCGTTTGTATAGCTAACTTTAGGGATGCGATTTAATGGAAATGAAGCAGAGCCCCATGTTGAGCGCGTTTAATCGGGTGTTTCCCGGCACTTGCAGCGGCAAGAAGGTTCATGCTATCGAATGGGACTTTGCTTCATTTTGGGGCCTCGGAGAGGAACACCCAGCTGAGGTCGCACTCAGTCCCATTTCCTGCACTAACGAGCTCCACCACTACGGCCTAAACCCCCCCACATAGGCACCCCACCACGGCCTCTGAACTCCCCCAATGCTCCAACTCACCTTTAAGAGAGTCCTGAGCCCCCCATACCCCATTTCATAAAGGAAGGGCACCCAATGTATCCGATCCCCAGCACAGGCAAAATGCCACCCAGCCACCTTTGCATTACCAGCCTGGCTCTGGCACCTGGGCACCCTCTGTTCCAGTGTGGCACCCAGGTGACACTGCCAGGATGCCAGTGTCAGGGTACCAGGCCGGCATCACGGGTGCCAAGATACCATGCTGCGCCGAGCCCAAGCACCCACGGGCTCCTGATCGCCTGGGAGATCCCCCCCAAGTGCCGATATGCCTGATTCCCGTTTATGGAGACCAGTACTAACCGGTGCTCGCTCTGTCTCCGAGAGACAGAGGTTACATCCTGCACCTTGGGTAACTCCGGCGAGTGCATATTTAAAGTGATGCCTGACTTGATCCTTATATCCCGCTACATCCCATTAGATGTTGCAAGGCGTGATAAGCCTGATTAAATCACATGGGAGACGCCTCTTGCGAGATTTACCGCCCACATCGCGCCCGAGTTGGGCATGACATGGCCATTAGATCGAACCCTACTTCTCCGTGAAAATTAACTTTATTGGTACTAACAGTACTTTAACAAACACTGCTAAATAATCTCAATTAAGACTTGTGGCAGTCTATTAATACTGATTGAAACAGCACTCAATTACTGCATCCAATGCTATGTAGCTGACTTATTTGTCTCAAGAAATAGAATCATAGAAAAGTTACAGCACAGAAGGAGGCCATTCATCCCATCTGTCCATACCAGCCCGAGGACACCCAGGTGAACTTTCTAGTCCCACCTTCCTGCATCCGGTCCATAGTCCGATAGTTTAGAGCACATTAAGTGCGGACCCAGGTACCTTTTTAAAGAGTTTAGGATCTCTACCTCCAACACCAACTCGTGCATTGAATTCCAGGCTCGCACTAGCCTCTGCGTAAAAAGATTTTTTCTCATGACCCCTCTCCACCTTCTGCTACTTATCTTGAATCTATGTCCCCTGGTTCAGGACTTCTCCAACAAGAGAAACAATTTCATCCTATCCACCCTATCGCTTCCCCTCATAATTTTGTACACCTCAATTACATTAGCCCCTCAGCCTTCTTTGTTCCAAGGAAAATAACCCTAACCTTTCCAATCTCTCTTCGTAGCCTCACTTTTCTAGCCCTGGCAACATTCTTCTAAACCTCCTCTGCACTATCTCAAGAGCAATCCTGTCCTTCCTGTAATGTGTGACCAGAACGGCACACAATATTCCAGTTGTGGCCTCACCAGTGTTTTATACAATTCTAACATTATATCCTTACTTTTAAATTTTATACCTCTGCCATGTGAAAAATGAAATGAAATGAAAATCGCTTATTGTCATGAGTAGGCTTCAATGAAGTTACCGTGAAAAGCCCCTAGTCGCCACATTCCGGCGCCTGTCCGGGGAGGCTGGTACAGGAATCGAACCGTGCTGCTGGCCTGCTTGGTCTGCTTTAAAAGCCAGCGATTTAGCCCAGTGAGCTAAACCAGCCCCCTGTGGGGCTTTCTCAAACGCCTTGCTAAAACCTATGTACAGCACATCGACTGCACTACCTCCATCAACCCTTTTTGTCACTTCCTCAAAAAATTTGATCAAATTTATGAGGCAAGACCTTTCTTTAACAAAGCCATGCTGTCGATCCCTGCCTAGTCCACGCCTTTCTATGTGACAATTAATCCTGGGCGGGATTCTCCCAACGGGAGACTAAGTGCCGAAGCCGGAGTGAAAACCGGAGTGTTTCACTGCCGACACCGGAGTGAAAACCGGAGTGTTTCACTCCGGCGTCGGAGGCCGCTCCTCGCCCCCTATTCTCCCACCCCAGGGGGATTAGGAACGGCGCCGCGTCATTTACGCACGCCGGGCCTTGGCGCCGCGTACAAGCGATGTCGTGTAAATTACGCGGCCGGCACCACGTAAATGACGTCACCCGCGCATGCGCGGTTGTCGTCCTCCCCACGGGCGCCCCGCAAGAAATGTCGGAGTGATCTTGCGGGCGGCGGAGGAAAGGAATGCATCTTTCAGAGAGGCCGGCCCGCCGATCGGTGGGCGTCGATTGTGGGCCAGACCCCTTTTGAGCAGTTCCCGGTGCTGGATTCTCCGAGCGGCCAGCCGTAAATCTCGGCGCGCAAGTTTGGGGGGGTGGGAGAAACATGTGCGGGTGCCGGGGCGGCGTGGCGTGGCGGGACCCGCTCGGCGCCCCCGCGATTCTCCCACCCGGCGTGGGGGGGGGGGGGGGGGGGGGGGGAGAATTGCGCCCCATCTCTCAGAATTGATTCTACTAATTTGCCCTTCACTGATGTAAAACTAACTGGCCTATAATTGTTCGGCATTTCCTTCGATCCCTTTTTAAACAAAGGTACCATATTTGAATTTCTCCAGTCCTCCTGTACCTACCATTTCTAGTGAGGATTGGAAAATCATCCTCAGAGCATCTGCTATCTCCTCCCTGACCTCCTTCAGTAGACTTAGAAGCAATCCATCCAACCCTGTCAACTTATCAACTTTCAAGGATTTCAACCCTTCGAGTACCTGCCCTCCCATTATGATTATCCCATCCAGTATCTTACGGTGTTGCTCTTGGACTATTATATCTGCATCATCCTTTGTAAGTCCGCGGGCAGCACGGTAGCATTGTGGATAGCACAATGGCTTCACAGCTCCAGGGTCCCAGGTTCAATTCTGGCTTGGGTCACTGTCTGTGCGGAGTCTGCACATCCTCCCCGTGTGTGCGTGGGTTTCCTCCGGGTGCTCCGGTTTCCTCCCACAGTCCAAAGATGTGCAGGTTAGGTGGATTGGCCATGATAAATTGCCCTTAGTGTCCAAAATTGCCCTTAGTGTTGGGTGGGGTTACTGGGTTATGGGGATAGGGTGGAGGTGTTGACCTTGGGTAGGGTGCTCTTTCCAAGAGCCGGTGCAGACTCGATGGGCCGAATGGCCTCCTTTTGCACTGTAAATTCTATCTATGATAAACACAGAGACAAAAAATCATTCAAGACCCTTTTCACAGCCTCTGCATCAACACACATGTTCCTCTCTTCATCTGTGATCGTCTCATTTTTTCCTTAACTAAGCATTTACCATTCGTATATTGGTAAAATTATTTGTGTTTTCTATAACTTTACTTGCTAATATCTTTTCATGCCTTCTTTGATTTCCTTATTTCCTTTTTGACTTTGTCCCTGCACTTACTATACTCATCTAGGCTATCTGCTGTGCTTTGTTCTTTGTGCCTATCATACGCTTTCTTTTTCTGTTTGATCTTCCTCTGTATTCCTCCAGACAACCAGGGGGTCAAGATTTGACAGTACCACTCTTATTTTTGGAGGGGACTAGAATCTCTCCTTTTAGTGCCTCCCACTGGTTTCCACAGATTTCCCCTCTAGCAATGCTGGCCAGTCCACCTCAGCCAAGTCCCTTCTCATTTCGACAAAATTTGCCTTCCCCCAGTACAAGTTTTTTACTCCTGCTTTATCTCTGTCTTTTTTTATGGTAACACTGAATCTAATTGATTTGTGATCACTATCCCCAATATGGTCACCAGCTGTCATTTCACTTGTTCTTTGTCATTCCTCAAGACTGAGGCTAGAATTGCATCTCCTCTCATTGGGTTTGTGACTGATCGGGTGAAAACATTTTCCTGGACACACTGCATGAATGTTTCTCCCTCAGTTCCCCTCATATTGTTTGATTCCCAGTTGATATTGGGATAGTTAAAATCTCCTACTATTCTTGCCCTCTTGTTTATACGGTCAGAAATTTGCCGACATATCTGCTCTTCTATCTCCCTTTCTCAATTTGGGGGTCTATAGTATACTCACAGAAGTGTGACTTTCCCTTTGAAGATGTTTTTAGTAAGTGCGCTGATATCACTCAATCTACAGATTGGGTATAAATAGTGGAACAGTTTATTTAGTAACAGCATTGAATTTGTATTAACATGAACATTACTGAAGAGAACCCCCATATCGCTCTATCTATTGCTATTACACAGTGCGGAACTGCATCACTTTTAAAAGGCATATTTATGTGAAAGGATTTTGTCCAAGGCTATATATTAGGGAGTATGTTAATGTTCTAGAATACTTCTTAAACTGAATGTCCTATCTTCAGTTCTACTGTTCCCCAGGGCTGCATCAGGAACTGATTACTACTGCAGCGCCCTTATTACTTTTGGTAGATTTGGAAATTAATGCCGGTACAGCAGTACTTGTCCCAGGAGCATGTTGAGACGTTGTAACGCTGGTATCCACACAGTTTGTTCAATTGACACACGGCTCCTTCACAAGATCCAACTGATCCACACTGGGTAATGCCATTGCTGCCATGCATGACTTTACCTGGGGCACAGGATTGCTGCAGTATAGAATGAAGCACCTTCTTGAGTGATATGATAACTACCTTCACTACCTACCCCTGCATTGAGCCACCCCCCCCTCCCACTACTTCCTCACCACACTGTAGCTATCTAAGAGTGGAAACCACCATCTCACCTTCTGAAATCTATGTGCCAAGGCCACAGTGTGTGCATGCATGCCAGATGAAAAAAAAAATCTTTGCTTGTGTCACAAGTAGGCTCACATTAACGCTACAATGAAGTTACTGTGAAAAGCCCTTGTCACCACATTCCAGTGCCTGTTCGGTTACACTGAAGGAGAATTCAGAATGTCCAAATCACCTAACAAGAATGTCTTTCCGGACTTGTCACTGTGCTTATGATCCTGCACCTCAGACATCAGACAAGGAATGCTGTAACTGGCTGCTTTATCCAATGCTATTTGGGCTACTTGAGGCTGAGGAACATCAATAGAACTATAGAATTCCTACAGTGCAGAAGGAGGCCATTTGGTCTATCAAGTCCGCACCGGCCCTAGGCCTACTTCCCTCGCCATGTACCTGTAACCCTGCCTAACATGCGCACCTTTGAACACTGAGGGTTAATTTAGAAGGCCAATCAACCTAAGCTGCAGATCTTTGAACTGTGGGAGGAAACCGGAGCATCCAGAGTAAATCAAGCAGACAGTGGAGAAAGTGCAAAGTCCACATAGACAGTCACCCAAGGCTGAAGTGAACCCAGGTCCCAGGCGTTGTGAAGCAGCATTGCCACGGTGCCACCCAGAAGAAGTCTCACACAGCCTGTTTAGGCACCAAATGAAACCTACACAGATCCTCTGCACAGAGAGGTCTGCTAAATAGATTGATACCCCTTGGGCGCAGCAGCAGGAAGTTCACAGCATTCGTGCCTCTACTCAAGCACCAGAGAGAGTATTGGAATAAGCTGTTTTGGAACAACACGAGTAGTTCTGCTTCATTTAGTGGCTCAGAGCTCCGACAATGTTAACTTCTGAAATGGGAGATGTGTCTTTTGTGTTATCGAAATGTGAGAAGAGGGAAAATCTCAACTGCCCTGGAAAATTGCCAGGGATTAGCTTTGGCAATACTTCCACAATAAAGTCTTCCTTTAGTGACTGTATTGCTTAATTGCCACAGATACACTTGGCTCAGTGTTAGTTATTTACTCTTCTTGGCCACTGTTCAAAGATGGGCCCACTCCAAGAAGGTTTTATTGACGGGTATATCCTACTAAATGGGCCAATATTCATAGCATGAACATCTAGAAAATTTCCTCTGAATTTCCATTCTGTTGTTGCATCATAATCCACCCTGAAAGAAACAGGCTGTTCAAATTTAACAAGTGGTGTTGACAAAGTAAAATGTACAGCAGTTGTTGCTTTATTTCCACGGGCAAGCGGATTTTCACTGTTTAAATCACAGAAACCAAATGCCCCATCCAGAAGACAGGAAGGTAAATATATATCTACGTCAACCTTGTTACTTTTTCAAATTATTATTTTATTTTTAAAATGGAGAAAGGCATGACCCTAACATACCTGACTACCCATGGACTAGAAAGAGGAATTTCTAACCTTCAGAAACCAGCAGAGACTGTGTCACCTTTAAAGATGCACGAATGCCCCTGTGAATGCAGAAAATTAAATTCCAAAGAAATTCACCAAACATCCTTTCCATTTCTGAGGCAGAACTCTGGCCACAGAGACGGTAAGTCAGCAACGGGAAAAAAGAGACTGTGACTTCGCTATTAAAACTCTCAAGATTCCTGACCTGGGAAAATACACCTTTTGTCCAGAATTCAGGAGAGGATGTGAGAGGCTTTTCACATGACTTCTGCCAAGCTGCTAGAACCTGTAATATTGCCTTTTGCAACTGAATCCAGGCAATCTACCATTTTATCACCCAACAGATACCAACCAAAAGCAGCCTGTCCAGGTGAATTGCCTGGCCCTCATCTACAATGTGTATTACTGGAAGCATCTTGGGCTGGATTCTCCAATTTTGAGGCTATGTCCGCAGAATGTGTCTAGTTCTATAATGAAAAAATTGGCGAGGTCCCAGTGTGGTGATTGTAGATCTGAGTAGATGCAATACAACTGAGCAAGCACTAGAGGGAGCACGGGAGAGCTATATATACACAGGGACAGGAAGTGACGACACACTTCACGGACGGCAGAACTGAAAGCAGGACACAGACACAAGAAGGCAGCATTTGAGGTAGCCGTAAGTTAAGATCTGAAGAGAAAACAAATTCACAATAAAGCATCTTCTCCAACTTTGAGACTACGAGCTTTATTAAGACACGAGGAACAACACATGGTACCAGGAGTGGCTTCAGATGCTTACTACAGGACAACTCAGCTGCAGACACAGAAAGAACAAAATGGCATGGAAATCTCCTACTGGACATTGGACTTGGGAAGACATCGCTTATTCGAGGATGTGGCTTGGAACCCCACCTCAGCTGGACACGACCGGCAATGTAAGAAATGTCTGGAAAATGTTTAAACAAATGTTCAAATTATATATCATAGCTAATGATGTAGCAGCAGCCTCAGACAAAATTAAAATAGCAATGCTCATCGCAGGACATGAAGCTAGGAAAGTATATCATGGAATTAAATACTCAAAAGATGAAGACAGCAACAACTTACAAACAATACTAAACAAATTTGAAGAGTACTGTAAGGAATTTGAACAGCACGGTATGCTCAGAGGCCAAACTGCACAGAGAATGAGTGATGCAAAACTCAAACAATCACTAAAAGAATAAGAAATCGCGAGTGAAAAGTACAGATCAAAAAGAAGAAATAACTTGAATTTTTCACAAAGCCAACACGCTGAAATCCAGTCCAGATCGAAAGGAAAAGGTAACTTACAACTTTCAGAAAGAAAAAACGCTGAAATCCGTGTTAAAATGGCGTTCGACCACATTTTACAGTCTCGGGCAGACAAAGAACTAAAATCTGCGTCTGCGCATGCGCAGGAAACAGAAGCCGCGCATGCGCAGTTACAATCACCCATTTATCGTTCTGCGCATGCGCCAGATGAGCATGCGCAGTTTAAAAAAGTTTGTGTTGCTGATTGTTATGCGCATGTGCAAGCCGCGCATGCGCAGTCTCAAAACGTTTTGGTCGTGGATCGTTATGCGCATGCGCATTGGACACAAAACCGCACAGTAAAGGAAGGCCGATTTGCGCATGCGCAGTTCATTCCTACGCAGACGTCACGAGCGTCATGACGTCTGAGCATCCGGACCACGCCTACTTCAAAAGGGAAATGCCCGATAATTGAAAACAAGATACTTAAAGCGGTAAAACAAAACTTTCTTGCCTCAGATGACAAAAAAACGCCTGAACTTAAACCAACAGTTGAAAACAACTCGCACAACACCCTGGAAAAAGCAGTCTGCACCACCCAAAGTGAAGAGAACAAAAAGAAATCCGAAACAAAAAAAGATGATTTGTTTTTCGAAGAATACTACTCAGACATGGCTGAGTTATTCGGATATGCTGATCACAGCATCAGCGACACGGTCGCAAAGCTCAACACAAATCTACTCGTGGTAGATGAATCCAACCAAGATGATTTGTTTTTCGAAGAATACTACTCAGACATGGCTGAGTTATTCGGATATGCTGATCACAGCATCAGCGACACGGTCGCAAAGCTCAACACGAATCTACTCGTGGTAGATTAATCCAACACCATGGTGCCATGGCAGATCGTCGATACATTGGATGACAGCAATACCCAAGACGAAGACGACGCCACACAGAGAGTGCAGAAAGACTCCACAGAGAGAGCGATGACAGGCTCCACAGTGAGAGTGATGAAAGACTCCAAAAGGGAAGCAAGCAAACACTCCCTGGTGAACACCATGCATGAACAAGACCAAGAAGTTCAACCCGCCGTATCTGAGCAACCGCAAGCAGACTATGAAAGTCTACCAAGCTCACATAATCAAGAAAAAGACAATGTACATCTACCCACTGCATCCAAAAACAGTGACAAGGTGATCACACTCGACATACAGGAGGTACAGGATCACAGCGAGACTGACAGTTCTCAGCTTGTCTGTACAGAAGCACAGAGTAGGGCCACCCAAGAGTCCAGTGAGACCACGCCAATAGAAACCATGCAGATTTTGACTCCAGAAGAGGAGCACCAAGAGTCCAGTGAGACCACATCAACAGAAACCATGCAGATTTTGACTTCAGAAGAGGAGCACCAAAAGTCCTGTGAGACCACATCAACAGAAACCATGAAGATTTTGACTCCAGAAGAGGAGCGCCAAGAGTCCAGAGAGACCACGTCAAGCAAAATCATGAAGATTTTGACTCCGGAAGAGGAGCACCAAGAGTCCAGAGAGAACGTGTCAGATGAAATCGTGAAGAATTTGACTCCAGAAGAGGAGCACCAAGAAAGCAAAGATGATGAGTCAAATCCACCAAAAATGACTGATGTCACCAGCATCAATGCAACATCAGATCAGTCTCACCATTCTCGAGACGAAACGTTCAATGCAACAGATTCCACAAAGGACACTCGCACCAATAACTGTGACAATGACTCAAATTATCCATACGGGACACTCATTGAGCATAACAAGAAAAACAAAAGCCACAAGAAGCACAGCAGAAACGAGAACAACAACAGCAAGAACAAAAGCAACATGAAGCGCGATAAGAACAACAAAAATCACAAGAAGCACTACAGAAACAAGAACAACAACAGCACCAACAAAAACTATAAGCACAACGACAAAAACTACAAGAAGAACAACAAAACCAACAAGAAGCATAACAAGGATAGCGACAACAACAAAGACAGAAACGACAAAAACAGCAACAAGAACGGCAACGAAAACAACAAAGACAGGAACGACAGAAACAACAGCAATGAAACAACGACTTGTACAAAATGGCACAACTCTGCACATGAAGGACAATGCCACAGCACACTTCAAAACAATGACAAGACTTCAAACATGCAATGGGATGGCAACGAATCGCACAAACTCACATCTGCTCCAGAACAAGCAAGCACACCAGCTTTCAAGGCAGATGACATACTAAATCGATACCACAAGCACAGAAAAAAGTCCATGTCAGTCAACATCAGTGGTTCGACCATGCAAACGCTTTGGGATGACGCATTGGTTACTTAAAATAACAAGAACACCGACAACATTCACCACGTCAACAACAACAAAAGAAAAAACTCAGTGAACAAATTCATCAAGTTTGGACTCATAAATGTTTTTATTAAGAGTGGACTCATAAATATAAATTGGCTTTGTAAAATATGCAATAGCACCATCATTTGTATAGATGCATATCATAAGTAACTGTTTTGTATAATTTTCTTTAACGATGTACAGAAAATATGTAAAGAATAAAGGGGTGATGTGGTGATTGTAGATCTGAGTAGATGCAATACAACTGAGCAAGAACTAGAGGGAGCACGGGAGAGCTATATATACACAGGAACAGGAAGTGACGACACACTTCACGGAAGGCAGAACTGAAAGCAGGACACAGACACAAGCAGGCAGCATTTGAGGTAGCTGTAAGTTAAGATCTGAAGAGAAAACAAATTCACAATAAAGCATCTTCTCCAACTTTGAGACAACGAGCTTTATTAGGACACGAGGAACAACACACCCAGCACTGATCCTCTGACCGATGAGGGACTAGCAGCCACGCCGCATAAAACACAGGGCCTTCACAAAATCAACGGCTGTAGAAATGCCATACAACATGGCGCTGGCATGCGCGGTCCCGACCTGCCAGATAGTGCCCACCCGGACGCCGCCCTCGGCATCCCTGGACCACCCCCCACCAATCCACCCAGCCTTCGCCAAAGCATGCCGCCCCATCCATCCCTCTATCCAGCCCTCCATCCAACCACGCATCCATCCATCCATCCCTCCGTTCATCCGTCCATCCATCCATCCATCCTTCCCTCCCTCCCTCCCTCCCTCCATCCATCCCACAATCCATCCATCCTCAATCCCTCCATCCATCCATCCACCCAACCCTCCATCTAGCCCTCCATCCTTCCATCCATCCCTCCATCCATTCATCCATCCCTCCTTCCCTCCCTCTATCCATCCATCCCTTCCTCCCTCCATCCACCCGTCCAACCATCCATCCATCCCTCACTCCATCTATCCCTCCATCCATCCCTCTTTCCATCCATTCCTCCATCCATCCATTCCTCCTTCCATCCATCCATCCATCCGTCCCTCCATCTATTCCTCCATCCATCTCTCCCTCCATCCATCCATCCATTCACCCATCCATCCTTCCATCCATCCATCCATCCATCCCTCCGTCCCTCCATCCATCCATCCCTCCATCCATTCATCTCTCCATCCATCCATTCCTCCATCCATCCATCCATCCACCCCTCCAACCATCCATCCATCCCCCCATACATCCCTCCATGCCTCCATCCATCCCTCCAGCCATCCCTCCATCTCTCCATACCTCCGTCCATTTATCCATCCATCAATCCATCCATCCCTCCATCCATCTCTCCTTCCCTCATTCCATCCCTCCATCCCTTTCTTTCATTCTTTCTTTCTTTCTTTCTTTCTTTCGTATTATCGGGGTAAGTCAGAAATTATATTAACCATCAGATAGGCGAAAAAATGTGGAGGACACATGAGATTTCAGAAGAAGTTACAGGTTTGATAAACCTACCATTCGGATTCCTCTAGAGTTTTAAAAGACACTGGGCAGGATTCTCCGTTGCCCGACAACAATTGGGTGGAGAATAGTTTCCGATGCCAAAATTGCTGCAGGCGGTGATTTGATGCCAAATCGCAATTCTCTGTCACCCTGACAGCGACAACAAAGCGTACTGGAACACCGTTTGCATGTCATTATCGGACCCAACCCGGTATTCTCCAGGGCCTCTGCATTCCTCCACCTCCAATGAGTCAAGTTCCCAACAGTGCACTTCACTTATGCTTTTAAAAATTGTGAAACCGGCGTGATGGCTGCTGAGGGAGAGAGAGGGGGTATGAAAGTGTCCGACATCGCCATAGTGTGCTGACAGTTGTGCTGCTGGCTGGGCGGACTCTGCCAGGGCCGGGGGGAGTAGCGGGGGATAACCAGGAGGTATGCTGTGGGGTCGGGGTGGACGGGTACGGAACACCATTGCCACAGCCGGCAAGACAGCCATGCAACTGCACATGCCACTAACAGCCCACTGTGAATTTAGGGCCTTGGGTCTTATCGGTGTCCTCCCCCAGGGCACCTCCCCTAAGAGCCTTTTGGCACCAGCTGACCCATCAACCATATGGGTGCAGTCCAGCACAACCAGTGCCACCTTGTTGGTTGTGATAAGTGTGTGTGGGGAGTGTAATGTGTATGTGCGGCTGCAGCTTGTCAGCCTCCCAAATGTCAATCATGGACCCAGCGAATCCCGTATCGTTTTTCGATTGTGTTTCATGCAGCTGCGGTACTAGCCCTTAATCGTAGCGGAATCGGTCCACGTGTGGCATCATTTTTTCTGTCGTAAAAGTCCACAAATTCTACATTGGTGTCAACACTTCGGACGGGATTTTCCGTTGCCCGACGCCGATATCGTAATTGGCCATCGAGCGGAGAATCCTTTTTGATGCCGTCTGTTTTTGGATGCTCCACCCCCTCCAAAACGGCATCATCGAGGAATACGATGCACACCATTGGGACGGCCCCAGGACATCACTTGAAGGTCCTCCCCCCGATGCTCCCCCCGATGGGCCAACTTTCCAATGGCGTGCGTCGTGTGCGCGGGACACGTGTGCTGTGAGTTTTCTTCAACCTCTCGTGGCCGGACTGTGTCCAGTACCGCCCCGGGTGAGGGGGGGGGAAGCCGTTCCGATGGCCGGGGGCGCTTCAGCGGGCTGGGGGGACAGGTGGGGGTTGGCGAGGGGGATACAGGGGGTTACTATCTGGCAAGAGGGGTCCGCGCGCGGCCGGAGCCATGATGTATGGCACAACTGCTCCAGATCGTTGGCGTACGTATGTGCGGTGGCGGACCCGGCAATTCTCCAGCCGTTTATGTCGGGAATTCCAGGAGCTTTACGTGGCGCGCTGCTAGCTCCCACCAGGCGGAGCTTCACTGCGGAGGTGGTGCCACCTGTTTCAAGATAAAACTAAACACTTCCCGCGACCCTAGCCTCAAAAATGGAGAATCCAACCCCTAGTCTCAGAAAAGGAGAATCCCGCCCATTATGTTTTTGACATCCATCAATCTAAGAGAGATGTTGGACATGCAGCAAACAATCCATTTAGATGGGGTGCTTTCATTTGTTGCATCTTTGGTGATGGTCAATAAGGCCAATTCTTGAGAGGTAAGCTTTGCTACATAATAATCTTTATTGTCACAAGTAGGCTTACATTAACACAGCAATGACGTTACTGTGAAAACCCCCTAGTCACCAAATTCCGGCATCTGTTCGGGTACATAGAGGGAGAATTCATAATGTCCAAATTACCTAACAAGCATGTCTTTTGGGAGAAACTGGAGCACCCGGGTGATACGCACGCAGACACGAGGCGAACCCAAACTGGGAATCGAACCTGGGACCCTGGAGCTGTGAGGCAACAGTGTTACCCACTGTGCTACCATGCTGCCCTCATGAGCTGCTAAATGACATCTGGGGTGTTTTATTCTGGAATTGGTGCCTGTTGTCAATCTGCTGTAGCTAGCCCACAGGTGTCAACATTTCCCTCTTCCATCAGCTAGTGAATCGCAGATGCAATTGTAAATGTTTTGGGCCTTCTTGCCATATTTGCAAGCAGAGCCTTGGGCATCCCACTGGCCATCTGGCTCTGGCTACATCACCAGACAGAAGGTCCTTGGGTATACAACTGTCTCCCATCCTGAGGATGTGCCCAATCCACTGATAGTGCCTTTGTCTGATTAATGCCAATATATTTGGGAGCTCTACCTTTAAGAGGACTGCCCCATTTGTGATCTTGTTCTGTCAGAGTGTGCACATAAAGTGCCGCAGACAGTGGAAATTATTGAGCTTCTTTTCCTGGTAGCTGTAACCTGTTTAATGGCTGTACAGCAAGGTACCGAGTACATAGGTCTTACAAACCATCAGATTGGTCTTAACAGCCAGCTTGTTCCTATCCCATGCACAATTCACACGTCAACGGTAGGTTGCATATGCTTTCCCTTTGCACATAGCGAGTTCTGCATCAAGGACTGATTGTCTGTCAATGTGGACCCTGGGCAGGATTCTCTAGTGCCCCAGCTATTTGTTTCTTGGTGGCATGCTGTTTGCTGGTGGCAGGATTCTCTACTCTTGCTGCTTGTCAACGGGATTTCCCATTGAGGCCACCCACGCCACTGGAAAACCGACTGGTGGCGGTGCGCTGCGGCAGGAATAGAGAATCCCAACGGCCAGAGAATTCCAACCCCAAGATAGCAGAGTTTGCCATCCACCTCCATAGTGCAACATATATCTAGTTACGCATACTTTGTGCCAATCATAACCATTTAACTGTTAAATGAACCCACAAGCAAGAGTAATTCAACAAATCCCATGGCCAGGAAAGTAATTAATTGCTCAGGATTAATAATGAAATAAAGGGCTCGAAATTACAGTGACATTTAACATACTCGTATAACATTTCTCTCTTCATTATTTTAACAGCATTGTTAATCCATTAATCAGAAACACTTCTACATTAAAAGAGCCAGGAATTACAACTGCCAGTGAGGTGAAGAAGGATGGGGGTGGGGGGAGGGTTGTCAATATATTGCACTAGGAATCATTTCAGGGCAGCGCGGTAGCATTGTGGATAGCACAATGGCTTCCAAGGTCCCAGGTTCGATTCTGGCTTGGGTCACTGTCTGTGCGGAGTCTGCACATCCTCCCCGTGTGTGCGTGGGTTTCCTCCGGGTGCTCTGGTTTCCTCCCACAGTCCAAAGATGTGCAGGTTAGGTGGATTGGCCTTAGTGTCCAAAATTGCCCTTAGTGTTGGGTGGAGTTATTGGGATAGGGTGGCGGTGTTGACCTTGGGTAGGGTGCTCTTTCCAAGAGCCGGTGCAGACTTGATGGGCCAAAAGGCCTCCTTCAGCACTGTAAATCTTATGATTTGACATGTTAAAATTCCATCGAATATCTAAAATGTTTGAAAAATGCAGCAAGATTTTTTTCTTATTTTTGTTCAGTTAAGCATACATGTTTTCATTGCTTCAGCTGAATAGAACATGTTAATAGTTTGTTTCTTGTGAAAACCGGTTGATTAAGTGAATAGATAAGGCTTAATTCATAGGGAATTGTGCTATCTGCAACAGGTCGGATACCCTGGATATTATAGTAGTGTCCAAAATCATAGTGTTAATATTTGCAATATTCTCATCGAAACATCCATTTAATGCAACACTAAGTATACATAAAGGGAGCAAAGTATATTCACTACCTCCCCCTCACCAATAATATATATTTTTTAATTGGGATGTTTTGCCTCCAATTTAAGTAACTCAAAAAATGTGCAACCTTGTAAATATGTCCAATATTTAAAAGGATACTTTCTGATGTTCAATCTTCTGTTTTGGAAAAAAATTGGTCCTGCGATATTTGATAGTCAGCAGTTTTAGTACCTCTTGATAGCCTGTTAATAATGTCCTGACCTGTGAACATTAGACATTCACAATGCAGTGTTAATGTGTTTATGGAATTGTGCAGTACTGCGTCTCCATTCTGCCTTCTTGGATGCAGATTCTCACTGTTGCTGAAACATCACCAAAAGCCTGAGCATGAGCAACAATACAAACCCAAGATGCCAAATTGATATCTGTGGTTTGTCGTGCACTTTTCTATCAGAAGGGCTTGAGAATGTTAACCACTCCCTCCCTGCTTCTTGGTATCCAATGGTTTGCATAATTTTATTTGTCTGTTTCTGCTTAGCTGTCACACCTTCCTAGTCCTTCCATAGTTTCAGTACCAACTCACAACAAGTGGGAAAGATGTATTTGCAGCAAAAGCTCTGATTATCGGAATTTCTGATCTTCTAACTGCCTGACTGTTAAGTCTACTTGCAACTCTGGGTGGTTTCTGTAACATGAATGATACCGAACCAATGTACTGACTGATGCCATTCACATTAAACATATTCTACATATACCTGAGCTTGTTAACAATGTTTAGAATGACTCGGATTTTGCTCTTCGTGGTGGTGATGGTGCTTGCCACTGGTTTTGAAAGCTGTCCAAACAAGCTCTCTCCTTGAATCTCCCCTTTCTCAATGTTAGCTTGACACCATGCTAAGGGTGAAGTGTTGGGCACTGCGGACTCGTGAAGCAGACATATGCCACCAACACTGAAGAAGGTTCAACACTATTTTATTAACTCTTATAAAATACTAGACATACTATAATGAAATGAAAATTACTTATTGTCACGAGTAGGCTTCAATTAAGTTACTGTGAAAAGCCCCTAGTCGCCACATTCCAGCGCCTGTTCAGGGAATCGAACCGTGCTGCTGACCTGCTTGGTCTGCTGTAAAACCCAGCGATTTAGCCCAGTGAGCTAAACCAGTCCCTATAACTGGGTTTACACAATGTTAGTTTAACTAGAGACCTGTGCCTGTCTGAACCAGTTGAATCACTCAGCACGTGGTGTGAGTTTGTACTGTACTTGATGAGCTCTTGCACTTCTGAGAGGCAGTATAGAGAATGAGTGGGAAAAGTGATGCCCTCTGTCTTTATAGTGCGTGTGTTCTAACTGGTGATTAGCTGGGGTGTTTGTGCATGTTGATTGGTCCTAGTGTATGTCCATCAGTGTGTGTGTGCACCATGATATACTGGTGTATATTATGACAAAGGGGATCTCCAGGTGTCTAGCAACAGTGATCACATGAAGTATGGTAAACAATCAATCACATTGCGGTCTTCTCACACACTGCAAAGTAAGAAGTAAAATGCACTGATTATCCTTCACTTTTTAATATTATTTTACAGCAAGCGAAATAAATGTTTGTGTTATATACTTGGGATTAAATTTGAAGCATTCATGAACATTAAGAAAACGCTTTAAAAATATATTACTTTCAAAATATGTGCATTTTCTGCCATAAAGGGGAAATTTGATATCCCACAAATTTAAAATTAGTTTTTCATGCCCTGAGGAGTTTTTCATCAGTCGTTATGAATTTAGTATGCACTTATAAACCCAATTTGTCTTATTCAACAAGTTGTAACATTTTCAACTGTTCTTACAGTGAGGTTAACGGTGCAGAAATGGAAGTTCTTCTCAGTTCAGTGGTTTTTAATTGATTGCAGTCTCCCAGGGATTTCAACAGTGCATGTATGGACTACAGAAATTGCTGTCCGTTTCAGGGAAGTAATGATAGTGAATGTGGTTGCGAGAGTCAAGTGACGTGATTGGCCAATGGGGCCGGAGCGCGTGAACCCCTGGGGGTGGAGTTCGAGATGCACAGTTAGCTACGACCTTGGAGCCTTGGAACATGGTAGCTTTTATCGCTTTTGAATAAACCATTCATTTGTTAATCTACCTGGTGGTTGCCCTTTGTTAGGATGCTATATTGGCGACCAGAATGGCTTCCTGCTGCTACAGAAATCGGGGGAGCAAAGCTGGTGTGAAAGCCTTTCCTTCAAAGCAAACTTACTACGCAGTCTGTGAATGGCTGAATGTTCCATTTTGGCAAGTTAGAACATAGAACATACAGTGCAGAAGGAGGCCACTCGGCCCATCGATTCTGCACCGAACCAGTCAAGCTCTCACTTCCACCCTATCTCCATAACCCAATAACCCCTCCAACCTTTTTTGGCCACTATGGGCAATTTATCATGGCCAATTCACCTAACCTGCACGTCTTTGGACTGTGGGAGGAAACCGGAGCACCCTGAGGAAACCCACACAGACATGGGAAGAACGTGCAGACTCCACACAGACAGTGACCCAGCAGGGAATCGAACCTGGGACCCTGACGCTGTGAAGCAGAGTGCTAATCACTTGTGCTACTGTGCTGCCCCATTTGACACTAATACGGAGCATTGGATGCTATATGTTGAACCCCTCTGTGATTTTTTCAAGGCCAATGAAATCAGGGGGAGGAAAAATGGCAGGTAATTCTGTTAATGGCCTTGGCGTTCCCACATTCAACCTGATTAGGGCTTCTCCAGATGTCTCCAACTCCAAAACATTCAAGGAGCTGGTGGAGTTAGTCAAGGTATCTATCAGCCTTCGATAATAATGCTTCATTGCAAATTACGTTTAATGACAAGAGCCCCATGTGAGACAATCACAGAGTTCATGATTTGCCTAAAGGAAACAGCTGAACACTGCAAGTTCGGATCTGCACTCAACAACATGTTGAGAGACAGGCTCGTCTGTGGCGTCAACTACACGGCCATACAAAAAAAAATTGTTAGCAGAGGCAGCGATTACCTGAATAAAGGCATTTGAGGGCACCTAGATTATGGAAAGCACTGACAGCGAGGGCAATGGTGTTCAGATCATGCATGCCGATGAGGTCCAGAAGGTTCAGCGGGAAGCCGCTGGCACTTGTGGCTCAGAGATGACGACACAGAAACCAATGAGCAAACAGGCTCAGAGCAAAAGAAAGTGCAGAAATGTAGAGAATTTGGTCCACAGATGAGGAGCAAGAATAAATGCTACCTGTGCAGTGAGAGATCAGCCCTAAGAGAGATGTAAATTCAGAGAAGATTTATGCTATGCTGGCAATAGTAGGGGGCACATTAGGCGGGAATGCAAGACTAGGCAGAGCCCACAGGGGACCATCAGAAAAAACTATGACTTCAATACAAAATATTGAGATAACCCTGAGAACTAATTTGAAGTATACAGTTTAAATAGCATTGAAGTGGACAAGGCATCCCCAACTATTATTGTGTTGATAGTAAACAGTCAGTCACTGAAAATGGAGCAGGACACGGGGGCCACTGCTACAGTGTAGGTGAACAAACATATTGTTATTTGCAAGGGGGGTCCAGACCCTGAAGTTTAAACGCATGTCAGCCAAGCCAACAGGACCTTAACCAGTGCTGAGCAAGCTTACTCTCAAATTTAAAAGGAGGGACTAGCTGTAATATTCAGATTCAAACTGTTACATCAGTATGTCTATGGGTGCCATTCCATAACCGTTACTGACCACAAAGCACTTCTGGGTTTATTTAGGCAGGATAAGGCCATTCCCCTCATGGCCTAGCTAATCAGCTAGGGTCCAACACTGTCCTTGATCACCTTACTTAATTTGACGGAAAATGGGCATATTCAGTGAATGCATTTGGGTAAAACTGTAAATCTGAGAAGTTAAGGTCAATATCTAGCCATTTCTTTGAAATTGTAATTAATTTTATTGATATTGTTATACCAGTCAATTAAATTGTTAAGATGTCAGAAAACTGAGTTGGCAACATATTCAGTCAGTCAGTGAGTGGTCTTAGGTAGACTGGTCGTGGATGGCATTTGATAATATGGGGGCTGGGTAAGGTGCCCACAAGCCTGCCCTCCCCTGACCATTTAAGGGTCTTGAGTGGCCAATTGTTCCCCACTAATGGCGCTCATTCTATCTCTCCTGCTATAAAATTATGGGCAGTGACAAGTGGGAAAATATGGGAAGGCGGTTTTTGTAAACAACTTTGCTGAAAATTGGGAAGGTTGATGGGGAGCACATCATTCAGGGGGTGCTCTGTGTTCATCGGGGAAAGTCCCCCCAAAATCATTGGTCCTCTTTGTCTGGCCTCCAAACCCATGCCCCCCATTTCCCTGGCTAGACTGCTCGATCCCTTCCTGCCCTCCAGGACTTAAATGGACCCGGACACCATTAATTCACCCCTTTATGAGTTCTGGTGTTGCTGGGACTGCCAGAGCTGTTGGCTGGGGAAGGTTTTGAAAGTGGGGCTTCTTGTCTATTGAGGGGAAGAAATCAGACTCTCGACTTTTTTAAGCTACCCCCCAGTGTGTTATCGCAAGCAGTACTCCGCCTATCACTCCCTGCCCCTACAAAATCAAACCCAAAGTCTGGCTCTTTTCTTGTCAATGAATATCAACTGCTCAACTATAGAGAATTTATTTTTGGTCAGAATTCATGGTAAGTGAGGTCAATAAAATTATGTAGGAAAAGGGCTTTACCATTCAAACAGTTTTTGTAACAAGTGATGGTCTTAAACTGTCTCCCTATAGACCCATGAAATTTGACGGCTATGACAGTCAATACATGGATCTCACTTTCAGACAATGCAAACAATTGCAGCAACAATTTATAAATGCCACCAGTTGCACTTTGTAGCCAATTCCCCAAAATGAGCCGAAAGAAATAACGCTCTCTGATGTCTGTTACTTCCCATTTTCATTAGCTATAATGAATTTTAATTACTATAGCATGTCACAGTCTAGATAATTCTAAAATGGCAGCAGGGTGACCAACTACCCCAGGTTTCATAGAACTGAACCGTATTTGAAGCCCTCCACCTGTATCAGGAGTTGTCGCATCCAGGATGCTTCTTTGCATTGTATACTCTTTTTAAAAAAAATTTTTTTTTTTTTTTTCTCATATTTATAAACAGTAGTTATTTATATACATGACATTTTTCTTGCCAGCGCTAATTTGCTTTTGTTTAGAGAGAGGTTTGTTTTGTCCTTCATTTGACTAGCTGTGTGTACATTTTGCTGGCCTCTGGATGAGAATATGATATTCCCCCCTTCCTCCTCTCCTCCTCCCCCCCATTGGTGATTTCAGCACCATTCCTCTTCTCTTGTGGTTTCCCCATTTTTCTCCCCCCCCCCCCCCCCCCCCCCCCACACCCCAGGTTGCGCAGTCCTTTGGTTCTTCACATTTTTTTCTTCCCTGGCTTACTCCTCGTTGCTGGCCTCAAACAGGTTTTGGAGCCGGCCGACGAACTGCCCCCAAGTATCCAAGAAGGCTTCCTCTGATCCTCGGATGGTGTACCTAATCTTCTCCAGGTGGAGAAATTCCGAGAGGTCAGCGAGCCAGTCTGCAGCTGTCGGTGGTGCTGCTGATCCGCCAGCCGAGCAGGATTCTCCGGCGTGCGATTAGGGAATGTTGCTCGTTCTGGTGAGTGTGCTTTACACTCAATTGGCTCTGTTTTATTACTTAGCTCTAGAGTCGCCAGGTATCCTTATGATACCACCACCAGGTTCAAGTTCAAGTTCAGATCAATGACTCAATACACCAATTAGTAAGGTTCAAAACAAGACACGTTTATTAATACAGTTATTCGCTACTCATGCATATAATACTAAAAGACTAAACTATTCCTCCCACTAATAGGCCAATACGTACCTGGATAAGGGAACCCACCGGATCAGGGAACAATGGCCTCTTGCTCTGTACTGGATCTGCAGGCTTCCAGCTGGTATGGACTAAGGGGTCAGGAGTGTCTATCTCGTAGCGTGCGTTGTATGACACTTACTTGGTGGTGCAGCAATCGGCCAGGCCTCTCCTTCTTACGGTCAAATTCTTCGAGAGCTGCTAAGGTGTTCTGCTGGGAGGGCCGGCTAAGAGAGTGAACTGAACTTGGGACCTGTCTTTTATAGGTCCAAGGGGCTTCGCGCCCTTTTGGGCGGAACCCCGAGCGTACTTTCAATTAATTGGATCCCATACCAATCGATTGGTTTGAATTCCCCAATACTGGGGCCGTTTCTCGATCACTGGGCGGTTCTCTCTGGCTTGTTTGTCTCCTTTGTTTCAGACTCCCGTTGGCGCTGGAAAGTCTGACCTGCTATAGAATGTCCCAAATGTAGCTGATTGTTGTATCCATTGTTCCCGGGGATCGCTCATTAATATGCAAACTGCTGGTTTCGGTGCTGTCTGCTTTCTTTTGCAGACAGAATACACAGGGAGATTCTGCAACCTGCATGTCTTTCTTAAAGTGTCCAATTTTCCCTGCGTGCTTTGTAAATCGCCATTTTGGGTCGGGAAGTGGCCAACTTCGGGGCTACACTCCCTCCTTGTGATCCTAACACGAAGCGTGAAGGATCACTCAACTATCCCCTGACCTCAGCGAGTTCCATGGCCTCTGCACTTTCCTCAACTATGCAGAAAAATCTTACCTAACAATTCCTAAGTGGCGCTATGTCATAAAGGACATGCATTACCAAATCACAACGGAACCTCTAACTATCCTTAATAAACTATACTCAACTTACATTCAATCATTCTAACTTCCTAGCAGTACAATGGCAGCATTCATGGTTCATTTCTCTGGCTCAGCAGTCGAACTCAGAGGTACATAAGCATTTAAAAGCACATTTCTTTATTTACAGTACAACAACAACGAAAAAAATCCTTTATTACATTTCAAGGGGTTCGGGGGACTGGTGGAAACCGAAGATAGGGGATCTCATCCTATATACCGCCGAGGTACGAGAGCGGTAGGCTCTCCTTCGCTATTTCCTCATTCGAAAAGTCTGCACTATGATGCAGATTATTGCTAATGCCAAAAGTGATTCAACTACGTAGGACAATGAGTACCAGGTCATAAACTTGGTACACCAGGTCGGGGTACTGGTACTTGTTACTGGGCTTGGAGTGTTCTGTGGAAGTGAAACATTAATGGCTGGTGGAGTGGGGGTAAGGGGGTTCGCGTCCGCGCGGAAATATACACAAGTGATGAAGAAAAATACAGTCGCTGTTGTCATTTTCCTTCTCTCTTCTCTTCCTTCTGTTCTGTTCTCTTCTCTTGCTTTGATCTCTCCTTGGAGTGTCCGAAAATCTATGGGATCATGCATAGTGTCTGTTAGTATTTTGCTTAATATCTCAAACGTTAGCATGTCTGTCCTCTTGTGCCAAGTTTCCCTTTATGATTGGTCACTCTCTGTGACTCCCTCATTTATTTTTTTGTCAAAAATGAATTTTATGACCAGACATAATCTCAAATACTGTACCACTGCGAGTCGTCTCGCAGGCCTTGCGTTTTACCATCCCAATGTTCCTGGATGTAAATAGCATGGGGAGTTGGCAACCAAAGGCAAAATAAGCAAAATTAAATTTTGAAACTAAAAGAGCCAAAATGAGGTGCGTATGGGCCACGACGGGTAAGAGTTGGATGGAGTCCCCGGGTAGGGCGGCTGTGCCGTACACACTGCCTGAGTGACCTGAAACAAACAGGCAAGAGTGTAGTCATCATGGTGGTTGTGAGGCTGCCTCTTCTATCCTCCAAACAGAAGAGCAGTTATGAAAGGGAAGCTAGCAAGCTCTCAGAGGTTTCGGCCGAGAAGCGAGCTGGCAAGTTCTTAGAGGTATCGGAGGACAAATTGAGCGTGTGTCCGCAGAGCTGCTGTTCCTGGAAAAAAAACCAAACACAAACAAACAAACATGCAACAGAAAACTTGCAGGTTCCATCAGAAAAGGACACCGTTGCTCTCTCAAGCGGTTTCTCTTTTTACATCATCTGGCCACCTCAATCATCATCATCTGCGAACAGGGTCGCAAAGGGGTTGCGGTGTCGGGAGTCAGACGTAATGTCATCCTCTTCTCCCGGATCCCATACCCTTATATGGATCAGGCTCGCTAAGGCTGCATTGTGTGACCGTGGGTCCAGCTCGTCATTCCGGACGAGTTTGTATGAGTTGTCTCGGTGCCAAATGGTAGTATCTAAGTTCGTATGAATATTGTCGGGGTCGTCATAGTTGGGTGGTGGGTCTGGGTGTGGGTTTGATGTTTTAATGTAGGTGATCTCCAAGGGATCACTGGAGTCGGGGTCGTAGTCGCAGTGTGCGTGGGTTGTGGTTTCGGGGCAGTAGAGATGAGTGCTGTGGCTGTCGTCAGAGTCACAGTCGCTGTCGCTGCTGTAGCTGCTTGTGAGCATGTTGGGGCAGAGTCTAAAGTCAATGGGCGGAGTCGAGGTCGAGTCCATGGAGGTGCTGGTCTGTGAGGGGGAGGGCGGAAAACGTCTCTTGGGGCGTGGCATGGAGGTCTGCTGCGTCAAGCATAACGTGATGAGAGTGGTTGGACTGTGATCCATATGCCTTTAACTGGTTGATATGGAACCAGGCAGTCTTACCGTTGGGGTACTTTATTTTGTAAACGGAAGGGCTAACTTTATCTGCAATGATGTGGAGATGCCGGCGTTGGACTGGGGTGAGCACAGTAAGAAGTCTTACAACACCAGGTTAAAGTCCAACAGGTTTGTTTCAAACACGAGCTTTCGGAGCACGGCTCCTTCTTCAGGAGCTCCTTCTTCTTGAAGAAGGAGCCGTGCTCCGAAAGCTCGTGTTTGAAACAAACCTGTTGGACTTTAACCTGGTGTTGTAAGACTTCTTACTGTTTATCTGCAATGGAATAGGGGCAGAATATTTGGGTGAAAGGAATGTACTGGGCTTGTGGACAGAGAGCATGACCTGCTGCCCTACTGCAAACTCAGTGGAGTGTACCGTTTTGTTGAAACAGGCCTTGCTCTGTTTCTTTCTTGTCCCTAATTTTACCGCGGCTGCGAGCTGAGCCGATTTAATGTTCTCTATCATTTGTTTGACTGCCTTCTCGTGTGTGAGGGCCGTCACTTCTGGGCTGGTCAAATCTATTCCCAATAAATACTCAGTGCCTTTCATTGGGCGTCCGGTCATGAGCGTGTGTGGTGTGTAACCTGTAGAAGTCTGGGGCAGCATGGTAGCATGGTGGTTAGCATAAATGCTTCACAGCTCCAGGGTCCCAGGTTCGATTCCCGGCTGGGTCACTGTCTGTGCGGAGTCTGCACGTCCTCCCCGTGCGTCTAATAGGTTTCCTCCGGTTTCCTCCCACAGTCCAAAGATGTGCGGGTTAGGTGAATTGGCCATGCTAAATTGTCCGTAGTGTCCTAAAAAGTAAGGTTAAGGGGGGGGTTGTTGGGTTACGGGTATATCATTGCTCGGCACAACATCGAGGGCCGAAGGGCCTGTTCTGTGCTGTACTGTTCTATGTTCTAAGTCGAAACAGTATTCCGTAAAAACATCAACGCGAATGGGAGGACCGAATCCCAAGTCGTGTTATTTTCCTGGACCATTTTACGGAGGGTGGATTTTAGGATCCGATTCATGCGCTCCACGATACCACTCGACTGGGGGTGGTATGCAATGTGGAATTTTTGTGTTATGCCAAATATAGTGAGGACGTTCTTCACAACCCGTCCTGTGAAATGGGAACCTTGGTCCGACTCAATGCTTCGGGGGAGTCCCCATCTTGTAAAGGTGTGGTGTGTCAAAATCTTTGCCGTTGTTTTCGCTGTATTGGTTCGAGCTGGGAATGCTTCTACCCATTTAGTGAATGTGTCTATCACAACCAACACATATTTATAACCATTCCTGCAAGGGGCAATGGTCCAATAAAATCGATTTGGAGATTCGTCCAGGGGCCGTTAACGGGGTGGGTGTGGCTAAGCAGTGCTTTCCTTGCGTATCTGTCCGGATTATTCTGGGCACAGATAAGGCAATTCTCAATGTAGTGAGTGACATCCTCTTTTAAACTCGGCCACCAACAGAGCTGTCTGAGGTGGGCAGTAGTGGGGTCTATTCCTAGGTGTCCATGACCATCATGGCATAAACAAATTAGCTGATTCCTGTCCTGTTCAGGAACCACATACAAAGTGTCTTTTAAAACAACACCCTCATGGGTGGTCAGTGATCTTTTAAATCTTTCGAACGGTGCTGGGTACTTTCCTTTAACAATCTCCCTGAGGTTGCTATCCTGTTTTTGGGCTGCGACTAAATCCTCAATATTAGTCTGTCATATCTGTACTGCACTAACTGGTGCGCTTTCTGGGGCGCATTCAGGGGGGGTTCCAAAAGTAACCACGTCTGGAACCTGCTTTTGCCAATGCGTCTGCTTCCACGTTCCCGGGTGGGGAAGAACACTTTTATTATCCCGAATGTCCTGTCCTTTGCCTTCTCTAAAATATGTCAGAGTAATGGGGCTGATGGGAGGGGCTTGCCGTCTGCGGAAACAAAACCTCTTGTCTTCCACAGGGGGAAGAACTCAGTTAAACTGTTGCAGACATATAGACTATCCGAATATATATCTGCCGGGCTGGGGAACAAATCTGGGTGGTCCCCTATATATGCGATTGCAGCTAGTTCTGCTGCCTGCGCGCCTAAGTGACCTGGAAGTTGCAATGCGATCTCTTCAAGGGCGCGGCCCTGCGTGTCCTCCACATATATACCACATCCAGTAAAACGTTTGCCATCAAAAACGGTGGATGAACCATACACATAAATCCTCAAAGGGCGCACACGTGTCTGTGTGCTGGGGCCTTTGGGTTGAAGTTCCTATCTTTCTGGGGGGGTGTTTTTGCGATAAAGGGTCCTGTATTGTGAAGTGGGGCTATGATCTCACATTCATGGGGTGTTCCTGGGTACTGGAGGTTATCTTTCAAAAAAGTGTGTCTCTTTGCCCGTTTCACTGTGATGTCCCATCCTTGCAAAAGAAGGGTCCATCTAGCTGCTCTGATTTGACTAACTGTACCGTCCTTTATTCGTCCGTCTAATAGAAGCTGTGTAGGTGTATGTTCGGTCAGAATCGTGATGGGGTTCAGTCCGGTAATGTAAGAGAAATACTGCACTGCCCAGAAAACTGCGAGCAGGTGCCTTTCGCAGGCTGAAAATCCTTGCTCCACAGGGGTTATAAGTCTGGAGGCGTAAACCACTGGTCTTAGCTGCTCGTGCCGTTCCTGAAGGAGCACGGCCGATAGGGTCAGATCTGTACTTGCTACCTCAATTGCATAGGGGGAAAGTGGGTCTGGAACTTGGAGTGCGGGGGCTGTGATAAGGGCTCTTTTTAAATCATCCACAGCATCCGTATGCTGCGGAAGCCATTCCCAAGGGGCTCCTTTCTTTAGGAAGTCTGAAAGGGGGGCTGATTTGGTCGCGAAACCGTCAATGTGGTTCCGACAGTAGCCAACCAGTCCTAAAAATGACTGGAGGGCTGAAACATTTTGGGGAAGGGGCAATTTGACGATCGAGTCAATCTTTTTGTACTCGATCTCGCGTTTGCCGTGCGTGATGATCGTACCCAAATACATAACTTTACTCTCCAATATTTGGGCCTTTTTGGGGTTCACTTTATATCCAATTGTTTGTAGTAGTTCCAGGAGTTCAGACAGAAGCGTGATGTGCTCTGCCTTGGTGTCTGTCTGCAGTAATAGGTCGTCCACATACTGTACCAGACATTCGGGGCGAGAGAATTTTGAAAATCCATTTGCCAGCTGTCGGTGGAAAATGGAGTGGGAATTGTGGAATCCTTGTGGAAGGCATGTCCACGTGTACTGCTGGCCTTTAAAAGTGAATGGAATTTGTACTGGCACGCCTTCGCCAATGGGATGGACCAGAAGCCGTTGCTAATGTCCAAAACCGTAAAGAGTCGTGAATTGAGTGCCTGAGCATGGTCTCGGGACTTGTTGCTACCGTGGGGGCTACTGCGCGGGTGACTTTATTGAGTTCCCGATAATCGATGGTCAGTCGCCATGATCCATCGTGCTTTCTCACTGGCCAAAGCGGGGCATTATTAGTTGAGGCTACTGATCGGAGTACGCCCTGCTCTAATAAGTTGTCGATAACTTTTGAGATTTCTCCCTCTGCCTCCTGGGGAAATCCATATTGCCGTTGGGGTCTAGGGTCAGGTCCTGTAATTTGAACCGATCCAGACATTCTGCCGCAGTCGTGCCTGTGACTGGCAAATGCTGATCTGTTGTGTTTCAAAACTGCCTTAACCTGTTTGTCCAGGCTGAGCGTGGTTGGATCAAAACAATACTCTCCGACTGCGCTAATCCTGTTTTCGTACTCACTTATGGTGAGCGTTGCGGGGGCTCTTTCTGACCTCGCCATTCGCCAGACACACTGATTGACTGGGTCGAATGACAGGCTGTGTGTGTTCATGAAATCTATGCCTAGTATGTGTTCTGCTGTGTGGGGCAAATCTACTAAAGCAATGGGGTGTCTGGTGGTGATATTCCCTTGCTGAATGGGTACAGGGGCTGTAATGTGTCCCTGCTGTGAGTGGCCTGTAAAGCCGCTGAGTGTGATTGTGGCTGTAGTGGGCCACGTGTCCTTTTGATACATATTGGATGAATTTATGGTCGTGCAGGAACCTTCTGTGTCCCAGAGTAATTCTATGGGCTGTCCCCGTATCTTTGCTGTGACTACCGGTCGTCCGGACCTGTCCCAAAGGGTGTCACAGACCCAAGTGGGGGAGACCGAACACCGTCAGTCCGTTCCGTCCACATTTGTCTGTCCTGAATGAGTCCCTATACTATGAATGGGCTTTGCTCTATTTCTGTTCAGGGTGCCTGACTGTTGGCCTCTCTGTGATTTCTGTGGGGCGTTGCACTCTCTTGCAAAATGTCCTAACTGACCACAGTTGTAACATTCCTGTGGCTTCTGCGGGGCGTTATTCTTTCCTTCATTCACCCAGGTGGGGTTTTGGTGCACTTTGACTGCCTGAATATCAGCCTCTGCCTGCTGATCTTCGGGTTTCCTAACTGCGGGTTTACTATGGACAGATTGCTCCCAAGCGGGGGACAACCTTTTTAGTACCCATTTCTCATTGTGAGCGTTTTCTGATGGGTCATAATTCGCACACGCTTTCTGTCCTGCCTCTGTGGCATGGGAGATTAGGGTGCGGGTCCATTTAGCCATGTTGTCTGGGGTCAAATGGGCTCAATCTAAGTTTCCAAACACTGCTGTGAAATGGATCCACAGCCTTCCTGCAAATGCTGTGGGGTGCTCGGTTTTCTTTTGCCTTCACTGGTTCAGGCCTTCTACGGGGTCACCTCTATTATATCCGATCGCATCGAGGATCGATGTGTGCATCTCTTCTAGGGTGCCTCCTCCAACGTTCTGTGGGTCTGGAAGGGCTGCTACCACTGAGGGGTCTAGACCACGAATCCCTGGGGGTACATGAGGCATTCCATTGCCTGCATGGCCATCTCTCCTATCTCAATGCTCTCTCTTAAATTTAGAACGAGGGGTACATAGGCGGTGCTATAAATATGGGTATGGCTTTCGCTAATTTCCGAAGTATAAACTCCCGACAGTTTTTTCGCAACAAAATCTCTCGATTTTACTTTATAACCCTGTTAGTTACGCATGCATCAACACACTTCCGAATTATGAGGATTGATGTGAACTACTTGAACACTTGTGGTTTTTCCTTTTCCCAATTGGATTTCTGATTCAAATTGCTGGGTTCTCTTGGAGTGGGGGGGCCACTTCTAGTCGAGTCCCACCAGAGTCGCCACTAAATGTTGCTTGTTCTGGTGAGTGCGCTTTACACTCAATTGGCTCTGTTTTATTACTTAGCTCTAGAGTCGCCAGGTATCCTTATGATACCACCATGAGGTTCAAGTTCAAGTTCAGATCAATGACTCAATACACCAATTAGTAAGGTTCAAAACAAGACACGTTTATTAATATACAGTTATACGCTACTCATGCATATAATACTAAAAGACTAAACTATTCCTACCACTAATAGGCCAAAACTTATCTGGATAAGGGAACCCGCCGGATCAGGGAACAATGGCCTCTTGCTCTGTACTGGATCTGCAGACTTCCAGCTGGTATGGACTAAGGCGTCAGGAGTGTCTATCTTGTAGCGTGCGTTGTATGACACTTAATTGGTGGTACAGCAATCGGCCTGGCCTGTCCTTCTTACGGTCAAGTTCTTCGAGACCTGCTAAGGTGTTC
This sequence comes from Scyliorhinus canicula, assembly GCF_902713615.1. Taxonomy (NCBI): domain Eukaryota; kingdom Metazoa; phylum Chordata; class Chondrichthyes; order Carcharhiniformes; family Scyliorhinidae; genus Scyliorhinus; species Scyliorhinus canicula. Next base: position 140,119,343 of record NC_052152.1, on the reverse strand, counting down.
TGCTGGGAGGGCCGGCTAAGAGAGTGAACTGAACTTGGGACCTGTCTGTTATAGGTCCAAGGGGCTTCGCGCCCTTTTGGGCGGAACCCCGAGCGTACTTTCAATCGATTGGATCCCATACCAATCGATTGGTTTGAATTCCCCAATACTGGGGCCGTTTCTCGATCACTGGTCGTTTCTCCCTGGCTTGTTTGTCTCCTTTGTTTCAGACTCCCGTTGGCGCCGAGAAGTCTGACCTGCTATAGAATGACTCAAATGTAGCTGATTGTTGTATCCATTGTTCCCGGGGATTGCTCATTAATATGCAAACTGCTGGTTTCGGTGCTGTCTGCTTTCTTTTGCAGACAGAATACACAGGGAGATTCTGCAACCTGCTTGTCTTTCTTAAAGTGTCCAATTTTCCCTGCGTGCTTTGTAAATCGCCATTTTGGGTCGGGAAGTGGCCAACTTCAGTGGCTACAGGAAGCAAAAGCAAGGGCTTCCCCATGTGTATTTGCCCTGTATACTCAATCATTTAATTCCGCATGTCCGCAGTACGCTCAGCTCTCACATTCTCACAGCTCAGCTAACCCCGCCGTCCTCACAGACTCGGCAGCCCTCCCTCCCTCCCCACCTGCTCTGACAGGTTTTGCGGCACCTCTTTACCACCATCCCGCCCACACGCCCACCCCTCGTCCACTTCGATGTCAAAGTGACTCTTAACCTATTCCCTGAGAGTTGGTCACTCTGAATAGCTGGAATTTGGATTTCTTTTCAAATCCCATTCCGTGGATTGGAGCACAAAACTGAGGTTGAGCCTTGAGTGCAGTGCCCAAGGAGAGGCCTTCCATCAAAAGTACACCATCGTAAAGATCCTAAAGCAGTATTTTGAAGAAGAGGAGGCAAATTTTCCCCTGTGTCCTGGGCAATACTCTCCTCCTCAATCAACAACTAAAAACAATTTGTGGAGTCATATCATATTGTTGATCGTGGTAGCTTGCAGTGCACAGTGGAGCTGCCATACTTCCACCTTAATAACAATAACTGCATGTCTAAAACAATATCATTGGCTACATAGTGCTTTTAGATATCCTGAGATTGTGAAAGGCACGGTATAAATTCCAGACTTGATGAATAGTTAAATTTGTTCACTGTTTTGAAGTGCTAATTTGTACATGTTTATGTAAAATTAGCAGATCGGAGATTTGTGTTGGCACAGGCCAAACTTGGCCATCAATTGAGTGTGACAGCATTATTTTAATGAAATGTAGGATGGCTTTGATGCCTGTCTTCTGTGGATATGATTGTCTTTTTTGATTGATATAATGTGTTCCAAAAATGACTTGCTGTAATGCCTGAAGAGTTTTGTTCTTGGCTCAGATTTGGCTATTTTCTGGGCTTTAATGGGAATTTTTATTGATGCATGATTTTTGTTAAGTATGTAAGATTGTAAACATCAAATAAAATTTCAGCTTAACTACCAGTCTTGTTCTATAGTTCATAAGATAATTACCATCCATGAAGGCTTCCTTTACAATGCCATCTGGTCATTCAGCTTTCTTTGTGTTCGTGATGGGATATCCACAGAACATATTGACCATTCGTTGCTTGAAGGCTAACTTCCTGATACCAGTCCTAGAGTTACTTTTTAGCAAACCATTTTCCAGGATTGCCTTTTCCAGTATTGATTATTAGTTCTTTAGATTGCTCGGAAACTCTGAAGAAGATGCATCATTAATACAAATTTTATAATAATGTGGTTTTCTGTCAGGTTCAAACATCATTGAGAAAGAAAGAGATGAGAAAGGACAAAGTCGGGCAGAGAACTTGCCTATCTGCATGTTCTGACCTTTGAAAAGGACTTTCTTAGAGTTGGTGAAAAATGCTAAAGCAATCACTGGTGAACATTGCTTAGAATTGTTAGGCCATAGACCTCCTGAGATTGAAATGTATTGCAGCAAGGAAGAGTGAAAACGAGGCATGGAAGCCGACTGTCAACACCTTCTTCTTTGAAACTGCTGCCGTGAATGTTCCTCAAATACTTCATCAAGAAATACAGGCACTCAATCCTAGCCTGATTATATTTAAGTGACAGTGGTGGAGGGCGGAGTCACGGAGATTACCTGATTTTCCGGCCTTCTGCATTTCACAGCCAATGGGATTAGTGTAGATAGGTGCATGATGGCTAACATGGACATTTTGGGTCAAAGGGCCTCTTACCATGTTGTAAAAAGTCTATGACTATGGGTGAAATGACACCAATTGAAGCTCCCAGCAGAAGTAATATGGCAGTGTGTAGGTGAATGGTGGGGAACAAGACTGATTGACCAGCAGGAGCAAGGGGAGTCCAAAAAATAACGAGGTGAGATTTAATCGAGATTTTGATGGAAATTCTTTATTCCGGCAGGATGTTCAGTACATAGAGGGCACAGATTTAAGAAAACTGTTGACAGAACCAGGATGGAGATGAGTTTATTATTTAATGCACTGAGTTGTTGTGATCTGGATTTCACTGCCTGAAAGGGTGGGGGAAGCAGATTCAATAGTAACTTTCAAAAATGGTTTGGATACTGACCTGTAAAGGGAAACTTTGCAGGCTACAGACAAAGAGCAAAAATTTGATAGTTCTTTCAAAGGGCTGGGTCAGGCTTGATGGGCTCCTTCTGTTGTATGGTTATGCAGTCCTAATTTTTAAACCCAGCGCCTCATCTCCCAGCCCAATGGGATTTCTGCATGAGAGGGATTAAAATGAAAAACATTCTTCTTTCCAATGCCAATCCGCCAATTTCCAGAAGATTTTCATTTTTAGTGCCCCAATTCAGGATATTGATGAGGCTAGCAAATGTGGTCCCTTTGTTCAAGAAGGGGAGTAGAGATAGCCCCGGTAACTATAGGCCGGTGAGCCTAACGTCTGTGGTGGGTAAAGTCTTGGAGAGGATTATAAAAGATACGATTTATAATCATCTAGATAGGAATAATATGATTAGGGATAGTCAGCATGGTTTTGTGAAGGGTAGGTCATGCCTCACAAACCTTATCGAGTTCTTTGAGAAGGTGACTGAACAGGTAGACAAGGGTAGAGCAGTTGATGTGGTGTATATGGATTTCAGTAAAGCGTTTGATAAGGTTCCCCACGGTCGGCTATTGCAGAAAATACGGAGGCTGGGGATTGAGGGTGATTTAGAGATGTGGATCAGAAATTGGCTAGTTGAAAGAAGACAGAGAGTGGTAGTTGATGGAAAATGTTCAGAATGGAGTTCAGTTACGAGTGGCGTACCACAAGGATCTGTTCTGGGACCATTGCTGTTTGTCATTTTTATAAATGACCTAGAGGAGGGCGCAGAAGGATGGGTGAGTAAATTTGCAGACGACACTAAAGTCGGTGGATTTGGAGTATTGCGTACAGTTCTGGTCGGCTCATTATAGGAAGGACGTGGAAGCTTTGGAACGGGTGCAGAGGAGATTTACCAGGATGTTGCCTGGTATGGAGGGAAAATCTTATGAGGAAAGGCTGATCGACTTGAGGTTGTTTTCGTTAGAGAGAAGAAGGTTAAGAGGTGACTTAATAGAGGCATACAAAATGATCAGAGGGTTAGATAGGGTGGACAGCGAGAGCCTTCTCCCGCGGATGGAGGTGGCTAGCACGAGGGGACATAGCCTTAAATTGAGGGGTAATAGATATAGGACAGAGGTCAGAGGTGGGTTTTTTACGCAAAGAGTGGTGAGGCCGTGGAATGCCCTACCTGCAACAGTAGTGAACTCGCCAACATTAAGGGCATTTAAAAGTTTATTGGATAAGCATATGGATGATAAGGGCATAGTGTAGGTTAGATGGCCTTTAGTTTTTTTCCATGTCGGTGCAACATCGAGGGCCGAAGGGCCTGTACTGCGCTGTATCGTTCTATGTTCTATGTTCTATGTCCAGCAGAAGCCATTGATCAATCATATCATCTGTGCGGCACAGCAAACTTACTGAACGTTTTGGGATACCTGTGTTGTCAGCTGTCCAGGAGCACATAAAAAGCAGGAGGAACTGACTGGCCGAGATAAATTGTAACTGTTTACTCCTATTAGAAAAACACTTCATATGGGCCAGGAGAAGCAGACGTGCTCTCTCCAGGCCCTTCACACAATTCTTGGATCTCCTCATCTCTGACCTCTATCTCTGATCTCACTTGAATCTCCTGATCTCCTGCAAAGCCTCCTTCCACTGACTGCCAGATATTGTCCCAATGGGCCCCAGGCTGCAGGCTTTAGCTGTTAAATCTCAACTCCCACCTATCAATCAGGCAGTCAATCTGGCTGCTCGCCACTGGGAGTTAGAGAAAACTTTTTAAAATCAAGCTTTGCTTCGTTAATTACCCAAAACAGCCCCCCCCCCCCCCCCCGTGCAGCTTTCTTGCCTTTGAGCTAATATCAAGATATCAGATTCCAGTAGCCATATTTTTAAAATAATTTTAAATCTTGAGGAGGCTTCAGATCCCTTTAGTGCCAACTCCTTTTCCTTCTATTCCAGTGTTTCAGCAGGTGAGCCGCTTAGGACACTGTCTGGCAGTGACCCCAATGCAACCTGGAGCACACCTTGCATTGTCCATATACCTGATTGGGAAAACATGCCATGGCAGGGTTGGATCATGAAAGGGAGCCTCACATAACAGAACTCCAATCCTAAATCCTGCCCAAACACCCAGGAGACAATTCTATCCTCTAATATTTTTTGCTTTTATGTGTGTGTTTCCAGAGGCAAAACCTGGATCCGTATGACTTGATGTGATTGGTTATTTGTACAACATCTAGTTTTGCAGCATTGTTTCGTTGATGGCTGTCTTTCAGGTAGACCAATTTGAAGATTAAAAATGCTGCTTATATCATCCCCTCAGTAACCACAGCTTTGAGAAAAGTTGACATTTAATAAACCCTGCAAGCTAAAGCTAATGCAAGAATTCATATCTTTGGACATGTTTGTTCAATGTGTTCTTACTGCAGAGTGTGTGCAGTAAATGATAAGCAAATATACTTTAAGCAATAAAACATCAAGAATTATGCTATGTAATTATATCTGGTTCACTTTAAGCAATTCAATTTTTTTACAGTGTATTATTGCGCCGTGACTGCAATAATGTTTCTGTATAATTTTACGCAGAGGCAATGATTTTGGAAATTTTTGCAATCATTTTAAGTCCATTGCCATCAGCAGGAACAGCAAAGTGACCTTTACTGATGTGCATGCAACAGTGTGTGTGTGCGACAAGTGAACATTTACATGTAAGGTTTGCATTGTTTGTAATGTGTTCAGATTGATTGAGTCACTTGATTGCCTCACATTCACATCTACCTGAAAATTTGCACAATGCTAGGCAGCAGTAAAGGAATAATCTAAATAAATCCAGCAAGGGCTGTGCTATCTTTTGAATCAGGAGGGAACCAAGACTTTTATAAAGTGCTGAATTTAGGTGTCATATTTGAAGATGAGTGTTATCAGAACCACGCCAGAAACATTTGGTGAGGAAAGATAGATGTGAGTTGGTTTAATGCTTGTAAAGTTTTAGATTTCCGATTCTTCTTCTAAAAAAACTATCTATCCAGATGGAACAGATTGTTTATTTAATTGAATGTCTGTATGGCCCCTGGGTTGTTTGCTCATTTTGAAATGGGTTTCGTATTCATTTTTTTCAGAATATTGATTTAATGATGCAGGAACTATGGAAGGAATTGTAAAACTGATTTTTAATACCTGTGATTTTTGGTTTGCTGAGAAAATGACTATTTTCAAACTGGCTGGTTATTAGATAATTGCAGGCTGACAACTTCCATGAAATCATTACAGAGGAAAATGATTGTTGCTGCTTTCAGTCTCAGGCTGATCCTTGGTGCCTAATTCATGGAATTGTATCATAGAATTTACAGTGCAGAAGGAGGCCATTCGGCCCTTCGAGTCTGCACCGGCTCTTGGAAAGAGCACCCTTCCCAAGCCCACACCCCCACCCTATCCCCATAACCCAGTAACCCCACCCAACACTAAGAGCAATTTTGGACACTAAGGGCAATTTAGCATGACCAATCCACCTAACCTGCACATCTTTGGACTGTGGGAGGAAACCGGAGCACCCGGAGGAAACCCACGCACACACAGGAAGAACGTGCAGACTCCGCACAGACAGTGACCCAAGCCGGGAATCGAACCTGGGACCTTGGAGCTGTGAAGCAATTGTGCTAACCACTATGCTACCGTGCTTCCCAGAGGGGGGAATACAAGAGGAAGAGTTGATCAAGAAAGGGAAGGGAGGGGTACATCAAACGTGCATGTCGGAGAAAGAAACAAGTTTCAACCAAGAATTTAAAAAGCAAGCAGCAAATATATCAAATGAAAAATCAAATAGAGGGAAAAGTATCCACGTGATACAAAAAGGGTGCAAGAAAGGACCAGAGTCACGGTCAGATGACAAACTGTCAGTGAATGTGCTGGCTACTGCTGGTGTAACCAATCATTACTGGGTCACTCCTTTACTGGACAGACAACTGGTGTAAATGGAGGTAGACACTTGTGTAGCCATTTTGTTGGTACCAGAAACTGTTTACCAAGAGAAACTATGCATATCACCTTGAAACCCTCAAAGATACTATTCAAAACCTATACTTGGGAAGTGGTTCTGCTCGATGGCCATCTCGAGGTAAATGTGCAGTAAATTGGACAAACCGCAGACTTGTCCCCACACTTCATTAACGTTAACTATCCAGAAAGTTGTTCAGGGTAGGGGTTCAGTTGTCCTCTGGGTTCTGGGGGAGGGGTGGGGTTACAGGCATGTGGGATTGGGGTTGGGGCCAGGGTCATAGTGCTGCCTACTCACCCTGGCTGCCCTGAGGAGGTGGTGCAGTTTTTTCCTGCATTGCTGTCCAATGCTGGCCGTGTTGCCATGGCGATCACAACATTTGCCACCTGTTCCCAGGCCCAGTGAAAGGCGGTGGATGGCAACCTCCTCCCCACCCCGGGGTACAGGGTAGCCCACCTCTCCTCCACAGCATACAGCAGGGTCTCAAGTTCAGCATCAGTGAACCAGGGTGCCGCTCTTCGTGCTGCCATTCTGTTGGCTGGGATGGGGTGTGTGGGGAATGGAGTCCTCATATGCGCCTGCAGCTTGTCAGTCTCTCGAATATCAATGAATCCGGTGAATCCGACACCATTTTTCACTGGAATCAATCAGGTTCCACATGGCGCCGTTGTTAGCCCATTAACGGTTGATGAATTGTTCCGAGAGCAGCGCTAGTTTTGCTATCGTAGAAGTCCACCGATTCAGTCCTGGTGTCAACACTTCGGGTAGAATTCTCCATCCCACCGCACCAGTTTTCTGGCACCCCGCTGGCAGCAGGATTCTCAGTCCTACCAGCTGACCAATGGGGTTTCCCATTGTGGGCAGCCCCATGCTGTCTGGAAATCCCCAGGCGTGGATACGCTGCTGGCGCAAAGGAGAATCCCACCAGCAGAGAATCCAGTCCTTGGTCTCTCAAATGGAGAGTCCCGCTCTAGAGTAGTTATCTTTACTTAGGTTTTATAAGGCACCTGAACTGGAGGTGATGCACTCAACGACATTGAAGGAAGTGACAGAGGAAATTGCGAAGGCACTGATCATATTTTTTCAGTCTTCCCCAGACTCAGGGGTGGTGCCAGAGGACTGGAGAATTGAAAATTTTCGCAAATGGGTATAAAGGTAAGCCCAGCAACTACAGGCCAGTTAGTTTACCTTCAGTGATGGGAAAACGTCGAGAAACAATAATTCGGGACAAAGTTAAGAGTCACATGGACAAATCTGAGGTTTTTTTCTAAATTAAGCGGCAATTTAACGTGGCCAATCCAAATACCCTGCACATCTTTGGGTTATGGGGGCGAAAACCACACAAACACGGGGAGAATGTGCAAACTCCACACGGACAGTGACCCGGAGCCCGGATTGAACCTGGGACCTTAGTGCCGTGAGGCAGCAGTGCTAACCACAGCGCCCTTTGCTGCCCCATTGGACAAATCTGAGTTATTTAAGGAAGGCCAATAGTGATTTCTTAAGGGAAAATCATATTTAATTAACCTTCTGGAGTTCTTGGAAGAGGTAGCAGATAGGGTTGATAAGGACAATGATGATGTTTTTTGGGCTGGAGGAAGGTTTGTTGTGGACTTCACTAGGGGTCAGTATTAAAACCCTTGCTATATTAATGATCAAGACCCTGGTGTACAGGGAACAATTTCAAAGTTTGTGGATGATATAAAACTCAACAGCATCGTGAATTGCTGTAAGGAAAGTGTCGGATAAAAGGAAACAGACACCTTGGTGGAATGGGTGGACAGGTGGCAGATGAAGTTTAATGCAGAGATTTGTGAAGTGATTCACTTTAGGATGTAAAGAGAGTGCAGAAAGGTTTCGCAAGAATGGTTCCAGGGATGAAGGACTTCAGTCAAGAAGATAGATTGGAGAAGTTGGGACTGTTTTCCTTTGAGGAACGAAGGCTGAGAGGAGATTGGATTGAGGTTTCAAAAGCATGAGGGGTCTGGACATGGTAGATAGAAAGAAGCTGTTCCACTAATGAAAGGATTGAGGATGAGAGGGCATGGATTTAAAGAAGAAATCGTGACATGATGAAAATCTTTCACACAGAGAGTGAATAGGATTTGGAATGCTCTGCCCCAGAGTGTGACAGAGGAAGGTTCAAATGAAGCATTTCAAAAGGAACTCAGACTCTTACCTGAAAAGGAAGAATGTGTTGGGTTATGGAGAGAAGGTGGGAGTATGGGACTAGGTAAGTTGCTCAATCAGAGAACCAGTGCAGACATGATGGGCTGAGTGGCCTCTTTCTACACCGTAACAATTCTATGACTTTGTGACTCCACATGAGGGTTGAAATGCATGAGGCCTGGCAGAGATAATGGGCTGGATTCTCTGTTTCTACCACTAAGTGTTGACACCAATGGAGAATCCGTGAACTTTGACGACAGGAAAATTGGCGCTGCACCTGCACCAATTCTGCTACTGGTGAGGCGCTAGCACCGTTGCCACGTGGAACACTGGCGCTACCATCGGTGCCACATGGAACACGGGGACTAGCATCGGTGCCGCATGGGGGGGGGCACCTATATGACCCAGGGCACTAGGTTTAAAGCGGGCTGTTCGCTGCCTTGCCGGCTGTGGTACTGGTGTTGGGTACCTGTCCACCCCAACCCCACAGCCCACCTCCTGGCCCCCCCACTACTCCCCTGGACCATGGCAGAAGCCCCCAGGTCAGCAGCATGACTGTTGACGCACTATGGCGGTGTTGGACACTGTCCATATGCCCTCTCTCTCAGCAGCCACCACGCCAGGTTCATGATTTTTGAGAACACATGTGTACCGTGCCATCGGGAACTCGGCCCATCGGACGTTGAGAATCGCGAGTGGACCCACTAATGATGTGCAAACGGTGTTTAAAGTACACGAGGTGTGCATTGCATTGACGCCGTGTTAAAGTGACGGTGCATTGTGATTTGGCATCAAACCGGCGCCTGCCACGATTTTGCCGTTGGAAGCTATTCTCAGCCCATTCGCACGCCTCGATTCCGTCGTTGGCTAATGGAGAACCCCATCCAATGTATTCATATTTACTAGCCTGTAATCTCCAGGCTCCGTGGTGTCATAATTGGGGGTTACTCCAAAGGTGGGCTGGGGAACCTTCCGCCACAGCTTCCCAGGTGATTATTACCCTGCAATTTCCCGGGAAGCTGAAACCTCTGTTCGGTAATTGCCTTGCAAACTTCTGTCGTACTATATGTTCACCCAGGAAAATTTTGACGAGTTAAAAACCATTCTAACTCTTGAGTAATTATAGGAGTGACTCCATCAACCCTTCAACAGCACTCTCCCTGACCACCTCCCCACCATGGGGTTTTCCTATCCCTCTCCAGGACCTCCTTGTGCACCTTCCACCGACCACCTGACCCCAACTTCCTCACTGACCAACCGATTCCTTTTGACTGATCTCCCCTCTGACCAATTCCTCCCCTCACTCACATCACTGACGACCTAACTCCAAGACCACCTCCCCGACTGATCCCCCCGAATAACACTTCTCCCCCCACACTGATCCTCCGACCACCTTCCCGACTCACTCTCTTGATTGTCACACTCACTGACAAACCAACAGACCCCACCCACATCAATGACCACCTGATCTCCTCACCATGACTAACTGCCATCCCCATTGACCACCTGACCCCACCCCCTCAAGTAACCGAACCTACCGCCCTGACCACCTGACACCCATTCCTACTACCCAATCTTGATTACTTACCTTACAAGCTTCTCATTGGCTTCTGAAAGTGGCTGGACCGTTAAAAATTACCTGCTTTACAGCAACTAAACCATAAAAAGGGGGTATGGCTTCCTTACCTCTGACTCTTCAGCCCTCGACTGAAGGCCCCAGGAGTGCACTGTGCCACACAGTTCTTGGCCTGAGTCGAATGAGAAAGGATTTCCAGTTAGGAAAATTGGGTGGAGTGCCAATCCGATTTGGATTGCCACTCAGCAGAAGTCGGATCGAAAGTTTCAAACGATTTGTGATGTGCATTTGGCATTTCCCATAATGCACCATTGCACAGTAGCTTTCAAAGAGGCTCCCTTATCTCTGTGTACTCAGGAAAAATTGCGATAAAAGTTGGTCACACTGAGGAATGATGCCAACTCTTTCACGTTAGACGGGGCCGAAAACGTTTGAATGGCTTTGACATTGTCACTTACAGGCTTTACTCTAGCTGCTGTCACTCAGTACCCTTGAAAGTTAATCGCAGATGCTGGAAATGCATTTGTCCTTGCATCAAATTGTGTTGTTCAAGTCGAGTGAGCACTGCTGATAACCTCCAATTGTGTTCTGCCTTGTCCCTTCCATGGTCAATGAGATCATAAAGTATGTTACTGTCCCCTCAATGGCTGACAAGACTGAAGAAATGATCTTATGGAATGTGCTTGGTGCTGAACTTAGTTCTTCTGTAGCACTGAAACACACCTTCTGTAAAATGGTGGCTCTGTTGTGCTGGCAGCATCTAAATATAGCACCACCCTTCATGAATACAGTGGAGACATAAAATGATACTGACAGTTCTTGGATCGTAGAAAATGGATACTTTTCTGGAATTATTGTTTTGTTGACTGCTTTAAGATTGACGCATAGACTAATTTCACTATTTTTGCATCATGCAATGACTCGTTTTGATATCCACGGCAATGAGTCGATTCCCTCAATGATCCTTCCTGCTTCAAATTATTGCAACTACTGGAACACTTCAAAACAGATTGCAAATGGCAGCAGTGCCAACATTTGCAAAACTGGTGAAATTGATGTGTCAACATAAGGAAGGATACACACATATATTGTCTGCACATTAATCAAGTTAATGTATGCCCAAATGCAGTTTTCAAGTTTGAAGCCAATGAAAAGCTGAACTCCCATAAGGCTATGTAGAATGTGAAACTGTCTATGGTGATGTTTTTGTAGCGTATTGGAACTGTGCTCATTCCCAAAATGGGAATGATTGATTCGTCGTAAGCTAGAAGAGTGTCTGTTGCAGGAGGAAAAGTTGAAAAAAATAACTTAGTGTAAGTTTGTTAGTTAATATGGATCCTTTCACACTATTGGTAGCACAGTGGTTAGCACAGTCGCTTCACAGCTCCAGGGTCCCAGGTTCAATTCCCGGCTTGGGTCACTGTCTGTGCGGAGTCTGCATGTTGTCCCCTTGTCTGCGTGGGTTTCCTCTGGGTGCTCCGGTTTCATCCCACAGTGCAAAAATGTGCAGGTTAGGTGGATTGACCATGCTAAATTGCCCTTAGTGTCCAAAAAGGTTGGGTGGGATTACTGGGTTACGGGGATAGGGAGGGGATAGGGCTTTGGTGGGATGCACTTTCCAAGGGCCAGTGCAGACTCGATGGGCCGAATGGCCTCCTTCTGCACTGTAAATTCTATTCTATGATTCTATGAACAATGATGCAAAGCATTTCTGCTATAACCATGATCCCATCTGAACATTTCTTAAAATAACTGTCCACAATGGTGTACACAAGTCCGAGTTCACTCTCAGGAAGAGACTCATCCATGTCTGCACAAATTGATGTCGTCTTCTTTCACATTTTTGCAAGTGGGGAGGCGGTGGCATAGTGGTATTGTCACTGGACTAGTTAACCAGAGACCCACAGTAATTCTGTGGTGACCCAGGTTCAAATTCCACCATTGGAGATGGTGAAATTTGAATTCAATAAAACCCTGCTATTGAAAAGTCTAATGATGACCATGAAACCATTTTCGATTGTCGTAAAAACCCATCTGGTTCACTAATTTCCTTCAAGGAAGGAAGTCCATCAAGGAAGGAAATCTACAGTCCTTTAAGGAAGGAAATCTGTTGTCCTTACCTGGTCTGGCCTACATGTGGCTCCAGATGCACAGCAATTGCTCCCTCAAGGGCAATTAGGCATGGACAATAAATGCTGGAACAGCCTGCGACATGCATGTCCCATGAACGAATAAAAAAGAAGATTCCACTTTAAGTTACCACATTTTCTCATGAGCTGGACATGGCGCTGTGAAGTTAGGCATGGTTTTGAAGGGGACTGTGAAAGGCTATATGTTGATGAGACTGCTGAGCCCTTTTTGTCTGTGAGCCTTGCATTTGAACTGGTTGGGTAAGCTCTGTCTGCAACCTTGAGTGTGAGGGCACATTTCTATCCTCTTCTAATTTATTACGGCAGTTTTGATCTGGACGCCAAATTCATGGCTTTTTCCAAGGTTAAATCATCATCCTCCATGAGGAGATGTTCCCTAATTCATGGAATTGAAGCCTTTTCCATTAATTGCTCACAAATGTGGAAGCCAATTACTGAAACACCATCAATATAGTTTAATGGACCCACCATTTCCCTGACATCTCTGGCGGAACGTATATCATTCAGTAGTGACACCTTTTTTGGCCTGAAGTATTTTATTTATTTTTTATTTTTAAAATAAATTTAGAGTACCCAATTCATTTTTTTCCCATTAAGGGGCAATTTAGTGTGGCCAATTCACCTACCTGCACATCTTTGGATTGTGGGGGCGAAACCCACGCAAACACGGGGAGAATGTGCAAACTCCACACGGATAGTGACCCAGAGCCGGGATCGAACCTGGGACCTCAGCGCCGTGAGGCAGCAGGGCTAACCCACTGCGCCACCGTGCTGCCCTTTGGCCTGAAGTATTTTTAGAAACTATTTACAACTGTATCAAATGCAGATGTGACTTCTGTGATCTGCTCGAATACCTGCTGGCCTTCTGCTCCAAGACAATGCAAGAGTATTGTCTTCTTGGGGATCACTGCTAGATCCAGACTCTCCATCGCCATGGTGAGCAAATAGATCTCGAACCCCAAAATCTTTCGACCAAGAGGCAGAAGCAGCACTGATAGCCATCAATGTATTGGAACAAAAAGCGATCTGTGCAGAACAAAAAACAAAAAATGATTGTTTAACCCGACATTAAAGCGGGCATAGCTAACACATACATGGGTTCACATAGAAATACCTGAGTGTAAAACCTAGTTCAGCCAGGAAAAAGATGATGCTGGCGGATCTGCATTCTTAATTCTAGTCCAAGACTGGTCCATTCTCTCACATCAGCACTGCCCAGAATTTGCTGTGAAAATAGCAGACAGGCTAATGGCATTCAGTGTTATTTATGTGAAAATGGTGCAACGACTTCAGCTGGATGTGAGCTGAAACTTGGAAACCCAAAAGTTGATTTATTTGGCATTACTGGGGACTCAGAGAAGAGCGAACAAAGTGCAAAAGTTGGTGGGAGCAAGAGCTGAAAGCATGGAGCATACATTTTAAAGCACTGTGAAATGAAACCTCTTACACGCATGGAAACTAATGTCATCTCTGCATTACTCTGAGATATAAAAACAAGGATGGCGGAGAAAAGTTTACATTTACGAGCTCCAGCACCACTTCTTTTACCGCCAGACCCGGCCTTGTGTTCAAGCGCGTAATCCTGGGCCAGATGGTGCCTCAGCACCTGACACTGGACCAGGTGTCATCCTGCTTGCTGGAAAAAACACATTGGGTTCGTCAACAGCTCCTTAAGCTGCTGGCCGATGACAGATCCCTCGTCTCAGATCCAAAGGGCATCAGGGACCACGCCCGGAATTTCTACACTGCCCTTTTCTCACCAGATTCATCCAGCCAGGATGTTTGCAGAGTTTTGTGGGAGGACCCACCGCAAGTCACCCGGGCGAATGTCGGAAAGCACCTGGGGCAAGACCGCGGGGCTGAACGAGCTGACTGAGGATTTCTTCAGGGCATTCCGGGACATTCTGGGAGACGACTACAAGTGGTGGCTCTGGGGCAACATATCGCAACCGGGGAGATGCCCCTTTCATGGCAGATGGCCATCATTGCTAAAATACCTGCTAAAACCTGCTAAATAACTTGTGCCTGGTCTCTCTCCACAGCACGGACAACAAAATATTTGCCAAGGCAATGGTCTTCCCACATTGGCTCCATGCTGGATCACATGACCCACCCTGACCAGATCACATGACCCACCCTGACCAGTCCTACAAGGTCCCGGGCCAGACCATTTACGACAATATTTGCCTGGTTCAGGACTTGATCCACCATTTTCAGAGGGCTGGTCTGTTGAGCACTTTCCTGTTGCTTTTACCAGGAGTAAGCGTTTGATGGAGTGGATCATGAATACTTATTCGGAACTCTGCGGGTATTCAAATTCAGTGTGGACATTCGGATTCAGTTTGCACCATGTCGTCTGGATCCGACTTCTGTATGCTGCCACAGAATGTCTCATTCAGGTTCACTTTGGGAGCGGAATGTGTTCAGGATTCCCCTTGTCTGCCAACTGTATTCTGTCTGCGTGAAGCTTTTTGCACATCTCTTGTGGAGGAGGTTGTCCAGACTGATTCTGCGTGGGCCTGGCATCAGGGTGGTCTTTTCAGCCTAAGCCAACGACATTCTCCTCACGTTCACAGACCCTGCTGACCTGTGGATGATGTGAGAGTGCCAGGCTGTGTACTCTGCTGCGTCGTTTGCCAGGATCAACTGGTGTTCTGGATTCCTGATCTGTCTGTGGCAGATGGACCCCCTCCCAGAGGAGCTCAGGCCTATCACCTGGAGCAGGACCAGCCAGATGGACTACTTGGAAGTCCATCTTTGCCCGGCTGAGGAATCCTGGCCGGTAAATTGGCTGGAGCTGGAGGCCAAGGTCGCCGCACACCTGAGACACTGGACCGGACTGCTCTCAGTGCTGTCTTGCAGGTCAGAAACCAACTGACTGCCTCCATATTGTGGTAGCAGCTGGTCAATTTGACTCCTTGCCCTGATTTTATCACAACATTCCAGAGAATGCTCAAACAGTTTTTCAGGGACAAAAGATTGCATTGGGTCGCTGCTGAGATTCTGAGTGTTCTGCTTTGGGAGGGTGTCAGGCGTTGGTGTGCCTTCGCACCAGATGATGACCTTCCACTCTCAGATCTTACAGTGATACCTCTACGCCGAGCCCCTTCCTAGATGGTGTACCCGGCAATGTATTTTTTCTACCAGGTGCACGGCCTGAACTATGACACACAGCTCCTGTTCATAGGTCTGACATGTCTTTGTAACTCTTTGCTGGGGTTGCCCATCTTTTACCAGGACCTACTCAAAGTCTGGAAAATGGTCATCTGACACTGCCGCTCTCCCCCACATGTAGTCACGGCTATCACCAGGGAGCTGCTGCTCAGGAATCCGCACCTCCACCAATGTCATTTCAGATGGCTGGGGGAGAGGCTGGCTGTGGCTGCCGGGGTAACCAGAATCTGGGACATGCTGGGTAGCAGAGGAGTAGGCTGGGTGACACCCCATGAGTTAGCGAATCACGTGGTCGTGGGGTTCCCGCTCACGGAAATGTCATCCATGACCTCAAAACGGTCATGTTTGGACCTGATGGCACTCGTGGCCTCGAGGTAGTGCAAGTGTGTGGTGAACTCTCGCCTGAGCGAACCCCTGTTCAGGCAGAATTTCACATTGGCCCCAAGCTGCGAATCCCCTCCTCGGGAGCTGGAGCCCCGAGCCACCCTGCAGAAATACCCTTCATGCCCTTTCGCACTGCATGGAGGGGTTTCCCATATGGGTTGCTGCTGCACACCCTTCTCTCCCTTGCCCTTGCCCATCACCGGGCATGCCTTGGCGAGTCTTGTTGCTGTCTGGCGGCGGAGGTCCCCAGTGGAGGTCCTCCTGTGGAGGAGTCCTCCCCCTTTTCATTGGGGACTTGGGATGGAGGATCTTGCATGCGGCAGTCCCATAGAACCGTAGGCTGCATTGATTCACAGATTCCCAAAGTTCCTACCCTTTGTGTGGCCTTTTGGACTCCCTAGACTATGCGTACGTAAGTTGCTTTAGACTGTACTCCCTTTTCAATTATTTAAAAAACCTTTTATTTAAGTTTTGTTTGCACTTCAGCCGCACAGTCCTGGGGCTGGATTCTCCGCATCCCGATGGCGAAATCGCGTCCAGCGCCGGGGCGGAGAATCCACTTCAATGCATGGAATTGGGACAGGTGGCGGTTCCCCGATTCTCTGGGCCCTGAAAAGCGGCGTACTCTCCGAGTGCACCGTGCTGCATATCCCCGACCTGCAGCCATTGCTGGAGGCCCGCTCCGCCATTTTCTGCCCCCACCCAGCCGAAGTTCCAGCGTCGTGGACCATTCATAGTCCTGCCGTTCCGGATACTCGCATGGCGGCTGCGGAATCAGTCCGCGGACCCCATGGCCGGGGGTGGGCCGATCGGAGGGCGGGGGGGGGGGGGGGGACCTCATACGGAACAGGGCAATTTTTGGGCGGGAGGTCAGGGTCGGGTGTGCAGCCAATCGGGGGCATTATCGCAGCCAATTGGGAGGTCCAGCTCCTCGGCCATGGAGCACAGCGCGACCACTGGAAGCGGCTGGAGGCCGCTGTCGTGCGCATGCGCGGCCTCTGACTCAGAAGTGCGGGGACCTGTATCTGCAGCTAAAGCTGCGAGTTTCCCAATGGGTCCCTGCTAGCCCCCTGCAGGGCTATGAATCAGTGGCCTTTTCATGCCAGTTTTTCTGGCGTGAAAGGCTACAGTTTTTACAAATGCGTGGGGACATAGTCTCTGAAACGGAGAATCCAGCCCCTAATTTATGGGCACCCTGTGGAGAGGAGCAGGAAAAGAGGAGGATCTGCTAATGACCACTCCTGGAGTTGGGCAAACTCGCCATCAACAGGTCCAGACAGTGGGTGACTGAGGGGGGACATTCAACCCTCTACTACAGCTACATTTGCGATGGGGTGCCCCTGTAGAGGGGGTACCATCGAGACCTTCCGTTCTTATTGGGTATTGCAGGAACTATTAATCATATTTTGATTTGATGTTTTAAGTTTAATCTGTGATATATCACTTACCCCATTCAAGGTTATGACAGGGGCCTCTTTGAGGTGGCCCCTCGCAAATGCAGATGCCAATCCGATGCATTCACTGAACAGTCATGTCACCTAACATAAGGTTTGCTGAGGGGGGTGCAAGGATTGGGGAAATGTGCCGGTGAGGCTCTTAAGGATCCAGGCGTGTAACTGGTGAAGTTCAGAAGACAAATGTGGGGACCTGCCCGTGTGAGAGGAGAGGATGTGAGCCGCAGTGAAGATGCCCTCATGAAGGGGGAAGCACATAGGTGGAGGTCCCAGAGGAGTAGATGGCTGAGGGTCAGGGCCTTCTCAGGATTCTTCACCATTCACTTTGGTGCTCTTCTGTTTTCAGTGCATGTTTCTGGAGAATCATGGAGCCGGTTGAGTTGGCATTTCTACTGTTTGTGATAGAACAGCAGCAGAGGCAGACATGCCTCTGCATGTCACCAGGACCAGCATCCTGTTGAGGAGGGGGAGGCTGGGCCTATTGCTGTTCCCAGAGCAGCACTCGAGAAGGTGGATCCCTGCTGGAGACAGTACCGGCAGAGGGTGTTCCGATGTCGGATATTCTAGCTGCAGATGTCGGAGACACAGTGCCTGGGATGACTGTACCAGTCTCGGATAACCACCTTTGCCATGTGGCACCACATGGAACAGGGGGAAACCCATTTCCCATCGTCCTTAAAGTGAAGGTCGCTCTGAACTCCTATGCGAGCACCTCTGTTTAGCACACTGGGCTAAATCGCTGGCTTTTAAAGCAGACCAAGGCAGGCCAGCAGCACGGTTCAATTCCCGTACCAGCCTCCCTGAACAGGCGCCGGAATGTGGCGACTAGGGGCTTTTCACAGTAACTTAATTGAAGCCTACTCGTGACAATAAGCGATTTTCATTTCATTTCATTTCAGGGCAGCACCAGTGATCTGTGTGGCATCTCCTAGTCAGTCGCACACAAATGCATTCAGCAGGTTCCAGATACCTTTCATGCGAGGGCGCGCATGTTTGTCAACCAGGGCGGGGACCAGGAGAGCCACGGTGCCAGGGCTATGAGCTTCACATGTTTACCAGGCATGCCCTAGGTGCAGGCTGTGATAGACTGCACCCACGTGGCCCTATCGCCCCCATGGCATCATGTCATGCTACTTATAAACCATAAGGGATTCTACTCCCTCACCTCCCAGATTGTCAGTGACTACACAATGTGAATCATGCAGATGTATGCCTGTTTCCCCATGGGCATCATTATAGTTACATCTTGGGTTGCTCGCAGATCCCAGACATGTTTGCGGGAGAGCAGCATCTGGAGGGATGGCTCCTTGGGGACAAGGGGTCTTCAATAAGGAGGTGACTGATGGCACCAGTGTTGAGGCCATGAACTGAAGCGGAGACTCGCTACAATGAAGTTCATGCTTCAACGTGCATGCTGCTTGAGCAGGTGACTGGACAGCTGAAGATATGGTTCCGCTGCTTGTACTGGTCAAGGGGTGCTCTCCAATACAGCCCCCAGAGGGTGTCCTGGATAATAGTGGTCTTCTGCATTCTCCACAACTTGGCGCTGCAGAGGGAAGACCACCTGGATCAGGAGGAGATGGAAGAATGCCACATCCCCTCAGATGAGGAGCACATTGAGGAGCGGCAACGTTGGGCAACTCGTGAAGAAGTTGGCTGATGAAGGACCTCAGGCAATGACCAGGGCTCACATGGGCCATTGGGCTAGGGATAACCTTATAGCCTCTCAGTTTGGTGATGAGCAGGATTAGGGTGAGGAGATGTCCT
This sequence comes from Scyliorhinus canicula, assembly GCF_902713615.1. Lineage (NCBI taxonomy): Eukaryota > Metazoa > Chordata > Chondrichthyes > Carcharhiniformes > Scyliorhinidae > Scyliorhinus > Scyliorhinus canicula. Next base: position 140,100,139 of record NC_052152.1, on the reverse strand, counting down.
ACCATGGGGACTGTTATCTTGGCATTAGTGTGGTGCCAGCAGGAGGTTTCTGTGATGGTGCATGAATCCATGGGCAGTGCATTAAAGCCATTGACTGGACTCTGCAGGAGAATGATGATAACTTGTATTGAGGACAGAGCGATGGTCCTCTCTTCCTCAGTGATATGTCTGACTCCTAGGGATGAATGTGTACTGCCAAGGAACGGGGTTATCATAGAGCTTAGAGACACGGGATGAGGCCTTATCTGCAATAGCCCCCCCTCGAGGTCAAAGATTCTGTTGTTTCCTCCAACTAACTTTCTGGGTGGGTCAGCCTGTCTAGCCTTTGTCAGCCCATGACATCCTCAATACTGGAGGAAAGTGGATGCAATGAGAGCCAGAGTGTTGATGCTGGGGGGGGGGGGGGGGGGGGGGGGGGGGGGGGTAGAGGGCGTGGCCTGCCAGTGGCAGTGCCTCTTCACTGAGTCACAGTGTGGGGGTTGGCAGAGACATAGTGCTACCAAATTCACACTGCACAGGGAAGCACTTAGTTTGTGTGGAAGTTTGTGGAGCATGGTGCTATGACATGACAGGGAGGAGGATCTGCTGGCGATCAGAGTGATGTTTATTTACATGTGTTTTTTTATAGTGGTGAACTATCTTAACTAGTCATCCATGCCCACTATGTGCATGCAGTTAATTACTTTTCCTAACCCACCCAATACTTCTAGGTGTTTCCACAGACTCCACAACTGATGTTGAGGCAATCTGTTGCCTTCCACGCCCCGTTGCCTGAGATCACTTTGGCAGGCAGCCCCTTCAGGCCAGAACATTCAGGGTTCAGGGGCTCTTTCAGGCAGCACGGGCTACCCTCCTCAGTTTTCAGGACGGGAGGTGCGTCATTCACCAGGAAGGGAGTGTCAGATCGGCAAAGGGCCCTGGGCTGTGCTCCAGCCAATCCTCTTCCTATTGGGTGCCCGGGGGCCCTTGTGCTCCTTCATGAGGTAAAAAGACAGCTCGGGTGAGATTCAGAAGCCCCGCCACCTTCTGGTGCAGACACTCGTGGATTCCCACCATGCTGTTGAAGCCCTGCACCATGAAACCCATGGCTTTAGCCATGGAGTTCATGAGCTGAACCATGGAGTGGACATTCCCGCCATGGAGTGCTCCTCCTCCACCAAGGTCTCCACTGCGGGTACAATCCTCAGAGTGTTGGCCTCGTTGCGTTGCAATGATGGCACAATCTCCTCAGTCAGAAGGTCATTGGAGTCCTCCAGTCAGCCTTGCAGCCCGAGGACAGATCCTGCCAACTCTTCCTGATTCTTGTGACCCTGGCGTTGCAGCTCCATCAGCCTGGCCTCAGCAATGTCTTGGGCTCCCGCATCCCTCTGAGTGCCGGATCTCTGGGGCGTCCCTACCTCCACCTGCTGTGGATAATCAGCTGTGAGGTGCTCACCAGTGAGTGACCCAGAAGCCTACCTGCTAATTAATCCCAGCAAGGTAGCAGCATCTGGGCTGGTGTGGGGTGGGGGGGGGCAGGTGACAGATGTGGCGCCTCATCGATGGTGATGTCCAAGAATTTCCCCGCTGAGCTGCTCGAATCTGTGGTTTCCAAGGAGTGCAGGATTTTCGGGCTGCTCACCTGATAGCTCTGCAAGGGAAGGATGATGGCATTAGTACATCACGGGGGATAAATTATACAAGATGTTTACTCAAGTGAAGTTTGAGGAATAACTGTGTGTCCTTAGGCTTCTTATTTCTGTTTGCTGCCCCCACTTCACCATCAGATGGGCTCCTGCTTCTCCCTGGCCAGCTGAAGGGTTTTTTTCTCATGGAGCGATAAGGGTGAGGGTGCGGAGCTCCCACATGACTCAGCGTAGCCGTGCCCTCTCACTTTGGTTGTGCTTGATTTTGACCTGTGGGGATGCAGAGGGGGAGAGTGTAGGCGGGGGCCCTGCTACTTCAGATGATTGAATCATGTGTGGGACTGGAGTTGGAGCAGGGATGTCAAGTGTAGAATTGAGACTGGGGGGTGGGGTTCCATGGGGTAGAGAGTGGACCTCATGAGAGGTGGGCAACACACGAGGTGACTAGGTGATAGATCACCTTGGAGTGGGTGAGAGATCACCTTGGAGTGGGTGAGAGATCACCTTGAAAGTGCGAGTGTTTGGTGAGGGGGTGCACTGAGAGACTGGAGGTGGAAGACTTACCCTGGCCATGCAAACAATGTCAATTTTTCACAGCACTGCTTTCCCCATCCTCTCCTGAAGTGAGCTAGCACTGACCAATGCTGCATTACACTCCAAGGTAGCGGTGCTAAACCTTGCTTGTGGTCCGCATCCTGAAGTGGCAGTCTCGGTGAATCCCGCCGATGCCCCGGCCATACTTCTGGATGGAACCCAGTGTTGGTGGAATTCATACCATTCCACAGAACCATAGAATCCTTCCAGTGCCGAAGGAGTCTGCACTGACCCTCTGAAAGAGCACCCTACTTCGGTTCACACCCCATAACCCCACTTAACCTGCACATTTTTAGACACTAAAGCACAATTTAGCATAGCCAATCCACCGAACCTGCACACCATATCATCAGAGCTGACATTTTGCCGTTTTCTGGTACAATTCTGCCCTAACTGTGGAAAGATCGTGATGGCAGTCATGCCAGAACAGTCAGCGCAATTCGCACCTCCCTGCAGAAATGACACTTGTTGCAGGATTCTCCGCCGACGGGATTCTCCACTTCGCCGGCAGTGCACCCACGGGTTTCCCCACGGCATGGGGTTGCCATAATGGGAATTCCACCCTCTCTCACTCTCGCTGTCTCTCTCTTCATGGGCATTGCCTAACCTGCTGAGTATTCCCTGAAATTTCTGTCATTATGTCTTTCCACAACGGCTGTCCTGTAGGATTTCTCCTCCTCCCAGTCGGCGAACTGCCAATAAGGCAAGAAGCACAATTACCACTGGCAGCTCACTTATTTAATGCAAATGAAACCCGATCATGCAAATTGATTGAGTCTCCTGCTGATAACGTCAGGCAGGAAACACAAATGGCTCACTCCACGGCATCTGTGCCAAAACAAAAAATGCCCCAATTGATTTGAAAAGGGTAAGTTATTAAGTCTCTGGATAAACAGTAACTGTAGCCCACTAACATTTAAATTTAAATGCCAGGGTTAAATTCTAAAAACTGCCATTTTGACATCTGAACTGCTTGAATATATTTTCATATTTAAATTGCTTTGTTTCTCCCTCAAGCAAATTACACAATGAACAACCAGCTCGTTCCAAAAACAATGCATCAAGTCCAGTAGATATATTGGCCACAGACTTTGGAGGCAAACTGCCTGCTTTTCAGCACAGGAATTTCATAGAATTTTTTTTTTCATAGACTTTACAGTGCAGAAGGAGGCCATTCGGCCCATCGAGTCTGCACCGGCTCTTGGAAAGAGCACCCTACCCAAGGTCACCACCTCCACCCTTTCCCCATAACCCAGTAACCCTACCCAACACCAAGGGAAATTCTGGACACTAAGGGCAATTTATCATGGCTAATCCACCTAACCTGCACATCTTTGGACTGTGGGAGGAAACCGGAGCACCCGGAGGAGACCCACGCACACACGGGGAGGATGTGCAGACTCCGCACAGACAGTGACCCAAGCTGGAATCAGGAAGCAGGAAGGTGCCATGTTATCTCCAAAATGGTGTCCACCTGGCACAGATCCATTTCTGCTGTTGACCGCTGTCATGTAAGGGTTAACTGATCGTAGATGCTAATGTACAACATAGATGGTGATGTACCGACTGCATAGACTGTACAAAGCGTAGAAAAGCAATAGTGGTAGGGGATTCAATAGTCAGGTGCACAGACAAGCGCTTCTATGGCCGCGGAAAGGACTTCAGGATGGTAGTTTGTCTCCCTGGTGACAGGGTCCTGGATGTCTCTGAGCGGGTACAAAGCATCCTAAAATGGGAGGGAAATCAGACAGAGGTCATTGTCCACATTGGCACAAATGACATAGGTAGAAAGAGAAGCGAGGCCCTGAAATCGCAATTTAGGGAGTGAGGTAGAAAATTAAAAAGCAAGACCTCTAGGGTAGTAATCTCAGGATTATTCCCTGTGCCACATGCTAGCGAGGCTAGCAACAGGGATATAGTGCAGTTGAACACTTGGCTAAAGAACTGGTGCAGGAGGGAAGGCTTCAGTTATTTTGATCACTGGGATGTCTTCCATGGAATGTGGGGCCTGTACAAGAAGGACAGGTTACACCTGAAGTGGAGGGGCACCAATATCCTGGCTGGGAAGTTTGCTAGTATGTTTTGGGTGAGTTTAAACTAATTTGGCAGGAGATTGGGAATCAGGACAGTGAGCCAGCAAGTGTAGAGACTGGTGATGAGCATGGTACCAGGGTAGGCTGGGGGAGGTAGAACTCCGTGGGCCTGGAGGTCTCGAGCGTATTTTCTTTAATCCATGGAGTATAACAGGTAAAACAGATTAACTTAAAGCCTTGATTCATGTGCGGAACTTGGATGTGGTTGCTGTAATGGGGATTTGGTTAAAAAAGGGACAGGGCTGGCAGCTAAATATTCCAGGATATAGGTGTTTTAGGTGAGACAGAGAGGAAGGAAAAAGAGGTGGGGGAGTTGCAATACTGGCTAGAGAACATATTACAGCTATACAGAGGGAGGACACCATGGAAGAATCAAGTAACCAGGCACTGAAGGTAGAACTCAGAAACAGGAAGGGGGCAGTCGCAATGATGGGGGTGAACTACAGGTCTCCCAACAGCCCACGGGAAGTTGAAGAACAGATATGTAAGCAGATTCTGAAAAGATATAGAAATGATAGGGTTGTTGTAGTGGGAGATTTTAATTTTCCTCATATTGACTGGAAATACCTTAGGGCTTGGAGTCTGGATGGTGATGAATTTGTTAAGTGTGTTCAAGAAGGTATTTTGTAATAATATGTGGATAGTCCGACTAGAGAGGGGACTATATTGGACCTAGTATCAGGGAACGAGCCTGGTCAAGTCATCAAAGTTGGATTGGGAGAACATATTGCGAACAGTGACAACAATTCCTTACGCTTTCAAATACTCATGGAAAAGGACAAGTGTTGTGCGATGGTTAAGGTGCTAAATTGGGGGAAGGCTAAATACAACCAGATGAGGCAGAATTTGGAGGTTGTTGTTTGGGTGAGGCTGTTGGAGGGTAAATCCACATTTGGCATGTGGGAGTCTTTTCAGGAGCAGTTGATGGGAGTAAAGGGCAGGCATGTGCCGGTAAAAAGGAAGGACAGGAAAGGCAGGGTTCGGGAACCATGGATGACCAGAGAAATTGAGAATCTTGTCAAAAAGAAAAAGATGCATACGTGAGGTACAGGAAACTAAAAACAGATGAAGCACTTAAGGAATAATAGGAAAGTAGAAAAGAGCGCAAACAGGGAGTTAGGAGGGCAAAAAGGAGCCACAAAATATCCTTGGCAGACAGGATTAAGGAGAATTCCAAGGCATTTTATACGTATATTAGGAACAAGAGGATAGCTGGAGAAAGAGTTGGTCCACTCAAGGACAAAGGAGGGAAATTATGTGTAGAACCAGAGGAAGTTGGTGAGGTCCTTAATGAGTATTTTGCCTCAGTATTCACAAAGGAGAGGGACACGTTGATTGATGGTGTCTCAGAGGAATGTGTAAATACTTTAGAACAGGTTGTTATTACAAGGGAGGAAGTGTTAGGTATGTTAAAAAGCATTAAGGTAGACAAATCACCAGGGCCAGATGGCATCTATCCCAGATTGCTGAGGGAGTCAAGGGATGGAATCGCTTGACCTCTAACAGAAACCTTTGTGTCCTCATTGGCCACAGGTGAGATCGCAGTGGATTGGAGGATAGCCAATGTGTATTGATGCTAATGGTACAGATATGGCATTTAAAGATGCATTCACTGACTTTGACGACACCTATAAAGTAATTGAAGTGCTTGTATTTCTACTTACAGTTCCTCCAAGCTAGACACCTGGCATTGACCACCACAACTCTCTGGTCTTAGTACCTTCTGAGAGTTTTTCTGAAGAGCCACTTAACCCCTTATTGATGGATCTCTCCTCCTTTCCGCATCCTTGAGATAATCTTGATCACACATGTGGTGATATGCATCACTGTAAATACACAAGGGGTTAATGTAAATACACGTAGACTAGCTAGACACTAGAGGGAGCACCAGAGACATGACACACAGACATTCAATCAATAGGTCAGTAAGATAGGACACGACCAATGGGCATTCACGATACACACAGAGGTGACACTACGACAGGAGGGCATTACACCAACCCATATAAAAGGGCACAGCACACATGATCTTGCTCTTTCCAGTGGAGACACTCAGTGTGTACACAGGGTTGATTTGAAACACATCACACCCACCACGTGGATTGTAGCAGACTGGTTTGTCAGTCTGAGTAGCTATAGCAGGATTAACAGGAGAGTCAAATCCAAGTAGGAGAATTGTTAACAGTTTAATAAATGTGTTAAAGCTACCTCCAAGTCTGATCCTTCCTTTGTCAGAGTGTACATCAAAGAAGCAGCTTATGCTACATCAAGAGCATAACAAAACATGGTACCCACGGAGTGACCTGTTAAATCCATATAGTTACAACTCAGCAAACAGTGACAACCAGCAACGACACCCAGGCAAGATGATGTTTGGGATTCCGGTTCCACAGCAGCTCAGGTACCAAGGCAATCTCAGTGAAAACTGGCGTTGGTTCAGGAAGAGATTTGAGATCTTCCTGCTGGCGTCCGACTTAGATGGCATGGCGGATGCAGAGAAAATAAAGCTTCTACTTACCATCGCGGGTCCAGAAGCAGCTGAAATATTCCAGACCTTCAAATACTCAAAGGGGCAAAACAAGAGCGACTTCCAGGAAGTCCTGGACAAATTCCAAGAATTCTGCGAGGAACATACAAGAAAAAACAGCAAAAGAGGCGGCAAAACTCACCACGAGGTAGGCTTGCAGCAGAAATCTGCAGTTTTCATTGGCGGCCATCTTGGTGCTGCACATGCGCAGTTGAGAAAAGGGCCCCAAGTAAAGGAACAGTGATCCGCACATGCCCAATTGCTTCCGACGACCTACGTCACACGCTTCGTGACGTCAGAGGCCCCGGACAACTCCCACTTAAAGGGGAAATGTCCCAAAACACAAAAAAAAATTTAAAGCCGTAAAACCTGATTCTTTCACCTGGAATGACAGCACAATGCCTGAAATTCGACCAGTAGCTGAAAGTAACGTCCGCAGAACCCTGCACCAAGCAGTTAGCACCGCCCAAAGAGATGATACAGTCTTTGAAGACTATGACTCAGACCTTGAATTCTTCTTTGGACATCGCGAGCCCAATGCCAGCTCCGACACAAAACGTGATGACTCAGACGAAGATTTCACCTTGGGAGGTGGATATCCCAGTACCAAACCCGAACCGCAAATAGACATGTTGTACATTGAAGACCCCGACGACGCGTTCTTCGGAATGGGGAATCTTCAGCCCAGCATATATGACATCCCGACTCGTGAGTGCAGGATTATGCTGCGGCCTGACGCCAAGAGACAGAGAGCGGTACAAGCCCACAGAGAGCGGCCTGCTGCCACACAGAGAGTGGTCCACACACCGCAAAGAGTCCCCGACTCCACACAGAGAGTGGTCCACGCACCACGAAGGGGCCCAGCCTTCACACAGAAAGCGATGAAAGACTCCACAGCGAGACAACTGCACGTCTTCACACAGAAAGTGACTCGAGTGACACAAGCCTCCACAGCGAGCTCATGGACAGCCTCCACGATAGAAGGAACGCAAGATTCCAGAGTGCGGTCCTTGCATGAACAAGACCATGAGGGTCTAGAAACCTCCTCTGAGCAACCATCAGCAGATGATGCAAGTGTGCCACGCTCAAGTGAACAACAGAAAGACTATGACAGTCTGCCATTCTCAAGTGCACAGTAAGAAGACTATGACAGTATACCATGCTCTAGTGAACACGAAGAAGACTCTGACAGTCTACCCAGCTCAAGTGAATGTCAAGAAGACACTGAGTCTCTACCCACTGTATGTGCGACAAGTGACGACGGCATCCCACTTCCCATACAAGATGTGCAACGTGATAGACCTCAGCTAGTGTGTACAGAGGCACTCGACAATCACAGTGAGACTACTGGTGACTCCGGTGACACCACATTACTTCAAACCTCATTCGCTCGAGCCTCTCCACAAGCAAATGCATTCCTGAATGTTTTGACTTCAGATGTGGAGCATCAAGAAATCTCAGAAGATGCAAGTGAACCTGAAATGACTCCGGATGGGGAGCATCAAGAAATCTCAGCTGACTCAAGTGAACCTGCAATGACTCCGGACGGGGAGCATCGACAAGCCAACACTGACTCAGGTGAAATAGACCAGACTCCAGACAGGGAGAATCGACAAGGCAAAGCTGATTCAAGTAAGCCGGACATGACTCCAGATGGGAAGCGCCGCGAACTCAGTGATGGCACGCTCAAGGAAACAACAGATGCCACAAAGCACACTGACACGAGTAACTGTGTGAAGGACTCGTATTATCCACAGAGTGTGGTCCTTGAGCGCAGCAAACACGGCAACAAAACCAACCAACACAACAACAACAACATCAAAGACAATAACAAGAAGCGTACCAAAGTCAACAGCGTCGACAGCAAGAACGACAAACACAACGCCACTGGAACTACGACTTGTACGACATGGTATGACTCTGCAAATGAGAGACACTGTTACTGCTCAGCTCAGTATAATGACATACCATGGCAGGATGATGCCAATTCACGTTTGCTGCACTACCAAGAGGCAACCCAGCTTTCAGGATGGATGCCATCAAGAATTGCTACCACAAGCATCGGAAGAAAAAAAGAATCCAAATCAGACAACGAAGTGATGTAACCAGTTCTTGGTTCCTTACGCACAGGGACACTGACGGCGTTAACAAAGCAATGCCACCATCAACATCGCCACCTCACCAACCAAACAAGAAAGACTCTCAACCATAATAATTAATGAATTTTGGACTCATATATATGATTTGGACTTATTGTTTAATGATCAATGTTATTATAACTTGTACATAGCATCACTTATCTACCTGTTTTTGTTCAATTTTCTTTAACAGTGTACAGAAAAAAGGGGGATGTGGTGATATGCATCACTGTAAATACACAAGGGGTTAATTTAAATACACATAGACTAGCTAGACACTAGAGGGAGCACCAGAGACATGACACACAGACATTCAACCAATAGGTCAGTAAGACAGGACACGACCAATGGGCATTCACGATACACACAGAGGTGACACTACCACAGGAGGGCATTACACCAACCCATATAAAAGGACACAGCACACATGATCTTCCTCTTTCCAGTGGAGACACTCAGTGTGTACACAGGGTTGATTTGAAACACATCACACCCGCCACGTGGATTGTAGCAGACTGATTCATCAGTCTGAGTAGCTATAGCAGGATTAACAGGAGAGTTGAATCCAAGTAGGAGAATTGTAAACAGTTTAATAAATGTGTTAAAGCTATCTCCAAGTCTGAACCTTCCTTTGTCAGAGTGCACAATAAGGAAGCAGCTTATGCTACGTCAAGAGCATAACAAAACAACACACTCTGCCATGTTGAACCGTACTTGTGTCTTTAACATGCAATTCACTTTTACAATGGCTTCCAGTATCTACTCCAGTCAAAATGCAAAGTTGCAGACTTGCTTTAAGTAAGCCAGCTTGAACCCCTTGCAAATTTTTAACCTCCCCCTTTTTTGGGGGATGTGCATCCACTCAGCAACACTGGCTGCATGCTGCAATCAGTCAGATGACCAATCACACAAGGTTTGCTCATCTTCAGGTCAGATCAAATCTCTCAACTATTGTATTTTTCAATGCCTTCTGTACCAAGACCTAATTGAAGAAATTATATTGAGCTAAATCTCAGACTAATATGTTTATCTCGGCATTAGCCTTGGCTCAGTGTTAGAAGTTCCATCTCTGAGTCAAAAAAGGACAGTGTGCAAGCCCCACTCCAGGACCTGAGCACATTAAAGGAGGCTAACAGTTCAGTGATGTCCTGGGGAAGTTTTGCATTGACAGAAAGACTATCTTCCTGTATATTTATATTGGACATTTCATGACCTCAAGACATCCCAAAGTGCTTGCCAGAAATAAAGATATATTTGGCTATTTTTTGGAGATCTTGGTTACCTTCTGAACTCATTAAGATTAAGGTCAAGGCACAGTGGAGCTGAACAAAACCTACAGATTCAATATTTATTAAGGAAAGCAAGTATTATGCGTGTCTTCTTTTATCTTTTATCTCTGTTAAAAATTCCTTAAAGAAGTGAAATATGCCACATTAGAGGACAATGACACAATGGGGAAAAAACAAAAGAATGGGATATAAAACATTAAAACTGCGTATTTAAATAGGTTAACGCATCCATTAAAATAATATTAGGCTTCCATCTACTATAATGCTTAATATGGGTGTATTAATGTTTCTTTGAGAGAGTACAATGATGAGCTATCATTGAATTATACATTTCTGCTTCAGTTTAAATTGTCTTCAAACTTATTTACCACTCAAATTTATTTCTGACTATGCCTGGCTTGAATCAAAAATATCTTTCATACCTCCTGCACGCCGTTTCCCTTTCAAAAATGTCGGGTGGGATTCTCTGTCGGCCAAAATCGGGAAATGCGATCGGGCGGACAATCGGTTTTGACGCCGAATTTGTGGCGGGCACTAGCCCTGGCACTATGTGGAACACAATTGATTCAAATGAGAAACGGTGCTGGATTTGCCAGTTTTGCGATTGACACCAGGGAGGCTGACAAGCTGCAGCCGCAAATATGCATTACAGTCTCCACACATACTCATCCCAGTCAACAAGATGGCACTGGCTGCACTGGAGCGCAGTGTCACGTCAAATCGCAATTCTCCGGTTCCTCGACAGCGGCGTCAAAGTGTTCCACTTCGCTTGTACAATAAACACCGTTTGCGTGTCATTAGTGGGCCTGACCCAGTATTCTCTGGGACCTCCGCCATTCTCCTCCTCCACCAGGGCCAATTCCTGACGACAAGGTTCACTTGTGCTTTTAAAAACCGTGAAACAAGTGACGTGGCTGCGGAGGGAGAGAGAGGGGGTATGGATAGTGTCCCAACATCGGCATAGTTTGCTGACAGTCATGCCGCTAATTGGGGGCTTCTGCCACGGCTGTGGGGAGTAGTGGGGGCTGGTCAGGAGGTGGGCTGTGAGGTTGGGGTGAACGGACATTGCCGAGGCCTGCAAGGCAGCCATGCAGCTGCACACACTACTGACAGCCCACTGTGAACTTAGGGCCACAGGTCGTATGGGTGTCCCCCCAGGCCACACCCCATGCGCCATCTGGTCCCAGCTGACCCATCTACAAGATGGGTGCGCTCCAGCGCAGCCAGTGCCATCTTGTTGACTGGGATGAGTATGTGTGGAGACTGTAATGCATATTTGCGGCTGCAGCTTGTCAGCCTCCCTGGTGTCAATCGCAAAACTGGCAAATCCAGCACCGTTTCTCATTTGAATCAATTGTGTTCCACATAGCGCCAGGCCTAGTCGCTGAATCGGTCCAGGTGTAGCGACAGTTTTGCTGTCGTGTAAGTCCACGAATCCTGTCACGGTGTCAACAAGTCTCAGGAACAGAGAATTCCACTGGTAGTTCTTCTGACTTTGTGCTCTGAAACAAAGGGTTGGATTTTATGCTACCCCAATGGCGCATTTGATGCCAATGGGCATGTAAAATCTAACAGCATCCTGCCTGCCACTTACCCCCTACCCCTGCCACATTGCAATTTTCCCAGTGGCAGGGGTGGCATCAGATGGCCCAATTGAGTGCCTTAAGTCCACTGATCGAGCCAACTCAGGAATCCATGTTGCTGTGGCAACATGCATTTTAACATGAATGCTGTAGTCCGGTGCTATGAATAGTGAGTATAGAGGTTCCAATTTAGTTCCCATCGCATGGCTCACTAGGAATCTCACCCACTCTTGCCACCTGCCATTGGTGTGTGTTGGAAGGATTTTATAGGTTGATACTGTCAACCTGTTCAGCCATGTTGTGAAGGCACTTTCCTTGGCCATAAAGTCCTGGAGTGGGACTTGGACCCAGAGCTTCTGGCTCATAGATAGAGATGCTATCCACTGTGCCACACCGCCTCTATTAGTTAATATCAAGTTCTGAATTAATTGTACCTTCTTACAACCATAAGATTATAGGCTGAATTTTCCTGGGTCTGCAGTTGGAGTCAGGAGCAAAATATGAGAATAGTTCATCAGGATGACTCTCTGGTGCGATTCTGCCTCTGAATGATCTTGGCAAATCAAGGCATTGATGGCTTATAAAGGACTTCTGGTGGTGGCCAAGTGCTGATCGGTCACACAAAGGGTGGCTCCTGCTTGAAGGCTTTGGCTTGAGCCCTTGCTGCCCGATTACTGGGCTCTTTGGTTGGAAATTATGTGAAATAAGTGGTGGGAATTGAATTCTCCTCTGAGGTGGAATGTTGATGGGTTACTGAACCCGCCAGAAGTCGAACAAGCCGACAGCCGATCTGCGTGGTCAGTTACAGAAGGCATAGCGAGGGCATCATTGTCGTCCATCCCATTGCTAGTGGAACAGTTGATGGGGTTGATTAAGGGGGACTTCGGCAGCACAGCTAAAGATACAAGAGAACTGGTCGAAGGAGATTGAGAGAATCGTAGTTCCTCTCACGGGGCCATGGAGCGGGTGGGGAAGCACCTGGAGTTGCAAGGTGCGATGATCCAAGAGCTGGAAGGGGCGTTCACGACCACAGAGATCGAATTGTGGAGTTGGAGGCAGAACTGGCGATGTTGGGAGTGGTCTGCAAGGAGCTGAAAGTAAAGGTGGACGGTCAGGAGAATAATAATAATCACTTATTGTCACAAGTAGGCTTCAATGAAGTTGCTGTGAAAAGCCCCTAGTCGCCACATTTTGGCGCCTGTTAGAGGAAGCTGGTACGGGAATTGAACCCATGCTGCTAGTCTTGTTCTGCATTACAAGCCACCTGAAGGTCAGGTCAAATTACAGCCCCGGAATCGGTTGAGTTGGCAGAATTGATGCATTGTAGGTCTTCCAGAGCGGGTAAAGGAAGCGCGTGCCACGGCCTACGTCTTGAAGATGTTGACGAAGCTGGTGGATGAGGACTTCTGTGAGAAGGCCCTGGAGATGGATCGGGCACATCGATTGTTAAAGCAGAGGCCGAGAGTAGAGGAGCTGACCAGGGCGACAATAGGGACAATGCACCGATTCCAGGAGAAGGAGAATTTCTTAAGGTGGACGAGGACAATGAAAGACTGCAGTTGGGAGGGCCAGTGGATCCGAATATACAAAGACATTGGGGCTGACCTGGCCAAGCAGCGGGTGAACTTTAATCGGGCCAAAAGGGTACTTTCTCAAAACAAAGTCCAGTTCGGGGTACTGCAACTGGCCAAACTTTGGGTGAATTTTAAGGGGAAGGAATATTATTTCACAATGCCCGAAGCAGGCCATTCACCCCACAAGCCTGTCTCACCATTTACTGAGATCCATAGACCTGCCTTTGTTCCATATCCCTTTATACTTTTTGATTATTTATTAAGGAGCGTGGTTTGGGGAGGAATGATTGGGGGAATGTTCTTGATGTTTTGGTTTCTGAGATGTTTGTACAATATTTACGAGGAGAGATTACTCAAATTAGGTCTGTTTTTGCTAGAATTTAGAAAGCTATGGGGTGATTTGATTGAAGGATTCACGACATTAACAGGGAAGCGTAGATAAGGATAAACTATTTCCACTGGTTGGAGGTTCTAAAACTAAGGCATAGTCTAAAAATTTAGGCTCGACAATTCAGGAGAGATGTTAAGAACTTCTTCACTCAAAGGGTGGTAAAGGTTTAGAACTCTCTCCCACAAAAGGAAGTTGAAGCTAGAACAGTTGTTAATTTTAAATCTGAGATAGATCGATTTTTGTAAAGCAAAAAGTATTAAAAGATATGGACCAAAGGCAGATGGATCTCATTAAAATTGTGAGACAGGCTCGAGGGGATGAATGGCCTGCTCATGTTTCTATGTTCCTATGTTCAAAGTTCTGTTCGATTTTCACATGTTGGCCTTGTTGGTATTTTATAACCGTTGAGGGTGGATGGGTCGGAGTCCTGGGTGTCTCTCCTCTGTTGTTTGGGGGAGGGGGAGGTCAAGGTTTGGGGATTGGGTTGGGGCTGGGACCCTATTGAACCTTGGAGGTGGGAAGGCATTGTGGGGTGAGGGGCAGTTTGGGCGAAATGGACGGGGGACTTTGTTTCAGTCTTCAGGTGGCAGTTGCCATGCTAGCAAGTAGGCTGGTGAATGGAAGCAGTGTGAGGGTGGGGGCTGCGACAGTTAGGCGGGTTGGAGGTGTGGTGCGGTGCTTTGGGGGGGATAAGGGTTTGGTGGGGGAGGGTGCAGGTGACACAGGTGCTGCAGACAGATTATTGGGAGAAGGCAGGGTAGAGGGGAGCGGCCAGCCATTTTGAGTTGGCTTGGACAGAACGACAAAATGGGGGCAGAGATGGTTTTGTGCTGGATTGGGATGGCGGATTCAAATGGGGGGGGGGGGGGGGGGGGGGGGTTACGGTTCAAAACCCTCGATGAGGATACTGACTTGGAATGTGTGGGGGTTGAATGATTTTGGGTCTTTGCACATTTGGACTGTTTGAAGATGGAGGTAGTGTTTCTTCAGGAGACATGCCTGCAGGTGAAAGACCAGGTGTGGTTGAGAAAGGGATGGATAGGACAGACATTTAATTTGGGATTCGATTCCAATTCAAGAGGAGTTGCGATTCTATTTAGTAAGAGGGTGACATTTGTGATGGCCAAGGAGGTGTGGGATCTGAGGGGGTCGGTTTATGATGGTAAGCGGGATTTTGGAGAGGCCGCCAGTAGTGCTAGGAAACGTTTATGCACCTAATGGGGATGATGTGGAGTTTGTTAAGTGGATAGTGCCACACATCCCAGATCTGGACTCACATAAATTAATAATGGAGGGTGCTTTCAACTGTGTGTTAGATCCCGGTTGGACTGGTCGAGCCCAAGGACACTGGTTAGGCCAGGAATGGCAAAGGAGCTGAGGGTATTTATGGATCTGATAGAGTGGGGGGGGGGGGGGGGGGGGGAGTTGAGAAAGCTTTCCTACTTCTCCCATATGCCTCAGATGTTCTCCCGTATAGATGTTTAAGTGGTGGAAAATTCGATTCTCCCGGGGATAGTGAGGGCAGAGTATGGGGCAGTTGTGGTTTTGGACCACGCACCATATTTTATGGATGTAAGGTTAGGATGTGGGCCAGGCAGAAGGCCCTTTGTAGAGGATAGACCCAATGCTACTGACGAACAAAGATTTGGTGGAAATATGTCTTCGGTAATTAAGGAGTATATTAAGTTTAATCGGATTGGGGAGGTCTCACCCTCCACATTTCGGGAGGCATTGAAGGCGGTGTTACGGGGGGGAAGTGATATTGTACAACGTCCATAGAAATAAGGTGGAGAGGGCGGAGAGGCAGCAATTGGTGCGTGCAATTCCGGTGGTGTTCTATAGCCAGACCAGGGCGCTGAGTGGAACGGAAGAAGTTGCAAGTGGGATTTGACTTGCTGACACCAGGGAAGGCAATGGGAAAGCCTCTGTGAGTGAGGGGGGGATTCTGTATGAGTATGAGCATGGGAAGAAGGCCTACCACCTATTAGTGCTTCAATTGAGATGACAAGCCACCGTGCGGGAGATATTATAAGTGAGGGAATCAGGAAGGTGAGCTGGTGACGATGCCGGAGAGAATTAATAAAGCATTTGAGACTTTCTATAGGTCGCTGTGCAGGTCTGAGCCTCAAAGGGAGGGAGTGGAAATGGGACAGCTTCTGAATGTGCTGGTGTTCCCAGAGGTTGAGAGGGAGAAGGGGCAATGATTAGAGGGATTAATGGTGCTACAGGAAGTTATGGAGGTGAATGGGTCAGTGCAGTCAGGGAAGGCGCTAGGACCAGATGGCTTCCTAACCGACTTCTACGAACGGTTTGTGGCGGTATTGGGCCCACATCACCTGGAGATGTTTTCAGATACTTTGGCATGCGTGGGACCTACTGGCCACGTTGGCTCAGGCATCGATTTAATTAATTCCAAAGAAGGATAAGGACAAGCTAGAGTTTGGTGGGTCATATAGGCCCATCTCCCTGTTGAACATAGATGTGAAGATGCTGGCTAATGTACTAGCGAGGTGGTTGGAGGGGTCTGAGTTGGGGCTGGTGTCAGAGGATCAGACAGGTTTTGTGAAAGGAAAGCAGTTGTCGAGCAATATTAGGTGATTACTGAATCTGGTCATGGCGCTGTCAAAGGGCAGGGTGCCAGAGTCATTGTGTCCATGGTTGCAGAAAAGGCATTTGTTAGGGTAGAGTAGAGGTAAAAGTTCGAGGTCCTGGGGAGTTTCAGGTTTGGTCCCATGTTTATCTCATGGGTGCGGTTGTTATATGCGGCTCCCATGGCTAGTGTTCGGACAAACCTGATTAGTTCTGGAGATTTTTGGGTATACAGGGGTACGAGGCAGGGGCGCCAGTTATCCCCACTTCTATTTGTGCTGGTTTTATGGGCCAGGGTTTAAAAAACTCCAAAGTATATCATGGAGTTCACCTGACCCACAACTGTTTATAGATTTTGGTTATGAGGAGCACAAGGGCCTGCCTTTCAGGTCTTATTCAACAGAGGCCTGAAGCACCTTTAATCAAAAATAAAGTTTATTCTATGGATTCAGTTAACATTTTTATAAACACACACAGTAAGCATGTTTATCAACTACAAACATAATTACCCCACACAGCTACAGTACTCTGTATATAACCCTTAATGAATTCCCCTGAGCTGTATCAATTTAATAACAACTTCCCATAATTTAGTACCCTTTTACCTAAACGGGAGGTTTGAATTCCTTCCAGAAAACAGCTATTACTTTTAAATTATCAAGTGATCTGGAGGCACCTTTTAACATGCAGAGAGGGAGAAACAAGAGAAGACTTCTCTGTCTGAATCCAGCTTCCAAATGTGAAAACGAAAGCAAAACACTCAGAGCCACAAAACAGCCTAAATCAAAACGAAAGTAAAACCCAGAGCCACAGCCCAGCTCCACCCACACAATGACATCACTGAAGCCGTTTGATGAGACAAAAAAATTATTAATGGGATACTCCCATGACAGCTGGTGATTGAATCTTTGGCTATTGCGCTCCAGACATCAGGAGAGTGGTCAGTCATTGGAGGGGGAAGTAGGGATCACGGAGACTCGCTGTACGCAGATGACTTGTTGCTGTACATTTCCAATCCGTTGGAATGCATGGATATGATAATGGCAATATTGGAGAAGTTGGTCCTTTTTCTGGCTACAAATTGAATATGGCCAGAAGTGAAGTGTTTCCAGTGAGCACCCTTCGCAGATTTGAGTGCCCTAACCTTTAAGTTGGCCATGAGCGGGTACAGGTATTTGGATATAAATGGAACCTGGCTAGCTTGGTGGAGGGGTGAAAGGGGGTCTTAAGAGGTGGGATGCCCTCCCATTATTATTAACAGGGAGGGTGCAGATGGCCAAGATGAACGTCCTGCCGAGATTTATGTTTGTGTTTCAGTCCTGTCTGATATTCAAAAGCTTTCTTCTGTAAGATGGATAGGTTAATCTTGGCATTCCTGTGGGCTGGCAAGATGCCGCGGATTTGGCAGGTGTTTTTACAAAGGAGGCGGTGGGGGGGGGGGGGGGGAGCTGGCGCTTCTGAATTTGTTGTATTATTACTGGCCGGCGAATGTGAAGAAAGTCCGGCAGTGGTGGGAAGAAGAGGGGTGGAGTAGGTGCAGGTGGAGTAGGCGTTGTGTGTGGGGGCAGGTTTTCCAAGTCCATGCATAGCCCCGTTTTCTGCACTGAGGAACTCCGCTCGCTGGAGCTCCTCAGTGTTGCGAGAGTTTGAGATACCATTTTTAAATGCCGTCCCAATCTCTGGTGCTCGCAATGTGACCCCCAATACTCCCCACAAGCCCCAACTAACTATAAGGGTGTCCCCGGCCCCCCCAAGCTCCCAACCAACATCCATGCAGTTCTCCCTGGCCCAATCACCACCATGCAAGGTGACATCAGCAGTGCTAGGGCACCACCCTGCCCAAAGGGCATGCACCTGAGGGCTTGCGATCCTCTGGGAGACCCCCATGAGTGCCGTTCCGCCTGGTCTCTGTTTGTGGAGACTGGTGCTAAACAGCGCTCGCCGGAGGTCTCTGATGTGAAGGGGATAGATCCTAACACCTCTGTCTCACTCTAATATGCAGATTTGCCAAAAACATTTGCCCACAATGGTTGGGATTGATATTGTTAACGGCTCGCGAGATCACATTAGATCTCATGAGGTGTTGTGATCCGGGTGGATCCCGGGAATGGGGTCTCCCGGCTTCTATTGGCCACGTTGTGCCGTGGCCAGCTGCTTTTCGGATGTTCAATTGCGCCCTATGTAATCATGTTTATGTATACTCTGGTTTGAATAAAATATATTAAAGAGTCACGCAGAAAGTAAGGTGATGAATCATCAGAGTCAGAAGTGAAATTTATATTCTGACTTCCATGTAAGAGTTTTTGACGAGCAATTTTATGCAACGGGAAGTGGTCAAATGGATACTGACTTGATGCAAAACAATTACTCTCTCGACATATATTGACTGGGATTAGCTTCTTCCGAGGGCATAGCTGAAACGAGATATTTGGTAAGTATTGAAGGCTCTCTGAGGTTCTATACTTGGATTACTAGAAAGTATCTATTCCAAACTTCTTAAACCTTGAGCACTCATGCTAATGCACGGACGAGATCAGTGATAGTCAGAGATCCTGTGGGGTTGAAATCAATGTGCAGGACCTAAAGAGGACTATAATGTGTAGTAAAATAAATTAGCCACATTAAAACCATAAGACCATAAGACATAGGAGCGGAAGTAAGACCATTCGGCCCATCTAGTCCACTCCACCATTCAATCATGGTTGATTTCAACTCCATTTTTGAAAGTAAAAGAAAGGTAAATATTTGTTGGTGGATCATTTCAGACTTTACACTTTGCTAATTGACTCCGTCGTGTTTACTCTTTGTTTATCTTTCTAGATCCCTGACATTTCCTTTTGTTCTGAATGTTAAATTTTATAAATTAGCACTGATTTTGAGTTATTGTTGGGAACTCCGGTATTTTGGTCAGCTTGCCTTACATGATTCCCTGCCCGGTTGGACAAAACCTATGCATCTGAATTCCTGATTTACGACTTGTGTCAGGAGTACAGATTTATAAAATCGACCAGCTCATCTCTAAAAGATTCCCTTCTTGTCTTTGTTCTATCACCGACTAATCAATCCAAATAGCGCAACAGCAGGCTATCAGAATCAACTGTTCGAACTTCAGTTCTGTCTGAATTAATCTGATCATCGACCCTACAATTTGAGCAGCTTCTACTTATTTAACCCTAACATTTAAAATTTCCAGTTGCTTGAAAACCATTCATTATATTCCTTCGCCACACTCGGAGTCCTCCACAATCTTTAATGGCTCAATATTAAACAATCTAAAACAATTAAATTAATTGAGATGTCTGAGGGTAGTGATAGTTACTCGTAATGTTATTCTTCCAAGGCCATTTGTACCAAATATCTGCCTTCGATCTTTCGGAGTTTAATTTAAATGGATGGATTTTTCCATTAAAATAATAGAAACAAGAATTTGACAACTTCCATC
Organism: Scyliorhinus canicula; assembly: GCF_902713615.1. Lineage (NCBI taxonomy): Eukaryota > Metazoa > Chordata > Chondrichthyes > Carcharhiniformes > Scyliorhinidae > Scyliorhinus > Scyliorhinus canicula. The sequence goes on along the minus strand of NC_052152.1, from coordinate 140,080,294 downwards.
CTTTGATTTGATTTTAAACATCCAACAAATTTCTGATCAACAGAGATACCTGTAGCATTCTTCCTAAATTATAATCTACTCATAAACAGGCTTCCAGAAGTGATCAGATCTCAGAAGTGAAGGGAGCGGTTTTTCTCTCTGTGCTGTCTGCTGTCTGTTGGTGGAAGGAGAAGATCTTTTAATTTGATCAAAATCAGCAGTTTGTTGCTGTTCAGGAATTGAAGCAAAAAAAACAGATCTCGGGCGAGATTCTCCCCCAACCGGCGGGGCGGGCCGTACCGGTGCCGAGGAGTGGCGTGAACCACTCTGGCGTCAGGCTGCCGGAAGGTGTGGAATCCTCCGCACCTTCAGGGGCTAGGCCGGCGGCGGCGGGGTTGGCGCCGCGTTAAACAGCGGCGAAGGGCCTCCGCCAGCCGGCGTGAGTTGGCGTGTTCGTGGGAGTGCCAGCGTGTACTGGCGTCATCCCAGCGCATGGGCAGGGGATTCTTCTCCATGCCGGCCATGGCCGACCGTTACAGTGGCTGGCGCAGAGGGAAAGGGTCCCCCCATAACACAGGCTCGCCCGCTGATCGGTGGGCCCCGATCACGGGCCAGGCCCCCATGGGGGCCTCCGCCCCCCCAGGGCCAGATCCCCCCGCAGCCCCCCAGAGAACTCCGCAGGCCGCCCGCAGAGCCAGGTCCTGCCGGTACGGAGCTGGTTTGATTTACGCCAGCGGGACCGGCCGAAAACAGGCCGCCACCATGCCCATCGAGGAGTGGAGAATCGCCAGGGGGCCACTGCCAATGGCCCCCTACCAGTGTGACACGATTTCCCCCCCCCCCGCTGAAAAACCGGCGCCGGAGAATCCGGCAGCCAGCATCGGGGCGGCGGGGCTCTGTTAGGAATCTTATGGGGTCTCTGTTGGGGGATCCTGTGGGTGGTCTGAGTTGGGGAGTTGGGGATCTCATGGGGGCGGTCGGGTTGGGGGGGGGCAGGATTTGCATTGTGGAGGTCCTTCTGATGGGCTTTGGGGGGCATCTCTGTAATGCGCTGACCCCCTTGACCTATCGCGAGGTCCACCATGTCAGGGTCACGCTTACAAATACCTGCACAAATCCATGCCCATGTGAATCCCACCTGAGAGGCCTGGTGCATCATGGGCCCTGGAGAATTGGGCTTTCAGCCCGATAATCAGATGCAAATGGGTGCAAATGATCCATTTGCATCTTTCTGGCAGTGCACTGCTAGCGGTGGATACCAGAGCATCGGGGCACTACCAATCCCATTTTTAGCCCGGCGCTCAATTCTCTGCCAGATCCGGAACCCGCGTTAAGCAGCAGGCAGTGAAGATTCTATCCTACTGTTCACAATAATAGGTTACTTGTGTTTTAAGTTACAAACCTGGTGACTGTACTTTATTGGACTCAACCAAAGAGCTTGGATATTTGAATAAATCTAAATTCATTGCTGTTGCGACTCCGGGCTGGAATTGACTGCGCACTAGCCCAGGGTGTCGTAACATAGGTAAACAGTAGATGGTCTTGGAGGGTGCCATTGAGCAGCTCAGGGCCTAGAAGAGTGAACCTCAGGCTGCACCATCTTAGAATTAGTGACAGTGGCTGAGATAGCTGATGGCCACTGGAACAGTGGCAGTGGAGGTCGCATGAAAGTTGACTGTCTGAGAAATGGGGATCAGCAAGCTTATGTTCCATGAGCCACTACCATAATCCGTTGTAGGACAGATTGCTGGACTGCTGTGAGAGCAGTGAGATTGACAGTCATCATGGTACAGTCTGAGTTTGCAGGACTGAGTGTGAGTATGAGTACTTGCAGCTTTTACTTCAATGAGGTTGTGAGATTGGACATCAGATACTGCTTCATGGGGTTAGGACATGCAGATGTGCCTGTCTTCCCCAGGTTCAGTCTTGCTGCCCCAGTTGTATTGAGAGAAATATACATCAGTGAGCTTGGTACAATATAATTATTTGGGTGATATTACTTTCAAAGTTGAATAACTGGCAATGAGCGCAAGCTGTGAGATGTTGGTGTAAGGCTTGTAACAGTGACTAGTGTGTGAGGATGCAGGGGAACATGTGAATGTTCAGTGTGAGTCCTGATTGATAGAGGTTGTTGATAGATGAGTGGTGAGTGTGTTGTGAATGAGGCAATGTCTGAGGTTATTGGTGCAGTTGGTAGGACATGGCATTTGAAGATCAATTCACTGACCTTGACCATTTGTGTGAGGCCATTGACACTGTATCCAAATCTTCAAGGCTTAACTTTGGCATTGACCTCCACAGCTATCTGCTCCCACTGCAGTTTAGCCAAGTGTCCAGAGGACCTCCTGCCCACTGTGGATACAGAAAGTCTCTCATTTTCACTTCCACACTAAGGTCTCTAATGCATGACCCAGATACTTTGAGACGTACATTCTCTACTATTGTGTACTATCCTTCAATGTTTCCCAGCACAGATTCACTTCCTGTGTGACTGCCAGCACCTGATCCATCCATAATACTACTCCCCTTTAAAAGGGGCACGTTAGCCTTAAACAGCATAGGATAACTGTAATTGATACTAACCATGAATGATCTTGGCCCTCTGCTGACATGTCCAGCTAATCAACAGCGCTGTTAGTGCTGACTGGGTGCTGAAATTATTGAAATAAGTAGGTAACACAAAGCTGGTGTGCTGTCTGTGCTATGGACATGGGATTAATTGCACATCACGATCCCCATGCCTGTTTTTAGGGGTCTAATGAATTTTGCACTCTATTTCTGAGCTTTCTGTTCTCGCATTGAGTGATAGCTCATCGATAACTTCCTTCAAACAGAATTAAATGCTATTGGTTCCTGCCCAGTTCCTCAGCTTCAGCTGGTTTCTAGGCATGTCCCAGGGGGTTTGAAGCTGAGGTGTGTATTTCTTTAGTGGTCTCATAAATTTACAGTACAGAAGGAGGCCGTCCAGCCCATCGAGTCTGCACTGGCCCTTGGGAAGAGCACCCCACCTAAGCCCACGACTGTACCCTATCCCCGTAACCCCACCTAACCTTTTGGACTCTCAGGGGAATTTGTTTTTAGCATGGCCAATCCACCTAACCTGTACATCTTTCGACCGTGGGAGGAATGGAGCACCCGGAGGAAACCCATGCAGACGCTGGGAGAATGTGCAAACTCCACACAGACAGTCACCCGCAGCTGGAATTGAACCCGAGGATCTGGAGCTGTGAGGCAGCAGTGTTAACCACTGTGACACCGTGCCACCCCTAAAGGGTTGTCACTTTTCAATAGTTTTGAGGTATTCTTGTCAGTATGTGGCTAGGATTGGGAGTTAACCTGTTCTTTCTGTATTCCAGGCAATCTAGAAAATCTTTGCCCAGTGACAATTTGCGCCTATCATTTTTGGTTGCGTTTTATTTTCAGATTTGGTGTAGATGCCTTGGTTCAACTTTTGGCTTCCTCTGTCCATTTTCTTCTTTTCATGGCCCCTCCCTCACTTTTTGAAAGGAGATTTTTAGCAGCAACAATTTATCGAATCAATAACCCCATTTCCTTAAAATTGTTATCATCGAGAACAAACTTTAGCAAGCTCTGGCACCAAAAAAAAGTGTCCTTTCAAAGTCAGTGTGTTGCCCCAGTGTCCTTTTAATTTGCTTTCTCTACACTTGTCACACTAATTCACACGTATCAACTCCCTGCTGTGTCAGTTGTCCTGCAGTAAAAATTCCATTTCAGTCGCCTTGAGCACATCTCACACCAGTATATTTGCCACTGCTGATCTCCGATTAGTTATTTTTGCATTCAGCATATGTGTTATATAGGGGACATTTTGATTAACAGTTTCAGGCAAGTTGAATGGAAACTTTTGTTTCTCAGAAATTCTTCAAAAGGCAGCAACACTTATTTGTATTGTAATTTCAAAGTGCCATATATTTTTATATATATGTATTTTTTTGTGTATTCTGTTGGCAGATGACAGCAGCATAGGAATTTAAGAAATTGAAGTAGAAGTAGGCCACATGACCCATTGAGCCTGATCTGCCATACATTAAGATCATAGCTGAACTTCTACATCAACTCCACTTTCCTGTCCTATCCCCATATCCCTACATTCTCCTCGTATTAAAAACATCTATTGATTTCAGTCTTGAATATACTCATTGCCTGAGCATCCATTTTCTTTTGCACCTTCTGGAACAAGGATTCATAACCCTCTGAATCAAGAGCTTTCTCTTCCTCTCAGGCCTAAATAGCTGACACAAATATGATGACCATCGTTCTTGACTACCTAGCTGGGAAAAGCACCTTCTTGGTTTTATCCTATCATGCACCCAAATGATTTTATGTGTTTGAATAGGATAAAATTTCATTCTTCTAACTGCCAGAGAATATAAGCCCATTCTACCCAATTTCTCCTTTTAGGACAATCTTCCCATACCAGGCATCATTCTCATGACTTTTGTTGCAAACCGAGATGGCTAGAGTGCGGTGTCAACAATACAGGGTCAATCCACATACTGGCTGAAGTGTTGGCTAGTGTAGACTTGAGAGATGAACAGACACTTCCAACACTGATGAAGGTTCAACTCAATTTTATTAACTATTTCTAACTAACTAACACACGATGACTGTGGGTCTAAATGATGCTAACTTAAACTAGAGACCTAAGTCTTGTCCGAACCAGTTGATTCTCTCAGCACGTGTTGTAAGTCTGTGCTGGGCTGGATGAGTTCTTGTTACACTGAGAGGCAGCACCCAGAATGAACGGGAACCGTTGTGCCCTCTGCCTTTATAGTGTGTGTATTCTAACTGGTGATTGGTTGCGGTGTTTGTACATGTTGATTGGTCCCTGTGTGTGTCCATCAGTGTGTGTCTGCACCATGATATACTGGTGTATATTATGACACTGGCTGGGGTTAGTTGATAGTGCGCTGCCTCCTTGCTTTGTCCCAGGCTTGATGCGGAGGAGCGTTCCTCACGCTTTATAGCCACTTGTCTAACAGAGCGAGAGAGAGACAAGCCTATAGCCCCTCATGGAATATGGCTAAATACCTAAACAATCCCCTCTGAGGCAAATGTATCCTTTCTTAAGTAAGAACATCAAAACTGTACAAAAACTCCATGGATGTTCATGCCAAAGCCCTATATAATTACAGCAAGAGTTGCTTAATCTCGCATTTCAGGCCCTTTATATTAAATGCCAAGATATAATTTTCCTTCTTAATTGCTTGATGTACTGTGTGTTAAATTTCTGTGTCTCATGTACAAAGACCATCATCTAGAATTCTCTCACCTTTAAAAAAAATTTAATTCCAAAAGAAAATTTGCACACTTTGCCATGTTTTACTTCATCTGCAACTTTTTAGACCAGTCACATAACTGGGCTATACCCAATTGTAAGCTCAGTTCCCACACCTCACAGCTTAATTCCCCATCTGGTTTTCGTGGAATCAGACAATTCACAGTGCAGAAGGAGGCCATTCGGCCCATTGAGTCTGCACCGGCTCTTGGAAAGAGCACGCCACTTAAGCACACACCTTCACCCTATGCCCGTAACTCAACCCCACTTTACCTAAGGGCATTTTAGCGTGGCCAATCCACATACAAGTTTGGACTGTGGGAGGAAACCGGAGCACCTGGAGGAAACCCACACAGACATGGAGAGAACGTGCAAACTCCGCCATAGTGAGCCAAGCCGGGAATCGAACCTGGGATCTTGGAGCTGTGAAACAACTGTGCTAACCATTGCTACCGTGCTGCCCCTAGCTTGTGCCTGCCATGGAACTCTTCAGAGCAACACACAACACATTTGGCAACAGTACCCTTGTTTAATCTTACATCCTGATCATAATCAGTTGAGTTGTCAGCTCTTCTAATTCAACCTGATGTTTCTCTGCTGGTGTGTTTTCTCCTTCGCACCGTCTCCTTTATTGACACAGAAATATTGTCCTCCTTAAGGGTTTTAAGGACTGGAAGTTGCACGCTTGATTTTGGCTGCTCCTGCTGGAATTTGCATTCTGAAAACATAGTGATCTAATCTTGAATGACCTTAGAGTTTTGGAATATTGGAATATTTAGCCTCTTGAGCCTGTTCTGCCATTCAGTGACCAAACTCCATGCTTTTCTGCATTCTCTTTGGGATTACTTAGATTTTCCGCATTTCAAACGGTGAAGCAAGGAAAACGTTTTTAGCTGAATAAAATGTGCTCTCTCTTTGTTCTGATTTTCAACGAATTAGCTATAACAGTTAATCCCTGATTTGAAAATATTAAGTAATTTGGATCATGTGTGTGTCTGTGCTAGTGAAAACCATGGTTCATTGTGGGAGTGTTGTAGGGTGTTGCTTATCATTCTGAAGGTCTTAATGAAGTCTTCGTAGTTGTAAGTAGATTAACTATGTATTTATTAACTACTAGAACTATGTATATATACACAGCAAAGGCTTTATGCTAGGAGCTGTCTCCATGCTCCCTTCTGCACACGACTCTGTCCAACACTAGACTGATTCCTCGGTATATGTCATGTGTTCTGTTACATACTGTGTGAGCAGTACTGTATTCAGTCTCACGTTAACCTTATACGTGCCAGACCCTTATTCTGCACCTCCTCTGAGTCTTTAGCTCATGCATTTGAAATTATTCCAGTCTGTGACATGCATTTACATTGACACTAATACCCCAGTTACCCCCTTCATGTCTCTAGGTTCATAGGTTCAGGTGGTCTGGAGATCTTATAACCTTTCCTTATCTCCATCACAGGGATGGTAAGCTCTGGCCTGGAAGATACATTCTGTTGATTTGGAGGCTGCTATGACACCTGTGTATCTTTTCATCCTCTTTTCCTATTCCTTGGTACTGAATTGCTCTTTGGTGATTTTTGGCCATTGTGGTGATACATAGTTGTTCATTTATCCTGTTTTTTTTTCAGAGTAGACAAACGCTATGCATATCCCCATAGCATTTCATCCTCTTCCTTCATTGTGTACCTCGCTATGACGCATATAGGCATTCACATTTCAACATCGGACCCTTCATTCCCAAAAGTTTCAGAATTTTAGCCACATTCTGAGTTCTTTTTGAGCTTGTGAATCCTCCAATTCTGGTGAGTTGAGGTGTTGTCCTTTCAGAGTTATCCACGGAAATCTTATATATTTTTAACATTCATGCAATTTCACTTGAGGATTCAGTTCTTTCAGAATCTTGGTTTATGGCCACTGACTGCTCCTTACACTATGTCAATTCATTCATTTGATCTGCAATCTATTCTTTAGAATTAACCTTTTCTGCTTTTAAAGTCTGAACTTCCCCTTTCATACTGCACAATTCTGCTGTTATTTTATTCGGACTAAACCAAAGTGCAAGAAGTTCATTAGTTTTCATTGATAATTGTGCTTTCAAGCAGCTGTTCTAATGTATCAGCAATTCTTTCTCTTGTTCTCGCATTTTGTATGATGCATATGAGATACTTCTGATGCTTGAAGTTCATCAAGTTTAAATTGGTACATTTTTGGTGAATTTGTTTCTACAATTCATTATTTGAGTGCTTCAAGTCTTCATTCACGTGTTCTTCCGGTGAGCAAAATTGCAGTGTTCTCATTGGTGCCTATTTTCCAATCAAATGCATCTTTTGTACATGAAAGTTGATTCTCTGTGCTGATCAATTTTCTCCTCGCAGAGTTTAATGCATTCACACTTGCATTCTGTAATTGTGCTTTTCCTAACTGTTTTTGAGACTCCTTTAAATGGGAAACTAAGGGTTAATGACAACGGTTATGCCAAATTGTATTATAGGGACTCAGGATGTAGCTGCAAGGCTCTGTGGGAACTGAGCAAGGTGGGAGTTTTCTGAGTAAGAATTAAAATGCTACTTTGTCCATTGTAACTCAGTATTGAAGGTCATGGCTGAAGTGTAAACATGATGGTATAATCATTGTACTTGTATGAATATTGATTGGGTAATTGTATTAAAGTATCAAATCATGTTAATTTGCGACTGGTAAATGCAAATAAATAATTAATATAAATTAACATGCTGGCACAATGGTTAGCACTGCTGCCTCACAGTGCCAGGGACCCGGGTTCAATTCTGGCTTTGGGTGACTGTGTGGAGTTTGCATGTTCTCCATGTGTCTGTGTGGGTTTCCTCTGGGTGTTCCAGTTTCCTCCCACAATCTACCACTGGTTGAAAATGAGTGCATTATTTCCCTTACAGATCGTGATGAATACAGGAATTTCAGACAAATTGGCCGGGATTCTCCAATCCCGCGGCCAAGTTCTGACACCGGCGTGAAAAGCGCCAACAATTCCGGCGTCAACGGTCCCCAATGTTGAGGAGCACTCCCCTTCCTAGGGGGCGAGGTCGGCGCCGGAGTCGTGCCCGCAGGTCCAGCCGGTGCGGAACGGCCGGCGAGTAAACGCATGCGCTCTACAGCCGGCATGATTCCGCACGTGCACGTGGGTTCCCGTCTCCGCATCGTCCCCCGGGCAATGTGGTGGAGCACTACAGGGGCCCGGCGCAGAGGAACACAGGCTCAGGCTCCCACGGAACCAACCCGTCCACCGATTGGTAGGCCCCGATCGTGGGCCAGGCCACCGTGGGGGCGCCCCCCTGGGATCGTGTCCCCCCCCGCTCCCCCTCCAAAACGGCCCCCGCAGACACACTTTCCAGGTCCTGCCGCGTGGGATCTGAGTAACTTACGCCGGCGGGACTCATCCGAACTCAGCAGCCACTCGGTCCTTTTGAGCCCGGAGAATCGCCGCTTTCAATGGTCCCCGACCGGCAGCAATCCCGCAGGTGCCCAAGAATCAGCGCTGGAGAATTGGTAAGCCGGCGTCGGGGCAGGGGGCGTAATTCTCGGGTCCCCCCAGGGATTCTCCGACCCGGCGGGTTAGTGTATGCGTGTGTGAGACTGCTGCAGTAATGTTTTTAAAACAATCTTATTCAAAAGTTTGAGAGCCAGGGGTGCAATTAAACCATCATAAAAAGCTTGGGCTCATGGAGTTTTGTTTTGATTAAGGGGATTCCATGTGGGGTTTATTAGATTTTAGCTTGGTAAGATGATGTAATTACTGGGTGGAGCTAAGGTATCAGGCATTTTGTTGGAAAAGCAGGTCAGTGCAGTTCTGGATGAAGCTGTGACCACAAGTCAGACAGTTTGCTCTCTGCAATTCAGTTATAAAGAGATTAATAGTCTTTACAGTGGTGCAAACTTGTCTGAGAAGAAGCTGAGAAAAAGCTTCTGAACGCATACAGCCAGAGTCTCTGCATGGGTCTGACAAGAGTCAGATCCTGTTTTTAAAGCAGAGTAAAAAGATCTCTCTTTCTCAAAGAACATCTCTCTAGAGCAAATATTCCTGAGTGCTAATGGTATTTGAAGTGGATTGAGTGCTGATATAGTTTTTTTTCTTGTATCAGTGGGAATAAAAAAAGCAATTAAGGGCCATGTCGAATGAACAACATCACAGATTCTGTGACAGAACCTTAAGCAGATATTTTTGGACTAGCCCATCATAACAGGGGGTGGGGGTGGATGGAGGGGTGTTCCAGTATTCAAAGGCTACAATTTAAACAGAAATCCCAATGTTTGCAGTAACTTTGTAGCAGCTACCCCAAAGAATGTAAATCAGGACAGGCAGGAACAGGGGCATTAAAAGTCAACACAGGGCAGGCAGACAATATCCCAACAAAATTATTAACATCGCAACAGAATATAACTTACAATTACCCATTACTGCTCAATACACTGCGCTAGGAACCCAGGTTCGATTCCTGGCTTGGGTCACTGTCTGTGCGGGGTCTGCACATTCTCCTCGTGTCTATGTGGGTTTCCTCCGAGTGGTCCAGATTCCTCCAACAAGTCCTGAAAGACATGCTTGTTTAGTGAATTGGACATTCCAAATTCTCCTTCCGTGTACCCGAACAGGCGCTGGAGTGTGACGATTTGGGGATTTTCACAGTAATTTCAGTGGGGTGTAATGTAAGCCTACTTGTGACACTAATAAAGATTATTATTAGATTACTATATTGAGTAGTATTGTTTAAGGGATAATTGTAAGTTAACCCTTCTGATGGGCTGGTCCACAAACTTCCCCTTTAGGTTCTGTGGCGGTATCTGTGATGCTGTTTTATGGACTTGGCAAGCAGCTAGGTCTATGAGGAATTTCCAGTCTTCTCCTCTCAGGGCTTCTGGTTGGTGAAGCCAGTCAGAAACTTTCAGGGAAGAAGGCGGGTCTTCCGCACAGTGCCATCTTTTGTTCAGTTCTGTTAAGCAGCCAGGGAGTAAGGGCATTGGAGTCTCTCTCTCTCTCCTTTTCTCTCTCTGTTGGATGATTTTAAGAGACATTCTAGCCAAATCTGTGAAGACTTCCTTGTTTAAAGGGGCACAGATATACATCAGAACTGGGAAAGAGATCTTGAATGAGAATGTGCCAGTCGTTTTCCCAAAGATCAGTAACCTTCAAACTGTGTGTGTCAGGTGCTGGTAAGAGCTGAAGAATTGAAGCTTAAGGGGGAGTATTTGTGATTAACCCGTCAGAGTCTTGTACAGGAATCAGGCCAGTAAAAACTGCTAAATTCAAGGATCAGGGCTGTATTGTTTTCACAGGGAGGCGAAAGCTCCTTCGGCTGGTAGAAAGGCAGAAGTGCACTGACCTTAGCATCCTGTGTACAGCATCATCTGGTGGCCAGTGACAAGAACTACACTGATCTGAACATCCCGGATCTAGCTCCATCTGATGGCTGAAGAGTGGAATCAGACTGACCTGGAATTCTTAGGTGAACCACCATCTGATGGTCAAAGGACGGAATTACAGCAACCTGACCTTGAGTAAACCTATTTCCCAGAGGTTGTAACCACAGTTATGAAGACTCTTCTCAGACCTACCTCTTTAATTCCTGTTTTTAAAAAAATCCTCGCCGACCCTTACCTTGTGTCTGTCTTGTGTGTGACTGGGTAGAGGGTATGATAGAGTCTTGGGAATAAGTAGCCTGGTAGACTATTATCTTATTATTTCCTTAAATTTTCATCTTTTCTTTTTATTAATTCAGTTTGTTAATGTTTGACTTATAAATCTGGTGTCTGTAATTCATTGGAGCAGTCAAGGGTTAAAGATCTTCACAAAACACAAATTAGTTCACTTGTGTTCAACCTCTGGTCTGTGGGGCTAGAATGGACCACACACTCACCCAGGGTATCATAACGATTTTAATACTGTGTTAGTAATAAAGCTTGTTTTAATATACCATGTGCGGGATTCTCCGTCCAGCCGCACCAGATCTGGTGCAGTGTGCCCCCGGGATTCTCTGTCTCGTCAGGTAGCCAATGGGGTTTCCCATTGTGGGCAGCCCCGTGCCATCGAGAAATCACCGGGGCACTGGCGAAACAGAGAATCCTGACAGCGGTTAATCCAACGGTTAATCCAGCCCCATATTTTCTTGTGCAATCACTCCTGGAGCGTGGTATCCATTCCTCACAGTCTTACAAAATTAAAATAAGATACTGGGGTTTCTGTGCAGTATACTAGCCACTGTTGGGGTCTGGTCTGGGATCATAATAAGTTACGTCTTAATATTATACCAGAAATACATATATTTTATATTGTATATATGCTTGGAGTTCTTTGGCTACTCTTACACAGACAGTAAGCAGTTTGCAATATGTATTCGTGGCACAAGATGGATAAAGAGAACTTTCTTTAAATGTATTTGGAAAACACAATGCTGAATATGGATTCATTGGTAGACAAGAGGTATTTCAAATGTTGGATGAAGTGTTTTGCACAGATCCCAAACACCAGGGAATTCAGTTAAAATGTCTGCTCATTCAGGAAGACACCTAGCAGCTTGCTATTGGCAAACTTGTTTGATCTCGAACTAGTTTCTCAGGGAAAAGCTTTTTAAAATCAGAACACAGACCCCAAGAGTGGGGGCGTGGCAGAAGGAGTATGCTAGAAGGGCAAATTAATGTCAGGGGCAATAAAATGTAATGCAGAGAGATTGTGCTTTTTTTAGCTGAATAAAATAAATCATACACGTGTGCTGGCATGAGCATGTTCTTTACTTTTTTCTGAGAAAGTGAACAGAAATTCTATCTAATTGTAGAACTTATTACAGTACAATAGTGGCTATCTTCTGAAGTACTTCATAAGATGCAAAGTGATTTTAAACATCCTGAGGTAGTACAAGGTGCTAAATTAATACAGGCTTTTAATTTGTCTCCAAGTCTACCAGGAAGCAAGTTATTGGCATCCTAGAGAACATGAGTATACAAGGAAGCAAATCAATTAGTCTACATGCTCTCTGTCCCACTTCATCATGGAAATGAATGTCTGCTCGCCATTTTCATGATCCTATTACATTCATTGATATTCCTTTTTTTACAACATACTTGGGGTAATTTTCACTTCCAGATCCAACGGTGAACTGATGTACAACTGCCTGTTATGTGCACTGTCTTGTGAATTAATAAAAAGAAAAGATGAAAGTTTAAGGAAATAACAGGACAATAGTCTACCAGACTACTTAATCCCAAGACCCTGTCCTACCCTTGACCCAGAGATGATTTGGAGTTGGGGACCAAGGGCAATGTGTCCAAGTTGCAGATGACACTAAAATGAATGGTAAAGCGAAAAGCGCAGAGGATACTGGAAGTCTGCAGAGGGATTTGAATAGGTTAAGCGAATGGGCTGGGGTCTGGCAGATGGAATACAATGTTGTGAAATGTGAGGTTATCCATTTTGGCAGGAATAACAGCAAACGGGATTATTATTTAAACGATAAAATGTTAAAGCATGCTGCTGTGCAGAGAGACCTGGGTGTGCTAGTGCATGAGTCACAGAAAGTTGGTTTACAAGTGCAACAGGTGATTCAGAAGGCAAATTGAATTTTGTCCTTCATTGCTAGAGGGATAGAGTTTAAGACTAGGGAGGTTATGCGGCAATTGTATAAGGTGTTAGTGAGGCCACACCTGGAGTATTGTGTTCAGTTTTGGTCTCCTTACTTGAGAAAGGACGTACTGGCACTGGAGGGTGTGCAGAGAAGATTCACTAGGTTAATCCCAGAGCTGAAGGGGTTGGATTACGAGGAGAGGTTGAGTAGACTGGGACTGTACTCGTTGGAATTTAGAAGGATAAGGGGGGATCTTATAGAAACATATAAAATTATGAAGGGAATAGATAGGATAGATGCGGGCAGGTTGTTTCCACTGGCGGGTGAAAGCAGAATTTAGGGGGCATTGCCTCAAAATAAGGGAAAGTAGATTTAGGACTGAGTTTAGGAGGAACTTCTTCACCCAAAGGGTTGTAAATCTATGGAAATACTTGCCCAGTGAAGCAGTTGAGGCTCCTTCATTAAATGCTTTTAAGGTAAAAATAAATAGTTTTTTGAAGAATGAAGGGATTAAGGGTTATGGTGTTTGGGCCGCAAAGTGGAGCTGAGTCCACAAAAGATCAGCCATGATCTCATTGAATGGTGGAGCAGGCTCGAGGGGCCAGATAGCCTATTCCTGTTCCTTGTTCTTATGTTCTTATGTTCAGACACACGCAAGACAGGCACAAGGTAAGGGTCGGTGAGGATTTTAAAAAAATGAATTAAAGAGGTACGTCTGAGAAGAGTCTTCATAACTGTGGTTACAGTCTCTGGGAAATAGGTTTACTCGAAAAGGTCAGGTTGCCGTAATTCCGTCCTTTGACCATCAGTTGATGGTTCATCTAAGAATTCCAGGTCAGTACGATTCCGCTCTTCAGCCACCAGATGGAGCTAGATCCAGTGTGTTCAGGTCAGTGTAGTTCTTGTCACTGGCCACCAGATGGTGCTGTACACAGTATCCTAAGGTCAGTGCACTTCTGCCTTTCTACCAGCGGAAGGAGCTTTCGCTACCCTGTACAGCACTGATCCTTGAATTTCGCAATTTTTAGTGGCCTCATTCTTGTACAAGACCCTGGCAAGTTTATCACAAATTCTCCCACCTTAAGCTTCAATTCTTCAGCTCTTACCAGCACCTGACACACAGTTTGAAGGTCTTGTTTTTAGTTCAACTTTGCAATTTGTTTTACAAATCTATTCAGATATTTACTTTCATTATAATTTCTTTGTTGTTGCGAGTTAAAAGTTCTTTCAATATGAGAGAAGAGACAAGCAGAACCGGGTGGAATAAAAAGGAGGAAATTTTCAGGAACATGGGGTGGAATTCTCCGACCCCTTGGTGGGTTGGAGAATCGTCCGGGGGGGGGTTGGGTGGGGGGGATTCACACGATGCCGGACCGACGCCGGTCCGCCAATTCTCCGCCGCCATTGGCGCCGGCGCAGTCACCGTGACGCCAGTCAGGGGCCGCTCAACATGGCCCCCCCAACCCCTGCGATTCTCCCCCACGCGATGGGCCGAGTGCCTGCCGAGTTAGGCTGAGTCCCGCCGGCGCCGTTCCCGTATGGTCCTCCCTGGCGGGCTCTCGCCGTTCATGTTGCGGGGCGGGGGGGGGGCCTGTTGGGGGTAGGGGGGATCTGACCCCAGGTGGGAGCCTCCATGGTGACCTGGCCCACGGGGCCTACCGATCGGCGGGCGGGCTTATCCTGATGGGGGCCTGTGTTCCTCTGCGCCAGACCCCTTTAGCTCTCCGCCATGTTGCATCAGTGCCGGCGCGGAGAAGGAAACCCACGCCCATGCGCAAACTTGAGCCGGCCATGTGGACCCGCGACGCCCGTACCAGCAGCTGGAGCAGCGTGACACTCTCCAGTGCTGTGCTGGCCCCCTCCGCGGTGCATGATCACTGGTCCAAGGGGCTTGTTGATGCCATTGTAAAAAGGCGGAGCGTTTTACAACAGCGTCAACACTTAGCCCCAGGGACAGAGAATCCCGCCCTCTGTCTTTTCATGCTGGCTGGATTCTCCGGTCCCGCTGCAGTGAATGGACTTTTGGCTGAGTGCCGAATTCTTTGTTCTCACTGGCAGCGGTAGTGGGCAGACTTGCAACGGAGAATCCCGGCCAAGGTGACTCATTACTTCAGCGTTCCTCGGTGACTCTGTCAATTCAACACTGTTAAATCTGCTCTCATGCTGTTAATTTCATTAATATCTAGAGACAACCATTGCATCTGATTTATATCCTGGAGCAAAACCTAGCTGAAATATTCAGAATAAATGAACCATAATTCTTGATAACTCTGGGCTTTTACAACATTGACAATGTGACCCCTCCATTCATAGACACTAAAAATGCCATTGAACTAATACCAATCAGATGAAGGTAAAAAATCCCACGACACTATTCAAAAAAGAGCAGAGGAGAGCTCCTTGGTGCCCTGGTTAATATTTATCCCCCAACCTGTTGTAATATGTCTTTAAGAGATAGCAGTATGTCATCACCAGAATGGAAGTGATCCAGCCTCAGTTTCGCTTTGGCATCTCAGCAGAACAGCACACTTGGCTCTGGCAGCAGTCTGTCCCTGTTTCCTTATTTGTTTGCAGGAAAGCCTGCCCCTACTGCTGTCTGATCAAGAGCCTGCTGCTACTGGGGTTGCAGGGGCTTGGGGCCTGCGAGGCCTGAGGCTTAAAGGCCCGAAGAGTTGGAGGGGAGAAAAAATAGACTTCATTATAAAACAACCAGAGGTGGGTGTCTGGAGTTTTGTGTGCGTGTGTTGGGGGGGGGGTGTCTCTGAAGAACTCTGAGCGTTTTGAAGGGAGAAGAAAATAATTTTTAAAAACTTGAGAGGGGACGGGGATGGGGATGGGGAGGGGGGTGCATGTAAGAACCTTCAGTCCAGGTAGCTCGTGCTGTCCTACGAAGAAGAGAAGGAGAACATCTGTACTAACTACCTGATGAAGACAGCTTCGTCCCTCCACTCTTCAGAATAGCAACCACAACAAGATAGATAGCTTATCGCTTAGTCAATAGTACCCACACATCCTGCGCACTTTGCATCTTCTCCCAATCTCCCGGATTGTTTACTCCTTTTTTCCACTCCTCCCTGCTCAATGCTGATGGGGGTTGGGGGAGGGGTGGGGGTGTTTCTACCACCTTTTACCTCACTCCCCTGCTATATAAATACTTTCAACCAACGCAAGAGTTTTGGGTGGGTGTACATAGTACTCCCATGTTGGAAACATAATTGCGGTAGTGGGGACTTCCAAGGGCCCCGTTGTGACAATACCACCACTAGTGGTGGGACCTTCCATGAGAACTTACCCGAAAGCAGCTGCCCCCACTGCTCCTGTGATCATGTCATCACTCCAGCCACTCACAAAGGATCTTGGGGTGAAGATGTACTCCCGCTCCAAGATGACCAATGAAGCTATGGCCAGGGTTGTCACCCCTTCGCCATAGTCACAGCCTTGCTTATGTAAGGCGAGGTGGGGTTTTTCATGAAGACCCAGCGGGCGATGCACATGGTCCTGGCCAAAGGGCTCACCATGGGTAGGATGTTTCTGGTGGTTTATCAGTGCAGAGGGTAACATTATTGAAAGTCCTGTCCTTCATCCCGGGTGAGCACCTCCTCCCACACGTGCAACACCTTGTGGAGGTCATGTCCGGGGTGATGTCAATCCTGCTCAGTCTCAGAGAGCTGTGCCTCCACCACATTTACTATTTCCAACAGCCGGATTTTATTAACTTAGCCTGGGTGGGCCTCATTTACTGTCCAGCATAAAGGCAGACATTACAAGGTTTTTTGTCTACAGACCACCTGCAGTATTATCTGTTAGGAGGTGAGGTACTTGCAGGATCATTGCCCAACTCCAAGGTCGACAGCAGTACCAAGGTGACCATGGTTGGCACTGCACTTCACCGCCCCCCCCCGCCTTCCCTTCTGGACTAGGGGTCACCGCTATGCAGACCATTGAGGGGGAGGGGTGTAGCTGCCCTTTCAGCAAAAGGGCCAAGAAGAGAGTGATAAAAGCTGGGGTGAACGCATCCGTATTAGTCACTCCCAGGCCTGACCCTGAGCATATAAAGGTTGAGCCACTCCTCGTGTCCAATCCTTGGCCCAATGAAGAACCACGTGGCCCAAACAGAGAAGACCCAGGGTTCATGCGGCAACACATGATCCCCTCACACCACACCCTGCGTGGCCCTGAGCCCATCATATTACTGAAACAAATTGACTCACCAAAGCCCCCTGAGGGTGGAGCACCGGGGGAGTGAATAAGGAAGCTCTCAGGAATATGGAGGTCCTCTTGACCGCAACAACACACCTCCACCATAAGAGGCCCCTTGGACAGTTGGGGGATGGGGTGGATAGACTTTCTAACTTGCATGATGGGGTACATTTCCACCCCTCGTCCGATGTAAAAGGCATGGCATCTCCTCACCAAAATCAACTTTCCGCTCTCAGATGGTGTGTGAGAGGAGGGACACGCAGCCACAGTCATCCGAGCCGGTGTCCATGGTCGTCGCTTGGATGTAACCCCTGAAGGTGTATCCCCTCCTGTGTCCTGCTGTGGCCTGGAAGTGCCCACTAACACTTCTGATGACAGTAGTGGACCCCTGTCCATGGGTTGCTGGGCAGTGATGGCCCATTTCCCACTCCCCTACTTTCACACCAGTGTTCCAACAGGAATTGTTTCTCGGACACTGGACCATTTGGCGCTGGAGCGAGGCAAAACCATGAGCCGCAGCCACCTGGCAACCCGATACCTTCAGAGGAGATCAGAATATACCCCTCTGCTGATGGTCCTGGAGTGGGATTGTGATCAGCTGACTGATGGCCCTAACCAACACACATTCTCTCACTCTGGAGGAAGCGTCAGAAGTCGAAGGCGGCCTCATGGAGGGGATGGGTGGCATTCAATTCCGCTTATTTTATGGTCCACCCACATGACCAGGAATGATCCTGGGCTGGACCGGAATGCTAAGCGGTGGTTCCAGAGTTTTTCCGGTGGGATCCTGAGGGAGAGGGAACATGAGAAAATATTTTCCCTCCACACTGTACACTGGGTGCCTGTGATGATTGCATGTAGTTCTGACAATGAGGCTAACCCTAGTCAGCCTTAACATCAATGGCAGCAGTGAAGCACAGTGCAGGTTCCAGAACTTCTCAATCCTCAAGGTCGGGAAACCACCACCATTCCGGGAGACAAAGTTCCATGGCTCTTGGAATGGCAAGGCATGTGTCACCTGATCTCCAATTCCAGCGGGGTCGCTATCTTGTTGGCCCACGGGAGAGCGAGGGTCAATGTTTAATTGTACCCTTGAAGCCAGGGACCATGACAGTTCCTTGCACTGTTCAGCATCAATGGGGAAGTTGAGGGACATAATCAGGTCATTTGACATGGTGGACATCTGGCAACATCTCCATCCTGACTCCAGTGTTTTCACTTTGGTGTTTCCTGGAGTCGAAGTGTCCAGAAGCAATCACTTATACATTTATAAGATGTATATATCCTGCGTTCCGACGACTTCTGTGCAGCAGGTGCAATCCTTGGACCTCTGCCAGACTTGAGGGTTCCGTTCTCTGCTCGGATGGGATCTGCGTACAAGTACTTTAACAACATGTTGGTGCGAGGACACACAGTCCCTGGACTTGTTCTGTCATTCCTGCGTGATTGGAAAAGGAAGTGGGAAGGCTTCCCCTCCTTGAGGTGAAATGTGGGCAAGACTCACTTCCGAGTCTTCTGTCAGGAGTATGCAAAAGGGCTTGGCGAAGAGGTGGAAATCCAGGACTGGGAAATTGGACAAGGAGGAGCTGCAGCCACATCTCAGTCAGCCCAATGAGGACCCAGCCCTGTGGTCAGTGTACAAAGAGAAGAAGGGCATGCTGAGGGACTTGTAATTCATCAGTTTGAGACCGACGCTATCCAACGGCTGAAAACACCAATGCTCAGCCCCGATGGCATGCAGCTACCGATGACACTCGGGTGTGCGGTGGAATCCTGTCTGACTGTCACCCTGAGCGGATGGAATTTCTCATTGACCCCAAGTCTGAAACCCCCCCCCAGGGTGCCGGTGCCCTACAATCTGAGTCACCTCGTAGAAATGTCCTGAATGCCCTTCACCATGGCACGGAGGTGTTTCCTGTTTAGGCTGCCACTGTACTTCTTTTGCTTCCATGCCTTAACCAGCGGTGCACTTTGGCATCTGGCGGCAGAGGTGCCTGGTGAAAGGCTCTCTGTGTGGGAGTCCACCCCATAGCCATCAGGGACTTGGGATGGAGGGTATTGCATCGAGCAGTCCCATGCATAGTTTGTGTTGGTTTACAGACTCCCAAGTTGCATGTGTCTTTTGCAGCCTTATGGAGTCATAGCATCATAGAATTTACAGCCATTCGGCCCATCGAGTCTGCACCGGCCCTTGTAAAGAGCACCCTACTTAAGCCTGCAACTCCACCCTATCCCCGTAGCCCAGTAACCCCACCTAAACATTTTGCACACTAAGGGCAATTTAGCACGGCCAATCCACCTAACCTGCACATCTTTGGACTGTGGGAGGAAACCAGAGCACCCGGATGAAACCCATGCAGTCGCGGGGAGAACGTGCAGACGCCACACAGACAGTGACCCAAGCCGGGAATTGAACCCAGGTCCCTAGCTCTGTGAAGAAACAGTGTGAACCACTGTGCTACCTTGCCGCCCATGGACCATGCATGTATAAGTTTCCCTGGGCTGCACCATCATTTTAGTTTTCTAAAAAATCTGCTACTTTCTTATTGGCTGCACTGCACCCCATGCTCCTGATCTTCACATACCCGGTGCGGAGGGAGGTGGGTGGGATGAGCGGGCCGTTAATATGCGCAGGCAGTGGATGGTGAGCCTGTCCCAACTGTCTGCACCTCTTCTATGCTATTTTGCTGCTGGGTGTCTCTGGAAAGGGAGCACATGATGACCGCCGGTACAATCGAGACCTTCCATGCCCAGTGGGCACCACAGGGTTTATGCGTGTTTTACTGACCCCCTTCAATCATATTTTGTTTTGACGTTTTAAGTTCACTTTGAGATTCAGTTTACTTTATATACTATCCATTTGACGGACTGTCTTTTAATTTATCCCTGAGTTTGTTGATTTAGTTAATTTACTTAACCAAAAGAAGCACAACTCTGCTGTTGAGGTCTTTTAAGTTTTCTACCTTTGTATATAGGTTCTCATGTGGCCAGTATAAATTAATTAAACCATAACATGTTTACATGATACTTTATATCATCATTAAAATACAGCACAGCCATCATCACTAAAAAGCAGGCGACCAAGCTATTGGGCCCAATTCTCCCCCAATATTTCCAAGTTGTGGCAGGCTTTTCAGGGAGGTTCTTGTCGGCTCTGCTATTCAATCCACTTAGGGCTGGATTCTCATTCGGCAATTGGCTGGAGAATCCGTTTTTACGCTGAAATTGGGGGCGTCATCCCGTAAGAAATTGCGTCACCGCTCGCTGAGTATACCACACAGCATTGGGACGGCCTGAGATACTCCCCTGATGCTCCACTCCCGATGGTGCGACTTCCCGACGGCGGGTGGCACGTGTGCCTACCATTTTCGGGGACCATGCGTGGTGGCTGTGATCTGTGGGGGGGGGGGGGGGGGGGGGGGAGCGTGGGTGGGGGGAGGAGCCATTCCACTGGCCGGGGCGGCTTCAGCGGGGACTGGGGGGACTGGTGGGGGGGTGGTCCGGGGTTGGCGAGGGGGGTTACAGGGAAATACTATCTGGCAGGCAGGGTCCATGCGCGGCCGGCGCCATGCTGTTCAGCGCGACCGCTGAAGGTCGCCGCCGTGCGTATGAGCGGCCACGGATCTTCCAATTCTCCATCTGTATCTGCAGGTAAAGCCAGATGATTTATGAGGCACAGTTGTTAGCATCCCCCGGGCAGAGCATTTTGCTCGTAAGACTAGTCACATGCTCCGGACAAAGCCTCAAAATCGGAGAATCTAGTCCTTAGTCATTTTTTTAGGCACTGTGAAGTTTCTCACCGGTTTAGGCCACACTTCAGCACTAGGGAGCTGAACTCAGAGATTTTGAAAGAGTGCTCCATCTCTAAGCGAATTGGTGTGTCCCCACAACCCCAACCAGGGGCAATGTCACCCCTCACACACACGAGCACTACCCCACACCCTCCACGTGAGGACACCCCGTATGGGCTCCATGGGGGGCCTGTACAGGCCCCCTTACAGCATCCCCTCCTTTCCAGGACCCCCACCCATCACCCCCTAAGTTCCATACTTACCTGGAGAGCCATACTTACTAGGCCTGCACTTTCCCACACTTCAAATCCCCCCTCCACCCATTTCATGGTTATGGGCCCCCTTCTCTCCTGGCCCTCGGGAAAATTCTGTGCCAAGCTGCCCATATTCCAGGGAGCCACCCTGCACTTACCCTGACCACCCAGGGGTCTCTGATGGCCCAGGAGACCCCCGGGTGCTGTTGCGCCTGATCCAAGTTTGTTTGGACCAGCACTGAAAGTGCCCAGCTGCAGCCTTCCTGGATCGAAGGAGGCCATTTAATCCCACGCTGGTCGGTCGTAAATAGCTTTACAACCTACTTCTGTGAGCGTCATTTGGTCACGCCAATTTGGGGCGATTTTCTGAATCTGACGTCTCGTGAGGAATTGGAGAATCACGGGAGGCGCAGAGGCTGTCGGGAGGCTCACGGGATGGCATTCCCTGCATTCTCTGGCCGTGTTGCGTTCAAGCGAGAGCCCAACACGGCCGGAGATTTGCGTCCATTGTTTGCTTACCGTTTGTTGTTGGTCCCACGCGCTATGTTTGCAGTATGTATTTTCTACTGGATGCACCGAAGCACTCACTATAATAAGTCTGACAGGACCTCTCTCTGCTAGCAGGAAAAGCAGAAAAGTTGTGGGAAGAATTTTGTGCAAATTCTCTTTTCCGTTTTGGATATATAGAAATGACCATTTCTTTGTTGTTGCTGGCTCGGTAATATTGAAATTTCCAACCTGTCATCATTGTGTGAGCATCATCACTGCAAACATATCAGCACTTTCAGCTGAAGCATTCACCAACATCATTTCCAAGCAATGAGAGATGGACAATAACTGCGGCCTAGCCAGAATTACCCACAGACTGATGGCAAGTTTAAAAATAAATCGCGTTATAGTACATGGATTATTACACATTATTGCCTTTACAAGAATCCTCAGCACCTGAAAAGCATATGAAAATCAAAACGGTGAAAGCAGTAAAACCAACCTTGATAATATCTGAAAACTGTGGCCTGAATATTTACCAGAACAGGTTACGTAGGTACGTGTGTGATGCTTCAGTGGGAAAGCTCGGTTTCCCCCCATGCTGTTGGGATTTAGTGTCCCACCTTACCTTTTCTGACTCCGCCTAGACGTTTTTGTGTATTTGCATGTTTGTAGTGTGTTTTATATATCTGATTCAGCACAGAGCAATGAAGTGATGATACTAGTTCTAAGCCAACAAAGGTTTATTTACCTTCCTTTAAAATATCTCAGCAATCAAAGGATTTTTACACACATGTTCACAGCTCTGTTCACAGCTCTGGGCCAGAATTCTCCGAGTCTCCACGTTGAAATCGCGCTCAGCGCGGGGGCGGAGAATGGGGCGTTGGACCCGCGATCTGGTCCGACGCCTTCCCGCGATTCTCCGACGACCGGAGAATCGCTGCCAGTCGCGCGCGTGCAGATGATGCGGTGCCGGTCGGGGGCCGTTGAAAGAGGCCCCTGCGGCAATTCTCCACGGACGACCAGCCAAATTCCTGCCAGCGTCGTTCACATATGATTCCACTCGGCGGGAGCTCGGAGTCTCAGCTGTGGTGGCCATCCTGGTGGGCGGGGCGGGGTGGATCTGTCACCGGGGTCCTCCACGATGGCCAGGTCCGCAATCGGGGGCCACCGATCGACATGTGCGCGCAATCTGGGGGAGGGGACCTACTTCTTTGGTGCCGGCCCACTATGTGGGTCCATCATATCGCGCAGGGCGGGCGCCTCAGGCAACAGCCGCGTGCATGCGGGGACCCGCGGCCGGCAGTGCAGGGCCCCCTATCGGCAGCCGGACCTGTGAGGACTACTCCAGGGTCCTGCTAGCCCCCTTAAAAATCTAAATCACTCTGGACTTTCTGGAAAAAAGTCCAGAGTGATTTGCACACGTTTTCTCGCGGGTGTGGGGACATAGCCCCATTATTGGAGAATCCCGCCCCTGGTTTCTCAGATGTTTCTATGGACTCTTTAACTTACTCTAAATCTCAGGGGCATCTACCAGGCTTAATCAATCAGGCAAAATATACTAACATATTCAAACACAGATAAATGAAACCATTGAACACTATGTAATTCGGCCTTATTGATAAGCTGAACCTGTAGTTAGGCAGCGAGCACTTTGGAGCAGGCTGCCAGACCAGATGGGTCTGATCCACAACCCTGACATAGGAGAATGGGAGCTTGGAAGCAATTGAGTGTGCTCCTGTGTCCCCTGGCTCACAAACAGTGCTGTAAAGACATTTACCTTCTCCTTGAACATATCCTTAGCTTGCTTCAGCTTTTAGTATTTCCATGGGCTTAGACCGTGACGAGTGGCGGTGAGACCTACAAACCAAGTTAACTGAGAGGCTACCAGCTTCATTTGCATATTTAAGGGACTGGATTCCCTGCAGCCGCACGCCAAAACCGCGGCCGGCGCCAGGGCGGAGAATCCAGTTCCGCGCCGCAGTTGGGCCCAGCGCCGCCGGTTAGGCGATTCTCCGGGCACAGAAAATCAGCGTCGCTGCGAAGTACGCCACGCGGCCGGGGGCCCATTACCAGAGACCAAAGGGGACCTTGTGGGCGGCCGGCAATTAAATGTGCGGGGTTAAATGCTTTGCGTGCGGCCGACCGGGGTTTATTTTTTTTGTCTGGCTCCGCAGTCGGGTCCGCCATGGAGAACGACGCAGCCGCTGGTGGTCGCTGCGGTGCACATGCACGGCTTCTGATCCGGAAGTGCGGGGGCCCGTATCCGCAGTTAAAGCTGTGAGATTCACTCCGGGTCTCTGCTAGCCCCCTTTAGGGCTTTGAATTCATTTAACTTTTCCAAGGAATTTCAGGAGTAAAACTCTGCCGTTTTTATGCCGGCATGGTGACATAGTCTAATTTTGGGAGAATCCAACCCCGCTACTTCCTAAAAGCAGGTTGGCTATTGCCTGCTCATTCTCCTACCCATATAAACCCCAAAATCACCAGATTGGAGACAGTTTCCCCATACACTTAGTTTAACCCCAGCTTCATTGGTCTGCGTTGCTCATCCATGTTAATAAACCATGCTGCATTTCTATGTTCAAAAATCTTCAGATGTTTTGCACCCTGCCCTTTAACAAAAAGTCATAAAAAATATTTATGGTGCATTAAACATTGCTGACACATAATCTGAAAAAATATTGTGGATACTAAACTTCAATAACACTCCTACGTTTCCTGCATTACAATAATGACTGCTCTTCAGAAGTGTTCCATTTACTGTAAAGCATTTTGAGATGTCCGGTGAATTGGAAGAGCTCTAAATAAATGCAAGTCTTTCTTTTTTCGATGAAAAGCATATTAATTATCATCCATTGATTTATCACAGTGCCACAGTATGGTTCTTGTTTGTTTGTGTGTGTGGGTGTGTGCTTGCGTGCGTGCATGTGTGTGTTTCAGTAACATTGGGCTGTGAAATTTGGAGTCCACTACATTAATGCTTGGCTTTCACTAGATTTTTTTCTCAAGGTTGCTACTTGGGCTGATGTGTTGTTCATTCAACCAGAGCAATTAACTCTCATTTTAACAGTACAAAGATTGAGCCTGGTGGAAGGGCCAATTTAGGAAAACAAATGTGGCAAAATGTATTCATATTTGGTAGGATTGAAGAGGCAGAAACGTATTATAAAACATTATGATATAGAAAACATTCAATAACCTACTTCACCTTTCTATGGCACGCCTAGTGTGTTTTTAATCATTCTCAAATATTCCAACCAATTTCTTCAGAAAGAAGATACCCCTTTAACAGCAGTCTGCAACCATACCGATCTTAGAATTATTATTGCAGTGTCCTGCTCTGGTTGGAGTAAAGTTGTTTCTCCCTTTTGGGCCAAATGTGTTGTGCATGATACCCTGATCAGGTGAGTAGACAATTGACTACCTTTCATTATCCAGAGACGGAGCGAATAATTGTAACATTACTTACCAAACCCATTGAATCAGCAGTTTTTCCACCCTGCCCAATACTATTCTCCATTGACATCAATGGAGGTTAAATCAGACAGGGTGAAAATCCAGCATTCCAACTGGTCCTACCAATGGATTGAGTTAAATTTCCTCTCAAAGTCTCAATATTATTATTTTTTAAAGGCCAATTTCGCGTGGCAAATCCACCGATCCTGCACATCTTTGGGTTCTGGGGGTGAGACCCAAGTAGACATGGGGAGAGTATGCAACTGCTACACTGACAGTGACCCGTGGCCGGGATCGAACCCCAGTCCTCGGTGTTGTGAGGCAGCAGTGCTAGCCACTGTGCCACCCTGCTGCACCCTCAATATCAAATGAACTATTCTATTCCATCTCTGGCCTGTTGCCAAGCCCATTTTCACTCATTTCAAAAATGATTGCCTGAGGTTCTATTGTTCCCTCACCAGTGGTGAAATCGTTATCCACCCTGCAAAACTTTCAATTGTAATTGAAATTATGCGTGTCTGAGATCTGCTTTTGTAATTTGGTTCATTGCAACAATCGTCTTGAGCAACAATTTAAAAACAGTTTTTTAACAATACTGCCAATTGAAATTTCAACTCCCTTGTCTTCCGTCAACTGAAATCTGCTTTTAATGTAACAAAAATAATTTTTGCAAGAGCCGAAACTTCAGCTTCCAGCAATCCAATTGGAACAAAAGCCAAAATCATATTTTACGATTTTTTTTCTCCCCTTGCTGTATGATTGAGGGTCTTGGCTCACTTGTGGGTGCAATGCCAGACATTCACATAATGCCGCCTGGATTTGTTGATTGTACAAGACTGTTGTATAGTCACGGAGCATTGACACTTAAAATGTAAGTATGAGTTACTTCTGGTGGTGGTGTAGTGGTATTGCCATTGGGCTTGTAATCCAGTAGACCAGGCTACTGCTCTGGGGACCTGGAATTGAATCCCACCATGGCAGATAATGAAATTTGAGTTCAGTAAAAATCTGGAATTAGAATTCTAATGATAAGAAGTCATACAACACCAGGTTAAAATCCAAAAGGTTTGTTTCGAATCACAAGCTTTCAGCGCGCAGCTCTTTCATCAGGTGAATGAAGAGTTGGGTTTCACAAACACATATATAGACAAATTCAAAGATGCAAGATGATACTTTGAATGCGAGCTTTTGCAGGTTATTAAGCCTTTGCAGGCCCAGCCGGTGCGACTGGAGAGAGGGATAATGACAGGTTAAAGAGGTGTGAATTGTCTCAAGCCAGGACAGTTGGTAGGATTTCGCAAGCCCAGGCCAGATGGTGGGGGGGGTGAATGTAATGCAACATGAATCCAAGGTCCCGGTTGAGGCCGTACTCATGAGCGCGGAACTTGGCTCGTCGATTCTTTTGCACATTGCCAAGATTCTACCTTGGCAAGTTGTATTCCTCGGACCATAGAAAGATGATGACACAGAAAGAGACCATTCAACCTATTTTGTCTGTGCCAGCCAAAAAATATAAAAGAAAAACCTTGCCGCCCACCCTCGTCCATGGACAACATCTTTTGTTCCAGCCCACTAACAGAGAAATCATTGGAGTGATTAGTGCTATTCACAAACATTTCTGCAGAATTTATTGTTTAAGTTCTTTTTATAAAGCTCCAAAGGAGTCCGCACTATGCAGTTCAAAGAAACTTAGTTTTATTTACAATAACTATTATATACATCACACGGGAGATCCCAACTGAGTCTGCCCTGCCGGTGCCTAACTGGCCGACTTTATATATGATCCAACTGTACATTGTTTAGAGGTCCCCCGTCCCCTTAACGGGGAACTCGTATTCTGCAAGGTTCACATTAATTATTCCCACTCTGTAAGATACTTGCAGGTTACAACAGTGCTAAAAAAAAGAGGGAATTGAAAGCATTCATTTATTTGATTTTGACCAATATGCCCTCTCCACAGATACACCAATCGCAAGGAAGCTGTACTCTCCCTTTTGCTCCTTCGATAAGGGGGAGGTAGTGCCGCGGTGCTATTGTCACTGGACTAGTAAACCAAACACCCAGAGTAGGTTTAAATCCCATCATTGCAGATGGTGAAATTTGAATTCAATGAAAATCTGGGATTAAAAATTAATGCTGATCATGAAACTATTGTTATAAAAAGCAATCTGATTCACTGAAGCTCCTTCGGGAAGGAAATCTGCCGTCCTTAACTGGTCCGGCCTACATGTGACTCCAAATCAGGGATTGGCAATGCCTACATCCCATGAACGAATAAAAAAAGAACTATCTGTTCATCTGTTCTGGCCCAAGCTAGATGTCATTCATTCTCTCTTTCTGTGAGTATCCTCATCAACTTTTCTACTATTTTCAATTTTAATTTTGCCTTAGTCCTTCATCTGAGTTTCTAAGAACAAATCATTCTGTGTCCCCCATCACTTTGTGCCATTGGTCTAACAAGAAAAAGTATTTCATTTTCTGAGTAATGAGCTCCAAATTCCATTGAGCTAAAGGATTTGGTTTACCTTGAAAAACTTGAAGATGCTGAATGTGTGTGAAGAAAATAAATATTTCATTCAGGAGCATTATTATTCTTCCTTGCGTTTTGTATTAAATTCACATGCACATCAAGAAAGGAAATGCTGATAGCTAATTTATTGCACACCGGCCCTACTGCCTGATGTGAGGAACACACCGTGAACATCAAAAGTCTGCCAACACTAAATGCCCTCCAAGGGATTCTTTCGAATTGGAACCTTTTACTTATTCCGAGCTCTGTTTGTACACTATCTGAGCTATTGGAGATGACGGTTCAAAGGTTTTAACTACTATCAGTACCTTCCACTCTCCAGCCCCAGAACTCCTTTGAGGAGCAAAGCATTTTGGCATATTTTGTGAATGCTGATTCTCCACAACTACACCACAAAGAGTTGATGTTGTTTGATGTCCATGCTATGCCAGAGACAGATTTTGTTTCAAAATGACTTGACATGTTAATGTTGAATATTAGAGGTCCGCACTCCTCTTCCTAAATACAGATTAGAATAAACTCATATGCCCATTTCTTTTTGATTTTAACCAAGTCCTAACAACAGTCCCTCCAGAAGTAGATGTGTACAGAGAAAGATCCCAATTATTGCCTCACACTCGCCAATATACAGCTTTAATTTATTTATGGTGATGGGCCATTAAAAAAACATGCAACCGAACAAAATCAACATAAAAATAATTTTTGTTTCTCTGAAAAAGACCATTTGTGGGCGAAAGGAGAGGTAGAGCATATTATTGTCTTCGATTTCATGTTGACACCAATCAACATGATTTATACCCATGTTCATTGCTTGTAAATGCAGTAGATAGCACACCTGCCACCCCCTCAATATTCTTGTTGGGTGAGGAACAAATGGTTAATAATGTCGTTCAACAGGTTGATGATCAACCTGCTCGTGCTTCCAAAACTTCCTCTGCTTCCCCAAAAGGAGAAAAATGCAAGTGTGAAGACGCAAAACCAACAAACAGTTGTTTGCGAACATAAAAAGAAAGATAAAATTATTACTAATTATATTTTTGGAGACTTTCATCCATTTGAAATTAACTGGTGAGTAAATATTTGAAATAGAGATAGAGATATCTTCTGAAGAAATAGAATCAGAGGCTGGGATTTTCTGGTCATGGACGGGAACATTTCAAATGATGCCCTCCGTTGGCTGGACTGGAAAGTCCCACCCAGAGGTACAGCTGAATCATTGCAAAATGCACTTGGTTCAGGAATGCTCTTTAGTAAAGTGTACCTACAACTATTCCCCAATGTGGCCTATGTGAGACTGCAGTCTCACACTATGTGTGGAATATTACATGGAGGCAATAGCCCCACCCTAGGGCTTAAATATTGAGAACAGGCTGGCCTCCCCTTGCATGGGAAGCCCCGAGCCGATTTTACATTTCTGTCAATTGGCTGAGAGTGAGACTTCTGTTCCTGTCTAGGAGGAAAAGCTGCCTCTGAAAGCTGTAAACCAAGCAAATGAGCAGCATTTGCTGATTCCCAGAAGTGCCTGTGCATATGAATATATGTATCTTTTAGCAAGCACATGTGAGTCATATTGCAAGCTCAACTAACAATCTTAAATTGGTTGTTAGTGTAATTCTTAGTGCATTTGGGATTGTTATGTAAGTGCTATCTAGTCCAGACCTGTCATCTGCAGATAAAAGAAATATGTCCAGGCACGTGCCTTTTTTGATTTAAATAAAAAGCATGGGCAACAGTAGTTCCCTGATGCATTCTCCATTGCAATGCATTGAGCAATCAGAGTTGACTTGCTGATCAATCAATATTCTTTTTTTGTGCATTATAAATTGTTTCTCCCTTTGAAATTTGGTATTCATGCCTCTGTTCTGATGAGTGCAAGATGAAAATCTTCAACAGTGGGTCTCTTTTCTCAGTAATAGTTTACTTACTTGACAAATCAATACTGGCTATCTTTCATTTCTTCTTAATCTTATATTTTTGCATACAGTCCTTCTAAATTCTTGTGATTCTCAATAGCTCTTCACTTGCTGAGAGGAACTAACACTAATGAGAAGTGCTCTGGCTTGCTGGTGTCATCTATAAGTCCATAAAATATAGAAGCAAAAGTAGGTGATTCAGCCCATCGTGTCTGCTCTGCCATTCAATGAGATCATGACTGACCTAATGTGATAATCCTCAACTCCACTTTGTCGCCATTTCTCCATAATCCTTGATTTCCTTACTGATTAAAAATCTATCTATCTTAGCTTTGAACATACTTAATGGCCCAACCTCTACAAACCTCTGAGGTAAAGAATTCCACAGATTCATTACCCTCTGAGGTAAGAAATTCCTCCTCATCTCTGTCTTAAATGCGTGACCCCTTACTGAGATTGTGCCCTCTGGTCCTAGACTCTCCAACAAGGGGAAACAATCTTTCAACATTTATTCTGCCAAGCCCCCTGATGGTCCTACATGTCTCAATAAGGTCGCCTCTCATTCTTCTACACTTCAATGAGTAACGACCCAGCCTATTCAACCATATAAGATCATCATCATAAGATCACCTGCTATAATTTGCTGTAGAATGGTGTCCACAACTGCATGTCCCATGATCTATCCCCAATTATGGTGGGTTTTACTCACATTCAAGGTGCTTAAGAGATTCATTGCACTTGATGACAGTCATTCGGTGCTCCACATAAACAGTCATCCCCTCATCAGCATGTTATTTCACACCGATTACTATGACTGTCTTCAGGGAAATGAACAGAGATTTGTGGTTCTTTTCTCTCCAATTCTGTATCCATTATTCTCGTCCCTTTCTCAAGAAAAAAAAATACCAGTATTTTTATAGCATCTTTCACAACCTCAGGATATTCTAGGGAATTGCTGCCTCTTAACTCTTCAGACGACCCGAGAAGGTTTATCCAAACATAGCTTTATGTTCTCGTCAAAAGAAAAGGTTGTAGTGCTTTGTACAGCACATAGGTCTGAACCGGACTACCGATCATGCCGGTCTTAATCCAGGCCATCAGCGGGGAAGCTTGTATTCCACGAGCTTGACAGGGAGATCAATTGGGTCATCCCCATGGTTCCCATGAGGGTTATACACTGCCATTGAAGTACTGTTTGAAATGTAGTCACTTTTGTAATATAGGTAAGAATGACAGCTGATTCGGAATACAAGCTACCCCAAATAGCAACGACGTAATGTTAAGATAATCTGCTTTATGGTGATTATTAAGCAGTAAGTATTGGCCAGGACATTTGAAAATCTTCCCTGTTTTACTGTCATGGGATGTTGTATGTCCATCTGACAGGGAAGATAGGATCTCAGTTTAATGCCTCATCTAAAAGATGGTAGCTCTGAGTACAACACTTCCACTGGAGTGTCAGTCTGGATTATGTGCTCAAATCTTCTGAGTGGGACTTGAACCCAGAGACTCTGAGTGTAACTACATAGCCATTTTCAGATTCCAGCATCTGCAATAACTTGCTTTTATACAGAGCCATGACTATACCTACTGAATAAAAGAAAGATCTGCATTTATATTGCACCTTTCAAAACCTCTGGGCGGGAATTCTCCAGCCGTTCAATGGAGGCAGGGTTCTCTGGTCCCGCTAACAGTGCACCCCTGCCGGCATGTTTCCAGGTGACATGGGGTGACTACAATGGGATTTTCCTTTGACAGTGGCGGGAGCAGAGAGTCCCACTACCAGCGAACGGCATCGCATGTCCTGTTGCCAAGAAACGTGCGGCTAGGAGGCCGGAGAATCCCCCCCCCCCCCCCTCCCCCCACCGCTCTCCGAAAGCGCTTTACAGCCAATGGATTACTTCTGAAGTGCAGTCAATGTTGTAACAGAGGCATTTTTTATTGTGAGGTCCAAGGCTTTTCAGAGAAGCATCTTTCTGAATAAAGTCCTCCAAGGTCAATCCTCAGTGGGCATTGTTCCCAATATGGCACTCAGATTGACACTTAGACCTTCCGTGTACAACAATGGGACATCACAGGGAATTTCTGCTACAGGGTTCGCACTCCTGGTCTGTCGGTACAGCGAAAACGTTTGATTTTGTGCAGCGATATATGAGATTTGGCACTGATCAACTCCATCAGTTTTAGAGGCAGAATTGCTTTTAGCAACTAGCATGGTTCACCGGGGTTGAAGGATCAATAGTTCATACCCATATGACTGTTTGGGCAGCATACCATGTATAAATTGGAAATCCTTTCATTCACTGAATGTACAGTTGGCCCGTGACTACGGACTTCATATTTTACATGCTTGTCAGCATACCTATGGAACCGTGAGTAATACATTCTGCGATGATTGACCTTTGCTCAGCTATTCAAAGGGGAGAAATGGCTAGATACTGCCAGTTTGATAACTATTGCTCATGTGCCATTGCTAATAACCCATCTGCACAGTCTCTGCAACTGTGCAATGTTCACTACAAGCCACCCCACAGCGCTATTGGCTTTTGATATGTTAAATTCGTTTTTCAGGTTCCTGGGAAAGACTGGTGTCTCCCTCAATGATGATCCTGAGAAGGCTAAGGTGGCAAAGGTATTGCTGTTAGTTGAGCTATCAGCAGGCAGATGCTTAATGATCAAGAGGCACTAAGACACAGAAAAGGGAGGGGAAGAACATCTGTCCATGTGTAAAGAGGCATCACGCCAGCACAACAGTTGCTGGAGTAGTTGATTTTCTTTTTGTTTGATTCTACTCTATGGTATTACAGTTGCTCTGAGAACTATATTGTCCATTCTTTCAGCTACACTGCGTCTTAACAGTATGGCTTCATCATAAATTAATGCCATTTTTAATATTTACAGAGTAGACGGAAAAAATGCGATGCTTCAATTACTGGCAACATTTCTCATACAATAATTGTGTCATTGTACTGATCCCAGTCTGTGTCCTTGCATATCTCTGTGCCTGTTATGAGCTTGATATGGGTTGCATGGAGAGAAACTAATTTACTGTGTTTATTTTCCACATCTGCATTGGCTTCCCTAGTATTCCTTCTCAGATTTGTTTCTTGACCTAATTTACCTCTTTGTGCTGTGGCCCTTGGTGATGTACTGGAGCTGATGATGGCTATGAGATGTCCTTACCTATTACTGAGAATACAAAAAGCCCACAAAAGATGTAGCTGCATCTTTGGCGTAGCTACAACAAACTTAGAAATTCCTTAAATATTTTCTCCCAGACTTCGCTCAATACCTAGAAGTAAGGAGATCAGGGGTTATGGGGAGAAGGCAGGAGAATGGGGATGAGAAAAATATCAGCTATGATTGAATGGCGGAGCAGGCACGATGGAGCGAGTGGCCTAATTCTGCTTCTATGTCATATGGTCTCAAGTCCGAAGATGTTACCTCCTGATTACTTGTGCTAAGTCTACCACCAATAAGGGGGACGTACGAGTGGGCAGGAATTTCTGTCCTCTCCCACCGGCAGGATTTGTAGATCCCGCCAAAGTCAACGTGGGTTTGAATGGCTCGCTGCAACCGTCATAGGGAAACCTGCTGCGGTGAAGCCGGAGAATCCCAGTCAATGCCTTTAAATTGACGTCCAGATTTAGAGTCAGATATTAAACAGTGTGCTTTATTTTTTAATTTAGAGTACCCAATTTTTTTTCCAATTAAGGGGCAATTTAGCATAGCCAATCCACCAAGCCTGCACATCGTTGGGTTGTGGGGGCGAAACCGATAGCGAACCATAACTTTCAAAAAGTTATTTGAATTTTCAGTGATTTTCTTGAAGGATCACAGGACAAAATTTCAAGACTGAAGACTTTTATTGCAATAAAAAAGTTAAAAGCAACAGTGACTAAGCACTATGTAGTGGGCAACTTATACCCAGTTAACTTTAAAAATTACCTTTTATCTTTTATCTTTTATGTGGCTATTGCATTTTCTCAGAAACAGTCCAAAGCTATTCTCTGCTCTAGGTGGCCCGGTGCCTTTATTCTTTCCCAGTCAGGTAACTTCTAATCCCTGGGCAGAGTTTCACAGTGAAGTTTACCCTGCAGATCCCTATAGGGACCCTGAGGTCCCTATCTGCTTCAAGAAGATGACCATCACCCCTGTACCAAAAAAAAGTCAAGCAGCGTGCCTCGATGACTATCGTCCTGTGGCTCTGACATCCATCATCATGGAGTGCTTTGAAAGATTAGTCATGGCATGAATCAACTCCAGCCTCCCAGATTGCCTTGATCCACTACAGTTCGCCTACCGCTGCAACAGGTCCACAGCAGACGCCATCTTCATGGCCCTGCACTCTACCCTGGAACACCTAGATAACAAAGACACCTATGTCAGACTCCTATTTATCGCCTTCACCACCATCATTCCTACGAAACTCATCTCCAAATTCCGTGGCCTTGGCCTCGGCTCCTCCCTCTGCAACTGGATCCTGAACTTTCTAATCCACAGGCCACAAACAATAAAGATAGGCGACAACATCTCCTCCATGATCATCCTCAACACTGGTGCCTCACAAGGCTGTGTCCTCAGCCCTCTACTATTCTCCTTGTACACCTATGACTGTGTGGCTAAATTACCCTCCAATTCGATTTTCAAATTTGCTGATGACACCAACGTAGTGGGTCAGATTTCAAACAATGATGAGACGGAGTACAGGAATGAGATAGAGAATCTGGTGAACTGATGCAACGACAATAATCTCTCCCTCAATGTCAACAAAACAAAGGATATTGTCATCGACTTCAGGAAGCATAGTGGAGAACATGCCCCTGTCTACATCAATGGAACAAAGTAAAAAGGGTCGAGAGCCTCACGTTTTTCAGTGTACAGATTATCAACAGCCTGTCCTGGTCACCCCCATGCCGAGACTATAGTTAAGAAAGCCCACCAACGACTCTACTTCCTCAGAAGACTAAGGAAATTTGGCATGTCAGCTACGGCCCTTACCAACTTCTACAGATGCACCATAGAAAGCATTCTTTCTGGTTGTATCACAGCTTGGTATGGTTCCTGCTCTACCCAAGACCACAGGAAACTACAAATGTCATGAATGTAGCCCAGTCCCTCATGCAAACCAGCCTCCCATCCATTGACTCTATCTATAATTCCCACTGCCTCAGAAAGGCAGCCAGCATAATTAAGGACCCCACGCACACCGGACATACTCTCTTCCACCTTCTTCCGTCAGAAAAAGATACCAAAGTTTGAGGTCACGTACCAACCGACTCAAGAACAGCTTCCTCCCTACTGCCATCAGACTTTTGAGTGGATCTACCTCATATTAAGTTGATCTTTTCTCTACACATTGCTATAACTGTAACATTATATTCTGCAGTCTCTCCTTCCTTCCCTATGTACGGTATGCATTGTTTGTACAGCATGCAAGAAACAATACTTTTCACTGTATACTAATACATGTGACAATAATAAATCAAATCAAATCAAATCCAAGATTCCACCCTCTAATCGAAGCTAGGGGAATCCTGCAGCCTTCTTGGCCATTTCAAAGTGAGCTTGTGATTTTTCCTGAAATCAGCAAAGTCTGATAGCGGGTGTAAAAATTGGCATTGCACCCGCCGACAGCAATGGTGTATTTTTTGTGCAGTATCGTGTGCTCCCAGATAAATTCATTAATTAGCGCCATATTGCTGGTAGACAGCCTCTGATCACCAACCCTGCCGTGATCTCAGAACTCCGGGGACCCCTGCATAATGTTCACACTCTCTCAGCATGGGAAAGCTGCAGAAAACAAATGACATCCAAACGGAGGAAGCATATTGCACACAATTTTAGTGTTGCCTTAATGGAGCACCTGCTGGACACAGCAGACCTCTGCAATATCCTTCACTTCATTTCCTGACTGCAGAACAGCAACCAAGTTGACCAATCCAACCTGGGAAGTGCTAGTCAGCAACAACTAACTTCAAAGAAAATGTGTCAGGGCAGGCAGCCCTTCAAAGAAACCACCCAGTCCAGGAAGAGGGTGAATCATGTTTTTCAATCCGCCATGGTGAGTCGCCCATCTTATCACTCTCAATTCACAAGCCCATCACATATTCACAAAAACCTCACTCTCTACCACCTCAAAGAACATCACCACTCACTCTTGCAATCCCTCACTTCTCCATCTGGCCTCATCTCCTCTGGAACTTGTGTCCTTATCGTATCCAGGGTTTCACTTGTCACCCAAACATGCCAGGTGTCCTCATAATCTGCCCTCTCATGCGTCTTCCTCACACTCTCTCCATCAGTTGTCATGCAGCATCAGCTGGCCCACGATTTGATAGAGAGACACCATTGGTGGAGGAGTTGCCAAAATCAAGTTCCTCCCTGACTGAGAATAGAACCATCCAACTGGCTGGTGAGGATGTGAATTCTTCTGCCTGCCCTGACACGTAGGTCAGCAGCACTCACGCAAGTGAGGATCCTACACTACAATATTCATCAGACAGCCATATTGCGAATGATGCCTCCTATTTCAGAGTACCCTGCCATTCACTAATTATCTCTCCTTTCTTTCACAGGTCCCTCTGGAAAGCTGCTAAGGTCAGGCATGAGCCTGGCCATCAACTCCAGACCCAAGGCGACCACAAATGAGGAACCTGAGGAGGCCCGCATTAAAGACCTGTCACAGTGCCCACCCGCACTCTCTGCACCCTCAGTGGAACCTAGTCCTCGAGTAGACTGGTTCACAATCAGGTGAACACAGTTATCTGATCCACAGCAGGCAGAGGCAGGAACATCTGAGATCACCATCATTAGAGGACTGCTGGAGGCCAGGAATTTGCTGAGTCAGTTCAGTGTATCCAAATGTCGCAGGGTCCTGCGATGTGCTCTGTTAGCATATTGAGCACAAAGAGACATCCAGACTCGAAACGTTAGGACCCTTCTCTCTCCACAGATGCTGTCAGACCCACTGAGATTATCCAACATCCGCAGTAATTTGCTTTCATCTTCAATCAATATGATGATCTCAGCTCAAAGTCGGAGAACATTGCTACCTCAGGATGACGAAGCAATGCCACACATATATGCAGGCACTGAGATGGCCAACCTTCAGTGTCTGCAACCCTGAACATGTATCTATTGTGGGGAGAATGGTATCTTCACAAAGTTGGTGGACAGCGATGTTCATCTCATCACCTTCACTCTCTAGCACCTTACAGATACAGCTAGCAAATGGATAATCTCTGAGGGCCACATCAGCATTTGGGCCTGCACTGGAATTGTGTATCATAGCTTCTCGCAATGTTCTGAGGACCACTGTGATAGGATCAAGTGTGTGATGAGCCAGAACAGTACTCTTGAGGGCTTCATCTTGTCTTATCATTTTGGACTTGTCAACGGCAAGGCCTGGACATGAGGACACACTGCTTGTATGTCAGAGAAGACATCTCAGTGTCATGTAGCCAAGTTTCTGGCCTTGCCATTCTCAGATGCACTGCTTCCGTTCTTGTGTTGTGATTAATAAAACTATTCATCCTTAATTGATACTGCTGGATGAGAGTCTTATCTTGGCAAGTGAACCACAGCCAGCTGAGTCATCAATATGTGCTGTCATACCAGTGGGATTTTATTGGGTCCATTGTTCCAAGTGTGATGTTTGTCTCTCACCAATGATGTAACAACATCTCATCTGCGATTGCCTTGATCTGGATGGATCTCACTGAAGACCTTGCCAGATCGAAAGCATGCAGCAATTATCACCCTCATGATGGTCCAAGTGCCTGTGTGTCTTTTAGCGTTGTGTTTGACTAGGAGGAACATGTAAGGATGCAGCAATTTCTGATGAAGACCTTCTTCTGGTAGCATATTATCTCAAGACTGACACGTGCCCTTAGGTGTCTTCATTCTTCAAAGCTTTAGGGCGATGTGAGATAGTTGTACAATGATGCGTTGTCATCTGGAAATTCATGGCTGACATTAGAGGAATGGCAATGATCACCTTCATGTTGGTCCATGATGGAGGAGACTTGTCCAGGAGTGTCCTCACTGCATTTTGCCATTCTCCTCCTGGAATTTTCTGGCAATGAGGACATCACGATCATGTCTGCCTTGTCTGATTTGTGTAATGGCCTCTTCCTCTGCCTCCTTGGTTTATAGGACCTCACCTGCCTTATCCTCTTTTGATCGTCTCCTTAGAGGAGATGTGCAGCACTTTCACCTCCTTATCAACCGGGTCCTCCCCCCTTTGATTTTCAGGTTGTGTAGCAGGCAGCAAACCATTATGATGCATGACTTCCTCTGTGGAGTGTACTGGAGTGCTTCACCAGAACTGTCCAGACACTGGAGTCGCATTTTCACGATCCCTATGGGGTGATCTGCCAAAGTATAGGTTGTGGCATGAACCTTGTTCAAATTTTTCTAAGGAGGAGTCTGGGTTTGCAGCACACAGATGCCATCAGCAGAATTCATTGTGGATAGCCCTTGTCTCTGAAGAGCTAACCCTGCACCCTGTATGGTTCCTGGAAGATGTCAGGAATCTGAAACCTACTGAGGATGCAGGATTCATGGATGCTTCAGGGGTACCTTGTGTAATAATGCATGATATATTTGTTATGGTTGCGGACCAGCTGAACATTGAGGCAATAGAAGCCCTTGCAGCTGACATACTGGACTGCTTGTTGCCAGGGAGATTAAGAACAACATGATGCAATCAATGGCACCT
The DNA here is from genome assembly GCF_902713615.1 of Scyliorhinus canicula. Classification (NCBI taxonomy): domain Eukaryota; kingdom Metazoa; phylum Chordata; class Chondrichthyes; order Carcharhiniformes; family Scyliorhinidae; genus Scyliorhinus; species Scyliorhinus canicula. The sequence goes on along the minus strand of NC_052152.1, from coordinate 140,042,072 downwards.
GGCACCTGTAGAAATTCAAAAATCTCAGCAAATCTCAGTGGTCTTGCATCCTGACTTGTCTGCTCTCTGTTGAATTTGACAAAATTTTGCGCCTTGTCAAAAATGGCACCCAGGACAGTCTGGCTGCATTTGTGAGTGGAGATTTGCAAAATAGTGCAAGAGTCCCCGGTGGAACCATAGAAGGATCCAATGCTTTCGAAATTTAATGCGGTGGAAAGTGTTACTGCCAATGGCAGTGGATGCCAAGTCCCCATTGTGCAAAACCCTGCATAAAGTGGCATATGTCAGTGACTGGTTCCCTTGACATGCACATGTTTTGGCGACACTAGTTCTCGCTTATCTGCAAGTACCACATACAATGCCTACAGATCCTGGGTCGTGAGGTGCCCACGCATGTCGGCTCTCTGGGGATCATCCTCGGAGTCTGTAGGAGGTCTTGTTGCACCTTGTTATTGAGGATTCACTCCTCCCTTTGTTGAACCAGGCACCTGTGGTGCAATCTTCTCCTTCACCTCTCCTGCCTATGTGTAACACTGTCCGCAGTGATGACACCAGGCTCAATCTTTATGATGGTTTCCTCACTGAAGTATCACTGAGAGAGCCGCAAGGATCAGCACCTTTTTCCTAAAGTCCACATTTGGTCAAAGCATCGCCTGTGATTGTGGCCAGAGTTGGCCCCCAAAATGATGCCCAGTGGTGACTGCACGTGAAGTTTGACCGCAATTCTTCCCAACTCCCCCCCCCCCCCCCCCCCAACGCACATGACTGACTGCCGAAAGCTTCGGTAACTTGACCGAATGTTCTGCTCTCATGAGTAAGGAGTACTTTGCATCGGTATTCACCAAGGAGGGGGACATGACGGATGTTGAGGCTGGGTATGGATGTTTAAATACTCTAGGTTAAGTCGGCATAAGGAAGGGGGAAGTTTTGTGTATTCTTAAAGTCATTAAGGTGGACCAGTCCCCAGGTCCGGGTGGGATCTATCTCAGGTTACTGAGGGAAGAGAGGGACGAAATAGCTGGGGCCTTAACAGATATCTTTCCAGCATCCTTGAGCACGGGTGAGGTCCCGGAGGACTGGAGAATTGCTAATGTTGTCCCTTTGTTTAAGAAGGGTATCAGGGATAATCCAGGGAATTATAGACCTGTGAGCTTGACGTCAGTGGTAGGCAAACTGTTGGAGAAGATACTGAGGGATAGGATTTGTTCACATTTGGAAGAAAATAGACTTATCAGTGATAGACAGCATGGTTTTGTGCAGGGAAGGTCATGTCTTACAAACCTAATAGAATTCTTTGAGGAAGTGACAAAGTTAATTGATGAGGGAATGGCTGTTGATGTCATATACATGGACTTCAGTAAGGCGTTTGATAAAGTTTCCCATGGCAGATTGATGGAAAAAGTGAAGTCGTATGGGGTTCAGAGTGTACTAGCTAGATGGATAAAGAACTGGCCGGGCAACAGGAGACAGAGAGTAGTGGTAGAAGGGAGTATCTCAAAATGGAGAAAGGTGACTAGTGGTGTTCCACAGGGATCCGTACTCAGACCACTGTTGTTTGTGATATACATAAATGATCTGGAGGAAGGTATAGGTGGTCTGATTAGCAAGTTTGCAGATGATACTAAGATTGGTGGAGTTGCAGATAGCGAGGAGGACTGTCAGAGAATACAGAAAAATATAGATAGATTGGAGAGTTAGGCAGAGAAATGGCAGATGGCATTCAATCCAGGAAAATGCGAGGTGATGCATTTTGGAAGATCAAATTCAAGAGCAGACTATATGGTCAATGGAAGAGTCCTGGGGAAAATTGATGTACAGAGAGATCTGGGAGTTCAGGTCCATTGTACCCTGAAGGTGGCAACGCAGGTCGATAGAGTGGTCAAGAAGGCATACAGCATGCTTGCCTTCATTGGACGGGGTATTGAGTACAAGAGTCGGCAGGTCATGTTACAGTTGTATATGACTTTGGTTAGTCCACATTTGGAATACTGCGTGCAGTTCTGGTCACCACATTACCAGAAGGATGTGGATGCTTTAGAGAGGGTGCAGAGAAGGTTCACCGGGATGTTGCCTGGTATGGAGGGTGCTAGCTATAAAGAAAGGTTGAGTAGATTAGGATTGTTTTTGTTGGAAAGACGGAGGTTGAGGGGGGACCTGATTGAGGTCTACAAAATTATGAGAGGTATGGATAGCAGGGTGGATAGCAACAAGCTTTTTCCAAGAGTGGGGCTGTCAATTACAAGGGGTCACGATTTCAAGGTGAGAGGGGGAAAGTTTAAGGGAGATGTGCATGGAACGTTTTTTACGCAGAGGGTGGTGGATGCCTGGAATGCTTTGCCAGCGGAGGTTATAGAGGCGGGTACGATAGCATCATTTAAGATGCATCTAGACAGATATATGAACAGGCGGGGAACAGAGGGATGTAGATCCTTGGAAAATAGGCGACAGGTTTAGGTAAAGGATCTGGATTGGCGCAGGCTGGGAGGGCCGAAGGGCCTGTTCCTGTGCTGTAATTTTCTTTGTTCTTTGTTCTTTGTTCTCATCTCAGGTCCTGCACTCCAAGAATGTGCGGTTTGGTATGACCATGACGGTAAATGTTTAGTATCTACCTCCAGTATTTTGGGGTTCGGATAGATTGAGTTAAGAAAGTGTTCAGGCGTGATCAAATTGAATAAGGGGACAGGCTCAAGGTTTGCTCCCATTCCTATGCTTCTAGTTCTAAACAATTTGAAAATTCATTTAAATTGCCATTATGATTCATATTGTGATAGCATCAGTTTGTTTATTATACAGCTGACACACAATACATGGCTATTCATTTGATATCTCTTTCCTGCACTCTGATTAATTTACTCTGCGATTTTTCAGAAATCATTATCTAACAGGCCTCATGGCGTGCCTGAGGCACAGTGGAGGGTGGTGGGAGAATTATGAAACAGTGGCCACCCAGGAAAACTAAGCCCCCCCCCTGCTACCTGGACATGTCGTGGTTTATTTTTCAAATAGCAAATTAATTCAACTGTTCAGTGCCACGGTTAAGTTCAAACAGAACTATATCCAGTGAAATGACATGGAGTTCTGCCCCTGTGCTATCATGTATCACTTGAGACTGATGCATGAATAGATAAACAGCTGTTAATTACTTGACAAGTGTGAACCAGGCATACGAAATAGGAGCAGAAGTAGGCCATTCGGCCCCTTGAGCCATCAATAAGATTATTACTAATTTGTTTTTGTTTCAAATTCACATCCCCATCACATACCCTTCGATTCCCTTGCCTAACAAGAATCCACCTACCTCTGCCGTAAAGGTATTCAATGTCCCCGCCTCCACTGTGTTCTGAGGCAGAGTTACAGAGTCACACAATCCAGTGAGAGAAAATAAGTTCTCCTCATCTCTGCCCTATAGGTTGTCCATAATTTTAATACATAGTCCCCTAGTTCTGGACTCACCCACAAGAGGAAACGTCCTTTCCACGTCCACCTTGGCAATACCATTCCAGAACTTATACTCTTCAATCGAGTCACCCTTCACTCTTCCAAACTTAAGTGGAAACAAGCCCAGTCTGTCTAATCTTTCTTGATAAAACAAACCGCTCCTTTCAGGCATCAATGTCATAAACTGCCTCTGAACTGCCTCGGACGCATTTACCTCCTTCCTTAAATAAATAGACCAAAACTGCACACAGTGGTTGGGATGTTGTCTTACCACTGCCCTGATATACTGAACCATAACATCCTTACTTTTATGGTCAATTCCTCTTGTAATGAAGGATAGCATTCCATCAGGATTCTTAATTACTTGCTGAAGATGGCACACTAACTTTTTGTGACTCATTCACTAGAACACCTCCACACCTCAGAATTCTGCAGTCATTCTTGATTTAAGTGATAGTCTGCAGTTTTATTAAGGGCAAGGAAGGTAACCAGCAAAAGAGTAGGGCCCATTAGGGACCAAAGTGACAATCTTAGTGTGAAGCTGGAAGACGTGGATGAGGTATTAAATGAGTATTTTGCATCTGTGTTCACAATGGAGAAGGATGATTTAGATATAGTGTAGCCAAATGGCTCCCAGGACATTTGACCTAAAAGGTGGCAAACCGAGGTGGATGATGGGATTTAAGAGCAGATTTGTCCAAAGATTGCTGAAATACACAATCTTGCAAAACCAGGTTGGGTAAAGCCACACCGGACTTCAGCAATCAGGTGCTAACTGGAAACATTGGGCGGGATTCTCCCTTAGCTGGTGTGGCGGGGGGTCCCGGCGCCGAAGAGTGGCGTGAACTACTCTGGTGTCGGGCCGCCGCAAAGATGGAAAAGATATAGTTCGAGTACATTAGATGGGTCATTCTTTGTACAATGTGTGCAGGAGGGTTTCCTGACACAATATGTTGACAGGCCAACAAGAAGCGAGGCCACATTGGATTTGGTTTTGGGTAATGAACCAGGCCAGGTGTTAGATCTGGAGGTAGGTGAGCACTTTGGAAACAGTGACCACAATTCGGTGACCTTTACGTTAGTGATGGAAAGGGATAAGTATACCCCGCAGGGCAAGAGTTATAGCTGGGGGAAGGGCAATTATGATGCTATTAGACATGACTTAGGATGTGTTGGTTGGAGAAGTAGGCTGCAAGGGTTGGGCACACTGGATATGTGGAGCTTGTTCAAGGAACAGCTATTGCATGTTCTTGATAAGTACGTACCAGTCAGGCAGGGAGGAAGGGGTCGAACGAGGGAACCGTGGTTTACCAAAGAAGTGGAATCTCTTGTTAAGAGGAAGAAGGAGGCCTATGTGAAGATGAGGCATGAAGTTTCAGTTGGGGCGTCTGATAGTTACAAGGAAGCGAGGAAGGATCTAAAGAGAGAGCTGAGACGAGCAAGGAGGGGACATGAGAAGTCTTTGGCAGGTAGGATCAAGGAAAACCCAAAAGCTTTCTATAGGTATGTCAGGAATAAAAGAATGACTAGGGTAAGAGTAGGGCCAGTCAAGGACAGTGGTGGGAAGTTGTGTGTGGAGGCTGAGGAGATAAGCGAGATACTAAATGAATACTTTTCGTCAGTATTCACTCAAGAAAAAGATAATATTGTGGAGGAGAATGCTGAGACCCAGGCTATTAGAATAGATGGCATTGAGGTGCGTAGGGAAGAAGTGTTGGCAATTCTGGACAAGGTGAAAATAGATAAGTCCCCGGGGCCGGATGGGATTTATCCTAGGATTCTCTGGGAAGCCAGGGAAGAGATTGCTGAGCCTTTGGCTTTGATTTTTAGGTCATCATTGGCTACAGGAATAGTGCCAGAGGACTGGAGGATAGCAAATGTGGTCCCTTTGTTCAAGAAGGGGAGTAGAGATAACCCCGGTAACTATAGGCCGGTGAGCCTAACATCTGTGGTGGGTAAGGTCTTGGAGAGGATTATAAAAGATACGATTTATAATCATCTAGATAGGAATAATATGATTAGGGATAGTCAGCATGGTTTTGTGAAGGGTAGGTCATGCCTCACAAACCTTATCGAGTTCTTTGAGAAGGTGACTGAACAGGTAGACGAGGGTAGAGCAGTTGATGTGGTGTATATGGATTTCAGTAAAGCGTTTGATAAGGTTCCCCACGGTCGGCTATTGCAGAAAATACGGAGGCTGGGGATTGAGGGTGATTTAGAGATGTGGATCAGAAATTGGCTAGTTGAAAGAAGACAGAGAGTGGTAGTTGATGGGAAATGTTCAGAATGGAGTTCAGTTACGAGTGGCGTACCACAAGGATCTGTTCTGGGGCCGTTGCTGTTTGTCATTTTTATAAATGACCTAGAGGAGGGCGCAGAAGGATGGGTGAGTAAATTTGCAGACGACACTAAAGTCGGTGGAGTTGTAGACAGTGCGGAAGGATGTTGCAGGTTACAGAGTGACATAGATAAGCTGCAGAGCTGGGCTGAGAGGTGGCAAATGGAGTTTAATGTGGAGAAGTGTGAGGTGATTCACTTTGGAAAGAATAACAGGAATGCGGAATATTTGGCTAATGGTAAAATTCTTGGTAGTGTAGATGAGCAGAGGGATCTTGGTGTCCATGTACATAGATCCCTGAAAGTTGCCACCCAGGTTGATAGGGTTGTGAAGAAGGCCTATGGTGTGTTGGCCTTTATTGGTAGAGGGATTGAGTTCCGGAGCCATGAGGTCATGTTGCAGTTGTACAAAACTCTAGTACGGCCGCATTTGGAGTATTGCGTACAGTTCTGGTCGCCTCATTATAGGAAGGACGTGGAAGCCTTGGAACGGGTGCAGAGGAGATTTACCAGGATGTTGCCTGGTATGGAGGGAAAATCTTATGAGGAAAGGCTGATGGACTTGAGGTTGTTTTCGTTAGAGAGAAGAAGGTTAAGAGGTGACTTAATAGAGGCATACAAAATGATCAGAGGGTTAGATAGGGTGGACAGCGAGAGCCTTCTCCCGCGGATGGAGGTGGCTAGCACGAGGGGACATAGCCTTAAATTGAGGGGTAATAGATATAGGACAGAGGTCAGAGGTGGGTTTTTTACGCAAAGTGTGGTGAGGCCGTGGAATGCCCTACCTGCAACAGTAGTGAACTCGCCAACATTGAGGGCATTTAAAAGTTTATTGGATAAGCATATGGATGATAAGGGCATAGTGTAGGTTAGATGGCCTTTAGTTTTTTTCCATGTCGGTGCAACATCGAGGGCCGAAGGGCCTGTACTGCGCTGTATCGTTCTATGTTCTATGTTCTATCTTCAGGGGCTAGGCTGGCATGGAGTGGTTTGCGCCCCGGTGGGCATCAGGGAAGGGGCTTGGTGCCACGCCAACCGGCGCCGAAGGGCCTCTGCTGGCTGGCGCGAGTTGGCGCATGCGCTGGAGCAGCAGCGTATACTGGTGTCATCCCAGCGCTTGCGCAGAGGGGATCTTCTCTGCGTCAGCCATCGCGGAGGACCACAGCAGCCGACGCGGAGGAATAGAGTACCCCCACGGCACAGGCCAGCCCACGGATCGATGGGCCCCGATCGCGGGCCAGGCCACCGTGGGGGCACCGCCCGGGGCCAGATCTCCCCCCCACCCCCACCGAGGACCCCGGAAGCCGCCAGCAATTTACACCGGCGGGACCGGCCGAAAACGGGTGGCCACTTGGCCCATCGCGGGCCGGAGAATCGCCGGGGGGTGGGGGGGGGGGGGAGCTGCTGCCAGCGGCCGGCAACCGGCGTGGCATGATCCAGCGGGGGCGGGATTCATGTCGCCCCCCCGGCGATTCTCCGACCCGGCGGGGGTTGGAGAGTTCCGCCCATTATAACGAATGAGCACCAATGGGCACAAGATGGCAGCACGGTAGCCTAGGGGCAGCACGGTAGCAGAGTGGTTAGCACAGTTGCTTCACAGCTCAAGGGCCCCAGGTTCGATTCCCGGCTTGGCTCACTGTCTGTGTGGAGTCTGCACGTTCTCCCAGTTTGTGTGTGGGTTTCCTCTGGGTGCCCCGGTTTCCTCCCACCGTCCAAAGATGTGCAGTTAGGTGGATTGGCCAATCTAAATTGCCCTTAGTCAAAAAGCTGAGGTGGGGTTACTGGGTTACGAGGATAAAGGGGGCCAGGGTGGAGGCGTGGGGCTTGGGTGAGGTAAATTCTAAGACATACATAATATCAGCAGAGACAAAGGAAGCATTTGCATCGGAACCCTCTTTCTGGACATAACGGCACCTGGATGGAGGAAAAGAATGCTAACATTCCGGGACAGATCAAAACCAGCAAAGGGTTGGAAAATACCACAAATGTATATATGCTGGAGGCTGACATTGAATCTCGCTCTCTCATCCATTCCATCGACCATGAAACTTACACCCAATACCGAGGGACACTCTACGTAGAGAGTCGGCTGAGGTAGAGAGAGAGTGAGAGAGACGAACGTCTAGCAATAATCTACCAATACCATGATGCCTAGGGGCATCGGGGGATAGCAGCCACAGGGGAAAAGATCAAAGTCCTATGTTAATTGCCTGGCCTTGATAAGATCTCAGACACAACATTGACAATTTCCTAATCTGTGCACAAAACAACTCGCATCGATACACTCATAAGAGTGAGCTAACGCACACTCGATCAGTCGAGTGCCCCTGGACAAACCTCCAAATTGACAGTGTTGGGCCTGCCCACCTGTCTGACGGGATTCAAATGCATACTGGTATCATATATACCTTCACTAAATGGGCAGGAGCTTTCCCCACTCTACTCCAAACTCTTGGTCCAGCAGGTTTGTACTCAATAAGGCCTCCCCCAAACGATTGAGTCAGACCAAGACACCCACTTCACTGGCCAAGTAATGCTGGAAGTCATGCAGCTGTTCGGCATCAATCAAAAATTCCACATCACCGATCACCCCAGGTCCAGTGGCTTTGTCGAACAAATTAATCACACCCTTAAAGGAATGCTTAGAAAAACTGTTCAGCAAAACAGCACCACCTGGTACATGGTGCTAACTTTCATCCTGATGCTTGTATGGAACTCAGTGTCAAGTTCCTCCTAATCACTGGCAGAGGCAAATAACTGAAAGACAGTAATCTTCCGGAAGCAAAGTACAGTACTATACACACCCCTGTCAGCATCAACGGGGCAGAGGTGGAGATGGTTAGCGGCTTCAAATTCCTATGGGTGCACATCACCAAACATCTATCCTGGTCCATCCACGTCGACACTACCACCAAGAAAGCATAACAGCGCCTATATGTCCTCAGGAAATGAAGGAAATTTAGCCACATTAACTCTGACCAACTTTTACAGATGCACCATAGAAAGCATCCTATCGGGCTGCATCACAGCCTGGTGTGGCAACTGCTCAGCCCAAGACGGCAAGAAACTTCAGAGTCGTGAACACAGTCCAGTCCATGACACAAACCTGCTCCCATCCATTGACTCCATCTCCACCTCCTGTTGCCTGGGAAAAGTGGGAAGCATAATTAAAGACCCCTCCTACCAGGCTTACTCACTCTTCCAACTTCTTCCAACGGGCAGGAGATACAAAAGTCTGAGAACACGCAAGAACAGATTCAAAAACAATTTCTTCTCCGCTGTTACCAGACTCCTAAATGATCCTCTTATGGACTGACCTGATTAATACTACACTCCTGTATGCTTCACCCGATGCCAGTGTCTATGTGTTCACTTGTGTAACTTGTGTTGCCCTATTATGTATTTATTTTTCTTTTCTTTTCTTTTCTTTTCATGTGCTTAATGATCTGTTTGAGCTGCTTGCAGAAAAATACTTTTCAGTGTACTTCAATACATGTGACAATAAACAAATCCAATCCAATCCCAAAATCCATCCGCTGCTAAATTCTGCCTCCTTGTGTCAAAGTCTCAAGTTAGCTGAGAAAAGAGAAGGCTTCCTTGAATTTTGAGAATTCCATACAAAAATTAGAAGGATCTCATGTAATGATGTGAATCTTTCGAATGAGAAAAGACTGAGGCTTAATAAGCCCACCCCTTTCTCACAGATAAACACTATCCCCCGATCTTCTCATCATACCCCTACTATCCCATCCCATTTACATATAGCTGTCTTTTATTACTTACTTTGCTGGATCTTTCTTGATAACGTATTCCATAATACTTACTCTTTATATTTATCTACATTGAAGAAGTTAATTTTGTCTTTGGGTGATAAGAGGCGGGATTCTCCCCTAACCGGTGGAGCGGGGGTCCTAGCGCCGAGGAGTGGCGCGAACCACTCCGGTGTCGGGCAGCCGCAAAGGTGCGGAATCCTCCGCACCTTCAGGGGCTAGGCCTGCCCCGGAGTGTTTTGCTCCCTGCCAGTCAGCGGGAATGGGGCTTGGCGCCACACCAACCAGCGCTGAAGGGCCTCCGCCAGCCAGGTGAGTTGGCGCATGCACAGGAGCACCAGCGTGTGCTGGCATCTTCCCAGTGCATGCGCAGAGGGCTTTGTTTCCGCACCGGCAATGGAGGACTGCTACAGCCGCCGGTGTGGAAGAACAGAGTGCTGCCACAGCACTCAGTGGGCCCTGATCGCGGGCTAGGCCACCGTGGGGGCACCTCCTGGGGCCAGATCCCCCCGCACCCCCCCCAAGGACCACGGAGGCTGCCCGCGCCACCAGGTCCCGCCGGTAAGGACCTACTCTAATTTACGCCGCGGGACTGGCAAAGAACGGGCGGGACTTTGGCCCATCACGGGTCGGAGAATGCAGGCAGCCCTGGGGCCTATGGAGTCGCGCCGGTCCCTGCCCTTCTCCGAGGCGGGCGGCGTGATTCACGCGGGGGCGATTTTTGGTGGGCCGGAGAATTCCGACCTGGCGGGGGGTTGGAGAATCCCGCCCAAGGAGTCAGCAGCCTGTTCTACATCACTCGTCATTTTTATTTCCATTGAAATTACCTGTGAATGGTTATCGGAATGCAGATGTTATTGTAAGTTCCTTGTGTTCCCTAGTATTTGAACTGCTTGCCATGTAGCCAAGAGTGGTGTAGTGGTATTGTCACTGGACTAGTAATCCAGAGATCTAGTGTAATGCTCTGGGGACTTGGGTTCTCATCCCACAATGGCAGATGAAATTTGAATTCAATAAATATCTGGAATTAAAAGTCTATTGATGGCTATGAAGCCATTATTGTAAAAACCTATCTGGTCACTTGAAATGGAAATCTGCAGTCCTTACCTGGTCTGGCCTCCATGTGATTCCAGACTCAGAGCAATGTGGTTGACTCTTAAATGGCTTAGCAAACCACTCAGTTCAAGGACAATTAGGGATGGGCAATTAATGCTGATCTAGCCTGCGGTGCCCACACCCCCTGAACCAAAAAACAAAAGCTATCAATTTGCCTGGATAATTTTTCTGTAATCCTCTGCCCGTGGACATAGGTCCGATGATTTTGCATTTCAATCACGGTATTTGTAGGCATTTTTCACACCACCTTTAAAATGGTATTTTAAATTTGATTCAAGGCCCAACCTGGCTCATCGCCTTTAAAAAAATATGAGATTGGAGGTTGGGAAGAGACCAACTGCTTCATGAGGCTTTAAGGAGCATTGTAACTAAATATGCTTTGGTTATCTCTGCAGACTGTTAACAGTCTTGTTGTAAAGTTGCTCGAAAAAATTAACTAGTTTCTTTACATACTGGATCCAAAATAGTTTCTATCAGTGAAAAATGACTCATAAATGTCAATTAATTATAAATGCAAAGAGAGTTTTAAACTCCAAGCTTCCTGGTTGATTAATTAGTTGGTTTCATTTAACTTCAAGCCATTAAATGAAATAATTTAACCTTTAGCAGGCTTTAAAATATCAAAGCAATATCAAAATTTCCGTGTGCAAAAAGTTCAGCTTAACAGACACTTTGGAGAGACTTTGCTGAATAATTAATTTACTTTAGGATTCGGTTGCAAAATATTACCTGAAATAATTTTTCCTGTGGAATGCGTCAAGACATTCCTCAATGCATTGTTTTATGGAGTTTGTTGTGCAAATTTTGAACATTCCCCCAGGTGTTCAAAAATCTGATCCAATTTCGAAAAGGTGGACGAAACATTTAAAAGGACAGAACGCTTGAAGAGAATGCACCCAAGAAATTTAAACCAGAAGATAAAGTGCAGCAGCTGCATTATTGCAGAAAATTACACTTAGAGTCATAGAATCCCTACAGAGCAGAAGGAGAACATTCAGCCCATCGAGCCTGCACCGACCCTTCAAATGAGCACTCCACCCATGTTCACTCTCCACCGCAACCCTCCAACTCTTTCACCTAACCTGCATATCCCAGAACACTAAGGGACAATTTATCATGGCCAATCCACCTGCTCTATACATCTTTAGACTGTGGGAGGAAACCGGGGCACCCGGAGGCAACCCATACAGTCCAAATCTGTACCAGATATCTCTTCCTGATTTTCCCATGTTTACCTCTGGAGCTCCAGCAACTAATGCACATCCAAGCCCAGAGGCACATCATCTGGCTGGGACTAAGCAGATTACAAGCTCCAGCAATCCTCCTGTGAGTTCCTTGCCTTTGCCAGCTATGGCTCTGACAGTGTAGGGTACTCACCAGATTGTGACCCGAGGTTGCTCTAAAACGAAGTGCGTGTCTCTGTATTGGTGGAGAGTGTGGGTGAGCGCAGCGATGGGTCTTCAATGCCGGGGTCTGTGAATTCCTCTTTTACATTTCTCTCAGAGCTGGAGTTGAGGACTGGCTGGTGGATTCTGTCATCTGCTTCCCAGATGTGCCTGTGACGGAAAGGAGAGGAAATTACTGCATGGCAAGTGTCTGAAACAGGAGACATGACTCACAGCATGGTTCCCTGATGGGTGTTCCAGTGCTGGATACTCACTTGGTTGAGCGTGGCTGACCTCACCATCAGCACTGGAGCGAGCGACGTCCTCCCCAGCCAGCTGGATAGCTCAGCCCTTAAAGTCAGTGAGGAGCTTTAGATCTTGCATCCCTCTGCTCATCTGTGACCTCTAACTCTTATTGTGAACCTGCTTTTTCTGCATGATAACAGATGGGAGAGTGCAAGAAGGATACGTGCCTGAGCAGATGATAAGGATGCTTGGTGTGTGCAGATTGTGTGTGTGACTAGCGAGGTGATGTGGGACTAGCAAGGTGATGGGGACATGACCCTCAGGAGAGTTAGAGGTGTGTGTGGGGGAGTGAGTGATGGTGTCTCTTGAGTTGGCAGGCAGTGAGGTTTCTGTGGATGTGTGACTTGAGAATGAGAAGAGTGACTTATCGTGGCAGAATAGAGAAGGTAATTCATCCTCTTCCTGCACAGGCTGTCCTCTTCTGCATGGCTTTAACACTGACCGCTGCTGCTACCGCCTCTTCCTGTGCGCAGGTAGAGGACATCACATTGAGCTTCAGCTACACCCAGGAGTCTCTCCAGGGAGATGTCTGAAAACTTGGGGGTGGGAAGTCATCACTTACCCCAGACTGACAAAGTGTGGCTGGTGCGTGCTGGGGCAGTTATTAAATATGGCACCCTGATGTTTGCAATGTTGAGGTGATGGAAGGATGTGTGAATCAGTCTGTCCCACATTGAACCCATAGATGAAAATCTTTGGCACTAAGTGTTGCACTATATGACGAGAAAAGCCTCCATTGGCATCAGTGGACTCAATTCCACATTTCCTGCCCGGCATCGGCCTTTGCCGATTCGTGAAGAAATCTTTCCCATTATCACTATACCACCATCTCTCCGTCTGGCGCTGAAACAATGCTACACAATTAAAAGCAAATTGTTGCTCTGCCAATCCTTGGACTTTAGGGATATGCTGAAGATCTTATTGCACCATTCAAAAGGATTTCTCTTGGTGTCCAGGACAACATTGGTTCATCAACCAAAATCAAAGATTGGTCATTGCATCTCATGGCATTTATGGGATCTTTCTTTGTGTAAAATGCTGCAATACTTGCATTGCATAACCAGTTACTCAATTTAAAATAAAGTAAGGGCACGTCATACTTTGGAAAATTTCCGAGAGCTGGAGTAAAGTGAATAAAAAATGTAGGTTTCTGGCATACAATTTCAATACACCAGCATGTAACCATACAAAATATTGATTGAAGTACTAACTTCTCCTCAATTATTTATTTTGAGTGCTTAAACTTAAACAGAATAGTTAATCCATTGCCTAGTTTCTCACTTAGAGTATGGCAGAAGTTAGTATAATTGGGATCTCTACTTTACTTTTCTATTTTTCTTGTCTCAGAATCTTCATGAAACAGAACTGGATTGAAAAGAGTGGAAATGAAGTGAGTACCGATGAGAAAGGAGGCAGAGAAATATTTGCCTGAATTTTCCGAGACTTTGCAATGTTGAGCGCAGTGTCACTGTGCATGAAGATTCTCTCGGTCCGAAGCTACTGCAGGTCTTCCGATCCCTGCTATCAAAGAAATGTGCAGTAAGACATCCCTCAGAAAACTCCGTAGAGGAGTAGTTGGGGGAACTCATGAAATATGGGTGGGATTCTCTGATCCTGACGCTAAGTGTTGACATTGTCATAAACGCCGTTGCGTTTCTCAACGGCGTCAACATGGCCTCAGGAGCAGCGATTCTGACACCTGCAGGGGGCCAGCAGGGCACTGGAGTGACCCCCCCCCCCTCCTCCCCCCCACCCACCAGGCCGCCCCCGGATCCATTCACGCCGAGGTCACACCAGGTAAGACAAGGTTAGAATGGCGCCGAGAATCGCTGCAGGACCGGCGCCACGCCGACTGTGCTGGCACCAATGGCGGCGATTTTCCACTCTCCGGAGAATCAGCGGACCACGTCGGGGTGTCGTCGCGCGATTAATGCCCGTTCCGCCGATTCTCTGGCCCGGCCTGGGCTGAGAGAATCCCGCATTATGTGCTTTTACGGCATTAGCTACAAGTATAAAGATCTAGGGCGGGATTCTCTGCCCCGCCACACCATTTTTCTGGTGCGGTGCATCTTGCCAGCAGCGGGATCCTCCATCGCGGCAGTCGGCCAATGTTTCCCATCTTACTCCCAGGCGTGAGTGCGCTGACGGCAAAGGGGAGGATCTCGCCGACGGAGAATCCATCCTCCAGTCTCAGAATGTTGGTGAATGAATGCACGAATGGGTGAGGGGAGTGACTGACTTAGTAGATAATCAAAGAGAAATAGAATATAGGAGCAGGGTCTGGGATGAGTGGGTGAGATGGGTAGGCGGGTAAATAGGTAGGGTAGGTAGTTGAGTACGGTGAGGAGGTAGATAGGAGGTGAGGTGCAATGTCGGTTCTGGGAAAGGGTAATTGTTGGGTCTGGTGCAGCCAGGGGGTAGCATGGAGGGATCCTGGTTGGGGGGGGGGGGGGGGGGGGGGGGGCAGGGGTGGTTCAGGGGTTGCTGCATGGGCTGGTGGAAGTGATGATAGGGTGGTTGGTTGTGGAGTCAACCCAGGCGTTACACCAGGTTTTAATCTGCCTGACATTTCCTAACATTTGGCTACGGACCAATTGCTGGAAAATGGGATTTGAATGGATAGGTGCTTTTTGGCCAGCGCAGACATGATCGGCCGAAGGGCCTCTTTCTGAGCTGTAAAACTCTATGAATAAATATCCAGGTAAGTGCCGCAGACCTGTCACAAGTCTTGTGCTCAAACCCATCATCAGAGATTTTTGTGGAGGGTCATGGAAAGGATGAGTGTTGCCCATTCGGATGATTAAACTTCCCGGGCAATTCCCACATAGGTCCACGCATCAGACCTTCCATAGAATCTTGAAATGTAGCTTCAATAGTACGTCTGGACTTCGACTTTCCAGAGACTTGAAGATTTGGTCGTGAGAGATAGAGAAAGAGTGAAAGACATACAGGAGACAAGTCAAACAAAAGACAGTGGTCAGGAAGTTTTCAATGGCAAGCTTGTGGGAGAGGAGAGAGGGAGAACATGTACAGCAGCACTGCAATAACCATCAAGGAGATGGTACTTGAGAGCGTTGAACTCCCTAAATGTGCTATAAAGTACCTGCATTCTCAGCATCAACCACATTAATTCCACACGGCTGTGCTTATGCATAAACTTTTTAAGTCTAGATAACTGTGCTGCCTGTGCTTATTTGCATGTACTTAAAAAAAATGTGTTTGAATTACTGCCACAGTTTGGTATAGGCAGAGACTTGAGGAGTTTTGCAAATGTAATTCTTGTTCATGTGCAGTGAGTTTAAATCAAACTTTAAAGCTGCTTGGCAGAATTCCTGCTGAATTAGTCCGTAATACAATGCTGATAGAAAAACAAATCTGAAGAATGAAAGGTTCTGTGCATCTTACAGGAGATTCCTTTTCTTCTGTACAATATAATAGGATTTAATCTTGCACCTATACATACATATGATACATTTTGTTATTAATTTATTTTAAAGGAGTTCTTGGAAAAATTGAATTCTGAATCCTCTAAAATATAAACCTATGCTATTATCCATGCTCCAGCTGCCACAACACATATTTTAAATTGTAGATTTTAGGGCAGCACGGTGACACAGTGGTTAGCATTGCTGCCTCACGGCGCCGAGGTCCCAGGTTCGACCCCGGCTCTGGGTCACTGTCCATTAGGGCAGCACGATAGCACAAGTGGATAGCACTGTGGCTTCACAGCGCCAGTGTCCCAGGTTCGATTCTCCGCTGGTTCACTGTGCGGAGTCTGCACGTTCTCCCGGTGTCTGCGTGAGTTTTTTCCGGGTGCTCCGGTTTCCTCCCACAGTCCAAAGATGTGCAGGTTAGGTGGATTGGCCATGCTAAATTGTCCTTAGTGTCCAAAAAGGTTAGGAGCGGTTATTGGATTACGGGGATAGAGTGGAAGTGAGGGCTTAATGTTGGTCGGTGCAGACTCGACGGGCCGAATGGTCTCCTTCTGCACTGTATGTTCTATGTTCTGTGTGGAGTTTGCACATTCTCCCCGTGTTTGCATGGGTTTTGCCTCCAAAACCCAAAGATGTGCAGGGTAGGTGGATTGGCTATGATAAATTGCCCCTTAATTGGAAAAAAATGAATTGGGTACTCTAAATTTATATAAAAGAAATAAAATGTATAATTTGCTTATAGGTGATAATTTCCTTTCGCTCCAGTGATACAAGAGCTGGTTTTAACTGTTGTAATTAAACTACTGCTGGCTGACCTGCAGTGCCACGTGTCGGTTTGGATAAAGAATAGGAGATATCACAGCTAAATCAGTTCTGCTTCTTTATAGAAGCTCTTAAGCCTTCTGAAAGTCTAAATAATTGAAATCCACTGGCTTCCCCCTTGTCAATTCTATTAATTACATACTCAAAGAATTCTAGTAGATTTATCAAACATGGTTACCCTTTCGTAAATCCAGGCTGATTCAGGTGGCACGGTAGCACTATGGTGAGAATTGTTGCTTGCCAGGGTCCCAGGTTCGATTCTTGGCTTAGGTCACTGTCTGTGCAGAGTCTGCACATTCTCCCTGTGTCTGCGTGGGTTTCCTTTGTGTGCTCCGGTTTCCTCCCACGAGTCCCGAAAGACATGCTGTTAGGTCATTTGCACATTCTGAATTCTCCCGCCGTGTACCCGAACAGGCGCCAGAATGTGACAACTGGGGCCTTTTCATGGTCACTTCATTGCAATGTTAATGTAAGCGTACGTTTGACAATGAAGATTAGCCTCACCTTAAGACGTGTCTGAATCTGTCCAATCCTGCCACTGTTTTCCAAGTGCTCTGCTATTGAATCTTTAAATAGACCCAAGCATTTCCCCCACTATCAACTGTGGTGTTCTTTGTGTTGCTTATTTCCAGATGGTTGGTGTAGTGTCTATAAAAACCACAAAATAGCTTTAACTTAAACAAAGCTATAAATTTATTAACACTACTAACTTGGATTTGACACATACTCCGAAAGAATACCCAGTTGATTAATAACATCTAAATTACACTCATCTACAGCTAATCTCACTACTGGTTTAAACTATGATTCACACTCACTTACACTATCTGCTCTTCTGACTCTCATTAGCTAGCTCCTGCACACATTCTCTCCGACTCTGCCACAAAGGCTTAGCATCACTGCCCTATATAGCTGTAACTGTAGCTCCCTCTAGTGGCTACACCTGACACTTCATTTACCCTTGCAGTTCTGGTAGCCTGATAATACCACATTGACTTCAGGCTTACAGGTCCATAATTCCATGTTTTCTCTATATGTCCCTTTTTAAATAGTGGGGCGGGATTCTCCAGTAATGGGGCTATGTCCCCAAGCCTGAGAGAAAATGGGTGCGAATCACTCCAGACTTTTTTCTGGAAAGTCTGGGGTGATTCTCCTTTTTTAAGAGGGCTAGCAGGGCCCCGGAGTGCTCCACGCAGCTCCGGCTGCCGATACGGGGCCCTGCACTTCCAGCCACTGGCCCGTGCATGTGCGCGGCAGCCGCCTGTGGCGCTGGCCCCATGTGACATGGCTGACCCACACTGCGGGTCAGCACCGAAGATGTAGGCCCCCCCAGATTGCTCGCGCCTGCCGATCGGTGGCGCCTGATCGCCGGCCTGGCCGTCATGAAGGCCTCCCCCGTGACGGGTCTATTGGCACCCCACAACCAGGACGGCCACCGCAGCCGCGACTCCGAACTCCCGCCAGGCGGAACCATACGAGAATCACCGCAGAGGCTTCTTTCAACGGCCCTCGACCGGCGCCGTGTCGACTGTGCGCGCGCGACTGCCGCCGATTCTCTGGTCACGGGTCTGATGCCCCATTCTCCATCCCTGCGCCGGGTGCAATTGCGGTGCGGAGTCTTGGAGAATCCTGGCTGTGGGGTTAATTCGCAATCTTCTAACTTATAAGAACTGTTCCAGAGTCTTAAAAAGCTTAGAAGATGGCCACCAATACATCCACTATTTCGAGGACCACTTCCTTAAGTACTCTAGGATCTAGATTATCAGGCCCTGGGAATGTATCAGCCTTCAATCCTGTCAACCTCCCCAACAACATTTACCTACTGTACTAATATTAATTTCCTTCTATTCCTCCCTTTGACTAAACCCTGTGTTCCCCAACATTTCTGGTGTGATATTTGTGAAGACAGAACCAAAATTAGCACAGGGTTAAATCGCTGGCTTTGAAAGCAGACCAAGGCAGGCCAGCAGCATGGTTCAATTCCCGAACAGGCGCTGGAATGTGGCGACTATGGGCTTTTCACAGTAACTTCATTTGAAGCCTACTTGTGACAATAAGCGTTTTTCATTTCACTTCAAATATATACTTAGTTGGACAACAATTTCTTTGTTCCCCAGAATTATATCCCCTGTTTCTGACTTTAAGGGACCAACATTTGTCTTCGCCAATCTTTTTCTCTTCACATACCTGTGAAAACCTTTTATGTTCCACACAAGCAAACTCTCATACTTTATTTTCCCCTTCTTAATCAATCACTTTTTCCTCCTTTGCTGAATTCTAAACTGTTCCCAATCCTCAGGTCTGCTGTTTTCTCTGGCCAATGTGTATGCCTCTTTCTTGCATCTAAAACTATCTCTAATTTCCCTTGTCAGCCATGGTTTGGCCACCCTTCCCTTTTGTGCCAGACAGGAATGAACAATTGCTGCAGTTCAGCCATGCGCTCTTTGAATGATTGCATTGCCTATCCACCATCATCCCTTTAAGTAACATTCCCCACTCCATCAAAGCCAACTTGCGTCTCATACCATAGCAGTTTACTTTATTTAGATTCAGGACCCGAGTCTCAGAATTAACTGCGTCACTCTCCACCTTGATGAAGAACTCTATCATATTATGGTCACTCATCCCCAAGGGGGCTCGCACAACTAGATTGCCAATTATTTCTTTCTCATTGCACAATACTCAGTCTAGGAAGGCCTGTTCTCCAGTTGGTTCCTCAGTGTTTTAGTCCAGAAAACCATCCCGTAGACACTCCAAGAATTCTTCCTCTGTGGTGTGGTTAATTATTTGATTTGCCCAATTTAAATGCAGGTTAAAGTCGCATATCATTTCAGATGTTCCTTTATAGCATGTAGTTCTAATTCCCTGTTTAATACCATTTCCAAAATCTCCACCACATTTTGGGGGTCTATATGCACCTCCACTCACATTTTCTGCCTCTTGGTGTTTTTCAGCTCCATACAGATTGCACATTGTCAACACTCATCCTTCCTCACTATATTGCATATTGTCCTTTTTAACCAGCAAAGCAATCCCACCACATTTTCCTTTTTGTCTGTCCTTCCTAAATACTGAATACCCAGGAGGAACAGTTCCCACCCCTGGTCACCCTGAGTCATGTCTTTGTAATCACAACTATATCATATCCATTATATCTATTTGCGTGAATAATTCATCCACTTTATTGCAAAAGCTCCACGCATTAATACACAAAGCCTTAAGGCTTGTCTTTTTAATATTCTGTGTCATGTTCCCATTATTTTTCACTGTGGCCCTGTTTGATTCTGGTCCTTGGTTTCCCTGTCTATCACTTTTCTTATTCATCTTTCTGTCTTTTGTTCTTGTCTATGTATTTCGCTCCTTGCATAGAGTCATAGATGTTTACAGCATGAAAACAGGCCCTTTGGCCCAACTTATCCATGCCGCCCAATTTTTACCACTACGCTAGTACCAATTGCCTGCATTTGACGTATATCCCTCCATACGCAACTTTCCCATATAACTGCCTAAATGCTTTTTAAAAGACAATATTGTACTCACCTCTACTACTGCCTCTGGCAGCTCGCTCCAGACACTCACCACCCTCTGTGTGAACATATTGTCCCTCTGGGCCTTTTGTATCTCTCTCCCCTCACCCCAAACCTATGCCCTCTACTTTTAGACACCCCTAACCTTGGGAAAAGATGTTGACTATCTACCTTTCTAGGTGTCCATCCCCCTGCCATTTTAGTTTGAACTCTCCCCAAGCACTCAAGCAAATACTCTCCCTAGGACATCAGTCCCAGCCCTGCCCAGGTATAATCCGTACAGTTTGTACTGGTCCCCCACCACACAACCAATGTCCTAGGAATCCAAACCCTCCCCCCTCACAGCATTGCTTCAACCACGCATTCATCTGATATGTCCTGATATTTCTGCTCTGACAAGCACATGGCGTGGTAGTAATCCTGATATCACTGCTTTTGAGGTCCAACTTTTCAACCTACTTCCTAACACCCTATATTCTGCTTTTAGGACCTCATCTCTTTTTTCACCTATGTCATTTGTACCAATATGTCCCATGGCCACTGGATGTTTGCCCTCCCCCTTTTGAATGTACGTTTGCTGCTCAGAGACATCCTTGACCCCAGCACCAGGGAGGCAACATACAACTTGGGGTATCGTTCGTGGCCACAGAAACGCCTATCCATTTCCTTCCAACTAAATTCTCTTTAAATATTGCATTCCCAAAATTTACCCCTCTCCTGTGCAGCAGAGCCAACTTTGGTGCAACAAATTTGGCTGTTTCTGTTTCACCCTGAAGAGGCCATTTCCACAACAGTATTCAAAGCAGTATATCCGTTTTGCAGAGGAATGGACAAAGGAGATTGCTGCACAGTCTGCAGAATCCTCTTGCTCCACCTGGTAGTCACTCATTCCCTTCCTGCCTGTGGAATCTTAGCCTGCCGTGTGACAACCTCTTTATACGTGCAATCCATGATACTCTCCACATCACGGATGCTCCATAGTGCCCCCAGCCAATGCGCCAGCTCTGAAACATAAGCTTCCAGGAGCTGCAGCTGGGAACACTTCCTGCATATATGGTGGTTCTGGAACAGCAGGAGGAGCAAGCCAGGGCTTTAAACTCACCTTCCATGCCTTATCCTTTAATTTAAACCTTTTGGAAGATACTTAAACTCTTTTCTGGTCCTTGTTACTACATAATATTGCCCTATATAACAAAAAATATATTCCTTTCAAACTGTAAGCAATAAAAGTAGGAAATACTTATCTGACCGTACTCGCCCAATCAGCTGCTTCCACTTGCCCGGCATCACATTTGAATTCTGACATCACCTCAAAAGCACCAAACTCCAAGCTATCACTCCGCTCTCAGTCTCGCTTTTCTTGCACCCTTTTATCCTTCTGGCTCTGCTCTCAGTCTTGTTCTTTCTGGTGCAATTATCCTCCGAGCTCTGCTCTCAGTATCATTCTTTCTTGTGCATTTCCTCCCGGCTACGCTCTCAGTCTTGCTCTTTCGCGCACTCTTTTATCCTTCTGGCTCCGCGTTCAGTCCACTCTTTCTTGTGCTCCTTTATCTTCCTGGCTCCGCATTAGCCCACTCTTTCTTGTGCTTCTTTATCCTCCTGGCTCCGTGTTCAGTCCACTCTTTCTTGTGCTCCTTTATCCTCCTGGCTCCGTTCTCAGTTCTACTCTTCCTTGTGCTCCTTTATCCTCCTGGCTCCGTTCTCAGTTCTACTCTTTCTTGTGCTCCTTTATCCTCCTGGCTCCGTTCTCAGTTCTACTCTTTTTCGCACTCTTTTACCCTCCTGGCTCCACTATTACTCTTGCTATTTCTCGCTCTCTTTTCTCTTGTATCCTCTCAGCTCCACTCTCAGTCTTGCTATTTCTCGTGCTTTTTAAAAAGATTTAGTGTGCCCAATTATTCTTTTTTCCAATTAAGAGGCAATTTAGCATGGCAAATCCATCTTTGGGTTGTGGGGGCGAAACCCACACAGACACGTGGAGAATGTGCAAACTCTACAGAGACAGTGAACCACGGCCGGATTCGAACCCCGGTCCTCAGTGCCGTAGGGAGGAATGCTAACCACTGTGCCACATGCCGCTATTTCTCGTGCTGTTTTATCCTCCTGGCTGCACCCTTCGTCTCGCTTTTTCTAGTGTTCTTTTATCTCCACACCTCCACTCAAATACCACCCTTACGCTTTTATCCTCTTGGCTGACCTCTCAGTCTTGCACTTTCTCACGCTCTTTTATCTACCTGACTCCATTCCCAGACTCGTTCTTTTTTGCAGTCTTTTATCCTCCTGGCTCCGTTCTCAGTCTCGCTGTTTCTCATGCTCTTTTATCCTCCTGGCTCCGTTCGCAGTCTCGCTGTTTCTCATGCTCTTTTATCCTCCTGGCTCCGTTCTCAGTCTCGCTGTTTCTCATGCTCTTTTATCCTCCTGGCTCTGTTCTTAGCCTCGCTCTTTCTTGTACTCTTTTATCCTCCTGACTCTGCTCTCAGTGTCAGTCCTTCTCACGCTCTTTTATCCTCCTGGCTCTGTTCTTAGCCTCGCTCTTTCTTGTACTCTTTTATCCTCCTGACTCTGCTCTCAGTGTCAGTCCTTCTCACGCTCTTTTCTCCTCTTGGCTCTGATTTTATCCTCTCGTCTCCGCTCTCCGTCTTACCCTTTCATGCACACTTTTGTCTCCCGGCTCCGCTCTCAGTCTTGCTCTGTTTTATCCCCTCCGCTCCGCACACAGTCTCGCTCTCTTTTTCTTCCACTCTCCTGATGAATGTTGGGGCATTTGCACTGGCAGCAGTCACCCAAAAGTAAGTGGTAAAGAGATGAGGGTGGGAGTGTGGGGGGCGGGGGGTGGGGGGGGGGGGGTGTTGCTGAGGACTAGGGGGATTGCATGTAATCTACCTTGTTCCATTGCAATGATTTTTGAAACTTCTGAAACGTCCAAGAGTTTTCAGATTTCTGATCTACCCTGCTAGGATCATAACAGCTGGAGTTAAAAATAGTACTCCAGGTGGGGCCTATTCAAAATCCTGTACTTTTGTCGCAAATTGAGGTTGGGTAGGAAAAGACCATTAAGTGGCTAATGTCCTTAATAAGCGCACAGGGGGGTTTCCTATCCAAGGCCTTGTCCACCTTACCATGAAATTGTGTCTGGGCGGGGCTCCTGAAGGAAAATAAACATTAAGATAGAAAGATCAGTGATGAGGAGTCATTCTGGCCACCTTCTTATCACATCCCATTAAGTGCGACAACACCTTTTTATTTAATGCAAGCAAATCTCTGACAATTTTGCTCATGGGAAGTTGATGAATTGTTAAGGATGTGTGATGGTCAATGCACCAGGCTGGAAATCAATTAGTTTCTTTTTCATATCTGCAAGGTATAACTGCTGAGCATTTTTGTGTGTGAATCAAATTTGTTTGCCTTCAGACTTATCCTGAGGTAAATTAAAGAGCAGAAGAAAACAGCAAGATATGACATGAAAAATCACTGTCCTTACATCGGCATCTTTTGTTCTTTTGTGTATTTTTCTTTGAGTGTGACACAGAAATTTTCTTGTGTGACACCTGAGGTGTGATCAACATGTTCCCATTGCTTGTGGGGTGAGCCAGCTGATAAGTAATTTTACAATTAACAAAGTGTGATTGTAATTGCCAAAGTATGAGACAAAATACGTCTGCTTAACAGAGATTGTGTGCTACCCAAAATCGCACCCAATTTTTGTTCAAACCGAAGAAAGACAAAACAAAATTTTCATCGCTGTGATACGTTACTATAATATACAAATCACAAGAGGCATCAGTCAGTGGTAGCACTCTTTACCTTTGAGTCAGAAAGTTATGGGTTTGCATTCAACTCCAAAGATTAAGCTCAAAATCGGGGTGGGTAATGAGTGAGGACCCTGAGACTGGGAGTGAGCCAGACCTGTGCACGCATTCTCTCCCTGCACACTCACCCCATGCAAATCTCACAATACCCCCACTCTCTTACCTTCCTCCCCACTCTTTCACCTCCTCGCTAACACTTTCTCACCTTCCCCCCCCCCACACACACACTCTACCCCTTCACACTCTCTCTCCCTCCCCATAACACTTTCTCTCTTCATATACTCTCTCTCTACCCATCACACACTTTCTCTTTCTCCACGCACCCTCTCTCTCTATCTTTACATACTCTCTCTCTATCTCCCCATCACATTCTCTACCTAATAATCTCCACTCATTCATTCACTCACTCAGGTGCCAGTGGGCCCAGCTCCTGCTTCCTAGAACCTGTGCTCCCTGGCCCCCAGCTCCCTGGCACCTCTGCTCCCTGGGCCTTGCTCCTAGTCCTCTGCTCCACATACCCCAAACTCACCGCCACTCATGTTCATTGCTACTCCAATCACAGGTTAACTATCTTCTACACATGGGAAAGAAATATCCTATGATTGATTGGAGGAGCAACTCCATACAGATTTTTCCATTCAAAACTACCGTTTGACCAGCAATTTGAAAACGGGCTTTATGAGCTGTTTCCGCCCTTCTGGCCGTATATTGCACAAGCCTGATCTGAATGATCAAATGGCACTATTTTGAAGAAGACCAAAAGAGTTCAACCCTGGTGTTTTGGCCATTATTTCTCCCCCAGTCAACATCACTGGAAAAAAAACTAGTTTATCTTATTATTGGAGGCTTAGCAGATGCTGAGAAAATGTTTCCCTTGTTGGAGAGCCCAGAACTAGAGATCATGGTCTCAGAATAAGGGAACGGCAATTTTGGGCTGAGAGGAGGAGAATTATTTTTCACTCAACAGTTTGTGAATGTATGGCATTGACTATCACAGAGAGCGGTTGGTGCTCAACTGCTGAGTATATTCAAAACAGGGACGATAGATGTTGGATACTAAGAGAATCAGGTAATTTGGGGATAAGGCGAGAAGGTAGAGGTAGATGATCAGCCATGAACTTTATTGAATGAAGAAGCTGCCTCAAAGGTCCATACAGTCCATTCCCGCTCCTATTTCTTCTGTTCATAGAATTCCTACCATGCAGAAGGTGGCCATTCTTCCATTGACTCTGCACCGACCCTTTGAAAGACCATCCTACCTCGGCCCAATTCCCCCACCTTATTCCTGCAACTCCAACCTAAGGAGTAATTTAACACATCGCTGTTTATGAGACCTTGCTGTGGGCAAATTGCTGCGGCATTTCCTACTTTGCAAAGCCACAACACCTCAGAAGTACTCAATTGAATGCAAGGCATTGAGGAATCCTGAGATTCTGCTTGTAAATTTAATACTTCCTTTTCTTTCATCAGGGTTAAAATATAGGCAAGATGCACAGTTTCCAAACTGCTTCACCTCACAGTTTGCGTCTTACAACATTTGCCAAAAAAAGTCAAATTAAAAACAAAATGTTAAATGTATAATAGCTTCAGTTAATAAACTGCACCACGAACATTACATTGAGCACTTAATAGTAGTAAAATTTAATTAGGAGAGACTGACTGTGTCCCTGACTAATAAAAGAGTGTGTGAATAATAAATCTGAAAACTAGCACTCAGTTATGGCACCATCTCATATATTGTGTGTCTGACAGTGTTAAATTAATCAGCTTAATCAGTTTGGTGGTTCTGATCAAAGACTTTGAAGGACTTAAGTCTCTTTTAATTAAATATGATATCAAATACTGTGGGAGAACAAATGGCCTGCGCTGATAACAAGTCAAGAGGTAAAAACTGCAGGAATATGGTTTAGAAGTTTTTGTTCAAACTGAGTTTAAAAGAAACATTAAAAGCTTAATGGATGTTCTGTAATTTCTTGTCAGGAAAGAAATAGCACAACAACAAAAAGAGTGATTATGGGATTGAAAGAATGAAACCATGCCAAGCCTCTGGCCTCTGAAGAGATTTGCAAACAGGCTCCAGGGAGAATGCTGCTCATGTCCTCTTGTAAGGTTCAAGACATTGCTCCATAGCAATTCGGAACCTTTGTTTGACAACATTTGTTTTGTTGGTCGCATTTATCAGTTATAAATGAAGAAAACCAATCCAAGCTAACATTCCCTTATTCACCAAAAGCCACCCAAAAGCAAATCTGACTTCTTGTTGAAGTATTTAATTTGAAGGAATTATTTTTTTAAATGCTTAGTTAATTGAGGAATCACATTCCAGTGACATGAAGAATTTTCCTCCTATTCGTGCCCCAATATCCATTTCGAGCATTTCCAGTTGTATGGCAATTGTAAAACTCAAGAGTAAAAACCCTCCGGCATCTATGGACATATTTTGAATCAGTAAGGGAACCAAGAGTTATGGGGATAAAGTGGGAGAGTGGAGTTGAGAGGATTATTGTAAATTAGCAGTCACGGGGCTGGATTTTCTGCCCCGCCGCGCCACATTTCCATTTCACCCGCTGGCGGGATGCTCCGTTATGTCGGCCGGTCAATGGGGTTTCCCATTGTGGGGCAGCCCCACGCCATCGGAAACAAAAGGAGCAATCGCTGGCAGAGAATCCAGCCCATGATCTCATTGAATGGCGGAGCAGGCTCAATGGGCCTAATGGCCAATTTCTGCTCCTCTGCCTTATGGTCTTGTGGTAATCAGAATTTGCTGCATAGTATCCTCTTTCCAAGTACCTGTGCGGTTTTTGAGTTTATGAACATGAAAAGAGCTTGAAAGAGGATTTAGAAGTTTTTAAATAAGCAACTGTTTCAAAGTTTCTCTTATTTTTGTGTGCTGTATCAGGAAAAGGCGAAGGCAAAATTCCCACATTGCAAACTTCATTTCGCGTTTGTTCTTTATTTTACGTCACTGGGTGGGATTCTCCGATCGTGCCCGCTCGCCGACCAATAATTCCTGCCCAATGTCATTGGGCCTTTCCGTGGTCTGTGTCCTGTCCATGGCAATCTTTCCCTCTTTTTATTTCTCTTTCTGTACCTGATTTGATTCTAATCTATTTCCACTGTTCACTTTCTTTTGTCATGGTCATGAAATCTCATTGCTTATATTGATACATTATTCATCCCACTGTTTGCTGAGGTCATGGGTGCCCCATTGATATCACTCTGCTATCAGCTCATATATCCAGCAACGTGGCACAAATTATATTCAAGATGAAGGATACAAGATAACGTATAATAACATGATAAGGCAAGATGCTCTGTTTGAGCAAGTCCCATCTATTGATAATGTGCGTTCAAAATACTTACAACTGCAGTCTAGCTCCTTGCCTCCTCAGTTATTGAACATCTAAACTTCACTCCATTCCCTTAGACAAGCTGTTCCAGTACAGCTAGAACACTGGCATCTACCCATCAATTTGCAAAACTGTCCAGGTATGTCCTGTACAGAAAAAGCAGGGCAAATCCAACCCAGCAAATGGCCACCCCTTCTGTCAACTGTTGATCATCGGCAAAGTGATGGTCGGGGTCATTGACAGTGCTATCGAGCAGCACTTACTCAGCAAAGCCTGATCACTGACTCTCAGTTTGGATTATGCCAGAGCCATTCAGCTCCTGACTTCATTACAGCCTGAGGATAAACAGGCACAAATGGGCTGAATTTAAGGGGTGAGAGTGATTACATCAGGGTAACATTTAAACAAGTGCGGCATCAAGGAACCCTCGTAAAACTGGAATCAATGGTGATCAGGAGCAAAACTCTTCTCTGGTTGGAGCCATATTTGGCACAAAGGAAGATAGTCATTGTTGTTGGAGGTCGATTATCTCAATCCCAGGATACAATGGGATTTCCCATTGTGACCACTACACAGCATTGGGAAACCCCAGTGCGTGGATGAGCTGCCAACAAAGCAGAGAATAACGCTGATGGTGAATCCTGCAGATGATTCCTACAGATAGGGGTCCACTTTGACACTGCCCTCAACTTAAAATGAGTTACTGACATCTTTTTAACGTGGCGACCATCACCAGGTTCAAAAATATTTTGCTGGAGCAAATGGCAGAGATGCCATCGCCAGCGTGTCCAAGCCCATCCCTTTACAGAACCCTGACTCCATCCTCACCCAAATAACTGCCTAATACCCAGATCACCCAAACAACTCTCCCTGTTGCTGCCAACCCTCCCCCATTTGCCTCTCCTGCTGTAGGACCCCCTCCAAATCCGAGGAGTTCTCACCGCCCAAATGAAACCCATTATGAGCTGTTCCATTTCCCAAAAAACGACTTTGGTAGAAAAACCGGGATGCCTTGAAACAGGATCACAAATCGTGGCGCAATGTTCATTCTTAATAGATTGAACTCAGCCTGCCTATGGCAATGGGAGACTGTCCCACCTCCTGGACTCCCGAATAGCAATAACTAATCCCCCCCAGATGGATCATCAGGCCCGCCTGCCCAGCTCCTCCCCTCACAAAATACTCATTGTTCCCAACATTCAGTTTATAACCTGGCAAGGAGCCAAACTGCTTCAAGTTGCCTAAAGTATCCCCCATAACTGGCTCAGGATTCCTTACATACAACAGAAAATCATCCACCCCCCACCACAATCACTCTCTATTTATTCAAGGCCTTCAAAGCGATTGCCAACTTTCAATCGCCAACGCGAACAGAGGGGTCATAGGACATCCCTGCTTCATCCCACTGTACAATCTAAATGACCCCAAACTCAAATTGTTCCTTCGCACACTCGCAGACAGTGCATCATATAACAGCCTACCCCATGACACAAACCCCGGACTGATTCAAACTTCTCCAAAGCTGCAGAGATTGCTTCCGAGTTTGACTCCGATGCCAGTATGAGAACCATGTTAAATACCCACCTCATATTAACCAACAACATTCTGCCCTTCACAAAATGCATCTTGTCTTCCCCACTACCTCCGGGAGGCAAGATTCCAACCTTAGTGCCAAGACCTTGACCAAAAGTTTTGCATTCACGTAAAGTAAACAAATTGGGCAGTACGACCCACACTCTGTGGACTCCTGGTCCTTCTTCAGAAGGAGGGAGACGAACGCCTGATGCAGCATCTCCAGGAGACACCCCTGCACCAATGAGTCATTAAACATCCCCAGCACCAACCTATTCCACCGGGAAGCCAGCTGGTCCCGGTGTCTTCTCTATCTGCTGCTTTTCCAAGGCCCTGTGGACCTCCTCCAACCTCATCGACGCCTTCAATTCTTCCTGCAACTCCTCCGACACCTGGTGATACTCTAATCCATCCAAGAACTCCACCATCCCCTGCTCGTCCTCTGGTGGCTCCGACCTAGAGAGACCCTCATAGGAGGACCTAAACACCTGATTGACTTTCTCTGGGTCAGGAACCAGCCCACCCCTGGCTCCCATGCCTCACAAACTCCTTGGCAGCCCTCTGTCGCCTTAACTGATGAGCAAACAGGCAGCTAGCCTTCTCCCCGTACTCATATACCTTCCCCTTTAAGAGGTTAAGCTGGTGAACCACCCGACCTGTGGATAGCAGGTCAAACTGCTCCTGCATGTGCAATTCTCTGGTGTTGAGTGGCTTGCCTACTCCCTATCTACACCCAAAATCCCATCCACTACCACCCTTACGCTGCACCTGCCCTGCCTCCAACTTCAGGTCCACCAAATGTTACGCGTTGGCGATTGAAAGTTGGCAATCGCTTTGAAGGCCTTGAATAAATAGAGAGGAATTGTGGTGACAATAGCTGAGGTGACCACAGCTAAATTATCTGCGCTCTTCACTCTGAAAGCATGTTCCTACCCATAACAAAGAAGTCCATCCTTGAATACAGCTTGTGCACTGGCGGAAAAAATGAATACTCCTTGCCCGTTCCCGTTGGGTGCATAAATCGTCAGGTGTCTATAACCCTCCACATTTCCTCCATGAATGCTGTTTGCTCCTTCCTCATCACCGAAGGGTCCACCGATCCAGGCCTGGAACGGTCCAACTTCAAATACAATACACAATTAAAATCTCCTCCTAAAATCAGTTGGCGTGTAAAGAAGGCAGCAAAGAAGGCAAATGGTATGTTGGCCTTTACAGGGGAGGATTTGAGTATAGGAATAAAGATGTTTTACTACAATTGTCTAGGGCATTGGAAGTATTGTCTGCAGTTTTGGTGTCCTTATCTGAGGAAGGATATTCTTGCTGTGGAGGGAATGCAGTGAAGGTT
Source organism: Scyliorhinus canicula (assembly GCF_902713615.1). Classification (NCBI taxonomy): domain Eukaryota; kingdom Metazoa; phylum Chordata; class Chondrichthyes; order Carcharhiniformes; family Scyliorhinidae; genus Scyliorhinus; species Scyliorhinus canicula. The sequence continues at coordinate 140,011,861 of NC_052152.1, read as the reverse complement.
TACCAGGCTGATTCCTGGGGTGATGGGTCTGACATCCGAGGAGAGACTAAGTCAGTTAAGATTATATTTATTGGAGTTGAGAAGAGTGAGAGAGGATCTCATAGAAACTTTCAAGATTCGAACAGGATTAGACAGGGTATATTCAGAAAGAATGTTCCCACTGGTGGGGGAGTCCAGAACTAGGGGCCATATGTTGAGGATAATGAGTAAACATTTTAGGACTGAGGTGAGGAGACATTTCTTCACCCAGAGAGTGGTGAATCTGTGGAATTCACTACCACAGAAAGTAGTTGAGGCCAATCATAGAACATAGAACAGTACAGCACAGAACAGGCCCTTCGGCCCTCGATGTTGTGCCGAGCAATGATCACCCTACTTAAACCCACGTAACCCGTATACCCGTAACCCAACAATCCCCCCATTAACCTTACACTACGGGCAATTTAGCATGGCCAATCCACCTAACATTACGCAATCATTGCGTAATTTCAAGGAGGAATTCAATATAGTTCTTAGGGCTAAAGGGATCAAGGGATAAGGGGGGAAGGCGCGATCAGGGTATTGAACTTGATGATCAGCTATGATCATAATGAATGGCAGAGCAGGCTCAAAGGGCCGAATGGCCCCTCCTGCTACTATTTTTCTATGTTTCTATGACGTTACCGGAAGTTCCATGGGTTTAATTATCTTTTACGAAAGAGAAAATGCTGGAAAATCTCAGCAGGTCTCCAGCATCCGTAGGGAGAGAAAAGAGCTAATGTTTCAAGTCCGATGACTTTTAGTCAAAGCAGGTTCCTACCCATTGCTTTGAACACCAGGGCTTTGACAAAGAATCATCACACCCGAAATATTAGCTCTTTTCTCTCCCTAAAGATGCTGCCAGATTTTCCAGCATTTTCTCTTTCGTTTCAGATTCCAGCACCCACAGTAATTTGCTTTTATTTAATTATCTTTTGTTGCACAATTATTTTATAAATCAATTCCATACTTCCCCGATTGGAATACATTAATTTAGCACTTCTATCTCTACCAATTAAGGGACATGAAGATCATCCACAAACCTGAAAATCTGTGAAGTCAGATTTGTCACAGATCCTTGATGGTGGACATACTGCATGAACCTGGTCCAAGTCTCATTGCTTCGACAATACACAGTTTAATTTGAGTCCAGATTAAAGCCTGTACGCTGGCTACTTTCCAAAGCAACCAACTTGGGCTAATTCTGTAAACATCTCATTCTCCTCCCTCCCTTATGAAATTTAGAGAAGGGAGGGCAGCTCTCGGGCGTGATTCTCCCAAAGGGAGACTGAGTGCCGAGGCCGGAGTGAAACCCGGAATGTTTCACTCCGGCGTCGGAGGCCGCTCCTTGCCCCCTATTCTCCCCCCGGGGGCTAGGAGCAGCGGCGCATGAATCCCGTGCGCCCGGCCTTGACACTTGTGTCAAAGCGGCGCGCCAGGAATGACGCGGCCGGCGGCGCCGAAGCAACGTCGGCCACGCATGCGCAGGTTGGCTGGCTCCAACCTGCGCATGCGCGGTTGCAGTCTTCCCCTCCGCTGCCCCGCAAGACATGGCGGCTTCATATTGCGGGACGGTGGAGGGAAAAGAGTGCATCGTTTACAGACGCCGGCCCGACGATCTGATGAGCAGGCACGTGGTGCTTGATCCTCCCTCCGCCCCCCACAGGCCCCACACTTACCGGTCGAAAGATGTTCACGCTGGCAGTGACCAGGTGTGGTTGACGCAGCGTGAACGGTCGGGTTCACCAGGCCACTCGGCCCATCCGGGCTGGAGAATTGTTGGTCGGCGTGAGATTTTGGGGAGGGTGGGAGAATCGCGGGGGGTGACAGGGCGGTCTGTCGTGATTTTCCCGGCCCTCCCGCGATTCTCCCATCCGGCATGGGGAGTGGAGAATCGCGCCCCTCATTTTCATCCCAGTCTAGGTAATGTAGAAAATTAAGTCAACCATCTGCTTTCTGGGGCTGATTTAGCACAGGGCTAAAGAGCTAGCTTTTAAAGCAGACCAAGGCAGGCCAGTAGCATGGTTCAATTCCCGTCCCAGCCTCCCCGAACAGGCGCTGGAATGTGGCGACTAGGGGTTTTTCACAGTAACTTCATTTTTGAAGTCTACTTGTGACAGTAAGCGATTTTCATCTTTTCCATCATCACACTATCTCTGTTTGCAACTGGATTAATGTCCTTATGAATTCATTTTCCATGAGGCTGACATTTGGAGGAAAGAAGAGACTGTAACCATCATGATCATTCCACAGACCATGTGGAATTTTGAAGATCATTGACCTACCTTTTCCAATCCAATCACAGAAACTCCAAGAACTACAAATGTATCATGATCATCTTCCCAAGTCCTGTAGTGCGGCAAGAATACTGTCGGGATTTCGAGACAACAATGATTCATTCTATTCAACCATCAGTAGCTGTGGTCTGCAGCTGACCCGTGCAAGGCTCAGGATTATAACAGCCATCTATGCTTATCCCTATTACCTTTAATCCTGGACTTGAGCGCCTATTCATCTTGCTACTTTTTAAAATAGGGAATCAATATAACGCTAACAGCGTTTGGTTATCCTCCTAGCCACTACTGGGTGGGTGGGTAGAAAGGTCTTCTGACTTGCAGCTTTCTAATTTTATATTCTCTACTTTAGCTCAGTAACCACAGTTAAAGTTAACTTCCCTTCTTATTGAAATTCCTCTGTGTGTTATTTTTAGAGAGTTGGCTAATCCATTAACATCAAGCTGTGCACAATTTCAATTACTGATTTAACATAAAGGGAACAGTAACTTCAGTGCAATAGTGCACACAGAAATTTTGATGTGAATGTATTAACTCTAAATGGCACATGGAGTCATTTCAATATCCCACTGATCTTGATATTTTCCCTTCCTTTCATTGCTTGAATCATGTTCCTTCTTAACCTTTCTCCAGTGAAGCCATGATCAGTACTGGGCACCTTCAGAACTTAATCCTCCAAAATCAATAACATCTGCAATGCTCTGAACTCCCATCAATGTATCGGAGCTGCTTGTATGCACCAAATAACAGGCCAATTGTGGCCTCATTGTGGGTCACATTAGATTACATAGGTATTTGCTGTATAGAAACTAGGAATTTGAGTAATTAACTATTCAAAGTCAATGTTTATGCTCTGACCTGGCGGGCACCATTCCTGTTCTCCAGGTAGCATTCTTAAGGGTCAGTGAACCATGTGGTGATTTTTCTATGGGGCAGGGCAAGGAGGGAGCACCCCCCCCCCATCTATCTCAGTCAAACAGAGATGAACTTGTACTATTGGTATTATTCTGACATGGTCTTGTATCTGGTCTCGCCCCTCTGTCCACAGCAGGTTTCACGCGGGAATATGCAAACAGCTGATTTGCATTCATTAGAATGCAATGAACAGGCTAGAACAATGCTAAGTGCTTTCTGCGATTAGAAAGGAGGACGTGAAACCACTTAGCTGCTTTGAAGTGGTCAGTGGCAGTCAATCATAACAAGAATTTTATAAATATTGCGGTGTTGGGGGGGGGGGCGGGGCGGCAGCATGGTGGTGCAGTGGTTAGCATTGCTGCCTCACTGCGCCGTGGTCCCAGGTTCGATCCTGGCTCTGGGTCACTGTCCGTGTGGAGTTTGCACATTCTCCCCGTGTTTGCGTGGGTTTTGCCTCCACAACCCAAAGATGTGCAGGAAAATTCTCACTTAATTGGAAAAATTTAATTGGGTACACTAATTTAAAAAAAACAAACATTGCAGTTAAGATAAATGGAAGGTACTTCAGATACATCCAAGCGTGAAGGGAAAATAAAGAAACAAATCTCCTGGCAGCTGCATTTAAAGCATTGAGCTGTCAATCAAAGGCTAGGTAAAGGATTTGCGCTGTAAAACCGAATGAATGCTTCACACTTCAAAATTTCTCAGAGGATTTCAAGCCTTTTCACATGTTATGAGCTTTCTAGGAATGCTCTAGCACTTGAAAAAATCAGCACTTTCAAAAGCATATGGCTGGTAGAGCAAATGTGAGGTGTGTCAAGTATTCCTGGCTTGATTCTTCACAGAGCTGTCTTGTCTGCTCCTCAGCTGTCAAGCAGAGCAGCTTAGAGTGAGAAGGCCACTTCAGAGTTTAAACATGTCAGTCCAGGATGGAGATCTTGAACAGAGGGTTGCTTGAGATCACCATGCCAAGTATGATCTACAGGTTGCCCAGGGCAACCCAGACACAGGATCCCCATCGAGGGTGAGGGTTATGTGGTCAACCCCTGATGAGCCTGAGCCCACCCAACTCCCAGGACCTTTGGGAACCATCCCTGTGAAGCCTGGCAGCAGCAGATGGGCACATGCACAATAGGCTAACTCCTTTGAACGTGATTAGGGTCATTCACACCAGGCTATGGAGTCACTGTCAAGATTGCAGTGCCGTGGTACCAGGAGGCAGTGCACCATTTACAATGCTGGGGGTGGGGACTGAAGCGTGGAACTGAAGGGGGAGGAGCCAGGGGGTGGCTGAAGGGGATTGGTGGCTGAAGGTTGCGGGGTTAAGGGAGGGACTGAGGGGGTGTTAAGGGGATTGAGTGGCGGGATTCGGGTCGCTCGCATGTGTGAGTGGTGTTGGGGGCTGACCAATGATGGGGGGAATTTGTCCCTCATTGATTGGGTTAGGGGTGCTGTCTTTGTCAGTGGAGAGCCTATATTTGTGTTTTTGGGTGGAGGAGGGCCTGTGCCTGGACTCTGGGATTAGGGCATCTGTTCAAAATGGAGGCCTGACCCTAGTAACTGCAGCGAAACCGGCATGTTCGGCGCTCTATATTTTTGCACAATCCAGCTATGAGATTCCCACCGCGGTGATGCTCCCGCTCCACTGTGTCACAGTCCCAATTCTCCGCTGGCGGTAACACTTAAGGCCCGATTGAATGGTAACATTTCAAAGTCCGGTTTTGGGTGTATTTGAAGGGGTGTTTCAGTGATGGGGAGATTGCAGTTCGTATTCAACGGTATTTAGTGCTAACATTGAGCCTCCATGAGATTCTCAACATTACTAGCTGCCTTGCCATCTGATTTACACGACTCGCGCTTTAGCAGCTCAACACTAAAAAAGGGGAGCTGCTATTAAATGCTCCCTAACCACTCATTCCCAGTCAACACACAAGCATGGCTGAGTGCAGACCGGCTCCTTGTTTTAGGAATGCCAACCTCATAGGGCTTCTCAATGAAAGGTGGGCCACCCTATTCCTCCGAGGGGGAGTTGGCACTGTCAGCAGAAAGAATAGAGTCAGCAGAAACTGAGGAGTACCAGAGCTTTCCTCACAGTGAGTTAGCATTACTTTCCTGCATTGTATGGTGACCCACTGACAGTGCCAACACAGGGCCAACACCCTGGGTTGATGTTACACAGACCCTTGGACGGGGGAACTGGATGGCCAGAGAGGGGTTGGTGTGACGGGGGAGCAGGGAATAGGGGGAGGGAGGGAAAAATGTGGGGGGGGGGGGGGTTTGGGTGGAGGGGAGTGGGGAAAAGGGCAGGGAATTAAGAGGGATGGAAGGAAATGGGGGGACGGGGGATTAGGGGGAAGGGAGAGAAATGGGGGTGGGGTTATTAGAGGGGGGAGGGAAACTGTGATGGTGGGGGGTTCAGTTCGCAGACACAGCTTCATCCAAGAATATAGAGATGATGAAAGCCTCCCTGGTCCTTCTGGCATGTCGGGCCCTTGCCACTGCCTATCCTCCATCCTCCGGCACCTCCTTGGGCTCATCCTCCAGCCCCTCCTGGAATGCCTCCTCCTCCTCAGGTGAGGCCGCATGTCCCTTCGCCTCCTCCTGCTCCTCCTTCTCCCGCATGTCGCCCCGTTGCTGTGCCAGATTGTGGACCACCACAAAGCATTGGGGGATGTACTGCAAGGCACAGCCAGAGTGCTCAAGGCATTGGAACTGCAATTTTAGCAGGCCAATGCACCACTCAACGACAGCAGGGTTATCAATATTGGCCTCATTGTATCAGGCCTCCACCCCGGTCTCAAGTCTCCACACCAGCGTCATCAGCTGGTTATGCCCAATGAACCAGCCTGTCAGCCTAGGGTGGTCCTCGAAGACACTGGGGATCCCTGAGTGCCCCAGGATGTAGCACTCATGCACGCTTCCAGGGTAGCAGTGACACATGTGCATGACTCGGAGGCAGTGATCACGCACGATCTGAACATTCAGGGAGTGGAACCCTTTCCTGTTAATATAAGGCACTCCCTATTGCATTGGTGCTCGCAGGGTGACATGCATGACATTGGTTGCCTGTTGGACCTGGGGTATTCTGCGATAGTAGAAAATCCTGCTAGGTGATACAGCCTGATGCCTGGGCATACAGAGCATCCGCCACCTCCCAGATGCACCTGTGGGTGGAAGACTATGAAATTCCACACAGGTCCCCGCTCGAGCCCTGGAATGGCACAGTGGCATTGCAGGGCTGCAGTGACATCATGGTCATTGGAAGCGGGTGTCTTCCTCCACAAGGAACTAAGTCCACACTGTCTCCCTGCTGAGACGCAGCCCTCTGTGGCACATGGTGTCTGTCAGCTCATTGAACAATGCCTGTACATTGGGCCATCACTAGCCTCCCCTTCTGAGTTCGGTCTCAACCTGATGGGTGGCTGGGTCTTCAGGGTGTGCCACTGCCCACTGCACCTGTGATGCCACCTCCAGCCTGTGTTGGCATTGCTGCCATCTCCGGTGTCAGCCCACCTCGGTTGCCACAAACAATGCAAGGGCAGCCTCTGTGTAATCGAATCCAGAAAACATTGTTTTATCTGGAAGGAATTGGCAAAAGAGAGAGATGGACAATCAGTTAGGGCTTCCACCCCGGGACCCTCAAATCCACCAAGCATCTCCCACTATTAACTAACCCACCTTCTCTCAGAGTGCTATCCAGTGGGCCAGCTGGCAAACCTTGCTCTGCACACTCAGCCCCAGTCACATCAAGCACCCCTAGACCCCAGTCCTCTGCTGGGAACATACGGGAGACTGTGCTCAGCTGCCCTCCGCTCATCCAGACACTCACCCTTTGGCCGTGAGAAGATCCACAGTGCTGAAGCCCTGCTCTTTAGTGTTTGATTATTGGCAGCTACCTCTATGATGCTGATGCACCTGGAATTCAGGCACATTGTTCAGGCTTCAACGTTTGCTGGACATGCACTGTACTAATCATCCTCTGAGGCATGGCACGTGTGCCCTCGTGGAGGCACTTGAGAGTTGAGAGCAAAGTGCTATCTAACCGAGCAAAGCTAATTCCTACTTTGAAATAATCTTCAGCTGTGAAGCTATAGGCTGCTCACAGTCAAAAGGAGTGAAATTGAATTCCATGAGAGAAGCCACATCAGGGTTGTATTCTGGACAGCTGTGCTTGCCCATGTTCTGCATCTCCACAATATTTAGATATGACTTGAAGGCCTCACAGACGCTAGGTCCCACACTCCCACCTGTCCAGGGGTGACCCTGACCTACAACACTCCAGCCCACCCCCCAACAAAGCCCAACCCCCTGATGGGGCCCCCACACCTCCTGAATACTGGGTAAGCAGCTCCAGAGCCCTTGGGCTGCATGTCGGAAAATGGAAATGTCTACTCACTTTCTCACTTCCCCTCAGTAGCCATTGCGGCAAGTTCACATTTTTGAAAAGGAGCATTAAGCGCGTCCACGTGACTTCCCACTAGGGAGTCGGGTAATTCCGGGGAGACCACTGCATTCAATTTCAATCTCGTTAATGAGATTGAAATGAATGCAAATGAAGATTAATGATATTCTCACCATTTTTGGGTGGGAGCCGGAAATCGCCATCGGGAGAGGGTTGAGTAAATTAAATATGGTTCACCTCGATTTTCCCGCTATTCACTTGGCACCCCTGAATCGCGCCCTTAGACGCCGGATGGAGAATCTGGAGCAGGATTCTCACATCCCGCGGCAAAGTGTCCACGCCGTCATAAATGCTGTTGCTTTTATCGACGGCGTGAACGGGCCGCTCCCACGACTATTGTAGGGGGCCCTGGAGGGGGCCAGCATGGCGCTGGAGTGGTTTGCGCCGCAGATCCCGGCGCGAACTGTGCACTGCTGGATCCCCGGATGTGCAGTTGCGCCGGCACCAACGAGGACATGCGCAGTGGCACCAGCGCCAACGCGCACATCCGCAGTGGTCTCCTTCAAGGCCACCGACACAACATGGCGCAGGACTACAGGGGCCGGTGCGTAGGAAAGGAGGTCCCCAGTCTCAGAGGCTGGCCCGCCGATCAGTGGATCCCGATCGCGGGCCAGGCCACAGCGGAGAGCCCCCCCCCCCCATGTCGTACTCTCCTTGCCCCCCCAAAGGCCGCCACCCGACCCTTACACGCTGAGGTCCTGCCAGCCCAGAGCAGGTTAGATTGGCGCCGGCAGGACTCGGCTCTTTTTTTATGGCCGCTTGGCCCATCTGGGCTGGAGAATCGGCGGGCCGGCCGCGTAGAGTGGCCATCGACCAGCGCCGCGCCAACCATGCCGGCGCCAATGGCACCGATTCTCCGCAGAGCGGAGAATCGCTTGCCGGCGTCGGGGCGGCATGGCGGATTTGCGTGGCCCATCGCCGATTCACCGACCCGGCGCTAGGTCGCAGAATCCCGCCCCACTGAGTGGCAAGCAGAACAGTCTTATCCACTTGCAGCACTCTCCCAGATAATGGAGATTTTTAGAATGCTTGGATAGGGAAGAGTTATCATTTTTAACTATCTTTTTAAAGGACATGGAAAATGCATCATCTACTCCCACTTTACCGAAGTGTTGAAAGTTCAGGTGCTACTTAAAAGCCTACCATTTTGTAACAACTGTCCTGTGTTAACACTTTGGAAAAATATTGAACAATATTTAGAAAACAATGAGCACAATTCAGTGGAAAAAAATCTAAGTCCGGTTTTGGGTGTATTGTCACGTCCAATATCTTTACTTTACACTGCACTGTTAACATAGTAAAATGCCTCAAGCCAAATCACAGGAGCAAGAACAGGCCAAGATTGAAACCATTTTGACAAAATGTAGCCAAACATTTTGTCAAAGAGATTGATTAAAGGGAGAGAGAACTGGAGAGGCAAAGAGATTTAGGGAGGCCGATTTGAAGGCCGAGACGGCTGAAGTTACACGACCATTGATGGAATGATAAATGTGGGGGATGCACAAGAGGCTAGAGTCGAAGGAATGCAAAGTTCACAGAGGTTTTTATGTATGGGGCGGCGGGGGGTGGGGGGGGGGGGGCGGCGAGGGGGTTAAGCCATGGAGGGATTGATCATGGAAATGAGAATTCTAAATTTGAGGCATTGGTGGACTGGAAGCCGATGTAAATCAGTGTAGATGTAAATCAGTGATCAAAGGGATAAAAGGTGAACAGGTTCGGATATGGCAACAGGATTACATCCTGACTCATGGTATAAACAGATTGTTATTTGATTATTTCTTGCAGGTACCACCAGCTGCTCATTTATTTGATGAGAATTGTAAACTTCTTCCAGCTCTGCTGATTGTTAGGGGAGCCGTGTCAGAGTGTTCTGCAAGATATCACTTCATTATCTGTGGGTAGTAATGTGCCAAGGAAAGTTTTTTTTAATGCCACAGTTGGGATCACAGAATTATTCATTTTAATTATTTTCAGTACTTAGTTTCCAACACCTGCACTGAATACCGAACACTTTGACATTTTACTAAGCCAGGAGGTTCTACTAGAATTGATTGACTTGAGCAGGCACCTTTAGATAGCACCGAATGCGGGCTACTTGTATTAGAAACAAACTTCAGTATTGCAGAACGCATAGACAACAGTAGAAATTAATAAACAAGTTTTATTACATTACCCTAAGGGTGTCCTTCCCTGACCTGCATCCAGGGCAGGGTTTTTATACAAGCTGGGACTCTCCTTGTTAAAGGGAAGCTAAAGGGGAAGTTCATTTCCGGGAGGTCATGGGAAACTGTATGGACCTGATTCCGGGACCTCGGTTCTAACATCCAGGTAACCCGCGGTTGCTTTCAGCATGATTCCCAATGCAACTCATTTATTAGTGTATGACTCCAATTTCCTGATTGGAGAAAAATTTCCCCTTAGATGCAAGCTTTCAATTTTCATTTAAAACAAATAGGGCGCGAATCTCCGGCAGCGTTGTGCTCTCGCTTGACCACAACGAGGCCGGAAAAAGCTGGGAAAGGCCTCCAGCAAGCCTCCTGACAGGCCCCGTGCCTCTCAGGATTCTCCGACGCACCACGAGATGTCGGAGTCGGACCCCTCCCCAAATGGGCGGGACCAAATGATGCTCACGGAAGTAGGTCGCCCTTGATTCTTTGGCCTCCCCAGGGAGACTGCAGCCAGGCCCTGATCAGTGCTGGTCCAAACAAATGTGGACCAAGCCGAACGGCACCCGGGGGTCTCCTAGGCCACTGGAGATACCAGGGTAGTCAGGGTAAGTGCAGGGTGGCTTCCTAGCCCTCCCCCTGGAACCCGGTACCTTGGCACTGCCCAGCGGCACCTTGACAATGCCACCCTGGTACTGCTAAGGTGCCCGGATGGCACTGCTAAGCCAGCAGGAGCGCTGCCTGGGTGCCAGGGTGACACTGACAAGGGCTAGGGTGCGAGTGGGGCCATGCCTATAAAATGAGGGTGGAGGGGGGATTTGAAGAGTAGGGGAATGCAGGGCAGGTAAGTAGGGGCCTCTGGGAGGTTGGTTGGGTGATGGATGGGCGTCCTAGAAGGGTGAGGGAACTTGAGTGGGCCTGAAGTGGGGGGCCCCTCAGGGACCCCATAGCGGGGTTTTCTCACTTGGCGGGTGTGGACTTGTGTCCATGTGTGTGGGGGGTGACATTGCCCATGGGTGGGGGTTGTGGGGGACCCACAAACTCACTTAGAGATCGGGGCAACCTTTCAAAATGGTGTCTCTGATTTCAGCTCCCAAGTGCTAAAAAAAATTCTAAGGGTGGGATTCTCCGGCTGCCTTCGCCCGGTAACCAGAGAATCCCGTCCGAGGTCAATGGAGTTCTACATTGTACGGGGCTGACCCATGGCATCCTTGTGGTGGGCGGGGCAGGACAATAAGGCCAGGAGTGTGGGCTAAACCCAGGAGAACACCCCCCAAAAAGTGACTAGGTGCCATTGAATAGTGATGGGGAACTCGCCGAACCTCCCTGAAAAACCTGCCACAAATTAACTTTGAAATATTTGGGGAGAATCGGGCCCATAGACTTTGATGGTCAGAAGCACTGGAACTAGTTGCAGAAATGTGATTGCCACCAATCAAATAGATATTTATTGCCAGTCTTTGTGCTGGCAGCCATGGCTCAGTTCAGTACGTTTTCTTTCCAGCCCATTGGTGATAGGTTTCAGTCCAATTCTAGAATGGTTAGCACAATACCTTGGCCAACGCACCCAATTCAGTACTGAAGGAGCGCTGCACTGGTGGAGGTGCTGTCTTTTGGATAAGATGATAAACCAAGCTCCTGTCTTTCTTCTCAGGTGGATCTAAAAGGCACCATAGTGCTATGTGAAGAAAAGTTTCCCCTGGTTCCCTGGTCAATAAGTATCCTTAACCAATATTACTAAATAACGTTACCTTGTCGCAATCAGATTGTTGTTTGTGGGATCTTGTTGTGTAGAATTGGCTGTCACATTGCCCTCATTGCAAAAGTGACTGAACTTGAAAAGCACTTACATTGATGGTAAAGTGTTTGAAGTCATGAGAGATGCTAAATAAACATGTTCTTTCTTATATCTTTCTTTATTGCATCTTTGATAAAATTAGCATTTTATGCTCCAGAACAACATCTACTTGACAAGCAATTTCAATGCAGTGAGTTTGCAGATTTAACATTATTGTTGGACATCGGGAGCAGATCATTTGTACAAAAGACACCAGGCAGCTGGTTATACTTTGGCAGAGGGCTAGGCAGGGGCAACATAACTCTCAACACCATTTCCTAGCACCCTCTCCCAGGGTTCCTGGCCTACACCAATATCAGCAGCTTTAATTCCACTATGACTCATTTACACTGTCATGTCAGGGAAGTAGGATTTACCCAGAACCATACAATTTCTGGACGAGGCAATAGATTTAAAAGCAATCAACATTTCCACTGCTCAGCTACTGGAAGCAAACATCCATTCACTGAAATGTCTGAAGATGCTCCTGGTTTGTAAATTAAGCCTTCAAATGTTTTTCTAGCGATTCTGGGATCAAAGTTATATGTTAACCTGACAAGCAGTCATTGGTGTATGGTGTTTGTGATACCGAGAGTGTTTTTATAACTGTATCAACAATGCCTCCACTTCTGATAGGCCTGGCAGCAGTACATGTAACAGATTGATTAGAAAATGTCAAACCTTTCCCTAAGCACACTCTTTAGCAGCAGCATATTGTTGCACAGATGCTATGTTGTCATTGACTCCAATAGTTGACTTTGCAGCTTTTACCTGACAGCTGATTCCTTCGACTGTCATTTTGGGATTGATCAATTCGTGCTCAAGCAAAGCCACTCCAGAATAAACTATTTATTCATTTTGCAACTAATACAATGCGTGGCATCGCTGAAAATGTTGCTTGAGATTGAGAAATGCCACATTTCTTTTCTATACTGGACACAGGGCAGAAATAAACTTGAGCTCTGTTGACAGTGATTGGGCCACTTTGCTGGCCAGAGAGCTGTGTAGTCAGTAATTCTGCTTTCATCCCCAATGTAAATGAAATGAAAAGGCTCTGTGTTAGTCAAAAAAAGCCATCAGCAGTTTTCCATATCTGTGTTCATTAGCATTTCAATTGCAATCACCATGCAGAAGCACAATCTCCAGTTGGAATTATCATCCCCAGTCCAGTATCAGGCAGAAAGGAAAAGGCACAAATCTAGACAACCACTGGAGTGGTACTCTGCTTGTTCATGTTGGGGAAAACTTCCTGGTTTATGAGTAATATTCTTTTTGGAAAATATTTTTATAGGTGATGTGTTGGGTAAGCTGGGTCTGCGAGGTCTGTGCTTACTGCAGTAGTGAGAGAGACAGGCTTCCAACACTTGAAGACATGCAACTCGATTTTATTGAACACTTAACTATAATACATGCTTTAACTGTGGGTTGACACTGTGCTGACTTGGCTGGAGACCTGAGGCTAACCTGACCAGACTATCTTACTAGCACATGGTGTTTGTTCTAGTTGCTGCTCACGAGCTCTGACTGTCGCAGAGGCTGGATCCCGAGAGTGCGGGAAAACTATTGCCCTCTGGCTTTATAGTGGCCGTGTCCTGTCTGGTGATTGGCTGCTGTGTTCTGTGTGTTCACTGGTCATCCTGTGTGTCAATCACTGCCTGTCTGCACTCCATTATATACATAGAAGTATATTATGACATCTCACCCCCTTTTAAAGCGTTCAGGTCAATAAATAGTGAGTGAATATGTGTACAGGAGCCTGACTATATACAGAATATGCAAACTTATTTACATGGGAAGGTGTCTAGTGCAGATAGAGGGCAGATAACACATGAGAAAAAAAAACGATATGTACAGATGTGTAAACGATGAGATAACAAGGTAATGCAACTTTCAGTCTATAAATTCAGTCTCTGTGGCGGGCGACGAATTCTGGTTGAACGAACGAGCATTTGGCTCTGTTGAGTCGGAGGCCATGCTCGTGGATCCTGTGGAACACCCGCTTGAGGCAATTGACGTGTTCCTAAGGAGTTGTGGACCAGATAATGATATCATCGACGTACACTTGCACACCCTCGATGCCCTCCATCATTTGTTCCATTATGTGGTGGAACACCTCTGAGGCGGAGATGATGCTGAAGGGCATTCGGTTGTAACAGTAGCGACCAAACAGGGTGTTGAATCTGCACAGCTTTTGACTGGACGTGTCCAGCTGTATTTGCCAAAACCCCTTGGAAGCATCCAGCTTCGTGAAGAATTTGGCATGAGCCATTTTGCTGGTTAGCTCTTCTCGTTTAGGTATAGCGTAGTGTTCCCTCATGAGCGTATCCAGCGGAGATTCACACGGATGATCCCTGGAATGGCGGATCTAACATATGATGAACGGCTGAGGATCCTGGGATTGTATTCATTGGAGTTTAGAAGGTTAAGGGGAGATCTAATAGAAACTTACAAGATAATACATGGCTTAGAAAGGGTGGACGCAAAGAAACTGTTTCCGTTAGGCGAGGAGACAAGGACCCGTGGGCACAGCCTTAGAATTAGAGGGGGTAAATTCAGAACAGAAATGCGGAGACATTTCTTCAGCCAGAGAGTGGTGGGCCTGTGGAATTCATTGCCGTGGAGTGCAGTGGAGGCCGGGACGCTAAATGGCTTCAAGGCAGAGATAGATAAATTCTTGATGTTGCGAGGAATTAAGGGCTACGGGGAGAATGCTGGTAGGTGGAGTTGAAATGCCCATCAGCCATGATTGAATGGCGGAGTGGACTCGATGGGCCGAATGGCCTTACTTCCACTCCTATGTCTTATGGTCTTATGGTCTTATGATGTTACGGTTCAAATCTTTGGGGTCGATACAGATTCGAAGTTCCCCTGAAGGCTTTTTGACACAAACCATGAAGCTAACCCAGTCCGTGGGTTCCGTGACCTTAGAAATGATACCCTGATCCTGGAGGTCTTGCAGCTGCTGCTTGAGGCGGTCCGTAAGGGGTGCCAGCACCCGACGCGGTGCATGGACCTCAGGTGTGGCATTTGGCTTCAACAGGATTTTGTATCGGTAAGGGAGTGTGCCCATACCTTCGAACACGCTTCGAACAACATGGTGTGAACCCGTTGCACAAGGTTCAGGAGTTTGCAGGCCCGAGTACCGAGCAGGGAAGCTCTGTTGGTTCCTACAATTTCAAAACGCAGGGTTGCTTTTGATGAACGATGGGACACCGCAAGCTGGCATAAGCCACTGGCAGCAATGGCATTGCCATTGCAGTTGAGGAGCTGGCAGGCCAGTGGAAGAATGCTTGGCTTGACGGGGATGGTGTCAAGGTCAGAGTTTGAAATGAAACTGAAGCGCCAGTTTCCAGCCTGAAGCGTATGCGACCCTTGTTAACCGTAAGAGTGGCACACCACTCGTCGTCCGGATCAATGCTCATAATTGGGAGTTGTGTCACCATCGTTGGGAAAGGCAGCGTATGCTTGGTGATGATGCCCACCCGGAATGGGGATTTGAGGTCCTCAGTGTCGGGATCTGGTAGACTGTCGGGGTCGGAGTCTGTGACGGGTTGCTGTACTGACCGGACGCTCCTGCGCTGTGGCTGGGATTGCTGCGTGTTGGGCAGTGGAGCTGATCTGCAAAGGGCTGCTTAGTGGCCAAGCTTGCCACAGTGGAGACAGCGTCGAAGTTTTGCGGGACATTGCCACTTAAAATGGGCTTAACAACAGTTGGAACACTCATGGCGCCGACGTCAGGACGTTCCGTGCGCCACCGTATATGCGCAGTGCAGTCGAATGACGTGCACGCTTGCGCGGTCTGGTCGTCGGTCTCGCCGTCCCCTCGGTTGTGGCACGCATGCGCTGGTGCCCGGGAAAAGCATGCAAAATGGCTACCCTCATCCAGACTCAGGCCCTTCATTTGTTTGATGGCCTGCACCCGTTCCGCATCGTGGGGGTTTTGCCGTGCCGTTTCTGCCGCCTTGATATGGGAGTACCGGTTGTTAGCGTGCTCGTGGAGGATGCAGGTCTCGATGGCAATGGTAAGGATGAGCTGCTTAACTTTTAGGAGCAGCTGGTGAAGGGGATCGGAGTGGACCCCGAAAACGATCTGATCCCGGATCATGGAATCAGTAGATTGAATCATAGTTGCATGACTGCGCGAGGATGCGGAGATGGGTTAAAAAGGACTGAAAAGGTTCATCCTTACCCTGAAGCCTCTGCTGGAAAGCATACCGTTCAAAGCTCTCATTGACCTCAATGTCACAGTCGCTGTCAAACTTCAGCAGTACCGTTTTAAACTTTGTCTTGTCTTTGCCTTCAGCAAAGGTGAGAGAGTTTTAGATGTGGATCGCGTGGTCCCCAGCTGTAGAAAGGAAGAGTGTGATCTTCCTGGCATCCGATGCGGCCTCAAGGTCAGTGTGTTCAAGATATAGCTGGAACTTCTGCTTGAAAATCTTCCAGTTGGCACCGAGGTTGCCGGCGATGCAGAACTGCGGGGGAGGGCGGATGCTGTCCATGTTACCGGATGGCTGATCGCTGGTCAAAGGCAGATTATCTCCAGGTAGGTCCGTCAAACCTGAGCATAACTCACTGGTACCATGATGTATTGGGTAAGCTGGGTCTACGAGGATTGTGTTTACTGCAGTAGTGAGAGAGACAGGCTTCCAACACTTGAAGAAATGCAACATGATTTTATTGAACACTTAACTATAATACATGCTTTAACTTTGGGTTGACACTACGCTGACTTGACTGGAGACCTGAGGCTAACCTGACCAGACTATCGTACTACCACATGGTGTTTGTTCGAGTTGCTGCTCACGAGCTCTGACTGTCTCAGAGGCTGGATCCCGAGAGAGCAGGAAAACTAGTGCCCTCTGGCTTTATAGTGGTCGTGTCCTGTCTGGTGATTGGCTGCTGTGTTCTGTGTGTTCACTGGTCATCCTGTGTGTCAATCACTGCCTGTCTGCACTCCATCATATACCTGGATGTATATTATGACAATTGGTTTTTCAATTTCATGAATAATATAGAACATAGAACATAGAACAGTACAGCACAGAACAGGCCCTTCGGCCCTCGATGTTGTGCAGAGCGATGATCACCCTACTCAAACACACGTATCCACCCTATACCCGTAACCCAACAACCCCCCCTTAACCTTACTTTTTAGGACACTACGGGCAATTTAGCATGGCCAATCCACCTAACCCGCACATCGTTGGACTGTGGGAGGAAACCGGAGCACCCGGAGGAAACTCACGCACACGGGGAGGATATGCAGACTCCGCACAGACAGTGACCCAGCCGGGAATCGAACCTGGGACCCTGGAGCTGTGAAGCATTTATGCTAACCACCATGCTACCGTGCTGCCCACCGTGCATTCACAACAGGCGAATATGAGTGAGTGAGCTTCTGTCTCAATTTTGGAATGGGTGCATCCAGACTGAGAGTTGTGCTTTTCCCACCTGTGCTTTTTGAATTTCTCCCAAGGCAAGTCCATTAAAGAAAATCAGTTAGTTGAGACACAAATTGGTAAGTTGCTTAATTTCATAGTTAGCTGAACATACAGAGAGACAGTTATGACCAGACTTACTTCATTCAATCAATGCAACTGACCTTCACATAATAATGCAAATCAAAGAAAATGCTACACTTCTCTCCATTCTGTGGTACTGCTGAAGCAAGAGGGCTCAGGATAGGTGCAGGGATTTAAAAGATTACAAATGGTAAATGTAACCTCAATCCGGCTCCAATGCATCCACTTTGAGATTTAGTGAATTGGGTGTCTAACCTGTCTCTGGAGACTGATTCCAAACTGAAGCATTTAATGAGGATTCGACCATTTAATTTTTGTTCTGTTTCATGCTTAATTCCTGCAGGCCAGGTTCCCAGGAGTCAGAAGACCTGACACCAAAGGGAGGCAAGGACAGTTGAATCAAACAGGTTTTCAGCATTGCGTGAGGGCCAGGAGGCGCAGGAGTGCTTTCTCTGCCTTCTCAAGCAAACCAAAGGTCAGTTTGATTGATCCCCTCTCCCCAATCTACCTCCTTGTTTGGACTTCATACTCCCATCTCCATCACCCCAACCCACTTCCCTAGCCTCTGACACCAACTTGTGAAGCAGATTTCTAAAATTCAGCTGTCAATTATGTGATGTTCTTTGTGTTGCTAATTTTAGGATGATTGGCATAGTGTTCACAAAGACAACAAATAGCTTTTAAATTGAATAAAGCTATGGATTTATTAACACTACTAAATTGGATTCGACATTAACTCCTATATAATACACAGTTGATAATAAACATGCAATCTACACTCATCTAATACTAATCCCTACACTATTACATTACTATGATCTCTTACTCACACTATCTTTCCTTCAGTCTGAACTCTATCTTTCTCCTCAACCGTAAGGCTTAGCATTAATGGCTTATATAGTTGTACATCCAGCTCCCTCTGGTGGTTGATTTTGAAATTACATTAACCCTTACAGTTCTTTACATTTATGATAATGTCACATCCCCCTTTCTTTGGAAAAAAAGGTTCTAAACTTTGTAACATTTTTTCTTTGAACATTACATTAGTGAGCGTGAATCATTAACTTGTTTTTGTTTACATTCAGTTGCAAAAAATAATGTTAAGTCACATTATTAAATTTGGGTGTGCTCCTGTATCTATCTTAAATTAAATTTCTAAGCCATTTATATCAAGCAGTACAGTTCACTCTTTAATAATCTTTGAGAGCTGTTGTACTGGTTTGTTATTACAATCCAGAGCATTAATCCTCGTAATTGCATCAACCATGAAAGTATCCGTTAGTGGGTACAGGGAGGAATCATCATTATCAGTTAAGATCTTTTGTCTTTCTTCACTCTGAACACTTTGGATTTTTCTGTAGTCATGGGAGGATGTTTAAAATTTGTTTGCTAGAGAAGCTGTTGAGAAACGACACTATGCTGCAAAGTAATTGAATTTGTAACAATTGGAACATTGTTTACCTTTTGCCGGACAATTTATTTACAGTTGGCATAGCCACAGCTCGTGATGTCATTCTCAAAATGGCCACCACCCATTGTAGGCAGTTTTCTGTGCTGCGACACAGCATTAATGGCGTCAGACATGTTTCCTGACTTCGCGCCTTTTTTCGTTTGCCCTGAACTCCGCGTATTCAGAGGATGCTTGTTGACTGGCTTTGCACATATTAAGCACTTCATCCAGCAGCAAAATCGGTCGTCTTAGCATTTTTCCTCGCATACATTCATCATTAATCCCAAATACAACTTGATTGTGATACATTGAATCAGCATCGGAGGAAAAGTTACATGACTGCGCTCTTAACTTTAAAGCAGTAATGAAAGAATCTACCGATTTTCCGTTCAGCTGCAGCCTTTTTCTGAATATGTAGCGCTCAAAGGTCTTGTTCACTTGCTTTTTGCAGGGAGCATTGAATTTCTGTAGCACTATGTTATACCATTTTATCCTCATCTTCAGCAAATTCAAAGGAGTTATAAAGCTTATAATGCTTGCATTCCAGCCAAATTACAAAGTGCTATTTTTCTCTGATCGGAAACCTTTTCTAGCGTAGAGGCAGATAGGAAAACTTCAAACTGCTGTTTCAAGAATGTCCAATTTAAATAGAGTTTACCAGTTATTCTGAAGTAGTCAGGCTTCTTTAGAAGTGTTTAACACTTTTACTTTAAAACGTTACGGTCCCAGGTTCAATTCCCGGCTTGGGTCACTGTCTGTGTGGGGTTTGCACATTCTCCCTGTGTCCAGGTGGGTTTCCTCTGGGTGCTCCGGTTTCTTCCCACAAGTCCCAAAAGACGAGCTGCTAGGTAATTTGGACATTCTGAATTCTTCCTCCGTGTACCCAAACAGGTGCCAGAATGTGGCTACTAGGGGTTTTTCATGGTAACTTCATTGCAGTGATAATGTAAGCCTACTTGTGACAATAAAGATTATTATTATTATATATTTTCCATGTTTCTGATCCAAACAGGAAAGCATGTACCACAGTAGCTCTGTAGATCATAAGCTTGGTGCTGGGTTTGAGGTTTAGTCTTCAAATACTCTGTGCTTCAGACATCCGTAGACTGCAATCCAGTCTACGGATGCCTGAGTAAATGTTGGATTTCGTCGTCACTGAGAGGAGGTTCCCAAGGCATGGAAATAATCCACATTGTCCAAGGGCTCACCATGGATCTTGATGGTTGGGGAAAGTTTTAAGTGGCAGGAGCGGGCTGGCCGAGAACCTTTGTTTTCCGGATGTTTTGCCTGAAGCACATTCTCTCATGTGCCACAGTGAATGCATCGACAATGGTTTGTAGCTCAGCCTCTGAATGTGTGCACACGCAGGTGGTGATCTGTGTACTGCAGCTCAATGACAGAGACTGGGGTGGTCTTGGTTCTGGCCTGGAGGCGTCGGAGGTTGAACAGTTTTCCGCTTGACCGGCAGGTTAACTCCACTCCAGCGGGAGCTTTAGGGTGACGAGGTGGTGTGTTGCTGCAAGGAAGATGGAGAAGAACAATGTGTGATGAGAGAGCCCTGTTTGACTCCAGTTTGCACACATATGGGGTGTGTGGTGGTTCCGGCGGTGAAGATCACAACTGGGGCGGCATTCTATCCTACCCGGCGTGACGGAGGGTCCCGGAGTAGGGGAGTGGCGCCAACCACTCAGGGGTCGTGCCTCCCCAAAGGTGGGGAATTCTCCCCACCTTTGGGGGCCAGCCCCGCGCCAGAGCGGTTAGCACCAGAAGACTGGCGCAAAAAACCGGCGCCCCCGGTGCGGGGCTGGCCGAAAGGCTTTTGCCGGTCCGCGCATGCGCCAGCAGTGACGTCAGCGGCAGCTGGCCGCTGACGTCACTGCCGGCGCATGCGCAATGCGGGGTTCTCTTCCGCTTCCGCCATGGCGGAGGCCTTGGCGGCACGGAAGGAGAAAGAGTGCAGCCAGGGCACTGGCCCGCAGTCTGAGCGGGGGGCCCCGATCGCGGGTCAGGCCACCGTGGGGGCACCCCCCGGGGTTCGATCGCCCCCCCCGCCCCCCCCAGGACCCCGGGGGCCTGCTCGCACCGCTGAGCCCGCCGTTCCAGAGGTGGTTTAAACCTTGGTGGCGGGAGAGGCCTCCCAGCGGCGGGACTTCGGCCCATCCGGGCCGGAGAATCACCGCAGGGGCCTCTCCGATCGGCGGGGAGAGATTCCTGCCCCCGCCACTTCCCGGGTGGCAGAGAATCTCTGCCACGGCGGGGGCGGGATTTTAGGCGCCCCCAGGCGATTCTCCGACCCTGCGTGGGGTTGGAGAATTTCGCCCCTGGTATGATATAGTGGAAGATGATGATGAATTTCTGCTCTCCTCGTGCTCTCTCACAACTAGATTGCCAACTAATCCTTTCTCATTGCACAACACCCAGTCCAGGATGCCCTGTTCCTTTGTTGGTTCCTCAACGTATTGGTCCATAAATCATCACATGTACATTCCAGAAATTCCTCCTCTATTGTACTGTGACTAATTTGACTGATCCAATGGGCGCGATTCTCCGATGTCATGCCGGTTGTGAGAATAGCGGGCTGCGCCGTATTTTCCCGCGACGCCGGTCCGACGCGCACCCGCTGTTCTCCCAACCGGCCAAATTTGTGTTATCGTGTTTCGCGCGCAAAAGCACGGAGAATCGCCCGATGCAGCCAAAATGGCGATTCTCCAGGCACCCCCGCTATTCGTCCACACCTGCTTTTTAAAGTCGCCAGCCAGTCGTGCTGGCTGACGAGGTGAGCGGACCGTCCCGGAGTCTCCGCAAACTGGGGAAGACATCCCCGAGAACGCAGCGGCCAGTGGGAGGGAGGGGGGGGGGGAGAGGGAGAAGTGGGGGGGAGAGAAAGGGAGAGGTGGGGGGGAGAGAGAGGGAGAAGTGGAAGGGGGGGGGGAGAGGGAGAAGTGGGAGGGGGGAGAGGGAGAATGGGGTGGAGAGAGAGGGAGAAGTGGTAGGGGGGGACGGGAGGAGAGGGAGAAGTGCGAGGGGGAGAGGGAGAAGTGGGAGGGGGTGGGGGGAGAGGGAGAAGTGAGAGGGGGGAGAGGGAGAAGTGGGGGGAGAGAGAGGGAGAAGTGGGGGGGGAGAGAGAGGGAGAAGTGGGAGGGGGGGAGAGGGAGAAGTGGGAGGGGAAGAGGGAGAAGTGGGGAGGAGAGGGAGAAGTGGGAGGTGGTGGGAGGAGAGGGAGAAGTGGGAGGGGGAGAGGGAGAAGTGGGGGGGAGAGAGAGGGAGAAGTGGGAGGGGGAGAGGGAGAAGTGGGAGGGGGAGAGGGAGAGGGAGAAGTGGGAGGGGGAGAGGGAGAGGGAGAAGTGGGAGGGGGGAGAGGGAGAAGTGGGAGGGGGAGAGGGAGAGGGAGAAGTGGGAGGGGGAGAGGGAGAGGGAGAAGTTGGAGGGGGGGGAGAGCGAGAAGTGGGAGGGGGTGGGGGGAGAGGGAGAAGTGGGTAGGGGGGAGGGAGAAGTGGGAGGGAGAGAGGGAGAAGTGGGAGGGGGGAGAGGGAGAAGTGGGGGCGAGAGGGAGAAGTGGGAGGGGGGACGGGAGGAGAGGGAGAAGTGGGAGGGCGGGATGGAAGGAGAGGGAGAAGTGGGAGGGGGAGAGGGAGATTGTGGGAGGGGCTGGGGGAGAGGGAGAAGTTGGGGGGGAGAGGGAGAAGTGGGGGGGAGAGAGAGGGAGAATTGGGAGGGGGTGGGAGGAGAGGGAGAAGTGGGAGGGGGAGAGGGAGAAGTGGGGGGGAGAGAGAGGGAGAAGTGGGAGGGGGAGAGGGAAGAAGTGGGAGGGGGAGAGGGAGAGGGAGAAGTGGGAGGGGAGAGGGAGAGGGAGAAGTGGGAGGGGGAGAGGGAGAAGTGGGAGGGGGAGAGGGAGAGGGAGGAAGTGGGAGGGGGAGAGGGAGAGGGAGAAGTTGGAGGGGGGAGAGCGAGAAGTGGGAGGGGGTGGGGGGGAGAGGGAGAAGTGGGTAGGGGAGAGGGAGAAGTGGAGGGAGAGAGGGAGAAGTGGGAGGGGGGAGAGGGAGAATGTGGGGGGAGAGGGAGAAGTGGGAGGGGGGACGGGAGGAGAGGGAGAAGTGGGAGGGCGGGATGGGAGGAGAGGGAGAAGTGGGAGGGGGAGAGGGAGATTGTGGGAGGGGCTGGGGGAGAGGGAGAAGTTGGGGGGGAGAGGGAGAAGTGGGGGGGAGAGAGAGGGAGAATTGGGAGGGGGTGGGGGGAGAGGGAGAAATGGGAGGGGTGAGAGGGAGAAGTGGGAGGGGGTGGGGGGAGAGGGAGAAGTGGGTGGGGATGGGGGGAGAGAGAGAGGTTGGGGGGAGAGGGAGAAGTGGGAGGGGAGAGTGAGAAGTGGGGAGAGAGGAAGAAGTGGGGGGGGAGAGGGAGAGGTTGGGGGAGAGGGAGAAGTGGGGGGGAGAGGGAGAGGTGGGGGGGAGGGAGTTGGGGGGAGAGAGAGGGAGAAGTGGGGAGGGGGGAGAGAGAGGGAGAAGTGGGAGGGGGAGAGGGAGAAGTGGGAGGGGGGCGAGGGAGAGGGAGAAGTGGGAGGGGGGAGAGGGAGAAGTGGGAGGGGATGGGGGAGAGGGAGAAGTGGGTAGGGGAGAGGGAGAAGTGGGAGGGAGAGAGGGAGAAGTGGGAGGGGGAGAGGGAGAAGTGGGGGGAGAGGGAGAAGTGGGAGGGGGGGACGGGAGGGGAGGGAGAAGTGGGAGGGGGGGACGGGAGGAGAGGGAGAAGTGGGAGGGGGAGAGGGAGATTGTGGGAGGGGCTGGGGGAGAGGGAGAAGTTGGGGGGGAGAGGGAGAAGTGGGGGGGGGAGAGAGAGGGAGAATTGGGAGGGGGTGGGGGGAGAGGGAGAAGTGGGAGGGGTGAGAGGGAGAAGTGGGAGGGGGTGGGGGGGAGAGGGAGAAGTGGGTGGGGATGGGGGGAGAGAGAGAAGTTGGGGGGGGAGAGGGAGAAGTGGGAGGGGGAGAGGGAGAAGTGGGGGGAGAGGGAGAAGTGGGGGGGGGGAGAGGGAGAGGTGGGGGGGAGAGGGAGAAGTGGGGGGGAGAGGGAGCGGTGGGGGGGAGGGAGTTGGGGGGAGAGAGAGGGAGAAGTGGGGAGGGGGGAGAGAGAGGGAGAAGTGGGAGGGGGAGAGGGAGAAGTGGGAGGGGGAGAGGGAGAAGTGGGGGTGAGAGGGAGAAGTGGTGGGGGAGAGCGAATAGTGCAGGGGGGAGAGGGTGTGAGTGGAGTGGGTCGTCCACCCCCAGATGCAACATGTCAGCCGCCCTGCCATGGCAGGACGGTCACGAGGACACGGCTGCTGGTTGCCCTGTGGCTGATGGCCACAGCCCACTGACGCACCTGTGAGGAGGACGTGTTGTTAACTGCCCATTGGACACAGAAAGTGACCAGGGGTTAGGCTGCCCGCATGTCAGCAGCGCGACCAGGCCACCGGGACACACATGTATCCCGTGGCAGCCGGCTGCCGAGGTGTCGACTAACCTCCATCTAACATGGAGGTTAACACCGAACGGCTATTTCAGCGCAGTGGTTGGGACCGCTGCACTGCAGTTGGACATCCAGCAGCGTCCACAGCCACATCCCACAGTGGATGCAGGGGCAGCTGCAGCAGCAGAGGGAATGGCCGCGGAGTGGCCCATTGTCGAGCAGCATTGGGGGGAGGAGGAGGATGAGGAGGAGGAGACATTGATGGTGGAGCCAGGGCGCCAGAGGCGACGAGCGAGGCTTAAGGTGTACCGTGGCCGGATCTCTTTCGAGACAATGCCGGACATCACCTGCAGGAGGAGGAGACTCCGGTTGAGCAGAGAGACGGTCACACATATCTGTCACCTCGTGGCGCCCCACGTGGAACGGGAGGAGGACACGCGATCCCGGTTGCCGTCAAGGTGATGGTGGCACTTAACTTTTATGCGACCGGCTCCTTCCAGTCTCAGAGCGGGGACCTATCCGGGATCTCACAGTCATCGGTGCATCCGGGATGTGACCGACGCCCTCTACGCCATCGTCGACCGCTACATCACCTTTCCGAGGACAGAGCAAGTCAAGACGCAAGAGCCCGTGGATTTGCCAACGTGGCCGGGATACCGATGGTCCAGGGGGTCATTGATTGTGTTCACGTCCCCATGCGCCCGCCTGCAGGCAACAGGGAAGTGTTCACAAACAGGATGGGGACATACTCCATGAACATCCAGATGGTATGGGACCCCCACATGAAGATCATGCACGTGTGCGCAAGGTTCCCTGGGAGTGTGCATGATGCGTACATTCTTGCGCAGTCGTACATCCCTGCTCTGTTTGAGGGATGGCCCCCCCCCCCCAGCTGAGGGGCTGGTTGCTGGGCGACAGGGGTTATCCACTGAGGTCTTGGCTGATGACGCCCATACGGAGGCCTCAGACCAACGCGGAGACCCTTTACAATGAGGCCCATGCAGCAACCAGGGGTGTGGTGGAGCGCTGCATCGGTCTGCTGAAAAAGCGATTCAGGTGCCTGGACCGCTCCGGAGGGGCCCTGCAGTACCAGCCCGACAGGGTCGCTCGCATTATCATGGTCTGCTGTGCGCTGCACAACATCGCGATGCAGAGGGGACATGCCCTGGTGGAGGAGTCGGAGAGAGAAGCCACTGGCAGTGGTGCCAACACGGAGGAGGAGGAGGAGATGGAGGAGGTTGGTGGTGTGTCGGGCGCAGCACGCAGACACGACCCGGGTGCTGGTAATGTCCAGGAGGCTGCACGACAGCACCGGTGATGACAGCGGGCACGCGACGCCTTGGTGGCAGCAAAATTCACACGCCGCGTGAGACGGCACCGCTGAACACTACCACTACCACCTGCATCGCCAGTCATGCAGACAGTCAGCACACAATTGCCACCCCCACCCCCGGCACCCCCGCTCTGCATACACTGCTCAATTTCGAGATCACTGCAGCACAACGGTATGGCATAACATTGATGGCTGTGTCAGCGGGTGTGATCAGTGCCATGTTGAATGATGACAGCCCGCTCTGCGATGAGCTGTGAGCTCAGAATCGTTAGACAAAGTCTGACTCATGGCAATAGCTGAACCATCCATCTCGGTGGTTGCTGAGTTTGTCAGGGACATTCCATCACGTGCCCGCGTGGGGTAGCTGTGGGAGGGGTGGGGGGGGAAGGGACTGCACACCCGGCACCGAAATTTCACCGCTCGTCAACCCCAGCAATACTCGGTCACCAGCACGATCCCCATGGCAACGGAAAAATCACGCAGTCTTACAAGTTAGGTGCAACAGTGAGTTTAATGGTGAATATTATGTACAGATGCCCTAGCCCCTACAACTAAACTGTACCCTTCACCCGTGCCAACTTACTCTGTGTCCCTCTTCATTGCCTTACAGACCCTACCACTACGCATAAGTGAATCCCCAGATGATACAGCAGGAGTGGAGGCGGACTGCTGAGAATCACACCCTGCGACATGTCTCCCCGTCGGCACCCGTTTCCTGGGGAGACCCGGTCTTGATGGGCCAGGCTGCTCCGCGGGCATTTTGGATGACGTGGTGCCACCCTGCTCTGCCCGCTGCCCACCCGATGCACCAGGGATGGGACGTGGGGAGGCCGAGCATTCAGGGACATCCCGTGATGAAGTTAATGGGACGGTCCCCAGAACCTCCTCCTCCTTCGGAGAGCCGGTGGCCCCCGGGCCTCACTGTGGGACGGAGGTGCGAGTGGGGAGGTGCCCCGTCGCTCCACCGACACCTGCCGCTGCAAGTCCTGGAGGCCTGCAACCCTATCGACCAGGGTCCGAAGGTTCACTGAGACGGAGTCCAGGGAGTGGGACATTCCCGCCAGGGACTGTGCGACCTCAACCTGTGAGTGCGCGACGCCATCCAGCACGTGTGTCAGGCGGTCGATGCTCTCCGTGACTGACTGCTGGGGCTATGACATGGCCTGCTGGGACTATGCCATGGCGTGCTGGGACTGGGGCATGGCCTGGTGAGACTCGGCCAGGGCTCGTAGCGCGCCGGCAATGTCGTTTTGGCTCTGGCGCATTGCTGCCTGTGAGAGGGCAGCCCTCTCCAGGGTCGAGGATGACGCGTGCACATTAAGCCCAACGCCTTGCAGAACCTGACCCATGGCCAAAACCGTTTCACCCATTGCCTCGACCGCGGATGCCACCCGTGCGGTGTCGGCCTGGGTGGCTGCCATGAGCGGCACCACTCCCTGCTCCTGAACGCGGTTTGATTCCTCTAACTGCGTCTGCAGCTGCTGGAAGATGGCCCTCATCCCGTCATTGTATCCCTGGGTTTCAAAATGCATCGGCTGTGCGGGTGGGTCGAGTAAATCCAGGAACCCGGGAAACATCTGGGAGCCAGCTGAATGCTGGGCCTGGGCTGCCCTCCGATCGTCCAGCCCCTCGGCTGCTCCAACCTCCACCTGCTGTACTGGCTCAGCTGTGCGGTGCACACCAGACCGTGACCCAGGAGCCTCATCACTTAATTGCCCAACCGAGGTGAGTGTCTCTGGGATGGTGGATGGTGTGGGAGACAGCAGTGCCGCAAGCTCTAGGTCCTCGTCCGTCATAAAACCAGCAGTGTACTCGTCCCAGTCATATCCAAGCGCAGGCTGCACGCGGCCCATGTCTGGTTCTCCCTCAGGTGACTGTTGACTGTGTCGCCATCCTGTGTGCGTCCTGCTCGACGGTCCCGGGTTGGGAGGATGGCATTCCCGGCTGACCTCCTGCCAACCTCTGGCATGCGGCCCTGGGTGCGGTGGTCATGGCAGATGGGCGCCTGTGTGTGGCAGCAGACGGCCCTGGACGTATGTCAACACGCCCTAGGGAACAGAATAATACGGGGTTAGTTAGACACGCTCGGCCGGGCGTAGGATGGTCCAGTGGGTAGAGTGTGAGGGGACAGAGGATGGGGGGTCCAGTGGGTAGAGTGTGAGGGGATAGAGGATGGGGGGTTGTCATGCAGGGCTGTCTCACTTGGTTCTGCACCTCCAACCTCACATTGCGCGACCTCCCGGGTGCCAGATCCCCCAGCAAGGTCCAGTGCCCTCTGCTCGAACACGGTCAGGGGGTGCATAACGGGTGAACCCCCTCCGGTCCTGTTACGCTCCCGGTTGTTGTGAGCAGTCTTGTCCTGTTGGGGTGGGGCGGGCATAGATGGATCATCACAATTCGGCGGGGAACATCAGGGCATTCAGATATTGACACAGGTTGGGGGGAAAGTTGCAGCTAAACCATGGCATCTCCCCAGGGGGTCGCAGCGCTCATGTGGGTCTGTGACAACTTTGTTAACCACCCTCCACTGATTCTCGCCCTCCAACTCCCCCTCCCCCTCGTGCCCGGGGAGGGAGGTGGGTGATGAGGGACATGGAGGGGGTTGGGGATTGTTGTGACCCGGGGGCACCCTCTTGGCACTTACCCTGGCAGCCCTGGTGAGGTCGTGGAGCTTCTTCCGGCACTGCTCCCCAGATCGAGGGGTCTGCCCCACAGCACTCACTGCCGTGCTCACCTCACGCCAGGCCCGTCACACAATGCTGGCAGGGTGGCGATGCCCTCTTCTAGGGCAGGTGGTGCCCCGCCGTTGCTCCACCTCATCGAGGAGGGTCTCGAGGTCAGTCTCACCGAACCTCGGGGCGGCCCTCCGTGGCTCTGTCATTTTCACCCCCTCACTTGTTGTCATCGTTCGCGCCCTTTTACGACAAGGAGCGGCGTCATTCGGGCGTCATTCTGGCATCATTCGGGCATCGCGGGCTTTAGTCGTCATTCCCCACGTGTTTCCCGCAGCCCCACTCCTAGCCCATTTCCAGGGCCAGAATCGATCGGGAACGAGGCCGTTTCACGCCGTCGTGAAACTCGGCCGAGTTCACGACGGCCTTCCCGATGCCGCGCAGCATCGGAGAATCGCGCCCAATGTATGCAGATTCAATTCACCCATAACCATAGACGTTCTTGTATCATATGCATCTCTGATTTTCTGTCTAATGCTATTCCTAATCTTACCACTGCAGTTTGGTGGTCTATATACCAGCCCTACGAATGTTTTTTGCCCCTTTGTGTTTCTGACACTATCCATAAAGATTCCACATCATGTGTGCTGTATCTTTCCTCAATATTGTATCAATATCTTCTTAGTCAACACTATCTTTTCCTTTCTGTCTGTCCTTCCAAAAAACTGAATAGGCCTCAATGTTTAGTCGCATCCTGGTCACCTTGGAGCCACGTCAATGTAATCCCAACTATATTAGACCCCTTTACTTCTATCCACCCAACCAATTCATCAATTTATTTTGAATGTTCCGAGCATTCAGGTACAAAACCTGAAGGCTAGTCTCTTTAACTTCCCTTGTCCCATCCCTACTACTCATTACTGTGTCATTATCTGATTCTGACCCTTGATTCATCTGCCTATCGCTTTACATTATTTCCTTGCTCTCTTTTTCTCTTGTTCTTGATTCCCTCTGCTCTGAATTCTTACATAGGTTCTCATGTCCCTGTCATATTAGTTTAAATCCTCCCCAACCTCACTAGCAATCCCCCCTACCTACCCCCCGTCCCATCCCCCACCTCCCCAGGATATTAGCCCCGGTCCCGCCCATGTGTACCTCCCCCAGTTTGTACAGGTCCCAACTCCCCAAGAACTGGTCCCATTGCGCCAGGAATCTGAAACTCTCCCCCTCACACCATCTCTTCAGACACATATTTATGCAATATTTCTAACTTGACTAACACGTGGCAATGGTAGTAATCCTGAGATCATAACCTTTGAGGTCCAACTTCTCAACTTTCTTCTTAATTCACTATATTTTGCTTTTCGGACCTCATATGTTGTTTATACCAATGTGTCTGACGACCGCTGGCTGTTCACCCTCCCCCTCCAGAGTGTCCTGTCACTGCTCCGAGACATCTTTGACCCTAGCACCAGGGAGGTAATATACCGTCCTGGAGTCTCGTTTGCCACCACAGTAATGCCTGTCTATTCCCCTTACAATTGAATCCTCTGTAACTATTGCACTCCCAACCTTCTTACTTCTCCCCTCTGCGACAGAACCAACTGTAATACAATGAATTTGGCTGTTGCTGCTTTCCCCTGAGAGGGCAATCCCCTCAATAGTATCCAAGCCTAAATTTAATACAGTCACTGATACATATATGATTCACCATTTTCACCTCTGCTACTCACCACTGGCAATTTCTGTTCTCACCTAACAACGATGGGTAGTAGCAGTTGAGAGGTGACCAATATTTAGGGTTTTTTTACTGTGGAGATTATACAGGTACCAGCTTCTGAGTATTTTTCATAAACAATTTCAAGTGCTTGCAGTTGCTGCTGGAGGTTTCGAACTGTAAGGCAGCTTTTCGCATTATACTTTTTTCCCCCGAGGGTGTCTTACTAGCAATCCTACTCTTGGATAAAGAAACGGGCAGAACTACAATTGTTGGGATAGTAAATAAAGTAAGACGCATTCAGAGAAATCCTTACCCATCCAACAAAGTTTCTAGAACAAGAGCAGATTCCTGGAGCTCTCAGAGCGTTAGTACATCTATTGGCTTTGATTCTGTAGGGAGATGAATGCTCATCTCATTCTGCAGTAAGACATAAAACCTACTGCCAAAGTTGGGGCAGCATTGCCTCCTCCAATCAAGATCATTGCAGCCATGACTGTCTTAGCTCTGACTCACTTCCAGGGACGACAGGAGCAATTATCAGTCCATCAATTCTTGCATTAAGCAGGGGTGAGTGATTATATTTAACTGGAGTACATATGGAGATTTGAAAGCAGAAAGATAAGGCTTTGGAGTTAACAGCTTCAAAGATTGATCGAAGTCCAAGACCCATAAAACCTTCTTTATATGATTCCACGAATCACAAGGGTTTCCACTACAGTCATGAGTAATAATCAGTAGTGCATTATTTTGGGCAGTGTCCCTTTTCCAGGTTATTGCTTTTGATGTTTTAGAATCATAGAATTACTACAGTGCAGAAGGAGGTTATTCAGCCCATCGAGTCTGCACCACCCCTCTGAAAGCACACTCTAGCTAGGCCCAATTCCCTGCCCTATCCCTGCAACACCATATCTCCACCTAACCTGCACATCTTTGGACACTGAGCGGTAATTTAGTATGGCCAATCCACCTAAACTGCACATGTTTGGACTGTGGTCGGAAACCGGAGCACCCGGAGGAAATCCACGCAGAGACAGGGAGAAAGTACAAACTCCACAGTCATCCAAGGCTGGAATTGAATTCAGGGGCGGAATTCTCCGACCCCCCGCAGGGTCAGGGAAACGCCCGGGGCCGGCGTAAATCCCGCCCCCACCGCGGCCGGAATTCTCCACCACCCGGGAATCGACGGGGGTGGGGGCGGGAATCGCGCCGCGCCAGTCGGCGGGCCCCCCGCACCGGTTGGCGGGCCCCCCATGGCGATTCTCCGGCCCGCGATGGGCCGAAGTCCCGCCACTATCAGGCCTCTTCCACCGACGTGGTTTAAACCATCTCTGGTGCCGGCGGGAGCAGAGGGTGCGATTGGGCCCCGGGGTCCTGGGGGGGGGCGCGGTGCGATCTGACCCCGGGGGTGCCCCCACGGTGGTCTGGCCCGCGATTGGGGCCCACCGATCAGCCTGTGCTGTGGACGCACTCTTTTTCTTCCGCCGCCACCACTGCCTCCACCATGGCAGAAGCGGAAGAGACCCCCTCCACCACGCATGCGCCGGGGTGATGTCAGCGGCTTCTAACGCTCCGGCGCATGCGTGGACTCACGTCGACCGGCGAAGGCCTTTCGGCCAGCCGTTCGCGTCGGTCAGCCGGGCGTCAAAGGCCGTTCGCGTCAGTCGGCGGAGCGGGAAGCACACCGGCGCGGGCCTAGCTCCGCACCTTTGGGGAGGCCCGATGTTGGAATGGTTCTCGCCACTCCGGTACCCCCCGCCCCGCCTGGTAGGGGAGAATCCCGGCCCAGGTCCCTGGCGCTGTGAGGCAGCAGTGGTAACTACTGTGCCACTCCACGGCAATTTTACTTTATAGCACATCAATCTTCGGTTGCGTCCTCCTATTTATTGTCTCACTCAGGCATTTGGGAGACTGATATTCTGGGCAGCAAACTATCTCCTGCCCACTTGGCTCATGACTTCATGTAGGAAATCTACTACAGTCAAATCTATCCCTCAACAAGTAGATCATTGGAACCTCAAGCAAATCTGCTGCCTGAACGTGCCTGGTAGCTTCCATCATCTGGCTCAGAATTTGGGCACCACAGTAGCACATCGGATAGCACTGTTGCTTCACAGCACCAGGGTCCCAGGTTTGAATCCCGGTTTGGGTCACTTGTCTGTGAGAAGTCAGCATGTTCTCCCCGTGTCTGCGTGGTTTTCTCCAGGTGTTCCGGTTTCCTCCCACAAGTCCCGAAAGACGTGCTTTTAGGTAATTTGAACACTCTGAATTCTCCTTCTCTGTACCCAGACAGGCGCAGGAATGTGGTGATGAGGAGCTTTTCACAGTAACTTTATTGCAGTGTTATTGTAAGCCTACATGTGACAATAAGGATTATTATTTTTATTATTAAGAAATCCATTAATTTCTATTGCTCCTCCTGACCATTCAAGTGTTTCATTGTGAGTCTGTCCTGCTTTTGGTTTTCTGATCCTGATTCCCCTCCACAGTTTGACCACTGAGAGCAATAACCATGAGATTTACCTCATTCTCCGCCACCCGGGAATCGGAGGGAGCGGGAACCACGCCCCGTCGATCTGTGTGCCCCCCGTGGCGATTCTCCGGCCCGCGATGGGCCAAAGTCCCGCCGCTGTCAGTCCCCTCCTGCTGACGTGGTTGAAACCACCTCTGTGCCGGTGGGATTGGCGGTGCGAGCGAGCCCCCGGAGTCCTGGGGGGAGCGCGGGGGTGATCGGACCCCGGAGGGTGCCCCCAAGGTGGCCTGGCCCGCGATTGGGGCCCACCGATTGGCGGGCGGACCAGTGCCGTGGGGCACTTTTTTTCTTCCGCCGCCGCCACGGCCTCCACCATGGCGGAGGCGGAAGAGACGCCCTCCACCGCGCATGCGCCGGTGGTGATGTCAGCGGCCACTGACGCTCCGGCGCATGCGCGGACTCACGCTGACCGGCGAAGGCCTTTCGGCCAGCTCCGACGCCGATCGGCGTAGCGCCAAAGGCCGTTGGCACCAGTTTTGGCGCCAGTCGGCGGAGCGGGAGCCACTCGGCGCGGGCCTAGCCCCTAAAGGTGTGGAGAATTCCGCACCTTTGGGGAGGCCCGACGCTGGAGTGGTTGGCGCCACTCTGCTACGCCGGGAACCCCCACCCCGCCGGGTAGGGGAGAATTTTGCCCCATGTTTTTTGCTTCTCTCCGGAATTTGATCCCTCATCGACTTTCTCACGCACAGAGAGAAGAGGCTCAAAATCACCCATAATAGGTTTTCAGATTAAATCCCCTCCACTTCATTTCTGTGTTCACCTCATTCATCTTCAGTTTATCGATCTGATGTTTGCTCCTGCAACTGAGAAAATTGGCAGAGTTTGAATGCTTGGATCAAGTATAAAATGGACAATCAAGATAATAGATAATCTGGATAGCAAATACTTATTAGGTGGAATTTTCTGCCCCCCCCCCGCCCCCCCCCCCCCCCACCCGCGCCGCCCCCCCCCCCCCCCCCCCCCCCCCCCCCCACCCCTGCCCTCCAGCCACGTGTTTCATGGCTGCAGGAGATGGCAGCGTGATTTTCTGCTCCCACTGCAACGATGGGAATTCCCATGGAAGCCACCCCATGCCATCAGGAGACCCTCGGGTGGGGGTATGCTGCCTGCGGGACCAGAGAATCCCTACGCCAGGAGAATTACAACCCTTATAAAAATTATGGAAAAAGCCAATATGAGGAATCTGAAGATCCCTAATATTTGAGCAGATTTATATTTGTATGTCATCACAAGCAGGCATTGTCACTTCAGATTTACAAAACCCTTGCGCTTAAACCCATTTGTGTGATAACAAACACCAATCCCTTATGGGTATACAATGTTAAGATTATTGTAAAACATGTACCAATGTCTTTTCTGTGATTGAATGGCAGTAAAATCAGATAACTATAAGAAGCACGCAACTTGTTAACGATTTGTATCAAACTTCATGGAACTTTAGAATTCTCAATGAGCCCACAATAGCTGTTACTTCATCAGTTTTTACCACCCTTTTCAGACACTTATCTGTTCCCTGTTGATTCTTGACAAGTCATTTTTATTGTAGTGGATTAGAGATCATGGATTGTATTATCAGAAAAACAGCAAATGCATTTTAATACAACATGAATAATAATCAGCTTCTTATCATATATCTGCAGGCTCCTATCTCAGCCTCTTAGGTTTTCAGTGTTTTATGTAATTCCACATTTTTGCCTCTTGTGCATGTACAAATTTAGTGAAGCAACTGATTGATTCACACCTGCGGCTTGTTTTTTCAAAAGTATCTTAACCCCTTAGTGCAACATTACTCTGAACTTCTTGGAAGGAAATTACTTCTTTGCCATGTGAACCTAGAAGGACATTCTATCAGAAATGACTTCCATAGAATATACAGCACATAAACATTTTTTACAGGCCCACACAGGCCCATGCACTTTGTGTTTCTTCTCATCAATCTTCATCTCACCCTGTCACAATATCTTTCCATTCTTTTTTCACTCTCATTTTCTTAAATGTGCTTCTGCTATTTTACTCAGCCTACTCCTTTTGGTAGCAGGTTCCATATTCTAACCACTCTCTGGATAATGAATAAATTTTAAATTTGGAATACTGGGATAAGGAGTTCATGTTTTGCCTTGGGGCTTAGATGGGTTAGGATTTGTCTATTCTTCCAAAGGTGGCTGCTCAAGATTGCGGTGTGTTAAAACCATAACTCTTTATTTACAGCTACTATATACATTGTATTATATAGAAACTCTGCACAAAGTTGGAACTTCTTCTTTCAGATCTTTGCTACTCAATGATGTAATGTTACATCATTATTACAACAGCTTCATATGCTTCGCATAGATTCATAGATTTTACAGTGCAGAAGGAGGCCATTTGGCCCATCGAGTCTGCACCAGCCCTTGGAAAGAGCACCCTACCTAAGCCCACACCTCTACCCTATCCCCATAACACCAGCTAACCATTTTGGACACTAAGGGCAATTCAGCAGAGCCAATCCACCTAACCTGCACGTCTTTGGATGTGGGAGGAAACCGGAGCACCGGGAGGAAACCCACGCAAACACGGGGAGAACGTGTGGATTCCACACTGACAGCGGCCCAAGTCCGGAATCGAACCTGTGACCCCAGAGCGGTGAAGCAGCTGCGCTAACCACTGTGCTACCGTGTTCGCCCTTTACTCTACAACTTCCCTTAAATCATTATCCTAATTATATATATCTTCTTACACCACCACACCATGCTTCCGGTTTTCATTAAAAAGAACAAATGGATCAGATCAATACTTTACTCTATGCAGGTGATGCTATGGTTGGTGATGTAATAATGAGGCAGACAGTCAATGAGATCTCAACTTTTTACAAAGAAGTCCTTTGAACATTTGATTCATATTTCACCATTCATAGAATTGTTTTAAATGCAAGTAATGATCAGATAAGAGCATGGATTCATTCATTAACAATCTATGTAGGTTGGCAGAAAATTGTGAATATGGAATATTGAGAGATGAATTGATTTGTGATCAGATAGTGGTTGGGGTCTTTGATGAAGATCTATCAGATCTTTTGCAGAGCAGAGAGGATTTAACTCTTGTTAAGGCAACAAAAATTGTGAGAATAAATGAAATATGAAATGAAATGAAAATCGTTTATTGTCACGAGTAGGCTTCAATGAAGTTACTGTGAAAAGCCCCTAGTCGCCACATTCCGGCGCCTGTTCGGGGAGGCTGTTACGGGAATTGAACCGTGCTGCTGGCCTGGTTGGTCTGCTTTCAAAGCCAGCGATTTAGCCCTGAGCTAAACAGCCCCTGAGCCCCTAAATGAGCTCCGCATTTAAATATTTACAATGAATCCAGATTGGTCTGTATTTCTCGACTGCTTAGGTGGTTTTGGCACTGTGCAGAGCTAAAAATTTGTTTTAAGGTAGCTAATATTCCGATTGTTGGAAAAATAGTGAATTGAAGAGAAGGCATTGCCCACTGTCAAATGCATCAAGCATTGCAGGAGAGACACTTAACCAGTCACTGTCTGTCACTGCCTATGCTACACAGCATAGCTTCCAGATATAGTCTAATATTTTTATTAACTATCAAATGCAAGTCTTCAAGAAGTGACAAAAATACACCTGACAGTATTGTTTAGCGACTGTAATCTTTCACCCAGAGTCATCAGTGCAGTGCCCTGGAGTGATCATTAATTACTGCAGATTTCAAGGCAATCTTGAAAGTTTGGCAAACCTAAAAGTATTGTTTCATCACTTGTATGGCATTTACATCCACCTGAGGCATTCGGAAAGAACTGTGGGTATCCTGTGCACTAGATACCTTTGCAATGTGAAATTCAATGTCACTCTGTCTCTTGCAGCAATCTATGGGTTTCAGCTCATAGGTTGCAATGCAAACATGCATGTTGCCATGATTAAAAGCAGAGTGTCAGCGAGAAGTCTGAATTATAACAATATAACACGGAGGATAGAACCTTTGCTGGATGTTGCCGGTTTCCCACCATAACTTTGATGGGATATCAGCCGAAACCCATTATTTCTCCTACGTTGATGGGCAACGGAACTTACCGCAAGGGATCGGGAAAATAGTGGCAAGTATTCTACTCCGAGCAATTCTCACAGTACTCTCTGAGCTTTCTAGTTATGGTTTGTAATAAATGGACTGTATTGAATGTAACTGTTTATACTACTTTGTTTCTCTGACACCTTAAGGCACTGATTTTAGCATAAATATTCATGAGTCCATTACCATCCTGTTGGTGTTTTGAAGTACTATCAGGCATTATGGTCTTCATGCAATATACAAAATGTAAAGGCAGCTTTCATCCAGGGATGGTGCATTAAATTTCAATTTTTGTTCGTTGAAATGCACTGAGGCTATTTTGGAAAATGGGACTGTCGGTTAAATAAATGTATTTTTCTTTTACATTTTCTAATGCTCTGTGATTATGCATCATTTATGCTTCGTGGCATATTTTTCTGAGATGCTAACTAATAAAATAAATGTCATTGCCAGAGAGGGAGGCGAGGCATTAATATTGCTTCCAATGCCCATATCTTCGAGGCAAACTCCAAATTAGATACAGTGGGGCAAATGGTGGCAACGAGAAGTGACTTCATGAAAAATAGCAGCTTATGATGAAAGGATGTTTGTGTGATGACAAATTAATATTATCACAGGACAAATTTAATACAGTTCTGTCCACCGGGTTTGACACAGGACCTTCGCAAAGACAGAACAGAGTGTCACATCACAAGGTCTGTTGCAAAAAGTGAATGAAAGTTGGGAATTTGTTGCCAATGGGAATTTACAGCGATTTGTATTATAGATAAATATTTATTTTAATTGACCTTTAACTTAAATGTAGCACAGTGGTTAGCAATGTTGCCTACTTGTGATACTAATGAAGATTATTATTATAAACTGGAGCAAGTAAATAGTTAAAAGATTAAAAACTATAAGTCAAGTCAAATAAATACTTTGACTAATTATATAAATCAAAGTTATATACAGATGTCAGGGCACATGGGATGCTGCAATAGTGGTAATTTATGGAGAGGAATTATTTCTCGGCCAACCACATCTGCAATAACATACGATCATATGAGCTTTCGAATTACGAACAAGAGTAGGCCACTTGGACCCTCGAGCCAACTCTATTATTCAATAAAATCATGACTATTCTGATTGTAACCTTAACTCCCTCTTCCCACCTACCCCCGACAACCTTTCACTCTGCCCCTGATTAGCAAGAATCCATTTACCACTGCCTTAAAAATATTCAAAGGCTCTGCTTATATAGCCTTTTGTTGAAGAAAGGTCTGAGAGAAAATATTTTCTTCTCATTTCTGCCCTAAGTGGATGATCCCCTTATTTTTAAATAGTTCTAGCTTCTCCGACAAGAGGAAACATCCTCTCTCCCTCCACTTTCTCATGAACCCCAGGATCTTTGATGTTTTAATCCAATCACTCTTATTCTTCTAAACCTCAGCCTGTGCAACCCTAATAAGTCCCAGAACCTTTTTTAAAAAACTGATATTTAATCCACTATCCATGGGTAAAAGCTGCCACTACATTATGTATATTGCATTTGTTTCAGCATCTCAAGGAACTTCAGCTGAGTTGTTGAGTTGGAGACTGAGATGCAGACATAGTGAGGCTTTACAGAGGGGAGAGCTACCTGGGCAATTTGATCCAGGAAGGAGCCACACTGAGGAAATGGTTCAGGTCTGATTATGTGGTCAGGGACATGAAAGTGTGATTCTCAATCAGGCAGTTAAGAGGACTGCATGTACATTTCTGGAGGGCCATGCTTTTTGCCAATAGGGCAGGAGATACAAGATTCTTTCTGATAGGTAGATGATGTCACCGTGAGACTGAAGGGCCATTTAAATGGGGGCAGTGAAAAGGAATGTCATCATGATAGGGGATAGTATAGTCAGACAAATGGGTACGATTCTCTGGGGCAAGAAGCAGGAATTCTGAAGGTTATGTTGCCTGCCTATTGCCAGACATATTCAAGACATGTCTTTTCAGCTGGGAAAGAACTTGGAGGGGAGGGGAGGATCCAATTTGTGTGGTGCATGTTGTAATCTGCTTTTAAGGGATAGCAACATGTCATCAGTAAAGGAAATGTGTGTCATGTGATTCGGTCTCAGTTTACTTTGGCCTGTGAGCAGAATAATAGTCTCAATAGAATAACCCACAACATTTTTTTAGTGATTGGATGTGGGTATCACTGGCTGGGCTAGCATGTATTTCCCATTCCTGAGGGCATTTAAGGGTCAATCACATTTCAGGGGTCTGGAGTCACATGTAGTGAAGACTAGGTAAGGACTACATATTTTCTGCCCTAAAAGACATGGGTTTTTGCGACAATGATTTCATGGTCATCATTGATCTTTTAATTCCAGTTTTAAAAAAAATTTTAATTCAAATTTCATCATCTGCCATGGTGGGATTTGAACTTGGATCCCCAGAGCATGGCTCTGGGTCTCAGTATTACTGGTCCAGTGACAATACCACTATGCCACTGCCTCCCCTTATTGGTTATCCAATATCTTATGATTGATTGATGCCTTTATATCATTATAAAAACATGGCATGGTGCACACCGCTGGTTAAACAGCATGGAAGCAAGATTAAGTACAGGTACAAAGAGAACAGCCTTCCGTTGTGCTACATAGCATGAGATGATCCTCAATGCTTTGGTTGGACCGCATCGGAGCCATAGCATCAGGGAGTGTTGAAGTTGCAGTGTGGTGACTGCACAGAAAATGTTTGAAGGCATAATACTGGGATAGTGTCCAAATAAAGAGCTGGTAGGCAGTTGTATTCCACATGGTGAGATTGCAGTGCATAGCCTGTCAGTTCCATGAGTGGGGCAGTGCATCGAGACCAGCACCAAGTTAGCTCAGTCAGCCAGGTGAGTGACCAGGGTGTGGGCTGAATCAACAGTGAGCAAAGAAGAGACCAACAAAAAAAGAATCCATCATAAAGATCGGGCCAGAGAACTTTGCGACTATATCGGGCGGAGCTTCGGAAAAGCGCATGCGTGGTTACCACAACACTCATCCCAGGTACTACAGAAGAAAGAAAGTCAAAGAAATATTGTTAGAATGTCCACAAAACTGCCTAGTTTGAATTGGGGAAACAGCTGATCGACAGGCTGAATTTTAAATGTTTGAACAACATACAGAGCTACAGGGCTGGATTCTCCAATCCCCCGACGCCAAAATTGCGCAGCGACAGGGCGGAGAATCCCCAATGATGACAAAATCGGGGGTGGTGCTGCTTTCACGATGCTCTGCCGTCTGAAAATCAGCGTACGCATGCCGTATCCTCGGCCTCTGAACGTTGGCTGAGGCCTGCCACGCAATGTTCCGTCCCCAAACGGCCGAGTTCTCGATGGCATGGGTCTCTCATGCTCTCACCCATTGGGAACTCAGCGTGGCAGCTGCGGACTCAGTTCAACGCTGCCAGAGTCTGGGGAGGGCTGATCCATGGGCAGGGGGAACATATTCGGGGCTGGGGGCACTGTGGGGGAGGCGGTCCCGGGTGTGTGAGCCGGCCGAAGGGGGGGACTATTTTGTGGGCCGGGTCCGCGAGTGGCATCCGCCATGAAGCACAGTATGGCCGCTGCAGGCCGCCGCCATGTGCAGGAGCAGCCATGGACCCGGCAACTCTCCAGGCTATATCAGCAGCTAGAGCTGGGAGCTCTATGCTGCCTGGCTAATAGCCCCCACCCTGGAGCAGGGAGTCGGTGGCTGTTTTGTGCCAATTTTCCTGGTGTAAAACGCCACCGTTTTCAAGCCGGGGTGAGGACTTAGTCTCCAGAACGGAAAATCCAGCCCATAGTTTCCTGATTCAGATCTATTCTGATCCAGACAATCAAACATGTCAGGATTGATAGAAGTAGAGCTGAAGGATTTCAAAAAATGTGGATTACATTGGAAGACAGGTTCAGTATCAAGTCAAACTTCTATTCATTGACACGAGTTCATGCCATTTTGACAACAACATCCCGAGACCACTTCATCAGAGATGCAGAGACATGGTACAAGCTGTGATTTTTCAAATGTTGAGCTAGCAGACAAAATTTTTGAGTTGGTGATCATGTCCACTCCTATGGAAGCATTCCAGAAAAATCTCCTGAACAACCCCAAAACATATAGCACCGAAGAATTACTCATGACAGAGTTAAGTTCAAAGCGATCCTCGCAGGTCGACGAGTCCTAAGTGCCACCTCAATTTTTGTTACATTTACTGGGACACCCAAACCTACCAGGAGGTGTGAAAGCTGTGACCTTCTGCATACACCAGGGAAATTCCCAGCTTTCCATTATTTCAGCAAGGCATGTGACAGAAAGGGCCAGTGTCAGCGTCAGTGCACTAGAGCAAAAGCTAAAGCAGCTACAAAGAGCCATTCACTGATCAAAACAGACCGTACAAAGCAGGTATCCAAAAGCAATAAGAGTGACCATCAGGTATCTGTAAAGAACACATACATAATGAATGAAAAACGAAATGTGCCATAGTCCACAAGGACCATAGACTGCTCTCCGCTTTTGAGAGAGCTGACTGGTGGTGATTTAACCTGAGGGTCACCACACCCTCAGACGAGGGGCAAAGTTGAGAAAGCAGGGCCTTAACATGAGGTGAATGACAAACCAGAAATTGACAGTAACATAAAAACAAATTACTGGGGATGCTGGAATCTGAAATACAACAGAAAATACAGACAATCGCAGTAGGTCTGAAACCAACTGTGGAGAGAGAAGGGAGCTAACATTTCAAGCCTGGATGACTCTTTGTCGAAGCTGTAGAGAATTGGACATAGGATTGGATTTATACAGTTGTGGTTGGGGGGGGGGGGGGGGGGGGGGGGGCTGCATAGAGCAGTGGGACTGGATAAGGGGCCAGCGATTGGTGAAGATTGCCAAAGATGGCATGGACAGAAAGACAAAAAGAATGTAAATGTGGGTGGTTAAGGTGAAGAAAGGTGTTAATAATGGTGCACAAAGAGATTAGAATGTGTGAATGGCAGAACAAAGGTGAGCAGTGTGTTAAAGGATGACAGGGAAAAGATGGCCGAAGTAGGGTGGGGGGAGGGGGTACAATAGTGAGGGAAAAACAGATCAATAGAAGAGTCATAGAATCATAGATGTTTACCGCATGGAAACAGGCCCTTCGGCCCAGCTTATCCATGCCACCCAGTTTCTATCACTAAGCTAGTCCCACTTGCCTATATTTGGCCCATATCTCTCTATCCCACCCTGCCCATGTAACTGTCCAACTGTTTTTTAAAAGAAAAAAATGTACCCGCCTCTACCACTGCCTCTGGCAGCTCGTTCCAGATGCTCACCACCCTCTGTGTGAAAAGATTTCCTCTCTGGTCACTTTTGTATCTCTCCCCTCTCACCTTAAACCTATGCCCTCTAGTTCTAGACTCCTCTACCTTTGGGAAAAGATGTTGACTATCTACCTTATCTATGCTCCTCATTAAATTAAATTAAAATAAATGAATAGAAATAAAAATGGGGTGAAGGTGGAGGAGAGAGTTCACAGTCTGAAGTTATTGAGCACAATGTTAATTATGAAAGAATGTAATCAGAAGAGCTGTTCCTCCGGTTTGCGCTGGGCTTCACTGGAACAATGCAGCAGGCCAAGGATGGACATGTGGACGTGAGAGCAGGACGATGAGTTCAAATGGCAAGCGGCAGGAAGGTCTGGGTCCTGCTTGCAGACAGACCGGAGGCAGTCATCCAGTCTGTGATTAATCTCTCTAATGTAGAGTAGGCCCACTGGGAGCAGCGAATGCAATAAATGAGATTGAAGGAGGTGCACGTGACATGCT
The DNA here is from genome assembly GCF_902713615.1 of Scyliorhinus canicula. Lineage (NCBI taxonomy): Eukaryota > Metazoa > Chordata > Chondrichthyes > Carcharhiniformes > Scyliorhinidae > Scyliorhinus > Scyliorhinus canicula. Next base: position 139,969,661 of record NC_052152.1, on the reverse strand, counting down.
GCCTCACTTGAAAGGGGCAGGCGTTACACCTTCTGTAATTGCATGGGAAAGTGCTGTGGGAAAAAGGTGAGGAGTTGGGGTGATGGAAGAATGGACCAGGTTATCCCAGAGGAAACTGTCCCTGTGAAATGCTAACAGGGGATTGAGGGGAATATATCTTTGGTGGTGGCATCATGCTGGAGTTGGCGGAACTGGTGGAAGAAATTGACAGGTGATGTGCATGACAAGAAAAAGAGCGATGGCCACATGTTTCACGCTTTCATCCCGTGGAAAATATAGATACCACCACACCATCCAAAGTGTCTTCCCTCGTTCAAATTATCTGCCCTAAGAAAGTTGCTAACTACTCGTTATTCGTCAAAATTGACACAGGTGCAAATCCTAATATACTATTCACGTGAATTCTAAAAGACATGTATGCACAGGAATGGAAGGCCCTGATAAAAACCCACTGCTGCTCAACTGTCAGTGTACAATGGCTCACTTACACACTCACCATGTGCAAAATCCATAGTCATGGAGGGCAAGTACAATCAATTCTCCTGGGAGCCACAGATGTACTACATTGTGCAGACTAAAGGCCCAGATACTTTTGGTCTAATGACATGCTGTGACCTCGCATAGTCCATGAAATTAGTCAGACAGAACAAAGCAGATCAATCTCAGAAACTACTCCTGTCACCTCAGTTCATGGCCAAACCTCAACATTTGTAAGCATGCAAACACCAGCAACTGCAAGAATAAACTGCAAAAGATTCCACATTACAAAAAATTATGGAAAACCCACATCGAAGGATGAACTGATTAAATTCAGCATGTACCTGCATACGTGAGACCATTACAGCCTTAAAATAATGAGTTAGGCATCTCCAGAGAAGTTATTTTCAAAAACAGGCAGGTTATCAAATTGGATCTTTGCAACCTAATCTTTTTCAATGACTTCATCAGTCACACAAGGGCATAGATCAGATAAGAAGATTCACAAAAGAAACAGTTTAATGGCTGGGAATGAACAATGACATTGAAGTCATTATCAGGAAGTGCAAGACATGTCAAAATCATGCGCAAAATCAAGACAAAGCACCATTGAGACTGCATGAAGTTCCTGCCAATGTATCAGCATTTGTATCCTTTAGCAATTATATTATGAAGCCAATTGCGTTGTTAAAGACAGATGATTGGCATTGGCTCATCTATAAAATGGGCACGTGCCTGGTGGGCATTGCAGAGTTTGGGGTGCTTTATTGACCCTTTAGTCACTTTTTTATTTGATGTTTTGAGCTTCCTTTCTTTTTGATGCTTTTAATGTATCCATTTAAGGGATTGCTCTTTTCATTTGTCCCTCCGTTTGTTTAATTTAGTTTAAGTGGTTTAACTAAAATAGTATAAAATGGACACAACTGGTTCATTTGGGGTGAAAGAAAACGGAAAGGGTTTGTCTTTCTGTTGAGCTTGTTACGACACCCTAGGCTCGTGTGCAGTCGATTACAGCCCCATAGACCCCAGGGTCCCAACACAAGTGAATTAACCAGTAATTTGTATAAAATTTGCAGAATCTTTGGCCCCTTAATTGCTCAATAATTTATAGCTACCAGGTTTTTAAGTCAAACACAACAACTGTTTATTTCTGACAGGAACAAAGTTGACCAGGGTGAAGTTAGGGCCGGTCAAGGACAGTAGTGGGAACGTGTGCATGGAGTCTGAAGATAGAGGAGAGGCCCAAAATGAATACTTTTCTTCAGTGTTCACAAACGAGAGAGGCCATGTTGTTGAGGAGGATAGTGCGATACAGGCTGGTAGGCTTGAGGAGGTAGATATTCGGAAGGAATATGTGTTAGAAATTTTGAGAAGCCTGAGGATAGAGAAGTCCCCTGGACCTGATGGGATATAGCCTAGGATTCTTTGGGAGGTAAGGGATGAGATTGCAGAGCCTTTGGCTTTGATCATTATGTCCTCACTGTCTACAGGAATAGTGCCAGAAGACTGGAGAGAGGCAAATGTTGTCCCCCTTGTTCAAGAAAGGGAATAGGTATAACTCTGGGAATTATAGGCCTGTTAGTCTCACTTCGATCACAGGTAAATTATTGGAAATGGTCCTGAGGGATAGGATTTATGATCATTTGGAAAGTTGCAGCTTAATCCACGATAGTCAGCACGGATTTGTGAGGGGTAAGTCTTGCCTCACAAGTTTGATTGTATTCTTTGCGGAGGTAACTAAGTACATAGATGAAGGTAGAGCAGTTGATGTCGTATACATGGATTTTAGTAAGGTGTTTCAGAAGGTGCCCCATGGTCGGCTCATGCAGAAAGTAAGGAGGCATGGCACAGAGGGAAATTTGGCTGATTGGATCAGTAACTGACCATCACAAAGAAGGCAGAGGGTGGTGGTAAATTTTCATCCTGGAGCCCAGTCACCAGTGGTGTACCACAAGGATCAGTGCTTGGTCCTCTGCTATTTGTGATTTTTATCAATGACTTGGATTATGGAGTTGAAGGTTGGGTTAGTAAATTTGCTGATGACACCAAGATTGGTGGAGTAGTGGATAATGTTGAGGGCTGTTGTAGACTGCAAAGATACATTGATAGGATTCAGAGCTGGGCTGAAAAGTGGTAGATGCAGCTTAACCCTGATAAGTGTGAGGTGATTCATTTTGGTAGGACAAATTTGAATGCGGATTACAGGGTTAACAGCAGCGTTCTGAAGAATGTGGAGGAGCAGAGAGATCTTGGGGTTCATGTCCATAGCTCTCTGAAAGTTGCCACCCAAGTGGATAGAGCCGTGAAGAAATCCTATAGTGTGTTGGCATTTACTAAAGGGGGATTGAGTTTAAGAGCCGTGAGGTTATGCTGCAACTGTACAAGACCTTGGTTAGACCACATTTGGAGTATTGTGTGCAGTTCTGGTCACCTCATTATAGGAAGGATGTGGAAGCATTGGAAAGGGTGCAAAGGAGATTTACCAGGATGCTGCCTGGATTGGAGGGTAGGTTTTATGAGGAAAGGTTGAGGGAGCTAGGGCTTTTCTCATTGGAGCGAAGGAGGATGAGAGGTGTCATAAGAACATAAGAACATAAGAACTAGGAGCAGGAGTAGGCCTTCTGGCCCCTCGAGCCTGCTCCGCCATTCAATTAGATCATGGCTGATCTTTTGTGGACTCAGCTCCACTTTCCGGCCCGAACACCATAACCCTGAATCCCTTTATTCTTCAAAAAACTATCTATCTTTACCTTAAAAACATGTAATGAAGGAGCCTCAACTGCTTCACTGGGCAAGGAATTCCATAGATTCACAACCCTTTGGGTGAAGAAGTTCCTCCTAAACTCAGTCCTAAATCTACTTCCCCTGATTTTGAGGCTATGTCCCCTAGTTCTGCTGTCACCCGCCAGTGGAAACAACCTGCCCGCATCTATCCTATCTATTCCCTTCATAATTTTAAATGTTTCTATAAGATCCCCCCTCATCCTTCTAAATTCCAACGAGTACAGTCCCAGTCTACTCAACCTCTCCTCATAATCCAACCCCTTCAGCTCTAGGAGTAACCTAGTGAATCTCCTCTGCACACCCTCCAGCGCCAGTACGTCCTTTCTCAAGTAAGGAGACCAAAACTGAACACAATACTCCAGGTGTGGCCGCACTAACACCTTATACAATTGCAACATAACCTCCCTAGTCTTAAACTCCATCCCTCTAGCAATGAAGGACAAAATTCCATTTGCCTTCTTAATCACCTGTTGCACTTGTAAACCAACCTTCTGTGACTCATGCACTAGCACACCCAAGTCTCTCTGAACAGCGGCATGCTTTAATATTTTATCGTTTAAATAATTGAGGTGTATAAGATAATGAGAGGGATCGATAGAGTGGACGTTCAGCGACTTTGTCCTTGGGTGGATGTAGCTGTCACAAGGGGGCATAACTATAAGGTTCATGGTGGAAGATATAGGAGGTAATGTCAGAGGTAGGTTCTTTACTCAGAGAGTGGTTGGGGTGTGGAACGCACTCCCAGCTATGGTAGTGGAGTCGGACACTTTAGGAACTATCAAGCGGTTATTGGATAGGCATATGGAATGTACTAGAATGATTGGAAGTAGGTTGATTTGACCTTAGTTTCAGACTAGTTCGGCACAACATCATGGGTTGATGGGCCTGTACTGTGCTGTACAGTTCTATGTTCCATATGTTCTAAATATGCAACAATTATAATAAAATAACGACCAGCTCATCTACTACTCTCCACTTTTACCGTCCCACCCTCTACCCAAACGCACACAAGCCAGATACACACAGAGGGAGGGAAAGGGGTAAAATAATAGGGATTAAAATGAAATGAAAGAGGAATGTCCTTGCTTCCGACGTCAAAATCTTTGCAACAGACTGTCCTCCCAGGATGCTTAAGGACTTAAGGATCAAAACAACCAGTTGGTTTACTAATGAGGATCTTCAGGCAGTAACATTCATCCAGTGCTTCCAGGCTGTAGGGTCTCTTCTGGGGAAGTGATTTTATCTTTTATTACCCTGGGCCTTCACTCAAAGCAGCAGCCTCAGGCCAATTTGATTCTTAAGACTCTCGGTCTCACCTTCTCCCCAGCCTCAGCCTGTGTTTTAAACTTAACTGGTTTCCAGGCTCACCAGAATGTCCCCCAGCTTTACTTCGGGGAAAAAAAGTATCAGAAAAGGAGCTTCCAGAAGATTTTAGAGATGTTTGTTAACATGTCAAGGAGAGAAACTCCAGCTTTGCCTTCAGTATTAAATATTCACAGGCTGGATAGAGAGATAAAGCTGGCTGAATCCATTTTCCTGGAGAGAGCTCTGGCAGAGGTATTGCTCTGCGGTTGGATTTTTAAACTGTAAGCAAAATGAATCCTTACTGGCTCTGCAGAACATTGCAGAATGGTCAGCACCAATCAGCATCGAGTGTCAGCAAAGGCAATTTGACCCAGATCATTGGTCACCAGCCAAGTCCATCAAGATGTATCATTACTGACCTCCCTTGAATCTGCTGATCCACAATATAAACAGCTTTTTGCAACCTCTTTTGCCTGAGTTCAGAAGTCAATCCGCAGTTTACCAGTCACTTGAATTAAAGGTGAAGTCCATCTTAAATGCACAGGCACATTAATCATCCAGCTACAAAAATTGTAAGCGTAGAATAACAGAAATTAAAAAGAAAAAAACAAGGGACAGACAAGGATTAATTGGAGGAACCTTATCTTGAACAAGATGAACAAGTTATCTTGAGAATAAACCTGCTTACGGTCGAAGACAATCTTCACAATTATTCTTTCAACATATAGTTTTATTGGGAATTAACAGTTCCTGCACATTCTTGGTCTAAATCTGCATCCAACGTCTTGCATGTCCATGACTCTGACTTCATCGTCATTGTCTACTATGTCAAGTACAGTTGTCACGCAAAATCTAAGTGCTATTTTCAGTTTACCTGGAGTGCCTAGAGAGATCATTACAAATAATGGTCTACAATTAATTGGTAAACCATTTCAGGAATGGTGTGAGAAGTGAAATATTGATTTTGTGACTTTGTCTCATTATCCGAGATCCAATGGCTTGGCTGAACAAACGATTTGGACAGTGAAATCCCTACTCCTCAAATGTAGAGTAAGACGTCTTACAACACCAGGTTAAAGTCCAACAGGTTTTCTTCCGAGAGGAGAAGTGCTCCAAAAGCTAGTGATTTGAAAAAAAACCAGTTGGACTTTAACTTGGTGTTGTAAGACTTCTTACTGTGCTCATCCCAGTGCAATGCAGGAATCTCCACATCATGGCTCAAATGTAGAGATACCAAATAAGATCTTGCCACAGATTTTAATCTACATATCGATTGGACAAATCAGATTTTCAAAGTGGCCTGGATGATAAGTTTGTAGAGTGGTTTTGGGACAATGTTTTGGAGCACCACATTTTAGCACCAACCAGAGAGCAGACTGTAGTAGATCTGGTACTCTGCAATGAGGCATAATTAATTCATAATCACAAAGTGAAGTTGCCCTTGGTAGCAGTGATCATAATATGATTGAGTTTCACCTTCAGTTTGGTAGAGAGGAGTGAATCTCAGATTAGTGTTTTAAACTTAAAATAAGGACAATCATGGAGACAGAGCTGGCTAAAGAAAACTAGGAAAGTAGGTTAAGTGATCAGTTGGTAGAGATGCAGTGGTTTACATTAATAGAAATATTTTGAATACTTAGAAAATATATATTCCAGTGAGAAAGAAAGACGCCAAGGGAAGAATACATGACCCATGGCTAACTAAAGAAGTTAATGGTCATATCAGATTGAAATAAATCATATATTTCCGTAAAGGTGAGTGGCAGGTGAAAAGATTGGACAGAATATAAAGAACAGCAGAAATATTGACTAAATGATTAATAAGAAGGGAGAAATTAGTCTAGCCACCTGGGTTGGCCACTTCCCTACTCCAAAAATGGAAGCCGCTAAGAATGCAGGGAAATTCAGCCAAGGACAGGAAAATAAGCAGGTGCAAAGTTTCCTGCATATTAGAACTTGCAGAACCCAGACAGACTCGAAACCAAAAACCATCTGCATAGTAATGAGCGATCCCCGGGAACAATTGGTAACATTAAGAGTAATCAAGACCAAACCAGACACCTCGGCGCCAGCGGGAGCCACGACAAAGGAAGGCCAACGGACACTTAGGAACCGTACAGCGATCAGGGAACAGCCCCAGTATTGGGGAAATCAAATCAATTGATTGGAACATGGTCCAATCAATTGGAACCAGGTACGGGGACCGCCCAAAAAGGTGAAAAGCCCCTGGGGTCTATAAAATAGAGTCCCCAAGTTCAGTTCGATCTTCTTGGCAGCTCTCAAAGAACTCTTGACCGTGACTCTCAACTCGGAGAGACTTGCCTAGCAGCTGCACCAACCAAGTAAGTGTCCAGTCAACGCACGCTACGAGATAGGCGCTCCTAACCATTAGTCCATACCAGCTGGAAGCCTGCAGACTCAGGATCGAACGAGAGGCCAATTGTTCTCCTGACCTAGTGGGTCCCTTTTCCAAAGCTAAGTATTGGCCTGTTAGTGTTAGAAATAGTCTAGTGAGTAGTATTTTATGCATGAGTAGCGATTGACTGTGTATATAATAAATGTGTTTTGATTTGAACCTTACTAACTGGTGTATTGAATTATTGATAAGCACTTGAACTTGAACCTCGTGGTGATATCATAAAGATACCTGGCGACTCTAGAGCAAGGTGATTAAACAGAGCAAATTAAGTGTAAAGCATACTTAGCAAAATTAGCAACATTAGAATATGAGAGAAAGCTAGCTATAAATATAAATACAGTTTGTAAGAGTTTCCACAGGTATTTAAAAAGGAAAAGGATAAGTAAAGTGAGCAATAATCCTCAAGAAAATAAGAATGGAGAATTAATAATGGAAAATAAGGAAATGGCAGATGTATTGAACAGATATTTAACATTTAACTTCAGTGTTGAGGATATAAATAACATACCAGAAATAATTATGAATCAGGAGGTGAAAGGGAGTGAGGAACAATTTCCTTCTTTAGGGAAACGGTATTGAGAATATTATTAGAACTAAAAGCTGGCAAGTCCCAAGGTCCTGATGGACTTCATCCTAGATTTGTTAAAGAGGTGACTGATGAAATAATAGGTGCATTCATTTTTCAAAATTCCCTAGATTTAGAAAAGGTCTCATTGGATTGTAAAATATCAAATTTGACTCACCTATTCAAGAGAGGAAGGGGACAGAATCCAGGAATCTAGATGCCAATCAGCTTAACATCTTTCAGAGAGAAAATGTTGGAATCTATCATTAAGCGAGTGGGTCACTTCATAAATCTCAATGCAATCAAGCACAGTCAATATGGTTTTGTGAAAGGGAAATCATGTTTGACTAATTTATTGAAGTTCTTTGAGGCAGTTTTGAGCAGCACGGTAGCATAATGGGTAGCACAGTTGCTTCACAGCTCCAGGGTCTCAGGTTTGATTCCCGGCTTGGGTCACTATCTGTGCGGAGTCTGCACATTCTCCCCGTGTCTGCGTGGGTTTCCTCCAAGTGCTCTGGTTTCCTCCCACAGTCCAAAGGTGTGCAGGTTAGGTGGATTGGCCATGCTAAATTGTCCTTAGTGTCTATAAAAATTGGGTGGGGTTACTGGGTTACGGGGATAAGGTGGAAGTGTGGGGTTGGTAAGGGTGCTCTTTCCAAAGGCTGGTGCAGACTTAAAGGACCAAATGGTCTCCTTCTGCACTATAAATTCAATATTTCTACAAAGTAACAAGCAAAGTGGATAATGGGGACCCCGCAGATGTGATGTACTTAGATTTCCAGAAGACATTTGACAATGTGCTACATTACAGGTTACTACGGTAAATAAGAGCTTGTGGAGTAGAGGTAACATATTAGCATTCAAAGGATTGGTTAGCAAACAGAAAAGGAAGAGTAAAGATAAATGGGTCCTTTACAAGTCGGCAAGGTGTGATGGATGGAGTTCCACAGGGAGCACTTCTGGGGCCTCAACTATTTATAATTGGTATCAATAAATTGGATAAAGGAACCAAATGTATGGTTGTTAGATTTTCTGATGACACAAAATGGTTGGTAAATAAGCTGTGAAGAGGGCATAGGAAATAGGTTAAATGAGTGGGGAAAAATGACCCATTGAGTATAATGTGGGAAAATGTGAATTTGCCTACTCAGGTAGGAGGAATAGAAGAGAGATTGCAGTACTCTGAGGTACAGATAGATCTGAATGTCCTGGTACAGGAATCAGGAAAAGATCATAAGCAGGTACAGCAAGTGATTAGGAAGGCAAATGGAATGTTGTTGTTTATTGCAAGGGAATATCATCATTTGGATGTTTTGCTACAGTTGTACAGGGGCTTGATAAGACCACATCTAGAGTACTGTTTGTCATTTTGGTCTCCTTGTTTATGATAAGACATGAATGCATTAGAAGCATTTCAGAGTGAGTTTATTCGACTGATACCTGGATGAGATGGGGGGAATGTTTGGTGGTGGGAGGGATATCGTACGAGGAATGTTTGCTCATGATAAGTCTGGAAAATTTAGAGGTGATATCATTGAAACATTTAAGACCCTGAAGGGACTTGACAGGATGGATGCTGAAAAGATGTTTTTTTTATCCTGCGAGAGAGATTATAACTAGGGGACACAAATTTAAATTCCCCAAAGAGCAATAGAGGCAGAGCAAATGAATCCTTTTAAAGCAGAGGTAAATAGTTTCTTGACTAACAAGAGAGTAAAGGTTATCATGAATAAGCGGAATGTGGGGTTGAGGCGACAATCAGGCCAGCCATAGTCATATTGAATGGTGGAGCAGGCTCAACGGGCCGAATGGCCAATTCATGCTCCAAATTCATATGTTTGTATGATCATATTGTAATGTTACACCTGAGAGCTCTTAAGGAATGCAACTATAAATAATAACTTATCAGATAATCCCAATATAACTATGGAGTTTTAAGATTCACCTCTGAAGTAGGGATGAAAAACTAAATGCAGAGTTCATCTGCCAGACAAAGGTTTAAAAGTTTCTAAACATGCTGAGGCATAGATGTGCGCTCACGGGCAAAAGCATCTTGTGGCAAATCATCAAACACAAGGCAGTTCTGAAAAAAAATAGAAACTTTCCGTTTCATCACCTCACAAAGCATTGCTAAATTGTAAGAGAGAATCATAGAGTCATACAGTATTTAAGAGAGATTTTGGCCCATCAAGTCTTCATTGACAAAACTATACTAAAACTATACTAATCCCACTTTCCAATATTTGAATGTTATGACATTTCAAGTGCTCATCCAAGTACTTCTTAAAAATTGTGAGGTATTCCACCTCTATTACCCTCCCAGGCAGTGCATTCCAGACTCCCACCACCCTCTAGGTGAAAAAATCTTTCCCCAAATACCCTAAAAACCGACTGCCCCTCACCTTAAAATAATGCCTCCTTGTTATTGACCCTTCAAATAAGGGGAAGAACTGCTTCCTATCCACCCTGGTCACAACGCTCTTAGTTCTACACACATCAATCAGGTCCCCCATGTATACTACAAAATATCCATAGAATCCCAACAGCGTATAAGTAGGCTATTCAGCCCATTGATCCCTTATCGATCCACCGAAAGAGCATCCTAACCAGACCCACTCCCTGCCATATCTCCTTAACCCCACCTAACCTGCACACCTTAGGACAATAGGGGCAATTTATCATGGCCAAATACCTAACCTGCACATCTTTGGACTGTGGGAGGAAACCAGAACATGCAGAGGAAACCTACACAGACATAGGGAGAATGTGCTAATTTCACACAGTCACCCAAGGTCAGAATTGAATCCAAATCCCTGGAACTCTGAAGAAGCTGTGCTAACCACTGTGCCACCGTTCTGCCATTATACTAAAATTCAACAATGGATAACCTTAAAAGATCACCCCAATGACCCGTTAACTGAGTCCTAAAATATGGGTATTGCAAAGAACTGGCAATTATCTGCACCTTTCAGTATTCTGTTTGATTAAAGGATGTTGACAAAAAAATGTTTTCCAGCATGAGTGTTCAAAATGCTTCCTGCTTGCTTAGCTTGTTATGGGAATAAATTTTTGAACTGTTATAACCCACACGAGACCTATGGGGTTAGAGAAATTAGTCTCCCCATCAGCCTTGTTGAGTATGAACTCCCCCAATGAGGGGCGGGGAGCCCATCGACAGGGGTAAGCAACTTTGTTGTAAAAGTTGGCCAGACTTGGAACCGACACCTCAGACCCGGCTGGGATCTGAAGCGTTTTCTTACTTTGCACTAAAACTAGTTTCGCTTTATCCACTCGCCTTGAACTCACCTGTGGTCACTAAAGAAACCACACAGTAGAACTTGCAGATTTGTTGGATTCACTCCAGCATCCATCAGGTAAAGTTAGCTGCTGTAGTGTAGGTAATAGATCTCCCCTTAATTGATTTGATTTTTTGATTTGATTTGATTTATTGTCACATGTACCGAAGTACAGTGAAAAGTATTTTCTGCGGTCGAGGGAACGTACACAGTAAACAAAAGAATAATCAACAGAGAACATTGCGATAGAAGTATCATTGTTAGACTTGGTAGCTGCCTACTCGTGTATTTAATGTAAATACTACTTTAAACATTGATGGACATCTCAAATCTCTCCCTGTAACATTGATAACACCTTGATTTTCTATTATAAACAAGATTGCACTAATGTTTCCTCGGACTATCAATGTTCTGATTGATTTACCATCAAAAGTCAGTTATATGTTCGGTTCTTTATGGTCTTACATATAGAATTTACAGTGCAGAAGGAGGCCATTCGGCCCATCGTGTCTGCACCGGCTCCTGGAAAGAGCACCCTACCCAAGGTTAACACCTCCACCCTATCCCCATAACCCAGTAACCCCACCCAACACCAAGGGCAATTTTGGACACTAAGGGCAATTTATAATGGCCAATCCACCTAACCTGCACATCTTTGGACTGTGGGAGGAAACCGGAGCACCCGGAGGAAACCCACGCAAACACGGGGAGGATGTGCAGACTCCACACAGACAGTGACCCAAGCCGGAATCGAACCTGGGACCCTGGAGCTGTGAAGCGATTGTGCTATCCACAATGCTACCGTGCTGCCCTTCTGTATACAAATTCAGAAACCCTTGTCCATACGCTCTTTAGTGGAGAGATAAATTAATGAGAAGAGATGCATACACACTTGTGATATTTGTACTGTTATAATCTAGCTAAAATATGTTTAAAAGGCTAGCAGGAGATGGTAATATTCTCTGGTGGTTCCTTGCCTTTGTGGGGGAGTTAGCTGAGTTCTTCAGACCCATCTATGTGTCAATGAGGCCAGTCTTTCTCAATCTTAATTGAGCATGATCATCTGACGAATCGATCTTGAATAGTCCCAAAATGGAGCTATGATTAGAATCCACTTCAGAGCAACACCTTTAAGTGCAACTATCCCACCTTCAGAGGAGTTTGTGTATGGCCGACCAGTGCATACCAATTTACCTACTCTTACCCATTCTATTCTCTCAGAAACTAGAGGGCAATTTTTAAAACTACAGGAGGAAATGACCAATATGCACAATGAAAATACAGCACAGATTGCCATTTTTGCTGTTGGGACACGTTCACATCCAGGATTCCACATTAGATAACCAGCCGAAGTGAAAAGTATTTGTTCGGAACAGGGTTCGATGAAGTTATTACACACAAATGTATAATGGAAGACATGACTGAGCATAAATCAGATCCATTCTACCTCTGATTGCATTTAGGACAAGATCCCAAAAACAGACAAGTAAAACATCCAAAAACAAGAGTCTCACAGATCACTCTGAGCAGTTGATGACACCTCTGGAAAAGATTACTATCACAACCTCTGGGCATAACAACAGATTACCTCTACAAGTAGGGAATCAGAGATTCAGTAATCCTACATGCTTATGAACAGGCATTGTAAATAGTTATACTTCTTTGGAAGGAGTTAAAATATTTTTAAAAAGAAAGGGGTATTGTAATAGGCATTTAAAGAATAGCAGCATGCCATTACGAAAAACGTGTTATGTGACTCTGTCTCATTTTCACTTTAGCCTGTGAGCAGAACACAGCACACACAGCTCTGCTGCTGATTTATTCGCACTTTCTACCTTTTCACAAATGTTCACATGTACCTAGCCTTAATAAAAGGACCCCACAATGTGTTTACCCAATCTCTTCTGAGTGTACGGTGCCTTTATATCATTATGATAACACGCTAGTCTATATAGGATGCAACGACATAGGAAGAACAAGGAATGAGATTCGGATGAGGGTGCTTGAGGAGATAAGATGCTAATTTGACAGCCATCTGCTAATTGACAAATAGATCAGGGTTGAATCCCTGGTTCAAAATGTGATGTGAAACAAGAGACAGCATTTTTTGCGCACACCCCACTCCCGCTGGAGAGATGACTCACTATTGGCCACGGCGGGATCTTCCAGTCTCGCCGAAGTTAATGGCCATTTGTGTTGCTCGCTCCCACAGGGAGATGCCTTTGGTGGGACTGAAATATCCCGGACAAGGATTTTGATTTATTGGGTACTAGAAGTAATACTGAGATGGACTCCATGGAAACTGGATGAAACCACCTCCTAGCAAATTGTATAACTAGGTGCTGCAGGCAGGTTTTAAAATATAAAAACTTATGGATGGTTCAGGTGATAGAAATTTATAAATCTAAGGATAACTCACAAGGCCACAGGGTAATCTCATTAAGATAAAGATAGGTGGAGAGTGACAAGAAGAGTAGTAATAGTGCAGAAGTGAATCAAATCAAATCAGGAGAAAAAATGGTTAAAACATTAAAATGAAAGGCATGTTATCTGAATGCATGGGGCATGCAGAACATGATAGATGAATTAATAGTACAAATAGAGATAAATTGTTTTGATCTAATAGCCGTAGAAAGTTGCACGGTGAGAGAGGTTGGGAAATAAATATTTCAGGGTGCTTGACATTTCCAAAAGACAGACAAAATGAAAAAGGAAGTCTTATTAATAAAAGATGACATACGGATGGTCGTGAGCAGGGATTTTGAAAAGCAGAAAGTAGAATTAGTATGGGTGAAAATAAAAATAGAAAGCACTGGTGGGATATAGGTTACCTAACAGCTCTAGTGATCGATTGAGTATTCGCGAAGGAATAAGAGGTTCTAATAGCAGAGGAAATGCAATAATCATGGAGAACTTTAATCTTCATACAAACAAAAAAAATCAAATGGGCAAAAGTTGTTTGGATGACACATTCATGGAGTGTATTTGAGATGGTTGTTATGATTCCAGTTGATGTTATAACTGGACGGGAAGATCCCAGAACGGAACCCTGCCTCAAGAGACCGTAACTTTTAATTTTCTTCAGAAAATGTGGAGGAACAGTGCTACAAGATGCCTAATTCGTTTTAACAACAAGAAAAATACATTTATTAAACATGAAAAGTTGAATGATGATACAATATGCTTTTACTCCCCCCTCAGCTCAACAAATATACAAAGATTTTAAGGTTAACACGGATTACAAAATATATGTTAAGCTACAATAGTCTAAAAAAATGCATTTGGACAACTTCAGAGTGTTGCAGATGCTCAGTCATTGAATAAATTTCAGGGTGAGATTGAGGCACAGTGGTTAGCACTGCTGCTCCATAGTGCCAGCGACCTGGGTTCAATTCCGGCTTTGGGAGACTGTGTGGAGTTTATATTTTCTCCCCATGTCTGTGTGGGTTTCCTCCAGGTGCTACGGTTTCCTCCCTCAGGCCAAAGATGTGATTTGGTGGATTGGCTATGTTAAGTTGCCCTTTTGTGTCTAGGCATGTGCATGTGAGGGCAGGGTATGTCATGGGTAGGGTGCTCTTTTGGAGGGTCGGTGCAAACTTGATGGTCCAAATGGCCTCCTTCTGTACAGTTGGGATTCTGTGACAGATTTTGGGGGACTCTGAATAAATCAAAGGATGTGAGGGAAAGTGGAGTGGAGGTAGAAGGTTAACCATGCTCTTATTAAATGGAAGAACAGCATTGAGGATCCATGTGGCCGACCGCTACTCTTATTTCTTATATCTGTACATTTGTATTTATGAGCAAAATGCCTGAATAGATGCTAGATATAAACATGTATGTCTGAAAATGTCTGCTGCCAAGGCCTTGCCTGATCTTACCTCCGTAATCTCCTCAATACATAGAAAAGTACATAGGAAATAGAAGCAGGAGGAAGCCATTCAGACCTTCGAACCTGTTCCACCATTCATTATGATCATCAAGTTCAATACCCTGACCCCACCTTCCCCCATATCCCTTGATCCCTTTAGCCCCAAGAGCTATATCTATTTCCTTCTTGAAATTACACAACATTTTCTTCTCAACTACTTTCTGTGGTAGTGAATTCCACAGATGCACCACTCTGGGGTGACAAAATTTCTCTTCATGTCAGTCCTAAAAGGTTTACTCCTTATCCTCAAACTATGACCCCTGGTTGTGGCTCCTCCACCATCGGGAACAATTTTCCTTATCTACCCTGTCTCATCCTGTCAGAATTTTGTAAGTTTCTATGAGATCTCCTCTCACTCTTCTAATCTCCAACGAATATAATTCCAATACCCATCCGGATATCTGTGCACTTCAATTCTGAACTCTTGCACATCCCTGAATTTAATCACTTCATTGTCAGTGGCTGTGCCTCCCCTGCCTAAACTCTAGAATGACCGCCTTAAATCTCTCTGCCTCTCCGTTCTCTTTTAAGGTTCTGCTTTAAACCTACCTCTTTTACCAAGCCTTGTGTCACCTGTCCTAATATCTCTTTGCATGGCCCAATATCAAATTTTGTTTAGTGAAAAGGCACCTATGAAGAGCCTTAGAATATTTTACTTTGTGAAAGGTGCTATAGTCATCGTAATTTCATTAAAGTTAATGGACGGTAGCATTAGGCAAGATATTTTGGTGGAGAAGTGTGAAGTGATTCGATTTGGTTGGAAGAATGAAGAGAAATGTTGCAAACAAAATCTCTGCAATTCTCAAGGGGAGTGCAGGAGCAGAAGGGCCTTCAGGTCTACTGCACAAATCATGGTAAGTGGCAGGACAGGTTGAAAAGTAGTTCATAACATATGAGATTCCTGGGCTTTATACTTAGGGGCATAGATTACAAAAACAAATAAATGATGTGTGAACCGCTAGTTCAGCTTCAACAAGACTACTGTGCCCAGTTCTGGGGGCCAATATTTTAGGAAGGATGTGATGGTATTAGAAAGGGTGGAGGAAAGGATTCATTTACATGGATAGGCTGGATAAACTGGGGTTTTACTTCTTGGGGAAGAGAAGATGATGAAGAGATTTGCTATAGGTGTTCAAAATTATGAGGGGTCTGGACAAGGCAGTTTGGGAAAAACTGTTCCCTTTGGTGGAAGGAACAAGAATCTGGGAGCAAGGTTTCCCAAGATGGTTGGCGAAAGAGTCAATGGTAACATGAGGAAAAACCTTTTAATACAATGAGTAGTTAATTTCTGGAATGCACTTCCTGACAGTGTGATGAAAGCAGACTAATTCAGGACTTTCAAAGGGGAATTGGATCATTAACTTGGGGAAAGAAAATGCGGGGTCAAGAGTAAAGGTGGGTGAGTTGGATTGGATAAGTTGCTCTGAGAAGAAAAGGCACAGACACAATAGGCTTCATGGCTTCATTTTGTGCTGTGACCATTCCATGACTCTGTAATTCCATGTGAAACTGGTGTTCCCGCCCATTCATTGACTACAGCTCTGCCTTCAACATTATATCCAAACTCCAAAACCTAAGACTTGGCTTCTCCCTCTGCAACTGGATCCTTGATGTCCTGACCAATAGACCACAATCAGTAAGGATAAACAACATCTCCTCCACGATAGCCCACAATACCAGGTCCCCGCAAGGCTCCCTATTATAGTCCTTATATTCACATGACTGAGTGGGTAAACTTGGCTCCAGCTCCATCTACAAGTTTGCTGATGAAACGACCGTAGTGGGTCGGACCTCAAACAACGATGTGCTAGAGTACAGGAAGGAAATAGAGAATCTAGTGGAATGGTGCATTAACAACAGTCTCTCCCTCAATGTCAGCAAAACTAAGGAGCTGGTCATGGACTTCAGGAAGCAAAATGCCGTACACACCCCTGTCCGTACCAATGGTGCTGATACGTCGATGGGTTCAAATTTCTGGGTGTACACATCACCAACAATCTGTCCTGGTCCACCCAAATCGCGCTATGACTAAGAAAGCACAACAGCACCTATACTTCCTCAGGAAACTAAGTAAATTTGGCATGTCCACATTGACTCTTACCAATTTTTACAGATGCACCATAGAAAGCATCCTATGTGGCTGCATCACAGCCTGGTATGGCAACTGCTCAGCCAAAGACTGTAAGAAAGTACAGAGAGTCGTGAAAAAAGCCCAGTCCATCACGTGAACCCGTCTCCCATACATTGACTCCATCTACACCTCCCACTGCCTTGGGAAAGCAGACAGCATAATCAAAGACCCCTTCCACCTGGGTTATTCTCTCTTCCAACCTCTTCCATCAGGCAAAAGATACAAAAGTCTAAGATCCCGCACCTACAGATTCAGAAACAGCTTCTTCCTTGCTCTTAGCAGACTCACGAGTGACCCTCCTATGGACTGAACTGATTTCTGTGGACTGGTTTAGCTCACTGGGCTAGATCGCTGGCCTTTAAAGCAGACCAAGCAGGCCAGCAGCACGGTTCGATTCCCATACCAGCCTCTGGCACCGGAATGTGGCGACCAGGGGCTTTTCTCAGTAACTTTATTGAAGCCTACTCGTGACAATAAGCAATTTTCATTTCATTTTTTATTTCTCTATGCATCTTCTTTACTGTTGTAGCACTATATGCTTCACCAGGTGTCTATGTCTATGAATGTCCTTTGTTTTCATGCATGGAATGATCTGCCTGAACAGTACATAGAACCAATACATTTCATAGTACCTCGGTACATATGACAATAAATTTCAATCAAATCTAAATCTAAATTTTAATTTATAAATTTAAAGTGCCTAATTCATTTTCTTTTCACCAATTAAGGGGCAATTTGGCGTGGCCAATTCACCTAGCCCCCACATCTTTGCGTTGTGGGGGTGAGACCCACGCAGACACAGTGAGAATTTGCAAACTCCACATGGACAGCTACCCGGGGCCAGGATCGAACCTGGGTGCCAAACTCAGTGCTAACCACTGTGCCACCGTGCCGCTCTTAATCTAGTTAACAATGCTTTGGAATATTGCAGTGTTGCATAATTTATTGTTTGATTACAATCACTATTGTAAATATTCATGGGTAGGATTCTCTGCCAGCCACTTTTTCGGCACAGTGCAGCCCCGCTTGCATTAACATTCCCGCAGCCGGCCAATGGGTTCCCCATTGTGGCCATCCCATGCCGTCGGGAAACCCATGGGCATGAGTGTGCTGCTAGCAGACAGGAGGATCCTACCAATGGAGAATTCCGCTGCATATTTATTGTAATTCCCAACTAAAGATGTGCCAACTTGGGGTTCATATGATCTAATTTGCCTTGCATACTCATCTCCACTCAATCATTCTCACCCATGAGGCAAGTTTGATCTTGCATCTTGAATTAGTTGATGATTAATCATGATGAAGGGTTTTTCAGAACAACACAGGCAATACATGTTAATTTCCGAAACCCTGGCAGAATACTACTCCAACAAATGCATTTTGCGGAAGGCAAGCGCATCCTACAAAATGTAATTTTTTACACATTTTGCTTGAAAGAAAATCATACATCTGATCCAGCAGGCACAAGGAACTCTTACCAAATGACTGGGTAAAGATTTTCAGGCATGATAAAAGGTGAGGTAAAAGAGGGGGAGGAATTGCAATATTGATTTGGGAAAACATCACAGCAGTACTCAGGGGTACTGCACATTGAAAGAAAAATCAGGTAATAATAGTAAGGGGTTTCACCTTCCCCAATATTAACTGGGACAGTCAAAGTGTCAAAAGCTTTGAGTGGACGGAATTCATAAGATACATCCAGGAAAGCTTTTTGGGCCAATACATAAAAAGTCCTACAGGGGAGGTGGTGGTGTTGGATCTAGTATTCGGGAATTAAGCCAGGCAAGAGGATGAAGTTTCAGTGGGGAGCATTTTGGAAACAGTGACCATAACTCAGTCGAATTTAAGGTAGTTATGGAAAGGAACAAAGATAGACTGAACATTAGGATTCATAATTGGGGGAGAGTCAATTTTAATAAAATAAGATAAATCAGTCCAAAGTTAACTGGGAGCAGCTACTTGTAGGAAAATCTACATCATTCAAAAATTAAATAGAGAAAGTACAAGGCCAACATGTTCCCAGGATAGTGAAGGGTAGGAGCAATAAGTCCAGAGGACCTAGGGCATCCTGGGGTCGGATAAGGAAAAAAAGGAAGCATATGGCAGATACAGATGGCTCAAAACAGCAGAAGCCCGAGAAGAATATAGAAAGTGTAGGCATCACTTAAGAAAGAAATTAAAAGAAAGCAAAGAGGGGGCATGCAAAAGCACTGGCAGGTAATATAAAGCAAAATTCTAAGGTGTTTTATAAATACATTAATTGTAGGAGGTTGACCAAGGTAAGAGTAGGACCAATAGGGACCAACGGGGCAATTTGTGTATGAAACTGCAGGATATAAATGAGGTTTTAAATGAGTACTTCGCATCTGTGTTCACTATGGAAAAGGATGAAATGGAAAATATAGAAATCAGGCAGGTGCATTGTAATTTACTTGAACGACTTAACATTGAGAGGGAGGACGTGAGGGAGGAGGTATTAACAGTCCTAAAAGTGGATAAATCCCCAGGGCCACATGAGATGTATCCCGGGTTGCTGTGGGAGGAAAGGGAAGAGATTTCAGCGGCTCTGACAAATTTTCAAATCATCTCTGGCCACAGGCGAGGTGCCAGAGGACTGGGGGACAATTAATGTGGTGCCATTATTCAAGAAGGGAAATAGGGATGAAACAGGAAATTACAGGCCACCACTGAGTTTAATTTCAGTGGTCGGGAACTACTAGAAAAAATTCTGAGGAACTGAATTAATCTCCATTTGGAGAGGCAAGGATTAATCAAGGATAGTCAGCATAGTTTTGTCAAAGGGAGATCATGTCTTACAATTTGATTTAATTTTTGGAGGAGGTGACTAGGTGTGTAGGTGAAGGTAGTGCA
This sequence comes from Scyliorhinus canicula, assembly GCF_902713615.1. NCBI lineage: Eukaryota > Metazoa > Chordata > Chondrichthyes > Carcharhiniformes > Scyliorhinidae > Scyliorhinus > Scyliorhinus canicula. Next base: position 139,949,885 of record NC_052152.1, on the reverse strand, counting down.
GTTGATGTAGTCTACATGGACTTTAGTAAGGCTTTTGACAAGGTACCACATGGGAGGCTGATGAAGAAGGTAAGAGCCCATGGGATCCAGGGCAATTTGGCAAACTGGATCAAAAAATGGCTTTGTGGCAGGAGGCAGAGAGTGATGGTTGAAGGTTGTTTTTGTGACTGAAAGCTTGTGTCCAGGGGTTTTGCCACAGGGATCGGCGCTGGGTGCCTTGTAGTATATGATGTGTTAGGCAGGTTGGTTCGATGTGGACTGCACTCGATGCAGGGAAGCTAGGAACAGATGTCTAACACTGGAGAAGATCCAACACTGTTTTATTCAACAATAGAACTGATAAACATATTCAGTTGTGGGTCGACACTATACTGAACTGACTGGAGACCTAGTAGTAGCCTGAACAGACTTACTAGCTACCGCATGGTGTTTGCACTTGCTAGCTCGTGGACTCTGACTGTCTCAGTGGCTGGATCCAGAGAGAGCGGGTAACCTAGTGCCCTCTGACTTTATAGTGGTAGTGTCCTGTTTGGTGATTGGCTGCACTGTGTTGTGTGCTTACTGGTCATCCTGTGTGTCACTCACTGCCTGTCTGCACTTCATTATATACATGAGTGGATATTATGACATCTCCCCTTTTTTTTAGATAAATAAATACTAAGGTGTGCATGCGTATATATGAAAATGAAATGAAATGAAAATCGCTTATTGTCACGAGTAGGCTTCAATGGAGTTACTGTGAAAAGCCCCTAGTCGCCACATTCCGGCGCCTGTCCGGGGAGGCTGGTACAGGAATCGAACCGTGCTGCTGGCCTGCTTGAAAAGCCAGCGATTTAGTCTGACTATATACAAAAGGTGTCTAAATGAATGTATATACATAGGAAGGTGTCAATAGTGAAGATACATGGCAAACAAAACAATATTTACAGAGGTTAAATCGATGAAGTCACAAAATGTACAAAAATTCAGTCTACAGATTTAGTCTATGTGGTGGCCGACGAATTCTTGAGGTGGATCAGGAGCAGCCTGCACGTGGATAGGCGGGATCGCTGCCATCGTGGTGGTGGCGGGGGCCGGCAGTATTGCTGGTAGATCGGTGGAAGAATGCTTGGTCTGGAGCGGATGGTGTCAAGGTCGGATTTTGCCGATGCGCCGGTGTCCAGTTTAAATCGGATGCAAGCCTTGTTAACTGTGAGGACAGCACAGCACTCGTCGTCGGGATCCACACTGAGGATCGAGAGGCGTTTCGCCGTTGTGGTGGAAGGCAGCGCATGTGTAGTTATGATACCTACCCGGTATGGGGACTTGAGGCACTCAGCATCAGGGTCTGTTGGGCTGTCGAGATCGGAATCTGACATGCCTTTTTGTATTGAGCGGACACTTCTGCGCCGCAGCTAGGACCGCTGGCTGCTGAGTGGTGGAGCAGATCTGCAAAGGGCTGCGTAGTGGCCAAGCTTGCCACACTGTAGACACCGGCGTCCTTTTGCTGGACATTGCCGCTTTAAGTGGGCGGAGCCACATTTCGGACACGTCATGACACCGACGTCAGCGCATTCCGTGCGCCATCGCGCATGTGCAGTGCGGTCAGTTGATGTACGCACCTGCGCAGTCGGGTTGTCGGTCTCATTGTCCACTCGGTCGTGGCGCTCATGCACAGGGACCCGGGAAAAGCACGCGAAACGGTAACTCTCCTCGATGCTCAGGCACTGCATCTGTGCGATGGCCTGCGCCCATTCCGCCTCATGGGAGGCCAGCTTTGCAGTCTCTGCCGCCCCGATGTGGGAGTAACGATTCTTAACATACTCATGGACAACACACGTCTCGATAGCAACAGGGAGGGTCAACTGTTTGACTTTCAGGAGCTGCTGCCGAAAGGAGTTGGAATGGACCCTGAAAACGATCTGATCCCGGATCATGGAATCAGCCGTCAAGTCATAGTAACATGACTGCGCTCGGAGGCGGAGATGGGTCAAGATGGACTGAAAAGGTTCATCCTTACCCTGAAGCCTCTGCAGCAAAACATACCGTTCAAAGCTCTCATTCACCTCAATGTCGCAGTGGCTATCGAACTTCAGCAGGACTGTTTTGAATTTCGTTTTGTCTTCGCCTTCAGCGAACGTAAGAGAGTTGTAGATGTGGATGGCGTGGTCCCCCGCGGTGGAGAGAAATAGCGCGATCTTCCTGGCATTCGTTGCTGCTTCGAGGTTGGGGGCCTCGATGTACAAGAGGAACTTTTGCTTGAAGATCTTCCAATTGGCGCCGAGGTTGCTGGAGATGCGGAGCTGCGGAGGAGACTGGATGTTTTCCATTTCACCGGATGGCTGCTCGCTGGTCAATGCTGATTCACTCGAGGTAGGTCCGTCAAGATCAGTAGCACTCTGGTACCATGATGTGTTAGGCAGATTGGTTCGATGTGGACTGCACTCGATGCAGGGAAGCTAGAAACAGATGTCTAACATCTTGGAGAAGATCCAACACTGTTTTATTCAATGATAGAACTGATAAACATATTCAGCTGTGGGTCGACACTATACTGAACTGACTGGAGACCTAGTAGTAGCCTGACCAGACTTACTAGTTACTGCATGGTGTTTTCACTTGCTAGCTCGTGGACTCTGACTGTCTCAATGGCTGGATCCAGAGAGAGCGGGAAACCTAGTGCCCTCTGACTTTATAGTGGTAGTGTCCTGTTTGGTGATTGGCTGTACTGTATTGTGTGCTTACTGGTCATCCTGCGTGTCACTCACTGCCTGTCTGCACTTCATTATATACATGAGTGGATATTAGGAGAGTATACATTAATGATCTTGATGTGAATGTAGGAGGTATGATAAGTATGTTCGCAGATGACACAAAGATTGTTGGTGTGGTAAATAGTGAGGAGCAAGGCCTTAAATTACAGAGCAATATAGATGGGCTGGTTAGACGGGCACGAGAGAGACACATGGAATTTAGCGTTGAACAGTTTGATTAATGCATTTTAGAAGGACTAACAAGGGAAAAGAATATACAATGAATGGTCAGACCCAAGGAAGTACAGAGGATCAAAGGGACCTTGGTCTGCATGTTCACAGATCTCTGAAGACAGCACATCAGGTAGATAAGGTGGAAGGTAGATAAGATAAGAAGACCCAAAGAATCCTTGCCTTTCTTAACCAACAAATTGACTAGAAGAGCAGGGAGTTTATGCTGGAGTTACAAAATGCTGGTTAGGCCCCAGCTGGAGTACTGCGTGCAGCACTGGTCAGCCACCACATTAGAGAAAGGGAGTGGTTGCACTGGAGAGGGTGCAGAGGAGATTCAATAGGATGTTGCCTTGGTTGGATCATTGCAGCTATTAAGAGACACTGAAGACGCTGTTTTTTCTCTCCCATAACGCAGTGAAGGCTGAAAGGGGATCTGATTGAGGTGTATTAAATGATGAGAAACATAGCATGGGCAGGAAGGTACTTTTCCCTTAGTGGGTGGGTCAATAACCAGTGACATTGATTTAGGGTAATGGACAGGAGGTTCAGAGGGGATTGAGGAAAAACCTTTTCACCCAGAGGGTGGATAGAATCTAAAACTCACTGCCTGAAAGACTTAAGAGGTGGTAAACCTCACAGCATTTAAGAAGTATCTAGATGAGCATTTGAAATGCTGTTGCAGACAAGGCTATGTACCAAGTGTGGAAAATGGGATTAGAATAGTTAGGTGTTGGATGCAATGGATCAAAGGGCGCCTTTACGTGCTGTAAAACACTATGGGCTGGATTCACGATTTTGAGGCTATGTCCAGAGGAAGAGTCTAGTTTTATGATGAAAAAATGGACGAGGCCCCAGCACCGACCCTCCGACCGGGACTAGCAGCCGCGCCACGTAAAACACACAGCGGGTGCGCTGTGCAACATGGTGCTGGCCGCGCGGACACAACCTGCCAGATAGTGCCCTCCTGGACACCCACTGCCACCCCTGGGCCACGCCCTAGCAGACCCCCTAGCCCTCGCCGAAGACTCCTAAATGACCCTCTTATTGAATGACCTCATTAACACTACACCCTGTATGCTTCATCTGATGCCAATGCTTATGTAGTTACATTGTATATCTTCTGTTGCCCTATTATGTATTTTCTTGAATTTTGTTTAATTCCCTTTTCTTCCCATGTACTGAATGATCTGTTGAGCTGCTTGCAGAAATATACTTTTCACTGTACCTCGGTACACGTGACAATAAACAAATCCAAATCCAAATCCCTGTCCAGCAGAACAGCTCCCTCCCCGTCCGTCTGTGGTGGCGCTGGACACAGTCCGCAGCCGCCACACCGGGTTCCCGACTGCTGAGACCATGAGTCAACTGCGCGGTCGGGAATTCGGCCCATCGGGGGTGGGACTTCGGGTAATGTCCTGAGACTGTCCCAACGGCCTGCGGTGTGCTCCTCGATGCCGGCATTTTGGAGTGGGGGTGGGGGGAGCATCCCAAAAATCCGCCGTCCCCGATGTGGTGGTAAACAGGGATTCTCCACCCGATTACAAAATCGGCATCGGCAAGCGGAGAATCCCGCCTCCATGACACTTGAACCCATGGGTTTCCCATCTGGTGAATTAATTTATCCCCACAGTGCCAGTTTCACATGCTTGCACTAAACTGAAAACAATTAATTCTGAGCTAGTTTACCATCACAGAGGAAAACATGTTGCTGCAGCAGTTTCTGAGCCTCCCATCGCTATGACAAAGCAGCTTTTTGTCATCTTTTCAAACATCAGGAGAATAATTTTCTGCTTACCGCCAGAGGGTTCTATTGGTATTCTGGGACAAGTTTCAGAACAGCTGTCAAACACGGTTTAATATTTTGGTGATGAGTTGAAAATTTCACCTCCTCCACAGTCTCCCCATCCTCCCTGTCCCCTGCTCCAACACCAAACCCCCCCCCCCTCCTCCACCCCCCCCCCCCCCCCCCCCCCACACACACACACACACACACTTACTTCAATCGCATCAAAATTAAACAAAATCAATTCCAACATCTTGCTCATCCTCCACAGAAAGCGTATCAGAAATTAAAACATTCTTTTGTTCTGGGTGATTTGCTGAACAAAGATGAATGCGAACAAATTACAATTTTGACAATCCTGCATTCACAGATTTGCACAGTGGACTGAGATGTTTATGCAATTTATGTTAACAGTGCAGCAAGTCAGCTACAAAGGAGAGATTGTACCTCCCTTATAACCTGGGCTTTCCTTACTGATAACGTATTGGACAAATAGACTTGTCATTTCGCAACAGTGCGTCTACTGATTCTCATATGTTTTATTGGAATGGTGAGCCAATGAGATAAGACCATAGCGTCCAGTATGTAGTGCTTCTGAATGTATGTTTTGACTGTACTTTGGCTTCCACTTTGAAAGTTTTTCTGATTACTTTCCTTCACTTGTCAGCCATGCTTCATTTGGCCGCACACTTGACTCTGAGGGTGCAATTGTCCCAAAAAATGACGAAGGGGGCGATTCTCTGGCCGTGTTGTGCCAGACGCTGATCCCGCTACTTTGGGAAAATAGCAGGAGAGTCCCAAAACGGGCTTCACACCAGGCACCAAACAGTTTGCCATTCTCCTGGCCTGCTCCAGCTGGTGCGTTCAGAGCCTCGCCCAGAAAGGGCAGGAACCCGATCACACCTCATTTGCATTCATTCTAATCTTATTAATGAGGTTACTTTCAGAGAATTTACAGTGCAGAAGGAGGCCATTCGGCCCATCGAGTCAATGTGGAATGCAGCTGCTGTCCGGGAGTCACTGCCCCCCTCATCCCCCCCCCCCCCAGAAAAAGCGGGATGTCATGTGGGTGTCATTCAGTACTGCTCTTCTAAAGTGGCGAGCTGGCACCATGGACTCAGGAGGAGCTATGAGATGAGTACCCCTCTTCACTTACCACTGGGCAAGACAAGAGCACAGTAGTTACTGAGTTACTGGCCAGGTGTTGTGGGCATGGTGGGGAGGGGGGAATGGGGTGGGAGGCATCCTTCAAGGGTGCTGGGGGTGTTTGGGGGCTGAAGGTTGCTTGGGGGCTGGAGGGGGCCAAACCAGGTGTCACCGCTAGGCTGGGGATTGGAGGGGGGGGGGGAGGGGAGTTGGGTATGTAAAGCATTTAAGCCAACTTTATTTGTTGTCAACACCCACAACAAGGTGAACACCCATCAAAGCTATAGCCTGTCTGTCCAACAAAACTCACAAAACAGAGCCATGCTGCAGCTTGCCCATTAAATGTCCACCGTACTCCTATACATTCCATTTCACACCCCATTGACTGTGATAAGCCTTCAGCTATCACTCAAAGTAAGGTTTGTTAGTTGTGATAGCATTTGACAATCCATGAACTCTGAAGTGCCTCCTCAAAAGATCAGGTGCCCTGTCTGAGGGAAATTTGTTGCCACCCTCACATCCACCTCTCCTTGTCTCCACAGACTTCCAGTTATTCACCAATGGCAGGCACATCAACCTGTCACTGATCACTGACTTTCTCCCCCCACCACCTTCCTTGCAGGCCCAGGTAAACACAAAGTCTAGGAGAATGCTCTCATTCCAAGTGCAATGGAAAAGATGGTTCTCGACATAATGGAGCATTCTGAATGACAGAATCTTCCTGTTTTACACCCTTTCTCAACATCCACTTCACCCTCATTCTGCTAGATAACAAGAAATAAAAACTGCTGATAATGTGACCAGGGACCTCCGACCTCACACTCCAAGCCTTTCCTCACTCCAACCTTCTTCTTCTGCCTTTCTGCTTTCAGATAGCAAAGAACTGCCATGTGTCCAAACACAGCTGCAGACTGAGTGGTCATGTGATGAGATGATGATGCGGCTACAAAAAGAGTCACATGACAGGACGGCGGGAGTTCTCCCTGGAGCACGAGCAGCGTAGAAGCATGGAGTAGCTGTTCAGCTGGTGACTGAAGCATTGTTTGCTACAAGTCCTTGCTGTTAGTCTTTGGGAACCCAACACTTCTACCATAGCAACCCCAGGAGGAAGAGAGAGAGACAGAGAGGGAAATCTGCAACAGACCTCTGAGAAAGAAACATTGTGAAATCATAGAATCATAAAAGTGCAGAAGGAGGCCATTCATCCCATCAATCTACAGCGACCCTCTAAAAGAGCACCCTACCCAGGTCCACTCATCTGCCTTATCCCTGTAATTCCACCTATCCTTTGGACACAAAGGGGAAATTTAGTGTGGCCAATCCACCTAACTTGCACATCTTTGGTCTGTGGAAGGAACCAAGAAATTGAGGAAATTGATCTATCACTTGCACCACCAGCTCAGATATTGGCATTTGGTGAACCTTAGAAGTTAGTGTGGAGTTGGGATCTGCATGTGGTGAGTCACGAGACATGAATGGGTTATAGTCAGGCCAGAGGACATGCAAGTTCATGTGTTAGTTTCCCAGGGGAATCAGATGAGACCTTTGATGGGAGCTGCACACAGGAGAACGCTGATTAACATGCACACTAAGGTATATGTTGAAAGGCTTGCTAGACAGTTTTCTGTCACGGTCAAAGAACATGGAGGAGTCTGGCTCCAATATGGCACAGGGCATCATAGAGAGTTTGTAGCCCATCCTTTCCAGCATGGCAATGGTGTCCAACTTCATGACAATCTGAGCAAACCTGATGAAGAGTTTCTTGGCTGCTGTCTCAGTGTCCATTGCAGCACAAGCAGAAGCAGACCAACCTCATGGTGGTGCCGTGGGAGCTCAGACTCCTGCTCCCCATGCCGAGGGCGGTGAAGCCGGGTCGCCAAGGTACAGGCATGCTCAAATACATCTTACAAGGCTATATGGAGCCAGTCCAATGAAAGTCAGCAGCCTTTCAACAACCAAACTGCAACCACTAGGGCAGTACTGTGTAGGAGAACTATGACAGGCAGAGGTACCTGCATGACAGGCATGAAGAGCGAGTGAGTAAGTCTTTTCTGTTTGTATAATTGGATGTGTTGTTGGGTAAAGATGTAAATAAAAAGGATTTCTTTGGCTGTTTTTCTTGCAAGAGGCTAGTCAAGGGGCTACTGTGAAGGGGCTTTTCGGATGGATATAATGGTGGGGAATTGTGGGAAGTAGTTTCATGTGTTAATGTTGAAATTTTCTGCAATACAATACATGCTTTAAATTGACAATTCAGAACAGCTGTCCCCAATTGGGGAAGAATTAGGGAACCGTATATAAACCAATTCACTCTGGACATCTGTGGGGAACTGGGAGAGACTGGCTTTTCTGCACTGCTTGGAAATAAACCTGTTTTAAGATACAGGTTAGATTTAGATTCATTCTTCCTCAATATACAATTATTGGAATTAACATAATGAAAACTATAGTCTGAGCAGATACTCAGTTGGCCTTTCCATTGTGAAGGTTTCTAGTGTGGATCCTTCTGGTCTTCTCCTTCTCTCGGTCTCCTCCTCTCAGACCTCTCCTCCCAGCCTCCTCCTTTCAACCTTCTCCTTCTCCCAAATTAACTGGTAGGCTTCCCCTCAGGATGAAGTTGTTATTGAGGGTGCAGCAGCATGGTAGCGCAAGTGGCTAGCACTGTGGCTTCACAGCACCAGGGTCACTGTCTGTGCGGAGTCTGCACGTTCTCCCTGTGTCTGCGTGGGTTTACTCCGGGTGCTTAGGTTTCCTCCCATAGTCCTAAGATGTGCAGGTTAGGTTGGCTGGCCATGCTAAATTGCCCTTGGTGTCCAAAAAAGGTTAGGAGGGGTATTGGGTTACGGGGATAGGTAGGAAGTGAGGGCTTGAGTATGTTGGTGCAGACTTGATGGGCCGAATGGTCTCCTTCTGCATTGTATGTTCTATGCATGTTAAAGACCACCATGAACTTGGGCACCTCCCCCATCGTGTCCTGGAGTGCATCACTAAAGTGGTCCAGCCCTTGGAAGTGTTGCTTGAGCATACATTAGCTAACACCTTGCTCCTTTATGTTCATGGTGGGTCCATGACTCTCCTGATAGGTGTATTTTCCTCACATGGCCAGATCATGGTAGGGGCGGTGGGGGGCAGGTGTGTGGTCATTGACCATGTGCACAGGAATAACCTTTACCCCCATGTACCTATCATCTGGTTCTCCGTAGAGGGCTGAAGATGGCAGACTGCCTCTATATGAAGACAGCTTGGCTGCTGCCAGGTCAGTAGTCCTTTACCGACATGTACATATCTGCTGTGATTCTCCACCTTCCAGCCTTCTCTTCATTTGTTGGTCATGTTGCAAAGCCAGAGGCACTTAAATCACAGCTGCCTCACCTTATGTAGAGTTGGGTCACCAAATCCTCTTGCCACCCTGAATATACGCAGCAGCTCTCCAAAAATATCCCCACACACCATCCCCAGTTATTCTGCCAACTTTACCAGAGCAAACTAAGTCAAAAGCATCTCACCTGCAATTTGGTGACTTGCTCTTTAACTAATGCCCATGAAGGTGATGGTGTCTCCCACGCAGCTGAAAAATTACTCATTTGTGAGTGATTACAAATAGACATTCCGTGGACATGCACAGATCAAGTGCGTGAAGCAAGTTCCAGGTTATCAACGGGATAGGACCACTTCTGATGATTCTGACACACGTATAGAATGCTGCTCGAGCACCCTTCACATCATAGGTTCCACATGGTCCATATCAGCTTGACCAGAATCATGGCTCGTGCCAGGTTAGACCATCAGTATTCTGTAACATAGGCACCAATAGCACTAAAGAGCTTACTTCCACGGCCAAAATTCTACTGACAAATAAAAGCTTAGTGAGCTTATAGATGTCGTGTGGCAACCCAATAGCTGTCACCGTTGTTTAATAACTGTGGGGTAAATCTTCTGATCCCATCCATCTCGGGAATCATCACAGGTATGCATTTAAAGGTCTGTTGACCTCAGGCGGGAATTTCCCATCTCTGGGTGGTCCCGACCAGAAAATCCTGGCCCACAAGTTTACCGGAAACTATCAGGATCATAGTAACAGAAGTAGGTCATTCCGTACCTTGAATTTGTTCCACCATTCAGTTTGATCACGAAAAATCTGTCTCTAACTCCATTTACCTAGCTTGGTTCCATAACTATAAATACCCAGGTCGAACAAGAATACACAATGCAAAAGATGAAACAGTTCAGATGTTTGAAATCTAAAATATACACAGAAAATGCTGGAAATTGCAGCCGGTTAGGGAGAAATCTCAGTTTAGAATTTTTCCAGTGGCCTTGAACAGTTTTCAATTGGCATGGGTTTCAGATTTTTACGACTCTTTGTGTGTAGAAGTGGTTCCTGACATCACCCCTGAACCACCCAACTCTAATTTTTATGTCATGCCCCATTGTACTTGTCCGCTAGGGGTAATAGTTTCTCTCTATTTTCCTTATCAAATGTGAGTTATGTTTTGTAATATTTGGGATGGTATTTTATTTCTACAGGTTGAAACAAGTCTAGTTTGTATCATCGCAAAGTGCAGAATGTCAGGCTTGGAGCACATGCAAGAAACATCTTCATGTAAAGTGGAAAAACCATTTACCATAATGTATGTGCAGAGCAATTTTATGCTTTTAAGAATTAAGGCTATTATCACATGCCAGAGCTAATGATTTCATTTATTTCCATAATGAGGACATTTAAAGCATTCAATTCTAATGATGAGGGTAATTAAAACATTTATTTCAAATGATGACGGTAATTAATTTGTGCTAAACTTTAGTTGAGGAGCATCTTTTGCTTTTTATTAAAGTTTTATTTATTAGTTTTACACAGTAGTAAGTGTAAATTACTTCATCAATGACCTTACCGGGGCAGCTCGGTGGCACAGTGGTTAGCATTGCTGCCTACGGCGCTGAGGACCTGGGTTCGAATCCCGGCCCTGGGTCACTGTCCGTGTGGAGTTTGCACGTTCTTCCCGTGTCTGCGTGGGTTTCACCCCCACAACCCAAAGATGTGCAGGCTAGGTGGATTGGCCACGCTAAATTGCCCCTTAATTGAAAAAAATAATTGGGTACTCTAAATTTAAAAAATTTCTTTTTAAAAATCAATGACCTTCCCTTCGTCTTAAGGTCAGATGTGGAGCCGATGATTGATGATTGCACAGGGTTCATTTCCAGTTTTAATTCCTCAGATGATAAAGCAGCCCATATTTTAAAAAAAAATGTTAGTGTACCCAATTCATTTTGTTCCAATTAAGGGGCAATTTAGCGTGTTCAATCCACCTATCCTGCACATCTTTGGATTGTGGGGGCGAAACCCATGCAAACACGGAGGGAATGTGCAAACTCCACACGAACAGGGACCCAGAACCGGGATCGAACCTGGGACCTCGGCGCCGTAAGGCAGCAGGGCTAACCCACTGCACCACCGTGGTGCCCGAGCAGCCCATATTTGTATACAACATATGTATTCTGACCATATTGGTCTACTAGAGGGTAACTAACATTCATGACACACAACTACCAGGAAACGACAATCACCAACAAAAGAATGCTACACATCTTCCCCTTGACAATCAGTGGCATTGCCATTACCAAACCCGCCACAATCAACATCCTGGGAGTGGCCATAGAGCAGAAACTGGACCACCAGCAGTGGCAAGGTTTTTCAGGACAACAGCAAACCAGAGGTTGGGTATTCTGCAGCAAGTGGCTCATTGCCTGACTCCCCAAAGCACCTCCACAAACTACAAGACACATTTCAGGGGTTTAATGGGTGTGGTGGTATGATTTGCATAGCTGTCTGCCATTGGTGCAGAACACCGGCTTACCATTGGCCCTGGTCGGTCATGTGCCTCTCGACCGATTGGTTGAGACCAGTCATGTGACGGCTCTCCGATTGGTCGAGAGGCTGAGTTAACCATGCCTCCATACCGAGGTATAAATAGTTGGAACGCCCGGCGGTCGTCCATTTTATTGTAGTCAACCGCAGGGCTAAGTTCTAGCTCATTAAAGCCTAACTTTTGTATAGCAACTCGTCTCTCGTGCAATTGATGGCTCATCAATGGGATACTCTCCACTTGCCTGGATTGCAACATTCCACAGGTTTGACGGCAGAAGGGAACCAAGGAGTCTGCTTGATCAGCACCTCACCCAAGAACCAAAACAATGAACACAATCAGCATTCAAAGGCTGCTGTGTGTAATATCTACAGTTGGCATGGCAGCAAACTATGTATTTTTGGGAGCACCTACCAAAGACTTAACCTCCGCCACTTCGGACAAGAATAGCAGATGCATTGGAAGACGAGCACGTGCAAATTCATGAAGACCTTCCTCAGTTGGATGTGCAGTGTGGTTTATTTATCATGGCTGGAACATCTTGGATCACAGCAGAGGTGGTGCACCCTTCCCTTCTCATGGGCAGCTGAGGGTACACAATGTATGTTGACTTCTCTGGTGACACTCAGGAATGAGTTGCAATCCAACAAGACAGACCAGACTGCAGAATTGTTTGTTCAGTGTTCATGGCAGTATCAGAGACCTGCAAACAATGACAGGCTCTGAAGCAGAATTACATTGACTCTAGTTTAGCACAGGGCTAAAGAGCTGGCTTTTAAAGCAGACCAAGGCAGGCCAGCTGGAATGTGGCGACTAGGGGCTTTTCACAGTCACTTCATTTGAAGCCTACCTGTGACAATAAGCGATTTTCATTTCATTTTTTCATTTCAATGTACCCCATAGTCTTCAATTAATATATAATTCTTAAGGCACTTTTCCACCAATGTTTACAAAATGGATGACTGTTGTTCGATTATCATTTCGGAGCCATTTCAAATTGTAATTGTGTCCTGCTGGGACTCCTTAATACATAAAGGCACAGAGTCACACTGATTAACAAGTCTACATTAGTTGGTTAACTGATCTTAGCGAGGGCAGCAGGTTGGGTGTTGCAATGGCTTGAGCATGCTTTAGCTAAGAAATGCAAGGATCAGCTATTACTTCTACTCCTAACCAATATCCAAAAGCATTTGTGGGAATGGGAGCAGGGTCAGACTCTACATTCAATAGCAGGTGTAGGCTCATTATGAAGTAAGGGTCATTTGTAATGGAGCAGAGCTGACATCTCAGCAAAGGTCAATGCCTTCTGCATTGTAGGACAGAAGAAGAAAAAGAGAAAGAGAAAACGTAGAATGAGCTTGCCTCCCAGATTGATTTCTACAGTTCTACGACCAATGATGTTCAAAAATAAATGAGAAGTCAACAATAAACCATATAAATCATTAATATTGAATTTGTAATAACTTCAATTACTTGGGGATTGGATGTAACAATTGGATTAAAAACGGTTTCATTTTTATGATCTCTGGTCCTTTGAATTGCAATCAATGTTCAATATGGATATGAAAGTCTGAGGCCCTTCCAAGGAGTGTTTACAATCTCAACCCAGTTTCTGGAGTTCTTGCTGCTCCAATGACTGTAAAACATCCCTAACATGGTGCAAAGTGTGCAAAATAACTACAGGTGCTTACTTTGGAGATACATAGTACATCATCCCCCCCCCCCCGAATAAAGACTAGTGCTCCCGTAAGTGGGAAACTGGAGTGATTCCCACTGACATTAGGGGGCATGGTGGCACAGTGGTTAGCACTGTTGTCCCTCAGTGCCAGGGACCAGGATTCAATCGCAGCCTTGAGTGACTGACTGTATCGAGTTTGTCCGTTCTCCTCGTGTCTGGGTGGGTTTCCTTCGGGAGTTCCCGTTTCCTCCCACAGATGTGCAAGTTAGGTGAATTGATCATGCTAAATTTTCCTTTAGTGTCCAGGGATGCGCAGATTAGATTACAGGGTTACGGGGACAGGGCGGGGTGGATGTGGGAGTGGTCATGGGTGCTTGTTCGGACGGTCGGTGCAGATTCGATGGGCTAAATGGCTTTTCTCTGCACATTCGGGGTTCTATTATAATTCTATAAGATGACAATGGCACTTTGAGAAATAGACTATTTCACATTTTCCCACATTAGACTCCATTTACCAGCTGCGGGATTCTCCGTCGGCGAGATCCTCCAACACGCCGGCAGAGCACAAGGTAAGTTCAGTCCATCAGAGACCATTCAGGAGTCTGGTAACAGTGGCGAAGAAGCTGTTTTTGAATCTATTGGGACATGTTCTCAAAATTTTATATCTGCTGCCCAATAATAAAAGTAATCGCTTATTGTCACATGTAGGCTTCAATTAAGTTACTGCGAAAAGCCCCTATATTCCGGCGCCTGTTCGGAGAGGCTGGTATGGGAATTGAATCCACGCTGCTGGCCTTGTTCTGCATTACAAACCAGCTGTTTAGCCCACTGTGTTAAACTAGCCCAAATAGACGGAGTTGGAAGACAGATAAATACAGGTGGGAGGGATCTTTGATTATACTCTTCTTTCCCACGGCAGCATGAGGTGTAGACCGAGTTAATGGATGGGAGGCTGTTACGCGTGATACACTGGGCTGAGTTCACTACTCCCTGGAGTCACGTACGGTCTTGGGACGAGCAGTTGCCATACCAATCTGTGATTCAGCCAAATAGGATGCTTTTTTTTTTAAGAACATACAGTGCAGAAGGAAGCTATTCGGACCATCGAGTCAGCACCGACCCACTTAAACCCTCACTTCCACCCCATCCCCGTAACCCAATAACCCCTCCTAACCTCTTTTGGTCACTGAGGGTAATTTATCATAGCCAATCCACCTAACCTGCACATCTTTGGACTGAGGGAGGAAACCGGAGCACCCGGAGGAAACCCACGTAGACACGGGGAGAACGTGGTGCATCTGAAAAAATTGGCAAGACTCATTGTAGACATGTCAAATTTCCTTAATTTCCTGAGGACGTATAGGCGCTATTGTGTTTTCTTGGTTGTAGCGTTGACGTGGGTGGACCAGGACTGATTGTTGGTGTTGTTTAACCCTAGAAATTTGAAGCTGTCAACCATCTCCACCTCGGCACCATTGGTACAGATAAGGGCGTGGACTACACTTTGCTTCCTGAAGTTGATGATCAGCTCCTTCACTTTGCTGAGATTGAGGGAGAGAAGAGAATAGAATAGAATAGAATTTACAGTGCAGAAGGAGGCCATTCGGCCATCGAGTCTGCACCGGCCCTTACAAAGAGCACCCAACTGAAGCCCATCCTATCTCCGTAACCCAGTAACCCTCACTTAACTTTTTTGGACACAAAGGGCAATTTAGCATGGCCAATCCACCTAACCCGCACGTCTTTGGACTGTGGGAGGAAACCAGAGCGCCCTGAGGAAACCCACACACACATGGGGAGAACGTGCAGACTTCGCAGAGGCAGTGACCCAGCCGGGAATCGAACCTGGGACCCTAGAGCTGTGAAGCAACTGTGCTAACCACTATGCTACCGTGCTGCCCTTGTACCATGCCACTAGGTTCTGTATCTCCCTCCAGTATTCGTTGTTGTTTGAGATTCGACCCACTAGTCATGTCATCAGCAAACTTGTAAATGGAGTTGAAGTCAAATTATGCCACACAGTAGTGTGTGTATAAGGAGTATAGTAGATGGCTAAGTACGCAGCTTTGCGTGGCTTACAACATTATCTGCTTTTATGTCAAGTTAGATATTCTTGGTAATGAACAAAGTTACTTTCCAATGAAAGGTCTTAAAAACATCAGCTACTAATTTTCTGACGCGCTATGAGTTTCCAATGTTTTGCTCATGTGGTTGAAAGGCATGAGGTCACAGGTGAGGTTGAATACCAGGTTATACAACTATTAACATTGTTCCATAACAGCTTAAAGATTTGGATCATGAGCTCTCGTCAACTGTAGTTGTACCAATGAAAGCAAGGTAAGGATTAACCTGTCCCAATAGCTTGATGGGATTGATTTTAACCCTAACCATCTGGTGGAAACATGATCTGTGGGGAGTTAAAAATAAATAGGTTACATGCCTAATAAAAACGGAATTGTCATTGTAACCTCTTGTCATTTATTTCATCAATTAACCCTGCCTGCTAATTTCTTGTGCATTCAATGTTTAAGTTTGTGTTGATAACAGTGATTCTAAGGCGAATAAACAATTGTTAGTTCATGACTTTATTGTTTGGCTGATTTGATAATTGGCATGCATGATCTAATTCATTCACTCAATAGCTTGTGTGAATCCCGATAGGAATTTGGGAGTGTAAATGCAAATTAGAATCTGAACTCATTGATTACTGCAGATGCTGGAACCTGAAACCAAAGAGAAAGTGATGGAAAATCTCTGGTCTGGCAGCACCCTTCGGGAGAGAAAAGGGCTAATGTTTCGAGTCCAATGCTTTGTCAAAGGGTCATCTGGACTCTTTTTTCTCCCTACAGATGCTGCCAGACCTACTGAGATTTTCCAGCATCTTCTCTTAGGTTACATACCTATTCGCATTCTGATTGGTCACAGTGTTAACTTGCAGGGTTTTTCATTGGAATTAGACACCTGTCTAAAGCAAAGGCAAAAATTCATAAATGAGGCTTCATAGAGATCATGTTGTGCGAGTAAGACCCAGACGCAGGTTTGACTATGTAAAATTATCTTCCTCAACAGAGGCTGACCTGAAGATAGAAAATCTCTTTCTCCCTTTGAGACTCTCTTGGAGTCGTCACCCCTCCCAATTTCCTGGAAGCTAAGCAATAACCATGTTGCCCTCATCTTCATCTGCCAGCAGCCTCTCAACATCTGTTCCACAATGGTTTCGTGTCAGGAAAACATTTGATGGGATTTAAACTCTGTGGTCTCCTGGTACCACTGATTGGCAAAAGGTCAGGTTGCCACAACCATTTTCCGCCAGAAACGTGGTCCAGCTTAAAATTTACACAAGCATCTTGACATTAGAAACATCTGCGATTCTTCTCTGCACCATTTTGAATTTATAAACTGACTTAGAATAGGATTCATACAGTGCAGAACGTGACCATTTGGCCCATTGAGTCTCCACCAACCCTCTGAAAGAGCACCCTAACTAGGCCCACTCCCCCACCCTATCCCCGTAACCCCATAACATTACCACATCTGCACATATTTGGACCCTAAGGGGACATTTAGCATAAGCAACCCACCTAACCTGCACATATTTGGAATGTGGGAGGAAACCAGAGCACTGGGAGTAAACCCACATAGACACAAGGAGAAAGTGCAAACTCCACACAGTCACCCAAGGCCTGAATTGAACCTAGGTCCCTGTTGCTGTGATGCAGCAGTACCACGTGCTGTCCCAATACTTCAATACTCTGACAAAATTATTAATCAAAGGCACATCCTTAACACTTACACCATAACTCATCATCAAGGAAGTGACTGTTATTTGCCACCCAGTCTGTGCCTGGGAGTTAATGATGCTTAAATGTGGTTTGTCAAATTGTTTTACATCAACTAGTTCAGATTCTAATTTGCATTTACACTCCCAAATTCCTATCAGGAGTCACACAAGCTATTGAGTGAATGAAGTAGCACTTGCTTGCCAGTTATCAAATAAGTCAAGCAACAAAGTCATGAACTAACAATTGTTTATTTGCCTTAGAATCATTGTTATCAGCACTTAAACTTAAACATTGAATGCACAAGTAATTAGCAGGCAGAGTTAATTGATGAAATAAATGACAAGAGGATATAATGACAGTTCAGTTACACCACAGTAATTACATATTAATAGCATTCTGATTATAAATTTATGAGATCGGTGGCTGAATTTGTTGATTGATAAATTGCTAAGATTAATTTAGGATTCGACTGCTGAGATAGCAGACAAATACTGCTAGCAATATTTGCAGAATTTAAGAGCAGAGCAGTGCAGATGCTGGAAATCGGAACAACAAAATAGAAAATTCTGGAAATAGTCAGCAGGTTTGGCAGTGACTGTGGAGAGAAACAGAGTTTACGTCTCAGATCAGTGACCAAGGGCTCTGACACTGGGCCATTGCTTTAAAATGTTAGGCAGAATGTTGCAGCCCCACCAAACACTGAGATCGTCCACTCCTGCCAAAACTCAATGAAGTTTTGGCCATCCTGTTGCATCCCCCATGGCGACGATGGAGAATCTCAGCCGTTAACTCTGCTGAGCATTTCCAGCATTTTCTATATTTTCTAGCTGAGTTTATGCAGCTTCATTCTTGTGAGCTAGTGTGAATGGAATTTTTGTCTCACAATTCTTTGGGAAAGCACAAGTCAGGAATGCGATGAAATACCCTCATTTGCTTGGATGAGTGTAGCTCCAACAACGCTGGAGAAGGTTGACACCATCCAGGACAAAGCAGCCCACCACCGACGCACAGTGGCAATTGTGTGTGGCGTCTACAAGATGCACTGCAGGAACTCACCAAGGCTCCTTAGGTAGCACCTTCCAAACCCACAACCACTAACATCTCGAAGGACAAGGACAGAATGGTCTGATGAGTTGATGATAAAGAAACCATCAATCTTTTGATTGAAGCAAAACTGATATATTGAATAACGATTAAATTAAATAGAGTTTGCACACTCTGCAGAGCTATAACTACTAATCAAGTAAGATTGAGTCTGTTAAACAGTAATCTGTAATCTAGAATTAACAAATGGCGTCCTTGTGCTACTTCTCTCTAACTTACTCCCTGAGCTGTGATCAATGCTTCTACTCTGCTAACACACACTACCCAAGATTCCCTGAGTTCTGATATTTATATTACGAACTGGTGATGCCCGCTAGTGTTTGAATCACACTGAGATGTAATAATTAACCCTTCACTTGTGTACCTATATACATATCATTACAATGGGAGCACTAACACTTGAAATTTCCCTTTCAAGCCCTCATCATCCTGACTTGGAAATATACCATTGTTCCTTCACTGCTAATGGGTCAACAATCTGGAACTCCTTCCCTAACAGTGCTGTGGGTGCATCACATGGATTGCAGTGATTCAAGAAGGCAGCTCATGACCATCTTATCAAGGGCAATTAGGAATAGGTAATAATTGCGGTCCTAGCCAGCGAATCTCACATCCCAGAAATGATTATTTTTTTTAATGATGGTGTCAGCCTTCTGAGAGTGCAAAGTAGTGAACCTTTCTTGGTACAGCTGTTATTTCTTCTTCTTGGATCCTCTGCAACTGGGTAATATTATCATCAATGCTCATAGCTATTATATTACTTGGAGTAATATATGTTACTCATTTGTTTATGCAGAGTTGAACTTAACTTTGATGATGGTGAATACTCAGTCGTCCAGTGAAAACAAATAATTTATTGAGTAACTAATCAATTAACTTGTGAGTTCAATTCTTCAATACTTTTACTCGTAGTCAAATTAAACAAGATAGAATTAGATTAACTATGTATTTTATACTTTACACTCTGAGCTTACTGTACTTGTGTTCTCTAGCTACAACACACCCAAAAAGAGCGGGAAAACCGATTGAGCTTGTATTTATACTCTGTTAGTGTTGCCCTCTAGTGATCATCTGGCTGTACTGACTACACATTAACCCTTCATGTATATACATATACAGAGATCACTACACCCCCTTTGTTGTGTTACATATTTTCTATTTGCTGTAAAAAAATTGTACATAAAGAAACAATGCAGTTTGCAATGCATTATACGAGGCAATGAATCAATCAGTTCAATGTTCACAAATTTAAACGATTGAGTTGACGTCGTCATCTACTTGATCTTTTTGGTAGACTTGGAGTCGTTGAGATTTTAATGTCCTTCTGATCAATGTCAGCGGGTTTTATTTATATGCAAGTGCTGCTGGGTAAGAGATTTATGTAAATTCAACGTTGGAAATACAGGTTGAGGAATCTGTATTTTAAAAATGTCTCGCCGATTGCGTCAAATTAGTATACCCTCTGCAGTTTTGACAACATACAAACGTGGTGCTGCTTGTCTGATTACTGTGGTGGTTTGAGACCATCCTCCTTCTGGATGTCGAAGTCGAACAACATCATCTTTTGTTAGTGGTTTCAGTGGCATCGCATACAGATCATAATAATGTTGTTGTTTGATGCGTTGTTGTTTGATGTTACACACGATTGATCCGGATTGCTGATTTGCATTGTGGGTAGCATTGTTCTCACATCATGATTGAAAAGCAATTGAGCCAGTGATAACCCTGAGCTCAATGATGAGGCTCGATATGAAAGTAAAACCAAGTGAATGTCAGATTGCGAATCACTGGCCTTGCTTATTACTTGCTTTACAATGTGCACATCTTTCTTTACTTTGCCATTTGACTGAGGAAAGTGCGGACTCGAGGTGATATGGTCGAAGTTGTATTGTTTGGAGAATTCTGCCCACTCGCAGCTCGCGAAGCAAGGACCATTATTGGACATAACGGTTTGTGGAATCCCGTGCCTTGCAAATGTCTCTCAACAAGCCTTTATCACTGACGAGGAAGTGAGATCTGGAAGCCTCATCCCTTCAGGAAAATTGGAGTAGTACTCAATGTTGAGAACATAGTCTCTACCTTTAGCATGGGACAAGTCAATGCCTAATTTTGTCCATGGTAACGTAGCTATTTCGTGCTGTTGAAGTGTCTCCTTACATTGTGCCGGTTGATGTTTTTGACACGTAGCACACATCATTACCATGTTGGTTATCTCTTTATTTATTCCAGGCCAAT
This sequence comes from Scyliorhinus canicula, assembly GCF_902713615.1. NCBI lineage: Eukaryota > Metazoa > Chordata > Chondrichthyes > Carcharhiniformes > Scyliorhinidae > Scyliorhinus > Scyliorhinus canicula. Next base: position 139,929,327 of record NC_052152.1, on the reverse strand, counting down.
ATACAACTTGCCGTCCTCTGCTCTTGCTTTTCTCGATTCCGAGGTGTCCCTTGTGAATCTTGCTGAGCATCTCTGACCTGAGAGTTAGTGGAATGACGATCTAGTCATTTCTGAGCAGCAGTCCATCCACTACAGTCGACATCCGATGAGAAGTTGCAGCAATGCAACCTTGTTCCGTGTAATACATCATCTCCAGCATAGTTGGCCAAAGGGACACTGTCCGCAGTTCCAGTGACAACCCGGGATCAACCATCACAGAAGAACGAAGAACCTGAGCGTGGCTCAGCGAACAGAGACAACCACGATCAAGCGCCTGGCCAAGTCTTGAAGGGGTAGTAATTTTTATGCTTTGAATAGCGATTCTTAAAGCTCGTAAGCAATTATACGTAACTGAGTGTAAGCATTAGGAATAAAGAGAGATTTACTTGCATATTTGACTCAAGAGTGTTATTCTGTCAGACATCACGTTACCTCACGGAGGCAGAGACCAGTGAGGGTCAACAACACTCTAAACAATTGTGTTTACTGGTTCTAAAATGGGAACACACCCTCAGGACTACATAAATCCCAGCCCAGATTAATCCAGACATTGAGATTTTTTTGAAAGATACACACAGGAACATGCTACGTTAAGCCCTCATACTTCCATCAGGAGTTTTACCCTATTGGACCGCCAGAAGGCCCAAGTGTTATTCCATCTGTGTCTGCCCTGTTCTGTAAATTACCGAGAATAATTTAGGATTCAACTTTTAGAATGTTGACAGGTGAACAGCATTCTCTTCTGAATGAATCAACATTATCAAGAGAGTGATGAACGGAACTGCAGCATCATTTTTGACTGCCTATCTTTCTAATCTGCATTGATAATGAGCTTTTGTTCTGCATTGAGCACAGTAACTATGGTTACGCATTGGTATATTTCACCTTAACGTTAGGGCCCAATCTCCATTCAATTGCCTGGAACAATATTGTAATGTTGGAACTGCAGCAATGTGCAGTCTGTTGCAGATTGTTGTGCATTGTGCACATAGCCGCTGACAAGCAAGAGAGGATAACACATCATTTAGGTGGAACAGTCCCCCTCCAAAAACTCACATTTGTATGTCGCACAGATGTTTCAAGATATTTTATAGCCAATGAAATAGTATTGAGGGATAGTAATTGTTGGAATTAGGAAATATGGCAGCCAATTCACACACAGCAATGTCCGACACAGCGTGGTAATAATTCACCAGGCAATCTGTTTTTGTAGTGTTGATTGAGGGATAAATATAGGCCGAGGTACCGGCGATAACTTCACTGCTCCTTTTTTGAGATAGTGCCGTTGGATTATTTTCCATCCATCTGAGAGGGTAGACAGAACATCAGTTTGATATCTGATCCAAAACATGGCACCTCCAATCATGCAGATCCCTGTTGGTACAGAACGGGAGTGCCAGCTTTGTTTTCTGTGCGTAGGTCCAGAAGTGAGACTTAAACCCACAATCTTCTGAAGAAGAGGTACGTTCCTCTGATTCTTGATGTGTACTATCAACTGAGCCAAAGTATAAATAGATATCATTGTAAGTACTGACTAAACACTTGCTCAAAATGTATAATTTGATAACCAGCAGCTAGCATATTAATAATGTTATTAATTTGCAATTACCCTGTATAATTACCTTTAAAAATAGAAAATAAAACTGCAACTGCTCAAAGCTTGAGAAAGCTGCTGAGTGAGGAATGGTATAATAACCATTTTATATGAGTGGAAATGTGATTAAAAGGCTGACAATCAATCCAACTTCATGGAATATTCCGATTTCTGTTTCATTGTTTGGCTTTAAGTGGCAGAGCATTGCATATTTATTCAAATTGTTTTGGCTTGAAGCCCCATAAATACCTGTATAGGAATTGACAACATGATGGAAGGAGAAGGAAAAATGAGCGGCGAGGGAAGGCGAGAGGGAAAGGAGAGGAGAGGAGAAGGGGAGAGACAAGAGGAAGGAAAAAGGAGGGAGGGAGGTGGAATGCTCAATGCTGAGGAAGGAGGAAGGGGCAGAGTACGGGGGTGGGGGGGAGTGAGGGTGGTGGGAAAAAGGGAGGGCGAGTGGGGAGGGAGAAATGGGAGGATGAGAAGGGAGAGTAGGAGAGGACATGGAGGAGGGATGGGAGGAGGATGGGAAAGGGTAGTGGAATGGGGATGCGAGAGAGAGAGGAGGGGAGGCTGAAAGGAGAAGGGTAGGGAATATGGGAATGGTAGGGAGCAGGGGAAGTGACGGGGGTGACAGAAGGGGAAATGGAGGGAAGAGTAAAGGGGAAATGGAGGGAGAAGGGGGAGGGGAAAGGGAGAAAGTGGGAATTGGGATGGGAAGGAGTAAGGGCGGAATAGGGGAGTGGGTGTGTGGTGTTATTTGTGGTTCAGATCCAAGGATAGTTGGTGTAGTATTCACAAAGACCACAACTAGCTTTTGTATTAAACAAAGCTAGAGATTTATTTCCGCTACTAAATTTAATTCAACGTCTTGACAATAAATATATAATATGCGCACATCTGCCACTAATCTCTACACTAATACAATAACTATGATCTGCTCTCACTCACACCAGCTTTCCTACAGTCTTTCTCCTCGACTTCTCCTCAACACTCTCCCAGAAGGCTTAGAATCAATGCTTTATATAGTTCTGCATCTAGCTCCCTCTAGTGGTTGATTCAGACACAACATTAACCCTTGCAGTTCTGTAATGTTCTCACAATGAGTGGGAAAGGGGGAAAAGTGAAGGGGGGAGGGAAAATGGAGGAGGTGAGGGAGGGGATTGAAAGCCTGAATGGGAGGGAGAAGGGGAGGGAAAATGGAGGAGGGGGATGGGGAAGCAGAGAGGGAGGGGGATGGGGAAGCAGCGAGGGAGGGGGATGGGTACGGGAAGGGAAAAGGGGAAGTCCAAAGGAAAAGAGATGGGAAGGGGGACGGGAGAAGCGAGGGAGATGGAAGGAGAAGGGGAAGAGAGAGGGAAAGAAAGAATGAAGTGTGCGAGGTTTAGAAAGTCGTAGCAGCTAAATGATCCCTGAAATTCTCAAACCATCAATGGGCTATATCTTCCTTAGTTGGAAAATATGGAATAAATATGTGCCGGGCATTTTCCTGAGGGTTCTCCTGATCATTTGCTGCAACAGCTGCGGAAAAGTGGCAGGAACATCAGGGAAATGTGTAAATGGAGTTTCCTGCCATGACCAATGTCCAATGAACAAGTCTTAAAACCTTTTTTAGAAATTCTCAGCAATGCCTTTGCTGCTTTAACTCCTGACCCACTGCCTGAATCCCGGGAACAGAGGTTTCCTAAGAATATAATTTCTGTGCAGTGTTACTGAAAAGCTGGCAGCCAATTCAGCTTTAATATTGAAACTCAACTGTTTTTTGATTGTTAAAAAACATTTAATAGCTGCTATAAACTCTTCTCGAAAGTGCTGTGATTAGCAACAATAATAACAACTTGCATTTATATAGTGCTGTAATGTAGTAAAACATTCTGAGGTGCATCATGGGAGTGTAATAAAACAAAATTTAACACTGATTTTCTTTAAGAGATATTCGAGCAAGTGACTAGAAGCATACTGGAAGAGGAAGAAGTGTTTAAAGGAGGAAATAGAGGGAACACAACAAACGATGAGAGAGGGAAATTCACAATCCAGTTAAGTACACAGTGACGTGGAAACATGGGACATTTTTGGTGGGAGAAAATTGCTCCCAAATATGTAAAGGCAGCAAGTAAGGTAACATGTGAAGAATCGATGGGACTTTAATGATTTAAGAACCAAGTGCGAGCACTGGATTACTTCAAAAAGCACCAAGCAAGGGAAGGTATGAATACTGTAAACACACAGCATGGAAATATTATGGATATGGTCAAAAAATACTACACTGGAAATATGTTGCTGAACTGGTCATGTTACAGTTGTATAAGACTTTGGTTCGGTCATATTTGGAATACTGCGTACAGTTCTGGTCGCCACATTAACAAAAGGATGTGGATGCTTTGGAGACGGTGCAGAGGAAGTTCACCAGGATGTTGCCTGGTATGGGGGGCGCATGCTAAGAAGAGAGGTTGAGTAGATTAGGATTCTTTTCATTAGAAAGACGGAGGTTGAGGGGGGACCGACCTCATTGAGGTCCACAATGTCATGAGAGATATAGACAGAGTGGATAGCAAGAAGCTTTTTCCCAGAGTGGGGACTCAATTACTAGAGGTCACAGGTTCAAGGTGAGAAGGGAAAAGTTTTGGGAGATATGCGTGGAAAGTTCTTTACGCAGAGGGTGGTGGGTGCCTGGAATGCATTGCCAGCGGAGGTGGTAGAGGTGGGCACGATAGCGTCATTTAAGATGTATCTAGATAGATACATGAATGGGCAGGGAGCAGAGGGATACAGATCCTTAGAAAATAGGCGACAGTTTTAGATAGAGGATCTGAATCGGCGCAGGCTTGGAGGGCCGAAGGGCCTGTTCCTGTGCTGTAAATTTTCTTTGTTCTTTTAACTTTGTATGGAAATAGATATAGGGCTAGATTTATCGGTCGTGTTGCGCCCAAAAAACATTCTCCACGCGGCTTTCAAGACACACGCCAACACAGAATCACCGACCAGAAACTGGTAGCCTCAAGCAGGATCTCTGATTCATGTCACATTATATGTAACCCCCACCAGCACGGTGGCAGCATGGTAGCATGGTGGTTAGCATAAATGCTTCACAGCTCCAGGGTCCCAGGTTCGATTCCCGGCTGGGTCACTGTCTGTGCGGAGTCTGCACGTCCTCCCCGTGTGTGCGTGGGTTTCCTCCAGGTGCTCCGGTTTCCTCCCACAGTCCAAAGATGTGCGGGTTAGGTGGATTGGCCATGATAAATTGCCCGTAGTGTCCTAATAAAAGTAAGGTTGGGGGGGGGTTGTTGGGTTACGGGTATAGGGTGGATACGTGGGTTTGAGTAGGGTGATCATTGCTCGGCACAACATTGAGGGCTGAAGGGCCTGTTCTGTGCTGTACTGTTCTATGTTCTATGTTCTATACTGCCCATGTTTACAGAACCCTACTAACTGTCCTGGCTTGACATAATTCACACCTCGATTACCTGTGATTATCACTCACTCTACTCACACTGTTTGTTCCTGTAAAAACACACATTCCAACCATTCTTCACACTCCAATCTGTAATTATCTTGCAATTGTGTCACTCAGTGTCACTGAGATTGTGAACCTGTCTCTACTTCACCTGATGAAGGAGCAGTGCTCTGAATGCTTATGATTTCAAATAAACCTGTTGGTCTTTAACCTGGTGTTGTGAGACTTTGTACTGTTGCCACCCCAGTCCAGCGCCGGCATCTCCACATCAAAATTGATATGACATGCGACATGCAGCAACCTGATAATCTTCAGCCATCAGGGGATGTACAGGCAAAGGTTGCTTCAAGAAGTGCCGTCCCTGAGAATGTGAAGATGCTACAAGAAAGGTAACAGTTAATTGGCACACTCTTCAGCTCGGTTTGACACAAGGATACATAAAATTTGTTGTGAGTGACTTGTAGTGCTCTAATTTCCAGATAAGCAATTGGATTAGATTGTGGGGGGCTGGAGGAGAAGCAGGGTGGCATCATAATCCATTATCAGCATTCTGTAGGGAATAGGTAGGAAGACCGTATGCCTCAAAAGTACTGTTGGGTTGTTGGAATCCATCGGGGCGAGAAGGGCAGGGAGGTTGGGTGAACTCAGAGGTCTGAATTAGGAGTCAAGTTGGAGACCTTGGGAATGGAATAGGTGGGGATAATAATAAGAACCTACTATAAATTTGCTTGTACAGTGTTTTGTACTGGCTTTCTCACAAGCAATCAACATTGGCCCAGCGCTTAGCAAAGTTTTCAGCAAGGACAGAGCAGACATTAACCCCTTATTTATAAATCCAAATGAATGGCACTTGTGTAAGACTTGGGTAAAGGACATTTCTTCTTTTCCTTTGCCACAATGGCAACCTGAGGGCATTTTTGATCCTATTTTTATGTGGACATGCAGCACCTTAAAAAGGTACATGACTCAGTTTAGCCTCCAGACTCTCGTGGCTGATTCTTCCCAATGACACAAGGCATCGCTGATATTGTGACAGAAAATTTATCATGTTGGGATATGTTAAAACTATCAATTATGTTCATGGAAAGAACATGGTTTTAATGAACCAGAATTTATTGTAATTGGTGAATGAACAGCACCAGATATTCATTGCACTTGCCTTGGACTATTCAATTTTTATTGGACTTTTGCGCTGGGATTCACTGCAAGTTAGAGTTGGAAACAGCAGTCAGCTGGGACTTCTATAAACTTGGAAACAGCAAAGAGTCAGCTGGGACCTCTATAAACAGGGCATTTAGGAGCCCGCCTGCTTAATCAGATTGAAGGATTCTTAATGCAGCATCTTTTTTTAAAATATTCATTCATGGGGTGTGGAGATTACAGGCTGGGCCAGCATATATTGTCAATTACTAATTGCCTTTGAGAATGTGATGGTGAACTGACTTCTTGAACTGTTGCAGGTACACCATCAATGCTGTTGAGAGTTCCAGGATTTTGCCCCAGTTGTAGTGTTCTTTGATTGGGCTGCTGTGTAATCTCGATATTGCTGTGTGAACAACGAACGTTCGACTTTGTTTTATAAACAGTTATTTACTACTATCACTACACTAACGAATTACTAAAATACCTAAGATTAATATAGTTGGAAATAATGGTCAAACACTAACTTACACTGGATACTACAGAGCTACTCTAATATGCGACTGCTACAAACTTCTTACAAACACCTTCTCCTGGATCACATGGTGTGTCAAGGTCCCGTGTCTACATACTCACACCGCCTGGTAGTTGGATGCTGGAACTGCAACAGTTATACATATATTATTATTTACATACAGATCATAATGCAAATGATAATCGACTTATCATCACACCAGCAACAGTGAAGAAATGACGGTATATTTCTAAGACTGGATTTTTTTTTTAAAATTTAGATTACCCAATTATTTTTTCTATTAAGGGGCAATTTAGAGTGGCCAATCCACCTACTCTGCACATTTTTGGGTTGTGGGGGCGAAACCCACGCAGACACGGGGAGAATGTGCAAACTCCACACGGACAGTGACCCAGAGCCGGGATCGAACCTGGGACCTCAGCGCCGTGAGGCGGTTGTGCTAACCACTAGGCCACCGTGCTGCCCTATTTCTAAGACTGGATTGATGTTTAGCTTGGAAGGGAACTTCCAGGTGATGGTGTTCCCATATGTCTGCTGCCCCTGTCTTTCCAGATGGTAGTGATAGTGAGTTTGGAAGATGCCAAGGAGCATTGGTGAGTTCTTGCAGATGGAATACATGGCTACCACTATGTGTTAGTTGTGGAGAGAGTGACTGTATGGGATGGGGTGCCAATCAAGTGGACAGGTTTGTCCTAATATTTTCTAAGGCTTTCTCTGAATGCAGCCTAATACTGCACTGGCTGCCCCTGGGGATATCAGTTCTGAAATGGGGGCCTTAAACAAGGGTTTAGTGTGTGTTTTATACATGCTCAATAGCAGCAGGTGGTCTTGTTTGCCCTCACACCATATTGCTGAAGGCACACATCCTGAACATAATTGTGCGTGGACTCCCTGTCAAATTGAGCACTGAAGAAAATGGCACTGCATGGTCCAATTTCTAGGCACAACCCATCTGCTATCCCCACCGTCCTAAATCGCAAAATTATCTGGGTCCTGGGCAGCATGATGGTGCAATGGTTAGCACTGCTGCCTCATGGCGCCGAGGTCCCTGGTTCGATCCCTGCTCTGGGTCACTGTCCGTTTGGAGTTTGCACATCCTCCCCATGTTTGCGTGGGTTTCACCCCCACAACCCAAAGATGTGCAGGGTCGGTGGAGTGGCCCCTTAATTGGAAAAATGAATTGGGTACTCTAAATTTATTTTTAAAAAATTATCTGGGTCCTATAAAAGCATTTTGTCTAGTTGTTCGTGCAAGATGCCAGGAATCCTAATGTAGCAATGTATTCTCCTTCATGACAAAACTGTACAATGACTCCACATGCACACAAATAATTGAAGATAAGATATGTGTAGTTAATTAGCAATGATTGATTTGAGTGATTAGTTCAAACTGCAGGCATCCAATTAAAAATGTGAGAAGCTAAATCATACTTAGGCTGTAACGAGTTAGAAGTTGGTTTTCTTATTTTCAAGCAGTCTGATTGAAAGCCAAAATAAACAATATGTAAATAAACAAATTTAATGGAACTGTGTAATCAATTTTTACTCCTTTCAACTATACACATGGGTCTTAATAAGAGATTAATAATGTTAGATGGGTCACCAGGGTCTTGTTCATATTCATAAGGTTAACCTAGTATTATGGACACTGCAGCTAAACTCATGCTGAGCAACCATCTATTCTGGGTTAATACTGCCAGAAAATTAGGTTTTGGCACCTAACCTAATTTTCTTGATTCTATCACCTTATATATAAATGTTAGAGAGATCCATTTTACCAATGAATCCACCCGGCACAGATGTTGGAGCAACTGGAGCTCAGATTTCCAAAAAGCATTCAATAATGTCTTGTACAAAAGACTCCTGAATGAGGTACGATAATGGTGTTGGGGTTAGTAAATTAACAATAACAGAGGATTGGTCAACAGAGAGTTGGAATAAAAGGGGCATTTTCAGGATGGTCGCCTGTAACTAGTGGAGTGCCACAGGGATCAGTGCTGGAGCCACAATTATTTACAATGTATGTTAATGACTTGGATGAGAGAAGTGAAGTGCCAAGCCTGTGGATGACACAAAAATACGTGGGAAGGTGAGGATGACACAAAGAGTCTTCAGAGGGATATAGGCAGGTTAAGTGAGTGGGCAAAAAATTGACAGATGGAACATATCATAAAATGTGAAATTGTGCACTTTGGTAGGAAAAATAAAGGAGCTAAATAGTATTTAAATTGAGAAAGACTGTAGAAAGCTGCAGCACAGGGGGATTTTGGGGTCCTCGTGAATAAATTACAAAAATCTAGCATGTGAGTTCAGCAGGTAATTGGAAAGGCAAATGCAATGTTGGCTTTTGTTTTAAAGAGAATGGAGTATAAGAATAAGGAAGTCTATATATGGCCCTGGTTAAACAACACCTGGGATACCATGAACAGTTTTTGTCCCCTTATCTAAGGAAAGATATACTGGCATTGGAGGCAGTCCAGAGATGTTTGGTTGATCCTGGACGTTTATGAATGGATTTTCTTATGAGAAGAGGTTGAGTAGATTAGGCCTGTATTCATCGGAGTTTAGAAGAATACGAGGTGACCCTATTGAGACATATAGGATTAGGGCAGCAAGGTGGCACAGTGGTTAGCACTGCCACCTCACAATGCTGGAGACCTGGGTTAGATTCTGACCTTGGGTGATTGTGTGGAGTTTACACATTCGCTCCATGTCTGGGTTTCGTTTGGGTGCTCCGCTTTCCTCCCACAGTCCAAAGATGAGCAGGTTAGGTGGATTGGCCATGTTAAATTGTTCCTTATTGTCCAAAAGGTTGGGTGGGAATGTGGGGATAGGTGGGGTGCTTTTTTGGAGGGTCAGTGCAGACCCGATGAGCCGACTGGCCTCCTTCTGCACTTTAGAGATTCTATGATTCTCAGGGGGCGAGACATATTCGATACTAAAAGATTATTTTCCCTTGTGGAAGGGTCTAGGATCAGAGGACATAATCTGAGTATAGGGACGCCCATTGAAGACAGCGATGAGGAGGAATTTCTTCTCTCAGAGGATCATGAATATGTGAAATTCTTTACCACAGAGAGCTGTAGAGGCTGGGTCATTAAGTATTTTCAGATATGCTGAGATAGACAGACTTTTAATCAGTAAGACAATCAAGGGTTTTGGGGATAAGTCGAGTAAGTGGAGTGGAGGATTATCAGATCAGGTCCGGCATGATCTCATTGAATGACAGGGCAGGCTCAATGGGCTGAATGGCCAACTTCTGCCTATATGTCTTATTGTCTTACATCAGGAATCCACTCATCAATCCCACCTATTGAGCGGCAAACACACTGACATTGCAGGACCGTGGTGAAGTGGTTACGTTAGTGATACAAATTCAAATTCTATCACGGTAGTTAAGAAAATCTGGAAACAATTAGATTGTACCAGTTTGTTGTTACATTTGGAGCAACGGCTCATTGGTCTGCTCACATTTTTCAGAAAAAGTAGCCTGCCCTCTTTTCCAGAATTGGTCATTTGACTCTGTCCCACACTGATGAAGTTGATCTTTAACTGCCCTCTGAAGTGCAGGAAACCATTGAATTGTGTCAGCCTCTGCAAAGAAAATTGAAACAGTTAAGAAGGTAGTCCATCACCACCACACTCTCATGGCAACTGGGAATGGGCAAAACATTCCCAGCAATGCCCATGATCTGAGATAGAAATATTTAATAGGTTTTGGTTACGCACTTCCTTCTAACCAATCTCTCAACCCATGCCATTAACATTTTTTCTTCCTCTAAGCCTTAGTCTGTTATTTTCCACACATTAAATGCTACTATTGACTTAATGAAGTGTGACTGCAGTTATAAATTCCACTTGAAATCAGTTTAAACTGGTTACTATTCTAATCAAGAAAAAAAAGCACAATTTCCAGCTTAGATTACTCATAGGGCAAGAATAATTCTAAGAACGGTGCTGAATCATCAATGGGACATGTTCATGTTGAACTTTATCTCAGTTCTCTTCACTATTCATCTGCTATGTGCCTGAAAATTAATTTCAATAATTTCAAATCTTAGTTGTTAGCCTATTCTTCCTGTTCGGTCCTCCCATTCACAACCTGCCCTACTCCAGACAGTCAGCAAAGGATAGAACGGGAGTCGCCCTCCACACACTTTTCTATTTATTTACAGAGCCCAACCCCTTATAGGACCTCAATTGAATCCCCAGTTAATGCTACCACTCCCAACCATGTGCAATCAAGTACAATTAATATGCAATTAACACACAGCCTGTTTCCTTTCTTCCAATTTGTACACAAGTCTGTTACACATTTGCCTTCTGAAATGTCTGGATGGGATAATCTTTGTTCAGTATGCAGCACTTTATTCCTCTTTCAGCATTTTAAAATCTATTAATGAAATATTACCCTCATTAGCCATCTGCCACTTGTGAAAGTAGTTGGCACTCTGAGTGTTTATAGAGCAATCTTGGGTTTCTGAATTGGAACTTTATTCAACAGAAGTTTGACTTGGAGAATTGTAGCTTCAATAGTTGTCGCTCTCTTTACAGATGTATTCCATTTGAACTCATGACCTTCTCCAACTTCTGCTCTTGTTGCATGTGAAAGTCCTGCTTCCTTCTTGGAACTTCGACAAAGGATCATTTTCCGCCTGATCAGGAAAGTGTCGGGCAATGCCATTAGATTTTAATATCCCAGCAGATGCACAATGAACCAAATGTCCTTCTGTGCTGTTAAATCTTTCTATAGTTGCTACTGTGTTACTGACATCCGCATTTATTATCCAGCTGTAGTTTGCCTATGGGCATTAAGATTCAACCACGTAGCTTGAAGGGCAGGGTAGATGACCAGGAAAACAGCTCGAGAAGACAAAATGTTAGGATAGTGGGCCTGCCAGAGGGGACCGAGGGTAGAAACCCCACAGCATACGTGACTGCGATGCTGGGCAACTTAGTGGGGAGGAACACTTTCCCCACACCACCGGAAATGGACAGAGCACATCAGTCGCTGCGCCCGAAGCCCAAGGCAGGGGAACAACCGAGAACAGTCATAGCCAAACTGCACCGGTACCGGGATAGGGAGACAATCCTACACTGGGCCAGGGAAAATAGAGCCTGCAAATGGGAAGGGCACGCCATCCGAATCTATGAGGATCTTCGAGCAGTCATAACTAAGAGACGGGCTGAGTTCAACAGAGCGAAAGCAGCTCTCTACAGGAGCAGAGTGCGTTTTGGTATGCTATACCCAGCGAAACTCTGGGTCACATACCGAAACAAGGAATATTTCTTTACAGCCCCTGCTGAGGCGAATAGGTTCGTCGAGGAGCACGGGCTGGAAAAATACCAGGGGGAGTAGGGACGAGGGGCCCCTGGCAAGGGGCAACGACACGCCGACGGGGGGGTGGGGAGAGGCGAGGCAAAGCCAGCCCCCCCCCCGGCAGGAGCACCCAGAACAATAAACAACCCACTGCCCAAGGGACCGCTCCAGGTGGGAGGCCAGGCCCCAGCACGAGGGAACGAGAGTATTGGGGAAGGGAAAGCAAGCGCGAGGGGTGCAGGGTAGGATGGGGGAAGAGCGGGCAGAAAACCGTAGAGGCCAGGCAGAGGAGAAGCGAGACAACAACCCCCGAGAGGGGAGCCACCGTACTAGCAGGAAAGCTAGCGCCGGGGGCACGCAACAAAGCAGGGCCGCAGCGCACCCCCAGCAGGGGGGAGGGCGCCAGGCAGGGGAGGGGGGGGTCACCCATCAAAGTCGGGAGAGCAAACGGGGACAGGAATAGGGGATAGAGGGGCAAAGGAGGGGTATATAGGGGAGGAGGGAAAAGGGAGAGACCGGGGGGGTGGGGCACACAGGGAGCGAGAGACCAGGGAGGGGAAATGCAGGGACAAAGGGACAAAAGAGGCCAGAAAAGGAACAGGGCTACAGAGTGCCACAACCAAGGGCTCGAAACAAGGAACCGCTGCAAGCACCCACCCAGTACGGTCTGTGGGCGAAAGGGGCCCCCAGAGTGCAGGGGACTACCCGTGTGGCGGACACACAGTGGACGGCCATGGTGGGTGCCCCCGGAACAAGGGGAAACCCCGGAGCGCAGAGACCCGACCGCATGGGGAAAGCAGTGATAGCGGCTATCCTGGACGGCCCCCTAACAAAGGGAAACCCCGGAGGGCAGGGGCGCGTCCACCAGATAAATATGGTTAATCCCACAGGAATGAGGGGGCAGAAGCCCCCCACCAGGATAATCACCTGGAACGTAAGGGGACTTAACGGCCCAGTGAAGAGATCTAGAGTCCTCACCCACCTCAGAAACATGAGGGCCGACATAGTCTTCCTCCAAGCGACGCACCTGAGGGAGCAGGACCAACTGCGGGTAAGAAAGGGCTGGGTGGGACAAACCTACCATTCCTGCTATGGGACAAGGGCCAGGGGGGTGGCGATCCTGATCGGCAAGAGGACAATGTTTAGGGCGACAAAGACGGTTACAGACTCAGGGGGGCGGTATGTCATGGTCAGCGGGGCCCTGGATGGGGCGCCGGTAGTTCTAGTCAACGTGTACGCGCCGAACTGGGACGACACGAGTTTCATCAAAAAGACCATGGCAGAAATCCCGGACATAGCGACGCATCGACTAATCATGGGGGGGGGGGACTTCAACTGTGTACAGGATCCAAAGACGGACAGATCAAACCCCAAAACGGGGAAAACCTCAAGCATGGCAAGGGAACTCAGTCACTTTATGGAGAAGATGGGAGCAGTAGACCCCTGGAGGTTCGCCCACCCGGGGGAGAAAGAATTCTCCTTCTTCTCCCCAGTACACAACGTGTACACCAGAATTGACTTCTTTGTGGTGGGGAAAAAGGTGCTTCCAGGGATAGACAAAGTGGAATACTCCGCAATTGTAATATCAGACCACGCTCCACATTACATGGACGTGCGGCTGGAGACGGGAAGGGCCCAGTGCCCCACATGGAGGTTGGACGGTGCCTTACTAGCTGACAAGGCCTTCAGCGAAAGGATAGCGCGGGCCATAGCATAGTACACGGAGAACAACCAAAACGGGGAGGTCTCATCCTCCACGTTCTGGGAAGCGCTTAAGGCCGTACTAAGAGGGGAAATCATTGCCTTCAAAGCGCAAAGAGATAGGGAGCAAAGGGTGGCTAGGCAGAAGCTGGTCGACTCCATACTGGAGGTAGACCGTAAATACTCCGAGGTCCCGACCATAGAACTCCTGGCGGAGAGAAAAGAACTACAAAGGAACTTTGACCTGCTCTCCACCAGGAAAGCAGTGCACCAACTTCGCCAGGCGCGCGGGACCCTGTACGAACACTGAGACAAAGCCAGCCGCCTGTTGGCACACCAGCTGAGAAAGCAGGCAGCCACCAGAGAAATTGCGCAAATCAGGGGTACCAGAGGCACGTTGGAAACAGAACCAGAGAGGATTAACAAAACCTTCAAGGCCTTCTACCAAGAGCTGTACACCTCAGGGCCACCAACGGGGAAGACTGGGATGAACCGGTTCCTTGATGGACTGGACATACCAGTCGTGGGAGAGGGCAGAAAACGGGACCTGGAAGCACCACTAGCACTAGGAGAGATCATGGACAGCATTAGCTCCATGCAGACGGGGAAGGCGCCGGGACCAGACGGATTCCCGGCGGACTTCTACAAAATATTTGTGACAGCGCTGGCCCCGCACCTGCGGGAGATGTTCACAGACTCGCTAGCTAGGGGCACACTGCCACCCACGTTAGCACAGGCCTCAATCTCGCTGATACCTAAGAAAGACAAAGACCCAACGGAATGTGGGTCATACAGACCCATATCTCTGCTGAACGCAGACGCCAAAATACTGGCCAAAATCCTAGCCAAAAGGCTAGAAGACTGTGTAACTGAGGTGGTCACAGAGGACCAGACGGGCTTCGTCAAAGGTAGACAGCTTACCTCGAACATCAGGCGCCTGCTGAACGTGATAATGACCCCCTCCGGGGAGAGTACACAAGACGTGATCGTCTCCCTGGACGCAGAAAAGGCCTTCGACAGAGTCGAATGGAAATACCTCATAGAGGTACTGGAGCGGTTCGGGCTTGGAACAGGGTTCACTGCTTGGGTAAAGCTCCTATACAATGCTCCCATGGCGAGTGTACGGACCAACAATACCGACTCCCAATACTTCCAGCTGCACAGGGGCACCAGACAAGGATGCCCACTGTTCCCGCTGCTGTTCGCACTAGCAATCGAACCGCTAGCAATCGCGCTCCGGGCAGCAAAAAATTGGAGGGGGATCCGAAGGGGAGGCAGAGAGCACAGAGTCTCACTCTATGCAGATGACCTGCTCCTCTACATCTCGGACCCACAAAGCAGCATGGACGGAATCATCGCGCTCCTGAAAGAGTTTGGAGCCTTCTCGGGCTACAAACTCAACATAAGCAAAAGCAAGATCTTCCCAGTACACCCGCAGGGGGCGGGGTGGAGGGGGGGGGGGGGGGGGGGAGAGCACTAAAGGGGCTGCCGTTCAAACAAGCCCGACACAAATTCCGCTACCTGGGGATCCAAATAGCCCATGACTGGAAAGGGATCCACAAATGGAACCTCACCAGTCTGACGGAGGAAGTAAAAAAGGACCTGCAAAGATGGAACACACTCCCACTCTCCCTCGCGGGGAGAGTCCAGACGATCAAAATGAACGTACTGCCCAGGTTCCTCTTCCTGTTTAGATCCATTCCGACCTACATCCCCAAGGCCTTTTTCAAAGTGCTGGACAAACTTATCATGGCGTTTGTATGTGGGGGTAAAAATGCTAGGATCCCAAAGAAGGTCCTACAAAAAACAAAATTCAGGGGGGGGCTAGCCCTCCCGAATCTACAATTCTACCACTGGGCGGCAACAGCCGAGCGAGTAAGGGCATAGATCCAGGAGCCAGAAGCCGAGTGGGTGCTTGCGGAGGAGGCCTCCTGCATGGGGACCTCCCTCCGGGCCCTCGCCACGGCAGCACTCTCATCCCCACCCAAAAAACACTCCAGCAGCCCAGTGGTGACAGCCACCCTCCAATCCTGGAACCAACTGCGGCAGCAATTTGGCCTGACCAAAATGTCGGACAAGGCTCCAATCTGCAACAACCATAGGTTCACACCAGCACTGACTGACGCCACCTTCAAAAGGTGGAGGCAGGACGGGGGGACCCTGACAGTCAGGGACCTATACACGGACGACAGGATCGTAACACTGGATGAACTGACAGAGAAATTCGGGGTTTCAGACCAGCCAGATCTATTCCTGGGGAGGAGGGCGGACGCCCTTGCCTTTACCTCCCTGATCGCCCGCCATAGAATCCTGTTTGGCTGGCGGTCAGCAGCACCGCCCAGAGCTGCAGACTGGCTGTCCGACCTCTCGGAATCTCTCCAAATGGAGAAAATCAAATTCGCCATCCGAGGGTCAGACGACGGCTTCCACAGAACGTGGGAGCCATTCATGCAATTGTTCCGGGACCTGTTTGTGGCCAACGAACAAGAGGAAGAATAGTCGGGTGGCCAAGAATCAGGGGAAAATGGACGGGAATCGGGGGAAGGTAGCCGGGGCGGGGTGGGGGGGGGGGGGGGTGGGGAGGGCTACGGGTTCGTTATGGGGGTTTGATGGCTAAGGCCCAAAACCAAACGGTAAATAATTGCCTATAAACATGTGCCTCGGCCATATTGGGGAATGTAAAATATGTATGCCGGCTAAAGGGGGCAGCCACAGTTGTTATTATGAAGAAGCTTACCTGTAAATATACATGTTAATTTTTGCGTGTTTTTTTTCTCTAATAATTTGTAATTTGTTGGATATAAAATATGAAAACTCAATAAAAAAACATTTAAAAAAAAAAAATTCAACCACGTGGTACACAGTGGGACTCATTATCTCCTGGGCGATATCAGTCACAAACATACATATAAATGTATAAACATGTGAATTGGGAGCAAGAGTAGGCCACTTGGCCCCTCGAGACTGCTCCACTATTTAATAAGATCATGGCTGAACTGATTGTCACCACAACTTCACTTTCCTGCCTACCCCCTGATTCAACCTTTCACCCCTTGCTGAACAACAATTTATCCAGCACTGCCTGAAAAATATTCAAAGACTCCGCTTCCATTGACTTTTGAGGAAGAGTGTTCCAGCGACTCATGACCCTCTGAGAGAAACGATTTCACCTCATCTCTGCCTTTTTAGAACAGTGACCCCTAGTTCTAGGTTCTCCCACAACAAGTAATATCCTCTTCACATCCACCTTGTCAAGACCCCTCAGGAACTTACATGTTTCAATCAAGTCGCCTCTTACTCTTCTAAACTCCAGCAGATACAAGCCAATCTTTCCTCATGAGACATCCCTGCTATTCCAGGTATTAATCGAGTGATCCTTCTCTGAACTGTTTTCAATGCACTTACATGCTTCCTTAAATAAGGAGACCAATACCGAAGCAGTATTCCAGATGTGATCTCACCAATGCCCAGTATAATTGATGCATAACCTGCCGACTTTTATATTCAATTCCCCTTGCAATAAACAATAACAACCTAGTAGCTTTCATAATTACTTATACCTGTATGCTAAACGTTTGTAATTCCTGTACTAGGACACCCAGATTCCTCTGCATCTCAGAGCTGTGTAATCTTTTGCCATTTCGATAATACGCTTTTTATTTTCTTCTTGCCAAAAAGGAAGATTTTCCACTTTTCCACATTATGCTCCATTTGCCAGATCTTTGCTACTCACGTAACCTATCTATAAACCTTTGTAGCCTTCTTATGCTATCTTCACAATTTAATTTGCTACCTATCTTTGTATCATCAGTAAATTTAGCAACCACACCTTTCTTCAGCCATTTATATCAATGGTAAAAAGTAAAAGCTCCAGCACGGATACATCCTGCCAACCAGAAAATTACTCTTTTATGTCTACTTTGTTTCATGTTTGCTTGCCAATCCTCTATCCATACCAATAGGTTGAACCTTACACCATGAGCTTTTACTTTCCGTCATAATCTTTGATGTGGCACATTATCGCATGCCTTCTGGAAATCCAAGTACAGTACACTCACTGGTTACCCTTTCCCTACAGCACATTTAATTTCTCCAAAGAACTCTAATAAATGGTAGAACATGATTTCCCTTTCACAAAACCATGCTGACTTTTCCTGATTAACTTGAATGTTTCTAAGTGCCCTGCTGTAATGTCTTTAATAATAGCTTCCAACAATTTGTCTATGATGCATGTTAAGTTAATTGGCTTCATGGATCCTGCTTTCTGTCTCCCTCCCTATTTTCCAATCTAATAGAACATTCCCTGAATCTAGTGAATTTTTGAAAATTAAAAACAATGCCTCCACTATCTCACCAGCCACTTCTTTTAAGACCAGAGAATGAAGTCCATCAGGGCCCAGGGATTAACAACTGTGAAGCTAACCACAATGGTTAGAAATTTGGAGGGGATAAGTGCATGCACTTCCTTATTTTCTCAGCAGAAAGCACTTAACTTCTTTTGATGTGGTGATGACCTGTCAATCATGGATGTTTATAAACATTATGGTTAGATTCAAAAGTAGGTATTTGTGATGTATTCAAGTGTGAAGGGAAATAAAAATAAGTAATCTAGGCACCTTGCTTTCTGGAAGCTGTTACCATGTCAATTACAACCTATGAAAAGCTATTTCTCTTTGAAAGTGGATAGACGCCTCACAGTTCAAAGGGTTTGGGATGGTGTAAAGCCTTGTGATGTGTTTTGGCTTGCTATGAAGTAACAGCTGCTGCTTACAACACTTCTATTTGAGGCAACAAGTGGTAGGAGCTAGTAAGTGAAAAAGCAGTGATTTTTCACTTTCTGCTGGACTGCTCTTTAGCTTCCAGGAAGGGATGAGTCATGGGAGCGGGGTGTCTCTGATATGGGAATTTTGATATGGGGTTACTGATTGGGGGAGGGAGGGGGGGGGTTCTGATATGGGAGTCTCTGATGGGGTCTCTGATTTGGAGGTCTCTGATATGTGGGGCTGTGATGGGGGGGGTGTCAGGGGGGTGGGGTGGGCAGGGTTTGCATTGTGACGGGGTGGGGGCCTCTAATTCCAACTTTAAATACTTACTCCTTTAACTCACCTTGGGGGCCGCACTTGAAAATGCTTGCACCAATCCACACCCATGTGAATTCCAGCCAGAGGGCTGGATTATCACTGGGGTATGGAGGATTGGGCTTACAGCCCATTAATCGGATGCAAATTGGTTGAAATAACCCATTTCCAGTGCCCCCCCGCCCGCTCACTGGTGCGAGGCATGTAGCTCACTGCTGCCGCCAGCAGGGGACTGGAGCATTGGGCGCCAATCCACATTTACTTATTTTTATTTGAGCTATCAGTTCATCTGTTTTATTTCATATCCTACATGCATTCTGATAGAGGGCTGAGTTCTCCGTTTCGACAACTAAGTGCTGGCTCAAATGGAGAATTTGCGAGCGTTTTACGGCAAGCAAATCAGCACTGACTCCTCACCAATTCCGGGACCAGTGAGGGGCTAGCAGCAGCACCGGGTAAAAAACTCTCGGCTCCCACTCCGAAAATGGCCAGAGAATGGCTGGGTCCCTAGCCACGCATGCGCACACTGATGACCTGCAGCAGTTGCACCGTACAACATGGTGCCGGCCGTGTGCGGACACGACCCGCCATCTGCGACCCCACAGGCTACTACCCAGCCACCCCTTGGCCATCCCCCACCAGTTCCCCCAGCCTTCACGGATGCCCCCCCGGCCAGTGACACGGATCCCAGCCAAGTGTGGCAGCGCTGAACACAGTCTGCAGCTGGCATGCTGGATTCCTGACCGCTGAGACCACACATGTCCCTCGCAGTCGGGAACCCGGCCCATCGGGGGCAGAGCATTGGGGGAGGGCCTGCCAATGACGCACCAATGCCATTGCGATGACGCCCACGCACAATGCGGTGACGCCATTTCAGAGGAGGCGGAGCATGGATGACCAGCGTCAAACCGCCGCAGGCTCTGATTTGGGCGCCGGAGTCAATTCTCTGCCCAATCACTGATTATGATATCAGCATCTGGAAATGGAGTATCCCGCCCAGAGTCTTTAGTTTTCTCTTTCTATTATTTTTGTAATCTCCAGCTTCGCCTGTTTATTTATTCTTAGATTTTTATCCTTTATTCTCTCCTGTCATGGTCTGTTTATCATTATCCATATTTGTATCTTTCTCTCATGCCTTGTCTCTACTCTTTGATTTACCAAATTTCCCCAAATTTGATTCCTTCCGGCATTATTTAGTATAAAATAACTTTCTACTTCCTTAGTTATGTAGCGCCTGAGAACATCAGCCCCAGCTTGTTGAGGTGTAGACTGCTCCAACTGTAGAACTATCATGTTCCCCACTACCGGTGTCAGTGTCGCCCCAATTAAACCCCACTTCACCCTCAATGGTCTTTGAGCCACACATTCATTTCTCTAATCTTACTTGATCTGTGCCAATTTGCCCACAGCTCAGTTGATAATCCAGAAATTATTATATCTTTGAGGTTCTGCTTCTGAATTTGATGATTATCTCTTCAGACTGACTATGCAGAGCCTCTTTCCTTGTTACTGCTACTTACATAGACCACGATGACTGCAACCTCTCCCTCGAAGTTCTTGTCCAACCCTGAGCAGATGTCACAAATCTTGGCACCGAATAGATAACGCAACCTTCTGAATCCATGTTTTTTGCTGAAGAGAACAATGTCAATCCTCCTCACCATACTGTCCCCTACTACCACTACATTCCTTTTTTGCTCCACCCACTTGAATGGCTTCCTGTACCAGCCATGGCCTGTCAACTCATCCATCCTATTGTCTCCATTCTCATCCAAACAAACTTATAAGAAAAATCAAACCTATTGGACAATTGCAAAGGATGTGGCTCCTGTACTCCTGCCCTCTGGGATCTCTTACCTGCATCACTCGCAGTCAAACCCTCCTGTGCCTGACCACTGACCAAATCCAATGACCCTTTTCTGAGGGGTTTGACAGCCTCCTGGTACAAATATCCAGCTACCATTCCTCCTTTGTGGTGCACCGCAGTGTCTGCAGCTCGGCTTCCAGCTCAATCTCTCTGAGCCGAAGCCCCTTGAGCAGCAAACACTTACTGCAGACATGTTTGCCCTGGATCGCAATGGCATGCATAATCTCACATGTTACAGCCATCACGCATCACCTGTCCTGCCATCCTTTATTAACTATTTAATTACTATTTAATTATTTTATTCAATTCATTATTTTCTTTTTTATATATATTTTAATAACCTTCCTAACAGTTTGTATGCTATTTTAAACTTTAGAGATAGAAAAGACCTTGACTATTTACCAGAAACTCACGAAATAGGCAGCTTCTTCCCCTGTATTAGAGATAGAATAAATTCCTACGGGGTGAAAAAGTTAGAAACACAAAGGAGAACCTCCTTCTCCTGTTCCCCTAATCCCCTCACTCGCCCAACTCCCAGCACTCATGTTCAAAGTCGCACTCTGGTAACCAAAAAATACACACAGGCAGGTCTCCAGCAAACAAGACCTCAATAGCAGAACAGACGGAGGAAGATGGCCCATCAGAAATATCTCTACGGCCTTTCTGGTGGACGAAGGTGCAGTAGAACAAAACTTCCAATCACCTGGCTTCTTTGCATTGGATCATGATTTCATGACATGCAGTGGAAGCTGGTGGTGCAATTTCTCCTTACTAAAATATATCACGTATGGGCATTGTTCTTTTGAAGCATCCCAAGTTCTTTGGCAACAAGGGCAGGATTGTGCTGCCTGGAAACTTCTCGGCATGATCAGGCACGGGGTCAGCAATTACAAGATGGTCATCTAGCAGTCGGATGGACAAACTGAAGAGGGAAGACAAGGACGCTGAAAAGAATACATCCTGACCTGAACTGATAGTATACAGGCCAGACAGTCTACATGACAACTACTGCCCTATGTACTACAAAGTCTGCAGATCCCAAATGGGCCTCATCAGCGATCTTCAGTAGATAATCATCATCCTCGCTAGTGAGGTACAGCCAATGATAAGAGGAGGAAAGTTCAGCATAGGTAAGACCTGTGGCGAAAGATGATGGTCTTCCCTGATGGATATTAGTGAATCAGGAAGCCTTTAAAAAAGGACAGTTTTATTGGTCAATTTGATTGGTGCCAGTTGACAAATTATCAGAATATTGAATTCAGTTACACAATTTGGCAAAATAGGACACAACTCAGAAGGCCTAGAATTGCAACCACATAAAATACAAGCTTCTTAGCTTCTGTGCTGTTGTATTGAAGGCCTTTGTTCATGTGGAGAACAGGAGGAGGCAGTTCCTCTACATGGCAGTAAGCTTTATAGCCAACGTCTGAAGCATTGTGTGTGGTTTAGCAATGCAGCATGAAGGCCACAACGAGCTTGATAGCTATGGACAGTACTGCCCATGCCTTGGCTCAAGGCTGGAGTAGTAGTTGCAGCAGATGACAGACCTCACTTGTAAAGCATCCAAGTTAGTTCTGTACAGTAAGTTAAGGAAAGTAAAGTGGCATTTAAAATTGTTGTTGTTTCCTGCGCAGTGTCCTCCATCTCCAGCTCCTCCTCGGTCTTTTCCAGCTTCTCCTGCTGTTTCTGTCTTGACTCCCCCCCCCCCCCCCCCCCCCACATCATTCTCCAGCCTCAAAAGCAGTTCAACATCAGCAAACCATTCTTAGCAGAAGTCAGAAATCAGTTATAGAAGGTATAACATAGGAAACAAATGCCCATATGCTCACCAAGTAGAAAGACAAATCAATGACATCTTCATTATTCATTCATAGGATACGGATGTTTCTGGCTAGGCCAGCATTGATGGCACATGCCTAATTGCCCATGAGAAGATGGTGCTGATGACTGAATGGTTGTTAAGCCATTTCAGAGAGCAATCAAGAGTCAATGAATTTTTAAAATTCATCCATGGAATGCGGGCATCACTGGCTAGGCCAGCATTTATTTTCCTCCCTAATTGCCCTTGAGAAGGTGGGGATGAACCATGTCCTTGAACCACAAAGGCCCACATGGAGTAAGTACACCCAGTAGTAAATCAGAAGGGTTTTTACAACAATCACCTGGTCACATGATGAATATTATTGATACTAGATTTGTATTTCAGATTTATTTAAATATTCAAATTCACGTTCCCCAGCTGTCATGGTGGGATTGCACTCTCACATTATAAGATCATTAACCCAGGGCTATAGAATACTGCCTCAGTAGCACAATCGCAATGCCACCGTTCCCATGCAAACCAATAACATGTCTGCAGCAGAAGAGCCCTTTAAATAAGACGGTTGAATAGTCCTTTCTGCTTCGTAAAGCCATGGTTTGCTGAGCAAGTTTATCATGTGGTGATTCATATACTGGCGCAGCGAAAGGGTCCAACAACAAATGTAAGGACTTATTTAAATTTGAGAAGGAGGCGGTGGTGTAGTGGGATTGTCACTAGACTTGCAATCCAGCGGCCCAGGGTAATGCTCTGGGGTCCCAGGTTCGTGTTCCACCACTGCAGATGGTGAAATTTGAGTTCAATAAAGATATGGAATTAAAAGTCTAATGGTAACTGGAGAGCCATTGCCGATTGTCATAAAAACCCATCTAGTTAATTAATACCCTCCAGGGAAGGAAATCTGCTGTCCTTACCCGGTCTGGCCTACATGTGACTGCAGACCCGACTGCAGACCCACATAACAAAGTGGTTGACTCTGAACCCCCCCCCAGTTGAACTGGCCTAGCAAGGGCAATTAGGGATGTGCACCAAATGCTGGCCCAGCCAGCGACGTCCCTCAAGGACGAATAAAACAATAAGATTCTGAATGTCTATGATGGGGTGGCAGCAGGATATTTCTAGTACTGAATTTTGACGGGAATGCTTCCTGCATCTTGGATTCTTGTGCATTTTGTGCATGTGCCACCGCCAGGTTTTTAGAGTGGTGGCCCAATTCCAGAATTACTAAGCTAGCGCTCATGTTTTAAATTGCTTTGTTCTCAACAGGTCCTGATGAGCATTATATCTGAAACGCCGAGTCATTTTCCTCTCTCCCTGATCAAAATGTTGCAGACTTTGAAAATGTAGCTTTTCCTTTTATTAAACACTTTTTCAAACACACAAAATTGAAGCTTTTGCCTCATCAAAGTATAATTGGGTAAAGTGTTCCACACAACCAAGTGATTTCCACTGAACTGCATGGGGTCTGCATTATCTACTTTGTGCAATTACATTCGAACAGCTTTGTGTAATGCTCTTAAATTACACAGTGGAAAGAAGAAAATCTTTAGAACAACCATGGACATAAGAAGGTAAAGTAAATACAGAAATCAATGATCCACCAGTTAGAAGGTCAATAAGACAAGCTACTTATCTGCTGGTAAATGTGTGACAATTTGGGTGCCGTAAATTAATTAAGTGAAATACTTTAAATGGGAATTGTGCTCACTTTTATTAAGGCAGCAAATCTTATTTTCTATCATTGCCTGTTTCCTACCGAAGCCAGAATTTTTGAACTGTCCTTCCTCATCTTATTTCCGTTAATCCTTTCACAGTATTACACTTAATACTCACTTACTCTCATGCGTAGAGGACGTCAATATCCATCACCAAGAGCAGTTCTGTAATGCCACTACTGACCAAGCTGATTGAGTCCTGAAGGACATATCTGACAGACATACCTGTGGCAGGTGGAGAGGGAACCAACAAGAGGGGAAAACCTGCATGATCCCATCCTCACCAATCTGCCTGCCGCAGAAGTATCTGTCCATGACAGTATTGGATAGTCTCACCGATAGCACCACCAAGCTGCACTTTCGCAGCAATAACATGCTTACTGATTCTCAGTTTGGGTTCTGCCTGGGCCAAACATGGGCAAAGAACTGAACACCACAGGTGAGGTGAGAGTGACTGACATTGATATCAAGGCAGCATTTTTCTGAGCATGGTGTCATTGAGCCCTAGTAAAACTGGAGTCAATGGGAATCAGGGATAATCTTTTCCAGTGGTTGGAGTCATTCCCAGCGCAAAGGTTTTATTGTGTTTTTTGGAAGCCAATTATCTCAGCCCAAGGTCATTACTGCAGGACCAGCGTCCGAGACTAAATCAGCTTCAGCTGCTTCACCTTCATCAGTCCCTTCTTCAGAAGGTCAGAAGTGGCGATGTTGATTGATGATTATACAATGTTCAGCACTGTTCGTGGCACCTCAGATACTGAAGCAGTCCATGCCCAAAAGCAACAAGATCTGGAGAGGCTTGGGCTGATAAGTGACAAATAACATTCACACTTCACAAGTACCAGGTAATCAATATATTGAACAAGAGACAAACTAAGCATCTCCCATTGGCATTCAGACGTAATACCTGAATGCCCAACAATTAACATCCTGGCCAAAAGATTAAACTGAACCAACCAGGTAATACCTGTGGATAAAAGGGCAAATCAGAGGCTGAGAATTCTGCAGTGAGTAACTCACCTGACTCCCAAAACCCGCTCACCATCAACAAGGCACAAGTCAGGAGTGTGATGGAATACTCCCCATTTGCCTGAATGAGTTGCAACTTCAACAATTCTTGTTGAATGTAAAATTATTGATCTGCATTCAAAATAACGTTTTAGCCAACACCTAACAAGGCCTATGAGAGATGGTGAAATTCCATATTTAGTCTTAAGAAATGAAGCTGGGCAAGTGGATGAAGTAACAGAAGAAGGCCTCCATTTTGGAAATAGAGACCATAATATAGTTAGATTTAGTTTATTATGGAAAAGAACAAAGATAGAACAGGATTAAAAGTTCGAAATTGGGGGAAGACAAATTTTACAAAGCTGAGGGATGAGCTGGTAAGAGTGGACTGGATCGAGAAACTAGAAGGGAAAACTGTATCAAATCAGTGGGGAGCATTCAAAGGTGAAATGATGTTGACAGTGTCGACATGTCCCACATAGAAAAAGTGGTGTACTGCCAAACCGCGAGTCCCTGGGTTATCCAGATGCATACAGGTCAAGGTGGAGCAGAAAAATAAAGTTTATGAGATGCACAAAAGACTTAACACAGTAGAGAGCCCAGAGGAGTATAGAAATATATGGGTGAAGTAAAAATGGAAATTAGGAAAACAAACAAAGGATACAAAAATATATTGACAAGTAAAAGCGAAGATGTTTTGCAAATACATTGCTCGACCTTCATCTACACATTTAGTTACCTCCTCAAAGAATTTAATCAAATTTGTGAGGCAAGACGTACCCTTCATGAATCCATGTTGACTATCCCGGATTAAGCTGCATCTTTCAAAATGGTCATTAATCCTATCCCTCAGGACCGTTTCCATTAATTTACCGACCACCAAAGTAAGACTAACTGGCCTATAATTACCAGGGTCATTCCTATTCCCTTTCTTGAACAGAGGAACAACATTTGCCAGTCTCCTGTCCTCTGGCATTATTCCTGTGGACAGTGAGGACCCAAAGATCAAAGCCAAAGGCTCTGCAATCTCATCCCTTGCCTCCCGAAGAATCCTAGGATATATCCCATCTGGCCCAGGGGACTTGTCGACACGCAGGTTTTTCAAAATTGCTAATACATCTTCCCTCAGAACATCTACATCCTCCAGCCTACCTGCCTGTAATTTAGCATGGCCAATCCACCTCAACCAAACCTCTTTGGACTGTGGGAGGAAACCAGAGCACTGGATGAAACCCACGCAGACATGGGGAGAACGTGCAGACTCCACACAGACAGTGACCAAGCCAGGAATCAAACCTGGAATCCTGGAGCTGTGAAGCAGCAGTGCTAACCACTGTGCCACCGTGCTGTCTGTGGTGGCTCCAGACCCTCAGCAATGTGGTTGACTCTTAATTGTCCTCAGGGATGGGCAATACATGCTGGCCCAGCCAGCGATGCCCACATCCCATGAACAAATAAATAAAGAAGCTTCCAACACACATGAATGCAACACACTGTGAGCCCAATTGACAATCTTAAATTGATTTCCAGCATAACTCTGAACACACTGAGGATTATATAGCAAATATCCAATCACAGAATTGAAGCAAGTGCCAATGTGATGCTAGTTATGTGGGCCATACATCCCAAAGAGTGGATGATAATTTCAAACAGCATATCCCTTTTGCTGTTCGCAACAGGCAAGGCACAAACCACACCAAACTAGCTCGTACTTGCAAAACTCAAAACACAGTGTTCAACATTAGATGTGATCCTGCAATTGGATTCACATCATCCCTTGCAGTACACAGTATTATTGATGGCACGTATGGGGTCATATCAGCTCTACTCCAAATGCCACCCATTTTCAAAACAAACAAAATCATTATCTATTGATCTTCCTCATGAGTAATGTGTGTATTTTCCAAAGTTTGCTAATTTTTGAGAGATAGCAGTGCCAGTGCAAAGTGACATTTCTGCTTTATGTTCAGCATCAATGTTTCACGAAGTTAGCGACCATTGGCAAATATCAAACATAAAAGTAAAAATACTATGGATGCTGGAAATCTGAAATAAAAACAGAATGTGCTGGAAAAACTCATCATATCTGGCAGCATCTGTGAAGAGAGAAATAGTTAATAGGCTGGATTCTCTGTTTCTGTGACTAAGCGTTGACGCCATGCAGAACTCGTGGAGTTCCACAACAGCAAACCTGGTGCCGCACCTGGACCGATTCTGTACTGTTAAAGGGCTAGTACCAGCGGCACGTGGAACACAATCGATTCCAATGAGAATCGGTGCCGGATTCACCGGTTTCATGATTGACAATCAGGAGGCTGACAAGCTGAAGCCGCATTTACATACTGCACTCCCACACACACCATCCCAGCCAACAAGATGGCAGCAAGACCTGCGGCCCCACGCTTCACGGATGCCGAATTGGAGACCCTCCTGGACGCCGCAGAGGAGAAGCAGGTGACCCAGTACCTCGGCCCAGGAAGGTGCCTGCCAGCCGCCGCCATTCGCTGTGCCTGTACGCAGGTAGCAGAGGCAGTCAACGGGTAATACTATCCAGAAAAAAATGCACGAGCTCCTCAGGATGGCCATGATAAGTAGGCAGCCCTGTGCCCCTGGCACTAACCTGCGCCCCACACACCTGTAACCCCCCCCCCCCCCCACCAAACAGAGGGTGGGCAAACATCCACCCTGTAGCACATGTCGGCACCCATACCGGGCACCATGGCCGGGTCCCCGGGCCACTGAGCTGCCAGATACCCAACCCCTGTGCGCCGCATGCATCGGACTGTTTGCCCGCACCCCCCCCCCCCCCCCCCACCTCAAGGCTGCCCACGAACGCTGGGAGCAGGAGAAGACTGGAGGGGACCAACGGACCTGCAGCCTCTAGCCATGGCAGAGCAAAAGAACCTGTACTTAGCCGTCGGCCCGGAAGAAAGGGAGGTCACCAATGTGGAGTTCGGCCGCGGGTCAGGAAATGAGACCCTGCTGAGTTTCTGTTCCCCGTGACACGTGTGCCAACCTTCCCAACACCACCCCCACACCATCATCACCTCTCCATCACCCTCACCCTTACCCCCACCCCCTCACCACCCTCATTACCCCATCACCCTCACGCCCACA
Source organism: Scyliorhinus canicula (assembly GCF_902713615.1). Taxonomy (NCBI): domain Eukaryota; kingdom Metazoa; phylum Chordata; class Chondrichthyes; order Carcharhiniformes; family Scyliorhinidae; genus Scyliorhinus; species Scyliorhinus canicula. The sequence goes on along the minus strand of NC_052152.1, from coordinate 139,900,941 downwards.
CCACCCTCACCCCCCCACCACCCTCACCCCACCACACGTACTCCCCCACCGGCCCACGGTCTAATCATGAGTCTTGTCTTGCGTCCTGCCCTCCTGTCCTGCCGGAGATGGGTTGGGTCCATCTGGCATCCGCCGTCCTTAGCCAGTGCCACAGCTGGAGCCCCCCAAGACAGCTGGGCACGGACGCTGAGAGCAGCTCAGACGCGAACCCTCCACTCGAGACGCCGGACACCCTGGAGCTCAAGTACGGAGATGGCCATGACTTCTCGTCACAGCTGTCTCCAACTCCCTCCCCCATCCCAGAGACATTCACCTTGCTTGGGTACTTTAGTGAAAAGGTTTCTGGGACACTATCTGGTGCGCACCACACACGATCCGGTACAGCAGATGGAGGGAGGAACACCTGAGGGGGCAAGCGGTTGGAGGGCAGGCCGGCCCAGGGACGAGCTTCTGTCCAGATGGGTTTCAGGCTTCTGGAATGGACAGTCCCATTGATTGTGTTGATGCAGTCGCCGGGCTAGGGATTGTCAGCGAGCATCCAGTACCTAAAGGGGTGCAGTTGGAGGAGTCAACCGTGTGCAGGAGCAGGAGGTGGTGCTAATCATGCGTGCCATCCAGGCCAACACTTCACAGGTGACGTCCGCGGGGATGGCAGTGGGAGCAACGGTTTGAGCTATGGATTAGCATCACCACGGCCTGAGGCATTCTGTGCAGGCGGAGGCCCAGGATGGGGTTATCGCCTCACAGGCAATCATGTGCCAGGACCATATGGAAACCACAGCGGCAATCCTGAACATGGCCCAGTCACAGCAGGACATGGCTGGAAACATTGGTGGCATTGCCCAGACGCTGACCGACATGGCGCAGACACAGAGAGTAGTGGCCCAGACCCAGTGGGAGACAGCGCAGTCACTGCCTGATCTGACACAAACCCAGACGGTAGTGGCACAGTCGCAGCGTGATGTGGCGCAGTCCCAGATGGAGATGGCCCGCTCCCTGCTCCATGTCCGCGAGCATGCAGACCCTGGTCAAGACCTGAACGGGCCTCCAGGAGTAGCAGTGCCAGGTGGCCGGTGTGCCTCAGGGGTTAGCTCTGCTCGCACTCCCATCACATGGAGTAGCCCGGGGCCATCGGGCACCCCGAGGGAGGAGGAGGTGATTGGTCTCGTGCCAGTGACTCCCGCAGGGGAGGTGCCAGACTTCCCCCCTCCTGTCCCTGCGCATCAGGTGGGCAGCAGGCAGGATAGGTCAGCACCATGCCACCTGGGATGCCCAAGCAGCAGCTGTACCCATGCAAGCCCGGCCACCTCAGAAGACAGTCGCCAATGAGGACCCAAGTCGCAGGACGGGAATCACAGCAGGCCACCTCCAATCCTGCTGTACCGTCTGGGGAACCACCAAGATGTCACTTTAGTGCCTGTAAGGCCAGAACGGTAGATACTAGCAGGGGCGGAATTCTCCGAACACCCGCCGGGTCGAAGTATCGGCACGGCACTGCATGAAACGCGGCACACCATCCCGCTGCCGGTATGCAATTCTCCTCAGTGTGGAGAATCGGCGCCAACATGGTCGGCGCGGCGCCGGTTGGGGTATGCGCCGACTCTCTGGCCTGGGCCGGCATGCCGATTCTCCGGCCCGGATGGGCCGAGTGGCCGTCAACAAAATCCTCTGAGCCAGCGGCACCTCGGTGTTGAAGGGTCCGAGGGCGGCCTCTGGGGGGGAGGGGAGGTCCGACCCCGGGGGCGGGGCCCCCGTAGTGGCCTGGTCCACGATCAGGGCCCACTGATTGGCGGGCCTGCCTCTCTCGTCGGGGCCAGCGCGGGGAAGACGGCCACTGCACATGTGCTAGTTGACGCCGGCCCAACTGCGCATGCGTGGACCCCGCGGTGCTGGGTTCAGACTGGGATCGGCAGCTGGAGCGACGTAGGCCGCTCCAGCTCCATCCTAGCCCCCTGTGGGTCACAGAATGGTATCCTGGAACGGACGCCGACGCCGGAGTAAAACACTCCCGTTTTTACTCTGATGTCAGCACTTAACCGTCTGATGGGAGAATACCGCCCGTTAAGTTGGCAGAGTTGGGCACAGTGGGAAGTCTTACAACACTTAGTTAAAGTCCAAAAGGTTTATTTAGAATCAGGAGCTTTCAGAGCATAGCTCCTCCATCAGGTGAATGAAGAGGTAGGTTTCACAAACACAAATATGGACAAAGCCAATGATGCAAGACGATACTTTGAATGCGAGTCTTTGCAAGTAATTAAGTCTTTACAGATCCAGACAGTGCAACTGGAGAGAGGGATAATCATAGGTTAAAGAGGTGTGAATTGTCTCAAGCCAGGACAGTTGGTAGGATTTTGCAAGTCCAGGCCAGATGGTGGTGGTGGCGGGAGGGGGGGTGGGGTTAAATGTAGTGAGACATGATTTTTTCTACTATGGTACTGGGGGTGAATTGGTCTGCTGGTGCTGATGCCGAGGTTCTGACGCTTCTTGTTCTTGGTGTGGATATAGATGGCGTAGTTCTGTTGTCTCGTCTGATTGGCAGTGTCCCCCTTCACCATCTGGCCTGGGCTTGCAAAATCCTACCAACTGTCCTGGCTTGAGACAATTCACACCTCTTTAACCTGTCATTATCCCTTTCTCCAGTCGCACTGTCTGGACCTGTATAGACTTAATAACCTGCAAAGACTCACATTCAAAGTATCATCTTGCATCTTTGACTTTGTCTATATACGCTATGTTTGTGTAACCTACCTCGTCACTCACCTGATGAAGGAGCTACACTCTGAAAGCTCCTGATTCCAAGTAGACCTGCTGGACTTTAACCTGCTGTTGTAAGACCTCTTACTGAATATACGTTGTCACATTAAACACCTGTTCACAACATTGCAACCTGTCTTGGTGCTCTGTCAGATGGATGTGAGGGGTGAACTAGTCTGGTCAGGGAGGTGGGAGTGGGGGGGGGGCGGGGAGATGGGTGGACATTGTGGCTGACCTGGGATCCCCAGTCTCAACTGCCCCCCTTCACCCTGACCATACCCACCACCGTCACCCCAGGGATTCGAAGGGACGGCCTTCGACTGCAGGTTAAAGTCCAGCAGGTTTATTTGGAATCAGGAGCTTTCGGAGTGATGGAATGGCCAGCTCGCATGCAGGGATCACACAGGTGGACGGTGGAAATTGCTACTGTGAGCAGGAGTCACGCATTGTAAATCGTGCGGAGCACGAGAGCTTATCGCAGAGCTGGTTGTCATCATCGTCCATCCCATGGACCAGACCTGGGGTTACTGACAACCCAGGGCCCGCACCCTGTAGTACGACAGGTATGTATCACGGAGGGAGTTGCAGGTGAGGGGTGACTGGGGGGTGGTGGAGGGGGGAGGTGTGTGGGGGTGGGATGTGGTGTCCATGACCCTGGCCAGTTCACCTCCCCCCTGTCCCCTCCAGCCCCCTATTTGGCGAACCTGGAGACGAAAAGATCTTCCAGTGCGCGTTGGCCCTGACACACACGTCGTTCGGTCTCCAGTGCATGCCTGGGCTCCATGTCCTACCCATCGTCCCCCATATCCTCCTCACTGGAGGAGGCCTGGAGTTCCGCCTCATCTAGCACATCATCCCTCTGCTGGGGATGTTGTGAAGGACGCAACAGGTCACCACGATGCACGTGACCCTCTCAGCATCATACTGGATGGCACCTCCAGAGTGGTCAAGGCACCTGAACCACGTCTTTAGGAAGCCGAAGAACCACTCAATCATGATCCTGGTTGCTGGATGGGTGTCATTGTAGTGGGTCTCGGCATCGGTCTGTGGCCTCTGGATCTATGTCATCAGCCACGACCATTGTGGATACCTCTGCCACCCAAGAGCCAACCCCTCCCAGCCGGAGTGTGTGTCTCAAACATAAGACCAGAAGACACAGGGGCAGAATTAAGCCACTCGCGCCATCGATTCTGCTCCGCCATTCAAACATGGCTGATATTTTCTCATCCCCATTCTCCTGCCTGCTCCCCATAACCCCTGATCTCATTAATCATGAACCTATCTATCTCCGTCTTCAAGACACTTCGTGATGTGGCCTCCACAGCCTTCTGCAGCAAAGAGTTCCACAGATTCATCACCCTCTGGTTGAAGAAATTCCTCCTCATCTCTGTTTTAAAGGATCGTCCCTTTATTCTGAGATTGTGTCCTCTGATTCTACTTTTTCCGACACGTGGAAACATCCTCTCCACATCCACTCTCTCCAGGCTGTCATGATATGCAAACATGCACATAATGATATACAGACAGGCAGCTAAGGAACACAGAGAACAGGACATGACCAATGAGCAGGCAGGACACTCAGGATGGTATCTCACTATAAAAGGCAAGAGGCACTCACACTCCGCCTCTTTCCACTGATGAACATCACTCTACAGAGTGAGTCTTGGTGTATGTACAGTATCACACCTCCAGCACGTGGCTAAGAGCTAGCCTGGTTCAGTCAAACAGAGTAACCACACTTAGGTTAGCAGAGAGTCGAACTCATAGAGAACTGTGCTAACTGTGCTACTAGTTCAATAAATCAGATTGAACTAACTTCAAGGTCTGGAGTACCTGTTGGTCAAAGCTGCATCCAGTTGCAGCCTGTGTTATCCCAGAGTACATAACACATCACAGGCCATGCACTATCCTGTCAGTTTCAATGAGATCCCCCCTCATCCTTCTAACTTCCAACGAGTACCGACCCAGAGACCCCAACCATTCCTCATACGATAAGCTCTTCATTCCAGGGATCATTCTTCTGAACCTCCTCTGGACCCTTTCCAAGGCCAGCACATCCTTCCTTAGATATGGGGCCCATCATCGAGTGTGACAGGATGAAGGTATCATGGACACAATCTGGGTATTGGGCGCAGACATACATGATACAAAGCTGATGGTCAGATATCAGCTGCACGTTCATCGAGTAGGGGGTCATGCAACATGTCGATCACGCCCTGGACCCGGGGCATCCCATTGATGGTGGCTAACCCCACAGCCCAGGCATCCTGGTGGGCTCAATCCACATTGAAGTGGATATATTGAGCCGCATGGGCATATCGGGCCTTTTTGACGGCACGGATGCAACTGTGCACCGAGGTCTGCGAGATCCCGGACAGGCCCCACTTGGCACCTAAAGGGTCATGGCGACCGTCAACTAGATGGCCACCAGGAGTGGTTGTCCTCTCTCATAACCCCCCCCCCCCCGCAGTGCCAGGTGTGCCATGATCTGTCAGAAATGTCATGGTGTCGCCCTGTTCAGCTGGTGTCGGAACCTATTCTCCACCCAATCGCGTTTCGTGATTTCGGTGTCAGCTAACGGAGAATCCCGCCCAACATTTTGAGTCTGTATGACTCTCCTCATGAGCAACAGAGTGGGAGAACTATGATGGATTTGAAAATGTTGAAGAGGGGATGGCGTGAGCCAGAAACAGAGGGAGCATGTTAGCATGGTGAGTACTCTCATGCCCAACCAGATCCACCAGGCTATATGGTGGCCCTGGCCTGCACTGCAGTCCCTGCCCTTACCATTCCCCTGACATTCTTCCCTCCACACTTCGTCCCTGGCCCCCAGGGTGCCTGTTACTGGCAGGGTGGCCGCCTGCCCCATCACCCATCCCTGGGAGCGTTATGTTCTGCAGCCCCTGTCCCTTGCCCTCCTGTGGGGTCCACTGTGGGTGCGCTAGTGTGTGGGCCGCATGCTACCCTGCCAGCAGGGTGCCACTTCTGCAGGGGGGCAGTGCATGCCACTGACCATGCTTGGTGGCATGCATGCAGGACGACCCAGTGTGCACCTGCTGGATTCCAGCCAATATTGTTGGGTTAGAATGGGCAAATCCCAGGCCAGACATGGTGAGTCACCATATCCGTGCCTGTGACACCACCCCCATTCCACCCCCCCCCCACCCCCACCCAGAGGTGGCCACACACCACCTGCCGGCAGCCCCCCTCTCCCCACCGTGAACCTCATGCCAACACCCAAACCGCCCGCCATGGCCGGTTGCCCCACACACACAGGCCACGACCTATGGATACCCTGTGCTGCCCGTGTCCGAGTGTCTCACACTGTGTATTATCTGTCCCCCAGAAGAAGTTGGTCCAGAACCGCAGGGAGAAAGAAAAGACCGGAGGGAGCCGGCCAGATCTGTGGTCGGTACTTCACCATGATAGAGCAGAGGGTGTTGGACCTGCTCGGTAGGATGGGGGAGTGGGCAGTCGCCAAGGTGGAGGTTTGCATGGGACACCAGGTGAGCCCAAATGCGCTACGATTTCTCGATGGCAAGTGAGTCAACACCACGCCTACCCACAATCTCATCATGCGTCATGTCTTTTGTCTTGCAGGGTCACCACCAGATGATGTGTAGCTGGCTGGCGTCTCTCACCCCTAGCTGCAACCCTGCGACACACCGGAGTACATGTGTAGGGACGACACCAACGTCTGATCATTGCTGTCACCGGCACTCTTCACCTTCCCAGAGATTATCACCTCGGTTGGGCACTTTAGTGAAGAATCCCCTGGGGCAGGAGGGGTGGCCGTGGCATAGTGGTATTGTCGCTGAACAAGTAATCCAGAGACCCAGAATAAGGATCTGGGGACCTGAGTTCAAATCCCAGCATGGCTGGTGGTGGAATTTAAACTCAATAAAATATCTGGAATTAAAAGACTAACGATGACCATGAAACCGTTGTCGATTGTCGTAAAATCCCACCTGGCTCACTAATGTCCTTACCTGGCTGCCATCCTTACCTGCTCTGGCCTACATGTGACTCCAGACCCACAGCAATGTGCTTGGCTCTTCAATGCCCTCTGAAACGGTCTAGCAAGTCACTCAGTTGTGTTTAACAAATTTAACAAAAAGACAAAAAGGAATGAAACCGAATGGACCACCCAGAATCAAACCAGGGGAATCAAAGCAAGCACTGGAAATGACAACAGCAAACCCAGCCGTGCCGGCCCTGCAAAGTCCTCCTGAATAACATTTGGGGACTTGTGACAAAGTTGGGAGCGCAGTCTCACAGACTAGTTAAGCAACAACCTCACAAAATCATCCCAGACACCACTATCACTATTCCTGAGAATGTCCTCTCTCACCGTCAGGGCGGACCCAGAGAGGTGGCAGCACAGTGGTATACAGTCGGGTGGGAGTTTCCCTGGGAGTCATCAACATCGACTCTGGATCCCAGGAAGTCTCATGGCTTCAGGTTAAACATGGGCTAGCAACCTCCTGCTAATTATTACGGACCGGCCACCATCAGTTGATGAATCAGTACTCCTCCATGTTGAACACCACTTGGAGGAAGCACTGAGGGTGGCAAGGGCACAAAATCATCCCAGACACCACTATCACTATTCCTGGGAATGTCCTCTCTCACCGTCAGGGCGGACCCAGAGAGGTGGCAGCACAGTGGTATACAGTCGGGTGGGAGTTTCCCTGGGAGTCATCAACATCGACTCTGGATCCCAGGAAGTCTCATGGCTTCAGGTTAAACATGGGCTAGCAACCTCCTGCTAATTATCACGGACCGGCCACCATCAGTTGATGAATCAGTACTCCTCCATGTTGAACACCACTTGGAGGAAGCACTGAGGGTGGCAAGGGCACAGAATATGCTCTCGGTGGAGGACTTCAATGTCCATCACCAAGAGTGGCTCGGTAGTACCACCATAGATAAAGCTGGCCAGGTGCTAAAGGGCATAACTTGGAGACTGGGACTGCAGCAGGTCATGAGGGAACCAACAAGAGGGAAAAACATGCTTTTCAAAAAATAAATTTCAATTACCCAATTCATTTTTTTCCAATTCATGGGCAATTTAGGGTGACCAATCCACCTACCCTGCACATCTTTGGATTGTTGGGACGAAACCCATGCAAATACAGGGAGAATGTGCAAACTCCACACAGACAGTGACCCAGAGCCGGGTTCAAACCTGGGACCTCGTCACAGTGAGGCAGCAATGCAAACCACTGCATCACCATGCTGCCCTGGGGAAAACCATACTTGACCTCATCCTCACCAATCTGCCTGCTGCAGATCCATCTGTCCATGGCAGTATCGGTAGAAGTGACCACTGTAAATTCTTTGTGGAGACAAAGTTCCACCACCATATTGAGGATACCGTCCATTGCGCTGTGTGGCACTACCACCATGCTAAATGGGATATACTTCGAACAGATCTAGCAACTCAAGACTGGGCATCCATGAGGCGCTCTGGGCCATCAGCAGCAGCAGAATTGTATTCAATCAAAATCTGCAACCTTATAGCCGGCATATCCCCCACTCTACCATTACCACCAAGTTAGGGGAGCAACTCTTGTTCAATGAAGAGAGTAGGAGAGCATGTGAGGAGCAACATCAGGCATACCGAATAAAGAAGTGTCAACCTGGTGAAGCTACAACACAAGATTACTTGTGTGCCAAACAGCATAAGCAGCGAGTAATAGACAGGGATAAGCGATTCCACAACAAACGTATCACATATACGCTCTGCAGTCCTATCACATCCAGCCATGAATGGTGGTGGACAATTAAACAATTCACTAGAGAAGGAGATTCTGCAAATATCTCATCCTCAATGACGGAGGAGCCAAGCACAGATGTGCAAAAGACAAGGCTAAGGTACTCGCAACAATCTTCAACCAAAATTGCCAAGTGGTTGATCCAACTCGGTCTCCTCCGGAGGTCCACAGCATCACAGATGTCAGCTTTCAGTCAATAGGATTCGCTTCACGTGATATCAAGAAACGGCTGAAGGCACTGGATACTGCAAAGGCTATGGGCTCCGACAATATGAAATGAAATGAAAATCGCTTATTGTCACGAGTAGGCTTCAATGAAGTTACTGTGAAAAGCCCCTAGTCGCCACATTCCGGCACCTGTCCGGGGAGGCTGGTACAGGAATCGAACCGTGCTGCTGGTCTGCTTGGTCTGCTTTAAAAGCCAGCGATTTAGCCCGGTGAGCTAAACCAGCCCCTATTCCGGCAATATTACTGAAGACTTGTGCTCCAGAACTTACCGCACCCCTAACCAAGCTGTTACAGTACAGCTACAACACTAGCATCTACCCAGCAATTTGAAAAATTGCCCTGGGGTGTCCTGTGCACAAGAAACAGGACAAATGCAACCCAGCCAATTCCTGCCCTAACAGTCCACCTTCAGCAAAGTGATGAAAGGAGTCATCAACAGGCAATTACTCGGCAATAACCTGCTCATGGACGCTCAGTTTTGGTTCCGCCAGGATCACTCAGTTCCTAACCTCATTATAGTCTTGGTTCAAATATGGACAAAAGAATTGAATGCCAGAGGTGAGGTGAGAGCGACTTCCCTTGACATCAAGGCAGCATTTGACCGAGTATGGCATCAAGGAACCCTAGCTAAATGGGAATCGAGGGGAAACTCTCCGCTGGTGGAGTCATATTTGGCACAAAGGAAGATGGTTGTGGTGGTTGGAGGTCAATCATTTCAACTCCAGGGCATCTATGCAGGGGTTCCTCAGGGTGGTGTCCTGTGCCCAACCATCTTCAGCTGCTTCAATAATCATGTTCCTCTATCATACGGTTAGAAGTGGTGATGTTTGCGGATGATTGTATAATGTTCAGCACATTCGCAGCTCCTCAGATAATGAAGCAATCCATGTCCAAATATAGCAAGGCCTGGACAATATCCAGGCTTGGGCTAACAAGAGCAAGTTACATTAGAGGATATAACCATCACCCCTTGGAATTCAATGGCATTACCATCGCTGAATCCTCCACAATCAACATCCTGGGGGTTACCATTGATTAGAAACTGAACTGGACTAGCCATGTTAGTACTGTAGCTACCAGGGCAGGTCAAAGGCTAGGAAACCTATGACGAGTAACTCACCTCCTGACCCCCAAAGTCTGTCCATATTCTTCAAGGTACAAGTCAGGAGTGTAATGAAATACTCTCCACTTGACTGGATGAGGGCAGCTCCAACAAACTGCAGAAGCTCAATACCATCCAGGACAAAGCAGCCCACTTGATTTCTCCCCCTTCCACAAACATTCAAACCCTTCACCACCAATGAACAGTGGCAGCCGTGTGTGCCATCTACAAGATGCACTGCAGTAACTCATTAAAGTTCCTAAGACAGCACCTTCCAAACCCATGTTCACTAGCTTGAAAGACAAGAGCAGCAGATATCTGGGAACCTCACCACCTGGACGCACCTCTCCAAATCACTCACTACCCTGATTTGGAAATATATCGCCATTCCTTCACAGTCACTGGGGCATAATCCAGGAACCCCCTCCCCAACAGCACAATGGGTGTACCTACACCTCAAGGACTGCAGCGGTTGAAGAAAGCAACTCACCACTACCTAATGAAGGGCAACAAGGGATGGGTAATTAATGCTGCCCTAACCAGCGATGTCCGCATCCCATAATGCATGATTAAAAGAATCTGGTGTGCAGCACACACATGCAGCAGTACATCAGATGGGGGTAGGAACCCCAGAGGGGGTGGACAGTCGGAGGCGGCCTGACCCCAGAGAATAGATGCTGTCCAGACGAGTTTATGCTTCTGGATAGAGTGGTCCATCGATGTTGGAGATGCAGTCGCAGAGCCAGGGACTACATGAGGGGCTGTCAGCAACCATTCAGCAGCTGCAGATGCAGTTGAAGTAGTCCAACCGACTTCAGAAGCAGGAGGCTGAGCCGAACATGCGTGCCACTCAGGCCAACACCATACTGCTGGCATCCGTGGTGAAAGCCTTGGGCAAGAAGACATTGGTCATGGCTCAGGATGTCCAAGGCCTGGGACACTGTGCCAACGGTGGCTGAGGCACAGAACTGGGCGGCCATGTCACAGGCAGCCATGAACCAGTGTCACATGGGCATAACTATGGCTCTCCAGAGCATGGCCAAGTCACAATGGGACATGGCTGCGGGCATCGAGAGCAGTGGCCTGGCACGAGCTGACCTGAGCCAGAAACAGAGGGAGCATGTTAGCATGGTGAGTACTCTCGTGCCCAACCAGATCCAACAGACTATATGGTGGCTCTGGCCTGCACTGCAGTCCCTGCCCTTACCATTCCCCTGACATTCTTCCTCTGTACTTGTTCTCCTTGTCCACCCTCTGTACTTCCCCCGGCCTTGGCAATCGCCACCCAGCCAGTGGCAAAACTGTCAGCCCACTGTTGCGCCTTTGGAGGCATGTCTTTCCTCCTCTTTCACCCTCAGCATCCATGATACCTGGTTCCCATTTTAAATACCACAAGTAAATTGCGCTGGCGTCAGTTCCGCTGTCGGGCCCGTAAATGATATACTAACGGCTATTACTGTATGATTTGCAAGTCCACACCGGCTCGAGATGTGGAACGCATTCACGCCACCATCGAGGTGCCAGAGCATGGCATTCCGTTGAGCGCCCGGCACCAACCTTGATCTTCAGCTGCCGCTTGAGCCTCCACATGATCACGATCCGCAATTCCAGGTCACTCGACGGGGAATCCCGCTCCTCATCTTTGTTGTGATTTGCTCTTTGTAAAGCAAATGTGCTTTCCAATGAACATTTGAAGGACAGGCTGCTGCAAAATGGGAACCTGCCACTTTATGTGTTCAAAAGCAGAATGAGTAGAATTGTGGCAGAGTTCTGTCATTGCCTTTTTAATTTGAGTGGCTATCATTACGAACTGTCAATGAAACATTCAATGTAATAAAATCAAATAAAAATCTGAACATTAATTCTGCCTGAATTCAGCACACGGTTCATCCAGACCCTGATATTTCACCAGCTTACAATTATTGCCTGGCAAGATTGCAACGTTTAGTGAATTAATCTTCGGCAACACCTCAGCGCAATGCGTTTCTGTCATCGATTTGATCCACAGGCCCAACTGAAATCCAATAATTCTAGCCCAGGCCTATTACCCATGTGTCTCTATATGACACAGCTTTGCAATGGCAGAGAATTTAGGCTGTTTATTAAAGCAAAATTAAATGTAAATAGGACTGAAGTGCTTCCAGGGGTCAATGTCATTACCATTGAGATATTAAGTTATATGTGCTCCAGAACTATCAATCGATAGTTTGTGCTGGCGGTGCGAGTGGGGGGTTAATTCCTTAAGGTCAAGCGAGGTTTGGAATTTTATGCATGTCTGTCTTTGTGTACAGATGTTCAGAAAGGATAAAGGATTGGGAGCTTCCAGAAATTGAGTACACCAATCAGATGTTCTTTGATCATCTGTCATTATTGGTTAAGATTTATCATCTATTAATTAGAGACTGTACAGCAGCGTAAGATCTGAAACAGAGCAAATTAAGCAGTCCTTATAAAATCAATATTAAAAAAAGTGTTCATCAGGCTGACGGATTTGTGACCCTATTTATGTACTATTAATAACTTCAGTCACATTTAAATAAATGAGAACCTAGCACATCAAAGGCAGAAGTGGAATTTTAATCTCTTCTACATTCATCCCCACTATGTAATGAGGCACAAAATGCCACAATATTATTCCATTAGAATAATCAATATTGTTTCCAATGCTGATTTATAGGTGCAGAATTTTCCAAAGATCAGCCTTCATCATTATTAGGCAAAGGTGTCTTGTCATAACTCAATTTTAAAGCTGGTTTTCTGCTTTACAGTAGTGTGATGATGGCTTTCTGTAAAGTCATTTTCCCTTCAACTTTATTGATAGATTTTCTGGGCACTCTGATCAACATCCAAGGCTTCATGGACATTCCCAGTCCAGGATTGTGACAGATTTCCCAAATAAATACTGCAAACACCAAAGTATCATTTTTGTATCTGGTACGTCGCCGGGTTGGCTGTGAGTCTTCCCCACAATGAATACTCAACACAGGTTCTCTCCATCAAACTTGCTTTTTGGTTCCTGCTTCAATTAAAATCTCACAAAATAGAAAAGCTTCTCCCTGCTTTCGGAATGGCAACGCCTCCTGAAGATTCACTGATTAAGAATCTAGAAGAAAAGAAAATAATGAAAAGTAGATTTCTTTTGAGAATGATCGAAATTCTTTCTGCTTAAGCTGGTGTATTTGTACTTGAGGCTTCTTCTGCTGGAGGAAAGGGGCTCAAGAAAGGTTTCAGCTTGGTGAGGTAAAGGAACATCTGGGTCTGGATTCCCTGAGCCTCTGCGGCGAAATTGCATTTGGCACGGGGAGCGGGGAACAGTTGTCAACCCGGAAATTCGGATCTTCGCTGCTCCCGCGATTCTCTGGTCCCTGGAGAATTGCTTGAGAAACGTGTGCGCGCGAACTAAGCGGCGCAGGTAGGTGGCCATTCATAAAGGCCCCCCCCCCACACGATTCTTGGCATGCATCTGGCCGAGTTCCCGACAGCGTGGTTCTAACGGCCTATCGGCCATCGGTTGCGGGCTCAGTCCGCGGCCACCCGGGTGGGGGTCGGGGGTATCTTTCACTTGGAGGGGGGGGCTCAGGAAGGCCAGGCAAGCGATTGGGTGGCACCGATCCAAGGGCGTGCACAATCTCAGGGGGACCTCCTTCTTCCATCACGGTCCGTGGTGTGAGTCCGCCATGTTGCACGGTAAGCCGCCGCAGGCCGCCACTGTGCACATGCGCGGACTTCCGCATGGAATTGCAGGGCCCCGTATCCGTAGCTGGAGCTGTGAGAACCACTCTTTCTTAAGGAAAGTCCAGAGTGAAAAGCCAGCGTTTTTACGTTGGCGTGGGGACATAGTCCCATTATTGGTGTATCCAGCCCCTGATTCTTTCCAGTAATATTCTCTGAACAATGTTTGCTCCTTTGCTGAACTGGGATCAGTCAAAGCACTGACTAAATTAAACTTATTCCAGGGAATAAAGGCTGGCTTTTACACTGGTTCATCAACAAAGGAGGAATAACCTACATCTGAAGAGCGCTGTCTATGTCCTCAAGTTCAATGGATTACTTTTCAGGTATGAAAATGCATCCACCTTTTGCAATGTCCCTCCAACAAAAAATGAATAAGTGACCAGATTATCTGCTTTTGGAGACTTGACTGTGGGAGGAATTATATCGATCACCAGGTTAAAACCTTGTTCTTCTTTGAAGAATGCTACTGGATTTGGCAGGCCTTGATTTGATGTTTTCAATGGAAATAAGGCACTCCTAACTCCCACAGTAATACTCTGAAATGTCATCTTAGATTATTGAGTCCATAGTGGAGTTTGAATTCAGAATCGCCTGACTCAGAGGTGAGTGCCCTACCAACTGAGGAAAGCTCACATTAAATCTGTTCTTAGAAACTGGTCCAACTCTCAAAGTTATTAATCTGAGGTTTGTATTACACAATTTCAAGGTTTCAAAGAAACAGTATTAGATTTTGGGCTGGGGGTTATGCCAATATGTCATAGATTATTAAGGTAATTCATATTATTGCTTTTACAAAAGCTGCAGAGTTAACACAGCATTTTAATGGTTCACAAGTTAATTTTGTTAACATTTGCACTATATAGTGTGGAACTGTGAGATGTAAATCAGGAAGAAGCCAGGTTTGAACCATGGTTTGTGCTAATTTAGTTAGAATCAAAGCAGTGTGAGTGCTCTTAATTGACATCAGTGTCTCCTAGCATAGGGTAGTGGAAAGGGTTCAGTTGGTGTCTCCATCACTACTCTCATTGTTGCAGAGAGGATAATTTTTCTGGTGGAAATATGTTTGCAATGGAGTGAGAACTCTTTTCGTTATGCTGATGCATGTATCGGTCGTGCTCCATGCTCTCGGGCCCTGGAAAAAATTATCAATTTTGCTTCCCAATTCAACCCTTTTCTCACCTTCACATGGTACACACCTCTGACACTTCCCTTCTCTCCTTTGACCTCTCGGTCTCCATTTCCGGTGATAGACTGGGCACCAATATTCATTACAAGTCCACTGACCTCTGTAACTACTTTGACTCACAACCAGCTTCCTGTAAGGACTCCATCCCATTCTCCCATTTTCTCCACCTCCATCACATCTGTTCTAATTGTGCCACCTTCGAAATGGTGCTTCTGACATGTCCACTTTTTCTTAAACCAAGGTTCCTTCACACTGTGGTGGACAGGCCACTCAACCATGTCTCATATATCCCCATCTCTGGCCTCACCCCTTTCCCTCTAACCCAGAACCATGATTGGGTCCTCCTTGTCTTCCCTTTCTACCTCACCAGCCCTGCACACAAAGGTTCACCCTCTGCCATTTCTGCCAATTCCATCATGGTATCACCAGGGTACATATGTTACCTTCACCACCCACAGTCAGTATTCCACAGGAACCACTTCATCTGTGACACCCACCTATCACCCCCATCTCCTCATCCCTTTTCCATGGCACCTCCCTTGCACCTGCTTTCAAGTTAAGCGGCGTTTCACTTGCACGTCTTTAAAATCCTGGTTTACTATATTCGCTGCTTCCAATGCAGTCTCCTCTACATTAGGGAGACTAAATGCAGATTGGGTACCTGATTTGAGGCACAACTTTGCTCAGCTCGCAAGCGTGACACCAACCTTTCTATTGCTTGCCATTTCAACTGATCAGCTTGCTCCCATTTGGTCTTCTTTAATATCCCAGTGAAGCCAATGTAAACTGGAGGAGCAGCACCTCATCTTCTGATTCGGCACTGGATTCAGGACTTAACATTGAGCCCAACAATTTAGACTGTGATCTTCCTCCTCCAAAATGACCCTTTTTCTGATATGCAAATAATTTTTTGTCCCAATACAACCCACTCTTACTGGGCATCTGTCACTTATTCTTAAGTTTCTCACTGAGAACTGACCTTTATTCTCCCATTCACACCATCTGACATCTTTATGCAACTACCAGCAACTTCTCCCGGCATTAACGCTCCCTCTGTCTCTTGACCTACATATTTTTGTTGCAATCTTTCCGAGCTCAATCATTGACCTTCTACTCTGTTCCAGTTGCTCCTTCCCCTCTTATATAGTGTATAATCCATCACATTTCTCCCTCATAATAACTCAGAATTTAGCTCTATTTTCACTCTCCACAGATCCTGCCAGACCTTCTGAGTCTTTCCAGCATTTTTCTATTTGTGTTTGAGAAGATTTCCTATGTTGACTATTCCTGATGAAAATCACTCTAAAAGAATACATTAGCAATTCACTAGAACTAATGAGTAGCGATAAAGGGCAGGATTCTCCCTTCTGATGGCAGAGTGTTGATGCCGTCGTAAAAACTGAGAGTTTAACGATGACGTCATCGGACCGCTAAGTGTAGCGATCCTCTGCCCTACAGGAGGCCAGCACGGCACTGGAGCGGCCCACGCCGCTCCAGCTGCCGATACCGGTATCAAATGGACGCCGCTGGTCTCTGCTTGCGCGCTGCAACCGGCACGAATGCGCACTGCAAACGCGTGAATGCGCGCATGCGTGGTAGCTTGCTTCTCCGCGCCGGCCCCGACGCAACATGGCGTCGGGCTACAGGGGCCGGCACGGAGCAAAAGAGGCCCCCACCAGGGGAGGCTGGCCCGCTGATCGGTAGGAGCCAATCGTGGACCAGGCCACGGTGGAGACCTCCTCCCCGGGGTCGGACCCCCCTCCCCCCCAACCAGGCCGCCCCCGACACGATGGATGCCGAGGCCCCACCGGGTAAGACCACATGTCAACGGTGCCGGTGGGACTCGGGCTTTTTTGGCGGCCACTCGGCCCATCCCATGCGGAGAATTGGTGGGGGGGGGGCGCATAGAGTTGGCATCAGGATGGCATCGTGCCCGGCCCGACAGTTCTCCGAACCAGCACGGGCTGAGAGAATCCCGCCCAAAATGCCTGATCCACTCTCACCATTGTTTTAATAAGCTGCCCCTTTCAGTACTTAGCTTGAAAAATGGTCACTTGAGTGATATGCAGAAGAATTCACAAATGTCTAACATGAGTAACGCACTCCAGAAGTGACACCGTTGTAGGAAAAAATTGACATCATTTTGCATGCGAAGGAATCATATATGTTCAAAAGTGATCATTTAGCCATCATCTCAATCATGGATTACAGGGTCAAACAGCAAAATGAAGTTGAGACACAACCTTTAAGGGCAGCACGGTAGCATGGTGGTTAGCATAAATGCTTCACAGCTCCAGGGTCCCAGGTTCGGTTCCCGGCTGGGTCACTGTCTGTGCGGAGTCTGCACGTCCTCCCCGTGTGTGCGTGGGTTTCCTCCGGGTGCTCCGGTTTCCTCCCACAGTCCAAAGGTGTGCAGGTTAGGTGGATTGGCCATGCTAAAATTGCCCGTAGTGTCCTAAAAGTAAGGTTAAGGGGGGGGGGGGAGTTGTTGGGTTACGGGTATAGGGTGGATACGTGGATTTGAGTAGGGTGATCATTGCTCGGCACAACATCGAGGGACGAAGGGCCTGTTCTGTGCTGTACTGTTCTATGTTCTATGTTCTATAACCTTATCAGCTCTGTTCCTGTTGAATGGCAGTGCAGGTTCAAATAACTGAATTGCCTACTCCTGCTCTGAAGCCCTATGTTAATTTGACAGCCCAAGTAATTAAATGGCAATCAACTGACATTATTGGTGATCAACTGACACCAAATAAAGTCATAAAAATCTCAAACAACATCATTCCATTCCACACAGAGAAAAATGTTCTGGAAATTAAATTGTTACACCGTTTAATTTACAAGTAAATGTTCCATGTTTTTAGTTTTTTGTTACAACCATTTTGGTTAGAAGGTGAGTGACTACAACTAGGTCTGTTATGCAGGTGAGCTTGCATAAGTCGGCATTGTCTGGACCTGTCTATACGTGGAAACGTCTGAAGAAAGTGTGCAGGTTTACAACCAATCAGAACTTCAGCATTGAGCCAATTTAGTCTAATTGACAAGATACAAGATGTCAACATGTGCAAGTTCATCTGCAGTATGATACCCTGTGATATATTTCAACCATCACATTGAATTTACAAAACCTGGAATATACATGTGCAAAAACCTGCTGCAAGTTAAAGTCAGTTGTAATTTACTGGAAACAAGAGACTTGTCAAAGGGATGTGACTGAGGTCCGTATACATTAGGCTCGCCGAAATCGCGAAATGCGATCAGCTAGAGAATCGGCTCCCACGCCGAAATCGCGAAATGCGATCAGCCAGAGAATCGGCTCCCACGCCGAAATCGCGAAATGCGATCAGCTAGAGAATCGGCTCCCACGCCGAAATTGCGAAATGCGATCAGCTAGAGAATCGGCTCCCACGCTGAAATCGCGAAATGCGATTAGCTAGAGAATCGGCTCCCACGCCAAAATCGCGAAATGTGATCAGCTAGAGAATCGGCTCCCACGCCAAAATCGGCTTTGACGCCGGTTTTGCGTCGATTTCGGATTCTCTGGACCTCCCAACACAACGGAATCACGGTGCCTGCTGCGCGGCCCGGAAAATCGCATTAGGTGCCCCGATGACCGATTCTCCGTGGTCTGAGCGATTCTGCGGCCTGGGCCGAAGTCCGTACGGCATGGTTCTAAACACCTATAAAAAGATGGAATACCAGCGTGCTGGCTGAGGTGGCTGCTGGAGGAGATAAGAGTTGGCATGGGGGGACTACGGGCTCCCGCAATGGACACGGGCCGTGCGTCCTGTGGGGGGGGGGGGGGGGGAAGGGGGGGATTGGCCGAGCAATCGGGGTGCCCCCGACATGACACGGCGGTGCCCATTCACCGAGCGCCATTACGGCGACCATCTTGCTGCCTGGGTGAATGCACCGACGGAGCTGGGGTGGGTGACATGCGTGGCTAGGGCACGCGGACCGAGGCAACCATGTAGCCCATGGCACCTGGTTGGACATGGGTTTATGTACCAGTAACATTGTCTCCCCTCACGCCCTGCAGATCACAATGTTTGGGAACCATCCAGCGATGTTGGCCACCGTGGCGGGGGCCACTGCCCTGCGTACAGCCTTGCAGCAGCTTTAGCGGAGGCGCCTCAGAGAGGAGGCGGAGATTGCAGCAGAGGAGCAGGCCGCAGAGGGGCAGGTGGCAGCTGCTCAGGCTGGAGAGCTGCCTGCCTGACAGGCCGAGGAGGAGGAACGGGATGAAGAGGAAGATGAGGAAGAGGAACAAGATGAGGAGGAAGGGGAGGAGGTTGTGGTGGTGCCAACAAGGCGCCTGATGAGGCCCCGTGTGTACTGTTACCGCATGTCCTTTCAGGAACTCCCGGACCGGGCTTGCAGGAGGAGGCTGCGGATGAGCTGGGAAACCGTCGCTCACATCTGCCATATGGTGGCACACCTGGCACCGCATGGGAGTGGGGAGGACACCCGATTCCGCTGACCATCAAGGTGATGGTCGTCCTGAACCTCTATGCCACAGGGTCGTTCCAGTCGCTGAGTGGGGACCTGTCCGGCGTCGGTGCACAGGTGCATCCGTGTCGTCACTGATGCCCTGTATTCCCTTGTGGACCGGTACATACAGTTCCCTGTGGACCGCACCCACCAGGATGCCCAAGTAGGGGGTGCGCTGCCATTGCCGTGATGCCACAGGTCCAGGGGGTCATCGATGGGGTGCACGTCGCCCTGCGGGAACCTGCGGATAACAGACCGATATTCATGAACAGGAACGTTCAGGTGGTCTGTGACCACCAGATGAGGATCCTCCATGTCTGTGTCCGATACCCAGGCAATGTGCATCACCCGTTTTTTTTTTAGTGCAATCATTGATCCCCGACATGTTCGAGGGTCACCCCCTCCAGCTGTGGGGCTGGTTGTTGGGCAACAGGGGTTACCCATTGCGGTCATGGCTGACGATGTCTATACGGAGCCAGAGAGCGACGCAGAGTACAGCTACAATGATGTCCATTGCGTGACCAGGGGTGTGGTGAAGAGGTTCTTCGGAGTGCTGGACCACTCTGGAGGGGCCCTCCAGTACGAGGCAAGGAGGGTCCACCGTATAGCTGTGGTCTGCTGCGTCCTCCACAATATAGCCGAGCAGAGAGGCGATGTACTGGAGAAGGATGAGGAAAAGTGCAGGCCTCTCTTGAAGAGGAGGATGAGGGGGACAATGGTGGGGCATTGGGGGTGGCCATGCATGGGAGGCTGCACTATGCCATCGGCAGGGCCAGTGAGCACGGGGTGCTTTGGCCTATGCACGTTTCACCAACCAGGGCGGGGGTTTGCTGGGCAGGGGCACGGACACCACAATACCGCACCCCCTCACCCACCTGACACACTCACCTACCACACCACCGAACACACTCACCTCCCACACCACCGAACTACCCACATGCACACCACCCCTCCATTATATATATACACCTGCGGCACAATGAGCTGGGAGCACTGGGTTGCCAGTGGCAGCGGGTCTGGTGCATGGGATGGAGGATGATGACAGCCCGCTCTATGATGAGCTCCGAGCTCCACATCATTAGACAATGTCTGACACATGCTCACAGTAGCACCTTCCACCTGGGTGATCCTTGTATGATAGCTGGCCAGTCCATCATCACATGGCCCTGTTGAATCGCTAGGTACGGAGTGATGGGAACAGTCGGGGGCGGGGGGGGGGTTGCACATGGCATGCCCACTGGGCCTCACTCGTCCACCACCCCTCACCCACAGTGGCCATCACTGACCGTCCCACCCCCACGCCCATCAGACAGAGCACAGAGGCAGTTTTCATCGGTAATAACATGTGTTTATTGTGAAGAGGTATATACAATCTGTGCCCTAGTCTCTAAAACTAAACTGCGCCCTGCACCCGTGCCAACCTAACTGGTGTCTAACTTTCTGGCCTTATGGGCCCGAACACTACGCCGAGGTGATTCCCCAGACGGTGATGTGTTACCTGTGCTGGTCTAACATCGACTGCAACTGGATGCAGTAAAACGAGAAACAGGCTTCCGACACAGGAGATGGTCCAACACTGTTTTATTGAACCTGTTGATTGCTGTACATAATCTGCTGTGGGTTGACACTCTATTAACCTAACTGATAACTGGCTTGACCAGACTAGCCCTCTATCACATGGTGATGATGTTCATTGGCCTGTGCACTGCGACTATCACCCTGGCCGTGTCCTGTGAGAGAGGGAGAACCTTAATGCCCTGTAGGCTTTATAGTGGTGGTGTCCTGTCTGGTGATTGGTTGTTCTGTGTCATGTGTGTTCATTGGTTATCCTGTGTGTCAACCACTGCCTGTCTGCATCTCATGATATACATGAGTGGATATTATGACAGACGGTACAGCAGGGGTGGAGAAGGACTGCTGTGATCCCTGCCCTGCGACTAGGGTTCCTGTTGGTGCACGTTTTCTGGGGCAGCCGCTCTGTGCTGCCCGCTGCCCACCAGATGCACCAGGGACATGGGGGGGCGGAGGAGGCTAAGGTACGTCACTGTTCCAGCACCTCCCCTGTAGGAGTCACCGGCACGTGCCTCAGCACCATCTCCTCACTCGGGTTGCCCGATGGCCCCCGGGCTTCTCCATGGGATGGGGGCGACGCTGCGACGGGGCCTTGCGTCAACGGCACAACCGGCGTATCAGCGGCCGCTCCCTTGGGCGCTTCATGTTTTGCCCGTGCTAGCTCCCTATGGGCCATTGAATAGCTCCACCTGGAGGCCCGATGACGCCGTCGTGTAACTCCACGGTTTTCACAACGGCGTCAACACTTAGCCTCATTTTCGGAGAATGCAGTCCATTGTTCCCCATTCTTGTCTGTCATGGAGACTATACATTGTCCGTTTGTTGCTATCAGATTGGGCACAATTTGTATATAACCTTGTATGTGTGCTGGTTATTGAATTTCGCTGGACATATCAGTTGTTATCAGATTGTACAGAAGACTCTTTCCAAAGTCTCCACCTCGTCAATTTAGCAAATTAATTCAACTGACACAGCACAATAGCAACAACAGGATTACAGCTTGCAACTCCTTCCGTGGAGCACGGTTCGATTCCCGTACCAGCCTCCCCGGACAGGTGCCGGAATGTGGCGACCAGGGGCTTTTCACAGTAACTTCATTGAAGCCTACTCGTGACAATAAGCGATTTTCATTTTTCATTTTCTTTCATCTACCTGAGCTTCCCCTGACCACACCCAGAGCCCACAATGAATTTTTCCTTCCCCTAACCTGATACCCATGGCCCACAATATACTGCTCCTTCTCCTACCACTCACACCCATAATCCATTGCCCATTCCCCTGACGACACACCTATGGCTCACAATGCACTGCTCCTTCCCCTTGACCTCACAACCATGACCCCCAATGCACTTCTCCATCCCATGCCCATAATGCATTGCTCCTTCCCTTGATGTCACACGCACGGCCCAAAATGTACTTTTCTCCTGACCCCCACACCCATAGACAATAATGCATTGGTCCTGCCCCAGTATCACACCCATGGCCTATAATGCATTACTCCTTCTCCTACCCCCCCCCCTCACCCATGGCCCACAATGCACTGCTTCTTCTCCTGACCTCCACACCCATCGTCCATAATGCACAGCTGCTTCCCCTGACCACACACTCATTACTTACAATGCACTGGCCCTTTCTGTCAGGAGTGAAACCATGCTCTAAAGGATTAGTACTTTTTTAAACACTTGTACAGATTTCAATCATTTTGGTCTGAATGAGATAATAAAGCTGTTAAAAATCTTCACGTAATTAATCTCAGTTGTCTAAGAGTGGTAGAACAGCTGCTTCAGAGAGATCTGAAAAGCTTATCCCAACTTTGAACAAAGAGTCAATTCTGGGTGCATTAAGTTTTAAGACAGAAGGGGGTGGATTCTCCATCCCGCCGCACCACATTTCTGTTTCACCCCGCCGGCGGGATGCTCTGTTATGCTGGCTGGTCAATGATGTTTCCCATTGTGCGGCAGCCCCACGCTGTCGGGACACCCCCGGGCTCCGGCAAAATGGAGCATCCCACCTGCGGAGAATCCAGCCCAAGATGTTCATCAAAATTCATGTTTTCATCTTGTTCAATACTTTAACTGGAAAATGGCCAGATATTTATTCAATAACATGCTCTAATTTGTTCTGTTTTCCAGAGCTTGTTTGCAAATTAAAATGCTGATATTAGTTTTCTTTTCTTGTATCAATTAAGTTTGAAACTTCCAGCTCCAGTCAATGTCTGATGGAGTTAATAAGTTGTAAATGAGATAGATTGCGCTCTTAGCTATTTTAAGATTGTATCCTAATTTAATTAGAGCATTTACTTTTATGTTCAGTGCTGGATAAATTCATTTGTCTACATTTTTCTCTGCTCTGAGAATATTTCTAATATTTATGTTGGGACTTTGTTAACTCATGGCTGGTAAAACTCACCTACATCTGATTACTCACGGTTAAGGTCTGCCGACTTGTTAACAACACGACGTACATCAAGAACTTTGATCCCTCAACTCACGGGAATAGCAAGGAATAGATGCTGTGGTGGATTCTGACAAGCAAATGGACTGACTACACTCGGTGAAGGAGTACATTTGATTGAAGAGAGCTAAATCGCTGGCTTTTAAAACAGACTAAGGCAGGCCAGCAGCACGGTTCAATTCCCATACCAGCCTCCCCGAACAGGCGCCGGAATGTGGTGACTAGGGGCTTTTCACAGTAACTTCATTGAAGCCTACTCGTGACAATAAGTGATTTTCATTTCATTTCAAAGCTTGGATTCTTATGATTTCAGATAAAACTCAAAAATGATAGGATAAAATTGTCCCTACAACAGTCAGGCAGATCTGTTTTGGGGACTGATAATTATTTATGATGGCCAATAATTGCTTCTGAGCACCATTGATCACCTCTGAATGTCAATGATCACTTTTAATCATTAATGAATGCTAATAACTGTTTTTTGAATGTCAACAATTCCTTCTGAATGCTAATGGTCACTTCTACAATTTTACCAAAGCTGTGCTGGTACTTGAACCCATCTGACCAGGAATGATCAAAAGGAATCATAAATATGTTAAACAATGGCAATTGAGCACTCTTGATGACAAGTGATGACTCCTAGCAGAAGAACTCATTCTAAATTGCATCTTTTGATGTCAAATTATTTCTGGTAATGACACCTGTGGTGATCCACCACTGTGTAATTGTGTGCGTGCCTGTATTAGGGGATGTACTGCAGTACCTGTATTACAGGTTTGCCGGTAGACCCTGCCGGCTAGCTCCGCCCACAGGGAGCCGTATAAATATGTATGAGTTCTCCTGAGCTGCCATTCTACCAGCTGCAGTCGGAGGATAAACATCTAACTGTAATAAAGTCTCTCTTGTACCAATTCGAGTGTTTAAGTGCAATTGATAGCGCATCAATTTATTAGTTAGATTTTCTGCATCATGGACATCAGGATAAAACCTGATCGCTTGCAGCTGGTCCGAACGCCAGAAAAGACTTTAATCACTGGCTGGCTTGCTTCGAGGCCTATATCACCTCAGCGGACCCCGCACCAACTGAAGCTCGGAAAATTCAACTCCTCTACTCAAGGTTGAGCTCCAGCGTGTTCCCGCTGATACAGGATGCGCCGAATTACGCACGCGCCATGGAACTCCTTAAAGAAAATTATGTCCAGAAGACGAACACTCTGTTCGCGAGATATGTACTCGGCGGGCCCTTATCCCTCTAGTACGGGACTGTGACTGTCAGGCCGTCACGGCCACGGAACATTGCAATGTCCTCATGCGTGATGCATTTGTGACGGGGATTGCATCGGACCACATCCGGCAACGACTGCTGGTAGGGGCCGCGCGCGACCTAACAGCGACAAAAACCTTAGCGCTCTCCATGACGGTCGCTTCTCGTAATGCACAGTCCTACCCCGCTCGTTGCGCGGCCCACCCATCCTACACCTCGTGGACCTCGCAACCGACCCCCCCGACTGGGGTCGCCCCCGCACAATATGCCTGCATTGCTCGCCACACCGTGCAGTCTGAGGGTCCCCGCTGCTACTTCTGTGGCCATCAGAAGCACCCCCGCCAGCACTGCCCGGCCCGCGCCGCCACCTGTAAATCCTGTGGCAAGAAAGGCCACTTTGCGGCCGTGTGTCAGGCCCGCGCAGTTGCCGCTTTCACGCCCGACTTCTCTCCCTTCCCTCAACCGATCGCACAATGGGCGCCGCCGTCCTCTGCTCCAGGGGCCAGGTGCTACCAGTGGGCGCTGCCATCTTGCCCCGCGCCTGCAACGTGCGCTGCATGGGCGCCGCCATCTTCTCCCCCACAGGTACTTCAGACGCCGCCATTTTGTCCTCCCCTCAGGACTGAACTGCGGGACCCGGGTCGCTGCCGCTCCTTGTCGGACTCCTTGGACGATCGCCCGCTGCTCGCCTCCATGACGCTGGACCAGTCCCGTCCTCACAACCTGGCTACCGCTTCGACGACGGTGCTCATCAATGGCCACGCGACCTCCTGCCTTCTAGACTCTGGGAGCACCGATAGTTTCATCCATCTGGAAATGGTAAGGCGCTGCTCCCTCGCGGTCCATCCCGCCAACCAGCGGATCTCCCTGGCTTCCGGATTCCACTCTGTCCCAATCCGGGGTTTCTGTACGGTCAACCTCACCGTACAAAGCGTTGAATTCAGTGGTTTCCGACTGTACGTTCTCCCCAATCTCTGTGCTACACTATTACTGGGCCTGGATTTCCAATGTATCCTCTAGAGTCTCACCCTCAGATTCGGCGGGCCCCTACCCCCACTCACCGTTTGCGGCCTCACGACCCTCAAAGTTGACCCTCCCTCCCTCTTTGCCAATCTGACTGAAGATTGCAAACCCGTCGCCACCAGGAGCAGACGGTACAGCACCCAGGACAAGACCTTCATCAGGTCCGAAGTCCAGCGGCTGCTTCGGGAGGGTATTATCGAGGCCAGCAACAGCCCCTGGAGAGCCCAAGTGGTGGTGGTTAAAACGGGGGAGAAACACAGGATGGTCATGGACTACAGCCAGACCATCAATCGGTACACGCAGCTCGACGCGTACCCCCTCCCTCACATATCTGATGTGGTCAATCAGATTGCACAGTACCGGGTTGTCTCAACGATTGACCTTAAATCCGCGTACCACCAGCTCCCCATCCGCAAATCGGACCGTCCATACACTGCCTTCGAGGCGGACGGTCGCCTCTATCAATTTCTTAGGGTTCCCTTCGGCGTCACTAACGGGGTCTCGATATTCCAAAGAGAAATGGAACGAATGGTTGACCGGTACGGACTGCGGGCCACGTTTCCATACTTAGACAATGTCACCATCTGCGGCCATGACCAGCAGGACCACGACGCCAACCTTGCCAACTTTCTCCACACCGCATATCTCCTCAACCTTACTTATAACAAGGAGAAGTGCATATTCAGCACAAACCATTTAGCCATCCTCGGCTACGTAGTCCAAAACGGACTCCTGGGGCCCGATCCCGACCGCATGCGCCCCCTCATGGAGCTCCCCCTTCCCCACTGCCCCAAGGCCCTCAAACGCTGCCTGGGGTTCTTCTCCTACTATGCCCAGTGGGTCCCACAATACGCAGACAAGGCCCGCCCACTGATACAGTCCACTCAATTTCCCCTCACGGTCGAGGCACAACAGGCCTTCACCCGTATTCGCTCAGACATAGCCAAGGCCGGGATGAGTGCAGTAGACGAGACACTGCCCTTTCAGGTAGAGAGCGACGCTTCAGATGTCGCCCTTGCCGCCGCTCTAAACCAGGCAGGCAGACCCATGGCATTCTTTTCCCACACCCTCCATGCCTCCGAAATTCAACATTCGTCTGTTGAAAAGGAGGCAATCGTTGAAGCGGTGCGGCACTGGAGGCAATACCTGGTCGGCAGGAGATTCACTCTCCTTACTGACCAATGGTCGGTAGCCTTCATGTTCAACAACACGTAGCGGGACAAGATCAAAAAACGACAAAATCTTGAGGTGGAGAATCGAGCTCTCCACCTATAATTATGAGATCTTGTATTGCCCCGGCAAACTCAACGAGCCCCCAGACGCCCTCTCCCGAGGTACATGTGCCAGCGCACAAGTGGACCAGCTCCGTGCCCTGCACGACAACCTTTGCCATCCGGGGTCACTCGGTTGTACCACCTAGTCAAAGCCCGCAATCTGCCCTACTCCATCGAGGAAGTACGGACAGTCACCAGAGACTGCCAGGTCTGTGTGGAGTGCAAGCCGCACATCTACCGGCCAGACCTCACGCTCCTGGTGAAAACGTCCCGCCCCTTTGAACGCCTCAGTGTTGATTTCAAAGGGCCCCGCCGCTCCACCGACCGCATCACGTATATCCTTGGTGTGGTCGATGAATTCTCTAGGTTCCCCTTCATCCCATGCCCGGATATGACGTCTGCCACCGTCATCAAGGCCCTCGATTCTATATTCGCTCTGTTTGGTTTCCCCGACTATATCCACAGTGACAGGGGATCCTCATTCATGAGCAATGAGCTGCTTCAGTTCCTGCTCAGCAGGGGTATCGCCGCCAGCAGGACGACCAGCTACAACCCCTGGGGAAACGGGCATGTACAGAGGGAGAATGGGACGGTTTGGAGGGCCGTCCAGCTGGCCCTACGGTCCAGAAACCTCCTAGCCACTCACTGGCAGCAGGCCCTCCTGGATGCATTGCACTCCATCCGGTCTCTACTGTGCACCGCCACAAATAATACACCCCATGAACATGTTTTTACCTTCTCTAGGAACTCTACATCTGAGGTGTCGCTCTCGACTTGGCTCACAGCTCCAGGGCCGGTCCTACTACGTAGGCATGTCAGACTCCACAAGGCGGACCCTTTGGTGGATAGGGTACGCCTGCTCCACGCAAACCCCCAGTATGCCTACGTGGAGTTCCCCAACAGCCGCCAGGATACGGTCTCACTCAGGGACCTGACTCCCTCGGGTGCCAATCCCACTCCCACACACCTCCCCACCCACGCGCCACCCTCTCCTCCCCCGGTGCTCCCAGCATCAGCCCCACCAGGTCCATCCCTCCTTCCCCTGCCCACGCTAGAGGACATGGAAGAGTTCGGCACGCTCCAGGAGTCATCCTGCCACTGGCCAGCACCAACACCGCCAGCACCAGCACCGCCAGCACCGATGCCGCCGACACTGTCACCGCCTGTACAGACTTCACCACCACTGTTGCGTCGCTCTCAACGAACCGTCAGACCACCGGTCAGACTTAACCTCTGATGGGCACCGGATTGCAAGATGGACACTTAATTTGTTTTTCCCCTCCCTTCTGTAAATAATTCACGGATTCTGTATATAGTTCCACGGCATCCGCGCCGGACTCATTTTTAACAGGGGGTGAATGTGGTGATCCGCCACTGTGTAATTGTGTGTGTGCCTGTATTAGGGTATGTACAGCAGTACCTGTATTACAGGTTCGCCGGTAACCCCAGCTGGCTAGCTCCACCCACAGGGAGCAGTATAAATATGTATGAGTTCTCCTGAGCTGCCATTCTACCAGCTGCAGTCGGAGGATAAACATCTAACTGTAATAAAGCCTCTCTTGTACCAATTCGAGTCTTTAAGTGCAATTGATAGCGCATCAACACCTTAAATTTAGTAGCTGTTAAAATCTATAAAATAGGGGGAAGGACACCAGACAAACATACTCTTTAATTCTGAGCTGCAGAACATTTGGAGTTGGATTCTCCATTGCGAGTCTGCCCCGCTACCAGGGAGGATGGAGAATTTGGCGTGCTGTTCGCTGGTGGCGTGCTTCTTTACCCCAGCTGCCTCTCAATGGATTTCCCATTAAAGCCACCCCACGCCGCCTGGCAACATATGGTAACAAGTGTTGACACCGGCATAAACACCAGAGTGGTGTACGCCGGCATTAACAGGCCTCTTGGCCCAGAAATTCACCTGTCTTCAGGGGGCTAGCACAGCGGCGGAGTGCTGCGCGCTGCTCCGGCGGCAAAAGGCGGCCGCGGGTCTGCGCATGCGTGCGACGGCCATCTCCGCGCTGGCACATTTGCGTGGCTGCCGTCTCTGTGCCAGCACGGAGCAACATGTCGGAGACCTAACAGCGGGCCCGTGTGGAAGGAGGTAGGCCTCCTCCAGATCGCGGGCGCCCACCGATCGGAACATTCTTTACGTTAGACACAGATGCTGCTTTCGGCTCTTTCTGATGCTGAATAATGGTTGGAAACAAATTATGTTCAGCCATTATGCATAAAACTGGACAGCCAGGATGTACAGTGATGTGTTGGATAAGCTGGGTCCAGAAAACTGCGTTTACTGCAGCAGTGAGAGAGACAGGCTTCCAACGCTTGAAGAAATGCAACTCGATTTTATTGAACTCTTAACTATCATACATACTTTAACTGTGGGTTGACACTATGCTGTGTTGACTGGAGACCTGTGGCTAACCTGACCAGACTATCTTATTACCACATGGTGTATGTTCGAGTTGCTGCTCATGAGCTCTGACTGTCTCAGAGGCTGGATCCCGAGAAAGCCGGAAAACTAGTGCCCTCTGGCTTTATAGTGGTCGTGTCCTGTCTGGTGATTGGCTGCTGTGTTCTGTGTGTTCATTGGTCATCCTGTGTGTCAATCAGTGCCTGTCTGTGCGCCATCATATACCTGTGTGTATATTATGACATTTCCCACGCTTTTTCTTTTACTTTAAAAAAAAATGTGTAGGTCAATAAATAGTGGGTGTGTGTGTGTACAGGACCTGACTATATACAAAGTATGTTAACGTATTTACATAGGAAGGTGTCTATTGCAGATAGAGGGCAGATAACAAATTAGGAAAGAAAAACAATATGTACAGATGTGTAAACAGATCACAAGGTAATGCAACGTTCAGTTTATAAATTCAGTCTCTGTGGCGGGCGACGAATTATGGTTGATTGCCTCAAGGATGGGTCAGGGGCCGCCTGCACTTGAACGGGTGGAACTGCCTCCAATGTAGAGGTCGGTAAAATAACTGGCAGATCGGTGGCCTCGTGGAAGGGCGGGTCCTGAGGAACCAGCATGCGAGGCGGGACATGACGTTCAGGTGGCAGGCGTGGAAGTAGCCGCAGTGCCCACCTATTATGCCGAAGAAAGGAGCCATCATGCATGCGAACGAGGAACGATCTTGGGGCCACTTGCTTAACCACCACAGCTGTGGCAGACCAGCCACCGTCAGGTAGCGGAACACAAACACGATCAGCAGGGACCAGGGCAGGGAGATCTGTGGCGTGGGCGTCGTACGCCGACTTGGACTGGGCCCGAGACTGTTGCATCCTCTACAGGACCGGAAAATTGTCAAGGTCCGGAATGTGAATAGCCGGCACCTTCGTCCGTAGTGTGCGGTTCATTAGGAGCTGTGCTGGGGACAGGCCAGCGTACAAAGGAGTTGCCCTGTGGGCTAGCAGCGCCAGGTTGAAATACGAACCCGAGTCAGCAGCTTTGCACAACAGTATTTTAATGATGTGAACCCCCTTTTCAGCCTTCCCATTCGACTGGGGGTAGTGAGGGCTTGAAGTGACGTGCCTAAAATTATACAGCCAGGCAAAATCCGTCCACTCCTGGCTGTAAAAGCAAGGGCCATTGTCAGTCATAACTGGAAGTGGAATGCCATGCCGGGCAAAAGTCTCCTTGCATGCCCTGATTACTGTTGCTGATGTGAGGTCAGTCAGTCTGACCACTCGGGGTAGTTGGAAAAGTAGTCCACTAGGAGAACATAGTCTCGGCCCTTTGTATGAAAGAGGTCAACACCAACTTTGGACCATGGGGAGGATACCAGTTCATGTGGCTGTAGAGTCTCTTTAGGCTGAGCTGGCTGGAACCTTTGACACGTTGGGCAATTGAGGACAGTGTTGGCGATATCCTGGCTGATGCCTGGCCAATATACTGCCTCTCGGGCTTGACGGCAACACTTTTCGACCTCCAGGTGACCCTCGTGGATTTGCCCGAGGACCAATCGTAGCATGCTCTGTGGGATTACTATCCTGTCCAGCTTCATTAGTATGCCGTTCACTACCGCTAGATTGTCCTGTACATTATAAAACTGGGGGCACTGCCCCTTTTATCAACCATCCGTGAGATGTTGCATGACCCGCTGGAGTAAAGGATCCCTGGCCGTCTCCTGACGAATTTGCACAACCCTTTCATCAGTGGCCGGAAAGTTGGAGGCACAAAACTTCACCTGAGCGTCTATCTGACAGATAAAGTCCGACTGCTCACACGGCGTGGTGATGGATCTAGAGAGTGCGTCGGCCACAATGAGCTCTTTGCCCGGGGTGTAGACCAGGTCGAAATCGTAGCGGCGGAGTTTGAGGAGGATACGTTGTAGGCGTGGTGTCATATCATTGAAGTCTTTTTGGATGATGTGAACAAATGGCCTGTGGTCCGTCTCCACTGTGAATTTGGGGAGTCCATACACATAATCATGGAATTTGTCAATCCCTGTGAGGAGGCCCAGGCATTCTTTTTCAATCTGAGCATATCGGTGCTCAGTAGGTGTCATGGCTCTGGAGGCATATCCAACTGGGGCCCAGGAGGAGGAGTCGTCCTGCTGGAGGAGTACTGCCCCAATGCCAGCCTGGCTTGCGTCGGTGGAGATATTCGTCTCCTTGGCGGGATCGAAAAACGCCAGTACCGGGGCCTTGGTGAGTTCCGCCCTGAGCTCACGCCACTCTTGCTCATGAGCGGGGAGCCACTGGAAGTCCGTAGTTTTTTTAACGAGATTGCGGAGAGCTGTGGTGTCTGCTGCAAGATTGGGGATAAACGTTGCAAGGAAATTGGCCATCCGTAGGAAGCGGAGGACCGCCTTCTTGTCCTCTGGGATCTTCATGGCGTTGATCGCCGACACCTTGTCTGCATCTGGCTGCACGCCGAACTGCGAAATATGGTCGCCAAGGAACTTGATTTCTGATTGACCGACCGAGCATTTGACTCTATTGAGTCAGAGGCCATGCTCATGGATCCTGTGGAACACTCGCTTGAGGCGATCGATGTGCTCCTGAGGAGTTGTGGACCAGATAATGATATCATCGACGTACACTCGCACCCCCTCAATGTCCTCCATCATTTGCTCCATTATGCGGTGGAACACCTCTGAGGCGGAGATGATGCCAAAGGGCATTCGGTTGTAACAGTAGCGACCGAACGGGGTGTTAGATGTTCACAGCTTTCGGCTGGACGCGTCCAGCTATAATTGCCAAAACCCCTTGGAGGCATCCAGCTTCGTGAAAACCTTGGCATGAGCCATTTCGCTGGTTAGCTCTTCTCATTTAGGTATAGGGTAGTGTTCCCTCATGATGTTATGGTTCAAATCTTTGGGCAGCACGGTAGCATTGTGGATAACACAATCACTTCACAGCTCCAGGGTCCCTGGTTCGATTCCAGCTTGGGTCACTGTCTGTGCGGAGTCTGCACATCCTCCCCGTGTGTGCGTGGGTTTCCTCCGGGTGCTCCAGTTTCCTCCCACAGTCCAAAGATGTGCAGGTTAGGTGGATTGGCCAGGATAAATTGCCCTTAGTGCCCAAACTTGCCCTTAGTGTTGGGTGGGGTTACTGGTTATGGGGATAGGGTGGAGGTGTTAACCTTGGATAGGGTGCTCTTTCCAGGAGCCGGTGCAGACTCGATGGGCCGAATGGCCTCCTTCTGCACTGTAAATTCTATGTAAATAAATTCTATGTAAATGTGAAGTTCCCCTAACGGTTTTTTTGACACAAACCATGGAGCTAACCCAGTCTGTGGGTTCCGTGACCTTAGAAATGACGCCCTGGTCCTGGAGGTCTTGCAGCTGCTGCTTGAGACGGTCCTTAAGGGGTGCCGGCACCCGACGCGGTGCATGGACCTCAAATGTGGCATTCGGCTTCAACAGTATCTTGTATCGGTAAGGGAGCGTGCCAATGTCTTTGAAGACACTGTGGTATTGTGCTATGATGTCATCAAGTTGGGCTTGAAAGTTGACATCTGGCGAGGCCGTTGCATCTGCGGATGACATGGTGTGAACCCACTGCACAAGATTCAGGAGTTTGCAGGCTCGAGCACCGAGCAGGGAAGCTCTGTTGGTTCCCACAATTTCAAAACGCAGCGTCGCTTTTGAAGAATGATGGGACACCGCAAGCTGGCATGAGCCACTGGCAGCAATGGCATTGCCATTGTAGTTGAGGAACTGGTAGGCCAGTGGAAGAATGCTTGGCTTGACGCGGATGGTGTCAAGGTCAGACTTTGAAATAAGGTTCGCTGAAGCGCCGGTGTCCAGCCTGAAGCATATGCGAGCCTTGTTGACCGTAAGGGTGGCACACCACTCGTCGTCTGGATCAATGCTCATCACTGGGAGTTGTTTCACCATCTTTGCTGAAGGCAGCGTATGCTTGGTGATGATGCCCACCCGGAATGGGGATGTGAGGCCCTCGGTGTCGGGATCTGGAAGAATGTCGGAGTCGGAGTCTGCAACGGGTTGCTGTACTGACCGGACGCTCCTGCGCTGCTGCTGGGATCGCTGTGTGTTGGGCAGTTGAGCAGATCTGCAAAGGGCTGCGTAGTGGCCAAGCTTGCCACACTGGAGACAGCATTGAGATTTCGCGGGACATTGCCGCTTTAAATGGGCGGAGCCACAGTTGTTGCACGTCATGGCACCGATGTCAGGGTGTTCCGTGCACCACCGTGCATGCGCAGTGCGGTCGAACGACGTGCGCACATGCGCAGTTTGGTCGTCGACCTCGCCGTCCCCTTCGTCGTGGCGTGCATGCACAGGAACCCGGGAAAAGCGCGCGTAATGGCCGCCCTCAGCCAGACTCAGGCCCTGGAGCTGTTTGATGGCCTGCACCCATTTCGCATCATGGGGGTTTTGCCGGCCATTTCTGCCGCCTTGATATGGGAGTACCGGTTGTTAGCGTGCTCGTGGAGGACACAGGTCTCGATGGCGATGGTGAGGGTGAGCTGCTTAACTTTAAGGAGCTGCTGGCGAAGAGGATCAGAGTGGACCCCGAAAACGATCTGGTCATGGAATCGGAAGTGGAGCCGTAGTTGCAAGACTGCGCGAGGATGCGGAGATGGGTTAAAAAGGACTGAAAAGGTTCATCCTTACCTTGAACTCTCTGCTGGAACACATAGCGTTCAAAGGTCTCATTGACTTCGATGTCACAGTGGCTGTCGAACTTCAGCAGGACTGTTTTGAACTTTGTCTTGTCCTCGCCTTCAGCAAAGGTGAGGAAGTTGAAGATGTGGATAGCGTGGTCCCCGGCTGTAGAGAGGAAGAGAGCAATCTTCCTGGCATCCGATGCGGCTTCGAGGTCGGTGGCTTCAAGATAAAGCTGGAACTTCTGCATGAAAATCTTCCAGTTAGCACCGAGGTTGTCTCAGAGGCTGAATCCCGAGAGAGTGGGAAAACTAGTGCCCTCTGGCTTTATAGTGGCCGTGTCCTGTCTGGTGATTGGCTGCTGTGCTCTGTGTGTTCACTGGTCATCCTGTGTGTCAATCACTGCCTGCCTGTGCACCATCATATACCTGTGTGTATATTGTGACATACAATGCTGAAGATCATTGGACAATCGAATGCAATCCTACAATTGGAGAAAGAAAAAGCACTGAAACCTTGTATGTGACCCTGAACCAGAGTTGTTCACTCTCAAGCAGGAAAGCCTTTCACATTTGCAGAGTGTAGAAACTGGAAAGCCAAGAAGTTCAATCCAAAATCTTCAGAGCTGAATTTCCCAGTCGACCCATTCCCAGGATCACAGGACTAGGAAAGCTGAAGACAGTGCACACAGCCCTGTTGTTTTACACTCATCCACTCTTGCCAAAGAAGGTAAAAAAGTGCCTCTATGTTGAAGCAGTGGGTAATTTCACCTGTAGCAGAGCCAACAAGATGATAGTGATGGATGGTCCCTGTGTCAAAAGCCCAGTGGATCTATCAGAATTTACACAGCTGAACAAAGCAGTTAGATGCAAAGTTCATCCTGTGTTATCTGTGGACGAGAGCTGAGCAAATTAGAGAAAGAGTTCAATCTTTACTGGATGCAAACAGTGATTTTAAGCTCTCTGTTGACGAGGATCTTAAGTTAATCACAACATTGATTCCAGCGGTCATGATTCAGTGGACTTGAAACAACGAGCACAATTAAACAGCTACGCTGTGCCCGAAAAAACAGCGCGCCGCGGCACAATTCATATTCATAGAATTTACAGTGCAGAAGGAGGCCATTCGGCCCATCGAGTCTGCACCGGCTCTTGGAAAGAGCACCCTACCCAAGGTCCACACCTCCGCCCTATCCCCATAACCCAGTAACCCCACCCAACACTGAGGGCAATTTTGGACACTAAGAGCAATTTAACATGGCTAATCCACCAAACCTGCACATCTTTGGACTGTGAGAGGAAACCGGAGCACCCGGAGGAAACCCACGCAGACACGGGGAGGACGTGCAGACTCCGCACAGACAGCGACCCAGCCGGGAATCGAACCTGGGACCCTGGAGCTGTGAAGCAATTGTGCTATCCACAATGCTACCGTGCTGCCGATAGAATACAGGAGACCCCACTTCTGGGATCTACCCAGCTTGCGATTCCTCGCAAGATCAAATGCGATCTCATGAGATATTGCAATGCATATCCCTGTTGCGGTCTCGCAGGCACGGCCGTTGACTCCCAGACGCATGGTGAAAGTTGCGTCCGGCTTTTTAAGTGACCCTAATGGTTCATTTAAATATGCTGATCTGGATCATGCCCAGCCGGGCAGAGTGAGTCGGGTAACTTGCAATGGGCTCTACTGCGGAGATGTGGGTTCTTGCAGGATTCATGGTTGTGCCCAGCTCCGCATCAGCACAATGCGATGGAAGAATCCCATCCATCATTTCAACAGATTACCCTTCGGCATCACATCAGCCCGAGGAATCTGCGAGAGAACGTCAAGCATTCCAGAATGACTGAATGGAGTCGTTTGTCACATGAATAATATTGTGGCCCATGAATCCACTCAGGCAGAACATGATACTGGAGTGTGAGCTGTGCTTTGACACCTCCAGGAAGCAGAACTTGAACTCAACAACAAAGGTAAATTCTTACAGCCGGCTCTCAGGTTCTTCAGGTATATTGTGAATACATCCAGTGTCAGACTGGATTCACAGGAATCAGGAACAAACTTGGAGTTTCCAACTCTTCAGAACATACAGAGCTCCAGAGATTCATGGGTATGGTAAACTGGGTCAGAAAGTTCCAGTTCAACCTAACTGTCTCAATGAACCACCACATCATCTGTTCTGACAGGGCCATATGGGTGTGGGAAGGAAGCAGAACAAAGATCTTTTGAGAAAATCAAAGAGATGCTGACCATCACCTGATATTTTAGCTCCGTATGACCCAGAGCTGCCCACTGTCATTGCTGCAGTTGTGTCAACTGTAGGATCAGGAGCGGTAGTACTTCAGATACAGATGGATGGAAAATGCAGACCAATTTATCTCGCATCCCATTCAGTGTCAGGGTCTGAACAGAGATGTGCAATGATAGAAAAAACATTAGCTGCTAGATAAGCTTGTGAAAAGTTCACAGATTGTAATTATTGGGGTTGACACTCTGGCTCTGCTTGCGCAGGGGCAAATCGCGTTATGGTGGAAACTTTCGCGAGAGGGTAACAAGACAACTTACACTGGGGAGAACTAATTTTGAGGTTCCTTCCGTCCCCAGCCAATAATACAATCTGAGTCATGCATGACCCAGCTTAGCATATATATTTAAATCTTCATTAACATATTCAGATTCAACTTTAAGCCGAATTAACTGGGCCCTTCAATCCTCCCACCCACCGGTGCAACATGAAGCCAGCTGGAATCACTACTGGTCTCCAGATGCAATGAACACGCCGTGGATCTCAGAGTCCATTGAAGCCACAGGTGGTCATGGACATGGCTGGAAAGTGCCTTGGCACTTTCCTCTGGCACCCTGCCAGATTGACACTGCCAATGGGCAGCACCAGTTTGGTACTGCCAAGGGGCAGGGCCTGTAAAGGGGCGGGGCCTTTGACAACCCCACAGCAGAGTGTCACTCACTTGGTTGGGGGGGGGGGGTGCTGATGTCAGCAATTGGGGGTCGGGTGGGGTACTTCTGCAAAGATGCCTTATGATTGGGGTGCGATTTTTAAAAATATATATTTAGTGTACCCAATTCATTTTTTCCAATTAAGAGGCAATTTAGTGTGGCCAATCCACGTAGCCTGCACATCTTTGGGTTGTGGGGGCGAAAGCCATGCAAACACAGGGAGAATGTGCAAACTCCACACGGTCAGTGACCCAGAGTCGGGATTGAACTTGGGACCTAAGCGCCAGGAGGCTGCAGGGCTAACCCACTGTGCCACCGTGCTGCCCGTTGGGGCGCCATTTTTAAATGGCTCTGAGGAGCTGGACTTGCAACTTGTCTCGCACATCTCATTCACATTGCAAATCACCCTGACCGCTAAATAAATTTCCATGTGTGGGTGGATTTCGCCGACCCACCCAATGGCAATCACACCTCGTTTCCCCCCGGAGGCCATATTTTGAATTATTTTGGGAGAATTCTGCTCTTTTGTCTCCACTTCAAGATGGAGACAGACCACAAGCCCTTAGTGACGCTCTTAAATTCTAAGGTGTTAGCAAAAAGGGCTCCATAAGTACAACAAATTTGATTGTGGATGATGAGATTGTTGTGCTCTTCCTACAGGGCCAGAGCTGTATAGCATCTGCTTCTCCTCCTATATCTCAGAGTATGAGCTTATCTGGTGACTAGGGGGTTGAGCTCCCTCCTAATTAGAGGAGCTCTCCACAGAACATAAACCCTGAGCTGGAAGTGGTTTGAGTAAGACTCCACGGGGAGTGGAGTGTGGAAAAGAGTGATTATTATGACTAATGTGAAATAAAGTGAGTTGTACCCTGTCCGCCTAGCCTCTTGTGGAGTTGTTGCCCTCGTCTACAACACTGGCGATGGGGATGGAATGGACACAGACCAACCCCGACTTGTCATGGGTCCGACATATGGTCCAATGCGGGGCCAGACAGAGGGTGATACTAGAAGGGCTGAGGGCCCACGCAGCGAAGACACTCGAGATGAGCGTCGAACACGGTGTCCTCTTTGTGGGGAACAGGGTGGTCCAGCCCGAACGGAGACGCACGCCCCTACTGAGAAACCTCCATAACGGGCACCCTGGAATGGCCAAGATGAAAATGTTAGCGTGCAGGTACATTTGGTGGCCTGGACTGGATGACACGACCAAGATACACCAGAAGTTCCCACCAGCGCCCCAGATGCTTCCCTGGTGGTGGCCCAGGAAGCCTTTGTCCCGTGTACATATTGACTTTACCAACCGGTTTCAGAGGCCCGTATTCCTTACAGTAGTGGATGCCTATTCAAAGTGGCTGGAAGTACACCGGGTCCCCATGGCGACCACTCGAGCAACAATGGGCAGACTGAGGGCTATTTTTATGTTGCACAGACTGCCCAAGATCCTGGTGTCCGACAATAGGGTGGCATTCACAAGCCAGGAGTTTGCTTCATTCATGGCCACGAATGGCATCAGGCAGGTATGGACTGCCCTGTACCACCCAGCCTCTGAACGAGCGGTAAAAACGCTCAAGAGAGCAATGAGAAAGCTGACCTCGGATTGTGGGAAACGCAAGGTTTCTTTTCAGTTATCATATGATGCCTCAAGCCAGAAAGAGCTTCGCACCAGCAGAGTTACTCATGGGGTGCTGACTCTGGATGCGTCTCAGCTTCGCCCTCCCTGACATCGGGACATGTGTCCGTTAGCGGCAGGACCGTTCAGAGATGGAACTTCGATACTAGAGCCACATGGATCCATGGGACAGTCTTCCACACAATGAGACCAGTCTCCTCCGCGGTCCAGGTGCAGGAGTCAGAGACATACCACCACTTAGACCACTTATGATGACGTGACCAGGAACCACCGGCACGTGGCCCAAAGGCCCCAAGCAGAACACAGACACCGTCTCCTGTATGGCTAAGGAGGAGCCCTGAGACTAGTGAGGATCCTGGTTCCCACCCGCCCGTTCTGCCTCCTGTTGACAGTTGAGACGCCGTGAGACCTGTGGCCCCCATGAACCCGGCCAGCGACAGCGTAGACAGCAAGTCGGATTCCGGTATGGACATTGGACTGCCCGGCACCACTTGTACCAACAGCCTTACCGGTTGGGCCATGCCAGCTGTGATGTTCTTCACGGAAGCGATGGTCCGCAGTACGCTACATACCTCCAGGGCCAGCTGTACAGCTCCTGAAACTCCACCCACAACCCAAGATGAAACGGGATCCCCCACCTGAGGACATGGACATTTCTCCAGACTTGGTGGGGGGAGGGGGAGGAGGCATTATGACCCCCTACAGAGTCAGCTTCCCTCCGACAGATATTTGAGGTGTATTGGCAACTCAAGAATACAAGAATATGAAAGAATCAGCAACATGTTAACACAGTGACGAAAATCAGTAATATGCGAAAAGCATTTACAAGACACCTTCTCTCAAGCCAGCACCCACCCACCACGGACCCCCCACACCTCCCCTCCTCCCACGCTCCCTCACTGGGTCCAACGGTAGTCTCAGATCGCGGAAAGGCACCTAAACGAGCAGCACAGACCACCCGAAAAAGACACCGTATGAGAGAGA
Source organism: Scyliorhinus canicula (assembly GCF_902713615.1). Classification (NCBI taxonomy): domain Eukaryota; kingdom Metazoa; phylum Chordata; class Chondrichthyes; order Carcharhiniformes; family Scyliorhinidae; genus Scyliorhinus; species Scyliorhinus canicula. The sequence continues at coordinate 139,861,433 of NC_052152.1, read as the reverse complement.
GGGAGAGAACACGCCCTCCTCTTCCAAAAGTAGGCACAATTCAACCCAAAACAGTTCCTGTAAACAAACCACCAGCTGCAAAGCCAGCATACAGCCACCTTCCCCCTCCCCTCCCCAACGGTAGCCTCACATCGGTGGAAAGGCGCCCAAGCAAGCAGCACAGACCACCGGAAAAGGATACACCAATACAGGGCATGGCGGAAGAGAGAGAGAATTACCTGTACAAGACAAAACAAAACAAAATACCACAAGAAACTTGTTTGATTGATATTTATTGTCACATGTACCAAAGTACAGTGAAAAGTATTTTTCTGCGGCCAAGGGAACGTACACAGCATGTACATAGTAGACAAAAAAGAATAATTTTCAGAGTACATTGTTAAATGGTACATCAACATATAGTGATTGGTTACAGTGCGGAACAAGGGCCGAACAAGAGCAGCATAGGGCGTTGTGAATAGTGTACTGACAGGAAACAGATCAGTTCCAGGGAAAGTCATTGAGGAGTCTTGTAGCTGTGGGGAGGAAGTTGTTCCTATGTCTAGATGTGCGGCTCTTCAGACTTCTGTATCTTCTGCCTGATGGAAGGGGGAAAAGCCTGGGTGGAAGGTGTCTCTGACAATGATGTCTGCCTTCCTGAGGCGGCGGGAGGTGTAGAGAGAATTGGATTGGATTGGATTGGATTTGTTTATTGTCACGTGTACCGAGGTACAGTGAAAAGTATCAATGGGAGGATGGTAAGCTTGTGTGAAGCGTTGGGCTGAGTTCACCACTCTGCAGTTTCTTGCGATCTTGGGCCAAGCAGTTGCCATAACAAGCTGTGATGCAGCTGGATAGGGTGGTTTCTATGGCACATCTGGAGAAATTTGTGAGAGTCGGTGCAGACATGCCGAATTTCTTTACCTACCGTGGGAAGTAGAGACGTTGTTGGGCTTTCTTGACTGTTGCATCAATGTGAGTGGACCAGGACAGACTGTTGGTGATGGTGACTCAACAAACAATTAAGTGCAAGGCTCAAGCCAGCGCACGCCCCCCACCCTCCACCCTTCCCCAGCTCCAGCAACAGCCCCATGTCAATGAAGAGGTGCCAGCAAGTAGCACAGTCCACTGGAAAAGGGCAGGCAGTGCGTGGAAGAGAGAGAGTGAGAGAACACCCCTCCCCCTCACTACAACCGGGAAGGACCCATCAAACCCCAGTCCATAGAAGCAAGAGGGCTGCAACTGGCGAGCACCCAGCTGCTAGACCCCCAAAATGCATTACACCACAAAAATATAATAATAGCCATACAATCCCCCAACAATAAAACAAAACCAGCATCAGTCCAAGCAGTACACATAGTCAATTGGGCCATTGCCCTACTGCTGTCATAGTTCCGGCATCCGATCTCCAGACACCATCCAGTCCAGAACTGCAAAAGCGAGTCCGTTCTCCTCCACTTCCAGCCTGGCAGCGGGCCAATCAAATCTGCTCCTTGCTCCACTCCAAGCTGATAAGCAGAAAGGCGGCCAGTAACAATTAGGAGTCCCAGGCATGGCAACTGCAAGCTCTCTTCTGTCTCTCCCCTAAAAGCAAGTGGCAGAAGCAACAGGGTCCTCTTTCTCTCCATCCAACCAGTCGCAGCACCGTTCATCCTTGCCATAGTCCAGGCTTACAAAGTCCAGGAAAGGCAGCCAGCATATAGAATAACACGCCAGGTCGTGAAGCAGGGTTACAGCCAGAAGCAACAGGATCTCAGAGAAAGATTCCCCTACTACACGCCTGCTACTCAGGTAACTAGGGGGTGGAGCTTCCTCCTAATTGGGGGAGCTCCCCACAATTGTTCAGTGAAGGAGACCCTGCGGAGAGTGGAGTGTGGAGAGGAGTGATTATTGTGACCCGTCTGGAATAAAGTGAGTTGTACCCTGTCAGCCTGGCCTCTCATGGAGTCTTTGCCTCCATCTACAACAGAGATTTTATGCAAAGGCAGTCTGTTCCAGGAAAGTAGAAAACTGCAGCAGATGCTTTGTCCTGTATCCCAGTGACAAGGACTGAACCAGGTGATGTAGCTCTTTTTGAAGAGGTAGAATACTTTGCATCTTCCACAACCACAACCCTACCAGGAACAAGAGAGCAACTGAATGAAATCAGAAATGCACAAAACTCTGATAAGGGGTGTGCTTAGGTCAGAGCGTGCTGCTTCAAAGGGTGGCGAGCATACATGCCACACAATCCGATTTTTAGACAGCACCGTGAACAGAGGACACCTCAGTGCAGCTAATAATTTACTCATCCAGGACACATTGAAACAATGAACATCGCCAACACCAGCAATGGCACAAGTATAGCTTCCATTCAGGGTTTCTATGGCGTTACAAGCAGAAGACTTAGCAGAAATATGCAGTGAGAAGATATTACCAGAGAAGAAAGGGAAAGGAGATGCCTCTGATAAAGGAAGTGATAAAAACATTATTGTAGATGGAGTAAGGCATATCGAAAAATTAAATGAGAAAACCAGGAAAGAGAATAAGGGTCAATATTCCAAAAAACATGAATGAATATTATGCATCTGAATGCACCATGTTCAAGTTGGAGTATTTGAAACATTAATAAATTTGAGAAGATATGATAGTTTAGGATTGAATAGGTCTGGGATCTTAATAACTTTGATGATATAATTTTGATTGGAGATAGGAAGACAATACAAAGCCAGGTTGAATGGTGGTGTTCGTGAAACAGGCAGGGAAATGATAAAAATCTCAATAGTGGTTACCAAGCAGTGGAGGGGAGACAGAGATGGTGATTCACTGACAATTCAGAGAAAGTGTACAGTCTTTATGAGTATTAAACTGTGAAGGAGTGGTTGAATAAACGGTCGAGACATTCAGAGTGAAAAAAGGAATCTAATTATGAAGGATAAAGATATGGCTGAGATATTGGGTACGATTCAGCCACTGTGTTGCACCAGGCACAGAGCTGGCCACAATGGTTGGATCCAGGTTGAGCCAATCGCAAGTCACTCAGCGCGCTCCGCCGGCATGCCTTGCTGGACGCAATCAAGATAGTGATATTTAAAAGAGCCATTTAAATACCTGGGGCTGGATTTTCCAAAAATGTCCCCACGCCAACGTAAAAACGCTGGGGTTTTACTCTGGATATTCCTTAAACATATTAGCAGCTATTCTCCCACCTACAGGGGGCTGAGAGGGTCCCGGAGTGCTTCTCGCAGCTTCATCTGCGGATATGGGCCCCCATATTTCTGGTTCCGAGTCCGCGCATGCGCAAAGCGGCAGCCTCAAGCGGCCGCACAGAACGCGTTGGCGGTCTCAGCCGGTGGACCTGGACGAGGAAAGAAGGTACCAACGATCGATCCAGTGGTGCGACATATATCACGACTGATCGCCGCCCTGCCCACCCATAAGGCCCTCCCGGTACTTGATGCCCCGCACCCCCCACCAGGGCAGCCGCGGACTGAGTCCGTAGTCGCCACCCGAGGTTCCCGAATGGCAATACGTGGTTAGAACCACGTCGTCGGGGCCTCGGTCAGTTTTGCCCGGAGAATCGCTGGGGGGGGGGGGGGGGGGGCGTGCCTCTGTCAATGGCCCCCCCAGCCACGTAATCCACGCGCAAATGATTTTCTGGAGACTGAGAATCGTGGGAGCGGCGCCGGGCCCGATTCCCACGTGATCATCGATTCTCCGCCCCCGTGCCAAACAAGATTTCGGCACGGGGCTGCGGAAAATCCCGCCCCTGGACTCCATATGCATCCAGCGGCGCACAGGTGTCGAAAGCTGCGCCTGTGAGACCTCAACCGGGCGCCGTTTAGCACTGGTATCTACAAACTTGAACCAGGCAGGATGGCACCTTGTGTTGTCTCATAGGCCATTGGAGCCCCTTGAGCGGTCATGGACATGGCAGAGTTGTATATTAGCACTGTCCCTGGCAGTGACACCTTGGCACTGCCTCGGTACCTGGATGGCACTGACAGACTATCAGGCTGGTAGTATCAAGGTGACAGGTTGGCACTGCCTGGGGTCAGGGTGTGGGGGTGCCATGCCCATGAAAGGGGGGTGAAGGGATGTTTGACAGGGCCAACGAAAGGTTGAGGAAGTGAAAGGGTGGTCCTCAAAGCAGGGGAGAGTCTAGAGATCAGGGCAGCTGTTCAAAATAACGTTCCTATCCGTGAGGAGCTGATTCTTCTGGCGAGTTCAGCACACCAGTGCAGGAACACACTTGAAGTGTGTCCACGACAGGGAGAAACTCCCCGAGGCTAGGTAAATTGTGGTGTCAATCTTGACACTGCAGCCTCCAAGAAACACCCTGCCAACGTGCCTCAAACTGGACTTAGAAATTCTTCGGCTAAATCTGCCCATTTAAATAATTGGTGGCCCTGATTTTTACCAATGCCGATGACAGTCAGAAGTTAGGTGCACATAGAACATAGAACATAAAGTGTAGAAGGAGGCCATTTGGCCCATTGAGTCTGCACCAACCCACTTAAGCCCTCACTTCCGCCTTATCCCCGTAACCCAATAACCCTTCCTAACGTTTTTGGTCACTAAGGGCAATGTATCATGGCCAATCCACCTAACCTGCACGTCTTTGGACTGTGGGAGGAAACTGGAGCACCCAGAGGAAACCCATGCACACACGGGGAGAATGTGCAGACTCCACACAGACAGTGACCCAGCGGGGAATTGAAGCTGGGACCCTGGCACTGTGAAGCCACAGTGATATCCACTTGCACTACTGTGCTGCCCAAACTGTATTGGAGGAACCATAGCTAGAGAAGATCCTGACTAGGAACATAGATCAATAAGCAGACCATGTCCAAATAGAGCAAGAGCAGGACAATATCCAGGCATAGGATGACAAGTAACAAATAACATTTGCACCACACAAGTGCCAGGCAATGACTGTTATAACCTCTGCGGAGGTCACAGCATTAGACCTATAAGATTCCCCATGACCTCCACACTGATGACGGGAGTAAAGTGGAACTCCCATCAGCGCCTGGTATTATGCGCCGCAGCCACTTTGTGTAGGCCTTCAGAGGCCTCTGAACCATCCGCCGAAATGCCGCATATCGGTGAACTCTAACAATTTCAAGCAGGTATCGATGACTGGGGACAGGATGTGGAATGCATGCAGTATTTTGTTCGATTGAATGGGATTATCGAGGATGAATGGCAAACTGTGGTGTTGCTGATGACCTGTGATGGGTCTACGTACAGCCATATAAATGTGTCGGATTTGTGGTCGTTCACAGCGTTGGTGGCCCTGGTAGGGGAGCATTTTGACCCTAAGCTACCATTAATCGTCAGGCATTTCCGATTTTAAATGGCCACTCAGGCCCAGTTAGAGTCAGCATGGGACTGGGCGCCACGCTCAACGAGTCATTGCGAGACAGGCTATGTGTGGAACTCGCGATACCGACATGCAAAGAGAACTGTTAGCTGTGACTGACCTGACTTTGCAATGCACCGTGGAAATCACCATCTCCCGAGAGCGGATGGAACAAGGGGTCCAAGAGGAATGGCAGTGCTGAGTCTCGGCCACCAAACTGCGTGCTGCTTGGATCCCACCCAGGAAGCAGGCCCCTGGAAATGGCACGTGCCCCTCAGGGACATGCGTCGCCATCGCTAGGGCCCAGAGTGCTGCCAAACACTCTCCCTTGATGGGAGATATAGATACCCGGATACAGGTACCGACAGGCGGCCATTAGCCATAGATCTCTCGAATGCAGCCGACCCAGTGAGGGCTCGCCGAGTTGCCAGGTGCGAACACCATCCCAGGTACCAGAGCCACTATGTGGATGACGATGGTGGTGCCTATCATTAGCTACATTGCATCACGTTGGGTAATGCCCATTCAGCTTTTGTTGAAGGTGAATGGCACTTCACCTGCATGGAGCTCGCCATTCGCGGCGATATCCTTGGTCACCTATTATACCCTCGCTCGGATCTGATCTGGCCTCCAGACACTTATCCTTTGGGACCAACACCCACCTTGGAAAACCACTGGAGAACAACTGAATATTGTATAAACCTCCATGGTTCCAGTCGAATACGGACAACAGATGTAACACCTGCCATTAGTGGTCGTCCATGGCAGAGGTCCGAGTTTGTTGGAACGTGACTGGCTGCATCATCTCAGATTGGACTGGTAAAGGGTTTGCCAAATGTACCTGTATGGCCCTGAGGGGGTCCTGGCCAGGTTCCCATCTGTGTTGCAGGCGGGGTTAGGCACAATCAGAGGGGCTGTGGCCTACATCAGTGTTGACCCAATAGCTCAATCATGACTTTTCCGCACCCAACCTGTCCCATGTGCTTTATGGCCGAAAGTGAACACAGAGTTGTACCATCTCGAAGGTTTGAAGATAATACACCCCGTCCAGTTCTCTGACTGGGTGGCACCAGTTGTGCCAGTGATGAAGCCCAACGGCTCCACCAGCCTCTGTGGGCACTATAAGATGAAGGTTAACTACGCCTCCCATTTGGATTGGTGCTCCATCCCTTGCATTGAGGACCTATATGCCAAGCTTAGTGGGGGTGCTCGTTTTACAAATTGGACATGAGTCACGCTTACCGCTAGCTGCTTTTGGCTCAGGACTCCAGGCAATTTGTGACCATCAACACACAACATGCGCTGTATGAGTATACCCAGCTTCCCTTCAGAGTTCTTCCGCTTGTGCCATCGTTCAACGGGTGATGGAAAACATCCCATGCAGACTCCCGAGAATAGCCGACTCCCGACTTCTCAAAGATGTTTTGATCATGGCATCGTCTGACTGGCAGCATCTGGACAGCATGGCTGAGGTCCTCAGGTGTTTTAAAGAGGCTGAGGTCCACCTCCGCAGGGAGGAATGTTTTCAACACAGTCGAGGTCACCTACCTGTATTATCGCGTGAATCGCCATGCGGTGTATCCCGTAAATGAAAAGGCACAGAAAATTCGTCAAGCTCCGGTACTCAACGGCTTGATGGAACCACGCTCATTTTTAGGCCTCGCAAATAACTATGGCAAGTTTATTCCAAACCTCATCACATTATTAGCCCCCTTCCACCATCTCTTAAAAAAAGGTCAACATTGGAAGTGATACAAGGCCAAAGGGACAGCCTTCACATTGGTCAAGAAGCAGCTGTCCTCCCGACTGCTCAACCACTTCGACCTGTCCAAAGCACTTTTGAGTGACCTTCTGGGGTCGGCGCCGTCCTCACCCACTGAATGGATGACGGGTTGGAACACTCCATTGCTTTTGTGTCTCAGATGTTGGTAAATGCCAAGGAGAATGATGCACAAATCGAGAAAGAGGGTTTGGCCGTAGTATTTGGGGTGAAATAATTCTACCAATACGTCTATGGGCATCCTTCACCATTTTCACCAATCACAAACTCCTGTTGGGGTTATTGAAGGAGGACAGGGCAATTCCTCCCATCGCCTCCATCAAGATCCAATGGTGGGCGCTACTATTAGCCGCTTACAATTACGTATGGTCCAGGACATGAATGCCGCACGCCAATGCGTTGAGCCACGTCCCTCTCCCCACCTGGCTGCCTGCACCGGCATCAGCCGACGAGGTCATCGGCATTGTTAACTTTATCGGTTTCCTGCAGGTTGTAGCTCCCACATCCGCAGCTGGACTCGCATCTGTCCCGGGGGTGACATATTATCCAATATGGGGCCTAGCACCATGATTTTCCAGGTACCTGAAGGCGTACACTGACAAGGTATCTGAATTGAGCATCGAAGACAATGTCATTCTGTGGGGATATGCGCCGCTCCTGTAGACCCTCCATAATGGACACCCGGGGGTGTCAAAGATGAAGATGTTAGCCCACAGCTACGTATGGTGACCAGGCATTGATGTGAACATGGAGAAAGTGGCCCAGCGTTGTACACAGTGCAAAGAACAACTGCTGCCGATGGCGCCGCTCCACCCATGCAAATGGTCGGACAGTCCTTGGTCCTGCCTCTACATCAATTTTGCGGGACCGTTCCAAGGAGCGATGTTCCTCATCATCATAGATACCCATTCAAAGTGGATGGAGGTCCATACAATGCAGGTAATGTGACAGCTCGGGCCACCATTGACATGCTGCGACAATCTTTTGGCATACACAGGATATGTGAGGTGCTGGTCTTGGACAATGGAACGGCTTTCGCAAGTGCAGAGTTTAGGGTGTTCATGATAGCGAATGGCATATGACACGTGCATATCGCTCCAGACCACGGATCATCAAATAGATTAGCAAAGCGAGCGGCCCAGACTTTCAAACTCAGAATGAAAAAAAACAGACCTCGCGTTGTTGGGAGACTTGACTGGTGTGGTTCCTCTTTTGCTAACGGATGACCCCGCACATCTCAACAAGGTTCACTCCAGCTGAACTACTGATGGGTCATCGCCTTCGTGCCTGGTTGAGTTTGGTTATCCTGGACATTGGAGAGAAAGTCTGCCAGGAGCAGGACAGAAGTTAGGCTGACTCAGGGTGGCATATGCACATGTGCACATTCGCTTTGGCAGACCAGGTACTCATCCACAACTTTTGTAAGGATTCCACATGATCCCGGGTGTCATGTAAGCCCAGATGGAACTAGGCTCTTATTGAGTATGGACACAGCACACGAGTCCAATCAACACGTGGATCACTTCCTTGGACGCCAGATCCAATTCCAAAGGTTCCAGACCGTACCTACCCTTAACTCGCATTGCCGCCTCCGCCCCAAATGCCGCCAACCGTGGAGAGGCCGGATTCGTATTTAAAGTACGATGAAATGCCTGACGAGGTTTCGCTAAGCTCCCATTCTGAGACTGGCATGAAAATATTGCCATTGCTGGAGCCCGTCATGTCACCGCCCATGGTGCCCGCCATTCTGCCAACCCCACCCAGGTGCTCCGCATGAAAATGGTTTGGTATACGCCGCTGGATGCCACAAGGTAGGCCCGCGAAAGCCGGTCCTGGGCTACGGAAACTAGAGGTTCCTTGGGTGTGGATTTTTCTTTGGACTTATGTGGGGAGGAGTGTTTTTTTTAATTTTTAAAAATAAATTTAGAGTACCCAATTCATTTTTTCAAATTAAGGGGCAATTTAGCATGGCCAATCCATCTATCCTGCGCATCTTTGGGTTGCGGGGGCGAAACCCACGCAAACACGGGAAAAATGTGCAAACTTCACAGTATCCCAGAGCCGGTGTCGAACCTGGGATTTTGGTGCCATGAAACAGCAGTGCAAGCGCGGGGGGGGGGGGGGGGGGGGGGGGGAGATGCAGTGTCACAGCATAAGAACTATCAGACTTCCCATGACCTCCACAGAGTACAAACTTCCCTAGTAACGAGAGCGTGGTTTCCCCTTAACACGGGGCAAGCTCACTAGTATAAAAACCCTTGCAGGGAGACCCTTCAGGGAGTGGAGATTCTTTTGTGGCGTAAATTAACCTAATCTTTGTTTTCTATCTGCTTGGCCATGCATGCTACTTTGCCAGATTCTACAATGAGCATTTCCAATAATCTCCACCATCACCCCTTGACATTGCAGCCATCTAAGATGGACACCAGTAACACAAAATGGAAGACTGCAAAGAATACAGGGAAAAACGGACATGGTCAAAAGCAAACAGCTTGCAGAAGCAGTCAGCATTGAGACACTTGCAAAAACCGGTTTCCCGACAGCTGCAGAGTTCAGGCAGTGCTGTTAATTGGAAAACAGTTTACATACTAATGAGGTGATACCGGGACAGTCCCGGGCACAATAGATACACTCAAGTATCAATCGATACTTTCAAAAGCGAAGCAGACACAATGGAGCCAGCGAAACCAGGACAATGAGTCCTAAGAACCACCCCAGCCATCAAGGAACAGCCCTAGGATAAGGGGGTTCAAATAATATCGATTGGGAAAAGGCCCAATCGATCCCTAGCAGGTGAGGAAGCCCGCCCCAAGGAGCACGGACCTCCTGGGACCTATAAAAGAAGGTCCCGCACATGGTTCGGTCTCCGGCCTCCGACTACAGCCTCCAGATCCTGTCTTTTACACCAGCCGTCGAGCAGCAGCCATCGGTAAGTAAATGCCAAACGACGATCGCTACCTTGACCCAGGCATTACTTATACCCGTGCCGACCAGTAGTAACATGAAGTTGCAGACCAGAACGGAATGAAGGCCTTGTTCCCTGACCTTGCCTGTTCCTTCTTCGATAAGTATTAGTCGTTTAATGGTAGAAGTAAGTTAGTCTTTAGCATGTGCATGAGTATTTATTATAATTGTTATAATAAACTCTAACTGTTTGGACTTTCTAATTGGTGTATAGCTTTATTGCTTTGAACTTGACCTTGATCCTTGTGACGGGGTCTCTTACGGCACCTGGCGACTCCAGAGCATAGAAATAAGAAACAGAGCCAAGCGAGTGTTAAGCACACTTCCTCTGTTGGAGGAGTGTTAAACACACTAACTCAGAACGAGCAACATTTAGTGGCAAACTCTGATGGGACTCGATTAGAAGTGGCACCCCCACTCCGAGAGAACCCAGAAATTTGAATTGGAAATCTAATTGGGAAAAAGGAAATATCACAAGTGTTCAAGGAGTTCAAATCAATAACGATAATTTGGAAGTGTGTTTTGTGCATGCGTAACTAACAGGGTTGTAAGGTTAACCTGAGAGATTTTTGTTGTGACAAACTGGCGGGAGTTTTTAAGCGGAACATAGTGAAAGCCTTACCCGTCTTTTAAAACATTACCAGAACATCCCCTGTTCCAAATTAAGACAGAAGGAGGAAATGGCCATGCAGGCAATGGAACGCCTCATGAATCCAGAGCAGTTCATGGTCGCAGCGACCAGCAGTAGCAGAGTAGGCCAGTGTCCCGTGTGGGAGCTGGAACTCCGCAAGTATCTAAAAGGGAAAGGATGGCCCCTTTGGAATGAGTTTAGTATGAATGAGGAGACAGGTCCCGGGAGTATAGGACATACTTGGTGGGAGAACCTCTCACAAATTCATAAGAAAAATCTTAGTAAAGCACGCAGGCCGATGGCAATCGTGTCCTGTTTGGCACAATTGCGAGGCACTGAGAAGGTCGTTCAGACGCTCCAAGCAGAGTTAGAGGAACGAAACAGAATGAATAAAGTGGATGTCAGGGACATCGAAAAGGAAAACCTCGAGCTAAGAGGGAAGCTGGCAGAGAAGGGTAGAGAGGTGGATGATGCCAAGAGGGCACATCAGTCATGTCTAGCCCATCTGAGCAGTTCCCAGACCCAATATGAAAAAGCCTATCAGGATGTGCAACGTGCAGTCCTGATAAGAGATGAATCAGAAAAGCAGGTAGAGGCATTGCAGAGGCAATGCTCTGACCTAAAGGCAGCTTTAAGAGCACTCCACGCTGCCACCACTGAGCAAAGGCAAAGCACAGTGGACCACGCAAAGTGTAGGAAGCAGATTGCGGAGCTGCAATCGCTGCTTTCAGTGCAGAATGGGTTCCAAAGCACCTTTGGAACACAGTTAGATGAGGAGAATTCCCCAGATTGGCAGAAATTAAGCGAGACAGCGCAGCGCTATGTTCAGGGAACATGTGCGCCAGCAGCGCAGCAGAAAAGGAAAGCACCCCAACCCCCCACAGATCAGATAGCACCCGCACCTATGAACCCAGTCACCACCCAAAGAAAGGCAACCACAGATGGCACACCCAAAATCACCTACACCACCCCCTTAACTGTAACACAACTCAGGGACGCGTGTGAGAAAATCACTCCGTTTCTCCCCACCGCAGACCCCCACCAATTTTTCGCTAAAGTAAAACAGCAGGCTACCATGTACGGCCTGGACGAAAGAGAGCAGGTTAAGCTCACTGTTTTGAGCTTAGACCCATCAGTAGTTGCAGCCCTCCCCGACCCACAGAATGTTGGAGGAGGCACTTTAGAAGAGATGCATACATCCATTTTAGATGCGATAGGATATAATAGAGGAGACCCAGTCGAAGGCCTGAACAAATGTAGGCAAAAGAGGACAGAGCATCCCACAGCATTCGCAGGAAGGCTGTGGATCCATTTCACTGCAGTTTTTAGCGTACTAGACCGCGCTCATTTAAACTGAGACAACATGGTTAAATGGACCCGCACCATAATCTCCCATGCCACAGATGCAGGACAGAATGCTTGCAATAGTTATGACCCCCTCAGAGGAGGCCCATAATGAGAAATGGGTTCTGAAAAGATTGTCCCGCGCTTGGGAACAATCTGTCCAGGGCAAAGTTAAAGTGAAGACCCCAGAGGAAGCTCAGGCTGCAGCGGATATTCAGGCAGTGAGAGCGCACCAAAATCCCGCATGGGTAAACGAAGGGAAGAACAGTCCTCCACAGAAGTCGCAGGAATGCTACAACTGTGGTCAATTAGGCCATTTTGCAAAAGAATGCAATGCCCCACAGAGATCACAGAGAGGCCAGCAGACAGGCACTCTGAACAGGAATAGAGCGAAGCCCATCCATAGTATAGGGTTACAGTCAGGACAGACCAATGTGGACGGAACGGACTGACGGTGTTCGGGCTCCTCCACTTGGGTCTGTGACACCCTCTGGGACCAATCCGGAAGGCCGGTAGTCACAGCGAAGGTTAGAGGGAAGCCCATAGAATTACTTTGGGACACAGGAGGGTCCCGCACCACAATTAATTCCACCACCACAGCACAGGCAGACACGTGGCCGACCACATCCACAATTACACTCAGCAGATTTACAGGTCACTCGCAGCAGGGACACATTACAGCCACCATAGCAATTCAGCTGGGGAACATCTCCACCAGACACCCCGTTGTTTTAGTTAATCTATCCCGTACAGCAGAACACATACTGGGTATCGATTTTATGAATGCCCATAGCCTGTCGTTCGATCCAGTAAACCAGTGTGTCTGGAGAATGGCAAAGTCAGACAGAGCACCCGCTACTCTCACAGTAGGAGAGTATGCAAATCGGATTAGCGCTGTAGGCGACTATTGTTTCGACTTGACCACGCTTAGTACAGACAGACAAGTTAGGGCAGTTCTAAACCGACACAGGACAGCATTTGCCAGTCACCGGCACGACTGCGGCAGAATGACTGGATATGTTCAAGCTACCGGACCTGACCCCAGACCACAGAAACAGTACCGATTTCCACTAGAAGCAGAGGGAGAAATTGGAAAGGTAATAGACAGCTTATTGGAGCAAGGGGTACTTAGAACAGTAGCCTCGACCAATAATGCACCTATTTGGCCAGTGAGAAAGCCCGATGGATCATGGCGCCTGACCATCGATTATCGGGAGCTCAACAAAGTAACCCCAGCAGTAGCCCCCACGGTAGCAACAAGTCCCGAGACCATGCTCAAACAGGGAATCCACTCAAAATTCTTCACGGTTTTGGACATTAGCAATGGCTTCTGGTCAATCCCATTGGCAAAGGCGTGCCAGTACAAATTTGCCTTCACATTTAAAGGTCAGCAGTATACGTGGACATGCCTCCCACAATGATTCCACAATTCCCCCTACATTTTCCACCGACAGGAGGCAAATGGTTTAGCAACATTTTCCCGCCCTGAATGTCTGGTACAGTATGTAGACGATCTATTACTGCAGACAGACACCAAGGCAGAGCACATTACGCTTCTGGCCGAGCTCCTGGAACTTCTGAACTCAATCGGATGTAAAGTTAACCCCAGAAAGGCCCAGATATTAGAGAACCAAGTGAGCAACAACATTCAATGACATTAACATTGTTGAATCCCCCATTATCAACACCCTGGGGCTGACTGGGGCTAGACTGACTATATAATTACTGTGGCTACAAGAGCAGGTTGCAAGTGATTAATCCTACGGCGAATAACTCACCTCCTGACTCCCCAAAGACATCATATCGCACCATCTACAAGACATATGTCAGAAGCGTGATGAAATACTCGACACTCACCTGGATGAGCACAGCTCCAGCAACACTCAAGAAGGTTGACACCATCCAGGACAAAGCAGTCTGCTTGATTCCTACCCCTTCCACAAACATTACTTTCCCCCACCACCGATGCACAGTGACAGACGTGTGTGTCATCTACAAGATGTTCTACAGGAACTCGCAAACATTCCTTAAACAACACCTTCCAAACCCATGACAGCGACCATCTCGAAGGACAAATATGGCAGACACATGGGAACACCACCACCCGGACGTTCTGACCATCCTGACTTGAAAATATATCGCCTTTGCTTTATTGTCGCTGGATCAAAACCCTGGAACTCAATCCCTAACACCATTGTGGGTGTACCTACACCACATGGACTGCAGTGGGTCAAGAAGGCAGCTCACCACCATCATCTCAAGGGCAATTAGGGGAAGGCAATAAAGGCTGACCTAGCCAGCGAAGCTCACATGAATGAATAAAAAAATAAATAAAACTAGTAGAGTTCAAGGTGAGTAAATCACCAATTCCGAGGTGTACTTCCTTGGTTCTTGAAATAAGTCAGACATGTCATAACGGCAACTTTGGCCACTATTTTTCAATTTCAAAGATTTAAAATATGCTGTGGAGAGTAGTCAATGTAACATATTTGAACAGGGAAGGTGATAAATATAAAATAGCTGACCATAGTCTAGTCAGTCAATCAACCACCATTTGTGCACAAACTCTTGGAATCCAACATTCATGCAAATGAGCATTTAGAAATGAATTTGTTACTTAAATGCTGCCAGCCTAGATTTATGAAATGTAAGTCACGTTTGAAAGATGTAATTGAGTTTTTTGAAGAATTGGATTGAAAAATGCAGTCGAGGAAATGCATTTAATAAGATGTCTTACCAGAGGCTTATTGGAAATTTTAGGAGTCTGTATTAAATGAAAATGTAACGACATGAAAAGAAATGTGGTTGGCACACAGGAAACAGAGTTTGGGTAAATGGACAATGCTCATATTAGAGAAGGGCTGGAACTGAGGTACCGAGGAGTACACTTCTGTTTTTGATATATAGATAGATTGGACTTGCATTTTGGGAAAAATCTTGAAACGTGCTGTCAGCACAAAGAGAAAGCAGTTGGCAAACAAAGTGGAGGCTTAGAACGTAGAACACAGAACATACAGTGTAGAAGGAGGCTATTTGGCCCATCGAGTCTGCACCGACCCACTTAAGACCTCACTTCCTACCCTATCCCCGTAACCCAATAACCCTTCCTAACCGTTTTGGACACTGAGGGCAATTTATCATGGCCAATTTCCCTAACCTGCATGTCTTTGGACTGTGGGAGGAAACTTGAGCACCCGGAGGAAGCCCACGCAGACACAGGGAGAACGTGCAGACTCCACACAAACAGTGACCTAGCAGGGAATCAAACCTGGGACCCTGGCGCTGTGAAGCCACCTGTGCTACCGTGCTGTTTTATATAAGACTTCAAGAAGACATATACAGATTAGCCAAATAGGAAGGTACAATTTGTTTTCTTGTGAGTTTGAGGTCTAGATGGGGTTCATAAGGCTCATCTCTCTGCAACTAGATCCTCCACTTCCTGACCCATAGACCACAATCAGTAAGGATAAATAACAAAACATCGTCCACAATTGTCCTCAATACCAGGTCCCCACAATGCTGCCTACTTAGCCCTCTACTATACTCCCTATACAAAACATCACTGTGTGGCAAAATATGACTCCAAACCCATCTATAAGTTTGCTGATGATATGACCGTAGTGGGTCGGATCTCGGACAACGATGAGTCAGAGTTCAGGAGGGAGATAGAGAACCTAGTGGTGTGGTGTAACAACAACAACAATCTCTCCCTCAACCTCAACCAAACTAAGGAGCTGATTATTGACCTCATGATCCAAAGTATCGGACACACCCCTGTCTGCATCAATGGTGCCGAGGTGGAGATGGTTTACAGCTTCGAATTCTGAGGTGTGCACATCACCAACAATCAGTCCTGATCCATCCACGTCGATGATACGACCAAGAAAGCACAACAGCACCTATACTTCCTCAGGAAACTAAGGAAATTTGGCATGTCCACATTGACTCTTACCAATTTTTACAGGTGCACCATAGAAAGCATCCTATCTGGCTGCATCACAGCCTGGTATGGAAACTGGTCGGCCCAAGATCATAAGAAACTAGAGTCAAACACAGCCCAGTCCAACATGCGAACCCTCCTCCCATCCATTGACTCTGTCTACACCTCCCGCTGCCTTGGGAAAGGGGGCAGCATAATCAAAGACCCCTTCCACCTGGGTTATTTTCTCTTCCAATTTGTTCCATCAGGCAGGAGATACAAAAGTCTGAGAACATGCAGCAATAGATTCAAAAACTTCTTTCCCACTGATACCAGACTCCTGAATAACCTTATGGACTGAACTGATTTCTTCATACATCTTCTCTACTGAGTAGTACTAAATTCCATATGCTTCACCCAATGCCTGTGCCTATGTATTTACATTGTGTATTTATGTTTGCCTTATGTTTTTTCATGTATGGAACAATCTGTCTGGACTGTATGCAGAGCAAAAATTTTGATTCTACCTCGGTACATGTGACAATAAATCAAATCCAAATTAGGGTTTGTCTACTTTCCTTAAGTAAAGTTGCCATAGTCCCAGATGACCATAAGCTGCTTTCCTCTTTGAAGGGGAGAGCTGACTGGTGATGATTTAACCTGAGGACCACCACACCCCAGGCGAGGGATGAGCTTGAGAATAACCTCAGCTGTTACGGGAATTTAACCCATGCTGTTGGCCTCACTCTGCATCACAAACCAGCAGTCCAGCCAACTGAACAACTTCTCAAGACTGTAGTTTGCAAAAGCCATTATTATTTACTTACAGCTCTATGTACATCTTCGGAACCTCCCTCCAGATTAGTCATGTGTCATTACAAGATAGTTACATCAGCATCAGGTGCTTTTGATGTTAAGCCTTTACGCAATTGAATATTGATAACTGTGAGGTAATGTATTTTGGGAGGGGAACATGGAATGGGGGCATACACTCAATGGAAAAATATTGAAGGGTGTGAATGATCAGAGAGGCCCAGGGCTTCAAATGTAAAATTCATTGCAAAGTGTGAGTGTAATTGAAAAAAAAGAAAACAAATTCAATTTTATGTTAGTTTTATAAATAGAATATAGGGGTATAGAATAAATGTGTACAAGGCACTTATGAAGCTGTGGCTGGAGCACCTTGTGCACGGTTGGAATCTCCATTGATTTCATTACTTTGTTATTATGCTAAAGCCATAGAATGTACAGCATACAGTCATCAGCTTCATGCCAAGGACAAAAATATATAGTTACAAGCAGGCACTTGAGATATTGCAAATATTTTCACTGGAGCAAAGAAATTGGAGAGGATATTTGACTTGTGTTTTCAGAGGGATTTGACTGAGTGAATAAAGAAGGACAATAAGATTATTTTCTCTGCTTGAGGTGACAGTGGCTAGGTGCCTTCAATTTAAAATTGCTCCATGTGGTGATTCGCGACAATACACGAGAGACTTCTAATAATGAACAAGAGGGATTGTAAACATAAGGCAAAGAGAGCTATGGACAGGCACGGAACAACAATACTTGGGTCTTAATTCTCTGGCTCTGTGTTCCACACTGCTCACAGAGTCCCATGTTTTCTCCCATTGGTCAGAGTTCGCAACCCTGCGCAATAGACCCTGAGCTGGTCATGTGGACTGTGAGGGCTCACCCCTTAAAGGGGCCATGCTACCACATCCTATCCCCCTTAAATCCCTGAACAATATTTTACAAAATAGATTATATACAAGTTCGATGTATATTGGAAAATGTTCAAGGGACATAAGGGGAGGGAATCCATTACAAAGTCACTCTGTCCAGGGATCTTCAGGTACTTGTAGACTGCCTTAGTCCTTTAACTGGCACCTCTACCTCCAAGGTAGTTTTGTTGCTCACAGATGTGATGATCTCGGACGCTCCATTGCTTCTGTCGGGCGATTCCCTTCTCCGGCTTCCACCTGGGTTGCTGGCTGAGCCAACTCCAAACCTTTAGGTTTTCTCTGCTCTGGTGCAGTCACAGGGCCAGCAATGACACTTGGTTGTCCCAAATGCTCTGGGATGGGAGTTGTCGTCTCCCAGCTTCGCACATGATTGAATTGTTTCTGCACTGTCTGACCATTCAAGTCTACCATATACAAGACTGGCCAAGATCTGGATGCAAATCGGCCTGCTAACCAAGGTGGGCCTGAGGCGACATTCCTGACAAGAACCAGGTCGCCCACGTACACCCAGATGGATCAAGAGGTGATAGCCCATCAGCAATTCCACCTGTGTGATCCCTGTGGTAGAATAGTGGGTTGTATTTTTAGACCAGAGAAAGTTGGCCAACCTCTGGCATAATAGATGGCCTAATTGCTTTTTCATGACACTCTTAAAAATTTGCACAGCTATCTCTGCCAACTCGTTTGATGCAAGGTGATAGGGGTAGTTTTGGTATGGAGGATTTCATTCATCCGGACAAAGTTTAGAAACTCCTCACCAGTGAAAGAAGTGCAGTTGACGGATACTATGGTTTCAGGCAGGCTGTGAGTGACAAATATCCGGCGCAAGGCTTCTACCATGGCTGCCGACTAAGTCACTCCCATCGCTTGAATGGACAACCATTTTGAATGAGCACCCACCAAGATGAGAAACATACTGCTGAAAAATTGGCCTGCAAAGTCCACGTGCACTCTGGTCCATGGTGGACTAAGCCACTGCCAGAGGAGGAGATTGGCTGTGGAAAGCAACGACTGCTAAGTTTGGCAAGGGTTGCACTGATATCTTTATCTTTCCTTGGTCACCAAATGTAACTTTGAGTTGCATTTCTATTTTCATCTGACCCGTATGGGCGCTGTGCAATTCTTGCATCGGGTTCTAACACTGGGGGTTGTACTACCACTCGAGACCCCGAAAATATTACTCCATCCTCTCAGGTGCGCTCATCTCTGTGAGTGAGGTAACGTCTCAACTGGTCAGATTTATCCTGATGCCAATCGGTTACTATCATGCATTTCACCTTGGATAATACAGAGTCCAATTCCATATGTGCCCTGATGACACTGGCATGGTGTCAAGGAAGAGCAGTGCCGAAACAATTTCTTGCAGCAATGGAGGTGGCAGCAGGCTTTTTGGCAAGGGGAATCAACTCAGCACATCCATATTAGAGAGGTGGGTGCCTGGTCTGTGTTGAAATTGTAGGCTGTCAACAACAAGGCTCATTGTTGCACCCTGGCGGAGCCAACTGGGGGTATCAGCTTACCTCCTTCTAAAGAATCCCAACAATGGTTTATGTTGGTGATTATTGTAAAACGTCACCCATTGATGTATTGGTGGAACTTTGAATGCCATAGATTACAGCAAGACCTTCCTTTTCAACCTGGGCATACATATGCTCAGCTTCTGACAGGGTTCTGGAGACAGAGGCAATTTGCCTCCCTGATCAGTCTTTCATTTTATGTGATCGAACCATCACTATCCTGTTTGGTGGTGTGTCACAAGTTAGAATGATTGGGTTCCCCGGTTCGAAATGAACCAAAAGACTTGAAGACTGTAAAGCTTGCATGGCAAGGTGGAAGGGCTTGCTCTTGTTGCTCCTTCCAGTGCCAACGCTGGTGTTTTCTCAAGAGTATGTGTAGAGACGCCAATGTCATGGTTAGGTTGGGAATGAATCTACCACGAAAGTTTACCATCACCAGGACAGACTTTGATTCAACCATGTCCCTGTGTGCCGGGACTTCTCATATTGCTCAAACTATTCTTCGAGTGGGTACAGTCCACTCTGAACTCCAAATATGTGACTTCTGTGGCCTGGAAGGTGCATTTCTCATGTTTCAGACAGACTTCTGTATCTCTAAACCTCTTCAGCACCTCTTCCATGCTTGACACTTGTTCTTTGTGCGGTGTTCCTGTTACTGGGATATCATATAGGTGAACCATCACCTTTGGAATGACCTGAAGTAGGTTCTTCATGGTGAGCTGGAATATTGCTTAGGCTGAAGTCGAAAGGTAGCGTAATGTATTGGAATAAGCCATTATGTGTTGATTGTGGTGAACCTTTAGCATTTCTGTTCAATTGTAGTTGTAGGTAGGCATGGCTTATGTTCAGGTTGAAGGACGTGAAATTTCCCCCCGACAATTTTGCGTAGAGGTCCACGGCGCTGGGAATTAGATTCACTTGGGCCACTTGATTGATTGTTAGTTTGTGGTCCTTGCATATTCTAACTGAACAGTCTGGTTTCAGTATAGGGACAGTGGGGGTTGCCCACTTGGAAAATTGTACGGGTTTGATAATTCCTAGTTCCTCCAGGCATTTGAGTTTGGCTTTCACTTTTTGATGCAGGGCGTAAGGAACTGGTCTCATCCTAAACATTTGTGGCATTGAATCCTGATCAACATAAATCTCAGCCTTTACTCCCTTTATTCGGCTGAACCCGTTCTGGAATATGATCTTACATCTACAAAAGATCCTGGAAAACATTGCTTGAAATTTTGAAGAATTACAGCCAATTGTTCCTTGTAAGACACCGGCATTCTGGTGGTCCCCAAAGTTTTCAGGGTTTCCCCCGTGTAGGTCGACAACTTGGCTGTCGTGTTGCTCAAGTTCAAGGATTGGATACCTTTGCAAATATAGTCGAACATCTGCTCACCCACAACCGTGACCGCCGCCCGGGTGTGAACCTCCATCTTCAGAGTTCTTCCATTCACTTGCAGGACTACCTCGATTATGGCTGCTTTATTCACTTGGATGTTGATTAATCAGTACATGTCCTGTTCTTCAACAGAATGTCTCTCCACCTGGTTTAACGACATCATGATTCGCTGCAGCTGTTTTCTTATTTGCATTGCCCTGTGGCCATGTGCCTGGTTAAGGCCCCTTTCAATTGCACTGAAAACAGACAAATTTACGACAATGTCATGCTTCCTTGGGGTGGTCCCCCGCCCCCAACATTGGGAGCAGTTTGGTGGCTCGAGCCAATACACTGGAGACGTCAAGTAAGGAACAAGAGGGTTTATTAATAATAGGCAAAGGCGACTATGTAGAAGCACAGAACAAAATATGTGGTCTTACCTCCTGGATCCACTTTGCTCAGGCAGTGGACGGCACGGTAGCACTGTGGTTAGCTCAGTTGCTTTACAGCGCCAGGGTCCCCGGTTCAATTCCCGCCTTGGGGCTTTCTGTGCAGAGTCTGCACGTGCTCCCTGTGTCTGTGTGGGTTTTGTCCGGGTGCTCCTGTTTCCTCCCACATGTCCCGAAAAATGCGCTGTTAGGTAATTTGGACATTCTAAATTCTCCCTCTGTGTACCCGAACAGGCACTTAGGGGCTTTTCACAGTAACTTCATTGCAGTGTTAATGTAAGCCTACTTGTGACAATAAATATCATTATTATTATACTCATCTCTCTTGGGCTGATCCCGGACCGCTGACTATGATCCTGTCCCGAGAACCGTGGTTGGCTTTCTTCTGCGTCTGGCAGCCTGGCCGTGCGCTTTGCCTCCATACTGCCCCACAACTGATTTACTTTCCCTTCTGACGTGCTTTGGTGCTCCGTTGCACCTTGCTTGGTATATTCAGACACCTGAACTATCTCAATCGCCTTGTCTAATGTAATCTTCGGTTCAGCCAGGAGGTTTTTTTGTATGCTTTGGTTGTTAATTCCGCACACTAAACCATCATACAGCAGACCGTTGAGCGCTGTAGCGAACGTACAATGCTCAGCCTGGCAACAAAGGTGGAGTTGGACTTTCCAGGGTCCCTAACTGCAGAGTTGAATTTGTACCACTGTAAGTTGATCGAGGGCCTGGGATTAAAATGCTCCTTTACCAGTGTCACCAAATTGGTTGAAGGTTTTGGTGTCAGGAGCCTCCAGGGACGTTAGACTCCTTAATAGGTTGTAAGTCTGGAGTCCACAAATCGTCAAACCATTGTCCTCTCCCTGTTATTTCATTCCCTGTGAATAAGTAGCAGAGCTGTTCCATGTACTGGCTCCAGCTTTTGGCCACCGGACGAACAGTTCTAACTTCTCGATCATTGGCATTTTCACTCAATGGTTTTACGCTACTGTCAATGCTTCCCATTTTTTCGTTTGTTCTGGAGGCTTCTTCCTTCTGCCAACAAATGCAGAAGTGCTGAAGACGAGCAATCAATCTGGTTTACCTCGTAGCCAATGGCTCGAGACAATACACTGGAGACAACCAAAGCATACAAAAAAATCAGGCAAAGGCGACTATGTACAAGCACAGAACAGAATACGTGGTCTTAACTCTCTGGCCCCGGGGTCCTCACTGATCAGCCCTGTTCACAGGGCTTTCTCCCCTTTAGTTGGGGTTTGTGCATTCCCTCAGCCAGTCACATGCATCACAAGGGCTCACCACTTAAAGGGGCTGCGCTACCACACCCGAGGAGGTTTTTTCACAGAGAATTCTTGGCAGCCTGGTGTTATGTTATGTACTCTGGGATAACACAGACTGCAACTGGATGCAGCTTTAACCAAAAGATACTCCAGACCTTGAAGTTAGTTCAATCTAATTTATTGAACCAGTAGCACAGTTAGCACAGTTCTCTATGAGTTCGACTCTCTGCTAACCTAAGTGTGGTTACTCTGTCTGACTGAACCAGACTAGCTCTTAGCCACGTGCTGGAGGTGTGATACTGTAAATACACCCTGACTCACTCTGTAGATGTTCATCAGTGGAAAGAGGTGGAGTGTGAACGCCTTGTGCCTTTTATAGTGAGATACCACCCCTGAGTGTCCTGCCTGCTCATTGGTCATGTCCTGTTCTCTGTGTTCATTAGCTGCATGTCTGTGCCTGTCTGTATATCATTATCTGCATGTCTGCATATCATCACACCTGGAACACTTTGCCAAAAGGAGATCAAGAATCATAGATTACTGAATCTTTTGAGACAAAATTTGATAAGTATTTGAATTAAAAGGTAGATATAGTTATGTGGGAAGAGATTGGAATTAGTTTTCTATCGCTCGAGCAAAAGAACCGGCACAAACAAAACAAGTAGATTGGCTTCCTCTGTTTTGTAAATCTCTGTGGCCTTATACTATAACACTAAATGAAACATGTTTTATTGGAAAACATGACAGAAATAATATGTAATCGCATTGCTACAATCTTATTTTTTAAACTCATATTTATCAATGAATACTTAACAGCCAGCACTTGAATAATACACAGAACATATAAAACATTGGAAGATACTTCAAAGATAGGAATAAAGAAAATGTAAGATGCTCAGTTTTCTCATGGCTTCCCACACTCTGTGCTATGCAACAATAGGAGCTTCTGTTGAACATCCAGAGAACTTGCTATGCTGACTGCAGAATGTGTCGGAAAGAATTTCCTTAATGTCCATGGTTAAAGGGCTAAAATTTTTTGTTTCTGTTTTTCCCGTTTCAAAGATTGTTCTTTCTTACAAAACAGCACCCTAAGGAACTTCCTGCTATGACATTTTCAAGTTTATATCTTTCATTAATGGATAGGCTTGAATTAGAAACCATCCCCAGATCTCACCCCCATCACTGCCAATGCCACATCCTTCTGTATTCTTCACAGAACAACCTCTTACCTTATTAAAGCATCAAGTTTTAGTCCCAGTTGCCTATCAGGGCAAGGTTAGGTGTATGTGCATTCCCTTGACAGCATAGCACTTTCTTCACCATCTTATTAGATTTATAGTAAATTCTAACATCTGCAACACTTTATCCTACTGTTATCACAACTAATATTATCTGTTCAGATCCACATTATTGTGCAGTATTTTAAATATCTATGTTCTAAGTAACTGTATAATAAAGCTTTTTTTTTGCCTGAACGTTAGCAGTTCCTTATGAATAGTACTCGCTGTGCAGTTTGTAATCTGTTACGACACCTAGGCTAGTACGCAGTAAATTCCAGCCTCACTTAACCCGCAGTCACAGTCTTGGAAAAATAACTGCGGCAGGATTCTAAGACCCCCGCCGGGCCGGAGAATGGCTGGGGAAGGGGGGGGGGGGGGGGGGGGGGGGGGGGGGCCGCGTGAATCCCACCACGCCGCCCTGACTCCGACTGCCGAATTCTCCGGCGCCGGCTTTTTAGCGCGGGCAAGAATCGTGCTGCGCCGGTAGGGAGCCGTTGGCAGCAGGCCCTTTGGCGATTCCCGCTCCGCGATGGGCTGAGCGGCCACCAGTTTTCGGCAGTCCCGCTGGTGTTTATTACACAAGGTTCTTACCGGCGCGACCTGGCTCTGAGGGTGGCCTGCAGAGTCCTTGGCGGGTGGGGGGATCCAGCCCAGGGATGGGTGGCGCCCTTAGCTGCCTGGTCCGCGTTCAGGGCCCACTGATCTGCAGGCGAGCCTGAGCCGTGGGGGCACTCTTTCCTTCCTGTACGGAAAATTGGTAAAATATGACATTTGAAAAATGAAAGTAACACTGAGAATGCCTGAGACTTTGAATGAAAGGGAGACATCCCACAAGGGGTTAACAGCAGCTTGTTTGAAATGCAGACAGCTTCACAGACGTGAAGGAAAACAGCTAGGAACAATTCATTTTGATTTACAAGTTAAAAAGTCATTTGATCGACTTAAATTCTTAAGTTATATGAAAGGGAACAGTATTTCACAATTCTTTAAGCAATTAATTATTTTATTGAACAATTAAGAAGAGCAGCCAGAATCTAAGGTTTTAAATAAAGTGTCATAATATACACACAGGTATATGATGGTGCACAGACAGGCAGTGATTGACACACAGGATGAACAGTAAGCACACAGAACAGAGCAGCCAATCACCAGACAGGACACGACCACTATAAAGCCAGAGGGCACTAGTTTTCCCGCTCTCTCGGGATCCAGCCTCTGAGACAGTCCGAGCTCGTGAGCAGCAACTAGAACATACACCATGTGGTAGTAAGATAGTCTGCTCAGGTTAGCCTCAGGTCTCCAGTCAAGTCAGCACAGTGTCAACCCACAGTTAAAGTATGTATGATAGTTAAGAGTTCAATAAAATCAAGTTGCATTTCTTCAAGTGTTGGAAGCCTGTCTCTCTCACCACTGCAGTAAACGCAGTCCTCGCAGACCCAGCTTACCCAACACATCATGGTACCAGTGAGTCATGCTCGAGTTTGACGGACCTACCTTGAGATAATCTGCCTTTGACCAGCGATCAGCCATCCGGTAACATGGACAGCATCCGCCCTCCCCCGCAGTTCTGCATCGTCGGCAACCTCGGTGCTAACTGGAAGATTTTCATGCAGAAGTTCCAGCTATATCTTGAAGCCACCGACCTCAAAGCTGCATCGGATGCCAGGAAGATCGCTCCCTTCCTCTCTACAGCCGGGGACCACGCTATCCACATCTTTAACTCCCTCACCTTTGCTGAAGGTGACAAGACAAAGTTTAAAACAGTCCTGCTGAAGTTCGACAGCCACTGTGACATTGAAGTCAATGAGAGCTTTGAACGCTATGTGTTCCAGCAGAGGCTTCAGCGTAAAAATGAACCTTTTCAGTCCTTCTTAACCCATATCCATATATTCGTGCAGTCCTGCAACTACGGCTCCACTTCCGATTCCATGATCCGGGACCAGATGGTTTTCGGGGTCCACTCGGATCCCCTTCGCCAGCAGCTCCTTAAAGTTAAGCAGCTCATCCTTACCATCTCCATCGAGACCTGCATCCTCCACGAGCACGGTAACAACTGGTACTCCCATATCAAGGCGGCAGAAACGGCATGGCAAAACCCCCACGATGCGGAATGGGTGCAGGCCATCAAACAGCTCCAGTGCCTGAGTCTGGATGAGTGCGGCCATTTTGTGCACTTTTCCCAGGTTCCTGGGCATGCGCGCCACGACCAAGGGGACGGCAAGGCCGACGACCGAAATGTGCAGGTGCGTACGTCATTCGACCGCACTGCGCATGCGCGGTGGCGCACAGAGCAAATAAGGGACAACTGTTTTGTGTGAAAACTTGCTGACACCAGAAATTTGATGAGACAACTCGCGCCGACCGGCGGAGGCCCTTCGGCGCCCGTTGGCGTGGTGCCAATCACTCCAGTGCCGGCCTAGCCCCCAAAGGTGCGGAGGATTCCGTACCCTCTGGCGGCCCAACACCGGAGTGGTTCACGCCACTCTTTGCCGCTGGTACAGCCCACCCGCCGGATACCTGAGAACCCCGCCCCTGATTACTTTGGCCCTTGGCTGCCCAAAAACTACCGTCATCAGATTTGTTTGTGTAAACGCAATTACTTTTTATTAATAACAGGAATTATAATGAAATATGCTGCAAATACAACTGGTTAACTATTATTTAATTCCTAATCCCCCACTTAACTTGCCCCCACTCTCTCTCTGCACACACACATGACTGACAAATACAGAGGGGAGGAGAGGGGTAAAAATTGTTACTTGAAGGAAAAAAGAATCCTGTTTCAGATGGTTATTTCCAACATCTTACTGACCTCTTCCAACCTCTTCAAACAGTGCTTTCAGTCAGATCTTTTTGCTGTAGATTTGTTCAGTTGTTTGTAGTTTCAGGAAAACGGCGCTCACAGCCTTTCTAGAGATGGAGAAAGCAGATCCTTGCCTTTGTATACCTAGGACTCAACTGCTCCCTGAGGTCCCTGGAAACCATTCCACTGGGATAGGATCCAATCACTACCTGTTACTGGGCAGAGTATAAACTTTTGGCCAATTCATTAGCCACCAGCCACCCAATCAAACAAAACTTCCACCCCATCTCTCTCCATGGTGCCAAAAAAGTCTGATGTCTCCTGTTCAAGCTAGCAGAGAGTTCTCTCCTGTAATGTCTGAACTCCTCATTCCTCTCTGCTGCTTGACATAAAGATAATGTCCATTAATCATCCATGGGTCAAATATTATAACAACAAAATAAAAGAAAGGGGCAATAAGGGAATAAGCAGGAATGACTCTTGCACTCTCAAAAAAAAATTAAAAACCATCTGTAAATTTAAATATCCCATTTATTATCTCCCACCTTTTTTTGTAATTAATACAGATGAGTGGAAGAGTGAACTCAGGATTTATTCTGTGGGACATCCCAATTCAATGTTCTCTGCTTTGAGCAATTTCTAGTCATATTTGTCTTGCTATTCAGTCTACCTTCCGATCAATTTTTCAACATCTCCCGATCCTGAGTTATTGTTGCCTTGATAAATATTTTGTGAGGGACATTAGAGAATTAATCTTCAGAAAGCATTTGATACTGTAAGATTAACTATGTCTAAGTTGTTACTGCTGAGATTGCTTTACAATATCCAGCAGGGGGGGTTGTTAGGCATTTCAAAATTTCTCAAAATCCACATCAATGCTAAGCAAATGAGCATAGAACATAGAACAATTCTGCACAGTACAGGCCCTTCGGCCCATGATGTTTGCCGACCATTTATCCTAATCTAAGATCAACCTAACCTACACCACTTCCATTTACTGCTGTCCATGTGCCTGTCCAAGAGTCGCTTAAATGTTCCTAATGACTCCACCACCAAATGTTCCGAATGACTCCACCACCTCTGCTGGCAGTGCATTCCATGTACCCACTACTCTCTGTGTAAAGAACCTACCTCTAATATCTCCCCTATACCTTCCTCCAATCATCTTAAAATGATGTCCCCTCGTGACAGCCATTTCCACCCTGGGGAAAAGTCTCTGGCTCTCCACTCTATCCATGCCTCTCATCACCTTGTACACATCTATCAAGTCACCTCCCTTCCTTCTTCTCTCCAGTGAGAAATGCCCTAGCTCCCTCAACCTTCTTCATAAAACATACCCTCCAGTCCAGGCAGCATCCTGGTAAATCTCCTCTGCACCCTCTCCAAAGCATTCACATATTTCCTATAATGAGGCGACCAGAACTGGACACAATATTTTTGGTGTGGTCTAACCTGGGTTTTATAAAGTTGCAGCAAAACCTCGGGGCTCTTAAACTCAATCCCCCTGTTAATGAAAGTCAACACATCATACGCCTTCTTAACACCCCTATCAACCTGGGTGACAACTTTGAGGTCTATGTACGTGGACCCCAAGATCCCTCTGTTCCTCCACACTTCCAAAAATCCTGCCTTTAACCCTGTATTCAGAATTCAAATTCGACCTGCCAAAATGAATCACTTCACATTCATCCAGGTTGAAATCCATCTGCCATTTCTCAGCCCAGCTCTGCATCCTGTCAATGTTCTGTTGTAACCTGCAACAGCCTTCGACACCATCTACAACTCCACCAACCTTCTTGTCATCGGCAAACTTACTAACCCATTCTTCCACTTTCTCATCCAAGTCATTTATAAAAAATGATGTGGAGATGCCGGAGTTGGACTGGGGTGAGCACAGTAAGAAGTCTTACAACACCAGGTTAAAGTCCAACAGGTTTGTTTCAAACACTAGTTTTAAGAGCACCGATTCACCTAAGGATGGGCAGTGCTCCAAAAGCTAGTATTTGAAACAAACCTGTTGGACTTCAACCTGGTGTTGTAAGACTTCTTACTGATTTATAAAAAACACAAAGAGCAGAGGTCCCAGAAGAGATCCCTGCGGGACACCACTGGTCACCAACCTCCAGGCAGAATATTTTCCATCCACTACCACTCCCATAGGACAATGGCACAGAGTGTCTCATCACATAGGCTTCCAGAACCCTGGCAGATGCGGAACGCATCAAACCTTCCATAGATATTCACACCTCAAAACAGAGTTAGTGGATGGGCTCATTAGAGACTAGGACTACTCTCTAAGGCTATGGCTAATGAAATCTGTAAGGAGCCCTGCTAATGCCCAGCACAGGTACAACTGAAGCCAATTTCATTGCGCAGGCCACCGGAAGGCTGAAGATGAAACAATATATCTCTTTCACAGATACCCATTGCTCACACCATTCTTCCCCAGTTAGAAAGCCCCTTGGCAGGGCAACAAGCAAAAATAGGCATGCTGGGAAAATTAAACTTTGAGTTAAATTCTATAGTTGAAAATCATTAAACAAAAATGCTGCATTTCCACAGTATTAAAAAGTCACATGAACAGTCTTGTGCAACTAGAAATCCTTTCTCTCCCCTTTCCTAGGACTTCAACATGTCGCACACTATGGCTTCAGGAGAACTGAAGACATGCAGCTTTTGTCCTTGCTTTAACAGCTCAGACGCTCTTGGCTAATATCCTCCATGTTTGGAACATTCAAGGGTTCTGTCAAAGTCCTACCTGCACATGTACAGGGTAGGCTCAGCCACTGGGACAGGAAGCAACATATCTGAGGAGTGCAGCCAAGGGATGAGAAGGAGAAGTGAACAGAGTCACCGCTTTCATGCTCTTCCTCCTTCTTTGTTTTTGTGGATTATCCATACTTTTCGGCTAGCTAAGAGGTTGCTAACACTTTTCTGAACTGCGGTAAGATGCTGAACGACCAAGGCAAGGTTTTCCTCAATTCTCTTTAAGGTGCCAATCTGAGTGTGCATGTTATTGGCGAGAGCCAGCATGAACTCGGTTTCCTGTCATAGCTGATGTACCATACAGGTGGCCACTCTTTCCATGGACGTAGATATCAGATGTTCAAAGACCTGAGACATCATGGCATCCACATTGGAGCTGGACTCCTTCAACCTCTCTCCAATTGCACACAGTGGCTGACAGAAGCACATTTTCTGTTGCTGCTCCAGAAAGGAACCCTGCATTGATGACACCCAAGTCTAGGCATCTCTCTCCAGCTGAACAAAGCTCACAGAACCCTGTGTCCTCCAGTGAAACCACCTACTCCTGTATTTGTCTCGACACCTAGTACTCCTGCAGCAGTGTGTGTGACACCATGTGACCACCCAACTACTTGTCTTTGCAGTGGAGCTGGATTCTCCGTCCTGCCGCACCACATTTCTGTTTCACCCCGCCGCCGGGATGCTCCGTTACGCCGGCTGGTCAATTGTGTTTCCCATTGTGGAGCAGCCCCACGCCGTTGGGAAACTCCCAGGCTGCCGGCAAAATGGAGCATCCCGCAGACGGAGAATCCAGCCCCAGTGTACACCTGAGCTGGTGGAGAATGCAAGATTGCTGTGATGGTGCATCCTCAGATGGAGTGACGTCTTCTGAGGAGTACTAACCCTCCTCTTACACCATATCTTGAGGCACCTGCAGGAGATAGAAAAAGATGAGTAAGGACTGAGGAGTTGAGATGGTTCAAATCATGATGTTGCAAATCATCATATTTCATTGGCTGCTGACATTAGAGCGATGTGACTGTCACATGACTGCGTTCATTCATTCTGCCACAAGTAGCTGAAAAATGCTATCTCTTCATCATCAATGTCCAGACAAGCCAAAACCCGACTCATCTCCTGCACCTCTTTCTCCTCGACTGTCAAATTGAAGATAAATGCAGGACCACCTTTGGGTCTCTGTCTCTCCCTGATGTTCCATGCTCTCTTTTCCTGTAAGAAGAGATAGAAGAGGCCTGTGAGCGTGTGCTGTGGGTTGTTTTGAGAGAATGGAAGGGTAATATTTGTGAAGGATCACTGTGAGGGATAGATGTGACAGTGCAATGAGATGAGGTTAAGTATGTGTTGGGGAGGTGCCTTGACAGAGAGGAATGGGTCTGCATCCGTGAGGCCTGTACATAAGAGGAGTGATGCGAGGAGATGGCTGAGGAAGGCTGAGATAGGGTTATTTGTACATGAATGTGTTGCTCACCTTTCCGAGCTTGATCTGGTGATTGAACCTCTTGCTGTACTGTATCTAGA
Organism: Scyliorhinus canicula; assembly: GCF_902713615.1. Taxonomy (NCBI): domain Eukaryota; kingdom Metazoa; phylum Chordata; class Chondrichthyes; order Carcharhiniformes; family Scyliorhinidae; genus Scyliorhinus; species Scyliorhinus canicula. Next base: position 139,830,748 of record NC_052152.1, on the reverse strand, counting down.
AAGAAGGCACCACACTCCAGACTAGTTTTCTGCTCTCTGGGGCTGCCTTGGCCCTCTTGTCCACATGGCAGAGAATCTCTGCAGATCCTCACATGATGTCAATGAGACAACAGAGAAGACCAGTGCTGCCTTTCCACCTTGAACCTCTATTTGTGAAGTTCCTGGCTCTGTTATCACATTTCTATAGTGGTTCAATTCTGATCCTCGTATGTCCCTTTAAATATTGGAGCCAAAACAGACTAATGCAGATTATCATCATACGCATGCATTCATATTGGCCTGGAAACCAGAAGTCGGATGCAAATGCAGTGGCTGAGGTCAAAGGCCACTAACAAATGTAGTGATGAAATCTCTGGATTCCTGGCCTACTGTTGGCCTCCCTTACGAAGAATTGTTCAAAAAGGCAAAATTCAACCTTGAGTGTCAAATTCTGGAAATTCAATTTTTTTCAGATGCAACAAGACATGGGGCACGATTTAACAGAAACTTTTCAGTGTCAATTGTGGCGGGTTTTTCAGGAAGTTTCCCATCGGCTCTGCCGGCGAATTCCCCACCACTATCCAACTATCCGCGATGCAGTCACTTTTTGGACCCTGGGGCATTTCTCACCGGATTAGCCCACACTTTGAATTTTTTGGATCAATGAGGAGCTGAACTCAGAGATCGGGCCACCATTTTCAAAGGGCGTTCCAATCTCTAAGTGAGTGTGTGGGTCCCCCATACCCGCCACCCATGGGTAATGCCGCACACATGGCCATTACCTCACTGTCCCTAAGTAAGGAAATCCTGCAATGGGGTTCCTGGAGCCTCCCCCCTTCAGGACCTCTTTCCACGACTGCCCCTTGTTATGGACCAGGATTTAGAGAACCCCAAAGTGTATAATGGAGTTCACCTGACTCACACCTTTTAATAGATTCTGGTATGCAGAGCACACGGCCCACTCTCTAGGTGTGGTAGAGCAGAAATTTAAAAATAATTTTCAAAGAAAAACAATGTTTATTCTATGAACTCAGTTAACCTTTTTAAAACACACAGTGAATATCTTAGCAACCATCAATTCAAATACAACCCCCAAAGAATACAACATTCTAAATAATACTTAAACTTTCCTTTTAACATCCATAAGACAAAAAGAACTCTTTGTGCAGAAAAACAGCAGGCTTAACTTCACTATTGAGTACAGTTACCACGTTGAAATCACAGAATTCATAAGCTTGCAGGGATTCACACACATCCTGCTGGGATTGCAGCTTCCCCAAAACTAAAACGAAACTAAAAAACACAGACACACCCAAACTTTTTCTCAAAGTGAAACTAAAAAGCAGAGCCAGAGCTCAGCTCCACCCACACTCTGAAATCACTGCAGCCACTTGAGCAGACAAACATTTCTTAAAGTGACATTCCCATGACACCCTTCTTAGCTGCCCTGCACCCACCAACCTTCATATCCACCCTCCTTTCATGGGTATGACACCCCCTCTCGCCCTGACCCTTGGCGGTGCCAGCCTGGCACCGGGGCACTATTGCACTGCCAACCTGGCAGTGCTCCTGCAGGCTTTGCATTTCCACCTGGGTACCTTGGCAGTGCCTGGGAGACCTCCTAGAGGAGGCCGGTAGATCCCAGGAGGCTGGTGTAAGTAGGCTTTACGTATATTTAAGGCTGACTTACGCGAGCGCAGCTTGGGCCTGTTCATTGTGGGTTGGTTCCTCATCCCGAATCCTCATGAGACTTGGATAGATCCCATGAGGTGTCGTGACAGCTGGGAAGCCCACTGGAGGCTTCACCCGGGATCTACCAGCCACATCGCGCTCCCATTGGGGCGTGACATGGCTAGTAGATCGCGCCCATGTGTTTGAATTCATATGCCACTTTTCATAACTTGAAGGTTTCCCACAACACTTTACAGCCAATTAAGTACTTCAGAAGTGCAAACTTAATGTTGGAAACACAGTGGTCAAATTATACAGATCGAGGTCATACAATGTAATGCTGATCAGGCAAGCTTTTTTTTTCTGAAGGGATGATGGTTACAGGGTAAATATTGGTCCAAATGCTGGAGAGGGAGCCATATCCCGTACCAGCCTCCCCGGACAGGCACCGGAATGTGGCGACTAGGGGCTTTTCACAGTAACTTCATTGAAGCCTACTCGTGACAATAAGCGATTTTCATTTTCATTTTCATATCACTTTAAAATAGTGTCAGGAAATTTCATCTGTCCAGCAGAGAGGGGAGACAGAACACCTTATCCAAAGGGAAGAGAAAATGCTGGAAAATCTCAGAAGGTCTTGCAGCATCTATAGGGAGAGAAAAGAGCTAACGTTTCGAGTCCGATGACTCTTTGTCAAAGCTAACAGACTGAGAAAGTGGGAAATATTTATATTGTGAGGTGAGAATGAAAGATGAGTCATAGCCACAGAAACCCAGGGAAACCGGGTGCTAATGGCCACAGAAACCAAGGGGAAAGAGTGCTAATGGCAGTCCCCAGAGAGAACAAAAGATGTGAAAGGCCAAACAGCAGAGAGACTAACATCAGAGGGGTGAACTGTAGATGTGGGGGGAGGGGCAATGGGAAGCAAAGAGGAGAAAGGGTAAGGAAAGGTGGATAAGATGGGGGTGGGGGGTGGGTGAAGGATCGCTCTGCAGCCTCTTTCATTTGAGATTCCAGCATCTGCAGTAATTTGCTTTTACCTTATCCAAAGGACTTCTCAGCATCTCACTGGCACATTGGGTACCGGCAAACAGGACACATGGCAGCACATAGTATTCTGACTCCGAAATATGAATGCTACCCACTGAGCCACAACTTACTCTTCGAGAAAGATCAGGCTCTTTTTGGATTGCTGCCATTAGGCCGTTTAGCAGGTAGACATTCCAAAGATCTCTTAGGCCCGCTGAAACAGCTGACATTCTTGTCCAGTTTTACATGTTGCTTTTAGATATGGGGTCTTGACAAGGATAAACTTGCTCTGGAAAACATTGGACCATTTAAATCAGCTGAACACATACAGGTGGAATCAAGTCAAATGAGAGGTGTTGGGGGACAGCATGGTTCAGGTAAAAGTACCTGGGGCAGAATTTTCCACTAATGGGACTATGTCCCCACTTCAGCGTCAAAACGCAGGCGAACCTACCTGCAGGGGTCTTGCAGGGTCCTGGAGTAGTCCTTGCAGCTCCGGCTCCCGATACGGGGCCCTGCACTTCCAGTCGGGGGTCCGCGCATGAGCACAGCGGCGGCCTGCGGCGGCGACCCCGCGCGACATGGCGGATCCACACCAAAAAGTTAGCCCCCCCGCGATTGCGTGCCTGCAGATCGGTGGCCCCCGATCGATAGCCTTGCCATCTGTGAGGCCCCCCCCCGGTGAAGGATCACCCTGCCCCCCATCATGGCGGCCGCGGACTGAGTCCGCAGGCGCCACGCCGAGTTCCCGATGGGTGGGACCATGAGACATCCACGCCATCAGGAACTCGGCCAGTTAAACTTGGAGAATTCGCCGCGGGGGTCTCTGTCAATGGCCCTCTACCTTCGCTGCGTAGACCGTGCGTGCACGATTCACGCCGATTCTCCGGGGACCATAGAATCGCGGGAGCGGCATCGCAATGGATTCGGGCGCCAACGCCCATTTTCCATCCCCGAGCCGATCTCGATTTTGGTGCGGAGGATTGGAGAATCCCGCCCCAGAGCTGAGCTTTGATGGGTGGAGAGAATAAACAGCCCGTGACTGGCTGCACTTACAAAATATTCCACTTCCTGATCCAGCATGTTCCTATTTATTTTAGCTACTTCAAAAAGTAAAAACTACACAAAGGGAGTGATGCCATCAAAATCCAATTGAATTGATGTCACATTAGGATAACATCTTGAAGTGAATCGCATAGAGAGCTGTCATGTTCTAATCTCCATAATTAATTATTTATTTGGCTATCTTCCCTTGGATATTCTGCCAAGTCATTTAGTTCTGTGCAATTGTGTTTGTTTCTGCTTCATTGATACCAAGTTTATTGAAATCTGCTCCAATCACTTTGCATGGCTCCGGTTGTACCTTGTATCTCCCGCTGTGTCAACCATTTAAATATGTTCTCACTGTCCTCCCCAACGACAGAACCATTGAAGTGCCTGCTATTTTATCAAATGCATTCGTCCATTTAAAATGAACTGGCTCATTTTTTATATTGTGCTGCGCAGTTGTATCCTCGTCATTCGTTAGCTTTTCTGCATCATGTAAACAAAAAATCCTCGCATTTACGTATCCCCTTATCATCATCTCTCTGTCCCAGTCCACTGCCCAAGAAATCAATTGCTAACACAGTTATTAGATAGATAAAGGGAGCAGGCAGAGATTAACACATAATGCCCCATAAACTGCCCCATGGGCAAAGAGCTAAACTCTAGAGCTGAGGTGAGAGTGACTGCCCTTAGCATCAAGACAGCATTTGACTGACAGTGGCAGCAAGGAGCCCCAACAAAACTGGAGTCAACGGGAATCAAGGGGAAAGCTCTCCACTGGTTGGAATTACACCTGGCACAAAGGAGATGGTTGTGGTTGTCGGAGGTCGAACATCTGAGTCCCAGGACATCGTTGCAGTTTTTCAGGGTAGTCTCCTAGGCCCAATCATCTTCAGCTGCTTCAACAATGAGGTCAGAATAGGGATGAAAACAGAAAATGCTGGATAATCCCAACAAGTCTGGCAGCATATGCGGTGAGAGGAGAGGTAATGTTTCAAATCCATATAATTCTTCTTCAGAGTATCCACATCTTCAGAGTAACTCTCACAAAGACCACAGGGAATCGTTCATTAGTCTCCCCGTGGGGCCTGTGCAGTACATGTTCCCATGGTAACAGGTGGAAGCCCCCCCACCCCAGTGGGGTGGGGACTTGTTACCGAGTCCTTTCAATGCAGCCCCAGACCTGGATCAGGTGTTCTGTTATTCCGGGCTGTGACATTTGTGCTGTACACCGCAAGTGCATGTTTACTTCTGAGTTTAGAATAAATCTGTATAAACCTTCACCTTCGTGTCTCCTGGGTTACTACACCACAGTATTTTGCTTTTATTTCAGAATGGGGGTGTTCATTGCTGATTGCATGTTCTGCATAATTTGCAACCCCTCAGATAAAGAAACAGTCCATATCCATTTGCAGCAAGACCTGGACAACATTTATGCGTGTCCAAGTTCTAACCAATCCTTAGCTGTAATATCTGTTCAATTCCATTAATAGTTTGAACTCTCCAAATTCATCACTTTTTGCATTCGTATACAAAATATTCAGTCATGACTCCAATTATTTTGGGACATTGAAACTCATTCTCTTCACTGGTTTCTCATTTAATTTTTTGATATGCCTTACCCCTTCAACAATAATGTTTCTGTTCATTCATTTATCATAGTCTCGTTCCTACTTTTCCTTCTCTGATACGTTTTTTGCTTCCATTTATTTCAGCTAAGTCTACAGGGATTCTGAATGGAGTCTGTGGCTGTACCATTGGTTGGCTCAATGTTCAGTTATTCCAATCTATTTCTCATGGTTGAGAGCTGGTCACTATTCTAAATACCTCCAGCAGTCAGATGTGAAGGAGATTGTTGAGTAAAGACTCCCCGGTTGGCAGTAATGGAAAAATATATGGCGGGATTCTCCGTTTCGGAGACAAAGTGTTGATGGAAATTTGTAGACTGACACGACAGAAAAACTGGAACCGCACCTGGACCGAATCAGCTACTGAAAAGGGGCTAGCACCGGCACCATGTGGAATACAATCGATTGTAATGAGAAACGTGCCAGATTTGCTGGTTTCGCGATTGACACTCAGGAGGCTGACAAGCTGCAGCCACATAAACACACTTCACTCCCCAGACACACCAACCCAGCCAACAAGATGGCAGCAAGGAGAGCAGCCCCACAGTTTACCAATGTCAAGCTGGAGACCCTCTTGGACCTGGTGGAAAAGCAGTGGATGATCCTGTACCCCGGCCTGGGAAAGAGGCTGCCAGCTGCTGCCATTCGTTGTGCCTGGGCGCAGGTGGCAGAGGCTGTGAGCGCTATGGGCAACACCATCCAGACAGACCAGCAGTGCCAGCAAAAACTGCATGACTTCCTCAGGGCGGCTAGGGGGAATAGGCAGCATTATGCCCCTGGCAGAAACTCGCGTCCCACACACCCAAAATCCTACCCCCCCCAACCTGGAGGGTGGCCGAACCCCCATGCTGCACTATATGCCGGTACCCATACCAGCCGCCATGGCCGGGTGCCCTGGTCACTGAGGCCAGCAGTTACCCACCCACTGGGATGCATGAGTTGGATTGTCGAACTCTGTAATTTAATGTCCCGTCCCCCAGGTGAAGGCTGCGCATACCCGGCGAGAGCAGCGCAAGACAGGAGGGGGACCACCGGACTTGCGGCCCCTCACCGTTTCCGCGCAGAGGGCATTGGATATTGTCGGCGGCCCAGAGAAACAGGAGGTCGCCGAAGTGGAGCTCGGTTGCGGACGACAAAGTGAGACCCCGCTGTGTTGTGGTTCCCCGCGATATTTGTGCCAGCCCCCCCCCCCCCCCCCCCCCCCCCCCCCCCCGCCCCCACCAACCCCTCCCACCACCCTCCACCACCTCACACCCACATGACCCACATTTCCACACCATCAGTGTCAGGGAGACTTCCGGAAACTATAGCTCAAGTCAAAATCAATAATCATTTCAAGAAGTGCAGGATAATTAAGATGTGGAGAAGCTGGCTTTAGATTGGGATGGGCACAGTAAGAAGTCTTACAACACCAGGTTAAAGTCCAACAGGTTTATTTGGAATCACAAGACTTTGAAGCATAGCTCCTTCATTAGGTGAGTGAAAAGGTAGGCTACACAAGCACAGCATATATAGACAAAGCCAATGACGCAAGATGATACTTTGAATGAGAGTCTTTGCAGGTAATTAAGTCATGATAGTTAAGGAAAGCCAGCATGGATTCATTAAGAGAAAGTTATGTTTAACTCACTAGCTGGAGCATTTTGAGGAGACAACAGAAAAGGTTGAAAAGGGAAATGTTGTTGATGTGGTATTTCAAATGGTATTTGATACAGTGTCACACAACAGATAAGTGAGCAAAATTTTAGTTTCAGGGATGAAAGGGAAAGTGGGCACTTTGATAAAAAAATTGGAAGAGTGACAAAAAGCAGTGTAATAATTAACGGTTGTTTTTCAGAATAGAGGAAGGTTTGTCATTGAGTTCCCCAGGGTCATTGTTTGAAAATGTGCTCTACCTGCTATGTTTTAATGACCGAGATTGTGGTGTTCAGAGGAAGAGTTTTGTAAAATGTTTTCACCCAGATGTTTGTTGGAGTCTGGAACGAACTTCCTGAGAGGGTAATGGAGGCAGGTTCGATAGAAGTATTCAAAAAGGAATTGGATTGATATATTAAAAGAAATAAAATGCCAGGTTACGGGAATAAGGCGGGGTGTGGGACTAGGTAAAATGTTCTTTTGGAGAGCCAGTACAGACATGATGGGCTGAAAGGGCTCCTTCTGGAAAGATTCTGTGATAACAGGAAGCTCAAAACCACTGTCTTCTGTCCGCACCACAAATTCCATTCCCTCGCACTGACTCTTCCCTCATCTGTTGTCTCAGGTTGACCCAGGCTGTTTCCAACCCTTGTATCATATTTAAACCCCAAAATGAGCTTTAGCCCACCAATTTGCCGCATCATTAAGACCGCCTGTTTACACCTCCATAATGTAACATGACTCGTGACTCTGGCCCCTGCTGCTGAAGTCTGCATCCATGCATTTGTTACCTCAAGACTTGACTATTCTAATGTGCTCCTGCTTGAACTTCCATTTTCTATTCTATATAAACTGGAGGCCATCCAAAATCCTATCACCCGTACCCTAACGTGTGCAAGGCTTGTTCATCCATCACCCCTGTGGTCACTGACCTACAGTAGCTCCCATAAGACCATAAGGCGTTGGAGAAGAAGGAGACTATTCGGCCCATTGAATCTGCTTAGTCGTTCAACTGATCTGACCTGATAACCTCAACTCACTTCCCTGCCTTATCGCCATAACCTTTGATTCCTTTACTGATTAAAAATCTGTCTATCTCAGCCCACAACATACTTTAAAAAAAATAAATTTAGAGTACCCAATTCATTTTTTACAATTAAGGGGCAATTTAGCATGGCCAATCCACCTACCCTGCACACCTTTTGGGTTGTGGGGGCGAAACCCATGCAAACACGGGGAGAATGTGCAAACTCCACATGGATAGTGACCCAGAACCAGGATCGAACCTTGGCGCCGTGAGGCAACAGGGCTAACCCACTGCGCCACTGTGCTGCCCAACTTAGAGCATACTTAATGACCAAGCCTCTACTGCCCTCTGCGGAAAATATCAGGTTCACTACCTCCAGAGAAGAAACTCCTCTTCATCTCTGTCTTAAATGGGTGACCCCTTACCCTGAGATTATGCCTCTGGTCCTCGACCCTGTCGCAAAGGTTAAATTGAGTTAAACAATACCTCAGATGTCATGTTCTCATCCTTGTTTTCAATTTCCTATGTGCCCTTTCCTCTTTCTTCAATCTTCTCCAGTCCTACAATTGTATAAGATATCTGCATCTCACCAATTCTGGCCCCTTGAATATTCCTCATTTTAACTGACATCATGATTTCAACTGCACAAGTACTAAACTCTGGAATTCCCTTCTTTAACTAATTTAAGCCTATCTCTCTTTCTTCCTTTTCGAACATTTCTTTTACCAAATTTATTGTCAGCAGCCCTCATGTCTCCTTGTGAGACTTGATATCAGATTTTGTTTTATGATGCTCCTGTTGAAGTGCGTTGGGATGTTTTGCTACATTAAAAGTGATATATAAATGCAAGTTGTTGCTGTAAAACTGGTTATGATGACAATATGCATTTAATATTAATCAGTTGATCAGCAAATACAGGATGAATATGGTTTGCACCCATAACTTTGGATTTATGTATTTGAGTTCAGTCCTTGATTTTGTTTAATTTGTCTGACTATTTTATCCTCTACTCTCTGCATTACTGAATATAGCTTTGGTCGATAAGAGGTTGCAGGAGAAATTGGGTTCAATAAGACCCGCTCCGAGAGCCATAAGTTTTATTAGGATTTTGTTGCAGCACCTGGAGGTTGCTGGCTCTTGTGAAGTGTGCTGGGCAGGATTTTGGTGAAGGTATCAGTGTGAAGTTAATAACCATTCGAAATGTGCAATGCAGGTAGATCATGGCATGCAAGGCTAATTTGATGTCACTGCTCCCATGCTAGAGACCAATTACCCAGCGCACACTTTCTACTGACCTCCTACAAGGTGAACACTCTTTAAAAGGCAGGAAGGAATTCCCCCTATCAGTGTTATTTCAAAGGATCAACAAATCTTTGCGTCTCATCTGCTGGCTGTCTTTTCCTTTTTGTTGGCCGTTGCTACACTTCTGCAAGTGTTTAGTGTTTTTCACGGTTGCTTCAGGTTGCAAATGTAGTTGCATGGCAGGTGTTGAAGGACTTTTTGTTGAGTTCAAGCCTTTTGCAGAAACTAGTTGCTTCCAGACATGGCTGCACTAAAGGTTTTCATCTTCGAATAGCACAAGAGTGGGAGAATGAACCGAGGTGACACAGATCGAGTCACGCTGCCAGAAAAGGAGGATGAGTGAGGCTGATCCACAGCATGCGGCCAAATCTGCTCAGGATGCTCTGGAAGAAATTCTCCGACGTGAACCTCAGCAAGCAATAGTGCAAAAGACATAGGGTTGGATCCTTTGGGCCCCCAGCCATATGTTTGTTGACGGTATACCCTTCGCTGAAGGTGGGGTTGTCTGTTCCCACCACTGTCAATGGGATTTCCCATTGAAGAAACCACACACCGCTGGGAAACCAGGGGTGCATGCAGATGGGAATAGAGAATCTCAACAACTGGAGAATTCTGGCCAACAGCATTTGATTAATATCCTCACTAAAGTTTGCCAATTGCTGCTGACGCATTTCCGACTTCAGAACAAGGCAACGACTTCAATGTCAGTGGCTTTTTTATATGATCGTCACTGCAAACATTTATGTGTCTGGCTCTTTTAGGCTGCAGCTGGGGATTTATGTAACATCTCCCAGTTTGCCTTCTGTTGTTCAGTAAGGTAGGTCACTGAGGCTGTGTATTCAAAGAGAGCTGAATTCAATTCACTCTATCTCTTGCCAGCAACAAAGCAGGTAGAATGAATTTTCTCGGATTGTCGGCTTCCCCATGGTGCAGAGTGCCAATGAGTGAACTCACAGTGCCTTGCAGGCACTACATGTCAATGCTGCCATGTACCAGAATGAAAATTAATTCTATTTCCTTGGCATCCAGCTGGCCCACGCCCATAGGCAGCACATCATGGAGGTCAATGCTGGGCATCCTGGCAGCAGTCATGATGCATTCATTCTGCAGCAGTACACTTGCCAACTGCATTCCATCCACCAGAGAAAACCAGAGGATGATACTGGGTGGCAAGAGCAATCCTCTATCAACATGGCTCCTGACTCAAGTTCATTACCCATGCACATGTGAGCAGCATGTTTATAATGAAAGCCACGATGCCACAGGAAATGTGACTGAGCAGACCATTGTCATCCCGAAGCCATGATTCTGCTGTCGGGATCACAGTGCAGTATATAGTTGAGCATTCCCAAGGCTCTCTGTAGTATACTACATGCTGTGCAACCTTGCCATCATTAAGAGGTAACCTTGGCCAAGAGCTATTAGCCAAGAACCAAGGATTATAGCACGAGCAAGGACATAAGGGGAGGAAGGGAAAAGGAGTTAGTGACCTAGACAGCTCTTTTTTCCCAGACTGCACATCAACAACTCATTTGTATGCAATACCAGTAAACACAATTGCAATTCTCCTTATAGTTCCACATTCATTATCTTACCTCTGTCAGTGACCTCATCATCCTCCTGGTCGCAATATAAAAGTAAAAGCCATCACAAAATAAACATTTCAAACTAAATTTGGAAATGAAATCATGCAATATTGCAGACAAATGAAAACTAATCACTTGTGCCTTCCCTTAGTTTTGTCCGTTCTGTCCTATACATCGTTACCCCAGTGGCTGCAATATAAGTTGTTAACTATTTGTGAACAGATCTTCAAATGACTTGGAGGACCAGCTCAAACAGCTCTGAGCCTTGAAGGCATGGCTTCAAACTGTATCACCTTGGCATGGACTGCAGAGATCCGGGTTAGCTGCCTAACCGGCAGCAGTGAGGATGTTGGTGGAGCGGTAGAGTTGGGAGGACAAAATAATGCCATTCGTAGAGGAAAGCAAGTTGTACTCCATGAGTTCTCCCAACCCTTACCAATCTATCACTGGGGAATGGGCATGGCAGTCGGATACATAATACCTTTGGAGATGGCACTGTGGAAGCCAATTACCCTCTTGGGCATGCACACTTATTGCAATCTCTTTCCAGTGCAGCATGTATGCTGTACCATCTTGAGGAGGGCACTCGTGCTGGCATCCTCTCAAGAGGGCAGCTTGGTCACACAAGTGGATAGCACTGTGGCTTCACAGCGCCAGGGTCTCAGGTTTGATTCCCTGCTGGGTCACTGTCTGTGCGGAGTCTGCACGATTTCCCTGTGTCTGCGTGGGTTTCCTCCGGGTGCTCCGGTTTCCTCCCACAGTATAAAGGCATGCAGGTTAGGTGGATTGGCCATGATAAATTGCCCTTAGTGACCAAAAAGTTTAGGAGGGGATATTGGGTTACGGGGATAGGGTGGAAGTGAGGGCTTAAGTGGATAGGAGCAGACTCGATGGGCACTGTATGTTCTATGTTCAATGTTGTTCAAAGTGTTAGTAATGGAACTGGAACTACTGATCGCTGAGATGATGCTGATCTTCCAAAATTGGACCATGTAATTCCACTCAATGACTTTGCATCGAACATTCAGATTTCATCTGCAGGAAGGTCATTTATTTAAAGGGCCAGGCATCTAACTTCCAGGTGAGCTAATTTTACGTAATGTCTGCCAGTGTAAGGTCTCTGGAAACACAGAGGTTAAATCACTTGCTGTTCGCACACAGCTACTCAGCTCAGCCGCCGAGAGCAGATGCAGCCAGCAACACATGACGTGCTCATCCCAGCACTACAATTAAGCAATTGAGCTGGCAATCATCAAATATGGCCAGACTATCTCGACTGGAATTGACACGAGAAAGTACAAACCATGAACCCCACACCCGAATAATGGTGGGAACCAGCTGTCATTGCTTTATGTTGAGCGATTATACAGTGCAAAAATGTGAACAGACGATTAAACCGAGTGATTAATAGTATCAGAATTAACACAATAAATACCAGGTAAATTAGTTTAGATAGAATAGAAAATGAGAACAATGTAAAGAATAGAATTTGATCAATTAAGGGTAGACAAGAGACTGGCATGAATGAAAGTATGTCAGGAGTTGATGACTTACAGGCATACATATAGCGAACTCCATTCTGCTCCGACACTTCAGAAGTACTGTCCATTTAATCTTGATCCCTTAATCCAATGGAGGTGTCCCAGATCGTGAATGTAACTCTGTCCTTGTCTTCTATTACAAGTAGGCTTTATAGCTTTACTGTTTTGCTGTATGTGGCATTTTCCTGGGGCGGAATTCTCCGACCCCCCGCAAAGTCGGGGAATCGCCCGGGGCCAGCGTAAATCCCGCCTCCGCCACCCAGGAATCGGCGGGGGCGGGAATCGGTGGGCCCCCGGCAGCGATTCTCCGGCCCGCGATGGGCAGAAGTCCTGCTGCTGTCAGGCCTCTCCCGCCGACGTGGTTTAAACAACCTCTATGCCCGCGGAAGCAGGCGGCGCGAGCGGGTTCTGGGGGAGGCGCAGGGCGATCGGAGCCCAGGGGGGTGCCCCCACGGTGGCCTGGCCCACGATCGGGGCCCACCAATCGGCGGGCGGGCCTGTGCCATGGGGGCACTCTTTTTCTTCCGCCGCCGCCACGGCCTCCACTATGGCGGAGGCGGAAGAGACCCCCTCCACCGCGCATGCGCCGGTGGTGACATCAGCGGCCGCTGACGCTGCGACGCATGCGCGGACTCACGCCGACCGGCAAAGGCCTTTCGGCCAGCACCGACGCTGGGCGGCGTGGTGCCAAAGGCCGTTCGCGCCAGTCGGTGGAGCGGGAGCCACTCCGGCGCGGGCCTAGCCCCTAAAGGTGCGGAGAATTTTGCACCTTTGGAGAGGCCGGAGGCCGGAGTGGTTGGCGCCACTCCGCTACGCCGGGACCCCCCGCCCCGCCGGGTAGGGGAGAACTTCGCCCCTGGTGTTTATGTGGACGTTGAACTTCATAAAGTTATGCATAGGATACAATCTACTGGCCGTGTTGTGCCCGAACAGAGGTGCAATGTGGATGGTACTTGCTTGAAGAGGCCTTCCGCGGGCTTCCCAACAGCCATGATGTGGAGATGCCGGGGTTGGACTGGAGTGGGCACAGTAAGAAGTCCTATAACACCAGGTTAAAGTCCAACATGTTTGTTTCAAAAACTAGCTTTTGGAGCACTGCTCACCTGAGGAAGGAGCAGTGCTCCGAAAGCTAGTGTTTGAAAGAAACATGTTGGACTTTAACCTGGTGTTGTAAGACTTCTTACTGTTCCCAACAGCCAGTATGCTTCATGAGAACTACCCAGAAGCAATGGGTGGGACCAAACCTAAGTAGGTTAAAACAAGCTTAGACGTGATGTGTTGGGTATGCTGGGTCGGTGATGACTGCATTTACCAGAGCAGTAGAAGAGACAGGCTACCAACGCTTGTAGATGTACAACTCTATTTTATTTAACTATGAACTGTTAAACATACTTGCATTGTGGGTCGACACTATGTTAGGTTGACTGAAGACCTATGGCTAACCTGACGAGACTAAACTGCTAGCACATGGCAGATGTTCGTGTTACTGATTACGGGCTCTGACTGTCTCAGAGGCTGCATCCCGAATGAGCGGGAAAACTAGTGCCCTCTGGCTTTATAGTGACCGTGCCCTGTCTGGTGATTGGCTGCTTTGTTCTGTGTGTTGATTGGTTTTTCAGTGTGTCAGTCAGTGTGTGTCTATGCACCATCATATACTTGTGTGTATATTATGACAAGACGTACTGACCCGGGATCCATCGGGCTCTTGGCATTGACCGGCTTCCCTAGGGACTCCTTAGCTGGGTGCCATTCAGTACTAGCACATACAAACATGGACTAGGCAGAACGGCGTTCAAGGGGTCTCCTGGGGAATCAGAGGCTCTTGTGTGGTCAGGGACAGGGCAGGGTTCCTTGGCCTCCCCTTGAATGTGGGCACCTTGGCACCACGAGGCTTGCACCTTGGCACTGCCACCCTAGCACTTCCAAGGTACCTGGGTGGCACTGCAAATCCAGAAGGAGCACTGCCAGGGTTCCAGGTGGAACTGCCAATGATGGAAGTCTGAGGGAGGCCATGCCATGATGGGAATGTAGAGGTGGGGTATGAAAGGTGTAGGGGGCCTTTGTAACATGAGGGGGGAGTTTCAGGGTGGGGATCCTGGAAGGGGGGGCCCAAAAGGGGACATGGTAAGGCCTGAAAAAGGAGGGCCCTCAGCAAATACATCACAGGGTGTTATCAATTAGGGAGGGGGAGGGGTAATTCCCATGTGTGTGGGGGGTGACATTGCCCATGGGTAGGGGGTGTGTGTAGTCTACAAGCCACTTAGAGATTGGGACACCCTTTAAAAATGGTAGCTTGATCTCTGAGGGGCCATTCTGGCCAGCGAGTTCAGCTCCCCAGTGATTAAATTAATTCTAAGTGTGGGCTTGACCGGAGAGAAACTCCTCAGGCCCCAAAAAGTGACTAAGCATGGTTAAATCACAGTGGGGAACTCGCCAACTGGGCGAGGATGAAGATCCCACCAAAATCCGCCACATATAACACTCAGAAACGTTTCAATTGGATCGCACCCATAAAGTTATTATGTGTTGACATTCCTTGATGCGATAAACATATGACCCAGTCCAACGTGGGACTATCTTGTTTGATTAGGTATTTGGAAGTCAACTTTATTTGCTCACTGAAGGGACTCCAGATTCTGATCAGACTGACCATTGATGACAGAAGCTCTGTGGTGATGTAGTGGCTGGCTCCTTTAAGGGGACTAGCCCAGTGAGCTAAACCAGCCCCATGTGACCTCCATCACACATTGGGAATTGAGCACCGGGATCTTGGTGCAGAATGTAGGTTTTTGCAGCCAGAGTAAATCCTAGAGCTGGTCGTGATAACATTGGCTAAGACTCTGTTATTACTGTATGCAAATTAACTATTATAATTCATTATAGGGGCTGTTTAGCACAATGGGTTAAATCGCTGGCTTTGAAAGCAGACCAAGCAGGCCAGCAGCACGGTTTGATTCCCGTAACAGCCTCCCCGAACAGGCACCAGAATGTGGCAACTAGGGGCTTTTCACAGTAACTTCATTTGAAGCCTACTCGTGACAATAAGCGATTTTCATTTCATTTACAAAACTGACTGGTGGTCATCAATCCTTCCTTTACCATATTGGCGATAATATTAATTGAGAGAGGTTATGTTAGCAGCGAGGCATTCAATGAGATAATTGGGCGTCACGGCACTGTGGCTTCACAGCTCCAATTAAAAAGTTGCAAAGTGAACTTATTGCAGGGTCCACTGAGGAGGAATATCTTGCTTTTAAAACAACGTTTTAAAGAGGTTCTGGGAAGCAGGAATGTGCCTGAAGAGAGAAAAGAGCATCTTTCAGGTGCATGAAGTAACTTATCTTGTATACAGGGTTGTTTCTCAAGGGCTACACCCAATGGAAGATAAAATGAGAGCTAGTGTGAAGCACCAACCCCTAAGAACATCTCAGTGCTCAGGTCTTGCCTGGGAATGGTTTACTACTACGGAGGGTTCCTCCCTCACCCTATCAACTTTGCTATCTCCATTACTTGTGTTGTTGAAGAAGTGTCAAAAGTAGTACTGGAAGAATCCACAAAGAGAAGCTTTCAATCAAGTCAAGCATGCACTTCAATCTTCAAGTTTATTAGTACATTTTAGTTCAAAGGTAAAAATAGTGCTGACTTGTGATGCATTACCGTATGGAGTTGGGGCTGTGTTATCCTATGTGATGGAAGACAGGTCTGAGAGACCCATTGGATATATATCAAGAACTTTATCTGATATGGAACAGGAATATTCACAGGTTGACAAGGAAGGCTTGGCCATCATTTATGGCATTAAGAAATTTTTACCAATATGCATAACGCCGCCATTTCACCATTATTACAGTTTATAAGCCGCTTTTAGGACTTTTCAAAAACTCAAAGAAGAATCGCTTTGACCTGAATTCAGCAGTGGATGTTCTTCCTAAAGGTCTACGAATATACTTTCTGGCATCGACCAGGGGCTCACATGGCCAATGCAGACACGTTTAGTCGCCTCCCTTATCTAAAAGCACACCATCCCCTTAGTACCGCAAGAGATTGTGATTGCCCTCAACTTTATGGATTCCTTGCCCGTTACAGCACCGCAAGTCAAATATCCGGCTAACAGCGATCCTATGTTGTCAACGATGGAGTATCTAATATTGCATGGTTAGCAAAATGTGAAAGTTTCTGAAGAGATAAAGCCGTAACAGCTCAAAAAGGATAAGCTGAGTTGCAAAAATGGTGTCTTCCTTTGGGGATCGAAAGCAGTCGTTTCAAAACCAGGAAGTCAGTTGTTACCAGAAGAGTTGCATAGTGCCCATCCGGGTGTATCAAAGATGACAATGTTAGCGAGAAGCTACATCTGATGACCTGGGATTGATGCAGACGTAGACCAGATGGTAAAACAGTGTAACCTGTGCCAACTACAATAGGAATTATCTACCACTACTCCCTTACACCTTTGGGAATGGCCAGGTCGACCATTGGGTGAGAGTCCACGTTGATGACGTTGGCCCATTTATGAGCACAATGTTCCTGTTGCTGGTGGATACCCATTCAAAATAGATAAAAGTTTTCGCAGTCAGGTCTACAACATCTCATGCTACACTGGAGAAGTTATGTCAATGTTTTGCAACCCATGGTGTGCCAGACATACATACTAGTTTCAGACAATAGCACAGCATTCACTCATGCCGAGTTCCGAAGATCCTGGCCTTCGATGACATTAAGTACATTTGCATGGCAACACACCCTCCCCTGATTGAATTGGTTAGCTGAACGTGCTGTCTAAACACTGAAGCTGGCATATAAAAAAAATGACCCTCTCCATTGGGGACTAAAGGAGCACAATTCCTCCTGGTTTACAAAACCACAACACATACTATGATGGGAATAGCTCCAGGTGAGTTAGGACTGAACCGTCACTTAAAGACCAGATTAGGCCTCTCACTGACCGAATGTCCATTGTGTTGTAGGATCTCCATCTGATGAGGCCAGACCATCTGAAGTTGTCCACACCCAAAGCATGGCTCAGCCTATGATGACCATGGGTGAGAGCTGCGACATCATGTCCCAGTCTCAGAGGGTTGTGTGCCAGATGCAGGTGGACATTGCCAATGTATGCCAGAATGTGGCCCAGTCACAGCGGGGCATTGCTGAGGGCATTGACACTATAGTGCAGACAATAGGGAGCCTCCAGCACTGGCAGCGCCAGATGACTCGGGAGTCCTCTGGTGCTCACTCCAGCTGCCCCTTCGTCCCATGGAGTGCTCCAGGACTCTCTGGGAGGAGAAAGCATTGGAGGCCAACCCGGGGCCTATCACCAAGGAGACAACAGTAGTCTCCAGTTCTTCTGAATCCTCCCCTCCTTACACTGATGCATGCCAAGTGCAGCGGGCAGAACATGGTGGCATGGCGATGCCAGTGACACCAGTAAGTTAGATGGGGCGCTCATTCCAGGACTTTCAGAAGATGCCTGCCACGAGCATCAAAGGCCACAGGGCGTGGCAGGCAGCAGGCTGCCTCCACCTCTGATATGCATCTTCAGGACACATCTAGACATGGCAGTAGACCATGGAAGATCAAGAAGAGTAAAGATCACTGAGTCAGCATTGGTGTGGTCACTATCCGTAGCTCGAGAGAATGGAAATCTGTCACAGTAAAATATTCACTATTAAAACATGTCACATCTGATACATATGAAACCTCTGTTACGTTAATCTTCACAGTGGGCCATCCACACCCCTAGTCCCTATTCTCCCACCCAACCCCACCCTCTGGACACAGTGGTTCAAAAGCTCAAGCATTCCCTATGCAGACCCCATTCAGAGAATGTGTATGAGCGCGCTGTCAGTAAAAAGATAGGAGTCAGACTTTTACATAAATTAAGGAGCACTCAAACTTTTCTCACAGTGTGTGATCATTGCTCTCCTGCCTTGTCTGGTGACCAGCTGAGAGTATCAACACAGACCCATTGCCCTGGAGTGATGTTACACAGACCCTTGGAGGGGGGAACAGTGTGGTCAGGGAGGGGTGGTGTGATGGGCAAGAATGGGGCAGAGGGCAGGGAATGGGGTGGAGGAACGGGGTGGATTGCGGGGAGGGACGAGAATAGGGGAGGGGGAATTGAGTAGGAGGGGGGATTGGAGGGGAAGGAGGGAAATGGGGGAAGAGATTGAAATGGAGGAAGCGGGAATCGGGGAAGGGAGGGAAGGGAGAGGATAAGGAGAGAGGGATGGAAATTGGGGGAGAGAAGGAAATCGTGGGGGTGGTGGTGGTGATTGAGCTGATGGACACAACCTCATCCTAAAAGAATCTGGCAACGATAAGGGCCTGGTCCTTGTAGCATGTCTGAACCTTGCTGCCGTCTGTCCTGCATCTTTCAGTTCCTACTTGGCCTTGACCTCCAACCGTTCCTGGACCTCCTTCTCCTCATCCTCCTCAATGAGGCCACATATCCCTCCTTATGGTCGTCCTTCTCCTTCAGCATGTCACCCCACTGCTGTGTCAGATTATGGAGGGCACAGCAGACCACCACAAAACGGCAGACCATCTGGGGAGTGTACTGCAGGTCACCACCAGAGCAGTTCAGTTGTCGGAACCGCATTTTCAACAGGCCGATGCATTGTTCAACGATAGCACGCATGGCAATGGGGGCCTTGTTATACCGGGCCTCCATCTCGGTCTCAGGCCTTCTTACTGCCGTAATCAGCGATGACCTCAGCGGGTATTCTTTGTCCCCCACAAGCCAACCCATCATCATCAGGTGGTCTTCAATGACACCGGGTCTTTGAGTTCCCCAGGATGTACCTGTCATGCATGCCCCCAGGGTAGCAGGCACACATGTGGATGATTCGCAGGTGAACCCCAATATGATATTCATCATCATGAAGTGCTTCACAAGGTTAGTCATGGCACAAATCAACTCCAGCCTCCCGGATTTCCTTGATCCACTACAGTTTGCCTACCACTGCAAAGATCCACAGCAGACGCCATCTCCATGGCCCTGCACTCTATCCTGGAACACCTAGATAACAAATACACCTATGTCAGACTCCTATTTATCGACTACAGCTCAGCCTTCAATACCATAATTCCTACAAAACTCATCTCCAAACTCCGTGGCCTTGGCCTCGGCTCCTCCCAATGTGACTGAATCCTTAACTTTCCAACCCACAGGCCACAACACCTCCACGATCATCCTTAACACCGGTGTCCCACAAGGCTGTGTCCTCAGCCCCCTACTATACTCCTTAAACACCTATGACTGTGTGGCCAAATTCCCCTCCAACTTGATTTTCAAATTTGCCGATGACACCACTGTAGTGGGTCGGACCTCAAACAATGATGAGACGGAGTACAGGAATGAGATAGAAAATCTGGCGAATTGGTGCAACGACAATAATCTCTCCCTCAATGTCAACAAAATGAAGGAGATTGTCATTGACTTCAGGAAGCAAAGTGGAGAACATGCCCCTGTCTACATCAATGGGAACGAAGTAGAAAAGGTCGAGAGCTTTTAAAAAAAAAAACAGGACCACTGCAGTCAATCACGCTCCAAACCCCAGGCCTTTAAACTTTAAATTACCCAATACACGGATAATCCAATTTTCCTAAAACCGTCCATTCGTCACAAAATAGTCTTCAGCCATGAAGCTGGAGGCTGCTCACAGCTAAAGGAGGTGATATTGACTTTCGGAAGAGAAGCTGTAGCAGGGCTCTGTCCTGTAAGTGCCTGGTAGGACAGACAGTCTGAGGTTTTGATTGCCCAGGGGCTAGTTTAGCACAGGGCTAAATCGCTGGCTTTGAAAGCAGACCAAGTCAGGCCTGCAGCATGGTTCAATTCCCGTACCAGCCTCCCCAAACAGGTGCCGGAATGTGGTGACAAGGGGCTTTTCACAGTAACTTCATTTGAAGCCTACTTGTGACAATAAGCAATTTTCATTTCATTTCATTTCTCTGTTCTGAGTCTCCACAATATTTAAAGATGACCTGAAGGCCTCAAAGAAGCAAAGCTCTCACCACCTCCCCCCCCCCCCCCCCCCCGACCCAGCTCCCTCTCCCCCCAACCCCCAGGCCAGGGGTGACCCCCGAGCTGCAAAATTTCAGCCACCCAATCAAGCTCAACCGCTGAAGGTCCCCCCACCGAGCACTAGGGCAGCAGCTCCAGTGCCCTCCAGTGCATGCTGGAAAATGGAAATGGTTACTCAGCTGCTCACTTCTCCTCAGCAGCCATTGTGTTAGCTAGGTTTCCGTTTTTGGAAAGGAGTACTAGATGAACATAAGAACATAAGAACTAGGAGCAGGAGTAGGCCATCTGGCCCCTCGAGCCTGCTCCGCCATTCAATCAGATCATGGCTGATCTTTTGTGGACTCAGCTCCACTTTCCGGCCCGAACACCATAACCCTTAATCCCTTTATTCTTCAAAAAACTATCTATCTTTACCTTAAAGACATGTAATGAAGGAGCCTCAACTGCTTCACTGGGCAAGGAATTCCATAGATTCACAACCCTTTGGGTGAAGAAGTTCCTCCTAAACTCAGTCCTAAATCTACTTCCCCTTATTTTGAGGCTATGTCCCCTAGTTCTGCTGTCACCCGCCAGTGGAAACAACCTGCCCGCATCGATCCTATCTATTCCCTTCATAATTTTAAATGTTTCTATAAGATCCCCCCTCATCCTTCTAAATTCCAATGAGTACATTCCCAGTCTACTCAACCTCTCCTCATAATCCAACCCCTTCAGCTCTGGGATTAACCTAGTGAATCTCCTCTGCACACCCTCCAGCGCCAGTACGTCCTTTCTCAAGTAAGGAGACCAAAACTGAACACAATACTCCAAGTGTGGCCGCACTAACACCTTATACAATTGCAACATAACCTCCCTAGTCTTAAACTCCATCGCTCTAGCAATGAAGGACAAAATTCCATTTGCCTTCTTAATCACCTGTTGCACTTGTAAACCAACCTTCTGTGACTCATGCAGTAGCACACCCAAGTCTCTCTGAACAGCGGCATGCTTTAATATTTTATTGTAAGTGTAGATATAGGCTGTGATGTGTGTGGGGCCAAAAGACTTGTAGACTACAGGGGTGGGGTCAAGGAGGCTGTCAGAGCTGGAGAAAGGGAATTGGGAGGAAGAAGAGTGCTCAGTTGAACTGATGAGGTCAAGAAAAAGACAGACAGTTTGAATTGAGGGAGGGAAGAAGAATCAATACATGGTTAAACTGAAGTGGTTGAAGAAGAAGGGTGCCAAGATGACGCCCACTTGACTTCCCATTGGGATTCGGGTGACTCATGGGAGGCCTATGCATTCAACTCCAATCTCGTTAACAAGATTAAAATGAATGTAAATGAGGGTTAATGATGTTCATGCCATTTGTGGTTGTGAGCCAGAATCCGCCATCGGGAGTGGGTTGGGCCTCTCTCGCTTGTCACCCAGTGCGCCCGGAACTGCACAGGGCGCAATGCAGTCGCTGAATCGCGCCTTCTGCCTTTATTTTATATTTTTAAGGCCTTATTGGAAAGCTTGCAACTTTGCACCCAGCAATCAAGAGACAATTTGAATATTAAACCAGAATGCACATTTTTCTTGAGTCCGTAAATAAAGATAAGCACAGAATTCTGCAGATTCTACTTTCGTCCTATTTGACAGGTTTGCTTGAATGGTGGCTATTCCTGAATTTCAAAATAAGTTTTAGCTTCCTTCCTACTTCAATCTTCCCTCATGCACAGGTCAGGTTAAGAGCTAATTGTACTTCTGAATGCTCAGAATTACCACCAACGTTGTGTAAGAGAGTCATTAACAAAAGTTATTGAAAAATAATCCAATTTTGCAATGAAAAATTCATCTTTTGTACATTGCCATCAGTTTTCTCTCATTACAAATTAATGAAGCCAGAGAAAAGATAAAAATTTCATGAATTTCACTAAAGTGTCTGCTTAATTACAATAGTTTATCAATTTGCCTGGCGAAGAACATTGTGTAAGTTTGGAAGCAAAGTTGTATTGTCAAAACTCTCATTACTTTAGGATTCATATGCTAAAGCATGAATAGGAGTTACACCCATCATCTGTGACATATCATTAGGAATAGCACACATGATTAGTGATATATCAGTCGGACATATTTATATATTTGTGAGATCTATTTAAACTAAGAACTGCTGTAAAAGTAGAAATCATTTGAGGTAAACTGGTAATGTGAATAAGAACCGTTGCACAATTAATAATGTCTTCCCACATGAGGTAGCCACATTTAATTGTTTCAGCTTTAGCAGGAAGAGTAACAAATTCACGTAAGTGTAAATATAGGCTGTGATGTATGTGGGGCCAAAAGACTTGTAGACTACAGGGGTGGGGTCAAGGAGGCTGTCAGAGCTGGAGAAGGGGAATTGGGAGGAAGAAGAGTGCTCAGTTGAACTGATGAGGTCAAGAAAAAGACAGACAGTTTGAATTGAGGGAGGGAAGAAGAATCAATACATGGTTAAACTGAAGTGGTTGAACAAGAAGGGTGCCAATATATGAAAGAGTTGTGATGGTTTATTAGTCCAGTGACAAAACCATGATGCCACCACCTCCCCAGTAGGGTGGGCACAGGGCATGAGACCATAAATTGGCATGGATAGGGCATTGGGATTGTGTGAGGTTGAGGAGCGAGGGCTGGAGGAATGTTTCATGGTTTATATTTTTAATCGCTAACTCTGTCATAATATCCACTGATGTATATAATGGAGTGCAGACAGGCAGTGATTGACATACAGGACGACCAGTAAGCACACAACACAGTGCAGCCAATCACCAGACAGGACACTACCACTAAAAAGCCAGAGGGCACTAGGTTTCCCGCTCTATCTGGACCCAGCTACTGAGACAGTCAGAGTCCACGAGCTAGCAAGTGCAAACACCATGCGGTAGCCACTAAGTCTGGTCAGGCTACTACTAGGTCTCCAGTCAGTTCAGTATAGTGTCAACCCACAGCTGAACATGTATATCAGTTCTATTATTGAATAAAACAGTGTTGGCTTTTCTCCAGCGTTAGATGTCTGCTTCTAGCTTCCCTGCATCAAGTGCAGTCCACATCGAACCAGCCTGCCTAACACATCAAACTCTGACTTTTGAATTCGCATCTCCCCACCCACTTTGAGCTTTTTTGCTTATTTTGATGTAACCACTGCACGGTTCATTCAAACTGACTGACTCTGTACCTTTAACTTGAAGGGAGAAGCCAAAGTAACTTTGAATTCGCCAAGACGGTGTGATTTGATCTGCAGAACGGGGAGCCTATTATTTTAAATCCAAATGGCTGGATCTGTTTACTGAGTTGAGTTATTATAACATCTTCAAGCTGACTGGAACCCATACAGGACAAGGTGAGGTGGACTAGCTAATTCTCATGGTCAGAAAGGACAATATAAAATACTCCATCATGTTCTTTAATATTGAGCTGTGACTATTTTTATTTTGACATTTTGAGCTCATAGGTAAAACATTCTTTGAATATATAACTACATTATTACAGTGAAATAATTTCCTTGTACATTGTTTAATTCATAAAATTTCTTGATATCTTGAACTTAAAAGTGAGGTTTGATTTGATGGTCCATTGCTTTCAAAGATTGCAATGGTTAGTTTAATAGCAAAGATTTAAGGCCTGCTAATTCAGAATACTTTACAAGTTGATGGATAAATATTGGCCAGTGTGAGAAACTGTAATATTTTGACTGACTTAATCATTCTTTTAATTGAAACTTGTTATTGAGATTTGCATAAGCTATTCAACCTGAGGGAGGATCAATAGTTTACATAAACACATTGTTGTTGGCTGTTTATTGATGCAGGATAACATACATAACTGGTAAATAAAGTCACTGATGAAACACTTATAGGCTCTCAAAAACTCCTAAAATGGGTTGTAACTAATCAACAGATTTGTTTAAAATATATGGGGTGCGATTCCCCCCAAAAATGACTGAAC
This sequence comes from Scyliorhinus canicula, assembly GCF_902713615.1. Lineage (NCBI taxonomy): Eukaryota > Metazoa > Chordata > Chondrichthyes > Carcharhiniformes > Scyliorhinidae > Scyliorhinus > Scyliorhinus canicula. The sequence continues at coordinate 139,806,338 of NC_052152.1, read as the reverse complement.
ATCATTTTGGGCGGGTTGTTTCCTGTCGGCCTTTTGGGTGAGATCCAGGCCTGGATTAACCCACACTTAGTAATTTTTGGGGACTTGGGGAATTTCTCACCAGTCAAGCCCATATTTAGAAATTTATTTCTGCAGTGGGGAACTATACTCACCGGCCAGACCGGATCCTTGGAGATCTGGTCGCCATTTTGAAAGGGTGCCATGATCTCAAAATGACCTTGAGTGTTCCCCTCACCCATGGACAGTGTGACCCCCGATACATGGGCATCGCACTATTCACACCTCCCCCAAGTGAACACGAACATTTATGGGGTAGCTGAGCCTCCCCCCCCCCCCCCCCCACCTTTAGGGCCGCCCTCTTTCAGTACCTTCCTTTCAGCCCACCCCCTTTAGGAGTGCCCCTTCACTTGCCCACCCTTCATTATGCTCCTTCTTATCCCCCTTCATCACACGCACCCTAAAACCTCCCTTCACTCCTCTTTCCTGCGCATGAGCCCCCTCAGGCCATACTCTTGACAATGCAAACCTGGCTCCCTTGCACTGCCAGGGTGCCTCGGTGCCAAGGGGAGTACCAGGGCACTGCCTTGACCTTTCCCCAACCACCTGGGGGGCTCCAATTTCCTCCGTTACCTCAGAGTGGCCATCATGCCAGGTCTCCACTTATTGGCATCTGGGTAAGGCCTCGATGGTGTAGCTGGTGACTTCTGGGAGCCAGGAGAAAGTGGTGTCAACCCAGCCAAGCATCTTTAAATGAGCTTAGTGGCTCATTTAAATATCATTACCTAATCAAGCTGATCGAGGGCGTGATACTGGTCGGGTGACTTGCGTGCCGTTCTGCCCCTGGCACGAAGCCTATTTTGTGTCTCTTTCATTATGCTCCTGGTGCAATGGCATCAGCACCGGTGTGTCATGTAAGAGTGCCTTTAAGAATTGGATGTTTAAGAAATGTACCTTTAAGAAATTAAGCTAATCATATTACTGAAGTGATGTCACAGGGGGGAGCTGAGCTCACTTCTGCTTTTTGGGAGTTTTAGTTTCAGTTTGAGGAAAGCTTGGGTGTGGCTGTGAGCTGCATTGCTGGTGATCTCTGCCATAAAGGACTATCTCTTAATCCTTTGGTGAAATCAGAATTGTAAAAAGGTCTCAGTATTGAATATAAATCTAATGTGCTTCTGTTTGAAGAGTTTGTTAAGTCTTTTGGATGTGTAAAGGAACAGTTTGCAGGATTGGGTAGTGTTGTATTATTTTTGGGGTTATCTTTGAAGTAAGGGGTGTTAAGAGATCTAATATTTATTTAAAAGGACAGTTAGGTAGCACGGTAGCATTGTGGATAACACAATTGCTTCACAGCTCCAGGGTCCCAGGTTCGATTCCCTACCTGGGTCACTGTCTGTGTGGAATCTGCATGTTCTTCCCATGAATGCGTGGGTTTCCTCCGGGTGCTCCGGTTTCCTCCCACAGTCCAAAGATCTGCAGGTTAGGTGGATTGGCCATGCTAAATTGCCCTTAGTGTCCAAAATTGCCCTTCGTGTTGGGTGGGGTTACTGGGTTATGGGGATAGGGTGGAGGTGTGGACCTTGGGTAGGGTGCTCTTTCCAAGAGCCGGTGCAGACTCGATGGGTTGAATGGCCTCCTACTGCACTGTAAATTCTATGATTCTATAAAAGATTCATTTGAGTTCATGGAATAAACATTGTTTTATTTTAAAAACCATGTGTCCATAATTGTAATACTATACCTGGGGAACAGCCGTGTTCTTCAAAAGCAACAATCCATTAAAGGTGGGGGTTGGTTGAACTCCATGATACATTTTGGGGTTCTGAAAACACCTCTCCTATAACAGGTGTAACACGGTGGACAAATCGAGCCCATAGTTTACTTTAATGTAAAGCTATAAGTCTGGAAGAGTTTTTCATACAGGGAAAAGTTGGAAGTTTCATTTCTGGTAGCACAAAGGTAAGACATTGGTATGGTTAAAAAACGCTAATTCAGTTAGTCTTAGTTTTTTAAAATTCTTTTAATGGTATGCGGGTATCACTGACTAGGCCAGTATATTGTTTCCCATCCCTAACTGTCCTTGAACTGAGCGGCTTGCTGGGCCATTTCATTACGGCAGATAAGAGTCAACCGCATGTAATAGATCTACAAGTCAGGTGTAGACCCTCTATGGCATTTCTTCGCAGACAATGATTTTTTTTTTGGAAGGTTGTATTTTTTTCTCATTGGTTGCAGACCCACTGGTCGATAGTCAGGCCTATCTTTGACTGTCAAATACTCCCGCAGTGGGTGGAAGTGAAGGTGTAGTTGTTGCTGGGGGCAACTGGATATATCATTCTCCTCCTTTACTCTTTCATGCTGATGGTTGTTGTCATCCAAGTCGAGCATTGTTCTCATGTTCAGCAGGTAAGTTTCACAGTTTTCATTCTTTTTCCACCTTTTGAAGCGAGGTTAGGAGATTGCCTTTTCTTCTCCCTCACAGACTGCCCATTGACCGCAGCATGCCAACTCGGTGGTGAGGAGATGAGCATGTGTTTAGGCCACCTTTTCTAGTTCCTGTGGTGTTCTTTGTGTTGCTTATTTCAGGTTGGTTAGCGTAGTGTTCGCAAAGACCACAAAATAGCTTTAACTTAAACAAAGCTATAAATTTATTTACACTACTAACTTGGGGTTGCTGGGTTACGGGGAGAGGGTGGAGGTGCGGGCTTGGATAGGGTGCTCTTTCAAAGCACCAGTGCAGACTCGATGGGATAAATGGCCTCCTTCTGCACTGTACATTCTATGATCCCATGATTCAACACATACTCCTTAAGAGTACACAGTTGATTAATAACATCTAAACCACACTCATCAACAACTAATCTCACTACTGGTTTAAACTATGATCTGCACTCACTTACACTATCTGCTCTGCTCTTCTGATCTTCAATGGCTAACACCTGCATACACTCATCCTCGAAGGTCGAGCATCGCTGCCTTGTATAGTTGTAACTGTAGCTCCCTCTAGTGGCTTCTCTCGACACTACATTACCCAATGCAATGCTCAAAGCTATACCTCTCCAATTCAGGAGCAAGTGGCACTATCCTTCAAAAAGGTTGTCTGGTCACTTAGCTGCTACCAAGTTATGGTGTCATTTCTAGGTCAACATCAAAACAAACAATGTCCCAGGCTACCTGCAAGCAGGATTGGAACTGTGACCTCCAGGCCCATCTTACACCTACAGTTTTTACCCTTTTACCTTCACTACAGCAATTCCTTGCTGAGTTGCAGTTGGGGTGGATATTATTTTCCTTCCTGCCTGTGCAGGATGGAGTACATTTTGTGCTGACTGACCCCATGCTTTGAAACTGGAGATCGTCAGTCAAGGCCCAGCGAGCTAAGATGGCGGCAATAAAGTCTTCAATCTGTAGGCTTTGATCCAGAGTTTCCCTCTCCTATGTGTGCTGTCAACCATGGCTTGAAGGGATCCTCCTTCCCTTGCTATTTTATTTGTAGCTGGGGTACCAATAACTGGTCGCCCACCCACTATGGTGTGGCACATCTTTGGTTCATGACGGCCATTTCAGATGCATGTAATCTTCTTGCCCTGGCCATTATATCTGTCAAGGAAGACAGGTGCCCAGATGGTATCATGTTCACCAGTTCTTCCCTCACTACATTTGCCTGCCAACTGAGACGTATTCTGGGATGTGGTGCCTGCAGCCCGCAGTATGTAGATTGCCTGAGGGACAAGTGATTACAGTCCATTCTACAAGTAGGATGCAGCTGACTGGAAATACAAGGGTACACCTTCCACCTGAACATCCCATGCTGCTCATATATCAGATAGACCAGGTAAAAATGACTGGTTTCATTTCCGAAAGGACAATATTGAACCAGATGGGTTTTTATGAAAACCGATCACAGACTCATGAATGCCATTAACAATGGTGAGTTTTCAGTTCCAAATTCAGCTGCCGCCCTGAGGAGGTCGTGCAGTTTTTTTCCAGTACTGCTGGCCGGTTCGGACGGAGTTGCTGGGGACGCTCACTACCTCTGCCACCTGCGCCCAGGCAAGGCGAATTGTGGCGGCTGGCAGCCTCCTTCCCGGACTGGGGTACAGAGTCAACCACCTCTTGTCCACCACGTCTAGAAAAGTGCTCAGCTCGGTGTCGGTGAACCTTGGGGCCACTCGCCTTGTTGCCATCTTGTTGGCTGTGATCGGGTATGTGGGGAGTGCAGTGTGTATGTACGGCTACAGCTTGTCAGCCTCCTGAGTGTCAATCGCAAATCCGGCAAATCCCACACTGTTCCTCATTGGAATGGATTGTTCTACATGGTGCTGGTGCTAGCACCTCAACAGTCGATGAATCGGTCCAGGTGTGGCACCAGTTTTGCTGTCGGTGAACTCCACAAATCCTGCGCCGGCATCAACATTTAGACTCAGGAACAGAGATTCCAGCCCTAGATATTCCAACAGAACAAAAGTTCAAAAAATTCCATTTGTCGTCAATAATCTCTGTGCATGTAATGATCAACATCCTGAGGGTTACCATTAACCAGAAACTGAACTGGGCTAGCCACATAAATACTGGGGCTACAAGAGCATGTCAAAGGCAAGGAATCCTGTGGCAAGTAACTCAACATCCTGACTCATCAATCCTTTCCACCATCTACCAGGCACAAGTCAGGAATGTGATGGAATATTCTCAATTTACCTGGATGAGTGCAGCTCCAACAACACTCAAGAAGCTTGATGCCATCCAGGACAAAGCAGCCCAATTTAATAGCAACCCATTCACAAACATTCACACCCTCCACCACCGATGCACAGTGGCAGCAGCATGTACTATCTCCAAGCTGCACTACAGGAAATCACCAAGGCTCCTCAGACAGCACCTTCCAAACCCCAAACCACTACCATCAAGAAGGACAAGGACAGCAGACAAATGGGAACACCACCATCTAGACATTCACCTCCAAGTCACTCACCATCCTGACTTGGAAATATATCGCTGTTCCTTCACTGTCGCTGGGTCAAAATCCTAGATCTCCCTCCCTAACAGCACTGTGGGTATACCTGCACTGCAGTGGTTGAAGAAAGCAGCTCACCACCAACTTCTCAAGGATAATTAGATGCGAACAACAAATGCTGGCATAGCCAGCGACACATCCTAAGAATATCCTAAGAATGAATGTTTTAAAAATGTGTGAAAAATCAACTTCATAAAGCCTCTACAAGATGTGAATATATGTCATGGTGTATCAAAATAGAAAATAGTAATAATAATAATGGCTTATTGTCACAAGTAGGCTTCAATAAAGTTACTGTGAAAAGCCCCTAGTCGCCACAATCCGGCGCCTGTTCGGAGAGGCTGGTACGGAAATTGAACCCGCGCTGCTGGAATTGTTCTGCAATACAAGCCAGTTGTTTAGTCCACTGTGCTAAACCAGACCCCGAAGTGGTTTCATGTCTGATTTTTCCTTGATATAAACAAAATTGCTTCAGAAAGGAATTTTAAAAAAGCCATTCTTCCAAATTAAATAAATTGAACCCATTTTAAATTGTTTCTCACAACCAGAGACTAAAGGGAATTCCAAAGTATATTATAGCGTTCAAGCAGCCTTGTCAAACCAAGCTTGAGACAATTATGTTCAAGTTCTAGACAGCTTTTATATTTGACTTGTATAACTCAGAAAGTAATCACTTTATATACAAACATTGGGCTGGATTCTCTGCTGCCTGCTTTTCGCTTTTGAAAACCAATAGTGATTTGCGCTGACATCACGCCGATCAGGGGGAAGGATATGACGTAGACAGGTGCTATGGTGTCAAGCCCATTACTTATGATAAAAGTTATTTAAATCTATGGAAATCAGGATCATGCCCTCGCTGGGCATGAACCTTATAATGTCATCGATGGGTGGGGCATTGAATATCACAAACTGAGATCTCGCCAGTGCAAATCCCATTTGTGGCCACTCGTGGGATTTGCCAGCCATTACGGGATCTGCACCCAGGGCTAACAGGGCTGCTGGATCGAGCCCAAAACTTGCATTTCAATAGCACTTCTCATGACCTCAGGACATTCCAAAGCACTTTGCAGTCAATTCAGTATTTTAAAAGTGTTGTCACTGCTGTAATGCAAGAGATATCACAGCCTATTTGTGCATAGTAAGCTCACTCAAAGAGCAATGTGAAAATAACTAGACAATATGATTGCTAAGTGATGAATGAGGGATCAAAATTGGCCCATCATCCCCACCCCACCCCCCTCCCCCAAACCTGGCAAATCTCAGGAACGCAAAATGAATAATTCTCTCCTTCATCTCAGTAACAGTGCCATGGAATCTTTCATCTTTACCTGTGAGAGTGGATGATGCCTCAGTTTAATGTCTCATTCAAAAGGTATTGGGCTGGATTCTCCATCGGCATGGGCTTCCGTTTCACCGGCAACACACTCCTGCCTGCAGGTTTCCTGATGGCATGCGGGTGTCCAGATGGCAGGATGGAGAATCCCGGGGGCACGCTGCACCAGAAAATGGGTGCGGCAGGATGGAGAATCCCACCCAATACTGTCAACTGTGCAGTACTCATTCAGTACAGCACTGAAGTATTGACCTAGAACTTTATGTTCAAGTCTCTGGAGTGAAACCTAAATCCAGAACCTTCTGTCTCCGAGGCCGGTGTGCTCCCAACTGAACAACAGCGAACACACCAGTGTCGTTCTTGTGAAGATGCCAGTGAGCATTCATTAACTAAAGAAATTTCTACAACCTCTCTTCCCTTTCCCTTCGCAATAACATCACTCATTACTGAGCCTACTCTAAGAGGAAATACATTTCACCATTCGTCCTGACAAATGCTTCATACTTTTTTCATTAAGTTTCTTCTACTTCCCTGAAATCATTCCCAGTGTCTCAAATCTTGCCATGTAACTATTATTTCCCATCCTTGAATTCTCTCTGGTGAATCAACTGTTAATGTCTTTAATATCTATTCTACAATTGGGGAACCATGAATTTCACACAGTACTGTAACTACTTAACTAATCTTTCTCAGCTCTGGTGTTCTAATTCCCAGTGTATAAAACCTCAAATATTATTTTCCTTTTCATGGATTTTTGTATCCTCACTTATGGAATCATTTTGTGCATTAATTGCCTGTCAGGTTTCCCTACAGTACAACAGGGTCTACATTTCGAAAGTATTAATAGCCTGCAACAAAAGTGGGATGCCCTGGAGCAATGGACACTGCTACGTAAATGCAAAATCTTTCTTCCTTTCTGGGAATTATATATTTGAACCCCTTAGTCAGTTTAATTATCCTGCCCTTCAGTGTCTTTTCATTGCGAGTATATATACTCCCATTTTCTTCTTCATCAAAATACATAGCCATACATAGCCATAATGAATTACATCTGTGACTTGTCTACTAATCCTCCAAACTTCTTTAATTTTCCTGAAATATTTTACAGTTTTCTGTCAAAGCAGCTCCTTTAGTGTCATCGGAAAATTTTGAGGTTCTGCTCCCTCAAGTTTAAATCATCTTTAACACCAGCAGAAAAGTGGCCCAGCTCTGACCCTGATGTTCACTGCTTTCAAAAATCCATTTACTCTAATCCTTTATGCATTTTTTCCATCAACCAATGTTCCGTCTATGCTGTTTGCATTTCACCTTTTCCATATACCTGAATTTTTCTAACAAGGCATGTGGAACATGTTATCAACATCTTCTGAAAATCTATATGCACTGGCATAGATTGCATTCCATTATCTATCTCATCAATTGCCTCTTCAAAGAAAACTTGATCCTATTAATGATTTGCCTTTAACAAATTCCTGCTGGCTGTCCTTGATTAACTCTTGCATTTCCAAATGCTATCAAAATGACACCTTACATAACTTTTTAACTATTTTAGCTTTTGCTGATATATTTAGAAATCAATCTTAGGAATAATTTGCAATATAGCAAATGTTAGAAGTCTGAGCTAACCTGTATCTGAGGGGAAAGTTCAGAAGATGATTCATGTGTGACCCTATCAACCTCAATCAATGGGGAAGATATCGGCACACTTGCACGTGCCAGGTGTTGACTGGTCAGTAATACACCTCCTGCACATTATGCTCTGGATAAGGTTCAATTTGGAATCCGTTTTCATTTGAAAATTCAGCTGGCAGACGCCGCCACATGTCAGGATGTTTATTCATTACTATTTGCATCATCTCTGCTTTTTTTTTTCTGTCATCCTTTTCAGCCATAAAACTTTATGGGGTTTCTTTTGCTTTACATGTCGCAGGGGAAGCGATGCCTCATGGGACAATTTGAATAAAGCCAGCAAAAAGCAAGAAAACAAAATAGCAATAAAGAAATCCTGAAGCCAGTAGAATTTCAAACTCTGTGCCAGTTTCTGAGTTTTTATTGTGATCCGTAGTTGTTGGATGCCAACTGTGCATATTATGCCTAATTAAAGGGGCTGTGTACATCTGTCTCTATTTGTATGCCGCTGTGCAAATTACACCAAATAAAGGCACTATGCACACTTACGTATATTTGTATACCACTGTGAAAATTAAACTTAATTAAAAATGCTGTATACATCTGTTTTTATTTGTGTACCACTGTGGAAATGATATTTAAATAGGACTGTGTTGCCTTGGGGAAAATAAAAGGTGTAAACCAAGACTAGCTCAACATCTTACTCTTATTGTATGGAAATAGATCATTCTAGTGTAGACAGAGTGATGGAACAATAGCTTTCTCTGGCTCTTGGTTTGGTCTCAAACCTCCATGGTGTCAGTTTGAATAGTCAGGATCCAGTGCCCACATTAAGTTTTCAATTGTTCAGTGCTTATTTGGAAAGGTGGAAAATCTGGAAACATCTCAGCCAAGGAACAGAGTATCCTTATAAGTACAGCACTGAGTATTGTGTTGCTGCTTCCTCTTTAGCTATCTGATAGTGCTACAGACAGACGCATACATGCTGGCAATGGGTGACAGGATTGGGGAAAGAAATTGTTGCACTCTACAACACATCGTTGCTCCAAACAATTAAGGAAAGAAGACAGCATAGAGAAACTTGCTAGCCTGTCTCTGCTTCTCCTTTGTGTTAAATAAGAGGCCATTTTTAAATTCATATAGAAACTTTAATAGGCAGATAGCCAAACCGATGGCCCTGACCATGCAGTTAACTGAAGGTAAAGATGCTGAAACTAATGGGTTGAGGAATTGGATGGAATAGTGGGAGGAAATGATTAGTTCGATATTTCAATTAAAGGAAATCAATTAATTAGTAAGAGGGGGGACCTAGAAAGTGAAAGGAATGACTAGGTTCCTCAGTAAGCAGGCGAGGGAGGGATGAGGGGGGGGGGGGGGGGTGGCTGGTGATGAGGGGCGAAGAAAGAGACAGTGACAATAAATTACTATTATTCAGTCTGATCATTGAAAACACAGTTAAAAAATAATTTAAAGTACAGCATGGGTTACTACAGAAACTTAATTGTTTAATTGAACTGACATTTGCCGCGAAGACAATTAATTATTTGAAGTTATTTTCCTTATCACCTCGAATCAAATTGTGGTGATCAATCTTTTTGAAGAGAATTATCGAACATTAGCATTCCCCCAGCAGAACATTCTGCTTTCAGGCAAGTTTACTAACATTTAGTAGATGCCTTTTTTCTGTATCTTTTTACTGGAAGTTAATATTTGCAGTTTAAACAAGCTTTATCTGCTAAACACCAACATAGACTGCAATTTTCTTGTTGTATGGCCTGATTTATAATACAAGAACACTTGTAGCTAAAGCTGTAAACTATTTATTAACATTAACTGTGGGTAAACTATGTACAAGACGACAGATGAAAAACAGTAAAGCCAGGCCAAGCAACCTCTCTTTAACTTCCTCCAGCCAGTCTGAGATCAGCTGACATTAACATTCACTTATGTATTATTGAGACGGCAAATGGACAGTTGGTGAATTACAATACAACTGTGATATCATTATGTGTTCTTGCCTTTGAAAGAATAAATTAATACATTATCATCAGTATATTTACAAGTGATATCATGAGCCTATGAGTCGAACGATATTAATTTTTAAAATAATTACAACTGGTTTAGCAAATATACATACATATAAAACAACAAGCACAATATGCACAAATAGTCCAAATCTCCAAATTGTGTCAATCAGGTTTTCTTCTGACTCTAGTTGATCTTCTCAAAATTTGACCTTGCTGCTCAGAACTTGTAGATTCAATGTTCATGACATTCTCATGCTCAGGAACTGCTGAACTATCTGACGTTGCAGCCTGTGTTGATTTTGATGTAGATTCGTCATCCATCACGTTGTTGTGAAAGTCTTCTCTGGTTTTCAAGAGTGCACGACAATTTCTTAGTGTCATAGATGTTTACAGCATGGAAACAGGCCCTTTGGCCCAGCTTGTCCATGCCGCCCAGTTTCTATCACTAAACTGGTCCCACTTGCCCTCATTTGGACCATATCCCTCTATACCCACCCTGCCAATGTAACTGAATGATTTTTAAAGGAAGAAATTGTATCCACCTCTACCATTGCATCTGGCATCTCGTTCCAGATGGTCACCGCCCTCTGTGTGAAAAGATTGCCCCTCTGGCCTCTTTTGTATCTCTCCCCTCTCACCTTAAACCTATTCCCTCTAGTTCCAGACTCCTCTACCTTTGGGAAAAGATGTTGACTATCTACCCGACCTATGTTCCTCATTATTTTACAGACATTTATAAGTTCACCCCTAAGCCTCCTATGCTCCAGGGAAAAAAATCCCAGCCTATCCAGCCTCTCCTTATAACTCAGACCATCAAGTCCTGTTAGCATCATTGTAAATCTCTTCTGCACTCTTTCTACTTTAACAATATCATTCCTATATAGGGTGACCGGAACTGAACACAGTATTCCATGTGTGGTCTTGCCAATGTCTTGTACAACTTCAACAAGACGTTTTCAAGAGCACTTTCAAGATCTGTGTATTGAGTCCGCTTTCACATGGGATTCTTCCCTGTGGCTCAACTCAGTACAGAGAGCAACAGACACATCAAGCCGGTTTTATTTTCTCAAGCTTGAGTTTGTGCACACGAGAGATGAAATCTGGATACTTACCAAGATTTATCTGCTGAACACTAATAAAAACACATCAATTATACAATTTCCAAAAATCAATAGGCCACCCCAATTGGACACGATCCAATCCCTGGAGCTGTCATGTCCATAACTATCCAACCTATCCAATAACATGCAAACCTATCCAAACATGCTGCTGGGGAGAGAGACCTGGGTGTGCTAGTGCATGAGTCACAAAAAGTTGGTTCGCAGGTGCAACAGGGGATTAAGAAGGCAAATGGAATTTTGTCCTTCATTGCTAGAGGAATGGAGTTTAAGACTAGGGAGGTTATGCTGCAATATAGGTGTTAATGAGGCCATACCTCGAGTATTGTGTTCAGTTTTGGTCTCCTTACCTGAGAAAGGACATACTGGCGCTGGAGGATGTGCAGAGGAGATTCACTCAGTTAATCCCAGAGCTGAAGGGGTTGGATTACGAGGAGAGGTTAAGTAGACTGGGACTTTACTCATTGGAATTTAGAAGGATGACGTAGGATCTCATAAAAACATATACAATTATGAAGGGAATAGATAGGATAGATGTGGGCAGGTTGTTCCCACTGGCCGGTAAAAGCAGAACTAGGGGGCATAGCCCCAAAAAGTAAATTTAGTGAAAAAAAAGTAAACTTTAGGGAAGTAAATTTAGGACTGGGTTTAGGAGGAACTTCTTCACCCGAAGGGTTGTGAATCTATGGAATTCCTTGCCCAGTGAAGCAGTTGAGGCTCCTTCATTAAATGTTTTTAAGATAAAGATAGATAGTTTTTTGAAGAATAAAGGGATTAAGGGTTATGGTGTTCGGACCGGAAAGTGGAACTGAGTCCACAAAAGATCAGCCATGATCTTATTGAATGGCGGAGCAGGATCGAGGGGCCAGGTGACCTACTCCTGCTCCTAGTTCTTATGTTCTTATTATGTTCAACAATATTGCGATCAACCCATGATTGAATCTCATCCTGTCACCTGTGTTTACAAAAGGCTTTACTTCAACTTTAAATTGTTTTCCCCATCCTAACATTCTATGCACACATTGATTCAGAAGGACAGAATAGCAGAAGTGGCTTCCTTTTCACTTCATAGATTGTTCCAGAGGATATTGGAGGCTACTGATAAAAAACCTATTTACTATGTAATCTCTGACCATACATCTCGTGTGTCTCAAAATCATGGGCATGTTAGCTAGCCTAAATCCCATCATGCATTGTGGCCACTGCTTGTAGCCAGAGTTTACATGATTATCACTGCTTTGTCCTAAAATACAGGTTTAATGGTTAATAATGATTATCGAATACACTGTCTATAATTAATCTCAATCCTTAAAAAAACTAACTTATGTAAAACTATTCGAGTGGCATCCTAGCCATTCAGTTTTAAGAGGTCTCATCATTGGACACCCCCTTCATGCCCCAACTCCTGTATTTAATATTCTGACCAATAAAACCTAGCATGCTGAATACCTTCTTCACCACCCTGTCGACCTGCGACTCCACCTTCAAAGAGCTATGAACCTGTACCCCTGGATCTCTTTGTTCTGTAACCCTCCCCAACTTCCTACCATTAACTGAGTAGGTCTTGCCCTGATTTGATCTACTAAAATGCATCACCTCACATTTATCCAAATTAAACTCCATCTGCCATTCATCGGCCCACTGGCCCAATTATTCAAGATCCTGTTGCAATCTTATATAACCTTCTTCACTATCCAGTATGCCACCAATCTTGGTGTCATCTGCAAACATACTAACCATGCCTCCTACATAATCAGCCAAATAATTAAAATATATAATAAACAACAGTGGACCCAGCACCGATGCCTGAGACACACCACTGGTCACAAGTTTCCAGTTTGAAAAACCCTGCACAACCACCTTTGGCTTTGGTCACCAAGCCAATTTTGTATCCAATTGGCTACCTCATTCTGAATTCTGTGAGATTTAACCTTTTGCAACAACCTACCATGTGATACCTTGTCAAAGGCCTTGCTAAAGTCCAGAAAGACAACGTTGACTACACTGCCTTCATCTACCTTCTTGGTTACCCCTTCAAAAAACTCAATCAAAACTGCAATCAAAAGAATGCAGCTATCGCGATGCTTCCTGGGAAATGGAAATGTACCTGCGCAATGCACTTGGCACTGTCACAGATGATCTGCACATTGAGGGGGTGGAATTCCTTGCTGTTCATGAAGGGTGCCCCATACTGCCATGGGAAATACAGAGTCAGATGTTTGCAGTGCATGTGCCCCTGCACTTGGGCAGGCCAGCCTTGCGGGCGAACCCATGGCTCTGGCGTCCTCACTAGCCTGGTCACAGTCAAATGTTTTCTAATTGTGAACCGTCACAAATAGCGCATCATTCACCACCCTTCTGCACTTGGTGCGGTGGACTGAAAGATGCTGTACATGTCACCCATGCACCTTAAATGAGCCACTAACCTAAAAGTTCAGCATGTCTGTAACTTTCAGCGCCACTTGCAAAGGGTGACCTCCCAGCCCACGTGGCACAAAATCCTGCATCACCTGGCACAGGTGGTCCACCGTTCCTCGGGACGGACACAGGCGTCACCGGCACTGGTTCTCCGTCATCTGGGGGTATGTCATTCTCCCCCGTGCCTGGTAGTGTTTCCTCCAACCCACCTCAAGATGTGACCCTGCACCTGGTATCTCATTGGGCCCTACCACCCCCTCCTCTGCAAGGTGCTGGCTCTGCCCATGTGTGGTCACACATTGATGCCCTCTCTCCTGGTCCACTGCAATTGGAAGAACAGCTAACTCCACTGGCTCCAGCATCCTCACACTCCAAGAACTGGAAGAGAGGAAACAGATCTGTGAGCAATGAGGATACTTCCAATGCTCTGACCCTGTCAAGGCATGGGACATCCAACTATGCACATTCCCTTATATGAGTACCTTTCCAATGAGCTTCACTCCCTTACCCACTCCCTTACCCACACACACAATGGCAACGTCCCCACATGAGCCTTGTCCAATTCCGCATGACAGATGGACATCAACCTTCGATAACCTTACTTCCCCGCAGAACCCCCAAGGATGAGGACTGAGGGAACATGTGTACATTGGTATGACCATGTTATATTCTTTGCTTTTTCCCCCAAGGTAGCTAGATGTCATGTTGACAAAGAATATACCAATAAGAAGATTGAATCAAAACTAACTTATTATTACACTACTAAACTAACATGAAGTTCGCACACTATTAAATTCTAGAAAATAAACTAATGATACTGAAGTACTACAGTATTCAATATTTTATCTAACTATTAAACTACACTATGACTTGACCTCATGCTCTACATCTCTAGTCAACTTTCACTCTGCTCTCTCCTTGTTCTCTTCAGCTTCTCCAGACTTCCTAAAGATGCTGTCTTATATACAGTGACTTAATGATGCTCTGTAGTGTTTGATTTACATATAGATTCAAATATTAACCCTTTACTATACAGACAATGTCCACAGCATTACAGACCTGTGTGCTGACTTCCTCCCAGGGGGTGGTGAGGGGTGGGGGGGGGGGGGGGGGGGGGGGGGGTGATGAAATGTTGCCATAACACGTCTCATTTCAGGCTGCCTGCTGTGCTCTGAAATCTTTGCCCCTTGTTTTGGGGTCTACACCTGTGTCACCTCTCTTCTATCGAGAGGTAAGTGTAAGCCATGGAATTCAATGCTTTGGGGCTCAGTTCCCAAAGTGTTAATTCGTCGGTGCCAACTATTTTGATTGTACTAAATGGACTAAATTAAACAAGCTGAGAGGCAAGTTGGAAGGGTCAACCCCTTAGAGGGATAATGCCTGAAACAAAAACAAAGCACAAATGAAATGTAAAACATCAAAGTAAAATATGATTAATAGGGTCAATAATGCACACCAGACTCTGTGGCATCCATTGGGCACAGAAGGAACAAATAGGTGCCAATCAATGGCAGAATCATGCATTACAAGACTGACTTAATGGCCATAATTGACTCATCAAGGAAGGCTCACCTGATTAATTTCAAATATCCAGATTACATTCAACTTGATCCTTAACTTTAACCTACAGTCCCCCAGTTTTCATTGGTAGAGGATCATACGAGCCTTCTACCTTGTACACCCAACCACCCATGATAATATCCCCGATGGTCTCGCCTCCTGTACCATTGGCAGTGCCCATCCACACTGCTCATGCCCTACAGCTGGCCCGTGCAGCCTGAGAATTGTTGGTAAATGTGACTGGCCACTTCATCCTCTTCTGTGTCAGGGGATTGGCATCAGCAAGATCACAGGACGAAATGTCGCCAGACCCACCCTGCTAACGTAATCTGGTAATCTGTTTATCATAAATTCAAATTGATTTAAATATGCTTGAAAGGTTTATGCCAGCAGGAAACACGACTCGTTTCCAAAGATGGAAACCAGTCATGATGACCATGCCAGGGGCTAGGAGGTGATTATAGCCCTGGGTGGTGAGTTACATGGCTGGGCAGTGTACTGGCAGTGGCAACCTGGCACCTGGGCAGTGTGACTTTGCAGTGCCAACTTGGCAGTGTCAATCTGGCAGTGCAAACCTGGCCGCAGGCTCTCACTCTATAGCACCGTTATTTCTGGTGTGTTACATTTGCCTGACCTTACTTTTCCAGACCCTTAGAGCTGAAAGGTGCATTATGCTATTATTCAGACATTACAACCTGACTGTGCAGGTACTCAGCATGTACAGTTTGTGCTGCCTCCTCAGTTACATAACTGTGGCTTTCAGCTAAGTGCAACCTGCGCTTTCTGGCTGGCTGGCAACATGCGCAGCATGAGGCCGAAGAGAGAACATGGTTAGTACGTATTCCAGGCTGAAAATGACTGAAATTAAAACATTCAAAATCAAGGAATTTAGAATACCAGGCTGGCGAGAGAGCGCCAACATTCTGAGATATCATTCTGCAGGAACTAGTCGTGGAGTTACACTAAATAAGGAAGGGATTATGTTCACGGGGAGGTCGAGGTCGGTGAATAGGAGAGGCAGGGTGGAGAATGCGGCCGGGGTGGGTGACAAGGGACCTTTATGCCAGACAATCCATAGGAAATGGGAGAAGGTTATAAGGAAGGTCAATGCCCAGAATCTGACCCCAGGGTCCTGACAGCAGTGCCATAAAAAATGTAATGACCCCACAAATGCAATCAAGGCTGGTGAAAGCATCTTCACATTACCTCGCACACCTAATAAACTGCCAGCTTCTATACTGCTCAATGCACCACACTCCCATCAATCACCCAGCAGCACTCTTTATCAGCCAGGACTCACACCGCACTCCACCTCACCCACACAGACACGCACTTTTCACTGATGCTAGCCGCACACCCCCATCACTCCCTTCATATACGTCTAGCTATTCAGTTCTGGCAGACACAACCCCCACACAATTATTGGCATTCTGAACTCTCCTTTGCAGGACAAGGTTGTCGGTGAGGTTTCAAGAGCTGTGTATTGAGTCAGTTTCTTCCCTGTGGCTCAACTCAGAGAACAAAAGACACATCAGCAATCTGGGTAAAATGGCTTATTTATTAATCCAAGCTTGGTTACGTGTACACGGAGATGAGGTCTGGATAATGCCAAGATCTATCCATCAACACGGATAAAAACACATCAATTATACAATTTCCAAAAATCAATAGCCCACCCCAGTTGGACTCAATTCAATCCCTGAAGCTGTCATGTTTAAACTTTATCCAATAAAATTGCGATCAGCCCATGATTGAACTTCATCCTGTTAGCTGTGTTTACAAAAAGGCTTGACGTCGATCTTAGCATCCAAAGATTTTTTTCCCCATCTCAGCATCCTGCTCCCCCATTGTTCATGAGGGCCAGGATGGCAGAACTGGCATCCTCTTTACCCCATAGATTGTTTCAGAAAGCCAGGATATTAAAAGTGACTTCCTTTTCACTTCCAGAGGATATCGGAGGCCACTGATAAAAACGTGTGTTTACTCGTAATTTGCAGATCACACATCTCGTGTGTCTCAAAAACATGGTCAAGTTAGCTAGTCTAAATCCCATCATGCATTGTGGCCACTGCTTGTAGCCAGAGTTTGATTACTTATTACTGCTATGTCCTAAAAATACATGTTTAATGGTTAATAATGATACTCAGTACACTTTCTATAATTAATCTCAATCCTTAATAAACTTAATAAACTAACTCACGGTAGCATGGTAGTTAGCATCAATGCTTCACAGCTCCAGGGTCCCAGGTTCAATTCCCGGCTGGGTCGCTGTCTGTGTGGAGTCTGCACGTCCTCCCCGTGTTTGCGTGGGTTTCCTCCGGGTGCTCCGGTTTCCTCCCACAGTCCAAAGATGTGCAGGTTAGGTGGATTGGCCATGCTAAATTGCCCATAGTGTAAGGTTAATGGGGGGATTGTTGGGTTACGGGGTTACGGGTATACGGGTTACGTGGGGTTAAGTCGGGTGATCATTGCTCGGCACAACATCGAGGGCCGAAGAGCCTGTTCTGTGCTGTACTGTTCTATCTATCTCTACTCGAGTGGCATCCTAGCAATTCAGTTTTAAGACGTCTCATCGCTGGATCCCCCCCTTCAAAGGTGGCCCATAACTCCAGTGCAGAACTTTTCATCAAATTTTTCTGGTTCAAACATGAGAATTACAGAAAAGAGTGGAGTACACTAAAAGGGAAGGATACTCAATTATTTTAGCTTTCAGGTTGGGGTCTCTGATGGAGGTTTCTGATGGTGGGCCATTGGGGGTCTGATTGTGGGTCTGAATGGGGTCTCTCTTGGAGGTCTGATGGGGGTCTGTTGTGGTTCTGATGGAACGTCTGATGGGGGTTCCGATATGGGGAACTGGGTGTTGCGGTGGGCAGGATTTGTGTTGTCGGGGGAAGGAGCCTTCTGATGGACTTTGAGTGAAACTACATTACATACTTACCCCCTTGTCCCACTGCATTGTCCACCGCATTAGGACCACACTTGAAAATACTTACACAAATCCACGCCCATGTAACTCCCAGCCAAGTGGACGAGAGCATCACGGGGGTATGGGGAATCGGCTTCCATCCTGCAAATCAGATGCAAATAGGTCCAAGTTATGCTTTTGCATCCTCCCGACAGCGCGGCCCATGTAGCTCATTGTCATCGGTGGCAGGGAACTGGAGCATGAGAACGATCCCATTTTTAGCTCGTTGCTCGACACTCTGCCGGATTAGGAACCCTGCTACCTGCAGCGGGCAGCGAAGAATCCAGCCCAAACTTCTGGATTAATCATCCAACATTATTTTGTTCACTCAAAATATATCAAAGCATGCAATATAAACCTTTACTCTGAATAACTAACAATAAAAATAGTTCAAGATAGGAAGCAAATGAGAATCACCTGAGATTTCATGTTGAATGTTGTTCTCCTCTTACTGACCAAGTCACTCCTTTTGTCTCTGGTTTCTTTAACAATTTATTTTACACATTAATTCGAAGGAAGGGTAAAATTTTACCTTGACAGCAGCTTATAGTCCAATTAACATTTTTCTCATGCCGAAATATCTGATCACACGCTGAGTCCTTTGTTTGTAAAAAAAAAAGCCCAGCCTGGCAGTGCCAATCTTTTTAAAACTTCCTTCAGTAATTTTCCATCATTTGGGGATGCTTGAAGGCACTTCCTTATCTTCTGATTTTTGGCTGGATCTGCTGCCAGGTTGGCATTTTTCCAAAAGAGCTCAAAGGAGGCAAAATGTGTTCATTTTGTGTTCGATGTCTGCTAACATGTTTCAAAACTCATATATTTTTAATCTCTGAGCAGGGTAGCTTTGTTCGATTTTCTCGCACAGTCTGGGAAAACATGCTTGGTACAGAATATCACAGTGCAGCATGGTTTAACAGAAACCACTGGTTTTTACCATCAAACTGTCCTCAGCTCTCAAAGCATGATGGTAATTTGGTCAAGCTTCAGCACAAAGTTAATTTTCAAGAAAGCTGTAACTGCCTTAAAGCAGGGATAATCAGAGATGGCGCGGGTGGGGGGTGGGGCTTGCTGGAGCAGGCATGACTCCAGAATCTATGGCAACCCGCGTGGCTCAGACCATCGCGGTAACTTACTGCCTTAAACCCCTTCTCAAAGCCAACGTCACAAATATATACTATTGCAGCTTCCATGAGATTTGAAATCGGAGGAGATTGCAAAAGGTTAGTAGTTGTACACAGTAGTACACAAAAAAGTGCACATGGTATACTTTCCAAAATATTGGGCCTTTATAATACTGAACATTGCACAAACGTCTTGAGATTTCAGGAGTTCAGAACTGTTATTTTCTGCTTCTGCCTCCCTCCCCACTCCATTACAAACTTTGCCGCTTGGGATCTCCCAATTATTGCTTTCTGAATCACTCGCTCTCCACTACCTGATCCTGGGAGAGATCTACATCAGGGATCTTTGTTCTTTCATTCGGATGTCCCTCATTATCAATCAGTGTGACAATAGTTGGAAGCATTCTTACAATACCCATTGCTGATTGCATCTCAGGGTTGTTATTAATTTAGAAAAAAATTGTAAACCTCAGAAGAAAATTTACAACTTAATTACTTGCAGGGAAATCAGGCGCAACAATCTGTGCCGTGAAAATATAAAGAAGAATAAGGAAAATATGATTAATGTTTTCTGAGGGTTTCCTTTACTTTGAACAGCACAGAGAGTCAGACATTATGGATTAGGATCACCTCTGATCACTGAGGTAGATTTTAGTTGAAAATGATATCCTTTTTAATAACTTAAACCAGAATTTTGTGCCATAGAGGCAAGAAGAAAATTCTTGTCTGTATCAAAGTTACTATTATGTGGAATTTTAGTCCTTATTTAGTTGAAGAAACAGCCCTTGTAAAATATTTTCACTTGATTTAGCCTGTTATCAAAGAGGAGGATCTATCAGATACCTACTCTGAGATTACATAAAATCTAGGGCAATAATATGTAGCAAAGCGTAAACACCGTTTCATCTCAGGTAATAATTCAGATTCAAATGTAAAGCCTAGCACTGTTCAAGTTAAACTCATAAAATCTTCGAAAGGAATGATTACTGCAGTCTGATAATGTAATAGGTTCAGTTGAATAAGATTTTTACAATAAAACACTGACATGTACAAAATTACATCTTACAAAATTGTGCCATACACGTTTGCTTCATCAAAACTTCATTAACCAGTTGTGCTGGAGATTGGTCCCCAGCGATATCTCACCTCAATATATTATTTAGTTCTTAGAAAAGAGTTGTGTCTGGTAAACGTCCAAAAGTATATATCGGGTCTTCTGCACTCACTTTGTTTATTACTGAGAAACCTATTTAAAATGATTTGAGACTGCAATGGCTTGATGTATCACTGAGGAGTTTTCTTACAGAACAAAGAGATTTATTGGAAACACAATGAGGTCTAACTATATGCAAGCACAGACGTATGTCATACAGGTATTTACTCCTTGACACCCAGGTCAACACTGGTCTGGCCCCTGCTTGCAGGGCCCCCATTTTTTCCCCCATTGGTTGGGGTTCATGTGCTCCCATGCCGTAGCCCCCAAACTGGTCCCGTGCCCCACAAAAGTTTGCCTCTTAAAAGGACTATGCTAACACAAAGACGTTTCAAATATATATTTGCGAAAACATTCATTCTTATCAACATCCCATACCATCGACCAGAAACTGAACTGCACTATTAATATGAATAGCATGGCTACAAGAGCAGGTAAGAATCGAGGAATCCTGCAGTGAGGAAATCACCTGCTGACACCCCAAAGCCTGTCCACCATCTACAAGGCACACGCCAGGAGTGAGATGGAATACTGCCCCTTTACCTGGAGGAGTCCAGCTCCATCAACACTCAAGAAGCTTGATACCATCCAGGAAGAAGCAACCAGCTTGATTGGCACCCGATGCACAAACATTCACTCCCTCCACCACCAATGCACACTGGCAGCTGCATGTGTCATCTACAGGGTGCAGTACAGGAACTCACCAAGAATTCTTAGATGTCATGTTCCAAACCCACGACCACTACGATCTTGAAGGACATGAGCAGCAGATACATGGGAACACCACCACCTGGAGGTTCCTCTCTAAGTCGCTGATCACCCTGACTTGGAAATTTATCACCAACCATTCACTGCCACTGGGTCAAACCCTGGCGCTCCCTCCATAACGGTACTGGGCGTGTACCTGCAGCACATGGATTACAGTGGTTCAAGAAGGCAGCTCAACATTACCTTCTCAAGGGCAATGAGGGATGGGAAATAAATGTAGACCGAGCTAGCAAAGCCCACATCCCTTGAATGTAATAAATCCCAAGTCAGTAGCACCTGCAGGTATAATTGCTATACAGTGCTTCAGCTGGAGACAGTCTTTATGAACGGCAATGGTGTTAACAGTGTAAGGTCCATACCCTATTATTTCTGTTCCTTTCACTGTTCAATGCCATTGTCCTCAAGGCAGAATCGGTGCAATGCTGGTGTCAGCTTTGCTACATCATTGAGATGTCTATTTCTCCATTGAGAGTGTGGTTACTTGACATGGCAAATACCGACTAATTTTGCTATCTGCCATGGAGACAATGCCTGAGAACCATACTTTTTCTGAAAGGAATTGTTTGGTTTTTCAATTCCCTGGTGATCTTCATGTGGTATATCTACAATACATTCTCTCAGTGTGTGTGAATTGATAAACAGTTGCCGTGTAACGCAAGATTAGATGTGATTGCAACTGTGAGTTCAGACCTTTGAGAGTGTAAGCAACTTCATTTGTAGCTTTTGTCTTAATCACGTCTTTCCAGCACTGTGATTCCACAGCTGCCATACATCATGGCAATGCCTCATCTTGCTTTGTTGCCACTTTCACGTCAGTTGGTTTTAGTGACCATCACATTGCATTTAGGCTTCCGTAGTGAAGATGTTCAAGAATATTCCATCATAACCAATCAGACTGACTGTTGGCAAAGAGTGTCATGAATGATAGGTCACTGGGTTCAGGCTGCTTGGCAGTCACTAAGTATGAAATTCCTACTCTTTCATGCTCTATTAAAATAGACACTTGGTTGTGTGGATTGTTCAACAGTCTCCACGTGGTTTATGGTCAGTTACTTCTTCAAACTCCCTTCCATACAAATGGAGATGAAACTGTAAGGTATCCCATGCAATTGACCGCGTTTCTCCCTCTGCTTGCGAATAAAGTTGCTCTACGGGTGTTCGCATTCTGCTTCCCTTTGCAATGACTGCTGGGTCACCTACCTTATCTTTCTGCACTCACTGAAGCTGGTAATCCATCTGGTGAACTTGAGTTAGAATTGCACAGACTTGGAGGGGAATCTACTCCGTGAAAGCCCAAGTCAGAGGAAGTAAAGGTAACTTTCCAGAGGAAGCCATAGAGCGCCCTGTCATCTGCAGGTATTTGTAGGGTGACAGGCATCCTGTTGATCACCCCCCGTACCAGGACCATGACAGCCAGGGTGCCGAACACCGATGTCCGGGCATCCTGGTGGGCTTGGTCCACATTGAAGTGGATGTATTGTGTCGACTGGGCATATCTCGGCACAACATCGAGGGCCGAAGGGCCTGTTCTGTGTTGTATTGTTCTATAGAGCCTCCATGACAGCGGGGATGCACCTGTGCGCCGAGCTCTGTGAGATCCCTGATAAGTCCCCATTCAGGCCCCGGTGTCGTAGAAGTTCAGGGCGACCATTACCTTGACGGCCTCCGGGAGCGGGCTTTCTCCCCCATTCCCCCATGGTGCCAGGTGTGACCTAATCTGCAGATATGTTGCAGTGTCCCTGTGCTCAGCCAGAGTCTTCGATGGCATGCCCGGTCCAGAAGGTCCTCGAATGGCAGATGCTGCCGGTACACACAAGGCCTCATGCGGCATCTCTTTGATACCTCCTCGGTCTATTGGGCGGCCGGCTCTCCAGCCTGAGCAAATGCCTCCTGTTCACTCCTTCATCCTCCGCTGCTGCAGCTTCCTCCTTCTCGGGAAACTCCAGCTCGTATAGCAACAGTGCATTCCGAGGACGAAGACTGCCATTGCTGGTTGTTTTCCAATATCCAGTGTCTGGAGGGAGTGAAAGGCCGACATGTTGGCATGCTGTGTATCCCTGCCCCCAAACAAGTCCAACGGGCTACACGGTGGCCCTAGGTGGCACTGCAGACTCTGTTTCCATATGTCCTCCCCCCCACCCCCCCCCCACCCCCCCCCCCCCCCCCCCCCCCCACCTCCCCCATCCCCACACCATTGGCCCTTTGGGGTCTGACACCATGGGGGCCTCTGGTCCTGTCACCTGTCCCTGCTGCCAGGGGTACTGTTGGCAGGCACTGCCCTTGCCAGCGGTACACTCCATGCCCCCCCATTCGGTGCCCCCTGTCGGGGCTACTGTGGGCGTTCTCCATGGGCAACATGGCAGGGTAGTAGGTAGAGGAGGGGGTGGTGGAGTGGGGATGTGAGGTGGGAATGTGGGGGCTGGGGTGTAGGGGAGGGAGCACCCATATTGCCGGTGTCACTCTGCAGAACCATGGGCCAAGGTGGTTGGTCAGTGGGGTGCACAGTAAGATGGCTGCCTTGCAGTCCTGTGGGGGGTCACCCTGACTCCACGGCCCTTCCTCCATCACCACCCGTCCCCCCATCCCAGCCAGCCCGGCCAGGATCAGAAGCTGCAGCCCACTGTCGCGCCTCTCTGTGTCCTCCCTCCTCTCTCTCTCATCAGCCACACGTTTCTCGATTTTCAAAACCACAAGTGAACCTCACGGTTGGGAATTCCCCCCAGCGGAGGCAGAAATCCCGGAGAATACCTGCCAATGGTGTTTACTGTACATGCAGAGTGGAATGCATTGGCGCTGCTGTCGAGGCACCGTAGAATTGCAATTTGCTGTGAAACTAGCTGCCGCCACTATTTCGGTGTCAAAACTGGTTCTCCGCCCAATCGTCTTTCCCAATTCCGGCGTCAGCAACGGAGAATCCTGCCTTTGTCTCGGATTGGACAATTTCGCCGATATTTTGTGGTTTGCAGAGAATAGAACAATTATGAAGTTTATTGAATGCATTGTCTCCTGTGACAATAACAGATGTTTCTGTGTCAGTGAGAAGCAAACAAGAAACTTGATCAATAATACACGCTGAGCAATCAAATGTGATCATAAACATGTCCAACAGGAAATCGTCAGGCACCCTCCAAAACTTGGAATTAAAATTGGAGATTTCAGATTTTCAGGCTTTCTTATCAGCATAGTTACCCATGAAATATGAGAAGGATTATAAGGGGTTGGATTCTCTTCATCGAGACACCAGAAGCACGAATCGCGAACAGCCAGAGAATCGTGCAAAATTGAGAAATCGAGGCCTGATGTCGATTCCAATGCCATCCTCCGGTCCCTCGCTGGCAGGGAAATTGAAGTTTGTGTCCCACACCTGTGGACCAGGCAAAATCGTCATTTGCATGGATTTCAATATCATTGGCAGGTGAGATACTTCATACTCCACCCTTCCGCGATGCTTGGGCCCTCCTAGGCGGAGGTCAAGCAGACGAGAATTAGTGCAGGTTTTTACAAGCAGGGCCTGGGCTCCATGGCTACTGAGGAGGAGTGAGAAGGTAAGAAAATTCTTCAAAACTCTCCAAAATTGTCGGGCTTCCTAGGGCACCGGAGGAGTAGAGGTTAATGGTGGCAATTCCATGGACTTGTGGTGTTCCCCTTGGGATCAGAGTGGCCTGGCTCAGACCGCCATTGCTGCAGTATGTGTTTTAAATGTAGCCCTTTGTTTCTCACTCTGCTGACTGCTCACTGTGTCCGAAATGTTCACAGAGCCTTTGGTATTCTGGGAGCCCAACCAGGCCACCCCTCTGGAAACCCTCATATCCCAGCTGACCCACCAATGGGATGGGCTCAATCAATGGCCCACCAGGTGCAGGCATTCCTCAGTTCACGCGTCAGAAGCGCACTGCAGGGGAAGCAAGGAAATAGCAGAGCTTACCCTAAACAAAGAAGAGATGCACCGAGTCCTTTGGTACCCTCCATGGCATACTGCCCCTCAGGACAGGGGCCTCACCGGTGACACTATCAGCTAGCCTACCCCTCAGGATCATGAGCTGTCTCCAAGTCTTGCCTGTCTACCGTGCCCCTGCTCCCATCTATCCTGCCCCCAGTCAGGTTGTCACAGCTTATGTATCGCACCCAAGACCCACATCACACTGCAGCTACGTTCCCATGAGATAAACTCTTCTCTCACTCACCCCCATCCCTAGACCTCCCCACATACAAGCCTCTAAGCATTGAGGCCATTGGTGGCACAGGTGACCTTCTCCACCACACAACCAGGAGCCACCCTGCTGTCGGGCCACCCGGTGAGGACACCCAAAGGAGATCCCATTTGAGTAATGATGGAACCATCAATTCACCAGACACGTGTTTTCCGATATGAATATAGGCTTTAATCTACTTACTACAGAGCCAGCCTGTTACCCGTTGATGAACTCTCGGTGAACTGCAGTCTGACTCTGGACAAGGGTATTTATACAGCAGCACAAGGGGGAGGAGTCATGGGCGGAGCCAAGGGTGGAGCCCTGTACAAGGTCCTGAGCATTCCCAGTGCTACTCCCCCTAGTGGTCGGATAACGCTACTGCGCTCACAAAGATACAGTGTGAATTACCATGTTACATTCACCACAAGGAATCAGGGCATGGGCCACAGAGCTTAATGCTAACATGGGTGATGGTAGCCACAGGTACCCCTGTTGACAAGGATGGGTGGTGAGCATAGGAACTCCCCACATCACAGGCCGGGTGCCACTCACTGATGGGGACAGCGTTGCAGTGTGGATGATAACATATCGAGAGGGCCATAGAGGGGTGGGATGGAATTTGGAGGGGATATGCTGAGGGTGGTACAGCAGTATAACTCAGGGTGACCATTTAACCTGGTGGCTTTGGATGGTCAAGGCATCTTTACATCTCTTTGCCCAATGCACAGAGAATGAATTTCAGACTACAGCCAACTATGCTTTTTACCTACTTGGTTGCAGCTGCCATTGGGGATGCAAGGAAACTGGAGGAACAAGGCCAGCTCAGGGAGGATCATGCACACGTGAAGCCTGACTCAGAAAAGCAGGGGTTAGCCAGTGAGGTTCAAGCGGCGACGGTTCAACAGGCCGAGGAGGAGATGCAAAGGAGGCGCCGCATCAGGGCACATATATGGCATGGAAGCCTATCCTTCAAAGAGCAGTCGCACTGCTTGTGTCACCGAAGACTTCGGCTCACCAAAGAGACCATGCGCCACCTGAGGTAGGTGGTGATGCACCTGGCGATACAGAGATTTGGAGGAGGACACCCAATCCTGGTGGCCATCAAGATGATGGCCGCCCTGAATGTTTGTGCCTCTGTTTCTTTCCAGGGCTCGAGTGGGGAGTTGTGTGGGATATCGCAAACGTTTGCATACAGGTGCATCCACGCTGTGATGGATGCCCTATTCGCCAAGGCATTGGACTACATAACTTTCAGTCTGGACCAAGCCCACCAGAATGCCCGGGTAGCAGGATGCCTAGGCTCACCAGCCATTCCCCAGGTCCAGGTGGTTACCGATGGCATGCATGTTGCCCTCCAAGCACCAGTTCATCAGGGCAAGTCCTTCATCAATTGGAAGGGGTTCATTCCTCCTTTGCATCAGCTGGTGTGTGATCACCAGCCGCATATCATGCACATGTGAGCCTGATACCAGGCAGCAGGCAAGATGTATACATACTGGTGTACTCTGAGGTTCCCAGCACCTTTGAGGTGCTCCCTCAGGCAAGGGGTTGGCTCTTAGTTGACAAAGGTTACCCACGGAGGTCATGACTAATGATGCCTACCAGAGGCCCCAAGCTGATCTGAAGACCTATAATAATGACATGAATACAGCAACCAGGAGCATCATGAAACAGGCATTGTGGCTGCTGAGGGAGAGAGGGGGTTTGAGGCCCTGGGTAAATGAGGGAACTGAAGGTTGTTTGAGATTCTCAATGCAAGATTGGTTTAACTTGAAGCTGCCAAAATTACAATGCCTACCTGTGACCTGATAGATGGCCCTTAAAATGCACTTACCCAAAAGCGACAATGAAAAGATTCCACATTGAAAGAACGCAAGCCATTGTCAGTCACTTTCCGGCACCCGCCTCAATTGCCAACATGGTCTCCCCTTCCTCACTTGAGTAGTCATGTCAGTATTAACACACAGTCACTGGATTGCCTGCTAACCCCAGCATCTAACTGGCTAAATAAAGGGAAACCTGAGGCTTCGCCATTAATCCCTATGTCACTCAGAAATGGATGTGTCTGAATTTTAAGGCCACAACAACGAGCACCCCGGGCAAAGGTCAGGGTTTTCTCAATTCATGGCAGGGGAGGAATGATTATTTGTCGGGTTTGATTTGATTGTTTTTTCTTGCGCCACAATCAGGCTGATTGCTCAGACATATGGTGGTATGATATGCTGCAAGCATTTACTTTTTTAAGCTCATTACTCTTAGAATTAGATTCCATTTAGTGATTGTAAAGCACAAATCGTAGTTTCATCTCGCATTGCCATCTGCGATCCTCCATACCCTGTATCAATAGCAAGTCAAAGGCAGAATAATTAAAAGTTTGGCAGAGCACAATGGTCCAGGACTATTCTGAAACTGCTTCTTCAGATTTCTGACTGTTTATACTATAATCTTTCCGAGATAGCGCGACAGGCATCTTCATAATTTCCTCATTGGGGATTTATCCAAGAGTTCATGATTGATTTGTGAGACCATTATTGCTTAATATTATGACAAATGTTAGCACAGCTTTAAGCAGCCTGGAATTGGAAGGAGTCCATGATATATTGAGTGAAAAATCCATTAGAAAGTAAATGAGCACTGACAGCAGAGCAGCTCCGAAAAGAGGTAAAAGAGGAAAATTACCCAGCTGAGGGCATTCAGCTGATTTCAAAAGAGAAAAGTCTCTGTACTTTACACTACTTGAGATTTCATTTTCTTACAGACCACCATTGTAGATGAAGTGATAGTTCATTTTACCCATCGTTCACTTATGCCCTCACAGCAGCACAGAGGTTCACTGAGCATTCTTGGACATGCAACTGAGAAACGAGTCAGACAAGAACACTCAATCTGCTGAACACTTGTTAAATAGTCATCCCATGGGGACTGAATTCCAAAGCAGAGTTAGTTGTGCTCCAATCGTGTAGAGCCTTCATCAGCACCCAACTGCATTTGTGCAGCACGGTTCTGGAAGGAGGTTTTGGCCTTGGAGTGGTTGCTGTGCGGATACACCAGACTGATAATGGGGTTTGAGGGATTAAGGATGGGATTTTCCAGCACGTTCCACCGGCAGGATCTTCCAGTCCCACCGAAAACTCCCCTCCCCCCACTCCGAAGCTTGGAAATTCCCACCAGCGGGCAGTGGCAAGTCGCTTCTGCCGTAGGAAAACACACCGTGGGGTGTGCGTGTGTGTGTGTGTGGGTGGGGGGGGGGGGGGGGCAAAATCCTGGCCTAAATTCTGGGAACAAATAGCAAAAACGTATCTCATCTCATGTGAATATAAAAGACTGATGATGGTCTGAACAAGGTGTTCAAACTGTTAACAGAATTTAGGCAGACGAATAAAAAGAATTTCCTCTGTTGGGGCAGGGAACAAATGTCATCTTAAAATGAGAGACTAGATCATTTAAGAGAGAAATCAAGAAACACTTTTCCACACAAAGCAGTAGAAACCTGGAAAAAATCTCGACAATTTAATATACAATTTGCACCCTATTCATAAACGTAAGTAATGATATAAAACACATGTATAAGAGTGAAGCTAGGTCCATTTAGAACAAATCCCAGAAAGAACTCCGGTTTCCTCCACACTCCGATACGACCATAGTGGGCCGGATCTCGAATAACGACGAGTCCGAATACAGGAGGGAGATAGAGAACCTAGTGGAGTGGTGTGACAACAGCAATCTCTCCCTCAATGCCAGCAAAACAAAAGAGCTGATCATCGACTTCAGGAAGCAAAGTACTGTTCACAACCTTGTCAGCATCAACGGAGCTGAGGTGGAGATAGAACATAGAACATAGAACAGTACAGCACAGAACAGGCCCTTCAGCCCTCGATGTTGTGCCGAGCAATGATCACCCTACTTAAACCCACGTAACCCGTATCCCAACAATCCCCCCATTAACCTTACACTACGGGCAATTTAGAATGGCCAATCCACCTAACCCGCACATCTTTGGACTGTGGGAGGAAACCGGAACACCCGGAGGAAACCCACGCACACACAGGGAGGACGTGCAGACTCCACACAGACAGTGACCCAGCCGGGAATCGAACCTGGGACCCTGGAGCTGTGAAGCATTGATGCTAACCACCATGCTACCGTGAGGCCCCTAACAGTTGGTTAACAGTTTCAAATTCCATGGGGTGCACATTACCAGAAATCTATCCTGGTCCACTCACGTCGACGCTGTCACCAAGAAAGCACAACAGCGCCTATACTTCCTCGGGAAACTAAGGAAATTTGCCATGTCCACATTAACCCTTACCAACTTTTACAGATGCACTATCGAAAGCATCCTATCGGGCTGCATCACAGCCTGGTATGGCAACTGCTCGGCCCAGGACCGCAAGGAACTTCAGAGAGTCGTGAATACCGCCCAGTCCATCACATGAACCTGCCTCCCATCCATTGATTCCATCTACAACTCCCGCTGCCGGGGGAAAGCGGGCAGCATAATCAAGGATCCCTCACACCCGGCTTACTCACTTTTCCAACTTCTCCCATCGGGCAGGAGATTCAGAAGTCTGAGAACACGCACGAACAGACTCAAAAACAGCTTCTTCCCCACTGTCACCAGACTCCTAAATGACCCTCTTATTGACTGACCTCATTAACACTACACCCTATATGCTTCAACCGATGCCAATGCTTATGTAGTTACATTGTATATCTTGTGTTGCCCTATTATGTATTCTCATGTATTTTCTTGAATTTTGTTTAATTCCCTTTTCTTCCATGTACTGAATGATCTGTTGAGCTGCTTGCAGAAAAATACTTTTCACTGTACCTCGGTACACGTGACAATAAACAAATCCAATCCAATCCAAAGATGTGCAAATTAGGTGGATTGACAACCGCTAAATTGCCCCTTAGTGTCCAGGGTTGGGTAAAGGGGCTGGGCAAGATGGGTGGGTGGGGAAGTGGACCTAGGTAGAGCACTCTTTCAGAGGGTCGGTGCAGACAGGATGGGCTAAATGACCTCCTTCTGCACTGTAGGGATCTGTGATTCTATAATTGAGAGTTGTATTTTGAAGAGACTGCTGACAAATCTACATTTTTTATGTTATTGATGCTGGTCCAGGCAGGGAGCTACATGGAGCTAATCAGAGTGAAGGCTTTCAGATGACATCTTACATGACAAGAGAAAAGATAAAGTACTTTATAAATATCAGATGTATTCCCAGATTAAATTGCAGCCATAATCAAATTCACTCCGAGAGTTAACAATGCGAGCATTTTATTTTGCTTTTAATATTGTGTTTGTCTTTCAAACTGACAAACAAAGTTGATGTGTGACAGTGTGATATCCATGTAAATTCACGTGAAACCAAGTGAAGTGTAACATACCAGGAACAGCAATCTGACAGCAGTAAAGAATGGAGTGCATTTTTTACAGCTGTATTTGTAAAACCCTGCTGGCAGAAGCAGCTGATCTCCTAGTGAGAAGTGAAGTAAACAAAATGACAGCACCGTCAATTCGCAGAACATAAAACGATAAACATAAATACACAGTTGGCTAGTTTGGGAGAGGACAACTCAGGCTGAGTCAGGAAGGGATGACGCTTTGGAATGACGTTGGTGGAATGTGATTTGTTGCTTGTTTGTAGAATATATGTGAGCCCAATCAGAAAGATTGAAAATGTTAGATTAATTTAATTACCTTTCAGAAGTTAAACCTCACATATTTGCCTTGGACTATTTCAAAATATTCTCAACTTTCTGACCAAGGTCCAGCCCTCAACCTGCCCCATAAAAACAGATTATTTGATCATTCACCCAATTTATTGTTAGTGGGGACTTCTTAGGTACAAATTGTCTGCTACATTAATCTATTTTTAACTGATTGAAATATATAACATTCTGACAGGGCTGGTCAGACTGGGTGCAGGGATGATATTCTCCCAAACAATATCAGGATACAGGGGTGCAATCTAACTGCATGGGAACAGGCTCCCGTAATGAGCCCGTTTATCCGGGTGTTTTCGGGCACTTGCTGCACCGGGAAAGCCGTGCTATCTATTGGGAACTGGTTCTATTTGGGGCCTCAGTGGGGAATGTCCCACTGAGGCCGCACTTAGTCCATTTTCCTGCACTGAGGAGCTCCGCTCGTTGGCACCCCTCAGTGCAGGGCGAGATTGGAATGCCATTTTTAAATGGCATCCAGATCGCTCATCCCCGACTCAATCCATACACCCCAACACACCTAGAAGGGGATACTTGGTGCCCCCCGCATCCCACCGCACCCTGGCAGGGCACACTTGGACCTGATTCCCATCGCAGGGAAAATGCTAGCTTAGCACTGCCGGTGCCAGTGCCAGACTGGCACCTATTTAAAAATGGCATCCTAATCTCTCAACTCCCTCAACCCACCTAAAGCCCTTTGATAAACCACTGTTGCACCTATATTAGGTGATGTATGGTGGGACATGTACTGCAGGTACGACGGTAGTCCCTGCTTGCTGGCTCCTCCCAGTAGGCGGAGTATAAATATGTGTGTCCTCCGTGCAGCAGCCATTTCGCCAGCTGCTGTGGGAGGCCACACATCTTAGAGCAATAAAGCTTCAGTTGCATCCAACTCTCACCTTTGTGCAATTGATCGTGCATCAATTTATTGCTCTAAGATTTTCAGAAGATGGACCTCCGTATCAAACCGGATCGCCTGCAGCTGGATCCGCAATCAAGCAACGCTAAAAAGGACATTCAGCACTGTCTAGCTTGTTTCGAGGCGTACATCAACTCGGCGCCAAGCCCTGTTCTGGAGGCTCAGAAAATACAGATACTGTACTCGAGGGTGAACTCCAACGTCTTTCCGCTGATCCAGGATGCGCCAAACTACGCCGAAGCCCTGAGACTACTTAAGGAAAATTACACCCAGAAGACGAACACACTCTTCGCCAGGCATGTGCTCGCTATTCGCTCTCAACTCCCTGGTAAGTCCATAGAAAACTTCTGGCAGGCCCTAATCCCACTACTCCGGGACTATGACTGTCAGGCCGTTACGGCCACTGAACATTCTAACCTCTTTATGCGGGATGCTTTTGTTACGGGGATTGGGTCGGACCTCATATGGCAGAGACTTTTAGAAGAGGCCATACTCGATCTCGCAGAGACAAAGAAGCTAGCGCTCTCTATGACGGTCGCCTCACGTAATGTTCAGGCCTACACCCCCAGCTGCGTGACCCACCCCTCCTACGCATTGTGGACCCCACAGATGGCCGCCCCAGCGGGGGCCTCATCCAGCCAAGATGCCTGCGCTACGCGCCAGCCAGCGAACCCCGGGGGTCCCCAATATTGCTTTTGCAGCCAGCAGAAACACCCCCGCCAACACTGCCCGGCCCGCGCTGGCCTTTGTAAGGCTTGCGGTAAGAAGAGGCACTTCGCCGCGGTGTGCCAGGCCCGTGCAGTCGCCGCTATCACCCCCACCCCCTTGTTTACGGACAATGGGCGCCGCCATCTTCACCTCCCTGGACCACGTGCGGCCAGTGGGCTCCACCATCTTCTTCCCCTCAGACCACGTGCTGCCAGTGCATGCCGCCATCTTCTCCCCATTAGACCAAGAGCGGCCAGTGGGCACCGCCATTTTGTCCTCCGCAATCTCCCCGTCAGACCACGCGCGGCCAGTGGGCACCGACATCTTCTCCCCCTCAGACCAAGCACAGACAGTGGGCGCCGCCATCTTACCCTCCGCACGACATGTGCGGCCCATGGGCGCCGCCATCCTTCTCAACCCCCGCCACGTGCAACACATGGGCGCCGCCATTTTATCCTCCCCAAGACTTTCAGGCACCACCATGTTGTCTCCCCCACGGCACATGGGCACCACCAGCGTTCCAGGACCCATGCCCCCCGGGCACCCCATCATCCGACACCAACGACGACCAACCATGACTCGCCTCAGTGACCATCGACCAGTCTCGTCCGCACAACCTGGCCACCGCATCAACCAGCATTAAGATCGATGGACACGTGACCTCTTGCCTGCTGGACTCTGGGAGCACCGAAAGCTTCATCCACCCAGATAAGTTAAGGTGCTGTTCCCTCGCGGTATGCCCCACCAACCAAAGAATCTCCCTGGCCACCGGATCCCATTCCGTGGCGATCCGGGGGTACTGTACGGTCACACTCACGGTGCAGGACGTAGAATTCAGTGGCTTCCACCTCTACGTCCTCCCAAATCTCTGTGCTGCCCGACTACTCAGCCTGGACTTACAGTGCAATCTCCAGAGCCTTACCCTCAAATTCAGCGGGCCCCTACCACCCCTCACTGTGTGCGGCCTCGCGACCCTAAAGGTTGACTCACCCTCCTTCTTTGCCAATCTAACTCCGGACTGCAAACCCGTCGCCACCAGGAACAGACGGTACAGCACCCAGGACAGGACCTTCATCGGGGTGTCAATTACAAGGGGGTCACGATTTCAAGGTGAGAGGGGAAAAGTTTAAGGGAGATGTGTGTGGAAAGTTTTTTACGCAGAGGGTGGTGGGTGCCTGGAATGCTTTGCCAGCGGAGGTGGTAGAGGCGGGCACGATAGCACCATTTAAGATGCATCTGGACAGATATATGAACGGGTGGGAAACAGAGAGAAGTAGACCTTGGAAAATAGGCCACAAGTTTAGATAAAGGATCTGGATCGGCGCAGGCTCGGAGGGCTGAAGGGCCTGTTCCTGTGCTGTAATTTTCTTTGTTCTTTGTTCTTAGGTCCGAGGACCAGCGGCTGCTTCGAGAAGGCATCATTGAGGCCAGCAACAGCCTCTGGAGAGCACAAGTGGTAGCAGTTAAAACTGAGAAGAAACACAGAATGGTCGTGGACTACAGCCAGACCATCAATCGGTACACGCAGCCCGACGCGTACCCCCTCCCTCGCATATCTGATATCATCAATCAGATTGCACAGTACCGGGTCTTCTCAACGGTAGACCTCAAATCCGAATACCACCAGCTCCCCATCAGTAAAGCGGACCGTCCATACAAGGCCTTCGAGGCAGACGGTCGCCTCTATCACTTCCTCAGGGTTCTCTCGGCGTCACCAACAGGGTCTCAGTCTTCCAAAGGGAGATGGACCGAATGGTGGACCTGTAGGGTTTGCGGGCCACCTTCCCGTACCTAGACAATGTCACCATCTGCGGCAATGATCAGCAGGACCACGATGCCAACCTTGCCAAATTCCTCCACTTCGCCACTCTCCTAAACCTCACCTACAACAAGGAGAAGTGCGTGTTTAGTATGAACTGCTTAGCCATCCTCGGCTACGTGGTCCAGAACGGAGTTCTGGGGCCCGGTCCCGACCGCATGCGCCCCCTCATGGAGCTCCCCCCCCACCACTGCCCCAAGGCCCTCAAACGCTGCCTGGGGTTCTTTTCATACGACGCCCAGTTGGTCCCAAACTATGCGGACAAAGCCCGCCCACTCATACAGTCCACCCATTTTCCCCTAACGGCCGAGGCTCAACAGGCCTTCGCCCGTATCAGAGCCGATATCGGCAAGGCGGGGATGCACGCAGTAGACGAGACGCTGCCCTTTCAAGTAGAATGCGACGCATCAGACGTCGCCCTAGCCGCCACCCTCAATCAGGCAGGCAGACCCCCTTTAACATCATGGCCCAGTCATTGGTGGACATGTGCCAATCCCAGGTTGGCCTTGGCACTGCGGAGCATGTCCCGGTCTCAGGTGGACACTGCCGAGGCGCTCCAGACCATATCCCAGTCGCTGGGGGAGGTGTCCTCGTCTTAGGATGCTCCAGAGCATGTTCCGGTCTCTGGGAAACATGTCTCAGTTGCAGGTGGGTATTGCCAGATGCTCCAGAGCTTGTCACTGAGGAGCATTGCCGAGGATGTCGACACTATGTTGTCGTCATTGTGGAGCCACCAGGGCTGGCAGAGCCAGATGGCACAGGGGTAGCCAGGGCCCTAATGACCAGAGGTGAATCCCAGGGCGTTATGGGCACTAACCAGGAGGAGGGGGAGCCACCCTATGGAGTGGCGACGGCAGCCACCAGCTCCCCTATGACCCAAACCCATGACTTTTGAAGTCCAGTGGACCAGTTAGAGATTTAACCGGTCTGGGGCCTTGATGTGCTGCTGGGATCGATGCAGTGGTCTGGTCTTGAGTGACTCTGGGAGCGTGCCGAAATCCTCTTCATCCTCGGGTGTGGGCAGGGGGAGGACTGATGGTCCTGGGGGGGTTTCTGCTGGGAGAGCCGGGGGAGGGGAGGGTGGCACCGGGCCGGAGGGGTGTGTGCGTGGGGAACCTGCAGGTGCCAGGACCCTGAGGGAGACAGTATCCTGGCGGCCGTCGGGGTACGCCACATAGGCATACTGGGGGTTCGCATGGAGCAACTGCACCCTCTCCACCAAAGGGTCCGCCTTGTGGAGTCGGACGTGCCTACGGAGAAGGACGGGTCCTGGAGCTGCAAGCCAAGTCAGGAGCGACACCCCGGATGTGGACTTCCTGGGGAAGGCAAAGAGACGTTCATGGGGTGTGTTGTTAGTGGCGGTACACAGCAGTGACCGAATGGAGTGTAGTGCATCAGGGAGAACCTCCTGCCAGCGAGAGGCCGGGAGGTTCCTGGACCGTAGGGCCAGTTGGATGGCCCTCCATACCGTCCCGTTCTCCCTCTCTACCTGTCCGTTTCCCTGGGGGTTAGAGCTTGTCATCCTGCTGGCGGCGATACCCCTGCTGAGCAGGAACTGACGCAGCTCATCACTCATGAATGATGATCCCCTGTCACTGTGGATGTAGGCGGGGAAGCCGAACAGAGCGAAGATTGTGTTCAGGGCTTTGATGACGGTGGCAGACGTCATGTCGGGGGATGGGATGGCCAAGGGGAATCTGGAGTACTCATCGACCATACTGAGAAAATATGTGTTACGGTCAGGTCATCTGGGTGGGGCCCAGTGGATCCTCACCTCTGTGCCATACGCCAACCTCTATGCCGGTGACAGATATGTCCTCGGCCATACACTCGACCTCCAAGGCTCGTTCCTCGTAGGGGTTTGGGACTCGATTGTCCAGAACCCTGTCACCCTTCTGGGCCCTCTTCCATTTTGAGGGCCAACCTCTCCTGTGGGGCATCGTGATGCACACGCGTTATTCATCACGGGGGCGGGGCGGTTGTGGAGGATGGGGCTTACAGAGGGGCTGGGGGAGAATGGGAGGATGGGCGGCTGGGGTGGGTGACGCTGCTGATCATAGTTGGGCCAGGGCATGATATGGTGTGGGGCGTGGACGGTGCCATGTGTATTTTCGTGGGGTGGGGTGACAGGTGACGGTGCTAACTCACCCATGTGGCCCAGTGGAGGTCGTTGATTTTATTACGGCACTGTGCACCATTCCTCCTCGTGACGCTTCCCGAGCTGACGGCCACTGTTAATTTCTCCCAGGCGTCAATGGCTGCACTGTGACTGACTCTCCAAGCCCTTAGAGGGAACATGGCATACCTTGTGCACTTGACCGCATCCAACAATTTGGTCAGGTTGGGCATCCCCGAATCGTGGCGCTGGTCGCCTCGGTAGCCTGGCTGTTGGCTGTGCGGTGTTTGCTCTGCAGAGTCAGTTTAAGTGCTGCTCCCCCTTGGGAGCGAGGAGCTGGCAGGTGTGGCCCTGGCAATTCAGCCAGGGGGACCATCATTTGCGGTGTGAACCCCATGGGGTCTCAATAAGTACAATTAACATTTGATACCATTGACAGCCTCGCCATCCGAGCATCAGGAAGCTCGCGGCACACTTCGAAACATTCCCACTAAATCGTGCCCTTGACCGGAGAGAAACTGCGGAGAGAAACTGGGGAGAATCGCTGTTCGCTGTAAAAAACGGCAAGCAGCGATTCGTGTCGTGGGGCGGCCGTGGGGGGGGGGGGGGGGGGGGGGGGGGGGGGGGGGGGGGGGGGGGGGGGGGTGGGGGGGGGGGGGGGGGGGGGGGGGGGGGGGGGGGGGG